>NC_138447.1:3947500-6930000 GCF_040668555.2 Bombus flavifrons
AAGATTATAGCGCAATTTACGCGGTAGTTTTTATGCGCGATCTCAATTTACGCCTCCAGAAAATATATTTTCCTAGAAGTTTGAAAAGTAATAAGTGTAACTTATTCTGTTGAAACGCGTTAGTGCTGTATGAGATAAGAATAAAAGTACATTACGTTGTGCTAGTCATCATAAGTGTATATATTTTTTCTTTTGTGCTGATAGACTTTATTTACGCGATTTTGAATTTACGTGAAAATGAATGCACATTGAACGGATACTCCGCGTAAATTAAGGGACGGTTGTATTAAACGAATCGTGAACAGATTAAAGAATCTTAGTTTTTAATAAAGCGAAAACGTACAAAATGTAGCTATTCGGCAGTCAATGCGTTGATAATAACATTTACCAATTACTTAGAGTAATAATTGACGATTTATAAATATATAACAATATAACGAAAAAATATAATTATTTAGCAATTGTTTTAGCAAAATGCGTTTTACGCGTAGCTTTCTTTATCATACGAACAATGAAGAATGTAATTATTATACTCGATGTATGTGTACGTATGGATTGTAATATCGTGTTTGTGTTAATGTGCTATCGATTTTCGTCATTGTTTTACCGATTCTATGGGTTAAAAACAGAAAGTTATATCAGGTGATACTCTGCAACAACTGCCAATCAGAGAACAAATCAGAAACAAATGGTACTATTAATTTATCATTTTAAGAGGTCCCAAACACGACACGTCGTAATTATTCTCCGGTCGTTAGAAGATTAAGCAGCTTCGACGAAGTACTTAGTTTAATAACCTTTCGCGAGAAAAGCGAGCATCCGCGTAGATACTGTGTGGTTCTTGCATTACGATCACGTGTGATGAATCTTTAGATAATTACTGGATTACATGTATTCGAATATTATTTCCGTTATAACTTGCGAATTAGAATTATCAAGCGAGTTTTATGTGATTGAGAAACCTGTGTTTTGCGAATGACAAACGACTAACGATAAGAGATTTGAACGTTGTGTGATAATTTAAAGTTAATGCCCAATGTTCGTAGAAAATTTGTAAATTTCTGTCACGAATGTATTTACTTTGTTGATAGAGGAATCGTAAAGAAAAGAGGAAAATTTTTCTGCGACATAGGACAGGACATTGATCACTGCGCAAATATTTATGAAAATTTAAGATAATAAAATAAGACGCGAAACATGCTAGAAAGTAGTATGCATTAAGTCACATGTAAATCTGTTCTCCCTCATAAAATTATATCCCATTTCAATAGATTGCTATATTACAAAGCACAATAAACGATAGAGATCAATACCAGAATTACCTAAGACTAAAATATAAAATTTGTGTCAAAGAGAAAAGAAAGAGGCACGCTAATGAATTTACAAAATTTCTATAAAAAGAATACGAATTGCTAATTTTGATCATTCTGGTAGTTTTGGAATTAATCATGATAACAGTGATTAATGTTTCAACCTGTTCTAAATATCCTACGATCCATTAGACGATCAATAGCGATTTAGACAAATTTTCACGCTAAAGAGAAATTATATGATTGAATTGTATCTATTGCGTATTCAATGCGTCTAGCGATTTTATTGTATATTTTTACCTAACTGAATCTAACGGTCAGTTTCATCGTACGTGAATACACGGATCGTATGTGGGAATGTAAAAAAAAAGGAATAAGGAAAAAACGAAAAATGCGACGCTATCGTTTTCATTTGTTGTTGACAGCCGAATAGTTGAGGTTGAGATTCGAATGCCCGGGGGAAAGATTTATTGTAATGTAAAGTGCACGATACACATGCATATATGTATGTATGTAATTGTTTTTAACGATAATTGTGAACAAAAAGAGAAGTATAACAAAGATAAACTGATACGCAGAATCTTTATTTACGAAAAGGAGTAATTCGATATTACTAGATTTATAATAGGGGAGAGCACAGAAGAATACGACAGAAATAAAAATATTAGCGTCACACCCAGGCTTAGTCTGCTTCATTTTGGGAAGCTATCCGCTTTTCAGCATACAACAATTTTGTCTTTCCTGATTTTTGTGTCACCACTGGTAAGAAGAAATTCGAGAATCCGTAATTCAATTTTGAATGTAAACACACTGTGTGTGTGTGTGTGCCGATTAGTTATCTAAAGCAAGTATGTACAAAATACACGTTAATCGTGATATTACTTGAGATAAAATTTGAATTCTAGTAAGTAAAAATCCACTAACGAATAAACGATAGAACTACGATTACGAAAATAGATCTCAGAAAATTGATTTTAATAAAATGATAATTATAAATTTTCTTATTGTTTCCTGTTTAACAAATTGAGATCTTCCATTATGTACGAAATACAACTCCAACATTCTTTAACACGTTGATTACTACGGTAGTCGCCGGTGATCGGTGTTTCTAAATATTTTAGAATGATAAAAATGAATAATGTTTAGGCGAAACATATAAATCAGCAAATGTATGGCCGTAAAATCAATCGATACGAAGACGTGAAAAAGAAAAATTGGTTTTATCTGTTGCAGGTGGTAGCCAATCGGTTGCCAGTTACGAGGACCTAAGCTCGAGTAGCTTTAGTTCGGCAAGCAGAGCTTCCCTGGATGCAAGGGGTTCGCCAACACCTTCCTATGGTGCTGAAAACATGATGGTCTTTCCTGGTGATAGTAGCGGATCCATTTGAGATTATTTGAGATGCGCAGCCCTGTTACCGAAATGGTTGCGCTGTCTCAGATAAATCGTACGAGAATCGTTACTGGCTCTGTGCCACTGCAAGTAATTCCGATTTTCTGCTCAAACAAGCCGGGGACTTGCGGAGATAAAAAGGAAAAGGATAACTAAAGAAACAACAAAAGGAAGTATACCGCTGTGCCATTTCTGTGAGCTTTCTCCTCCCTCTCCCAAAAAATCTGCACGCGACACTCGCGCGGTAACCAAATTTCTTTTTACCTCGAACTTTCTTAGAGGGACTATAGAGAAAACGCGAGTCGACCGAGGCGTTCGCTTGGAAAGAAGAAACTTCGAGGATAATTTTTAACACTTAGATAAGATGCAACTAGGGTTTAGAATTTTACTTATTTATATACGTTGATCGCTTTCTCATTAAAATTGGGTTTTTCGTATCTTTCTATCTTCTTAATGGATTAATTCGTCGACTGGTACCGTTAGATTCGAACAGAAGTACTCATCTATGATCAACGATACCAGGAAAGGTTCAAGCGATTATCGTGAAAATATTCCACGGAGTTTTATAAATATATGTATTATATAGCTATGTATCTTGTACGAATTTTTGACTGATCTGATAGATCTGTTAATTCGATCGATCCTTTAGCGATTGGAATGGAATTGAATATATAATTTCTTATCACGTTTATTGATAAAGAATAGACCATGATAATTAAAAAAATGTATCCATTAATTCATGAGTATGCTTTCTGTTTCGATGAAGAACGATATTTCCTTCAGGTTAATTTTATTTTATATAATAAATAATTGATGACTGTTATAGTATCGAGTGGGTTAAAGAAAAAGATGAGCACTATGCGAAAGACTTACAACGGGCTTTCCGAAACTGTCTCGAGTTATTATTCTTCTTTATAATAATTCAAATATCTGCGATCCTTCGTTACATTCGTATAAAAAGGCATTCTAAGATCACTTCATTTATTTATAAAAAAAACTCAGTGTTACAGCCATATAAAACTCAGAGTAATACTGAAATAAATAAATGCTGAAAATTGTGATGACAAAATTTCCTATGAAAATAACTTCGGTGGTGAACAATTTTCTGTAAAAATATTCTGCAACCGTGCTGGAAATTATGACAGTTTGAGAATCCCAGGTGTAGAAGAAAAAAGTCTGCTTACACGAGACACGATATCAATTTTACAACGCGTGAAGTATTCTATTTTCGTACGATATTAGATACGCGTAGAAGCCGAAAGGAAAGTGATAAACGGAGTCGAATAAATTTGTTTCTTCTTTCCGGCCATGAAACGCTTCGGTCAGTGCATCGTATAAGATTGTACAAAATTCAGTGGCATAGGAGCAAACAGCGTTATTTTTGTTCGTTCTTGAATGGCACATGCTGTTCTAGAACACTAAGAGAAAAAAAAAAGAAAAAGCAAAAAAAAAAAAAAATATGCGAGGTGATATAAAATCGCTGAATCTTTCTTTTCTTTCCTTTTTTGAAAGTTTTATATCATAAGGGTAATTACGCATGATAACCGACCGTTTTTAATCGTATCTTCGTATATTACGTAGCTTTTGGTAACCACCGAATGACGAATGTAAGCTAAAAAAGAAAAAATATTCTACTTCCAGTGGTAAAGCAAACAAAAAAAGGATATAATTGCATTTTATACTCTTTAAGCGTAAGCGCGAGATTCGATTGTTATCACTATACATATATAACGAGATTTGCTGCTTATTACGGAGCTTGAAAAATGTTCTTCGATCTTTTAATCAATGCATTTCTTCTTTTATTGATAACAATTTTAGCCTTTGTACGCGCCAAATGTGAGGGTATTGGGACGTGTTACGGTTATCGTTCAAATCTTTTAGTTTCATGCCACTATACGAGTTGCAGTCATGGCGCATTTTTTCCTATTACAAAGAGGTTCCTCTCGTTTCTTTCTCTGATCATTTTGAGGATTGATAGTAACCTCATGAATGTTTATACAAATTTTTCTCTTGCTTTAACTTTCAATTGCTTTTCAATTTTTTTCGATTTTTCTTGTTACATTTGAGGATTTTGCATCCAAGAGAAGATCCAATGACTGCCTCTCGTATCGTTCGATGACCAATTTTTAGTACGAATATTTAAAAGAGGAAGTAAGAAAAAAAAGCAAAGGAAACCGCGACATTTTATAAAAAAGGAAAAAAGAAAAGAAAAAACACCGAGAAAAATTGTTGAACAGTGGGAAAAAATGAAAAAAAAGCAAAAAAGATAAGAAACGAAGAAAACAGAGTGTAGTCACACATTTGTACAAACGAGATCAGTTTATACACTAATGATGGAGTTGCTTTTATGCGAAAGAATGCGGAGAATACTGTATCGTGCGAACGGCCAGAAACGAAAGAGCCGTGTATCTGTATCTGTCGATTTCCTTCGATTCTTTTGAAACCATTCCCTTTTTTTACATCGATCCACCTGTAAAAGTCGTGTAAAAGTCCAAATCGGGAGCGCGTTTGTAAATGTGTAGCACGTCTGAAAGATAGAGAAAAAACAGCCGAATAAAAAGAAGAAACGGCAAAAAAAAAAAGACGAGAAAAACGGAAAGAATCACTGCATAATGTTTTCAGAATTCGTTCTGACAGAACACAAGGGTTTAACAGAGTTTCCTTGGTTCTGAAAGAACAAGAAGAGTGTGCTAGCGAAAGCGAATCTCTCGTCCTCTTTCGGTGTTTCGGTCGATTATTCGACAACGAAACGATTCTGTGGCCGCTTCTTTTTAGGTTCGTACAAAAAAGAAACGATATAACAGTAAAGGAAGAAATTATTCAGGAATCGTGCTCGCGATCTGCATCTTCCGGACTCGAGAAAGCAATGTAGCAGGAAGTTGATCAGCCACGATGACCCTTCGAGTGTTGCTTTTACTGAAAGCGTGACGTTTAACGAAAAGATTCAAATTTTGGAATGGTTCGAAAGGTAGAGAGAAAAGGACCAAGGAGAAGTTTTGCGAAGAAGCAACAGTGGAAGGAGTTTATTTAATAAGCGAGGTTTTTTATTCGAATGTGTCGTAGTCGCGTAGAATGAAAGTGGTGCTCTGTCTGTTGGGAAGAGTTTATTACCGTGTTGCAGCGCGATGGACCCCGTACTCTTCGTTTTGATTCTTCTCATTGGTTATAGAAAAGTGTAATCTAGAAAAAGAATAGTTTCATTTCTTGCATTAATATCTGGATTATCGTAGGCAAATTATACGATCTTGCTGTAAATTGTATCCTTTTGGTAAATAACTTTTATCGTTGATGCGGTTAGTTGAATCGAAAGTTGCAGATTTTCGTTTCCGTTTGCTGTCTACTGTGTAATAATAAGCGATAACATATCTTATACTAGAATAATCTATCAGTACTGGTGTCTTATCCCAGGATACTGTGCCAAGATCAATGCATCTTATACCACTTTATACTTCCAAATTCGACAAACTAAGGAGCAATTTTGGCAAAATTATATACCAAAAGGGCACAATTTCTATTTAGCAATCTACAGATATTTTTATCATACACGAATAATAATCCACTTCTATCTGCCGCTTTTCTTATATTTATGTGGTTTCAGTATAAATTAGCATCGTTTAAAGAATAAAGTATAATCGAAGAATGTTCGATCGCTAGTGTTAGTGTAAACTGTAAAGTACAAATAGAAAATAGAATCTCCGGAAGCGGTGTATAAGCGAAAGGGGTCCATCGATATTTCAGAGCCAGTATAACGCGAAAGAGCGTCGTGTGAAACGTTGAAAACTCGACGGATTGAAAGATGTGATGAGAAAAACACGATAAGAGAACGTAGAAAGCTTCGTAGAGACTGTTAAAAAATTCGCATTCCCCTTTTACCGTAAGTTTCTACAAAGCTCAGCGTGTATCCGCGGTGGGTGAACAAAGTGTCAGAGGTGAAAAATAGAAGAATACAGAGGACGCAGAATGAAAGCTTTCCAAGGACACATCTGCTCGCGGCACGAGATTACAGAGAAACGGGTAAAGCGGCGTATGCAATATATTTTTCTACCTTTTACTTTCTAAAACGTCGTCTCATGTCGTTGAGAGATTCATTTTTATAGGGATCATAAGCGAGTTCGCAAGCTCCGATACGCGATGCACATTAGCAAGTCACACAATAATGACGGTCATTGAATTATATTGTCTAATATCGTATATGCAGAACGACGCGTTGCATATTAATCCGGGTCACATGAACGTTCTGTCAAGAGATCGGCCGATCGAAATCTATAGCTAATAGCTAACGATTAGGCCGCGGATCTTTATGCAGATTCATGTCTTTACAGATACAGACAAACAATTTCAACTCGAATGAAATAATGTTCTATTTTTTAAATGCAACAATATGCATCATACTTTTGATTTTTTTAGAATTTGCATTTGTTCTTGTACATTTTTGCATCATTCATATTTCTGATAAATGCATAAATATCCGCAGTTTACTAGCGATTAACACGTTCATAATTCGTTAACGATAAGTCACGATATACGCCATATACAAGGATGTATGAAATTTCAAATAATATATGAATCTGAGAAACCAAGTTAATTAATTAACTTTATTTTATGTTACTTTCTCAATATCGTTACATAAGTACGCGCTTAATATTTAATTCCCGAGAAACAAATGATGCATATTCGTAATAGCATCACTTTTCGATTTATGGAATTGACCAACCTGTCTTCTGAACGACCCATATTTCTGACGCAAGGACTAGTTTCGATCAAGTTAAATCTCGGATACTGAACGTGTTAATCTAATAGAGAGCTTTAAGAGAGTTATATAAGTAAGTGTAGCCGTTTCTCATATAAATTCCCATTCATAGGCTTTCTGCGACTGACCTATTACGCGAGATTCTCAGATCCTGTAGCTTTCGAGTCGATATTATTCTTTTTGCTTCTTTAATTGGACGCATCGAGCAGAAATTCCGGGAGATCTTCGCTAATTAGACACGAGAAATTAAAACTTACGAGGACAATAATTATTTTTATAAAACTTTTACGTGAGATCGCGAGGATTTTTGCGACTTGTGTTAACGAACGAAGGTTTTAAGCATTGACGTTTTAGCGAAACAAAACGGAATGTGTTTGAATATTCCACGCATTCTGTTCAACGTTTTTGTTCTAACTTATCCGTTTGTTCGAATATTGTCGGACTTTTCTTAGTGGCATATAAGCGCATGAAGAAACGAGCTTGAAATTCTCGAATGCTTCTCGACTTCGCTTGCAGCGTGGCTTTTATCCGATAAAGAGAATGATGAACAGCTATTTTGCCGTAGCATGTCCACCAATGATTTCTTCGAAATTTAATACATGTTCCGTTCACCTTTCTTTTTTAGAGATTTTCACATTTAATTTTTATTGGCGGATTGCATTTCGAGAGGTTACAAAGAAAATGGTATGCGTTTCTTGGCCTGATTCCATTCCGCATTTCTTTAATATTACCTCTAAAAAGTGCCAACGATCGAAAAATGTTTTGTGTTTAGCAGAAATTTATTGAAAGTTTCAGAAAAGCTATACAGAATGGACTGAGAAACGGCAATAGAGTCCAAAGGATAAAATTGTGTCTCTCGTGAAAAACAAAAGAAAATCTTCCTGTCGATAATAGTACTGTTTACAGAATTGATTTTTAAACTTTGAAATTTAAC
Source organism: Bombus flavifrons (assembly GCF_040668555.2). Lineage (NCBI taxonomy): Eukaryota > Metazoa > Arthropoda > Insecta > Hymenoptera > Apidae > Bombus > Bombus flavifrons. The sequence goes on from NC_138447.1 coordinate 3,955,885, forward strand.
AAAAATTCAACTTAGCTTACGATTTTGGGAGATAATTTTCCTCAAATATTACCATATTCAATAGATTTGATCAAAAACATTCCTTCTTTCTTATTGCATTATACATTCGGTCCATACTGTATATCACGAGGTAATCGATATTTCTGTGTTTCCACAAACGTAATGCTAACGATCATTTATAACGCTGCGCCGTGATAAAGTAAGTTTATTAAGCAAATACTTCGATTCAGTGTGTCGTAAGTCACAGGGATTAAATCTCAAGCAGATATGTGTATGTATGAAATTCAATAGATTCACTGTATGCTTTTATTTTTCGTACTACCAATCGACGAATTGCCTCCCCTTGTAAATCAACGTCTTTAAATACTTGAAGCAAAAATTAAGATTTTGAGTCGTTTAAAATCAACGTGCATTTCCATGTCTTTTGGTGGTACGAATGTCGATGTTTGGAGGAAGCGTTCAATACACACGAGTTACCAAATTAATAATAGTAATACGCTTGCAGAGTACAAAGATAAAGTCAAGAAGAAAACGGGGATCTTCACTTGGATGGTCAATTTTTTGGTTTTACACATTTAAGAATACAATATACGCATTTCTTTGTATGATAATATAAATGTTTGTTAGCACCGTCGCTGCAAGTTATAATTTGTTTATCGATTCTTCCAGACATGAATCTTCACCTGAGATTTGTTCAGTAGATCGGACCATCAGACTATCATACGTATAGTAACCTATTGTACTGTTATCTTTTTGTTTGCTTTTCAGTATAAATTTCATACTGAGTCCATTATACGCAAGGAGAATTTCATTTATCTAACTATTAGAGGGCAAATGTTTATATAATACACGAACGTAACTAAAGAAATGGAAAGTAATATCATAAAAAAGTTATTATATCATAACGAATACCTTACTTTGAATATTTTATACATTTTTGTATATTATGTGTATTTTTTCATCTTTAAATTTCCTATAAATATATAAACACTCGCAATTATGCTGGAATTTTTGAACGATATTCCCTCGATCATCGTATCGATGTTGATCAGGTTTTTCAAATCTGGAAGGGTCACGTACACTTTTTTAATGGTACAATTGCGTAAGACACAATCACACTCGATGTTCGTGGAAATATTTATCTTTCGGTATAACGAATTGAGATAGTTCGTTGCAATGAGACAGAAATAGTGGAAGAAGAATTGATGTCACGGACAAACATTCGTAATTTCGTTTCAGAGAGGAGTAGGCTGTTTAATCAAACACGTGAGACTATTTGTACGAGGAAAATTTTTACGAATTCATCAATCTTTTTTCTAATTGTACAAGCACATTCGGAAGATCGAATCTGAATCTAATCGGTTAAAAATGGTTAAAAATGAAGACAGAAAAGAAGGAAGTGTGGATTCTTTTTATTTCTGTTATTTTTTCTAGATGTTAATATTATCGAAATTTCACGATAAATTTGTCGGATGAACCGATTGTATTGCGCGCAAATTGTGTTTTATAAAACCTTAAGGCTGAACAGGGTTGTCGTGTGCTTGGACTTTTATTGTCTGTTTATTTCGTGTCACTATTTCCAGGTCTTTACACTAAGTGCTCTCTTTCAATTTCAGATACGAATACTTTATTTAAGATAAGTATGTATTAAAGCATTTACTATCATCAAGCATTTCTTTTTTCTTTATCGAACTTACGATAAGCACGAACTTTCCATTTTTGAAACACGTCTTTTCAGGAAGCTTATATCGCGAAGACACCCGAGAACATAGTTACAGGTAATAAAAAATGATTAAAAAAATTTAACGCGTGATCTCGATTGTTATCATTTTTATCGTTTTGCATGATTGATAGGACATTTACTATTTCATTCTGAAATATAAATTTGACAAAAATATATTTCGATATGCTTAAACCGAAAATAAAATAAATGAAAAATAGTAGCATAACCAACAAACTTGAAAGATTTAAGCACAGGCAGATTATGATAGAAAAAGTTGAATCACTATTACGAGATTGTTTCTGTTGATTATGTAAGCTCGTAAGCATAAGTACTTAAAAAAATGTCAAATGTTTGACGCACCGAAATAATTAATTCAAGTAGCCGAGTATGCCATTTTCCGTGGGATAAACGGAGAGTGCATCCTCATCCCTGGGTTTCTGGGACGAGGACGTGATCGACCTCGAAATCTCGAGAAAACGGGGTGATCTTGCGCGTCATCGGCCATCGCCGATTATTAATTCGATCGTCGATCAATTATTGCTTTTCTCCGAAATGTTTTCCTTTAAGTAGTTCCGATAATTGGTATGCCATAATTCTCTAATAAATTACCACGATCAGTCTTGTATTTCCGTGTCAACAATTACTTATAGTACCTTAATTTTGGCAAAGAAAGCATGTTCTGTATAAAGATTGAGATATAGTCGCAAAGCAGTCCATAGGGAACAAATCAACAGAATATTCAACATATTACACATAGAACGAAACAAAGCGATTACGATACTTTGTATCAACCATGCAATCTCATAACGTTATCTCTATCACACGCCTAATAATTGTACCCGTACACCATCATCGAAAGACCTATTCTCGTAAAAATGCAGTAGCTACAAAAAGTATTTACATATACGTTTCTTTCGTGAAGCATTATTTTTTATCGAGTTCTGTATACTTTCGTAATGCATAAATTTGTGTAGTCATAAGAGTACTATCGATACGAAATTTGGTAGACGGTTTAATCAATTAGTATGTAAATGCTAAAATATATAAAAAATATAATGGTGAAAAGGTACTTTTTATAGCCACTGTATATAGATCTATCTCTTCTAAAATCTACTTCAGGTATGTCACTGAATGAAATCAAAGAGAGAGAGAGAGAGAGAGAGAGCGGGAGAAGGAGAGAGAGGGAGAGAGAGAGAGAAGGAAAGAAGATAGAAGATTGAGCGACGAAAAGCGAAAATTGGAGGATCGAGTGGCAACGATAGTTCCAGGGGTCCTGTTACCTTTCTCCGGTGAACCAGAATTCTCCAGCAGGAGCAGCTACGTCGGCAGTTGCACGACAATTGGCAATCGGTCGAAAATAATAGACAGGCGGTCGGTGGAGTAGAGTTTCGGCTCAGCGGGGTGAGGGAGGGGGATGAAAAACGGCGTGAGGTCAGAAGAAAGAGGAACGGGCGTGCTTATCGTGCATCGTCTCCAGCTGCCTCGAAACGCTTCTCCAACGGCAAGCTAAGCCCTACCGGTGTCCCTCCACATCCGACCGTACTTCTCAATGTGCCTTGGCCAAGAGTACCTCAGCTGACATCGCAAAAACACTACCGATGGCACGACGTGTGTCATCGTGTACTTACACTCGACCGCAGGATCTTCCAACCCATTCTCCCTAATCTTCTTTGACCATGCTGTGTGTCAACGTTCATCGATAATATTTGCTTCGTTAAATATCGTAACATCGATCGATCGTCGTTACATCAATGATCGCCTTTTTGATCGTCGTTGTGTCAATCGTTATTTCAATGATCGTTCAATTTTCATACTCGAGGCTTAATTTCGGTATGAGTTGCGTCCGTAGTATTGTTGTTAGATCTAACGGAACACGAACGAGGCACTGCTACGGGTGTTTACCTTCTGATGATTTGTCCATTTATCTATAAATATTCATCTGGATTATTGTTCACCAATTCGATCAAACTTTAATTGATTAAAAGGAGAAAGCTCTTTCTGATATAATTATGGTCATTGTTTCGTTCATCGGCATCGTGTAATCTCTAAACATTTGGCAGATTTTGAGATATTACCTTTGATATAAAGGTGAAATGAAGTTACATAAATATACTACGAAAACGTACGTCCTACACGAAGAAATATATACATATTCATTTTATGCTGTCGACTGACAGAAGCGATTTCGCGTTCGTGGGACGTTAGGATATGAATTCATTACTTTCCTCAAGATCGAATTTCGACGTAGAATGAGAAGATCATGCCTTAATATTTCAGGGAAATATTACGAAATTGACCCTTGTTAATTCAAAGAGTGACAATTAAAGAGACCCCAATGATACTTGATTTATTAATTACAACGCAGTTGATATACTTAAGCAGTGCATAATTAAAAGAGAAAAATGGTACGATCGTGAAAACAGAATGAATTACATAAGAGATCTATTGATCGGATAGCTGAAAACACGATGCTTAATCCACTAAGTACCAGTTGTCTATTTATAGGTGAAGACAAACTTTATCTTTTCGGAGATAGCAGATATTATGGTATTCTCGTTCTATAAGTCTTTTTCTTATAATTAGAGGTACGCCTCAGTTACAATGTCTTATGAACTTTGTCTATTGATTTTAATAATCGATAGATATCATTGGTTTTACAAACACTTTTTTCATGCGATTACTTTGTAAGAACCTGTCATTCTACGTTTAGAAGACAGATAATGTCTAATTTATAAAATTTTAGAGAAAATATATATCTATAAGGAGATGTAAGGTATAACTTTCAATATAAATGAAAATAGGAAAACTGTGGTAGAATGAAATTTATGTTTACTTTGGTAAGTATTGTTATTTGCCACTATAAAATGAAAAATTTCTAATTGTGAAAATAATTAGGGCACTTATACTTTTAATCATCATTCGAGGGAATAGAGTACGTGTAATCTTAAAATTTGTTCTACATCTTGATATTTGGAAGATATTATTCAACGTTCCCTTGATGCGAAATTCTTCGTAGCTTTGTAGTAAGATTGAAAACGACCAATATAAAAGGGCAGCTCTATGTTTTCTCTGTAAAGGAAAGGTTTACGCAAAACATTTCAATTCCGATCTTTCTTTTCTTTGAAGACAAATGACTTTTATTTGCAGAAGAAAAATATATTAAATATTTAACGTTTTTAGCTGACAATCTAGCTCATTGGGTGACGTCATACAGTCTTTGACGTAAATGCTTCGCCGTTGGTGATCGAAGAGAAGCTGGCTACGCCTCTGCCACTTGAAACGAGTTCGATTTTTTAAACGTTCATCCCCGCGTTCATCCTCGAGCGAGTCAAATATAGATCTTTAAATTCGATAATAGGAGGATCTTGTTCCGATAATCGCTTCCTCTTATCGGGAAACCTTCACCAAAAGAAAAAGTGTTTAACAGCATGCGGAAGAAACGATAAAGTTGCTATCTTTGACGTATTAAAATAGATTTTTAGTTTCATTATATAAATACACGATTAATATTCAATTCTCAGAAGGCTTTCAACCGTAGAAATATGACTTTTTTATACTTTCCAGTTAACGAAATTGATCAATGTTGCTTCTTAATAGCTCATATATGAGAATGAGCTTGAAAGTTTGAGATAATCTTTGTTGAGGTTGTCTGATAGAGGAACGAGTGGATGAATTTATAATAGAAATATATTGAAATAAGTATAGGTATAAGTACAGGTATAGTGTATGCTGATCCAGATCCTCACTCTTACAGTGTTACAATACAATAGAAGAAGCTATGATATCATATTTATAGCAAAAAGGACATTACCAAAAAGTTAACCTTGTAGCTCTAGCTGAAGACTACAAGAAACAGCAACAGAAATCTACTTATAGCTCTTCTGTTTCTAGATCTTGTAAGCCAAAACAAAATTTATATTCAAGGGCACAACAATATAGACCTCTCCTTATTTCGAATTTTTTGTTTCACTAAATTCTATTCTCTTCATAACAGCGATCTCCAGGTCACGGATATACAAAAGAAGAGGTGTAGAGTTTTTCTTGATGTAATTACTTCAACAATAGTTCCAATAATACTTCTAGCTAAGAGAATTCAGATTTCAAGAATAATTTGCGTCAGATAACATTTCTCTTTTCCATGGTAAGAAATTTTCCCGAAAATCAGAACCAAGATTACACCCACTCTTAAAATTTTATCATACTCATAAACTGAAATTTAAGGATAATACTTTACAAACTATTCCATTGTATTTTTCAATGACACAAAATCACCTACCGAAGAAAGCTGTATCGTGCTTCTGAAACGTTACACATATCCTGTAATCAATCATCCAAGCTGCCTTATTCATGTATCATCGAGTATCGTGCAAGATTTTCAATTCATGTCGACTTGTCGACTCAATTTGTTAGAAGTGGTGAGCGAGTTACACGAATGGAATGGTCTCGAAGGAATAGAAAAAATGAATTCGAAAGTGGTGGCAATAGACGGCGAGACACTTTTTACTGGTGGAAATGCCGCAGACATGATCCTGCTGTCGGGGGACGGAGAGGGGCGGTTCGTGGTAACGAACCATCGAGAGCAGCTTCTTTTTACCTCGACAATCAGGTCATTGGGCCTGCAACACCACTGGGAATAGCCGAATGCCGTGAACCACTCGAATCGCTCCTTCAGCAATCCATTTCTCGGCTCTTTCCTTTCTAACGACAGCCAGCTGCAGTATCGACGTCAGTACTACGAAAAATGACGTCACCAGACGCATCGAAATATATATCTGATTTTGGCATGTGTCATGTATGTTTGTCATCGTATTGCCGTGAACCTAAGAATATCGATCAATATCGGTTTTATTCTAGCGAAATAAGGGAGTTTTTCAAGATATACAAAAAGGAAGTATCTCTTTGGGAATACATGTACATCTGGTTGCTATTCAGTTGATTGTTTATATTCTTTAACACATTAATTAGGATGTCTATACATTTATGGGGAATTCGAAAGTGCGGTGTATTTTATTGCTCTTTACGAATCATATATAAATCATACTTATCAATACCATAGATTGAAAAGTAAAAAAAAAGCGATGATGTTATTAACATTATTCTGTGAAATGTACTTTAGAATTTACTACTTGTACATTGTACAACCACCTTTTTATCATAAATGAGATGATTGAAAAAGATTACAAATAAAACCTTGTTTTAACGTTGGCCCTCAATGTTAAATGTTAAAGAAACACTACCACGCAACCGGAAACAAAGCAAAATATTTCCAACAAATAAAATTTATTTTTTTGAGATTACTAACCCTAATGGCCGAATATGTTTTAAGTTTCGAATGTAATATAAAAGACACAACTAAAGCAAATCCTATAATCAATATCATGTAATCAAATGATAATCAAATCAATTTCAGTGTTTCTCTTTGGAGGAAGAATGCAAACTCATCTTTAAAGACAAAGGTACCAATTTCAAGAGATATTTATCGTACTATCCGGATGTAGAAGCAACATTGAATTTTTTATTTTTCTTGATAATTTTCATTCTCAAAGGAATTCAGACGTAGCAACGGCTGCGCCAATGTGTTGCCATATCGCATACAGCACTCAACAATTAGAAAGGCATTGTGGAAACGCGTCTTTCAAAGAGGCTGGTCGATACTACGACTTAGAATCAGTGAAGGGAAAAGGAATTCGTTCTTATCATTTTCAAGGTAATGTCACGAGGTCAAGGTAGAAGTAAATATACTCGCCCTGACTAAGTATTATTCATTAATTATACGACGATACTGAATTTCTACTTTCCTTTGCGATTTCATGTTTTGTACACATTCTTTGTTCAAATTTCTCTTAAAGTGTTTAATTTTGGATGTTCACAATTTGTTTGTAATCTTTTAATTAATAATTTTAATAAACTGTGGGAACCCTGGCATTTATAAAAAGATCAATGATCTTATGATTTGCAGCTCTTCATAAAACTTCTTTCTCCCTTTATCTTTTTAGCTATTTCGTGTTCCTAAAATGAAAGAAAAGTTTTATACATAAAGAAATACGAAAAATTCTTCGTACATTGTTGAAAACACGTATAACACTTTATTATACCAAAATTAAATAATTAATTTTTGAAGATGGACGTTACACATTACCCTATTAGATGTACGTATACGTAAATCAACAAAATTCGATCGGGAGGAATTTTCATAAACATTATCGTAACGTGAATTACGATTCCACGTAGACGAAGAGTATCAAGATTTCTGAGGAAACTCATGTCGTAAATTGTGGTGGTATATACTAATGAGAGCGAACATAGCTTCTCCCTCACGTGTCACGTGGTAAAGAAGTGTCATTTTAAGATAGAACATTGATCTTGATTATCCTCCACTGTTAATGATAATATCAGTATCATTCGTTTAATGAGAATAGTTATATGTAATGATTATTTGACTATAAGCTGAAAAATAAGAACGATTTAATACTTCGAATGAAAAACATTTCCGGAAATACGGAGATGTATCGCTGATGAATAAGTGTATTTTACATCGGTGGTTCCAATTGCTTCTAATATGCATATTAAATTCTCTACTCTAAGTAACAGTCTTTCGATAGAAATAATATCTCCCTCCTCCCTTATTTTAAAACTATCATATTTCAAACGTTTCATATAAAATACAGAATAGATGCACTTTTTGAATGTTATGTAGGAAAAATAACGACCTTGTTCTTAAAAAGGTGAACATAAAGTGATGACTTCGGGATAAGGATAACAATGCAAAGTTTCTGGGAATCATTGATAACGATCGGAGCCACTTTTAATGTCGTGCCACCCCTGCAGAGAAGTGCATTTCTATAGTGAGATATACCGCAGGTGGCTCTATCTCCTCGAGTTTCGACACCTATCTCTTTCTCGTCACTTAATATTTCCCGCTTCCTATTTTATCTTTTACATAAGAGGATTCTAAAAGGTAATACTCTATTGTTAATACTTCAGGCTTCCAATAAATTTCGAAATCCCATTGTTAACGACCAATAGAGACATCGTTATGAAAATATATTTCACAGCAAGTGTCGAAAAGACCACGCACTTATATATATGATAGTGTCCGTAATACTTTTTAGGAAGTTGATTATTTAACTTCCTTCTAAAATTGAATTTTAGGATTTTCTTGAATTACGGATTTCCTCAGTTGTATTACTTTTCTTCTGAATCCCTCGATTATTAAATGACGTTGAAACTCATTAAGCCTGTGTATTATAGGAAAAACGAAAATATATTATACATCGAATATTCTATAAGTCTGACTTAGGGAAGTTTATATTTAAAGTTCGTAAGTGTCCGGTGACTATAGACGGGATTGTATACATAATTTCGGGAAAGTGAGTGAACATGTGTACGTGTGCGCGCGCGAGAGTGCTCATGCGTGTCTATATATCTTCTCGAAGAGCGACCACTTCACGATGCACGAGCGACGCGAACACGTAGCATTCTATTCGCGGCACAATTTTCGAGGATCGATATATCGAGCGGCATGTCCCGTTGGTCGACGACAATGTCTTCAAATAGCACGGTAGTTAACGTCTCTGAGAGTCACCCTTAAGGAGGGTGGCGAGAGCGAGAGGAGAGATTGCAGGATCCATTCCTTTCCTTTCCACCTCGATTCTTCTGCTTTCTCTTCCTCTCGTCAACGATGACGTGCTTCCTCTCCACTCTTCTCTTCTTCTTCCTGCCCGTGTTTTCATCGTAATTTCGATTGGTCTTTCAATTTTTCATTGGGTTCGTTCTGTCGATTATCAGATCTTTGATTTTTGATGATCGCGTAGCAGTTGTTTTGGAGAGTTTGAAGTATCAATTATGGAAATCTGTCTTTTTCTAATTATTTTGCGATTAAGAATGCATGTATGCATCAAGCAAAATTCACGATCTTGGCCTTTGAACGAAGTCTGTAATTACTTTTTTATTTTAAAGAAAAATATGTGTCGTAGTTAAATCTTCTTTGCAATTCGAAGATTGAGTGTTTCAATGCTTTTATAATATTTCTGATATATTTGGCTCGTTTTGGTGATATTTTGTATATGAAATTTCAAGATATCAAATAAAAATTATTTGTCGTTAATTACATTAAACGTTTTCTTCCTGACCCTTCTTCTTCTTAGAGATCTTATCAGAAAACGTAAGAAAATGAAAGGTGGTTTTGACTTGTACACGTCCTTAGGTTGCAACCACATCAAAGAAAGCTGTGCCTTGATATTCTGTTCTTCACCACTCGTTACGCGCTTCTCCGTGGTGTATTCTAAACCTAACGAATAGACACGTTTTCATCGTGCGGAATGAATTCTGCTAATGAATCTCCGGCAATGAAAAACAATTTAACTGTTCCACTGACACCTCTGTCGTGTTGCTTTTAAATATGATGTTCTTGTGAACAGAGAATAGAATAGAAAGTGAGTATGAGAAATTAATTTGTGCTATTCTATCAACGGTTTAATAATTTCTGTAAACAGCATTAAATCCCAAGTGCGCTTTAAAATTCCAGGAAACAAGTCTACTGAGAAGAAAAATAGGTAATGACATCATGATGTAACGACGCGATGAGGGCGAACGAAACACGTGCGAATTCCGATATGGTCCCTTATTCATCGGTGCGTTATTCTTACCTCGTAGTATTTATCTTGGCAATTAGCATGCGGTGGTGGAGTGTGTTGCGAGTTGTGCGCGATTACGGCACCTATTTAAAGCGGAGGATGTCACGGACATGCCGCATTGGAGTAAATTCGTGTCGTCGGAACCATCTCGTAACGCTTTAGGGACCCACCGGGGATTACCACCACTTCTTTCAACACGTCGGTCCTCGCGCGGTACTCTCTCTTTCTCGACCCTTTCCAACCCCTGTCTTCGTTTTCTGTACACGTCACCAAGCTCGCGAGAGAGAGTTACCCCTTCTTTCCCCTTTCTTCATCCCTCTGTATCGAGTTAAGAGGAAGAAACGGCGGGGTGGCGGCGAGGTATATTGGGATGTACCTCCGGTGGTACTTGCTGGTCCACCACCTCCATCGCTACCACCACCGCGCTACCATCGAGCATCCACCTCCACCTCTGCCTCTCTACGAAGCAACGATGAGGATTCTGCAGCTTCGGCAAAGTCGTTTGAAGAAGTCAGTCGACGGTTGTACGTCCTCGCGATTCGGGGAATAGCGGTCGGGGGAAGAGAGAAGAAAGAAGCAAAGGAATCGCAGTCACTGTCACCAACTGAGAACCGCCTTGTCTTCTAGCCAGGGGCTGCCGCAAACAACGTTCTTTTCTCCTTTCTCTTCCGTCTCGCCTTCTTCCTCGTAGTTCGTCCGTCGTCTTCCCTGTCCGGAACCCTTTTTCGCTGTTCTCCGCTTCGCTGTTGGTTCGTTCCGCTTCTGCCACAAGGAAGATGCGCTGAGAGCTGATCGACGAAGAATGTCGATGGACGAGACGCATGGAGGCAGCATGGTTTCCGCAATCCTTTCCTCGATCGTGCTTCTTCTCCTGCTCGGACGCACCGCAGACGCTCAGTAAGATTCTTCTCCGTAGATGGCCTCTTCCTCTTCCGCTTTTACAATCGACATTGCCGGCCATCTTAAGCTCTTCCGCAAGGCTAGATCCTCTCCTTCGGTTTATATCTTTGTAGCAACATTGTCGGAAATTCCAACATCTTAACGACATATCTCGTTGAAGGGACGTAATTGTAGAATTTTCTTGTTTTACGAGTAATTTGTTCGTAGGAAATAATTGTTGGTAAGAAATATTCTCCACGAATGTAGGATTCTCTGATGCAAAGATGCAATAACTATACCGAATACCGTTGTTTTTGCAGTTATATTTTTTCCATGTCTTAGAGTTTGTTGGTATATTAAGTGGAAATTTTTGATATTTCCTTGAGTAAAATTTTAGTTCTAAGAAGGTTCTTTTCGATAGACAATCTGGAACAAAATTGTAATGCTTTTTGTTTACTAGTAAAATATCAATTTTTTCATATTTAGAATAATATTCAGGAAATTGTAACATGTAGATATTTTTTGATTACTCCTAATGAATTTTCCTTTAGTTATATCATGTTCTCAATTATTCATTTTCCAATGAAAAGATAGCAATAATACGTACGTAAAAATTATTAATGTAGGCATCTAAACGTTTTCTCAAATTTAAATAAAATATTATATTTAGTCGGTATATGAAATCTTCAGAACACCGCAAGCAGAGGATTCCAAACCCGATGAAATCACCATGAAGAATTTAAGATACTTTCGAAGAAATTCGGAAGTAAAAGTTTAAAGTATTAAACAAAATTGCAGTGAAGTCGATAAAGCGCAGTGTGTGTATCGTGTAATAAAACTGTTGTTCATGTCAAAATAATTTGATAATACCTACGATAATTCCAAGTAGTTGTGCAAATATGTGTATGATATTAAAGTGTCGCAAAGCAACGTGTTAAAAACGGTAAAAAGATAATCAACGATGCATAATAAACGAACGCGAGAGAGTGTGGAGAAGCAGTTCTGAGCTTTTATGAATTTTAGTTGTAATTTTTCGCTTCGTGTGTTTCGTACACAGTGTGTTAAGAAACATTGAAACATACAGTGAAATCTCATTTTTCTTTCGCGACGCTAGAAAACTGCAAGTTAGAAAATAGTGAAGCGCTTGTGAAACAAATTTCTGGACGTGAATCCGAGAAAAATCACTTAAGATTTTGTTTCGTTATAAAATTTTGGTGCTAACAAGATATGAGGATAATTCTGATTTATGGATTACTATTAACACAAAATATTTATGTGGAAATTTATACATAGATTATATGATTCGATTAACAAAATGTTTGAACTTTTTTGAAATTGCGACCCGAAATTTCAGGAGGAGTTTGGAGTTCTTCGATCTGCTGCCGGAAGATCCTAAACTGTACGATAAAATGCGACCGCCAAAGAAAGATGGACAGGCGACTATCGTTTATTTCCATGTTACTGTTATGGGTCTTGATTCCATAGATGAGAATTCAATGGTAAGGTGCAATTTTTAAATTAAAAGGCTTTTTTAAGTTCACTAACCATTATATCGTTCTTAAACTGTTTATGGCCTTAACATGGATATGATCTCAAGTTCAAAGAGATTCTCGTAGCTTCCGTGGCTGTTAATTTTTACATCGCTGAAATGATGTCAAAATGTTTACTTTAATCGTAAATGCTATATTCTGTTTCACAAAAGAAATTAGAGTACTTAAACTTTAATGGGTAATTGATATTAAATTTTGATATGTCGATTTTCGTGATTTACTTTTGCAGACCTATGCAGCTGATATATTCTTCGCTCAAACTTGGAAAGATAACAGACTACGGTTGCCAGAAAATATGACATCTGAATACAGGTATGTGGAATTATCATGATTTAATTTAAAAAATATTGTTTTCTTAGTCGAAAATTCCAGTTAAAGGAAAATATTTTTAGGCATAGTGTTCTTTATACTATTTTTTTTTGCTTTATAAATATACGTGGAAAATGATCAAATGTATCGTTCAAGATTGCTGGAAGTCGATTGGTTGAAGAATATGTGGCGGCCGGATTCGTTCTTCAAGAATGCCAAATCGGTGACTTTTCAAACGATGACTATACCGAATCATTACTTATGGTTGTACAAAGACAAAACTATTTTATACATGGTCAAGTAAGAAAAGAAAGCTCCAAGATTCTCAATACTATTGTCGATCATTTTTATTCTACTCTTACAGTGGTAGTAATAGTAGTATAGTTTGTGTTAGCTCTTGATTAGAAAGCTTTTATTTCTCACTTCTGTCTCTTCTTTTTCTTCATTAAAGAAACAAAATTTTTGTACGATGTTTCAGATTAACGCTGAAGTTATCCTGTGCCATGAACTTCCTGATCTATCCTCACGACACGCAAGAGTGTAAATTACAAATGGAAAGCTGTGAGTGACACTTTCCCTCTATATCAACTTCTAAATCCTTCACTTTATATTTTATCTGTAGTAAAATAGAATGATAGCGCAACTTCCTCTTATATCTTCCATCGTTACCATACACTTTATTTTATCCTCACTTCATAACGATTCATCTTCATCATCTGTGCTCTAATCTTACCATTTAATTCATTACAGTTTCTTCCATACACAATTTTCAGGAATTTTTACGATTTCCTTCTATTATTATCACACAGTCTACTTTATCTCCACTTTTCGATAATACATTTTTATCTACGTTCCAATTTTCCATCCAATTCGCCACGATTCCTTAAAACATAGTCACGTCTTTGAAGCATCAAAGATGGAAAATGATCGATAGATATCGATAGAAAATGCGGTGTCGCTGATATAGTGTAAAAAAGTCCTCGAAAGACGTCTAATATTAGCGACAATCGAGTTGAGTCAAAGGAGATCGGACAATCGTGTTTCATTTCGGAACGGTACCGTAGACCTGCATGAATATTCCTTTAATTTTACGGAGTGAATGCCGTGCCATTTCACAAGGACAAAACAACTCGGTCAACAGTATCGCACACGACGGATGAAATGATCTTCCAATGGGATCCTGACGTGCCACTCGTCGTCGATGAAAACATTGAGCTGCCACAGCTGCAACTGGTTAAGAATTACACGGCCGACTGCACGCAAGTCTACTCTACTGGTAAGTGACGCTCCGTGTCGATGTCGTTTTTAGCCATGGAAGAAAGAACGCTCTTTTTCTTCCTAATTAACTGTTTTAAATCGAAATCGAAGAGGAACGTCAACCAAGAATCAGTTTCGCTTGAAAGTGACTTTCGTGTGAATGGTGTTGTTCGTGGATAAATGTTGATGTTTGGCGTGTCTTCGCGTCAGTAAGAAAGGTTCAGAGTCGAGCGTAGATGAATTAATAGAATTAATTGAATCTTTGTAATGTTCAGGTAACTTCACTTGCCTCGAGGTAGTGTTCGTCTTGAAACGTAGACTTGGCTATTACTTGTTTCATACTTACGTTCCTACCTGTCTAATCGTTATCATGTCGGTAAGTCCGAAGTTGAAATACGGATAATAAAAGATGTCTTGTTTTTCTGTTATCATAGAACACACTATGCTTTTGAAATTATTAACATCTTACTTTGTCGTATTTAAATATAGACTAATCGATCTGTTTCTTAGAGATATAATCTCTTTCTTCATATTTCAAACTTTTGATCCGATCTTAATCATACTTCATTTAACTTCTAACTCTTATGAAGACAATTTATCAGTCATTTATTTTAATACTTTTCCTATTAATTTTGTAACATTTATAACGTTACCTTTATTTCGAAATCAGTTACTTATATCTTGCGTAGTGGGTTTCCTTTTGGATAAAACCGGAAGCGGCGCCAGCCAGGGTAACGCTAGGTGTAACTTCCTTGCTGACCCTTTCGACGCAACACGCGAAGAGTCAAGCTTCTTTGCCTCCTGTTTCGTACCTAAAGGCCGTGGATGCGTTCATGTCGGTTTGCACGGTCTTCGTGTTCATGGCGTTGATGGAGTATTGTTTGGTCAACATCGTCCTCGGCGACTCGGATACGCCTCCGAAACCAGCGTCTCCGCCTCAGCCGCCATCTTCCAGCGGCACCGATGCCGCAAAGCTCGATAAAATTTTCGACATCGCTACTAAGGTAACGCCTGGATGAACATCTAAATGACTCAGACAGCTTCTGTGCCTCGGAGAAAGAGGATAAAAGTTCGTTCTATCGTTTGCGTTTCTGAAAATTGCGTAGGAAATATAATTGGCTTAAAGAAAGTTGATTTATCCAAATTTATAACGTTTTACGTCCATCGCATCATCTTTTACAACAAATGTCGATACCTTTTTATCGTGTCTTAAATAACATCCCAGACAGATAGTCGCCGGATATTTTTAAAGATAATTCTAACGTAAGTAGTTTTTATAATTATTTGAAGAAGCTTGTTACTTTGCAAAAACTTTGAAATTAAATAAACTTTGATTCGAATCGATAGCTAAAACACAGTCATCTTCTTTAAGAATCATAAAATGTAGACGCAATGATATTTTTTACTTCATTGTGCTTTTACGAAAGAGATATTAGAGCAATTTTATGTCAACATCTGCAACTTTGAAAAAAAAGTATGTAAGATCGTTAATCACGTGGTAATTCAGGTGATCGATTCTGAAGTCTGAAAATCAAGAATCGATTTTCAACGTCCTGAGCTACCGATCTTTCTCCATCAATCTTCAATGTTTTAAATAATTACTCTTTCTTCTATGGTTTTGTCTATCTCTGATATTGCTCTCCGACCGTCTGTTTGGGAAATGAGCGTCTCTCAAAATGGCTGTTCGTAAAACAAAGAAAGTCGTGCTGACCCTGAAACAGAGAAAGTCCCTATCACTCTTGAACTCTAGGGAGTTTTCAAGTATATTGAAGTTAACTTAGCCCAAAATTTATTGGCGCGGTGAAAAAGAGAAAGAAGAGAAAGAAGAGAAAGAAATTAGAAGGCTCCTCTATAGAAGGTACGAAAATTATTTCACCGCGTTGTCGACCACGCGTTCATCTCTCCGCGGCTCCGAGGCACAGAAGCGTTGTCTGCACAGCGGCAGTTCAAGTTGCGATCGTTATCACGCAGGAGAACACAATATTGTTATCCGGCCGATCGCAGAAATCGACAACCGGTCCACCGCCAGGCCCTACACCTGCCCAAAGGGCGCGAATGCGTGCCCTCAACATCGATCGAGTCTCGCGTGTCTTCTTCCCTTTCTTATTCGCCGTATTAAATGTAACTTACTGGATAATGTTCGCCGAGTACATTTAAGCTATCGTGGAAACCGATTGCAACGAGCTCGAACAAATAGAAACGGAAACGTCGATGTCGAAAAACGAGATATCAGACGAAAAGGAAGAGACGACGCTGGAAGAAGATACTGAAACGAATTCTGATCGTAGCTATATTCTTCAAGGATACGGTCGAATACGATGTTCTGATTGAGAAAGTGTTACAGATCGAAAGTCGATTCTGAAAGTGAATTTTCATTGATATGCTTGTTTTTGTTCAGGTCGTTGCCCTAATTGATAGAACAGTGGTAGAGATCGAGGGTTTCAAGTTGCATAGAGTAGATGGAAGAATCTTGGTACAATGAAGAAGAACGTGTAGAAGCAATAAACAAGAGCGTTCTCTTCTTATAAAAAAGGAACGTTGCTCAAAGTATTTTGAAAAATCTAAAAATCGGAAAAATTGTTGAGGTCTTGTATCTATAATTTTATAGAGTTTATGTTTGAATGGAAGTAAAAGGTATCAAACTTAACTCTTTCTTTGTGGACAAAAATTGACTTTCTTCTCCATTGCACCGTTATTTTCAACCCACTCTACTTAATGAATACACGTGATATATACTTCGTATAATAAAATCCATTGATTACAAATATAAACTGTGCGTTCATTTATCGAATCGTAACTCAAAGGAAAATGAGAACAAAATAACGGCAGAGAAGTGATACGAGAAAATAAGCGATCGTTAATTGTATTCTTTTAAAGGCATCGATTAATACGCTGTTTTATCCTTTTCATTACGAGCGAACGAAAGGAGAAGAAAAAAAAGCGAAAAAAGATACGTGAAACAGTAGTTAACGGTGATCGATGCGTCTGAGTGAATATTAAAAGCTGTATGACTGTATTGAAGAATTTGCATATATATTCGTTCATGATAAGTGGAATATGAAACTGTTTGAATGCACCGTTTGACCTGTTCAATAATTTCACAATCGTTTCACGTTAGATTACAAAAAGTGAAATATTGAGAAAGCATATTAAAATATTCGAGAATCTACTATTAAATTGTTTTAAATTTACAACTATACTATTGTTAAAAGATAATACGTGTTTTGTTGTAAGAACTTAATCATTGGTGATAAATGTCGCTGAATTAATTGTTAATAATTGATAACTGTACAATTGTTAACGTAAATCTAATTAAACTAACTAGTAAATTAACAGTGGACAGGTGTTGTAACAAGATCGTTACATTCTGCTCGCTGTCTTTCCGTTTATTAACAATGATTATCAAATACGAGAAGATATTACTCAAGATTATTCTCATATCTTTACAACTAAAACGTTTCTGTAATGAATATCCTTGTTCCGAGAAAGCTTGATCATCTCGTTGTAATTTTTGAAATTTTTGCTTCCGAGATTATTTGTAACATGTTTACCGCGTACGTCACAGTGCTACGATATCAAAGTAATTGCAAAATACGGAATTTAAGTGAAATACATGTCGTTCCAGAAACTTCGATGAAAAAATATCAAAATTGTTATAGAATAAAATTCTAAACTCTAAATCTTTCTTAGCGAAATTTTATCACGACGGCACGAATGAATAAAAAATGTAGACTATATATATATAGTCTACATTTATAGATACATATCTATATACATAAATAATCTAGATATACAATATAATATATATATATATATATTTATATTTATATTTATATATAATATAAATATAAATTACAATAATTAATATAAATTATTATTTATATTTATATATAATATAAATGTAAATATATATAATATATATATATATATATATATGTATAATGTAGTCATGATATTAAACAGAAGAAGGAGAAAGAGAAGAGAATGCAGTACTAAAAACGTTCACAAAAATACGGGAAACATTGAATGAAACGTAACGTAAAATGGACTTAAATTAAACGATTCGAATCAGTTATGCATAAATGTCGAAAAATTGTAGAATTATGGATTTCTAGTACGTTATTTAACCTAATTCAAATCTCCAGTATTTACGGATTTTTACATAACTCTGGTTCGAAGACTTTTAATTAATGTTATGCGTTGAACGCACTTGTACAGCAAATAGACGTAGCAGAACACTACTTTCGTTTGAGAAAACTGATACAATACTATATTTACGAATCCGGCCGAAATATGATGACGTTTACTCGTAAATGTGTCATACTGATTTTCTCTTTTTGGTCTTTCGTACAAGGGGTGCCCAAATTTATTTCTGACTGTCATAAACTTTATGCAGCTCTATATTTGAATTTTTACTGTTTATCTATACTATGGATCATAAGTTTTATTTCCGATTACCACCTTTACCTATTGTCATAAAAGTTTTTATATTTTCTAAAGTGTATATTATATTTCTTAATATTTCAGACATTTCATGGTTTTTCTTAAAGTTCTTGTTTTAGTTGTACACACACGCAAATAGTAGATCATAAATATAAAATCAACTTTTTTTTTACGCGGGGAAATCCTCATGCACCGCGTGGTAATGTCGTACTTATCGACTAAAACCCCACCATGGTCGTACCAAGCGCGTTGCGGAGGGGGTCTTGGAAAATATAAAATTAACCTAAATATAAGTTAATTATACATATTGGTAATTTAGAATTAACACTATCTTTTTCAGTATTACAATTTGAAGGATAGTAAGTAAACAGCTATATTTACAAATCACAAGTAATTATCATTTACCTGCATGCAGTATATATATGCAGTATAGTTTGATTCGATTTAATTATTATTTTGAGCAATGAGACACATAATAATAATGCACTAGAATTCAAAGACAGGTACGTTTGAAGTGCATGTAGATTAGGAATTACACAGTTAAAAGTGGTCGTTTTAATAGAAGTAGGAACAATTTTTCTTCTTTAAGTAACAGATAGATCTGCGCGTAAATTGTTAAAATTTCTGTAAACTAATTCCTTAAAAGGTGGTATCGAACTTATGATTGATAGTATGTGTAATACTGTTAAAACCAATAGGTTGAGAAACATTCAAGATGCATTCATTTATTTAAACTTATAACGCGTAACAAATTCGGAAAAATGTAAACATAAAAATAAAAAATCTCATAATTCGAATTACGAAAAAATTTACGAATCAATTTTTATTTAAATATATTTGTTTTATTAATTTTTCAATTTCTTTGCGATTATCGGATTGCCGTTACTATATTTGAACTCGAACAAGAGTTCATTATTTATTCTACGTTTAAAATACGTTGAGGGATGTCCTAAATATTAAAAATTGCGTTGCTGTTGAGGATCAGTCTTCTATGTTTTCAAGGATTTTGAGAATGCATTTTTTCCGCTCTTTTATCTCTCACTAAAACGACCACCTCAAAGAGGTAAAAGGTGACGCGCAAATAGACATTCCTGTTCTATATTTAAGAAAAAACAATATACGCTGTAGTAATTTCTACCATTTTTAATTTAATATTACTACTATTTCATTTCATTAAAAAACTGATTGATAAAAACGATATATGATATCGTTTTGAATACTCCCCACGATCGATTAAAATCGATGTTTTAGTTTTCTCGATACGATATTTATTTTAACGATAACATACTTTCGACAAAAGATTAAGGACGTTAATACGATTGTTTTCGCACTTTGAATGAAATAAAATTTTAACCAAAACTTCAAACAATCTATTGTAGAATATGGAGATCTAATCAATCTATATATATTATGCTATTAATTATTTGCTGGTTTTTTAAAGGTACGAAAAAAATAAAAAAGTTTTAAACTAATACCCATAATACATATAATTATTGAATTTAAAAGGAGTTCGTCCGCTGATTTAAGCGGAAAGAAAGAAACAATGAGGTCTATTAGCAAACGTAAAAGATTGCTTTAACATTACGTTCCCTTTAGAGCAAAATCATTTTCAAGCACATCATTGTATATTACATAATATTTAATATAAGAATAACGTCGCCTATAACATATTAAATTGATAATGATAACTGTATCAATTTTGTGGTTGTTAAATTCTTTACTTTTCTATTTTCTTTTACTATTTTGCTTTTACCTTAATTTGGTATGTGTTTGATTTTGTTAATTAGTTCATTTAGTTTAGTTTATTCCATTTACAGCGATGCGATTCATTTATTCTATTTCGGATTAAATGTTTAGAAGTCAGAAGGAGAAGGTTAATACGTTGATTACAAACTCCCACTCAAATTTTTAAATTTTCGAACTTAAATTCATATTTTATCTCGTCTTGATTCAAATCTTCAAATTGTTTAGCTAAGTTTATGTTGGTAGAGAGATATTGGTTAGGTTTTAATCATAGACGATGTACTGCACAGATCTAGCATCTCGTATAATTTGATATCATGGAAACCAAAACACCGACCATGTAACAAATTTACATTTAATAAATTATATATATATATTATTTATATTATATATATAATTATATTTATATAGATAATCATATATATGAATATATATCCTACCACTGAAATTGGTAAAATGAATAAATATCGTTTTATGTCATTTATATAAAAAAATATATCTTTTCTGTGATAAATTAAACTTACTCCGCGTTATATCGGTAATGTTGGAAGTGATATGAAAATGGTAACAGTTTGAATCATGTGACGCAATGTACGTGTTGAGCTGTTAAATGATAGATCTATCTTATGCTTCGTCTATGGTAGTTTAAGTATCGAGTACAAAAGTAGTATACAAAAGCAGTATTCGTGAGTGATTTATATCAAAATACAATAATTATTATTATAAATCATTATATAAATCATTATTATAAATCATTAACAATGCGTAATGTCGAAATAAAAGCAAAAATTGATGATCCAGACCTTAAGATTTTTCGAGTTATACAATTAACAAAGCAGAACAGTATCGTGAAAGTCATGAAACAACATGATACTTTTTTTAAAGTCAGGGAAGGAAGATTAAAATTACGAAAATTCCAAGTAAGAAATTAATTACGTTTTTACATAGGATTGTTACTTTCTTATTTTTATATATATATATATATATAAATATACATATATATATATATATACATATAAATAACAGTGTTTATTATACAAGGTTTTAGAGAATAAATAGTTATACATTTTTTAATTCCTGTTTCTATTTCCTCCCCTCTTCATATAACAGTAATTATCAATTCGACAGAAATATATATTAGAACCAGACGCAAAAGATAAAACAGGTCAAAAAGCAATGATGATGCTTTAGTGACACAGTAAAATATGAGAGAATAGCTATTACTATTGATCTTAACAATCACCTAATTATGTAATAAGATAAATATTTTTCTCACATAGGATGATTCAGGAGAATTAATTTACTACAAAAGATCTACTAAGTTTGGTCCAAAGCTTTGCGATTATGAAAAAGTAACCCTAAACAAATCTGCTTGTAGTCGTGTCGCAAATATTTTAAGTGCATCAAATGGTTGTCTAGGCATTGTAAAAAAGACTAGAAAATTGTATATGATTGGTCAAACTCGTGTACATATTGATGATGTTGAAGGTTTAGGAACTTTTTTGGAATTAGAGGTTCGTAGAACCACAAGGAATGAATCATTACACATTTGCACCTGTAAAATAATATAGTAGTGTCATTATTTTAGGTAGTCTTGACTGATGAACAGGATATAGAAACTGGTGAGAAGATTGCTCAGGACTTAATGTCTAAATTAGGTATAAAACATGAAGATTTGATAGCAAATGCCTATATAGACCTACTACTTAATGAATCTATTAATGAATCTCCTAATGAATCTACTAATGAATTCAAACAGTTGTAATAAAATTATATTTTTTTACACATTAATGTTATTGTTATATTTTGTATGATTATTAAAAAACTGTATAACACAAACAAAATTTAATTTTCATTTTACAAAATAAAGATGTTACGTTTGTTTTAGTGGCAATTAAAATAATAATTTTATTTAAGAATGTCATTTGTACGTTTGAACAGTTTTCAAAGAATTGTTATATCAATTATAAATATTTCAAAGAATTCTTTTAAAAATTAATTATCGAATGTATGGGTGGTTTATTAGTCGTTGATTCTGTGTCGGTGTGTTAGTCAAAAAAAAAAAAAAAAATAGCGAAGACATGTAAAAGAGAAATGGCAAGAATGAGGAGACAATCGTACGTTACTATCATAACCGGGATACGTTATAGTGATAAAACAGCCCACACTACTCTTCCTTCCTTTTCGATGATCACATTCGTTTGTCACATTTCGCGTGTACGAGTTCTACTTCATTACTGCACTTCTGTTATAAAGGTCATTGTACTCTTGTTCCATTTTGAACTTAAAACAAAATTAGTCGATATTTCAAAATATGGCAGATTAAAAAGATACAATTTCAAACAATTTTAAATTACAAGATTATATAACCTTGGACAGCAGATACCAAAGATTTATCAATACTATTTGCATAATATTTTAATTAATTTTAATATGTTATAAGAATCGTAGATATTTGCAATTCTATCTAAATTCAAAAGGAGGAGGGGACTTTCTCAAACGATTGCACTAAGTCGTTTTTGTAGAAAAGACCTCCGATTATAGCCAACAACCGAGATACTGGTCAGTCAGTCAGTTTCAACAGTTTGGTGTGCCAGATATAAACCGAAGCGAAAAGAAATAAAGGAAACCGAATACAAGTGTGCTGCACATGTGAACTGTAGCCAACTGGTTGATGTAATGGACACCGCAGCGCGACACTACGCCTTGTGAATATCACAGGACAGCAATCTTTTATGTATTATGTACCTTTTATGTATGTACATATACTACTATATCAGCAATAATTTTGCATTGTTACACGATAACTTTTTACGTATTACTAATGCCCGAATATAATATTTGTTACACAGAGACAATCTAGTTTTTCAGTTTTAAAATAACAATAACTTATCTCCTCCTCTTAACATACATACATATATGTATGTATGTATATATAAAAAAACCTTGACGCTTGGAGCGATCGTCTAACTTTTGTCACCCTCGATTTTAAGAAGAAAAAGAGAAGACATTTGAGGGTGCCATAAATTAAGCTGTTTCTCTTAGTGCATGATGGGCTAAACGGAACACGATGATTTACCAAAAGCTTGCTCAATATACATATGTATGTAGTCTGAAATTAATAATTTACAGTAATTATGGTATTTTAAAGATTATATTGCTTTATTGTTAAAGATTCTATTAATTTTAATACTTTCAAGATACAATATAAAATAAATATACATATAAAACATCTAAAATATACACAAATGTAAGTATATAAATTCTTAAAGAATTTTTAAATACCTTTCACAAAACAATTTCTCAAACCTCTAATCAATTCAATTATCAATAATACATCAATTCCCACGAATGGAATCCTCGAAACTAATAAATACACAAGTTTTCTGACTTATCATTAAGTCTAAGCCAACTATAATAACCGGTGAATCACTTCGTCCATCTTTCTCAATTCAACCTTTCGTTTAATCTCGTTTAGGATCCTTTAATCTATCAAATAAACAAAGAGAAACAAAACGAGTCTCCTTGTTTGCAGATAAAATTATTGCAAGCGGCTAATCCCTAAGTAAACCTTTCCTTGATAGACGCCCCCGCATTCGTTTCCCTACTCCGGTATCGTTCTAAGAAACTTCGCTTTGCCCCTCAGCCTGTGTCAGCACCCTCGTCACGAGCCGGCAAAGAAGGGACCTCATTCTACGTACGGCACTGGCCACTGTCGGAGGCTCTCCTTAACCGAGAAACACCGTGAGAGAGACGCGTCACCAGAGGCGTTCACAACTACTTTGTCTCTCGTCCATTCCTCATCTCATTGATCGGAACGGTGTATCGCGCGGATCGAGTGCACTCTGGATCATTGGCTTCTCAATCAGTTTACTTGTGTCGTTCGATTCTCGTCGTGGATCTATCGAGGCGTCTGCCAGGTCACAACACGAGACACTCTCTCAAGGGAGATACACGATACACCGAGTTAGGTAAGACGTTTCTCGCAGTTTGTTCTTGCTATTCTCATTTCCTCATTCGACGCTGCTTCGCTCTCGACCGTATCAGAGTCGTTTACTTGTCTGTAAGCCTCATCACTTTAGAAATAACGGCTTACTGCTTTTTTTTTGTCGAGTAATGATGTATTAAAAATCTGACCGATACGAAAGAAAGCTTATGTGCATATATGTATGTGAATGCGTATGTGTGATTTTAATTAGACGCGGTTTATAAATTGTGCAAATATTAGTTGTTGATATTGTCCTTCTGGATAATTGCATGGAAGAATTTGACGTTTAACAATAGGTACCATTTCGGAATAGAAATATCGAATGACCAAAAATTGTTGGTGTGTAAAGTGTAAATTGATTTAGAAGTCAGCTTCAAATTTTAGAATTGCAAATTGAGAGTTTTGTAATTTTAAATTTAAGATATAGGTTTGATAAGAAGCAATTATTTATATGGAAATGTGTAAAACTTTTCGGAATAAGGAAGTTGGAATAAAATAAAGTGTAGTAATATTTGAGTGTAGTCTAGTAGAGGTAGTATATTTTGAATATAATATAACAGACAATATTTGTGATATACAATATTTGTGATTATTACATTCAATATAAAGTTGTCTTGAATATAGGATACTTTTTTATATGGGAGATAATATATGTATTTTTTAATATATTGCTAAAATAATGAATTAGGACGATCTTAATTTCATTACTTAAAATATTCGAATCTGAAACATTAGAAAAAAACATATTCGTTGAACGTGAACATTTAACAACTTATCAGACGTTCCAGATCTACGAAAGCGTTTGGTCATTGAACTATGCGCGATAAACATTTACAAAACTGGAGTGCATTAGTAGTGATTCTTTTTATACGCCAATATTATATAATCGAAAGACTAAAAAGTTTTATATATATTATCGTTTATAAAAATGTAGTAATAGCTAATGTGGTTCTTTGTATAGAAAGCGCCTCATTGATGTATGTATGGCAAACATCGTGATTCTTAATACATTGTAGATAAATCCTACACTTATTTATTGCTCAGATTGTTTAATATACGAGCATTATATTTGTTTACTAGGTTTATAAATTTATGTGAAAGCAACTAATATTATTGATATAAAACTGACGAAATTTGAATTCTAGTTTTTTGGGAAGCTCTTATAACATAAAATACACATTGAAAATAAAATTTTATTAGGTATCTACAACCGCGGTGATTCATTACCTCTTCAAAAAAAACAAATAGTAAATATCAGATACTGGAAAGACTTATGACTGACAGAAACACATTGTAAAATCTACAGCGTTCAAAGGAAATTTTCTCTATAGAATTCGAAGAAAATAAGAATTCCAAGATTTCAAATCTTTCTGGAATACCTTGAGATAAGTTTGGTTATTCATCGAACTTCAAAGAAAAATTTCAGCTATGATCGCTTTTAGTATCATTTTGCCATTGTTGTTCAAAGACGAAATAAATTTTATTTGTAAAAAGCAAATGTTTTTTGTTTCCAGAATATAATGCCGATGGCTTAAATTCTGTTCAAGAAATTTAAACGATAGGGGGGAGGAGCAAAAATGGCTCGAGCATTTTCTCAGGCAATTTTTGCAATACTATTATTTGCAATAATTATTGTGTCGGGTAAGTATTATTTATTAATACGTTTAATTCAACAGATGTTTGCCGCAGTTATCATTAATTTTTTCGCATTTATGCTTATCGAGTATTATATCATTTGTATACATGACTTTAATAAAATTTTGTAAGATAGAATAAGATTATAAGATAATAATTATTTCGAAAAAATTGAAATAAAAATTTCCCGGTGTCAACTTAATATATTTGTAAAATTACGAAGTTTTCTTTCATAAAGATTGATGAAAGAAAATTGAAGCTTCCTAAAATTTACTTTGAATATTTCATTTGTCGATATGTGCTTCTGGTTGAACAAGAAGAAATAAAAATTAGGTTAAAACAGTATAGTTGAGATTCGTCTTGATTTTAACGTGCTATCCAGTTATTATTCTTAATGTGGCCTGGAAGACACTTTATCCACACGATTAGATAGCGATTCGACCCCTCGACCTGCCTTTCTTCTGAATTTCTCAAGCTTATTTCAGTCTCCAAAATCTAAGCGTTCTAGAAATCTCAAGTAATAAGATCAAAAGGCGTTTAGCATCAATAGATCATTAAAAAATGTTCTTGTAAAGCATTTGCTCGTTTAAATCTTCCATTTTATCCCAACATTTACAATTTAAATATTTTAAGAAAATATGGGAAGATATCTAGTAGCATTTTATTTTCTTTAAAATTATAACTGTTATAGAACAAAATAATTTTATGGTGAAATATTCTATACAAATTATATTGAAATATTTATATATAATAACGTAAGAATTTAGAAAAAGTTAGAATTCTTATTAGTGAATAACATAATATAATAGTTATCAGAAATTTAAAATCAATAAAACGTAATTTTTTATGAGTTTTAGAGAATTTTCATTCATTTTTAACGGTCTCTAGAGAAGCTACATCATAAACATCCGGTTGTTACTTGCGATAGCTTCAACCGGTAGTAGAACTCTACGTGATAACTGAATAATTCTATCTTTGTTTAAACTTTTCTCCGAAAACTCGTAGCTATTAATTTTCATCCTATATTTATTATTCATGTCCAGCGTCTCCAAAAAATGAACAGTATTCTTTAGATTTGTAGATTAAAAAAAAAAAGTGTTAAAAGATTTCCCATATTTTCGAGGAAATTTTTAGTAAAAGGAATTCATGTTGATTATTTTATGTAAGATAGTCTGTGTTTATCGTTTTAAACGACGAATGATAAAACATGTACAGAGATATTAAAGTCTACAAAATAGTTTTTTAACCAGATCATTTCCGCTTTCAGATATCGCAGAGCCTCAATATGGCAGGGAAAGGGTTATTCCAGTCAGAGGTGAGTTTCAATATCATTTCGATTACTTTAAAATAATAAAAAAACAATAAAAGAATCGGCAAACCCTGAATGCAAGTCAGTGATCAATATTTCATTTCAATTTGAGAACATTAGCATTTCTGATATAAATTACAATACATATATAGTTTTTATATACACATATACAGGGCATAATACATAGGAAATATTTTGGATCTCCAAAATATACATTAAAATAAAAGTTTCATTTTAAAGAATTTATATCAAAATAAAGTTTGGAACAACCGTTAAGAAATTTTTTGTAAGAATATGTAGAATTAGATAGCAGTGAGCATTGGAGATAAAAGCGGGGTGTTATAGGATCAATCCAGAGAGGAGATATGTCACCTACGGAGGTGAGCGAAGATCGCCATTATTGGCCAAGGCAGATCATTCACAGTCCAAGAGGTAGTCCGTTCTCGCTGGTTTCAAAAACTCACGTTACTCATTGTTTACAGACAATTAAAACCAGCATGACAGAGCTGCTCTATTATCGTTATAATGATAACGTTGCTTAATCTATTGTCTACATGGAATGACATGTTCTATGATTAAACTGTCACAGGTGTACATGATTAATATCGACAGTACTTCTTGTTGATTAAAATAATTTTTGCTACATCGTTCGAACGATCTAACATAGATCTTTCCTGTCTTATGCAAGTCGATGACTTACATTCACGTTTCATCTTTCGAAGCAGAAGGTCAAAAAGATCAGCGAGTAATCCTACATTTCTTTCCTCGTATCTTTTTAATTTGGTTGAGGCAATTATATCTGGACACTATATTCTTGATCACTAACTTTTGGTATCTGGGAATTTCGTTAACCCAGTGTAAATAACAAACAGTCGATTAACGTAATTACCAATTGACGATGTAAGGATACTTGAACTGGCTGAAGGGGATGGAGATAAATTACTAAAATAATAGCTAACTCGATTCTTCTTTCGTGAAGAAATTTGTTGAAATTCGATTATGTTCTCTTTAGGCGCACAAATAAAGAGGAAGCATCCCTGCGAGCAGAGCTCATGTTACCCCTCTACAGGAAATTTATTAATCGGTCGAAAAAATCGATTGGCCGCATCATCTACTTGCGGTCTTACAAAACCTGAAAGGTACTGCATCGTTTCGCATTTAAAGGAGCGGAAGAAGTGCTTTTTTTGCGACGCATCGTCGCCCAACAAGCAACATAACATCGAAAATGTAGTTACCGAGTAAGTAATCCATTAAATTATACGTTTATGTTTTTCAATTTTCCCTTTTTTTTTTACAAAAATATCTCTTATCACTTCTATTCAAACACTTATCTTGAATAAGAAAAATAAAATTTCTACTTTGGTGCTATTAATTATATTTATATCATTCTTACATAATGGCGTCGTAATTTTATTCGTTTAATCCAACAGTAAAAATTGGTGGCAAGC
Source organism: Bombus flavifrons (assembly GCF_040668555.2). Taxonomy (NCBI): domain Eukaryota; kingdom Metazoa; phylum Arthropoda; class Insecta; order Hymenoptera; family Apidae; genus Bombus; species Bombus flavifrons. The sequence continues at coordinate 3,984,805 of NC_138447.1, forward strand.
GGAAAATGGCGTGGAGAACGTAACGATACGCTTCGATCTGGAAGCGGAGTTCCATTTCACCCACAGCATCATCCGTTTCAAAACGTTTAGACCGGCGAAGATGTTGATTGAACGATCGTCCGATTTTGGTAAAACGTGGCAAGTGTATCGATACTTTGCGCACAATTGCGAAAAGTACTTCCCTGGAGTGTCTACGGAACAACCTCAGAGACTGACGGATGTTATCTGCGAGACGAGGTATTCCGCCGTGGCGCCATCGTCTGGAGGTGATGTTATCTTTAGGTATGTAAATAACGATAACCAGGGATCATTTAACTTCAATAGCACAACGCTGCGTTTAGATACGCTGCATGTAACTGACATTTCTAATAATTACATCTTTTAGTGATTAATTTACAGAGTACGTGTCTTGTAATTCGAGATATGATTTTATGTATATGATTATTTTGATGGAAAATAATTAAGAATCGTTGTTGTATAAAGAAAGTGTGACAGATGAAAATGATTTTATGTTTACATTTTTTAAATTATGATAAATAATTTGGTTCTCAGTGGATTAACACTTAGCCAACTGAATAGGGAGATCTCCCCTCTGTAAAATACATCGCTGCGTGACCGAACGGGGAGATCTACTTTTTTGACTTTTGCAACGCCTTTTCTTCTTTTTTGTTATTATCAGTTATTGTTTACCTGGAATTGTTTCCAATTAATTGCGCCACTTTTTCTGCTTTTATAAAGTACAGTATATGATAAAATACGCCAATTTAGTGGTGTTAAAATTAATTAAAAAGTTACATTATCAATCATGACTAAATAATGATATAATCTAACGATACCACATTGTAAAAAAATATTAAAATGCATTATGAATTTTTAGTTTCACGTTCAAGTCGTGTTATTTATCTTTAATCATCTTTACTGTTTTTAATTTTACCTATATTTTTTATACTTTTAATACATACTTTTGATTTCATGTTTTGTATAAACAATATGTGAAATCTTTAAATAAGATTATTACCACAAAATATAATTGACCACTTAAATAATTTTTAGACTTCTTTGTTTTTTAAGTGGTGAACATTAGTCCTCGATACTTGGAAAAATGCGCGGTGGACAGCGTATAGGTTGGCTTGTCCGAGCGCGGTGAGTAACGTATAGCTCGCTGTGGCGCGCGCGGTTGGCTAAGTGTTAAACACAATTACTTTATTATCCGAATAACAATTGAATAAATTTTTCATTGTTTCCAGAGTATTGCCTCAGAATTTGGAGATAGACAATCCCTACTCCAAGGAAGTGCAGAACCAACTAAAAATAACGAACCTTCGCATAAACATGACTAGGCTGCACACTCTAGGAGACGATCTTCTCGACGACCGCGCAGAAATTCGAGAGAAATATTACTATGCCATTCAAAACATAGTGATTCGCGGATCTTGTTCCTGTTACGGTCACGCGTCTAGATGCCTTCCGCTTCCTGGAGTCCCTGATGAGGAAAATATGGTGCACGGCAGATGCGAGTGTACTCATAATACTACGGGATTGAATTGTGAAAAATGTCAAGACTTCTACAATGATCTTCCGTGGAAACCAGCTGTTGGAAAGCAGACGAACGCTTGTAGACCTTGTATTTGTAACAATCACACGAACTCTTGCCATTTCGACGAAGCCGTTTATGAAAATTCTGGAAGAGTATCTGGCGGTGTTTGCGATGACTGTCAACACAATACTATGGGAAAGAACTGCGAACTCTGCAAACCATTCTTCTATCACGACGTGACCAAAGATATTACTCATCCTGAAGCATGTCTGCGTAAGTTGCTTATCTATTACTACTATCAATCACATCTTTGGTAGATTCTGTTTCATTGGAAGACTTCGAATAATAGATGTATGAAAATACATCTATGGGAAATTTAAAGATACTCCAAATTTCTCTTCATAGTGTACTTCATGATAAGTGGAATTTTATACTTTCTTTTTTCTTATTTGTTCGTAGCTTGTGACTGCGACCTAGGTGGTTCCTTGGACGACGGTATATGCGATTCGATAACCAATCCTCTCACCGGAGGCGAATCTGGCCGCTGTAACTGTAAAGCAAATGTCGAAGGTCGTCGTTGCGATCGTTGTAAAAATGGTTTCTGGAACTTCGATCCTGAAAATCCCGAGGGATGTCAAGGTATTAATTCGTAAACGGTTCAGCACGAATTTTTCTTTCACAATTTAGGATACGTCTGGTTAAATTTTTCTCCAGATTTTTCAAGCAGCAGATGATATAAATTTCCAAAATTAAAGAAAGAAGTGAAAATAGATTGTTCTGTTTAGCTTGCACCTGCAACATCCTGGGTACCATCGACAATCGTGGATGTAACATGGTGACTGGCGAATGTACTTGCAAGCGTTACGTTACTGCTCGCGATTGTAACCAATGTCTCCCAGAATATTGGGGACTTTCGGAAGATCCAGATGGTTGCAAGCCTTGCGATTGCGATCCTGGTGGTTCCTACGAGAATTCTTGCGACGTAGTCACTGGCCAGTGCCGCTGTAGACCTCACGTCAGCGGCAGAACTTGTAACCAACCTGAACAAAGCTACTACACTGGATCGTTAGACTTTCTCATTTACGAGGGTGAATTATCCAGAGCCAGCGATGTAACTATTCAATTTTTTTTTGGTTAAAAATAATTAAAAAGTCAACTTATACATTGCAGAAATATAAAACACAATTTTTTCTTGCAAATATTTCTATAACTTTGTTTGTAATACAATCTATTTTAGAATTGCCAAGTGGTGATAAGAGAGCCCTATCGCGATGGAAGGAATAGTACGTGGACCGGAACTGGCTTTATGAAAGCGCTCGAAGGCTCAGTGTTGAATTTCACGATCGACGATATACGTAAAAGTTTGTGGTACGATATTATCGTACGATATGAACCAATTCAGGCTGGATCTTGGGAGAATGTTCAAATAATCATCGAGAGAGAAAGTCCAGTGGATCCGAATGGTCCTTGTGCCGAATGGAGACCCGAGTACGATCAACTATACGCGCAACTTCCTTTAAGATCGAGAAGCGTCGTTGTGCAACCATCCGTTTGTTTGGAAGCAGGGAAACGATACAATATTCTGTTACAATTCCGTAAATTCAATAATCACATGGACACACCGTCCGCGTCTATTTTGGTCGACTCTATCGTTCTGAGACCGAAAATAGACTCCATTCCTTTCTTTAAAACGCCGGTAGTTGGCGAACTTCGTCGGCAGGAATACGAAATATATCATTGTAGTGATTTTTATAACGATTTTAACGCCATAACGAATAATATCCCGGAAGTTTGCAAGAAGTACCAAAATAGTATCGGTTACTACGTTTATGACGGAGCACATTCTTGCGAGTGTAATCCGACTGGATCGCATAGTTTGCTGTGTGAAAATTACGGAGGCACGTGTCCTTGTAAACAAAACGTTGTTGGCAGGCGTTGCGATCGTTGCGCGCCTGGTACTTACGGATTTAGTCCGGAGGGTTGCATTCCCTGTGATTGCGATGGTGTAGGGGCGCTGGATAATTTTTGCGACATTGAAACAGGTCGATGCAAGTGTCGACCAAATACTTATGGTAGAACTTGCGGCCAATGCGAGCCTGGCTTCTGGAATTTCCCTCATTGTCAACGGTGCGAGTGTAATGGTCATGCTGAAAGTTGTGATTCCAAGACTGGCGCCTGTATAAATTGTCGGGACTACACGACCGGACATAATTGCGATAGATGTATTGAGACGTATTACGGTGATCCTAGGATTGGTGTGGATATTCCATGTAGAGCGTGCCCTTGTCCGGGTAAGTTGGATTAGATTAGTAATGAAATATATATATATATGTCGGAGATGAAAGGAAAGCCGAAGCTTTTCCTTGGAAATTTTGGGAACATCCTCTAGTACCTTAGCCTAGATTTTATTATAGTTGTAATTGCTTAAGATTTGTAATAAGCGAGATTGGGTTCGAGGTGACAATCGGTCGCTGAACGTAGCCACGGTCACGGGATGGATGTTTTATCTAACGGAGGTCTGGAGTGGTTGTATGTGTTTTCCGAGAAATGTGGTTGTGGCGGCATGTGGCCTCGAGAGCGGGCCTAGCCACGTGTGATGTTGCCTCGGAGGTGCCGATGCAATGGGACATACATTGTATTAGTAACCAAAACTCCAGGCAGAAACTGCCTAGCAACGGCGTTTGGAACTTTCTCGATGCTTCTAACGAGTGTGCCTAGCAACGGCGTTTGGAACCTTCTCGATGCTTCCAAGCGGGTATAGAAAACAAAATGCAATCGTGCAGGGAGAAGGGTCTCCACGAGGCTGGCATTCTTGCGGTTGCCTTGGAGAGTGACACATCGAGCATTTTCGACGATCGCATGTGCGTCTAAGTTAGTTTCGCTTAGTAAGGAATTATCCCGGTGACCGTGGATTCGTTTGAACTCAAACATTGCTAATAGTATTATTTAATTTAATTATTCGTAGATCGTATTATTCATTAGGCTTAGTGTTTGTTAGACTTATTATTAGTTGTACTTATTATTTGTTAAGCTTAGTGATAGACCTGTATATACGTGTAAATAAAATCTCGGCTTTGTGAAACGATGGCTAGTCCGCATGAAGAGTCGTCGCGCGCCCAAAATTCGAATCGTGATCCGACATATATATGTATACTATATACTTATATCTATATATACTATATATATACTATATATAGATATAAAATTTCCATGGTATCTTGTCGGCTTTTTTGTATAGATCCCACATGCATAATTTTTATTTACTAAAGTGTTATTCATTCGCTAATTTTTTACAAATTTACAGGAACTATAGACTCTGGACATTCGTACGCCGAGAGTTGCTCCCTAGACCCGGTGACTCACGACGTGATTTGCGAATGTTTCGATGGATACACCGGTCCGCGTTGTGAAAGCTGCGCTGAGAACTATTTCGGTAATCCTGAAATTCCCGGTGGTAGCTGTGAGTCGTGTAATTGCAACAATAACACGGACTTACGTCGACCCGGAAATTGCGATCCTGGAACTGGACGCTGTCTTCAATGTCTCTACAACACTGATGGAGCCAACTGTCAGATTTGCAAGGCAGGATTTTACGGAAATGCTCTAGAACAGGATTGCGAGGACTGCATGTGCGACGTTTTGGGTACAGATAGAAACGCTGGTCCTTGTGACCACCGAACTGGACAGTGTTCCTGCTTGCCTCACGTTATCGGTTTACTCTGCGATTCTTGTGAAGAGAATCATTGGAGAATCGCCAGTGGCCAAGGTTGCGATCCTTGCGAGTGTGACGCGGTTGGGAGCGTTTCCGACAGGTCCGTATGCCAATTTTTATTAAATATTTAAATATTTTCAAACAAATTTGCCTAAAAATATCGATTTTTAAAATGTACTTTCTACTATTTTTGTCGATAGATGTAACCCGTACGACGGTACTTGCGAGTGCAGACCAGGTTTCGGAGGAAGACGTTGTAACGAGTGCCAAACCAACTACTGGGGAAACCCTAATGTCGAATGTTATCCGTGTGATTGTGATTTAACCGGTTCTGCTAGTCAGCAGTGCGACAGAGAAACAGGAATGTGCGTCTGTCACAAGGGAATCGGTGGCGAAAAATGTGATCAGTGCGATCGTGGCTACTATGGAAATGCGCCTCAATGCAATCCTTGCGGAGAGTGTTTCGACAATTGGGACTTGACGCTGACTGGTTTGAGAAACAAGACGAATCTTGTGATCGAGGAGGCATCGAGAATTCAAAAGGTTGGAACGACCGGTGTCTATAGCCAAGAATTCGACGACATGGTCGAATCTCTGGATCAAGTCCAAGCACTGATCAGTAACGCTTCCATTAGAAGTCAAGATTTGGACGAATTAAATGACTTGGCTATAGATTTGAATAATAAGAAATTAGAATCCACCAAGAAATTAGAAGAAGTGAACAATCTTTTGGAGAATGTCAGTCAAAGAGTAAATCTAGGGGATGCTGCTCTTAAAAATTTAAAGAATAGAACGAACAACTTACACCAAGCTGCTGCTGATCTCAAAGAAAATGCGACTAGATTGCAGGAAGAGAATGTCCTAGGCGCTCTCAACGTTACCCAGCAAATGGCGGAACAGTCTAGACAAGCGGAAAAAATGGCCAACGACACTAGCAACGTTCTGGCCGACGCTGAAAGATTCCGCAAACATACTGAGAGCTTGTTAGCTAAGAATCGTGCTTTCGTGATAGAGGCACAGGAGAGAAACCAGGAGTCATTGAATAAAATAAATGAGGAATTGAAGAACTTTGATGGAATTATGCCAGGATTAAATCTCGAAATGTGTGGAGATAACGTGACGGATTGCAGCAGCGTCTGTGGTGGCGCTGGCTGTGGTTTCTGTGGTGGACTGTCTTGCGACGCGGGTGCTGTGACCAAGGCTAATCAAGCTCTGGACGTAGCTAAGAAGCAGGCTGCTGAGATCAAGAACCACAAGGACGAGGCTGAACAATTACTTCGTAATGTAAGTTCTGACATATTTTTTCAATTTCGTTTCATAAATTTGCTAAAACGAACCTTTTATTTCGAAGTTTCCTATGTTGATCCAAATTTTGTTTGTCCAGATGGTTGAAGTAAAACGCGATGCAACGACAGCCAGGTCGAATGCTCAAGATGCCTTCAACCACGCGTTAAGAGCTCGTAATCTAACCGATACCTTGAGTAAAGATCTCGCTGACATAAACAAACGAGTGCGTAACATTTTGGAGGAGGACCAACCCACACCAGCTATGGTCAGAGACTTGGCCAATGAAGTATTGGCTAAAAACATCAAACTAAAGCCTGACGAGATCAAAATATTAGCCGATCGTATTAAGAGTATCGTCGGTTCCTTGACCGATTCCGAGAAAATCCTCGCGGATACTAGGGACGACCTTCAGTTGGCCGAAAAGTTAAAGAACGATGCTGACAGAGCAAAAGAGGAAGCGATCGCGAAACAAAATCTAGCTAACAAAGTGGTAATTTTATTGAGTGATGCTCAGAGGGCTCAAGATCGAGCTCAAGCAGCTATCGATCAAGCTGAACGCGATGTCAGGAGATTCGAAAATGACTTGGAAGAGATAGCCGAGGTGACCAGGGGAGCTCGGATGCAGGCAAACAGCACCACTCAGACGGTCGACTCTTTGGACGCTCGCTTGAAACAATTACAAACGCAATCGGTCAGAAACGATTTTGTTTTGAATGAAGAAATCAAGGTCGAGGCGCGGAAAGTAGCTGATGAAGCGCAAAAGGTAGACGCTAAGACGAAGGAACTCGCTATGGAATACAGAAAAGCGGACGAAGCGTTGAATTCGAGGGCAAACAAGAGCAAAGGGAATATATTGAGGGCGAAGAAGCTCTTACAAAAAGCCTCCGAGTTGACAGCCGATACATCGACGAAATTGAAGGACTTGGACGGTATGGAGAGTGTTTACAGAGATAACGAAAGAATGCTATCCGATTTGATGGCGGAGGTTGATTCTTTAAATGGAGAGATGGAGAAATATTTAGCGGAAATCGAACAAAAAGCCCAACGGTACAAGCACTGTACTCCTTGAGTGACTGTAATTAAAACGTAAAGAAGTAACATACATTACTATGACCGAATCAATGTGAATATAAAGAAATAATATACAGAATATAGGTCACTTTAAAGACAGGATCGTGAAATCTTAAACCGAGACTTATTTTTCCTAAGAATTATTCGGATTTTATAATAAAGTATATTGATTCTAAAGAAACGAAGGAAATAATTTTTCCAGTGCCATAGTGGTAAACGAAGGGGCCATTTATTTGTTGACATATTACGTATTTTATACACGTATTCGTACGTAACTTTTCGAAAATCTAATAATGGAGAATTTTTTAAATCGTTTTTCAACTAACCGTAAAAAGTGCCAATAAACGAAAATTGAATTTTCTCATTGCATTTATTATCATGGACCAAACATTTTAAAATGAACCGAATACCGCATAAACCGTCTACTATTCGAGAATGATTGAGCTAGTTAATATATAATAGAAATTAAAGTATCAATATCGATTCCTGATTCACAATAAATGTTATTGTTCTATACATCTCAAGATAAGATTTGTACTTATATAAAATATGTTGCATTTATTACCTACATTGCATTTATAATAAGACACTGGTGCAATAGATAGATACAATTTTTATCAATAGTATGTAAATATATTATCATGCCTTTTCGCAAAACTGCATTTTTTCATTGATTACATATTTTTAATGAATATAATAGAATTTCGATAAATTATTGTAGAATATTGTTGTATAAATGTGTTATGTTATGGAAGCCATGAGATTTGAAATGTACGAATAATACGTGTCGAGGAAGTTATTAAAAATACCAAAAAGAGAATTCCTCGATAAAAAAGCATTATAGTTATTTATAAATCTATGTTTTAGAGTAACAACCGAACTATTGATATTGTGAGTAACGGCTATTATTGCATATCTGTTCTTGTTCGGGTGAGAAATGAAACAAAGCTTTAAACGAACCAAACGATTTTTAATTGTATTTAATGAACAGCTACGTTTGTACAACGAGAGAGAGAGAAATACAGGTTAAAAAAATAAATAATATTGAAAAAAACACAATTTTTAATTTCATTTATTAAAAAGTTATATTTAACGTTATTTTGAATTTGTAAGAAAAAACACAAAGAAAATCTTATTCGATGATAGCACGATAACACGAAACATCGTGGATTTCGACGTGATAACAATATTTCCTTAACGTATGGCTGTGTCGCTGTTAAAAGACGGAAGGACTTGCCGGAAACGTGGAACCGCGGTGATAAAATATTTTCGTTGTTAGGATTTTATTTTAAATAAAGATCCCGTGTTAAAATATCTGTGTACCTGATATGTTCTGTATTATTTGAATTTACTCTATGTCGTAAGCATATTGTTAATCACGCAGTATATTAAAGCGAAGCATTACTAGCATGAAAAATTATTTGATATATATCATAAGTGAACAAAAAATTCCTATTTGAAATATTTTTCATAAAATGGATTTAGCAACTTTGAATTTTTTTGTACTTATTGCTAGTTCTTCCTATAAGAGAAAATTAGGATAGGTTGTCAGGAAAGTTCCCAGCATATTTCAGTTCGGTTGATACATGTGTAACGACTCCTTTATAAAAATAGTATTTGTAGTTTATTATCACGGAGTCTGGTTTCGATCTACACGTGCACCCCGCTGTTTCGTGCCCCTGTCAAAAATCTTGACATCGTGTCCCGTCTGTCTGCATTTGAACTTCCTCAATTCACGTCGAATCTAACAGAGGTTCTCATTTAATCAATTTCCACATAATTTTGCTATTCTTCTTATTTTTTAGAAGCTTAGAACCAATTAAATAAACGAATTAAGAATTATAAACATATATCTGAAATTATTGCCATTTCGTCAGAAACCAAATGTAAAGAACGCACGCGTCTAAATAAAATGTTTATGACAATGAAAAAATTAGTTATGTTTTAAAAAGCACTTACATATCTACCGTCGAAGACTTCTCTTCTTACAAATGGACCTTTTTCATTTATTATTTCGACGCACCTATTCGTACTTAAGCCTTTTGGCTTTTAGAATCGACTTCAGACGCTGTAGTATTTCGTGAATAGACAGCACTGTTGAATTGAAATGGTGTATGGGCTCGTGGTACTATGCATAATGAGTTCATTCAGAACGCTCACCAGTGGTTGTCCGACATTACTATTAGAAACAGAATTTTGAAATTCTAAACAACTTCAAGTAAGTACATATATTTAAAAAAATGATCATTTACGTACGCATGTGAAAATTGTTTAGTGGAAATTGATGAAAATGCGTAAGCTTGATTCGTGATATAGAGGAAAGTATCTCAGTCTAATGGTGATTCATCATTAACAAAGAGTTTTTCAATGCAGAATTCACGACCTTTATCATTGATGCCTCGTGAAATTTATAAAACCTATTACTTTTATTGGACGAAGATTATGATTATCTGCAAATGCATATATATTAGTAAGCATTACGTACGGTCAGATTCTTAGTCTTTCCGGTCAGGATGTAAAGTATAATGTTACAATCGGTTGCCGTAAAGAAATCGTTAATTATACTTCGTAGGCAGTAAAATAACTTTCTTATAAGTATATGTGGAAACCATTGTAAATATTAACGTGGCCATTTTCGCTGTTGGTTATTTTATTCTGTTTCGTCCTAATATTTTTATCGTATTTATGTTATCGATATTTATATCTATATTTTATCGAATAATTGAAAAGTGCTAAATGGACACGGAAATTATAAAAATATTGGAACTGTACCGGTTTAACACGAGTTATAGACGAAATTTATCATTTTTTCAAATAATTGTTTATTAAATTTACTCGTAGTGTATGAATCGAATATTGTTATAATACACTATTATAGTATGTATTCAAGTAAAATAGTAAAATTTCTATATTAAAGCTTAAAAGCACCACTGTTCATTGAGTAGAAAAAATTTAATCAGTGTGAAAGTGTGAATGCATATAAGACGAGCCTGGTTTTGGATGCTTTATCGTAGATAGCTTATCGGTAATAAATATAGACGACGGAATTCCGGCGTTTTTAGACTAGCATTATCTATACATTTGCCTCAAATATTTGGAACACAAGTAAAAGATTGATAAGAAATAAATAATAAATTGATAAAAATCGATAATAAATGCAATTGAAAAATTTTTAATGGTTCAGACACATATTTACGATATATAATTTATCCTAGAGATATTTTCAGCGAAAAAGCCCTTTCGAATTAGTTACACAATTTCAATTCTATTCCCAAGAATATTTGCCAATGATGTAAAACCTAGCTAGTTTATAGACGCAAAAGCCTTCCTGTAATCATAAAACAACATGCTATGTAAATTGAAAATTATTTCCGAAAGGACGAAAGCGAAAATAACGAGATGAATTCGTTTTCTTCTCAAAGATAAAATATTGTCGTAACGATAGCGAAGGTTTAGGTAAAATGTCCATTGTATACACAGTCTGATTACACGAACCTTTCGCCCTAAGTTTAAAAGTTTAGTCTTCGTTGTCCTGAAAACGGCTATAAGAATACTGTTCTTCTCACGGTGCATTCCTTTACTAGCCAGGTTACGTGAACCGGTCCAATCGGGGTTGGTTATGCAAAACAGCTTCGGTTTGGAAGGTGAGGCGATTTTCTGGTATTTTCGTGTTACTTTGGAGAAAAGAACGAATTCGTATGGAATTTTCCTGACAAAGGAACGAAAGAAAAGCATTGCATTAAAATGTATAGATGTTTAGGAAGACGAAAGAAATAAAAAGAAGAATTAGTGGAATTAGTAGAATATTCTATAACAAAAAGGTATGGGACACGTGTCTAGCTTTAAGGTTTGGAAATAAATTCTATAGAATTTAATGTTAACGATTTATATTATACTTTCTTCAAGCTTTTATACTTTAAATGCGACAAGCCAAATCTTCCGTTTGTTATGGAAGAGCAATTTTAAAATTTGATACGCTGTTAATCAGTCCTAATATTATTTTTTACATCGTTTTGAGATTAAATTGTATTTTTGCTACACATTGGTTTAATTAAATTTTCTATGTAGATTAACAAATGTAGAAATAGAAAAAAGGTAATAATAAAAATTGGGATAAAAAGAACAAATATGTATTTCTCTTAGTTTTTGCGAATTAATGATTCTCGGATTTAGGATCGACAGGCCAACGAGAATTTTCCAAGTTCACTTTTAATCACAGGGTAGAGGACCAGGTGAAACTTATCGAGGGGATGAAAGGGACGCGGAGGGTAAGTTTTGTTTGTTGGACCGTTCCTTTCGATTGTTAAGCTCTGGCTTTGTGCCGAGTCCGCCAACAGCTGGCCTCCGGGGTGGTAAGTCGTCTTTATAGCTATCTTTTAACATCAATGGGGAGTTAAGTTGCATTGAAATTTTTCATGAGAAAGTCGACGCATAATTACGTTTACTACGCTTGATGGAACTCATGCTGTGGATAAAAAAGTACGATAAAATAATGATATAGTAATACTGCATTGTCCTAATTCTAGTAAAAATTATACGATTATTTCTTATCGTAGTATATAAAGTATAATCATAATAATCAAATATGAAATAATATTTTAATGTTATTAATGTTATTTTAATGTTACTTTAATGTTATTAAAATATTATTTCATATTTCATCTGTATATGGGTGTAGTTCATGCTCCATATATATTAATTGAATCCTAACAACTGATTACTGTTTAAAGGCTCAAATAAAATGATCGAGTAGTGCAACAATATATTAATTGAATATCTAAAATAATTCTCGATTGAGAACAAGCTTGAAAGAGTTTAAACAAATTGAAGTAATTTAATTTTCCGACTATTGAGTATCCAATGAAGAATCAATTAATTAATCTCCATCGAAAGTTCAATGATTTTTATACGATTCGTTCTTCAAATATCAAGTATATTACATACTTGTTTTCCAATTGAATTATTACATTTTCATCGGATAATCGGCTGATAACAATATAAATAAGTTATTACTCGACACTTTGCGCCAATAATGTCCAATCGATACACTAAATTAATGGAAGAATTAATGGCCCGTGCAGGAGGAAAAATGTGCAAACGTTGCCATTCATCGCCACCCTCTGGCAGCCGGTTGACCGCGTTAATTCCAGCGCGTGCTAATCGTGACACGACCACCGATCCTTCGACTATTTTCACCATCAGTCCGATCTCACTATAAGGAACAACCGTCAGTATGTGAAACGCGTGCCGCGAGGAACGAACCAACCGTAAAGCTTGGAACTTTAGAGATCGTGTTTTCAAACGAGTCGTTTACAGGGTGAAACTTTCAACGCATTAATAACAGTTAAAAAGCAAGACTTTAATAATTCAAGGAAATAATTCCCTTCCGATTTTTGTCACTGCATTTATGTTACATGTTTCTTCCTTTACGTTGAAGTAAATTGATTTATGGAAAAAGAGAAATGTGAATGTGACGTGACTCGTAGTTCTATGTGAAAAAGAATGCAATTGTGCTTCGATTAATTAAAGTAGGATTTAAAGTAGTAACTAATTATTATTTAATTATTCAATTACGGTAGTATTAGATATAGCAGAAGGATCTTAATTTCGAAAAATTAAACGTGGACTTTCGTTTTGTGGTTATCGAAGGACGGATTGTAATCGAGAAAAATGCTACTGAAGAATTGGTGATTCTGATTTGAGGTAAATGCCGAAGACTTATAAATATGTTGTCCCAATATTTGTTATGTTGAGACTCGTAATTTACGTAATCTTTTTCTTTAGACTATTTGTAAAAGGAAGTATATTCGTCAATAACATAAAAAAATATTTCTATCAAGGAAAATAGTTACTATTCAATACATACAATTTTTAATTTACATTTATATAGCAATTTTTCATTTGAGAGACGTAAAACATTTCTTAAATTTAAATAATTTTTTATCATTTATTTGTATAAACGAATAGGAAACAATTTATTTAAATATTGTTTGATCTGAATGTACGTTGTAGATGCTGGAAATAATTTTTATGTCTCATTTTTTCGCAGTTTACCTTTTCTAAACTGGATTTCTTACCTCCTCGCCGAAAAGATAGCCCAGATGTTATCTTTAATTTCTCAATGACGCATGTAAAGTTTTTCGTCTGTAACGTATAATATCAAAACATTATGAGCTTAGAATATACGGCTTGCTGGAAATAAGTCACAATGTCGTAGATGTTTGTATACAAGAAAGAAAAACTGTTCTATACTAAGATCGAAATGATAGCAATTTCTTTAAAAATGTTGAAGATTATGGCAAAAAGAAGAGTACTGGTCGACCGTCATCGTTATCCGATCGTGATAAGCGAGCAATTGTGGGTGTAGCTTTCAACTCGCAGTTAACAATGAAACAAATAATGGAAATATCTAGTGTTAGTGCTAGTGTTTCAGGTGTTCGTCAAGTTCTATTATCCTGCAAAAATATTAAGAGGGTAAAATTGAAAAAGAAACCTTCGTTAACAATTAAACACAAAGTAGAACGTTTACGCTTTGCAAAAGAAAGAGTGCATTGGAAAAAGAAATAGAGAAGGGTACTATTTCCAGACAAAAAAAGATTCAACTTAGATGGTCCTGATGGGTTCCAATATTATTTTCATGACATAAGAAAGGAGACAATATCAGCAATTCGACGACAAATGGGAGCAGGCAGCGTGATCGTTTGGACCGGCATCCGTTATTTCGGCAAAACAAGTATCAAGTTCATCATTGGGAGAATGAATAGTGTCCGATACATAAATTTAATCAAAGAACAAATAAATAATTATGCAGAACGCATTTCTGGGCCTGATTACATTTTGTAACAAGATAATGCATCTGTATACACATCAAGATTGGTTCAATCATATTTTAATGAAAATAATATATCTATTTTGCCGTGGCTTGCACGCTCCCCCGACCTTAATATTATTGAAAATTGCTAGGCAGAACTTATTCACGGCGTATACGCGAATGGAAAGCAGTATCAACACGTACAAGAATTAAAAAATGCAATTGTACGCAAATGGGGTACGTTAAGTCAAAATTATATCCAGAAACTATATAAATCGATACCAAATCGTACAATAGAAGTAATAGGAAATAAAGGGGAATGTACCCATTATTAAATAAGTATATATGTTTGATAAGTAATTATTGTTAGTTACAATTTATGTTGATTATTATTTTCTTATTGTACATGTGCTATTATTTCGTTCTTAAAATAAAACAATTTTTTTTGTTACACACTAAATCTCATAATATTTTTAATTATTTTCAATGAATCGCATATTCTGAGCTCATAATGTTTTGATATTGTACGTTACAGACGAAAAACTTTACACGCGTCATTAAGAAATTAAAGATAGTACACCTGGGCTATCTTTTTGGCGAAGAGTGTATATGTGTTGAGTGTTCAGAGTTTTGCTGCTATTCAAAGCGGAAGTACTGCAAAGTAAAGGAAGATGTGGTTTAAATCATATATGAAATTTCAATTATGAGGTGTAAATAATACTAAAGAAGATGAATGTAAAACGGATAGCAGAGCAAAATTAAAGAAATTGACTTCACCAGCATATATATTCATCAAGTAGAAGAGAGAAATTCATATCGCTATTATCTACCCTCGTGACGTTAAAGTTCTTTTTTTATAAAAAACTTCTCTAAATTTATGAATATCATTCCCTGTTTAGTTATTTACGTATTATCTTTTTACGTAATGTTCGTACGTAGTATTGATTTTTAAAAAAAGATCCACATTTATTTTATACAACTAAAACATTCTTGTTTTCCTTTAACACGAACAATCGAAATATTTAAATGATTCACTTTGTAATTTTACATTATTTTTTTATTTTCTTACATTATTTTTCTATTACACAATAATGTAGTCATCGTGTCATGTTCGTGAATCGGCGATGGCAACAGGAAAGAAATAAATTGAAACATTAAGTTTTACTATGACGTTTGAGGTACTACTTTTCTCATTATATATTTATAGCCATCTATACACAAAAAAAATTCTTGTAAAACAAAAATTTTATGGAAAGGAAGAATATCTGAAATTTCGTATTGATCATATCATATTAAATAAATAGGATCTTAAGAATGTCTTAAATTCTATACAAATTTGATTTCGAAGTTATTATTTTCTATCAGACAATATGCTAATTTTAGCAGACTATTAAGCGTACGCAATCTACGCAGACTTCTAAGGAAGCAATTTTAGCAGATTAGATAGAACACGTGAAATGTCTACTCGTAGGTAGTAATTTTTCCACCTCTGCATAATATAGTATGTCCATTCACAATTTTTACCTTTACATTGTATATGTTGAAGATCAAATTGAATGCGTTGTTTCATTAGCATAGAAATAACAGTGTTTATTATAGCTAATGAGAAAATTGAAAAGTTCCTGTATTTTATAATTTAAATACTCATTCTTTATATTAAATTTAGTTCTGACCCATTATAAACATATCTTTAAATTTCACATATAATCCCCTCCCCCCCCCCCAAAAAAGAAAAAAGTAAACGGAGAGAATGAATAATAAATAGATAGCGGACTTTTATGCATCTATGGAGAATTCGTAGATGCTGAGACGCATAGAATGTACATAATACACAGAAATATATAAAATATTCGATATAACACTCGTTATAATATTTAGTAGGTGAAACAAATCTGTACCTAGGTTCTAGCTTTTAGATGTGTTTATGAGAATATGAATTTGCATACGGATTTGCTGTCTAATAATAAAGTATGCGAAGCTTTACCATCGAAATAAAAAATAATAGAATGTGGAATATGCAAATCGGAAGAATTCCATTGCTATGAAAGAGAAATCGTTTGAAAGGTGCAGAATAAGGATCCGAGAATTCTCACGACACGACGCGACGGCCGGCATAGCTCGAGGAGTAGTATCATTTCGTTCGATTGTACTTGAACGATGCTTGTACTTAACAATGATCACCAAAGAGAGATTAATTAATTATGATTCCTTGGCGGCAGTGGTGCTCGAGTGAAAGAGGCAAGGGTTCGGAGAATGGAATACGAAACAGCCGAAAAAAGGCAGCGGCGGAGGAAGCGAGAGAGTTAAATGAAAGAAGTGGTAGATAAGGAGACCTCGTGTATTCCTCGTGTAAAAGGGGAGTAATACGTCGACCAAGTTGGTCAGTCGACGAATGTTCGTTGTGCCAGCTAGACTACAAGACTCAACAAGTGTTCTTGTCTCGAAGAATTGCCGGAAAATTGCAGTAAATTATAATTGTACAAGGTTCTTTTTATGGACAAAGTGTGCTTTAGAATTTCATAAGATAATATCAATACTATATATGACAAATAGTTTCCTTTTTTGTTAATTCTAAACGACAGTTGTTTTTACTTAGATATTTTTGTGAACAATTAATGAAGATGATATAAATAGTCGAGTTACGATTGGTTGAGCAAATGAAGGTTATAGAATT
Source organism: Bombus flavifrons (assembly GCF_040668555.2). NCBI lineage: Eukaryota > Metazoa > Arthropoda > Insecta > Hymenoptera > Apidae > Bombus > Bombus flavifrons. The sequence goes on from NC_138447.1 coordinate 4,001,897, forward strand.
AGGATAACATGTTATCGCGTACGTCGAAGCTGTTTTGGTAGTGAAGGATGGAATAGTGAAATAGTGTGCTACTGAACAACAGGCATTTGAACTGAATGCGACCCTTTGTGAAGCGTTATCGATAGTGATTTGATATAAAAAGGGAAGGAAGGAGTGAGAAATTCAAACTACATAGATGGCTGAAAATATTCTAAAATAGCTATCTTCGAGCGATTATCTTTTCAATCACGATTGGATTTGCTTAATCAAGCTAGAATCGTGAAAGCGATGATGCCGAACGAAGGAATTGACAGGTCGCTATTACGATATTAATTCATTTAAAAATACTTAATTCTGAATTTGTAAGACTATTAGGACAAATTAAAAATTAAGAACGATTCAAGATTTTCAATACGTTCACCGACTGCTTTTCAAGATTACGAAAGTGTTTCTCAAGACCAAGAAGAAAGTGATTATCGACGAATACGAACGTATCGTATCAGAGGAAACGCGTCGACAGTATTTCCGAGAAAGCGGCGAAAATCAATTATTTTCAATAAGACAAGGTCGAAGTTCATCGGACTTTGATAGTTCAGAGTAGAAGGCGGCTGTCGCAACAAGTTGAAATCCCGCCTGAGAGACGAAAGGGCTATAAGAGGAAATTCTTTCCTCGAGGTCAACGTCTAAAGGATTCTCTCGTCCCGTTTTTTTGACGTCGCCACAGAGATGGCAAGAAAATCGACGAACGATACGAATAGAACGAGTTAACGAAGCTGCTAACTAACGAGCAAAAAGAAGACGAAACGCGCAGAGAGAATCATATTTGAATGGTTTGCCTCGGATAAGGAACCCTCGTGCGTTTTATCGTTCCAGACACTGTCGAGGGTCGTCGGAGCAACGACTGTATCGTCGAATGCATATGCAAATCGAGAGTGGCACTTGTGTGTCGTTCGAATAATAAGAGATGTTGTGGCTAATCGGGTCGTTGGATTTTCAGATTTCGTTTTTCGTTTCCGAATTGCTGGATAAAGGGATCTTATCCGTGGAAACGTAACGCTAGTATGTTTTAAATCAATGAAACTAATTTGTTTTCTGATACCGTATGGATCTTTTTAATTCGTGTGTAAAGATAAGGAAAGGATTGATGTTGTAACGAAGGAATGTTTTGGAGTTATGAAAAGTGCTATTCGCTGGAAAATGATTCGATCAAAAATTTATTGTTATTGATCTTGATTAATAAATGGAGATTTTCTATTAATTATGGATAATAAATTTAATCATAGTACGTCGTTGCTTCTGTTTTAGAGGTACTTTTTATGGAGTCAATGGAAACCATTGGAAAATTCTTGACAAAAATTTCGAAGTACATAATTGGATTATGAATTTTAAAGAGAAGAGAATCGAGACCTTGTGATTTTACGTGAAGATACGATGACTAATATCGATACCGACACGTAAGTACGATACATACTTAACTCAAATCTAAAAAATTACTTAGAATTTTATATATTCGTATACGTTGTATAAAACGGTCAGAGTATATTGTAAATATCTTGCCATTATTAAGCTCAAGTGTTCTTTAATGACATCATTTCCTTTTTTTAAAGCGTGTTCGTTCCGTCTTGCATTTCACTTATTGAAAACATGTCACAACGAAGGAGCATATGAACGCGATACAAAATGGACGATTCTCTAACAAACGGCACAATTTTTGATCTCGTATCCGGAGATGAGAGCCTCAAGCATTTTCCACGATCAGTTACTATCGCAGCTGCGATTTGTGCGATAATTTTTAGCATCGTCGGAGTTGCGGGTAAAATCCAGTTTCTTCAACTTTACGCTTGTAATATGTATGATTATGAATGAGATTCTTTAAAAATTACCTTATCGTAATTGCGTACACATTACTCTTTGTCACAAACTATAAATAGAAAAGCTGCAACAAAATTACAAAATTAATTAATCAAATATGGAAGATACAGAAAATTAAGTCATTCATAAGTTTATGAAATACGACTTAGAGCAAAGATTAAATTTGATCATAACGCTGGTAAAAATTTGAAAAATTTATTTTAAAGATTCTATTGTTGGAAGAAGTTCCAGAAATATTTGTTATAGTATACGAAGAAAATAGCCTACAGATGTAAGTTCATAATGGATAAACCCTTAATTGGACGTTTAAATTCTATGGTTAAGTTCTCGTTGACCCATGGGTGGCATTTCTCGGTTTATGACTTATTAACGCCCCTAATTTATGCCAGAGAGTGTCAAGAATTAGACCGATTAATATCTCCTTTTTCAATTGTTCACTTGCTTCTGCACTCTCTGTATGGTGGCAATGTTTCAGTTGCAATCACGAGAATTATTTTGAAGAAATACTTTCAGAAATTCGTTGTTAAATTTCTCTGTATATCCTTTTAAACACAATACTATTCACATGTTTGAGAATGACAGAGCGTTGAACTAAAATTCGAATAATTAATCATTTATCTATGAATGAAATTCTTAAAAATGAATACTTATATCTTCCACTTTACCCTTTTTACATTTCTTAAACATTTTCTTACATTTCAGGTAATTTGGTAACGGTGATAGCACTGTTAAAATATACAAGGCTGAGACGGCATGCTACGACCGCATTTGTGATAAGTCTTAGTATTTCAGACTTGATTTTCTCTGCCGTAAATTTACCATTAACTGCGAGCAGATATTTGAACGAGGCGTGGGTACTGGGTGAAACCCTATGCAAAATATTTCCCCTCTTCTTTTATGGGAATGTAGCAGTGTCTCTGCTCAGTATGGTGGCGATTACGATCAATCGGTTTGTATAAAATAGCTTTAATCATATTCGTTATAGACTTAGAGCATATTAAGAATTATTCTATTATTTCTAATACTTTGGCGTATAACGAGACACCTGGTCTCGACAAAGTGTTTGGTTCAGTTTATTTTGAGATATGCTGACGAATTACACTATTGATTTTACAAAGTCAGCATACTTCTATGGAACTTAATCGTTTATTGCTCATCTGAATAGGATCAAATGTACGCATGATAAATCCAATACCAACAGCTGCTCCTGATATTGTATTAAATTATCGGCCTCATTGAATTTGCATCGATACCTTTATTAAAAAATTACAACTATTCGTTGAAAAAATGTTTTAAAGATTAACAAGTCTGTCTACTGATATTTTTTTCAAAATAATGTTTCGCATCTACTATAATATAAAATTCATCATATTTCTTCTAAACCATGGAAACGTATCGTAGTAGAGAATAAAGTTCTAAATTCGTAAGTAATTATGAAACTAAAGGAACGATACTATTAAGAATTGAGATGAAAAGTGAAATGAAAATCAAAATGTTCACTTACATCACTGTGATTTTTAGTCCGCCAAATTATGAACAGATATTAACTGCATTAACATCGATATTTTTTTTCTATAAATATAAGGGACTTTAGTATATTGCCAAAGTGTTAGAATAAATCTGCTTCTAATAACAATTACAATAGCTCAAATAAATAAACAATAAATTATTCGGAAAGGAACTCTAAATGTAAAACTGATTAATCGATATATTTCAGGTATATACTGATCTCGAGATCAGAGATATACGCTCAATTATACACCACGCAACGGATTATTTTAATGCTGATCGCCATTTGGACGCTGAGTTTCTCCCTACTTTTGCCGCCATTACTCGGTTTTTGGGGGACACTCGGCTTAGAACCATCTACATTTTCCTGTACGATTCTAAAGAAGAATGGTGCGAGTCCAAAGAAATTCTTGTTCGTTCTAGGATTTGTCGTGCCTTGCGTGGTAATAAGCGTATCTTATCTTTGCATTTATTGGCGTGTAAGAAAGAGCAGAAAGAATCTGGAGGCTCATACTGGAGCCTCCAGGAGGAAAACTGGAGGATTTCAACGAAGAGAGGATTCCAGAGTGACCAAATTGATGTTGACCATATTTTTGTGTTTCCTTTTGTGTTTCATGCCATTGATGCTGGTCAACGTGATCGATGACAAAATAAAAGTCCCGGTTTTTCATGTGATAGGTTCTGTACTTGCGTGGGCCTCCTCTGTAATTAATCCTTTCATCTATGCTGGCACTAACAAGCTGTACAGAGAAGCCTATAAGCAAGTTTTGTGTCCAGTTTCTAGCAAACTACCGACTACTGGACCGAAACCGACGCATTCGCATTCGAGTAAAGTATCGTCACCTCAAGCCACTTAAAATTCAATAACTTTATATTCCAATCGACGGTTTATTGTTGTTTGAAAGACCTTTTTTTATCTACTTGGGTACTAATAAATATCACGACATAGGTATATTGAAAATTATTCGAAATTTGCGTAATAAAAATATTCTAAAGGTATTTTCGTGACATCTAAATTATCTAAAATGGTTAATGATAGAAGCGAAACAAGTGGAAGATGTTTAAAAATTTTAGAGTAGATAGTAAGAGTAGTAGAATAAGTACTTTGACCAAAGTTGTATATTTTATTAAAAAAGAAGTTTATGTATTAATTATCTATAGTGAAACTTCTCTCGATTAATTTATAATCTTTTGAGGAATGCGGATAAACAAATCCTTGCGAGGAGCAATAAGTGTACGTAATTATTACAAATAATTCAGCTTAGTTTTAGTTCATTGGGCATTTATTAGGATAAATTTAAATAATGATTTTTGTAACTTCACTTCATATTGCAAACAATTGAAACTGTACATTAATATTAATATTGCTTCTTTATGCTTATATTAATAACAAAAGTAACACATAAAGATTGAAAAACATAATACAAGTATTATACTTGCTAGATTAATTGTTGCGAAACTAATTAGCTTAGTAACGTTAAATTATAGTTTTTTCATTTACAAGATTTCTGTGTACGCGATACTGAATAGCACATGTACAAAGCATAAAATCTCACACTAATATTATGTGTAAATATATTATAGGAAATAAGTTATGATAAATAATAATACTACTTAGAATGAAATACGTTACGTGTCGTATTTTCTAGTTATAACAATTTCTGTAAAGTCTGATCTATGAAATAAAGCAAAAACCAATAAATTTTATATATACATATTAAGTAATGTAGAAATTACAATATTATAATACTTTCTCTGCTTCTTGTTCGATTTTAAAGTTTAATAATAAAACTTTGTATAATTCCAGTTTATCTCATTTTATCAATCGATAATGATTTATTATTTTTAGATGATGTCTACACGAAAAACTAGATATACCATAGGTGTATTACCTAATAAATCTTATTATCCTACTCTACTATTTTCTGTCATTTCCAACATTACCGATTGAGCGCAGAATGAGATTCAACCATCGACAGAGTACAGAACCTTAGATGTTCAAGTCCATTTCTGGTGATTAGAATTAAAGTTGAATAAAAACAAAAGTTGAAATTAAAGTTGAAAAAAAAAAGTTGAATAAAGTTAAAAAAAAAATCGCGCTCGCAACCAATCAGATCGTATCATTTGCTATATAATTTAAAATTGCATCACCTGTAACGAAAATAGTAATTAAATATCAAATAATATCGATTGCACAGGTCTCACCACGTGGAGGTTGCTGCGTATAGAGACCCACTTTAACCACATTTTACCCATATGCTTTTCGCGTACGAGAATTTACCCACCTAAGATATAAATTTGTAAATAAATTCTCAATTATAAGCAACTTTTAATATCACACTCTCAGTTCAAAACTCAATAACCGATCCTTATACAGGTTGTGTAGAAATGAAATGTAAAAACCATCGTAGCGTAATTCTATACCTCTGGATTGATAGAAATTGGTAAAAAAAGTTCGTGTAAAATTGACTTTGAGCATGATTTTCAAGGTCAGCATTTTTTTATTGCAGTGTATTCTATTTATCAGGGAAAAGAATGTTAAAGTTTTAATAATTTTTAAATGACTTTATTCACAATGTGTTTACATTCTGCAGTCAGAACGTAGATTTATTTGCATGTAGATATTATCGCCCTAGATCCGCCATGTGAGGAACAGGTTTGCGTCTTATCCACACATTTTGTTTAAAAATTGTCGTACCGATCGGCTATAGTGAGATGAAGTCGTGTACCAGAGTGCATACAATGGATGAAATGTCAACTCTGGCGTGGTATAATTTCGCATAATTCAGTTAAAAGGTATGAGTGTAAAAGTCACAAATATATTGCACTTGTAATTGATGTAAGTAAAAAGATACAGCCAATAATATAATATCCAATAATTCCTGCCCATACGTTTATGGCGAATCGTTCGTGGTTAAATCCATCAAACATTGCATATAAATTTCTTTAAGTTCAAATCCAAGCAGTTCGTAAACTTTCATCCGTAAATAATACGCGTTAATAATAATAATACGTTATAAAAAGTGCAGAATCCATTGCAACTTATGTAGCACTCAATAGCAAAATCTTCGTCGAATGCATAGTTATTTGTATACAATACTAATTCCTGATCACCTAGTTGTTAACTTAGCCGCTGAAAATCGTATTGTCACGGAATATCTTGTGAACGCAAAGATCTCCCATTATTCCCATATTCTGATATTCTTGATTTCATGAATCTATGATTTCTTGTTGCTTTGTAAATAGCATGCTACTTTCTTATTAAATGTGAATATAAATGTAAATACATTGTGAATAAAGCCAGTTTGAAAATTATTAAAACTGTAACATTTTCTTCCAGAAAACGAAGTCATTTATGACCTATGGTTGGTTTAATACTTTTGTTCTTTGTGATGAGTAGAATACGTTGCAATGAAACGATTTTCACTTTTCAGTTAGTGATACTATATGCTTTGTCTTCCGCTCGGCACGACGCAACCGCTTTATACGTATGCGATTGTTAGTCGCCAGCATTAAGTATCACTGTCGCCGTCGCCGCATATTTTGCCAAACTATTTGGCTTTAATATTAGAAACAAAACATGATTGCACTTTCTAATATCATTTGGAACACAAATTTTTCTAATGTATACCATTTTATTCGGGAAAGTCCACAAAATGTTTTCGTTTCAATAGCAATTGAATAGGAGCTACAGTAAAAGCACAAAACATTTTCAAACTTGAAAATTTGCAATTTGGAAAAATCTGTATTCAACTCACAAATATTTAGAAGCATCGTGTATCAAAGGTTACAAAATCGGAAAAAAAATTCAAATTTGTTTATCAGTGTTATTTGAATCTATAATAATCATAGACTTTTCGGGATCTTTTTACAATCTATATCCAAGCAAAGTCCTACCAAAATGTAAGTCTACAAGATATTAAACTCTTTCATTACTACTAGCTATCGTTACATATCTATCCCTTAACTCATATAGTTTGCAGTACACTGCAGAACACTTTCCATGCATACTTGTCTGTAGCTTCTCTTTGATAACTGAAAATAGGCATCGTCTAAGAAACAGTTATTATTTCGTTGATTCTACGTATTCGAAGTACACGTTGTATTTTTACGAAGCAGTAAAATAATTACACTCATCGACGAATCTTGATTACATGGTATACAAGCTGCGCGTTATTTATCGCGCATTATTAATGTCCCGTTTGATGGAATACGAAGAAAAGTACGGTACCATTCTAAACTGATAGTAACATTGAACATCATCAACCGATAATACTTTATATTTTGCAAGTATCGATCGAAATCATATTCGATCATTAATCAAAGTATTAAAAAATACAGCAAGCTTTTATGGTACAAGTACCTATTTGTGCATGTGTGTATGTACTTTGATTGCAAAGTACCGTTCGCATTACATTCTTACCCTTCGTGAATTACTGGTCTCCACCTGAAAAATAATAGAATACTTAGACGATAAAGCTAGAATAGAACACCTAGTGTACCGTACTAACGTCTTTTTAATATACACGTAGTCGACGTAAAAACAAGATGGGAAAACGAGTTGCACAGTTAGAGAGAGCGATTTTCTTCACGAAACTCAGCGTCGCTTTGACGTGTTCCTGGCCGCCTTCTCCTTTGATAACTAAAAATCGACTTCTGTTATTTAATGCATTATGGTGCACGGCGTTTGCTAGTTCTGTGGCGTTATTCTTACCATTGTTGGCCGCGATTTACAAGTACTACAAAAGTCCTATTATTCTTGGAAAAACAGTGAGTCTTGCCTCGGCTGTTGCTCAAGTGGTAATCAAAATGATAATATGCCGTTTGCAGCAGAGACGTTTTCAAGTAAGTCGATTATTCTTTTTCGGATAAAGCACAAATAAAATTTTTTATTTTCCGTAGCTGCTTGAGTATGACATTCCTGTGTATTTATATTCTTTGAATTTTATTTTACTCACGTATCGCCATATCATTCTATTTTATTATCTATTCGTAGCAGTTATTGCTTTCCAACTTTCAAATCAAAGTAAGAGAAATGTAATCATGTAATCGTAATTCTTAATAATATACAATGATATATAATAATAATAAATAGAGGACCGATTAAAATATTTTAATTAAGCGTTGTCGGTAAAATAATTTCAGATGTTGTACTTCGATATGGAAAATTTCTGCAAGCACGCCACAAAAACGGAAAGAATGGTCCTGGAGCGATACGTGGATAAATATAAATATTTCCATTGCATTTACATACTATGGTCTTTCATAACCACGGCTTTCGTCATATGTGGCCCATTATACTCGTCTCAAACGTTTCCCACGCATGCGATATATCCGTTTTCAACGAAGCACCAACCATATAATAGTCTAATTTTCTTCCATCAATCGTTGGTTGGTTTCCAAGCATCGTCAGGTATGGGCATCGATACTCAAGTTGCTCTTCTTTTACGATACGCAACTGCCAGGTTCGAGCTTTTAGGAATCCAATTACGCAACGCGAAGACCAACAGTGAGCTCAATGTCTGCATACAGAAACATATTGAACTTTTAAGGTATAATATTACAAACTATTTTACGTTGAAATGACTGTCAAATATAATACTATACGATGCGTCTGTTACGCGTTAGAATAATCATTCAACTATATCTATAAAGCCCCGTTTAGATTAGTCAAGTTACTCGAATTTGAGCAAGTAACTTGATCTTCAATTCGAGTTACTTGATTTTCATGTACTTTGTAATTATTAAGACCAAGTTATTTGACCAGTATTTACTTTTTGTCAGTAGCACAGTTTTTGTGTTAATTAAAAATATTGTGTGTAATAATACATAATTTGCACAACTTCGATGTACATATTTAGGTATACGAAAGAAATCCGCCTATCTATCAAGTATCTAGTTCTAGCGACAATCGCAACAACTACTATCGCCGTGATTTTTGGTAGCTTAAACTTAATCGCAGTAAGTAAACGTTTCTTACTTTAAGTACGAAAGTTGAATATATAAATGATGGCTTCGAAATTTTATATAGAACCAACCGTTAATTTTGAAAACTCTATACGCTATCGTAGTGTTCAGTGCCAGCGTGGAACTTTTCATGTACGCTTGGCCAGCCGATGGAATGATGCGTATGGTAATGAAATAATCATAGTGCATATTTCAATTAACAGCGTGAAACGATGAATTTCATTTTATCGTAGAGTGCGAGAGCTGCTACAAGCGTTTACGACACGGCTTGGTATAAGAGAGATATCAGCGTGCAAAGGAAAGTATTCCGCATTATTTTGAGGTCTCAAAAACTTGAAACTATCGGGATCAGCGGTGTTGTACCGCAACTTTCGCTGTCTCATTACGCGAAGGTAGTATGTTTGTTGTATTCTTGCATTCATGATTAGGTACTAATTATTTTCTTATCTTTTCTAGTATCTATATACATCTTTATCGTACTTTAACGCACTGCGTATTATGGTCGGAGATCCATCTTCACTTTAAGCTCTATGGAGGAAAATATATTACGAAAGATATCCATAGAAGTAATCGCAAATTGTATCTATGAGAATCTTCATGAAAATTTGTTTTTCATGTAAACAATATACATATATGAAGAAGTTATGTGACGTACAAAGATTCAGATGGCCAATTTACTGCAGCAATGGAGTTTCCTTCTTTTATTTTCTACAAACATGATTATGTTACTGTTGAGAAACGTTAAGTTGGTATGATCCTACAAGCTAAGTTGGTACGACTCCTAACGACGCTCTTTTGTCTTAGGAGTCGACCACGTGTTAATTATCTAAATGCATCCGGTGTGTTCAGACGTTTTGTACGAGGTGGTGAAATATAGAAAGTAAAATTCGATCTGAGTGAATCCATTAAATATTAACCCCAGACCTATATTTAATAACAGTTACCACGATGTTCGGGCTCGTTGTCTTTTGGAATTAAGCTTTCTTGTAGATTCAATTCTCTGTAGAGTCGATACTCAATGCTCGAATTCAACAAATATATATAATGTGCCGTAACTAGGCATTTATAGAATAATTTCAAACATGTATCTTAAATGTGTGTGTAATATTTCATTTGCATTATGATAATGGTGTGTTTAGTCTTAGACTTTTAGATATTAGACCAACCGGGCGAATGTTCACTATTCTGCAACTCTAGAAAAATTTGATAAAATGAAAGTGCGGTCGTTTAAACGAAACGGCTGTAACCGAAACTGTCATTTAAACATAATCAAACATGTGTACCAGGTATGTAAATATGAAACCGGAATTTTTGTATAGAAAATACACGTTTATTGTATGAGAATGATTAAAAATATTTTATTCGAAGTATTGCCCATCGCTAGCTGTACATTTTTCCCACCTGTCTGGCAATTGGTGGATGCCACGCCAAAAAAACTGTCGCTCTTTTGAGGCAAACCAGTCATCGAGCCATTTTCGTACATTTTCGTAAGAAGTGAAGTGCTAGTCAGAAAGTGCGTGTCCCATCGATGCAAATAAATAGTAATCGGATGGAGCCAAGTCTGGTGAGTAAGCCGCGTGCGAAAATATTTCCCAACTGAACGCTTCAATCGTTTCCTTGACCGGTTTTGCTGTATGTGATGGTGCATTATCATGAAGCAAAATTGCTGTGTTGCCTTTTTTGATATTCTGGTCGTTTTTCACGCAAAGCTTGATTCAAATCGATCATTTGTTGTCGGTAGCGCTCAGTATTAACGTTTTCGCCAGGTTTTAACAGCTCGGTGGTCTTTTTCGGTGGTCTTTCACGTTCTTCGTTCCTCACGTCAAAATTGCCACTTCTGAATTTTTTAAACCACTCAGAGCACTGTGATTTACCAAGAGTATGCTCACCGTAAGTTTCGACAAGCATTCGATGCGATTTTGCAGCAGTTTTCTTAGTAACAGAAAATCAATGCTGTCCGCAAATCGTAGTTTTCAGGCACAAAATTTGACATGTTCAACGCTATTATAAACTATGCTGTTGTATGAAACTTGTATTGTTCTGAGTCGAAAATGTTTATGAGATGTCAACAAAGACTTTTGGCATCAATGACGCAGTTTAGTGATAACTACATTATCAGCTAGGACCATCTATAGGCAAATTCCGGTTTCATATTTACATACCTGGTAAGGTGCAAGAATGTACCATGAAATAATTCGCTTATTTTTTCGTCGAACGCCGCACGAATGCCCGTTTGCACTATCGTTTTCTAATTTTACTGGAATTTTAATAGTGAGGGTCTAAACGCATAAAACACAAAACCATGTGGTCTAAACCACACACAGGGTGTCCGACTACAGGTGCCAGGAAATTTAAGGGGTGATTCTTGAATCTGAAATAAGACGAAAATCAAAAATAAAAAAATTGCCTTTTCGGCTTTGTCTTTTAGTTATTGACAATTCAAAGAAAATACCCTTGCAAGACGTAAACTGCAATTGTCCCACCCGCGAGTGTCTTCAGTAAAATTACACACGCAGCGCGATTATCGCGGCAACGAGTGTCCACAAAAAGTACAACAAAATACAATAGATATTCGATATGTCCTCCGTTGTCTTGTAAACAGAGCCTGACTCTTCTTTTAAAATTTTGTCGTATTGTATCTTCATGTGTCCCCAGAAGTAAAAGTCGAAGGGATTTAAATCTGGGGACCGAGCAGGCCAAAGCACAGATTTTTTTCGACCGATCCACCTGTTTTGAAAACAGCAAGGTCAAGTGTTCTTGCACTGCGTTAGTAGAATGTGGTGGTGCACAATCCTGCATGGACCTTCTCTTAATGCGTGTGGATTTTACGTGCCCAGAAATGTTCGTTACGTATATTTGTTATTACACATTTATTAAATATTGCCTTATCAGTAAATAATATCCTCGGGAGGAAATTGATAAATGTTCTAGGCAATCATATTAACATTTGGTTTTTTGTTTTACTTATCGGTTTTTTTTGTTGTGAGTGCCCTGTTGTATGAGACCTCGAAGAGGTAGCTTCATGCATATATGTAATCTCACATTTTCAAGGGTCTTGCTACACGAATATTGAGCGTAATAACCTTCCTTTTACCATCGAGCCAATTAGCATCGAGAGAAATACTTTCTAGGAAGTCTCTCTGCCACCTGTTATTTCTACGTATTATGCGCATCATTTATTGATTAACACCTGCGTATAGGAAAATTTTACAACAGCAAAACTGTGATTAGGTAATTACGTTCAAAAGAAAGTAATAATTTCCTGGCTCCCAAGAACCTGGACGTTTCTTCCTATTATGCGAATCACAATGTGTTTAGTTCGATTCACAAGGCGTAGAGATTTGTTGAAATTATGCCGAAACAAATAACACCGAAGAGAGTAATCCAGTTTGTTCAGTTCAGCCTAGTTTTAAGTTTTTGTTGGCCGCTTCCTGACAGTAGCAACAGATGACAGGACTACTCTTTGGTTTAAGGATCTACAAATCAGTGCTGTTATCAGCACTTGCATGCTTCTTGCGCCTTCTTTATATTCCATTTCCTTATACTTAGATGATATAACTTCCCTGTTTAGATGTATCTATCACAAGATATATAGCGCTGAAGTTGTTGTTCAGACTTTCATATGTTGGAAGAAGACCGATTCTTTGCAAGTAAATACGATCTTGCGTTTTCTCAATATTTGCTTCGTATAAAATGAATTAATATTAAAAATATGTTACAACGTATAGATGGAGAAATGGTGAAAGGCATTAATGAAGCGCAGCAATTCGAAAGAGACATTTTCAGCGCATATATCGCGAAATGCAATAGCTTCTACTGTGGTTATGTATTGTCTTTATATACAAGTTCGATGTTCTTTATGATTGGACCTTTAGTTTTGCCGATTACAGATACAACGAATGTAGAATATTCATGTCAAGTTAACCATGCGCCAATAAATATTATCATCTACTTTCATACGTGTATTGCTGCTACACATTTACTGGACATATATACATGTGCGTCTTTGCTGCCATCTTAATGTGATTTTCTGCCACAAGGTTCGAATGTTTTGCTGTGGAAATCGAGAAAATTATTGATATGTATGTTGATCTATTGTGTTAAAAAACAATTATATTTAAAGAGGGTGATACGCTTTATGGCATTTTATTTTTTATTATTAGCAACATTTTTTGTGACAGGATTGGGAGTTATATTGATTATGGTTTTTATAAATTATATCAAGTATAACGTATTTTATTAAGTATAACGGTGTTCTGCCGACAGTGCGTAATGAATCGATGATGCAATTTGTGAACAGGATACCCCAGCAGTTACGAAGATAGAGTTCGTGTGTCACAGTTCATTCTCTCTCATGCACATTCACATGTATACGTGGCTAGCTGATTTAATGTAGGATGTAATGAGTCGTGTTTATGCGTAATCGTTTACATAGGTAAAGTTATGTTAAGTATAATTGATTACGTATGTTTAATACTGTATAATTCCTAAAGCGAAAATGTTTCAAGAAGTGCGTATGATATTAATTTGTATGAACAGTCTTTAGAAACGCGAAAGTACATACTGAACGTATTGGTTTATCAGAAGCTAGTAACACTTTCTGTCTCTGGTTTAATGCCAGAATTTACTTTGCATTTTTTTGTCCGGTAAGACATTTCTTCTGACTTCTGCTTACTTTTGCATTCGTGTACTTGGTATCAGTATATGAACGTCGGTGATCTAATAACGAATGAATTAATCTCACCTCATGTTGATCTTTTAATGAGTAACTTCTATGTTCACGAAATTTTAGGTTAACACAAGAAAATCATTTTGGTCGACTTAGTTAGTGTTGGCAATTCGCTTTTAACACAAATAAAATGATTCGTAAGAATATAGAGAGCTTTTAAGTGAAAAAACTGCTATCTTCAAGTTGTCAATTCTGTCCGAGCAGCCGAGCTAAACGGACGTGTAAAACAGTGCTTCAGAGAAAGTGCGGCAAGTGGGGAAAAGCAAGTTACGAACGAGAACGTCCATAGCCAAATGGTGGAAATCCGTGTCTTTTACTAAGAAGATTATTATTAAATCTAAAATGCAACAACACATCCCACCGATAAAAATAATAAGTAAAGATGAAACATACTACATAAACAAAGCTACAAACATATCAAAACCAAGCCAATCACTAAACGAAGAACAGGAGTGCTCAGCTACAAACGAAATTGAAATGGAAACAATACCAAACAATGAAGAGAATAAAACCAATAACGAACTAACCCAACAGGATGAAAGCTGGAAGGTGGCAAGTTATAACAAGAAACAAAAAATAACAGGAAATCCAGATACAGAAAATGGCTGCAAGAATTACCATTAAGTAACTCCTTCAGCTTACTAACGGAAGAAATAGACGACGACCCAACAACCAAAACCACAACTCAATCAACACACACTACAAAATCACCACCAATATTTGTCGAGGCCCAGATAATAGACCCGCTTATTGATCGACTAAACAATATAGTTGGGAAGGAAAACTACACAATAAAACAAACAAAATTAGAACAAGTAAAAATTCAAACAAACACCCCAGAAAATTATAGGAAAGTGATAAAAGAATTAAAGGAAAAAAACGCTATATACCACACGTACCAGCTCAAAACGGAAAGGAGCTACAAAATAGTTATAAGAGGATTACACCCAAAAACAAATACAAATAACATATGCGAGGAATCAGCTAAAATCGGACATCAGGTAAGAGCAATAAACAACATAACCAGGTACGATACTAAACAACCATTACCGCTATTCCTAATAGAACTCGAACCTAAAAATAATAACAAAGTAATTTTTGAAATTAAAAAGGTTCTAAACACAATAGTAACAGTGGAGCCACCTAGACATAAAAAAGACATACCGCAATACATACGGTGTCAGCAATATGGACACACAAAAAATTACTGTAACAGAAACCCGGCGGGTGTCAAATGCGCAGAAAAGCACCTAACAATAAATTATCTATACATAGGAAAAATAAATGAAGTAAAATGCTACAACTGCAATGAAAACCACCCAGCTAGCTACAAAGGCTGTGTAGTCAGCAAACAACTGCAACGTAAACTGTTTCCGCCGCTTCGAAACAGAACACACAATAACTTTCATGCACAACAGGATAGCACAGAAACTGAGACAACACCAAATCTACAGCACATAATGAACAATAACCACAGTAACACCAACACCGTTGGTAGCCGAAGCTACGCGCAAGTAATCAACCAATCGCCACCCTTAGACAACCAAAATCTAAACAATAACAGTGTAACTTCGCCCAGAAGCCAGGAATCCGCCGACCTCAGAATATGCATATAACACCTGGTCATGCGATAGCGGTGAGAATAGACAGTAGCTAGATTCCCACTCGTGAGATATGTGAATCATAGTGAGGAGGTAACGATCCCAGTCCTTTAGTCAGTAAGTCAGTCTGTATTTTGCCATTGAAGTGTAACTTCGCCTTGTGAATAAAGTATACGAACGGGCTATTGTCCGTTCGCCTTTTTTTATATATATTACCTCGTTATTTATTACGTGACAACAGCAACGACAAACTTGAAACGACGACTTGCAAAATTAGAGAAAAAAGAAAAGCAAAAGCAAAATCGCAAAAACATAGAACACGAGAAAACAAAAAAAAACCTAAACAAACTTACTAAGCACAACAATAACGAATTCACAAAATTCATAGAGTCATTCTCTGCACACGAGAACTCTAACCACTGCCTATGGAAAGCCACGGAAAAAATAAAGAAGCCAACAAAACTAGTCCCAGCAATCAGAAAAGCAGACAACACATGGCCAAGAAGCGAGTTGAAGAATTTTCCAACCACCTTTACAACACATTTACACCACATAATATCAACAACAGCAACCATAATAGTCATACGAACGAGGATGTGCTACCGACTAATACATCAACTGACAAACACTACACCATACCTAAAACAACAGCGCAAGAAATTAGAAACATAGTCGAGAAAACAAAAAATAATAAAGCACCAGGAATTGACTTAATCAATGGCAAAACCTTGAAAAACCTTCCGCCAAAAGCAATAAGACCAATAACAATAATATTTAACGCAATACTAAGAATTCAATACTTTCCTAAAATATAGAAACTGGCACAGATCATAATGTCACCTAAACTAGGCAAAGTCCCACATCGAACTACATCATACAGACCAAATATCATTACTTCCTGTGTTCTCTAAAATACTACAGAAAGTAATTTACGACCGCATAAAACCAATAATAGAGAAGGAAAAATTAATACGTTATAACGATACACCATATAACGTATTACGTTATGACGTATTACGTTATATTATGTATACCATACAGCGTAATACGTTAAACCATTTAACGTATTACGTTATAACGTTATACCATATAACGTAATACGTTATAACGTTATAGGATTTAACGTATTACGTTATAACGTTATACTACATAACTTAATACGTTATGACGTTATACCATATTACGTTATACTATATAACATAATACGTTATAACGTTATACTACATAACGTAATACGTTATAACGTTATACCATATAACGTATTACGTTATGACGTTATACCATACAACGTAATACGTTATGACGTTATACCATATAACGAATTACGTTATAACGTTATGCCATATAACGTAATACGTTATAACGTTATACTATATAACGTAATACGCCATAACGATATACTATATAACGTAATACGCTATAACGTTGTACCATATAACGTAATACGATATAACGTTATACCATATAACGTATTACGTTATAACGTTATACCATATAACGTATTACGTTATAACATTATACCATATTACGTTACACTACATAACGTAATACATTATAACGTTATACTATATAACGTAATTCGTTATACTGTTATACTGTTACGTACTCGTTTAAAGTCAAATTCAAACTTTTGATTTTAATTTGATTTATTTTCTGTTTGGTTGAAATTTAATTTGAAGGGAAAAATTTAAATGATTTGATTGTATATGAAATATTGCTTACACGGTAGTTGCTGCCACCAGAAACAGTCTGAGGACTGTTTCGAATAGAGAAATTTCTTTATACTTATTTTCGAAATAATTTATTGATAAGTTAATTACTTATGGGTAGCGTTGACTAGTGTTAGGCTACTGATAGATAATTTCCACGTTTTCGGCTAACCTGCTATGTGCAGGGATACTGGCACGGGAGAGGATTAAAGTTGGATAAAATAAATATTCGATTTCGTCGCACGGAATTTATTTAAACTTGAGTATGGAATTATTTAAATTGTTATATGTATGTATATATATAGCGTTTTAGGGACAGTAGAACAAGAATTTTCGCGTTAATGGATTGGTTAGGATTTTGAATTTTCTTTGTTTGATACAAATTTTATCCCTACGTTTCCTTCTTCTCCTCTCTTAATTTCGCCAGTGAATCTATTGTTGAACTGGACCTTAGTTCATTTGTTAGGGTGATTTTTACCGTTTCGATTTTCTTGCCTTTCGAATTTAGTGATCACAAGAAAATGATTTCAATGATCCTCTCCGTGTGGGGTTCGTGTGATTTCGCAAGCCTTGCCCAAAGACGGGCAATGTTTTGCCAACAATGGGAGGAGGAATGCGAAGATCAATGAGTGTTTCAGTAGTTGAAAACACCGTTTACGCAAGCCTACGCAGCGAATAACCCTTTGTTTAGTTTCAAAATCGATGGTTTATCTTGAAAATGTTTACAAAATTGAAACGAAATTGGATATGTTAATTCATGATAAGTAAATTGGGTTCGGCTCCCGGATGTAACGAAATTATTAGAGAAGAAGAAAATTTTATAAAATCAAGTTTCTTACCTTTATTTTGCTAATTTGTCGTATATAATCCTTCTTATTCTTGATTTATTTGATCGGGCCGCGTCTAGTTTAGTTTATTAATCGATTTTATTTATTTTATTTTATACTCATTGTTATTGGTTAGATTTTCAAATCCTACTGCGACATTTCCATCAGTTTATTAATCGATTTTATTTATTTTATACTGATTGTTATTGGTTAGATTTTTGAGTCATAGTTTATTCTTCGTCGAGTTGTCGAATCATAGGTTATTCTTGCTTAATTGTAGTATTACATTATATGATATTGAACCATAGGTTTCAAATCGCGAGTCGGTTATTGGTAGGCTTATTTAATGTTATTTACATATATTTTGTTTATTGGTTGATTTATATGATATTGAGCCATAGATTTTCAAATCGCGAGTCGGCTATTGGTAGTAGCGCGTGTTCATTTGTGTATTCGAATCCTTACTCGCGCGATTTGCATATAGTAGTTTTCGTTTCTTCGTTACGGCACGCGCGGAGCGCGGGACGTGACACCCCCGCCCTTGGAGTTCAAATTTCCAAAGGAAATTTGACTGATAATGTCCCTGAGTTCGCTCAGGGCGGATGTAGATGCTGTTGGTTGTTGAGTAACTGTTGGTGTTATTAATATTCCTTGAGGTTGTGCCGTTTGATCGTCGACATTTCGTCCTCTTTTGAAGTACAATAGCAGGTGGGTGACTGTGCCGCATATTGCTCCTAGTAGGGCGATTCCACATCCGTAAGTCTCGCTTAACTGTTATCCGTGTATAGCTATATCTACTATCTTGATTAGTTTAAATGTTAAAATTTTCCAAATATTGCTGCACTGACCGTTCCAAATTCCATAGGACCAGTCCATAATTTCGATGAGGTGCGATTTCCTTGCCAAACCGGTAGTTCCGAATAACATTCCGTTGTATGTCGTTCTTTTATTTGTACTGGAATGCATTTGACTATATGGACTACTCCTCCTGCGATCAAAGCCATGTGTCCTGGGGTTTTGGTTATTGTATATATGCGAATTCGTCGGGCAGTAGAGTTGCTAAACTTAAAGCGTTTTCTATTAATTCCTTTTCGGTAGTGCATCTTCGTGTCAGTACATCGTGGTATAGTGCCGTTTGTTTCATAAAATTTTATATATATATGTTATCAGTGGAAATAAGTATTATAAATGCTGCTTGGTTTACAAATATATATATATATATATATATATGTGTGTGTATATATCGGTAGGTATTATAAATGAGATTTGTTTTATAATTATATATATGTATATATATTGATAGAAATAAATGTTATAAATGTTGCTCATTTTACGAATATATATATATATATATATATATATATATGTGCATGTGTCGATAAATATAAACGGACTTTATTTTAGAAGCCTTATGCATTATCGATGAGAGTGTGTGTTATAAATGTTATCTGTCTTACAAACATGCATGTGTATGTATCGATAAATATAAATAAAAATTATATGCATTGCTATAAATGTTGGTCGTTTTACAAGCGGATAGCATAAATATTTATTTTGTGCGTATACTCAGTTAATAGTAAATGCTGTATCCGTGTGTATACTATATTATATATTTATTATAAAGTTATAATAACTAATTATTGTTTATTAGTTTTCTCTAGTTCCATAATAACGAAAGTTAGAATAATATATAGTAATAATTATTATTATTTATTAGTTTCTTTAGTTCGATAAAGGTTATAATAATATATTGCATTGTATTAATTACTATTTATTATTTTTCCTTAGTTTATTGAAATAGTTAGTAGTTTAATAGTCGTAGCGTTGTTCCTTATGGCTGATTTCCATAAATTCCTAATATTCCTGTTATAATGCTGTATTATATTGCATTAGCTATTATTCATTTCTTGTTATAATGTTCCCTTTGTTTTATTACCATCTTATTAATTATTTATTTCTTCGTTGAAAATACAATTTATTTTGTAACGCATGCACGTGTTGATTATCCAAAATGGTCGCTTGCCTATATCTTCAGTAGGAATATGGTGTTAATTTAATGTCAACAGTAACGTGTCGTCGAAATAACTAATTGTTCGTTAATCATTGTGATTTTATTTACCGGATGCCGAATTGAAGGGGAATAATATTGTTTTGTGTTTATAATAAGGTGCGCCTCGTAGCACATGCGCGAACGATGCTTTGTGTTCGGGGGGAATTTTCAAATGGCTGTTCGTGTGTATCTTTAGCGAAGGTAACGTGTTATGCAGCGTTTTACCAAAATAATTATTTACTTGTGTTAGATTTTATTTAATGAGGTGTGAATAATATTGTTTTATGTTCGTTGTAATGTGTGTATATGTACTGTGTGTTGTTTTAATGTAATAGCGTGGATTATATTATTATCGAATTTATTAATTGCTAATAGAGTCGTTTCACTGTTTGATTATACGTGGTTTGTATTTATATTAGTTTCGTTTAATTTGGTTAATTCAATGTGTGCATTGTGTATTGTGTCACCAGTCACTTTTGTGTAGCATAACCTTATTTCTTTATACCAAGTTTGGTATAGCTCAATTCAATATAATATTTTCTAATTCTAATCATGTTTTGTTGTAAATACTCAATTAATCTATCTTGATTAATTTTTAACCTGTTTTTGTGTTTATTGACTGTTCTTATTTCTTTCCTATTAATTTGTCGTTGCTTTGTACTTGTTATTTGTTGTTATTTCATGTATAGTATGAATTTTAAGTTAATCCACGTATTGATGATTAAAATTTATTTATTGAATTACTATGGTCTGTAATTCTTCAGATTCTATTCTTCCGATGCTGCGTTGCTTACCTGGAACATTCCTACAGCATTATCCGGTTCTTCGTTACACCTTAAATACTTATTGCAGGTGCCTTCAATCATCCTACATCTGTGAGCATAAAGGTATCATTTAATTCATTTAATTTAATATGTGTGTAATGCATTGCCTGAGCGACCGCTATTGTGCATTACAAAATCTGTTTCTATATGTTAGATATAATAATATAACAGTATTACGTAGGTTAGTACAGTATAGTATCTTTCTATCCTGGTTATATTTATTATTAACTTTCAATTAACCTGTCTTATTTATTATTTCCTAACCACTTTCTGTACTTATCAGCTATTTTATTTCTTCTTATTAATTGTTTATTACTTCATAACTATGTAATATAGTCGAAGCTAATCCATATCTTATAGGTTAGAACTTATTTACTATATTATTACTGTTTATGGCTATTTTGTCCTTTTCTCCAGGTCTACATGCTGCGTCGCTCATGCAAGATACCTACACAGTACGCACTTGGCGTCACTGAGTTCTTCAATACGTTTTCGACACTCATTACGAGTGCTTTCATTTATTCTGCATTTGTAAGTACTAAGAACGCTATTTAATTAATTTAAATCAATAGGTATTGTATGGTATCAGCGAGCGCTGTTGTGTATTATAGAATTTATTTCAAAGTACAATAATTTAACAATATTATATAAGTTAACATAGTATAATACCTTCTTATTATAGTCATATTTAGTATTGACATTCGGTTAACCTATTCTAATTATTTTACAACCTCTTTTCACGCTTATTAACTGATTTTTGTCTCTTTCCATTGAGACCGCTGCGTTGATGTTGAGTCACTAGTTTCCTTGATTTTTCAGTTTATTTTTCCGTTGGTCAACTGTAAGTTTGTTGTCGAGCATCAATTATTGATTATTATTGTGTTTCTTTTAGTAAAATTTTTAATAATATTATTTTCTTTTGTATATATCAAGGTGGTTGGGGATGGCCTATCCATTTGTTCTGACTGCCAGTCGTATACTATATTCTACGGAGTGGATGCGTAATTTGTTCCTGCGAAATTCATACATGTACACTTCCTTGTATGGTGATTGATTGTTCGCAAGGTAACTTTCACTTTCACTGTTTTGATTATTTATTGAATTAACACGTTTTATATTCAAACAATAATTAGAGCACACATAATAATTTTCTTTTCTTTCCTTTTTTAGGTTTCCGCTATCTGTATTATTGGACGAACAGTGTCACACTTCCCTTTGATTTAACCACAACATCTAGTAATATTGTATTCTGCATTAAAACAATTGAAGTTAATTCATTCATTTATTTCAGCTGGCTGTCGTACATTGTGTTTCGCAAACAGGGGTCCATAACCTATATTTGTACATACTCTTTCTTGTATGACGATTACTTGTTTACAAGGTAAATTTCACTTTCACTATTTTAATTATTCATTGAATTAACACGTTTTATATTCAGACAATAATCGGAGCACACGTAATTTTCTTTTTCCTTTTTAGGTTTCCACTATCTGTATTATTCGACGAACAGTGTCACACTTCCTTCTGATTTAACCACAATATTGTTATAACATTTAGTAATATTGTATTTTGCATTGAAACAATTGAAGTTAATTCATTCATTTATTTCAGCTGGCTGTCGTACATTGTATTCCGCAAACAGGGATCCATAACCTATATTTGCACATATACTTTCTTGTATGAGGATTACTTGTTCACAAGGTAACTTTCACTTTCACTATTTTAATTATTCATTGAATTAACACGTTTTATATTCAAACAATAATTGGAGCACACGTAATAATTTTCCCTTTTTTCTCTTTTTAGGTTTCCGCTATCTGTATTATTCGACGAACAGTGTCACACTTCCTTCTGATTTAACCACAATATTGTTATAACATTTAGTAATATTGTATTTTGCATTGAAACAATTGAAGTTAATTCATTCATTTATTTCAGCTGGCTGTCGTACATTGTATTCCGCAAACAGGGATCCATAACCTATATTTGCACATATACTTCCTTGTATGAGGATTACTTGTTCACAAGGTAACTTTCACTTTCACTATTTTAATTATTCATTGAATTAACACGTTTTATATTCAAACAATAATCGGAGCACACGTAATAATTTTCCCTTTTTTTTCTTTTTAGGTTTCCGCTATCTGTATTATTCGACGAACAGTGTCACACTTCCTTTTCTTCATTTTAGTTTTTATTTTGCGCCAAGACGTAAGTTTACTGACACTGATCCAATTATCCAATTGCTTGCCAATAGCATTCAAAATACAAATTTTTGAAAATGCCGTAGCTATATTAACCCAAAAATATTTTAGATATAGTATAGTGTGATACCATCTATATTTTCCAAGAGGAATCATAAGATTAGCACTCATGTTATCTATGTCAAATGCTAGATGTAACAACCAATGAAGTATTTTTAATCCAATTATAATCCAATGGCTAGCGTACTTATTCGAGTTTTTATATATATCTTCGACTGGTGATTCCCTATTTTCTCCCTTTTTATTTCTTTGAGCACGTTGAACTTGCGTTTTTTCGGCTTGAAAATGTTTAGAATCCTTTTCCTTAGTTATCCATTCTTCTTTATTTACTTTATTCACAACACGTTGATTTTTCTCTACCTTTTCAGGATGAATAGTTTCACTGGAAGTGCTTATTATAATTAAATTATTATTTATTTGTACGGAACGTTTAGAAATATTTTCGGTAGATTTAGAATTATTCTTTGAATTTTTATTACATACCTTTCTGCTTATAGATTCTGTTTCGGATATAGGGGTAGGTATACTTTTATTCTCTGTAGCCTGATCTTCCTTGCAATTTAATGACTTGGCTTTGAGTCCGATTAAGTTATTTTCTGATGGTTTTATAAAAGTTTTTGAGTGAGATACACTCACTATCTCGTTTCCTATTATGTTTGAAACATTCACGAAATTCAAATGATCGTCATCCCTCTTTTGATTTAGATCTCTATCGAGGTATTTACTTATGCATTTTTCTTTCTAGATTATTGCTCTTGCTCCTTTCCTGGCATCTTCCTCTATTCCTGGATTGTTTAGATATTTCCGCGACGGCGGTGCAAATCTCCAGTCCTGGTGGTTGTTTCCGATGTAGTTACTATTGTATGGGGAATGAGCGTTGTTTCGGTTATAATTATTCGGAGGTGTCGGACGCTGGTATCGTATTCTATTGTTTGCTTGTTTTAATTCTCGTGTTGCTTTCACTGCTTGGCGGTACGCGTCATCCAAGGATTGGTATCCTGCTATCTTTACTCGCAAATACACCTCGTTTGGGAGCCCCTTAACGAAAGCTTCCCTCGTGTCTCGATCTATCGTATCTTGAAATACGGTGCCGTACTCGTATCTTTCCCCGTTCATTATCGCCAGTCCAAGATCTCTGACGCGATCTATGTAGTCCAAAATATCTTCTCTCGGTCGTTGGAATACTGTAGCTAATTCCCCTTTATATTCATTAACCGTTTTACCCGAACCGAACATATCTTTTAATTTATTCCCGAAATGGTTTAAACTTATCAGTTCTGTGTCTTCTACGGTGAGAAATGCGTGTCCGCGAAGCTTATTCATTAATAATTTTACTAGCTGAGGTTCTTGATGCCTAGGAAGCATATTTCGTGCGCGCTCACATGCTCTTAAAAATCGAAATACTGAGGGTCGATGTCCATCGAATATTGGTACTGTCTTGATTGCATCTTTTAACTTAATTGGTTGGGGATTATCTTCTGTCGGTATTGTCGCTTGGGGAGTTATCGGCGGTGATACGGGTGACTCGGGTTCCTTTTTTTGTTTTGAGTTCGTACATGCCGTTTTGTAATTCAACGAGTTTCGTACTCATGTCGCGAAAATTCGCATCCCATGCTTTAAGTTTTTCCGATAACGTCAAGACCATGTCCTTGTCCAATGATTCTAATTTGGTCGCCATTATTTCTTAGGTATATATTTTATCGATAACCGTAACAACTTTAATACTCTGTGGAGCGTATCCCACCGTTTAAACCAACTTTAATCCTCCGTGGAGCGGATCCCACCGCTTAAATCAACTTTAATCCTCCGTGGAGCGCATCCCACCGCTGCCACCAAAAAAAATTTATTTACAGATCTGTTACGTACTCGTTTAAAGTCAAATTCAAACTTTTGATTTTAATTTGATTTATTTTATGTTTGATTTAAATTTAACCTGAATGGAAAGATTTAAATGATTTGATTGTATATGAAATATTGCTTACACGGTAGTTGCTGCCACCAGAAACAGTCTGAGGACTGTTTCGAATAGAGAAATTTCTTTATACTTATTTTCGAAATAATTTATTTGTAAGTTAATTACTTATGGGTAGCGTTGACTAGTGTTAGGCTACTGATAGATAATTTCCACGTTTTCGGCTAACCTGCTATGTGCAGGGATACTGGCACGGGAGAGGATTAAAGTTGGATAAAATAAATATTCGATTTCGTCGCACGGAATTTATTTAAACTTGAGTATGGAATTATTTAAATTGTTATATGTATGTATATATATAGCGTTTTAGGGACAGTAGAACAAGAATTTTCGCGTTAATGGATTGGTTAGGATTTTGAATTTTCTTTGTTTGATACAAATTTTATCCCTACGTTTCCTTCTTCTCCTCTCTTAATTTCGCCAGTGAATCTATTGTTGAACTGGACCTTAGTTCATTTGTTAGGGTGATTTTTACCGTTTCGATTTTCTTGCCTTTCGAATTTAGTGATCACAAGAAAATGATTTCAATGATCCTCTCCGTGTGGGGTTCGTGTGATTTCGCAAGCCTTGCCCAAAGACGGACAGTATTTTGCCAACAGAGGGACGAGGAATGCGAAGATCAATAGATGTTTCGATAATCGAAAACAACGTTATCCACAACCCAACACAGCAAATGATCCTTCGGTTAAAATTCAGAAGGAAATTATTCTATTTTATAATCGTATGCACTGATAGCAAGATTGAAAATATCGGTTAATTATTTCCAATGATGAATTTGATACTCCTCTCTGCGTAAGACTTGTGTGATTTCGCAAGCCTTGCCCAAAGACGGGCAATGTTTTGCCAACAATGGGAGGAGGAATGCGAAGATCAGTGAGTGTTTCAGTAATTGAAGACACCGTTTACCTAAGCCTACGCAGCGAATAACCCTTTGCTTAGTTTCAAAATCGATGGTTCATCTTGAAAATGTTTACAAAATTGAAACCAAATTGGATATGTTAATTCATGATAAGTAAATTGGGTTCGGTTCCCGGATGTAGCGAAATTATTAGAGAAGAAGAAAATTTTATAAAATCAAGTTATACCATATAACGTAGTAGGTTATAACGTTATATCATATAACGTAATACGTTATAACGTCATACCTTATAACGTTGTACTAGATAACGTAATACGTTATAACGTTATACCATATAACGTAATACGTTATAACGTTATACCTTATAACGTTGTACTAGATAACGTAATACGTTATAACGTTATACCATATAACGTAATACGTTATAACGTTATAGCATATAACGTAATACGTTATAACGTTATAGCATATAACGTAATACGTTATAACGTTATACCATATAATGTAATACGTTATAACGTTATACCATATATCGTAATATGTTATAACGTTATACCATATAACGTTATGCTGTATAACGTAATACGTTATAACGTTATACCATATAACGTTATACCATATAACGTAATACGTTATAATGTTATACCTTATAACGTAGTACTACATAACTTAATACGTTAGAACGTTATACCATATAACGTAGTACGTTATAACGTTATTCCTTATAACGTTGTACTACATAACGTAATACGGTATAACGTCATACCATATATCGTAATATGTTATAACGTTATACCATATAACGATATACTATATAACGTAATACGTTATAACGTTATACCATATAACGTTATACCATATAACGTAATACGTTATAACGTTATACCATATAACGTAATACGTTATAATGTTATACCATATAACGTAATACCATATAACGTAATACGTTATAACGTTATACCATATAACGTAATACGTTATAACGTTATAGCATATAACGTTATACCATATAACGTTATACCATATAAAGTAATACGTTGTAACGTTATACCATATAACGTAATGCGTTATAACGATATAGCATATAACGTAATACGTTATAACGTTATACCATATAATGTAATACGTTATAACGTTATACCATATAACGTAATACGTTATTATGTTATACCATATAACGTTATACCATATAACGTTATACTATATAACGTAATACGTTATAACGTTATACCATATAACGTAATACGTTATAACGTTATAGCATATAACGTAATACGTTATAACGTTATACCATATAACGTTATACCATATAACGTTATACCATATAACGTAATACGTTATAACGTTATACCTTATAACGTTGTACTAGATAACGTAATACGTTATAACGTTATACCATATAACGTAATACGTTATAACGTTATAGCATATAACGTAATACGTTATAACGTAATACGTTATTATGTTATACCATATAACGTTATACCATATAACCTTATACTATATAACGTAATACTTTATAACGTTATACCATATAATGTAATACGTTATAACGTTATACCATATATCGTAATACGTTATTACGTTATACCATATATCGTAATATGTTATAACGTTATACCATATAACGTTATACTGTATAACGTAATACGTTATAACGTTATACCATATAACGTAATACGTTATAACGTTATATCCTATAACGTTGTACTAGATAACGTAATACGTTATAACGTTGTACTACATAACGTAATACTTTATAACGTTATACCATATAACGTAATACGTTATAACGTTATACGATATAACGTTATACTATATAACGTAATACGTTATAACGTTATACTATATAACGTAATACGTTATTATGTTATACCATATAACGCTATACCATATAACGTTATACTATATAACGTAATACGTTATAACGTTATACCATATAACGTAATACGTTATAACGTTATACCATATAACGTTGTACTACATAACGTAATACTTTATAACGTTATACCATATAACGTAATACTATAATACGTATTACGTTATAACGTTATACCACATAACGTAATACGTTATAACGTTATACCATATAAAGATATATCATATAACGTAATACGTTATAACGTTGTACCATATAACGTAATGCGTTATAACGTTATACCTTATATCGTAATACGTTATAACGTTATACCATATAAAATTATACCATATAACGTACTACGTTATAACGTTATACCACATAACGTAATACGTTATAACGTTATACCATATAAAGATATATCATATAACGTAATACGTTATAACGTTGTACCATATAACGTAATGCGTTATAACGTTATACCTTATATCGTAATACGTTATAACGTTATACCATATAAAATTATACCATATAACGTACTACGTTATAACGTTATACCATATAACGTTATACTATATAACGTTATACCATATAACGCCATATCATATACCGTATTACGTTATAACGTTATACCATATAACGTACTACGTTATAACGTTATACCATATATCGTTATACTATATAACGTATTACGTTATAACTTTATACCATATAACGTTATACCATATAACGTAATACGTTCTAACGTTATACCATATAAAATTATACCATATAACGTACTACGTTATAACGTTATACCATATAACGTAATACGTTATAACGTTATACTATATAACGTAATACCTTATAACGTTATACCATATAACGTAATACGTTTTAACGTTATAACTTATAACGTTGTACTACATAACGTATTACGTTATAACGTTATACCATATAACGTAATACTTTATAACGTTATAACGTTATACCATATAACGTTGTACCATATAACGTAATACGTTATAACGTTATACCATATAACGTAATACGTTATAACGTTTTACCATATAACGTATTACGTTGTAACGTTATACCATATAACGTTATACTATATAACGTATTACGTTATAACGTTATACCATATAACGTAATACTTTATAACGTTATAACGTTGTACCATATAACGTAATACGTTATAACGTTATACCATATAACGTAATACGTTATAACGTTTTACCATATAACGTATTACGTTGTAACGTTGTACCATATAACGTAATACGTTATAACGTTATACCATATAACGTAATACGTTATAACGTTTTACCATATAACGTATTACGTTGTAACGTTATACCATATAACGTTATACTATATAACGTATTACGTTATAACGTTATACCATATAACGTAATACTTTATAACGTTATAACGTTATGCCATATAACGTAATACGTTATAACGTTATGCCATATATCGTTATACTGTATAACGTATTACGTTATAACGTTATACCATATAACGTATTACGATATAACGCTATACGATATAACGTTATACCATATAACTTAATACGTTATAACGTTGTACCATATAACGTAATACGTTATAACGTATTACGTTATAACGCTACACGATATAACGTTATACCATATAACGTAATACGTTATAACGTTATACCATATAACGTTATACTATATAACGTATTACGTTATAACGTTATACCATATAACGTAATACGTTATAACGTTATAGCATATAACGTAATACGTTATAACGTAATACGTTATTATGTTATACCATATAACGTTATACCATGTAACCTTATACTATATAACGTAATACTTTATAACGTTATACCATATAATGTAATACGTTATAACGTTATACCATATATCGTAATACGTTATTACGTTATACCATATATCGTAATATGTTATAACGTTATACCATATAACGTTATACTGTATAACGTAATACGTTATAACGTTATACCATATAACGTAATACGTTATAACGTTATATCCTATAACGTTGTACTAGATAACGTAATACGTTATAACGTTGTACTACATAACGTAATACTTTATAACGTTATACCATATAACGTAATACGTTATAACGTTATACGATATAACGTTATACTATATAACGTAATACGTTATAACGTTATACTATATAACGTAATACGTTATTATGTTATACCATATAACGCTATACCATATAACGTTATACTATATAACGTAATACGTTATAACGTTATACCATATAACGTAATACGTTATAACGTTATACCATATAACGTTGTACTACATAACGTAATACTTTATAACGTTATACCATATAACGTAATACTATAATACGTATTACGTTATAACGTTATACTACATAACGTAATACGTTATAACGTTATACCATATAAAGATAGATCATATAACGTAATACGTTATAACGTTGTACCATATAACGTAATGCGTTATAACGTTATACCTTATATCGTAATACGTTATAACGTTATACCATATAACGTAATACGTTATAACGTTATAGCATATAACGTAATACGTTATAACGTTATACCATATAACGTTATACCATATAACGTTATACCATATAACGTAATACGTTATAACGTTATACCTTATAACGTTGTACTAGATAACGTAATACGTTATAACGTTATACCATATAACGTAATACGTTATAACGTTATAGCATATAACGTATTACGTTATAACGTAATACGTTATTATGTTATACCATATAACGTTATACCATATAACCTTATACTATATAACGTAATACTTTATAACGTTATACCATATATTGTAATACGTTATAACGTTATACCATATATCGTAATACGTTATTACGTTATACCATATATCGTAATATGTTATAACGTTATACCATATAACGTTATACTGTATAACGTAATACGTTATAACGTTATACCATATAACGTAATACGTTATAACGTTATATCCTATAACGTTGTACTAGATAACGTAATACGTTATAACGTTGTACTACATAACGTAATACTTTATAACGTTATACCATATAACGTAATACGTTATAACGTTATACGATATAACGTTATACTATATAACGTAATACGTTATAACGTTATACTATATAACGTAATACGTTATTATGTTATACCATATAACGCTATACCATATAACGTTATACTATATAACGTAATACGTTATAACGTTATACCATATAACGTAATACGTTATAACGTTATACCATATAACGTTGTACTACATAACGTAATACTTTATAACGTTATACCATATAACGTAATACTTTATAACGTTATAACGTTATACCATATAACGTTGTACCATATAACGTAATACGTTATAACGTTATACCATATAACGTTATACTATATAACGTATTACGTTATAACGTTATACCATATAACGTAATACTTTATAACGTTATATCGTTGTACCATATAACGTAATACGTTATAACGTTATACCATATAACGTAATACGTTATAACGTTTTACCATATAACGTATTACGTTGTAACGTTGTACCATATAACGTAATACGTTATAACGTTATACCATATAACGTAATACGTTATAACGTTTTACCATATAACGTATTACGTTGTAACGTTATACCATATAACGTTATACTATATAACGTATTACGTTATAACGTTATACCATATAACGTAATACTTTATAACGTTATAACGTTATGCCATATAACGTAATACGTTATAACGTTATGCCATATATCGTTATACTGTATAACGTATTACGTTATAACGTTATACCATATAACATATTACGATATAACGCTATACGATATAACGTTATACCATATAACTTAATACGTTATAACGTTGTACCATATAACGTAATACGTTATAACGTATTACGTTATAACGCTACACGATATAACGTTATACCATATAACGTAATACGTTATAACGTTATACCATATAACGTTATACTATATAACGTATTACGTTATAACGTTATACCATATAACGTAATACGTTATAACGTTATAGCATATAACGTAATACGTTATAACGTAATACGTTATTATGTTATACCATATAACGTTATACCATATAACCTTATACTATATAACGTAATACTTTATAACGTTATACCATATAATGTAATACGTTATAACGTTATACCATATATCGTAATACGTTATTACGTTATACCATATATCGTAATATGTTATAACGTTATACCATATAACGTTATACTGTATAACGTAATACGTTATAACGTTATACCATATAACGTAATACGTTATAACGTTATATCCTATAACGTTGTACTAGATAACGTAATACGTTATAACGTTGTACTACATAACGTAATACTTTATAACGTTATACCATATAACGTAATACGTTATAACGTTATACGATATAACGTTATACTATATAACGTAATACGTTATAACGTTATACTATATAACGTAATACGTTATTATGTTATACCATATAACGCTATACCATATAACGTTATACTATATAACGTAATACGTTATAACGTTATACCATATAACGTAATACGTTATAACGTTATACCATATAACGTTGTACTACATAACGTAATACTTTATAACGTTATACCATATAACGTAATACTATAATACGTATTACGTTATAACGTTATACTACATAACGTAATACGTTATAACGTTATACCATATAAAGATAGATCATATAACGTAATACGTTATAACGTTGTACCATATAACGTAATGCGTTATAACGTTATACCTTATATCGTAATACGTTATAACGTTATACCATATAACGTAATACGTTATAACGTTATAGCATATAACGTAATACGTTATAACGTTATACCATCTAACGTTATACCATATAACGTTATACCATATAACGTAATACGTTATAACGTTATACCTTATAACGTTGTACTAGATAACGTAATACGTTATAACGTTATACCATATAACGTAATACGTTATAACGTTATAGCATATAACGTAATACGTTATAACGTAATACGTTATTATGTTATACCATATAACGTTATACCATATAACCTTATACTATATAACGTAATACTTTATAACGTTATACCATATAATGTAATACGTTATAACGTTATACCATATATCGTAATACGTTATTACGTTATACCATATATCGTAATATGTTATAACGTTATACCTTATAACGTTATACTGTATAACGTAATACGTTATAACGTTATACCATATAACGTTATACCATATAACGTAATACGTTATAACGTTATACCTTATAACGTTGTACCAGATAACGTAATACGTTATAACGTTTTACCATATAACGTATTACGTTGTAACGTTGTACCATATAACGTAATACGTTATAACGTTATACCATATAACGTAATACGTTATAACGTTATACCATATAACGTAATACGTTATAACGTTATACCATATAACGTAATACGTTATAATGTTATACCATATAACGTAATACCATATAACGTAATACGTTATAACGTTATACCATATAACGTAATACGTTATAACGTTATAGCATATAACGTAATACGTTATAACGTTATACCTTATAACGTTGTACTAGATAACGTAATACGTTGTAACGTTATACCATATAACGTAATGCGTTATAACGATATAGCATATAACGTAATACGTTATAACGTTATACCATATAATGTAATACGTTATAACGTTATACCATATAACGTAATACGTTATTATGTTATACCATATAACGTTATACCATATAACGTTATACTATATAACGTAATACGTTATAACGTTATACCATATAACGTAATACGTTATAACGTTATAGCATATAACGTAATACGTTATAACGTTATACCATATAACGTTATACCATATAACGTTATACCATATAACGTAATACGTTATAACGTTATACCTTATAACGTTGTACTAGATAACGTAATACGTTATAACGTTATACCATATAACGTAATACGTTATAACGTTATAGCATATAACGTAATACGTTATAACGTAATACGTTATTATGTTATACCATATAACGTTATACCATATAACCTTATACTATATAACGTAATACTTTGTAACGTTATACCATATAATGTAATACGTTATAACGTTATACCATATATCGTAATACGTTATTACGTTATACCATATATCGTAATATGTTATAACGTTATACCATATAACGTTATACTGTATAACGTAATACGTTATAACGTTATACCATATAACGTAATACGTTATAACGTTATATCCTATAACGTTGTACTAGATAACGTAATACGTTATAACGTTGTACTACATAACGTAATACTTTATAACGTTATACCATATAACGTAATACGTTATAACGTTATACGATATAACGTTATACTATATAACGTAATACGTTATAACGTTATACTATATAACGTAATACGTTATTATGTTATACCATATAACGCTATACCATATAACGTTATACTATATAACGTAATACGTTATAACGTTATACCATATAACGTAATACGTTATAACGTTATACCATATAACGTTGTACTACATAACGTAATACTTTATAACGTTATACCATATAACGTAATACTATAATACGTATTACGTTATAACGTTATACCACATAACGTAATACGTTATAACGTTATACCATATAAAGATATATCATATAACGTAATACGTTATAACGTTGTACCATATAACGTAATGCGTTATAACGTTATACCTTATATCGTAATACGTTATAACGTTATACCATATAACGTTATACTATATAACGTATTACGTTATAACGTTATACCATATAACGTTATACTATATAACGTTATACCATATAACGCCATATCATATACCGTATTACGTTATAACGTTATACCATATAACGTACTACGTTATAACGTTATACCATATATCGTTATACTATATAACGTATTACGTTATAACTTTATACCATATAACGTTATACCATATAACGTAATACGTTCTAACGTTATACCATATAAAATTATACCATATAACGTACTACGTTATAACGTTATACCATATAACGTAATACGTTATAACGTTATACTATATAACGTAATACCTTATAACGTTATACCATATAACGTAATACGTTTTAACGTTATACCTTATAACGTTGTACTACATAACGTATTACGTTATAACGTTATACCATATAACGTAATACTTTATAACGTTATAACGTTATACCATATAACGTTGTACCATATAACGTAATACGTTATAACGTTATACCATATAACGTAATACGTTATAACGTTTTACCATATAACGTATTACGTTGTAACGTTATACCATATAACGTTATACTATATAACGTATTACGTTATAACGTTATACCATATAACGTAATACTTTATAACGTTATAACGTTGTACCATATAACGTAATACGTTATAACGTTATACCATATAACGTAATACGTTATAACGTTTTACCATATAACGTATTACGTTGTAACGTTGTACCATATAACGTAATACGTTATAACGTTATACCATATAACGTAATACGTTATAACGTTTTACCATATAACGTATTACGTTGTAACGTTATACCATATAACGTTATACTATATAACGTATTACGTTATAACGTTATACCATATAACGTAATACTTTATAACGTTATAACGTTATGCCATATAACGTAATACGTTATAACGTTATGCCATATATCGTTATACTGTATAACGTATTACGTTATAACGTTATACCATATAACGTATTACGATATAACGCTATACGATATAACGTTATACCATATAACTTAATACGTTATAACGTTGTACCATATAACGTAATACGTTATAACGTATTACGTTATAACGCTACACGATATAACGTTATACCATATAACGTAATACGTTATAACGTTATACCATATAACGTTATACTATATAACGTATTACGTTATAACGTTATACCATATAACGTAATACGTTATAACGTTATAGCATATAA
This sequence comes from Bombus flavifrons, assembly GCF_040668555.2. Classification (NCBI taxonomy): domain Eukaryota; kingdom Metazoa; phylum Arthropoda; class Insecta; order Hymenoptera; family Apidae; genus Bombus; species Bombus flavifrons. Next base: position 4,037,904 of record NC_138447.1, read on the forward strand.
CGTAATACGTTATAACGTAATACGTTATTATGTTATACCATATAACGTTATACCATATAACCTTATACTATATAACGTAATACTTTATAACGTTATACCATATAATGTAATACGTTATAACGTTATACCATATATCGTAATACGTTATTACGTTATACCATATATCGTAATATGTTATAACGTTATACCATATAACGTTATACTGTATAACGTAATACGTTATAACGTTATACCATATAACGTAATACGTTATAACGTTATATCCTATAACGTTGTACTAGATAACGTAATACGTTATAACGTTGTACTACATAACGTAATACTTTATAACGTTATACCATATAACGTAATACGTTATAACGTTATACGATATAACGTTATACTATATAACGTAATACGTTATAACGTTATACTATATAACGTAATACGTTATTATGTTATACCATATAACGCTATACCATATAACGTTATACTATATAACGTAATACGTTATAACGTTATACCATATAACGTAATACGTTATAACGTTATACCATATAACGTTGTACTACATAACGTAATACTTTATAACGTTATACCATATAACGTAATACTATAATACGTATTACGTTATAACGTTATACTACATAACGTAATACGTTATAACGTTATACCATATAAAGATAGATCATATAACGTAATACGTTATAACGTTGTACCATATAACGTAATGCGTTATAACGTTATACCTTATATCGTAATACGTTATAACGTTATACCATATAACGTAATACGTTATAACGTTATAGCATATAACGTAATACGTTATAACGTTATACCATATAACGTTATACCATATAACGTTATACCATATAACGTAATACGTTATAACGTTATACCTTATAACGTTGTACTAGATAACGTAACACGTTATAACGTTATACCATATAACGTAATACGTTATAACGTTATAGCATATAACGTAATACGTTATAACGTAATACGTTATTATGTTATACCATATAACGTTATACCATATAACCTTATACTATATAACGTAATACTTTATAACGTTATACCATATAATGTAATACGTTATAACGTTATACCATATATCGTAATACGTTATTACGTTATACCATATATCGTAATATGTTATAACGTTATACCATATAACGTTATACTGTATAACGTAATACGTTATAACGTTATACCATATAACGTAATACGTTATAACGTTATATCCTATAACGTTGTACTAGATAACGTAATACGTTATAACGTTGTACTACATAACGTAATACTTTATAACGTTATACCATATAACGTAATACGTTATAACGTTATACGATGTAACGTTATACTATATAACGTAATACGTTATAACGTTATACTATATAACGTAATACGTTATTATGTTATACCATATAACGCTATACCATATAACGTTATACTATATAACGTAATACGTTATAACGTTATACCATATAACGTAATACGTTATAACGTTATACCATATAACGTTGTACTACATAACGTAATACTTTATAACGTTATACCATATAACGTAATACTTTATAACGTTATAACGTTATACCATATAACGTTGTACCATATAACGTAATACGTTATAACGTTATACCATATAACGTTATACTATATAACGTATTACGTTATAACGTTATACCATATAACGTAATACTTTATAACGTTATAACGTTGTACCATATAACGTAATACGTTATAACGTTATACCATATAACGTAATACGTTATAACGTTTTACCATATAACGTATTACGTTGTAACGTTGTACCATATAACGTAATACGTTATAACGTTATACCATATAACGTAATACGTTATAACGTTTTACCATATAACGTATTACGTTGTAACGTTATACCATATAACGTTATACTATATAACGTATTACGTTATAACGTTATACCATATAACGTAATACTTTATAACGTTATAACGTTATGCCATATAACGTAATACGTTATAACGTTATGCCATATATCGTTATACTGTATAACGTATTACGTTATAACGTTATACCATATAACATATTACGATATAACGCTATACGATATAACGTTATACCATATAACTTAATACGTTATAACGTTGTACCATATAACGTAATACGTTATAACGTATTACGTTATAACGCTACACGATATAACGTTATACCATATAACGTAATACGTTATAACGTTATACCATATAACGTTATACTATATAACGTATTACGTTATAACGTTATACCATATAACGTTATACTATATAACGTTATACCATATAATGCCATATCATATACCGTATTACGTTATAACGTTATACCATATAACGTACTACGTTATAACGTTATACCATATATCGTTATACTATATAACGTATTACGTTATAACTTTATACCATATAACGTTGTACCATATAACGTTATACTATATAACGTAATACGTTATAACGTTATACCATATAACGTAATACGTTATAACGTTATAGCATATAACGTAATACGTTATAACGTTATACCATATAACGTTATACCATATAACGTTATACCATATAACGTAATACGTTATAACGTTATACCTTATAACGTTGTACTAGATAACGTAATACGTTATAACGTTATACCATATAACGTAATACGTTATAACGTTATAGCATATAACGTAATACGTTATAACGTAATACGTTATTATGTTATACCATATAACGTTATACCATATAACCTTATACTATATAACGTAATACATTATAACGTTATACCATATAATGTAATACGTTATAACGTTATACCATATATCGTAATACGTTATTACGTTATACCATATATCGTAATATGTTATAACGTTATACCATATAACGTTATACTGTATAACGTAATACGTTATAACGTTATACCATATAACGTAATACGTTATAACGTTATATCCTATAACGTTGTACTAGATAACGTAATACGTTATAACGTTGTACTACATAACGTAATACTTTATAACGTTATACCATATAACGTAATACGTTATAACGTTATACGATATAACGTTATACTATATAACGTAATACGTTATAACGTTATACTATATAACGTAATACGTTATTATGTTATACCATATAACGCTATACCATATAACGTTATACTATATAACGTAATACGTTATAACGTTATACCATATAACGTAATACGTTATAACGTTATACCATATAACGTTGTACTACATAACGTAATACTTTATAACGTTATACCATATAACGTAATACTATAATACGTATTACGTTATAACGTTATACTACATAACGTAATACGTTATAACGTTATACCATATAAAGATATATCATATAACGTAATACGTTATAACGTTGTACCATATAACGTAATGCGTTATAACGTTATACCTTATATCGTAATACGTTATAACGTTATACCATATAACGTAATACGTTATAACGTTATAGCATATAACGTAATACGTTATAACGTTATACCATATAACGTTATACCATATAACGTTATACCATATAACGTAATACGTTATAACGTAATACGTTATTATGTTATACCATATAACGTTATACCATATAACCTTATACTATATAACGTAATACTTTATAACGTTATACCATATAATGTAATACGTTATAACGTTATACCTTATATCGTAATACGTTATTACGTTATACCATATATCGTAATATGTTATAACGTTATACCATATAACGTTATACTGTATAACGTAATACGTTATAACGTTATACCATATAACGTAATACGTTATAACGTTATATCCTATAACGTTGTACTAGATAACGTAATACGTTATAACGTTGTACTACATAACGTAATACTTTATAACGTTATACCATATAACGTAATACGTTATAACGTTATACGATATAACGTTATCCTATATAACGTAATACGTTATAACGTTATACTATATAACGTAATACGTTATTATGTTATACCATATAACGCTATACCATATAACGTTATACTATATAACGTAATACGTTATAACGTTATACCATATAACGTAATACGTTATAACGTTATACCATATAACGTTGTACTACATAACGTAATACTTTATAACGTTATACCATATAACGTAATACTATAATACGTATTACGTTATAACGTTATACCACATAACGTAATACGTTATAACGTTATACCATATAAAGATATATCATATAACGTAATACGTTATAACGTTGTACCATATAACGTAATGCGTTATAACGTTATACCTTATATCGTAATACGTCATAACGTTATACCATATAACGTTATACTATATAACGTATTACGTTATAACGTTATACCATATAACGTTATACTATATAACGTTATACCATATAACGCCATATCATATACCGTATTACGTTATAACGTAATACCATATAACGTACTACGTTATAACGTTATACCATATATCGTTATACTATATAACGTATTACGTTATAACTTTATACCGTATAACGTTATACCATATAACGTAATACGTTCTAACGTTATACCATATAAAATTATACCATATAACGTACTACGTTATAACGTTATACCATATAACGTAATACGTTATAACGTTATACTATATAACGTAATACCTTATAACGTTATACCATATAACGTAATACGTTTTAACGTTATGCCTTATAAAGTTGTACTACATAACGTATTACGTTATAACGTTATACCATATAACGTAATACTTTATAACGTTATAACGTTATACCATATAACGTAATACGTTATAACGTTATGCCATATATCGTTATACTGTATAACGTATTACGTTATAACGTTATACCATATAACGTTGTACCATATAACGTAATACGTTATAACGTTATACCATATAACGTAATACGTTATAACGTTTTACCATATAACGTATTACGTTGTAACGTTATACCATATAACGTTATACTATATAACGTATTACGTTATAACGTTATACCATATAACGTAATACTTTATAACGTTATAACGTTGTACCATATAACGTAATACGTTATAACGTTATACCATATAACGTAATACGTTATAACGTTTTACCATATAACGTTTTACGTTGTAACGTTGTACCATATAACGTAATACGTTATAACGTTATACCATATAACGTAATACGTTATAACGTTTTACCATATAACGTATTACGTTGTAACGTTATACCATATAACGTTATACTATATAACGTATTACGTTATAACGTTATACCATATAACGTAATACTTTATAACGTTATAACGTTATGCCATATAACGTAATACGTTATAACGTTATGCCATATATCGTTATACTGTATAACGTATTACGTTATAACGTTATACCATATAACGTATTACGTTATAACGTTTTACCATATAACGTTATACTATATAACGTATTACGTTATAACGTTATACCATATAACGTTATACTATATAACGTTATACCATATAATGCCATATCATATACCGTATTACGTTATAACGTTATACCATATAACGTACTACGTTATAACGTTATACCATATATCGTTATACTATATAACGTATTACGTTATAACTTTATACCATATAACGTTGTACCATATAACGTTATACTATATAACGTAATACGTTATAACGTTATACCATATAACGTAATACGTTATAACGTTATAGCATATAACGTAATACGTTATAACGTTATACCATATAACGTTATACCATATAACGTTATACCATATAACGTAATACGTTATAACGTTATACCTTATAACGTTGTACTAGATAACGTAATACGTTATAACGTTATACCATATAACGTAATACGTTATAACGTTATAGCATATAACGTAATACGTTATAACGTAATACGTTATTATGTTATACCATATAACGTTATACCATATAACCTTATACTATATAACGTAATACTTTATAACGTTATACCATATAATGTAATACGTTATAACGTTATACCATATATCGTAATACGTTATTACGTTATACCATATATCGTAATATGTTATAACGTTATACCATATAACGTTATACTGTATAACGTAATACGTTATAACGTTATACCATATAACGTAATACGTTATAACGTTATATCCTATAACGTTGTACTAGATAACGTAATACGTTATAACGTTGTACTACATAACGTAATACTTTATAACGTTATACCATATAACGTAATACGTTATAACGTTATACGATATAACGTTATACTATATAACGTAATACGTTATAACGTTATACTATATAACGTAATACGTTATTATGTTATACCATATAACGCTATACCATATAACGTTATACTATATAACGTAATACGTTATAACGTTATTCCATATAACGTAATACGTTATAACGTTATACCATATAACGTTGTACTACATAACGTAATACTTTATAACGTTATACCATATAACGTAATACTATAATACGTATTACGTTATAACGTTATACTACATAACGTAATACGTTATAACGTTATACCATATAAAGATATATCATATAACGTAATACGTTATAACGTTGTACCATATAACGTAATGCGTTATAACGTTATACCTTATATCGTAATACGTTATAACGTTATACCATATAACGTAATACGTTATAACGTTATAGCATATAACGTATTACGTTATAACGTTATACCATATAACGTTATACCATATAACGTTATACCATATAACGTAATACGTTATAACGTTATACCTTATAACGTTGTACTAGATAACGTAATACGTTATAACGTTATACCATATAACGTAATACGTTATAACGTTATAGCATATAACGTAATACGTTATAACGTAATACGTTATTATGTTATACCATATAACGTTATACCATATAACCTTATACTATATAACGTAATACTTTATAACGTTATACCATATAATGTAATACGTTATAACGTTATACCATATATCGTAATACGTTATTACGTTATACCATATATCGTAATATGTTATAACGTTATACCATATAACGTTATACTGTATAACGTAATACGTTATAACGTTATACCATATAACGTAATACGTTATAACGTTATATCCTATAACGTTGTACTAGATAACGTAATACGTTATAACGTTGTACTACATAACGTAATACTTTATAACGTTATACCATATAACGTAATACGTTATAACGTTATACGATATAACGTTATACTATATAACGTAATACGTTATAACGTTATACTATATAACGTAATACGTTATTATGTTATACCATATAACGCTATACCATATAACGTTATACTATATAACGTAATACGTTATAACGTTATACCATATAACGTAATACGTTATAACGTTATACAATATAACGTTGTACTACATAACGTAATACTTTATAACGTTATACCATATAACGTAATACTATAATACGTATTACGTTATAACGTTATACCACATAACGTAATACGTTATAACGTTATACCATATAAAGATATATCATATAACGTAATACGTTATAACGTTGTACCATATAACGTAATGCGTTATAACGTTATACCTTATATCGTAATACGTTATAACGTTATACCATATAACGTTATACTATATAACGTATTACGTTATAACGTTATACCATATAACGTTATACTATATAACGTTATACCATATAACGCCATATCATATACCGTATTACGTTATAACGTTATACCATATAACGTACTACGTTATAACGTTATACCATATATCGTTATACTATATAACGTATTACGTTATAACTTTATACCATATAACGTTATACCATATAACGTAATACGTTCTAACGTTATACCATATAAAATTATACCATATAACGTACTACGTTATAACGTTATACCATATAACGTAATACGTTATAACGTTATACTATATAACGTAATACCTTATAACGTTATACCATATAACGTAATACGTTTTAACGTTATACCTTATAACGTTGTACTACATAACGTATTACGTTATAACGTTATACCATATAACGTAATACTTTATAACGTTATAACGTTATACCATATAACGTAATACGTTATAACGTTATGCCATATATCGTTATACTGTATAACGTATTACGTTATAACGTTATACCATATAACGTTGTACCATATAACGTAATACGTTATAACGTTATACCATATAACGTAATACGTTATAACGTTTTACCATATAACGTATTACGTTGTAACGTTATACCATATAACGTTATACTATATAACGTATTACGTTATAACGTTATACCATATAACGTAATACTTTATAACGTTATAACGTTGTACCATATAACGTAATACGTTATAACGTTATACCATATAACGTAATACGTTATAACGTTTTACCATATAAGGTATTACGTTGTAACGTTGTACCATATAACGTAATACGTTATAACGTTATACCATATAACGTAATACGTTATAACGTTTTACCATATAACGTATTACGTTGTAACGTTATACCATATAACGTTATACTATATAACGTATTACGTTATAACGTTATACCATATAACGTAATACTTTATAACGTTATAACGTTATGCCATATAACGTAATACGTTATAACATTATGCCATATATCGTTATACTGTATAACGTATTACGTTATAACGTTATACCATATAACGTATTACGATATAACGCTATACGATATAACGTTATACCATATAACGTAATACGTTATAACGTTGTACCATATAACGTAATACGTTATAACGTATTACGTTATAACGCTACACGATATAACGTTATACCATATAACGTAATACGTTATAACGTTATACCATATAACGTTATACTATATAACGTATTACGTTATAACGTTATACTATATAACGTAATACGTTATTATGTTATACCATATATCGTTATACTATATAACGTATTACGTTATAACTTTATACCATATAACGTTATACCATATAACGTAATACGTTCTAACGTTATACCATATAAAATTATACCATATAACGTACTACGTTATAACGTTATACCATATAACGTAATACGTTATAACGTTATACTATATAACGTAATACCTTATAACGTTGTACCATATAACGTAATACGTTATAACGTTATACCATATAACGTAATACGTTATAACGTTTTACCATATAACGTATTACGTTGTAACGTTGTACCATATAACGTAATACGTTATAACGTTATACCATATAACGTAATACGTTATAACGTTTTACCATATAACGTATTACGTTGTAACGTTATACCATATAACGTTATACTATATAACGTATTACGTTATAACGTTATACCATATAACGTAATACTTTATAACGTTATAACGTTATGCCATATAACGTAATACGTTATAACGTTATGCCATATATCGTTATACTGTATAACGTATTACGTTATAACGTTATACCATATAACGTATTACGATATAACGCTATACGATATAACGTTATACCATATAACTTAATACGTTATAACGTTGTACCATATAACGTAATACGTTATAACGTATTACGTTATAACGCTACACGATATAACGTTATACCATATAACGTAATACGTTATAACGTTATACCATATAACGTTATACTATATAACGTATTACGTTATAACGTTATACCATATAACGTAATACGTTATAACGTTATAGCATATAACGTAATACGTTATAACGTAATACGTTATTATGTTATACCATATAACGTTATACCATATAACCTTATACTATATAACGTAATACTTTATAACGTTATACCATATAATGTAATACGTTATAACGTTATACCATATATCGTAATACGTTATTACGTTATACCATATATCGTAATATGTTATAACGTTATACCATATAACGTTATACTGTATAACGTAATACGTTATAACGTTATACCATATAACGTAATACGTTATAACGTTATATCCTATAACGTTGTACTAGATAACGTAATACGTTATAACGTTGTACTACATAACGTAATACTTTATAACGTTATACCATATAACGTAATACGTTATAACGTTATACGATATAACGTTATACTATATAACGTAATACGTTATAACGTTATACTATATAACGTAATACGTTATTATGTTATACCATATAACGCTATACCATATAACGTTATACTATATAACGTAATACGTTATAACGTTATACCATATAACGTAATACGTTATAACGTTATACCATATAACGTTGTACTACATAACGTAATACTTTATAACGTTATACCATATAACGTAATACTATAATACGTATTACGTTATAACGTTATACTACATAACGTAATACGTTATAACGTTATACCATATAAAGATAGATCATATAACGTAATACGTTATAACGTTGTACCATGTAACGTAATGCGTTATAACGTTATACCTTATATCGTAATACGTTATAACGTTATACCATATAACGTAATACGTTATAACGTTATAGCATATAACGTAATACGTTATAACGTTATACCATATAACGTTATACCATATAACGTTATACCATATAACGTAATACGTTATAACGTTATACCTTATAACGTTTTACTAGATAACGTAATACGTTATAACGTTATACCATATAACGTAATACGTTATAACGTTATAGCATATAACGTAATACGTTATAACGTAATACGTTATTATGTTATACCATATAACGTTATACCATATAACCTTATACTATATAACGTAATACTTTATAACGTTATACCATATAATGTAATACGTTATAACGTTATACCATATATCGTAATACGTTATTACGTTATACCATATATCGTAATATGTTATAACGTTATACCATATAACGTTATACCATATAACGTAATACGTTATAACGTTATACCTTATAACGTTGTACTAGATAACGTAATACGTTATAACGTTTTACCATATAACGTATTACGTTGTAACGTTGTACCATATAACGTAATACGTTATAACGTTATACCATATAACGTAATACGTTATAACGTTATACCATATAACGTAATACGTTATAACGTTATACCATATAACGTAATACGTTATAACGTTATAGCATATAACGTTATACCATATAACGTTATACCATATAAAGTAATACGTTATAACGTTATACCATATAACGCTATACCATATAACGTAATACGTTATAACGTTATACCATATAACGTAATACGTTATAATGTTATACCATATAACGTAATACGTTATAACGTTATAGCATATAACGTAATACGTTATAACGTAATACGTTATTATGTTATACCATATAACGTTATACCATATAACCTTATACTATATAACGTAATACTTTATAACGTTATACCATATAATGTAATACGTTATAACGTTATACCATATAACGTTATACTATATAACGTATTACGTTATAACGTTATACCATATAACGTAATACTTTATAACGTTATAACGTTATGCCATATAACGTAATACGTTATAACGTTATGCCATATATCGTTATACTGTATAACGTATTACGTTATAACGTTATACCATATAACGTAATACTTTATAACGTTATAACGTTATGCCATATAACGTAATACGTTATAACGTTATGCCATATATCGTTATACTGTATAACGTATTACGTTATAACGTTATACCATATAACGTATTACGATATAACGCTATACGATATAACGTTATACCATATAACGTAATACGTTATAACGTTATACCTTATAACGTTGTACTAGATAACGTAACACGTTATAACGTTATACCATATAACGTAATACGTTATAACGTTATAGCATATAACGTAATACGTTATAACGTAATACGTTATTATGTTATACCATATAACGTTATACCATATAACCTTATACTATATAACGTAATACTTTATAACGTTATACCATATAATGTAATACGTTATAACGTTATACCATATATCGTAATACGTTATTACGTTATACCATATATCGTAATATGTTATAACGTTATACCATATAACGTTATACTGTATAACGTAATACGTTATAACGTTATACCATATAACGTAATACGTTATAACGTTATATCCTATAACGTTGTACTAGATAACGTAATACGTTATAACGTTGTACTACATAACGTAATACTTTATAACGTTATACCATATAACGTAATACGTTATAACGTTATACGATATAACGTTATACTATATAACGTAATACGTTATAACGTTATACTATATAACGTAATACGTTATTATGTTATACCATATAACGCTATACCATATAACGTTATACTATATAACGTAATACGTTATAACGTTATACCATATAACGTAATACGTTATAACGTTATACCATATAACGTTGTACTACATAACGTAATACTTTATAACGTTATACCATATAACGTAATACTTTATAACGTTATAACGTTATACCATATAACGTTGTACCATATAACGTAATACGTTATAACGTTATACCATATAACGTTATACTATATAACGTATTACGTTATAACGTTATACCATATAACGTAATACTTTATAACGTTATAACGTTGTACCATATAACGTAATACGTTATAACGTTATACCATATAACGTAATACGTTATAACGTTTTACCATATAACGTATTACGTTGTAACGTTGTACCATATAACGTAATACGTTATAACGTTATACCATATAACGTAATACGTTATAACGTTTTACCATATAACGTATTACGTTGTAACGTTATACCATATAACGTTATACTATATAACGTATTACGTTATAACGTTATACCATATAACGTAATACTTTATAACGTTATAACGTTATGCCATATAACGTAATACGTTATAACGTTATGCCATATATCGTTATACTGTATAACGTATTACGTTATAACGTTATACCATATAACATATTACGATATAACGCTATACGATATAACGTTATACCATATAACTTAATACGTTATAACGTTGTACCATATAACGTAATACGTTATAACGTATTACGTTATAACGCTACACGATATAACGTTATACCATATAACGTAATACGTTATAACGTTATACCATATAACGTTATACTATATAACGTATTACGTTATAACGTTATACCATATAACGTTATACTATATAACGTTATACCATATAATGCCATATCATATACCGTATTACGTTATAACGTTGTACCATATAACGTACTACGTTATAACGTTATACCATATATCGTTATACTATATAACGTATTACGTTATAACTTTATACCATATAACGTTGTACCATATAACGTTATACTATATAACGTAATACGTTATAACGTTATACCATATAACGTAATACGTTATAACGTTATAGCATATAACGTAATACGTTATAACGTTATACCATATAACGTTATACCATATAACGTTATACCATATAACGTAATACGTTATAACGTTATACCTTATAACGTTGTACTAGATAACGTAATACGTTATAACGTTATACCATATAACGTAATACGTTATAACGTTATAGCATATAACGTAATACGTTATAACGTAATACGTTATTATGTTATACCATATAACGTTATACCATATAACCTTATACTATATAACGTAATACATTATAACGTTATACCATATAATGTAATACGTTATAACGTTATACCATATATCGTAATACGTTATTACGTTATACCATATATCGTAATATGTTATAACGTTATACCATATAACGTTATACTGTATAACGTAATACGTTATAACGTTATACCATATAACGTAATACGTTATAACGTTATATCCTATAACGTTGTACTAGATAACGTAATACGTTATAACGTTGTACTACATAACGTAATACTTTATAACGTTATACCATATAACGTAATACGTTATAACGTTATACGATATAACGTTATACTATATAACGTAATACGTTATAACGTTATACTATATAACGTAATACGTTATTATGTTATACCATATAACGCTATACCATATAACGTTATACTATATAACGTAATACGTTATAACGTTATACCATATAACGTAATACGTTATAACGTTATACCATATAACGTTGTACTACATAACGTAATACTTTATAACGTTATACCATATAACGTAATACTATAATACGTATTACGTTATAACGTTATACTACATAACGTAATACGTTATAACGTTATACCATATAAAGATATATCATATAACGTAATACGTTATAACGTTGTACCATATAACGTAATGCGTTAGAACGTTATACCTTATATCGTAATACGTTATAACGTTATACCATATAACGTAATACGTTATAACGTTATAGCATATAACGTAATACGTTATAACGTTATACCATATAACGTTATACCATATAACGTTATACCATATAACGTAATACGTTATAACGTTATACCTTATAACGTTGTACTAGATAACGTAATACGTTATAACGTTATACCATATAACGTAATACGTTATAACGTTATAGCATATAACGTAATACGTTATAACGTAATACGTTATTATGTTATACCATATAACGTTATACCATATAACCTTATACTATATAACGTAATACTTTATAACGTTATACCATATAATGTAATACGTTATAACGTTATACCATATATCGTAATACGTTATTACGTTATACCATATATCGTAATATGTTATAACGTTATACCATATAACGTTATACTGTATAACGTAATACGTTATAACGTTATACCATATAACGTAATACGTTATAACGTTATATCCTATAACGTTGTACTAGATAACGTAATACGTTATAACGTTGTACTACATAACGTAATACTTTATAACGTTATACCATATAACGTAATACGTTATAACGTTATACGATATAACGTTATACTATATAACGTAATACGTTATAACGTTATACTATATAACGTAATACGTTATTATGTTATACCATATAACGCTATACCATATAACGTTATACTATATAACGTAATACGTTATAACGTTATACCATATAACGTAATACGTTATAACGTTATACCATATAACGTTGTACTACATAACGTAATACTTTATAACGTTATACCATATAACGTAATACTATAATACGTATTACGTTATAACGTTATACCACATAACGTAATACGTTATAACGTTATACCATATAAAGATATATCATATAACGTAATACGTTATAACGTTGTACCATATAACGTAATGCGTTATAACGTTATACCTTATATCGTAATACGTCATAACGTTATACCATATAACGTTATACTATATAACGTATTACGTTATAACGTTATACCATATAACGTTATACTATATAACGTTATACCATATAACGCCATATCATATACCGTATTACGTTATAACGTTATACCATATAACGTACTACGTTATAACGTTATACCATATATCGTTATACTATATAACGTATTACGTTATAACTTTATACCGTATAACGTTATACCATATAACGTAATACGTTCTAACGTTATACCATATAAAATTATACCATATAACGTACTACGTTATAACGTTATACCATATAACGTAATACGTTATAACGTTATACTATATAACGTAATACCTTATAACGTTATACCATATAACGTAATACGTTTTAACGTTATACCTTATAACGTTGTACTACATAACGTATTACGTTATAACGTTATACCATATAACGTAATACTTTATAACGTTATAACGTTATACCATATAACGTAATACGTTATAACGTTATGCCATATATCGTTATACTGTATAACGTATTACGTTATAACGTTATACCATATAACGTTGTACCATATAACGTAATACGTTATAACGTTATACCATATAACGTAATACGTTATAACGTTTTACCATATAACGTATTACGTTGTAACGTTATACCATATAACGTTATACTATATAACGTATTACGTTATAACGTTATACCATATAACGTAATACTTTATAACGTTATAACGTTGTACCATATAACGTAATACGTTATAACGTTATACCATATAACGTAATACGTTATAACGTTTTACCATATAACGTATTACGTTGTAACGTTGTACCATATAACGTAATACGTTATAACGTTATACCATATAACGTAATACGTTATAACGTTTTACCATATAACGTATTACGTTGTAACGTTATACCATATAACGTTATACTATATAACGTATTACGTTATAACGTTATACCATATAACGTAATACTTTATAACGTTATAACGTTATGCCATATAACGTAATACGTTATAACGTTATGCCATATATCGTTATACTGTATAACGTATTACGTTATAACGTTATACCATATAACGTATTACGATATAACGCTATACGATATAACGTTATACCATATAACGTAATACGTTATAACGTTGTACCATATAACGTAATACGTTATAACGTATTACGTTATAACGCTACACGATATAACGTTATACCATATAACGTAATACGTTATAACGTTTTACCATATAACGTTATACTATATAACGTATTACGTTATAACGTTATACCATATAACGTTATACTATATAACGTTATACCATATAATGCCATATCATATACCGTATTACGTTATAACGTTATGCCATATAACGTACTACGTTATAACGTTATACCATATATCGTTATACTATATAACGTATTACGTTATAACTTTATACCATATAACGTTGTACCATATAACGTTATACTATATAACGTAATACGTTATAACGTTATACCATATAACGTAATACGTTATAACGTTATAGCATATAACGTAATACGTTATAACGTTATACCATATAACGTTATACCATATAACGTTATACCATATAACGTAATACGTTATAACGTTATACCTTATAACGTTGTACTAGATAACGTAATACGTTATAACGTTATACCATATAACGTAATACGTTATAACGTTATAGCATATAACGTAATACGTTATAACGTAATACGTTATTATGTTATACCATATAACGTTATACCATATAACCTTATACTATATAACGTAATACTTTATAACGTTATACCATATAATGTAATACGTTATAACGTTATACCATATATCGTAATACGTTATTACGTTATACCATATATCGTAATATGTTATAACGTTATACCATATAACGTTATACTGTATAACGTAATACGTTATAACGTTATACCATATAACGTAATACGTTATAACGTTATATCCTATAACGTTGTACTAGATAACGTAATACGTTATAACGTTGTACTACATAACGTAATACTTTATAACGTTATACCATATAACGTAATACGTTATAACGTTATACGATATAACGTTATACTATATAACGTAATACGTTATAACGTTATACTATATAACGTAATACGTTATTATGTTATACCATATAACGCTATACCATATAACGTTATACTATATAACGTAATACGTTATAACGTTATACCATATAACGTAATACGTTATAACGTTATACCATATAACGTTGTACTACATAACGTAATACTTTATAACGTTATACCATATAACGTAATACTATAATACGTATTACGTTATAACGTTATACTACATAACGTAATACGTTATAACGTTATACCATATAAAGATATATCATATAACGTAATACGTTATAACGTTGTACCATATAACGTAATGCGTTATAACGTTATACCTTATATCGTAATACGTTATAACGTTATACCATATAACGTAATACGTTATAACGTTATAGCATATAACGTAATACGTTATAACGTTATACCATATAACGTTATACCATATAACGTTATACCATATAACGTAATACGTTATAACGTTATACCTTATAACGTTGTACTAGATAACGTAATACGTTATAACGTTATACCATATAACGTAATACGTTATAACGTTATAGCATATAACGTAATACGTTATAACGTAATACGTTATTATGTTATACCATATAACGTTATACCATATAACCTTATACTATATAACGTAATACTTTATAACGTTATACCATATAATGTAATACGTTATAACGTTATACCATATATCGTAATACGTTATTACGTTATACCATATATCGTAATATGTTATAACGTTATACCATATAACGTTATACTGTATAACGTAATACGTTATAACGTTATACCATATAACGTAATACGTTATAACGTTATATCCTATAACGTTGTACTAGATAACGTAATACGTTATAACGTTGTACTACATAACGTAATACTTTATAACGTTATACCATATAACGTAATACGTTATAACGTTATACGATATAACGTTATACTATATAACGTAATACGTTATAACGTTATACTATATAACGTAATACGTTATTATGTTATACCATATAACGCTATACCATATAACGTTATACTATATAACGTAATACGTTATAACGTTATACCATATAACGTAATACGTTATAACGTTATACCATATAACGTTGTACTACATAACGTAATACTTTATTACGTTATACCATATAACGTAATACTATAATACGTATTACGTTATAACGTTATACCACATAACGTAATACGTTATAACGTTATACCATATAAAGATATATCATATAACGTAATACGTTATAACGTTGTACCATATAACGTAATGCGTTATAACGTTATACCTTATATCGTAATACGTTATAACGTTATACCATATAACGTTATACTATATAACGTATTACGTTATAACGTTATACCATATAACGTTATACTATATAACGTTATACCATATAACGCCATATCATATACCGTATTACGTTATAACGTTATACCATATAACGTACTACGTTATAACGTTATACCATATATCGTTATACTATATAACGTATTACGTTATAACTTTATACCATATAACGTTATACCATATAACGTAATACGTTCTAACGTTATACCATATAAAATTATACCATATAACGTACTACGTTATAACGTTATACCATATAACGTAATACGTTATAACGTTATACTATATAACGTAATACCTTATAACGTTATACCATATAACGTAATACGTTTTAACGTTATACCTTATAACGTTGTACTACATAACGTATTACGTTATAACGTTATACCATATAACGTAATACTTTATAACGTTATAACGTTATACCATATAACGTAATACGTTATAACGTTATGCCATATATCGTTATACTGTATAACGTATTACGTTATAACGTTATACCATATAACGTTGTACCATATAACGTAATACGTTATAACGTTATACCATATAACGTAATACGTTATAACGTTTTACCATATAACGTATTACGTTGTAACGTTATACCATATAACGTTATACTATATAACGTATTACGTTATAACGTTATACCATATAACGTAATACTTTATAACGTTATAACGTTGTACCATATAACGTAATACGTTATAACGTTATACCATATAACGTAATACGTTATAACGTTTTACCATATAAGGTATTACGTTGTAACGTTGTACCATATAACGTAATACGTTATAACGTTATACCATATAACGTAATACGTTATAACGTTTTACCATATAACGTATTACGTTGTAACGTTATACCATATAACGTTATACTATATAACGTATTACGTTATAACGTTATACCATATAACGTAATACTTTATAACGTTATAACGTTATGCCATATAACGTAATACGTTATAACATTATGCCATATATCGTTATACTGTATAACGTATTACGTTATAACGTTATACCATATAACGTATTACGATATAACGCTATACGATATAACGTTATACCATATAACGTAATACGTTATAACGTTGTACCATATAACGTAATACGTTATAACGTATTACGTTATAACGCTACACGATATAACGTTATACCATATAACGTAATACGTTATAACGTTATACCATATAACGTTATACTATATAACGTATTACGTTATAACGTTATACCATATAACGTTATACTATATAACGTTATACCATATAATGCCATATCATATACCGTATTACGTTATAACGTTATACCATATAACGTACTACGTTATAACGTTATACCATATATCGTTATACTATATAACGTATTACGTTATAACTTTATACCATATCACGTTGTACCATATAACGTAATACGTTATAACGTTATACCATATAACGTTATACGTTATAACGTTATACCATTTAACGTTATAGTATATAACGTATTACGTTATAACGTTGTACCATATAACGTTATACTATATAACGTATTACGTTATAACGTTATACCATATAACGTTATACCATATAACGTAATACGTTATAGCGTTGTATCATATAACGTAATACGTTATAACGTTGTACCATATAACGTAATACGTTATAACGTTGTACCGTATAACGTAATACGTTATAACGTTGTACCATATAACGTATTACGTTATAACGTTCTACCATATAACGTTATACTATATAACGTATTACGTTATAACGTTATACCATATAACGTTATACCATATAACGTAATACGTTATAACGTTGTATCATATAACGTAATACGTTATAACGTTGTACCATATAACGTAATACGTTATAACGTTGTACCGTATAACGTAATACGTTATAACGTTGTACCATATAACGTATTACGTTATAACGTTCTACCATATAACGTTATACTATATAACGTATTACGTTATAACGTTAAACCATATAACGTTATACCATATAACGTAATACGTTATAACGTTATACCATATAACGTTATACGTTATAACGTTATACCATTTAACGTTATAGTATATAACGCTATACGTTATAACGTTATACCATTTAACGTTATAGTATATAACGTATTACGTTATAACGTTATACCATGTAACGTAATACGTTATAACGTTATACCTTATAACGTTGTACTACATAAATTAATACGTTATAACGTTATACCATATAACGTAATACGTTATAACGTTATACCATATAACGGTATACCATATAACGTAATACGTTATAACGTTGTACCATATAACGTAATACGTTATAACGTTATACCATATAACGTAATACGTCATAACGTTATACCATATAACGTAATACGTTATAACGTTATACCATATAACGTAATACGTCATAACGTTATACCATATAACGTTATAGTATATAACGTATTACGTTATAACGTTGTACCATATAACGTTATACTATATAACGTATTACGTTATAGCGTTATACCATATAACGTAATACGTTATAACGTTGTACCATATAACGTATTACGTTATGACGTTATACCTTATAACGTTGTACCACATAACGTAATACGTGATAACGTTATACCTTATAACGTTGTACTACATAACGTAATACGTTATAACGTTATACCATATAACATAATACGTTATAACGTTAAACCTTATAACGTTGTACTACATAAAGTAATACGTTATAACGTTATACCATATAACGTAATACGTTATAACGTTATACCATATAACGTAATACGTCATACCGTTATATCATATAACGTAATACGTTATAACGTCATACCTTATAACGTTGTACTAGATAACGTAATACGTTATAACGTTATACCATATAACGTAATACGTTATAACGTTATACCTTATAACGTTGTACTAGATAACGTAATACGTTATAACGTTATACCATATAACGTAATACGTTATAACGTTATAGCATATAACGTAATACGTTATAACGTTATAGCATATAACGTAATACGTTATAACGTTATACCATATAATGTAATACGTTATAACGTTATACCATATATCGTAATATGTTATAACGTTATACCATATAACGTTATGCTGTATAACGTAATACGTTATAACGTTATACCATATAACGTAATACGTTATAACGTTATATCCTATAACGTTGTACTAGATAACGTTATACGATATAACGTTATACTATATAACGTAATACGTTATAACGTTATACTATATAACGTAATACGTTATTATGTTATACCATATAACGCTATACCATATAACGTTATACTATATAACGTATTACGTTATAACGTTATACCATATAACGTAATACGTTATGACGTTATACCATATAACGTTATACTATATAACGTTATACCATATAATGCCATATCATATACCGTATTACGTTATAACGTTATACCATATAACGTACTACGTTATAACGTTATACCATATATCGTTATACTATATAACGTATTACGTTATAACTTTATACCATATAACGTTGTACCATATAACGTAATACGTTATAACGTTATACCATATAACGTAATACGTTATAACGTTTTACCATATAACGTATTACGTTGTAACGTTATACCATATAACGTTATACTATATAACGTATTACGTTATAACGTTATACCATATAACGTAATACTTTATAACGTTATAACGTTGTACCATATAACGTAATACGTTATAACGTTATACCATATAACGTAATACGTTATAACGTTTTACCATATAACGTATTACGTTATAACGTTATACCATATAACGTAATACTTTATAACGTTATAACGTTGTACCATATAACGTAATACGTTATAACGTTATACCATATAACGTAATACGTTATAACGTTTTACCATATAACGTATTACGTTGTAACGTTGTACCATATAACGTAATACGTTATAACGTTATACCATATAACGTAATACGTTATAACGTTTTACCATATAACGTATTACGTTGTAACGTTATACCATATAACGTTATACTATATAACGTATTACGTTATAACGTTATACCATATAACGTAATACTTTATAACGTTATAACGTTATACCATATAACGTAATACGTTATAACGTTATGCCATATATCGTTATACTGTATAACGTATTACGTTATAACGTTATACCATATAACGTTGTACCATATAACGTAATACGTTATAACGTTATACCATATAACGTAATACGTTATAACGTTTTACCATATAACGTATTACGTTGTAACGTTATACCATATAACGTTATACTATATAACGTATTACGTTATAACGTTATACCATATAACGTAATACTTTATAACGTTATAACGTTGTACCATATAACGTAATACGTTATAACGTTATACCATATAACGTAATACGTTATAACGTTTTACCATATAACGTATTACGTTGTAACGTTGTACCATATAACGTAATACGTTATAACGTTATACCATATAACGTAATACGTTATAACGTTTTACCATATAACGTATTACGTTGTAACGTTATACCATATAACGTTATACTATATAACGTATTACGTTATAACGTTATACCATATAACGTAATACTTTATAACGTTATAACGTTATGCCATATAACGTAATACGTTATAACGTTATGCCATATATCGTTATACTGTATAACGTATTACGTTATAACGTTATACCATATAACGTTATACTATATAACGTTATACCATATAATGCCATATCATATACCGTATTACGTTATAACGTTATACCATATAACGTACTACGTTATAACGTTATACCATATATCGTTATACTATATAACGTATTACGTTATAACTTTATACCATATAACGTTGTACCATATAACGTAATACGTTATAACGTTATACCATATAACGTTATACGTTATAACGTTATACCATTTAACGTTATAGTATATAACGTATTACGTTATAACGTTGTACCATATAACGTTATACTATATAACGTATTACGTTATAACGTTATACCATATAACGTTATACCATATATCGTAATACGTTATAGCGTTGTATCATATAACGTAATACGTTATAACGTTGTACCATATAACGTAATACGTTATAACGTTGTACCGTATAACGTAATACGTTATAACGTTGTACCATATAACGTATTACGTTATAACGTTCTACCATATAACGTTATACTATATAACGTATTACGTTATAACGTTATACCATATAACGTTATACCATATAACGTAATACGTTATAACGTTGTATCATATAACGTAATACGTTATAACGTTGTACCATATAACGTAATACGTTATAACGTTGTACCGTATAACGTAATACGTTATAACGTTGTACCATATAACGTATTACGTTATAACGTTCTACCATATAACGTTATACTATATAACGTATTACGTTATAACGTTAAACCATATAACGTTATACCATATAACGTAATACGTTATAACGTTATACCATATAACGTTATACGTTATAACATTATACCATTTAACGTTATAGTATATAACGCTATACGTTATAACGTTATACCATTTAACGTTATAGTATATAACGTATTACGTTATAACGTTATACCATGTAACGTAATACGTTATAACGTTATACCTTATAACGTTGTACTACATAAATTAATACGTTATAACGTTATACCATATAACGTAATACGTTATAACGTTATACCATATAACGGTATACCATATAACGTAATACGTTATAACGTTGTACCATATAACGTAATACGTTATAACGTTATACCATATAACGTAATACGTCATAACGTTATACCATATAACGTAATACGTTATAACGTTATACCATATAACGTAATACGTCATAACGTTATACCATATAACGTTATAGTATATAACGTATTACGTTATAACGTTGTACCATATAACGTTATACTATATAACGTATTACGTTATAGCGTTATACCATATAACGTAATACGTTATAACGTTGTACCATATAACGTATTACGTTATGACGTTATACCTTATAACGTTGTACCACATAACGTAATACGTGATAACGTTATACCTTATAACGTTGTACTACATAACGTAATACGTTATAACGTTATACCATATAACATAATACGTTATAACGTTAAACCTTATAACGTTGTACTACATAAAGTAATACGTTATAACGTTATACCATATAACGTAATACGTTATAACGTTATACCATATAACGTAATACGTCATACCGTTATATCATATAACGTAATACGTTATAACGTCATACCTTATAACGTTGTACTAGATAACGTAATACGTTATAACGTTATACCATATAACGTAATACGTTATAACGTTATACCTTATAACGTTGTACTAGATAACGTAATACGTTATAACGTTATACCATATAACGTAATACGTTATAACGTTATAGCATATAACGTAATACGTTATAACGTTATAGCATATAACGTAATACGTTATAACGTTATACCATATAATGTAATACGTTATAACGTTATACCATATATCGTAATATGTTATAACGTTATACCATATAACGTTATGCTGTATAACGTAATACGTTATAACGTTATACCATATAACGTAATACGTTATAACGTTATATCCTATAACGTTGTACTAGATAACGTTATACGATATAACGTTATACTATATAACGTAATACGTTATAACGTTATACTATATAACGTAATACGTTATTATGTTATACCATATAACGCTATACCATATAACGTTATACTATATAACGTATTACGTTATAACGTTATACCATATAACGTAATACGTTATGACGTTATACCATATAACGTTGTACTACATAACGTAATACTTTATAACGTTATACCATATAACGTAATGCGTTATAACGTTATACCTTATATCGTAATACGTTATAACGTTATACCATATAACGTTATACTATATAACGTATTACGTTATAACGTTATACCATATAACGTTATACTATATAACGTTATACCATATAACGCCATATCATATACCGTATTACGTTATAACGTTATACCATATATCGTAATACGTTATTACGTTATACCATATATCGTAATATGTTATAACGTTATACCATATAACGTTATACTGTATAACGTAATACGTTATAACGTTATACCATATAACGTAATACGTTATAACGTTATATCCTATAACGTTGTACTAGATAACGTAATACGTTATAACGTTGTACTACATAACGTAATACTTTATAACGTTATACCATATAACGTAATACGTTATAACGTTATACGATATAACGTTATACTATATAACGTAATACGTTATAACGTTATACTATATAACGTAATACGTTATTATGTTATACCATATAACGCTATACCATATAACGTTATACTATATAACGTAATACGTTATAACGTTATACCATATAACGTAATACGTTATGACGTTATACCATATAACGTTGTACTACATAACGTAATACTTTATAACGTTATACCATATAACGTAATACTATATAACGTATTACGTTATAACGTTATACCATATAACGTACTACGTTATAACGTTATATCATATATCGTTATACTATATAACGTATTACGTTATAACTTTATACCATATAACGTTATACCATATAACGTAATACGTTCTAACGTTATACCATATAAAAATATACCATATAACGTACTACGTTATAACGTTATACCATATAACGTAATACGTTATAACGTTATACTATATAACGTAATACCTTATAACGTTATACCATATAACGTAATACGTTTTAACGTTATACCTTATAACGTTGTACTACATAACGTATTACGTTATAACGTTATACCATATAACGTAATACTTTATAACGTTATAACGTTATACCATATAACGTAATACGTTATAACGTTATGCCATATATCGTTATACTGTATAACGTATTACGTTATAACGTTATACCATATAACGTTGTACCATATAACGTAATACGTTATAACGTTATACCATATAACGTAATACTTTATAACGTTATAACGTTATACCATATAACGTAATACGTTATAACGTTGTACCATATAACGTATTACGTTATGACGTTATACCTTATAACGTTGTACCACATAACGTAATACGTGATAACGTTATACCTTATAACGTTGTACTACATAACGTAATACGTTATAACGTTATACCATATAACATAATACGTTATAACGTTAAACCTTATAACGTTGTACTACATAAAGTAATACGTTATAACGTTATACCATATAACGTAATACGTTATAACGTTATACCATATAACGTAATACGTCATACCGTTATATCATATAACGTAATACGTTATAACGTCATACCTTATAACGTTGTACTAGATAACGTAATACGTTATAACGTTATACCATATAACGTAATACGTTATAACGTTATACCTTATAACGTTGTACTAGATAACGTAATACGTTATAACGTTATACCATATAACGTAATACGTTATAACGTTATAGCATATAACGTAATACGTTATAACGTTATAGCATATAACGTAATACGTTATAACGTTATACCATATAATGTAATACGTTATAACGTTATACCATATATCGTAATATGTTATAACGTTATACCATATAACGTTATGCTGTATAACGTAATACGTTATAACGTTATACCATATAACGTAATACGTTATAACGTTATATCCTATAACGTTGTACTAGATAACGTTATACGATATAACGTTATACTATATAACGTAATACGTTATAACGTTATACTATATAACGTAATACGTTATTATGTTATACCATATAACGCTATACCATATAACGTTATACTATATAACGTATTACGTTATAACGTTATACCATATAACGTAATACGTTATGACGTTATACCATATAACGTTGTACTACATAACGTAATACTTTATAACGTTATACCATATAACGTAATGCGTTATAACGTTATACCTTATATCGTAATACGTTATAACGTTATACCATATAACGTTATACTATATAACGTATTACGTTATAACGTTATACCATATAACGTTATACTATATAACGTTATACCATATAACGCCATATCATATACCGTATTACGTTATAACGTTATACCATATATCGTAATACGTTATTACGTTATACCATATATCGTAATATGTTATAACGTTATACCATATAACGTTATACTGTATAACGTAATACGTTATAACGTTATACCATATAACGTAATACGTTATAACGTTATATCCTATAACGTTGTACTAGATAACGTAATACGTTATAACGTTGTACTACATAACGTAATACTTTATAACGTTATACCATATAACGTAATACGTTATAACGTTATACGATATAACGTTATACTATATAACGTAATACGTTATAACGTTATACTACATAACGTAATACGTTATTATGTTATACCATATAACGCTATACCATATAACGTTATACTATATAACGTAATACGTTATAACGTTATACCATATAACGTAATACGTTATGACGTTATACCATATAACGTTGTACTACATAACGTAATACTTTATAACGTTATACCATATAACGTAATACTATATAACGTATTACGTTATAACGTTATACCATATAACGTACTACGTTATAACGTTATATCATATATCGTTATACTATATAACGTATTACGTTATAACTTTATACCATATAACGTTATACCATATAACGTAATACGTTCTAACGTTATACCATATAAAAATATACCATATAACGTACTACGTTATAACGTTATACCATATAACGTAATACGTTATAACGTTATACTATATAACGTAATACCTTATAACGTTATACCATATAACGTAATACGTTTTAACGTTATACCTTATAACGTTGTACTACATAACGTATTACGTTATAACGTTATACCATATAACGTAATACTTTATAACGTTATAACGTTATACCATATAACGTAATACGTTATAACGTTATGCCATATATCGTTATACTGTATAACGTATTACGTTATAACGTTATACCATATAACGTTGTACCATATAACGTAATACGTTATAACGTTATACCATATAACGTAATACGTTATGACGTTATACCATATAACGTTGTACTACATAACGTAATACTTTATAACGTTATACCATATAACGTAATACTATATAACGTATTACGTTATAACGTTATACCATATAACGTACTACGTTATAACGTTATATCATATATCGTTATACTATATAACGTATTACGTTATAACTTTATACCATATAACGTTATACCATATAACGTAATACGTTCTAACGTTATACCATATAAAAATATACCATATAACGTACTACGTTATAACGTTATACCATATAACGTAATACGTTATAACGTTATACTATATAACGTAATACCTTATAACGTTATACCATATAACGTAATACGTTTTAACGTTATACCTTATAACGTTGTACTACATAACGTATTACGTTATAACGTTATACCATATAACGTAATACTTTATAACGTTATAACGTTATACCATATAACGTAATACGTTATAACGTTATGCCATATATCGTTATACTGTATAACGTATTACGTTATAACGTTATACCATATAACGTTGTACCATATAACGTAATACGTTATAACGTTATACCATATAACGTAATACTTTATAACGTTATAACGTTATACCATATAACGTAATACGTTATAACGTTGTACCATATAACGTATTACGTTATGACGTTATACCTTATAACGTTGTACCACATAACGTAATACGTGATAACGTTATACCTTATAACGTTGTACTACATAACGTAATACGTTATAACGTTATACCATATAACATAATACGTTATAACGTTAAACCTTATAACGTTGTACTACATAAAGTAATACGTTATAACGTTATACCATATAACGTAATACGTTATAACGTTATACCATATAACGTAATACGTCATACCGTTATATCATATAACGTAATACGTTATAACGTCATACCTTATAACGTTGTACTAGATAACGTAATACGTTATAACGTTATACCATATAACGTAATACGTTATAACGTTATACCTTATAACGTTGTACTAGATAACGTAATACGTTATAACGTTATACCATATAACGTAATACGTTATAACGTTATAGCATATAACGTAATACGTTATAACGTTATAGCATATAACGTAATACGTTATAACGTTATACCATATAATGTAATACGTTATAACGTTATACCATATATCGTAATATGTTATAACGTTATACCATATAACGTTATGCTGTATAACGTAATACGTTATAACGTTATACCATATAACGTAATACGTTATAACGTTATATCCTATAACGTTGTACTAGATAACGTTATACGATATAACGTTATACTATATAACGTAATACGTTATAACGTTATACTATATAACGTAATACGTTATTATGTTATACCATATAACGCTATACCATATAACGTTATACTATATAACGTATTACGTTATAACGTTATACCATATAACGTAATACGTTATGACGTTATACCATATAACGTTGTACTACATAACGTAATACTTTATAACGTTATACCATATAACGTAATGCGTTATAACGTTATACCTTATATCGTAATACGTTATAACGTTATACCATATAACGTTATACTATATAACGTATTACGTTATAACGTTATACCATATAACGTTATACTATATAACGTTATACCATATAACGCCATATCATATACCGTATTACGTTATAACGTTATACCATATATCGTAATACGTTATTACGTTATACCATATATCGTAATATGTTATAACGTTATACCATATAACGTTATACTGTATAACGTAATACGTTATAACGTTATACCATATAACGTAATACGTTATAACGTTATATCCTATAACGTTGTACTAGATAACGTAATACGTTATAACGTTGTACTACATAACGTAATACTTTATAACGTTATACCATATAACGTAATACGTTATAACGTTATACGATATAACGTTATACTATATAACGTAATACGTTATAACGTTATACTACATAACGTAATACGTTATTATGTTATACCATATAACGCTATACCATATAACGTTATACTATATAACGTAATACGTTATAACGTTATACCATATAACGTAATACGTTATGACGTTATACCATATAACGTTGTACTACATAACGTAATACTTTATAACGTTATACCATATAACGTAATACTATATAACGTATTACGTTATAACGTTATACCATATAACGTACTACGTTATAACGTTATATCATATATCGTTATACTATATAACGTATTACGTTATAACTTTATACCATATAACGTTATACCATATAACGTAATACGTTCTAACGTTATACCATATAAAAATATACCATATAACGTACTACGTTATAACGTTATACCATATAACGTAATACGTTATAACGTTATACTATATAACGTAATACCTTATAACGTTATACCATATAACGTAATACGTTTTAACGTTATACCTTATAACGTTGTACTACATAACGTATTACGTTATAACGTTATACCATATAACGTAATACTTTATAACGTTATAACGTTATACCATATAACGTAATACGTTATAACGTTATGCCATATATCGTTATACTGTATAACGTATTACGTTATAACGTTATACCATATAACGTTGTACCATATAACGTAATACGTTATAACGTTATACCATATAACGTAATACCTTATAACGTTTTACCATATAACGTATTACGTTGTAACGTTATACCATATAACGTTATACTATATAACGTATTACGTTATAACGTTATACCATATAACGTAATACTTTATAACGTTATAACGTTATACCATATAACGTAATACGTTATAACGTTATACCATATAACGTTGTACCATATAACGTAATACGTTGTAACGTTATACCATATAACGTAATACGTTATAACGTTTTACCATATAACGTATTACGTTGTAACGTTATACCATATAACGTTATACTATATAACGTATTACGTTATATCGTTATACCATACAACGTAATACTTTATAACGTTATAACGTTATGCCATATAACGTAATACGTTATAACGTTATGCCATATATCGTTATACTGTATAACGTATTACGTTATAACGTTATACCATATAACGTATTACGATATAACGCTATACGATATAACGTTATACCATATAACGTAATACGTTATAACGTTGTACCATATAACGTAATACGTTATAACGTATTACGTTATAACGCTACACGATATGACGTTATACCATATAACGTAATACGTTATAACGTTATACCATATAACATTATACTATATAACGTATTACGTTATAACGTTATACCATATAACGTTATACTATATAACGTTATACCATATAATGCCATATCATATACCGTATTACGTTATAACGTTATACCATATAACGTACTACGTTATAACGTTATACCATATATCGTTATACTATATAACGTATTACGTTATAACTTTATACCATATAACGTTGTACCATATAACGTAATACGTTATAACGTTATACCATATAACGTTATACGTTATAACGTTATACCATATATCGTTATACTATATAACGTATTACGTTATAACGTTATACCATATAACGTTATACTATATAACGTTATACCATATAATGCCATATCATATACCGTATTACGTTATAACGTTATACCATATAACGTACTACGTTATAACGTTATACCATATATCGTTATACTATATAACGTATTACGTTATAACTTTATACCATATAACGTTGTACCATATAACGTTATACTATATAACGTATTACGTTATAACGTTATACCATATAACGTTATACCATATAACGTAATACGTTATAACGTTGTATCATATAACGTAATACGTTATAACGTTGTACCATATAACGTAATACGTTATAACGTTGTACCGTATAACGTAATACGTTATAACGTTGTACCATATAACGTATTACGTTATAACGTTGTACCATATAACGTTATACTATATAACGTATTACGTTATAACGTTAAACCATATAACGATATACCATATAACGTAATACGTTATAACGTTATACCATATAACGTTATACGTTATAACGTTATACGTTATAACGTTATACCATTTAACGTTATAGTATATAACGCTATACGTTATGACGTTATACCATTTAACGTTATAGTATATAACGTATTACGTTATAACGTTATACCATATAACGTTATACCATATAACGTAATACGTTATAACGTTGTATCATATAACGTAATACGTTATAACGTTGTACCATATAACGTAATACGTTATAACGTTGTACCGTATAACGTAATACGTTATTACGTTGTACCATATAACGTATTACGTTATAACGTTCTACCATATAACGTTATACTATATAACGTATTACGTTATAACGTTAAACCATATAACGTTATACCATATAACGTAATACGTTATAACGTTGTACCATATAACGTATTACGTTATAACGTTCTACCATATAACGTTATACTATATAACGTATTACGTTATAACGTTAAACCATATAACGTTATACCATATAACGTAATACGTTATAACGTTATACCATATAACGTTATACGTTATAACGTTATACCATTTAACGTTATAGTATATAACGCTATACGTTATAACGTTATACCATTTAACGTTATAGTATATAACGTATTACGTTATAACGTTATACCATATAACGTAATACGTTATAACGTTATACCTTATAACGTTGTACTACATAAATTAATACGTTATAACCTTATACCATATAACGTAATACGTTATAACGTTGTACCATATAACGTATTACGTTATGACGTTATACCTTATAACGTTGTACCACATAACGTAATACGTGATAACGTTATACCATTTAACGTTATAGTATATAACGTATTACGTTATAACGTTGTACCATATAACGTTATACTATATAACGTATTACGTTATAACGTTATACCATATAACGTAATACGTTATAACGTTATACTATATAATGCCATATCATATACCGTATTACGTTATAACGTTATACCATATAACGTACTACGTTATAACGTTATACCATATATCGTTATACTATATAACGTATTACGTTATAACTTTATAGCATATAACGTTGTACCATATAACGTAATACGTTATAACGTTATACCATATAACGTTATACGTTATAACGTTATACCATTTAACGTTATAGTATATAACGTATTACGTTATAACGTTGTACCATATAACGTTATACTATATAACGTATTACGTTATAACGTTATACCATATAACGTTGTACTACATAACGTAATACGGTATAACGTCATACCATATATCGTAATATGTTATAACGTTATACCATATAACGATATACTATATAACGTAATACGTTATAACGTTATACCATATAACGTTATACCATATAACGTTATACCATATAACCTTATACTATATAACGTAATACTTTATAACGTTATACCATATAATGTAATACGTTATAACGTTATACCATATATCGTAATACGTTATTACGTTATACCATATATCGTAATATGTTATAACGTTATACCATATAACGTTATACTGTATAACGTAATACGTTATAACGTTATACCATATAACGTAATACGTTATAACGTTATATCCTATAACGTTGTACTAGATAACGTTATACGATATAACGTTATACTATATAACGTAATACGTTATAACGTTATACTATATAACGTAATACGTTATTATGTTATACCATATAACGCTATACCATATAACGTTATACTATATAACGTATTACGTTATAACGTTATACCATATAACGTAATACGTTATGACGTTATACCATATGACGTTGTACTACATAACGTAATACTTTATAACGTTATACCATATAACGTAATGCGTTATAACGTTATACCTTATATCGTAATACGTTATAACGTTATACCATATAACGTTATACTATATAACGTATTACGTTATAACGTTATACCATATAACGTTATACTATATAACGTTATACCATATAACGCCATATCATATACCGTATTACGTTATAACGTTATACCATATATCGTAATACGTTATTACGTTATACCATATATCGTAATATGTTATAACGTTATACCATATAACGTTATACTGTATAACGTAATACGTTATAACGTTATACCATATAACGTAATACGTTATAACGTTATATCCTATAACGTTGTACTAGATAACGTAATACGTTATAACGTTGTACTACATAACGTAATACTTTATAACGTTATACCATATAACGTAATACGTTATAACGTTATACGATATAACGTTATACTATATAACGTAATACGTTATAACGTTATACTATATAACGTAATACGTTATTATGTTATACCATATAACGCTATACCATATAACGTTATACTATATAACGTAATACGTTATAACGTTATACCATATAACGTAATACGTTATGACGTTATACCATATAACGTTGTACTACATAACGTAATACTTTATAACGTTATACCATATAACGTAATACTATATAACGTATTACGTTATAACGTTATACCATATAACGTACTACGTTATAACGTTATATCATATATCGTTATACTATATAACGTATTACGTTATAACTTTATACCATATAACGTTATACCATATAACGTAATACGTTCTAACGTTATACCATATAAAAATATACCATATAACGTACTACGTTATAACGTTATACCATATAACGTAATACGTTATAACGTTATACTATATAACGTAATACCTTATAACGTTATACCATATAACGTAATACGTTTTAACGTTATACCTTATAACGTTGTACTACATAACGTATTACGTTATAACGTTATACCATATAACGTAATACTTTATAACGTTATAACGTTATACCATATAACGTAATACGTTATAACGTTATGCCATATATCGTTATACTGTATAACGTATTACGTTATAACGTTATACCATATAACGTTGTACCATATAACGTAATACGTTATAACGTTATACCATATAACGTAATACGTTATAACGTTTTACCATATAACGTATTACGTTGTAACGTTATACCATATAACGTTATACTATATAACGTATTACGTTATATCGTTATACCATACAACGTAATACTTTATAACGTTATAACGTTATGCCATATAACGTAATACGTTATAACGTTATGCCATATATCGTTATACTGTATAACGTATTACGTTATAACTTTATACCATATAACGTATTACGATATAACGCTATACGATATAACGTTATACCATATAACGTAATACGTTATAACGTTGTACCATATAACGTAATACGTTATAACGTATTACGTTATAACGCTACACGATATAACGTTATACCATATAACGTAATACGTTATAACGTTATACCATATAACATTATACTATATAACGTATTACGTTATAACGTTATACCATATAACGTTATACTATATAACGTTATACCATATAATGCCATATCATATACCGTATTACGTTATAACGTTATACCATATAACGTACTACGTTATAACGTTATACCATATATCGTTATACTATATAACGTATTACGTTATAACTTTATACCATATAACGTTGTACCATATAACGTAATACGTTATAACGTTATACCATATAACGTTATACGTTATAACGTTATACCATATATCGTTATACTATATAACGTATTACGTTATAACGTTATACCATATAACGTTATACTATATAACGTTATACCATATAATGCCATATCATATACCGTATTACGTTATAACGTTATACCATATAACGTACTACGTTATAACGTTATACCATATATCGTTATACTATATAACGTATTACGTTATAACTTTATACCATATAACGTTGTACCATATAACGTTATACTATATAACGTATTACGTTATAACGTTATACCATATAACGTTATACCATATAACGTAATACGTTATAACGTTGTATCATATAACGTAATACGTTATAACGTTGTACCATATAACGTAATACGTTATAACGTTGTACCGTATAACGTAATACGTTATAACGTTGTACCATATAACGTATTACGTTATAACGTTGTACCATATAACGTTATACTATATAACGTATTACGTTATAACGTTAAACCATATAACGATATACCATATAACGTAATACGTTATAACGTTATACCATATAACGTTATACGTTATAACGTTATACGTTATAACGTTATACCATTTAACGTTATAGTATATAACGCTATACGTTATGACGTTATACCATTTAACGTTATAGTATATAACGTATTACGTTATAACGTTATACCATATAACGTTATACCATATAACGTAATACGTTATAACGTTGTATCATATAACGTAATACGTTATAACGTTGTACCATATAACGTAATACGTTATAACGTTGTACCGTATAACGTAATACGTTATAACGTTGTACCATATAACGTATTACGTTATAACGTTCTACCATATAACGTTATACTATATAACGTATTACGTTATAACGTTAAACCATATAACGTTATACCATATAACGTAATACGTTATAACGTTGTACCATATAACGTATTACGTTATAACGTTCTACCATATAACGTTATACTATATAACGTATTACGTTATAACGTTAAACCATATAACGTTATACCATATAACGTAATACGTTATAACGTTATACCATATAACGTTATACGTTATAACGTTATACCATTTAACGTTATAGTATATAACGCTATACGTTATAACGTTATACCATTTAACGTTATAGTATATAACGTATTACGTTATAACGTTATACCATATAACGTAATACGTTATAACGTTATACCTTATCACGTTGTACTACATAAATTAATACGTTATAACGTTATACCATATAACGTAATACGTTATAACGTTGTACCATATAACGTATTACGTTATGACGTTATACCTTATAACGTTGTACCACATAACGTAATACGTGATAACGTTATACCATTTAACGTTATAGTATATAACGTATTACGTTATAACGTTGTACCATATAACGTTATACTATATAACGTATTACGTTATAACGTTATACCATATAACGTAATACGTTATAACGTTATACTATATAATGCCATATCATATACCGTATTACGTTATAACGTTATACCATATAACGTACTACGTTATAACGTTATACCATATATCGTTATACTATATAACGTATTACGTTATAACTTTATAGCATATAACGTTGTACCATATAACGTAATACGTTATAACGTTATACCATATAACGTTATACGTTATAACGTTATACCATTTAACGTTATAGTATATAACGTATTACGTTATAACGTTGTACCATATAACGTTATACTATATAACGTATTACGTTATAACGTTATACCATATAACGTTGTACTACATAACGTAATACGGTATAACGTCATACCATATATCGTAATATGTTATAACGTTATACCATATAACGATATACTATATAACGTAATACGTTATAACGTTATACCATATAACGTTATACCATATAACGTTATACCATATAACCTTATACTATATAACGTAATACTTTATAACGTTATACCATATAATGTAATACGTTATAACGTTATACCATATATCGTAATACGTTATTACGTTATACCATATATCGTAATATGTTATAACGTTATACCATATAACGTTATACTGTATAACGTAATACGTTATAACGTTATACCATATAACGTAATACGTTATAACGTTATATCCTATAACGTTGTACTAGATAACGTTATACGATATAACGTTATACTATATAACGTAATACGTTATAACGTTATACTATATAACGTAATACGTTATTATGTTATACCATATAACGCTATACCATATAACGTTATACTATATAACGTATTACGTTATAACGTTATACCATATAACGTAATACGTTATGACGTTATACCATATAACGTTGTACTACATAACGTAATACTTTATAACGTTATACCATATAACGTAATGCGTTATAACGTTATACCTTATATCGTAATACGTTATAACGTTATACCATATAACGTTATACTATATAACGTATTACGTTATAACGTTATACCATATAACGTTATACTATATAACGTTATACCATATAACGCCATATCATATACCGTATTACGTTATAACGTTATACCATATATCGTAATACGTTATTACGTTATACCATATATCGTAATATGTTATAACGTTATACCATATAACGTTATACTGTATAACGTAATACGTTATAACGTTATACCATATAACGTAATACGTTATAACGTTATATCCTATAACGTTGTACTAGATAACGTAATACGTTATAACGTTGTACTACATAACGTAATACTTTATAACGTTATACCATATAACGTAATACGTTATAACGTTATACGATATAACGTTATACTATATAACGTAATACGTTATAACGTTATACTATATAACGTAATACGTTATTATGTTATACCATATAACGCTATACCATATAACGTTATACTATATAACGTAATACGTTATAACGTTATACCATATAACGTAATACGTTATGACGTTATACCATATAACGTTGTACTACATAACGTAATACTTTATAACGTTATACCATATAACGTAATACTATATAACGTATTACGTTATAACGTTATACCATATAACGTACTACGTTATAACGTTATATCATATATCGTTATACTATATAACGTATTACGTTATAACTTTATACCATATAACGTTATACCATATAACGTAATACGTTCTAACGTTATACCATATAAAAATATACCATATAACGTACTACGTTATAACGTTATACCATATAACGTAATACGTTATAACGTTATACTATATAACGTAATACCTTATAACGTTATACCATATAACGTAATACGTTTTAACGTTATACCTTATAACGTTGTACTACATAACGTATTACGTTATAACGTTATAGCATATAACGTAATACTTTATAACGTTATAACGTTATACCATATAACGTAATACGTTATAACGTTATGCCATATATCGTTATACTGTATAACGTATTACGTTATAACGTTATACCATATAACGTTGTACCATATAACGTAATACGTTATAACGTTATACCATATAACGTAATACCTTATAACGTTTTACCATATAACGTATTACGTTGTAACGTTATACCATATAACGTTATACTATATAACGTATTACGTTATAACGTTATACCATATAACGTAATACTTTATAACGTTATAACGTTATACCATATAACGTAATACGTTATAACGTTATACCATATAACGTTGTACCATATAACGTAATACGTTATAACGTTATACCATATAACGTAATACGTTATAACGTTTTACCATATAACGTATTACGTTGTAACGTTATACCATATAACGTTATACTATATAACGTATTACGTTATATCGTTATACCATACAACGTAATACTTTATAACGTTATAACGTTATGCCATATAACGTAATACGTTATAACGTTATGCCATATATCGTTATACTGTATAACGTATTACGTTATAACTTTATACCATATAACGTATTACGATATAACGCTATACGATATAACGTTATACCATATAACGTAATACGTTATAACGTTGTACCATATAACGTAATACGTTATAACGTATTACGTTATAACGCTACACGATATAACGTTATACCATATAACGTAATACGTTATAACGTTATACCATATAACATTATACTATATAACGTATTACGTTATAACGTTATACCATATAACGTTATACTATATAACGTTATACCATATAATGCCATATCATATACCGTATTACGTTATAACGTTATACCATATAACGTACTACGTTATAACGTTATACCATATATCGTTATACTATATAACGTATTACGTTATAACTTTATACCATATAACGTTGTACCATATAACGTAATACGTTATAACGTTATACCATATAACGTTATACGTTATAACGTTATACCATATATCGTTATACTATATAACGTATTACGTTATAACGTTATACCATATAACGTTATACTATATAACGTTATACCATATAATGCCATATCATATACCGTATTACGTTATAACGTTATACCATATAACGTACTACGTTATAACGTTATACCATATATCGTTATACTATATAACGTATTACGTTATAACTTTATACCATATAACGTTGTACCATATAACGTTATACTATATAACGTATTACGTTATAACGTTATACCATATAACGTTATACCATATAACGTAATACGTTATAACGTTGTATCATATAACGTAATACGTTATAACGTTGTACCATATAACGTAATACGTTATAACGTTGTACCGTATAACGTAATACGTTATAACGTTGTACCATATAACGTATTACGTTATAACGTTGTACCATATAAC
Organism: Bombus flavifrons; assembly: GCF_040668555.2. Lineage (NCBI taxonomy): Eukaryota > Metazoa > Arthropoda > Insecta > Hymenoptera > Apidae > Bombus > Bombus flavifrons. Next base: position 4,078,927 of record NC_138447.1, read on the forward strand.
GTTATACTATATAACGTATTACGTTATAACGTTAAACCATATAACGATATACCATATAACGTAATACGTTATAACGTTATACCATATAACGTTATACGTTATAACGTTATACGTTATAACGTTATACCATTTAACGTTATAGTATATAACGCTATACGTTATGACGTTATACCATTTAACGTTATAGTATATAACGTATTACGTTATAACGTTATACCATATAACGTTATACCATATAACGTAATACGTTATAACGTTGTATCATATAACGTAATACGTTATAACGTTGTACCATATAACGTAATACGTTATAACGTTGTACCGTATAACGTAATACGTTATAACGTTGTACCATATAACGTATTACGTTATAACGTTCTACCATATAACGTTATACTATATAACGTATTACGTTATAACGTTAAACCATATAACGTTATACCATATAACGTAATACGTTATAACGTTGTACCATATAACGTATTACGTTATAACGTTCTACCATATAACGTTATACTATATAACGTATTACGTTATAACGTTAAACCATATAACGTTATACCATATAACGTAATACGTTATAACGTTATACCATATAACGTTATACGTTATAACGTTATACCATTTAACGTTATAGTATATAACGCTATACGTTATAACGTTATACCATTTAACGTTATAGTATATAACGTATTACGTTATAACGTTATACCATATAACGTAATACGTTATAACGTTATACCTTATCACGTTGTACTACATAAATTAATACGTTATAACGTTATACCATATAACGTAATACGTTATAACGTTGTACCATATAACGTATTACGTTATGACGTTATACCTTATAACGTTGTACCACATAACGTAATACGTGATAACGTTATACCATTTAACGTTATAGTATATAACGTATTACGTTATAACGTTGTACCATATAACGTTATACTATATAACGTATTACGTTATAACGTTATACCATATAACGTAATACGTTATAACGTTATACTATATAATGCCATATCATATACCGTATTACGTTATAACGTTATACCATATAACGTACTACGTTATAACGTTATACCATATATCGTTATACTATATAACGTATTACGTTATAACTTTATAGCATATAACGTTGTACCATATAACGTAATACGTTATAACGTTATACCATATAACGTTATACGTTATAACGTTATACCATTTAACGTTATAGTATATAACGTATTACGTTATAACGTTGTACCATATAACGTTATACTATATAACGTATTACGTTATAACGTTATACCATATAACGTTATACCATATAACGTAATACGTTATAACGTTGTATCATATAACGTAATACGTTATAACGTTGTACCATATAACGTAATACGTTATAACGTTGTACCGTATAACGTAATACGTTATAACGTTGTACCATATAACGTATTTCGTTATAACGTTGTACCATATAACGTTATACTATATAACGTATTACGTTATAACGTTAAACCATATAACGTTATACCATATAACGTAATACGTTATAACGTTATACCATATAACGTTATACGTTATAACGTTATACGTTATAACGTTATACCATTTAACGTTATAGTATATAACGCTATACGTTATGACGTTATACCATTTAACGTTATAGTATATAACGTATTACGTTATAACGTTATACCATATAACGTTATACCATATAACGTAATACGTTATAACGTTGTATCATATAACGTAATACGTTATAACGTTGTACCATATAACGTAATACGTTATAACGTTGTACCGTATAACGTAATACGTTATAACGTTGTACCATATAACGTATTACGTTATGACGTTATTCCATATAACGTAATACGTTATAACGTTATACCTTATAACGTTGTACTACATAAATTAATACGTTATAACGTTATACCATATAACGTAATACGTTATAACGTTATACCATATAACGGTATACCATATAACGTAATACGTTATAACGTTGTACCATATAACGTAATACGTTATAACGTTATACTATATAACGTATTACGTTATAGCGTTATACCATATAACGTAATACGTTATAACGTTGTACCATATAACGTATTACGTTATGACGTTATACCTTATAACGTTGTACCACATAACGTAATACGTGATAACGTTATACCATTTAACGTTATAGTATATAACGTATTACGTTATAACGTTGTACCATATAACGTTATACTATATAACGTATTACGTTATAACGTTATACCATATAACGTAATACGTTATAACGTTATACTATATAATGCCATATCATATACCGTATTACGTTATAACGTTATACCATATAACGTACTACGTTATAACGTTATACCATATATCGTTATACTATATAACGTATTACGTTATAACTTTATAGCATATAACGTTGTACCATATAACGTAATACGTTATAACGTTATACCATATAACGTTATACGTTATAACGTTATACCATTTAACGTTATAGTATATAACGTATTACGTTATAACGTTGTACCATATAACGTTATACTATATAACGTATTACGTTATAACGTTATACCATATAACGTTATACCATATAACGTAATACGTTATAACGTTGTATCATATAACGTAATACGTTATAACGTTGTACCATATAACGTAATACGTTATAACGTTGTACCGTATAACGTAATACGTTATAACGTTGTACCATATAACGTATTACGTTATAACGTTGTACCATATAACGTTATACTATATAACGTATTACGTTATAACGTTAAACCATATAACGTTATACCATATAACGTAATACGTTATAACGTTATACCATATAACGTTATACGTTATAACGTTATACGTTATAACGTTATACCATTTAACGTTATAGTATATAACGCTATACGTTATGACGTTATACCATTTAACGTTATAGTATATAACGTATTACGTTATAACGTTATACCATATAACGTTATACCATATAACGTAATACGTTATAACGTTGTATCATATAACGTAATACGTTATAACGTTGTACCATATAACGTAATACGTTATAACGTTGTACCGTATAACGTAATACGTTATAACGTTGTACCATATAACGTATTACGTTATAACGTTCTACCATATAACGTTATACTATATAACGTATTACGTTATAACGTTAAACCATATAACGTTATACCATATAACGTAATACGTTATAACGTTGTACTATATAACGTATTACGTTATAGCGTTATACCATATAACGTAATACGTTATAGCGTTATACCATATAACGTAATACGTTATAACGTTGTACCATATAACGTATTACGTTATGACGTTATTCCATATAACGTAATACGTTATAACGTTATACCTTATAACGTTGTACTACATAAATTAATACGTTATAACGTTATACCATATAACGTAATACGTTATAACGTTATACCATATAACGGTATACCATATAACGTAATACGTTATAACGTTGTACCATATAACGTAATACGTTATAACGTTATACTATATAACGTATTACGTTATAGCGTTATACCATATAACGTAATACGTTATAACGTTGTACCATATAACGTATTACGTTATGACGTTATACCTTATAACGTTGTACCACATAACGTAATACGTGATAACGTTATACCTTATAACGTTGTACTACATAACGTAATACGTTATAACGTTATACCATTTAACGTTATAGTATATAACGTATTACGTTATAACGTTGTACCATATATCGTTATACTATATAACGTATTACGTTATAACGTTATACCATATAACGTAATACGTTATAACGTTATACCATATAATGCCATATCATATACCGTATTACTTTATAACGTTATACCATATAACGTACTACGTTATAACGTTATACCATATATCGTTATACTATATAACGTATTACGTTATAACTTTATACCATATAACGTTGTACCATATAACGTAATACGTTATAACGTTATACCATATAACGTTATACGTTATAACGTTATACCATTTAACGTTATAGTATATAACGTATTACGTTATAACGTTCTACCATATAACGTTATACTATATAACGTAATACGTTATAACGTTATACCATATAACGTTATACGTTATAACGTTATACGTTATAACGTTATACCATTTAACGTTATAGTATATAACGCTATACGTTATGACGTTATACCATTTAACGTTATAGTATATAACGTATTACGTTATAACGTTATACCATATAACGTTATACCATATAACGTAATACGTTATAACGTTGTATCATATAACGTAATACGTTATAACGTTGTACCATATAACGTAATACGTTATAACGTTGTACCGTATAACGTAATACGTTATAACGTTGTACCATATAACGTATTACGTTATAACGTTCTACCATATAACGTTATACTATATAACGTATTACGTTATAACGTTAAACCATATAACGTTATACCATATAACGTAATATGTTATAACGTTGTACCATATAACGTATTACGTTATAACGTTCTACCATATAACGTTATACTATATAACGTATTACGTTATAACGTTAAACCATATAACGTTATACCATATAACGTAATTCGTTATAACGTTATACCATATAACGTTATACCATTTAACGTTATAGTATATAACGCTATACGTTATAACGTTATACCATTTAACGTTATAGTATATAACGTATTACGTTATACCGTTATACCATATAACGTAATACGTTATAACGTTATACCTTATAACGTTGTACTACATAAATTAATACGTTATAACGTTATACCATATAACGTAATACGTTATAAAGTTATACCATATAACGGTATATCATATAACGTAATACGTTATAACGTTGTACCATATAACGTAATACGTTATAACGTTATACTATATAACGTATTACGTTATAGCGTTATACCATATAACGTAATACGTTATAACGTTGTACCATATAACGTATTACGTTATGACGTTATACCTTATAACGTTGTACCACATAACGTAATACGTGATAACGTTATACCTTATAACGTTGTACTACATAACGTAATACGTTATAACGTTATACCATATAACGTAATACGTTATAACGTTAAACCTTATAACGTTGTACTACATAAAGTAATACGTTATAACGTTATACCATATAACGTAATACGTTATAACGTTATACCATATAACGTAATACGTCATACCGTTATACCATATAACGTAATACGTTATAACGTTATACCTTATAACGTTGTACTACATAACGCAATACGTTATAACGTTATACCATATAACATAATACGTTATATCGTTATACCATATAACGTAATACGTTATAACGTTATACCATATAACGTAATACGTTATAACGTTATACCATATAACGTTATACTATATAACGTAATATGTTATAACGTTATACCATATAACGTAATACGTTATAACGTTGTACCATATAACGTATTACGTTATAACGTTATACCTTATAACGTTGTACTACATAACGTAATACGTTATAACGTTATACCATATAACATAATACGTTATATCGTTATACCTTATAACGTTGTACCACATAAAGTAATACGTTATAACGTTATACCATATAACGTAATACGTTATAACGTTATACCATATAACGTTATACCATATAACGTAATACGTTATAACGTTGTACCATATAACGTAATACGTTATAACGTTGTACCATGTAACGTAATACGTTATAACGTTGTACCATATAACGTAATACGTTATAACGATATACCATTTAACGTTATAGTATATAACGTATTACGTTATAACGTTGTACCATATAACGTTATACTATATAACGTATTACGTTATAACGTCATACCATATAACGTAATACGTTATAACGTTATACCATATAACGTTATACCATATAACGTAATACGTTATAACGTTGTACCATATAACGTAATACGTTATAACGTTGTACAATGTAACGTAATACGTTATAACGTTGTACCATATAACGTAATACGTTATAACGTTATACCATTTAACGTTATAGTATATAACGTATTACGTTATAACGTTATACCATATAACGTTATACCATGTAACATAATAAGTTATATCGTTATACCTTATAACGTTGTACCACATAAATACGTTATAACGTTGTACCATATTACGTATTACGTTATGACGTTATACCTTATAACGTTGTACCACATAACGTAATACGTGATAACGTTATACCTTATAACGTTGTACTACATAACGTAATACGTTATAACGTTATACTATATAACGTAATACCTTATAACGTTATACCATATAACGTAATACGTTTTAACGTTATACCTTATAACGTTGTACTACATAACGTATTACGTTATAACGTTATACCATATAACGTAATACTTTATAACGTTATAACGTTATACCATATAACGTAATACGTTATAACGTTATGCCATATATCGTTATACTGTATAACGTATTACGTTATAACGTTATACCATATAACGTTGTACCATATAACGTAATACGTTATAACGTTATACCATATAACGTAATACGTTATAACGTTTTACCATATAACGTATTACGTTGTAACGTTATACCATATAACGTTATACTATATAACGTATTACGTTATAACGTTATACCATATAACGTAATACTTTATAACGTTATAACGTTATACCATATAACGTAATACGTTATAACGTTATACCATATAACTTTGTACCATATAACGTAATACGTTATAACGTTATACCATATAACGTAATACGTTATAACGTTTTACCATATAACGTATTAAGTTGTAACGTTATACCATATAACGTTATAGTATATAACGTATTACGTTATAACGTTATACCATATAACGTAATACTTTATAACGTTATAACGTTATGCCATATAACGTAATACGTTATAACGTTATGCCATATATCGTTATACTGTATAACGTATTACGTTATAACGTTATACCATATAACGTATTACGATATAACGCTATACGATATAACGTTATACCATATAACGTAATACGTTATAACGTTGTACCATATAACGTAATACGTTATAACGTATTACGTTACAACGCTACACGATATAACGTTATACCATATAACGTAATACGTTATAACGTTATACCATATAACGTTATACTATATAACGTATTACGTTATAACGTTATACCATATAACGTTATACTCTATAACGTTATACCATATAATGCCATATCATATACCGTATTACGTTATAACGTTATACCATATAACGTACTACGTTATAACGTTATACCATATATCGTTATACTATATAACGTATTACGTTATAACTTTATACCATATAACGTTGTACCATATAACGTAATACGTTATAACGTTATACCATATAACGTTATACGTTATAACGTTATACCATTTAACGTTATAGTATATAACGTATTACGTTATAACGTTGTACCATATAACGTTATACTATATAACGTATTACGTTATAACGTTAAACCATATAACGTTATACCATATAACGTAATACGTTATAACGTTATACCATATAACGTTATACGTTATAACGTTATACGTTATAACGTTATACCATTTAACGTTATAGTATATAACGCTATACGTTATGACGTTATACCATTTAACGTTATAGTATATAACGTATTACGTTATAACGTTATACCATATAACGTTATACCATATAACGTAATACGTTATAACGTTGTATCATATAACGTAATACGTTATAACGTTGTACCATATAACGTAATACTTTATAACGTTGTACCGTATAACGTAATACGTTATAACGTTGTACCATATAACGTATTACGTTATAACGTTCTACCATATAACGTTATACTATATAACGTATTACGTTATAACGTTAAACCATATAACGTTATACCATATAACGTAATACGTTATAACGTTATACCATATAACGTTATACGTTATAACGTTATACCATTTAACGTTATAGTATATAACGCTATACGTTATAACGTTATACCATTTAACGTTATAGTCTATAACGTATTACGTTATAACGTTATACCATATAACGTAATACGTTATAACGTTATACCTTATAACGTTGTACTACATAAATTAATACGTTATAACGTTATACCATATAACGTAATACGTTATAACGTTATACCATATAACGGTATACCATATAACGTAATACGTTATAACGTTGTACCATATAACGTAATACGTTATAACGATATAGCATATAACGTAATACGTCATAACGTTATACCATATAACGTAATACGTTATAACGTTATACCATATAACGTAATACGTCATAACGTTATACCATATAACGTTATAGTATATAACGTATTACGTTATAACGTTGTACCATATAACGTTATACTATATAACGTATTACGTTATAGCGTTATACCATATAACGTAATACGTTATAACGTTGTACCATATAACGTATTACGTTATGACGTTATACCTTATAACGTTGTACCACATAACGTAATACGTGATAACGTTATACCTTATAACGTTGTACTACATAACGTAATACGTTATAACGTTATACCATATAACGTAATACGTTATAACGTTAAACCTTATAACGTTGTACTACATAAAGTAATACGTTATAACGTTATACCATATAACGTAATACGTTATAACGTTATACCATATAACGTAATACGTCATACCGTTATACCATATAACGTAGTACGTTATAACGTTATACCTTATAACGTTGTACTACATAACGCAATACGTTATAACGTTATACCATATAACATAATACGTTATATCGTTATACCATATAACGTAATACGTTATAACGTTATACCATATAACGTAATACGTTATAACGTTGTACCATATAACGTATTACGTTATAGCGTTATACCTTATAACGTTGTACTACATAACGTAATACGTTATAACGTTATATCATATAACATAATACGTTATATCGTTATACCATATAACGTTGTACCACATAAAGTAATACGTTATAACGTTATACCATATAACGTAATACGTTATAACGTTATACCATATAACGTTATACCATATAACGTAATACGTTATAACGTTGTACCATATAACGTAATACGTTATAACGTTGTACCATGTAACGTAATACGTTATAACGTTGTACCATATAACGTAATATATTATAACGTTATACCATTTAACGTTATAGTATATAACGTATTACGTTATAACGTTGTACCATATAACGTTATACTATATAACGTATTACGTTATAACGTTATACCATATAGCGTAATACGTTATAACGTTATACCATATAACGTTATACCATATAACGTAATACGTTATAACGTTGTACCATATAACGTAATACGTTATAACGTTGTACCATGTAACGTAATACGTTATAACGTTGTACCATATAACGTAATACGTTATAACGTTATACCATTTAACGTTATAGTATATAACGTATTACGTTATAACGTTATACCATATAACGTTATACCATATAACATAATACGTTATATCGTTATACCTTATAACGTTGTACCACATAAATACGTTATAACGTTGTATCATATAACGTAATACGTTATAACGTTATACCATATAACGTTATACGTTATAATGTTATACCATATAACGTTATACCATATAACGTAATACGTTATAACGTTGTACCATATAACGTAATACGTTATAACGTTGTACCATATAACGTAATACGTTATAACGTTGTACCATATAACGTAATACGTTATAACGTTATACCGTATAACGTAATACGTTATAACGTTATACCATTTAACGTAATACGTTATAACGTTATACCATATAACCTAAAACGTTATAACGTTATACCTTATAACGTTGTACCACATAAATACGTTATAACGTTGTATCATATAACGTAATACGTTATAACGTTATACCATATAACGTTATACGTTATAATGTTATACCATATAACGTTATACCATATAACGTAATACGTTATAACGTTGTACCATATAACGTAATACGTTATAACGTTGTACCACATAACGTAATACGTGATAACGTTATACCTTATAACGTCGTACTACATAACGTAATACGTTATAACGTTATACCATATAACGTAATACTTTATAACGTTATACCTTATAACGTTGTACAACATAAAGTAATACGTTATAACGTTATACCATATAACGTAATACGTTATAACGTTGTACCATATAACGTAATACGTTATAACGTTGTACCATATAACGTAATACGTTATAACGTTATACCGTATAACGTAATACGTTATAACGTTATACCATTTAACGTAATACGTTATAACGTTATACCATATAACCTAAAACGTTATAACGTTATACCTTATAATGTTGTACTACATAAAGTAATACGTTATAACGTTATACCATATAACGTAATACGTTATAATGTTATACCATATAACGTTATACCATATAACGTAATACGTTATAACGTTGTACCATATAACGTAATACGTTATAACGTTGTACCATATAACGTAATACGTTATAACGTTATACCGTATAACGTAATACGTTATAACGTTGTACCACATAACGTAATACGTGATAACGTTATACCTTATAACGTCGTACAACATAACGTAATACGTTATAACGTTATACCATATAACGTAATACTTTATAACGTTATACCTTATAACGTTGTACAACATAAAGTAATACGTTATAACGTTATACCATATAACGTAATACGTTATAACGTTGTACCATATAACGTATTACGTTATAACGTTATACCTTATAACGTTATACCATATAACGTAATACGTTATAACGTTATACCTTATAACGTTATACCATATAACGTAATACGTTATAACGTTATACCATGTAACGTAATACTTTATAACGTTATACCTTATAACGTAATACGTTATAACGTTATACCTTATAACGTTGTACTATATAACGTAATACGTTATAACGTTATGCCATATAGCGTTATACTATGTAACGTATTACGTTATACTATATAACGTAATACGTTATAACGTTATACCATATAACGTTATACCATATAACATAATACGTTATATCGTTATACCTTATAACGTTGTACCACATAAAGTAATACGTTATAACGTTGTACCATATAACGTGATACGTTATAACGTTATACCGTATAACGTAATACGTTATAACGTTGTACTACATAAATTAATACGTTGTAACGTTATACCATATAACGTTGTACCTTATAACGTAATACCATATAACGTAATACGTTATAATGTTATACCATTTAACGTTATAGTATATAACGTATTACGTTATAACGTTATACCATATAACGGTATACCATATAACGTAATACGTTATAACGTTGTACCATATAACGTATTACGTTATGACGTTATACCTTATAACGTTGTACCACATAACGTAATACGTGATAACGTTATACCTTATAACGTTGTACTACATAACGTAATACGTTATAACGTTATACCATGTAACGTAATACTTTATAACGTTATACCTTATAACGTTGTACTACATAAAGTAATACGTTATAACGTTATACCATATAACGTAATACGTTATAACGTTATACCATATAACGTAATACGTTATAACGTTATACCATATAACGTAATACGTTATAACGTTATACCTTATAACGTTGTACTATATAACGTAATACGTTATAACGTTATGCCATATAGCGTTATACTATGTAACGTATTACGTTATACTATATAACGTAATACGTTATAACGTTATACCATATAACGTTATACCATATAACATAATACGTTATATCGTTATACCTTATAACGTTGTACCACATAAAGTAATACGTTATAACGTTGTACCATATAACGTGATACGTTATAACGTTATACCGTATAACGTAATACGTTATAACGTTTTACTATATAACGTATTACGTTATAACGTTATACCTTATACCGTTGTACTACATAACGTAATACGTTATAACGTTATACCTTATAACGTTGTACTACATAACGCAATACGTTATAACGTTATACCATATAACATAATACGTTATATCGTTATACCATATAACGTTGTACCACATAAAGTAATACGTTGTAACGTTATACCATATAACGTTGTACCTTATAACGTAATACCATATAACGTAATACGTTATAATGTTATACCATTTAACGTTATAGTATATAACGTATTACGTTATAACGTTATACCATATAACGGTATACCATATAACGTAATACGTTATAACGTTGTACCATATAACGTATTACGTTATGACGTTATACCTTATAACGTTGTACCACATAACGTAATACGTGATAACGTTATACCTTATAACGTTGTACTACATAACGTAATACGTTATAACGTTATACCATGTAACGTAATACTTTATAACGTTATACCTTATAACGTTGTACTACATAAAGTAATACGTTATAACGTTATACCATATAACGTAATACGTTATAACGTTATACCATATAACGTAATACGTTATAACGTTATACCATATAACGTAATACGTTATAACGTTATACCTTATAACGTTGTACTATATAACGTAATACGTTATAACGTTATGCCATATAGCGTTATACTATGTAACGTATTACGTTATACTATATAACGTAATACGTTATAACGTTATACCATATAACGTTATACCATATAACATAATACGTTATATCGTTATACCTTATAACGTTGTACCACATAAAGTAATACGTTATAACGTTGTACCATATAACGTAATACGTTATAACGTTGTACCATGTAGCGTAATACGTTATAACGTTGTACCATATAACGTAATACGTTATAACGTTATACCGTATAACGTAATACGTTATAACGTTGTACCATATAACGTATTACGTTATAACGTTATACCTTATAACGTTGTACTACATAACGTAATACGTTATAACGTTATACCTTATAACGTTGTACTACATAACGCAATACGTTATAACGTTTTTACTTATAACGTTGTACTACATAAATTTATACGTTATAACGTTATACCATATAACGTTGTACCTCATAACGTAATACGTTATAACGTTATACCATATAACGCAATACGTTATAATGTTATACCATTTAACGTTATAGTATATAACGTATTACGTTATAACGTTATACCATATAACGGTATACCATATAACGTAATACGTTATAACGTTGTACCATATAACGTATTACGTTATGACGTTATACCTTATAACGTTGTACCACATAACGTAATACGTGATAACGTTATACCTTATAACGTTGTACTACATAAAGTAATACGTTATAACGTTATACCATATAACGTAATACGTTATAACGTTATACCATATAACGTAATACGTTATAACGTTATACCATATAACGTAATACGTTATAATGTTATACCATTTAACGTTATAGTATATAACGTATTACGTTATAACGTTATACCATATAACGGTATACCATATAACGTAATACGTTATAACGTTGTACCGTATAACGTATTACGTTATGACGTTATACCTTATAACGTTGTACCACATAACGTAATACGTGATAACGTTATACCTTATAACGTCGTACTACATAACGTAATACGTTATAACGTTATACCATATAACGTAATACTTTATAACGTTATACCTTATAACGTTGTACAACATAAAGTAATACGTTATAACGTTATACCATATAACGTAATACGTTATAATGTTATACCATATAACGTTATACCATATAACGTAATACGTTATAACGTTGTACCATATAACGTATTACGCTATAACGTTATACCTTATAACGTTGTACTACATAACGTAATACGTTATAGCGTTATACCATATAACGTAATACTTTATAACGTTATACCTTATAACGTTGTACAACATAAAGTAATACGTTATAACGTTATACCATATAACGTAATACGTTATAATGTTATACCATATAACGTTATACTATATAACGTAATACGTTATAACGTTGTACCATATAACGTAATACGTTATAACGTTGTACCATGTAACGTAATACGTTATAACGTTGTACCATATAACGTGATACGTTATAACGTTATACCGTATAACGTAATACGTTATAACGTTTTACTATATAACGTATTACGTTATAACGTTATACCTTATACCGTTGTACTACATAACGTAATACGTTATAACGTTATACCTTATAACGTTGTACTACATAACGCAATACGTTATAACGTTATAACTTATAACGTTGTACTACATAAATTAATACGTTATAACGTTATACCATATAACGTTGTACCTCATAACGTAATACGTTATAACGTTATACCATATAACGTAATACGTTATAATGTTATACCATTTAACGTTATAGTATATAACGTATTACGTTATAACGTTATACCATATAACGGTATACCATATAACGTAATACGTTATAACGTTGTACCATATAACGTATTACGTTATGACGTTATACCTTATAACGTTGTACCACATAACGTAATACGTGATAACGCTGTACCTTATAACGTTGTACCATATAACGTAATACGTTATAACGTTATACCATATAACGTAATACGTTATAACGTTATACCATATAACGTTATACTATATAACGTAATATGTTATAACGTTATACCATACAACGTAATACGTTATAACGTTGTACCATATAACGTATTACGTTATAACGTTATACCTTATAACGTTGTACTACATAACGTAATACGTTATAACGTTATACCTTATAACGTTGTACTACATAAAGAAATACGTTATAACGTTATACCATATAACGTAATACGTTATATCGTTATACCATATAACGTTGTACTACATAACGTAATACGTTATAACGTTATACCATATAACGTAATACGTTATAACGTTATACCATATAACGTTATACTATATAACGTAATATGTTATAACGTTATACCATACAACGTAATACGTTATAACGTTATACCATATAACATAATACGTTATATCGTTAGACCTCATAACGTTGTACTACATAAAGTAATACGTTATAACGTTATACCAATTAACGTAATACGTTATAAAGTTATACCAAATAACGTAATACGTTATAACGTTATACCTTATAACGTTGTAGTACATAAAGTAATACGTTATAACGTTATACCCTATAACGTAATACGTTATAATGTTATACCATATAACGTTATACCATATAACGTAATACGTTATAACGTTGTTCCATATAACGTAATACGTTATAACGTTGTACCATATAACGTAATACGTTATAACGTTATACCGTATAACGTAATACGTTATAACGTTGTACCATATAACGTATTACGTTATAACGTTATACCTTATAACGTTATACCATATAACGTAATACGTCATAACGTTATACCATATAACGTAATACGTAATAACGTTATACCTTATAACGTTGTACTACATAACGTAATTCGTTATAACGTTGTACCATATAACGTATTACGTTATAACGTTATACCTTATAACGTTGTACTACATAACGTAATACGTTATAACGTTATACCTTATAACGTTGTACTACATAAAGTAATACGTTATAACGTTATACCATATAACGTAATACGTTATAACGTTATACCATATAACGTAATACGTTATAACGTTATACCATATAACGTAATACGTTATAACGTTGTACCATATAACGTTATACTATATAACGTATTACGTTATAACGTTATACCATATAACGTAATACGTTATAACGTTATACCTTATAACGTTGTACTACATAAAGAAATACGTTATAACGTTATACCATATAACGTAATACGTTATATCGTTATACCATATAACGTTGTACTACATAACGTAATACGTTATAACGTTATACCATATAACATAATACGTTATATCGTTATACCTCATAACGTTGTACTACATAAAGTAATACGTTATAACGTTATAAAATATAACGTAATACGTTATAACGTTATACCATATAACGTTATACCATATAACGTAATACGTTATAACGTTGTACCATATAACGTAATACGTTATAACGTTGTACCATATAACGTAATACGTTATAACGTTATACCGTATAACGTAATACGTTATAACGTTGTACCATATAACGTATTACGTTATAACGTTATACCTTATAACGTTATACCATATAACGAAATACGTTATAACGTTATACCTTATAACGTTGTACTACATAAATTAATACGTTATAACGTTATACCATATAACGTAATCCGTTATGACGTTATAACATATAACGGTATACCATATAACGTAATACGTTATAACGTTGTACCATATAACGTAATACGTTATAACGTTATACCATATAACGTAATACGTTATAACGTTATACCATATAACATAATACGTTATATCGTTAGACCTTATAACGTTGTACCACATAAAGTAATACGTTATAACGTTATACCTTATAACGTTGTACTACATAAAGAAATACGTTATAACGTTATACCATATAACGTAATACGTTATATCGTTATACCATATAACGTTGTACTACATAACGTAATACGTTATAACGTTATACCATATAACATAATACGTTATATCGTTATACCTCATAACGTTGTACCACATAAAGTAATACGTTATATCGTTATACCATATAACGTTGTACTACATAACGTAATACGTTATAACGTTATACCATATAACGTAATACGTTATAACGTTATACCATATAACGTTATACTATATAACGTAATATGTTATAACGTTATACCATACAACGTAATACGTTATAACGTTATACCATATAACATAATACGTTATATCGTTAGACCTTATAACGTTGTACCACATAAAGTAATACGTTATAACGTTATACCTTATAACGTTGTACTACATAAAGAAATACGTTATAACGTTATACCATATAACGTAATACGTTATATCGTTATACCATATAACGTTGTACTACATAACGTAATACGTTATAACGTTATACCATATAACATAATACGTTATATCGTTATACCTCATAACGTTGTACTACATAAAGTAATACGTTATAACGTTATACCAATTAACGTAATACGTTATAAAGTTATACCAAATAACGTAATACGTTATAACGTTATACCTTATAACGTTGTAGTACATAAAGTAATACGTTATAACGTTATACCCTATAACGTAATACGTTATAATGTTATACCATATAACGTTATACCATATAACGTAATACGTTATAACGTTGTTCCATATAACGTAATACGTTATAACGTTGTACCATATAACGTAATACGTTATAACGTTATACCGTATAACGTAATACGTTATAACGTTGTACCATATAACGTATTACGTTATAACGTTATACCTTATAACGTTATACCATATAACGTAATACGTCATAACGTTATACCATATAACGTAATACGTAATAACGTTATACCTTATAACGTTGTACTACATAACGTAATTCGTTATAACGTTGTACCATATAACGTATTACGTTATAACGTTATACCTTATAACGTTGTACTACATAACGTAATACGTTATAACGTTATACCTTATAACGTTGTACTACATAAAGTAATACGTTATAACGTTATACCATATAACGTAATACGTTATAACGTTATACCATATAACGTAATACGTTATAACGTTATACCATATAACGTAATACGTTATAACGTTGTACCATATAACGTTATACTATATAACGTATTACGTTATAACGTTATACCATATAACGTAATACGTTATAACGTTATACCTTATAACGTTGTACTACATAAAGAAATACGTTATAACGTTATACCATATAACGTAATACGTTATATCGTTATACCATATAACGTTGTACTACATAACGTAATACGTTATAACGTTATACCATATAACATAATACGTTATATCGTTATACCTCATAACGTTGTACTACATAAAGTAATACGTTATAACGTTATAAAATATAACGTAATACGTTATAACGTTATACCATATAACGTTATACCATATAACGTAATACGTTATAACGTTGTACCATATAACGTAATACGTTATAACGTTGTACCATATAACGTAATACGTTATAACGTTATACCGTATAACGTAATACGTTATAACGTTGTACCATATAACGTATTACGTTATAACGTTATACCTTATAACGTTATACCATATAACGAAATACGTTATAACGTTATACCTTATAACGTTGTACTACATAAATTAATACGTTATAACGTTATACCATATAACGTAATCCGTTATGACGTTATAACATATAACGGTATACCATATAACGTAATACGTTATAACGTTGTACCATATAACGTAATACGTTATAACGTTATACCATATAACGTAATACGTCATAATGTTATACCATATAACGTAATACGTTATAACGTTATTCCTTATAACGTTGTACCTCATAACGTAATACGTTATAACGTTAAACCATATAACGTAATACTTTATAACGTTATACCATTTAACGTTATAGTATATAACGTATTACGTTAAAACGTTATACCATATAACGGTATACCATATAACGTAATACGTTATAACGTTGTACCATATAACGTAATACGTTATAACGTTATACCATCTAACGAAATACGTCATAACGTTATACCATATAACGTAATACGTTATAACGTTATACCTTATAACGTTGTACTACATAACGTAATACGTTATAACGTTATACCTTATAACGTTGTACCTCATAATGTAATACGTTATAACGTTATACCATATAACGTAATACGTCATAACGTTATACCATATAACGTAATACTTTATAACGTTATACCTTATAACGTTGTACTACATAAATTAATACGTTATAACGTTATACCATATAACGTAATACGTTATAACGTTATACCATATAACGGTATACCATATAACGTAATACGTTATAACGTAGTACCATATAACGTAATACGTTATAACGTTATACCATATAACGTAATACGTCATAACGTTATACCATATAACGTAATACGTTATAACGTTATACCATATAACGTAATACGTCATAACGTTATACCATATAACGTTATAGTATATAACGTATTACGTTATAACGTTGTACCATATAACGTTACACTATATAACGTATTACGTTATAGCGTTATACCATATAACGTAATACGTTATAACGTTGTACCATATAACGTATTACGTTATGACGTTATACCTTATAACGTTGTACCACATAACGTAATACGTGATAACGTTATACCTTATAACGTTGTACTACATAACGTAATACGTTATAACGTTATACCATATAACGTAATACGTTATAACGTTAAACCTTATAACGTTGTACTACATAAAGTAATACGTTATAACGTTATACCATATAACGTAATACGTTATAACGTTATACCATATAACGTAATACGTCATACCGTTATACCATATAACGTAATACGTTATAACGTTATACCTTATAACGTTGTACTACATAACGCAATACGTTATAACGTTATACCATATAACATAATACGTTATATCGTTATACCATATAACGTAATACGTTATAACGTTATACCATATAACGTAATACGTTATAACGTTATACCATATAACGTTATACCATATAACGTAATACGTTATAACGTTGTACCATATAACGTAATACGTTATAACGTTGTACCATGTAACGTAATACGTTATAACGTTGTACCATATAACGTAATACGTTATAACGTTATACCATTTAACGTTATAGTATATAACGTATTACGTTATAACGTTGTACCATATAACGTTATACTATATAACGTATTACGTTATAACGTTATACCATATAACGTAATACGTTATAACGTTATACCATATAACGTTATACCATATAACGTAATACGTTATAACGTTGTACCATATAACGTAATACGTTATAACGTTGTACCATGTAACGTAATACGTTATAACGTTGTACCATATAACGTAATACGTTATAACGTTATACCATTTAACGTTATAGTATATAACGTATTACGTTATAACGTTATACCATATAACGTTATACCATATAACATAATACGTTATATCGTTATACCTTATAACGTTGTACCACATAAATACGTTATAACGTTGTATCATATAACGTATTACGTTATGACGTTATACCTTATAACGTTGTACTACATAACGTAATACGTTATAACGTTATACCTTATAACGTTGTACTACATAACGTAATACGTTATAACGTTATACCTTACAACGTTGTACTACATAACGTAATACGTTATAACGTTATACCATTTAACGTAATACGTTATAACGTTATACCATATAACCTAAAACGTTATAACGTTATACCTTATAATGTTGTACTACATAAAGTAATACGTTATAACGTTATACCATATAACGTAATACGTTATAATGTTATACCATATAACGTTATACCATATAACGTAATACGTTATAACGTTGTACCATATAACGTAATACGTTATAACGTTGTACCATATAACGTAATACGTTATAACGTTATACCGTATAACGTAATACGTTATAACGTTGTACCATATAACGTATTACGTTATAACGTTATACCTTATAACGTTATACCATATAACGTAATACGTTATAACGTTATACCTTATAACGTTATACCATATAACGTAATACGTTATAACGTTATAACTTATAACGTTGTACTACATAAATTAATACGTTGTAACGTTATACCATATAACGTTGTACCTTATAACGTAATACCATATAACGTAATACGTTATAATGTTATACCATTTAACGTTATAGTATATAACGTATTACGTTATAACGTTATACCATATAACGGTATACCATATAACGTAATACGTTATAACGTTGTACCATATAACGTATTACGTTATGACGTTATACCTTATAACGTTGTACCACATAACGTAATACGTGATAACGTTATACCTTATAACGTTGTACTACATAACGTAATACGTTATAACGTTATACCATGTAACGTAATACTTTATAACGTTATACCTTATAACGTTGTACTACATAAAGTAATACGTTATAACGTTATACCATATAACGTAATACGTTATAACGTTATACCATATAACGTAATACGTTATAACGTTATACCATATAACGTAATACGTTATAACGTTATACCTTATAACGTTGTACTATATAACGTAATACGTTATAACGTTATGCCATATAGCGTTATACTATATAACGTATTACGTTATACTATATAACGTAATACGTTATAACGTTATACCATATAACGTTATACCATATAACATAATACGTTATATCGTTATACCTTATAACGTTGTACCACATAAAGTAATACGTTATAACGTTGTACCATATAACGTAATACGTTATAACGTTGTACCATGTAACGTAATACGTTATAACGTTGTACCATATAACGTAATACGTTATAACGTTATACCGTATAACGTAATACGTTATAACGTTGTACCATATAACGTATTACGTTATAACGTTATACCTTATAACGTTGTACTACATAACGTAATACGTTATAACGTTATACCTTATAACGTTGTACTACATAACGCAATACGTTATAACGTTTTTACTTATAACGTTGTACTACATAAATTAATACGTTATAACGTTATACCATATAACGTTGTACCTCATAACGTAATACGTTATAACGTTATACCATATAACGTAATACGTTATAACGTTATACCTTATAACGTTGTACAACATAAAGTAATACGTTATAACGTTATACCATATAACGTAATACGTTATAATGTTATACCATATAACGTTATACCATATAACGTAATACGTTATAACGTTGTACCATATAACGTATTACGCTATAACGTTATACCTTATAACGTTGTACTACATAACGTAATACGTTATAACGTTATACCTTACAACGTTGTACTACATAACGTAATACGTTATAACGTTATACCATTTAACGTAATACGTTATAACGTTATACCATATAACCTAAAACGTTATAACGTTATACCTTATAATGTTGTACTACATAAAGTAATACGTTATAACGTTATACTATATAACGTAATACGTTATAATGTTATACCATATAACGTTATACCATATAACGTAATACGTTATAACGTTGTACCATATAACGTAATACGTTATAACGTTGTACCATATAACGTAATACGTTATAACGTTATACCGTATAACGTAATACGTTATAACGTTGTACCATATAACGTATTACGTTATAACGTTATACCTTATAACGTTATACCATATAACGTAATACGTTATAACGTTATACCTTATAACGTTATACCATATAACGTAATACGTTATAACGTTATAACTTATAACGTTGTACTACATAAATTAATACGTTGTAACGTTATACCATATAACGTTGTACCTTATAACGTAATACCATATAACGTAATACGTTATAATGTTATACCATTTAACGTTATAGTATATAACGTATTACGTTATAACGTTATACCATATAACGGTATACCATATAACGTAATACGTTATAACGTTGTACCATATAACGTATTACGTTATGACGTTATACCTTATAACGTTGTACCACATAACGTAATACGTGATAACGTTATACCTTATAACGTTGTACTACATAACGTAATACGTTATAACGTTATACCATGTAACGTAATACTTTATAACGTTATACCTTATAACGTTGTACTACATAAAGTAATACGTTATAACGTTATACCATATAACGTAATACGTTATAACGTTATACCATATAACGTAATACGTTATAACGTTATACCATATAACGTAATACGTTATAACGTTATACCTTATAACGTTGTACTATATAACGTAATACGTTATAACGTTATGCCATATAGCGTTATACTATATAACGTATTACGTTATACTATATAACGTAATACGTTATAACGTTATACCATATAACGTTATACCATATAACATAATACGTTATATCGTTATACCTTATAACGTTGTACCACATAAAGTAATACGTTATAACGTTGTACCATATAACGTAATACGTTATAACGTTGTACCATGTAACGTAATACGTTATAACGTTGTACCATATAACGTAATACGTTATAACGTTATACCGTATAACGTAATACGTTATATCGTTGTACCATATAACGTATTACGTTATAACGTTATACCTTATAACGTTGTACTACATAACGTAATACGTTATAACGTTATACCTTATAACGTTGTACTACATAACGCAATACGTTATAACGTTTTTACTTATAACGTTGTACTACATAAATTAATACGTTATAACGTTATACCATATAACGTTGTACCTCATAACGTAATACGTTATAACGTTATACCATATAACGTAATACGTTATAATGTTATACCATTTAACGTTATAGTATATAACGTATTACGTTATAACGTTATACCATATAACGGTATACCATATAACGTAATACGTTATAACGTTGTACCATATAACGTATTACGTTATGACGTTATACCTTATAACGTTGTACCACATAACGTAATACGTGATAACGTTATACCTTATAACGTTGTACTACATAAAGTAATACGTTATAACGTTATACCATATAACGTAATACGTTATAACGTTATACCATATAACGTAATACGTTATAACGTTATACCATATAACGTAATACGTTATAATGTTATACCATTTAACGTTATAGTATATAACGTATTACGTTATAACGTTATACCATATAACGGTATACCATATAACGTAATACGTTATAACGTTGTACCATATAACGTAATACGTTATAACGTTATACCTTATAACGTTGTACAACATAAAGTAATACGTTATAACGTTATACCATATAACGTAATACTTTATAACGTTATACCTTATAACGTTGTACAACATAAAGTAATACGTTATAACGTTATACCATATAACGTAATACGTTATAATGTTATACCCTATAACGTTATACCATATAACGTAATACGTTATAACGTTGTACCATATAACGTATTACGCTATAACGTTATACCTTATAACGTTGTACTACATAACGTAATACGTTATAACGTTATACCATATAACGTAATACTTTATAACGTTATACCTTATAACGTTGTACAACATAAAGTAATACGTTATAACGTTATACCATATAACGTAATACGTTATAATGTTATACCATATAACGTTATACTATATAACGTAATACGTTATAACGTTGTACCATATAACGTAATACGTTATAACGTTGTACCATGTAACGTAATACGTTATAACGTTGTACCATATAACGTGATACGTTATAACGTTATACCGTATAACGTAATACGTTATAACGTTTTACTATATAACGTATTACGTTATAACGTTATACCTTATACCGTTGTACTACATAACGTAATACGTTATAACGTTATACCTTATAACGTTGTACTACATAACGCAATACGTTATAACGTTATAACTTATAACGTTGTACTACATAAATTAATACGTTATAACGTTATACCATATAACGTTGTACCTCATAACGTAATACGTTATAACGTTATACCATATAACGTAATACGTTATAACGTTATACCATATAACGTTATACTATATAACGTAATATGTTATAACGTTATACCATACAACGTAATACGTTATAACGTTGTACCATATAACGTATTACGTTTTAACGTTATACCTTATAACGTTGTACTACATAAAGTAATACGTTATAACGTTATACCATATAACGTAATACGTTATAACGTTATACCATATAACGTAATACGTTATAACGTTATACCATATAACGTAATACGTTATAACGTTATACCTTATAACGTTGTACTATATAACGTAATACGTTATAACGTTATGCCATATAGCGTTATACTATATAACGTATTACGTTATACTATATAACGTAATACGTTATAACGTTATACCATATAACGTTATACCATATAACATAATACGTTATATCGTTATACCTTATAACGTTGTACCACATAAAGTAATACGTTATAACGTTGTACCATATAACGTAATACGTTATAACGTTGTACCATGTAACGTAATACGTTATAACGTTGTACCATATAACGTAATACGTTATAACGTTATACCGTATAACGTAATACGTTATAACGTTGTACCATATAACGTATTACGTTATAACGTTATACCTTATAACGTTGTACTACATAACGTAATACGTTATAACGTTATACCTTATAACGTTGTACTACATAACGCAATACGTTATAACGTTTTTACTTATAACGTTGTACTACATAAATTAATACGTTATAACGTTATACCATATAACGTTGTACCTCATAACGTAATACGTTATAACGTTATACCATATAACGTAATACGTTATAATGTTATACCATTTAACGTTATAGTATATAACGTATTACGTTATAACGTTATACCATATAACGGTATACCATATAACGTAATACGTTATAACGTTGTACCATATAACGTATTACGTTATGACGTTATACCTTATAACGTTGTACCACATAACGTAATACGTGATAACGTTATACCTTATAACGTTGTACTACATAAAGTAATACGTTATAACGTTATACCATATAACGTAATACGTTATAACGTTATACCATATAACGTAATACGTTATAACGTTATACCATATAACGTAATACGTTATAATGTTATACCATTTAACGTTATAGTATATAACGTATTACGTTATAACGTTATACCATATAACGGTATACCATATAACGTAATACGTTATAACGTTGTACCATATAACGTAATACGTTATAACGTTATACCTTATAACGTTGTACAACATAAAGTAATACGTTATAACGTTATACCATATAACGTAATACTTTATAACGTTATACCTTATAACGTTGTACAACATAAAGTAATACGTTATAACGTTATACCATATAACGTAATACGTTATAATGTTATACCCTATAACGTTATACCATATAACGTAATACGTTATAACGTTGTACCATATAACGTATTACGCTATAACGTTATACCTTATAACGTTGTACTACATAACGTAATACGTTATAACGTTATACCATATAACGTAATACTTTATAACGTTATACCTTATAACGTTGTACAACATAAAGTAATACGTTATAACGTTATACCATATAACGTAATACGTTATAATGTTATACCATATAACGTTATACTATATAACGTAATACGTTATAACGTTGTACCATATAACGTAATACGTTATAACGTTGTACCATGTAACGTAATACGTTATAACGTTGTACCATATAACGTGATACGTTATAACGTTATACCGTATAACGTAATACGTTATAACGTTTTACTATATAACGTATTACGTTATAACGTTATACCTTATACCGTTGTACTACATAACGTAATACGTTATAACGTTATACCTTATAACGTTGTACTACATAACGCAATACGTTATAACGTTATAACTTATAACGTTGTACTACATAAATTAATACGTTATAACGTTATACCATATAACGTTGTACCTCATAACGTAATACGTTATAACGTTATACCATATAACGTAATACGTTATAACGTTATACCATATAACGTTATACTATATAACGTAATATGTTATAACGTTATACCATACAACGTAATACGTTATAACGTTGTACCATATAACGTATTACGTTTTAACGTTATACCTTATAACGTTGTACTACATAACGTAATACGTTATAACGTTATACCTTATAACGTTGTACTACATAACGTAATACGTTATAACGTTATACCTTACAACGTTGTACCACATAAAGTAATACTTTATAACGTTGTACTACATAACGTAATACGTTATAACGTTATACCATATAACATAATACGTTATATCGTTAGACCTTATAACGTTGTACCACATAAAGTAATACGTTATAACGTTATACCTTATAACGTTGTACTACATAAAGAAATACGTTATAACGTTATACCATATAACGTAATACGTTATATCGTTATACCATATAACGTTGTACTACATAACGTAATACGTTGTAACGTTATACCATATAACATAATACGTTATATAGTTATACCTCATAACGTTGTACTACATAAAGTAATACGTTATAACGTTATACCATTTAACGTAATACGTTATAAAGTTATACCAAATAACGTAATACGTTATAACGTTATACCTTATAACGTTGTAGTACATAAAGTAATACGTTATAACGTTATACCCTATAACGTAATACGTTATAATGTTATACCATATAACGTTATACCATATAACGTAATACGTTATAACGTTGTACCATATAACGTAATACGTTATAACGTTGTACCATATAACGTAATACGTTATAACGTTATACCGTATAACGTAATACGTTATAACGTTGTACCATATAACGTATTACGTTATAACGTTATACCTTATAACGTTATACCATATAACGTAATACGTCATAACGTTATACCATATAACGTAATACGTAATAACGTTATACCTTATAACGTTGTACTACATAACGTAATTCGTTATAACGTTGTACCATATAACGTATTACGTTATAACGTTATACCTTATAACGTTGTACTACATAACGTAATACGTTATAACGTTATACCTTATAACGTTGTACTACATAAAGTAATACGTTATAACGTTATACCATATAACGTAATACGTTATAACGTTATACCATATAACGTAATACGTTATAACGTTATACCATATAACGTAATACGTTATAACGTTGTACCATATAACGTTATACTATATAACGTATTACGTTATAACGTTATACCATATAACGTAATACGTTATAACGTTATACCTTATAACGTTGTACTACATAAAGAAATACGTTATAACGTTATACCATATAACGTAATACGTTATATCGTTATACCATATAACGTTGTACTACATAACGTAATACGTTATAACGTTATACCATATAACATAATACGTTATATCGTTATACCTCATAACGTTGTACTACATAAAGTAATACGTTATAACGTTATAAAATATAACGTAATACGTTATAACGTTATACCATATAACGTTATACCATATAACGTAATACGTTATAACGTTGTACCATATAACGTATTACGTTATAACGTTATACCTTATAACGTTGTACTACATAACGTAATACGTTATAACGTTATACCTTATAACGTTGTACTACATAAAGTAATACGTTATAACGTTATACCATATAACGTAATACGTTATAACGTTATACCATATAACGTAATACGTTATAACGTTATACCATATAACGTAATACGTTATAACGTTGTACCATATAACGTTATACTATATAACGTATTACGTTATAACGTTATACCATATAACGTAATACGTTATAACGTTATACCTTATAACGTTGTACTACATAAAGAAATACGTTATAACGTTATACCATATAACGTAATACGTTATAACGTTATACCATATAACATAATACGTTATATCGTTATACCTCATAACGTTGTACTACATAAAGTAATACGTTATAACGTTATACCATTTAACGTAATACGTTATAAAGTTATACCAAATAACGTAATACGTTATAACGTTATACCTTATAACGTTGTAGTACATAAAGTAATACGTTATAACGTTATACCCTATAACGTAATACGTTATAATGTTATACCATATAACGTTATACCATATAACGTAATACGTTATAACGTTGTACCATATAACGTAATACGTTATAACGTTGTACCATATAACGTAATACGTTATAACGTTATACCGTATAACGTAATACGTTATAACGTTGTACCATATAACGTATTACGTTATAACGTTATACCTTATAACGTTATACCATATAACGTAATACGTCATAACGTTATACCATATAACGTAATACGTAATAACGTTATACCTTATAACGTTGTACTACATAACGTAATTCGTTATAACGTTGTACCATATAACGTATTACGTTATAACGTTATACCTTATAACGTTGTACTACATAACGTAATACGTTATAACGTTATACCTTATAACGTTGTACTACATAAAGTAATACGTTATAACGTTATACCATATAACGTAATACGTTATAACGTTATACCATATAACGTAATACGTTATAACGTTATACCATATAACGTAATACGTTATAACGTTGTACCATATAACGTTATACTATATAACGTATTACGTTATAACGTTATACCATATAACGTAATACGTTATAACGTTATACCTTATAACGTTGTACTACATAAAGAAATACGTTATAACGTTATACCATATAACGTAATACGTTATATCGTTATACCATATAACGTTGTACTACATAACGTAATACGTTATAACGTTATACCATATAACATAATACGTTATATCGTTATACCTCATAACGTTGTACTACATAAAGTAATACGTTATAACGTTATAAAATATAACGTAATACGTTATAACGTTATACCTTATAACGTTATACCATATAACGTAATACGTTATAACGTTATAACTTATAACGTTGTACTACATAAATTAATACGTTGTAACGTTATACCATATAACGTTGTACCTTATAACGTAATACCATATAACGTAATACGTTATAATGTTATACCATTTAACGTTATAGTATATAACGTATTACGTTATAACGTTATACCATATAACGGTATACCATATAACGTAATACGTTATAACGTTGTACCATATAACGTATTACGTTATGACGTTATACCTTATAACGTTGTACCACATAACGTAATACGTGATAACGTTATACCTTATAACGTTGTACTACATAACGTAATACGTTATAACGTTATACCATGTAACGTAATACTTTATAACGTTATACCTTATAACGTTGTACTACATAAAGTAATACGTTATAACGTTATACCATATAACGTAATACGTTATAACGTTATACCATATAACGTAATACGTTATAACGTTATACCATATAACGTAATACGTTATAACGTTATACCTTATAACGTTGTACTATATAACGTAATACGTTATAACGTTATGCCATATAGCGTTATACTATATAACGTATTACGTTATACTATATAACGTAATACGTTATAACGTTATACCATATAACGTTATACCATATAACATAATACGTTATATCGTTATACCTTATAACGTTGTACCACATAAAGTAATACGTTATAACGTTGTACCATATAACGTAATACGTTATAACGTTGTACCATGTAACGTAATACGTTATAACGTTGTACCATATAACGTAATACGTTATAACGTTATACCGTATAACGTAATACGTTATAACGTTGTACCATATAACGTATTACGTTATAACGTTATACCTTATAACGTTGTACTACATAACGTAATACGTTATAACGTTATACCTTATAACGTTGTACTACATAACGCAATACGTTATAACGTTTTTACTTATAACGTTGTACTACATAAATTAATACGTTATAACGTTATACCATATAACGTTGTACCTCATAACGTAATACGTTATAACGTTATACCATATAACGTAATACGTTATAATGTTATACCATTTAACGTTATAGTATATAACGTATTACGTTATAACGTTATACCATATAACGGTATACCATATAACGTAATACGTTATAACGTTGTACCATATAACGTATTACGTTATGACGTTATACCTTATAACGTTGTACCACATAACGTAATACGTGATAACGTTATACCTTATAACGTTGTACTACATAAAGTAATACGTTATAACGTTATACCATATAACGTAATACGTTATAACGTTATACCATATAACGTAATACGTTATAACGTTATACCATATAACGTAATACGTTATAATGTTATACCATTTAACGTTATAGTATATAACGTATTACGTTATAACGTTATACCATATAACGGTATACCATATAACGTAATACGTTATAACGTTGTACCATATAACGTAATACGTTATAACGTTATACCTTATAACGTTGTACAACATAAAGTAATACGTTATAACGTTATACCATATAACGTAATACTTTATAACGTTATACCTTATAACGTTGTACAACATAAAGTAATACGTTATAACGTTATACCATATAACGTAATACGTTATAATGTTATACCATATAACGGTATACCATATAACGTAATACGTTATAACGTTATACCATATAACGTAATACGTTATAACGTTGTACCATATAACGTATTACGCTATAACGTTATACCTTATAACGTTGTACTACATAACGTAATACGTTATAACGTTATACCATATAACGTAATACTTTATAACGTTATACCTTATAACGTTGTACAACATAAAGTAATACGTTATAACGTTATACCATATAACGTAATACGTTATAATGTTATACCATATAACGTTATACTATATAACGTAATACGTTATAACGTTGTACCATATAACGTAATACGTTATAACGTTGTACCATGTAACGTAATACGTTATAACGTTGTACCATATAACGTGATACGTTATAACGTTATACCGTATAACGTAATACGTTATAACGTTTTACTATATAACGTATTACGTTATAACGTTATACCTTATAACGTTGTACTACATAACGCAATACGTTATAACGTTATAACTTATAACGTTGTACTACATAAATTAATACGTTATAACGTTATACCATATAACGTTGTACCTCATAACGTAATACGTTATAACGTTATACCATATAACGTAATACGTTATAACGTTATACCATATAACGTTATACTATATAACGTAATATGTTATAACGTTATACCATACAACGTAATACGTTATAACGTTGTACCATATAACGTATTACGTTTTAACGTTATACCTTATAACGTTGTACTACATAACGTAATACGTTATAACGTTATACCTTATAACGTTGTACTACATAACGTAATACGTTATAACGTTATACCTTACAACGTTGTACCACATAAAGTAATACTTTATAACGTTGTACTACATAACGTAATACGTTATAACGATATACCATATAACATAATACGTTATATCGTTAGACCTTATAACGTTGTACCACATAAAGTAATACGTTATAACGTTATACCTTATAACGTTGTACTACATAAAGAAATACGTTATAACGTTATACCATATAACGTAATACGTTATATCGTTATACCATATAACGTTGTACTACATAACGTAATACGTTATAACGTTATACCATATAACATAATACGTTATATCGTTATACCTCATAACGTTGTACTACATAAAGTAATACGTTATAACGTTATACCATTTAACGTAATACGTTATAAAGTTATACCAAATAACGTAATACGTTATAACGTTATACCTTATAACGTTGTAGTACATAAAGTAATACGTTATAACGTTATACCCTATAACGTAATACGTTATAATGTTATACCATATAACGTTATACCATATAACGTAATACGTTATAACGTTGTACCATATAACGTAATACGTTATAACGTTGTACCATATAACGTAATACGTTATAACGTTATACCGTATAACGTAATACGTTATAACGTTGTACCATATAACGTATTACGTTATAACGTTATACCTTATAACGTTATACCATATAACGTAATACGTCATAACGTTATACCATATAACGTAATACGTAATAACGTTATACCTTATAACGTTGTACTACATAACGTAATTCGTTATAACGTTGTACCATATAACGTATTACGTTATAACGTTATACCTTATAACGTTGTACTACATAACGTAATACGTTATAACGTTATACCTTATAACGTTGTACTACATAAAGTAATACGTTATAACGTTATACCATACAACGTAATACGTTATAACGTTATACCATATAACGTAATACGTTATAACGTTATACCATATAACGTAATACGTTATAACGTTGTACCATATAACGTTATACTATATAACGTATTACGTTATAACGTTATACCATATAACGTAATACGTTATAACGTTATACCTTATAACGTTGTACTACATAAAGAAATACGTTATAACGTTATACCATATAACGTAATACGTTATATCGTTATACCATATAACGTTGTACTACATAACGTAATACGTTATAACGTTATACCATATAACATAATACGTTATATCGTTATACCTCATAACGTTGTACTACATAAAGTAATACGTTATAACGTTATAAAATATAACGTAATACGTTATAACGTTATACCATATAACGTTATACCATATAACGTAATACGTTATAACGTTGTACCATATAACGTATTACGTTATAACGTTATACCTTATAACGTTGTACTACATAACGTAATACGTTATAACGTTATACCTTATAACGTTGTACTACATAAAGTAATACGTTATAACGTTATACCATATAACGTAATACGTTATAACGTTATACCATATAACGTAATACGTTATAACGTTATACCATATAACGTAATACGTTATAACGTTGTACCATATAACGTTATACTATATAACGTATTACGTTATAACGTTATACCATATAACGTAATACGTTATAACGTTATACCTTATAACGTTGTACTACATAAAGAAATACGTTATAACGTTATACCATATAACGTAATACGTTATAACGTTATACCATATAACATAATACGTTATATCGTTATACCTCATAACGTTGTACTACATAAAGTAATACGTTATAACGTTATACCATTTAACGTAATACGTTATAAAGTTATACCAAATAACGTAATACGTTATAACGTTATACCTTATAACGTTGTAGTACATAAAGTAATACGTTATAACGTTATACCCTATAACGTAATACGTTATAATGTTATACCATATAACGTTATACCATATAACGTAATACGTTATAACGTTGTACCATATAACGTAATACGTTATAACGTTGTACCATATAACGTAATACGTTATAACGTTATACCGTATAACGTAATACGTTATAACGTTGTACCATATAACGTATTACGTTATAACGTTATACCTTATAACGTTATACCATATAACGTAATACGTCATAACGTTATACCATATAACGTAATACGTAATAACGTTATACCTTATAACGTTGTACTACATAACGTAATTCGTTATAACGTTGTACCATATAACGTATTACGTTATAACGTTATACCTTATAACGTTGTACTACATAACGTAATACGTTATAACGTTATACCTTATAACGTTGTACTACATAAAGTAATACGTTATAACGTTATACCATATAACGTAATACGTTATAACGTTATACCATATAACGTAATACGTTATAACGTTATACCATATAACGTAATACGTTATAACGTTGTACCATATAACGTTATACTATATAACGTATTACGTTATAACGTTATACCATATAACGTAATACGTTATAACGTTATACCTTATAACGTTGTACTACATAAAGAAATACGTTATAACGTTATACCATATAACGTAATACGTTATATCGTTATACCATATAACGTTGTACTACATAACGTAATACGTTATAACGTTATACCATATAACATAATACGTTATATCGTTATACCTCATAACGTTGTACTACATAAAGTAATACGTTATAACGTTATAAAATATAACGTAATACGTTATAACGTTATACCATATAACGTTATACCATATAACGTAATACGTTATAACGTTGTACCATATAACGTAATACGTTATAACGTTGTACCATATAACGTAATACGTTATAACGTTATACCGTATAACGTAATACGTTATAACGTTGTACCATATAACGTATTACGTTATAACGTTATACCTTATAACGTTATACCATATAACGAAATACGTTATAACGTTATACCTTATAACGTTGTACTACATAAATTAATACGTTATAACGTTATACCATATAACGTAATACGTTATGACGTTATAACATATAACGGTATACCATATAACGTAATACGTTATAACGTTGTACCATATAACGTAATACGTTATAACGTTATACCATATAACGTAATACGTCATAATGTTATACCATATAACGTAATACGTTATAACGTTATTCCTTATAACGTTGTACCTCATAACGTAATACGTTATAACGTTAAACCATATAACGTAATACTTTATAACGTTATACCATTTAACGTTATAGTATATAACGTATTACGTTATAACGTTATACCATATAACGGTATACCATATAACGTAATACGTTATAACGTTGTACCATATAACGTAATACGTTATAACGTTATACCATCTAACGTAATACGTCATAACGTTATACCATATAACGTAATACGTTATAACGTTATACCTTATAACGTTGTACTACATAACGTAATACGTTATAACGTTATACCTTATAACGTTGTACCTCATAATGTAATACGTTATAACGTTATACCATATAACGTAATACGTTATAAAGTTATACCATTTAACGTTATAGTATTTAACGTATTACGTTATAACGTTGTACCATATAACGATATACTATATAACGTATTACGTTATAACGTTATACCATATAACGTAATACGTTATAACGTTATACCATATAACGTATTACGTTATAACGTTATACCTTATATCGTTGTACTACATAACGTAATACGTGATAACGTTATACCTTATAACGTTGTACTACATAACGAAATACGTTATAACGTTATACCATATAACGTAATACGTTATAACGTTATACCTTATAACGTTGTACTACATAAAGTAATACGTTATAACGTTATACCATATAACGTAATACGTTATAACGTTATACCATATAACGTAATACGTTATAACGTTGTACCATATAACGTTATACTATATAACGTATTACGTTATAACGTTATACCATATAACGTAATACGTTATAACGTTATACCTTATAACGTTGTACTACATAAAGAAATACGTTATATCGTTATACCATATAACGTAATACGTTATATCGTTATACCATATAACGTTGTACTACATAACGTAATACGTTATAACGTTATACCATATAACGTAATACGTTATAACGTTATACCTTATAACGTTGTACTACATAAAGTAATACGTTATAACGTTATACCATATAACGTAATACGTTATAACGTTATACCATATAACGTTATACCATATAACATAATACGTTATATCGCTATACCTTATAACGTTGTACCACATAAAGTAATACCTTATAACGTTGTACTACATAACGTAATACGTTATAACGTTATACCATATAACATAATACGTTATATCGTTATACCTTATAACGTTGTACCACATAAAGTAATACGTTATAACGTTATACCATATAACGTAATACGTTATAACGTTATACCATATAACGTTATACCATATAACGTAATACGTTATAACGTTGTACCATGTAACGTAATACGTTATAACGTTGTACCATGTAACGTAATACGTTATAACGTTGTACCATATAACGTAATACGTTATAACGTTATACCATATAACGTAATACGTTATAACGTTATACCTTATAACGTTGTATTACATAACGTAATACGTTATTACGTTATGCCATATAGCGTTATACTATATAACGTATTACGTTATACTATATAACGTAATACGTTATAACGTTATACCATATAACGTTATACGTTATAACGTTATACCGTATAACGTAATACGTTATAACGTTGTACCATATAACGTATTACGTTATGACGTTATACCTTATAACGTTGTACTACATAACGTAATACGTTATAACGTTATACCTTATAACGTTGTACTACATAACGTAATACGTTATAACGTTATACCTTACAACGTTGTACCACATAAAGTAATACGTTATAACGTTGTACTACATATCGTAATACGTTATAACGTTATACCATATAACATAATACGTTATATCGTTATACCTCATAACGTTGTACCACATAAAGTAATACGTTATAACGTTATACCATATAACGGAATACGTTATAACGTTGTACCATATAACGTAATACGTTATAACGTTATACCGTATAACGTAATACGTTATAACGTTGTACCATATAACGTATTACGTTATGACGTTATACCTTATAACGTTGTACTACATAACGTAATACGTTATAACGTTATACCTTATAACGTTGTACTACATAAAGTAATACGTTATAACGTTATACCATATAACGTAATACGTTATAACGTTATACCATATAACGTAATACGTTATAACGTTATACCATATAACGTAATACGTTATAACGTTATACCATACAACGTAATACGTTATAACGTTGTACCATATAACGTATTACGTTATGACGTTATACCTTATAGCGTTGTACCACATAACGTAATACGTGATAACGTTATACCTTATAACGTTGTACTATATAAGGTAATACGTTATAACGTTATACCATATAACGTAATACGTTATAACGTTATACCATATAACGTAATACGTTATAACGTTATACCATATAACGTTATACTATATAACGTAATATGTTATAACGTTATGCCATACAACGTAATACGTTATAACGTTGTACCATATAACGTGTTACGTTATGACGTTATACCTTATAACGTTGTACTACATAACGTAATACGTTATAACGTTATACCTTATAACGTTGTACTACATAACGTAATACGTTATAACGTTATACCATATAACGTAATACGTTATAACGTTATACTATATAACGTAATACGTTATTATGTTATACCATATAACGCTATACCATATAACGTTATACTATATAACGTAATACGTTATAACGTTATACCATATAACGTAATACGTTATAACGTTATACCATATAACGTTGTACTACATAACGTAATACTTTATAACGTTACACCGTATAACGTAATACTATATAACGTATTACGTTATAACGTTATACCACATAACGTAATACGTTATAACGTTATACCATATAAAGATATATCATATAACGTAATACGTTATAACGTTGTACCATATAACGTAATGCGTTATAACGTTATACCTTATATCGTAATACGTTATAACGTTATACCATATAACGTTATACTATATAACGTATTACGTTATAACGTTATACGATATAACGTTATACTATATAACGTTATACCATATAACGCCATATCATATACCGTATTACGTTATAACGTTATACCATATAACGTACTACGTTATAACGTTATACCATATATCGTTATACTATATAACGTATTACGTTATAACTTTATACCATATAACGTTATACCATATAACGTAATACGTTCTAACGTTATACCATATAAAATTATACCATATAACGTACTACGTTATAACGTTATACCATATAACGTAATACGTTATAACGTTATACTATATAACGTAATACCTTATAACGTTATACCATATAACGTAATACGTTTTAACGTTATACCTTATAACGTTGTACTACATAACGTATTACGTTATAACGTTATACCATATAACGTAATACTTTATAACGTTATAACGTTATACCATATAACGTAATACGTTATAACGTTATGCCATATATCGTTATACTGTATAACGTATTACGTTATAACGTTATACCATATAACGTTGTTCCATATAACGTAATACGTTATAACGTTATACCATATAACGTAATACGTTATAACGTTTTACCATATAACGTATTACGTTGTAACGTTATACCATATAACGTTATACTATATAACGTATTACGTTATAACGTTATACCATATAACGTAATACTTTATAACGTTATAACGTCATCCCATATAACGTATTACGTTATAACGTTATACCATATAACGTTATACTATATAACGTTATACCATATAATGCCATATCATATACCGTATTACGTTATAACGTTATACCATATAACGTACTACGTTATAACGTTATACCATATATCGTTATACTATATAACGTATTACGTTATAACTTTATACCATATAACGTTGTACCATATAACGTAATACGTTATAACGTTATACCATATAACGTTATACGTTATAACGTTATACCATTTAACGTTATAGTATATAACGTATTACGTTATAACGTTGTACCATATAACGTTATACTATATAACGTATTACGTTATAACGTTATACCATATAACGTAATACGTTATAACGTTGTATCATATAACGTAATACGTTATAACGTTGTACC
The DNA here is from genome assembly GCF_040668555.2 of Bombus flavifrons. Classification (NCBI taxonomy): domain Eukaryota; kingdom Metazoa; phylum Arthropoda; class Insecta; order Hymenoptera; family Apidae; genus Bombus; species Bombus flavifrons. Next base: position 4,118,045 of record NC_138447.1, read on the forward strand.
ATATAACGTAATACGTTATAACGTTGTACCGTATAACGTAATACGTTATAACGTTGTACCATATAACGTTATACTATATAACGTATTACGTTTTAACGTTAAACCATATAACGTTATACCATATAACGTAATACGTTATAACGTTATACCATATAACGTTATACGTTATAACGTTATACCATTTAACGTTATACGTTATAACGTTATACCATTTAACGTTATAGTATATAACGCTATACGTTATAACGTTATACCATTTAACGTTATAGTATATAACGTATTACGTTATAACGTTATACCATATAACGTTATACTATATAACGTATTACGTTATAACGTTATACCATATAACGTAATACGTTATAACGTTGTATCATATAACGTAATACGTTATAACGTTGTACCATATAACGTAATACGTTATAACGTTGTACCGTATAACGTAATACGTTATAACGTTGTACCATATAACGTTATACTATATAACGTATTACGTTATAACGTTATACCATATAACGTAATACGTTATAACGTTGTATCATATAACGTAATACGTTATAACGTTGTACCATATAACGTAATACGTTATAACGTTGTACCGTATAACGTAATACGTTATAACGTTGTACCATATAACGTTATACTATATAACGTATTACGTTATAACGTTATACCATATAACGTAATACGTTATAACGTTGTATCATATAACGTAATACGTTATAACGTTGTACCATATAACGTAATACGTTATAACGTTGTACCATATAACGTTATACTATATAACGTATTACGTTATAACGTTATACCATATAACGTAATACGTTATAACGTTGTATCATATAACGTAATACGTTATAACGTTATACCATATAACGTTATACGTTATAACGTTATACGTTATAACGTTATACGTTATAACGTTATACCATTTAACGTTATAGTATATAACGCTATACGTTATGACGTTATACCATTTAACGTTATAGTATATAACGTATTACGTTATAACGTTATACCATATAACGTTATACCATATAACGTAATACGTTATAACGTTGTATCATATAACGTAATACGTTATAACGTTGCACCATATAACGTAATACGTTATAACGTTGTACCGTATAACGTAATACGTTATAACGTTGTACCATATAACGTATTACGTTACAACGTTCTACCATATAACGTTATACTATATAACGTATTACGTTTTAACGTTAAACCATATAACGTTATACCATATAACGTAATACGTTATAACGTTATACCATATAACGTTATACGTTATAACGTTATACCATTTAACGTTATAGTATATAACGTAATACGTTATAACGTTATACCATATAACGTTATACCATATAACGTAATACGTTATAACGTTGTATCATATAACGTAATACGTTATAACGTTGTACCATATAACGTAATACGTTATAACGTTGTACCGTATAACGTAATACGTTATAACGTTGTACTATATAACGTATTACGTTATAACCTTCTACCATATAACGTTATACTATATAACGTATTACGTTATAACGTTAAACCATATAACGTTATACCATATAACGTAATACGTTATAACGTTATACCATATAACGTAATACGTTATAACGTTATACCATATAACGTTATACGTTATAACGTTATACCATTTAACGTTATAGTATATAACGCTATACGTTATAACGTTATACCATTTAACGTTATAGTATATAACGTATTACGTTATAACGTTATACCATATAACGTAATACGTTATAACGTTATACCTTATAACGTTGTACTACATAAATTAATACGTTATAACGTTATACCATATAACGTAATACGTTATAACGTTATACCATATAACGGTATACCATATAACGTAATACGTTATAATGTTGTACCATATAACGTAATACGTTATAACGTTATACCATATAACGTAATACGTCATAACGTTATACCATATAACGTAATACGTTATAACGTTATACCATATAACGTAATACGTCATAACGTTATACCATATAACGTAATACGTCATAACGTTATACCATATAACGTTATAGTATATAACGTATTACGTTATAACGTTGTACCATATAACGTTATACTATATAACGTATTACGTTATAGCGTTATACCATATAACGTATTACGTTATAACGTTGTACCATATAACGTATTACGTTATGACGTTATACCTTATAACGTTGTACCACATAACGTAATACGTGATAACGTTATACCTTATAACGTTGTACTACATAACGTAATACCATATAACGTAATACGTTATAACGTTATACCATATAACGTAATACGTCATAACGTTATACCATATAACGTAATACGTTACAACGTTATACCATATAACGTAATACGTCATAACGTTATACCATATAACGTTATAGTATATAACGTATTACGTTATAACGTTGTACCATATAACGTTATACTATATAACGTATTACGTTATAGCGTTATACCATATAACGTATTACGTTATAACGTTGTACCATATAACGTATTACGTTATGACGTTATACCTTATAACGTTATACCATATAACGTAATACGTTATAACGTTATACCATATAACGTAATACGTCATACCGTTATACCATATAACGTAATACGTTATAACGTTATACCTTATAACGTTGTACTACATAACGCAATACGTTATAACGTTATACCATATAACATTATACGTTATATCGTTATACCATATAACGTAATACGTTATAACGTTATACCATATAACGTAATACGTTATAACGTTATACCATATAACGTTATACTATATAACGTAATATGTTATAACGTTATACCATATAACGTAATACGTTATAACGTTGTACCATATAACGTATTACGTTATAACGTTATACCTTATAACGTTGTACTACATAACGTAATACGTTATAACGTTATACCATATAACATAATACGTTATATCGTTATACCTTATAACGTTGTACCACATAAAGTAATAGGTTATAACGTTATACCATATAACGTAATACGTTATAACGTTATACCATATAACGTTATACCATATAACGTAATACGTTATAACGTTGTACCATATAACGTAATACGTTATAACGTTGTACCATGTAACGTAATACGTTATAACGTTGTACCATATAACGTAGTACGTTATAACGTTATACCATTTAACGTTATAGTATATAACGTATTACGTTATAACGTTGTACCATATAACGTTATACTATATAACGTATTACGTTATAACGTTATACCATATAACGTAATACGTTTTAACGTTATACCATATAACGTTATACCATATAACGTAATACGTTATAACGTTGTACCATATAACGTAATACGTTATAACGTTGTACCATGTAACGTAATACGTTATAACGTTGTACCATATATCGTAATACGTTATGACGTTATACCTTATAACGTTGTACTACATAACGTAATACGTTATAACGTTATATCTTATAACGTTGTACTACATAACGTAATACGTTATAACGTTATACCTTACAACGTTGTACTACATAACGTAATACGTTATAACGTTATACCATATAACGTTATACCATATTACGTAATACGTTATAACGTTGTACCATATAACGTAATACGTTATAACGTTATACCATTTAACGTAATACGTTATAACGTTATACCATATAACCTAATACGTTATAACGTTATAGCTTATAATGTTGTACTACATAAAGTAATACGTTATAACGTTATACCATATAACGTAATACTTTATAATGTTATACCATATAACGTTATACCATATAACATAATACGTTATAACGTTATACCTTATAACGTTGTACCACATAAATACGTTATAACGTTGTACCATATAACGTATTACGTTATGACGTTATACCTTATAACGTTGTACTACATAACGTAATACGTTATAACGTTATACCTTATAACGTTGTACTACATAACGTAATACGTTATAACGTTATACCTTACAACGTTGTACTACATAACGTAATACGTTATAACGTTATACCATTTAACGTAATACGTTATAACGTTATACCATATAACCTAATACGTTATAACGTTATACCTTATAATGTTGTACTACATAAAGTAATACGTTATAACGTTATACCATATAACGTAATACGTTATAATGTTATACCATATAACGTTATACCATATAACGTAATACGTTATAACGTTGTACCATATAACGTAATACGTTATAACGTTGTACCATATAACGTAATACGTTATAACGTTATACCGTATAACGTAATACGTTATAACGTTGTACCATATAACGTATTACGTTATAACGTTATACCTTATAACGTTATACCATATAACGTAATACGTTATAACGTTATACCTTATAACGTTATACCATATAACGTAATACGTTATAACGTTATAACTTATAACGTTGTACTACATAAATTAATACGTTGTAACGTTATACCATATAACGTTGTACCTTATAACGTAATACCATATAACGTAATACGTTATAATGTTATACCATTTAACGTTATAGTATATAACGCATTACGTTATAACGTTATACCATATAACGGTATACCATATAACGTAATACGTTATAACGTTGTACCATATAACGTATTACGTTATGACGTTATACCTTATAACGTTGTACCACATAACGTAATACGTGATAACGTTATACCTTATAACGTTGTACTACATAACGTAATACGTTATAACGTTATACCATGTAACGTAATACTTTATAACGTTATACCTTATAACGTTGTACTACATAAAGTAATACGTTATAACGTTATACCATATAACGTAATACGTTATAACGTTATACCATATAACGTTATACTATATAACGTAATATATTATAACGTTATACCATACAACGTAATACGTTATAACGTTGTACCATATAACGTATTACGTTATAACGTTATACCTTATAACGTTGTACTACATAACGTAATACGTTATATCGTTATGCCATATAGCGTTATACTATATAATGTATTACGTTATACTATATAACGTAATACGTTATAACGTTATACCATATAACGTTATACCATATAACGTAATACGTTATAACGTTGTACCATATAACGTAATACGTTATAACGTTGTACCATGTAACGTAATACGTTATAACGTTGTACCATATAACGTAATACGTTATAACGTTATACCGTATAACGTAATACGTTATAACGTTGTACCATATAACGTATTACGTTATAACGTTATACCTTATAACGTTGTACTACATAACGTAATACGTTATAACGTTATACCTTATAACGTTGTACTACATAACGTAATACGATATAACGTTATACCATACAACGTTGAACTACATAACGTAATACGTTATAACGTTATACCATATAACGTAATACGTTATAACGTTATACCATATAACGTAATACGTTATAACGTTATACCTTATAACGTTGTACTACATAACGTAATACGTTATAACGTTATGCCATATAGCGTTATACTATATAACGTATTACGTTATACTATGTAACGTAATACGTTATAACGTTATAGCATATAACGTTATACCATATAACATAATACGTTATATCGTTATACCTTATAACGTTGTACCACATAAAGTAATACGTTATAACGTTGTACCATATAACGTAATACGTTATAACGTTGTACCATGTAACGTAATACGTTATAACGTTGTACCATATAACGTAATACGTTATAACGTTATACCGTATAACGTAATACGTTATAACGTTGTACCATATAACGTATTACGTTATAACGTTATACCTTATAACGTTGTACTACATAACGTAATACGTTATAACGTTATACCTTATAACGTTGTACTACATAACGTAATACGTTATAACGTTATACCTTACAACGTTGTACTACATAACGTAATACGTTATAACGTTATACCATTTAACGTAATACGTTATAACGTTATACCATATAACCTAATACGTTATAACGTTATACCTTATAATGCTGTACTACATAAAGTAATACGTTATAACGTTGTACCATATAACGTAATACGTTATAATGTTATACCATATAACGTTATACCATATAACGTAATACGTTATAACGTTGTACCATATAACGTAATACGTTATAACGTTGTACCATATAACGTAATACGTTATAACGTTATACCGTATAACGTAATACGTTATAACGTTGTACCATATAACGTATTACGTTATAACGTTATACCTTATAACGTTATACCATATAACGTAATACGTTATAACGTTATACCTTATAATGTTATACCATATAACGTAATACGTTATAACGTTATAACTTATAACGTTGTACTACATAAATTAATACGTTGTAACGTTATACCATATAACGTTGTACCTTATAACGTAATACCATATAACGTAATACGTTATAATGTTATACCATTTAACGTTATAGTATATAACGCATTACGTTATAACGTTATACCATATAACGGTATACCATATAACGTAATACGTTATAACGTTGTACCATATAACGTATTACGTTATGACGTTATACCTTATAACGTTGTACCACATAACGTAATACGTGATAACGTTATACCTTATAACGTTGTACTACATAACGTAATACGTTATAACGTTATACCATGTAACGTAATACTTTATAACGTTATACCTTATAACGTTGTACTACATAAAGTAATACGTTATAACGTTATACCATATAACGTTATACCATATAACGTAATACGTTATAACGTTGTACCATATAACGTAATACGTTATAACGTTGTACCATGTAACGTAATACGTTATAACGTTGTACCATATAACGTAATACGTTATAACGTTATACCGTATAACGTAATACGTTATAACGTTGTACCATATAACGTATTACGTTATAACGTTATACCTTATAACGTTGTACTACATAACGTAATACGTTATAACGTTATACCTTATAACGTTGTACTACATAACGTAATACGATATAACGTTATACCATACAACGTTGAACTACATAACGTAATACGTTATAACGTTATACCATATAACGTAATACGTTATAACGTTATACCATATAACGTAATACGTTATAACGTTATACCTTATAACGTTGTACTACATAACGTAATACGTTATAACGTTATGCCATATAGCGTTATACTATATAACGTATTACGTTATACTATGTAACGTAATACGTTATAACGTTATAGCATATAACGTTATACCATATAACATAATACGTTATATCGTTATACCTTATAACGTTGTACCACATAAAGTAATACGTTATAACGTTGTACCATATAACGTAATACGTTATAACGTTGTACCATGTAACGTAATACGTTATAACGTTGTACCATATAACGTAATACGTTATAACGTTATACCGTATAACGTAATACGTTATAACGTTGTACCATATAACGTATTACGTTATAACGTTATACCTTATAACGTTGTACTACATAACGTAATACGTTATAACGTTATACCTTATAACGTTGTACTACATAACGTAATACGTTATAACGTTATACCTTACAACGTTGTACTACATAACGTAATACGTTATAACGTTATACCATTTAACGTAATACGTTATAACGTTATACCATATAACCTAATACGTTATAACGTTATACCTTATAATGTTGTACTACATAAAGTAATACGTTATAACGTTATACCATATAACGTAATACGTTATATCGTTATACCTTATAACGTTGTACCACATAAATACGTTATAACGTTGTACCATATAACGTATTACGTTATGACGTTATACCTTATAACGTTGTACTACATAACGTAATACGTTATAACGTTATACCTTACAACGTTGTACTACATAACGTAATACGTTATAACGTTATACCATATAACGTAATACGTTATAACGTTATAACTTATAACGTTGTACTACATAAATTAATACGTTGTAACGTTATACCATATAACGTTGTACCTTATAACGTAATACCATATAACGTAATACGTTATAATGTTATACCATTTAACGTTATAGTATATAACGCATTACGTTATAACGTTATACCATATAACGGTATACCATATAACGTAATACGTTATAACGTTGTACCATATAACGTATTACGTTATGACGTTATACCTTATAACGTTGTACCACATAACGTAATACGTGATAACGTTATACCTTATAACGTTGTACTACATAACGTAATACGTTATAACGTTATACCATGTAACGTAATACTTTATAACGTTATACCTTATAACGTTGTACTACATAAAGTAATACGTTATAACGTTATACCATATAACGTAATACGTTATAACGTTATACCATATAACGTTATACTATATAACGTAATATATTATAACGTTATACCATACAACGTAATACGTTATAACGTTGTACCATATAACGTATTACGTTATAACGTTATACCTTATAACGTTGTACTACATAACGTAATACGTTATATCGTTATGCCATATAGCGTTATACTATATAATGTATTACGTTATACTATATAACGTAATACGTTATAACGTTATACCATATAACGTTATACCATATAACGTAATACGTTATAACGTTGTACCATATAACGTAATACGTTATAACGTTGTACCATGTAACGTAATACGTTATAACGTTGTACCATATAACGTAATACGTTATAACGTTATACCGTATAACGTAATACGTTATAACGTTGTACCATATAACGTATTACGTTATAACGTTATACCTTATAACGTTGTACTACATAACGTAATACGTTATAACGTTATACCTTATAACGTTGTACTACATAACGTAATACGATATAACGTTATACCATACAACGTTGAACTACATAACGTAATACGTTATAACGTTATACCATATAACGTAATACGTTATAACGTTATACCATATAACGTAATACGTTATAACGTTATACCTTATAACGTTGTACTACATAACGTAATACGTTATAACGTTATGCCATATAGCGTTATACTATATAACGTATTACGTTATACTATGTAACGTAATACGTTATAACGTTATAGCATATAACGTTATACCATATAACATAATACGTTATATCGTTATACCTTATAACGTTGTACCACATAAAGTAATACGTTATAACGTTGTACCATATAACGTAATACGTTATAACGTTGTACCATGTAACGTAATACGTTATAACGTTGTACCATATAACGTAATACGTTATAACGTTATACCGTATAACGTAATACTTTATAACGTTGTACCATATAACGTATTACGTTATAACGTTATACCTTATAACGTTGTACTACATAACGTAATACGTTATAACGTTATACCTTATAACGTTGTACTACATAACGTAATACGTTATAACGTTATACCTTACAACGTTGTACTACATAACGTAATACGTTATAACGTTATACCATTTAACGTAATACGTTATAACGTTATACCATATAACCTAATACGTTATAACGTTATACCTTATAATGCTGTACTACATAAAGTAATACGTTATAACGTTGTACCATATAACGTAATACGTTATAATGTTATACCATATAACGTTATACCATATAACGTAATACGTTATAACGTTGTACCATATAACGTAATACGTTATAACGTTGTACCATATAACGTAATACGTTATAACGTTATACCGTATAACGTAATACGTTATAACGTTGTACCATATAACGTATTACGTTATAACGTTATACCTTATAACGTTATACCATATAACGTAATACGTTATAACGTTATACCTTATAATGTTATACCATATAACGTAATACGTTATAACGTTATAACTTATAACGTTGTACTACATAAATTAATACGTTGTAACGTTATACCATATAACGTTGTACCTTATAACGTAATACCATATAACGTAATACGTTATAATGTTATACCATTTAACGTTATAGTATATAACGCATTACGTTATAACGTTATACCATATAACGGTATACCATATAACGTAATACGTTATAACGTTGTACCATATAACGTATTACGTTATGACGTTATACCTTATAACGTTGTACCACATAACGTAATACGTGATAACGTTATACCTTATAACGTTGTACTACATAACGTAATACGTTATAACGTTATACCATGTAACGTAATACTTTATAACGTTATACCTTATAACGTTGTACTACATAAAGTAATACGTTATAACGTTATACCATATAACGTTATACCATATAACGTAATACGTTATAACGTTGTACCATATAACGTAATACGTTATAACGTTGTACCATGTAACGTAATACGTTATAACGTTGTACCATATAACGTAATACGTTATAACGTTATACCGTATAACGTAATACGTTATAACGTTGTACCATATAACGTATTACGTTATAACGTTATACCTTATAACGTTGTACTACATAACGTAATACGTTATAACGTTATACCTTATAACGTTGTACTACATAACGTAATACGATATAACGTTATACCATACAACGTTGAACTACATAACGTAATACGTTATAACGTTATACCATATAACGTAATACGTTATAACGTTATACCATATAACGTAATACGTTATAACGTTATACCTTATAACGTTGTACTACATAACGTAATACGTTATAACGTTATGCCATATAGCGTTATACTATATAACGTATTACGTTATACTATGTAACGTAATACGTTATAACGTTATAGCATATAACGTTATACCATATAACATAATACGTTATATCGTTATACCTTATAACGTTGTACCACATAAAGTAATACGTTATAACGTTGTACCATATAACGTAATACGTTATAACGTTGTACCATGTAACGTAATACGTTATAACGTTGTACCATATAACGTAATACGTTATAACGTTATACCGTATAACGTAATACGTTATAACGTTGTACCATATAACGTATTACGTTATAACGTTATACCTTATAACGTTGTACTACATAACGTAATACGTTATAACGTTATACCTTATAACGTTGTACTACATAACGTAATACGTTATAACGTTATACCTTACAACGTTGTACTACATAACGTAATACGTTATAACGTTATACCATTTAACGTAATACGTTATAACGTTATACCATATAACCTAATACGTTATAACGTTATACCTTATAATGTTGTACTACATAAAGTAATACGTTATAACGTTATACCATATAACGTAATACGTTATATCGTTATACCTTATAACGTTGTACCACATAAATACGTTATAACGTTGTACCATATAACGTATTACGTTATGACGTTATACCTTATAACGTTGTACTACATAACGTAATACGTTATAACGTTATACCTTACAACGTTGTACTACATAACGTAATACGTTATAACGTTATACCATTTAACGTAATACGTTATAACGTTATACCGTATAACGTAATACGTTATAACGTTGTACCATATAACGTATTACGTTATAACGTTATACCTTATAACGTTATACCATATAACGTAATACGTTATAACGTTATACCTTATAACGTTATACCATATAACGTAATACGTTATAACGTTATAACTTATAACGTTGTACTACATAAATTAATACGTTGTAACGTTATACCATATAACGTTGTACCTTATAACGTAATACCATATAACGTAATACGTTATAATGTTATACCATTTAACGTTATAGTATATAACGCATTACGTTATAACGTTATACCATATAACGGTATACCATATAACGTAATACGTTATAACGTTGTACCATATAACGTATTACGTTATGACGTTATACCTTATAACGTTGTACCACATAACGTAATACGTGATAACGTTATACCTTATAACGTTGTACTACATAACGTAATACGTTATAACGTTATACCATGTAACGTAATACTTTATAACGTTATACCTTATAACGTTGTACTACATAAAGTAATACGTTATAACGTTATACCATATAACGTAATACGTTATAACGTTATACCATATAACGTAATACGTTATAACGTTATACCATATAACGTTATACTATATAACGTAATATGTTATAACGTTATACCATACAACGTAATACGTTATAACGTTGTACCATATAACGTATTACGTTATAACGTTATACCTTATAACGTTGTACTACATAACGTAATACGTTATAACGTTATGCCATATAGCGTTATACTATATAACGTATTACGTTATACTATATAACGTAATACGTTATAACGTTATACCATATAACGTTATACCATATAACGTAATACGTTATAACGTTGTACCATATAACGTAATACGTTATAACGTTGTACCATGTAACGTAATACGTTATAACGTTGTACCATATAACGTAATACGTTATAACGTTATACCGTATAACGTAATACGTTATAACGTTGTACCATATAACGTATTACGTTATAACGTTATACCTTATAACGTTGTACTACATAACGTAATACGTTATAACGTTATACCTTATAACGTTGTACTACATAACGTAATACGATATAACGTTATACCATACAACGTTGAACTACATAACGTAATACGTTATAACGTTATACCATATAACGTAATACGTTATAACGTTATACCATATAACGTAATACGTTATAACGTTATATCTTATAACGTTGTACTACATAACGTAATACGTTATAACGTTATGCCATATAGCGTTATACTATATAACGTATTACGTTATACTATATAACGTAATACGTTATAACGTTATACCATATAACGTTATACCATATAACATAATACGTTATATCGTTATACCTTATAACGTTGTACCACATAAAGTAATACGTTATAACGTTGTACCATATAACGTAATACGTTATAACGTTGTACCATGTAACGTAATACGTTATAACGTTGTACCATATAACGTAATACGTTATAACGTTATACCGTATAACGTAATACGTTATAACGTTGTACCATATAACGTATTACGTTATAACGTTATACCTTATAACGTTGTACTACATAACGTAATACGTTATAACGTTATACCTTATAACGTTGTACTACATAACGCAATACGTTATAACGTTTTTACTTATAACGTTGTACTACATAAATTAATACGTTATAACGTTATACCATATAACGTTGTACCTCATAACGTAATACGTTATAACGTTATACCATATAACGTAATACGTTATAATGTTATACCATTTAACGTTATAGTATATAACGTATTACGTTATAACGTTACACCATATAACGGTATACCATATAACGTAATACGTTATAACGTTGTACCATATAACGTATTACGTTATGACGTTATACCTTATAACGTTGTACCACATAACGTAATACGTGATAACGTTATACCTTATAACGTTGTACTACATAACGTAATACGTTATAACGTTATACCATATAACGTAATACTTTATAACGTTATACCTTATAACGTTGTACTACATAAAGTAATACGTTATAACGTTATACCATATAACGTAATACGTTATAACGTTATACCATATAACGTAATACGTTATAACGTTATACCATATAACGTAATACGTTATAATGTTATACCATTTAACGTTATAGTATATAACGTATTACGTTATAACGTTATACCATATAACGGTATACCATATAACGTAATACGTTATAACGTTATACCATATAACGTAATACTTTATAACGTTATACCTTATAACGTTGTACAACATAAAGTAATACGTTATAACGTTATACCATATAACGTAATACGTTATAATGTTATACCATATAACGTTATACCATATAACGTAATACGTTATAACGTTGTACCATATAACGTATTACGCTATAACGTTATACCTTATAACGTTGTACTACATAACGTAATACGTTATAACGTTATACCATATAACGTAATACTTTATAACGTTATACCTTATAACGTTGTACTACATAAAGTAATACGTTATAACGTTATACCATATAACGTAATACGTTATAACGTTATACCATATAACGTAATACGTTATAACGTTATACCATATAACGTATTACGTTATGACGTTATACCTTATAACGTTGTACCACATAACGTAATACGTGATAACGTTATACCTTATAACGTCGTACTACATAACGTAATACGATATAACGTTATACCATATAACGTAATACTTTATAACGTTATACCTTATAACGTTGTACAACATAAAGTAATACGTTATAACGTTATACCATATAACGTAATACGTTATAATGTTATACCATATAACGTAATACGTTATAACGTTGTACCATATAACGTATTACGCTATAACGTTATACCTTATAACGTTGTACTACATAACGTAATACGTTATAACGTTATACCATATAACGTAATACTTTATAACGTTATACCTTATAACGTTGTACAACATAAAGTAATACGTTATAACGTTATACCATATAACGTAATACGTTATAATGTTATACCATATAACGTTATACTATATAACGTAATACGTTATAACGTTGTACCATATAACGTAATACGTTATAACGTTGTTCCATGTAACGTAATACGTTATAACGTTGTACCATATAACGTGATACGTTATAACGTTATACCGTATAACGTAATACGTTATAACGTTTTACTATATAACGTATTACGTTATAACGTTATACCTTATAACGTTGTACTACATAACGTAATACGTTATAACGTTATACCATATAACGTTGTACCTCATAACGTAATACGTTATAACGTTATACCATATAACGTAATACGTTATAATGTTATACCATTTAACGTTATAGTATATAACGTATTACGTTATAACGTTATACCATATAACGGTATACCATATAACGTAATACGTTATAACGTTGTACCATATAACGTATTACGTTATGACGTTATACCTTATAACGTTGTACCACATAACGTAATACGTCATAACGCTGTACCTTATAACGTTGTACTACATAACGTAATACGTTATAACGTTATACCATATAACGTAATACTTTATAACGTTATACCTTATAACGTTGTACTACATAAAGTAATACGTTATAACGTTATACCTTATAACGTTGTACTACATAACGTAATACGTTATAACGTTATACCTTACAACGTTGTACCACATAAAGTAATACGTTATAACGTTGTACTACATAACGTAATACGTTATAACGTTATACCATATAACATAATACGTTATATCGTTAGACCTTATAACGTTGTACCACATAAAGTAATACGTTATAACGTTATACCTTATAACGTTGTACTACATAAAGAAATACGTTATAACGTTATACCATATAACGTAATACGTTATATCGTTATACCATATAACGTTGTACTACATAACGTAATACGTTATAACGTTATACCATATAACATAATACGTTATATCGTTATACCTCATAACGTTGTACTACATAAAGTAATACGTTATAACGTTATACCATTTAACGTAATACGTTATAAAGTTATACCAAATAACGTACTACGTTATAACGTTATACCTTATAACGTTGTAGTACATAAAGTAATACGTTATAACGTTATACCCTATAACGTAATACGTTATAATGTTATACCATATAACGTTATACCATATAACGTAATACGTCATAACGTTATACCATATAACGTAATACGTAATAACGTTATACCTTATAACGTTGTACTACATAACGTAATACGTTATAACGTTATACCATATAACATAATACGTTATATCGTTAGACCTTATAACGTTGTACCACATAAAGTAATACGTTATAACGTTATACCTTATAACGTTGTACTACATAAAGAAATACGTTATAATGTTATACCATATAACGTTATACCATATAACGTAATACGTCATAACGTTATACCATATAACGTAATACGTAATAACGTTATACCTTATAACGTTGTACTACATAACGTAATACGTTATAACGTTGTACCATATAACGTATTACGTTATAACGTTATACCTTATATCGTTGTACTACATAACGTAATACGTGATAACGTTATATCTTATAACGTTGTACTACATAACGAAATACGTTATAACGTTATACCATATAACGTAATACGTTATAACGTTATACCTTATAACGTTGTACTACATAAAGTAATACGTTATAACGTTATACCATATAACGTAATACGTTATAACGTTATACCATATAACGTAATACGTTATAACGTTATACCATATAACGTATTACGTTATAACGTTATACCTTATATCGTTGTACTACATAACGTAATACGTGATAACGTTATACCTTATAACGTTGTACTACATAACGAAATACGTTATAACGTTATACCATATAACGTAATACGTTATAACGTTATACCTTATAACGTTGTACTACATAAAGTAATACGTTATAACGTTATACCATATAACGTAATACGTTATAACGTTATACCATATAACGTAATACGTTATAACGTTGTTCCATATAACGTTATACTATATAACGTATTACGTTATAACGTTATACCATATAACGTAATACGTTATAACGTTATACCTTATAACGTTGTACTACATAAAGAAATACGTTATAACGTTATACCATATAACGTAATACGTTATATCGTTATACCATATAACGTTGTACTACATAACGTAATACGTTATAACGTTATACCATATAACGTAATACGTTATAACGTTATACCTTATAACGTTGTACTACATAAAGTAATACGTTATAACGTTATACCATATAACGTAATACGTTATAACGTTATACCATATAACGTTATACCATATAACATAATACGTTATATCGCTATACCTTATAACGTTGTACCACATAAAGTAATACCTTATAACGTTGTACTACATAACGTAATACGTTATAACGTTATACCATATAACATAATACGTTATATCGTTATACCTTATAACGTTGTACCACATAAAGTAATACGTTATAACGTTATACCATATAACGTAATACGTTATAACGTTATAGCATATAACGTTATACCATATAACGTAATACGTTATAACGTTGTACCATGTAACGTAATACGTTATAACGTTGTACCATGTAACGTAATACGTTATAACGTTGTACCATATAACGTAATACGTTATAACGTTATACCATATAACGTAATACGTTATAACGTTATACCTTATAACGTTGTACTACATAACGTAATACGTTATAACGTTATGCCATATAGCGTTATACTATATAACGTATTACATTATACTATATAACGTAATACGTTATAACGTTATACCATATAACGTTATACGTTATAACGTTATACCGTATAACGTAATACGTTATAACGTTGTACCATATAACGTATTACGTTATGACGTTATACCTTATAACGTTGTACTACATAACGTAATACGTTATAACGTTATACCTTATAACGTTGTACTACATAACGTAATACGTTATAACGTTATACCTTACAACGTTGTACCACATAAAGTAATACGTTATAACGTTGTACTACATAACGTAATACGTTATAACGTTATACCATATAACATAATACGTTATACCGTTATACCTCATAACGTTGTACCACATAAAGTAATACGTTATAACGTTATACCATATAACGGAATACATTATAACGTTGTACCATATAACGTAATACGTTATAACGTTATACCGTATAACGTAATACGTTATAACGTTGTACCATATAACGTATTACGTTATGACGTTATACCTTATAACGTTGTACTACATAACGTAATACGTTATAACGTTATACCTTATAACGTTGTACTACATAACGTAATACGTTATAACGTTATACCTTATAACGTTGTACTACATAACGTAATACGTTATAACGTTACACCTTACAACGTTGTACTACATAACGTAATACGTTATAACGTTATACCATTTAACGTAATACGTTATAACGTTATACCATATAACGTAATACGTTATAACGTTATACCTTATAACGTTGTACTACATAAAGTAATACGTTATAACGTTATACCATATAACGTAATACGTTATAATGTTATACCATATAACGTTATACCATATAACGTAATACGTTATAACGTTGTACCATATAACGTAATACGTTATAACGTTGTACCATATAACGTAATACGTTATAACGTTATACCGTATAACGTAATACGTTATAACGTTGTACCATATAACGTATTACGTTATAACGTTATACCTTATAACGTTATACCATATAACGTAATACGTTATAACGTTACACCTTATAACGTTATACCATATAATGTAATACGTTATAGCGTTATAACTTATAACGTTGTACTACATAAATTAATACGTTATAACGTTATACCATATAACGTTGTACCTCATAACTTAATACGTTATAACGTTATACCATATAACTTAATACGTTATAATGTTATACCATTTAACGTTATAGTATATAACGTATTACGTTATAACGTTATACCATATAACGGTATACCATATAACGTAATACGTTATAACGTTGTACCATATAACGTATTACGTTATGACGTTATACCTTATAACGCTGTAACACATAACGTAATACGTGATAACGTTATACCTTATAACGTTGTACTACATAACGTAATACGTTATAACGTTATACCATATAACGTAATACTTTATAACGTTATACCTTATAACGTTGTACTACATAAAGTAATACGTTATAACGTTTTACCATATAACGTAATACGTTATAACGTTATACCATATAACGTAATACGTTATAACGTTATACCATATAACGTTATACTATATAACGTAATATGTTATAACGTTATACCATACAACGTAATACGTTATAACGTTGTACCATATAACGTATTACGTTATAACGTTATACCTTATAACGTTGTACTACATAACGTAATACGTTATAACGTTATACCATATAACATAATACGTTATATCGTTAGACCTTATAACGTTGTACCACATAAAGTAATACGTTATAACGTTATACCTTATAACGTTGTACTACATAAAGAAATACGTTATAACGTTATACCATATAACGTAATACGTTATATCGTTATACCATATAACGTTGTACTACATAACGTAATACGTTATAACGTTATACCATATAACATAATACGTTATATCGTTATACCTCATAACGTTGTACTACATAAAGTAATACGTTATAACGTTATACCATTTAACGTAATACGTTATAAAGTTATACCAAATAACGTACTACGTTATAACGTTATACCTTATAACGTTGTAGTACATAAAGTAATACGTTATAACGTTATACCCTATAACGTAATACGTTATAATGTTATACCATATAACGTTATACCATATAACGTAATACGTCATAACGTTATACCATATAACGTAATACGTAATAACGTTATACCTTATAACGTTGTACTACATAACGTAATACGTTATAACGTTGTACCATATAACGTAATACGTTATAACGTTATACCGTATAACGTAATACGTTATAACGTTGTACCATATAACGTATTACGTTATAACGTTATACCTTATAACGTTATACCATATAACGTAATACGTCATAACGTTATACCATATAACGTAATACGTAATAACGTTATACCTTATAACGTTGTACTACATAACGTAATACGTTATAACGTTGTACCATATAACGTATTACGTTATAACGTTATACCTTATATCGTTGTACTACATAACGTAATACGTGATAACGTTATATCTTATAACGTTGTACTACATAACGAAATACGTTATAACGTTATACCATATAACGTAATACGTTATAACGTTATACCTTATAACGTTGTACTACATAAAGTAATACGTTATAACGTTATACCATATAACGTAATACGTTATAACGTTATACCATATAACGTAATACGTTATAACGTTATACCATATAACGTATTACGTTATAACGTTATACCTTATATCGTTGTACTACATAACGTAATACGTGATAACGTTATACCTTATAACGTTGTACTACATAACGAAATACGTTATAACGTTATACCATATAACGTAATACGTTATAACGTTATACCTTATAACGTTGTACTACATAAAGTAATACGTTATAACGTTATACCATATAACGTAATACGTTATAACGTTATACCATATAACGTAATACGTTATAACGTTGTTCCATATAACGTTATACTATATAACGTATTACGTTATAACGTTATACCATATAACGTAATACGTTATAACGTTATACCTTATAACGTTGTACTACATAAAGAAATACGTTATAACGTTATACCATATAACGTAATACGTTATATCGTTATACCATATAACGTTGTACTACATAACGTAATACGTTATAACGTTATACCATATAACGTAATACGTTATAACGTTATACCTTATAACGTTGTACTACATAAAGTAATACGTTATAACGTTATACCATATAACGTAATACGTTATAACGTTATACCATATAACGTTATACCATATAACATAATACGTTATATCGCTATACCTTATAACGTTGTACCACATAAAGTAATACCTTATAACGTTGTACTACATAACGTAATACGTTATAACGTTATACCATATAACATAATACGTTATATCGTTATACCTTATAACGTTGTACCACATAAAGTAATACGTTATAACGTTATACCATATAACGTAATACGTTATAACGTTATAGCATATAACGTTATACCATATAACGTAATACGTTATAACGTTGTACCATGTAACGTAATACGTTATAACGTTGTACCATGTAACGTAATACGTTATAACGTTGTACCATATAACGTAATACGTTATAACGTTATACCATATAACGTAATACGTTATAACGTTATACCTTATAACGTTGTACTACATAACGTAATACGTTATAACGTTATGCCATATAGCGTTATACTATATAACGTATTACATTATACTATATAACGTAATACGTTATAACGTTATACCATATAACGTTATACGTTATAACGTTATACCGTATAACGTAATACGTTATAACGTTGTACCATATAACGTATTACGTTATGACGTTATACCTTATAACGTTGTACTACCTAACGTAATACGTTATAACGTTATACCTTATAACGTTGTACTACATAACGTAATACGTTATAACGTTATACCTTACAACGTTGTACCACATAAAGTAATACGTTATAACGTTGTACTACATAACGTAATACGTTATAACGTTATACCATATAACATAATACGTTATATCGTTATACCTCATAACGTTGTACCACATAAAGTAATACGTTATAACGTTATACCATATAACGGAATACGTTATAACGTTGTACCATATAACGTAATACGTTATAACGTTATACCGTATAACGTAATACGTTATAACGTTGTACCATATAACGTATTACGTTATGACGTTATACCTTATAACGTTGTACTACATAACGTAATACGTTATAACGTTATACCTTATAACGTTGTACTACATAACGTAATACGTTATAACGTTATACCTTATAACGTTGTACTACATAACGTAATACGTTATAACGTTACACCTTACAACGTTGTACTACATAACGTAATACGTTATAACGTTATACCATTTAACGTAATACGTTATAACGTTATACCATATAACGTAATACGTTATAACGTTATACCTTATAACGTTGTACTACATAAAGTAATACGTTATAACGTTATACCATATAACGTAATACGTTATAATGTTATACCATATAACGTTATACCATATAACGTAATACGTTATAACGTTGTACCATATAACGTAATACGTTATAACGTTGTACCATATAACGTAATACGTTATAACGTTATACCGTATAACGTAATACGTTATAACGTTGTACCATATAACGTATTACGTTATAACGTTATACCTTATAACGTTATACCATATAACGTAATACGTTATAACGTTACACCTTATAACGTTATACCATATAATGTAATACGTTATAGCGTTATAACTTATAACGTTGTACTACATAAATTAATACGTTATAACGTTATACCATATAACGTTGTACCTCATAACTTAATACGTTATAACGTTATACCATATAACTTAATACGTTATAATGTTATACCATTTAACGTTATAGTATATAACGTATTACGTTATAACGTTATACCATATAACGGTATACCATATAACGTAATACGTTATAACGTTGTACCATATAACGTATTACGTTATGACGTTATACCTTATAACGCTGTAACACATAACGTAATACGTGATAACGTTATACCTTATAACGTTGTACTACATAACGTAATACGTTATAACGTTATACCATATAACGTAATACTTTATAACGTTATACCTTATAACGTTGTACTACATAAAGTAATACGTTATAACGTTTTACCATATAACGTAATACGTTATAACGTTATACCATATAACGTAATACGTTATAACGTTATACCATATAACGTTATACTATATAACGTAATATGTTATAACGTTATACCATACAACGTAATACGTTATAACGTTGTACCATATAACGTATTACGTTATAACGTTATACCTTATAACGTTGTACTACATAACGTAATACGTTATAACGTTATACCATATAACATAATACGTTATATCGTTATACCTTATAACGTTGTACCACATAAAGTAATACGTTATAACGTTATACCATATAACGTAATACGTTATAACGTTATACCATATAACGTTATACCATATAACGTAATACGTTATAACGTTGTACCATATAACGTAATACGTTATAACGTTGTACCATGTAACGTAATACGTTATAACGTTGTACCATATAACGTAATACGTTATAACGTTATACCGTATAACGTAATACGTTATAACGTTGTACCATATAACGTATTACGTTATAACGTTATACCTTATAACGTTGTACTACATAACGTAATACGTTATAACGTTATACCTTATAACGTTGTACTACATAACGTAATAAGATATAACGTTATACCATACAACGTTGTACTACATAACGTAATACGTTATAACGTTATACCATATAACGTAATACGTTATAACGTTATACTATATAACGTAATACGTTATAACGTTATACCTTATAACGTTGTACTACATAACGTAATACGTTATAACGTTATGCCATATAGCGTTATATTATATAACGTATTACGTTATACTATATAACGTAATACGTTATAACGTTATACCATATAACGTTATACCATATAACATAATACGTTATATCGTTATACCTTATAACGTTGTACCACATAAAGTAATACGTTATAACGTTGTACCATATAACGTAATACGTTATAACGTTGTACCATGTAACGTAATACGTTATAACGTTGTACCATATAACGTAATACGTTATAACGTTATACCGTATAACGTAATACGTTATAACGTTGTACCATATAACGTATTATGTTATAACGTTATACCTTATAACGTTGTACTACATAACGTAATACGTTATAACGTTATACCTTATAACGTTGTACTACATAACGCAATACGTTATAACGTTATAACTTATAACGTTGTACTACATAAATTAATACGTTATAACGTTATACCATATAACGTTGTACCTCATAACGTAATACGTTATAACGTTATACCATATAACGTAATACGTTATAATGTTATACCATTTAACGTTATAGTATATAACGTATTACGTTATAACGTTATACCATATAACGGTATACCATATAACGTAATACGTTATAACGTTGTACCATATAACGTATTACGTTATGACGTTATACCTTATAACGTTGTACTACATAACGTAATACGTTATAACGTTATACCATATAACGTAATACTTTATAACGTTATACCTTATAACGTTGTACTACATAAAGTAATACGTTATAACGTTATACCATATAACGTAATACGTTATAACGTTATACCATATAACGTAATACGTTATAACGTTATACCATATAACGTTATACTATATAACGTAATATGTTATAACGTTATACCATACAACGTAATACGTTATAACGTTGTACCATATAACGTATTACGTTATAACGTTATACCTTATAACGTTGTACTACATAACGTAATACGTTATAACGTTATACCATATAACATAATACGTTATATCGTTATACCTTATAACGTTGTACCACATAAATTAATACGTTATAACGTTATACCATATAACGTTGTACCTCATAGCGTAATACGTTATAACGTTATACCATATAACGTAATACGTTATAACGTTATACCATATAACGTTATACCATATAACGTAATACGTTATAACGTTGTACCATATAACGTAATACGTTATAACGTTGTACCATGTAACGTAATACGTTATAACGTTGTACCATATAACGTAATACGTTATAACGTTATACCGTATAACGTAATACGTTATAAAGTTGTACCATATAACGTATTACGTTATAACGTTATACCTTATAACGTTGTACTACACAACGTAATACGTTATAACGTTATACCTTATAACGTTGTACTACATAACGTAATAAGATATAACGTTATACCATACAACGTTGTACTACATAACGTAATACGTTATAACGTTATACCATATAACGTAATACGTTATAACGTTATACCATATAACGTAATACGTTATAACGTTATACCTTATAACGTTGTACTACATAACGTAATACGTTATAACGTTATGCCATATAGCGTTATACTATATAACGTATTACGTTATACTATATAACGTAATACGTTATAACGTTATACCATATAACGTTATACCATATAACATAATACGTTATATCGTTATACCTTATAACGTTGTACCACATAAAGTAATACGTTATAACGTTATACCATATAACGTAATACGTTATAATGTTATACCATTTAACGTTATAGTATATAACGTATTACGTTATAACGTTATACCATATAACGGTATACCATATAACGTAATACGTTATAACGTTGTACCATATAACGTATTACGTTATGACGTTATACCTTATAACGTTGTACTACATAACGTAATACGTTATAACGTTATACCATATAGCGTTATACTATATAACGTATTACGTTATACTATATAACGTAATACGTTATAACGTTATACCATATAACGTTATACCATATAACATAATACGTTATATCGTTATACCTTATAACGTTGTACCACATAAAGTAATACGTTATAACGTTGTACCATATAACGTAATACGTTATAACGTTGTACCATGTAACGTAATACGTTATAACGTTGTACCATATAACGTAATACGTTATAACGTTATACCGTATAACGTAATACGTTATAACGTTGTACCATATAACGCATTATGTTATAACGTTATACCTTATAACGTTGTACTACATAACGTAATACGTTATAACGTTATACCTTATAACGTTGTACTACATAACGCAATACGTTATAACGTTATAACTTATAACGTTGTACTACATAAATTAATACGTTGTAACGTTATACCATATAACGTTGTACCTCATAACGTAATACGTTATAACGTTATACCATATAACGTAATACGTTATAATGTTATACCATTTAACGTTATAGTATATAACGTATTACGTTATAACGTTATACCATATAACGGTATACCATATAACGTAATACGTTATAACGTTGTACCATATAACGTATTACGTTATGACGTTATACCTTATAACGTTGTACTACATAACGTAATACGTTATAACGTTATACCGTATAACGTAATACGTTATAACGTTGTACCATATAACGTATTACGTTATAACGTTATACCTTATATCGTTGTACTACATAACGTAATACGTGATAACGTTATACCTTATAACGTTGTACTACATAACGAAATACGTTATAACGTTATACCATATAACGTAATACGTTATAACATTATACCTTATAACGTTGTACTACATAAAGTAATACGTTATAACGTTATACCATATAACGTAATACGTTATAACGTTATACCATATAACGTAATACGTTATAACGTTATACCATATAACGTATTACGTTATAACGTTATACCTTATATCGTTGTACTACATAACGTAATACGTGATAACGTTATACCTTATAACGTTGTACTACATAACGAAATACGTTATAACGTTATACCATATAACGTAATACGTTATAACGTTATACCTTATAACGTTGTACTACATAAAGTAATACGTTATAACGTTATACCATATAACGTAATACGTTATAACGTTATACCATATAACGTAATACGTTATAACGTTGTTCCATATAACGTTATACTATATAACGTATTACGTTATAACGTTATACCATATAACGTAATACGTTATAACGTTATACCTTATAACGTTGTACTACATAAAGAAATACGTTATAACGTTATACCATATAACGTAATACGTTATATCGTTATACCATATAACGTTGTACTACATAACGTAATACGTTATAACGTTATACCATATAACGTAATACGTTATAACGTTATACCTTATAACGTTGTACTACATAAAGTAATACGTTATAACGTTATACCATATAACGTAATACGTTATAACGTTATACCATATAACGTTATACCATATAACATAATACGTTATATCGCTATACCTTATAACGTTGTACCACATAAAGTAATACCTTATAACGTTGTACTACATAACGTAATACGTTATAACGTTATACCATATAACATAATACGTTATATCGTTATACCTCATAACGTTGTACCACATAAAGTAATACGTTATAACGTTATACCATATAACATAATACGTTATAACGTTATAGCATATAACGTTATACCATATAACGTAATACGTTATAACGTTGTACCATGTAACGTAATACGTTATAACGTTGTACCATGTAACGTAATACGTTATAACGTTGTACCATATAACGTAATACGTTATAACGTTATACCATATAACGTAATACGTTATAACGTTATACCTTATAACGTTGTACTACATAACGTAATACGTTATAACTTTATGCCATATAGCGTTATACTATATAACGTATTACGTTATACTATATAACGTAATACGTTATAACGTTATACCATATAACGTTATACGTTATAACGTTACACCGTATAACGTAATACGTTATAACGTTGTACCATATAACGTATTACGTTATGACGTTATACCTTATAACGTTGTACTACATAACGTAATACGTTATAACGTTATACCTTATAACGTTGTACTACATAACGTAATACGTTATAACGTTATACCTTACAACGTTGTACCACATAAAGTAATACGTTATAACGTTGTACTACATAACGTAATACGTTATAACGTTATACCATATAACATAATACGTTATATCGTTATACCTCATAACGTTGTACCACATAAAGTAATACGTTATAACGTTATACCATATAACGGAATACGTTATAACGTTGTACCATATAACGTAATACGTTATAACGTTATACCGTATAACGTAATACGTTATAACGTTGTACCATATAACGTATTACGTTATGACGTTATACCTTATAACGTTGTACTACATAACGTAATACGTTATAACGTTATACCTTATAACGTTGTACTACATAACGTAATACGTTATAACGTTATACCTTATAACGTTGTACTACATAACGTAATACGTTATAACGTTATACCTTATAACGTTGTACTACATAACGCAATACGTTATAACGTTATGCCATATAGCGTTATACTATATAACGTATTACGTTATACTATATAACGTAATACGTTATAACGTTATACCTTATAACGTTGTACTACATAACGCAATACGTTATAACGTTATAACTTATAACGTTGTACTACATAAATTAATACGTTGTAACGTTATACCATATAACGTTGTACCTCATAACGTAATACGTTATAACGTTATACCATATAACGTAATACGTTATAATGTTATACCATTTAACGTTATAGTATATAACGTATTACGTTATAACGTTATACCATATAACGGTATACCATATAACGTAATACGTTATAACGTTGTACCATATAACGTATTACGTTATGACGTTATACCTTATAACGTTGTACTACATAACGTAATACGTTATAACGTTATACCATATAGCGTTATACTATATAACGTATTACGTTATACTATATAACGTAATACGTTATAACGTTATACCATATAACGTTATACCATATAACATAATACGTTATATCGTTATACCTTATAACGATGTACCACATAAAGTAATACGTTATAACGTTGTACCATATAACGTAATACGTTATAACGTTGTACCATGTAACGTAATACGTTGTAACGTTGTACCATATAACGTAATACGTTATAACGTTATACCGTATAACGTAATACGTTATAACGTTGTACCATATAACGCATTATGTTATAACGTTATACCTTATAACGTTGTACTACATAACGTAATACGTTATAACGTTATACCTTATAACGTTGTACTACATAACGCAATACGTTATAACGTTATAACTTATAACGTTGTACTACATAAATTAATACGTTGTAACGTTATACCATATAACGTTGTACCTCATAACGTAATACGTTATAACGTTATACCATATAACGTAATACGTTATAATGTTATACCATTTAACGTTATAGTATATAACGTATTACGTTATAACGTTATACCATATAACGGTATACCATATAACGTAATACGTTATAACGTTGTACCATATAACGTATTACGTTATGACGTTATACCTTATAACGTTGTACTACATAACGTAATACGTTATAACGTTATACCATATAACGTAATACTTTATAACGTTATACCTTATAACGTTGTACTACATAAAGTAATACGTTATAACGTTATACCATATAACGTAATACGTTATAACGTTATACCATATAACGTAATACGTTATAACGTTATACCATATAACGTTATACTATATAACGTAATATGTTATAACGTTATACCATACAACGTAATACGTTATAACGTTGTACCATATAACGTATTACGTTATAACGTTATACCTCATAACGTTGTACTACATAACGTAATACGTTATAACGTTATACCATATAACATAATACGTTATATCGTTATACCTTATAACGTTGTACCACATAAATTAATACGTTATAACGTTATACCATATAACGTTGTACCTCATAACGTAATACGTTATAACGTTATACCATATAACGTAATACGTTATAACGTTATACCTTATAACGTTATACCATATAACGTAATACGTTATAACGTTATAACTTATAACGTTGTACTACATAAATTAATACGTTATAACGTTATACCATATAACGTTGTACCTCATAACGTAATACGTTTTAACGTTATACCATATAACGTAATACGTTATAATGTTATACCATTTAACGTTATAGTATATAACGTATTACGTTATAACGTTATACCATATAACGGTATACCATATATCGTAATACGTTATAACGTTGTACCATATAACGTATTACGTTATGACGTTATACCTTATAACGTTGTACCACATAACGTAATACGTGATAACGTTATACCATACAACGTAATACGTTATAACGTTGTACCATATAACGTATTACGTTATGACGTTATACCTTATAACGTTGTACTACATAACGTAATACGTTATAACGTTATACCTTATAACGTTGTACTACATAACGTAATAAGATATAACGTTATACCATACAACGTTGTACCACATAAAGTAATATGTTATAACGTTATACCATACAACGTAATACGTTATAACGTTATACCTTATAACGTTGTACTACATAACGTAATACGTTATAACGTTATGCCATATAGCGTTATATTATATAACGTATTACGTTATACTATATAACGTAATACGTTATAACGTTATACCATATAACGTTATACCATATAACATAATACGTTATATCGTTATACCTTATAACGTTGTACCACATAAAGTAATACGTTATAACGTTGTACCATATAACGTAATACGTTATAACGTTGTACCATGTAACGTTATACTATATAACGTAATATGTTATAACGTTATACCATACAACGTAATACGTTATAACGTTGTACCATATAACGTATTACGTTATAACGTTATACCTTATAACGTTGTACTACATAACGTAATACGTTATAACGTTATACCATATAACATAATACGTTATATCGTTATACCTTATAACGTTGTACCACATAAAGTAATACGTTATAACGTTATACCATATAACGTAATACGTTATAACGTTATACCATATAACGTTATACCATATAACGTAATACGTTATAACGTTGTACCATATAACGTAATACGTTATAACGTTGTACCATGTAACGTAATACGTTATAACGTTGTACCATATAACGTAATACGTTATAACGTTATACCGTATAACGTAATACGTTATAACGTTGTACCATATAACGTATTACGTTATAACGTTATACCTTATAACGTTGTACTACATAACGTAATACGTTATAACGTTATACCTTATAACGTTGTACTACATAACGTAATAAGATATAACGTTATACCATACAACGTTGTACTACATAACGTAATACGTTATAACGTTATACCATATAACGTAATACGTTATAACGTTATACCATATAACGTAATACGTTATAACGTTATACCTTATAACGTTGTACTACATAACGTAATACGTTATAACGTTATGCCATATAGCGTTATATTATATAACGTATTACGTTATACTATATAACGTAATACGTTATAACGTTATACCATATAACGTTATACCATATAACATAATACGTTATATCGTTATACCTTATAACGTTGTACCACATAAAGTAATACGTTATAACGTTGTACCATATAACGTAATACGTTATAACGTTGTACCATGTAACGTAATACGTTATAACGTTGTACCATATAACGTAATACGTTATAACGTTATACCGTATAACGTAATACGTTATAACGTTGTACCATATAACGTATTATGTTATAACGTTATACCTTATAACGTTGTACTACATAACGTAATACGTTATAACGTTATACCTTATAACGTTGTACTACATAACGCAATACGTTATAACGTTATGCCATATAGCGTTATACTATATAACGTATTACGTTATACTATATAACGTAATACGTTATAACGTTATACCTTATAACGTTGTACTACATAACGCAATACGTTATAACGTTATAACTTATAACGTTGTACTACATAAATTAATACGTTGTAACGTTATACCATATAACGTTGTACCTCATAACGTAATACGTTATAACGTTATACCATATAACGTAATACGTTATAATGTTATACCATTTAACGTTATAGTATATAACGTATTACGTTATAACGTTATACCATATAACGGTATACCATATAACGTAATACGTTATAACGTTGTACCATATAACGTATTACGTTATGACGTTATACCTTATAACGTTGTACTACATAACGTAATACGTTATAACGTTATACCATATAGCGTTATACTATATAACGTATTACGTTATACTATATAACGTAATACGTTATAACGTTATACCATATAACGTTATACCATATAACATAATACGTTATATCGTTATACCTTATAACGATGTACCACATAAAGTAATACGTTATAACGTTGTACCATATAACGTAATACGTTATAACGTTGTACCATGTAACGTAATACGTTGTAACGTTGTACCATATAACGTAATACGTTATAACGTTATACCGTATAACGTAATACGTTATAACGTTGTACCATATAACGCATTATGTTATAACGTTATACCTTATAACGTTGTACTACATAACGTAATACGTTATAACGTTATACCTTATAACGTTGTACTACATAACGCAATACGTTATAACGTTATAACTTATAACGTTGTACTACATAAATTAATACGTTGTAACGTTATACCATATAACGTTGTACCTCATAACGTAATACGTTATAACGTTATACCATATAACGTAATACGTTATAATGTTATACCATTTAACGTTATAGTATATAACGTATTACGTTATAACGTTATACCATATAACGGTATACCATATAACGTAATACGTTATAACGTTGTACCATATAACGTATTACGTTATGACGTTATACCTTATAACGTTGTACTACATAACGTAATACGTTATAACGTTATACCATATAACGTAATACTTTATAACGTTATACCTTATAACGTTGTACTACATAAAGTAATACGTTATAACGTTATACCATATAACGTAATACGTTATAACGTTATACCATATAACGTAATACGTTATAACGTTATACCATATAACGTTATACTATATAACGTAATATGTTATAACGTTATACCATACAACGTAATACGTTATAACGTTGTACCATATAACGTATTACGTTATAACGTTATACCTCATAACGTTGTACTACATAACGTAATACGTTATAACGTTATACCATATAACATAATACGTTATATCGTTATACCTTATAACGTTGTACCACATAAATTAATACGTTATAACGTTATACCATATAACGTTGTACCTCATAACGTAATACGTTATAACGTTATACCATATAACGTAATACGTTATAACGTTATACCTTATAACGTTATACCATATAACGTAATACGTTATAACGTTATAACTTATAACGTTGTACTACATAAATTAATACGTTATAACGTTATACCATATAACGTTGTACCACATAAATTAATACGTTATAACGTTATACCATATAACGTTGTACCTCATAACGTAATACGTTATAACGTTATACCATATAACGTAATACGTTATAACGTTATACCTTATAACGTTATACCATATAACGTAATACGTTATAACGTTATAACTTATAACGTTGTACTACATAAATTAATACGTTATAACGTTATACCATATAACGTTGTACCTCATAACGTAATACGTTTTAACGTTATACCATATAACGTAATACGTTATAATGTTATACCATTTAACGTTATAGTATATAACGTATTACGTTATAACGTTATACCATATAACGGTATACCATATATCGTAATACGTTATAACGTTGTACCATATAACGTATTACGTTATGACGTTATACCTTATAACGTTGTACCACATAACGTAATACGTGATAACGTTATACCATACAACGTAATACGTTATAACGTTGTACCATATAACGTATTACGTTATGACGTTATACCTTATAACGTTGTACTACATAACGTAATACGTTATAACGTTATAACTTATAACGTTGTACTACATAAATTAATACGCTATAACGTTATACCATATAACGTTGTACCTCATAACGTAATACGTTATAACGTTATACCATATAACGTAATACGTTATAATGTTATACCATTTAACGTTATAGTATATAACGTATTACGTTATAACGTTATACCATATAACGGTATACCATATAACGTAATACGTTATAACGTTGTACCATATAACGTATTACGTTATGACGTTATACCTTATAACGTTGTACCACATAACGTAATACGTGATAACGTTATACCTTATAACGTTGTACTACATAACGTAATACGTTATAACGTTATACCATATAACGTAATACTTTATAACGTTATACCTTATAACGTTGTACTACATAAAGTAATACGTTATAACGTTATACCATATAACGTAATACGTTATAACGTTATACCATATAACGTAATACGTTATAACGTTATGCCATATAACGTTATACTATATAACGTAATATGTTATAACGTTATACCATACAACGTAATACGTTATAACGTTGTACCATATAACGTATTACGTTATAACGTTATACCTTATAACGTTGTACTACATAACGTAATACGTTATAACGTTATACCATATAACATAATACGTTATATCGTTATACCTTATAACGTTGTACCACATAAAGTAATACGTTATCACGTTATACCATATAACGTAATACGTTATAACGTTATACCATATAACGTTATACCATATAACGTAATACGTTATAACGTTGTACCATATAACGTAATACGTTATAACGTTGTACCATGTAACGTAATACGTTATAACGTTGTACCATATAACGTAATACGTTATAACGTTATACCGTATAACGTAATACGTTATAACGTTGTACCATATAACGTATTACGTTATAACGTTATACCTTATAACGTTGTACTACATAACGTAATACGTTATAACGTTATACCTTATAACGTTGTACTACATAACGTAATAAGATATAACGTTATACCATACAACGTTGTACTACATAACGTAATACGTTATAACGTTATACCATATAACGTAATACGTTATAACGTTATACCATATAACGTAATACGTTATAACGTTATACCTTATAACGTTGTACTACATAACGTAATACGTTATAACGTTATGCCATATAGCGTTATACTATATAACGTATTACGTTATACTATATAACGTAATACGTTATAACGTTATACCATATAACGTTATACCATATAACATAATACGTTATATCGTTATACATTATAACGTTGTACCACATAAAGTAATACGTTATAACGTTGTACCATATAACGTAATACGTTATAACGTTGTACCATGTAACGTAATACGTTATAACGTTGTACCATATAACGTAATACGTTATAACGTTATACCGTATAACGTAATACGTTATAACGTTGTACCATATAACGTATTATGTTATAACGTTATACCTTATAACGTTGTACTACATAACGTAATACGTTATATCGTTATACCTTATAACGTTGTACTACATAACGCAATACGTTATAACGTTATAACTTATAACGTTGTACTACATAAATTAATACGTTATAACGTTATACCATATAACGTTGTACCTCATAACGTAATACGTTATAACGTTATACCATATAACGTAATACGTTATAATGTTATACCATTTAACGTTATAGTATATAACGTATTACGTTATAACGTTATACCATATAACGGTATACCATATAACGTAATACGTTATAACGTTGTACCATATAACGTATTACGTTATGACGTTATACCTTATAACGTTGTACTACATAACGTAATACGTTATAACGTTATACCATATAACGTAATACTTTATAACGTTATACCTTATAACGTTGTACTACATAAAGTAATACGTTATAACGTTATACCATATAACGTAATACGTTATAACGTTATACCATATAACGTAATACGTTATAACGTTATACCATATAACGTTATACTATATAACGTAATATGTTACAACGTTATAACTTATAACGTTGTACTACATAAATTAATACGTTATAACGTTATACCATATAACGTTGTACCTCATAACGTAATACGTTATAACGTTATACCATATAGCGTTATACTATATAACGTATTACGTTATACTATATAACGTAATACGTTATAACGTTATACCATATAACGTTATACCATATAACATAATACGTTATATCGTTATACCTTATAACGATGTACCACATAAAGTAATACGTTATAACGTTGTACCATATAACGTAATACGTTATAACGTTGTACCATGTAACGTAATACGTTGTAACGTTGTACCATATAACGTAATACGTTATAACGTTATACCGTATAACGTAATACGTTATAACGTTGTACCATATAACGCATTATGTTATAACGTTATACCTTATAACGTTGTACTACATAACGTAATACGTTATAACGTTATACCTTATAACGTTGTACTACATAACGCAATACGTTATAACGTTATAACTTATAACGTTGTACTACATAAATTAATACGTTGTAACGTTATACCATATAACGTTGTACCTCATAACGTAATACGTTATAACGTTATACCATATAACGTAATACGTTATAATGTTATACCATTTAACGTTATAGTATATAACGTATTACGTTATAACGTTATACCATATAACGGTATACCATATAACGTAATACGTTATAACGTTGTACCATATAACGTATTACGTTATGACGTTATACCTTATAACGTTGTACTACATAACGTAATACGTTATAACGTTATACCATATAACGTAATACTTTATAACGTTATACCTTATAACGTTGTACTACATAAAGTAATACGTTATAACGTTATACCATATAACGTAATACGTTATAACGTTATACCTTATAACGTTATACCATATAACGTTATACTATATAACGTAATATGTTATAACGTTATACCATACAACGTAATACGTTATAACGTTGTACCATATAACGTATTACGTTATAACGTTATACCTCATAACGTTGTACTACATAACGTAATACGTTATAACGTTATACCATATAACATAATACGTTATATCGTTATACCTTATAACGTTGTACCACATAAATTAATACGTTATAACGTTATACCATATAACGTTGTACCTCATAACGTAATACGTTATAACGTTATACCATATAACGTAATACGTTATAACGTTATACCTTATAACGTTATACCATATAACGTAATACGTTATAACGTTATAACTTATAACGTTGTACTACATAAATTAATACGTTATAACGTTATACCATATAACGTTGTACCTCATAACGTAATACGTTTTAACGTTATACCATATAACGTAATACGTTATAATGTTATACCATTTAACGTTATAGTATATAACGTATTACGTTATAACGTTATACCATATAACGGTATACCATATATCGTAATACGTTATAACGTTGTACCATATAACGTATTACGTTATGACGTTATACCTTATAACGTTGTACCACATAACGTAATACGTGATAACGTTATACCATACAACGTAATACGTTATAACGTTGTACCATATAACGTATTACGTTATGACGTTATACCTTATAACGTTGTACTACATAACGTAATACGTTATAACGTTATACCTTATAACGTTGTACTACATAACGTAATAAGATATAACGTTATACCATACAACGTTGTACCACATAAAGTAATATGTTATAACGTTATACCATACAACGTAATACGTTATAACGTTGTACCATATAACGTATTACGTTATAACGTTATACCTTATAACGTTGTACTACATAACGTAATACGTTATAACGTTATACCATATAACATAATACGCTATGACGTTATACCTTATAACGTTGTACTACATAACGTAATACGTTATAACGTTATACCTTATAACGTTGTACTACATAACGTAATACGTTATAACGTTATACCTTACAACGTTGTACTACATAACGTAATACGTTATAACGTTATACCATTTAACGTAATACGTTATAACGTTATACCATATAACGTAATACGTTATAACGTTATACCTTATAACGTTGTACTACATAAAGTAATACGTTATAACGTTATACCATATAACGTAATACGTTATAATGTTATACCATATAACGTTATACCATATAACGTAATAGGTTATAACGTTGTACCACATAACGTAATACGTTATAACGTTGTACCATATAACGTAATACGTTATAACGTTATACCGTATAACGTAATACGTTATAACGTTGTACCATATAACGTATTACGTTATAACGTTATACCTTATAACGTTATACCATATAACGTAATACGTTATAACGTTATACCTTATAACGTTATACCATATAACGTAATACGTTATAACGTTATAACTTATAACGTTGTACTACATAAATTAATACGCTATAACGTTATACCATATAACGTTGTACCTCATAACGTAATACGTTATAACGTTATACCATATAACGTAATACGTTATAATGTTATACCATTTAACGTTATAGTATATAACGTATTACGTTATAACGTTATACCATATAACGGTATACCATATAACGTAATACGTTATAACGTTGTACCATATAACGTATTACGTTATGACGTTATACCTTATAACGTTGTACCACATAACGTAATACGTGATAACGTTATACCTTATAACGTTGTACTACATAACGTAATACGTTATAACGTTATACCATATAACGTAATACTTTATAACGTTATACCTTATAACGTTGTACTACATAAAGTAATACGTTATAACGTTATACCATATAACGTAATACGTTATAACGTTATACCATATAACGTAATACGTTATAACGTTATGCCATATAACGTTATACTATATAACGTAATATGTTATAACGTTATACCATACAACGTAATACGTTATAACGTTGTACCATATAACGTATTACGTTATAACGTTATACCTTATAACGTTGTACTACATAACGTAATACGTTATAACGTTATACCATATAACATAATACGTTATATCGTTATACCTTATAACGTTGTACCACATAAAGTAATACGTTATCACGTTATACCATATAACGTAATACGTTATAACGTTATACCATATAACGTTATACCATATAACGTAATACGTTATAACGTTGTACCATATAACGTAATACGTTATAACGTTGTACCATGTAACGTAATACGTTATAACGTTGTACCATATAACGTAATACGTTATAACGTTATACCGTATAACGTAATACGTTATAACGTTGTACCATATAACGTATTACGTTATAACGTTATACCTTATAACGTTGTACTACATAACGTAATACGTTATAACGTTATACCTTATAACGTTGTACTACATAACGTAATAAGATATAACGTTATACCATACAACGTTGTACTACATAACGTAATACGTTATAACGTTATACCATATAACGTAATACGTTATAACGTTATACCATATAACGTAATACGTTATAACGTTATACCTTATAACGTTGTACTACATAACGTAATACGTTATAACGTTATGCCATATAGCGTTATACTATATAACGTATTACGTTATACTATATAACGTAATACGTTATAACGTTATACCATATAACGTTATACCATATAACATAATACGTTATATCGTTATACATTATAACGTTGTACCACATAAAGTAATACGTTATAACGTTGTACCATATAACGTAATACGTTATAACGTTGTACCATGTAACGTAATACGTTATAACGTTGTACCATATAACGTAATACGTTATAACGTTATACCGTATAACGTAATACGTTATAACGTTGTACCATATAACGTATTATGTTATAACGTTATACCTTATAACGTTGTACTACATAACGTAATACGTTATATCGTTATACCTTATAACGTTGTACTACATAACGCAATACGTTATAACGTTATAACTTATAACGTTGTACTACATAAATTAATACGTTATAACGTTATACCATATAACGTTGTACCTCATAACGTAATACGTTATAACGTTATACCATATAACGTAATACGTTATAATGTTATACCATTTAACGTTATAGTATATAACGTATTACGTTATAACGTTATACCATATAACGGTATACCATATAACGTAATACGTTATAACGTTGTACCATATAACGTATTACGTTATGACGTTATACCTTATAACGTTGTACTACATAACGTAATACGTTATAACGTTATACCATATAACGTAATACTTTATAACGTTATACCTTATAACGTTGTACTACATAAAGTAATACGTTATAACGTTATACCATATAACGTAATACGTTATAACGTTATACCATATAACGTAATACGTTATAACGTTATACCATATAACGTTATACTATATAACGTAATATGTTACAACGTTATAACTTATAACGTTGTACTACATAAATTAATACGTTATAACGTTATACCATATAACGTTGTACCTCATAACGTAATACGTTATAACGTTATACCATATAACGTAATACGTTATAATGTTATACCATTTAACGTTATAGTATATAACGTATTACGTTATAACGTTATACCATATAACGGTATACCATATAACGTAATACGTTATAACGTTGTACCATATAACGTATTACGTTATGACGTTATACCTTATAACGTTGTACCACATAACGTAATACGTGATAACGTTATACCGTATAACGTAATACTTTGTAACGTTATACCTTATAACGCTGTACATCATAAAGTAGTACGTTATAACGTTATACCATATAACGTAATACTTTATAACGTTATACCTTATAACGTTGTACAACATAAAGTAATACGTTATAACGTTATACCATATAACGTAATACGTTATAATGTTATACCATATAACGTTATACCATATAACGTAATACGTTATAACGTTGTACCATATAACGTAATACGTTATAACGTTGTACCATATAACGTAATACGTTATAACGTTATACCGTATAACGTAATACGTTATAACGTTATACCATATAACGTATTACGTTATAACGTTATACCTTATAACGTTATACCATATAACGTAATACGTTATAACGTTATACCTTATAACGTTATACCATATAACGTAATACGTTATAACGTTATACCTTATAACGTTGTAATACATAACGTAATACGTTATAACGTTATACCTTACAACGTTGTACTACATAACGTAATACGTTATAACGTTATACCATTTAACGTAATACGTTATAACGTTATACCATATAACGTAATACGTTATAACGTTATACCTTATAACGTTGTACAACATAAAGTAATACGTTATAACGTTATACCATATAACGTAATACGTTATAATGTTATACCATATAACGTTATACCATATAACGTAATACGTTATAACGTTGTACCATATAACGTAATACGTTATAACGTTATACCTTATAACGTTGTACTACATAACGTAATACGTTATAACGTTATGCCATATAGCGTTATACTATATAACGTATTACGTTATACTATATAACGCAATACGTTATAACGTTATACCATATAACGTTATACCATATAACATAATACGTTATATCGTTATACATTATAACGTTGTACCACATAAAGTAATAAGTTATAACGTTGTACCATATAACGTAATACGTTATAACGTTGTACCATGTAACGTAATACGTTATAACGTTGTACCATATAACGTAATACGTTATAACGTTATACCGTATAACGTAATACGTTTTAACGTTGTACCATATAACGTATTATGTTATAACGTTATACCTTATAACGTTGTACTACATAACGTAATACGTTATAACGTTATACCTTATAACGTTGTACTACATAACGCAATACGTTATAACGTTATAACTTATAACGTTGTACTACATAAATTAATACGTTATAACGTTATACCATATAACGTTGTACCTCATAACGTAATACGTTATAACGTTATACCATATAACGTAATACGTTATAATGTTATACCATTTAACGTTATAGTATATAACGTATTACGTTATAACGTTATACCATATAACGGTATACCATATAACGTAATACGTTATAACGTTGTACCATATAACGTATTACGTTATGACGTTATACCTTATAACGTTGTACTACATAACGTAATACGTTATAACGTTATACCATATAACGTAATACTTTATAACGTTATACCTTATAACGTTGTACTACATAAAGTAATACGTTATAACGTTATACCATATAACGTAATACGTTATAACGTTATACCATATAACGTAATACGTTATAACGTTATACCATATAACGTTATACTATATAACGTAATATGTTATAACGTTATACCATACAACGTAATACGTTATAACGTTGTACCATATAACGTATTACGTTATAACGTTATACCATATAACGTTGTACTACATAACGTAATACGTTATAACGTTATACCATATAACATAATACGTTATATCGTTATACCTTATAACGTTGTACCACATAAATTAATACGTTATAACGTTATACCATATAACGTTGTACCTCATAACGTAATACGTTATAACGTTATACCATATAACGTAATACGTTATAACGTTATACCTTATAACGTTATACCATATAACGTAATACGTTATAACGTTATAACTTATAACGTTGTACTACATAAATTAATACGTTATAACGTTATACCATATAACGTTGTACCTCATAACGTAATACGTTATAACGTTATACCATATAACGTAATACGTTATAATGTTATACCATTTAACGTTATAGTATATAACGTATTACGTTATAACGTTATACCATATAACGGTATACCATATATCGTAATACGTTATAACGTTGTACCATATAACGTATTACGTTATGACGTTATACCTTATAACGTTGTACCACATAACGTAATACGTGATAACGTTATACCTTATAACGTTGTACTACATAAAGTAATACGTTATAACGTTATACCATATAACGTAATACGTTATAACGTTATACCATATAACGTTATACTATATAACGTAATATGTTATAACGTTATACCATACAACGTAATACGTTATAACGTTGTACCATATAACGTATTACGTTATAACGTTATACCTTATAACGTTGTACTACATAACGTAATACGTTATAACGTTATACCATATAACATAATACGTTATATCGTTATACCTTATAACGTTGTACCACATAAAGTAATACGTTATAACGTTATACCATATAACGTAATACGTTATAACGTTATACCATATAACGTTATACCATATAACGTAATACGTTATAACGTTGTACCATGTAACTTAATACGTTATAACGTTGTACCATATAACGTAATACGTTATAACGTTATACCGTATAACGTAATACTTTATAACGTTGTAGCATATAACGTATTACGTTATAACGTCATACCATATAACGTAATACGTTATAACGTTATACCATATAACGTTATACCATATAACGTAATACGTTATAACGTTGTACCATATAACGTAATACGTTATAACGTTGTACCATGTAACTTAATACGTTATAACGTTGTACCATATAACGTAATACGTTATAACGTTATACCGTATAACGTAATACGTTATAACGTTGTACCATATAACGTATTACGTTATAACGTTATACCTTATAACGTTGTACTACATAACGTAATACGTTATAACGTTATACCTTATAACGTTGTACTACATAACGTAATACGATATAACGTTATACCATACAACGTTGTACTACATAACGTAATACGTTACAACGTTGTACTACATAACGTAATACGTTATAACGTTATACCATATAACGTAATACGTTATAACGTTATACCATATAACGTAATACGTTATAATGTTATACCTTATAACGTTGTACTACATAACGTAATACGTTATAACGTTATGCCATATAGCGTTATACTATATAACGTATTACGTTATACTATATAACGTAATACGTTATAACGTTATACCATATAACGTTATACCATATAACATAATAAGTTATATCGTTATACCTTATAACGTTGTACCTCATAAAGTAATACGTTATAACGTTGTACCATATAACGTAATACGTTATAACGTTGTACCATGTAACGTAATACGTTATAACGTTGTACCATATAACGTAATACGTTATAACGTTATACCGTATAACGTAATACGTTACAACGTTGTACCATATAACGTATTACGTTATAACGTTATACCTTATAACGTTGTACTACATAACGTAATACGTTATATCGTTATACCTTATAACGTTGTACTACATAACGCAATACGTTATAACGTTATAACTTATAACGTTGTACTACATAAATTAATACGTTATAACGTTATACCATATAACGTTGTACCTCATAACGTAATACGTTATAACGTTATACCATATAACGTAATACGTTATAATGTTATACCATTTAACGTTATAGTATATAACGTATTACGTTATAACGTTATACCATATAACGGTATACCATATAACGTAATACGTTATAACGTTGTACCATATAACGTATTACGTTATGACGTTATACCTTATAACGTTGTACCACATAACGTAATACGTGATAACGTTATACCTTATAACGTTGTACTAAATAACGTAATACGTTATAAGGTTATACCATATAACGTAATACTTTATAACGTTATACCTTATAACGTTGTACTACATACAGTAATACGTTATAACGTTATACCATATAACGTAATACGTTATAACGTTATACCATATAACGTAATACGTTATAACGTTATACCATATAACGTTATACTATATAACGTAATATGTTATAACGTTATACCATACAACGTAATACGTTATAACGTTGTACCATATAACGTATTACGTTATAACGTTATACCTTATAACGTTGTACTACATAACGTAATACGTTATAACGTTATACCATATAACATAATACGTTATATCGTTATACCTTATAACGTTGTACCACATAAAGTAATACGTTATAACGTTATACCATATAACGTAATGCGTTATAACGTTATACCATA
Source organism: Bombus flavifrons (assembly GCF_040668555.2). Taxonomy (NCBI): domain Eukaryota; kingdom Metazoa; phylum Arthropoda; class Insecta; order Hymenoptera; family Apidae; genus Bombus; species Bombus flavifrons. Next base: position 4,162,281 of record NC_138447.1, read on the forward strand.
TAACGTAATACGTTATAACGTTGTACCATATAACGTAATACGTTATAACGTTGTACCATGTAACGTAATACGTTATAACGTTGTACCATATAACGTAATACGTTATAACGTTATACCGTATAACGTAATACGTTATAACGTTGTACCATATAACGTATTACGTTATAACGTTATACCTTATAACGTTGTACTACATAACGTAATACGTTATAACGTTATACCATATAACATAATACGTTATATCGTTATACCTTATAACGTTGTACCACATAAAGTAATACGTTATAACGTTATACCATATAACGTAATACGTTATAACGTTATACCGTATAACGTAATACGTTATAACGTTGTACCATATAACGTATTACGTTATAACGTTATACCTTATAACGTTGTACTACATAACGTAATACGTTATAACGTTATACCTTATAACGTTGTACTACATAACGTAATACAATATAACGTTATACCATACTACGTTGTACTACATAACGTAATACGTTATAACGTTATACTATACAACGTAATACGTTATAACGTTGTACCATATAACGTATTACGTTATAACGTTATACCTTATAACATAATACGTTATATCGTTATACCTTATAACGTTGTACCACATAAAGTAATACGTTATAACGTTATACCATATAACGTAATACGTTATAACGTTATACCATATAACGTTATACCATATAACGTAATACGTTATAACGTTGTACCATGTAACTTAATACGTTATAACGTTGTACCATATAACGTAATACGTTATAACGTTATACCGTATAACGTAATACGTTATAACGTTGTAGCATATAACGTATTACGTTTTAACGTCATACCATATAACGTAATACGTTATAACGTTATACCATATAACGTTATACCATATAACGTAATACGTTATAACGTTGTACCATATAACGTAATACGTTATAACGTTGTACCATGTAACATAATACGTTATAACGTTGTACCATATAACGTAATACGTTATAACGTTATACCGTATAACGTAATACGTTATAACGTTGTACCATATAACGTATTACGTTATAACGTTATACCTTATAACGTTGTACTACATAACGTAATACGTTATAACGTTATACCTTATAACGTTGTACTACATAACGTAATACGATATAACGTTATACCATACAACGTTGTACTACATAACGTAATACGTTATAACGTTATACCATATAACGTAATACGTTATAACGTTATACCATATAACGTAATACGTTATAACGTTATACCTTATAACGTTGTACTACATAACGTAATACGTTATAACGTTATGCCATATAGCGTTATACTATATAACGTAATACGTTATAACGTTATACCATATAACGTTGTACCACATAAAGTAATACGTTATAACGTTATACCATATAACGTAATACGTTATAACGTTATACCATATAACGTTATACCATATAACGTAATACGTTATAACGTTGTACCATGTAACTTAATACGTTATAACGTTGTACCATATAACGTAATACGTTATAACGTTATACCGTATAACGTAATACGTTATAACGTTGTAGCATATAACGTATTACGTTTTAACGTCATACCATATAACGTAATACGTTATAACGTTATACCATATAACGTTATACCATATAACGTAATACGTTATAACGTTGTACCATATAACGTAATACGTTATAACGTTGTACCATGTAACATAATACGTTATAACGTTGTACCATATAACGTAATACGTTATAACGTTATACCGTATAACGTAATACGTTATAACGTTGTACCATATAACGTATTACGTTATAACGTTATACCTTATAACGTTGTACTACATAACGTAATACGTTATAACGTTATACCTTATAACGTTGTACTACATAACGTAATACGATATAACGTTATACCATACAACGTTGTACTACATAACGTAATACGTTATAACGTTATACCATATAACGTAATACGTTATAACGTTATACCATATTACGTAATACGTTATAACGTTATACCTTATAACGTTGTACTACATAACGTAATACGTTATAACGTTATGCCATATAGCGTTATACTATATAACGTATTACGTTATACTATATAACGTAATACGTTATAACGTTATACCATATAACGTTATACCATATAACATAATACGTTATATCGTTATACCTTATAACGTTGTACCTCATAAAGTAATACGTTATAACGTTGTACCATATAACGTATTACGTTATAACGTTATACCTTATAACGTTGTACTACATAACGTAATACGTTATAACGTTATACCTTATAACGTTGTACTACATAACGCAATACGTTATAACGTTATAACTTATAACGTTGTACTACATAAATTAATACGTTATAACGTTATACCATATAACGTTGTACCTCATAACGTAATACGTTATAACGTTATACCATATAACGTAATACGTTATAATGTTATACCATTTAACGTTATAGTATATAACGTATTACGTTATAACGTTATACCATATAACGGTATACCATATAACGTAATACGTTATAACGTTGTACCATATAACGTATTACGTTATGACGTTATACCTTATAACGTTGTACCACATAACGTAATACGTGATAACGTTATACCTTATAACGATGTACTACATAACGTAATACGTTATAACGTTATACCATATAACGTAATACTTTATAACGTTATACCTTATAACGTTGTACTACATAAAGTAATACGTTATAACGTTATACCATATAACGTAATACGTTATAACGTTATACCATATAACGTTATACTATATAACGTAATATGTTATAACGTTATGCCATACAACGTAATACGTTATAACGTTGTACCATATAACGTATTACGTTATAACGTTATACCTTATAACATTGTACTACATAACGTAATACGTTATAACGTTATACCATATAACATAATACGTTATATCGTTATACCTTATAACGTTGTACCACATAAAGTAATACGTTATAACGTTATACCATATAACGTAATACGTTATAACGTTATACCATATAACGTAATACGTTATAACGTTGTACCATATAACGTAATACGTAATAACGTTGTACCATGTAACGTAATACGTTATAACGTTGTACCATATAACGTAATACGTTATAACGTTATACCGTATAACGTAATACGTTATAACGTTGTACCATATAACGTATTACGTTATAACGTTATACCTTATAACGTTGTACTACATAACGTAATACGTTATAACGTTATACCATATAACATAATACGTTATATCGTTATACCTTATAACGTTGTACCACATAAAGTAATACGTTATAACGTTATACCATATAACGTAATACGTTATAACGTTATACCGTATAACGTAATACGTTATAACGTTGTACCATATAACGTATTAAGTTATAACGTTATACCTTATAACGTTGTACTACATAACGTAATACGTTATAACGTTATACCTTATAACGTTGTACTACATAACGTAATACGATATAACGTTATACCATACAACGTTGTACTACATAACGTAATACGTTATAACGTTATACCATATAACGTAATACGTTATAACGTTATACCATATAACGTAATACGTTATAACGTTATACCTTATAACGTTGTACTACATAACGTAATACGTTATAACGTTATGCCATATAGCGTTATAATATATAACGTATTACGTTATACTATATAACGTAATACGTTATAACGTTATACCATATAACGTTATACCATATAACATAATACGTTATATCGTTATACCTTATAACGTTGTACCTCATAAAGTAATACGTTATAACGTTGTACCATATAACGTAATACGTTATAACGTTGTACCATGTAACGTAATACGTTATAACGTTGTACCATATAACGTAATACGTTATAACGTTATACCGTATAACGTAATACGTTATAACGTTGTACCATATAACGTATTACGTTATAACGTTATACCTTATAACGTTGTACTACATAACGTAATACGTTATAACGTTATACCTTATAACGTTGTACTACATAACGCAATACGTTATAACGTTATAACTTATAACGTTGTACTACATAAATTAATACGTTATAACGTTATACCATATAACGTAATGCGTTATAATGTTATACCATTTAACGTTATAGTATATAACGTATTACGTTATAACGTTATACCATATAACGGTATACCATATAACGTAATACGTTATAACGTTGTACCATATAACGTATTACGTTATGACGTTATACCTTATAACGTTGTACCACATAACGTAATACGTGATAACGTTATACCGTATAACGTAATACTTTGTAACCTTATACCTTATAACGCTGTACAACATAAAGTAGTACGTTATAACGTTATACCATATAACGTAATACTTTATAACGTTATACCTTATAACGTTGTACAACATAAAGTAATACGTTATAACGTTATACCATATAACGTAATACGTTATAATGTTATACCATATAACGTTATACCATATAACGTAATACGTTATAACGTTGTACCATATAACGTAATACGTTATAACGTTGTACCATATAACGTAATACGTTATAACGTTATACCGTATAACGTAATACGTTATAACGTTATACCATATAACGTATTACGTTATAACGTTATACCTTATAACGTTATACCATATAACGTAATACGTTATAACGTTATACCTTATAACGTTATACCATATAACGTAATAAGTTATAACGTTATACCTTATAACGTTGTACTACATAACGTAATACGTTATAACGTTATACCTTACAACGTTGTACTACATAACGTAATACGTTATAACGTTGTACCATATAACGTATTACGTTATAACGTTATACCTTATAACGTTGTACTACATAACGTAATACGTTATAACGTTATACCATATAACATAATACGTTATATCGTTATACCTTATAACGTTGTACCACATAAAGTAATACGTTATAACGTTATACCATATAACGTAATACGTTATAACGTTGTACCATGTAACTTAATACGTTATAACGTTGTACCATATAACGTAATACGTTATAACGTTATACCGTATAACGTAATACGTTATAACGTTGTAGCATATAACGTATTACGTTATAACGTCATACCATATAACGTAATACGTTATAACGTTATACCATATAACGTTATACCATATAACGTAATACGTTATAACGTTGTACCATATAACGTAATACGTTATAACGTTGTACCATATAACGTATTACGTTATAACGTTATACCTTATAACGTTGTACTACATAACGTAATACGTTATAACGTTGTACCATATAACGTATTACGTTATAACGTTATACCTTATAACGTTGTACTACATAACGTAATACGTTATAACGTTATACCTTATAACGTTGTACTACATAACGCAATACGTTATAACGTTATAACTTATAACGTTGTACTACATAAATTAATACGTTATAACGTTATACCATATAACGTTGTACCTCATAACGTAATACGTTATAACGTTATACCATATAACGTAATACGTTATAATGTTATACCATTTAACGTTATAGTATATAACGTATTACGTTATAACGTTATACCATATAACGGTATACCATATAACGTAATACGTTATAACGTTGTACCATATAACGTATTACGTTATGACGTTATACCTTATAACGTTGTACCACATAACGTAATACGTGATAACGTTATACCTTATAACGTTGTACTACATAACGTAATACGTTATAACGTTATACCATATAACGTAATACTTTATAACGTTATACCTTATAACGTTGTACTACATAAAGTAATACGTTATAACGTTATACCATATAACGTAATACGTTATAACGTTATACCATATAACGTAATACGTGATAACGTTATACCTTATAACGTTGTACTACATAACGTAATACGTTATAACGTTATACCATATAACATAATACGTTATATCGTTATACCTTATAACGTTGTACCACATAAAGTAATACGTTATAACGTTATACCATATAACGTAATACGTTATAACGTTATACCGTATAACTTAATACGTTATAACGTTGTACCATATAACGTATTACGTTATAACGTTATTCCTTATAACGTTGTACTACATAACGTAATACGTTATAACGTTATACCTTATAACGTTGTACTACATAACGTAATACGATATAACGTTATACCATACAACGTTGTACTACATAACGTAATACGTTATAACGTTATACCATATAACGTAATACGTTATAACGTTATACCATATAACATAATATTATTATTATTATTATTTATTATATCGTTATACCTTATAACGTTGTACCTCATAAAGTAATACGTTATAACGTTGTACCATATAACGTATTACGTTATAACGTTATACCTTATAACGTTGTACTACATAACGTAATACGTTATAACGTTATACCTTATAACGTTGTACTACATAACGCAATACGTTATAACGTTATAACTTATAACGTTGTACTACATAAATTAATACGTTATAACGTTATACCATATAACGTTGTACCTCATAACGTAATACGTTATAACGTTATACCATATAACGTAATACGTTATAATGTTATACCATTTAACGTTATAGTATATAACGTATTACGTTATAACGTTATACCATATAACGGTATACCATATAACGTAATACGTTATAACGTTGTACCATATAACGTATTACGTTATGACGTTATACCTTATAACGTTGTACCACATAACGTAATACGTGATAACGTTATACCTTATAACGTTGTACTACATAACGTAATACGTTATAACGTTATACCATATAACGTAATACTTTATAACGTTATACCTTATAACGTTGTACTACATAAAGTAATACGTTATAACGTTATACCATATAACGTAATACGTTATAACGTTATACCATATAACGTTATACTATATAACGTAATATGTTATAACGTTATGCCATACAACGTAATACGTTATAACGTTGTACCATATAACGTATTACGTTATAACGTTATACCTTATAACATTGTACTACATAACGTAATACGTTATTACGTTATACCATATAACATAATACGTTATATCGTTATACCTTATAACGTTGTACCACATAAAGTAATACGTTATAACGTTATACCATATAACGTAATACGTTATAACGTTATACCATATAACGTAATACGTTATAACGTTGTACCATATAACGTAATACGTTATAAGGTTGTACCATGTAACGTAATACGTTATAACGTTGTACCATATAACGTAATACGTTATAACGTTATACCGTATAACGTAATACGTTATAACGTTGTACCATATAACGTATTACGTTATAACGTTATACCTTATAACGTTGTACTACATAACGTAATACGTTATAACGTTATACCATATAACATAATACGTTATATCGTTATACCTTATAACGTTGTACCACATAAAGTAATACGTTATAACGTTATACCATATAACGTAATACGTTATAACGTTATACCGTATAACGTAATACGTTATAACGTTGTACCATATAACGTATTACGTTATAACGTTATACCTTATAACGTTGTACTACATAACGTAATACGTTATAACGTTATACCTTATAACGTTGTACTACATAACGTAATACGATATAACGTTATACCATACAACGTTGTACTACATAACGTAATACGTTATAACGTTATACCATATAACGTAATACGTTATAACGTTATACCATATAACGTAATACGTTATAACGTTATACCTTATAACGTTGTGCTACATAACGTAATACGTTATAACGTTATGCCATATAGCGTTATAATATATAACGTATTACGTTATACTATATAACGTAATACGTTATAACGTTATACCATTTAACGTAATACGTTATAACGTTATACCATATAACGTAATACGTTATAACGTTATACCTTATAACGTTGTACAACATAAAGTAATACGTTATAACGTTATACCATATAACGTAATACGTTATAATGTTATACCATATAACGTTATACCATATAACGTAATACGTTATAACGTTGTACCATATAACGTAATACGTTATAACGTTATACCTTATAACGTTGTACTACATAACGTAATACGTTATAACGTTATGCCATATAGCGTTATACTATATAACGTATTACGTTATACTATATAACGTAATACGTTATAACGTTATACCATATAACGTTATACCATATAACATAATACGTTATATCGTTATACATTATAACGTTGTACCACATAAAGTAATACGTTATAACGTTGTACCATATAACGTAATACGTTATAACGTTGTACCATGTAACGTAATACGTTATAACGTTGTACCATATAACGTAATACGTTATAACGTTATACCGTATAACGTAATACGTTTTAACGTTGTACCATATAACGTAATACGTTATAACGTTATACCTTATAACGTTATACCATATAACGTAATACGTTATAACGTTATAACTTATAACGTTGTACTACATAAATTAATACGTTATAACGTTATACCATATAACGTTGTACCTCATAACGTAATACGTTATAACGTTATACCATATAACGTAATACGTTATAATGTTATACCATTTAACGTTATAGTATATAACGTATTACGTTATAACGTTATACCATATAACGGTATACCATATATCGTAATACGTTATAACGTTGTACCATATAACGTATTACGTTATGACGTTATACCTTATAACGTTGTACCACATAACGTAATACGTGATAACGTTATACCTTATAACGTTGTACTACATAAAGTAATACGTTATAACGTTATACCATATAACGTAATACGTTATAACGTTATACCATATAACGTAATACGTTATAACGTTATACCATATAACGTTATACTATATAACGTAATATGTTATAACGTTATACCATACAACGTAATACGTTATAACGTTGTACCATATAAAGTATTAAGTTATAACGTTATACCTTATAACGTTGTACTACATAACGTAATACGTTATAACGTTATACCATATAACATAATACGTTATATCGTTATACCTTATAACGTTGTACCACATAAAGTAATACGTTATAACGTTATACCATATAACGTAATACGTTATAACGTTGTACCATGTAACTTAATACGTTATAACGTTGTACCATATAACGTAATACGTTATAACGTTATACCGTATAACGTAATACGTTATAACGTTGTAGCATATAACGTATTACGTTATAACGTCATACCATATAACGTAATGCGTTATAACGTTATACCATATAACGTTATACCATATAACGTAATACGTTATAACGTTGTACCATATAACGTAATACGTTATAACGTTGTACCATATAACGTATTACGTTATAACGTTATACCTTATAACGTTGTACTACATAACGTAATACGTTATAACGTTGTACCATATAACGTATTACGTTATAACGTTATACCTTATAACGTTGTACTACATAACGTAATACATTATAACGTTATACCTTATAACGTTGTACTACATAACGCAATACGTTATAACGTTATAACTTATAACGTTGTACTACATAAATTAATACGTTATAACGTTATACCATATAACGTTGTACCTCATAACGTAATACGTTATAACGTTATACCATATAACGTAATACGTTATAATGTTATACCATTTAACGTTATAGTATATAACGTATTACGTTATAACGTTATACCATATAACGGTATACCATATAACGTAATACGTTATAACGTTGTACCATATAACGTATTACGTTATGACGTTATACCTTATAACGTTGTACCACATAACGTAATACGTGATAACGTTATACCTTATAACGTTGTACTACATAACGTAATACGTTATAACGTTATACCATATAACGTAATACTTTATAACGTTATACCTTATAACGTTGTACTACATAAAGTAATACGTTATAACGTTATACCATATAACGTAATACGTTATAACGTTATACCATATAACGTAATACGTTATAACGTTATACCATATAACGTTATACTATATAACGTAATATGTTATAACGTTATACCATACAACGTAATACGTTATAACGTTGTACCATATAACGTATTACGTTATAACGTTATACCTTATAACGTTGTACTACATAACGTAATACGTTATAACGTTATACCATATAACATAATACGTTATATCGTTATACCTTATAACGTTGTACCACATAAAGTAATACGTTATAACGTTATACCATATAACGTAATACGTTATAACGTTATACCATATAACGTAATACGTTATAACGTTGTACCATATAACGTAATACGTTATAACGTTGTACCATGTAACGTAATACGTTATAACGTTGTACCATATAACGTAATACGTTATAACGTTATACCGTATAACGTAATACGTTATAACGTTGTACCATATAACGTATTACGTTATAACGTTATACCTTATAACGTTGTACTACATAACGTAATACGTTATAACGTTATACCATATAACATAATACGTTATATCGTTATACCTTATAACGTTGTACCACATAAAGTAATACGTTATAACGTTATACCATATAACGTAATACGTTATAACGTTATACCGTATAACGTAATACGTTATAACGTTGTACCATATAACGTATTACGTTATAACGTTATTCCTTATAACGTTGTACTACATAACGTAATACGTTATAACGTTATACCTTATAACGTTGTACTACATAACGTAATACGATATAACGTTATACCACACAACGTTGTACTACATAACGTAATACGTTATAACGTTATACCATATAACGTAATACGTTATAACGTTATACCATATAACGTAATACGTTATAACGTTATACCTTATAACATTGTACTACATAACGTAATACGTTATAACGTTATGCCATATAGCGTTATACTATATAACGTATTACGTTATACTATATAACGTAATACGTTATAACGTTATACCATATAACGTTATACCATATAACATAATACGTTATATCGTTATAGCTTATAACGTTGTACCTCATAAAGTAATACGTTATAACGTTGTACCATATAACGTATTACGTTATAACGTTATACCTTATAACGTTGTACTACATAACGTAATACGTTATAACGTTATACCTTATAACGTTGTACTACATAACGCAATACGTTATAACGTTATAACTTATAACGTTGTACTACATAAATTAATACGTTATAACGTTATACCATATAACGTTGTACCTCATAACGTAATACGTTATAACGTTATACCATATAACGTAATACGTTATAATGTTATACCATATAACGTTATAGTATATAACGTATTACGTTATAACGTTATACCATATAACGGTATACCATATAACGTAATACGTTATAACGTTGTACCATATAACGTATTACGTTATGACGTTATACCTTATAACGTTGTACCACATAACGTAATACGTGATAACGTTATACCTTATAACGTTGTACTACATAACGTAATACGTTATAACGTTATACCATATAACGTAATACTTTATAACGTTATACCTTATAACGTTGTACTACATAAAGTAATACGTTATAACGTTATACCATATAACGTAATACGTTATAACGTTATACCATATAACGTAATACGTTATAACGTTGTACCATATAACGTAATACGTTATAAGGTTGTACCATGTAACGTAATACGTTATAACGTTGTACCATATAACGTAATACGTTATAACGTTATACCGTATAATGTAATACGTTATAACGTTGTACCATATAACGTATTACGTTATAACGTTATACCTTATAACGTTGTACTACATAACGTAATACGTTATAACGTTATACCATATAACATAATACGTTATATCGTTATACCTTATAACGTTGTACCACATAAAGTAATACGTTATAACGTTATACCATATAACGTAATACGTTATAACGTTATACCGTATAACGTAATACGTTATAACGTTGTACCATATAACGTATTACGTTATAACGTTATACCTTATAACGTTGTACTACATAACGTAATACGTTATAACGTTATACCTTATAACGTTGTACTACATAACGTAATACGATATAACGTTATACCATACAACGTTGTACTACATAACGTAATACGTTATAACGTTATACCATATAACGTAATACGTTATAACGTTATACCATATAACGTAATACGTTATAACGTTATACCTTATAACGTTGTACTACATAACGTAATACGTTATAACGTTATGCCATATAGCGTTATAATATATAACGTATAACGTTATACTATATAACGTAATACGTTATAACGTTATACCATATAACGTTATACCATATAACATAATACGTTATATCGTTATACCTTATAACGTTGTACCTCATAAAGTAATACGTTATAACGTTGTACCATATAACGTAATACGTTATAACGTTGTACCATGTAACGTAATACGTTATAACGTTGTACCATATAACGTAATACGTTATAACGTTATACCGTATAACGTAATACGTTATAACGTTGTACCATATAACGTATTACGTTATAACGTTATACCTTATAACGTTGTACTACATAACGTAATACGTTATAACGTTATACCTTATAACGTTGTACTACATAACGCAATACGTTATAACGTTATAACTTATAACGTTGTACTACATAAATTAATACGTTATAACGTTATACCATATAACGTTGTACCCCATAACGTAATACGTTATAACGTTATACCATATAACGTAATACGTTATAATGTTATACCATTTAACGTTATAGTATATAACGTATTACGTTATAACGTTATACCATATAACGGTATACCATATAACGTAATACGTTATAACGTTGTACCATATAACGTATTACGTTATGACGTTATACCTTATAACGTTGTACCACATAACGTAATACGTGATAACGTTATACCTTATAACGTTGTACTACATAACGTAATACGTTATAACGTTATACCATATAACGTAATACTTTATAACGTTATACCTTATAACGTTGTACTACATAAAGTAATACGTTATAATTTTATACCATATAACGTAATACGTTATAACGTTATACCATATAACGTAATACGTTATAACGTTATACCATATAACGTTATACTATATAACGTAATATGTTATAACGTTATACCATACAACGTAATACGTTATAACGTTGTACCATATAACGTATTACGTTATAACGTTATACCTTATAACGTTGTACTACATAACGTAATACGTTATAACGTTATACCATATAACATAATACGTTATATCGTTATACCTTATAACGTTGTACCACATAAAGTAATACGTTATAACGTTATACCATATAACGTAATACGTTATAACGTTATACCATATAACGTAATACGTTATAACGTTGTACCATATAACGTAATACGTTATAACGTTGTACCATGTAACGTAATACGTTATAACGTTGTACCATATAACGTAATACGTTATAACGTTATACCGTATAACGTAATACGTCATAACGTTGTACCATATAACGTATTACGTTATAACGTTATACCTTATAACGTTGTACTACATAACGTAATACGTTATAACGTTATACCATATAACGTAATACGTTATAACGTTATACCTTATAACGTTGTACTACATAACGTAATACGTTATAACGTTATGCCATATAGCGTTATAATATATAACGTATTACGTTATACTATATAACGTAATACGTTATAACGTTATACCATATAACGTTATACCATATAACATAATACGTTATATCGTTATAACTTATAACGTTGTACCTCATAAAGTAATACGTTATAACGTTGTACCATATAACGTAATACGTTATAACGTTGTACCATGTAACGTAATACGTTATAACGTTGTACCATATAACGTAATACGTTATAACGTTATACCGTATAACGTAATACGTTATAACGTTGTACCATATAACGTATTACGTTATAACGTTATACCTTATAACGTTGTACTACATAACGTAATACGTTATAACGTTATACCTTATAACGTTGTACTACATAACGCAATACGTTATAACGTTATAACTTATAACGTTGTACTACATAAATTAATACGTTATAACGTTATACCATATAACGTTGTACCTCATAACGTAATACGTTATAACGGTATACCATATAACGTAATACGTTATAATGTTATACCATTTAACGTTATAGTATATAACGTATTACGTTATAACGTTATACCATATAACGGTATACCATATAACGTAATACGTTATAACGTTGTACCATATAACGTATTACGTTATGACGTTATACCTTATAACGTTGTACCACATAACGTAATACGTGATAACGTTATACCGTATAACGTAATACTTTGTAACGTTATACCTTATAACGCTGTACAACATAAAGTAGTACGTTATAACGTTATACCATATAACGTAATACTTTATAACGTTATACCTTATAACGTTGTACTACATAACGTAATACGTTATAACGTTATACCATATAACGTAATACGTTATAACGTTATACCATATAACGTAATACGTTATAACGTTATACCATATAACGTTGTACCTCATAACGTAATACGTTATAACGTTATACCATATAACGTAATACGTTATAATGTTATACCATTTAACGTTATAGTATATAACGTATTACGTTATAACGTTATACCATATAACGGTATACCATATAACGTAATACGTTATAACGTTGTACCATATAACGTATTACGTTATGACGTTATACCTTATAACGTTGTACCACATAACGTAATACGTGATAACGTTATACCTTATAACGTTGTACTACATAACGTAATACGTTATAACGTTATACCATATAACGTAATACTTTATAACGTTATACCTTATAACGTTGTACTACATAAAGTAATACGTTATAACGATATACCATATAACGTAATACGTTATAACGTTATACCATATAACGTAATACGTTATAACGTTATACCATATAACGTTATACTATATAACGTAATATGTTATAACGTTATACCATACAACGTAATACGTTATAACGTTGTACCATATAACGTATTACGTTATGACGTTATACCTTATAACGTTGTACCACATAGCGTAATACGTGATAACGTTATACCTTATAACGTTGTACTACATAACGTAATACGTTATAACGTTATACCATATAACGTAATACTTTATAACGTTATACCTTATAACGTTGTACTACATAAAGTAATACGTTATAACGATATACCATATAACGTAATACGTTATAACGTTATACCATATAACATAATACGTTATATCGTTATACCTTATAACGTTGTACCACATAAAGTAATACGTTATAACGTTATACCATATAACGTAATACGTTATAACGTTATACCATATAACGTAATACGTTATAACGTTGTACCATGTAACGTAATACGTTATAACGTTGTACCATATAACGTAATACGTTATAACGTTATACCGTATAACGTAATACGTCATAACGTTGTACCATATAACGTATTACGTTATAACGTTATACCTTATAACGTTGTACTACATAACGTAATACGTTATAACGTTATACCATATAACGTAATACGTTATAACGTTATACCTTATAACGTTGTACTACATAACGTAATACGTTATAACGTTATGCCATATAGCGTTATAATATATAACGTATTACGTTATACTATATAACGTAATACGTTATAACGTTGTACCATGTAACGTAATACGTTATAACGTTGTACCATATAACGTAATACGTTATAACGTTATACCGTATAACGTAATACGTCATAACGTTGTACCATATAACGTATTACGTTATAACGTTATACCTTATAACGTTGTACTACATAACGTAATACGTTATAACGTTATACCATATAACGTAATACGTTATAACGTTATACCTTATAACGTTGTACTACATAACGTAATACGTTATAACGTTATGCCATATAGCGTTATAATATATAACGTATTACGTTATACTATATAACGTAATACGTTATAACGTTATACCATATAACGTTATACCATATAACATAATACGTTATATCGTTATACCTTATAACGTTGTACCTCATAAAGTAATACGTTATAACGTTGTACCATATAACGTAATACGTTATAACGTTGTACCATGTAACGTAATACGTTATAACGTTGTACCATATAACGTAATACGTTATAACGTTATACCGTATAACGTAATACGTTATAACGTTGTACCATATAACGTATTACGTTATAACGTTATACCTTATAACGTTGGACTACATAACGTAATACGTTATAACGTTATACCTTATAACGTTGTACTACATAACGCAATACGTTATAACGTTATAACTTATAACGTTGTACTACATAAATTAATACGTTATAACGTTATACCATATAACGTTGTACCTCATAACGTAATACGTTATAACGTTATACCATATAACGTAATACGTTATAATGTTATACCATTTAACGTTATAGTATATAACGTATTACGTTATAACGTTATACTATATAACGGTATACCATATAACGTAATACGTTATAACGTTGTACCATATAACGTATTACGTTATGACGTTATACCTTATAACGTTGTACCACATAACGTAATACGTGATAACGTTATACCGTATAACGTAATACTTTGTAACGTTATACCGTATAACGTAATACGTTATAACGTTATACCATATAACGTATTACGTTATAACGTTATACCTTATAACGTTATACCATATAACGTAATACGTTATAACGTTATACCATATAACGTAATACGTTATAACGTTATACCATATAACGTTATACCATATAACGTAATACGTTATAACGTTGTACCATATAACGTAATACGTTATAACGTTGTACCATATAACGTAATACGTTATAACGTTATACCGTATAACGTAATACGTTATAACGTTATACCATATAACGTATTACGTTATAACGTTATACCTTATAACGTTATACCATATAACGTAATACGTTATAACGTTATACCTTATAACGTTATACCATATAACGTAATACGTTATAACGTTATACCATATAACGTAATACGTTATAACGTTATACCATATAACGTATTACGTTATAACGTTATACCTTATAACGTTATACCATATAACGTAATACGTTATAATGTTATACCATATAACGTTATACCATATAACGTAATACGTTATAGCGTTGTACCATATAACGTAATACGTTATAACGTTATACCTTATAACGTTGTACTACATAACGTAATACGTTATAACGTTATGCCATATAGCGTTATACTATATAACGTATTACGTTATACTATATAACGTAATACGTTATAACGTTATACCATATAACGTTATACCATATAACATAATACGTTATATCGTTATACATTATAACGTTGTACCACATAAAGTAATACGTTATAACGTTGTACCATATAACGTAATACGTTATAACGTTGTACCATGTAACGTAATACGTTATAACGTTGTACCATATAACGTAATACGTTATAACGTTATACCGTATAACGTAATACGTTTTAACGTTGTACCATATAACGTATTATGTTATAACGTTATACCTTATAACGTTGTACTACATAACGTAATACGTTATAACGTTATACCTTATAACGTTGTACTACATAACGCAATACGTTATAACGTTATAACTTATAACGTTGTACTACATAAATTAATACGTTATAACGTTATACCATATAACGTTGTACCTCATAACGTAATACGTTATAACGTTATACCATATAACGTAATACGTTATAATGTTATACCATTTAACGTTATAGTATATAACGTATTACGTTATAACGTTATACCATATAACGGTATACCATATAACGTAATACGTTATAACGTTGTACTACATAACGTAATACCTTATAACGTTATACCATATAACGTAATACTATATAACGTTATACCTTATAACGTTGTACTACATAAAGTAATACGTTATAACGTTATACCATACAACGTAATACGTTATAACGTTGTACCATATAACGTATTACGTTATAACGTTATACCTTATAACGTTGTACTACATAACGTAATACGTTATAACGTTATACCATATAACATAATACGTTATACCATATAACATAATACGTTATATCGTTATACCGTATAACGTTGTACCACATAAATTAATACGTTATAACGTTATACCATATAACGTAATGCGATATAACGTTATACCGTATAACGTTATACCATATAACGTAATACGTTATAACGTTGTACCATATAACGTAATACGTTATAACGTTGTACCATGTAACTTAATACGTTATAACGTTGTACCATATAACGTAATACGTTATAACGTTATACCGTATAACGTAATACGTTATAACGTCATACCATATAACGTAATACGTTATAACGTTATACCATATAACGTTATACCATATAACGTAATACGTTATAACGTTGTACCATATAACGTAATACGTTATAACGTTGTACCATGTAACTTAATACGTTATAACGTTGTACCATATAACGTAATACGTTATAACGTTATACCGTATAACGTAATACGTTATAACGTTGTACCATATAACGTATTACGTTATAACGTTATACCTTATAACGTTGTACTACATAACGTAATACGTTATAACGTTATACCGTATAACGTAATACGTTATAACGTTGTAGCATATAACGTATTACGTTATAACGTCATACCATATAACGTAATACGTTATAACGTTATACCATATAACGTTATACCATATAACGTAATACGTTATAACGTTGTACCATATAACGTAATACGTTATAACGTTATACCGTATAACGTAATACGTTATAACGTTGTACCATATAACGTATTACGTTATAACGTTATACCTTATAACGTTGTACTACATAACGTAATACGTTATAACGTTATACCGTATAACGTAATACGTTATAACGTTGTACCATATAACGTAATACGTTATAACGTTATACCGTATAACGTAATACGTTATAACGTTGTACCATGTAACTTAATACGTTATAACGTTGTACCATATAACGTAATACGTTATAACGTTATACCGTATAACGTAATACGTTGTAACGTCATACCATATAACGTAATACGTTATAACGTTATACCATATAACGTTATACCATATAACGTAATACGTTATAACGTTGTACCATATAACGTAATACGTTATAACGTTGTACCATGTAACTTAATACGTTATAACGTTGTACCATATAACGTAATACGTTATAACGTTATACCGTATAACGTAATACGTTATAACGTTGTACCATATAACGTATTACGTTATAACGTTATACCATATAACGGTATACCATATATCGTAATACGTTATAACGTTGTACCATATAACGTATTACGTTATGACGTTATACCTTATAACGTTGTACCATGTAACTTAATACGTTATAACGTTGTACCATATAACGTAATACGTTATAACGTTATACCGTATAACGTAATACGTTATAACGTTGTAGCATATAACGTATTACGTTATAACGTCATACCATATAACGTAATACGTTATAACGTTATACCATATAACGTTATACCATATAACGTAATACGTTATAACGTTGTACCATATAACGTAATACGTTATAACGTTGTACCATGTAACTTAATACGTTATAACGTTGTACCATATAACGTAATACGTTATAACGTTATACCGTATAACGTAATACGTTATAACGTTGTACCATATAACGTATTACGTTATAACGTTATACCTTATAACGTTGTACTACATAACGTAATACGTTATAACGTTATACCTTATAACGTTGTACTACATAACGCAATACGTTATAACGTTATAACTTATAACGTTGTACTACATAAATTAATACGTTATAACGTTATACCATATAACGTTGTACCTCATAACGTAATACGTTATAACGTTATACCATATAACGTAATACGTTATAATGTTATACCTTATAACGTTGTACCACATAACGTAATACGTGATAACGTTATACCGTATAACGTAATACTTTGTAACCTTATACCTTATAACGCTGTACAACATAAAGTAGTACGTTATAACGTTATACCATATAACGTAATACTTTATAACGTTATACCTTATAACGTTGTACAACATAAAGTAATACGTTATAACGTTATACCATATAACGTAATACGTTATAATGTTATACCATATAACGTTATACCATATAACGTAATACGTTATAACGTTGTACCATATAACGTAATACGTTATAACGTTGTACCATATAACGTAATACGTTATAACGTTATACCGTATAACGTAATACGTTATAACGTTATACCATATAACGTATTACGTTATAACGTTATACCTTATAACGTTATACCATATAACGTAATACGTTATAACGTTATACCTTATAACGTTATACCATATAACGTAATAAGTTATAACGTTATACCTTATAACGTTGTACTACATAACGTAATACGTTATAACGTTATACCTTACAACGTTGTACTACATAACGTAATACGTTATAACGTTATACCATTTAACGTAATACGTTATAACGTTATACCATATAACGTAATACGTTATAACGTTATACCTTATAACGTTGTACAACATAAAGTAATACGTTATAACGTTATACCATATAACGTAATACGTTATAATGTTATACCATATAACGTTATACCATATAACGTAATACGTTATAACGTTGTACCATATAACGTAATACGTTATAACGTTATACCTTATAACGTTGTACTACATAACGTAATACGTTATAACGTTATGCCATATAGCGTTATACTATATAACGTATTACGTTATACTATATAACGTAATACGTTATAACGTTATACCATATAACGTTATACCATATAACATAATACGTTATATCGTTATACATTATAACGTTGTACCACATAAAGTAATACGTTATAACGTTGTACCATATAACGTAATACGTTATAACGTTGTACCATGTAACGTAATACGTTATAACGTTGTACCATATAACGTAATACGTTATAACGTTATACCGTATAACGTAATACGTTTTAACGTTGTACCATATAACGTAATACGTTATAACGTTATACCTTATAACGTTATACCATATAACGTAATACGTTATAACGTTATAACTTATAACGTTGTACTACATAAATTAATACGTTATAACGTTATACCATATAACGTTGTACCTCATAACGTAATACGTTATAACGTTATACCATATAACGTAATACGTTATAATGTTATACCATTTAACGTTATAGTATATAACGTATTACGTTATAACGTTATACCATATAACGGTATACCATATATCGTAATACGTTATAACGTTGTACCATATAACGTATTACGTTATGACGTTATACCTTATAACGTTGTACCACATAACGTAATACGTGATAACGTTATACCTTATAACGTTGTACTACATAAAGTAATACGTTATAACGTTATACCATATAACGTAATACGTTATAACGTTATACCATATAACGTAATACGTTATAACGTTATACCATATAACGTTATACTATATAACGTAATATGTTATAACGTTATACCATACAACGTAATACGTTATAACGTTGTACCATATAACGTATTACGTTATAACGTTATACCTTATAACGTTGTACTACATAACGTAATACGTTATAACGTTATACCATATAACATAATACGTTATATCGTTATACCTTATAACGTTGTACCACATAAAGTAATACGTTATAACGTTATACCATATAACGTAATACGTTATAACGTTGTACCATGTAACTTAATACGTTATAACGTTGTACCATATAACGTAATACGTTATAACGTTATACCGTATAACGTAATACGTTATAACGTTGTAGCATATAACGTATTACGTTATAACGTCATACCATATAACGTAATACGTTATAACGTTATACCATATAACGTTATACCATATAACGTAATACGTTATAACGTTGTACCATATAACGTAATACGTTATAACGTTGTACCATATAACGTATTACGTTATAACGTTATACCTTATAACGTTGTACTACATAACGTAATACGTTATAACGTTATACCTTATAACGTTGTACTACATAACGCAATACGTTATAACGTTATAACTTATAACGTTGTACTACATAAATTAATACGTTATAACGTTATACCATATAACGTTGTACCTCATAACGTAATACGTTATAACGTTATACCATATAACGTAATACGTTATAATGTTATACCATTTAACGTTATAGTATATAACGTATTACGTTATAACGTTATACCATATAACGGTATACCATATAACGTAATACGTTATAACGTTGTACCATATAACGTATTACGTTATGACGTTATACCTTATAACGTTGTACCACATAACGTAATACGTGATAACGTTATACCTTATAACGTTGTACTACATAACGTAATACGTTATAACGTTATACCATATAACGTAATACTTTATAACGTTATACCTTATAACGTTGTACTACATAAAGTAATACGTTATAACGTTATACCATATAACGTAATACGTTATAACGTTATACCATATAACGTAATACGTTATAACGTTATACCATATAACGTTATACTATATAACGTAATATGTTATAACGTTATACCATACAACGTAATACGTTATAACGTTGTACCATATAACGTATTACGTTATAACGTTATACCTTATAACGTTGTACTACATAACGTAATACGTTATAACGTTATACCATATAACATAATACGTTATATCGTTATACCTTATAACGTTGTACCACGTAAAGTAATACGTTATAACGTTATACCATATAACGTAATACGTTATAACGTTATACCATATAACGTAATACGTTATAACGTTGTACCATATAACGTAATACGTTATAACGTTGTACCATGTAACGTAATACGTTATAACGTTGTACCATATAACGTAATACGTTATAACGTTATACCGTATAACGTAATACGTTATAACGTTGTACCATATAACGTATTACGTTATAACGTTATACCTTATAACGTTGTACTACATAACGTAATACGTTATAACGTTATACCATATAACATAATACGTTATATCGTTATACCTTATAACGTTGTACCACATAAAGTAATACGTTATAACGTTATACCATATAACGTAATACGTTATAACGTTATACCGTATAACGTAATACGTTATAACGTTGTACCATATAACGTATTACGTTATAACGTTATTCCTTATAACGTTGTACTACATAACGTAATACGTTATAACGTTATACCTTATAACGTTGTACTACATAACGTAATACGATATAACGTTATACCATACAACGTTGTACTACATAACGTAATAAGTTATAACGTTATACCATATAACGTAATACGTTATAACGTTATACCATATAACGTAATACGTTATAACGTTATACCTTATAACATTGTACTACATAACGTAATACGTTATAACGTTATGCCATATAGCGTTATACTATATAACGTATTACGTTATACTATATAACGTAATACGTTATAACGTTATACCATATAACGTTATACCATATAACATAATACGTTATATCGTTATACCTTATAACGTTGTACCTCATAAAGTAATACGTTATAACGTTGTACCATATAACGTATTACGTTATAACGTTATACCTTATAACGTTGTACTACATAACGTAATACGTTATAACGTTATACCTTATAACGTTGTACTACATAACGCAATACGTTATAACGTTATAACTTATAACGTTGTACTACATAAATTAATACGTTATAACGTTATACCATATAACGTTGTACCTCATAACGTAATACGTTATAACGTTATACCATATAACGTAATACGTTATAATGTTATACCATTTAACGTTATAGTATATAACGTATTACGTTATAACGTTATACCATATAACGGTATACCATATAACGTAATACGTTATAACGTTGTACCATATAACGTATTACGTTATGACGTTATACCTTATAACGTTGTACCACATAACGTAATACGTGATAACGTTATACCTTATAACGTTGTACTACATAACGTAATACGTTATAACGTTATACCATATAACGTAATACTTTATAACGTTATACCTTATAACGTTGTACTACATAAAGTAATACGTTATAACGTTATACCATATAACGTAATACGTTATAACGTTATACCATATAACGTTATACTATATAACGTAATATGTTATAACGTTATGCCATACAACGTAATACGTTATAACGTTGTACCATATAACGTATTACGTTATAACGTTATACCTTATAACATTGTACTACATAACGTAATACGTTATAACGTTATACCATATAACATAATACGTTATATCGTTATACCTTATAACGTTGTACCACATAAAGTAATACGTTATAACGTTATACCATATAACGTAATACGTTATAACGTTATACCATATAACGTAATACGTTATAACGTTGTACCATATAACGTAATACGTTATAATGTTATACCATTTAACGTTATAGTATATAACGTATTACGTTATAACGTTATACCATATAACGGTATACCATATAACGTAATACGTTATAACGTTGTACCATATAACGTATTACGTTATGACGTTATACCTTATAACGTTGTACCACATAACGTAATACGTGATAACGTTATACCTTATAACGTTGTACTACATAACGTAATACGTTATAACGTTATACCATATAACGTAATACTTTATAACGTTATACCTTATAACGTTGTACTACATAAAGTAATACGTTATAACGTTATACCATATAACGTAATACGTTATAACGTTATACCATATAACGTTATACTATATAACGTAATATGTTATAACGTTATGCCATACAACGTAATACGTTATAACGTTGTACCATATAACGTATTACGTTATAACGTTATACCTTATAACATTGTACTACATAACGTAATACGTTATAACGTTATACCATATAACATAATACGTTATATCGTTATACCTTATAACGTTGTACCACATAAAGTAATACGTTATAACGTTATACCATATAACGTAATACGTTATAACGTTATACCATATAACGTAATACGTTATAACGTTGTACCATATAACGTAATACGTTATAAGGTTGTACCATGTAACGTAATACGTTATAACGTTGTACCATATAACGTAATACGTTATAACGTTATACCGTATAACGTAATACGTTATAACGTTGTACCATATAACGTATTACGTTATAACGTTATACCTTATAACGTTGTACTACATAACGTAATACGTTATAACGTTATACCATATAACATAATACGTTATATCGTTATACCTTATAACGTTGTACCACATAAAGTAATACGTTATAACGTTATACCATATAACGTAATACGTTATAACGTTATACCGTATAACGTAATACGTTATAACGTTGTACCATATAACGTTATACTATATAACGTAATATGTTATAACGTTATACCATACAACGTAATACGTTATAACGTTGTACCATATAACGTATTACGTTATAACGTTATACCTTATAACGTTGTACTACATAACGTAATACGTTATAACGTTATACCATATAACATAATACGTTATATCGTTATACCTTATAACGTTGTACCACATAAAGTAATACGTTATAACGTTATACCATATAACGTAATACGTTATAACGTTATACCATATAACGTAATACGTTATAACGTTGTACCATATAACGTAATACGTTATAACGTTGTACCATGTAACGTAATACGTTATAACGTTGTACCATATAACGTAATACGTTATAACGTTATACCGTATAACGTAATACGTCATAACGTTGTACCATATAACGTATTACGTTATAACGTTATACCTTATAACGTTGTACTACATAACGTAATACGTTATAACGTTATACCATATAACGTAATACGTTATAACGTTATACCTTATAACGTTGTACTACATAACGTAATACGTTATAACGTTATGCCATATAGCGTTATAATATATAACGTATTACGTTATACTATATAACGTAATACGTTATAACGTTATACCATATAACGTTATACCATATAACATAATACGTTATATCGTTATACCTTATAACGTTGTACCTCATAAAGTAATACGTTATAACGTTGTACCATATAACGTAATACGTTATAACGTTGTACCATGTAACGTAATACGTTATAACGTTGTACCATATAACGTAATACGTTATAACGTTATACCGTATAACGTAATACGTTATAACGTTGTACCATATAACGTATTACGTTATAACGTTATACCTTATAACGTTGTACTACATAACGTAATACGTTATAACGTTATACCTTATAACATTGTACTACATAACGTAATACGTTATAACGTTATACCATATAACATAATACGTTATATCGTTATACCTTATAACGTTGTACCACATAAAGTAATACGTTATAACGTTATACCATATAACGTAATACGTTATAACGTTATACCATATAACGTAATACGTTATAACGTTGTACCATATAACGTAATACGTTATAAGGTTGTACCATGTAACGTAATACGTTATAACGTTGTACCATATAACGTAATACGTTATAACGTTATACCGTATAACGTAATACGTTATAACGTTGTACCATATAACGTATTACGTTATAACGTTATACCTTATAACGTTGTACTACATAACGTAATACGTTATAACGTTATACCATATAACATAATACGTTATATCGTTATACCTTATAACGTTGTACCACATAAAGTAATACGTTATAACGTTATACCATATAACGTAATACGTTATAACGTTATACCGTATAACGTAATACGTTATAACGTTGTACCATATAACGTTATACTATATAACGTAATATGTTATAACGTTATACCATACAACGTAATACGTTATAACGTTGTACCATATAACGTATTACGTTATAACGTTATACCTTATAACGTTGTACTACATAACGTAATACGTTATAACGTTATACCATATAACATAATACGTTATATCGTTATACCTTATAACGTTGTACCACATAAAGTAATACGTTATAACGTTATACCATATAACGTAATACGTTATAACGTTATACCATATAACGTAATACGTTATAACGTTGTACCATATAACGTAATACGTTATAACGTTGTACCATGTAACGTAATACGTTATAACGTTGTACCATATAACGTAATACGTTATAACGTTATACCGTATAACGTAATACGTCATAACGTTGTACCATATAACGTATTACGTTATAACGTTATACCTTATAACGTTGTACTACATAACGTAATACGTTATAACGTTATACCATATAACGTAATACGTTATAACGTTATACCTTATAACGTTGTACTACATAACGTAATACGTTATAACGTCATACCGTATAACGTAATACGTTATAACGTTGTAGCATATAACGTATTACGTTATAACGTCATACCATATAACGTAATACGTTATAACGTTATACCATATAACGTTATACCATATAACGTAATACGTTATAACGTTGTACCATATAACGTAATACGTTATAACGTTGTACCATGTAACTTAATACGTTATAACGTTGTACCATATAACGTAATACGTTATAACGTTATACCGTATAACGTAATACGTTATAACGTTGTACCATGTAACTTAATACGTTATAACGTTGTACCATATAACGTAATACGTTATAACGTTATACCGTATAACGTAATACGTTGTAACGTCATACCATATAACGTAATACGTTATAACGTTATACCATATAACGTTATACCATATAACGTAATACGTTATAACGTTGTACCATATAACGTAATACGTTATAACGTTGTACCATGTAACTTAATACGTTATAACGTTGTACCATATAACGTAATACGTTATAACGTTATACCGTATAACGTAATACGTTATAACGTTGTACCATATAACGTATTACGTTATAACGTTATACCATATAACGGTATACCATATATCGTAATACGTTATAACGTTGTACCATATAACGTATTACGTTATGACGTTATACCTTATAACGTTGTACCATGTAACTTAATACGTTATAACGTTGTACCATATAACGTAATACGTTATAACGTTATACCGTATAACGTAATACGTTATAACGTTGTAGCATATAACGTATTACGTTATAACGTCATACCATATAACGTAATACGTTATAACGTTATACCATATAACGTTATACCATATAACGTAATACGTTATAACGTTGTACCATATAACGTAATACGTTATAACGTTGTACCATGTAACTTAATACGTTATAACGTTGTACCATATAACGTAATACGTTATAACGTTATACCGTATAACGTAATACGTTATAACGTTGTACCATATAACGTATTACGTTATAACGTTATACCTTATAACGTTGTACTACATAACGTAATACGTTATAACGTTATACCTTATAACGTTGTACTACATAACGCAATACGTTATAACGTTATAACTTATAACGTTGTACTACATAAATTAATACGTTATAACGTTATACCATATAACGTTGTACCTCATAACGTAATACGTTATAACGTTATACCATATAACGTAATACGTTATAATGTTATACCTTATAACGTTGTACCACATAACGTAATACGTGATAACGTTATACCGTATAACGTAATACTTTGTAACCTTATACCTTATAACGCTGTACAACATAAAGTAGTACGTTATAACGTTATACCATATAACGTAATACTTTATAACGTTATACCTTATAACGTTGTACAACATAAAGTAATACGTTATAACGTTATACCATATAACGTAATACGTTATAATGTTATACCATATAACGTTATACCATATAACGTAATACGTTATAACGTTGTACCATATAACGTAATACGTTATAACGTTGTACCATATAACGTAATACGTTATAACGTTATACCGTATAACGTAATACGTTATAACGTTATACCATATAACGTATTACGTTATAACGTTATACCTTATAACGTTATACCATATAACGTAATACGTTATAACGTTATACCTTATAACGTTATACCATATAACGTAATAAGTTATAACGTTATACCTTATAACGTTGTACTACATAACGTAATACGTTATAACGTTATACCTTACAACGTTGTACTACATAACGTAATACGTTATAACGTTATACCATTTAACGTAATACGTTATAACGTTATACCATATAACGTAATACGTTATAACGTTATACCTTATAACGTTGTACAACATAAAGTAATACGTTATAACGTTATACCATATAACGTAATACGTTATAATGTTATACCATATAACGTTATACCATATAACGTAATACGTTATAACGTTGTACCATATAACGTAATACGTTATAACGTTATACCTTATAACGTTGTACTACATAACGTAATACGTTATAACGTTATGCCATATAGCGTTATACTATATAACGTATTACGTTATACTATATAACGTAATACGTTATAACGTTATACCATATAACGTTATACCATATAACATAATACGTTATATCGTTATACATTATAACGTTGTACCACATAAAGTAATACGTTATAACGTTGTACCATATAACGTAATACGTTATAACGTTGTACCATGTAACGTAATACGTTATAACGTTGTACCATATAACGTAATACGTTATAACGTTATACCGTATAACGTAATACGTTTTAACGTTGTACCATATAACGTAATACGTTATAACGTTATACCTTATAACGTTATACCATATAACGTAATACGTTATAACGTTATAACTTATAACGTTGTACTACATAAATTAATACGTTATAACGTTATACCATATAACGTTGTACCTCATAACGTAATACGTTATAACGTTATACCATATAACGTAATACGTTATAATGTTATACTATTTAACGTTATAGTATATAACGTATTACGTTATAACGTTATACCATATAACGGTATACCATATATCGTAATACGTTATAACGTTGTACCATATAACGTATTACGTTATGACGTTATACCTTATAACGTTGTACCACGTAACGTAATACGTGATAACGTTATACCTTATAACGTTGTACTACATAAAGTAATACGTTATAACGTTATACCATATAACGTAATACGTTATAACGTTATACCATATAACGTAATACGTTATAACGTTATACCATATAACGTTATACTATATAACGTAATATGTTATAACGTTATACCATACAACGTAATACGTTATAACGTTGTACCATATAACGTATTACGTTATAACGTTATACCTTATAACGTTGTACTACATAACGTAATACGTTATAACGTTATACCATATAACATAATACGTTATATCGTTATACCTTATAACGTTGTACCACATAAAGTAATACGTTATAACGTTATACCATATAACGTAATACGTTATAACGTTGTACCATGTAACTTAATACGTTATAACGTTGTACCATATAACGTAATACGTTATAACGTTATACCGTATAACGTAATACGTTATAACGTTGTAGCATATAACGTATTACGTTATAACGTCATACCATATAACGTAATACGTTATAACGTTATACCATATAACGTTATACCATATAACGTAATACGTTATAACGTTGTACCATATAACGTAATACGTTATAACGTTGTACCATATAACGTATTACGTTATAACGTTATACCTTATAACGTTGTACTACATAACGTAATACGTTATAACGTTGTACCATATAACGTATTACGTTATAACGTTATACCTTATAACGTTGTACTACATAACGTAATACGTTATAACGTTATACCTTATAACGTTGTACTACATAACGCAATACGTTATAACGTTATAACTTATAACGTTGTACTACATAAATTAATACGTTATAACGTTATACCATATAACGTTGTACCTCATAACGTAATACGTTATAACGTTATACCATATAACGTAATACGTTATAATGTTATACCATTTAACGTTATAGTATATAACGTATTACGTTATAACGTTATACCATATAACGGTATACCATATATCGTAATACGTTATAACGTTGTACCATATAACGTATTACGTTATGACGTTATACCTTATAACGTTGTACCACATAACGTAATACGTGATAACGTTATACCTTATAACGTTGTACTACATAAAGTAATACGTTATAACGTTATACCATATAACGTAATACGTTATAACGTTATACCATATAACGTAATACGTTATAACGTTATACCATATAACGTTATACTATATAACGTAATATGTTATAACGTTATACCATACAACGTAATACGTTATAACGTTGTACCATATAACGTATTACGTTATAACGTTATACCTTATAACGTTGTACTACATAACGTAATACGTTATAACGTTATACCATATAACATAATACGTTATATCGTTATACCTTATAACGTTGTACCACATAAAGTAATACGTTATAACGTTATACCATATAACGTAATACGTTATAACGTTGTACCATGTAACTTAATACGTTATAACGTTGTACCATATAACGTAATACGTTATAACGTTATACCGTATAACGTAATACGTTATAACGTTGTAGCATATAACGTATTACGTTATAACGTCATACCATATAACGTAATACGTTATAACGTTATACCATATAACGTTATACCATATAACGTAATACGTTATAACGTTGTACCATATAACGTAATACGTTATAACGTTGTACCATATAACGTATTACGTTATAACGTTATACCTTATAACGTTGTACTACATAACGTAATACGTTATAACGTTGTACCATATAACGTATTACGTTATAACGTTATACCTTATAACGTTGTACTACATAACGTAATACGTTATAACGTTATACCTTATAACGTTGTACTACATAACGCAATACGTTATAACGTTATAACTTATAACGTTGTACTACATAAATTAATACGTTATAACGTTATACCATATAACGTTGTACCTCATAACGTAATACGTTATAACGTTATACCATATAACGTAATACGTTATAATGTTATACCATTTAACGTTATAGTATATAACGTATTACGTTATAACGTTATACCATATAACGGTATACCATATAACGTAATACGTTATAACGTTATACCATATAACGTAATACTTTATAACGTTATACCTTATAACGTTGTACTACATAAAGTAATACGTTATAACGTTATACCATATAACGTAATACGTTATAACGTTATACCATATAACGTAATACGTTATAACGTTATACCATATAACGTTATACTATATAACGTAATATGTTATAACGTTATACCATACAACGTAATACGTTATAACGTTGTACCATATAACGTATTACGTTATAACGTTATACCTTATAACGTTGTACTACATAACGTAATACGTTATAACGTTATACCATATAACATAATACGTTATATCGTTATACCTTATAACGTTGTACCACGTAAAGTAATACGTTATAACGTTATACCATATAACGTAATACGTTATAACGTTATACCATATAACGTAATACGTTATAACGTTGTACCATATAACGTAATACGTTATAACGTTGTACCATGTAACGTAATACGTTATAACGTTGTACCATATAACGTAATACGTTATAACGTTATACCGTATAACGTAATACGTTATAACGTTGTACCATATAACGTATTACGTTATAACGTTATACCTTATAACGTTGTACTACATAACGTAATACGTTATAACGTTATACCATATAACATAATACGTTATATCGTTATACCTTATAACGTTGTACCACATAAAGTAATACGTTATAACGTTATACCATATAACGTAATACGTTATAACGTTATACCGTATAACGTAATACGTTATAACGTTGTACCATATAACGTATTACGTTATAACGTTATTCCTTATAACGTTGTACTACATAACGTAATACGTTATAACGTTATACCTTATAACGTTGTACTACATAACGTAATACGATATAACGTTATACCATACAACGTTGTACTACATAACGTAATAAGTTATAACGTTATACCATATAACGTAATACGTTATAACGTTATACCATATA
The DNA here is from genome assembly GCF_040668555.2 of Bombus flavifrons. Lineage (NCBI taxonomy): Eukaryota > Metazoa > Arthropoda > Insecta > Hymenoptera > Apidae > Bombus > Bombus flavifrons. The sequence goes on from NC_138447.1 coordinate 4,195,375, forward strand.
ACGTAATACGTTATAACGTTATACCTTATAACATTGTACTACATAACGTAATACGTTATAACGTTATGCCATATAGCGTTATACTATATAACGTATTACGTTATACTATATAACGTAATACGTTATAACGTTATACCATATAACGTTATACCATATAACATAATACGTTATATCGTTATACCTTATAACGTTGTACCTCATAAAGTAATACGTTATAACGTTGTACCATATAACGTATTACGTTATAACGTTATACCTTATAACGTTGTACTACATAACGTAATACGTTATAACGTTATACCTTATAACGTTGTACTACATAACGCAATACGTTATAACGTTATAACTTATAACGTTGTACTACATAAATTAATACGTTATAACGTTATACCATATAACGTTGTACCTCATAACGTAATACGTTATAACGTTATACCATATAACGTAATACGTTATAATGTTATACCATTTAACGTTATAGTATATAACGTATTACGTTATAACGTTATACCATATAACGGTATACCATATAACGTAATACGTTATAACGTTGTACCATATAACGTATTACGTTATGACGTTATACCTTATAACGTTGTACCACATAACGTAATACGTGATAACGTTATACCTTATAACGTTGTACTACATAACGTAATACGTTATAACGTTATACCATATAACGTAATACTTTATAACGTTATACCTTATAACGTTGTACTACATAAAGTAATACGTTATAACGTTATACCATATAACGTAATACGTTATAACGTTATACCATATAACGTTATACTATATAACGTAATATGTTATAACGTTATGCCATACAACGTAATACGTTATAACGTTGTACCATATAACGTATTACGTTATAACGTTATACCTTATAACATTGTACTACATAACGTAATACGTTATAACGTTATACCATATAACATAATACGTTATATCGTTATACCTTATAACGTTGTACCACATAAAGTAATACGTTATAACGTTATACCATATAACGTAATACGTTATAACGTTATACCATATAACGTAATACGTTATAACGTTGTACCATATAACGTAATACGTTATAATGTTATACCATTTAACGTTATAGTATATAACGTATTACGTTATAACGTTATACCATATAACGGTATACCATATAACGTAATACGTTATAACGTTGTACCATATAACGTATTACGTTATGACGTTATACCTTATAACGTTGTACCACATAACGTAATACGTGATAACGTTATACCTTATAACGTTGTACTACATAACGTAATACGTTATAACGTTATACCATATAACGTAATACTTTATAACGTTATACCTTATAACGTTGTACTACATAAAGTAATACGTTATAACGTTATACCATATAACGTAATACGTTATAACGTTATACCATATAACGTTATACTATATAACGTAATATGTTATAACGTTATGCCATACAACGTAATACGTTATAACGTTGTACCATATAACGTATTACGTTATAACGTTATACCTTATAACATTGTACTACATAACGTAATACGTTATAACGTTATACCATATAACATAATACGTTATATCGTTATACCTTATAACGTTGTACCACATAAAGTAATACGTTATAACGTTATACCATATAACGTAATACGTTATAACGTTATACCATATAACGTAATACGTTATAACGTTGTACCATATAACGTAATACGTTATAAGGTTGTACCATGTAACGTAATACGTTATAACGTTGTACCATATAACGTAATACGTTATAACGTTATACCGTATAACGTAATACGTTATAACGTTGTACCATATAACGTATTACGTTATAACGTTATACCTTATAACGTTGTACTACATAACGTAATACGTTATAACGTTATACCATATAACATAATACGTTATATCGTTATACCTTATAACGTTGTACCACATAAAGTAATACGTTATAACGTTATACCATATAACGTAATACGTTATAACGTTATACCGTATAACGTAATACGTTATAACGTTGTACCATATAACGTTATACTATATAACGTAATATGTTATAACGTTATACCATACAACGTAATACGTTATAACGTTGTACCATATAACGTATTACGTTATAACGTTATACCTTATAACGTTGTACTACATAACGTAATACGTTATAACGTTATACCATATAACATAATACGTTATATCGTTATACCTTATAACGTTGTACCACATAAAGTAATACGTTATAACGTTATACCATATAACGTAATACGTTATAACGTTATACCATATAACGTAATACGTTATAACGTTGTACCATATAACGTAATACGTTATAACGTTGTACCATGTAACGTAATACGTTATAACGTTGTACCATATAACGTAATACGTTATAACGTTATACCGTATAACGTAATACGTCATAACGTTGTACCATATAACGTATTACGTTATAACGTTATACCTTATAACGTTGTACTACATAACGTAATACGTTATAACGTTATACCATATAACGTAATACGTTATAACGTTATACCTTATAACGTTGTACTACATAACGTAATACGTTATAACGTTATGCCATATAGCGTTATAATATATAACGTATTACGTTATACTATATAACGTAATACGTTATAACGTTATACCATATAACGTTATACCATATAACATAATACGTTATATCGTTATACCTTATAACGTTGTACCTCATAAAGTAATACGTTATAACGTTGTACCATATAACGTAATACGTTATAACGTTGTACCATGTAACGTAATACGTTATAACGTTGTACCATATAACGTAATACGTTATAACGTTATACCGTATAACGTAATACGTTATAACGTTGTACCATATAACGTATTACGTTATAACGTTATACCTTATAACGTTGTACTACATAACGTAATACGTTATAACGTTATACCTTATAACATTGTACTACATAACGTAATACGTTATAACGTTATACCATATAACATAATACGTTATATCGTTATACCTTATAACGTTGTACCACATAAAGTAATACGTTATAACGTTATACCATATAACGTAATACGTTATAACGTTATACCATATAACGTAATACGTTATAACGTTGTACCATATAACGTAATACGTTATAAGGTTGTACCATGTAACGTAATACGTTATAACGTTGTACCATATAACGTAATACGTTATAACGTTATACCGTATAACGTAATACGTTATAACGTTGTACCATATAACGTATTACGTTATAACGTTATACCTTATAACGTTGTACTACATAACGTAATACGTTATAACGTTATACCATATAACATAATACGTTATATCGTTATACCTTATAACGTTGTACCACATAAAGTAATACGTTATAACGTTATACCATATAACGTAATACGTTATAACGTTATACCGTATAACGTAATACGTTATAACGTTGTACCATATAACGTTATACTATATAACGTAATATGTTATAACGTTATACCATACAACGTAATACGTTATAACGTTGTACCATATAACGTATTACGTTATAACGTTATACCTTATAACGTTGTACTACATAACGTAATACGTTATAACGTTATACCATATAACATAATACGTTATATCGTTATACCTTATAACGTTGTACCACATAAAGTAATACGTTATAACGTTATACCATATAACGTAATACGTTATAACGTTATACCATATAACGTAATACGTTATAACGTTGTACCATATAACGTAATACGTTATAACGTTGTACCATGTAACGTAATACGTTATAACGTTGTACCATATAACGTAATACGTTATAACGTTATACCGTATAACGTAATACGTCATAACGTTGTACCATATAACGTATTACGTTATAACGTTATACCTTATAACGTTGTACTACATAACGTAATACGTTATAACGTTATACCATATAACGTAATACGTTATAACGTTATACCTTATAACGTTGTACTACATAACGTAATACGTTATAACGTTATGCCATATAGCGTTATAATATATAACGTATTACGTTATACTATATAACGTAATACGTTATAACGTTATACCATATAACGTAATACGTTATAATGTTATACCATTTAACGTTATAGTATATAACGTATTACGTTATAACGTTATACCATATAACGGTATACCATATAACGTAATACGTTATAACGTTGTACCATATAACGTATTACGTTATGACGTTATACCTTATAACGTTGTACCACATAACGTAATACGTGATAACGTTATACCTTATAACGTTGTACTACATAACGTAATACGTTATAACGTTATACCATATAACGTAATACTTTATAACGTTATACCTTATAACGTTGTACTACATAAAGTAATACGTTATAACGTTATACCATATAACGTAATACGTTATAACGTTATACCATATAACGTTATACTATATAACGTAATATGTTATAACGTTATGCCATACAACGTAATACGTTATAACGTTGTACCATATAACGTATTACGTTATAACGTTATACCTTATAACATTGTACTACATAACGTAATACGTTATAACGTTATACCATATAACATAATACGTTATATCGTTATACCTTATAACGTTGTACCACATAAAGTAATACGTTATAACGTTATACCATATAACGTAATACGTTATAACGTTATACCATATAACGTAATACGTTATAACGTTGTACCATATAACGTAATACGTTATAATGTTATACCATTTAACGTTATAGTATATAACGTATTACGTTATAACGTTATACCATATAACGGTATACCATATAACGTAATACGTTATAACGTTGTACCATATAACGTATTACGTTATGACGTTATACCTTATAACGTTGTACCACATAACGTAATACGTGATAACGTTATACCTTATAACGTTGTACTACATAACGTAATACGTTATAACGTTATACCATATAACGTAATACTTTATAACGTTATACCTTATAACGTTGTACTACATAAAGTAATACGTTATAACGTTATACCATATAACGTAATACGTTATAACGTTATACCATATAACGTTATACTATATAACGTAATATGTTATAACGTTATGCCATACAACGTAATACGTTATAACGTTGTACCATATAACGTATTACGTTATAACGTTATACCTTATAACATTGTACTACATAACGTAATACGTTATAACGTTATACCATATAACATAATACGTTATATCGTTATACCTTATAACGTTGTACCACATAAAGTAATACGTTATAACGTTATACCATATAACGTAATACGTTATAACGTTATACCATATAACGTAATACGTTATAACGTTGTACCATATAACGTAATACGTTATAAGGTTGTACCATGTAACGTAATACGTTATAACGTTGTACCATATAACGTAATACGTTATAACGTTATACCGTATAACGTAATACGTTATAACGTTGTACCATATAACGTATTACGTTATAACGTTATACCTTATAACGTTGTACTACATAACGTAATACGTTATAACGTTATACCATATAACATAATACTTTATATCGTTATACCTTATAACGTTGTACCACATAAAGTAATACGTTATAACGTTATACCATATAACGTAATACGTTATAACGTTATACCGTATAACGTAATACGTTATAACGTTGTACCATATAACGTTATACTATATAACGTAATATGTTATAACGTTATACCATACAACGTAATACGTTATAACGTTGTACCATATAACGTATTACGTTATAACGTTATACCTTATAACGTTGTACTACATAACGTAATACGTTATAACGTTATACCATATAACATAATACGTTATATCGTTATACCTTATAACGTTGTACCACATAAAGTAATACGTTATAACGTTATACCATATAACGTAATACGTTATAACGTTATACCATATAACGTAATACGTTATAACGTTGTACCATATAACGTAATACGTTATAACGTTGTACCATGTAACGTAATACGTTATAACGTTGTACCATATAACGTAATACGTTATAACGTTATACCGTATAACGTAATACGTCATAACGTTGTACCATATAACGTATTACGTTATAACGTTATACCTTATAACGTTGTACTACATAACGTAATACGTTATAACGTTATACCATATAACGTAATACGTTATAACGTTATACCTTATAACGTTGTACTACATAACGTAATACGTTATAACGTTATGCCATATAGCGTTATAATATATAACGTATTACGTTATACTATATAACGTAATACGTTATAACGTTATACCATATAACGTTATACCATATAACATAATACGTTATATCGTTATACCTTATAACGTTGTACCTCATAAAGTAATACGTTATAACGTTGTACCATATAACGTAATACGTTATAACGTTGTACCATGTAACGTAATACGTTATAACGTTGTACCATATAACGTAATACGTTATAACGTTATACCGTATAACGTAATACGTTATAACGTTGTACCATATAACGTATTACGTTATAACGTTATACCTTATAACGTTGTACTACATAACGTAATACGTTATAACGTTATACCTTATAACATTGTACTACATAACGTAATACGTTATAACGTTATACCATATAACATAATACGTTATATCGTTATACCTTATAACGTTGTACCACATAAAGTAATACGTTATAACGTTATACCATATAACGTAATACGTTATAACGTTATACCATATAACGTAATACGTTATAACGTTGTACCATATAACGTAATACGTTATAAGGTTGTACCATGTAACGTAATACGTTATAACGTTGTACCATATAACGTAATACGTTATAACGTTATACCGTATAACGTAATACGTTATAACGTTGTACCATATAACGTATTACGTTATAACGTTATACCTTATAACGTTGTACTACATAACGTAATACGTTATAACGTTATACCATATAACATAATACGTTATATCGTTATACCTTATAACGTTGTACCACATAAAGTAATACGTTATAACGTTATACCATATAACGTAATACGTTATAACGTTATACCGTATAACGTAATACGTTATAACGTTGTACCATATAACGTTATACTATATAACGTAATATGTTATAACGTTATACCATACAACGTAATACGTTATAACGTTGTACCATATAACGTATTACGTTATAACGTTATACCTTATAACGTTGTACTACATAACGTAATACGTTATAACGTTATACCATATAACATAATACGTTATATCGTTATACCTTATAACGTTGTACCACATAAAGTAATACGTTATAACGTTATACCATATAACGTAATACGTTATAACGTTATACCATATAACGTAATACGTTATAACGTTGTACCATATAACGTAATACGTTATAACGTTGTACCATGTAACGTAATACGTTATAACGTTGTACCATATAACGTAATACGTTATAACGTTATACCGTATAACGTAATACGTCATAACGTTGTACCATATAACGTATTACGTTATAACGTTATACCTTATAACGTTGTACTACATAACGTAATACGTTATAACGTTATACCATATAACGTAATACGTTATAACGTTATACCTTATAACGTTGTACTACATAACGTAATACGTTATAACGTTATGCCATATAGCGTTATAATATATAACGTATTACGTTATACTATATAACGTAATACGTTATAACGTTATACCATATAACGTAATACGTTATAATGTTATACCATTTAACGTTATAGTATATAACGTATTACGTTATAACGTTATACCATATAACGGTATACCATATAACGTAATACGTTATAACGTTGTACCATATAACGTATTACGTTATGACGTTATACCTTATAACGTTGTACCACATAACGTAATACGTGATAACGTTATACCTTATAACGTTGTACTACATAACGTAATACGTTATAACGTTATACCATATAACGTAATACTTTATAACGTTATACCTTATAACGTTGTACTACATAAAGTAATACGTTATAACGTTATACCATATAACGTAATACGTTATAACGTTATACCATATAACGTTATACTATATAACGTAATATGTTATAACGTTATGCCATACAACGTAATACGTTATAACGTTGTACCATATAACGTATTACGTTATAACGTTATACCTTATAACATTGTACTACATAACGTAATACGTTATAACGTTATACCATATAACATAATACGTTATATCGTTATACCTTATAACGTTGTACCACATAAAGTAATACGTTATAACGTTATACCATATAACGTAATACGTTATAACGTTATACCATATAACGTAATACGTTATAACGTTGTACCATATAACGTAATACGTTATAATGTTATACCATTTAACGTTATAGTATATAACGTATTACGTTATAACGTTATACCATATAACGGTATACCATATAACGTAATACGTTATAACGTTGTACCATATAACGTATTACGTTATGACGTTATACCTTATAACGTTGTACCACATAACGTAATACGTGATAACGTTATACCTTATAACGTTGTACTACATAACGTAATACGTTATAACGTTATACCATATAACGTAATACTTTATAACGTTATACCTTATAACGTTGTACTACATAAAGTAATACGTTATAACGTTATACCATATAACGTAATACGTTATAACGTTATACCATATAACGTTATACTATATAACGTAATATGTTATAACGTTATGCCATACAACGTAATACGTTATAACGTTGTACCATATAACGTATTACGTTATAACGTTATACCTTATAACATTGTACTACATAACGTAATACGTTATAACGTTATACCATATAACATAATACGTTATATCGTTATACCTTATAACGTTGTACCACATAAAGTAATACGTTATAACGTTATACCATATAACGTAATACGTTATAACGTTATACCATATAACGTAATACGTTATAACGTTGTACCATATAACGTAATACGTTATAAGGTTGTACCATGTAACGTAATACGTTATAACGTTGTACCATATAACGTAATACGTTATAACGTTATACCGTATAACGTAATACGTTATAACGTTGTACCATATAACGTATTACGTTATAACGTTATACCTTATAACGTTGTACTACATAACGTAATACGTTATAACGTTATACCATATAACATAATACTTTATATCGTTATACCTTATAACGTTGTACCACATAAAGTAATACGTTATAACGTTATACCATATAACGTAATACGTTATAACGTTATACCGTATAACGTAATACGTTATAACGTTGTACCATATAACGTTATACTATATAACGTAATATGTTATAACGTTATACCATACAACGTAATACGTTATAACGTTGTACCATATAACGTATTACGTTATAACGTTATACCTTATAACGTTGTACTACATAACGTAATACGTTATAACGTTATACCATATAACATAATACGTTATATCGTTATACCTTATAACGTTGTACCACATAAAGTAATACGTTATAACGTTATACCATATAACGTAATACGTTATAACGTTATACCATATAACGTAATACGTTATAACGTTGTACCATATAACGTAATACGTTATAACGTTGTACCATGTAACGTAATACGTTATAACGTTGTACCATATAACGTAATACGTTATAACGTTATACCGTATAACGTAATACGTCATAACGTTGTACCATATAACGTATTACGTTATAACGTTATACCTTATAACGTTGTACTACATAACGTAATACGTTATAACGTTATACCATATAACGTAATACGTTATAACGTTATACCTTATAACGTTGTACTACATAACGTAATACGTTATAACGTTATGCCATATAGCGTTATAATATATAACGTATTACGTTATACTATATAACGTAATACGTTATAACGTTATACCATATAACGTTATACCATATAACATAATACGTTATATCGTTATACCTTATAACGTTGTACCTCATAAAGTAATACGTTATAACGTTGTACCATATAACGTAATACGTTATAACGTTGTACCATGTAACGTAATACGTTATAACGTTGTACCATATAACGTAATACGTTATAACGTTATACCGTATAACGTAATACGTTATAACGTTGTACCATATAACGTATTACGTTATAACGTTATACCTTATAACGTTGTACTACATAACGTAATACGTTATAACGTTATACCTTATAACATTGTACTACATAACGTAATACGTTATAACGTTATACCATATAACATAATACGTTATATCGTTATACCTTATAACGTTGTACCACATAAAGTAATACGTTATAACGTTATACCATATAACGTAATACGTTATAACGTTATACCATATAACGTAATACGTTATAACGTTGTACCATATAACGTAATACGTTATAAGGTTGTACCATGTAACGTAATACGTTATAACGTTGTACCATATAACGTAATACGTTATAACGTTATACCGTATAACGTAATACGTTATAACGTTGTACCATATAACGTATTACGTTATAACGTTATACCTTATAACGTTGTACTACATAACGTAATACGTTATAACGTTATACCATATAACATAATACGTTATATCGTTATACCTTATAACGTTGTACCACATAAAGTAATACGTTATAACGTTATACCATATAACGTAATACGTTATAACGTTATACCGTATAACGTAATACGTTATAACGTTGTACCATATAACGTTATACTATATAACGTAATATGTTATAACGTTATACCATACAACGTAATACGTTATAACGTTGTACCATATAACGTATTACGTTATAACGTTATACCTTATAACGTTGTACTACATAACGTAATACGTTATAACGTTATACCATATAACATAATACGTTATATCGTTATACCTTATAACGTTGTACCACATAAAGTAATACGTTATAACGTTATACCATATAACGTAATACGTTATAACGTTATACCATATAACGTAATACGTTATAACGTTGTACCATATAACGTAATACGTTATAACGTTGTACCATGTAACGTAATACGTTATAACGTTGTACCATATAACGTAATACGTTATAACGTTATACCGTATAACGTAATACGTCATAACGTTGTACCATATAACGTATTACGTTATAACGTTATACCTTATAACGTTGTACTACATAACGTAATACGTTATAACGTTATACCATATAACGTAATACGTTATAACGTTATACCTTATAACGTTGTACTACATAACGTAATACGTTATAACGTTATGCCATATAGCGTTATAATATATAACGTATTACGTTATACTATATAACGTAATACGTTATAACGTTGTACCATGTAACGTAATACGTTATAACGTTGTACCATATAACGTAATACGTTATAACGTTATACCGTATAACGTAATACGTTATAACGTTGTACCATATAACGTATTACGTTATAACGTTATACCTTATAACGTTGTACTACATAACGTAATACGTTATAACGTTATACCTTATAACGTTGTACTACATAACGCAATACGTTATAACGTTATAACTTATAACGTTGTACTACATAAATTAATACGTTATAACGTTATACCATATAACGTTGTACCTCATAACGTAATACGTTATAACGTTATACCATATAACGTAATACGTTATAATGTTATACCATTTAACGTTATAGTATATAACGTATTACGTTATAACGTTATACCATATAACGGTATACCATATAACGTAATACGTTATAACGTTGTACCATATAACGTATTACGTTATGACGTTATACCTTATAACGTTGTACCACATAACGTAATACGTGATAACGTTATACCGTATAACGTAATACTTTGTAACGTTATACCTTATAACGCTGTACAACATAAAGTAGTACGTTATAACGTTATACCATATAACGTAATACTTTATAACGTTATACCTTATAACGTTGTACAACATAAAGTAATACGTTATAACGTTATACCATATAACGTAATACGTTATAACGTTATACCATATAACGTTATACCATATAACGTAATACGTTATAACGTTGTACCATATAACGTAATACGTTATAACGTTGTACCATATAACGTAATACGTTATAACGTTATACCGTATAACGTAATACGTTATAACGTTATACCATATAACGTATTACGTTATAACGTTATACCTTATAACGTTATACCATATAACGTAATACGTTATAACGTTATACCTTATAACGTTATACCATATAACGTAATACGTTATAACGTTATACCGTATAACGTAATACGTTATAACGTTATACCATATAACGTATTACGTTATAACGTTATACCTTATAACGTTATACCATATAACGTAATACGTTATAATGTTATACCACATAACGTTATACCATATAACGTAATACGTTATAGCGTTGTACCATATAACGTAATACGTTATAACGTTATACCTTATAACGTTGTACTACATAACGTAATACGTTATAACGTTATGCCATATAGCGTTATACTATATAACGTATTACGTTATACTATATAACGTAATACGTTATAACGTTATACCATATAACGTTATACCATATAACATAATACGTTATATCGTTATACATTATAACGTTGTACCACATAAAGTAATACGTTATAACGTTGTACCATATAACGTAATACGTTATAACGTTGTACCATGTAACGTAATACGTTATAACGTTGTACCATATAACGTAATACGTTATAACGTTATACCGTATAACGTAATACGTTTTAACGTTGTACCATATAACGTATTATGTTATAACGTTATACCTTATAACGTTGTACTACATAACGTAATACGTTATAACGTTATACCTTATAACGTTGTACTACATAACGCAATACGTTATAACGTTATAACTTATAACGTTGTACTACATAAATTAATACGTTATAACGTTATACCATATAACGTTGTACCTCATAACGTAATACGTTATAACGTTATACCATATAACGTAATACGTTATAATGTTATACCATTTAACGTTATAGTATATAACGTATTACGTTATAACGTTATACCATATAACGGTATACCATATAACGTAATACGTTATAACGTTGTACTACATAACGTAATACGTTATAACGTTATACCATATAACGTAATACTTTATAACGTTATACCTTATAACGTTGTACTACATAAAGTAATACGTTATAACGTTATACCATACAACGTAATACGTTATAACGTTGTACTACATAACGTAATACGTTATAACGTTATACCATACAACGTAATACGTTATAACGTTGTACCATATAACGTATTACGTTATAACGTTATACCTTATAACGTTGTACTACATAACGTAATACGTTATAACGTTATACCATATAACATAATACGTTATATCGTTATACCTTATAACGTTGTACCACATAAAGTAATACGTTATAACGTTATACCATATAACGTAATACGTTATAACGTTATACCATATAACGTAATACGTTATAACGTTGTACCATATAACGTAATACGTTATAACGTTGTACCATGTAACGTAATACGTTATAACGTTGTACCATATAACGTAATACGTTATAACGTTATACCGTATAACGTAATACGTCATAACGTTGTACCATATAACGTATTACGTTATAACGTTATACCTTATAACGTTGTACTACATAACGTAATACGTTATAACGTTATACCATATAACGTAATACGTTATAACGTTATACCTTATAACGTTGTACTACATAACGTAATACGTTATAACGTTATGCCATATAGCGTTATAATATATAACGTATTACGTTATACTATATAACGTAATACGTTATAACGTTATACCATATAACGTTGTACTACATAACGTAATACGTTATAACGTTATACCATATAACATAATACGTTATATCGTTATACCTTATAACGTTGTACCACATAAAGTAATACGTTATAACGTTATACCATATAACGTAATACGTTATAACGTTATACCATATAACGTAATACGTTATAACGTTGTACCATATAACGTAATACGTTATAAGGTTGTACCATGTAACGTAATACGTTATAACGTTGTACCATATAACGTAATACGTTATAACGTTATACCGTATAACGTAATACGTTATAACGTTGTACCATATAACGTATTACGTTATAACGTTATACCTTATAACGTTGTACTACATAACGTAATACGTTATAACGTTATACCATATAACATAATACGTTATATCGTTATACCTTATAACGTTGTACCACATAAAGTAATACGTTATAACGTTATACCATATAACGTAATACGTTATAACGTTATACCGTATAACGTAATACGTTATAACGTTGTACCATATAACGTTATACTATATAACGTAATATGTTATAACGTTATACCATACAACGTAATACGTTATAACGTTGTACCATATAACGTATTACGTTATAACGTTATACCTTATAACGTTGTACTACATAACGTAATACGTTATAACGTTATACCATATAACATAATACGTTATATCGTTATACCTTATAACGTTGTACCACATAAAGTAATACGTTATAACGTTATACCATATAACGTAATACGTTATAACGTTATACCATATAACGTAATACGTTATAACGTTGTACCATATAACGTAATACGTTATAACGTTGTACCATGTAACGTAATACGTTATAACGTTGTACCATATAACGTAATACGTTATAACGTTATACCGTATAACGTAATACGTCATAACGTTGTACCATATAACGTATTACGTTATAACGTTATACCTTATAACGTTGTACTACATAACGTAATACGTTATAACGTTATACCATATAACGTAATACGTTATAACGTTATACCTTATAACGTTGTACTACATAACGTAATACGTTATAACGTTATGCCATATAGCGTTATAATATATAACGTATTACGTTATACTATATAACGTAATACGTTATAACGTTATACCATATAACGTTATACCATATAACATAATACGTTATATCGTTATACCTTATAACGTTGTACCTCATAAAGTAATACGTTATAACGTTGTACCATATAACGTAATACGTTATAACGTTGTACCATGTAACGTAATACGTTATAACGTTGTACCATATAACGTAATACGTTATAACGTTATACCGTATAACGTAATACGTTATAACGTTGTACCATATAACGTATTACGTTATAACGTTATACCTTATAACGTTGTACTACATAACGTAATACGTTATAACGTTATACCTTATAACGTTGTACTACATAACGCAATACGTTATAACGTTATAACTTATAACGTTGTACTACATAAATTAATACGTTATAACGTTATACCATATAACGTTGTACCTCATAACGTAATACGTTATAACGTTATACCATATAACGTAATACGTTATAATGTTATACCATTTAACGTTATAGTATATAACGTATTACGTTATAACGTTATACCATATAACGGTATACCATATAACGTAATACGTTATAACGTTGTACCATATAACGTATTACGTTATGACGTTATACCTTATAACGTTGTACCACATAACGTAATACGTGATAACGTTATACCGTATAACGTAATACTTTGTAACGTTATACCTTATAACGCTGTACAACATAAAGTAGTACGTTATAACGTTATACCATATAACGTAATACTTTATAACGTTATACCTTATAACGTTGTACAACATAAAGTAATACGTTATAACGTTATACCATATAACGTAATACGTTATAACGTTATACCATATAACGTTATACCATATAACGTAATACGTTATAACGTTGTACCATATAACGTAATACGTTATAACGTTGTACCATATAACGTAATACGTTATAACGTTATACCGTATAACGTAATACGTTATAACGTTATACCATATAACGTATTACGTTATAACGTTATACCTTATAACGTTATACCATATAACGTAATACGTTATAACGTTATACCTTATAACGTTATACCATATAACGTAATACGTTATAACGTTATACCGTATAACGTAATACGTTATAACGTTATACCATATAACGTATTACGTTATAACGTTATACCTTATAACGTTATACCATATAACGTAATACGTTATAATGTTATACCACATAACGTTATACCATATAACGTAATACGTTATAGCGTTGTACCATATAACGTAATACGTTATAACGTTATACCTTATAACGTTGTACTACATAACGTAATACGTTATAACGTTATGCCATATAGCGTTATACTATATAACGTATTACGTTATACTATATAACGTAATACGTTATAACGTTATACCATATAACGTTATACCATATAACATAATACGTTATATCGTTATACATTATAACGTTGTACCACATAAAGTAATACGTTATAACGTTGTACCATATAACGTAATACGTTATAACGTTGTACCATGTAACGTAATACGTTATAACGTTGTACCATATAACGTAATACGTTATAACGTTATACCGTATAACGTAATACGTTTTAACGTTGTACCATATAACGTATTATGTTATAACGTTATACCTTATAACGTTGTACTACATAACGTAATACGTTATAACGTTATACCTTATAACGTTGTACTACATAACGCAATACGTTATAACGTTATAACTTATAACGTTGTACTACATAAATTAATACGTTATAACGTTATACCATATAACGTTGTACCTCATAACGTAATACGTTATAACGTTATACCATATAACGTAATACGTTATAATGTTATACCATTTAACGTTATAGTATATAACGTATTACGTTATAACGTTATACCATATAACGGTATACCATATAACGTAATACGTTATAACGTTGTACTACATAACGTAATACGTTATAACGTTATACCATATAACGTAATACTTTATAACGTTATACCTTATAACGTTGTACTACATAAAGTAATACGTTATAACGTTATACCATACAACGTAATACGTTATAACGTTGTACCATATAACGTATTACGTTATAACGTTATACCTTATAACGTTGTACTACATAACGTAATACGTTATAACGTTATACCATATAACATAATACGTTATACCATATAACATAATACGTTATATCGTTATACCGTATAACGTTGTACCACATAAATTAATACGTTATAACGTTATACCATATAACGTTGTACCTCATAACGTAATACGTTATAACGTTATACCATATAACGTAATGCGATATAACGTTATACCTTATAACGTTATACCATATAACGTAATACGTTATAACGTTATAACTTATAACGTTGTACTACATAAATTAATACGTTATAACGTTATACCATATAACGTTGTACCTCATAACGTAATACGTTATAACGTTATACCATATAACGTAATACGTTATAATGTTATACCATTTAACGTTATAGTATATAACGTATTACGTTATAACGTTATACCATATAACGGTATACCATATATCGTAATACGTTATAACGTTGTACCATATAACGTATTACGTTATGACGTTATACCTTATAACGTTGTACCATGTAACTTAATACGTTATAACGTTGTACCATATAACGTAATACGTTATAACGTTATACCGTATAACGTAATACGTTATAACGTTGTAGCATATAACGTATTACGTTATAACGTCATACCATATAACGTAATACGTTATAACGTTATACCATATAACGTTATACCATATAACGTAATACGTTATAACGTTGTACCATATAACGTAATACGTTATAACGTTGTACCATGTAACTTAATACGTTATAACGTTGTACCATATAACGTAATACGTTATAACGTTATACCGTATAACGTAATACGTTATAACGTTGTACCATATAACGTATTACGTTATAACGTTATACCTTATAACGTTGTACTACATAACGTAATACGTTATAACGTTATACCTTATAACGTTGTACTACATAACGCAATACGTTATAACGTTATAACTTATAACGTTGTACTACATAAATTAATACGTTATAACGTTATACCATATAACGTTGTACCTCATAACGTAATACGTTATAACGTTATACCATATAACGTAATACGTTATAATGTTATACCTTATAACGTTGTACCACATAACGTAATACGTGATAACGTTATACCTTATAACGTTGTACTACATAACGTAATACGTTATAACGTTATACCATATAACATAATACGTTATATCGTTATACCTTATAACGTTGTACCACATAAAGTAATACGTTATAACGTTATACCATATAACGTAATACGTTATAACGTTATACCATATAACGTAATACGTTATAACGTTGTACCATATAACGTATTACGTTATAACTTTATACCTTATAACATTGTACTACATAACGTAATACGTTATAACGTTATACCATATAACATAATACGTTATATCGTTATACCTTATAACGTTGTACCACATAAAGTAATACGTTATAACGTTATACCATATAACGTAATACGTTATAACGTTATACCATATAACATAATACGTTATATCGTTATACCTTATAACGTTGTACCACATAAAGTAATACGTTATAACGTTATACCATATAACGTAATACGTTATAACGTTATACCATATAACGTAATACGTTATAACGTTGTACCATATAACGTATTACGTTATAACTTTATACCTTATAACATTGTACTACATAACGTAATACGTTATAACGTTATACCATATAACATAATACGTTATATCGTTATACCTTATAACGTTGTACCACATAAAGTAATACGTTATAACGTTATACCATATAACGTAATACGTTATAACGTTATACCATATAACATAATACGTTATATCGTTATACCTTATAACGTTGTACCACATAAAGTAATACGTTATAACGTTATACCATATAACGTAATACGTTATAACGTTGTACCATATAACGTAATACGTTATAAGGTTGTACCATGTAACGTAATACGTTATAACGTTGTACCATATAACGTAATACGTTATAACGTTATACCGTATAACGTAATACGTTATAACGTTGTACCATATAACGTATTACGTTATAACGTTATACCTTATAACGTTGTACTACATAACGTAATACGTTATAACGTTATACCATATAACATAATACGTTATATCGTTATACCTTATAACGTTGTACCACATAAAGTAATACGTTATAACGTTATACCATATAACGTAATACGTTATAACGTTATACCGTATAACGTAATACGTTATAACGTTGTACCATATAACGTATTACGTTATAACGTTATACCTTATAACGTTGTACTACATAACGTAATACGTTATAACGTTATACCTTATAACGTTGTACTACATAACGTAATACGATATAACGTTATACCATACAACGTTGTACTACATAACGTAATACGTTATAACGTTATACCATATAACGTAATACGTTATAACGTTATACCATATAACGTAATACGTTATAACGTTATACCTTATAACGTTGTACTACATAACGTAATACGTTATAACGTTATGCCATATAGCGTTATAATATATAACGTATTACGTTATACTATATAACGTAATACGTTATAACGTTATACCATATAACGTTATACCATATAACATAATACGTTATATCGTTATACCTTATAACGTTGTACCTCATAAAGTAATACGTTATAACGTTGTACCATATAACGTAATACGTTATAACGTTGTACCATGTAACGTAATACGTTATAACGTTGTACCATATAACGTAATACGTTATAACGTTATACAGTATAACGTAATACGTTATAACGTTGTACCATATAACGTATTACGTTATAACGTTATACCTTATAACGTTGTACTACATAACGTAATACGTTATAACGTTATACCTTATAACGTTGTACTACATAACGCAATACGTTATAACGTTATAACTTATAACGTTGTACTACATAAATTAATACGTTATAACGTTATACCATATAACGTTGTACCTCATAACGTAATACGTTATAACGTTATACCATATAACGTAATACGTTATAATGTTATACCATTTAACGTTATAGTATATAACGTATTACGTTATAACGTTATACCATATAACGGTATACCATATAACGTAATACGTTATAACGTTGTACCATATAACGTATTACGTTATGACGTTATACCTTATAACGTTGTACCACATAACGTAATACGTGATAACGTTATACCTTATAACGTTGTACTACATAACGTAATACGTTATAACGTTATACCATATAACGTAATACTTTATAACGTTATACCTTATAACGTTGTACTACATAAAGTAATACGTTATAACGTTATACCATATAACGTAATACGTTATAACGTTATACCATATAACGTAATACGTTATAACGTTATACCATATAACGTTATACTATATAACGTAATATGTTATAACGTTATACCATACAACGTAATACGTTATAACGTTGTACCATATAACGTATTACGTTATAACGTTATACCTTATAACGTTGTACTACATAACGTAATACGTTATAACGTTATACCATATAACATAATACGTTATATCGTTATACCTTATAACGTTGTACCACATAAAGTAATACGTTATAACGTTATACCATATAACGTAATACGTTATAACGTTATACCATATAACGTAATACGTTATAACGTTGTACCATATAACGTAATACGTTATAACGTTGTACCATGTAACGTAATACGTTATAACGTTGTACCATATAACGTAATACGTTATAACGTTATACCGTATAACGTAATACGTCATAACGTTGTACCATATAACGTATTACGTTATAACGTTATACCTTATAACGTTGTACTACATAACGTAATACGTTATAACGTTATACCATATAACGTAATACGTTATAACGTTATACCTTATAACGTTGTACTACATAACGTAATACGTTATAACGTTATGCCATATAGCGTTATAATATATAACGTATTACGTTATACTATATAACGTAATACGTTATAACGTTATACCATATAACGTTATACCATATAACATAATACGTTATATCGTTATACCTTATAACGTTGTACCTCATAAAGTAATACGTTATAACGTTGTACCATATAACGTAATACGTTATAACGTTGTACCATGTAACGTAATACGTTATAACGTTGTACCATATAACGTAATACGTTATAACGTTATACCGTATAACGTAATACGTTATAACGTTGTACCATATAACGTATTACGTTATAACGTTATACCTTATAACGTTGTACTACATAACGTAATACGTTATAACGTTATACCTTATAACGTTGTACTACATAACGCAATACGTTATAACGTTATAACTTATAACGTTGTACTACATAAATTAATACGTTATAACGTTATACCATATAACGTTGTACCTCATAACGTAATACGTTATAACGTTATACCATATAACGTAATACGTTATAATGTTATACCATTTAACGTTATAGTATATAACGTATTACGTTATAACGTTATACCATATAACGGTATACCATATAACGTAATACGTTATAACGTAGTACCATATAACGTATTACGTTATGACGTTATACCTTATAACGTTGTACCACATAACGTAATACGTGATAACGTTATACCGTATAACGTAATACTTTGTAACGTTATACCTTATAACGCTGTACAACATAAAGTAGTACGTTATAACGTTATACCATATAACGTAATACTTTATAACGTTATACCTTATAACGTTGTACAACATAAAGTAATACGTTATAACGTTATACCATATAACGTAATACGTTATAACGTTATACCATATAACGATATACCATATAACGTAATACGTTATAACGTTGTACCATATAACGTAATACGTTATAACGTTGTACCATATAACGTAATACGTTATAACGTTATACCGTATAACGTAATACGTTATAACGTTATACCATATAACGTATTACGTTATAACGTTATACCTTATAACGTTATACCATATAACGTAATACGTTATAACGTTATACCTTATAACGTTATACCATATAACGTAATACGTTATAACGTTATACCGTATAACGTAATACGTTATAACGTTATACCATATAACGTATTACGTTATAACGTTATACCTTATAACGTTATACCATATAACGTAATACGTTATAATGTTATACCATATAACGTTATACCATATAACGTAATACGTTATAACGTTGTACCATATAACGTAATACGTTATAACGTTATACCTTATAACGTTGTACTACATAACGTAATACGTTATAACGTTATGCCATATAGCGTTATACTATATAACGTATTACGTTATACTATATAACGTAATACGTTATAACGTTATACCATATAACGTTATACCATATAACATAATACGTTATATCGTTATACATTATAACGTTGTACCACATAAAGTAATACGTTATAACGTTGTACCATATAACGTAATACGTTATAACGTTGTACCATGTAACGTAATACGTTATAACGTTGTACCATATAACGTAATACGTTATAACGTTATACCGTATAACGTAATACGTTTTAACGTTGTACCATATAACGTATTATGTTATAACGTTATACCTTATAACGTTGTACTACATAACGTAATACGTTATAACGTTATACCTTATAACGTTGTACTACATAACGCAATACGTTATAACGTTATAACTTATAACGTTGTACTACATAAATTAATACGTTATAACGTTATACCATATAACGTTGTACCTCATAACGTAATACGTTATAACGTTATACCATATAACGTAATACGTTATAATGTTATACCATTTAACGTTATAGTATATAACGTATTACGTTATAACGTTATACCATATAACGGTATACCATATAACGTAATACGTTATAACGTTGTACTACATAACGTAATACGTTATAACGTTATACCATATAACGTAATACTTTATAACGTTATACCTTATAACGTTGTACTACATAAAGTAATACGTTATAACGTTATACCATACAACGTAATACGTTATAACGTTGTACCATATAACGTATTACGTTATAACGTTATACCTTATAACGTTGTACTACATAACGTAATACGTTATAACGTTATACCATATAACATAATACGTTATACCATATAACATAATACGTTATATCGTTATACCGTATAACGTTGTACCACATAAATTAATACGTTATAACGTTATACCATATAACGTTGTACCTCATAACGTAATACGTTATAACGTTATACCATATAACGTAATGCGATATAACGTTATACCTTATAACGTTATACCATATAACGTAATACGTTATAACGTTATAACTTATAACGTTGTACTACATAAATTAATACGTTATAACGTTATACCATATAACGTTGTACCTCATAACGTAATACGTTATAACGTTATACCATAAAACGTAATACGTTATAATGTTATACCATTTAACGTTATAGTATATAACGTATTACGTTATAACGTTATACCATATAACGGTATACCATATATCGTAATACGTTATAACGTTGTACCATATAACGTATTACGTTATGACGTTATACCTTATAACGTTGTGCCATGTAACTTATTACGTTATAACGTTGTACCATATAACGTAATACGTTATAACGTTATACCGTATAACGTAATACGTTATAACGTTGTAGCATATAACGTATTACGTTATAACGTCATACCATATAACGTAATACGTTATAACGTTATACCATATAACGTTATACCATATAACGTAATACGTTATAACGTTATACCATATAACGTTGTACCTCATAACGTAATACGTTATAACGTTATACCATATAACGTAATACGTTATAATGTTATACCATTTAACGTTATAGTATATAACGTATTACGTTATAACGTTATACCATATAACGGTATACCATAGATCGTAATACGTTATAACGTTGTACCATATAACGTAATACGTTATAACGTTATACCGTATAACGTAATACGTTATAACGTTGTACCATATAACGTATTACGTTATAACGTTATACCTTATAACGTTGTACTACATAACGTAATACGTTATAACGTTATACCTTATAACGTTGTACTACATAACGCAATACGTTATAACGTTATAACTTATAACGTTGTACTACATAAATTAATACGTTATAACGTTATACCATATAACGTTGTACCTCATAACGTAATACGTTATAACGTTATACCATATAACGTAATACGTTATAATGTTATACCTTATAACGTTGTACCACATAACGTAATACGTGATAACGTTATACCTTATAACGTTGTACTACATAACGTAATACGTTATAACGTTATACCATATAACGTAATACTTTATAACGTTATACCTTATAACGTTGTACTACATAAAGTAATACGTTATAACGTTATACCATATAACGTAATACGTTATAACGTTATACCATATAACGTAATACGTTATAACGTTATACCATATAACGTTATACTATATAACGTAATATGTTATAACGTTATACCATACAACGTAATACGTTATAACGTTGTACCATATAACGTATTACGTTATAACGTTATACCTTATAACGTTGTAATACATAACGTAATACGTTATAACGTTATACCATATAACATAATACGTTATATCGTTATACCTTATAACGTTGTACCACATAACGTAATACGTGATAACGTTATACCTTATAACGTTGTACTACATAACGTAATACGTTATAACGTTATACCATATAACGTAATACTTTATAACGTTATACCTTATAACGTTGTACTACATAAAGTAATACGTTATAACGTTATACCATATAACGTAATACGTTATAACGTTATACCATATAACGTAATACGTTATAACGTTATACCATATAACGTTATACTATATAACGTAATATGTTATAACGTTATACCATATAACGTAATACGTTATAACGTTATACCTTATAACGTTGTACTACATAACGCAATACGTTATAACGTTATAACTTATAACGTTGTACTACATAAATTAATACGTTATAACGTTATACCATATAACGTTGTACCTCATAACGTAATACGTTATAACGTTATACCATATAACGTAATACGTTATAATGTTATACCTTATAACGTTGTACCACATAACGTAATACGTGATAACGTTATACCTTATAACGTTGTACTACATAACGTAATACGTTATAACGTTATACCATATAACGTAATACTTTATAACGTTATACCTTATAACGTTGTACTACATAAAGTAATACGTTATAACGTTATACCATATAACGTAATACGCTATAACGTTATACCATATAACGTAATACGTTATAACGTTATACCATATAACGTTATACTATATAACGTAATATGTTATAACGTTATACCATACAACGTAATACGTTATAACGTTGTACCATATAACGTATTACGTTATAACGTTATACCTTATAACGTTGTACTACATAACGTAATACGTTATAACGTTATACCATATAACATAATACGTTATATCGTTATACCTTATAACGTTGTACCACATAACGTAATACGTGATAACGTTATACCTTATAACGTTGTACTACATAACGTAATACGTTATAACGTTATACCATATAACGTAATACGTTATAACGTTATACCTTATAACGTTGTACTACATAACGCAATACGTTATAACGTTATAACTTATAACGTTGTACTACATAAATTAATACGTTATAACGTTATACCATATAACGTTGTACCTCATAACGTAATACCTTATAACGTTATACCATATAACGTAATACGTTATAATGTTATACCTTATAACGTTGTACCACATAACGTAATACGTGATAACGTTATACCTTATAACGTTGTACTACATAACGTAATACGTTATAACGTTATACCATATAACGTAATACTTTATAACGTTATACCTTATAACGTTGTACTACATAAAGTAATACGTTATAACGTTATACCATATAACGTAATACGTTATAACGTTATACCATATAACGTAATACGTTATAACGTTATACCATATAACGTTATACTATATAACGTAATATGTTATAACGTTATACCATACAACGTAATACGTTATAACGTTGTACCATATAACGTATTACGTTATAACGTTATACCTTATAACGTTGTACT
This sequence comes from Bombus flavifrons, assembly GCF_040668555.2. NCBI lineage: Eukaryota > Metazoa > Arthropoda > Insecta > Hymenoptera > Apidae > Bombus > Bombus flavifrons. The sequence goes on from NC_138447.1 coordinate 4,221,492, forward strand.
ACATAACGTAATACGTTATAACGTTATACCATATAACATAATACGTTATATCGTTATACCTTATAACGTTGTACCACATAACGTAATACGTGATAACGTTATACCTTATAACGTTGTACTACATAACGTAATACGTTATAACGTTATACCATATAACGTAATACTTTATAACGTTATACCTTATAACGTTGTACTACATAAAGTAATACGTTATAACGTTATACCATATAACGTAATACGTTATAACGTTATACCATATAACGTAATACGTTATAACGTTATACCATATAACGTTATACTATATAACGTAATATGTTATAACGTTATACCATACAACGTAATACGTTATAACGTTGTACCATATAACGTATTACGTTATAACGTTATACCTTATAACGTTGTACTACATAACGTAATACGTTATAACGTTATACCATATAACATAATACGTTATATCGTTATACCTTATAACGTTGTACCACATAAAGTAATACGTTATAACGTTATACCATATAACGTAATACGTTATAACGTTATACCATATAACGTAATACGTTATAACGTTGTACCATATAACGTAATACGTTATAACGTTGTACCATGTAACGTAATACGTTATAACGTTGTACCATATAACGTAATACGTTATAACGTTATACCGTATAACGTAATACGTTATAACGTTGTACCATATAACGTATTACGTTATAACGTTATACCTTATAACGTTGTACTACATAACGTAATACGTTATAACGTTATACCATATAACATAATACGTTATATCGTTATACCTTATAACGTTGTACCACATAAAGTAATACGTTATAACGTTATACCATATAACGTAATACGTTATAACGTTATACCGTATAACGTAATACGTTATAACGTTGTACCATATAACGTATTACGTTATAACGTTATACCTTATAACGTTGTACTACATAACGTAATACGTTATAACGTTATACCTTATAACGTTGCACTACATAACGTAATACGATATAACGTTATACCATACAACGTTGTACTACATAACGTAATACGTTATAACGTTATACCATATAACGTAATACGTTATAACGTTATACCATATAACGTAATACGTTACAACGTTATACCTTATAACGTTGTACTACATAACGTAATACGTTATAACGTTATGCCATATAGCGTTATACTATATAACGTATTACGTTATACTATATAACGTAATACGTTATAACGTTATACCATATAACGTTATACCCTATAACATAATACGTTATATCGTTATACCTTATAATGTTGTACCTCATAAAGTAATACGTTATAACGTTGTACCATATAACGCATTACGTTATAACGTTATACCTTATAACGTTGTACTACATAACGTAATACGTTATAACGTTATACCTTATAACGTTGTACTACATAACGCAATACGTTATAACGTTATAACTTATAACGTTGTACTACATAAATTAATACGTTATAACGTTATACCATATAACGTTGTACCTCATAACGTAATACGTTATAACGTTATACCATATAACGTAATACGTTATAATGTTATACCATTTAACGTTATAGTATATAACGTATTACGTTATAACGTTATACCATATAACGGCATACCATATAACGTAATACGTTATAACGTTGTACCATATAACGTATTACGTTATGACGTTATACCTTATAACGTTGTACCACATAACGTAATACGTGATAACGTTATACCTTATAACGTTGTACTACATAACGTAATACGTTATAACGTTATACCATATAACGTAATACTTTATAACGTTATACCTTATAACGTTGTACTACATAAAGTAATACGTTATAACGTTATACCATATAACGTAATACGTTATAACGTTATACCATATAACGTTATACTATATAACGTAATATGTTATAACGTTATGCCATACAACGTAATACGTTATAACGTTGTACCATATAACGTATTACGTTATAACGTTATACCTTATAACATTGTACCACATAACGTAATACGTTATAACGTTATACCATATAACATAATACGTTATATCGTTATACCTTATAACGTTGTACCACATGAAGTAATACGTTATAACGTTATACCATATAACGTAATACGTTATAACGTTATACCATATAACGTAATACGTTATAACGTTGTACCATATAACGTAATACGTTATAACGTTGTACCATGTAACGTAATACGTTATAACGTTGTAACATATAACGTAATACGTTATAACGTTATACCGTATAACGTAATACGTTATAACGTTGTACCATATAACGTATTACGTTATAACGTTATACCTTATAACGTTGTACTACATAACGTAATACGTTATAACGTTATACCATATAACATAATACGTTATATCGTTATACCTTATAACGTTGTACCACATAAAGTAATACGTTATAACGTTATACCATATAACGTAATACGGTATAACGTTATACCGTATAACGTAATACGTTATAACGTTGTACCATATAACGTATTACGTTATAACGTTATACCTTATAACGTTGTACTACATAACGTAATACGTTATAACGTTATACCTTATAACGTTGTACTACATAACGTAATACGATATAACGTTATACCATACAACGTTGTACTACATAACGTAATACGTTATAACGTTATACCATATAACGTAATACGTTATAACGTTATACCATATAACGTAATACGTTATAACGTTATACCTTATAACGTTGTACTACATAACGTAATACGTTATAACGTTATGCCATATAGCGTTATAATATATAACGTATTACGTTATACTATATAACGTAATACGTTATAACGTTATACCATATAACGTTATACCATATAACATAATACGTTATATCGTTATACCTTATAACGTTGTACCTCATAAAGTAATACGCTATAACGTTGTACCATATAACGTAATACGTTATAACGTTGTACCATGTAACGTAATACGTTATAACGTTGTACCATATAACGTAATACGTTATAACGTTATACCGTATAACGTAATACGTTATAACGTTGTACCATATAACGTATTACGTTATAACGTTATACCTTATAACGTTGTACTACATAACGCAATACGTTATAACGTTATAACTTATAACGTTGTACTACATAAATTAATACGTTATAACGTTATACCATATAACGTTGTACCTCATAACGTAATACGTTATAACGTTATACCATATAACGTAATACGTTATAATGTTATACCATTTAACGTTATAGTATATAACGTATTACGTTATAACGTTATACCATATAACGGTATACCATATAACGTAATACGTTATAACGTTGTACCATATAACGTATTACGTTATGACGTTATACCTTATAACGTTGTACCACATAACGTAATACGTGATAACGTTATACCTTATAACGTTGTACTACATAACGTAATACGTTATAACGTTATACCATATAACGTAATACTTTATAACGTTATACCTTATAACGTTGTACTACATAAAGTAATACGTTATAACGTTATACCATATAACGTAATACGTTATAACGTTATACCATATAACGTAATACGTTATAACGTTATACCATATAACGTTATACTATATAACGTAATATGTTATAACGTTATACCATACAACGTAATACGTTATAACGTTGTACCATATAACGTATTACGTTATAACGTTATACCTTATAACGTTGTACTACATAACGTAATACGTTATAACGTTATACCATATAACATAATACGTTATATCGTTATACCTTATAACGTTGTACCACATAAAGTAATACGTTATAACGTTATACCATATAACGTAATACGTTATAACGTTATACCATATAACGTAATACGTTATAACGTTATACCGTATAACGTAATACGTTATAACGTTGTACCATATAACGTATTACGTTATAACGTTATAAATTATAACGTTGTACTACATAACGTAATACGTTATAACGTTATACCATATAACATAATACGTTATATCGTTATACCTTATAACGTTGTACCACATAAAGTAATACGTTATAACGTTATACCATATAACGTAATACGTTATAACGTTATACCGTATAACGTAATACGTTATAACGTTGTACCATATAACGTATTACGTTATAACGTTATACCTTATAACGTTGTACTACATAACGTAATACGTTATAACGTTATACCTTATAACGTTGCACTACATAACGTAATACGATATAACGTTATACCATACAACGTTGTACCACATAAAGTAATACGTTATAACGTTATACCATATAACGTAATACGTTATAACGTTATACCATATAACGTAATACGTTATAACGTTATACCGTATAACGTAATACGTTATAACGTTGTACCATATAACGTATTACGTTATAACGTTATACCTTATAACGTTGTACTACATAACGTAATACGTTATAACGTTATACCATATAACATAATACGTTATATCGTTATACCTTATAACGTTGTACCACATAAAGTAATACGTTATAACGTTATACCATATAACGTAATACGTTATAACGTTATACCGTATAACGTAATACGTTATAACGTTGTACCATATAACGTATTACGTTATAACGTTATACCTTATAACGTTGTACTACATAACGTAATACGTTATAACGTTATACCTTATAACGTTGCACTACATAACGTAATACGATATAACGTTATACCATACAACGTTGTACTACATAACGTAATACGTTATAACGTTATACCATATAACGTAATACGTTATAACGTTATACCATATAACGTAATACGTTATAACGTTATACCTTATAACGTTGTACTACATAACGTAATACGTTATAACGTTATGCCATATAGCGTTATACTATATAACGTATTACGTTATACTGTATAACGTAATACGTTATAACGTTATACCATATAACGTTATACCATATAACATAATACGTTATATCGTTATACCTTATAATGTTGTACCTCATAAAGTAATACGTTATAACGTTGTACCATATAACGCATTACGTTATATCGTTATACCTTATAACGTTGTACCACATAACGTAATACGTGATAACGTTATACCTTATAACGTTGTACTACATAACGTAATACGTTATAACGTTATACCATATAACGTAATACTTTATAACGTTATACCTTATAACGTTGTACTACATAAAGTAATACGTTATAACGTTATACCATATAACGTAATACGTTATAACGTTATACCATATAACGTAATACGTTATAACGTTATACCATATAACGTTATACTATATAACGTAATATGTTATAACGTTATACCATACAACGTAATACGTTATAACGTTGTACCATATAACGTATTACGTTATAACGTTATACCTTATAACGTTGTACTACATAACGTAATACGTTATAACGTTATACCATATAACATAATACGTTATATCGTTATACCTTATAACGTTGTACCACATAAAGTAATACGTTATAACGTTATACCATATAACGTAATACCATATAACATTATACCATAAACGATATACCATATAACGTTATACTATATAACGTAATACGTTATAACGTTATACCATATAACGTAATACGTTATTACGATATACCTTATAACGTTGTACTACATAAGGTAATACGTTATAACGTTATACCATATAACGTAATACGTTATAACGTTATACCCTATAACGTTGTACTACATAAGGTAATACGTTATAACGATATACCATATATCGTATTACGTTATAACGTTATGCCATATAACGTAATACGTTATAACATTATACCTTATAACGTTGTACTACATAACGTAATACGTTTTAACGTTATAACATATAACGTTATACCATATAACATTATACCATAAACGATATACCATATAACGTTATACTATATAACGTAATACGTTATAACGTTATACCATATAACGTAATACGTTATTACGATATACCTTATAACGTTGTACTACATAAGGTAATACGTTATAACGTTATACCATATAACGTAATACGTTATAACGTTATACCCTATAACGTTGTACTACATAACGTAATACGTTATAACGTTGTACCATATAACGTAATACGTTATGACATTATCCCTTATAACGTTGAACTACATAACGTAATACGTTTTAACGTAATAACATATAACGTTATACAATATAACGCTATACCATAAACGTTATACCATATAACGTTATACTGTATAACGTAATACGTTATAACGTTATACCGTATAACGTAATACGTTATAACGTTGTACCATATAACGTATTACGTTATAACGTTATACCTTATAACGTTGTACTACATAACGTAATACGTTATAACGTTATACCATATAACATAATACGTTATATCGTTATACCTTATAACGTTGTACCACATAAAGTAATACGCTATAACGTTGTACCATATAACGTAATACGTTATAACGTTGTACCATGTAACGTAATACGTTATAACGTTGTACCATATAACGTTATACCATATAACATAATACGTTATATCGTTATACCTTATAATGTTGTACCTCATAAAGTAATACGTTATAACGTTGTACCATATAAAGCATTACGTTATAACGTTATACCTTATAACGTTGTACTACATAACGTAATACGTTATAACGTTATACCTTATAACGTTGTACTACATAACGCAATACGTTATAACGTTATAACTTATAACGTTGTACTACATATATTAATACGTTATAACGTTATACCATATAACGTTGTACCTCATAACGTAATACGTTATAACGTTATACCATATAACGTAATACGTTATAATGTTATACCATTTAACGTTATAGTATATAACGTATTACGTTATAACGTTATACCATATAACGGCATACCATATAACGTAATACGTTATAACGTTGTACCATATAACGTATTACGTTATGACGTTATACCTTATAACGTTGTACCACATAACGTAATACGTGATAACGTTATACCTTATAACGTTGTACTACATAACGTAATACGTTATAACGTTATACCATATAACGTAATACTTTATAACGTTATACCTTATAACGTTGTACTACATAAAGTAATACGTTATAACGTTATACCATATAACGTAATACGTTATAACGTTATACCATATAACGTTATACTATATAACGTAATATGTTATAACGTTATGCCATACAACGTAATACGTTATAACGTTGTACCATATAACGTATTACGTTATAACGTTATACCTTATAACATTGTACTACATAACGTAATACGTTATAACGTTATACCATATAACATAATACGTTATATCGTTATACCTTATAACGTTGTACCACATGAAGTAATACGTTATAACGTTATACCATATAACGTAATACGTTATAACGTTATACCATATAACGTAATACGTTATAACGTTGTACCATATAACGTAATACGTTATAACGTTGTACCATGTAACGTAATACGTTATAACGTTGTACCATATAACGTAATACGTTATAACGTTATACCGTATAACGTAATACGTTATAACGTTGTACCATATAACGTATTACGTTATAACGTTATACCTTATAACGTTGTACTACATAACGTAATACGTTATAACGTTATACCATATAACATAATACGTTATATCGTTATACCTTATAACGTTGTACCACATAAAGTAATACGTTATAACGTTATACCATATAACGTAATACGGTATAACGTTATACCGTATAACGTAATACGTTATAACGTTGTACCATATAACGTATTACGTTATAACGTTATACCTTATAACGTTGTACTACATAACGTAATACGTTATAACGTTATACCTTATAACGTTGTACTACATAACGTAATACGATATAACGTTATACCATACAACGTTGTACTACATAACGTAATACGTTATAACGTTATACCATATAACGTAATACGTTATAACGTTATACCATATAACGTAATACGTTATAACGTTATACCTTATAACGTTGTACTACATAACGTAATACGTTATAACGTTATGCCATATAGCGTTATAATATATAACGTATTACGTTATACTATATAACGTAATACGTTATAACGTTATACCATATAACGTTATACCATATAACATAATACGTTATATCGTTATACCTTATAACGTTGTACCTCATAAAGTAATACGCTATAACGTTGTACCATATAACGTAATACGTTATAACGTTGTACCATGTAACGTAATACGTTATAACGTTGTACCATATAACGTAATACGTTATAACGTTATACCGTATAACGTAATACGTTATAACGTTGTACCATATAACGTATTACGTTATAACGTTATACCTTATAACGTTGTACTACATAACGTAATACGTTATAACGTTATACCTTATAACGTTGTACTACATAACGCAATACGTTATAACGTTATAACTTATAACGTTGTACTACATAAATTAATACGTTATAACGTTATACCATATAACGTTGTACCTCATAACGTAATACGTTATAACGTTATACCATATAACGTAATACGTTATAATGTTATACCATTTAACGTTATAGTATATAACGTATTACGTTATAACGTTATACCATATAACGGTATACCATATAACGTAATACGTTATAACGTTGTACCATATAACGTATTACGTTATGACGTTATACCTTATAACGTTGTACCACATAACGTAATACGTGATAACGTTATACCTTATAACGTTGTACTACATAACGTAATACGTTATAACGTTATACCATATAACGTAATACTTTATAACGTTATACCTTATAACGTTGTACTACATAAAGTAATACGTTATAACGTTATACCATATAACGTAATACGTTATAACGTTATACCATATAACGTAATACGTTATAACGTTATACCATATAACGTTATACTATATAACGTAATATGTTATAACGTTATACCATACAACGTAATACGTTATAACGTTGTACCATATAACGTATTACGTTATAACGTTATACCTTATAACGTTGTACTACATAACGTAATACGTTATAACGTTATACCATATAACATAATACGTTATATCGTTATACCTTATAACGTTGTACCACATAAAGTAATACGTTATAACGTTATACCATATAACGTAATACGTTATAACGTTATACCATATAACGTAATACGTTATAACGTTATACCGTATAACGTAATACGTTATAACGTTGTACCATATAACGTATTACGTTATAACGTTATACCTTATAACGTTGTACTACATAACGTAATACGTTATAACGTTATACCATATAACATAATACGTTATATCGTTATACCTTATAACGTTGTACCACATAAAGTAATACGTTATAACGTTATACCATATAACGTAATACGTTATAACGTTATACCGTATAACGTAATACGTTATAACGTTGTACCATATAACGTATTACGTTATAACGTTATACCTTATAACGTTGTACTACATAACGTAATACGTTATAACGTTATACCTTATAACGTTGCACTACATAACGTAATACGATATAACGTTATACCATACAACGTTGTACTACATAACGTAATACGTTATAACGTTATACCATATAACGTAATACGTTATAACGTTATACCATATAACGTAATACGTTATAACGTTATACCTTATAACGTTGTACTACATAACGTAATACGTTATAACGTTATGCCATATAGCGTTATACTATATAACGTATTACGTTATACTATATAACGTAATACGTTATAACGTTATACCATATAACGTTATACCATATAACATAATACGTTATATCGTTATACCTTATAATGTTGTACCTCATAAAGTAATACGTTATAACGTTGTACCATATAACGCATTACGTTATAACGTTATACCTTATAACGTTGTACTACATAACGTAATACGTTATAACGTTATACCTTATAACGTTGTACTACATAACGCAATACGTTATAACGTTATAACTTATAACGTTGTACTACATAAATTAATACGTTATAACGTTATACCATATAACGTTGTACCTCATAACGTAATACGTTATAACGTTATACCATATAACGTAATACGTTATAATGTTATACCATTTAACGTTATAGTATATAACGTATTACGTTATAACGTTATACCATATAACGGCATACCATATAACGTAATACGTTATAACGTTGTACCATATAACGTATTACGTTATGACGTTATACCTTATAACGTTGTACCACATAACGTAATACGTGATAACGTTATACCTTATAACGTTGTACTACATAACGTAATACGTTATAACGTTATACCATATAACGTAATACTTTATAACGTTATACCTTATAACGTTGTACTACATAAAGTAATACGTTATAACGTTATACCATATAACGTAATACGTTATAACGTTATACCATATAACGTTATACTATATAACGTAATATGTTATAACGTTATGCCATACAACGTAATACGTTATAACGTTGTACCATATAACGTATTACGTTATAACGTTATACCTTATAACATTGTACTACATAACGTAATACGTTATAACGTTATACCATATAACATAATACGTTATATCGTTATTCCTTATAACGTTGTACCACATGAAGTAATACGTTATAACGTTATACCATATAACGTAATACGTTATAACGTTATACCATATAACGTAATACGTTATAACGTTGTACCATATAACGTAATACGTTATAACGTTGTACCATGTAACGTAATACGTTATAACGTTGTACCATATAACGTAATACGTTATAACGTTATACCGTATAACGTAATACGTTATAACGTTGTACCATATAACGTATTACGTTATAACGTTATACCTTATAACGTTGTACTACATAACGTAATACGTTATAACGTTATACCATATAACATAATACGTTATATCGTTATACCTTATAACGTTGTACCACATAAAGTAATACGTTATAACGTTATACCATATAACGTAATACGGTATAACGTTATACCGTATAACGTAATACGTTATAACGTTGTACCATATAACGTATTACGTTATAACGTTATACCTTATAACGTTGTACTACATAACGTAATACGTTATAACGTTATACCTTATAACGTTGTACTACATAACGTAATACGATATAACGTTATACCATACAACGTTGTACTACATAACGTAATACGTTATAACGTTATACCATATAACGTAATACGTTATAACGTTATACCATATAACGTAATACGTTATAACGTTATACCTTATAACGTTGTACTACATAACGTAATACGTTATAACGTTATGCCATATAGCGTTATAATATATAACGTATTACGTTATACTATATAACGTAATACGTTATAACGTTATACCATATAACGTTATACCATATAACATAATACGTTATATCGTTATACCTTATAACGTTGTACCTCATAAAGTAATACGCTATAACGTTGTACCATATAACGTAATACGTTATAACGTTGTACCATGTAACGTAATACGTTATAACGTTGTACCATATAACGTAATACGTTATAACGTTATACCGTATAACGTAATACGTTATAACGTTGTACCATATAACGTATTACGTTATAACGTTATACCTTATAACGTTGTACTACATAACGTAATACGTTATAACGTTATACCTTATAACGTTGTACTACATAACGCAATACGTTATAACGTTATAACTTATAACGTTGTACTACATAAATTAATACGTTATAACGTTATACCATATAACGTTGTACCTCATAACGTAATACGTTATAACGTTATACCATATAACGTAATACGTTATAATGTTATACCATTTAACGTTATAGTATATAACGTATTACGTTATAACGTTATACCATATAACGGTATACCATATAACGTAATACGTTATAACGTTGTACCATATAACGTATTACGTTATGACGTTATACCTTATAACGTTGTACCACATAACGTAATACGTGATAACGTTATACCTTATAACGTTGTACTACATAACGTAATACGTTATAACGTTATACCATATAACGTAATACTTTATAACGTTATACCTTATAACGTTGTACTACATAAAGTAATACGTTATAACGTTATACCATATAACGTAATACGTTATAACGTTATACCATATAACGTAATACGTTATAACGTTATACCATATAACGTTATACTATATAACGTAATATGTTATAACGTTATACCATACAACGTAATACGTTATAACGTTGTACCATATAACGTATTACGTTATAACGTTATACCTTATAACGTTGTACTACATAACGTAATACGTTATAACGTTATACCATATAACATAATACGTTATATCGTTATACCTTATAACGTTGTACCACATAAAGTAATACGTTATAACGTTATACCATATAACGTAATACGTTATAACGTTATACCATATAACGTAATACGTTATAACGTTGTACCATATAACGTAATACGTTATAACGTTGTACCATGTAACGTAATACGTTATAACGTTGTACCATATAACGTAATACGTTATAACGTTATACCGTATAACGTAATACGTTATAACGTTGTACCATATAACGTATTACGTTATAACGTTATACCTTATAACGTTGTACTACATAACGTAATACGTTATAACGTTATGCCATATAACGTTATACTATATAACGTATTACGTTATACTATATAACTTAATACGTTATAACGTTATACCATATAACGTTATACCATATAACATAATACGTTATATCGTTATACCTTATAACGTTGTACCACATAAAGTAATACGTTATAACGTTGTACCATATAACGTAATACGTTATAACGTTGTACCATGTAACGTAATACGTTATAACGTTGTACCATATAACGTAATACGTTATAACGTTATACCGTATAACGTAATACGTTATAACGTTGTACTACATAACGTAATACGTTATAACGTTATACCTTATAACGTTGTACTACATAACGCAATACGTTATAACGTTATGCCATATAACGTTATACTATATAACGTATTACGTTATACTATATAACTTAATACGTTATAACGTTATACCATATAACGTTATACCATATAACATAATACGTTATATCGTTATACCTTATAACGTTGTACCACATAAAGTAATACGTTATAACGTTGTACCATATAACGTAATACGTTATAACGTTGTACCATGTAACGTAATACGTTACAACGTTGTACCATATAACGTATTACGTTATAACGTTATACCTTATAACGTTGTACTACATAACGTAATACGTTATATCGTTATACCTTATAACGTTGTACTACATAACGCAATACGTTATAACGTTATAACTTATAACGTTGTACTACATAAATTAATACGTTATAACGTTATACCATATAACGTTGTACCTCATAACGTAATACGTTATAGCGTTAAACCATATAACGTAATACGTTATAATGTTATACCATTTAACGTTATAGTATATAACGTATTACGTTATAACGTTATACCATATAACGGTATACCATATAACGTAATACGTTATAACGTTGTACCATATAACGTATTACGTTATGACGTTATACCTTATAACGTTGTACCACATAACGTAATACGTTATATCGTTATACCTTATAACGTTGTACTACATAACGCAATACGTTATAACGTTATAACTTATAACGTTGTACTACATAAATTAATACGTTATAACGTTATACCTTATAACGTTGTACTACATAACGTAATACGTTATAACGTTATGCCATATAGCGTTATACTATATAACGTATTACGTTATACTATATAACGTAATACGTTATAACGTTATACCATATAACGTTATACCATATAACATAATACGTTATATCGTTATACCTTATAATGTTGTACCTCATAAAGTAATACGTTATAACGTTGTACCATATAACGTATTACGTTATAACGTTATACCTTATAACGTTGTACTACATAACGTAATACGTTATAACGTTATACCTTATAACGTTGTACTACATAACGCAATACGTTATAACGTTATAACTTATAACGTTGTACTACATAAATTAATACGTTATAACGTTATACCATATAACGTTGTACCTCATACCGTAATACGTTATAACGTTATACCATATAACGTAATACGTTATAATGTTATACCATTTAACGTTATAGTATATAACGTATTACGTTATAACGTTATACCATATAACGGTATACCATATAACGTAATACGTTATAACGTTGTACCATATAACGTATTACGTTATGACGTTATACCTTATAACGTTGTACCACATAACGTAATACGTGATAACGTTATACCTTATAACGTTGTACTACATAACGTAATACGTTATAACGTTATACCATATAACGTAATACTTTATAACGTTATACCTTATAACGTTGTACTACATAAAGTAATACGTTATAACGTTATACCATATAACGTAATACGTTATAACGTTATACCATATAACGTAATACGTTATAACGTTATACCATATAACGTTATACTATATAACGTAATATGTTATAACGTTATACCATACAACGTAATACGTTATAACGTTGTACCATGTAACGTAATACGTTATAACGTTGTACCATATAACGTAATACGTTATAACGTTATACCGTATAACGTAATACGTTATAACGTTATACCTTATAACGTTGTACTACATAACGTAATACGATATAACGTTATACCATACAACGTTGTACTACATAACGTAATACGTTATAACGTTATACCATATAACGTAATACGTTATAACGTTATACCATATAACGTAATACGTTATAACGTTATACCTTATAACGTTGTACTACATAACGTAATACGTTATAACGTTATGCCATATAACGTTATACTATATAACGTATTACGTTATACTATATAACTTAATACGTTATAACGTTATACCATATAACGTTATACCATATAACATAATACGTTATATCGTTATACCTTATAACGTTGTACCACATAAAGTAATACGTTATAACGTTGTACCATATAACGTAATACGTTATAACGTTGTACCATGTAACGTAATACGTTATAACGTTGTACCATATAACGTAATACGTTATAACGTTATACCGTATAACGTAATACGTTATAACGTTGTACTACATAACGTAATACGTTATAACGTTATACCTTATAACGTTGTACTACATAACGCAATACGTTATAACGTTATACCTTATAACGTTGTACCTCATAACGTAATACGTTATAACGTTATACCATATAACGTAATACGTTATAACGTTATGCCATATAGCGTTATACTATATAACGTATTACGTTATACTATATAACGTAATACGTTATAACGTTATACCATATAACGTTATACCATATAACATAATACGTTATATCGTTATACCTTATAACGTTGTACCTCATAAAGTAATACGTTATAACGTTGTACCATATAACGTAATACGTTATAACGTTATACCGTATAACGTAATACGTTACAACGTTGTACCATATAACGTATTACGTTATAACGTTATACCTTATAACGTTGTACTACATAACGTAATACGTTATATCGTTATACCTTATAACGTTGTACTACATAACGCAATACGTTATAACGTTATAACTTATAACGTTGTACTACATAAATTAATACGTTATAACGTTATACCATATAACGTTGTACCTCATAACGTAATACGTTATAGCGTTATACCATATAACGTAATACTTTATAATGTTATACCATTTAACGTTATAGTATATAACGTATTACGTTATAACGTTATACCATATAACGGTATACCATATAACGTAATAAGTTATAACGTTGTACCATATAACGTATTACGTTATGACGTTATACCTTATAACGTTGTACCACATAACGTAATACGTTATATCGTTATACCTTATAACGTTGTACTACATAACGCAATACGTTATAACGTTATAACTTATAACGTTGTACTACATAAATTAATACGTTATAACGTTATACCTTATAACGTTGTACTACATAACGTAATACGTTATAACGTTATGCCATATAGCGTTATACTATATAACGTATTACGTTATACTATATAACGTAATACGTTATAACGTTATACCATATAACGTTATACCATATAACATAATACGTTATATCGTTATACCTTATAATGTTGTATCTCATAAAGTAATACGTTATAACGTTGTACCATATAACGTATTACGTTATAACGTTATACCTTATAACGTTGTACTACATAACGTAATACGTTATAACGTTATACCTTATAACGTTGTACTACATAACGCAATACGTTATAACGTTATAACTTATAACGTTGTACTACATAAATTAATACGTTATAACGTTATACCATATAACGTTGTACCTCATAACGTAATACGTTATAACGTTATACCATATAACGTTATACCATATAACATAATACGTTATATCGTTATACCTTATAATGTTGTACCTCATAAAGTAATACGTTATAACGTTGTACCATATAACGTATTACGTTATAACGTTATACCTTATAACGTTGTACTACATAACGTAATACGTTATAACGTTATACCTTATAACGTTGTACTACATAACGCAATACGTTATAACGTTATAACTTATAACGTTGTACTACATAAATTAATACGTTATAACGTTATACCATATAACGTTGTACCTCATAACGTAATACGTTATAACGTTATACCATATAACGTAATACGTTATAATGTTATACCATTTAACGTTATAGTATATAACGTATTACGTTATAACGTTATACCATATAACGGTATACCATATAACGTAATACGTTATAACGTTGTACCATATAACGTATTACGTTATGACGTTATACCTTATAACGTTGTACCACATAACGTAATACGTGATAACGTTATACCTTATAACGTTGTACTACATAACGTAATACGTTATAACGTTATACCATATAACGTAATACTTTATAACCTTATACCTTATAACGTCATACCATATAACGTAATACGTTATAACGTTATACCATATAACGTAATACGTTATAACGTTATACCATATAACGTTATACTATATAACGTAATATGTTATAACGTTATACCATACAACGTAATACGTTATAACGTTGTACCATATAACGTATTACGTTATAACGTTATACCTTATAACGTTGTACTACATAACGTAATACGTTATAACGTTATACCATATAACATAATACGTTATATCGTTATACCTTATAGCGTTGTACCACATAAAGTAATACGTTATAACGTTATACCATATAACGTAATACGTTATAACGTTATACCATATAACGTATTACGTTATAACGTTATACCTTATAACGTTGTACTACATAACGTAATACGTTATAACGTTATACCATATAACATAATACGTTATATCGTTATACCTTATAACGTTGTACCACATAAAGTAATACGTTATAACGTTATACCATATAACGTAATACGTTATAACGTTATACCGTATAACGTAATACGTTATAACGTTGTACCATATAACGTTGTACTACATAACGTAATACGTTATAACGTTATACCTTATAACGTTGTACTACATAACGTAATACGATATAACGTTATACCATACAACGTTGTACTACATAACGTAATACGTTATAACGTTATACCATATAACGTAATACGTTATAACGTTATACCGTATAACGTAATACGTTATAACGTTGTACCATATAACGTTGTACTACATAACGTAATACGTGATAACGTTATACCTTATAACGTTGTACTACATAACGTAATACGTTATAACGTTATACCATATAACGTAATACGATATAACGTTATACCATACAACGTTGTACTACATAAAGTAATACGTTATAACGTTATACCATATAACGTAATACGTTATAACGTTATACCATATAACGTAATACGTGATAACGTTATACCTTATAACGTTGTACTACATAACGTAATACGTTATAACGTTATACCATATAACGTAATACGATATAACGTTATACCATACAACGTTGTACTACATAAAGTAATACGTTATAACGTTATACCATATAACGTAATACGTGATAACGTTATACCTTATAACGTTGTACTACATAACGTAATACGTTATAACGTTATACCATATAACGTAATACGATATAACGTTATACCATACAACGTTGTACTACATAAAGTAATACGTTATAACGTTATACCATATAACGTAATACGTTATAACGTTATACCATATAACGTAATACGTTATAACGTTATACCATATAACGTTATACTATATAACGTAATATGTTATAACGTTATACCATACAACGTTGTACTACATAAAGTAATACGTTATAACGTTATACCTTATAACGTTGTACTACATAACGTATTACGTTATGACGTTATACCTTATAACGTTGTACCACATAACGTAATACGTGATAACGTTATACCTTATAACGTTGTACTACATAACGTAATACGTTATAACGTTATACCTTACAACGTTGTACTACATAAAGAAATACGTTATAACGTTATACCATATAACGTAATACGTTATATCGTTATACCATATAACGTTGTACTACATAACGTAATACGTTATAACGTTATACCATATAACATAATACGTTATATCGTTATACCTCATAACGTTGTACTACATAAAGTAATACGTTATAACGTTATACCATTTAACGTAATACGTTATAAAGTTATACCATATAACGTAATACGTTATAACGTTATACCTTATAACGTTGTACCTCATAACGTAATACGTTATAACGTTATACCATATAACGTAATACGTTATAATGTTATACCATTTAACGTTATAGTATATAACGTAACACGTGATAACGTTATACCTTATAACGTTGTACTACATAACGTAATACGTTATAACGTTATACCATATAACGTAATACTTTATAACGTTATACCTTATAACGTTGTACTACATAAAGTAATACGTTATAACGTTATACCATATAACGTAATACGTTATAACGTTATACCATATAACGTAGTACGTTATAACGTTATACCATATAACGTTATACTATATAACGTAATATGTTATAACGTTATACCATACAACGTAATACGTTATAACGTTGTACCATATAACGTATTACGTTATAACGTTATACCTTATAACGTTGTACTACATAACGTAATACGTTATAACGTTATACCATATAACATAATACGTTATATCGTTATACCTTATAACGTTGTACCACATAAAGTAATACGTTATAACGTTATACCATATAACGTAATACATTATAACGTTATACCATATAACGTAATACGTTATAACGTTGTACCATATAACGTAATACGTTATAATGTTATACCATTTAACGTTATAGTATATAACGTATTACGTTATAACGTTATACCATATAACGGTATACCATATAACGTAATACGTTATAACGTTGTACCATATAACGTATTACGTTATGACGTTATACCTTATAACGTTGTACCACATAACGTAACACGTGATAACGTTATACCTTATAACGTTGTACTACATAACGTAATACGTTATAACGTTATACCATATAACGTAATACTTTATAACGTTATACCTTATAACGTTGTACTACATAAAGTAATACGTTATAACGTTATACCATATAACGTAATACGTTATAACGTTATACCATATAACGCAATACGTTATAACGTTATACCATATAACGTTATACTGTATAACGTAATATGTTATAACGTTATACCATACAACGTAATACGTTATAACGTTGTACCATATAACGTATTACGTTATAACGTTATACCTTATAACGTTGTACTACATAACGTAATACGTTATAACGTTATACCATATAACATAATACGTTATATCGTTATACCTTATAACGTTCTACCACATAAAGTAATACGTTATAACGTTATACCATATAACGTAATACATTATAACGTTATACCATATAACGTAATACGTTATAACGTTGTACCATATAACGTAATACGTTATAACGTTGTACCATGTAACGTAATACGTTATAACGTTGTACCATATAACGTAATACGTTATAACGTTATACCGTATAACGTAATACGTTATAACGTTGTACCATATAACGTATTACGTTATAACGTTATACCTTATAACGTTGTACTACATAACGTAATACGTTATAACGTTATACCTTATAACGTTGTACTACATAACGTAATACGATATAACGTTATACCATACAACGTTGTACTACATAACGTAATACGTTATAACGTTATACCATATAACGTAATACGTTATAACGTTATACCATATAACGTTATACCATATAACATAATACGTTATATCGTTATAACTTATAACGTTGTACCACATAAAGTAATACGTTATAACGTTGTACCATATAACGTAATACGTTATAACGTTGTACCATGTAACGTAATACGTTATAACGTTGTACCATATAACGTAATACGTTATAACGTTATACCGTATAACGTAATACGTTATAACGTTGTACTACATAACGTAATACGTTATAACGTTATACCTTATAACGTTGTACTACATAACGCAATACGTTATAACGTTATACCTTATAACGTTGTACCTCATAACGTAATACGTTATAACGTTATACCGTATAACGTAATACGTTATAACGTTATACCATATAACGTTATACCATATAACGTAATACGTTATAACGTTGCACCATATAACGTAATACGTTATAACGTTGTACCATGTAACGTAATACGTTATAACGTTGTACCATATAACGTAATACGTTATAGCGTTATACCGTATAACGTAATACGTTATAACGTTGTACCATATAACGTATTACGTTATAACGTTATACCTTATAACGTTGTACTACATAACGTAATACGTTATAACGTTGTACCTTATAACGTTGTACTACATAACGTAATACGATATAACGATATACCTTACAACGTTGTAGTACATAACGTAATACGTTATAACGTTATACCATATAACGTAATACGTTATAATGTTATACCATTTAACGTTATAGTATATAACGTATTACGTTATAACGTTATACCATATAACGGTATACCATATAACGTAATACGTTATAACGTTGTACCATATAACGTATTACGTTATGACGTTATACCTTATAACGTTGTACCACATAACGTAATACGTGATAACGTTATACCTTATAACGTTGTACTACATAACGTAATACGTTATAACGTTATACCATATAACGTAATACTTTATAACCTTATACCTTATAACGTCATACCATATAACGTAATACGTTATAACGTTATACCATATAACGTAATACGTTATAACGTTATACCATATAACGTTATACTATATAACGTAATATGTTATAACGTTATACCATACAACGTAATACGTTATAACGTTGTACCATATAACGTATTACGTTATAACGTTATACCTTATAACGTTGTACTACATAACGTAATACGTTATAACGTTATACCATATAACATAATACGTTATATCGTTATACCTTATAGCGTTGTACCACATAAAGTAATACGTTATAACGTTATACCATATAACGTAATACGTTATAACGTTATACCATATAACGTATTACGTTATAACGTTATACCTTATAACGTTGTACTACATAACGTAATACGTTATAACGTTATACCATATAACATAATACGTTATATCGTTATACCTTATAACGTTGTACCACATAAAGTAATACGTTATAACGTTATACCATATAACGTAATACGTTATAACGTTATACCGTATAACGTAATACGTTATAACGTTGTACCATATAACGTTGTACTACATAACGTAATACGTTATAACGTTATACCTTATAACGTTGTACTACATAACGTAATACGATATAACGTTATACCATACAACGTTGTACTACATAACGTAATACGTTATAACGTTATACCATATAACGTAATACGTTATAACGTTATACCATATAACGTAATACGTGATAACGTTATACCTTATAACGTTGTACTACATAACGTAATACGTTATAACGTTATACCATATAACGTAATACGATATAACGTTATACCATACAACGTTGTACTACATAAAGTAATACGTTATAACGTTATACCATATAACGTAATACGTTATAACGTTATACCATATAACGTAATACGTGATAACGTTATACCTTATAACGTTGTACTACATAACGTAATACGTTATAACGTTATACCATATAACGTAATACGATATAACGTTATACCATACAACGTTGTACTACATAAAGTAATACGTTATAACGTTATACCATATAACGTAATACGTGATAACGTTATACCTTATAACGTTGTACTACATAACGTAATACGTTATAACGTTATACCATATAACGTAATACGATATAACGTTATACCATACAACGTTGTACTACATAAAGTAATACGTTATAACGTTATACCATATAACGTAATACGTTATAACGTTATACCATATAACGTAATACGTTATAACGTTATACCATACAACGTTATACTATATAACGTAATATGTTATAACGTTATACCATACAACGTTGTACTACATAAAGTAATACGTTATAACGTTATACCTTATAACGTTGTACTACATAACGTATTACGTTATGACGTTATACCTTATAACGTTGTACCACATAACGTAATACGTGATAACGTTATACCTTATAACGTTGTACTACATAACGTAATACGTTATAACGTTATACCTTACAACGTTGTACTACATAAAGAAATACGTTATAACGTTATACCATATAACGTAATACGTTATATCGTTATACCATATAACGTTGTACTACATAACGTAATACGTTATAACGTTATACCATATAACATAATACGTTATATCGTTATACCTCATAACGTTGTACTACATAAAGTAATACGTTATAACGTTATACCATTTAACGTAATACGTTATAAAGTTATACCATATAACGTAATACGTTATAACGTTATACCTTATAACGTTGTACCTCATAACGTAATACGTTATAACGTTATACCATATAACGTAATACGTTATAATGTTATACCATTTAACGTTATAGTATATAACGTAACACGTGATAACGTTATACCTTATAACGTTGTACTACATAACGTAATACGTTATAACGTTATACCATATAACGTAATACTTTATAACGTTATACCTTATAACGTTGTACTACATAAAGTAATACGTTATAACGTTATACCATATAACGTAATACGTTATAACGTTATACCATATAACGTAGTACGTTATAACGTTATACCATATAACGTTATACTATATAACGTAATATGTTATAACGTTATACCATACAACGTAATACGTTATAACGTTGTACCATATAACGTATTACGTTATAACGTTATACCTTATAACGTTGTACTACATAACGTAATACGTTATAACGTTATACCATATAACATAATACGTTATATCGTTATACCTTATAACGTTGTACCACATAAAGTAATACGTTATAACGTTATACCATATAACGTAATACATTATAACGTTATACCATATAACGTAATACGTTATAACGTTGTACCATATAACGTAATACGTTATAATGTTATACCATTTAACGTTATAGTATATAACGTATTACGTTATAACGTTATACCATATAACGGTATACCATATAACGTAATACGTTATAACGTTGTACCATATAACGTATTACGTTATGACGTTATACCTTATAACGTTGTACCACATAACGTAACACGTGATAACGTTATACCTTATAACGTTGTACTACATAACGTAATACGTTATAACGTTATACCATATAACGTAATACTTTATAACGTTATACCTTATAACGTTGTACTACATAAAGTAATACGTTATAACGTTATACCATATAACGTAATACGTTATAACGTTATACCATATAACGCAATACGTTATAACGTTATACCATATAACGTTATACTGTATAACGTAATATGTTATAACGTTATACCATACAACGTAATACGTTATAACGTTGTACCATATAACGTATTACGTTATAACGTTATACCTTATAACGTTGTACTACATAACGTAATACGTTATAACGTTATACCATATAACATAATACGTTATATCGTTATACCTTATAACGTTCTACCACATAAAGTAATACGTTATAACGTTATACCATATAACGTAATACATTATAACGTTATACCATATAACGTAATACGTTATAACGTTGTACCATATAACGTAATACGTTATAACGTTGTACCATGTAACGTAATACGTTATAACGTTGTACCATATAACGTAATACGTTATAACGTTATACCGTATAACGTAATACGTTATAACGTTGTACCATATAACGTATTACGTTATAACGTTATACCTTATAACGTTGTACTACATAACGTAATACGTTATAACGTTATACCTTATAACGTTGTACTACATAACGTAATACGATATAACGTTATACCATACAACGTTGTACTACATAACGTAATACGTTATAACGTTATACCATATAACGTAATACGTTATAACGTTATACCATATAACGTTATACCATATAACATAATACGTTATATCGTTATAACTTATAACGTTGTACCACATAAAGTAATACGTTATAACGTTGTACCATATAACGTAATACGTTATAACGTTGTACCATGTAACGTAATACGTTATAACGTTGTACCATATAACGTAATACGTTATAACGTTATACCGCATAACGTAATACGTTAGAACGTTGTACTACATAACGTAATACGTTATAACGTTATACCTTATAACGTTGTACTACATAACGCAATACGTTATAACGTTATACCTTATAACGTTGTACCTCATAACGTAATACGTTATAACGTTATACCGTATAACGTAATACGTTATAACGTTATACCATATAACGTTATACCATATAACGTAATACGTTATAACGTTGCACCATATAACGTAATACGTTATAACGTTGTACCATGTAACGTAATACGTTATAACGTTGTACCATATAACGTAATACGTTATAGCGTTATACCGTATAACGTAATACGTTATAACGTTGTACCATATAACGTATTACGTTATAACGTTATACCTTATAACGTTGTACTACATAACGTAATACGTTATAACGTTGTACCTTATAACGTTGTACTACATAACGTAATACGATATAACGATATACCTTACAACGTTGTAGTACATAACGTAATACGTTATAACGTTATACCATATAACGTAATACGTTATAACGTTATACCTTATAACGTTGTACTACATAACGTAATACGTTATAACGTTATGCCATATAGCGTTATACTATATAACGTATTACGTTATACTATATAACGTAATACGTTATATCGTTATACCATATAACGTTATACCTTATAACGTTATACCATATAACATAATACGTTATATCGTTATACCTTATAACGTTGTACCACATAAAGTAATACCTTATAACGTTGTACTACATAACGTAATACGTTATAACGTTATACCATATAACATAATACGTTATATCGTTATACCTTATAACGTTGTACCACATAAAGTAATACGTTATAACGTTATACCATGTAACGTAATACGTTATAACATTATACCATATAACGTTATACCATATAACGTAATACGTTATAACGTTGTACCATGTAACGTAATACGTTATAACGTTGTACCATGTAACGTAATACGTTATAACGTTGTACCATATAACGTAATACGTTATAACGTTATACCATATAACGTAATACGTTATAACGTTATACCTTATAACGTTGTACTACATAACGTAATACGTTATAACGTTATGCCATATAGCGTTATACTATATAACGTATTACGTTATACTATATATCGTAATACGTTATAACGTTATACCATATAACGTTATACGTTATAACGTTATACCGTATAACGTAATACGTTATAACGTTGTACCATATAACGTTGTACTACATAACGTAATACGTTATAACGTTATACCTTATAACGTTGTACTACATAACGTAATACGTTGTAACGTTATACCTTACAACGTTGTAGCACATAAAGTAATACGTTATAACGTTGTACTACATAACGTAATACGTTATAACGTTATACCATATAACATTATACGTTATATCGTTATACCTTATAACGTTGTACCACATAAAGTAATACGTTATAACGTTATACCATATAACGTAATACGTTATAACGTTGTACAATATAACGTAATACGTTATAACGTTGTACTACATAACGTAATACGTTATAACGTTATACCATATAACGTAATACGTTATAACGTTATACCTTATAACGTTGTACTACATAACGTAATACGTTATAACGTTATACCTTACAACGTTGTACTACATAACGAAATACGTTATAACGTTATACCATATAACGTAATACGTTATATCGTTATACCATATAACGTTGTACTACATAACGTAATACGTTATAACGTTATACCATATAACATAATACGTTATATCGTTATACCTCATAACGTTGTACTACATAAAGTAATACGTTATAACGTTATACCATTTAACGTAATACGTTATAAAGTTATACCATATAACGTAATACGTTATAACGTTATACCTTATAACGTTGTACTACATAAAGTAATACGTTATAACGTTATACCATATAACGTAATACGTTATAATGTTATACCATATAACGTTATACCATATAACGTAATACGTTATAACGATGTACCATATAACGTAATACGTTATAACGTTGTACCATATAACGTAATACGTTATAACGTTATACCGTATAACGTAATACGTTATAACGTTGTACCATATAACGTATTACGTTATAACGTTATACCTTATAACGTAATACGTCATAACGTTATACCATATAACGTAATACGTTATAACGTTATACCATATAACGTATTACGTTATAACGTTATACCTTATAACGTTGTACTACATAACGTAATACGTGATAACGTTATACCTTATAACGTTGTACTACATAACGTAATACGTTATAACGTTATACCATATAACGTAATACGTTATAACGTTATACCTTATAACGTTGTACTACATAAAGTAATACGTTATAACGTTATACCATATAACGTAATACGTTATAACGTTATACCATATAACGTAATACGTTTTAACGTTATACCATATAACGTAATACGTTATGACGTTGTACCATATAACGTTATACTATATAACGTATTACGTTATAACGTTATACCATATATAGTAATACGTTATAACGTTATACCTTATAACGTTGTACTACATAAAGAAATACGTTATAACGTTATACCATATAACGTAATACGTTATATCGTTATACCATATAACGTTGTACTACATAACGTAATACGTTATAACGTTATACCATATAACATAATACGTTATATCGTTATACCTCATAACGTTGTACTACATAAAGTAATACGTTATAACGTTATACCACATAACGTAATACGTTATAACGCTATACCATATAACGTATTACGTTATAACGTTATACCTTATAACGTTATACCATATAACGAAATACGTTATAACGTTATACCTTATAACGTTGTACTACATAAATTAATTCGTTATAACGTTATACCATATAACGTAATACGTTATAACTTTGTACCATATAACGTTGTACTACATAACGTAATACGTTATAACGTTATACCATATAACATAATACGTTATATCGTTATACCTCATAACGTTGTACTACATAAAGTAATACGTTATAACGTTATACCATATATCGTAATACGTTATAACGTTATACCATATAACGTAATACGTTATAACGTTATACCTTATAACGTTGTACTACATAAAGTAATACGTTATAACGTTATACCATATAACGTAATACGTTATAACGTTATACCATATAACGTAATACGTTATAACGTTATACCATATAACGTAATACGTTATAAGGTTGTACCATATAACGTTATACTATATAACGTATTACGTTATAACGTTATACCATATAACGTAATACGTTATAACGTTATACCATATAACGTAATACGTTATAACGTTATACCTTATAACGTTGTACTACATAAAGAAATACGTTATAACGTTATACCAGATAACGTAATACGTTATATCGTTATACCATATAACGTTGTACTACATAACGTAATACGTTATAACGTTATACCATATAACATAATACGTTATATCGTTATACCTCATAACGTTGTACTACATAAAGTAATACGTTATAACGTTATACCATATAACGTAATACGTTATAACGTTATACCATATAACGTAATACGTTATAACGTTATACCTTATAACGTTGTACTACATAAAGTAATACGTTATAACGTTATACCATATAACGTAATACGTTATAACGTTATACCATATAACGTAATACGTTATAACGTTATACCATATAACGTAATACGTTATAAGGTTGTACCATATAACGTTATACTATATAACGTATTACGTTATAACGTTATACCATATAACGTAATACGTTATAACGTTATACCTTATAACGTTGTACTACATAAAGAAATACGTTAAAACGTTATACCATATAACGTAATACGTTATATCGTTATACCATATAACGTTGTACTACATAACGTAATACGTTATAACGTTATACCATATAACGTAATACGTTATAACGTTATACCATATAACGTAATACGTTATAAGGTTGTACCATATAACGTTGTACTACATAACGTAATACGTTATAACGTTATACCATATAACATAATACGTTATATCGTTATACCTCATAACGTTGTACTACATAAAGTAATACGTTATAACGTTATACCATATAACGTAATACGTTATAACGTTATACCATATAACGTAATACGTTATAACGTTATACCTTATAACGTTGTACTACATAAAGTAATACGTCATAACGTTATACCATATAACGTAATACGTTATATCGTTATACCATATAACGTTGTACTACATAACGTAATACGTTATAACGTTATACCATATAACATAATACGTTATATCGTTATACCTTATAACGTTGTACCACATAAAGTAATACGTTATAACGTTATACCATGTAACGTAATACGTTATAACGTTATACCATATAACGTTATACCATATAACGTAATACGTTATAACGTTGTACCATGTAACGTAATACGTTATAACGTTCTACCATGTAACGTAATACGTTATAACGTTGTACCATATAACGTAATACGTTATAACGTTATACCATATAACGTAATACGTTATAACGTTATACCTTATAACGTTGTACTACATAACGTAATACGTTATAACGTTATGCCATATAGCGTTATACTATATAACGTATTACGTTATACTATATATCGTAATACGTTATAACGTTATACCATATAACGTTATACGTTATAACGTTATACCGTATAACGTAATACGTTATAACGTTGTACCATATAACGTTGTACTACATAACGTAATACGTTATAACGTTATACCTTATAACGTTGTACTACATAACGTAATACGTTGTAACGTTATACCTTACAACGTTGTAGCGCATAAAGTAATACGTTATAACGTTGTACTACATAACGTAATACGTTATAACGTTATACCATATAACGTTGTACTACATAACGTAATACGTTATAACGTTATACCATATAACATAATACGTTATATCGTTATACCTCATAACGTTGTACTACATAAAGTAATACGTTATAACGTCATACCATTTAACGTAATACGTTATAAAGTTATACCATATAACGTAATACGTTATAACGTTATACCTTATAACGTTGTACTACATAAAGTAATACGTTATAACGTTATTCCATATAACGTAATACGTTATAATGTTATACCATATAACGTTATACCATATAACGTAATACGTTATAACGATGTACCGTATAACGTAATACGTTATAACGTTGTACCATATAACGTAATACGTTATAACGTTATACCGTATAACGTAATACGATATAACGTTGTACCATATAACGTATTACGTTATAACGTTATACCTTATAACGTAGTACGTCATAACGTTATACCATATAACGTAATACGTTATAACGTTATACCATATAACGTAATACGTTATAACGTTATACCATATAACGTAATACGTTATAACGTTATACCATTTAACGTTATAGTATATAACGTATTACGTTATAACGTTGTACCATATAACGTTATACTATATAACGTATTACGTTATAACGTTATACCATATAACGTAATACGTTATAACGTTGTACCATATAACGTATTACGTTATAACGTTATACCTTATAACGTTGTACTACATAACGTAATACGTGATAACGTTATACCTTATAACGTTGTACTACATAACGTAATACGTTATAACGTTATACCATATAACGAAATACGTTATAACGTTATACCTTATAACGTTGTACTACATAAATTAATTCGTTATAACGTTATACCATATAACGTAATACGTTATAACGTTGTACCATATAACGTTATACTATATAACGTATTACGTTATAACGTTATACCATATAACGTAATACGTTATAACGTTATACCTTATAACGTTGTACTACATAAAGAAATACGTTATAACGTTATACCAGATAACGTAATACGTTATATCGTTATACCATATAACGTTGTACTACATAACGTAATACGTTATAACGTTATACCATATAACATAATACGTTATATCGTTATACCTCATAACGTTGTACTACATAAAGTAATACGTTATAACGTTATACCATATAACGTAATACGTTATAACGTTATACCATATAACGTAATACGTTATAACGTTATACCTTATAACGTTGTACTACATAAAGTAATACGTTATAACGTTATACCATATAACGTAATACGTTATAACGTTATACCATATAACGTAATACGTTATAACGTTATACTATATAACGTAATACGTTATAACGTTGTACCATATAACGTTATACTATATAACGTATTACGTTATAACGTTATACCATATAACGTAATACGTTATAACGTTATACCTTATAACGTTGTACTACATAAAGAAATACGTTAAAACGTTATACCATATAACGTAATACGTTATATCGTTATACCATATAACGTTGTACTACATAACGTAATACGTTATAACGTTATACCATATAACATAATACGTTATATCGTTATACCTCATAACGTTGTACTACATAAAGTAATACGTTATAACGTTATACCATATAACGTAATACGTTATAAGGTTGTACCATATAACGTAATACGTTATAACGTTGTACCATATAACGTAATACGTTATAACGTTATACCGTATAACGTAATACGTCATATCGTTATACCATATAACGTAATACGTTATAACGTTATACCTTATAACGTTGTACCTCATAACGTAATACGTTATAACGTTAAACCATATAACGTAATAGTTTATAACGTTATACCATTTAACGTTATAGTATATAACGTATTACGTTATAACGTTATACCATATAACGTAATACGACATAACGTTATACCATATCACGTAATACGTTATAACGTTATACCTTATAACGTTGTACTACATAACGTAATACGTTATAACGTTATACCTTATAACGTTGTACCTCATAATGTAATACGTTATAACGTTATACCATATAACGTACTACGTTATAATGTTATACCATTTAACGTTATAGTATTTAACGTATTACGTTATAACGTTGTACCATATAACGTTATACTATATAACGTATTAAGTTATAACGTTATACCGTATAACGTAATACGTTATAACGTTATACCATATAACGTATTACGTTATAACGTTATACCTTATATCGTTGTACTACATAACGTAATACGTGATAACGTTATACCTTATAACGTTGTACTACATAACGTAATACGATATAACGTTATACCATATAACGTAATACGTTATAACGTTATACCTTATAACGTTGTACTACATAAAGTAATACGTTATAACGTTATACCATATAACGTATTACGTTATAACGTTATACCTTATATCGTTGTACTACATAACGTAATACGTGATAACGTTATACCTTATAACGTTGTACTACATAACGTAATACGTTATAACGTTATACCATATAACGTAATACGTTATAACGTTATACCTTATATCGTTGTACCTCATAACGTAATACGTTATAACGTTGTACCATATAACGTAATACGTTATAACGTTATACCGTATAACGTAATACGTTATAACGTTGTACCATATAACGTATTACGTTATAACGTTATACCTTATAACGTTATACCGTATAACGTAATACGTCATAACGTTATACCATATAACGTAATACGTTATAACGTTATACCATATAACGTAATACGTTATAACGTTGTACCATATAACGTATTACGTTATAACGTTATACCTTATAACGTTGTACTACATAACGTAATACGTTATAACGTTGTCCCATATAACGAAATACGTTATAACGTTGTACCATATAACGTAATACGTTATAACGTTATACCGTATAACGTAATACGTTATAACGTTATACCTTATAACGTTGTACTACATAAAGAAATACGTTATAACGTTATACCATATAACGTAATACGTTATATCGTTATACCATATAACGTTATACTATATAACGTAATACGTTACAACGTTATACCATATAACGTAATACGTTATAACGTTGTACCATATAACGTAATACGTTATAACGTTGTACCATATAACGTAATACGTTATAACGTTATACCGTATAACGTAATACGTTATAACGTTATACCATATAACGTAATACGTTATAACGTTATACCATATAACGTAATACGTTATAACGTTGTACCATATAACGTAATACGTTATAACGTTGTACCATATAACGTAATACGTTATAACGTTATACCGTATAACGTAATACGTTATAACGTTATACCATATAACGTAATACGTTATAACGTTATACCTTATAACGTTGTACTACATAAAGTAATACGTTATAACGTTATACTATATAACGTAATACGTTATAACGTTATACCTTATAACGTTGTACTACATAAAGAAATACGTTAAAACGTTATACCATATAACGTAATACGTTATATCGTTATACCATATAACGTTGTACTACATAACGTAATACGTTATAACGTTATACCATATAACATAATACGTTATATCGTTATACCTTATAACGTTGTACTACATAAAGTAATACGTTATAACGTTATACCATATAACGTAATACGTTATAACGTTATAACATATAACGTAATACGTTATAACGTTATACCTTATAACGTTGTACTACATAAAGTAATACGTCATAACGTTATACCATATAACGTAATACGTTATATCGTTATACCATATAACGTTGTACTACATAACGTAATACGTTATAACGTTATACCATATAACGTAATACGTTATAACGTTATACCATATAACGTAATACGTTATAAGGTTGTACCATATAACGTTGTACTACATAACGTAATACGTTATAACGTTATACCATATAACATAATACGTTATATCGTTATACCTCATAACGTTGTACTACATAAAGTAATACGTTATAACGTTATACCATATAACGTAATACGTTATAACGTTATACCATATAACGTAATACGTTATAACGTTATACCTTATAACGTTGTACTACATAAAGTAATACGTCATAACGTTATACCATATAACGTAATACGTTATATCGTTATACCATATAACGTTGTACTACATAACGTAATACGTTATAACGTTATACCATATAACATAATACGTTATATCGTTATACCTTATAACGTTGTACCACATAAAGTAATACGTTATAACGTTATACCATGTAACGTAATACGTTATAACGTTATACCATATAACGTTATACCATATAACGTAATACGTTATAACGTTGTACCATGTAACATAATACGTTATAACGTTCTACCATGTAACGTAATACGTTATAACGTTGTACCATATAACGTAATACGTTATAACGTTATACCATATAACGTAATACGTTATAACGTTATACCTTATAACGTTGTACTACATAACGTAATACGTTATAACGTTATGCCATATAGCGTTATACTATATAACG
The DNA here is from genome assembly GCF_040668555.2 of Bombus flavifrons. Classification (NCBI taxonomy): domain Eukaryota; kingdom Metazoa; phylum Arthropoda; class Insecta; order Hymenoptera; family Apidae; genus Bombus; species Bombus flavifrons. The sequence continues at coordinate 4,255,577 of NC_138447.1, forward strand.
TATTACGTTATACTATATATCGTAATACGTTATAACGTTATACCATATAACGTTATACGTTATAACGTTATACCGTATAACGTAATACGTTATAACGTTGTACCATATAACGTTGTACTACATAACGTAATACGTTATAACGTTATACCTTATAACGTTGTACTACATAACGTAATACGTTGTAACGTTATACCTTACAACGTTGTAGCGCATAAAGTAATACGTTATAACGTTGTACTACATAACGTAATACGTTATAACGTTATACCATATAACGTTGTACTACATAACGTAATACGTTATAACGTTATACCATATAACATAATACGTTATATCGTTATACCTCATAACGTTGTACTACATAAAGTAATACGTTATAACGTCATACCATTTAACGTAATACGTTATAAAGTTATACCATATAACGTAATACGTTATAACGTTATACCTTATAACGTTGTACTACATAAAGTAATACGTTATAACGTTATTCCATATAACGTAATACGTTATAATGTTATACCATATAACGTTATACCATATAACGTAATACGTTATAACGATGTACCGTATAACGTAATACGTTATAACGTTGTACCATATAACGTAATACGTTATAACGTTATACCGTATAACGTAATACGTTATAACGTTGTACCATATAACGTATTACGTTATAACGTTATACCTTATAACGTAGTACGTCATAACGTTATACCATATAACGTAATACGTTATAACGTTATACCATATAACGTAATACGTTATAACGTTATACCATATAACGTAATACGTTATAACGTTATACCATTTAACGTTATAGTATATAACGTATTACGTTATAACGTTGTACCATATAACGTTATACTATATAACGTATTACGTTATAACGTTATACCATATAACGTAATACGTTATAACGTTGTACCATATAACGTATTACGTTATAACGTTATACCTTATAACGTTGTACTACATAACGTAATACGTGATAACGTTATACCTTATAACGTTGTACTACATAACGTAATACGTTATAACGTTATACCATATAACGAAATACGTTATAACGTTATACCTTATAACGTTGTACTACATAAATTAATTCGTTATAACGTTATACCATATAACGTAATACGTTATAACGTTGTACCATATAACGTTATACTATATAACGTATTACGTTATAACGTTATACCATATAACGTAATACGTTATAACGTTATACCTTATAACGTTGTACTACATAAAGAAATACGTTATAACGTTATACCAGATAACGTAATACGTTATATCGTTATACCATATAACGTTGTACTACATAACGTAATACGTTATAACGTTATACCATATAACATAATACGTTATATCGTTATACCTCATAACGTTGTACTACATAAAGTAATACGTTATAACGTTATACCATATAACGTAATACGTTATAACGTTATACCATATAACGTAATACGTTATAACGTTATACCTTATAACGTTGTACTACATAAAGTAATACGTTATAACGTTATACCATATAACGTAATACGTTATAACGTTATACCATATAACGTAATACGTTATAACGTTATACTATATAACGTAATACGTTATAACGTTGTAGCATATAACGTTATACTATATAACGTATTACGTTATAACGTTATACCATATAACGTAATACGTTTTAACGTTATACCTTATAACGTTGTACTACATAAAGAAATACGTTAAAACGTTATACCATATAACGTAATACGTTATATCGTTATACCATATAACGTTGTACTACATAACGTAATACGTTATAACGTTATACCATATAACATAATACGTTATATCGTTATACCTCATAACGTTGTACTACATAAAGTAATACGTTATAACGTTATACCATATAACGTAATACGTTATAAGGTTGTACCATATAACGTATTACGTTATAACGTTGTACCATATAACGTTATACTATATAACGTATTAAGTTATAACGTTATACCGTATAACGTAATACGTTATAACGTTATACCATATAACGTATTACGTTATAACGTTATACCTTATATCGTTGTACTACATAACGTAATACGTGATAACGTTATACCTTATAACGTTGTACTACATAACGTAATACGATATAACGTTATACCATATAACGTAATACGTTATAACGTTATACCTTATAACGTTGTACTACATAAAGTAATACGTTATAACGTTATACCATATAACGTATTACGTTATAACGTTATACCTTATATCGTTGTACTACATAACGTAATACGTGATAACGTTATACCTTATAACGTTGTACTACATAACGTAATACGTTATAACGTTATACCATATAACGTAATACGTTATAACGTTATACCTTATATCGTTGTACCTCATAACGTAATACGTTATAACGTTGTACCATATAACGTAATACGTTATAACGTTATACCGTATAACGTAATACGTTATAACGTTGTACCATATAACGTATTACGTTATAACGTTATACCTTATAACGTTATACCGTATAACGTAATACGTCATAACGTTATACCATATAACGTAATACGTTATAACGTTATACCATATAACGTAATACGTTATAACGTTGTACCATATAACGTATTACGTTATAACGTTATACCTTATAACGTTGTACTACATAACGTAATACGTTATAACGTTGTCCCATATAACGAAATACGTTATAACGTTGTACCATATAACGTAATACGTTATAACGTTATACCGTATAACGTAATACGTTATAACGTTATACCTTATAACGTTGTACTACATAAAGAAATACGTTATAACGTTATACCATATAACGTAATACGTTATATCGTTATACCATATAACGTTATACTATATAACGTAATACGTTACAACGTTATACCATATAACGTAATACGTTATAACGTTGTACCATATAACGTAATACGTTATAACGTTGTACCATATAACGTAATACGTTATAACGTTATACCGTATAACGTAATACGTTATAACGTTATACCATATAACGTAATACGTTATAACGTTGTACCATATAACGTAATACGTTATAACGTTGTACCATATAACGTAATACGTTATAACGTTATACCGTATAACGTAATACGTTATAACGTTATACCATATAACGTAATACGTTATAACGTTATACCATATAACGTAATACGTTATAACGTTATACCTTATAACGTTGTACTACATAAAGTAATACGTTATAACGTTATACCATATAACGTAATACGTTATAACGTTATACTATATAACGTAATACGTTATAACGTTATACCTTATAACGTTGTACTACATAAAGAAATACGTTAAAACGTTATACCATATAACGTAATACGTTATATCGTTATACCATATAACGTTGTACTACATAACGTAATACGTTATAACGTTATACCATATAACATAATACGTTATATCGTTATACCTTATAACGTTGTACTACATAAAGTAATACGTTATAACGTTATACCATATAACGTAATACGTTATAACGTTATAACATATAACGTAATACGTTATAACGTTATACCATATAACGTAATACGTTATAAGGTTGTACCATATAACGTTATACTATATAACGTATTACGTTATAACGTTATACCATATAACGTAATACGTTATAACGTTATACCTTATAACGTTGTACTACATAAAGAAATACGTTAAAACGTTATACCATATAACGTAATACGTTATATCGTTATACCATATAACGTTGTACTACATAACGTAATACGTTATAACGTTATACCATATAACGTAATACGTTATAACGTTATACCATATAACGTAATACGTTATAAGGTTGTACCATATAACGTTGTACTACATAACGTAATACGTTATAACGTTATACCATATAACATAATACGTTATATCGTTATACCTCATAACGTTGTACTACATAAAGTAATACGTTATAACGTTATACCATATAACGTAATACGTTATAACGTTATACCATATAACGTAATACGTTATAACGTTATACCTTATAACGTTGTACTACATAAAGTAATACGTCATAACGTTATACCATATAACGTAATACGTTATATCGTTATACCATATAACGTTGTACTACATAACGTAATACGTTATAACGTTATACCATATAACATAATACGTTATATCGTTATACCTTATAACGTTGTACCACATAAAGTAATACGTTATAACGTTATACCATGTAACGTAATACGTTATAACGTTATACCATATAACGTTATACCATATAACGTAATACGTTATAACGTTGTACCATGTAACGTAATACGTTATAACGTTCTACCATGTAACGTAATACGTTATAACGTTGTACCATATAACGTAATACGTTATAACGTTATACCATATAACGTAATACGTTATAACGTTATACCTTATAACGTTGTACTACATAACGTAATACGTTATAACGTTATGCCATATAGCGTTATACTATATAACGTATTACGTTATACTATATATCGTAATACGTTATAACGTTATACCATATAACGTTATACGTTATAACGTTATACCGTATAACGTAATACGTTATAACGTTGTACCATATAACGTTGTACTACATAACGTAATACGTTATAACGTTATACCTTATAACGTTGTACTACATAACGTAATACGTTGTAACGTTATACCTTACAACGTTGTAGCGCATAAAGTAATACGTTATAACGTTGTACTACATAACGTAATACGTTATAACGTTATACCATATAACGTTGTACTACATAACGTAATACGTTATAACGTTATACCATATAACATAATACGTTATATCGTTATACCTCATAACGTTGTACTACATAAAGTAATACGTTATAACGTCATACCATTTAACGTAATACGTTATAAAGTTATACCATATAACGTAATACGTTATAACGTTATACCTTATAACGTTGTACTACATAAAGTAATACGTTATAACGTTATTCCATATAACGTAATACGTTATAATGTTATACCATATAACGTTATACCATATAACGTAATACGTTATAACGATGTACCGTATAACGTAATACGTTATAACGTTGTACCATATAACGTAATACGTTATAACGTTATACCGTATAACGTAATACGTTATAACGTTGTACCATATAACGTATTACGTTATAACGTTATACCTTATAACGTAGTACGTCATAACGTTATACCATATAACGTAATACGTTATAACGTTATACCATATAACGTAATACGTTATAACGTTATACCATATAACGTAATACGTTATAACGTTATACCATTTAACGTTATAGTATATAACGTATTACGTTATAACGTTGTACCATATAACGTTATACTATATAACGTATTACGTTATAACGTTATACCATATAACGTAATACGTTATAACGTTGTACCATATAACGTATTACGTTATAACGTTATACCTTATAACGTTGTACTACATAACGTAATACGTGATAACGTTATACCTTATAACGTTGTACTACATAACGTAATACGTTATAACGTTATACCATATAACGAAATACGTTATAACGTTATACCTTATAACGTTGTACTACATAAATTAATTCGTTATAACGTTATACCATATAACGTAATACGTTATAACGTTGTACCATATAACGTTATACTATATAACGTATTACGTTATAACGTTATACCATATAACGTAATACGTTATAACGTTATACCTTATAACGTTGTACTACATAAAGAAATACGTTATAACGTTATACCAGATAACGTAATACGTTATATCGTTATACCATATAACGTTGTACTACATAACGTAATACGTTATAACGTTATACCATATAACATAATACGTTATATCGTTATACCTCATAACGTTGTACTACATAAAGTAATACGTTATAACGTTATACCATATAACGTAATACGTTATAACGTTATACCATATAACGTAATACGTTATAACGTTATACCTTATAACGTTGTACTACATAAAGTAATACGTTATAACGTTATACCATATAACGTAATACGTTATAACGTTATACCATATAACGTAATACGTTATAACGTTATACTATATAACGTAATACGTTATAACGTTGTAGCATATAACGTTATACTATATAACGTATTACGTTATAACGTTATACCATATAACGTAATACGTTATAACGTTATACCTTATAACGTTGTACTACATAAAGAAATACGTTAAAACGTTATACCATATAACGTAATACGTTATATCGTTATACCATATAACGTTGTACTACATAACGTAATACGTTATAACGTTATACCATATAACATAATACGTTATATCGTTATACCTCATAACGTTGTACTACATAAAGTAATACGTTATAACGTTATACCATATAACGTAATACGTTATAAGGTTGTACCATATAACGTAATACGTTATAACGTTGTACCATATAACGTAATACGTTATAACGTTATACCGTATAACGTAATACGTCATATCGTTATACCATATAACGTAATACGTTATAACGTTATACCTTATAACGTTGTACCTCATAACGTAATACGTTATAACGTTAAACCATATAACGTAATACTTTATAACGTTATACCATTTAACGTTATAGTATATAACGTATTACGTTATAACGTTATACCATATAACGTAATACGACATAACGTTATACCATATCACGTAATACGTTATAACGTTATACCTTATAACGTTGTACTACATAACGTAATACGTTATAACGTTATACCTTATAACGTTGTACCTCATAATGTAATACGTTATAACGTTATACCATATAACGTACTACGTTATAATGTTATACCATTTAACGTTATAGTATTTAACGTATTACGTTATAACGTTGTACCATATAACGTTATACTATATAACGTATTAAGTTATAACGTTATACCGTATAACGTAATACGTTATAACGTTATACCATATAACGTATTACGTTATAACGTTATACCTTATATCGTTGTACTACATAACGTAATACGTGATAACGTTATACCTTATAACGTTGTACTACATAACGTAATACGATATAACGTTATACCATATAACGTAATACGTTATAACGTTATACCTTATAACGTTGTACTACATAAAGTAATACGTTATAACGTTATACCATATAACGTATTACGTTATAACGTTATACCTTATAACGTTGTACTACATAACGTAATACGTTATAACGTTATACCTTATAACGTTGTACCTCATAATGTAATACGTTATAACGTTATACCATATAACGTACTACGTTATAATGTTATACCATTTAACGTTATAGTATTTAACGTATTACGTTATAACGTTGTACCATATAACGTTATACTATATAACGTATTAAGTTATAACGTTATACCGTATAACGTAATACGTTATAACGTTATACCATATAACGTATTACGTTATAACGTTATACCTTATATCGTTGTACTACATAACGTAATACGTGATAACGTTATACCTTATAACGTTGTACTACATAACGTAATACGATATAACGTTATACCATATAACGTAATACGTTATAACGTTATACCTTATAACGTTGTACTACATAAAGTAATACGTTATAACGTTATACCATATAACGTATTACGTTATAACGTTATACCTTATATCGTTGTACTACATAACGTAATACGTGATAACGTTATACCTTATAACGTTGTACTACATAACGTAATACGTTATAACGTTATACCATATAACGTAATACGTTATAACGTTATACCTTATATCGTTGTACCTCATAACGTAATACGTTATAACGTTGTACCATATAACGTAATACGTTATAACGTTATACCGTATAACGTAATACGTTATAACGTTGTACCATATAACGTATTACGTTATAACGTTATACCTTATAACGTTATACCATATAACGTAATACGTTATAACGTTATACCATATAACGTAATACGTTATAACGTTATACCATATAACGTAATACGTTATAACGTTGTACCATATAACGTATTACGTTATAACGTTATACCTTATAACGTTGTACTACATAACGTAATACGTTATAACGTTGTCCCATATAACGAAATACGTTATAACGTTGTACCATATAACGTAATACGTTATAACGTTATACCGTATAACGTAATACGTTATAACGTTATACCTTATAACGTTGTACTACATAAAGAAATACGTTATAACGCTATACCATATAACGTAATACGTTATATCGTTATACCATATAACGTTATACTATATAACGTAATACGTTACAACGTTATACCATATAACGTAATACGTTATAACGTTGTACCATATAACGTAATACGTTATAACGTTGTACCATATAACGTAATACGTTATAACGTTATACCGTATAACGTAATACGTTATAACGTTATACCATATAACGTAATACGTTATAACGTTGTACCATATAACGTAATACGTTATAACGTTGTACCATATAACGTAATACGTTATAACGTTATACCTTATAACGTTGTACTACATAAAGAAATACGTTATAACGTTATACCATATAACGTAATACGTTATATCGTTATACCATATAACGTTATACTATATAACGTAATACGTTATAACGTTATACCATATAACGTAATACGTTATAACGTTGTACCATATAACGTATTACGTTATAACGTTATACCTTATAACCTTGTACTACATAACGTAATACGTTATAACGTTGTACCATATAAGGTAATACGTTATAACGTTGTACCATATAACGTATTAAGTTATAACGTTGTACCATATTACGTATTACGTTATAACGTTATACCATATAACGTAATCTGTTATAACGTTCTACCATATAACGTAATACGTTATAACGTTGTACCATATAACGTAATACGTTATAACGTTGTACCATATAACGTAATACGTTATAACGTTGTACCATATAACGTAATACGTTATAACGTTATACCATATAACGTAATACGTTATAACATTATACCATTTAACGTTATACCATATAACGTAATACGTTATAACGTTGTACCATATAACGTATTACGTTATAACGTTATACCTTATAACGTTGTACTACATAACGTAGTACGTGATAACGTTATACCTTATAACGTTGTACTACATAACGTAATACGTTATAACGTTATACCATATAACGTAATACGTTATAACGTTATACCTTATAACGTTATACTATATAACGTATTACGTTATAACGTTATACCATATATAGTAATACGTTATAACGTTATACCTTATAACGTTGTACTACATAAAGAAATACGTTATAACGTTATACCATATAACGTAATACGTTATATCGTTATACCATATAACGTTGTACTACATAACGTAATACGTTATAACGTTATACCATATAACATAATACGTTATATCGTTATACCTCATAACGTTGTACTACATAAAGTAATACGTTATAACGTTAAACCATATAACGTAATACGTTATAACGTTATACCATATAACGTATTACGTTATAACGTTATACCTTATAACGTTATACCATATAACGAAATACGTTATAACGTTATACCTTATAACGTTGTACTACATAAATTAATTCGTTATAACGTTATACCATATAACGTAATACGTTATAACGTTGTACCATATAACGTTATACTATATAACGTATTACGTTATAACGTTATACCATATAACGTAATACGTTATAACGTTATACCCTATAACGTTGTACTACATAAAGAAATACGTTATAACGTTGTACCATATAACGTAATACGTTATAACGTTATACCTTATAACGTTGTACTACATAAAGAAATACGTTATAACGTTATACCATATAACGTAATACGTTATATCGTTATACCATATAACGTTATACTATATAACGTAATACGTTATAACGTTATACCATATAACGTAATACGTTATAACGTTGTACCATATAACGTATTACGTTATAACGTTATACCTTATAACCTTGTACTACATAACGTAATACGTTATAACGTTGTACCATATAAGGTAATACGTTATAACGTTGTACCATATAACGTATTAAGTTATAACGTTGTACCATATTACGTATTACGTTATAACGTTATACCATATAACGTAATCTGTTATAACGTTCTACCATATAACGTAATACGTTATAACGTTGTACCATATAACGTAATACGTTATAACGTTATACCGTATAACGTAATACGTTATAACGTTGTACCATATAACGTATTACGTTATAACGTTATACCTTATAACGTTATACCATATAACGTAATACGTTATAACGTTATACCATATAACGTAATACGTTATAACGTTATACCATATAACGTAATACGTTATAACGTTGTACCATATAACGTATTACGTTATAACGTTATACCTTATAACGTTGTACTACATAACGTAATACGTTATAACGTTGTCCCATATAACGAAATACGTTATAACGTTGTACCATATAACGTAATACGTTATAACGTTATACCGTATAACGTAATACGTTATAACGTTATACCTTATAACGTTGTACTACATAAAGAAATACGTTATAACGTTATACCATATAACGTAATACGTTATATCGTTATACCATATAACGTTATACTATATAACGTAATACGTTACAACGTTATACCATATAACGTAATACGTTATAACGTTGTACCATATAACGTAATACGTTATAACGTTGTACCATATAACGTTGTACTACATAAAGAAATACGTTATAACGTTATACCATATAACGTAATACGTTATATCGTTATACCATATAACGTTGTACTACATAACGTAATACGTTATAACGTTATACCATATAACATAATACGTTATATCGTTATACCTCATAACGTTGTACTACATAAAGTAATACGTTATAACGTTAAACCATATAACGTAATACGTTATAACGTTATACCATATAACGTATTACGTTATAACGTTATACCTTATAACGTTATACCATATAACGAAATACGTTATAACGTTATACCTTATAACGTTGTACTACATAAATTAATTCGTTATAACGTTATACCATATAACGTAATACGTTATAACGTTGTACCATATAACGTTATACTATATAACGTATTACGTTATAACGTTATACCATATAACGTAATACGTTATAACGTTATACCCTATAACGTTGTACTACATAAAGAAATACGTTATAACGTTGTACCATATAACGTAATACGTTATAACGTTATACCTTATAACGTTGTACTACATAAAGAAATACGTTATAACGTTATACCATATAACGTAATACGTTATATCGTTATACCATATAACGTTATACTATATAACGTAATACGTTATAACGTTATACCATATAACGTAATACGTTATAACGTTGTACCATATAACGTATTACGTTATAACGTTATACCTTATAACCTTGTACTACATAACGTAATACGTTATAACGTTGTACCATATAAGGTAATACGTTATAACGTTGTACCATATAACGTATTAAGTTATAACGTTGTACCATATTACGTATTACGTTATAACGTTATACCATATAACGTAATCTGTTATAACGTTCTACCATATAACGTAATACGTTATAACGTTGTACCATATAACGTAATACGTTATAACGTTATACCGTATAACGTAATACGTTATAACGTTGTACCATATAACGTATTACGTTATAACGTTATACCTTATAACGTTATACCATATAACGTAATACGTTATAACGTTATACCATATAACGTAATACGTTATAACGTTATACCATATAACGTAATACGTTATAACGTTGTACCATATAACGTATTACGTTATAACGTTATACCTTATAACGTTGTACTACATAACGTAATACGTTATAACGTTGTCCCATATAACGAAATACGTTATAACGTTGTACCATATAACGTAATACGTTATAACGTTATACCGTATAACGTAATACGTTATAACGTTATACCTTATAACGTTGTACTACATAAAGAAATACGTTATAACGTTATACCATATAACGTAATACGTTATATCGTTATACCATATAACGTTATACTATATAACGTAATACGTTACAACGTTATACCATATAACGTAATACGTTATAACGTTGTACCATATAACGTAATACGTTATAACGTTATACCATATAACATAATACGTTATATCGTTATACCTCATAACGTTGTACTACATAAAGTAATACGTTATAACGTTAAACCATATAACGTAATACGTTATAACGTTATACCATATAACGTATTACGTTATAACGTTATACCTTATAACGTTATACCATATAACGAAATACGTTATAACGTTATACCTTATAACGTTGTACTACATAAATTAATTCGTTATAACGTTATACCATATAACGTAATACGTTATAACGTTGTACCATATAACGTTATACTATATAACGTATTACGTTATAACGTTATACCATATAACGTAATACGTTATAACGTTATACCCTATAACGTTGTACTACATAAAGAAATACGTTATAACGTTGTACCATATAACGTAATACGTTATAACGTTATACCTTATAACGTTGTACTACATAAAGAAATACGTTATAACGTTATACCATATAACGTAATACGTTATATCGTTATACCATATAACGTTATACTATATAACGTAATACGTTATAACGTTATACCATATAACGTAATACGTTATAACGTTGTACCATATAACGTATTACGTTATAACGTTATACCTTATAACCTTGTACTACATAACGTAATACGTTATAACGTTGTACCATATAAGGTAATACGTTATAACGTTGTACCATATAACGTATTAAGTTATAACGTTGTACCATATTACGTATTACGTTATAACGTTATACCATATAACGTAATCTGTTATAACGTTCTACCATATAACGTAATACGTTATAACGTTGTACCATATAACGTAATACGTTATAACGTTATACCGTATAACGTAATACGTTATAACGTTGTACCATATAACGTATTACGTTATAACGTTATACCTTATAACGTTATACCATATAACGTAATACGTTATAACGTTATACCATATAACGTAATACGTTATAACGTTATACCATATAACGTAATACGTTATAACGTTGTACCATATAACGTATTACGTTATAACGTTATACCTTATAACGTTGTACTACATAACGTAATACGTTATAACGTTGTCCCATATAACGAAATACGTTATAACGTTGTACCATATAACGTAATACGTTATAACGTTATACCGTATAACGTAATACGTTATAACGTTATACCTTATAACGTTGTACTACATAAAGAAATACGTTATAACGTTATACCATATAACGTAATACGTTATATCGTTATACCATATAACGTTATACTATATAACGTAATACGTTACAACGTTATACCATATAACGTAATACGTTATAACGTTGTACCATATAACGTAATACGTTATAACGTTGTACCATATAACGTAATACGTTATAACGTTATACCGTATAACGTAATACGTTATAACGTTATACCATATAACGTAATACGTTATAACGTTGTACCATATAACGTAATACGTTATAACGTTGTACCATATAACGTAATACGTTATAACGTTATACCTTATAACGTTGTACTACATAAAGAAATACGTTATAACGTTATACCATATAACGTAATACGTTATATCGTTATACCATATAACGTTATACTATATAACGTAATACGTTATAACGTTATACCATATAACGTAATACGTTATAACGTTGTACCATATAACGTATTACGTTATAACGTTATACCTTATAACCTTGTACTACATAACGTAATACGTTATAACGTTGTACCATATAAGGTAATACGTTATAACGTTGTACCATATAACGTATTAAGTTATAACGTTGTACCATATTACGTATTACGTTATAACGTTATACCATATAACGTAATCTGTTATAACGTTCTACCATATAACGTAATACGTTATAACGTTGTACCATATAACGTAATACGTTATAACGTTGTACCATATAACGTAATACGTTATAACGTTGTACCATATAACGTAATACGTTATAACGTTATACCATATAACGTAATACGTTATAACATTATACCATTTAACGTTATACCATATAACGTAATACGTTATAACGTTGTACCATATAACGTATTACGTTATAACGTTATACCTTATAACGTTGTACTACATAACGTAGTACGTGATAACGTTATACCTTATAACGTTGTACTACATAACGTAATACGTTATAACGTTATACCATATAACGTAATACGTTATAACGTTATACCTTATAACGTTATACTATATAACGTATTACGTTATAACGTTATACCATATATAGTAATACGTTATAACGTTATACCTTATAACGTTGTACTACATAAAGAAATACGTTATAACGTTATACCATATAACGTAATACGTTATATCGTTATACCATATAACGTTGTACTACATAACGTAATACGTTATAACGTTATACCATATAACATAATACGTTATATCGTTATACCTCATAACGTTGTACTACATAAAGTAATACGTTATAACGTTAAACCATATAACGTAATACGTTATAACGTTATACCATATAACGTATTACGTTATAACGTTATACCTTATAACGTTATACCATATAACGAAATACGTTATAACGTTATACCTTATAACGTTGTACTACATAAATTAATTCGTTATAACGTTATACCATATAACGTAATACGTTATAACGTTGTACCATATAACGTTATACTATATAACGTATTACGTTATAACGTTATACCATATAACGTAATACGTTATAACGTTATACCCTATAACGTTGTACTACATAAAGAAATACGTTATAACGTTATACCAGATAACGTAATACGTTATATCGTTATACCATATAACGTTGTACTACATAACGTAATACGTTATAACGTTATACCATATAACATAATACGTTATATCGTTATACCTCATAACGTTGTACTACATAAAGTAATACGTTATAACGTTATACCATATAACGTAATACGTTATAACGTTATACCATATAACGTAATACGTTATAACGTTATACCTTATAACGTTGTACTACATAAAGTAATACGTTATAACGTTATACCATATAACGTAATACGTTATAACGTTATACCATATAACGTAATACGTTATAACGTTATACTATATAACGTAATACGTTATAACGTTGTACCATATAACGTTATACTATATAACGTATTACGTTATAACGTTATACCATATAACGTAATACGTTATAACGTTATACCTTATAACGTTGTACTACATAAAGAAATACGTTAAAACGTTATACCATATAACGTAATACGTTATAACATTATACCATTGAACGTTATACCATATAACGTAATACGTTATAACGTTGTACCATATAACGTATTACGTTATAACGTTATACCTTATAACGTTGTACTACATAACGTAGTACGTGATAACGTTATACCTTATAACGTTGTACTACATAACGTAATACGTTATAACGTTATACCATATAACTTAATACGTTATAACGTTATACCTTATAACGTTATACTATATAACGTATTACGTTATAACGTTATACCATATATAGTAATACGTTATAACGTTATACCTTATAACGTTGTACTACATAAAGAAATACGTTATAACGTTATACCATATAACGTAATACGTTATATCGTTATACCATATAACGTTGTACTACATAACGTAATACGTTATAACGTTATACCATATAACATAATACGTTATATCGTTATACCTCATAACGTTGTACTACATAAAGTAATACGTTATAACGTTAAACCATATAACGTAATACGTTATAACGTTATACCATATAACGTATTACGTTATAACGTTATACCTTATAACGTTATACCATATAACGAAATACGTTATAACGTTATACCTTATAACGTTGTACTACATAAATTAATTCGTTATAACGTTATACCATATAACGTAATACGTTATAACGTTGTACCATATAACGTTATACTATATAGCGTATTACGTTATAACGTTATACCGTATAACGAAATACGTTATAACGTTATACCTTATAACGTTGTACTACATAAATTAATTCGTTATAACGTTATACCATATAACGTAATACGTTATAACGTTGTACCATATAACGTTATACTATATAACGTATTTCGTTATAACGTTATACCATATAACGTAATACGTTATAACGTTATACCCTATAACGTTGTACTACATAAAGAAATACGTTATAACGTTATACCAGATAACGTAATACGTTATATCGTTATACCATATAACGTTGTACTACATAACGTAATACGTTATAACGTTATACCATATAACGTAATACGTTATATCGTTATACCTCATAACGTTGTACTACATAAAGTAATACGTTATAACGTTATACCATATAACGTAATACGTTATAACGTTATACCATATAACGTAATACGTTATAACGTTATACCTTATAACGTTGTACTACATAAAGTAATACGTTATAACGTTATACCATATAACGTAATACGTTACAACGTTATACCATATAACGTAATACGTTATAACGTTATACTATATAACGTAATACGTTATAACGTTGTACCATATAACGTTATACTATATAACGTATTACGTTATAACGTTATACCATATAACGTAATACGTTATAACGTTATACCTTATAACGTTGTACTACATAAAGAAATACGTTAAAACGTTATACCATATAACGTAATACGTTATATCGTTATACCATATAACGTTGTACTACATAACGTAATACGTTATAACGTTATACCATATAACATAATACGTTATATCGTTATACCTCATAACGTTGTACTACATAAAGTAATACGTTATAACGTTATACCATATAACGTAATACGTTATAAGGTTGTACCATATAACGTAATACGTTATAACGTTGTACCATATAACGTAATACGTTATAACGTTATACCGTATAACGTAATACGTTATAACGTTGTACCATATAACGTATTACGTTATAACGTTATACCTTATAACGTTATACCATATAACGAAATACGTTATAACGTTATACCTTATAACGTTGTACTACATAAATTAATACGTTATAACGTTATACCATATAACGTAATACGTTATGACGTTATAACATATAACGGTATACCATATAACGTAATACGTTATAACGTTGTACCATATAACGTAATACGTTATAACGTTATACCATATAACGTAATACGTCATATCGTTATACCATATAACGTAATACGTTATAACGTTATACCTTATAACGTTGTACCTCATAACGTAATACGTTATAACGTTAAACCATATAACGTAATACTTTATAACGTTATACCATTTAACGTTATAGTATATAACGTATTACGTTATAACGTTATACCATATAACGTAATACGACATAACGTTATACCATATCACGTAATACGTTATAACGTTATACCTTATAACGTTGTACTACATAACGTAATACGTTATAACGTTATACCTTATAACGTTGTACCTCATAATGTAATACGTTATAACGTTATACCATATAACGTACTACGTTATAATGTTATACCATTTAACGTTATAGTATTTAACGTATTACGTTATAACGTTGTACCATATAACGTTATACTATATAACGTATTAAGTTATAACGTTATACCGTATAACGTAATACGTTATAACGTTATACCTTATAACGTTGTACTACATAAAGAAATACGTTAAAACGTTATACCATATAACGTAATACGTTATATCGTTATACCATATAACGTTGTACTACATAACGTAATACGTTATAACGTTATACCATATAACATAATACGTTATATCGTTATACCTCATAACGTTGTACTACATAAAGTAATACGTTATAACGTTATACCATATAACGTAATACGTTATAACGTTGTACCATATAACGTTATACTATATAGCGTATTACGTTATAACGTTATACCGTATAACGAAATACGTTATAACGTTATACCTTATAACGTTGTACTACATAAATTAATTCGTTATAACGTTATACCATATAACGTAATACGTTATAACGTTGTACCATATAACGTTATACTATATAACGTATTTCGTTATAACGTTATACCATATAACGTAATACGTTATAACGTTATACCCTATAACGTTGTACTACATAAAGAAATACGTTATAACGTTATACCAGATAACGTAATACGTTATATCGTTATACCATATAACGTTGTACTACATAACGTAATACGTTATAACGTTATACCATATAACGTAATACGTTATATCGTTATACCTCATAACGTTGTACTACATAAAGTAATACGTTATAACGTTATACCATATAACGTAATACGTTATAACGTTATACCATATAACGTAATACGTTATAACGTTATACCTTATAACGTTGTACTACATAAAGTAATACGTTATAACGTTATACCATATAACGTAATACGTTACAACGTTATACCATATAACGTAATACGTTATAACGTTATACTATATAACGTAATACGTTATAACGTTGTACCATATAACGTTATACTATATAACGTATTACGTTATAACGTTATACCATATAACGTAATACGTTATAACGTTATACCTTATAACGTTGTACTACATAAAGAAATACGTTAAAACGTTATACCATATAACGTAATACGTTATATCGTTATACCATATAACGTTGTACTACATAACGTAATACGTTATAACGTTATACCATATAACATAATACGTTATATCGTTATACCTCATAACGTTGTACTACATAAAGTAATACGTTATAACGTTATACCATATAACGTAATACGTTATAAGGTTGTACCATATAACGTAATACGTTATAACGTTGTACCATATAACGTAATACGTTATAACGTTATACCGTATAACGTAATACGTTATAACGTTGTACCATATAACGTATTACGTTATAACGTTATACCTTATAACGTTATACCATATAACGAAATACGTTATAACGTTATACCTTATAACGTTGTACTACATAAATTAATACGTTATAACGTTATACCATATAACGTAATACGTTATGACGTTATAACATATAACGGTATACCATATAACGTAATACGTTATAACGTTGTACCATATAACGTAATACGTTATAACGTTATACCATATAACGTAATACGTCATATCGTTATACCATATAACGTAATACGTTATAACGTTATACCTTATAACGTTGTACCTCATAACGTAATACGTTATAACGTTAAACCATATAACGTAATACTTTATAACGTTATACCATTTAACGTTATAGTATATAACGTATTACGTTATAACGTTATACCATATAACGTAATACGACATAACGTTATACCATATCACGTAATACGTTATAACGTTATACCTTATAACGTTGTACTACATAACGTAATACGTTATAACGTTATACCTTATAACGTTGTACCTCATAATGTAATACGTTATAACGTTATACCATATAACGTACTACGTTATAATGTTATACCATTTAACGTTATAGTATTTAACGTATTACGTTATAACGTTGTACCATATAACGTTATACTATATAACGTATTAAGTTATAACGTTATACCGTATAACGTAATACGTTATAACGTTATACCATATAACGTATTACGTTATAACGTTATACCTTATATCGTTGTACTACATAACGTAATACGTGATAACGTTATACCTTATAACGTTGTACTACATAACGTAATACGATATAACGTTATACCATATAACGTAATACGTTATAACGTTATACCTTATAACGTTGTACTACATAAAGTAATACGTTATAACGTTATACCATATAACGTATTACGTTATAACGTTATACCTTATATCGTTGTACTACATAACGTAATACGTGATAACGTTATACCTTATAACGTTTTACTACATAACGTAATACGTTATAACGTTATACCATATAACGTATTACGTTATATTGTTATACCATATAACGTAATACGTTATAACGTTATACCATATAACGTAATACGTTATAACGTTATACCATATAACGTAATACGTTATAACGATGTACCGTATAATGTAATACGTTATAACGTTGTATCATATAACGTAATACGTTATAACGTTATACCGTATAACGTAATACGTTATAACGTTGTAGCATATAACGTATTACGTTATAACGTTATACCTTATAACGTTGTACTACATAACGTAATACTTTATAACGTTATACCTTATAACGTTGTACCTCATAACGTAATACGTTATAACGTTATACCATATAACGTAATACGTTATAACGTTATACCATTTAACGTTATTGTATATAACGTATTACGTTATAACGTTGTACCATATAACGTTATACTATATAACGTATTACGTTATAACGTTATACCATATAACGTAATACGTTATAACGTTGTACCATATAACGTATTACGTTATAACGTTATACCTTATAACGTTGTACTACATAACGTAATACGTGATAACGTTATACCTTATAACGTTGTACTACATAACGTAATACGTTATAACGTTATACCATATAACGTAATACTTTATAACGTTATACCTTATAACGTTGTACTACATAAAGTAATACGTTATAACGTTATACCATATAACGTAATACGTTATAACGTTATACCATATAACGTAATACGTTTCAACGTTATACCATATAACGTAATACGTTATGACGTTGTACCATATAACGTTATACTATATAACGTATTACGTTATAACGTTATACCATATATAGTAATACGTTATAACGTTATACCTTATAACGTTGTACTACATAAAGAAATACGTTATAACGTTATACCATATAACGTAATACGTTATATCGTTATACCATATAACGTTGTACTACATAACGTAATACGTTATAACGTTATACCATATAACATAATACGTTATATCGTTATACCTCATAACGTTGTACTACATAAAGTAATACGTTATAACGTTATACCATATAACGTAATACGTTATAACGTTATACCATATAACGTATTACGTTATAACGTTATACCTTATAACGTTATACCATATAACGAAATACGTTATAACGTTATACCTTATAACGTTGTACTACATAAAGTAATACGTTATAACGTTATACCATATAACGTAATACGTTATAACGTTGTACCATATAACGTTATACTATATAACGTATTACGTTATAACGTTATACCATATAACGTAATACGTTATAACGTTATACCTTATAACGTTGTACTACATAAAGAAATACGTTATAACGTTATACCAGATAACGTAATACGTTATATCGTTATACCATATAACGTTGTACTACATAACGTAATACGTTATAACGTTATACCATATAACATAATACGTTATATCGTTATACCTCATAACGTTGTACTACATAAAGTAATACGTTATAACGTTATACCATACAACGTAATACGTTATAACGTTATACCATATAACGTAATACGTTATAACGTTATACCTTATAACGTTGTACTACATAAAGTAATACGTTATAACGTTATACCATATAACGTAATACGTTATAACGTTATACCATATAACGTAATACGTTATAACGTTATACCATATAACGTAATACGTTATAACGTTGTACCATATAACGTTATACTATATAACGTATTACGTTATAACGTTATACCATATAACGTAATACGTTATAACGTTATACCTTATAACGTTGTACTACATGAAGAAATACGTTAAAACGTTGTACCATATAACGTATTACGTTATAACGTTATACCTTATAACGTTATACCATATAACGTAATACGTTATAACGTTATACCATATAACGTAATACGTTATAACGTTATACCATATAACGTAATACGTTATAACGTTGTACCATATAACGTATTACGTTATAACGTTATACCTTATAGCGTTGTACTACATAACGTAATACGTTATAACGTTGTCCCATATAACGAAATACGTTATAACGTTGTACCATATAACGTAATACGTTATAACGTTATACCGTATAACGTAATACGTTATAACGTTATACCTTATAACGTTGTACTACATAAAGAAATACGTTATAACGTTATACCATATAACGTAATACGTTATATCGTTATACCATATAACGTTATACTATATAACGTAATACGTTACAACGTTATACCATATAACGTAATACGTTATAACGTTGTACCATATAACGTAATACGTTATAACGTTGTACCATATAACGTAATACGTTATAACGTTATACCGTATAACGTAATACGTTATAACGTTATACCATATAACGTAATACGTTATAACGTTGTACCATATAACGTAGTATGTTATAACGTTGTACCATATAACGTAATACGTTATAACGTTATACCTTATAACGTTGTACTACATAAAGAAATACGTTATAACGTTATACCATATAACGTAATACGTTATATCGTTATACCATATAACGTTATACTATATAACGTAATACGTTATAACGTTATACCATATAACGTAATACGTTATAACGTTGTACCATATAACGTATTACGTTATAACGTTATACCTTATAACCTTGTACTACATAACGTAATATGTTATAACGTTGTACCATATAAGGTAATACGTTATAACGTTGTACCATATAACGTATTAAGTTATAACGTTGTACCATATTACGTATTACGTTATAACGTTATACCATATAACGTAATCTGTTATAACGTTCTACCATATAACGTAATACGTTATAACGTTGTACCATATAACGTAATACGTTATAACGTTGTACCATATAACGTAATACGTTATAACGTTGTACCATATAACGTAATACGTTATAACGTTATACCATATAACGTAATACGTTATAACATTATACCATTTAACGTTATACCATATAACGTAATACGTTATAACGTTGTACCATATAACGTATTACGTTATAACGTTATACCTTATAACGTTGTACTACATAACGTAGTACGTGATAACGTTATACCTTATAACGTTGTACTACATAACGTAATACGTTATAACGTTATACCATATAACGTAATACGTTATAACGTTATACCTTATAACGTTATACTATATAACGTATTACGTTATAACGTTATACCATATATAGTAATACGTTATAACGTTATACCTTATAACGTTGTACTACATAAAGAAATACGTTATAACGTTATACCTTATAACGTTGTACTACATAACGTAATACGTTATAACGTTATACCATATAACGTAATACGTTATAACGTTATACCATATAACGTAATACGTTATAACGTTATACCATATAACGTAATACGTTATAACATTATACCATTTAACGTTATACCATATAACGTAATACGTTATAACGTTGTACCATATAACGTATTACGTTATAACGTTATACCTTATAACGTAATACGTTATAACATTATACCATTTAACGTTATACCATATATCGTAATACGTTATAACGTTGTACCATATAACGTATTACGTTATAACGTTATACCTTATAACGTTGTACTACATAACGTAGTACGTGATAACGTTATACCTTATAACGTTGTACTACATAACGTAATACGTTATAACGTTGTACCATATAACGTATTACGTTATAACGTTATACCTTATAACGTTGTACTACATAACGTAGTACGTGATAACGTTATACCTTATAACGTTGTACTACATAACGTAATACGTTATAACGTTATACCATATAACGTAATACGTTATAACGTTATACCTTATAACGTTATACTATATAACGTATTACGTTATAACGTTATACCATATATAGTAATACGTTATAACGTTATACCTTATAACGTTGTACTACATAAAGAAATACGTTATAACGTTATACCATATAACGTAATACGTTATATCGTTATACCATATAACGTTGTACTACATAACGTAATACGTTATAACGTTATACCATATAACATAATACGTTATATCGTTATACCTCATAACGTTGTACTACATAAAGTAATACGTTATAACGTTAAACCATATAACGTAATACGTTATAACGTTATACCATATAACGTATTACGTTATAACGTTATACCTTATAACGTTATACCATATAACGAAATACGTTATAACGTTATACCTTATAACGTTGTACTACATAAATTAATTCGTTATAACGTTATACCATATAACGTAATACGTTATAACGTTGTACCATATAACGTTATACTATATAACGTATTACGTTATAACGTTATACCATATAACGTAATACGTTATAACGTTATACCCTATAACGTTGTACTACATAAAGAAATACGTTATAACGTTATACCAGATAACGTAATACGTTATATCGTTATACCATATAACGTTGTACTACATAACGTAATACGTTATAACGTTATACCATATAACATAATACGTTATATCGTTATACCTCATAACGTTGTACTACATAAAGTAATACGTTATAACGTTATACCATATAACGTAATACGTTATAACGTTATACCATATAACGTAATACGTTATAACGTTATACCTTATAACGTTGTACTACATAAAGTAATACGTTATAACGTTATACCATATAACGTAATACGTTATAACGTTATACCATATAACGTAATACGTTATAACGTTATACCATATAACGTAATACGTTATAACGTTATACCTTATAACGTTGTACTACATAAATTAATTCGTTATAACGTTATACCATATAACGTAATACGTTATAACGTTGTACCATATAACGTTATACTATATAACGTATTACGTTATAACGTTATACCATATAACGTAATACGTTATAACGTTATACCTTATAACGTTGTACTACATAAAGAAATACGTTATAACGTTATACCAGATAACGTAATACGTTATATCGTTATACCATATAACGTTGTACTACATAACGTAATACGTTATAACGTTATACCATATAACATAATACGTTATATCGTTATACCTCATATCGTTGTACTACATAAAGTAATACGTTATAACGTTATACCATATAACGTAATACGTTATAACGTTATACCATATAACGTAATACGTTATAACGTTATACCTTATAACGTTGTACTACATAAAGAAATACGTTATAACGTTATACCAGATAACGTAATACGTTATATCGTTATACCATATAACGTTGTACTACATAACGTAATACGTTATAACGTTATACCATATAACATAATACGTTATATCGTTATACCTCATAACGTTGTACTACATAAAGTAATACGTTATAACGTTATACCATATAACATAATACGTTATATCGTTATACCTCATAACGTTGTACTACATAAAGTAATACGTTATAACGTTATACCATATAACGTAATACGTTATAACGTTATACCATATAACGTAATACGTTATAACGTTATACCTTATAACGTTGTACTACATAAAGTAATACGTTATAACGTTATACCATATAACGTAATACGTTATATCGTTATACCATATAACGTTGTACTACATAACGTAATACGTTATAACGTTATACCATATAACATAATACGTTATATCGTTATACCTTATAACGTTGTACCACATAAAGTAATACGTTATAACGTTATACCATGTAACGTAATACGTTATAACGTTATACCATATAACGTTATACCATATAACGTAATACGTTATAACGTTGTACCATGTAACGTAATACGTTATAACGTTGTACCATGTAACGTAATACGTTATAACGTTGTACCATATAACGTAATACGTTATAACGTTATACCATATAACGTAATACGTTATAACGTTATACCTTATAACGTTGTACTACATAACGTAATACGTTATAACGTTATGCCATATAGCGTTATACTATATAACGTATTACGTTATACTATATATCGTAATACGTTTTAACGTTATACCATATAACGTTATACGTTATAACGTTATACCGTATAACGTAATCCGTTATAACGTTGTACCATATAACGTTGTACTACATAACGTAATACGTTATAACGTTATACCTTATAACGTTGTACTACATAACGTAATACGTTGTAACGTTATACATTACAACGTTGTAGCACATAAAGTAATACGTTATAACGTTGTACTACATAACGTAATACGTTATAACGTTATACCATATAACGTTGTACTACATAACGTAATACGTTATAACGTTATACCATATAACATAATACGTTATATCGTTATACCTCATAACGTTGTACTACATAAAGTAATACGTTATAACGTTATACCATTTAACGTAATACGTTATAAAGTTATACCATATAACGTAATACGTTATAACGTTATACCTTATAACGTTGTACTACATAAAGTAATACGTTATAACGTTATTCCATATAACGTAATACGTTATAACGTTGTACCATATAACGTAATACGTTATAACGTTATACCGTATAACGTAATACGTTATAACGTTGTACCATATAACGTATTACGTTATATTGTTATACCTTATAACGTAATACGTCATAACGTTATACCATATAACGTAATACGTTATAACGTTATACCATATAACGTAATACGTTATAACGATGTACCGTATAATGTAATACGTTATAACGTTGTACCATATAACGTAATACGTTATAACGTTATACCGTATAACGTAATACGTTATAACGTTGTAGCATATAACGTATTACGTTATAACGTTATACCTTATAACGTTGTACTACATAACGTAATACTTTATAACGTTATACCTTATAACGTTGTACCTCATAACGTAATACGTTATAACGTTATACCATATAACGTAATACGTTATAACGTTATACCATTTAACGTTATTGTATATAACGTATTACGTTATAACGTTGTACCATATAACGTTATACTATATAACGTATTACGTTATAACGTTATACCATATAACGTAATACGTTATAACGTTGTACCATATAACGTATTACGTTATAACGTTATACCTTATAACGTTGTACTACATAACGTAATACGTGATAACGTTATACCTTATAACGTTGTACTACATA
This sequence comes from Bombus flavifrons, assembly GCF_040668555.2. Lineage (NCBI taxonomy): Eukaryota > Metazoa > Arthropoda > Insecta > Hymenoptera > Apidae > Bombus > Bombus flavifrons. Next base: position 4,282,595 of record NC_138447.1, read on the forward strand.
ACGTAATACGTTATAACGTTATACCATATAACGTAATACTTTATAACGTTATACCTTATAACGTTGTACTACCTAAAGTAATACGTTATAACGTTATACCATATAACGTAATACGTTATAACGTTATACCATATAACGTAATACGTTTCAACGTTATACCATATAACGTAATACGTTATGACGTTGTACCATATAACGTTATACTATATAACGTATTACGTTATAACGTTATACCATATATAGTAATACGTTATAACGTTATACCATATAACGTAATACGTTATAACGTTATACCATATAACGTATTACGTTATAACGTTATACCTTATAACGTTATACCATATAACGAAATACGTTATAACGTTATTCCATATAACGTAATACGTTATAACGTTGTACCATATAACGTAATACGTTATAACGTTATACCGTATAACGTAATACGTTATAACGTTGTACCATATAACGTATTACGTTATATTGTTATACCTTATAACGTAATACGTCATAACGTTATACCATATAACGTAATACGTTATAACGTTATACCATATAACGTAATACGTTATAACGATGTACCGTATAATGTAATACGTTATAACGTTGTACCATATAACGTAATACGTTATAACGTTATACCGTATAACGTAATACGTTATAACGTTGTAGCATATAACGTATTACGTTATAACGTTATACCTTATAACGTTGTACTACATAACGTAATACTTTATAACGTTATACCTTATAACGTTGTACCTCATAACGTAATACGTTATAACGTTATACCATATAACGTAATACGTTATAACGTTATACCATTTAACGTTATTGTATATAACGTATTACGTTATAACGTTGTACCATATAACGTTATACTATATAACGTATTACGTTATAACGTTATACCATATAACGTAATACGTTATAACGTTGTACCATATAACGTATTACGTTATAACGTTATACCTTATAACGTTGTACTACATAACGTAATACGTGATAACGTTATACCTTATAACGTTGTACTACATAACGTAATACGTTATAACGTTATACCATATAACGTAATACTTTATAACGTTATACCTTATAACGTTGTACTACATAAAGTAATACGTTATAACGTTATACCATATAACGTAATACGTTATAACGTTATACTATATAACGTATTACGTTATAACGTTATACCATATAACGTAATACGTTATAACGTTATACCTTATAACGTTGTACTACATAAAGAAATACGTTATAACGTTATACCAGATAACGTAATACGTTATATCGTTATACCATATAACGTTGTACTACATAACGTAATACGTTATAACGTTATACCATATAACATAATACGTTATATCGTTATACCTCATAACGTTGTACTACATAAAGTAATACGTTATAACGTTATACCATACAACGTAATACGTTATAACGTTATACCATATAACATAATACGTTATATCGTTATACCTCATAACGTTGTACTACATAAAGTAATACGTTATAACGTTATACCATATAACGTAATACGTTATAAGGTTGTACCATATAACGTAATACGTTATAACGTTGTACCATATAACGTAATACGTTATAACGTTATACCGTATAACGTAATACGTTATAACGTTGTACCATATAACGTATTACGTTATAACGTTATACCTTATAACGTTATACCATATAACGAAATACGTTATAACGTTATACCTTATAACGTTGTACTACATAAATTAATACGTTATAACGTTATACCATATAACGTAATACGTTATGACGTTATAACATATAACGGTATACCGTATAACGTAATACGTTATAACGTTGTACCATATAACGTATTACGTTATAACGTTATACCTTATAACGTTATACCATATAACGTAATACGTTATAACGTTATACCTTATAACGTTGTACCTCATAACGTAATACGTTATAACGTTAAACCATATAACGTAATACTTTATAACGTTATACCATTTAACGTTATAGTATATAACGTATTACGTTATAACGTTATACCATATAACGGTATACCATATGACGTAATACGTTATAACGTTGTACTATATAACGTAATACGTTATAACGTTATACCATATAACGTAATACGTCATAACTTTATAATATATCACGTAATACGTTATAACGTTATACCTTATAACGTTGTACTACATAACGTAATACGTTATAACGTTATACCTTATAACGTTGTACCTCATAATGTAATATGTTATAACGTTATACCATATAACGTAATACGTTATAATGTTATACCATTTAACGTTATAGTATTTAACGTATTACGTTATAACGTTGTACCATATAACGTTATACTATATAACGTATTACGTTATAACGTTATACCGTATAACGTAATACGTTATAACGTTATACCATATAACGTATTACGTTATAACGTTATACCGTATAACGTAATACGTTATAACGTTATACCATATAACGTATTACGTTATAACGTTATACCTTATATCGCTGTACTACATAACGTAATACGTGATAACGTTCTACCTTATAACGTTGTACTACATAACGTAATACGTTATAACGTTATACCATATAACGTAATACGTTATAACGTTATACCTTATAACGTTGTACTACATAAAGTAATACGTTGTAACGTTATACCATATAACGTAATACGTTATAACGTTATAACATATAACGTAATACGTTATAACGTTGTACCATATAACGTTATACTATATAACGTATTACGTTATAACGTTATACCATATAACGTAATACGTTATAACGTTACACCATATAACATAATACGTTATATAGTTATACCTTATAACGTTGTACTACATAAAGTAATACGTTATGATGTTATACCATATAACGTAATACGTTATAACGTTATACCATATAACGTTATACCATATAACGTAATACGTTATAACGTTGAAAAATATAACGTAATACGTTATAACGTTGTACCATATAACGTAATACGTTATAACGTTATACCGTATAACGTAATACGTTATAACGTTGTACCATATAACGTATTACGTTATAACGTTATACCTTATAACGTTATACCATATAACGTAATACGTTATAACGTTATACCATATAACGTAATACGTTATAACGTTATACCATATAACGTAATACGTTATAACGTTGTACCATATAACGTATTACGTTATAACGTTATACCTTATAACGTTGTACTACATAACGTAATACGTTATAACGTTGTACCATATAACGAAATGCGTTATAACGTTGTACCATATAACGTAATACGTTATAACGTTATACCGTATAACGTAATACGTTATAACGTTATACCTTATAACGTTGTACTACATAAAGAAATACGTTATAACGTTATACCATATAACGTAATACGTTATATCGTTATACCATATAACGTTATACTATATAACGTAATACGTTACAACGTTATACCATATAACGTAATACGTTATAACGTTATACCGTATAACGTAATATGTTATAACGTTATACCATATAACGTAATACGTTATAACGTTGCACCATATAACGTAATACGTTATAACGTTGTACCATATAACGTAATACGTTATAACGTTATACCTTATAACGTTGTACTACATAACGTAATACGTTATAACGTTGTACCATATAACGTAATACGTTATAACGTTGTACCGTATAACGTAATATGTTATAACGTTATACCATATAACGTAATACGTTATAACGTTGTACCATATAACGTATTACGTTATAACGTTATACCTTATAACGTTGTACTACATAACGTAATATGTTATAACGTTATACCATATAACGTAATACGTTATAACGTTGCACCATATAACGTAATACGTTATAACGTTGTACCATATAACGTAATAAGTTATAACGTTATACCATATAACGTAATACGTTATATCGTTATACCATATAACGTTATACTATATAACGTAATACGTTATAACGTTATACCATATAACGTAATACGTTATAACGTTGTACCATATAACGTATTACGTTATAACGTTATACCTTATAACCTTGTACTACATAACGTAATACGTTATAACGTTGTACCATATAACGTAATACGTTATAACGTTGTACCGTATAACGTAATACGTTATAACGTTGTACCATATAACGTATTACGTTATAACGTTATACCTTATAACGTTATACCATATAACGTAATACGTTATAACGTTATACCATATAACATAATACGTTATATCGTTATACCTTATAACGTTGTACTACATAAAGTAATACGTTATAACGTTATACCATATAACGTAATACGTTATAACGTTATACCATATAACGTTGTACCATATAACGTATTACGTTATAACGTTATACCTTATAACGTTGTACTACATAACGTAATACGTGATAACGTTGTACCATATAACGTATTACGTTATAACGTTATACCATTTAACGTTGTAGTATATAACGTATTACGTTATAACGTTGTACCATATAACGTTATTCTATATAACGTATTACGTTATAACGTTATACCATATAACGTAATACGTTATAACGTTATACCTTATAACGTTGTACTACAAAAAGAAATACGTTATAGCGTTATACCATATAACGTAATACGTTATATCGTTATACCATATAACGTTGTACTACATAACGTAATACGTTATAACGTTATACCATATAACATAATACGTTATATCGTTATACCTTATAACGTTGTACTACATAAAGTAATACGTTATAACGTTATACCATATAACGTAATACGTTATAACGTTATACCATATAACGTTGTACCATATAACGTATTACGTTATAACGTTATACCTTATAACGTTGTACTACATAACGTAATACGTGATAACGTTGTACCATATAACGTATTACGTTATAACGTTATACCATTTAACGTTATAGTATATAACGTATTACGTTATAACGTTGTACCATATAACGTTATACTATATAACGTATTACGTTATAACGTTATACCATATAACGTAATACGTTATAACGTTATACCTTATAACGTTGTACTACATAAAGAAATACGTTATAACGTTATACCATATAACGTAATACGTTATATCGTTATACCATATAACGTTGTACCATATAACGTAATACGTTATAACGTTGTACCATATAACGTAATACGTTATAACGTTATGCCGTATAACGTAATACGTTATAACGTTGTACCATATAACGTATTACGTTATAACGTTATACCTTATAACGTTATACCATATAACGTAATACGTTATAACGTTATACCATATAACGTAATACGTTATAACGTTATACCATATAACGTAATACGTTATAACGTTATACCATATAACGTAATACGTTATATCGTTATACCTTATAACGTTATACTACATAAAGAAATACGTTATAACGTTATACCATATAACGTAATACGTTATAACGTTATACCATATAACGTTATACCACATAACGTAATATGTTATAACGTTGTACCATATAACGTAATATGTTATAGCGTTGTACCATATAACGTAATACGTTATAACGTTATACCGTATAACGTAATACGTTATAACGTTGTACCATATAACGTATTACGTTATAACGTTATACCTTATAACGTTATACCATATAACGTAATACGTTATAACGTTATATCTTATAACGTTGTACTACATAAATTAATACGTTATAACGTTATACCATATAACGTAATACGTTATAACGTTATACCATATAACGTTATACCACATAACGTAATATGTTATAACGTTGTACCATATAACGTAATATGTTATAGCGTTGTACCATATAACGTAATACGTTATAACGTTATACCACATAACGTAATATGTTATAACGTTGTACCATATAACGTAATATGTTATAGCGTTGTACCATATAACGTAATACGTTATAACGTTATACCGTATAACGTAATACGTTATAACGTTGTACCATATAACGTATTACGTTATAACGTTATACCTTATAACGTTATACCATATAACGTAATACGTTATAACGTTATACCTTATAACGTTGTACTACATAAAGAAATACGTTATAACGTTATACCATATAACGTAATACGTTATAACGTTATACCATATAACGTATTACGTTATAACGTTATACCTTATATCGTTGTACTACATAACGTAATACGTGATAACGTTGTACCTTATAACGTTGTACTACATAACGTAATACGTTATAACGTTATACCATATAACGTAATACGTTATAACGTTATACCATATAACGTAATACGTTATAACGTTATACCATATAACGTAATACGTTATAACGTTATACCATATAACGTAATACGTTATATCGTTATACCTTATAACGTTGTACTACATAAAGAAATACGTTATAACGTTATACCATATAACGTAATACGTTATAACGTTATACCATATAACGTTATACCACATAACGTAATATGTTATAACGTTGTACCACATAACGTAATATGTTATAGCGTTGTACCATATAACGTAATACGTTATAACGTTATACCGTATAACGTAATACGTTATAACGTTGAACCATATAACGTATTACGTTATAACGTTATACCTTATAACGTTATACCATATAACGTAATACGTTATAACGTTATATCTTATAACGTTGTACTACATAAATTAATACGTTATAACGTTGTACCATATGACGTTATACTATATAACGTATTACGTTATAACGTTATACCGTATAACGTAATACGTTATAACGTTATACCTTATAACGTTGTACTACATAAAGAAATACGTTATAACGTTATACCATATAACGTAATACGTTATATCGTTATACCATATAACGTTGTACTACATAACGTAATACGTTATAACGTTGTACCATATAACGTATTACGTTATAACGTTATACCTTATAACGTTATACCATATAACGTAATACGTTATAACGTTATACCTTATAACGTTGTACTACATAAATTAATACGTTATAACGTTATACCATATAACGTAATACGTTATAACGTTATACCATATAACGTAATACGTTAAAACGTTATGCCATATAACGTTATACGTTATAACGTTATACCATTTAACGTTATAGTATATAACGTATTACGTTATAACGTTGTACCATATAACGTTATACTATATAACGTATTACGTTATAACGTTATACCATATAACGTAATACGTTATAACGTTGTACCATATAACGTATTACGTTATAACGTTATACCTTATAACGTTGTACTACATAACGTAATACGTGATAACGTTGTACCATATAACGTAGTACGTTATAACGTTATACCATTTAACGTTATAGTATATAACGTATTACGTTATAACATTGTACCATATAACGTTATTCTATATAACGTATTACGTTATAACGTTATACCATATAACGTAATACGTTATAACGTTATACCTTATAACGTTGTACTACAAAAAGAAATACGTTATAGCGTTATACCATATAACGTAATACGTTATATCGTTATACCATATCACGTTGTACTACATAACGTAATATGTTATAACGTTATACCATATAACATAATACGTTATATCGTTATACCTTATAACGTTGTACTACATAAAGTAATACGTTATAACGTTATACCATATAACGTAATACGTTATAACGTTATACCATATAACGTTGTACCATATAACGTATTACGTTATAACGTTATACCTTATAACGTTGTACTACATAACGTAATACGTGATAACGTTGTACCATATAACGTATTACGTTATAACGTTATACCATTTAACGTTATAGTATATAACGTATTACGTTATAACGTTGTACCATAAAACGTTATACTATATAACGTATTACGTTATAACGTTATACCATATAACGTAATACGTTATATCGTTATACCTTATAACGTTGTACTACATAAAGAAATACGTTATAACGTTATACCATATAACGTAATACGTTATATCGTTATACCATATAACGTTGTACCATATAACGTAATACGTTATAACGTTGTACCATATAACGTAATACGTTATAACGTTATGCCGTATAACGTAATACGTTATAACGTTGTACCATATAACGTATTACGTTATAACGTTATACCTTATAACGTTATACCATATAACGTAATACGTTATAACGTTATACCATATAACGAAATACGTTATAACGTTGTACCATATAACGTAATACGTTATAACGTTATACCGTATAACGTAATACGTTATAACGTTGTACCATATAACGTATTACGTTATAACGTTATACCTTATAACGTTATACCATATAACGTAATACGTTATAACGTTATACCATATAACGTAATACGTTATAACGTTATACCATATAACGTAATACGTTATAACGTTGTACCATATAACGTATTACCTTATAACGTTATACCTTATAACGTTGTACTACATAACGTAATACGTTATAACGTTGTACCATATAACGAAATACGTTATAAAGTTGTACCATATAACGTAATACGTTATAACGTTATACCGTATAACGTAATACGTTATAACGTTATACCTTATAACGTTGTACTACATAAAGAAATACGTTATAACGTTATACCATATAACGTAATACGTTATATCGTTATACCATATAACGTTATACTATATAACGTAATACGTTACAACGTTATACCATATAACGTAATACGTTATAACGTTGTACCATATAACGTAATACGTTATAACGTTGTACCATATAACGTAATACGTTATAACGTTATACCGTATAACGTAATACGTTATAACGTTATACCATATAACGTAATACGTTATAACGTTGTATCATATAACGTAATACGTTATAACGTTGTACCATATAACGTAATACGTTATAACGTTATACCTTATAACGTTGTACTACATAAAGAAATACGTTATAACGTTATACCATATAACGTAATACGTTATATCGTTATACCATATAACGTTATACTATATAACGTAATACGTTATAACGTTATACCATATAACGTAATACGTTATAACGTTGTACCATATAACGTATTACGTTATAACGTTATACCTTATAACCTTGTACTACATAACGTAATACGTTATAACGTTGTACCATATAAGGTAATACGTTATAACGTTGTACCATATAACGTATTACGTTATAACGTTGTACCATATTACGTATTACGTTATAACGTTATACCATATAACGTAATCTGTTATAACGTTCTACCATATAACGTAATACGTTATAACGTTGTACCATATAACGTAATACGTTATAACGTTGTACCATAAAACGTAATACGTTATAACGTTGTACCATATAACGTAATACGTTATAACGTTATACCGTATAACGTAATATGTTATAACGTTATACCATATAACGTAATACGTTATAACGTTGCACCATATAACGTAATACGTTATAACGTTGTACTATATAACGTAATACGTTATAACGTTATACCTTATAACGTTCTACTACATAAAGAAATACGTTATAACGTTATACCATATAACGTAATACGTTATATCGTTATACCATATAACGTTATACTATATAACGTAATACGTTATAACGTTATACCATATAACGTAATACGTTATAACGTTGTACCATATAACGTATTACGTTATAACGTTATACCTTATAACCTTGTACTACATAACGTAATACGTTATAACGTTGTACCATATAACGTAATACGTTATAACGTTATACCGTATAACGTAATACGTTATAACGTTGTACTATATAACGTATTACGTTATAACGTTATACCTTATAACGTTGTACTACATAACGTAACACGTTATAACGTTATACCATATAACGTAATTCGTTATAACGTTATACCATATAACGTAATACGTTATAACGTTATACCATATAACGTAATACGTTATAACGTTATACCATATAACGTAATACGTTATAACGTTATACCATATAACGTAATACGTTATAACGTTATACCATTTAACGTTATAGTATATAACGTATTACGTTATAACGTTGTACCATATAACGTTATACCACATAACGTAATACGTTATAACGTTGTACCATATAACGTAATACGTTATAGCGTTATACCATATAACGTAATACGTTATAACGTTATACCTTATAACGTTGTACTACATAAATTAATACGTTATAACGTTATACCATATAACGTAATACGTTATAACGTTATACCATATAACGTAATACGTTAAAACGTTATGCCATATAACGTTATACGTTATAACGTTATACCATTTAACGTTATAGTATATAACGTATTACGTTATAACGTTGTACCATATAACGTTATACTATATAACGTATTACGTTATAACGTTATACCATATAACGTAATACGTTATAACGTTGTACCATATAACGTATTACGTTATAACGTTATACCTTATAACGTTGTACTACATAACGTAATACGTGATAACGTTGTACCATATAACGTATTACGTTATAACGTTATACCATTTAACGTTATAGTATATAACGTATTACGTTATAACGTTGTACCATATAACGTTATACTATATAACGTATTACGTTATAACGTTATACCATATAACGTAATACGTTATAACGTTATACCTTATAACGTTGTACTACAAAAAGAAATACGTTATAACGTTATACCATATAACGTAATACGTTATATCGTTATACCATATAACGTTGTACTACATAACGTAATACGTTATAACGTTATACCATATAACATAATACGTTATATCGTTATACCTTATAACGTTGTACTATATAAAGTAATACGTTATAACGTTATACCATATAACGTAATACGTTATAACGTTATACCATATAACGTTGTACCATATAACGTATTACGTTATAACGTTATACCTTATAACGTTGTACTACATAACGTGATACGTGATAACGTTGTACCATATAACGTATTACGTTATAACGTTATACCATTTAACGTTATAGTATATAACGTATTACGTTATAACGTTGTACCATATAACGTTATACTATATAACGTATTACGTTATAACGTTATACCATATAACGTAATACGTTATAACGTCATACCTTATAACGTTGTACTACATGAAGAAATACGTTATAACGTTATACCATATAACGTAATACGTTATATCGTTATACCATATAACGTTGTACCATATAACGTAATACGTTATAACGTTGTACCATATAACGTAATACGTTATAACGTTATGCCGTATAACGTAATACGTTATAACGTTGTACCATATAACGTATTACGTTATAACGTAATACGTTATAACGTTATACCATATAACGTAATACGTTATAACGTTATACCATATAACATAATACGTTATATCGTTATACCTTATAACGTTGTACTATATAAAGTTATACGTTATAACGTTATACCATATAACGTAATACGTTATAACGTTATACCATATAACGTTGTACCATATAACGTATTACGTTATAACGTTATACCTTATAACGTTGTACTACATAACGTAATACGTGATAACGTTTTACCATATAACGTATTACGTTATAACGTTATACCATTTAACGTTATAGTATATAACGTATTACGTTATAACGTTGTACCATATAACGTTATACTATATAACGTATTACGTTATAACGTTATACCATATAACGTAATACGTTATAACGTTATACCTTATAACGTTGTACTACATAAAGAAATACGTTATAACGTTATACCATATAACGTAATACGTTATATCGTTATACCATATAACGTTGTACCATATAACGTAATACGTTATAACGTTGTACCATATAACGTAATACGTTATAACGTTATGCCGTATAACGTATTACGTTATAACGTTATACCTTATAACGTTATACCATATAACGTAATACGTTATAACGTTATACCATATAACGTAATACGTTATAACGTTATACCATATAACGTAATACGTTATAACGTTATACCATATAACGTAATACGTTATAACGTTGTACCATATAACGTAATATGTTATAGCGTTGTACCATATAACGTAATACGTTATAACGTTATACCGTGTAACGTAATACGTTATAACGTTGTACCATATAACGTAATACGTTATAACGTTATACCGTAAAACGTAATACGTTATAACGTAATACGTTATAACGTTATACCTTATAACGTTGTACTACATAAAGAAATACGTTATAACGTTATACCATATAACGTAATACGTTATATCGTTATACCATATCACGTTATACCGTATAACGTAATACGTTATAACGTTATACCTTATAACGTTGTACTACATAAAGAAATACGTTATAACGTTATACCATATAACGTAATACGTTATAACGTTATACCGTATAACGTAATACGTTATAACGTTATACCTTATAACGTTGTACTACATAAAGAAATACGTTATAACGTTATACCGTATAACGTAATACGTTATAACGTTATACCTTATAACGTTGTACTACATAAAGAAATACGTTATAACGTTATACCATATAACGTAATACGTTATATCGTTATACCATATAACGTTATACTATATAATGTAATACGTTATAACGTTATACCGTATAACGTAATACGTTATAACGTTATACCTTATAACGTTGTACTACATAAAGAAATACGTTATAACGTTATACCATATAACGTAATACGTTATATCGTTATACCATATAACGTTATACTATATAATGTAATACGTTATAACGTTATACCATATAACGTAATACGTTATAACGTTGCACCATATAACGTAATACGTTATAACGTTGTACCATATAACGTTATACTATATAACGTATTACGTTATAACGTTATACCATATAACGTAATACGTTATAACGTTGTACCATATAACGTATTACGTTATAACGTTGTACCATATAACGTTATACTATATAACGTATTACGTTATAACGTTATACCATATAACGTAATACGTTATAACGTTGTACCATATAACGTTATACTATATAACGTATTACGTTATAACGTTATACCATATAACGTAATACGTTATAACGTTGTACCATATAACGTATTACGTTATAACGTTATACCTTATAACGTTGTACTACATAACGTAATACGTGATAACGTTGTACCATATAACGTATTACGTTATAACGTTATACCATTTAACGTTATAGTATATAACGTATTACGTTATAACGTTGTACCATATAACGTTATACTATATAACGTATTACGTTATAACGTTATACCATATAACGTAATACGTTATAACGTTATACCTTATAACGTTGTACTACAAAAAGAAATACGTTATAACGTTATACCATATAACGTAATACGTTATATCGTTATACCATATAACGTTGTACTACATAACGTAATACGTTATAACGTTCTACCATATAACATAATACGTTATATCGTTAAACATTATAACGTTGTACTATATAAAGTAATACGTTATAACGTTATACCATATAACGTAACACGTTATAACGTTATACCATATAACGTTGTACCATATAACGTATTACGTTATAACGTTATACCTTATAACGTTGTACTACATAACGTAATACGTGATAACGTCGTACCATATAACGTATTACGTTATAACGTTATACCATTTAACGTTATAGTATATAACGTATTACGTTATAACGTTGTACCATATAACGTTATACTATATAACGTATTACGTTATAACGTTATACCATATAACGTAATACGTTATAACGTTATACCTTATAACGTTGTACTACATAAAGAAATACGTTATAACGTTATACCATATAACGTAATACGTTATATCGTTATACCATATAACGTTGTACCATATAACGTAATACGTTATAACGTTGTACCATATAACGTAATACGTTATAACGTTATGCCGTATAACGTAATACGTTATAACGTTGTACCATATAACGTATTACGTTATAACGTTATACCTTATAACGTTATACCATATAACGTAATACGTTATAACGTTATACCATATAACGTAATACGTTATAACGTTATACCATATAACGTAATACGTTATAACGTTATACCATATAACGTAATACGTTATAACGTTATACCGTATAACGTAATACGTTATAACGTTATACCATATAACGTAATACGTTATAACGTTGCACCATATAACGTAATACGTTATAACGTTGTACCATATAACGTAATACGTTATAACGTTATACCTTATAACGTTGTACTACATAAAGAAATACGTTATAACGTTATACCATATAACGTAATACGTTATATCGTTATACCATATAACGTTATACTATATAATGTAATACGTTATAACGTTATACCGTATAACGTAATACGTTATAACGTTGTACCATATAACGTATTACGTTATAACGTTATACCTTATAACGTTGTACTACATAACGTAACACGTTATAACGTTATACCATATAACGTAATACGTTATAACGTTATACCATATAACGTAATACGTTATAACGTTATCCCATATAACGTAATACGTTATAACGTTATACCATATAACGTAATACGTTATAACGTTATACCATATAACGTAATACGTTATAACGTTATACCATATAACGTAATACGTTATAACGTTGCACCATATAACGTAATACGTTATAACGTTATACCGTATAACGTAATACGTTATAACGTTATACCTTATAACGTTGTACTACATAAAGAAATACGTTATAACGTTATACCATATAACGTAATACGTTATATCGTTATACCATATAACGTTATACTATATAATGTAATACGTTATAACGTTATCCCATATAACGTAATACGTTATAACGTTATACCATATAACGTAATACGTTATAACGTTATCCCATATAACGTAATACGTTATAACGTTATACCATATAACGTAATATGTTATAGCGTTGTACCATATAACGTAATACGTTATAACGTTATACCGTATAACGTAATACGTTATAACGTTATACCTTATAACGTTGTACTACATAAAGAAATACGTTATAACGTTATACCATATAACGTAATACGTTATATCGTTATACCATATAACGTTATACTATATAATGTAATACGTTATAACGTTATACCGTGTAACGTAATACGTTATAACGTTGTACCATATAACGTAATACGTTATAACGTTATACCGTATAACGTAATACGTTATAACGTTATACCATATAACGTAATACGTTATAACGTTGCACCATATAACGTAATACGTTATAACGTTGTACCATATAACGTAATACGTTATAACGTTATACCTTATAACGTTGTACTACATAAAGAAATACGTTATAACGTTATACCATATAACGTAATACGTTATATCGTTATACCATATAACGTTATACTATATAATGTAATACGTTATAACGTTATACCATATAACGTAATACGTTATAACGTTGTACCATATAACGTATTACGTTATAACGTTATACCTTATAACCTTGTACTACATAAAGTAATACGTTGTAACGTTGTACCATATAACGTAATACGTTATAACGTTATACCGTATAACGTAATACGTTATAACGTTGTACCATATAACGTATTACGTTATAACGTTATACCTTATAACGTTGTACTACATAACGTAACACGTTATAACGTTATACCATATAACGTAATACGTTATAACGTTATACCATATAACGTAATACGTTATAACGTTATCCCATATAACGTAATACGTTATAACGTTATACCATATAACGTAATACGTTATAACGTTATACCATATAACGTAATACGTTATAACGTTATACCATATAACGTAATACGTTATAACGTTATACCATATAACGTAATACGTTAAAGCGTTATGCCATATAACGTTATACGTTATAACGTTATACCATTTAACGTTATAGTATATAACGTATTTCGTTATAACGTTGTACCATATAACGTTATACCACATAACGTAATACGTTATAACGTTGTACCATATAACGTAATACGTTATAGCGTTATACCATATAACGTAATACGTTATAACGTTATACCTTATAACGTTGTACTACATAAATTAATACGTTATAACGTTATACCATATAACGTAATACGTTATAACGTTATACCATATAACGTAATACGTTAAAACGTTATGCCATATAACGTTATACGTTATAACGTTATACCATTTAACGTTATAGTATATAACGTATTACGTTATAACGTTGTACCATATAACGTTATACTATATAACGTATTACGTTATAACGTTATACCATATAACGTAATACGTTATAACGTTGTACCATATAACGTATTACGTTATAACGTTATACCTTATAACGTTGTACTACATAACGTAATACGTGATAACGTTGTACCATATAACGTATTACGTTATAACGTTATACCATTTAACGTTATAGTATATAACGTATTACGTTATAACGTTGTACCATATAACGTTATACTATATAACGTATTACGTTATTACGTTATACCATATAACGTAATACGTTATAACGTTATACCTTATAACGTTGTACTACAAAAAGAAATACGTTATAACGTTATACCATATAACGTAATACGTTATATCGTTATACCATATAACGTTGTACTACATAACGTAATAATACGTTATAACGTTATACCATATAACATAATACGTTATATCGTTATACCTTATAACGTTGTACTATATAAAGTAATACGTTATAACGTTATACCATATAACGTTGTACCATATAACGTATTACGTTATAACGTTATACCTTATAACGTTGTACTACATAACGTAATACGTTATAACGTTGTACCATATAACGTAATACGTTATAACGTTATGCCGTATAACGTAATACGTTATAACGTTGTACCATATAACGTATTACGTTATAACGTTATACCTTATAACGTTATACCATATAACGTAATACGTTATAACGTTATACCATATAACGTAATACGTTATAACGTTACACCATTTAACGTTATAGTATATAACGTATTACGTTATAACGTTGTACCATATAACGTTATACTATATAACGTATTACATTATAACGTTATACCATATAACGTAATACGTTATAACGTTATACCTTATAACGTTGTACTACATAACGTAATACGTGATAACGTTGTACCATATAACGTATTACATTATAACGTTATACCATTTAACGTTATAGTATATAACGTATTACGTTATAACGTTGTACCATATAACGTTATACTATATAACGTATTACGTTATAACGTTATACCATATAACGTAATACGTTATAACGTTATACCTTATAACGTTGTACTACATAAAGAAATACGTTATAACGTTATACCATATAACGTAATACGTTATAACGTTATACCATATAACGTTGTACCATATAACGTATTACGTTATAACGTTATACCTTATAACGTTGTACTACATAACGTAATACGTTATAACGTTGTACCATATAACGTAATACGTTATAACGTTATGCCGTATAACGTAATACGTTATAACGTTGTACCATATAACGTATTACGTTATAACGTTATACCTTATAACGTTGTACTACATAACGTAATACGTGATAACGTTGTACCATATAACGTATTACGTTATAACGTTATACCATTTAACGTTATAGTATATAACGTATTACGTTATAACGTTGTACCATATAACGTTATACTATATAACGTATTACGTTATAACGTTATACCATATAACGTAATACGTTATAACGTTATACCTTATAACGTTGTACTACATAAAGAAATACGTTATAACGTTATACCATATAACGTAATACGTTATATCGTTATACCATATAACGTTGTACCATATAACGTAATACGTTATAACGTTGTACCATATAACGTAATACGTTATAACGTTATGCCGTATAACGTAATACGTTATAACGTTGTACCATATAACGTATTACGTTATAACGTTATACCTTATAACGTTATACCATATAACGTAATACGTTATAACGTTATACCATATAACGTAATACGTTATAACGTTATACCATATAACGTAATACGTTATAACGTTATACCATATAACGTAATACGTTATAACGTTGTACCATATAACGTAATACGTTATAACGTTATACCGTATAACGTAATACGTTATAACGTTATACCTTATAACGTTGTACTACATAAAGAAATACGTTATAACGTTATACCATATAACGTAATACGTTATATCGTTATACCATATAACGTTATACTATATAATGTAATACGTTATAACGTTATGCCGTGTAACGTAATACGTTATAACGTTGTACCATATAACGTAATACGTTATAACGTTATACCGTATAACGTAATACGTTATAACGTTATACCATATAACGTAATACGTTATAACGTTGCACCATATAACGTAATACGTTATAACGTTGTACCATATAACGTTATACTATATAACGTATTACGTTATAACGTTATACCATATAACGTAATACGTTATAACGTTGTACCATATAACGTATTACGTTATAACGTTGTACCATATAACGTTATACTATATAACGTATTACGTTATAACGTTATACCATATAACGTAATACGTTATAACGTTGTACCATATAACGTTATACTATATAACGTATTACGTTATAACGTTATACCATATAACGTAATACGTTATAACGTTGTATCATATAACGTATTACGTTATAACGTTATACCTTATAACGTTGTACTACATAACGTAATACGTGATAACGTTGTACCATATAACGTATTACGTTATAACGTTATACCATTTAACGTTATAGTATATAACGTATTACGTTATAACGTTGTACCATATAACGTAATACGTTATAACGTTATACCTTATAACGTTGTACTACAAAAAGAAATACGTTATAACGTTATACCATATAACGTAATACGTTATATCGTTATACCATATAACGTTGTACTACATAACGTAATACGTTATAACGTTATACCATATAACATAATACGTTATATCGTTATACCTTATAACGTTGTACTATATAAAGTAATACGTTATAACGTTATACCATATAACGTAACACGTTATAACGTTATACCATATAACGTTGTACCATATAACGTATTACGTTATAACGTTATACCTTATAACGTTGTACTACATAACGTAATACGTGATAACTTCGTACCATATAACGTATTACGTTATAACGTTATACCATTTAACGTTATAGTATATAACGTATTACGTTATAACGTTGTACCATATAACGTTATACTATATAACGTATTACGTTATAACGTTATACCATATAACGTAATACGTTATAACGTTATACCTTATAACGTTGTACTACATAAAGAAATACGTTATAACGTTATACCATATAACGTAATACGTTATATCGTTATACCATATAACGTTGTACCATATAACGTAATACGTTATAACGTTGTACCATATAACGTAATACGTTATAACGTTATGCCGTATAACGTAATACGTTATAACGTTGTACCATATAACGTATTACGTTATAACGTTATACCTTATAACGTTATACCATATAACGTAATACGTTATAACGTTATACCATATAACGTAATACGTTATAACGTTATACCATATAACGTAATACGTTATAACGTTATACCATATAACGTAATACGTTATAACGTTATACCGTATAACGTAATACGTTATAACGTTATACCATATAACGTAATACGTAATAACGTTGCACCATATAACGTAATACGTTATAACGTTGTACCATATAACGTAATACGTTATAACGTTATACCTTATAACGTTGTACTACATAAAGAAATACGTTATAACGTTGTATCATATAACGTATTACGTTATAACGTTATACCTTATAACGTTGTACTACATAACGTAATACGTGATAACGTTGTACCATATAACGTATTACGTTATAACGTTATACCATTTAACGTTATAGTATATAACGTATTACGTTATAACGTTGTACCATATAACGTTATACTATATAACGTATTACGTTATAACGTTATACCATATAACGTAATACGTTATAACGTTATACCTTATAACGTTGTACTACAAAAAGAAATACGTTATAACGTTATACCATATAACGTAATACGTTATATCGTTATACCATATAACGTTGTACTACATAACGTAATACGTTATAACGTTATACCATATAACATAATACGTTATATCGTTATACCTTATAACGTTGTACTATATAAAGTAATACGTTATAACGTTATACCATATAACGTAACACGTTATAACGTTATACCATATAACGTTGTACCATATAACGTATTACGTTATAACGTTATACCTTATAACGTTGTACTACATAACGTAATACGTGATAACTTCGTACCATATAACGTATTGCGTTATAACGTTATACCATTTAACGTTATAGTATATAACGTATTACGTTATAACGTTGTACCATATAACGTTATACTATATAACGTATTACGTTATAACGTTATACCATATAACGTAATACGTTATAACGTTATACCTTATAACGTTGTACTACATAAAGAAATACGTTATAACGTTATACCATATAACGTAATACGTTATATCGTTATACCATATAACGTTGTACCATATAACGTAATACGTTATAACGTTGTACCATATAACGTATTACGTTATAACGTTATACCTTATAACGTTATACCATATAACGTAATACGTTATAACGTTATACCATATAACGTAATACGTTATAACGTTATACCATATAACGTAATACGTTATAACGTTATACCGTATAACGTAATACGTTATAACGTTATACCGTATAACGTAATACGTTATAACGTTATACCATATAACGTAATACGTTATAACGTTGCACCATATAACGTAATACGTTATAACGTTGTACCATATAACGTAATACGTTATAACGTTATACCTTATAACGTTGTACTACATAAAGAAATACGTTATAACGTTATACCATATAACGTAATACGTTATATCGTTATACCATATAACGTTATACTATATAATGTAATACGTTATAACGTTATACCATATAACGTAATACGTTATAACGTTGTACCATATAACGTATTACGTTATAACGTTATACCTTATAACCTTGTACTACATAAAGTAATACGTTGTAACGTTGTACCATATAACGTAATACGTTATAACGTTATACCGTATAACGTAATACGTTATAACGTTGTACCATATAACGTATTACGTTATAACGTTATACCTTATAACGTTGTACTACATAACGTAACACGTTATAACGTTATACCATATAACGTAATACGTTATAACGTTATACCATATAACGTAATACGTTATAACGTTATCCCATATAACGTAATACGTTATAACGTTATACCATATAACGTAATACGTTATAACGTTATACCATATAACGTAATACGTTATAACGTTATACCATATAACGTAATACGTTATAACGTTGCACCATATAACGTAATACGTTATAACGTTATACCGTATAACGTAATACGTTATAACGTTATACCTTATAACGTTGTACTACATAAAGAAATACGTTCTAACGTTATACCATATAACGTAATACGTTATATCGTTATACCATATAACGTTATACTATATAATGTAATACGTTATAACGTTATCCCATATAACGTAATACGTTATAACGTTATACCATATAACGTAATACGTTATAACGTTATCCCGTATAACGTAATACGTTATAACGTTATACCATATAACGTAATATGTTATAGCGTTGTACCATATAACGTAATACGTTATAACGTTATACCGTGTAACGTAATACGTTATAACGTTGTACCATATAACGTAATACGTTATAACGTTATACCGTATAACGTAATACGTTATAACGTTATACCTTATAACGTTGTACTACATAAAGAAATACGTTATAACGTTATACCATATAACGTAATACGTTATATCGTTATACCATATAACGTTATACTATATAATGTAATACGTTATAACGTTATACCGTGTAACGTAATACGTTATAACGTTGTACCATATAACGTAATACGTTATAACGTTATACCGTATAACGTAATACGTTATAACGTTATACCATATAACGTAATACGTTATAACGTTGCACCATATAACGTAATACGTTATAACGTTGTACCATATAACGTAATACGTTATAACGTTATACCTTATAACGTTGTACTACATAAAGAAATACGTTATAACGTTATACCATATAACGTAATACGTTATATCGTTATACCATATAACGTTATACTATATAATGTAATACGTTATAACGTTATACCATATAACGTAATACGTTATAACGTTGTACCATATAACGTATTACGTTATAACGTTATACCTTATAACCTTGTACTACATAAAGTAATACGTTGTAACGTTGTACCATATAACGTAATACGTTATAACGTTATACCGTATAACGTAATACGTTATAACGTTGTACCATATAACGTATTACGTTATAACGTTATACCTTATAACGTTGTACTACATAACGTAACACGTTATAACGTTATACCATATAACGTAATACGTTATAACGTTATACCATATAACGTAATACGTTATAACGTTATCCCATATAACGTAATACGTTATAACGTTATACCATATAACGTAATACGTTATAACGTTATACCATATAACGTAATACGTTATAACGTTATACCATATAACGTAATACGTTATAACGTTATACCATATAACGTAATACGTTATAACGTTGTACCATATAACGTATTACGTTATAACGTTATACCTTATAACGTTGTACTACATAACGTAATACGTGATAACGTTGTACCATATAACGTATTACGTTATTACGTTATACCATTTAACGTTATAGTATATAACGTATTACGTTATAACGTTGTACCATATAACGTTATACTATATAACGTATTACGTTATAACGTTATACCATATAACGTAATACGTTATAACGTTATACCTTATAACGTTGTACTACAAAAAGAAATACGTTATAACGTTATACCATATAACGTAATACGTTATATCGTTATACCATATAACGTTGTACTACATAACGTAATACGTTATAACGTTATACCATATAACATAATACGTTATATCGTTATACCTTATAACGTTGTACTATATAAAGTAATACGTTATAACGTTATACCATATAACGTAATACGTTATAACGTTATACCATATAACGTTGTACCATATAACGTATTACGTTATAACGTTATACCTTATAACGTTGTACTACATAACGTAATACGTTATAACGTTGTACCATATAACGTAATACGTTATAACGTTATGCCGTATAACGTAATACGTTATAACGTTGTACCATATAACGTATTACGTTATAACGTTATACCTTATAACGTTATACCATATAACGTAATACGTTATAACGTTATACCATATAACGTAATACGTTATAACGTTATACCATTTAACGTTATAGTATATAACGTATTACGTTATAACGTTGTACCATATAACGTTATACTATATAACGTATTACGTTATAACGTTATACCATATAACGTAATACGTTATAACGTTATACCTTATAACGTTGTACTACATAACGTAATACGTGATAACGTTGTACCATATAACGTATTACATTATAACGTTATACCATTTAACGTTATAGTATATAACGTATTACGTTATAACGTTGTACCATATAACGTTATACTATATAACGTATTACGTTATAACGTTATACCATATAACGTAATACGTTATAACGTTATACCTTATAACGTTGTACTACATAAAGAAATACGTTATAACGTTATACCATATAACGTAATACGTTATAACGTTATACCATATAACGTTGTACCATATAACGTATTACGTTATAACGTTATACCTTATAACGTTGTACTACATAACGTAATACGTTATAACGTTGTACCATATAACGTAATACGTTATAACGTTATGCCGTATAACGTAATACGTTATAACGTTGTACCATATAACGTATTACGTTATAACGTTATACCTTATAACGTTGTACTACATAACGTAATACGTGATAACGTTGTACCATATAACGTATTACGTTATAACGTTATACCATTTAACGTTATAGTATATAACGTATTACGTTATAACGTTGTACCATATAACGTTATACTATATAACGTATTACGTTATAACGTTATACCATATAACGTAATACGTTATAACGTTATACCTTATAACGTTGTACTACATAAAGAAATACGTTATAACGTTATACCATATAACGTAATACGTTATATCGTTATAACATATAAGGTTGTACCATATAACGTAATACGTTATAACGTTGTACCATATAACGTAATACGTTATAACGTTATGCCGTATAACGTAATACGTTATAACGTTGTACCATATAACGTATTACGTTATAACGTTATACCTTATAACGTTATACCATATAACGTAATACGTTATAACGTTATACCATATAACGTAATACGTTATAACGTTATACCATATAACGTAATACGTTATAACGTTATACCATATAACGTAATACGTTATAACGTTGTACCATATAACGTAATACGTTATAACGTTATACCGTATAACGTAATACGTTATAACGTTATACCTTATAACGTTGTACTACATAAAGAAATACGTTATAACGTTGCACCATATAACGTAATACGTTATAACGTTGTACCATATAACGTTATACTATATAACGTATTACGTTATAACGTTATACCATATAACGTAATACGTTATAACGTTGTACCATATAACGTATTACGTTATAACGTTGTACCATATAACGTTATACTATATAACGTATTACGTTATAACGTTATACCATATAACGTAATACGTTATAACGTTGTACCATATAACGTTATACTATATAACGTATTACGTTATAACGTTATACCATATAACGTAATACGTTATAACGTTGTACCATATAACGTATTACGTTATAACGTTATACCTTATAACGTTGTACTACATAACGTAATACGTGATAACGTTGTACCATATAACGTATTACGTTATAACCTTATACCATTTAACGTTATAGTATATAACGTATTACGTTATAACGTTGTACCATATAACGTTATACTATATAACGTATTACGTTATAACGTTATACCATATAACGTAATACGTTATAACGTTATACCTTATAACGTTGTACTACAAAAAGAAATACGTTATAACGTTATACCATATAACGTAATACGTTATATCGTTATACCATATAACGTTGTACTACATAACGTAATACGTTATAACGTTATACCATATAACATAATACGTTATATCGTTATACCTTATAACGTTGTACTATATAAAGTAATACGTTATAACGTTATACCATATAACGTAACACGTTATAACGTTATACCATATAACGTTGTACCATATAACGTATTACGTTATAACGTTATACCTTATAACGTTGTACTACATAACGTAATACGTGATAACTTCGTACCATATAACGTATTACGTTATAACGTTATACCATTTAACGTTATAGTATATAACGTATTACGTTATAACGTTGTACCATATAACGTTATACTATATAACGTATTACGTTATAACGTTATACCATATAACGTAATACGTTATAACGTTATACCTTATAACGTTGTACTACATTAAGAAATACGTTATAACGTTATACCATATAACGTAATACGTTATATCGTTATACCATATAACGTTGTACCATATAACGTAATACGTTATAACGTTGTACCATATAACGTAATACGTTATAACGTTATGCCGTATAACGTAATACGTTATAACGTTGTACCATATAACGTATTACGTTATAACGTTATACCTTATAACGTTATACCATATAACGTAATACGTTATAACGTTATACCATATAACGTAATACGTTATAACGTTATACCATATAACGTAATACGTTATAACGTTATACCATATAACGTAATACGTTATAACGTTATACCGTATAACGTAATACGTTATAACGTTATACCATATAACGTAATACGTTATAACGTTGCACCATATAACGTAATACGTTATAACGTTGTACCATATAACGTAATACGTTATAACGTTATACCTTATAACGTTGTACTACATAAAGAAATACGTTATAACGTTATACCATATAACGTAATACGTTATATCGTTATACCATATAACGTTATACTATATAATGTAATACGTTATAACGTTATACCATATAACGTAATACGTTATAACGTTGTACCATATAACGTATTACGTTATAACGTTATACCTTATAACCTTGTACTACATAAAGTAATACGTTGTAACGTTGTACCATATAACGTAATACGTTATAACGTTATACCGTATAACGTAATACGTTATAACGTTGTACCATATAACGTATTACGTTATAACGTTATACCTTATAACGTTGTACTACATAACGTAACACGTTATAACGTTATACCATATAACGTAATACGTTATAACGTTATACCATATAACGTAATACGTTATAACGTTATCCCATATAACGTAATACGTTATAACGTTATACCATATAACGTAATACGTTATAACGTTATACCATATAACGTAATACGTTATAACGTTATACCATATAACGTAATACGTTATAACGTTGCACCATATAACGTAATACGTTATAACGTTATACCGTATAACGTAATACGTTATAACGTTATACCTTATAACGTTGTACTACATAAAGAAATACGTTCTAACGTTATACCATATAACGTAATACGTTATATCGTTATACCATATAACGTTATACTATATAATGTAATACGTTATAACGTTATCCCATATAACGTAATACGTTATAACGTTATACCATATAACGTAATACGTTATAACGTTATCCCATATAACGTAATACGTTATAACGTTATACCATATAACGTAATATGTTATAGCGTTGTACCATATAACGTAATACGTTATAACGTTATACCGTGTAACGTAATACGTTATAACGTTGTACCATATAACGTAATACGTTATAACGTTATACCGTATAACGTAATACGTTATAACGTTATACCTTATAACGTTGTACTACATAAAGAAATACGTTATAACGTTATACCATATAACGTAATACGTTATATCGTTATACCATATAACGTTATACTATATAATGTAATACGTTATAACGTTATACCGTGTAACGTAATACGTTATAACGTTGTACCATATAACGTAATACGTTATAACGTTATACCGTATAACGTAATACGTTATAACGTTATACCATATAACGTAATACGTTATAACGTTGCACCATATAATGTAATACGTTATAACGTTGTACCATATAACGTAATACGTTATAACGTTATACCTTATAACGTTGTACTACATAAAGAAATACGTTATAACGTTATACCATATAACGTAATACGTTATATCGTTATACCATATAACGTTATACTATATAATGTAATACGTTATAACGTTATACCATATAACGTAATACGTTATAACGTTGTACCATATAACGTATTACGTTATAACGTTATACCTTATAACCTTGTACTACATAAAGTAATACGTTGTAACGTTGTACCATATAACGTAATACGTTATAACGTTATACCGTATAACGTAATACGTTATAACGTTGTACCATATAACGTATTACGTTATAACGTTATACCTTATAACGTTGTACTACATAACGTAACACGTTATAACGTTATACCATATAACGTAATACGTTATAACGTTATACCATATAACGTAATACGTTATAACGTTATCCCATATAACGTAATACGTTATAACATTATACCATATAACGTAATACGTTATAACGTTATACCATATAACGTAATACGTTATAACGTTATACCATATAACGTAATACGTTATAACGTTATACCATATAACGTAATACGTTATAACGTTATACCTTATAACGTTGTACTACAAAAAGAAATACGTTATAACGTTATACCATATAACGTAATACGTTATATCGTTATACCATATAACGTAATACGTTATATCGTTATACCATATAACGTTGTACTACATAACGTAATACGTTATAACGTTATACCATATAACATAATACGTTATATCGTTATACCTTATAACGTTGTACTATATAAAGTAATACGTTATAACGTTATACCATATAACGTAACACGTTATAACGTTATACCATATAACGTTGTACCATATAACGTATTACGTTATAACGTTATACCTTATAACCTTGTACTACATAAAGTAATACGTTATAACGTTGTACCATATAACGTAATACGTTATAACGTTATACCGTATAACGTAATACGTTATAACGTTATACCTTATAACGTTGTACTACATAAAGAAATACGTTATAACGTTATACCATATAACGTAATACGTTATATCGTTATACCATATAACGTTATACTATATAATGTAATACGTTATAACGTTATACCGTGTAACGTAATACGTTATAACGTTGTACCATATAACGTAATACGTTATAACGTTATACCGTATAACGTAATACGTTATAACGTTATACCATATAACGTAATACGTTATAACGTTGCACCATATAATGTAATACGTTATAACGTTGTACCATATAACGTAATACGTTATAACGTTATACCTTATAACGTTGTACTACATAAAGAAATACGTTATAACGTTATACCATATAACGTAATACGTTATATCGTTATACCATATAACGTTATACTATATAATGTAATACGTTATAACGTTATACCATATAACGTAATACGTTATAACGTTGTACCATATAACGTATTACGTTATAACGTTATACCTTATAACCTTGTACTACATAAAGTAATACGTTGTAACGTTGTACCATATAACGTAATACGTTATAACGTTATACCGTATAACGTAATACGTTATAACGTTGTACCATATAACGTATTACGTTATAACGTTATACCTTATAACGTTGTACTACATAACGTAACACGTTATAACGTTATACCATATAACGTAATACGTTATAACGTTATACCATATAACGTAATACGTTATAACGTTATCCCATATAACGTAATACGTTATAACATTATACCATATAACGTAATACGTTATAACGTTATACCATATAACGTAATACGTTATAACGTTATACCATATAACGTAATACGTTATAACGTTATACCATATAACGTAATACGTTATAACGTTATACCTTATAACGTTGTACTACAAAAAGAAATACGTTATAACGTTATACCATATAACGTAATACGTTATATCGTTATACCATATAACGTAATACGTTATATCGTTATACCATATAACGTTGTACTACATAACGTAATACGTTATAACGTTATACCATATAACATAATACGTTATATCGTTATACCTTATAACGTTGTACTATATAAAGTAATACGTTATAACGTTATACCATATAACGTAACACGTTATAACGTTATACCATATAACGTTGTACCATATAACGTATTACGTTATAACGTTATACCTTATAACGTTGTACTACATAACGTAATACGTGATAACGTCGTACCATATAACGTATTACGTTATAACGTTATACCATTTAACGTTATAGTATATAACGTATTACGTTATAACGTTGTACCATATAACGTTATACTATATAACGTATTACGTTATAACGTTATACCATATAACGTAATACGTTATAACGTTATACCTTATAACGTTGTACTACATAAAGAAATACGTTATAACGTTATACCATATAACGTAATACGTTATATCGTTATACCATATAACGTTGTACCATATAACGTAATACGTTATAACGTTGTACCATATAACGTAATACGTTATAACGTTATGCCGTATAACGTAATACGTTATAACGTTGTACCATATAACGTATTACGTTATAACGTTATACCTTATAACGTTATACCATATAACGTAATACGTTATAACGTTATACCATATAACGTAATACGTTATAACGTTATACCATATAACGTAATACGTTATAACGTTATACCATATAACGTAATACGTTATAACGTTATACCGTATAACGTAATACGTTATAACGTTATACCATATAACGTAATACGTTATAACGTTGCACCATATAACGTAATACGTTATAACGTTGTACCATATAACGTAATACGTTATAACGTTATACCTTATAACGTTGTACTACAAAAAGAAATACGTTATAACGTTATACCATATAACGTAATACGTTATATCGTTATACCATATAACGTAATACGTTATATCGTTATACCTTATAACGTTGTACTACATAAAGAAATACGTTATAACGTTATACCATATAACGTAATACGTTATATCGTTATACCATATAACGTTATACTATATAATGTAATACGTTATAACGTTATACCATATAACGTAATACGTTATAACGTTGTACCATATAACGTATTACGTTATAACGTTATACCTTATAACCTTGTACTACATAAAGTAATACGTTATAACGTTGTACCATATAACGTAATACGTTATAACGTTATACCGTATAACGTAATACGTTATAACGTTATACCTTATAACGTTGTACTACATAAAGAAATACGTTATAACGTTATACCATATAACGTAATACGTTATATCGTTATACCATATAACGTTATACTATATAATGTAATACGTTATAACGTTATACCGTGTAACGTAATACGTTATAACGTTGTACCATATAACGTAATACGTTATAACGTTATACCGTATAACGTAATACGTTATAACGTTATACCATATAACGTAATACGTTATAACGTTGCACCATATAATGTAATACGTTATAACGTTGTACCATATAACGTAATACGTTATAACGTTATACCTTATAACGTTGTACTACATAAAGAAATACGTTATAACGTTATACCATATAACGTAATACGTTATATCGTTATACCATATAACGTTATACTATATAATGTAATACGTTATAACGTTATACCATATAACGTAATACGTTATAACGTTGTACCATATAACGTATTACGTTATAACGTTATACCTTATAACCTTGTACTACATAAAGTAATACGTTGTAACGTTGTACCATATAACGTAATACGTTATAACGTTATACCGTATAACGTAATACGTTATAACGTTGTACCATATAACGTATTACGTTATAACGTTATACCTTATAACGTTGTACTACATAACGTAACACGTTATAACGTTATACCATATAACGTAATACGTTATAACGTTATACCATATAACGTAATACGTTATAACGTTATCCCATATAACGTAATACGTTATAACATTATACCATATAACGTAATACGTTATAACGTTATACCATATAACGTAATACGTTATAACGTTATACCATATAACGTAATACGTTATAACGTTATACCATATAACGTAATACGTTATAACGTTATACCTTATAACGTTGTACTACAAAAAGAAATACGTTATAACGTTATACCATATAACGTAATACGTTATATCGTTATACCATATAACGTAATACGTTATATCGTTATACCATATAACGTTGTACTACATAACGTAATACGTTATAACGTTATACCATATAACATAATACGTTATATCGTTATACCTTATAACGTTGTACTATATAAAGTAATACGTTATAACGTTATACCATATAACGTAACACGTTATAACGTTATACCATATAACGTTGTACCATATAACGTATTACGTTATAACGTTATACCTTATAACGTTGTACTACATAACGTAATACGTGATAACGTCGTACCATATAACGTATTACGTTATAACGTTATACCATTTAACGTTATAGTATATAACGTATTACGTTATAACGTTGTACCATATAACGTTATACTATATAACGTATTACGTTATAACGTTATACCATATAACGTAATACGTTATAACGTTATACCTTATAACGTTGTACTACATAAAGAAATACGTTATAACGTTATACCATATAACGTAATACGTTATATCGTTATACCATATAACGTTGTACCATATAACGTAATACGTTATAACGTTGTACCATATAACGTAATACGTTATAACGTTATGCCGTATAACGTAATACGTTATAACGTTGTACCATATAACGTATTACGTTATAACGTTATACCTTATAACGTTATACCATATAACGTAATACGTTATAACGTTATACCATATAACGTAATACGTTATAACGTTATACCATATAACGTAATACGTTATAACGTTATACCATATAACGTAATACGTTATAACGTTATACCGTATAACGTAATACGTTATAACGTTATACCATATAACGTAATACGTTATAACGTTGCACCATATAACGTAATACGTTATAACGTTGTACCATATAACGTAATACGTTATAACGTTATACCTTATAACGTTGTACTACATAAAGAAATACGTTCTAACGTTATACCATATAACGTAATACGTTATATCGTTATACCATATAACGTTATACTATATAATGTAATACGTTATAACGTTATCCCATATAACGTAATACGTTATAACGTTATACCATATAACGTAATACGTTATAACGTTATACCATATAACGTAATACGTTATAACGTTATACCTTATAACGTTGTACTACATTAAGAAATACGTTATAACGTTATACCATATAACGTAATACGTTATATCGTTATACCATATAACGTTATACTATATAATGTAATACGTTATAACGTTATACCATATAACGTAATACGTTATAACGTTGTACCATATAACGTATTACGTTATAACGTTATACCTTATAACCTTGTACTACATAAAGTAATACGTTGTAACGTTGTACCATATAACGTAATACGTTATAACGTTATACCGTATAACGTAATACGTTATAACGTTGCACCATATAACGTAATACGTTATAACGTTATACCGTATAACGTAATACGTTATAACGTTATACCTTATAACGTTGTACTACATAAAGAAATACGTTCTAACGTTATACCATATAACGTAATACGTTATATCGTTATACCATATAACGTTATACTATATAATGTAATACGTTATAACGTTATCCCATATAACGTAATACGTTATAACGTTATACCATATAACGTAATACGTTATAACGTTATCCCATATAACGTAATACGTTATAACGTTATACCATATAACGTAATATGTTATAGCGTTGTACCATATAACGTAATACGTTATAACGTTATACCGTGTAACGTAATACGTTATAACGTTGTACCATATAACGTAATACGTTATAACGTTATACCGTATAACGTAATACGTTATAACGTTATACCTTATAACGTTGTACTACATAATGAAATACGTTATAACGTTATAAAATATAACGTAATACGTTATATCGTTATACCATATAACGTTATACTATATAATGTAATACGTTATAACGTTATACCGTGTAACGTAATACGTTATAACGTTGTACCATATAACGTAATACGTTATAACGTTATACCGTATAACGTAATACGTTATAACGTTATACCATATAACGTAATAAGTTATAACGTTGCACCATATAACGTAATACGTTATAACGTTGTACCATATAACGTAATACGTTATAACGTTATACCTTATAACGTTGTACTACATAAAGAAATACGTTATAACGTTATACCATATAACGTAATACGTTATATCGTTATACCATATAACGTTATACTATATAATGTAATACGTTATAACGTTATACCATATAACGTAATACGTTATAACGTTGTACCATATAACGTATTACGTTATAACGTTATACCTTATAACCTTGTACTACATAAAGTAATACGTTGTAACGTTGTACCATATAACGTAATACGTTATAACGTTATACCGTATAACGTAATACGTTATAACGTTGTACCATATAACGTATTACGTTATAACGTTATACCTTATAACGTTGTACTACATAACGTAACACGTTATAACGTTATACCATATAACGTAATACGTTATAACGTTATACCATATAACGTAATACGTTATAACGTTATCCCATATAACGTAATACGTTATAACGTTATACCATATAACGTAATACGTTATAACGTTATACCATATAACGTAATACGTTATAACGTTATACCATATAACGTAATACGTTATAACGTTATACCATATAACGTAATACTTTATATCGTTATACCTTATAACGTTGTACTACATAAAGAAATACGTTATAACGTTATACCATATAACGTAATACGTTATAACGTTATACCATATAACGTTATACCACATAACGTAATACGTTATAACGTTGTACCATATAACGTAATACGTTATAGCGTTGTACCATATAACGTAATACGTTATAACGTTATACCGTATAACGTAATACGTTATAACGTTATACCATATAACGTAATACGTTATAACGTTATCCCATATAACGTAATACGTTATAACGTTATACCATATAACGTAATACGTTATAACGTTATACCATATAACGTAATACGTTATAACGTTATACCATATTACGTTATACCACATAACGTAATACGCTATAACGTTGTACCATATAATGTAATACGTTATAACGTTATACCATATAACGTAATACGTGATAACGTTGTACCGTATAACGTATTACGTTATAACGTTATACCTTATAACCTTGTACTACATAAAGTAATACGTTGTAACGTTGTACCATATAACGTAATACGTTATAACGTTATACCGTATAACGTAATACGTTATAACGTTGTACCATATAACGTATCACGTTATAACGTTATACCTTATAACGTTGTACTACATAACGTAACACGTTATAACGTTGTACCATATAACGTATTACGTTATAACGTTATACCTTATAACGTTATACCATATAACGTAATACGTTATAACGTTATACCATATAACGTAATACGTTATAACGTTATACCATATAACGTAATACGTTATAACGTTATACCATATAACGTAATACGTTATATCGTTCTACCTTATAACGTTGTACTACATAAAGAAATACGTTATAACGTTATACCATATAACGTAATACGTTATAACGTTATACCATATAACGTTATACCACATAACGTAATACGTTATAACGTTGTACCATATAACGTAATATGTTATAGCGTTGTACAATATAACGTAATACGTTATAACGTTATACCGTGTAACGTAATACGTTATAACGCTGTTCCATATAACGTAATACGTTATAACGTTATACCGTATAACGTAATACGTTAAAACGTTGCACCATATAACGTAATACGTTATAACGTTATACCATATAACGTAATACTTTATATCGTTATACCTTATAACGTTGTACTACATAAAGAAATACGTTATAACGTTATACCATATAACGTAATACGTTATAACGTTATACCATATAACGTTATACCACATAACGTAATACGTTATAACGTTGTACCATATAACGTAATACGTTATAGCGTTGTACCATATAACGTAATACGTTATAACGTTATACCGTATAACGTAATACGTTATAACGTTGTACCATATAACGTATTACGTTATAACGTTATACCTTATAACGTTGTACTACATAACGTAACACGTTATAACGTTATACCATATAACGTAATACGTTATAACGTTATACCATATAACGTAATACGTTATAACGTTATCCCATATAACGTAATACGTTATAACGTTATACCATATAACGTAATACGTTATAACGTTATACCATATAACGTAATACGTTATAACGTTATACCATATAACGTAATACGTTATAACGTTATACCATATAACGTAATACTTTATATCGTTATACCTTATAACGTTGTACTACATAAAGAAATACGTTATAACGTTATACCATATAACGTAATACGTTATAACGTTATACCATATAACGTTATACCACATAACGTAATACGTTATAACGTTGTACCATATAACGTAATACGTTATAGCGTTGTACCATATAACGTAATACGTTATAACGTTATACCGTATAACGTAATACGTTATAACGTTGTACCATATAACGTATTACGTTATAACGTTATACCTTATAACGTTATACCATATAACGTAATACGTTATAACGTTATACCTTATAACGTTGTACTACATAAATTAATACGTTATGACGTTGTACCATATAACGTATTACGTTATAACGTTATACCATTTAACGTTATAGTATATAACGTATTACGTTATAACGTTGTACCATATAACGTTATTTTATATAACGTTTTACGTTATAACGTTATACCATATAACGTAATACGTTATAACGTTATACCTTATAACGTTGTACTACATAAATTAATACGTTATAACGTTGTACCATATAACGTATTACGTTATAACGTTATACCATTTAACGTTATAGTATATAACGTATTACGTTATAACGTTATACCTTATAACCTTGTACTACATAAAGTAATACGTTATAACGTTGTACCATATAACGTAATACGTTATAACGTTATACCGTATAACGTAATACGCTATAACGTTGTACCATATAACGTATTACGTTATAACGTTATACCTTATAACGTTGCTCTACATAACGTAACACGTTATAACGTTATACCATATAACGTAATACGTTATAACGTTATACCATATAACGTAATACGTTATAACGTTGAAAAATATAACGTAATACGTTATAACGTTGTACCATATAACGTAATACGTTATAACGTTATACCGTATAACGTAATACGTTATAACGTTGTACCATATAACGTATTACGTTATAACGTTATACCTTATAACGTTATACCATATAACGTAATACGTTATAACGTTGTACCATATAACGTATTACGTTATAACGTTATACCTTATAACGTTATACCATATAACGTAATACGTTATAACGTTATACCATATAACGTAATACGTTATAACGTTGTACCATATAACGTAATACGTTATAACGTTATACCATATAACGTAATCTGTTATAACGTTCTACCAT
The DNA here is from genome assembly GCF_040668555.2 of Bombus flavifrons. Lineage (NCBI taxonomy): Eukaryota > Metazoa > Arthropoda > Insecta > Hymenoptera > Apidae > Bombus > Bombus flavifrons. The sequence continues at coordinate 4,319,540 of NC_138447.1, forward strand.
ATAACGTAATACGTTATAACGTTGTACCATGTAACGTAATACGTTATAACGTTGTACCATATAACGTAATACGTTATAACGTTGTACCTTATAACGTAATACGTTATAACGTTGCACCATATAACGTAATACGTTATGACGTTGTACCATATAACGTAATACGTTATAACGTTATACCTTATAACGTTGTACTACATAAAGAAATACGTTATAACGTTATACCATATAACGTAATACGTTATATCGTTATACCATATAACGTTATACTATATAACGTAATACGTTATAACGTTATACCATATAACGTAATACGTTATAACGTTGTACCATATAACGTATTACGTTATAACGTTATACCTTATAACCTTGTACTACATAACGTAATACGTTATAACGTTGTACCATATAACGTAATACGTTATAACGTTATACCGTATAACGTAATACGTTATAACGTTGTACTATATAACGTATTACGTTATAACGTTATACCTTATAACGTTGTACTACATAACGTAACACGTTATAACGTTATACCATATAACGTAATACGATATAACGTTATACCATATAACGTAATACGTTATAACGTTATACCATATAACGTAATACGTTATAACGTTATACCATATAACGTAATACGTTATAACGTTATACCATATAACGTAATACGTTATAACGTTATACCATATAACGTAATACGTTATATCGTTATACCTTATAACGTTGTACTACATAAAGAAATACGTTATAACGTTATACCATATAACGTAATACGTTATAACGTTATAACATATAACGTTACACCACATAACGTAATACGTTATAACGTTGTACCATATAACGTAATACGTTATAGCGTTGTACCATATAACGTAATACGTTATAACGTTATACCGTATAACGTAATACGTTATAACGTTATACCTTATAACGTTGTACTACATAAAGAAATACGTTATAACGTTATACCATATAACGTAATACGTTATATCGTTATACCATATAACGTTATACTATATAATGTAATACGTTATAACGTTATACCATATAACGTAATACGTTATAACGTTGTACCATATAACGTATTACGTTATAACGTTATTCCTTATAACCTTGTACTACATAAAGTAATACGTTGTAACGTTGTACCATATAACGTAATACGTTATAACGTTATACCGTATAACGTAATACGTTATAACGTTGCACCATATAACGTAATACATTATAACGTTATACCGTATAACGTAATACGTTATAACGTTATACCTTATAACGTTGTACTACATAAAGAAATACGTTCTAACGTTATACCATATAACGTAATACGTTATATCGTTATACCATATAACGTTATACTATATAATGTAATACGTTATAACGTTATCCCATATAACGTAATACGTTATAACGTTATACCATATAACGTAATACGTTATAACGTTATCCCATATAACGTAATACGTTATAACGTTATACCATATAACGTAATATGTTATAGCGTTGTACCATATAACGTAATACGTTATAACGTTATACCGTGTAACGTAATACGTTATAACGTTGTACCATATAACGTAATACGTTATAACGTTATACCGTATAACGTAATACGTTATAACGTTATACCTTATAACGTTGTACTACATAAAGAAATACGTTATAACGTTATACCATATAACGTAATACGTTATATCGTTATACCATATAACGTTATACTATATAATGTAATACGTTATAACGTTATACCGTGTAACGTAATACGTTATAACGTTGTACCATATAACGTAATACGTTATAACGTTATACCGTATAACGTAATACGTTATAACGTTATACCATATAACGTAATACGTTATAACGTTGCACCATATAACGTAATACGTTATAACGTTGTACCATATAACGTAATACGTTATAACGTTATACCTTATAACGTTGTACTACATAAAGAAATACGTTATAACGTTATACCATATAACGTAATACGTTATATCGTTATACCATATAACGTTATACTATATAATGTAATACGTTATAACGTTATACCATATAACGTAATACGTTATAACGTTGTACCATATAACGTATTACGTTATAACGTTATACCTTATAACCTTGTACTACATAAAGTAATACGTTGTAACGTTGTACCATATAACGTAATACGTTATAACGTTATACCGTATAACGTAATACGTTATAACGTTGTACCATATAACGTATTACGTTATAACGTTATACCTTATAACGTTGTACTACATAACGTAACACGTTATAACGTTATACCATATAACGTAATACGTTATAACGTTATACCATATAACGTAATACGTTATAACGTTATCCCATATAACGTAATACGTTATAACGTTATACCATTTAACGTTATAGTATATAACGTATTACGTTATAACGTTGTACCATATAACGTTATACTATATAACGTAATACGTTATAACGTTATACCATATAACGTAATCTGTTATAACGTTGTATCATATAACGTAATACGTTATAACGTTGTACCATATAACGTAATACGTTATAACGTTATGCCATATAACGTTATACGTTATAACGTTATACCATTTAACGTTATAGTATATAACGTATTACGTTATAACGTTGTACCATATAACGTTATACTATATAACGTAATACGTTATAACGTTATACCATATAACGTAATCTGTTATAACGTTGTATCATATAACGTAATACGTTATAACGTTGTACCATATAACGTAATACGTTATAACGTTGTACCATATAACGTAATACGTTATAACGTTGTACCATATAACGTAATACGTTATAACGTTGCACCATATAACGTAATACGTTATGACGTTGTACCATATAACGTAATACGTTATAACGTTATACCTTATAACGTTGTACTACATAAAGAAATACGTTATAACGTTATACCATATAACGTAATACGTTATATCGTTATACCATATAACGTTATACTATATAACGTAATACGTTATAACGTTATACCATATAACGTAATACGTTATAACGTTGTACCATATAACGTATTACGTTATAACGTTATACCTTATAACCTTGTACTACATAACGTAATACGTTATAACGTTGTACCATATAACGTAATACGTTATAACGTTATACCGTATAACGTAATACGTTATAACGTTGTACTATATAACGTATTACGTTATAACGTTATACCTTATAACGTTGTACTACATAACGTAACACGTTATAACGTTATACCATATAACGTAATACGATATAACGTTATACCATATAACGTAATACGTTATAACGTTATACCATATAACGTAATACGTTATAACGTTATACCATATAACGTAATACGTTATAACGTTATACCATATAACGTAATACGTTATAACGTTATACCATATAACGTAATACGTTATATCGTTATACCTTATAACGTTGTACTACATAAAGAAATACGTTATAACGTTATACCATATAACGTAATACGTTATAACGTTATAACATATAACGTTACACCACATAACGTAATACGTTATAACGTTGTACCATATAACGTAATACGTTATAGCGTTGTACCATATAACGTAATACGTTATAACGTTATACCGTATAACGTAATACGTTATAACGTTATACCTTATAACGTTGTACTACATAAAGAAATACGTTATAACGTTATACCATATAACGTAATACGTTATATCGTTATACCATATAACGTTATACTATATAATGTAATACGTTATAACGTTATACCATATAACGTAATACGTTATAACGTTGTACCATATAACGTATTACGTTATAACGTTATTCCTTATAACCTTGTACTACATAAAGTAATACGTTGTAACGTTGTACCATATAACGTAATACGTTATAACGTTATACCGTATAACGTAATACGTTATAACGTTGCACCATATAACGTAATACGTTATAACGTTATACCGTATAACGTAATACGTTATAACGTTATACCTTATAACGTTGTACTACATAAAGAAATACGTTCTAACGTTATACCATATAACGTAATACGTTATATCGTTATACCATATAACGTTATACTATATAATGTAATACGTTATAACGTTATCCCATATAACGTAATACGTTATAACGTTATACCATATAACGTAATACGTTATAACGTTATCCCATATAACGTAATACGTTATAACGTTATACCATATAACGTAATATGTTATAGCGTTGTACCATATAACGTAATACGTTATAACGTTATACCGTGTAACGTAATACGTTATAACGTTGTACCATATAACGTAATACGTTATAACGTTATACCGTATAACGTAATACGTTATAACGTTATACCTTATAACGTTGTACTACATAAAGAAATACGTTATAACGTTATACCATATAACGTAATACGTTATATCGTTATACCATATAACGTTATACTATATAATGTAATACGTTATAACGTTATACCGTGTAACGTAATACGTTATAACGTTGTACCATATAACGTAATACGTTATAACGTTATACCGTATAACGTAATACGTTATAACGTTATACCATATAACGTAATACGTTATAACGTTGCACCATATAACGTAATACGTTATAACGTTGTACCATATAACGTAATACGTTATAACGTTATACCTTATAACGTTGTACTACATAAAGAAATACGTTATAACGTTATACCATATAACGTAATACGTTATATCGTTATACCATATAACGTTATACTATATAATGTAATACGTTATAACGTTATACCATATAACGTAATACGTTATAACGTTGTACCATATAACGTATTACGTTATAACGTTATATCTTATAACCTTGTACTACATAAAGTAATACGTTGTAACGTTGTACCATATAACGTAATACGTTATAACGTTATACCGTATAACGTAATACGTTATAACGTTGTACCATATAACGTATTACGTTATAACGTTATACCTTATAACGTTGTACTACATAACGTAACACGTTATAACGTTATACCATATAACGTAATACGTTATAACGTTATACCATATAACGTAATACGTTATAACGTTATCCCATATAACGTAATACGTTATAACGTTATACCATATAACGTAATACGTTATAACGTTATACCATATAACGTAATACGTTATAACGTTATACCATATAACGTAATACGTTATAACGTTATACCATATAACGTAATACTTTATATCGTTATACCTTATAACGTTGTACTACATAAAGAAATACGTTATAACGTTATACCATATAACGTAATACGTTATAACGTTATACCATATAACGTTATACCACATAACGTAATACGTTATAACGTTGTACCATATAACGTAATACGTTATAGCGTTGTACCATATAACGTAATACGTTATAACGTTATACCGTATAACGTAATACGTTATAACGTTATACCATATAACGTAATACGTTATAACGTTATCCCATATAACGTAATACGTTATAACGTTATACCATATAACGTAATACGTTATAACGTTATACCATATAACGTAATACGTTATAACGTTATACCATATTACGTTATACCACATAACGTAATACGCTATAACGTTGTACCATATAATGTAATACGTTATAACGTTATACCATATAACGTAATACGTGATAACGTTGTACCGTATAACGTATTACGTTATAACGTTATACCTTATAACCTTGTACTACATAAAGTAATACGTTGTAACGTTGTACCATATAACGTAATACGTTATAACGTTATACCGTATAACGTAATACGTTATAACGTTGTACCATATAACGTATCACGTTATAACGTTATACCTTATAACGTTGTACTACATAACGTAACACGTTATAACGTTGTACCATATAACGTATTACGTTATAACGTTATACCTTATAACGTTATACCATATAACGTAATACGTTATAACGTTATACCATATAACGTAATACGTTATAACGTTATACCATATAACGTAATACGTTATAACGTTATACCATATAACGTAATACGTTATATCGTTCTACCTTATAACGTTGTACTACATAAACAAATACGTTATAACGTTATACCATATAACGTAATACGTTATAACGTTATACCATATAACGTTATACCACATAACGTAATACGTTATAACGTTGTACCATATAACGTAATATGTTATAGCGTTGTACCATATAACGTAATACGTTATAACGTTATACCGTGTAACGTAATACGTTATAACGCTGTTCCATATAACGTAATACGTTATAACGTTATACCGTATAACGTAATACGTTATAACGTTATACCATATAACGTAATACGTTAAAACGTTGCACCATATAACGTAATACGTTATAACGTTGTACCATATAACGTAATACGTTATAACGTTATACCTTATAACGTTGTACTACATAAAGAAATACGTTATAACGTTATACCATATAACGTAATACGTTATATCGATATACCATATAACGTTATACTATATAATGTAATACGTTATAACGTTATACCATATAACGTAATACGTTATAACGTTGTACCATATAACGTATTACGTTATAACGTTATACCTTATAACCCTGTACTACATAAAGTAATACGTTGTAACGTTGTACCATATAACGTAATACGTTATAACGTTATACCGTATAACGTAATACGTTATAACGTTGTACCATATAACGTATTACGTTATAACGTTATACCTTATAACGTTGTACTACATAACGTAACACGTTATAACGTTATACCATATAACGTAATACGTTATAACGTTATACCATATAACGTAATACGTTATAACGTTATCCCATATAACGTAATACGTTATAACGTTATACCATATAACGTAATACGTTATAACGTAATACCATATAACGTAATACGTTATAACGTTATACCATATAACGTAATACGTTATAACGTTATACCATATAACGTAATACTTTATATCGTTATACCTTATAACGTTGTACTACATAAAGAAATACGTTATAACGTTATACCATATAACGTAATACGTTATAACGTTATACCATATAACGTTATACCACATAACGTAATACGTTATAACGTTGTACCATATAACGTAATACGTTATAGCGTTGTACCATATAACGTAATACGTTATAACGTTATACCGTATAACGTAATACGTTATAACGTTGTACCATATAACGTATTACGTTATAACGTTATACCTTATAACGTTATACCATATAACGTAATACGTTATAACGTTATACCTTATAACGTTGTACTACATAAATTAATACGTTATGACGTTGTACCATATAACGTATTACGTTATAACGTTATACCATTTAACGTTATAGTATATAACGTATTACGTTATAACGTTGTACCATATAACGTTATTTTATATAACGTTTTACGTTATAACGTTATACCATATAACGTAATACGTTATAACGTTATACCTTATAACGTTGTACTACATAAATTAATACGTTATAACGTTGTACCATATAACGTATTACGTTATAACGTTATACCATTTAACGTTATAGTATATAACGTATTACGTTATAACGTTATACCTTATAACCTTGTACTACATAAAGTAATACGTTATAACGTTGTACCATATAACGTAATACGTTATAACGTTATACCGTATAACGTAATACGCTATAACGTTGTACCATATAACGTATTACGTTATAACGTTATACCTTATAACGTTGCTCTACATAACGTAACACGTTATAACGTTATACCATATAACGTAATACGTTATAACGTTATACCATATAACGTAATACGTTATAACGTTGAAAAATATAACGTAATACGTTATAACGTTGTACCATATAACGTAATACGTTATAACGTTATACCGTATAACGTAATACGTTATAACGTTGTACCATATAACGTATTACGTTATAACGTTATACCTTATAACGTTATACCATATAACGTAATACGTTATAACGTTATACCATATAACGTAATACGTTATAACGTTATACCATATAACGTAATACGTTATAACGTTGTACCATATAACGTATTACGTTATAACGTTATACCTTATAACGTTGTACTACATAACGTAATACGTTATAACGTTGTACCATATAACGAAATACGTTATAACGTTGTACCATATAACGTAATACGTTATAACGTTATACCATATAACGTAATCTGTTATAACGTTCTACCATATAACGTAATACGTTATAACGTTGTACCATATAACGTAATACGTTATAACGTTGTACCATATAACGTAATACGTTATAACGTTGTACCTTATAACGTAATACGTTATAACGTTGCACCATATAACGTAATACGTTATGACGTTGTACCATATAACGTAATACGTTATAACGTTATACCTTATAACGTTGTACTACATAAAGAAATACGTTATAACGTTATACCATATAACGTAATACGTTATATCGTTATACCATATAACGTTATACTATATAACGTAATACGTTATAACGTTATACCATATAACGTAATACGTTATAACGTTGTACCATATAACGTATTACGTTATAACGTTATACCTTATAACCTTGTACTACATAACGTAATACGTTATAACGTTGTACCATATAACGTAATACGTTATAACGTTATACCGTATAACGTAATACGTTATAACGTTGTACTATATAACGTATTACGTTATAACGTTATACCTTATAACGTTGTACTACATAACGTAACACGTTATAACGTTATACCATATAACGTAATACGATATAACGTTATACCATATAACGTAATACGTTATAACGTTATACCATATAACGTAATACGTTATAACGTTATACCATATAACGTAATACGTTATAACGTTATACCATATAACGTAATACGTTATAACGTTATACCATATAACGTAATACGTTATATCGTTATACCTTATAACGTTGTACTACATAAAGAAATACGTTATAACGTTATACCATATAACGTAATACGTTATAACGTTATACCGTATAACGTAATACGTTATAACGTTGTACCATATAACGTATTACGTTATAACGTTATACCTTATAACATTATACCATATAACGTAATACGTTATAACGTTATACCTTATAACGTTGTACTACATAAATTAATACGTTATAACGTTGTACCATATAACGTTATACTATATAACGTAATACGTTATAACGTTATACCATATAACGTAATCTGTTATAACGTTCTACCATATAACGTAATACGTTATAACGTTGTACCATATAACGTAATACGTTATAACGTTGTACCATATAACGTAATACGTTATAACGTTGTACCATATAACGTAATACGTTATAACGTTGCACCATATAACGTAATACGTTATGACGTTGTACCATATAACGTAATACGTTATAACGTTATACCTTATAACGTTGTACTACATAAAGAAATACGTTATAACGTTATACCATATAACGTAATACGTTATATCGTTATACCATATAACGTTATACTATATAACGTAATACGTTATAACGTTATACCATATAACGTAATACGTTATAACGTTGTACCATATAACGTATTACGTTATAACGTTATACCTTATAACCTTGTACTACATAACGTAATACGTTATAACGTTGTACCATATAACGTAATACGTTATAACGTTATACCGTATAACGTAATACGTTATAACGTTGTACTATATAACGTATTACGTTATAACGTTATACCTTATAACGTTGTACTACATAACGTAACACGTTATAACGTTATACCATATAACGTAATACGATATAACGTTATACCATATAACGTAATACGTTATAACGTTATACCATATAACGTAATACGTTATAACGTTATACCATATAACGTAATACGTTATAACGTTATACCATATAACGTAATACGTTATAACGTTATACCATATAACGTAATACGTTATAACGTTATACCGTGTAACGTAATACGTTATAACGTTGTACCATATAACGTAATACGTTATAGCGTTGTACCATATAACGTAATACGTTATAACGTTATACCGTATAACGTAATACGTTATAACGTTGTACCATATAACGTATTACGTTATAACGTTATACCTTATAACGTTATACCATATAACGTAATACGTTATAACGTTGTACCATATAACGTAATACGTTATAACGTTATACCGTGTAACGTAATACGTTATAACGTTGTACCATATAACGTATTACGTTATAACGTTATACCTTATAACGTTATACCGTATAACGTAATACGTTATATCGTTATACCTTATAACGTTGTACTACATAAAGAAATACGTTATAACGTTATACCATATAACGTAATACGTTATAACGTTATACCATTTAACGTTATAGTATATAACGTATTACGTTATAACGTTATACCATATAACGTAATACATTATAACGTTATACCTTATAACGTTGTACTACATAAAGAAATACGTTATAACGTTATACCATATAACGTAATACGTTATATCGTTATACCATATAACGTTGTACCATATAACGTAATACGTTATAACGTTATACCATATAACGTTATACCTCATAACGTAATACGTTATAACGATATACCATATAACGTATTACGTTATAACGTTATACCTTATAACGTTATACCATATAACGTAATACGTTATAACGTTATACCATATAACGTTATACCTCATAACGTAAAACGTTATAACGATATACCATATAACGTAATACGTTATAACGTTATACCATATAACGTAATACGTTATATCGTTATACCATATAACGTTGTACCATATAACGTAATACGTTATAACGTTGTACCATATAACGTAATACGTTATAACGTTATGCCGTATAACGTAATACGTTATAACGTTGTACCATATAACGTATTACGTTATAACGTTATACCTTATAACGTTATACCATATAACGTAATACGTTATAACGTTATACCTTATAACGATGTACTACATAAATTAATACGTTATAACGTTGTACCTCATAACGTAATACGTTATAACGATATACCATATAACGTAATACGTTATAACGTTATACCGTATAACGTTGTACTACATAAATTAATACGTTATAACGTTGTACCTCATAACGTAATACGTTATAACGATATACCATATAACGTAATACGTTATAACGTTATACCATTTAACGTTATAGTATATAACGTATTACGTTATAACGTTGTACCATATAACGTATTACGTCATAACGTTATACCTTATAACGTTATACCATATAACGTAATACGTTATAACGTTATACCTTATAACGTTGTACTACATAAATTAATACGTTATAACGTTGTACCTCATAACGTAATACGTTATAACGATATACCATATAACGTAATACGTTATAACGTTATACCATATAACGTAATACGTTATATCGTTATACATTATAACGTTGTACTACGTAAAGAAATACGTTATAACGTTATACCATATAACGTAATACGTTATAACGTTATACCATATAACGTTATACCACATAACGTAATACGTTATAACGTTGTACCATATAACGTAATATGTTATAGCGTTGTACCATATAACGTAATACGTTATAACGTTATACCGTGTAGCGTAATACGTTATAACGTTGTACCATATAACGTATTACGTTATAACGTTATACCTTATAACGTTATACCATATAACGTAATACGTTATAACGTTATACCTTATAACGTTGTACTACATAAATTAATACGTTATAACGTTATACCATATAACGTAATATGTTATAGCGTTGTACCATATAACGTAATACGTTATAACGTTATACCTTATAACGTTGTACTACATAAAGAAATACGTTATAACGTTATACCATATAACGTAATACGTTATATCGTTATACCATATAACGTTATACTATATAATGTAATACGTTGTAACGTTGTACCATATAACGTAATACGTTATAACGTTATACCGTATAACGTAATACGTTATAACGTTGTACCATATAACGTAATACGTTATAACGTTGTACCATATAACGTTGTACTACATAACGTAACACGTTATAACGTTATACCATATAACGTAATACGTTATAACGTTATACCATATAACGTAATACATTATAACGTTATCCCATATAACGTAATACGTTATAACGTTATACCATATAACGTAATACGTTATAACGTTATACCATATAACGTAATACGTTATAACGTTATACCATATAACGTAATACGTTATAACGTTATACCATATAACGTAATACTTTATATCGTTATACCTTATAACGTTGTACTACATAAAGAAATACGTTATAACGTTATACCATATAACGTAATACGTTATAACGTTATACCATATAACGTTATACCACATAACGTAATACGTTATAACGTTGTACCATATAACGTAATACGTTATAGCGTTGTACCATATAACGTAATACGTTATAACGTTATACCGTATAACGTAATACGTTATAACGTTGTACCATATAACATATTACGTTATAACGTTATACCTTATAACGTTATACCATATAACGTAATACGTTATAACGTTATACCTTATAACGTTGTACTACATAAATTAATACGTTATAACGTTGTACCATATAACGTATTACGTTATAACGTTATACCTTTTAACGTTATAGTATATAACGTATTACGTTATAACGTTGTACCATATAACGTTATTCTATATAACGTATTACGTTATAACGTTATACCATATAACGTAATACGTTATAACGTTATACCTTATAACGTTGTACTACAAAAAGAAACACGTTATAACGTTATACCATATAACGTAATACGTTATATCGTTATACCATATAACGTTGTACTACATAACGTAATACGTTATAACGTTATACCATATAACATAATACGTTATATCGTTATACCTTATAACGTTGTACTACATAAAGTAATACGTTATAAAGTTATACCATATAACGTAATACGTTATAACGTTCTACCATATAACGTTGTACCATATAACGTATTACGTTATAACGTTATACCTTATAACGTTGTACTACATAACGTAATACGTGATAACGTTGTACCATATAACGTATTACGTTATAACGTTATACCATTTAACGTTATAGTATATAACGTATTACGTTATAACGTTGTACCATATAAGGTTATACTATATAACGTATTACGTTATAACGTTATACCATATAACGTAATACGTTATAACGTTATACCTTATAACGTTGTACTACATAAAGAAATACGTTATAACGTTATACCATATAACGTAATACGTTATATCGTTATACCTTATAACGTTGTACTACGTAAAGAAATACGTTATAACGTTATACCATATAACGTAATACGTTATAACGTTATACCATATAACGTTATACCTCATAACGTAATACGTTATAACGATATACCATATAACGTAATACGTTATAACGTTATACCATTTAACGTTATAGTATATAACGTATTACGTTATAACGTTATACCATATAACGTAATACATTATAACGTTATACCTTATAACGTTGTACCATATAACGTAATACGTTATAACGTTATACCTTATAATGTTGTACTACATAAATTAATACGTTATAACGTTGTACCATATAACGTATTACGTTATAACGTTATACCATTTAACGTTATAGTATATAACGTATTACGTTATAACGTTGTACCATATAACGTTATTCTATATAACGTATTACGTTATAACGTTATACCATATAACGTAATACGTTATAACGTTATACCTTATAACGTTGTACTACAAAAAGAAACACGTTATAACGTTATACCATATAACGTAATACGTTATATCGATATACCATATAACGTTGTACTACATAACGTAATACGTTATAACGTTATACCATATAACATAATACGTTATATCGTTATACCTTATAACGTTGTACTACATAAAGTAATACGTTATAAAGTTATACCATATAACGTAATACGTTATAACGTTCTACCATATAACGTTGTACCATATAACGTATTACGTTATAACGTTATACCTTATAACGTTGTACTACATAACGTAATACGTGATAACGTTGTACCATATAACGTATTACGTTATAACGTTATACCATTTAACGTTATAGTATATAACGTATTACGTTATAACGTTGTACCATATAAGGTTATACTATATAACGTATTACGTTATAACGTTATACCATATAACGTAATACGTTATAACGTTATACCTTATAACGTTGTACTACATAAAGAAATACGTTATAACGTTATACCATATAACGTAATACGTTATATCGTTATACCTTATAACGTTGTACTACGTAAAGAAATACGTTATAACGTTATTCCATATAACGTAATACGTTATAACGTTATACCATATAACGTAATACGTTATAACGTTATACCATATAACGTTATACCTCATAACGTAATACGTTATAACGATATACCATATAACGTAATACGTTATAACGTTATACCATTTAACGTTATAGTATATAACGTATTACGTTATAACGTTATACCATATAACGTAATACATTATAACGTTATACCTTATAACGTTGTACTACATAAAGAAATACGTTATAACGTTATACCATATAACGTAATACGTTATATCGTTATACCATATAACGTTGTACCATATAACGTAATACGTTATAACGTTGTACCATATAACGTAATACGTTATAACGTTATGCCGTATAACGTAATACGTTATAACGTTGTACCATATAACGTATTACGTTATAACGTTATACCTTATAACGTTATACCATATAACGTAATACGTTATAACGTTATACCTTATAACGATGTACTACATAAATTAATACGTTATAACGTTATACCATATAACGTAATACGTTATAACGTTATACCATATAACGGTATACCATATAACGGTATACCATACAACGTAATTCGTTATAACGTTGTACCATATAACGTAATACGTTATAATGTTATACCATATAACGTAATACGTTATAACGTTATACCGTATAACGTTGTACTACATAAATTAATACGTTATAACGTTGTACCTCATAACGTAATACGTTATAACGATATACCATATAACGTAATACGTTATAACGTTATACCATTTAACGTTATAGTATATAGCGTATTACGTTATAACGTTGTACCATATAACGTATTACGTCATAACGTTATACCATATAACGTTATACCATATAACGTAATACGTTATAACGTTATACCTTATAACGTTGTACTACATAAATTAATACGTTATAACGTTGTACCTCATAACGTAATACGTTATAACGATATACCATATAACGTAATACGTTATAACGTTATACCATATAACGTAATACGTTATATCGTTATACATTATAACGTTGTACTGCGTAAAGAAATACGTTATAACGTTATACCATATAACGTAATACGTTATAACGTTATACCATATAACGTTATACCACATAACGTAATACGTTATAACGTTGTACCATATAACGTAATATGTTATAGCGTTGTACCATATAACGTAATACGTTATAACGTTATACCGTGTAGCGTAATACGTTATAACGTTGTACCATATAACGTATTACGTTATAACGTTATACCTTATAACGTTATACCATATAACGTAATACGTTATAACGTTATACCTTATAACGTTGTACTACATAAATTAATACGTTATAACGTTATACCATATAACGTAATACGTTATAACGTTATACCATATAACGTAATACGTTAAAACGTTATACCATATAACGTTATACGTTATAACGTTATACCATTTAACGTAATACGTTATACCGTTATACCTTATAACGTTGTACTACATAAAGAAATACGTTATAACGTTATACCATATAACATAATACGTTATAACGTTATACCATATAACGTAATACGTTATAACGTTATACCATATAACGTTATACCACATAACGTAATACGTTATAACGTTGTACCATATAACGTAATATGTTATAGCGTTGTACCATATAACGTAATACGTTATAACGTTATACCGTATAACGTAATACGTTATAACGTTGTACCATATAACGTAATACGTTATAACGTTATACCGTGTAACGTAATACGTTATAACGTTGTACCATATAACGTATTACGTTATAACGTTATACCTTATAACGTTATACCATATAACGTAATACGTTATATCGTTATACCATATAACGTTGTACCATATAACGTAATACGTTATAACGTTATACCATATAACATAATACGTTATATCGTTATACCTTATAACGTTGTACTACATAAAGTAATACGTTATAACGTTATACCATATAACGTAATACTTTATAACGTTATACCATATAACGTTGTACCATATAACGTATTACGTTATAACGTTATACCTTATAACGATGTACTACATAACGTAATACGTTATAACGTTGTACCATATAACGTAATACGTTATAACGTTGTACCATATATCGTAATACGTTATAACGTTATACCGTATAACGTAATACGTTATAACGTTGTACCATATAACGTATTACGTTATAACGTTATACCTTATAACGTTGTACCACATAACGTAATACGTTATAACGTTATAGCTTATAACGTTGTACTACATAACGTAATACGTTATAACGTTATACCATATAACGTAATACGTTATAACGTTATACCATATAACGTAATACGTTATAACGTTATACCATATAACGTAATACGTTAAAAGGTTATACCATATAACGTTATACGTTATAACGTTATACCATTTAACGTTATAGTATATAACGTATTACGTTATAACGTTGTACCATATAACGTTATACTATATAACGTATTACGTTATAACGTTATACCATATAACGTAATACGTTATAAATTTGTACCATATAACGTATTACGTTATAACGTTATACCTTATAACGTTGTACTACATAGCGTAATACGTGATAACGTTGTACCATATAACGTATTACGTTATAACGTTATACCATTTAACGTTATAGTATATAACGTATTACGTTATAACGTTGTACCATATAACGTTATACTATATAACGTATTACGTTATAACGTTATACCATATAACGTAATACGTTATATCGTTATACCATATAACGTTGTACTACATAACGTAATACGTTATAACGTTATACCATATAACATAATACGTTATATCGTTATACCTTATAACGTAATACGTTATAACGTTGTACCATATAACGTATTACGTTATAACGCTATACCTTATAACGTTATACCATATAACGTAATACGTTATAACGTTATACCTTATAACGTTGTACTACATAAATTAATACGTTATAACGTTGTACCAAATAACGTAATACGTTATAACGTTATACCTTATAACGTTGTACTACATAACGTAATACGTTATAACGTTATACCTTATAACGTTGTACCTCATAACGTAATACGTTATAACGTTATACCATATAACGTAATACGTTATAACGTTATACCATTTAACGTTATAGTATATAACGTACTAGGTTATAACGTTATACCATATAACGGTATACCATATAACGTAATACGTTATAACGTTGTACCATATAACGTAATACGTTATAACGTTATACCATATAACGTAATACGTCATAACGTTATACCATATAACGTAATACGTTATAACGTTATACCTTATAACGTTGTACTACATAACGTAATACGTTATAACGTTATACCTTATAACGTTGTACCTCATAATGTAATACGTTATAACGTTATACCATATAACGTAATACGTTATAATATTATACCATTTAACGTTATAGTATATAACGTATTACGTTATTACGTTGTACCATATAACGTTATACTATATAACGTTATACCATATAACGTTATACTATATAACGTAATACGTTATAACGTTGTACCATATAACGTTATACCATATAACCTAATACGTTATAACGTTATACCATATACCGTAATACGTTAAAACGTTATGCCATATAACGTTATACGTTATAACGTTATACCATTTAACGTTATAGTATATAACGTATTACGTTATAACGTTGTACCATATAACGTTATACTATATAACGTATTACGTTATAACGTTATACCATATAACGTAATACGTTATAACGTTGTACCATATAACGTATTACGTTATAACGTTATACCTTATAACGTTGTACTACAAAAAGAAATACGTTATAACGTTATACCATATAACGTAATACGTTATATCGTTATACCATATAACGTTGTACTACATAACGTAATACGTTATAACGTTATACCATATAACATAATACGTTATATCGTTATACCTTATAACGTTGTACTACATAAAGTAATACGTTATAACGTTATACCATATAACGTAATACGTTATAACGTTCTACCATATAACGCTGTACCATATAACGTATTACGTTATAACGTTATACCTTATAAAGTTGTACTACATAACGTAATACGTGATAACGTTGTACCATATAACGTATTACGTTATAACGTTATACCATTTAACGTTATAGTATATAACGTATTACGTTATAACGTTGTACCATATAACGTTATACTATATAACGTATTACGTTATAACGTTATACCATATAACGTAATACGTTATAACGTTATACCTTATAACGTTGTACTACAAAAAGAAATACGTTATAACGTTATACCATATAACGTAATACGTTATATCGTTATACCATATAACGTTGTACTACATAACGTAATACGTTATAACGTTATACCATATAACATAATACGTTATATCGTTATACCTTATAACGTTGTACTACATAAAGTAATACGTTATAACGTTATACCATATAACGTAATACGTTATAACGTTCTACCATATAACGCTGTACCATATAACGTATTACGTTATAACGTTATACCTTATAAAGTTGTACTACATAACGTAATACGTGATAACGTTGTACCATATAACGTATTACGTTATAACGTTATACCTTATAACGTTATACCATATAACGTAATACGTTATGACGTTATACCATATAACGTAATACGTTATAACGTTATACCATATAACGTAATACGTTATAACGTTATACCATATAACGTAATACGTTATATCGTTATACCTTATAACGTTGTACTACATAAAGAAATACGTCATAACGTTGTACCATATAACGTAATATGTTATAGCGTTGTACCATATAACGTAATACGTTATAACGTTATACCGTGTAGCGTAATACGTTATAACGTTGTACCATATAACGTATTACGTTATAACGTTATACCTTATAACGTTATACCATATAACGTAATACGTTATAACGTTATACCTTATAACGTTGTACTACATAAATTAATACGTTATAACGTTATACCATATAACGTAATACGTTATAACGTTGCACCATATAACGTAATACGTTATAACGTTGTACCATATAACGTAATACGTTATAACGTTATACCTTATAACGTTGTACTACATAAAGAAATACGTTATAACGTTATACCATATAACGTAATACGTTATATCGTTATACCATATAACGTTATACTATATAATGTAATACGTTATAACGTTATACCATATAACGTAATACGTTATAATGTTGTACCATATAACGTATTACGTTATAACGTTATACCTTATAACCTTGTACTACATAAAGTAATACGTTGTAACGTTGTACCATATAACGTAATACGTTATAACGTTATACCGTATAACGTAATACGTTATAACGTTGTACCATATAACGTATTACGTTATAACGTTATACCTTATAACGTTGTACTACATAACGTAACACGTTATAACGTTATACCATATAACGTAATACGTTATAACGTTGTACCATATAACGTAATACGTTATAACGTTATCCCATATAACGTAATACGTTATAACGTTATACCATATAACGTAATACGTTATAACGTTATACCATATAACGTAATACGTTATAACGTTATACCATATAACGTAATACGTTATAACGTTATACCATATAACGTAATACTTTATATCGTTATACCTTATAACGTTGTACTACATAAAGAAATACGTTATAACGTTATACCATATAACGTAATACGTTATAACGTTATACCATATAACGTTATACCACATAACGTAATACGTTATAACGTTGTACCATATAACGTAATACGTTATAGCGTTGTACCGTATAACGTAATACGTTATAACGTTATACCGTATAACGTAATACGTTATAACGTTGTACCATATAACGTATTACGTTATAACGTTATACCTTATAACGTTATACCATATAACGTAATACGTTATAACGTTATACCTTATAACGTTGTACTACATAAATTAATACGTTATAACGTTGTACCATATAACGTATTACGTTATAACGTTATACCATTTAACGTTATAGTATATAACGTATTACGTTATAACGTTGTACCATATAACGTTATTCTATATAACGTATTACGTTATAACGTTATACCATATAACGTAATACGTTATAACGTTATACCTTATAACGTTGTACTACAAAAAGAAACACGTTATAACGTTATACCATATAACGTAATACGTTATATCGTTATACCATATAACGTTGTACTACATAACGTAATACGTTATAACGTTATACCATATAACATAATACGTTATATCGTTATACCTTATAACGTTGTACTACATAAAGTAATACGTTATAAAGTTATACCATATAACGTAATACGTTATAACGTTCTACCATATAACGTTGTACCATATAACGTATTACGTTATAACGTTATACCTTATAACGTTGTACTACATAACGTAATACGTGATAACGTTGTACCATATAACGTATTACGTTATAACGTTATACCATTTAACGTTATAGTATATAACGTATTACGTTATAACGTTGTACCATATAACGTTATACTATACAACGTATTACGTTATAACGTTATACCATATAACGTAATACGTTATAACGTTATACCTTATAACGTTGTACTACATAAAGAAATACGTTATAACGTTATACCATATAACGTAATACGTTATATCGTTATACCTTATAACGTTGTACTACGTAAAGAAATACGTTATAACGTTATACCATATAACGTAATACGTTATAACGTTATACCATATAACGTTATACCTCATAACGTAATACGTTATAACGATATACCATATAACGTAATACGTTATAACGTTATACCATTTAACGTTATAGTATATAACGTATTACGTTATAACGTTATACCATATAACGTAATACATTATAACGTTATACCTTATAACGTTGTACTACATAAAGAAATACGTTATAACGTTATACCATATAACGTAATACGTTATATCGTTATACCATATAACGTTGTACCATATAACGTAATACGTTATAACGTTGTACCATATAACGTAATACGTTATAACGTTATGCCGTATAACGTAATACGTTATAACGTTGTACCATATAACGTATTACGTTATAACGTTATACCTTATAACGTTATACCATATAACGTAATACGTTATAACGTTATACCTTATAACGATGTACTACATAAATTAATACGTTATAACGTTATACCATATAACGTAATACGTTATAACGTTATACCATATAACGGTATACCATATAACGGTATACCATACAACGTAATTCGTTATAACGTTGTACCATATAACGTAATACGTTATAATGTTATACCATATAACGTAATACGTTATAACGTTATACCGTATAACGTTGTACTACATAAATTAATACGTTATAACGTTGTACCTCATAACGTAATACGTTATAACGATATACCATATAACGTAATACGTTATAACGTTATACCATTTAACGTTATAGTATATAACGTATTACGTTATAACGTTGTACCATATAACGTATTACGTCATAACGTTATACCTTATAACGTTATACCATATAACGTAATACGTTATAACGTTATACCTTATAAAGTTGTACTACATAAATTAATACGTTATAACGTTGTACCTCATAACGTAATACGTTATAACGTTATACCGTATAACGTTGTACTACATAAATTAATACGTTATAACGTTGTACCTCATAACGTAATACGTTATAACGATATACCATATAACGTAATACGTTATAACGTTATACCATATAACGTAATACGTTATATCGTTATACATTATAACGTTGTACTACGTAAAGAAATACGTTATAACGTTATACCATATAACGTAATACGTTATAACGTTATACCATATAACGTTATACCACATAACGTAATACGTTATAACGTTGTACCATATAACGTAATATGTTATAGCGTTGTACCATATAACGTAATACGTTATAACGTTATACCGTGTAGCGTAATACGTTATAACGTTGTACCATATAACGTATTACGTTATAACGTTATACCTTATAACGTTATACCATATAACGTAATACGTTATAACGTTATACCTTATAACGTTGTACTACATAAATTAATACGTTATAACGTTATACCATATAACGTAATACGTTATAACGTTATACCATATAACGTAATACGTTAAAACGTTATACCATATAACGTTATACGTTATAACGTTATACCATTTAACGTAATACGTTATATCGTTATACCTTATAACGTTGTACTACATAAAGAAATACGTTATAACGTTATACCATATAACGTAATACGTTATAACGTTATACCATATAACGTAATACGTTATAACGTTATACCATATAACGTTATACCACATAACGTAATACGTTATAACGTTGTACCATATAACGTAATATGTTATAGCGTTGTACCATATAACGTAATACGTTATAACGTTATACCGTATAACGTAATACGTTATAACGTTGTACCATATAACGTAATACGTTATAACGTTATACCGTGTAACGTAATACGTTATAACGTTGTACCATATAACGTATTACGTTATAACGTTATACCTTATAACGTTATACCATATAACGTAATACGTTATATCGTTATACCATATAACGTTGTACCATATAACGTAATACGTTATAACGTTATACCATATAACATAATACGTTATATCGTTATACCTTATAACGTTGTACTACATAAAGTAATACGTTATAACGTTATACCTTATAACGATGTACTACATAACGTAATACGTTATAACGTTGTACCATATAACGTAATACGTTATAACGTTGTACCATATATCGTAATACGTTATAACGTTATACCGTATAACGTAATACGTTATAACGTTGTACCATATAACGTATTACGTTATAACGTTATACCTTATAACGTTGTACCACATAACGTAATACGTTATAACGTTATAGCTTATAACGTTGTACTACATAACGTAATACGTTATAACGTTATACCATATAACGTAATACGTTATAACGTTATACCATATAACGTAATACGTTATAACGTTATACCATATAACGTAATACGTTAAAAGGTTATACCATATAACGTTATACGTTATAACGTTATACCATTTAACGTTATAGTATATAACGTATTACGTTATAACGTTGTACCATATAACGTTATACTATATAACGTATTACGTTATAACGTTATACCATATAACGTAATACGTTATAAATTTGTACCATATAACGTATTACGTTATAACGTTATACCTTATAACGTTGTACTACATAGCGTAATACGTGATAACGTTGTACCATATAACGTATTACGTTATAACGTTATACCATTTAACGTTATAGTATATAACGTATTACGTTATAACGTTGTACCATATAACGTTATACTATATAACGTATTACGTTATAACGTTATACCATATAACGTAATACGTTATAACGTTATACCTTATAACGTTGTACTACATAAAGAAATACGTTATAACGTTATACCATATAACGTAATACGTTATATCGTTATACCATATAACGTTGTACTACATAACGTAATACGTTATAACGTTATACCATATAACATAATACGTTATATCGTTATACCTTATAACGTAATACGTTATAACGTTGTACCATATAACGTATTACGTTATAACGCTATACCTTATAACGTTATACCATATAACGTAATACGTTATAACGTTATACCTTATAACGTTGTACTACATAAATTAATACGTTATAACGTTGTACCAAATAACGTAATACGTTATAACGTTATACCTTATAACGTTGTACTACATAACGTAATACGTTATAACGTTATACCTTATAACGTTGTACCTCATAACGTAATACGTTATAACGTTATACCATATAACGTAATACGTTATAACGTTATACCATTTAACGTTATAGTATATAACGTACTAGGTTATAACGTTATACCATATAACGGTATACCATATAACGTAATACGTTATAACGTTGTACCATATAACGTAATACGTTATAACGTTATACCATATAACGTAATACGTCATAACGTTATACCATATAACGTAATACGTTATAACGTTATACCTTATAACGTTGTACTACATAACGTAATACGTTATAACGTTATACCATTTAACGTTATAGTATATAACGTACTAGGTTATAACGTTATACCATATAACGGTATACCATATAACGTAATACGTTATAACGTTGTACCATATAACGTAATACGTTATAACGTTATACCATATAACGTAATACGTCATAACGTTATACCATATAACGTAATACGTTATAACGTTATACCTTATAACGTTGTACTACATAACGTAATACGTTATAACGTTATACCTTATAACGTTGTACCTCATAATGTAATACGTTATAACGTTATACCATATAACGTAATACGTTATAATATTATACCATTTAACGTTATAGTATATAACGTATTACGTTATTACGTTGTACCATATAACGTTATACTATATAACGTTATACCATATAACGTTATACTATATAACGTAATACGTTATAACGTTGTACCATATAACGTTATACCATATAACCTAATACGTTATAACGTTATACCATATAACGTAATACGTTAAAACGTTATGCCATATAACGTTATACGTTATAACGTTATACCATTTAACGTTATTGTATATAACGTATTACGTTATAACGTTGTACCATATAACGTTATACTATATAACGTATTACGTTATAACGTTATACCATATAACGTAATACGTTATAACGTTGTACCATATAACGTTATACTATATAACGTATTACGTTATAACGTTATACCATATAACGTAATACGTTATAACGTTGTACCATATAACGTATTACGTTATAACGTTATACCTTATAACGTTGTACTACATAACGTAATACGTGATAACGTTGTACCATATAACGTATTACGTTATAACGTTATACCATTTAACGTTATAGTATATAACGTATTACGTTATAACGTTGTACCATATAACGTTATACTATATAACGTATTACGTTATAACGTTATACCATATAACGTAATACGTTATAACGTTATACCTTATAACGTTGTACTACAAAAAGAAACACGTTATAACGTTATACCACATAACGTAATACGTTATATCGTTATACCATATAACGTTGTACTACATAACGTAATACGTTATAACGTTATACCATATAACATAATACGTTATATCGTTATACCTTATAACGTTGTACTACATAAAGTAATACGTTATAAAGTTATACCATATAACGTAATACGTTATAACGTTCTACCATATAACGTTGTACCATATAACGTATTACGTTATAACGTTATACCTTATAACGTTGTACTACATAACGTAATACGTGATAACGTTGTACAATATAACGTATTACGTTATAACGTTATACCATTTAACGTTATAGTATATAACGTATTACGTTATAACGTTGTACCATATAACGTTATACTATATAACGTATTACGTTATAACGTTATACCATATAACGTAATACGTTATAACGTTATACCTTATAACGTTGTACTACATAAAGAAATATGTTATAACGTTATACCATATAACGTAATACGTTATATCGTTATACCATATAACGTTGTACCATATAACGTAATACGTTATAACGTTGTACCATATAACGTAATACGTTATAACGTTATGCCGTATAACGTAATACGTTATAACGTTGTACCATATAACATATTACGTTATAACGTTATACCTTATAACGTTATACCATATAACGTAATACGTTATAACGTTATAACATATAACGTAATACGTTATAACGTTATACCATATAACGTAATACGTTATAACGTTATACCATATAACGTAATACGTTATATCGTTATACCTTATAACGTTGTACTACGTAAAGAAATACGTTATAACGTTATACCATATAACGTAATACGTTATAACGTTATACCATATAACGTTATACCACATAACGTAATACGTTATAACGTTGTACCATATAACGTAATATGTTATAGCGTTGTACCATATAACGTAATACGTTATAACGTTATACCGTGTAACGTAATACGTTATAACGTTGTACCATATAACGTATTACGTTATAACGTTATACCTTATAACGTTATACCATATAATGTAATACGTTATAACGTTATACCTTATAACGTTGTACTACATAAATTAATACGTTATAACGTTATACCATATAACGTAATACGTTATAACGTTATACCATATAACGTAATACGTTAAAACGTTATACCATATAACGTTATACGTTATAACGTTATACCATTTAACGTAATACGTTATATCGTTATACCTTATAACGTTGTACTACATAAAGAAATACGTTATAACGTTATACCATATAACGTAATACGTTATAACGTTATACCATATAACGTTATACCACATAACGTAATACGTTATAACGTTGTACCATATAACGTAATATGTTATAGCGTTGTACCGTATAACGTAATACGATATAACGTTATACCGTATAACGTAATACGTTATAACGTTGTACCATATAACGTAATACGTTATAACGTTATACCGTGTAACGTAATACGTTATAACGTTGTACCATATAACGTATTACGTTATAACGTTATACCTTATAACGTTATACCATATAACGTAATACGTTATATCGTTATACCATATAACGTTGTACCATATAACGTAATACGTTATAACGTTATACCATATAACATAATACGTTATATCGTTATACCTTATAACGTTGTACTACATAAAGTAATACGTTATAACGTTATACCATATAACGTAATACTTTATAACGTTATACCATATAACGTTGTACCATATAACGTATTACGTTATAACGTTATACCTTATAACGTTGTACTACATAACGTAATACGTGATAACGTTGTACCATATAACCTATTACGTTATAACGTTATACCATTTAACGTTATAGTATATAACGTATTACGTTATAACGTTGTACCATATAACGTTATACTATATAACGTATTACGTTATAACGTTGTACCATATAACGTATTACGTTATAACGTTATACCTTATAACGTTATACCATATAACGTAATACGTTATATCGTTATACCATATAACGTTGTACCATATAACGTAATACGTTATAACGTTGTACCATATAACGTAATACGTTATAACGTTATGCCGTATAACGTAATACGTTATAACGTTGTACCTCATAACGTAATACGTTATAACGATATACCATATAACGTAATACGTTATAACGTTATACCATTTAACGTTATAGTATATAACGTATTACGTTATAACGTTGTACCATATAACGTATTACGTCATAACGTTATACCTTATAACGTTATACCATATAACGTAATACGTTATAACGTTATACCTTATAACGTTGTACTACATAAATTAATACGTTATAACGTTGTACCTCATAACGTAATACGTTATAACGTTATACCGTATAACGTTGTACTACAGAAATTAATACGTTATAACGTTGTACCTCATAACGTAATACGTTATAACGATATACCATATAACGTAATACGTTATAACGTTATACCATATAACGTAATTCGTTATATCGTTATACATTATAACGTTGTACTACGTAAAGAAATACGTTATAACGTTATACCATATAACGTAATACGTTATAACGTTATACCATATAACGTTATACCACATAACGTAATACGTTATAACGTTGTACCATATAACGTAATATGTTATAGCGTTGTACCATATAACGTAATACGTTATGACGTTATACCGTGTAGCGTAATACGTTATAACGTTGTACCATATAACGTATTACGTTATAACGTTATACCTTATAACGTTATACCATATAACGTAATACGTTATAACGTTATACCTTATAACGTTGTACTACATAAATTAATACGTTATAACGTTATACCATATAACGTAATACGTTATAACGTTATACCATATAACGTAATACGTTAAAACGTTATACCATATAACGTTATACGTTATAACGTTATACCATTTAACGTAATACGTTATATCGTTATACCTTATAACGTTGTACTACATAAAGAAATACGTTATAACGTTATACCATATAACGTAATACGTTATAACGTTATACCATATAACGTAATACGTTATAACGTTATACCTTATAACGTTGTACTACATAAATTAATACGTTATAACGTTGTACCTCATAACGTAATACGTTATAACGTTATACCGTATAACGTTGTACTACATAACGTAATACGTTATAACGTTGTACCATATAACGTAATACGTTATAACGTTGTACCATATAACGTAATACGTTATAACGTTATACCATATAACGTAATACGTTATAACGTTGTACCATATAACGTATTACGTTATAACGTTATACCTTTTAACGTTGTACTACATAACGTAATACGTGATAACGTTATACCGTATAACGTTGTACTACATAACGTAATACGTTATAACGTTGTACCATATAACGTAATACGTTATAACGTTGTACCTCATAACGTAATACGTTATAACGTTATACCGTATAACGTTGTACTACATAACGTAATACGTTATAACGTTGTACCATATAACGTAATACGTTATAACGTTGTACCATATAACGTAATACGTTATAACGTTATACCATATAACGTAATACGTTATAACGTTGTACCATATAACGTATTACGTTATAACGTTATACCTTTTAACGTTGTACTACATAACGTAATACGTGATAACGTTATACCGTATAACGTTGTACTACATAACGTAATACGTTATAACGTTGTACCATATAACGTAATACGTTATAACGTTGTACCATATAACGTAATACGTTATAACGTTATACCATATAACGTAATACGTTATAACGTTATACCGTGTAGCGTAATACGTTATAACGTTGTACCATATAACGTATTACGTTATAACGTTATACCTTATAACGTTATACCATATAACGTAATACGTTATAACGTTATACCTTATAACGTTGTACTACATAAATTAATACGTTATAACGTTATACCATATAACGTAATACGTTATAACGTTATACCATATAACGTAATACGTTATAACGTTATACCATATAACGTAATACGTTATAACGTTGTACCATATAACGTATTACGTTATAACGTTATACCTTTTAACGTTGTACTACATAACGTAATACGTGATAACGTTATACCGTATAACGTTGTACTACATAACGTAATACGTTATAACGTTGTACCATATAACGTAATACGTTATAACGTTGTACCATATAACGTAATACGTTATAACGTTATACCATATAACGTAATACGTTATAACGTTATACCGTGTAGCGTAATACGTTATAACGTTGTACCATATAACGTATTACGTTATAACGTTATACCTTATAACGTTATACCATATAACGTAATACGTTATAACGTTATACCTTATAACGTTGTACTACATAAATTAATACGTTATAACGTTATACCATATAACGTAATACGTTATAACGTTATACCATATAACGTAATACGTTAAAACGTTATACCATATAACGTTATACGTTATAACGTTATACCATTTAACGTAATACGTTATATCGTTATACCTTATAACGTTGTACTACATAAAGAAATACGTTATAACGTTATACCATATAACGTAATACGTTATAACGTTATACCATATAACGTAATACGTTATAACGTTATACCATATAACATTATACCACATAACGTAATACGTTATAACGTTGTACCATATAACGTAATATGTTATAGCGTTGTACCATATAACGTAATACGTTATAACGTTATACCGTATAACGTAATACGTTATAACGTTGTACCATATAACGTAATACGTTATAAAGTTATACCGTGTAACGTAATACGTTATAACGTTGTACCATATAACGTATTACGTTATAACGTTATACCTTATAACGTTATACCATATAACGTAATACGTTATATCGTTATACCATATAACGTTGTACCATATAACGTAATACGTTATAACGTTATACCATATAACATAATACGTTATATCGTTATACCTTATAACGTTGTACTACATAAAGTAATACGTTATAACGTTATACCATATAACGTAACACTTTATAACGTTATACCATATAACGTTGTACCATATAACGTATTACGTTATAACGTTATACCTTATAACGATGTACTACATAACGTAATACGTTATAACGTTGTACCATATAACGTAATACGTTATAACGTTGTACCATATATCGTAATACGTTATAACGTTATACCGTATAACGTAATACGTTATAACGTTGTACCATATAACGTATTACGTTATAACGTTATACCTTATAACGTTGTACCACATAACGTAATACGTTATAACGTTATAGCTTATAACGTTGTACTACATAACGTAATACGTTATAACGTTATACCATATAACGTAATACGTTATAACGTTATACCATATAACGTAATACGTTATAACGTTATACCATATAACGTAATACGTTAAAAGGTTATATCATATAACGTTATACGTTATAACGTTATACCATTTAACGTTATAGTATATAACGTATTACGTTATAACGTTGTACCATATAACGTTATACTATATAACGTATTACGTTATAACGTTATACCATATAACGTAATACGTTATAAATTTGTACCATATAACGTATTACGTTATAACGTTATACCTTATAACGTTGTACTACATAGCGTAATACGTGATAGCGTTGTACCATATAACGTATTACGTTATAACGTTATACCATTTAACGTTATAGTATATAACGTATTACGTTATAACGTTGTACCATATAACGTTATACTATATAACGTATTACGTTATAACGTTATACCATATAACGTAATACGTTATAACGTTATACCTTATAACGTTGTACTACATAAAGAAATACGTTATAACGTTATACCATATAACGTAATACGTTATATCGTTATACCATATAACGTTGTACTACATAACGTAATACGTTATAACGTTATACCATATAACATAATACGTTATATCGTTATACCGTATAACGTAATACGTTATAACGTTGTACCATATAACGTATTACGTTATAACGCTATACCTTATAACGTTATACCATATAACGTAATACGTTATAACGTTATACCTTATAACGTTGTACTACATAAATTAATACGTTATAACGTTGTACCAAATAACGTAATACGTTATAACGTTATACCTTATAACGTTGTACTACATAACGTAATACGTTATAACGTTATACCTTATAACGTTGTACCTCATAACGTAATACGTTATAACGTTATACCATATAACGTAATACGTTATAACGTTATACCATTTAACGTTATAGTATATAACGTACTAGGTTATAACGTTATACCATATAACGGTATACCATATAACGTAATACGTTATAACGTTATACCTTATAATGTTGTACTACATAACGTAATACGTTATAACGTTATACCTTATAACGTTGTACCTCATAATGTAATACGTTATAACGTTATACCATATAACGTAATACGTTATAATATTATACCATTTAACGTTATAGTATATAACGTATTACGTTATTACGTTGTACCATATAACGTTATACTATATAACGTTATACCATATAACGTTATACTATATAACGTAATACGTTATAACGTTGTACCATATAACGTTATACCATATAACCTAATACGTTATAACGTTATACCATATAACGTAATACGTTAAAACGTTATGCCATATAACGTTATACGTTATAACGTTATACCATTTAACGTTATTGTATATAACGTATTACGTTATAACGTTGTACCATATAACGTTATACTATATAACGTATTACGTTATAACGTTATACCATATAACGTAATACGTTATAACGTTATACCTTATAACGTTGTACTACAAAAAGAAACACGTTATAACGTTATACCACATAACGTAATACGTTATATCGTTATACCATATAACGTTGTACTACATAACGTAATACGTTATAACGTTATACCATATAACATAATACGTTATATCGTTATACCTTATAACGTTGTACTACATAAAGTAATACGTTATAAAGTTATACCATATAACGTAATACGTTATAACGTTCTACCATATAACGTTGTACCATATAACGTATTACGTTATAACGTTATACCTTATAACGTTGTACTACATAATGTAATACGTGATAACGTTGTACCGTATAACGTATTACGTTATAACGTTATACCATTTAACGTTATAGTATATAACGTATTACGTTATAACGTTGTACCATATAACGTTATACTATATAACGTATTACGTTATAACGTTATACCATATAACGTAATACGTTATAACGTTATACCTTATAACGTTATACCATATAACGTAATACGTTATAACGTTATAACATATAACGTAATACGTTATAACGTTCTACCATATAACGTTGTACCATATAACGTATTACGTTATAACGTTATACCTTATAACGTAATACGTTATAACGTTGTACCTCATAACGTAATACGTTATAACGATATACCATTTAACGTTATAGTATATAACGTATTACGTTATAACGTTGTACCATATAACGTATTACGTCATAACGTTATACCTTATAACGTTATACCATATAACGTAATACGTTATAACGTTATACCTTATAACGTTGTACTACATAAATTAATACGTTATAACGTTGTACCTCATAACGTAATACGTTATAACGTTATACCGTATAACGTTGTACTACATAAATTAATACGTTATAACGTTCTACCTCATAACGTAATACGTTATAACGATATACCATATAACGTAATACGTTATAACGTTATACCATTTAACGTTATAGTATATAACGTATTACGTTATAACGTTGTACCATATAACGTTATACTATATAACGTATTACGTTATAACGTTATACCATATAACGTAATACGTTATAACGTTGTACCATATAACGTATTACGTTATAACGTTATACCTTTTAACGTTGTACTACATAACGTAATACGTGATAACGTTATACCGTATAACGTTGTACTACATAACGTAATACGTTATAACGTTGTACCATATAACGTAATACGTTATAACGTTGTACCATATAACGTAATACGTTATAACGTTATACCATATAACGTAATACGTTATAACGTTATACCGTGTAGCGTAATACGTTATAACGTTGTACCATATAACGTATTACGTTATAACGTTATACCTTATAACGTTATACCATATAACGTAATACGTTATAACGTTATACCTTATAACGTTGTACTACATAAATTAATACGTTATAACGTTATACCATATAACGTAATACGTTATAACGTTATACCATATAACGTAATACGTTAAAACGTTATACCATATAACGTTATACGTTATAACGTTATACCATTTAACGTAATACGTTATATCGTTATACCTTATAACGTTGTACTACATAAAGAAATACGTTATAACGTTATACCATATAACGTAATACGTTATAACGTTATACCATGTAACGTTATACCACATAACGTAATACGTTATAACGTTGTACCATATAACGTAATATGTTATAGCGTTGTACCATATAACGTAATACGTTATAACGTTATACCGTATAACGTAATACGTTATAACGTTGTACCATATAACGTAATACGTTATAACGTTATACCGTGTAACGTAATACGTTATAACGTTGTACCATATAACGTATTACGTTATAACGTTATACCTTATAACGTTATACCATATAACGTAATACGTTATATCGTTATACCATATAACGTTGTACCATATAACGTAATACGTTATAACGTTATACCATATAACATAATACGTTATATCGTTATACCTTATAACGTTGTACTACATAAAGTAATACGTTATAACGTTATACCATATAACGTAATACTTTATAACGTTATACCATATAACGTTGTACCATATAACGTATTACGTTATAACGTTATACCTTATAACGATGTACTACATAACGTAATACGTTATAACGTTGTACCATATAACGTAATACGTTATAACGTTGTACCATATATCGAAATACGTTATAACGTTATACCGTATAACGTAATACGTTATAACGTTGTACCATATAACGTATTACGTTATAACTTTATACCTTATAACGTTGTACCACATAACGTAATACGTTATAACGTTATAGCTTATAACGTTGTACTACATAACGTAATACGTTATAACGTTATACCATATAACGTAATACGTTATAACGTTATACCATATAACGTAATACGTTATAACGTTATACCATATAACGTAATACGTTAAAAGGTTATACCATATAACGTTATACGTTATAACGTTATACCATTTAACGTTATAGTATATAACGTATTACGTTATAACGTTGTACCATATAACGTTATACTATATAACGTATTACGTTATAACGTTATACCATATAACGTAATACGTTATAAATTTGTACCATATAACGTATTACGTTATAACGTTATACCTTATAACGTTGTACTACATAGCGTAATACGTGATAGCGTTGTACCATATAACGTATTACGTTATAACGTTATACCATTTAACGTTATAGTATATAACGTATTACGTTATAACGTTGTACCATATAACGTTATACTATATAACGTATTACGTTATAACGTTATACCATATAACGTAATACGTTATAACGTTATACCTTATAACGTTGTACTACATAAAGAAATACGTTATAACGTTATACCATATAACGTAATACGTTATATCGTTATACCATATAACGTTGTACTACATAACGTAATACGTTATAACGTTATACCATATAACATAATACGTTATATCGTTATACCTTATAACGTAATACGTTATAACGTTGTACCATATAACGTATTACGTTATAACGCTATACCTTATAACGTTATACCATATAACGTAATACGTTATAACGTTATACCTTATAACGTTGTACTACATAAATTAATACGTTATAACGTTGTACCAAATAACGTAATACGTTATAACGTTATACCTTATAACGTTGTACTACATAACGTAATACGTTATAACGTTATACCTTATAACGTTGTACCTCATAACGTAATACGTTATAACGTTATACCATATAACGTAATACGTTATAACGTTATACCATTTAACGTTATAGTATATAACGTACTAGGTTATAACTTTATACCATATAACGGTATACCATATAACGTAATACGTTATAACGTTATACCTTATAATGTTGTACTACATAACGTAATACGTTATAACGTTATACCTTATAACGTTGTACCTCATAATGTAATACGTTATAACGTTATACCATATAACGTAATACGTTATAATATTATACCATTTAACGTTATAGTATATAACGTATTACGTTATTACGTTGTACCATATAACGTTATACTATATAACGTTATACCATATAACGTTATACTATATAACGTAATACGTTATAACGTTGTACCATATAACGTTATACCATATAACCTAATACGTTATAACGTTATACCATATAACGTAATACGTTAAAACGTTATGCCATATAACGTTATACGTTATAACGTTATACCATTTAACGTTATTGTATATAACGTATTACGTTATAACGTTGTACCATATAACGTTATACTATATAACGTATTACGTTATAACGTTATACCATATAACGTAATACGTTATAACGTTGTACCATATAACGTATTACGTTATAACGTTATACCTTATAACGTTGTACTACATAACGTAATACGTGATAACGTTGTACCATATAACGTATTACGTTATAACGTTATACCATTTAACGTTATAGTATATAACGTATTACGTTATAACGTTGTACCATATAACGTTATACTATATAACGTATTACGTTATAACGTTATACCATATAACGTAATACGTTATAACGTTGTACCATATAACGTATTACGTTATAACGTTATACCTTTTAACGTTGTACTACATAACGTAATACGTGATAACGTTATACCGTATAACGTTGTACTACATAACGTAATACGTTATAACGTTGTACCATATAACGTAATACGTTATAACGTTGTACCATATAACGTAATACGTTATAACGTTATACCATATAACGTAATACGTTATAACGTTATACCGTGTAGCGTAATACGTTATAACGTTGTACCATATAACGTATTACGTTATAACGTTATACCTTATAACGTTATACCATATAACGTAATACGTTATAACGTTATACCTTATAACGTTGTACTACATAAATTAATACGTTATAACGTTATACCATATAACGTAATACGTTATAACGTTATACCATATAACGTAATACGTTAAAACGTTATACCATATAACGTTATACGTTATAACGTTATACCATTTAACGTAATACGTTATATCGTTATACCTTATAACGTTGTACTACATAAAGAAATACGTTATAACGTTATACCATATAACGTAATACGTTATAACGTTATACCATATAACGTAATACGTTATAACGTTATACCATATAACGTTATACCACATAACGTAATACGTTATAACGTTGTACCATATAACGTAATATGTTATAGCGTTGTACCATATAACGTAATACGTTATAACGTTATACCGTATAACGTAATACGTTATAACGTTGTACCATATAACGTAATACGTTATAACGTTATACCGTGTAACGTAATACGTTATAACGTTGTACCATATAACGTATTACGTTATAACGTTATACCTTATAACGTTATACCATATAACGTAATACGTTATATCGTTATACCATATAACGTTGTACCATATAACGTAATACGTTATAACGTTATACCATATAACATAATACGTTATATCGTTATACCTTATAACGTTGTACTACATAAAGTAATACGTTATAACGTTATACCATATAACGTAACACTTTATAACGTTATACCATATAACGTTGTACCATATAACGTATTACGTTATAACGTTATACCTTATAACGATGTACTACATAACGTAATACGTTATAACGTTGTACCATATAACGTAATACGTTATAACGTTGTACCATATATCGTAATACGTTATAACGTTATACCGTATAACGTAATACGTTATAACGTTGTACCATATAACGTATTACGTTATAACGTTATACCTTATAACGTTGTACCACATAACGTAATACGTTATAACGTTATAGCTTATAACGTTGTACTACATAACGTAATACGTTATAACGTTATACCATATAACGTAATACGTTATAACGTTATACCATATAACGTAATACGTTATAACGTTATACCATATAACGTAATACGTTAAAAGGTTATACCATATAACGTTATACGTTATAACGTTATACCATTTAACGTTATAGTATATAACGTATTACGTTATAACGTTGTACCATATAACGTTATACTATATAACGTATTACGTTATAACGTTATACCATATAACGTAATACGTTATAAATTTGTACCATATAACGTATTACGTTATAACGTTATACCTTATAACGTTGTACTACATAGCGTAATACGTGATAGCGTTGTACCATATAACGTATTACGTTATAACGTTATACCATTTAACGTTATAGTATATAACGTATTACGTTATAACGTTGTACCATATAACGTTATACTATATAACGTATTACGTTATAACGTTATACCATATAACGTAATACGTTATAACGTTATACCTTATAACGTTGTACTACATAAAGAAATACGTTATAACGTTGTACCATATAACGTATTACGTTATAACGTTATACCATTTAACGTTATAGTATATAACGTATTACGTTATAACGTTGTACCATATAACGTTATACTATATAACGTATTACGTTATAACGTTATACCATATAACGTAATACGTTATAACGTTATACCTTATAACGTTGTACTACATAAAGAAATACGTTATAACGTTATACCATATAACGTAATACGTTATATCGTTATACCATATAACGTTGTACTACATAACGTAATACGTTATAACGTTATACCATATAACATAATACGTTATATCGTTATACCTTATAACGTAATACGTTATAACGTTGTACCATATAACGTATTACGTTATAACGCTATACCTTATAACGTTATACCATATAACGTAATACGTTATAACGTTATACCTTATAACGTTGTACTACATAAATTAATACGTTATAACGTTGTACCAAATAACGTAATACGTTATAACGTTATACCTTATAACGTTGTACTACATAACGTAATACGTTATAACGTTATACCTTATAACGTTGTACCTCATAACGTAATACGTTATAACGTTATACTATATAACGTAATACGTTATAACGTTATACCATTTAACGTTATAGTATATAACGTACTAGGTTATAACGTTATACCATATAACGGTATACCATATAACGTAATACGTTATAACGTTATACCTTATAATGTTGTACTACATAACGTAATACGTTATAACGTTATACCTTATAACGTTGTACCTCATAATGTAATACGTTATAACGTTATACCATATAACGTAATACGTTATAATATTATACCATTTAACGTTATAGTATATAGCGTATTACGTTATTACGTTGTACCATATAACGTTATACTATATAACGTTATACCATATAACGTTATACTATATAACGTAATACGTTATAACGTTGTACCATATAACGTTATACCATATAACCTAATACGTTATAACGTTATACCATATAACGTAATACGTTAAAACGTTATGCCATATAACGTTATACGTTATAACGTTATACCATTTAACGTTATTGTATATAACGTATTACGTTATAACGTTGTACCATATAACGTTATACTATATAACGTATTACGTTATAACGTTATACCATATAACGTAATACGTTATAACGTTGTACCATATAACGTATTACGTTATAACGTTATACCATTTAACGTTATAGTATATAACGTACTAGGTTATAACGTTATACCATATAACGGTATACCATATAACGTAATACGTTATAACGTTATACCTTATAATGTTGTACTACATAACGTAATACGTTATAACGTTATACCTTATAACGTTGTACCTCATAATGTAATACGTTATAACGTTATACCATATAACGTAATACGTTATAATATTAAACCATTTAACGTTATAGTATATAACGTATTACGTTATTACGTTGTACCATATAACGTTATACTATATAACGTTATACCATATAACGTTATACTATATAACGTAATACGTTATAACGTTGTACCATATAACGTTATACCATATAACCTAATACGTTATAACGTTATACCATATAACGTAATACGTTAAAACGTTATGCCATATAACGTTATACGTTATAACGTTATACCATTTAACGTTATTGTATATAACGTATTACGTTATAACGTTGTACCATATAACGTTATACTATATAACGTATTACGTTATAACGTTATACCATATAACGTAATACCTTATAACGTTGTACCATATAACGTATTACGTTATAACGTTATACCTTATAACGTTGTACTACATAACGTAATACGTGATAACGTTGTACCATATAACGTATTACGTTATAACGTTATACCATTTAACGTTATAGTATATAACGTATTACGTTATAACGTTGTACCATATAACGTTATACTATATAACGTATTACGTTATAACGTTATACCATATAACGTAATACGTTATAACGTTATACCTTATAACGTTGTACTACAAAAAGAAACACGTTATAACGTTATACCACATAACGTAATACGTTATATCGTTATACCATATAACGTTGTACTACATAACGTAATACGTTATAACGTTATACCATATAACATAATACGTTATATCGTTATACCTTATAACGTTGTACTACATAAAGTAATACGTTATAAAGTTATACCATATAACGTAATACGTTATAACGTTCTACCATATAACGTTGTACCATATAACGTATTACGTTATAACGTTATACCTTATAACGTTGTACTACATAACGTAATACGTGATAACGTTGTACCATATAACGTATTACGTTATAACGTTATACCATTTAACGTTATAGTATATTACGTATTACGTTATAACGTTGTACCATATAACGTTATACTATATAACGTATTACGTTATAACGTTATACCATATAACGTAATACGTTATAACGTTATACCTTATAACGTTATACCATATAACGTAATACGTTATAACGTTATAACATATAACGTAATACGTTATAACGTTCTACCATATAACGATGTACCATATAACGTATTACGTTATAACGTTATACCTTATAACGTTGTACTACATAACGTAATACGTGATAACGTTGTACCATATAACGTATTACGTTATAACGTTATACCATTTAACGTTATAGTATATAACGTATTACGTTATAACGTTGTACCATATAACGTTATACCATATAACGTAATACGTTATAACGTTATACCATATAACGTAATACGTTAAAAGGTTATACCATATAACGTTATACGTTATAACGTTATACCATTTAACGTTATAGTATATAACGTATTACGTTATAACGTTGTACCATATAACGTTATACTATATAACGTATTACGTTATAACGTTATACCATATAACGTAATACGTTATAAATTTGTACCATATAACGTATTACGTTATAACGTTATACCTTATAACGTTGTACTACATAGCGTAATACGTGATAGCGTTGTACCATATAACGTATTACGTTATAACGTTATACCATTTAACGTTATAGTATATAACGTATTACGTTATAACGTTGTACCATATAACGTTATACTATATAACGTATTACGTTATAACGTTATACCATATAACGTAATACGTTATAACGTTATACCTTATAACGTTGTACTACATAAAGAAATACGTTATAACGTTATACCATATAACGTAATACGTTATATCGTTATACCATATAACGTTGTACTACATAACGTAATACGTTATAACGTTATACCATATAACATAATACGTTATATCGTTATACCTCATAACGTAGTACGTTATAACGTTGTACCATATAACGTATTACGTTATAACGCTATACCTTATAACGTTATACCATATAACGTAATACGTTATAACGTTATACCTTATAACGTTGTACTACATAAATTAATACGTTATAACGTTGTACCAAATAACGTAATACGTTATAACGTTATACCTTATAACGTTGTACTACATAACGTAATACGTTATAACGTTATACCTTATAACGTTGTACCTCATAACGTAATACGTTATAACGTTATACCATATAACGTAATACGTTATAACGTTATACCATTTAACGTTATAGTATATAACGTACTAGGTTATAACGTTATACCATATAACGGTATACCATATAACGTAATACGTTATAACGTTATACCTTATAATGTTGTACTACATAACGTAATACGTTATAACGTTATACCTTATAACGTTGTACCTCATAATGTAATACGTTATAACGTTATACCATATAACGTAATACGTTATAATATTATACCATTTAACGTTATAGTATATAACGTATTACGTTATTACGTTGTACCATATAACGTTATACTATATAACGTTATACCATATAACATTATACTATATAACGTAATACGTTATAACGTTGTACCATATAACGTTATACCATATAACCTAATACGTTATAACGTTATACCATATAACGTAATACGTTAAAACGTTATGCCATATAACGTTATACGTTATAACGTTATACCATTTAACGTTATTGTATATAACGTATTACGTTATAACGTTGTACCATATAACGTTATACTATATAACGTATTACGTTATAACGTTATACCATATAACGTAATACGTTATAACGTTGTACCATATAACGTATTACGTTATAACGTTATACCATTTAACGTTATAGTATATAACGTACTAGGTTATAACGTTATACCATATAACGGTATACCATATAACGTAATACGTTATAACGTTATACCTTATAATGTTGTACTACATAACGTAATACGTTATAACGTTATACCTTATAACGTTGTACCTCATAATGTAATACGTTATAACGTTATACCATATAACGTAATACGTTATAATATTATACCATTTAACGTTATAGTATATAACGTATTACGTTATTACGTTGTACCATATAACGTTATACTATATAACGTTATACCATATAACGTTATACTATATAACGTAATACGTTATAACGTTGTACCATATAACGTTATACCATATAACCTAATACGTTATAACGTTATACCATATAACGTAATACGTTAAAACGTTATGCCATATAACGTTATATGTTATAACGTTATACCATTTAACGTTATTGTATATAACGTATTACGTTATAACGTTGTACCATATAACGTTATACTATATAACGTATTACGTTATAACGTTATACCATATAACGTAATACGTTATAACGTTGTACCATATAACGTATTACGTTATAACGTTATACCTTATAACGTTGTACTACATAACGTAATACGTGATAACGTTGTACCATATAACGTATTACGTTATAACGTTATACCATTTAACGTTATAGTATATAACGTATTACGTTATAACGTTGTACCATATAACGTTATACTATATAACGTATTACGTTATAACGTTATACCATATAACGTAATACGTTATAACGTTATACCTTATAACGTTGTACTACAAAAAGAAACACGTTATAACGTTATACCACATAACGTAATACGTTATATCGTTATACCATATAACGTTGTACTACATAACGTAATACGTTATAACGTTATACCATATAACATAATACGTTATATCGTTATACCTTATAACGTTGTACTACATAAAGTAATACGTTATAAAGTTATACCATATAACGTAATACGTTATAACGTTCTACCATATAACGTTGTACCATATAACGTATTACGTTATAACGTTATACCTTATAACGTTGTACTACATAACGTAATACGTGATAACGTTGTACCATATAACGTATTACGTTATAACGTTATACCATTTAACGTTATAGTATATAACGTATTACGTTATAACGTTGTACCATATAACGTTATACTATATAACGTATTACGTTATAACGTTATACCATATAACGTAATACGTTATAACGTTGTACCATATAACGTATTACGTTATAACGTTATACCATTTAACGTTATAGTATATAACGTACTAGGTTATAACGTTATACCATATAACGG
Organism: Bombus flavifrons; assembly: GCF_040668555.2. NCBI lineage: Eukaryota > Metazoa > Arthropoda > Insecta > Hymenoptera > Apidae > Bombus > Bombus flavifrons. The sequence goes on from NC_138447.1 coordinate 4,363,122, forward strand.
TATACCATATAACGTAATACGTTATAACGTTATACCTTATAATGTTGTACTACATAACGTAATACGTTATAACGTTATACCTTATAACGTTGTACCTCATAATGTAATACGTTATAACGTTATACCATATAACGTAATACGTTATAATATTATACCATTTAACGTTATAGTATATAACGTATTACGTTATTACGTTGTACCATATAACGTTATACTATATAACGTTATACCATATAACGTTATACTATATAACGTAATACGTTATAACGTTGTACCATATAACGTTATACCATATAACCTAATACGTTATAACGTTATACCATATAACGTAATACGTTAAAACGTTATGCCATATAACGTTATACGTTATAACGTTATACCATTTAACGTTATTGTATATAACGTATTACGTTATAACGTTGTACCATATAACGTTATACTATATAACGTATTACGTTATAACGTTATACCATATAACGTAATACGTTATAACGTTGTACCATATAACGTATTACGTTATAACGTTATACCTTATAACGTTGTACTACATAACGTAATACGTGATAACGTTGTACCATATAACGTATTACGTTATAACGTTATACCATTTAACGTTATAGTATATAACGTATTACGTTATAACGTTGTACCATATAACGTTATACTATATAACGTATTACGTTATAACGTTATACCATATAACGTAATACGTTATAACGTTATACCTTATAACGTTGTACTACAAAAAGAAACACGTTATAACGTTATACCACATAACGTAATACGTTATATCGTTATACCATATAACGTTGTACTACATAACGTAATACGTTATAACGTTATACCATATAACATAATACGTTATATCGTTATACCTTATAACGTTGTACTACATAAAGTAATACGTTATAAAGTTATACCATATAACGTAATACGTTATAACGTTCTACCATATAACGTTGTACCATATAACGTATTACGTTATAACGTTATACCTTATAACGTTGTACTACATAACGTAATACGTGATAACGTTGTACCATATAACGTATTACGTTATAACGTTATACCATTTAACGTTATAGTATATAACGTATTACGTTATAACGTTGTACCATATAACGTTATACTATATAACGGATTACGTTATAACGTTATACCATATAACGTAATACGTTATAACGTTATACCTTATAACGTTATACCATATAACGTAATACGTTATAACGTTATAACATATAACGTAATACGTTATAACGTTCTACCATATAACGTTGTACCATATAACGTATTACGTTATAACGTTATACCTTATAACGTTGTACTACATAACGTAATACGTGATAACGTTGTACCATATAACGTATTACGTTATAACGTTATACCATTTAACGTTATAGTATATAACGTATTACGTTATATCGTTATACCATATAACGTTGTACCATATAACGTAATACGTTATAACGTTGTACCATATAACGTAATACGTTATAACGTTATGCCGTATAACGTAATACGTTATAACGTTGTACCATATAACATATTACGTTATAACGTTATACCTTATAACGTTATACCATATAACGTAATACGTTATAACGTTATAACATATAACGTAATACGTTATAACGTTATACCATATAACGTAATACGTTATAACGTTATACCATATAACGTAATACGTTATATCGTTATACCTTATATCGTTGTACTACGTAAAGAAATACGTTATAACGTTATACCATATAACGTAATACGTTATAACGTTATACCATATAACGTTATACCACATAACGTAATACGTTATAACGTTGTACCATATAACGTAATATGTTATAGCGTTGTACCATATAACGTAATACGTTATAACGTTATACCGTGTAACGTAATACGTTATAACGTTGTACCATATAACGTATTACGTTATAACGTTATACCTTATAACGTTATACCATATAATGTAATACGTTATAACGTTATACCTTATAACGTTGTACTACATAAATTAATACGTTATAACGTTATACCATATAACGTAATACGTTATAACGTTATACCATATAACGTAATACGTTAAAACGTTATACCATATAACGTTATACGTTATAACGTTATACCATTTAACGTAATACGTTATATCGTTATACCTTATAACGTTGTACTACATAAAGAAATACGTTATAACGTTATACCATATAACGTTATACCACATAACGTAATACGTTATAACGTTGTACCATATAACGTAATATGTTATAGCGTTGTACCGTATAACGTAATACGTTATAACGTTATACCGTATAACGTAATACGTTATAACGTTGTACCATATAACGTAATACGTTATAACGTTATACCGTGTAACGTAATACGTTATAACGTTGTACCATATAACGTATTACGTTATAACGTTATACCTTATAACGTTATACCATATAACGTAATACGTTATACCGTTATACCATATAACGTTGTACCATATAACGTAATACGTTATAACGTTATACCATATAACATAATACGTTATATCGTTATACCTTATAACGTTGTACTACATAAAGTAATACGTTATAACGTTATACCATATAACGTAATACTTTATAACGTTATACCATATAACGTTGTACCATATAACGTATTACGTTATAACGTTATACCTTATAACGTTGTACTACAAAACGTAATACGTGATAACGTTGTACCATATAACGTATTACGTTATAACGTTATACCATTTAACGTTATAGTATATAACGTATTACGTTATAACGTTGTACCATATAACGTTATACTATATAACGTATTACGTTATAACGTTATACCATATAACGTAATACATTATAACGTTATACCTTATAACGTTGTACTACATGAAGAAATACGTTATAACGTTATACCATATAACGTAATACGTTATATCGTTATACCATATAACGTTGTACCATATAACGTAATACGTTATAACGTTGTACCATATAACGTAATACGTTATAACGTTATGCCGTATAACGTAATACGTTATAACGTTGTACCTCATAACGTAATACGTTATAACGATATACCATATAACGTAATACGTTATAACGTTATACCATTTAACGTTATAGTATATAACGTATTACGTTATAACGTTGTACCATATAACGTATTACGTCATAACGTTATACCTTATAACGTTATACCATATAACGTAATACGTTATAACGTTATACCTTATAACGTTGTACTACATAAATTAATACGTTATAACGTTGTACCTCATAACGTAATACGTTATAACGTTATACCGTATAACGTTGTACTACAGAAATTAATACGTTATAACGTTGTACCTCATAACGTAATACGTTATAACGATATACCATATAACGTAATACGTTATAACGTTATACCATATAACGTAATACGTTATAACGTTATACCATATAACGTTATACCACATAACGTAATACGTTATAACGTTGTACCATATAACGTAATATGTTATAGCGTTGTACCATATAACGTAATACGTTATAACGTTATACCGTGTAACGTAATACCTTATAACGTTGTACTACATAAAGTAATACGTTATAACGTTATACCATATAACGTAATACTTTATAACGTTATACCATATAACGTTGTACCATATAACGTATTACGTTATAACGTTATACCTTATAACGTTGTACTACATAACGTAATACGTGATAACGTTGTACCATATAACGTATTACGTTATAACGTTATACCATTTAACGTTATAGTATATAACGTATTACGTTATAACGTTGTACCATATAACGTTATACTATATAACGTATTACGTTATAACGTTATACCATATAACGTAATACATTATAACGTTATACCTTATAACGTTGTACTACATGAAGAAATACGTTATAACGTTATACCATATAACGTAATACGTTATATCGTTATACCATATAACGTTGTACCATATAACGTAATACGTTATAACGTTGTACCATATAACGTAATACGTTATAACGTTATGCCGTATAACGTAATACGTTATAACGTTGTACCTCATAACGTAATACGTTATAACGATATACCATATAACGTAATACGTTATAACGTTATACCATTTAACGTTATAGTATATAACGTATTACGTTATAACGTTGTACCATATAACGTATTACGTCATAACGTTATACCTTATAACGTTATACCATATAACGTAATACGTTATAACGTTATACCTTATAACGTTGTACTACATAAATTAATACGTTATAACGTTGTACCTCATAACGTAATACGTTATAACGTTATACCGTATAACGTTGTACTACAGAAATTAATACGTTATAACGTTGTACCTCATAACGTAATACGTTATAACGATATACCATATAACGTAATACGTTATAACGTTATACCATATAACGTAATACGTTATATCGTTATACATTATAACGTTGTACTACGTAAAGAAATACGTTATAACGTTATACCATATAACGTAATACGTTATAACGTTATACCATATAACGTTATACCACATAACGTAATACGTTATAACGTTGTACCATATAACGTAATATGTTATAGCGTTGTACCATATAACGTAATACGTTATAACGTTATACCGTGTAGCGTAATACGTTATAACGTTGTACCATATAACGTATTACGTTATAACGTTATACGTTATAACGTTATACCATTTAACGTAATACGTTATATCGTTATACCTTATAACGTTGTACTACATAAAGAAATACGTTATAACGTTATACCATATAACGTAATACGTTATAACGTCATACCATATAACGTAATACGTTATAACGTTATACCTTATAACGTTGTACTACATAAATTAATACGTTATAACGTTGTACCTCATAACGTAATACGTTATAACGTTATACCGTATAACGTTGTACTACATAAATTAATACGTTATAACGTTCTACCTCATAACGTAATACGTTATAACGATATACCATATAACGTAATACGTTATAACGTTATACCATTTAACGTTATAGTATATAACGTATTACGTTATAACGTTGTACCATATAACGTTATACTATATAACGTATTACGTTATAACGTTATACCATATAACGTAATACGTTATAACGTTGTACCATATAACGTATTACGTTATAACGTTATACCTTATAACGTTGTACTACATAACGTAATACGTGATAACGTTATACCGTATAACGTTGTACTACATAACGTAATACGTTATAACGTTGTACCATATAACGTAATACGTTATAACGTTGTACCATATAACGTAATACGTTATAACGTTATACCGTATAACGTAATACGTTATAACGTTGTACCATATAACGTAATATGTTATAGCGTTGTACCATATAACGTAATACGTTATAACGTTATACCGTGTAGCGTAATACGTTATAACGTTGTACCATATAACGTATTACGTTATAACGTTATACCTTATAACGTTATACCATATAACGTAATACGTTATAACGTTATACCATTTAACGTTATAGTATATAACGTATTACGTTATAACGTTGTACCATATAACGTTATACTATATAACGTATTACGTTATAACGTTATACCGTGTAGCGTAATACGTTATAACGTTGTACCATATAACGTATTACGTTATAACGTTATACCTTATAACGTTATACCATATAACGTAATACGTTATAACGTTATACCTTATAACGTTGTACTACATAAATTAATACGTTATAACGTTATACCATATAACGTAATACGTTATAACGTTATACCATATAACGTAATACGTTAAAACGTTATACCATTTAACGTTATAGTATATAACGTATTACGTTATAACGTTGTACCATATAACGTTATACTATATAACGTATTACGTTATAACGTTATACCATATAACGTAATACGTTATAACGTCATACCATATAACGTAATACGTTATAACGTTATACCTTATAACGTTGTACTACATGAAGAAATACGTTATAACGTTATACCATATAACGTAATACGTTATATCGTTATACCATATAACGTTGTACCATATAACGTAATACGTTATAACGTTGTACCATATAACGTAATACGTTATAACGTTATGCCGTATAACGTAATACGTTATAACGTTGTACCTCATAACGTAATACGTTATAACGATATACCATATAACGTAATACGTTATAACGTTATACCATTTAACGTTATAGTATATAACGTATTACGTTATAACGTTGTACCATATAACGTATTACGTCATAACGTTATACCTTATAACGTTATACCATATAACGTAATACGTTATAACGTTATACCTTATAACGTTGTACTACATAAATTAATACGTTATAACGTTGTACCTCATAACGTAATACGTTATAACGTTATACCGTATAACGTTGTACTACAGAAATTAATACGTTATAACGTTGTACCTCATAACGTAATACGTTATAACGATATACCATATAACGTAATACGTTATAACGTTATACCATATAACGTAATACGTTATATCGTTATACATTATAACGTTGTACTACGTAAAGAAATACGTTATAACGTTATACCATATAACGTAATACGTTATAACGTTATACCATATAACGTTATACCACATAACGTAATACGTTATAACGTTGTACCATATAACGTAATATGTTATAGCGTTGTACCATATAACGTAATACGTTATAACGTTATACCGTGTAGCGTAATACGTTATAACGTTGTACCATATAACGTAATATGTTATAGCGTTGTACCATATAACGTAATACGTTATAACGTTATACCGTGTAGCGTAATACGTTATAACGTTGTACCATATAACGTATTACGTTATAACGTTATACCTTATAACGTTATACCATATAACGTAATACGTTATAACGTTATACCATTTAACGTTATAGTATATAACGTATTACGTTATAACGTTGTACCATATAACGTTATACTATATAACGTATTACGTTATAACGTTATACCGTGTAGCGTAATACGTTATAACGTTGTACCATATAACGTATTACGTTATAACGTTATACCTTATAACGTTATACCATATAACGTAATACGTTATAACGTTATACCTTATAACGTTGTACTACATAACGTAATACGTTATAACGTTGTACCATATAACGTAATACGTTATAACGTTGTACCATATAACGTAATATGTTATAGCGTTGTACCATATAACGTAATACGTTATATCGTTATACCTTATAACGTTGTACTACATAAAGAAATACGTTATAACGTTATACCATATAACGTAATACGTTATAACGTCATACCATATAACGTAATACGTTATAACGTTATACCTTATAACGTTGTACTACATAAATTAATACGTTATAACGTTGTACCTCATAACGTAATACGTTATAACGTTATACCGTATAACGTTGTACTACATAAATTAATACGTTATAACGTTCTACCTCATAACGTAATACGTTATAACGATATACCATATAACGTAATACGTTATAACGTTATACCATTTAACGTTATAGTATATAACGTATTACGTTATAACGTTGTACCATATAACGTTATACTATATAACGTATTACGTTATAACGTTATACCATATAACGTAATACGTTATAACGTTGTACCTCATAACGTAATACGTTATAACGATATACCATATAACGTAATACGTTATAACGTTATACCATTTAACGTTATAGTATATAACGTATTACGTTATAACGTTGTACCATATAACGTTATACTATATAACGTATTACGTTATAACGTTATACCGTGTAGCGTAATACGTTATAACGTTGTACCATATAACGTATTACGTTATAACGTTATACCTTATAACGTTATACCATATAACGTAATACGTTATAACGTTATACCTTATAACGTTGTACTACATAAATTAATACGTTATAACGTTATACCATATAACGTAATACGTTATAACGTTATACCATATAACGTAATACGTTAAAACGTTATACCATATAACGTTATACGTTATAACGTTATACCATTTAACGTAATACGTTATATCGTTATACCTTATAACGTTGTACTACATAAAGAAATACGTTATAACGTTATACCATATAACGTAATACGTTATAACGTTATACCATATAACGTAATACGTTATAACGTTATACCTTATAACGTTGTACTACATAAATTAATACGTTATAACGTTGTACCTCATAACGTAATACGTTATAACGTTATACCGTATAACGTTGTACTACATAAATTAATACGTTATAACGTTGTACCTCATAACGTAATACGTTATAACGATATACCATATAACGTAATACGTTATAACGTTATACCATTTAACGTTATAGTATATAACGTATTACGTTATAACGTTGTACCATATAACGTTATACTATATAACGTATTACGTTATAACGTTATACCATATAACGTAATACGTTATAACGTTGTACCATATAACGTATTACGTTATAACGTTATACCTTATAACGTTGTACTACATAACGTAATACGTGATAACGTTATACCGTATAACGTTGTACTACATAACGTAATACGTTATAACGTTGTACCATATAACGTAATACGTTATAACGTTGTACCATATAACGTAATACGTTATAACGTTATACCGTATAACGTAATACGTTATAACGTTGTACCATATAACGTATTACGTTATAACGTTATACCTTATAACGTTGTACCACATAACGTAATACGTTATAACGTTATAGCTTATAACGTTGTACTACATAACGTAATACGTTATAACGTTATACCATATAACGTAATACGTTATAACGTTATACCATATAACGTAATACGTTAAAAGGTTATACCATATAACGTTATACGTTATAACGTTATACCATTTAACGTTATAGTATATAACGTATTACGTTATAACGTTGTACCATATAACGTTATACTATATAACGTATTACGTTATGACGTTATACCATATAACGTAATACGTTATAAATTTGTACCATATAACGTATTACGTTATAACGTTATACCTTATAACGTTGTACTACATAACGTAATACGTGATAACGTTGTACCATATAACGTATTACGTTATAACGTTATACCATTTAACGTTATAGTATATAACGTATTACGTTATAACGTTGTACCATATAACGTTATACTATATAACGTATTACGTTATAACGTTATACCATGTAACGTAATACGTTATAACGTTATAACTTATAACGTTGTACTACATAAAGAAATACGTTATAACGTTATACCATATAACGTAATACGTTATATCGTTATACCATATAACGTTGTACTACACAACGTAATACGTTATAACGTTATACCATATAACATAATACGTTATATCGTTATACCTTATAACGTAATACGTTATAACGTTGTACCATATAACGTATTACGTTATAACGCTATACCTTATAACGTTATACCATATAACGTAATACGTTATAACGTTATACCTTATAACGTTGTACTACATAAATTAATACGTTATAACGTTATACCAAATAACGTAATACGTTATAACGTTATACCTTAAAACGTTGTACTACATAACGTAATACGTTATAACGTTATACCTTATAACGTTGTACCTCATAACGTAATACGTTATAACGTTATACCATATAACGTAATACGTTATAACGTTATACCATTTAACGTTATAGTATATAACGTACTAGGTTATAACGTTATACCATATAACGGTATACCATATAACGTAATACGTTATAACGTTGTACCATATAACGTAATACGTTACAACGTTATACCATATAACGTAATACGTCATAACGTTATACCATATAACGTAATACGTTATAACGTTATACCTTATAACGTTGTACTACATAACGTAATACGTTATAACGTTATACCTTATAACGCTGTACCTCATAATGTAATACGTTATAACGTTATACCATATAACGTAATACGTTATAATATTATACCATTTAACGTTATAGTATATAACGTATTACGTTATTACGTTGTACCATAAAACGTTATACTATATAACGTTATACCATATAACGTTATACTATATAACGTAATACGTTATAACGTTGTACCATATAACGTTATACTATATAACGTATTACGTTATAACGTTATACCTTATAACGTTACACCATATAACGTAATACGTTATAACGTTATACCCTATAACGTTGTACTACATAAATTAATACGTTATAACGTTCTACCATATAACGTAATACGTTATAACGTTATACCATATAACGTAATACGTTAAAACGTTATACCATATAACGTTATACGTTATAACGTTATACCATTTAACGTAATACGTTATATCGTTATACCTTATAACGTTGTACTACATAAAGAAATACGTTATAACGTTATACCATATAACGTAATACGTTATAACGTTATACCATATAACGTTATACCACATAACGTAATACGTTATAACGTTGTACCATATAACGTAATATGTTATAGCGTTGTACCGTATAACGTAATACGTTATAACGTTATACCGTATAACGTAATACGTTATAACGTTGTACCATATAACGTAATACGTTATAACGTTATACCGTGTAACGTAATACGTTATAACGTTGTACCATATAACGTATTACGTTATAACGTTATACCTTATAACGTTATACCATATAACGTAATACGTTATACCGTTATACCATATAACGTTGTACCATATAACGTAATACGTTATAACGTTATACCATATAACATAATACGTTATATCGTTATACCTTATAACGTTGTACTACATAAAGTAATACGTTATAACGTTATACCATATAACGTAATACTTTATAACGTTATACCATATAACGTTGTACCATATAACGTATTACGTTATAACGTTATACCTTATAACGTTGTACTACATAACGTAATACGTGATAACGTTGTACCATATAACGTATTACGTTATAACGTTATACCATTTAACGTTATAGTATATAACGTATTACGTTATAACGTTGTACCATATAACGTTATACTATATAACGTATTACGTTATAACGTTATACCATATAACGTAATACATTATAACGTTATACCTTATAACGTTGTACTACATGAAGAAATACGTTATAATGTTATACCATATAACGTAATACGTTATATCGTTATACCATATAACGTTGTACCATATAACGTAATACGTTATAACGTTGTACCATATAACGTAATACGTTATAACGTTATGCCGTATAACGTAATACGTTATAACGTTGTACCTCATAACGTAATACGTTATAACGATATACCATATAACGTAATACGTTATAACGTTATACCATTTAACGTTATAGTATATAACGTATTACGTTATAACGTTGTACCATATAACGTATTACGTCATAACGTTATACCTTATAACGTTATACCATATAACGTAATACGTTATAACGTTATACCTTATAACGTTGTACTACATAAATTAATACGTTATAACGTTGTACCTCATAACGTAATACGTTATAACGTTATACCGTATAACGTTGTACTACAGAAATTAATACGTTATAACGTTGTACCTCATAACGTAATACGTTATAACGATATACCATATAACGTAATACGTTATAACGTTATACCATATAACGTAATACGTTATAACGTTATACCATATAACGTTATACCACATAACGTAATACGTTATAACGTTGTACCATATAACGTAATATGTTATAGCGTTGTACCATATAACGTAATACGTTATAACGTTATACCGTGTAACGTAATACCTTATAACGTTGTACTACATAAAGTAATACGTTATAACGTTATACCATATAACGTAATACTTTATAACGTTATACCATATAACGTTGTACCATATAACGTATTACGTTATAACGTTATACCTTATAACGTTGTACTACATAACGTAATACGTGATAACGTTGTACCATATAACGTATTACGTTATAACGTTATACCATTTAACGTTATAGTATATAACGTATTACGTTATAACGTTGTACCATATAACGTTATACTATATAACGTATTACGTTATAACGTTATACCATATAACGTAATACATTATAACGTTATACCTTATAACGTTGTACTACATGAAGAAATACGTTATAACGTTATACCATATAACGTAATACGTTATATCGTTATACCATATAACGTTGTACCATATAACGTAATACGTTATAACGTTGTACCATATAACGTAATACGTTATAACGTTATGCCGTATAACGTAATACGTTATAACGTTGTACCTCATAACGTAATACGTTATAACGATATACCATATAACGTAATACGTTATAACGTTATACCATTTAACGTTATAGTATATAACGTATTACGTTATAACGTTGTACCATATAACGTATTACGTCATAACGTTATACCTTATAACGTTATACCATATAACGTAATACGTTATAACGTTATACCTTATAACGTTGTACTACATAAATTAATACGTTATAACGTTGTACCTCATAACGTAATACGTTATAACGTTATACCGTATAACGTTGTACTACAGAAATTAATACGTTATAACGTTGTACCTCATAACGTAATACGTTATAACGATATACCATATAACGTAATACGTTATAACGTTATACCATATAACGTAATACGTTATATCGTTATACATTATAACGTTGTACTACGTAAAGAAATACGTTATAACGTTATACCATATAACGTAATACGTTATAACGTTATACCATATAACGTTATACCACATAACGTAATACGTTATAACGTTGTACCATATAACGTAATATGTTATAGCGTTGTACCATATAACGTAATACGTTATAACGTTATACCGTGTAGCGTAATACGTTATAACGTTGTACCATATAACGTATTACGTTATAACGTTATACGTTATAACGTTATACCATTTAACGTAATACGTTATATCGTTATACCTTATAACGTTGTACTACATAAAGAAATACGTTATAACGTTATACCATATAACGTAATACGTTATAACGTCATACCATATAACGTAATACGTTATAACGTTATACCTTATAACGTTGTACTACATAAATTAATACGTTATAACGTTGTACCTCATAACGTAATACGTTATAACGTTATACCGTATAACGTTGTACTACATAAATTAATACGTTATAACGTTCTACCTCATAACGTAATACGTTATAACGATATACCATATAACGTAATACGTTATAACGTTATACCATTTAACGTTATAGTATATAACGTATTACGTTATAACGTTGTACCATATAACGTTATACTATATAACGTATTACGTTATAACGTTATACCATATAACGTAATACGTTATAACGTTGTACCATATAACGTATTACGTTATAACGTTATACCTTATAACGTTGTACTACATAACGTAATACGTGATAACGTTATACCGTATAACGTTGTACTACATAACGTAATACGTTATAACGTTGTACCATATAACGTAATACGTTATAACGTTGTACCATATAACGTAATACGTTATAACGTTATACCGTATAACGTAATACGTTATAACGTTGTACCATATAACGTAATATGTTATAGCGTTGTACCATATAACGTAATACGTTATAACGTTATACCGTGTAGCGTAATACGTTATAACGTTGTACCATATAACGTATTACGTTATAACGTTATACCTTATAACGTTATACCATATAACGTAATACGTTATAACGTTATACCTTATAACGTTGTACTACATAAATTAATACGTTATAACGTTATACCATATAATGTAATACGTTATAACGTTATACCATATAACGTAATACGTTAAAACGTTATACCATATAACGTTATACGTTATAACGTTATACCATTTAACGTAATACGTTATATCGTTATACCTTATAACGTTGTACTACATAAAGAAATACGTTATAACGTTATACCATATAACGTAATACGTTATAACGTTATACCATATAACGTAATACGTTATAACGTTATACCTTATAACGTTGTACTACATAAATTAATACGTTATAACGTTGTACCTCATAACGTAATACGTTATAACGTTATACCGTATAACGTTGTACTACATAAATTAATACGTTATAACGTTGTACCTCATAACGTAATACGTTATAACGATATACCATATAACGTAATACGTTATAACGTTATACCATTTAACGTTATAATATATAACGTATTACGTTATAACGTTGTACCATATAACGTTATACTATATAACGTATTACGTTATAACGTTATACCGTGTAGCGTAATACGTTATAACGTTGTACCATATAACGTATTACGTTATAACGTTATACCTTATAACGTTATACCATATAACGTAATACGTTATAACGTTATACCTTATAACGTTGTACTACATAAATTAATACGTTATAACGTTATACCATATAACGTAATACGTTATAACGTTATACCATATAACGTAATACGTTAAAACGTTATACCATATAACGTTATACGTTATAACGTTATACCATTTAACGTAATACGTTATATCGTTATACCTTATAACGTTGTACTACATAAAGAAATACGTTATAACGTTATACCATATAACGTAATACGTTATAACGTTATACCATATAACGTAATACGTTATAACGTTATACCTTATAACGTTGTACTACATAAATTAATACGTTATAACGTTGTACCTCATAACGTAATACGTTATAACGTTATACCGTATAACGTTGTACTACATAAATTAATACGTTATAACGTTGTACCTCATAACGTAATACGTTATAACGATATACCATATAACGTAATACGTTATAACGTTATACCATTTAACGTTATAGTATATAACGTATTACGTTATAACGTTGTACCATATAACGTTATACTATATAACGTATTACGTTATAACGTTATACCATATAACGTAATACGTTATAACGTTGTACCATATAACGTATTACGTTATAACGTTATACCTTATAACGTTGTACTACATAACGTAATACGTGATAACGTTATACCGTATAACGTTGTACTACATAACGTAATACGTTATAACGTTGTACCATATAACGTAATACGTTATAACGTTGTACCATATAACGTAATACGTTATAACGTTATACCGTATAACGTAATACGTTATAACGTTGTACCATATAACGTATTACGTTATAACGTTATACCTTATAACGTTGTACCACATAACGTAATACGTTATAACGTTATAGCTTATAACGTTGTACTACATAACGTAATACGTTATAACGTTATACCATATAACGTAATACGTTATAACGTTATACCATATAACGTAATACGTTAAAAGGTTATACCATATAACGTTATACGTTATAACGTTATACCATTTAACGTTATAGTATATAACGTATTACGTTATAACGTTGTACCATATAACGTTATACTATATAACGTATTACGTTATAACGTTATACCATATAACGTAATACGTTATAAATTTGTACCATATAACGTATTACGTTATAACGTTATACCTTATAACGTTGTACTACATAACGTAATACGTGATAACGTTGTACCATATAACGTATTACGTTATAACGTTATACCATTTAACGTTATAGTATATAACGTATTACGTTATAACGTTGTACCATATAACGTTATACTATATAACGTATTACGTTATAACGTTATACCATGTAACGTAATACGTTATAACGTTATAACTTATAACGTTGTACTACATAAAGAAATACGTTATAACGTTATACCATATAACGTAATACGTTATATCGTTATACCATATAACGTTGTACTACACAACGTAATACGTTATAACGTTATACCATATAACATAATACGTTATATCGTTATACCTTATAACGTAATACGTTATAACGTTGTACCATATAACGTATTACGTTATAACGCTATACCTTATAACGTTATACCATATAACGTAATACGTTATAACGTTATACCTTATAACGTTGTACTACATATATTAATACGTTATAACGTTATACCAAATAACGTAATACGTTATAACGTTATACCTTAAAACGTTGTACTACATAACGTAATACGTTATAACGTTATACCTTATAACGTTGTACCTCATAACGTAATACGTTATAACGTTATACCATATAACGTAATACGTTATAACGTTATACCATTTAACGTTATAGTATATAACGTACTAGGTTATAACGTTATACCATATAACGGTATACCATATAACGTAATACGTTATAACGTTGTACCATATAACGTAATACGTTACAACGTTATACCATATAACGTAATACGTCATAACGTTATACCATATAACGTAATACGTTATAACGTTATACCTTATAACGTTGTACTACATAACGTAATACGTTATAACGTTATACCTTATAACGCTGTACCTCATAATGTAATACGTTATAACGTTATACCATATAACGTAATACGTTATAATATTATACCATTTAACGTTATAGTATATAACGTATTACGTTATTACGTTGTACCATAAAACGTTATACTATATAACGTTATACCATATAACGTTATACTATATAACGTAATACGTTATAACGTTGTACCATATAACGTTATACTATATAACGTATTACGTTATAACGTTATACCTTATAACGTTACACCATATAACGTAATACGTTATAACGTTATACCCTATAACGTTGTGCTACATAAATTAATACGTTATAACGTTCTACCATATAACGTAATACGTTATAACGTTATACCATATAACGTAATACGTTAAAACGTTATGCCATATAACGTTATACGTTATAACGTTATACCATTTAACGTTGTACTACATAACGTAATACGTTATAACGTTATACCTTATAACGCTGTACCTCATAATGTAATACGTTATAACGTTATACCATATAACGTAATACGTTATAATATTATACCATTTAACGTTATAGTATATAACGTATTACGTTATTACGTTGTACCATAAAACGTTATACTATATAACGTTATACCATATAACGTTATACTATATAACGTATTACGTTATAACGTTGTACCATATAACGTTATACTATATAACGTATTACGTTATAACGTTATACCATATATCGTAATACGTTATAACGTTGTACCATATAACGTATTACGTTATAACGTTATACCTTATAACGTTGTACTACATAACGTAATACGTGATAACGTTGTACCATATAACGTATTACGTTATAACGTTATACCATTTAACGTTATAGTATATAACGTATTACGTTATAACGTTGTACCATATAACGTTATACTATATAACGTATTACGTTATAACGTTATACCATATAACGTAATACGTTATAACGTTATACCATATAACGTAATACGTTATATCGTTATACCTTATAACGTTGTACTACATAAAGAAATACGTTATAACGTTATACCATATAACGTTATACGTTATAACGTTATACCATATAACGTTATACCACATAACGTAATACGTTATAACGTTGTACCATATAACGTAATATGTTATAGTGTTGTACCATATAACGTAATACGTTATAACGTTATACCGTGTAACGTAATACGTTATAACGTTGTACCATATAACGTATTACGTTATAACGTTATACCTTATAACGTTATACCATATAACGTAATACGTTATAACGTTATACCTTATAACGTTGTACTACATAAATTAATACGTTATAACGTTATACCATATAACGTAATACGTTATAACGTTATACCATATAACGTAATACGTTAAAACGTTATACCATATAACGTTATACGTTATAACGTTATACCATTTAACGTAATACGTTATATCGTTATACCTTATAACGTTGTACTACATAAAGAAATACGTTATAACGTTATACCATATAACGTAATACGTTATAACGTTATACCATATAACGTTATACCACATAACGTAATACGTTATAACGTTGTACCATAGAACGTAATATGTTATAGCGTTGTACCATATAACATAATACGTTATAACGTTATACCGTATAACGTAAAACGTTATAACGTTGTACCATATAACGTATTACGTTATAACGTTATACCTTATAACGTTATACCATATAACGTAATACGTTATAACGTTATACCTTATAACGTTGTACTACATAAATTAATACGTTATAACGTTATATCATATAACGTAATACGTTATAACGTTATACCTTATAACGTTGTACTACAAAAAGAAATACGTTATAACGTTATACCATATAACGTAATACGTTATATCGTTATACCATATAACGTTGTACTACATAAAGAAATACGTTATAACGTTATACCATATAACGTATTACGTTATAACGTTATACCATATAACGTAATACGTTATAACGTTGTACCATATAACGTATTACGTTATAACGTTATACCTTATTACGTTGTACTACATAACGTAATACGTGATAACGTTGTACCATATAACGTATTACGTTATAACGTTATACCATTTAACGTTATAGTACATAACGTATTACGTTATAACGTTGTACCATATAACGTTATACTATATAACGTATTACGTTATAACGTTATACCATATAACGTAATACGTTATAACGTTATACCTTATAACGTTGTACTACAAAAAGAAATACGTTATAACGTTATACCATATAACGTAATACGTTATATCGTTATACCATATAACGTTGTACTGCATAACGTAATACGTTATAACGTTATACCATATAACATAATACGTTATATCGTTATAACTTATAACGTTGTACTACATAAAGTAATACGTTATAACGTTATGCCGTATAACGTAATACGTTATAACGTTGTACCATATAACGTATTACGTTATAACGTTATACCTTATAACGTTATACCATATAACGTAATACGTTATAACGTTATACCTTATAACGTTGTACTACATAAATTAATACGTTATAACGTTATACCATATAACGTAATACGTTATAACGTTATACCATATAACGGTATACCATATAACGTAATTCGTTATAACGTAGTACCATATAACGTAATACGTTATAACGTTATACCATATAACGTAATACGTTATGACGTTATACCATATAACGTAATACGTTATAACGTTATACCTTATCACGTTGTACTACATAACGTAATACGTTATAACGTTATACCATATAACGTAATACGTTATAACGTTATACCATTTAACGTTATAGTATATAACGTACTAGGTTATAACGTTATACCATATAACGGTATACCATATAACGTAATACGTTATAACGTTGTACCATATAACGTAATACGTTATAACGTTATACCATATAACGTAATACGTCATAACGTTATACCATATAACGTAATACGTTATAACGTTATACCTTATAACGTTGTACTACATAACGTAATACGTTATAACGTTATACCTTATAACGTTGTACCTCATAATGTAATACGTTATAACGTTATACCATATAGCGTAATACGTTATAATGTTATACCATTTAACGTTATAGTATATAACGTATTACGTTATTACGTTGTACCATATAACGTTATACTATATAACGTATTACGTTATAACGTTATACCATATAACGTAATACGTTATAACGTTGTACCATATAACGTTGTACTACATAACGTAATACGTGATAACGTTGTACCTTATAACGTTGTACTACATAACGTAATACGTTATAACGTTATACCATATAACGTAATACTTTATAACGTTATACCTTATAACGTTGTACAACATAAAGTAATACGTTATAATGTTATACCATATAACGTAATACGTCATAACGTTATACCATATAACGTAATACGTTATAACGTTATACCTTATAACGTTGTACCATATAACGTAATACGTTATAGCCTTGTACCATATAACGTAATACGTTATAACGTGATACCGTATAACGTAATACCTTATAACGTTGTACCATATAACGTATTACGTTATAACGTTATACCTTATAACGTTATACCATATAACGTAATACGTTATAACGTTATACCTTATAACGTTGTACTACATAAATTAATACGTTATAACGTTATACCATATAACGTAATACGTCATAACGTTATACCATATAACGTAATACGTTAAAACGTTATACCATATAACGTTATACGTTATAACGTTATACCATTTAACGTTATAGTATATAACGTATTACGTTATAACGTTGTACCATATAACGTTATACTATATAACGTATTACGTTATAACGTTATACCATATAACGTAATACGTTATAACGTTGTACCATATAACGTATTACGTTATAACGTTATACCTTATAACGTTGTACTACATAACGTAATACGTGATAACGTTGTACCATATAACGTATTACGTTATAACGATATACCATTTAACGTTATAGTATATAACGTATTACGTTATAACGTTGTACCATATAACGTTATACTATATAACGTATTACTTTATAACGTTATACCATATAACGTAATACGTTATAACGTTATACCTTATAACGTTGTACTACAAAAAGAAATACGTTATAACGTTATACCATATAACGTAATACGTTATATCGTTATACCATATAACGTTGTACTACATAACGTAATACGTTATAACGTTATACCATATAACATAATACGTTATATCGTTATACCTTATAACGTTGTACTACATAAAGTAATACGTTATAACGTTATACCATATAACGTAATACTTTATAACGTTATACCATATAACGTTGTACCATATAACGTATTACGTTATAACGTTATACCTTATAACGTTGTACTACATAACGTAATACGTGATAACGTTGTACCATATAACGTATTACGTCATAACGTTATACCATTTAACGTTATAGTATATAACGTATTACGTTATAACGTTGTACCATATAACGTTATACTATATAACGTATTACGTTATAACGTTATACCATATAACGTAATACATTATAACGTTATACCTTATAACGTTGTACTACATAAAGAAATACGTTATAACGTTATACCATATAACGTAATACGTTATATCGTTATACCATATAACGTTGTACCATATAACGTAATACGTTATAACGTTGTACCATATAACGTAATACGTTATAACGTTATGCCGTATAACGTAATACGTTATAACGTTGTACCATATAACGTATTACGTTATAACGTTATACCTTATAACGTTATACCATATAACGTAATACGTTATAACGTTATACCTTATAACGTTGTACTACATAAATTAATACGTTATAACGTTATACCATATAACGTAATACGTTATAACGTTATACCATATAACGGTATACCATATAACGGTATACCATATAACGTAATTCGTTATAACGTTGTACCATATAACGTAATACGTTATAATGTTATACCATATAACGTAATACGTTATAACGTTATACCGTATAACGTAATACGTTATAACGTTGTACCATATAACGTATTACGTCATAACGTTATACCTTATAACGTTATACCATATAACGTAATACGTTATAACGTTATACCTTATAACGTTGTACTACATAAATTAATACGTTATAACGTTGTACCTCATAACGTAATACGTTATAACGATATACCATATAACGTAATACGTTATAACGTTATACCATTTAACGTTATAGTATATAACGTATTACGTTATAACGTTGTACCATATAACGTTATACTATATAACGTATTACGTTATAACGTTATACCATATAACGTTATAGTGTATAACGTATTACGTTATAACGTTGTACCATATAACGTTATACTATATAACGTATTACGTTATAACGTTATACCATATAACGTAATACGTTATAAATTTGTACCATATAACGTATTACGTTATAACGTTATACCTTATAACGTTGTACTACATAACGTAATACGTTATAACGTTGTACCATATAACGTAATACGTTATAACGTTGTACCATATAACGTAATATGTTATAACGTTATACCGTATAACGTAATACGTTATAACGTTATACCATTTAACGTTATAGTATATAACGTATTACGTTATAACGTTATACCATATAACGTAATACGTTATAACGTTATACCTTATAACGTTGTACTACATAAAGAAATACGTTATAACGTTATACCATATAACGTAATACGTTATATCTTTATACCATATAACGTTGTACTACATAACGTAATACGTTATAACGTTATACCATATAACATAATACGTTATATCGTTATACCTTATAACGTAATACGTTATAACGTTGTACCATATAACGTATTACGTTATAACGCTATACCTTATAACGTTATACCATATAACGTAATACGTTATAACGTTATACCTTATAACGTTGTACCACATAACGTAATACGTTATAACGTTATAGCTTATAACGTTGTACTACATAACGTAATACGTTATAACGTTATACCATATAACGTAATACGTTATATCTTTATACCATATAACGTTATACTATATAACGTATTACGTTATAACGTTATACCATATAACGTTATAGTGTATAACGTATTACGTTATAACGTTGTACCATATAACGTTATACTATATAACGTATTACGTTATAACGTTATACCATATAACGTAATACGTTATAACGTTATACCTTATAACGTTGTACTACATAAAGAAATACGTTATAACGTTATACCATATAACGTAATACGTTATATCTTTATACCATATAACGTTATACTATATAACGTATTACGTTATAACGTTATACCATATAACGTTATAGTGTATAACGTATTACGTTATAACGTTGTACCATATAACGTTATACTATATAACGTATTACGTTATAACGTTATACCATATAACGTAATACGTTATAAATTTGTACCATATAACGTATTACGTTATAACGTTATACCTTATAACGTTGTACTACATAACGTAATACGTTATAACGTTGTACCATATAACGTAATACGTTATAACGTTGTACCATATAACGTAATATGTTATAACGTTATACCGTATAACGTAATACGTTATAACGTTATACCATTTAACGTTATAGTATATAACGTATTACGTTATAACGTTATACCATATAACGTAATACGTTATAACGTTATACCTTATAACGTTGTACTACATAAAGAAATACGTTATAACGTTATACCATATAACGTAATACGTTATATCTTTATACCATATAACGTTGTACTACATAACGTAATACGTTATAACGTTATACCATATAACATAATACGTTATATCGTTATACCTTATAACGTAATACGTTATAACGTTGTACCATATAACGTATTACGTTATAACGCTATACCTTATAACGTTATACCATATAACGTAATACGTTATAACGTTATACCTTATAACGTTGTACCACATAACGTAATACGTTATAACGTTATAGCTTATAACGTTGTACTACATAACGTAATACGTTATAACGTTATACCATATAACGTAATACGTTATAACGTTATACCATATAACGTAATACGTTAAAAGGTTATACCATATAACGTTATACGTTATAACGTTATACCATTTAACGTTATAGTATATAACGTATTACGTTATAACGTTGTACCATATAACGTTATACTATATAACGTATTACGTTATAACGTTATACCATATAACGTAATACGTTATAAATTTGAACCATATAACGTATTACGTTATAACGTTATACCTTATAACGTTGTACTACATAACGTAATACGTGATAACGTTGTACCATATAACGTATTACGTTATAACGTTATACCATTTAACGTTATAGTATATAACGTATTACGTTATAACGTATTACCATATAACGTTATACTATATAACGTATTACGTTATAACGTTATACCATATAACGTAATACGTTATAACGTTATACCTTATAACGTTGTACTACATAAAGAAATACGTTATAACGTTATACCATATAACGTAATACGTTATATCGTTATACCATATAACGTTGTACTACATAACGTAATACGTTATAACGTTATACCATATAACATAATACGTTATATCGTTATACCTTATAACGTAATACGTTATAACGTTGTACCATATAACGTATTACGTTATAACGCTATACCTTATAACGTTATACCATATAACGTAATACGTTATAACGTTATACCTTATAACGTTGTACTACATAAATTAATACGTTATAACGTTATACCAAATAACGTAATACGTTATAACGTTATACCTTATAACGTTGTACTACATAAATTAATACGTTATAACGTTATACCATATAACGTAATACGTTATAACGTTGTACCATATAACGTATTACGTTATAACGCTATACCTTATAACGTTATACCATATAACGTAATACGTTATAACGTTATACCTTATAACGTTGTACTACATAAATTAATACGTTATAACGTTATACCATAAAGCGTAATACGTTATAACGTTATACCATATAACGGTATACCATATAACGGTATACCATATAACGTAATTCGTTATAACGTTGTACCATATAACGTAATACGTTATAATGTTATACCATATAACGTAATACGTTATAACGTTATACCGTATAACGTAATACGTTATAACGTTATACCATTTAACGTTATAGTATATAACGTATTACGTTATAACGTTGTACCATATAACGTTATACTATATAACGTATTACGTTATAACGTTATACCATATAACGTTATAGTGTATAACGTATTACGTTATAACGTTGTACCATATAACGTTATACTATATAACGTATTACGTTATAACGTTATACCATATAACTTAATACGTTATAAATTTGTACCATATAACGTATTACGTTATAACGTTATACCTTATAACGTTGTACTACATAACGTAATACGTTATAACGTTGTACCATATAACGTAATACGTTATAACGTTGTACCATATAGCGTAATATGTTATAACGTTATACCGTATAACGTAATACGTTATAACGTTGTACCATATAACGTATTACGTTATAACGTTATACCTTATAACGTTGTACCACATAACGTAATACGTTATAACGTTATAGCTTATAACGTTGTACTACATAACGTAATACGTTATAACGTTATACCATATAACGTAATACGTTATAACGTTATACCATATAACGTAATACGTTAAAAGGTTATACCATATAACGTTATACGTTATAACGTTATACCATTTAACGTTATAGTATATAACGTATTACGTTATAACGTTGTACCATATAACGTTATACTATATAACGTATTACGTTATAACGTTATACCATATAACGTAATACGTTATAAATTTGTACCATATAACGTATTACGTTATAACGTTATACCTTATAACGTTATACCTTATAACGTTGTACTAAATAACGTAATACGTGATAACGTTGTACCATATAACGTATTACGTTATAACGTTATACCATTTAACGTTATAGTATATAACGTATTACGTTATAACGTTGTACCATATAACGTTATACTATATAACGTATTACGTTATAACGTTATACCATATAACGTAATACGTTATAACCTTATACCTTATAACGTTGTACTACATAAAGAAATACGTTATAACGTTATACCATATAACGTAATACGTTATATCGTTATACCATATAACGTTGTACTACATAACGTAATACGTTATAACGTTATACCATATAACATAATACGTTATATCGTTATACCTTATAACGTAATACGTTATAACGTTGTACCATATAACGTATTACGTTATAACGCTATACCTTATAACGTTATACCATATAACGTAATACGTTATAACGTTATACCTTATAACGTTGTACTACATAACGTAATACGTTATAACGTTATACCTTATAACGTTGTACCTCATAACGTAATACGTTATAACGTTATACCATATAACGTAATACGTTATAACGTTATACCATTTAACGTTATAGTATATAACGTACTAGGTTATAACGTTATACCATATAACGGTATACCATATAACGTAATACGTTATAACGTTGTACCATATAACGTAATACGTTATAACGTTATACCATATAACGTAATACGTCATAACGTTATACCATATAACGTAATACGTTATAACGTTATACCTTATAACGTTGTACTACATAACGTAATACGTTATAACGTTATACCTTATAACGTTGTACCTCATAATGTAATACGTTATAACGTTATACCATATAACGTAATACGTTATAATATTATACCATTTAACGTTATAGTATATAACGTATTACGTTATTACGTTGTACCATATAACGTATTACGTTATAACGTTATACCTTATAACGTTATACCATATAACGTAATACGTTATAACGTTATACCATATAACGTAATACGTTATAACGTTATACCATATAACGTAATACGTTATAACGTTATACCATATAACGTAATACGTTATATCGTTATACCTTATAACGTTGTACTACATAAAGAAATACGTTATAACGTTATACCATATAACGTTATACTATATAACGTATTACGTTATAACGTTATACCATATAACGTAATACATTATAACGTTATGCCTTATAACGTTGTACTACATAAAGAAATACGTTATAACGTTATACCACATAACGTAATACATTATATCGTTATACCATATAACGTTGTACCATATAACGTAATACGTTATAACGTTGTACCATATAACGTAATACGTTATAACGTTATGCCGTATAACGTAATACGTTATAACGTTATGCCGTATAACGTAATACGTTATAACGTTGTACCATATAACGTATTACGTTATAACGTTATACCTTATAACGTTATACCATATAACGTAATACGTTATAACGTTATACCTTATAACGGTGTACTACATAAATTAATACGTTATAACGTTATACCATATAACGTAATACGTTATAACGTTATACCATATAACGGTATACCATATAACGGTATACCATATAACGTAATTCGTTATAACGTTGTACCATATAACGTAATACGTTATAATGTTATACCATATAACGTAATACGTTATAACGTTATACCGTATAACGTAATACGTTATAACGTTGTACCATATAACGTATTACGTCATAACGTTATACCTTATAACGTTATACCATATAACGTAATACGTTATAACGTTATACCTTATAACGTTGTACTACATAAATTAATACGTTATAACGTTGTACCTCATAACGTAATACGTTATAACGATATACCATATAACGTAATACGTTATAACGTTATACCATTTAACGTTATAGTATATAACGTATTACGTTATAACGTTGTACCATATAACGTTATACTATATAACGTATTACGTTATAACGTTATACCATATAACGTTATAGTGTATAACGTATTACGTTATAACGTTGTACCATATAACGTTATACTATATAACGTATTAAGTTATAACGTTATACCATATAACGTAATACGTTATAAATTTGTACCATATAACGTATTACGTTATAACGTTATACCTTATAACGTTGTACTACATAACGTAATACGTTATAACGTTGTACCATATAACGTAATACGTTATAACGTTGTACCATATAACGTAATACGTTATAACGTTATACCGTATAACGTAATACGTTATAACGTTGTACCATATAACGTATTACGTTATAACGTTATACCTTATAACGTTGTACCACATAACGTAATACGTTATAACGTTATAGCTTATAACGTTGTACTACATAACGTAATACGTTATAACGTTATACCATATAACGTAATACGTTATAACGTTATACCATATAACGTAATACGTTATAACGTTATACCATATAACGTAATACGTTAAAAGGTTATACCATATAACGTTATACGTTATAACGTTATACCATTTAACGTTATAGTATATAACGTATTACGTTATAACGTTGTACCATATAACGTTATACTATATAACGTATTACGTTATAACGTTATACCATATAACGTAATACGTTATAAATTTGTACCATATAACGTATTACGTTATAACGTTATACCTTATAACGTTGTACTACATAACGTAATACGTGATAACGTTGTACCATATAACGTATTACGTTATAACGTTATACCATTTAACGTTATAGTATATAACGTATTACGTTATAACGTTGTACCATATAACGTTATACTATATAACGTATTACGTTATAACGTTATACCATATAACGTAATACGTTATAACGTTATACCTTATAACGTTGTACTACATAAAGAAATACGTTATAACGTTATACCATATAACGTAATACGTTATATCGTTATACCATATAACGTTGTACTACATAACGTAATACGTTATAACGTTATACCATATAACATAATACGTTATATCGTTATACCTTATAACGTAATACGTTATAACGTTGTACCATATAACGTATTACGTTATAACGCTATACCTTATAACGTTATACCATATAACGTAATACGTTATAACGTTATACCTTATAACGTTGTAATACATAAATTAATACGTTATAACGTTATACCAAATAACGTAATACGTTATAACGTTATACCTTATAACGTTGTACTACATAACGTAATACGTTATAACGTTATACCTTACAACGTTGTACCTCATAACGTAATACGTTATAACGTTATACCATATAACGTAATACGTTATAACGTTATACCATATAACGTAATACGTTATAACGTTATACCATATAACGTAATACGTTAAAAGGTTATACCATATAACGTTATACTATATAACGTATTACGTTATAACGTTATACCATATAACTTAATACGTTATAAATTTGTACCATATAACGTATTACGTTATAACGTTATACCTTATAACGTTGTACTACATAACGTAATACGTTATAACGTTGTACCATATAACGTAATACGTTATAACGTTGTACCATATAGCGTAATATGTTATAACGTTATACCGTATAACGTAATACGTTATAACGTTGTACCATATAACGTATTACGTTATAACGTTATACCTTATAACGTTGTACCACATAACGTAATACGTTATAACGTTATAGCTTATAACGTTGTACTACATAACGTAATACGTTATAACGTTATACCATATAACGTAATACGTTATAACGTTATACCATATAACGTAATACGTTAAAAGGTTATACCATATAACGTTATACGTTATAACGTTATACCATTTAACGTTATAGTATATAACGTATTACGTTATAACGTTGTACCATATAACGTTATACTATATAACGTATTACGTTATAACGTTATACCATATAACGTAATACGTTATAAATTTGTACCATATAACGTATTACGTTATAACGTTATACCTTATAACGTTATACCTTATAACGTTGTACTAAATAACGTAATACGTGATAACGTTGTACCATATAACGTATTACGTTATAACGTTATACCATTTAACGTTATAGTATATAACGTATTACGTTATAACGTTGTACCATATAACGTTATACTATATAACGTATTACGTTATAACGTTATACCATATAACGTAATACGTTATAACCTTATACCTTATAACGTTGTACTACATAAAGAAATACGTTATAACGTTATACCATATAACGTAATACGTTATATCGTTATACCATATAACGTTGTACTACATAACGTAATACGTTATAACGTTATACCATATAACATAATACGTTATATCGTTATACCTTATAACGTAATACGTTATAACGTTGTACCATATAACGTATTACGTTATAACGCTATACCTTATAACGTTATACCATATAACGTAATACGTTATAACGTTATACCTTATAACGTTGTACTACATAACGTAATACGTTATAACGTTATACCTTATAACGTTGTACCTCATAACGTAATACGTTATAACGTTATACCATATAACGTAATACGTTATAACGTTATACCATTTAACGTTATAGTATATAACGTACTAGGTTATAACGTTATACCATATAACGGTATACCATATAACGTAATACGTTATAACCTTATACCTTATAACGTTGTACTACATAAAGAAATACGTTATAACGTTATACCATATAACGTAATACGTTATATCGTTATACCATATAACGTTGTACTACATAACGTAATACGTTATAACGTTATACCATATAACATAATACGTTATATCGTTATACCTTATAACGTAATACGTTATAACGTTATGCCGTATAACGTAATACGTTATAACGTTATGCCGTATAACGTAATACGTTATAACGTTGTACCATATAACGTATTACGTTATAACGTTATACCTTATAACGTTATACCATATAACGTAATACGTTATAACGTTATACCTTATAACGGTGTACTACATAAATTAATACGTTATAACGTTATACCATATAACGTAATACGTTATAACGTTATACCATATAACGGTATACCATATAACGGTATACCATATAACGTAATTCGTTATAACGTTGTACCATATAACGTAATACGTTATAATGTTATACCATATA
The DNA here is from genome assembly GCF_040668555.2 of Bombus flavifrons. Lineage (NCBI taxonomy): Eukaryota > Metazoa > Arthropoda > Insecta > Hymenoptera > Apidae > Bombus > Bombus flavifrons. The sequence continues at coordinate 4,393,538 of NC_138447.1, forward strand.
ACGTAATACGTTATAACGTTATACCGTATAACGTAATACGTTATAACGTTGTACCATATAACGTATTACGTCATAACGTTATACCTTATAACGTTATACCATATAACGTAATACGTTATAACGTTATACCTTATAACGTTGTACTACATAAATTAATACGTTATAACGTTGTACCTCATAACGTAATACGTTATAACGATATACCATATAACGTAATACGTTATAACGTTATACCATTTAACGTTATAGTATATAACGTATTACGTTATAACGTTGTACCATATAACGTTATACTATATAACGTATTACGTTATAACGTTATACCATATAACGTTATAGTGTATAACGTATTACGTTATAACGTTGTACCATATAACGTTATACTATATAACGTATTAAGTTATAACGTTATACCATATAACGTAATACGTTATAAATTTGTACCATATAACGTATTACGTTATAACGTTATACCTTATAACGTTGTACTACATAACGTAATACGTTATAACGTTGTACCATATAACGTAATACGTTATAACGTTGTACCATATAACGTAATACGTTATAACGTTATACCGTATAACGTAATACGTTATAACGTTGTACCATATAACGTATTACGTTATAACGTTATACCTTATAACGTTGTACCACATAACGTAATACGTTATAACGTTATAGCTTATAACGTTGTACTACATAACGTAATACGTTATAACGTTATACCATATAACGTAATACGTTATAACGTTATACCATATAACGTAATACGTTATAACGTTATACCATATAACGTAATACGTTAAAAGGTTATACCATATAACGTTATACGTTATAACGTTATACCATTTAACGTTATAGTATATAACGTATTACGTTATAACGTTGTACCATATAACGTTATACTATATAACGTATTACGTTATAACGTTATACCATATAACGTAATACGTTATAAATTTGTACCATATAACGTATTACGTTATAACGTTATACCTTATAACGTTGTACTACATAACGTAATACGTGATAACGTTGTACCATATAACGTTATACTATATAACGTATTACGTTATAACGTTATACCATATAACGTAATACGTTATAAATTTGTACCATATAACGTATTACGTTATAACGTTATACCTTATAACGTTGTACTAAATAACGTAATACGTGATAACGTTGTACCATATAACGTATTACGTTATAACGTTATACCATTTAACGTTATAGTATATAACGTATTACGTTATAACGTTGTACCATATAACGTTATACTATATAACGTATTACGTTATAACGTTATACCATATAACGTAATACGTTATAACCTTATACCTTATAACGTTGTACTACATAAAGAAATACGTTATAACGTTATACCATATAACGTAATACGTTATATCGTTATACCATATAACGTTGTACTACATAACGTAATACGTTATAACGTTATACCATATAACATAATACGTTATATCGTTATACCTTATAACGTAATACGTTATAACGTTGTACCATATAACGTATTACGTTATAACGCTATACCTTATAACGTTATACCATATAACGAAATACGTTATAACGTTATACCTTATAACGTTGTACTACATAAATTAATACGTTATAACGTTATACCAAATAACGTAATACGTTATAACGTTATACCTTATAACGTTGTACTACATAACGTAATACGTTATAACGTTATACCTTATAACGTTGTACCTCATAACGTAATACGTTATAACGTTATACCATATAACGTAATACGTTATAACGTTATACCATTTAACGTTATAGTATATAACGTACTAGGTTATAACGTTATACCATATAACGGTATACCATATAACGTAATACGTTATAACGTTGTACCATATAACGTAATACGTTATAACGTTATACCATATAACGTAATACGTCATAACGTTATACCATATAACGTAATACGTTATAACGTTATACCTTATAACGTTGTACTACATAACGTAATACGTTATAACGTTATACCTTATAACGTTGTACCTCATAATGTAATACGTTATAACGTTATACCATATAACGTAATACGTTATAATATTATACCATTTAACGTTATAGTATATAACGTATTACGTTATTACGTTGTACCATATAACGTATTACGTTATAACGTTATACCTTATAACGTTATACCATATAACGTAATACGTTATAACGTTATACCATATAACGTAATACGTTATAACGTTATACCATATAACGTAATACGTTATAACGTTATACCATATAACGTAATACGTTATATCGTTATACCTTATAACGTTGTACTACATAAAGAAATACGTTATAACGTTATACCATATAACGTTATACTATATAACGTATTACGTTATAACGTTATACCATATAACGTAATACATTATAACGTTATGCCTTATAACGTTGTACTACATAAAGAAATACGTTATAACGTTATACCATATAACGTAATACGTTATATTGTTATACCATATAACGTTGTACCATATAACGTAATACGTTATAACGTTGTACCATATAACGTAATACGTTATAACGTTATGCCGTATAACGTAATACGTTATAACGTTATGCCGTATAACGTAATACGTTATAACGTTGTACCATATAACGTATTACGTTATAACGTTATACCTTATAACGTTATACCATATAACGTAATACGTTATAACGTTATACCTTATAACGGTGTACTACATAAATTAATACGTTATAACGTTATACCATATAACGTAATACGTTATAACGTTATACCATATAACGGTATACCATATAACGGTATACCATATAACGTAATTCGTTATAACGTTGTACCATATAACGTAATACGTTATAATGTTATACCATATAACGTAATACGTTATAACGTTATACCGTATAACGTAATACGTTATAACGTTGTACCATATAACGTATTACGTCATAACGTTATACCTTATAACGTTATACCATATAACGTAATACGTTATAACGTTATACCTTATAACGTTGTACTACATAAATTAATACGTTATAACGTTGTACCATATAACGTAATACGTCATAACGTTATACCATATAACGTAATACGTTATAACGTTATACCTTATAACGTTGTACTACATAACGTAATACGTTATAACGTTATACCTTATAACGTTGTACCTCATAATGTAATACGTTATAACGTTATACCATAAAACGTAATACGTTATAATATTATACCATTTAACGTTATAGTATATAACGTATTACGTTATTACGTTGTACCATATAACGTATTACGTTATAACGTTATACCTTATAACGTTATACCATATAACGTAATACGTTATAACGTTATACCATATAACGTAATACGTTATAACGTTATACCATATAACGTAATACGTTATAACGTTATACCATATAACGTAATACGTTATATCGTTATACCTTATAACGTTGTACTACATAAAGAAATACGTTATAACGTTATACCATATAACGTTATACTATATAACGTATTACGTTATAACGTTATACCATATAACGTAATACATTATAACGTTATGCCTTATAACGTTGTACTACATAAAGAAATACGTTATAACGTTATACCATATAACGTAATACGTTATATTGTTATACCATATAACGTTGTACCATATAACGTAATACGTTATAACGTTGTACCATATAACGTAATACGTTATAACGTTATGCCGTATAACGTAATACGTTATAACGTTATGCCGTATAACGTAATACGTTATAACGTTGTACCATATAACGTATTACGTTATAACGTTATACCTTATAACGTTATACCATATAACGTAATACGTTATAACGTTATACCTTATAACGGTGTACTACATAAATTAATACGTTATAACGTTATACCATATAACGTAATACGTTATAACGTTATACCATATAACGGTATACCATATAACGGTATACCATATAACGTAATTCGTTATAACGTTGTACCATATAACGTAATACGTTATAATGTTATACCATATAACGTAATACGTTATAACGTTATACCGTATAACGTAATACGTTATAACGTTGTACCATATAACGTATTACGTCATAACGTTATACCTTATAACGTTATACCATATAACGTAATACGTTATAACGTTATACCTTATAACGTTGTACTACATAAATTAATACGTTATAACGTTGTACCTCATAACGTAATACGTTATAACGATATACCATATAACGTAATACGTTATAACGTTATACCATTTAACGTTATAGTATATAACGTATTACGTTATAACGTTGTACCATATAACGTTATACTATATAACGTATTACGTTATAACGTTATACCATATAACGTTATAGTGTATAACGTATTACGTTATAACGTTGTACCATATAACGTTATACTATATAACGTATTACGTTATAACGTTATACCATATAACGTAATACGTTATAAATTTGTACCATATAACGTATTACGTTATAACGTTATACCTTATAACGTTGTACTACATAACGTAATACGTTATAACGTTGTACCATATAACGTAATACGTTATAACGTTGTACCATATAACGTAATACGTTATAACGTTATACCGTATAACGTAATACGTTATAACGTTGTACCATATAACGTATTACGTTATAACGTTATACCTTATAACGTTGTACCACATAACGTAATACGTTATAACGTTATAGCTTATAACGTTGTACTACATAACGTAATACGTTATAACGTTATACCATATAACGTAATACGTTATAACGTTATACCATATAACGTAATACGTTATAACGTTATACCATATAACGTAATACGTTAAAAGGTTATACCATATAACGTTATACGTTATAACGTTATACCATTTAACGTTATAGTATATAACGTATTACGTTATAACGTTGTACCATATAACGTTATACTATATAACGTATTACGTTATAACGATATACCATATAACGTAATACGTTATAAATTTGTACCATATAACGTATTACGTTATAACGTTATACCTTATAACGTTGTACTACATAACGTAATACGTGATAACGTTGTACCATATAACGTATTACGTTATAACGTTATACCATTTAACGTTATAGTATATAACGTATTACGTTATAACGTTGTACCATATAACGTTATACTATATAACGTATTACGTTATAACGTTATACCATATAACGTAATACGTTATAACGTTATACCTTATAACGTTGTACTACATAAAGAAATACGTTATAACGTTATACCATATAACGTAATACGTTATATCGTTATACCATATAACGTTGTACTACATAACGTAATACGTTATAACGTTATACCATATAACATAATACGTTATATCGTTATACCTTATAACGTAATACGTTATAACGTTGTACCATATAACGTATTACGTTATAACGCTATACCTTATAACGTTATACCATATAACGTAATACGTTATAACGTTATACCTTATAACGTTGTAATACATAAATTAATACGTTATAACGTTATACCAAATAACGTAATACGTTATAACGTTATACCTTATAACGTTGTACTACATAACGTAATACGTTATAACGTTATACCTTACAACGTTGTACCTCATAACGTAATACGTTATAACGTTATACCATATAACGTAATACGTTATAACGTTATACCATTTAACGTTATAGTATATAACGTACTAGGTTATAACGTTATACCATATAACGGTATACCATATAACGTAATACGTTATAACGTTGTACCATATAACGTAATACGTTATAACGTTATACCATATAACGTAATACGTCATAACGTTATACCATATAACGTAATACGTTATAACGTTATACCTTATAACGTTGTACTACATAACGTAATACGTTATAACGTTATACCTTATAACGTTGTACCTCATAATGTAATACGTTATAACGTTATACCATATAACGTAATACGTTATAATATTATACCATTTAACGTTATAGTATATAACGTATTACGTTATTACGTTGTACCATATAACGTTATACTATATAACGTTATACCATATAACGTTATACTATATAACGTAATACGTTATAACGTTGTACCATATAACGTTATACCATATAACGTAATACGTTATAACGTTATGCCATATAACGTTATACGTTATAACGTTATACCATTTAACGTTATAGTATATAACGTATTACGTTATAACGTTGTACCATATAACGTTATACTATATAACGTATTACGTTATAACGTTATACCATATAACGTAATACGTTATAACGTTGTACCATATAACGTATTACGTTATAACGTTATACCTTATAACGTTGTACTACATAACGTAATACGTGATAACGTTGTACCATATAACGTAATACGTTATAACGTTATACCTTATAACGTTGTACTACAAAAAGAAACACGTTATAACGTTATACCATATAACGTAATACGTTATATCGTTATACCATATAACGTCGTACTACATAACGTAATACGTTATAACGTTATACCATATAACATAATACGTTATATCGTTATACCTTATAACGTTGTACTACATAAAGTAATACGTTATAACGTTATACCATATAACGTAATACGTTATAACGTTCTACCATATAACGTTGTACCATATAACGTATTACGTTATAACGTTATACCTTATAACGTTGTACTACATAACGTAATACGTGATAACGTTGTACCATATAACGTATTACGTTATAACGTTATACCATTTAACGTTATAGTATATAACGTATTACGTTATAACGTTGTACCATATAACGTTATACTATATAACGTATTACGTTGTAACGTTATACCATATAACGTAATACGTTATAACGTTATACCTTATAACGTTGTACTACATAAAGAAATACGTTATAACGTTATACCATATAACGTAATACGTTATATCGTTATACCATATAACGTTGTACCATATAACGTAATACGTTATAACGTTGTACCATATAACGTAATACGTTATAACGTTATGCCGTATAACGTAATACGTTATAACGTTGTACCATATAACATATTACGTTATAACGTTATAACTTATAACGTTATACCATATAACGTAATACGTTATAACGTTATACCATATAACGTAATACGTTATAACGTTATACCATATAACGTAATACGTTATAACGTTATACCATATAACGTAATACGTTATATCGTTATACCTTATAACGTTGTACTACGTAAAGAAATACGTTATAACGTTATACCATATAACGTAATACGTTATAACGTTATACCATATAACGTAATACGTTATAAATTTGTACCATATAACGTAATAAGTTATAACGTTATACCTTATAACGTTGTACTACAAAAAGAAACACGTTATAACGTTATACCATATAACGTAATACGTTATAACGTTATACCATATAACGTAATACGTTATAACGTTATACCATATAACGTTATACCACATAACGTAATACGTTATAACGTTGTACCATATAACGTAATATGTTATAGCGTTGTACCATATAACGTAATACGTTATAACGTTATACCGTGTAACGTAATACATTATAACGTTGTACCATATAACGTATTACGTTATAACGTTATACCTTATAACGTTATACCATATAACGTAATACGTTATAACGTTATACCTTATAACGTTGTACTACATAAATTAATACGTTATAACGTTATACCATATAACGTAATACGTTATAACGTTATACCATATAACGTAATACGTTAAAACGTTATACCATATAACGTTATACGTTATAACGTTATACCATTTAACGTAATACGTTATATCGTTATACCTTATAACGTTGTACTACATAAAGAAATACGTTATAACGTTATACCATATAACGTAATACGTTATAACGTTATACCATATAACGTTATACCACATAACGTAATACGTTATAACGTTGTACCATATAACGTAATATGTTATAGCGTTGTACCATATAACGTAATATGTTATAACGTTATACCGTATAACGTAATACGTTATAACGTTGTACCATATAACGTAATACGTTATAACGTTATACCGTGTAACGTAATACGTTATAACGTTGTACCATATAACGTATTACGTTATAACGTTATACCTTATAACGTTATACCGTATAACGTAATACGTTATATCGTTATACCATATAACGTTGTACCATATAACGTAATACGTTATAACGTTATACCATATAACATAATACGTTATATCGTTATACCTTATAACGTTGTACTACATAAAGAAATACGTTATAACGTTACACCATATAACGTAATACGTTATATCGTTATACCATATAACGTTGTACCATATAACGTAATACATTATAACGTTGTACCATATAACGTAATACGTTATAACGTTATGCCGTATAACGTAATACGTTATAACGTTATGCCGTATAACGTAATACGTTATAACGTTGTACCATATAACGTATTACGCTATAACGTTATACCTTATAACGTTATACCATATAACGTAATACGTTATAACGTTATACCTTATAACGATGTACTACATAAATTAATACGTTATAACGTTATACCATATAACGTAATACGTTATAACGTTATACCATATAACGGTATACCATATAACGGTATACCATATAACGTAATTCGTTATAACGTTGTACCATATAACGTAATACGTTATAATGTTATACCATATAACGTAATACGTTATAACGTTATACCGTATAACGTTGTACTACATAAATTAATACGTTATAACGTTGTACCTCATAACGTAATACGTTATAACGATATACCATATAACGTAATACGTTATAACGTTATACCATTTAACGTTATAGTATATAACGTATTACGTTATAACGTTGTACCATATAACGTATTACGTCATAACGTTATACCTTATAACGTTAAACCATACAACGTAATACGTTATAACGTTATACCTTATAACGTTGTACTACATAAATTTATACGTTATAACGTTGTACCTCATAACGTAATACGTTATAACGTTATACCGTATAACGTTGTACTACATAAATTAATACGTTACAACGTTGTACCTCATAACGTAATACGTTATAACGATATACCATATAAAGTAATACGTTATAACGTTATACCATTTAACGTTATAGTATATAACGTATTACGTTATAACGTTGTACCATATAACGTTATACTATATAACGTATTACGTTATAACGTTATACCATATAACGTAATACGTTATAACGTTGTACCATATAACGTATTACGTTATAACGTTATACCTTATAACGTTGTACTACATAACGTAATACGTGATAACGTTATACCGTATAACGTTGTACTACATAACATAATACTTTAAAACGTTGTACCATATAACGTAATACGTTATAACGTTGTACCATATAACGTAATACGTTATAACGTTATACCGTATAACGTAATACGTTATAACGTTGTACCATATAACGTATTACGTTATAACGTTATACCTTATAACGTTGTACCACATAACGTAATACGTTATAACGTTATAGCTTATAACGTTGTACTACATAAATTAATACGTTATAACGTTATACCAAATAACGTAATACGTTATAACGTTATAACTTATAACGTTGTACTACATAACGTAATACTTTATAACGTTATACCTTATAACGTTGTACCTCATAACGTAATACGTTATAACGTTATACCATATAACGTAATACGTTATAACGTTATACCATTTAACGTTATAGTATGTAACGTACTAGGTTATAACGTTATACCATATAACGGTATACCATATAACGTAATACGTGATAACGTTGTACCATATAACGTATTACGTTATAACGTTATACCATTTAACGTTATAGTATATAACGTATTACGTTATAACGTTGTACCATATAACGTTATACTATATAACGTATTACGTTATAACGTTATACCATATAACGTAATACGTTATAACGTTATACCATTTAACGTTATGGTATGTAACGTACTAGGTTATAACGTTATACCATATAACGGTATACCATATAACGTAATACGTGATAACGTTGTACCATATAACGTATTACGTTATAACGTTATACCATTTAACGTTATAGTATATAACGTATTACGTTATAACGTTGTACCATATAACGTTATACTATATAACGTATTACGTTATAACGTTATACCATATAACGTAATACGTTATATCGTTATACCTTATAACGTAATACGTTATAACGTTGTACCATATAACGTATTACGTTATAACGTTATACCATATAACGTAATACGTTATAACGTTGTACCATATAACGTATTACGTTATAACGTTATACCTTATAACGTTGTACTACATAACGTAATACGTGATAACGTTATACCGTATAACGTTGTACTACATAACATAATACTTTATAACGTTGTACCATATAACGTAATACGTTATAACGTTTTACCATATAACGTAATACGTTATAACGTTATACCGTATAACGTAATACGTTATAACGTTGTACCATATAACGTATTACGTTATAACGTTATACCTTATAACGTTGTACCACATAACGTAATACGTTATAACGTTATAGCTTATAACGTTGTACTACATAAATTAATACGTTATAACGTTATACCAAATAACGTAATACGTTATAACGTTATAACTTATAACGTTGTACTACATAACGTAATACTTTATAACGTTATACCTTATAACGTTGTACCTCATAACGTAATACGTTATAACGTTATACCATATAACGTAATACGTTATAACGTTATACCATTTAACGTTATAGTATGTAACGTACTAGGTTATAACGTTATACCATATAACGGTATACCATATAACGTAATACGTGATAACGTTGTACCATATAACGTATTACGTTATAACGTTATACCATTTAACGTTATAGTATATAACGTATTACGTTATAACGTTGTACCATATAACGTTATACTATATAACGTATTACGTTATAACGTTATACCATATAACGTAATACGTTATAACGTTATACCTTATAACGTTGTACTACATAAAGAAATACGTTATAACGTTATACCATATAACGTAATACGTTATATCGTTATACCATATAACGTTGTACTACATAACGTAATACGTTATAACGTTATACCATATAACATAATACGTTATATCGTTATACCTTATAACGTAATACGTTATAACGTTGTACCATATAACGTATTACGTTATAACGCTATACCTTATAACGTTATACCATATAACGTAATACGTTATAACGTTATACCTTATAACGTTGTACTACATAAATTAATACGTTATAACGTTATACCAAATAACGTAATACGTTATAACGTTATACCTTATAACGTTGTACTACATAACGTAATACTTTATAACGTTATACCTTATAACGTTGTACCTCATAACGTAATACGTTATAACGTTATACCATATAACGTAATACGTTATAACGTTATACCATTTAACGTTATAGTATGTAACGTACTAGGTTATAACGTTATACCATATAACGGTATACCATATAACGTAATACGTTATAACGTTGTACCATATAACGTAATACGTTATAACGTTATACCATATAACGTAATACGTCATAACGTTATGCCATATAACGTTATACGTTATAACGTTATACCATTTAACGTTATAGTATATAACGTATTACGTTATAACGTTGTACCATATAACGTTATACTATATAACGTATTACGTTATAACGTTATACCATATAACGTAATACGTTATAACGTTGTACCATATAACGTATTACGTTATAACGTTATACCTTATAACGTTGTGCTACATAACGTAATACGTGATAACGTTGTACCATATAACGTATTACGTTATAACGTTATACCATTTAACGTTATAGTATATAACGTATTACGTTATAACGTTGTACCATATAACGTTATACTATATAACGTATTACGTTATAACGTTATACCATATAACGTAATACGTTATAACGTTATACCATATAACGTAATACGTTATATCGTTATACCTTATAACGTTGTACTACATAAAGAAATACGTTATAACGTTATACCATATAACGTAATACGTTATAACGTTATACCATATAACGTTATACCACATAACGTAATACGTTATAACGTTGTACCATATAACGTAATATGTTATAGTGTTGTACCATATAACGTAATACGTTATAACGTTATACCGTGTACCGTAATACGTTATAACGTTGTACCATATAACGTATTACGTTATAACGTTATACCTTATAACGTTATACCATATAACGTAATACGTTATAACGTTATACCTTATAACGTTGTACTACATAAATTAATACGTTATAACGTTATACCATATAACGTAATACGTTATAACGTTATACCATATAACGTAATACGTTAAAACGTTATACCATATAACGTTATACGTTATAACGTTATACCATTTAACGTAATACGTTATATCGTTATACCTTATAACGTTGTACTACATAAAGAAATACGTTATAACGTTATACCATATAACGTAATACGTTATAACGTTATACCATATAACGTTATACCACATAACGTAATACGTTATAACGTTGTACCATATAACGTAATATGTTATAGCGTTGTACCATATAACATAATACGTTATAACGTTATACCGTATAACGTAATACGTTATAACGTTGTACCATATAACGTATTACGTTATAACGTTATACCTTATAACGTTATACCATATAACGTAATACGTTATAACGTTATACCTTATAACGTTGTACTACATAAATTAATACGTTATAACGTTATATCATATAACGTAATACGTTATAACGTTATACCTTATAACGTTGTACTACAAAAAGAAATACGTTATAACGTTATACCATATAACCAAATACGTTATATCGTTATACCATATAACGTTGTACTACATAACGTAATACGTTATAACGTTATACCATATAACATAATACGTTATATCGTTATACCTTATAACGTTGTACTACATAAAGTAATACGTTATAACGTTATACCATATAACGTAATACGTTATAACGTTATACCATATAACGTTGTACCATATAACGTATTACGTTATAACGTTATACCTTATAACGTTGTACTACATAAAGAAATACGTTATAACGTTATACCATATAACGTAATACGTTATATCGTTATACCATATAACGTTGTACCATATAACGTAATACGTTATAACGTTGTACTATATAACGTAATACGTTATAACGTTATGCCGTATAACGTAATACGTTATAACGTTGTACCATATAACGTATTACGTTATAACGTTATACCTTATAACGTTATACCATATAACGTAATACGTTATAACGTTATACCATATAACGTAATACGTTATAACGTTGTACCATATAACGTAATACGTTATAACGTTATACCATATAACGTAATACGTTATATCGTTATACCTTATAACGTTGTACTACATAAAGAAATACGTTATAACGTTATACCATATAACGTAATACGTTATAACGTTCTACCGTATAACGTTGTACCATATAACGTATTACGTTATAACGTTATACCTTATAACGTTGTACTACATAACGTAATACGTGATAACGTTGTACCATATAACGTATTACGTTATAACGTTATACCATTTAACGTTATAGTATATAACGTATTACGTTATAACGTTGTACCATATAACGTTATACTATATAACGTATTACGTTATAACGTTATACCATATAACGTAATACGTTATAACGTTATACCTTATAACGTTGTACTACATAAAGAAATACGTTATAACGTTATACCATATAACGTAATACGTTATATCGTTATACCATATAACGTTGTACCATATAACGTAATACGTTATAACGTTGTACCATATAACGTAATACGTTATAACGTTATGCCGTATAACGTAATACGTTATAACGTTGTACCATATAACGTAATACGTTATAACGTTATACCATATAACGTAATACGTTATATCGTTATACCTTGTAACGTTGTACTACATAAAGAAATACGTTATAACGTTATACCATATAACGTAATACGTTATATCGTTATACCATATAACGTTGTACCATATAACGTAATACGTTATAACGTTGTACCATATAACGTAATACGTCATAACGTTATGCCGTATAACGTAATACGTTATAACGTTGTACCATATAACGTATTACGTTATAACGTTATACCTTATAACGTTATACCATATAAAGTAATACGTTATAACGTTATACCATATAACGTAATACGTTATAACGTTATACCATATAACGTAATACGTTATAACGTTATACCATATAACGTAATACGTTATATCGTTATACCTTATAACGTTGTACTACATAAAGAAATACGTTATAACGTTATACCATATAACGTAATACGTTATAACGTTATACCATATAACGTTATACCACATAACGTAATACGTTATAACGTTGTACCATATAACGTAATATGTTATAGCGTTGTACCATATAACGTAATACGTTATAACGTTATACCGTGTAACGTAATACGTTATAACGTTGTACCATATAACGTATTACGTTATAACGTTATACCTTATAACGTTATACCATATAACGTAATACGTTATAACGTTATACCTTATAACGTTGTACTACATAAATTAATACGTTATAACGTTATACCATATAACGTAATACGTTATAACGTTATACCATATAACGTAATACGTTAAAACGTTATACCATATAACGTTATACGTTATAACGTTATACCATTTAACGTAATACGTTATATCGTTATACCTTATAACGTTGTACTACATAAAGAAATACGTTATAACGTTATACCATATAACGTAATACGTTATAACGTTATACCATATAACGTTATACCACATAACGTAATACGTTATAACGTTGTACCATATAACGTAATATGTTATAGCGTTGTACCATATAACATAATACGTTATAACGTTATACCGTATAACGTAATACGTTATAACGTTGTACCATATAACGTATTACGTTATAACGTTATACCTTATAACGTTATACCATATAACGTAATACGTTATAACGTTATACCTTATAACGTTATACTACATAAATTAATACGTTATAACGTTATATCATATAACGTAATACGTTATAACGTTATACCATATAACGTTGTACCATATAACGTATTACGTTATAACGTTATACCTTATAACGTTGTACTACATAAAGAAATACGTTATAACGTTATACCATATAACGTAATACGTTATATCGTTATACCATATAACGTTGTACCATATAACGTAATACGTTATAACGTTGTACTATATAACGTAATACGTTATAACGTTATGCCGTATAACGTAATACGTTATAACGTTGTACCATATAACGTACTACGTTATAACGTTATAGCATATAACGTAATACGTTATAACGTTATACCTTATAACGTTGTACTACATAAAGAAATACGTTATAACGTTATACCATATAACGTAATACGTTATATCGTTATACCATATAACGTTGTACCATATAACGTAATACGTTATAACGTTGTACCATATAACGTAATACGTTATAACGTTATGCCGTATAACGTAATACGTTATAACGTTGTACCATATAACGTAATACGTTATAACGTTATACCATATAACGTAATACGTTATATCGTTATACCTTGTAACGTTGTACTACATAAAGAAATACGTTATAACGTTATACCATATAACGTAATACGTTATAACGTTATACCTTATAACGTTGTACTACATAAAGAAATACGTTATAACGTTATACCATATAACGTAATACGTTATATCGTTATACCATATAACGTTGTACCATATAACGTAATACGCTTTAACGTTGTACCATATAACGTAATACGTCATAACGTTATGCCGTATAACGTAATACGTTATAACGTTGTACCATATAACGTATTACGTTATAACGTTATACCTTATAACGTTATACCATATAACGTAATACGTTATAACGTTATACCATATAACGTAATACGTTATAACGTTATACCATATAACGTAATACGTTATAACGTTATACCATATAACGTAATACGTTATATCGTTATACCTTATAACGTGGTACTACATAAAGAAATACGTTATAACGTTATACCATATAACGTAATACGTTATAACGTTATACCATATTACGTTATACCACATAACGTAATACGTTATAACGTTGTACCATATAACGTAATATGTTATAGCGTTGTACCATATAACGTAATACGTTATAACGTTATACCGTGTAACGTAATACGTTATAACGTTGTACCATATAACGTATTACGTTATAACGTTATACCTTATAACGTTATACCATATAACGTAATACGTTATAACGTTATACCTTATAACGTTGTACTACATAAATTAATACGTTATAACGTTATACCATATAACGTAATACGTTATAACGTTATACCATATAACGTAATACGTTAAAACGTTATACCATATAACGTTATACGTTATAACGTTATACCATTTAACGTAATACGTTATATCGTTATACCTTATAACGTTGTACTACATAAAGAAATACGTTATAACGTTATACCATATAACGTAATACGTTATAACGTTATACCATATAACGTTATACCACATAACGTAATACGTTATAACGTTGTACCATATAACGTAATATGTTATAGCGTTGTACCATATAACATAATACGTTATAACGTTATACCGTATAACGTAATACGTTATAACGTTGTACCATATAACGTATTACGTTATAACGTTATACCTTATAACGTTATACCATATAACGTAATACGTTATAACGTTATACCTTATAACGTTGTACTACATAAATTAATACGTTATAACGTTATATCATATAACGTAATACGTTATAACGTTATACCTTATAACGTTGTACTACAAAAAGAAATACGTTATAACGTTATACCATATAACCAAATACGTTATATCGTTATACCATATAACGTTGTACTACATAACGTAATACGTTATAACGTTATACCATATAACATAATACGTTATATCGTTATACCTTATAACGTTGTACTACATAAAGTAATACGTTATAACGTTATACCATATAACGTAATACGTTATAACGTTATACCATATAACGTTGTACCATATAACGTATTACGTTATAACGTTATACCTTACAACGTTGTACTACATAAAGAAATAGGTTATAACGTTATACCATATAACGTAATACGTTATATCGTTATACCATATAACGTTGTACCATATAACGTAATACGTTATAACGTTGTACTATATAACGTAATACGTTATAACGTTATGCCGTATAACGTAATACGTTATGACGTTGTACCATATAACGTATTACGTTATAACGTTATACCTTATAACGTTATACCATATAACGTAATACGTTATAACGTTATACCATATAACGTAATACGTTATAACGTTATACCATATAACGTAATACGTTATAACGTTATACCATATAACGTAATACGTTATATCGTTATACCTTATAACGTTGTACTACATAAAGAAATACGTTATAACGTTATACCATATAACGTAATACGTTATAACGTTCTACCATATAACGTTGTACCATATAACGTATTACGTTATAACGTTATACCTTATAACGTTGTACTACATAACGTAATACGTGATAACGTTGTACCATATAACGTATTACGTTATAACGTTATACCATTTAACGTTATAGTATATAACGTATTACGTTATAACGTTGTACCATATAACGTTATACTATATAACGTATTACGTTATAACGTTATACCATATAACGTAATACGTTATAACGTTATACCTTATAACGTTGTACTACATAAAGAAATACGTTATAACGTTATACCATATAACGTAATACGTTATAACGTTATACCTTATAACGTTGTACTACATAAAGAAATACGTTATAACGTTATACCATATAACGTAATACGTTATATCGTTATACCATATAACGTTGTACCATATAACGTAATACGTTATAACGTTGTACCATATAACGTAATACGTCATAACGTTATGCCGTATAACGTAATACGTTATAACGTTGTACCATATAACGTATTACGTTATAACGTTATACCTTATAACGTTATACCATATAACGTAATACGTTATAACGTTATACCATATAACGTAATACGTTATAACGTTATACCATATAACGTAATACGTTATAACGTTATACCATATAACGTAATACGTTATATCGTTATACCTTATAACGTTGTACTACATAAAGAAATACGTTATAACGTTATACCATATAACGTAATACGTTATAACGTTATACCATATAACGTTATACCACATAACGTAATACGTTATAACGTTGTACCATATAACGTAATATGTTATAGCGTTGTACCATATAACGTAATACGTTATAACGTTATACCGTGTAACGTAATACGTTATAACGTTGTACCATATAACGTATTACGTTATAACGTTATACCTTATAACGTTATACCATATAACGTAATACGTTATAACGTTATACCTTATAACGTTGTACTACATAAATTAATACGTTATAACGTTATACCATATAACGTAATACGTTATAACGTTATACCATATAACGTAATACGTTAAAACGTTATACCATATAACGTTATACGTTATAACGTTATACCATTTAACGTAATACGTTATATCGTTATACCTTATAACGTTGTACTACATAAAGAAATACGTTATAACGTTATACCATATAACGTAATACGTTATAACGTTATACCATATAACGTTATACCACATAACGTAATACGTTATAACGTTGTACCATATAACGTAATATGTTATAGCGTTGTACCATATAACATAATACGTTATAACGTTATACCGTATAACGTAATACGTTATAACGTTGTACCATATAACGTGTTACGTTATAACGTTATACCTTATAACGTTATACCATATAACGTAATACGTTATAACGTTATACCTTATAACGTTGTACTACATAAATTAATACGTTATAACGTTATATCATATAACGTAATACGTTATAACGTTATACCTTATAACGTTGTACTACAAAAAGAAATACGTTATAACGTTATACCATATAACCAAATACGTTATATCGTTATACCATATAGCGTTGTACTACATAACGTAATACGTTATAACGTTATACCATATAACATAATACGTTATATCGTTATACCTTATAACGTTGTACTACATAAAGTAATACGTTATAACGTTATACCATATAACGTAATACGTTATAACGTTATACCATATAACGTTGTACCATATAACGTATTACGTTATAACGTTATACCTTATAACGTTGTACTACATAAAGAAATACGTTATAACGTTATACCATATAACGTAATACGTTATATCGTTATACCATATAACGTTGTACCATATAACGTAATACGTTATAACGTTGTACTATATAACGTAATACGTTATAACGTTATGCCGTATAACGTAATACGTTATAACGTTGTACCATATAACGTATTACGTTATAACGTTATACCTTATAACGTTATACCATATAACGTAATACGTTATAACGTTATACCATATAACGTAATACGTTATAACGTTATACCATATAACGTAATACGTTATAACGTTATACCATATAACGTAATACGTTATATCGTTATACCTTATAACGTTGTACTACATAAAGAAATACGTTATAACGTTATACCATATAAGGTAATACGTTATAACGTTCTACCATATAACGTTGTACCATATAACGTATTACGTTATAACGTTATACCTTATAACGTTGTACTACATAACGTAATACGTGATAACGTTGTACCATATAACGTATTACGTTATAACGTTATACCATTTAACGTTATAGTATATAACGTATTACGTTATAACGTTGTACCATATAACGTTATACTATATAACGTATTACGTTATAACGTTATACCATATAACGTAATACGTTATAACGTTATACCTTATAACGTTGTACTACATAAAGAAATACGTTATAACGTTATACCATATAACGTAATACGTTATAACGTTATACCTTATAACGTTGTACTACATAAAGAAATACGTTATAACGTTATACCATATAACGTAATACGTTATATCGTTATACCATATAACGTTGTACCATATAACGTAATACGTTATAACGTTGTACCATATAACGTAATACGTCATAACGTTATGCCGTATAACGTAATACGTTATAACGTTGTACCATATAACGTATTACGTTATAACGTTATACCTTATAACGTTATACCATATAACGTAATACGTTATAACGTTATACCATATAACGTAATACGTTATAACGTTATACCATATAACGTAATACGTTATAACGTTATACCATATAACGTAATACGTTATATCGTTATACCATATAACGTTGTACTACATAAAGAAATACGTTATAACGTTATACCATATAACGTAATACGTTATAACGTTATACCATATAACGTTATACCACATAACGTAATACGTTATAACGTTGTACCATATAACGTAATATGTTATAGCGTTGTACCATATAACGTAATACGTTATAACGTTATACCGTGTAACGTAATACGTTATAACGTTGTACCATATAACGTATTACGTTATAACGTTATACCTTATAACGTTATACCATATAACGTAATACGTTATAACGTTATACCTTATAACGTTGTACTACATAAATTAATACGTTATAACGTTATACCATATAACGTAATACGTTATAACGTTATACCATATAACGTAATACGTTAAAACGTTATACCATATAACGTTATACGTTATAACGTTATACCATTTAACGTAATACGTTATATCGTTATACCTTATAACGTTGTACTACATAAAGAAATACGTTATAACGTTATACCATATAACGTAATACGTTATAACGTTATACCATATAACGTTATACCACATAACGTAATACGTTATAACGTTGTACCATATAACGTAATATGTTATAGCGTTGTACCATATAACATAATACGTTATAACGTTATACCGTATAACGTAATACGTTATAACGTTGTACCATATAACGTATTACGTTATAACGTTATACCTTATAACGTTATACCATATAACGTAATACGTTATAACGTTATACCTTATAACGCTGTACTACATAAATTAATACGTTATAACGTTATATCATATAACGTAATACGTTATAACGTTATACCTTATAACGTTGTACTACAAAAAGAAATACGTTATAACGTTATACCATATAACCAAATACGTTATATCGTTATACCATATAACGTTGTACTACATAACGTAATACGTTATAACGTTATACCATATAACATAATACGTTATATCGTTATACCTTATAACGTTGTACTACATAAAGTAATACGTTATAACGTTATACCATATAACGTAATACGTTATAACGTTATACCATATAACGTAATACGTTATAACGTTATACCATATAACGTTGTACCATATAACGTATTACGTTATAACGTTATACCTTATAACGTTGTACTACATAAAGAAATACGTTATAACGTTATACCATATAACGTAATACGTTATATCGTTATACCATATAACGTTGTACCATATAACGTAATACGTTATAACGTTGTACTATATAACGTAATACGTTATAACGTTATGCCGTATAACGTAATACGTTATAACGTTGTACCATATAACGTATTACGTTATAACGTTATACCTTATAACGTTATACCATATAACGTAATACGTTATAACGTTATACCATATAACGTAATACGTTATAACGTTATACCATATAACGTAATACGTTATAACGTTATACCATATAACGTAATACGTTATACCGTTATACCTTATAACGTTGTACTACATAAAGAAATACGTTATAACGTTATACCATATAACGTAATACGTTATAACGTTCTACCATATAACGTTGTACCATATAACGTATTACGTTATAACGTTATACCTGATAACGTTGTACTACATAACGTAATACGTGATAACGTTGTACCATATAACGTATTACGTTATAACGTTATACCATTTAACGTTATAGTATATAACGTATTACGTTATAACGTTGTACCATATAACGTTATACTATATAACGTATTACGTTATAACGTTATACCATATAACGTAATACGTTATAACGTTATACCTTATAACGTTGTACTACATAAAGAAATACGTTATAACGTTATACCATATAACGTAATACGTTATATCGTTATACCATATAACGTTGTACCATATAACGTAATACGTTATAACGTTGTACCATATAACGTAATACGTTATAACGTTATGCCGTATAACGTAACACGTTATAACGTTGTACCATATAACGTAATACGTTATAACGTTATACCATATAACGTAATACGTTATATCGTTATACCTTGTAACGTTGTACTACATAAAGAAATACGTTATAACGTTATACCATATAACGTAATACGTTATAACGTTATACCTTATAACGTTGTACTACATAAAGAAATACGTTATAACGTTATACCATATAACGTAATACGTTATATCGTTATACCATATAACGTTGTACCATATAACGTAATACGTTATAACGTTATACCATATAACGTAATACGTTATAACGTTATACCATATAACGTAATACGTTATATCGTTATACCTTATAACGTTGTACTACATAAAGAAATACGTTATAACGTTATACCATATAACGTAATACGTTATAACGTTATACCATATAACGTTATACCACATAACGTAATACGTTATAACGTTGTACCATATAACGTAATATGTTATAGCGTTGTACCATATAACGTAATACGTTATAACGTTATACCGTGTAACGTAATACGTTATAACGTTGTACCATATAACGTATTACGTTATAACGTTATACCTTATAACGTTATACCATATAACGTAATACGTTATAACGTTATACCTTATAACGTTGTACTACATAAATTAATACGTTATAACGTTATACCATATAACGTAATACGTTATAACGTTATACCATATAACGTAATACGTTAAAACGTTATACCATATAACGTTATACGTTATAACGTTATACCATTTAACGTAATACGTTATATCGTTATACCTTATAACGTTGTACTACATAAAGAAATACGTTATAACGTTATACCATATAACGTAATACGTTATAACGTTATACCATATAACGTTATACCACATAACGTAATACGTTATAACGTTGTACCATATAACGTAATATGTTATAGCGTTGTACCATATAACATAATACGTTATAACGTTATACCGTATAACGTAATACGTTATAACGTTGTACCATATAACGTATTACGTTATAACGTTATACCTTATAACGTTATATCATATAACGTAATACGTTATAACGTTATACCTTAGAACGTTGTACTACATAAAGTAATACGTTATAACGTTATACCATATAACGTAATACGTTATAACGTTATACCATATAACGTTGTACCATATAACGTATTACGTTATAACGTTATACCTTATAACGTTGTACTACATAAAGAAATACGTTATAACGTTATACCATATAACGTAATACGTTATATCGTTATACCATATAACGTTGTACCATATAACGTAATACGTTATAACGTTGTACTATATAACGTAATACGTTATAACGTTATGCCGTATAACGTAATACGTTATAACGTTGTACCATATAACGTATTACGTTATAACGTTATACCTTATAACGTTATACCATATAACGTAATACGTTATAACGTTATACCATATAACGTAATACGTTATAACGTTATACCATATAACGTAATACGTTATAACGTTATACCATATAACGTAATACGTTATATCGTTATACCTTATAACGTTGTACTACATAAAGAAATACGTTATAACGTTATACCATATAACGTAATACGTTATAACGTTATACCATATAACGTTATACCACTTAACGTAATACGTTATAACGTTGTACCATATAACGTAATATGTTATAGCGTTGTACCATATAACGTAATACGTTATAACGTTATACCGTATAACGTAATACGTTATAACGTTGTACCATATAACGTATTACGTTATAACGTTATACCTTATAACGTTATACCATATAACGTAATACGTTATAACGTTATACCTTATAACGTTGTACTACATAAATTAATACGTTATAACGTTATACCATATAACGTAATACGTTATAACGTTATACCATATTACGTAATACGTTAAAACGTTATACCATATAACGTTATACGTTATAACGTTATACCATTTAACGTTATAGTATATAACGTATTACGTTATAACGTTGTACCATATAACGTTATACTATATAACGTATTACGTTATAACGTTATACCATATAACGTAATACGTTATAACGTTGTACCATATAACGTATTACGTTATAACGTTATACCATATAACGTAATACGTTATAACGTTGTACCATATAACGTATTACGTTATAACGTTATACCTTATAACGTTGTACTACATAACGTAATACGTGATAACGTTGTACCATATAACGTATTACGTTATAACGTTATACCATTTAACGTTATAGTATATAACGTATTACGTTATAACGTTGTACCATATAACGTTATACTATATAACGTATTACTTTATAACGTTATACCATATAACGTAATACGTTATAACGTTATACCTTATAACGTTGTACTACAAAAAGAAATACGTTATAACGTTATACCATATAACGTAATACGTTATATCGTTATACCATATAACGTTGTACTACATAACGTATTACTTTATAACGTTATACCATATAACGTAATACGTTATAACGTTATACCTTATAACGTTGTACTACAAAAAGAAATACGTTATAACGTTATACCATATAACGTAATACGTTATATCGTTATACCATATAACGTTGTACTACATAACGTAATACGTTATAACGTTATACCATATAACATAATACGTTATATCGTTATACCTTATAACGTTGTACTACATAACGTAATACGTTATAGCGTTATACCATATAACGTAATACTTTATAACGTTATACCATATAACGTTGTACCATATAACGCATTACGTTATAACGTTATACCTTATAACGTTGTACTACATAACGTAATACGTGATAACGTTGTACCATATAACGTATTACGTTATAACGTTATACCATTTAACGTTATAGTATATAACGTATTACGTTATAACGTTGTACCATATAACGTTATACTATATAACGTATAACGTTATAACGTTATACCATATAACGTAATACATTATAACGTTATACCTTATAACGTTGTACTACATAAAGAAATACGTTATAACGTTATTCCATATAACGTAATACGTTATATCGTTATACCATATAACGTTGTACCATATAACGTAATACGTTATAACGTTGTACCATATAACGTAATACGTTATAACGTTATGCCGTATAACGTAATACGTTATAACGTTGTACCATATAACGTATTACGTTATAACGTTATACCTTATAACGTTATACCATATAACGTAATACGTTATAACGTTATACCTTATAACGTTGTACTACATAAATTAATACGTTATAACGTTATACCATATAACGTAATACGTTATAACGTTATACCATATAACGGTATACCATATAACGGTATACCATATAACGTAATTCGTTATAACGTTGTACCATATAACGTAATACGTTATAACGTTATACCATATAACGTAATACGTTATAACGTTATACCGTATAACGTAATACGTTATAACGTTGTACCATATAACGTATTACGTCATAACGTTATACCTTATAACGTTATACCATATAACGTAATACGTTATAACGTTATACCTTATAACGTTGTACTACATAAATTAATACGTTATAACGTTGTACCTCATAACGTAATACGTTATAACGATATACCATATAACGTAATACGTTATAACGTTATACCATTTAACGTTATAGTATATAACGTATTACGTTATAACGTTGTACCATATAACGTTATACTATATAACGTATTACGTTATAACGTTATACCATATAACGTAATACGTTATAACGTTGTACCATATAACGTATTACGTTATAACGTTATACCTTATAACGTTGTACTACATAACGTAATACGTGATAACGTTATACCGTATAACGTTGTACTACATAACGTAATACGTTATAACGTTGTACCATATAACGTAATACTTTATAACGTTGTACCATATAACGTAATACGTTATAACGTTATACCGTATAACGTAATACGTTATAACGTTGTACCATATAACGTATTACGTTATAACGTTATACCTTATAACGTTGTACCACATAACGTAATACGTTATAACGTTGTACCATATAACGTTATACTATATAACGTATTACGTTATAACGTTATACCATATAACGTAATACGTTATAACTTTGTACCATATAACGTAATACGTTATAACGTTATACCTTATAACGTTGTACTACAAAAAGAAATACGTTATAACGTTATACCATATAACGTAATACGTTATATCGTTATACCATATAACGTTGTACTACATAACGTATTACTTTATAACGTTATACCATATAACGTAATACGTTATAACGTTATACCTTATAACGTTGTACTACAAAAAGAAATACGTTATAACGTTATACCATATAACGTAATACGTTATATCGTTATACCATATAACGTTGTACTACATAACGTAATACGTTATAACGTTATACCATATAACATAATACGTTATATCGTTATACCTTATAACGTTGTACTACATAACGTAATACGTTATAGCGTTATACCATATAACGTAATACTTTATAACGTTATACCATATAACGTTGTACCATATAACGCATTACGTTATAACGTTATACCTTATAACGTTGTACTACATAACGTAATACGTGATAACGTTGTACCATATAACGTATTACGTTATAACGTTATACCATTTAACGTTATAGTATATAACGTATTACGTTATAACGTTGTACCATATAACGTTATACTATATAACGTATAACGTTATAACGTTATACCATATAACGTAATACATTATAACGTTATACCTTATAACGTTGTACTACATAAAGAAATACGTTATAACGTTATTCCATATAACGTAATACGTTATATCGTTATACCATATAACGTTGTACCATATAACGTAATACGTTATAACGTTGTACCATATAACGTAATACGTTATAACGTTATGCCGTATAACGTAATACGTTATAACGTTGTACCATATAACGTATTACGTTATAACGTTATACCTTATAACGTTATACCATATAACGTAATACGTTATAACGTTATACCTTATAACGTTGTACTACATAAATTAATACGTTATAACGTTATACCATATAACGTAATACGTTATAACGTTATACCATATAACGGTATACCATATAACGGTATACCATATAACGTAATTCGTTATAACGTTGTACCATATAACGTAATACGTTATAACGTTATACCATATAACGTAATACGTTATAACGTTATACCGTATAACGTAATACGTTATAACGTTGTACCATATAACGTATTACGTCATAACGTTATACCTTATAACGTTATACCATATAACGTAATACGTTATAACGTTATACCTTATAACGTTGTACTACATAAATTAATACGTTATAACGTTGTACCTCATAACGTAATACGTTATAACGATATACCATATAACGTAATACGTTATAACGTTATACCATTTAACGTTATAGTATATAACGTATTACGTTATAACGTTGTACCATATAACGTTATACTATATAACGTATTACGTTATAACGTTATACCATATAACGTAATACGTTATAACGTTGTACCATATAACGTATTACGTTATAACGTTATACCTTATAACGTTGTACTACATAACGTAATACGTGATAACGTTATACCGTATAACGTTGTACTACATAACGTAATACGTTATAACGTTGTACCATATAACGTAATACTTTATAACGTTGTACCATATAACGTAATACGTTATAACGTTATACCGTATAACGTAATACGTTATAACGTTGTACCATATAACGTATTACGTTATAACGTTATACCTTATAACGTTGTACCACATAACGTAATACGTTATAACGTTGTACCATATAACGTTATACTATATAACGTATTACGTTATAACGTTATACCATATAACGTAATACGTTATAACTTTGTACCATATAACGTATTACGTTATAACGTTATACCTTATAACGTTGTACTACATAACGTAATACGTGATAACGTTGTACCATATAACGTATTACGTTATAACGTTATACCATTTAACGTTATAGTATATAACGTTTTACGTTATAACGTTGTACCATATAACGTTATACTATATAACGTATTACGTTATAACGTTATACCATATAACGTAATACGTTATAACGTTATACCTTATAACGTTGTACTACATAAAGAAATACGTTATAACGTTATACCATATAACGTAATACGTTATATCGTTATACCATATAACGTTGTACTACATAACGTAATACGTTATAACGTTATACCATATAACATAATACGTTATATCGTTATACCTTATAACGTTGTACTACATAAAGTAATGCGTTATAACGTTATACCATATAACGTAATACGTTATAACGTTGTACCATATAACGTAATACGTTATAACGTTGTACCATATAACGTTGTACTACATAACGAAATACGTTATAACGTTGTACCATATAACGTAATACGTTATAACGTTATACCTTATAACGTTGTACTACATAAAGGAATACGTTATAACGTTATACCATATAACGTAATACGTTATAACGTTGTACCATATAACGTATTACGTTATAACGTTATACCTTATAACCTTGTACTACATAACGTAATACGTTATAACGTTGTACCATATAACGTAATACGTTGTAACGTTGTACGATATAACGTAATACGTTATAACGTTGTACCATATAACGTAATACGTTATAACGTTGTACCATATAACGTAATACGTTATAACGTTATACCGTATAACGTAATACGTTATAACGTTATACCATATAACGTAATACGTTATAACGTTGCACCATATAACGTAATACGTTATAACGTTGTACCATATAACGTAATACGTTATAACGTTATACCATATAACGTAATACGTTATAACGTTATACCTTATAACGTTGTACTACATAAAGAAATACGTTATAACGTTATACCATATAACGTAATACGTTATATCGTTATACCATATAACGTTATACTATATAACGTAATACGTTATAACGTTATACCATATAACATAATACGTTATATCGTTATACCTTATAACGTTGTACTACATAAAGTAATACGTTATAGCGTTATACCATATAACGTAATACTTTATAACGTTATACCATATAACGTTGTACCATATAACGTATTACGTTATAACGTTATACCTTATAACGTTGTACTACATAACGTAATACGTTATAACGTTATACCTTATAACGTTGTACCTCATAATGTAATACGTTATAACGTTATACCATATAACGTAATACGTTATAATATTATACCATTTAACGTTATAGTATATAACGTATTACGTTATTACGTTGTACCATATAACGTTATACTATATAACGTAATACGTTATAACGTTATACAATATAACGTAATACGTTATAACGTTGTACCATATAACGTATTACGTTATAACGTTATACCTTATAACCTTGTACTACATAACGTAATACGTTATAACGTTGTACCATATAAGGTAATAAGTTATAACGTTGTACCATATAACGTATTGCGTTATAACGTTGTACCATATTACGTATTACGTTATAACGTTATACCATATAACGTAATACGTTATAACGTTGTACCATATAACGTAATACGTTATAACGTTGTACCATATAACGTAATACGTTATAACGTTGTACCATATAACGTAATACGTTATAACGTTGTACCATATAACGTAATACGTTATAACGTTACACCGTATAACGTAATACGTTATAACGTTATACCATATAACGTAATACGTTATAACGTTGCACCATATAACGTAATACGTTATAACGTTGTACCATATAACGTAATACGTTATAACGTTATACCTTATAACGTTGTACTACATAAAGAAATACGTTATAACGTTATACCATATAACGTAATACGTTATATCGTTATACCATATAACGTTATACTATATAACGTAATACGTTATAACGTTATACCATATAACGTAATACGTTATAACGTTGTACCATATAACGTATTACGTTATAACGTTATACCTTATAACCTTGTACTACATAACGTAATACGTTATAACGTTGTACCATATAACGTAATACGTTATAACGTTATACCGTATAACGTAATACGTTATAACGTTGTACCATATAACGTATTACGTTATAACGTTATACCTTATAACGTTGTACTACATAACGTAACACGTTATAACGTTATACCATATAACGTAATACGTTATAACGTTATACCATATAACGTAATACGTTATAACGTTGTACCATATAACGTATTACGTTATAACGTTATACCATTTAACGTTATAGTATATAACGTATTACGTTATAACGTTGTACCATATAACGTTGTACTACATAAAGAAATACGTTATAACGTTATTCCATATAACGTAATACGTTATATCGTTATACCATATAACGTTGTACCATATAACGTAATACGTTATAACGTTGTACCATATAACGTAATACGTTATAACGTTATGCCGTATAACGTAATACGTTATAACGTTGTACCATATAACGTAATACGTTATAACGTTATACCTTATAACGTTGTACTACAAAAAGAAATACGTTATAACGTTATACCATATAACGTAATACGTTATATCGTTATACCATATAACGTTGTACTACATAACGTAATACGTTATAACGTTGTACCATATAACGTATTACGTTATAACGTTATACCATTTAACGTTATAGTATATAACGTATTACGTTATAACGTTGTACCATATAACGTTATACTATATAACGTATTACGTTATAACGTTATACCATATAACGTAATACATTATAACGTTATACCTTATATCGTTGTACTACATAAATTAATACGTTATAACGTTATACCATATAACGTAATACGTTATAACGTTATACCATATAACGGTATACCATATAACGGTATACCATATAACGTAATTCGTTATAACGTTGTACCATATAACGTAATACGTTATAACGTTATACCATATAACGTAATACGTTATAACGTTATACCGTATAACGTAATACGTTATAACGTTGTACCATATAACGTATTACGTCATAACGTTATACCTTATAACGTTATACCATATAACGTAATAAGTTATAACGTTATACCTTATAACGTTGTACTACATAAATTAATACGTTATAACGTTGTACCTCATAACGTAATACGTTATAACGATATACCATATAACGTAATACGTTATAACGTTATACCATTTAACGTTATAGTATATAACGTATTACGTTATAACGTTGTACCATATAACGTTATACTATATAACGTATTACGTTATAACGTTATACCATATAACGTAATACGTTATAACGTTGTACCATATAACGTATTACGTTATAACGTTATACCATTTAACGTTATAGTATATAACGTATTACGTTATAACGTTGTACCATATAACGTTGTACTACATAAAGAAATACGTTATAACGTTGTACCATATAACGTAATACGTTATAACGTTATACCTTATAACGTTGTACTACAAAAAGAAATACGTTATAACGTTATACCATATAACGTAATACGTTATATCGTTATACCATATAACGTTGTACTACATAACGTAATACGTTATAACGTTGTACCATATAACGTATTACGTTATAACGTTATACCATTTAACGTTATAGTATATAACGTATTACGTTATAACGTTGTACCATATAACGTTATACTATATAACGTATTACGTTATAACGTTATACCATATAACGTAATACATTATAACGTTATACCTTATAACGTTGTACTACATAAAGAAATACGTTATAACGTTATTCCATATAACGTAATACGTTATATCGTTATACCATATAACGTTGTACCATATAACGTAATACGTTATAACGTTGTACCATATAACGTAATACGTTATAACGTTATGCCGTATAACGTAATACGTTATAACGTTGTACCATATAACGTATTACGTTATAACGTTATACCTTATAACGTTATACCATATAACGTAATACGTTATAACGTTATACCTTATATCGTTGTACTACATAAATTAATACGTTATAACGTTATACCATATAACGTAATACGTTATAACGTTATACCATATAACGGTATACCATATAACGGTATACCATATAACGTAATTCGTTATAACGTTGTACCATATAACGTAATACGTTATAACGTTATACCATATAACGTAATACGTTATAACGTTATACCGTATAACGTAATACGTTATAACGTTGTACCATATAACGTATTACGTCATAACGTTATACCTTATAACGTTATACCATATAACGTAATAAGTTATAACGTTATACCTTATAACGTTGTACTACATAAATTAATACGTTATAACGTTGTACCTCATAACGTAATACGTTATAACGATATACCATATAACGTAATACGTTATAACGTTATACCATTTAACGTTATAGTATATAACGTATTACGTTATAACGTTGTACCATATAACGTTATACTATATAACGTATTACGTTATAACGTTATACCATATAACGTAATACGTTATAACGTTGTACCATATAACGTATTACGTTATAACGTTATACCTTATAACGTTGTACTACATAACGTAATACGTGATAACGTTATACCGTATAACGTTGTACTACATAACGTAATACGTTATAACGTTGTACCATATAACGTAATACTTTATAACGTTGTACCATATAACGTAATACGTTATAACGTTATACCGTATAACGTAATACGTTATAACGTTGTACCATATAACGTATTACGTTATAACGTTATGCCTTATAACGTTGTACCACATAACGTAATACGTTATAACGTTATAGCTTATAACGTTGTACTACATAACGTAATACGTTATAACGTTATACCATATAACGTAATACGTTATAACGTTATACCATATAACGTAATACGTTAAAAGGTTATACCATATAACGTTATACGTTATAACGTTATACCGTTTAACGTTATAGTATATAACGTATTACGTTATAACGTTGTACCATATAACGTTATACTATATAACGTATTACGTTATAACGTTATACCATATAACGTAATACGTTATAACTTTGTACCATATAACGTATTACGTTATAACGTTATACCTTATAACGTTGTACTACATAACGTAATACGTGATAACGTTGTACCATATAACGTATTACGTTATAACGTTATACCATTTAACGTTATAGTATATAACGTATTACGTTATAACGTTGTACCATATAACGTTATACTATATAACGTATTACGTTATAACGTTATACCATATAACGTAATACGTTATAACGTTATACCTTATGACGTTGTACTACATAAAGAAATACGTTATAACGTTATACCATATAACGTAATACGTTATATCGTTATACCATATAACGTTGTACTACATAACGTAATACGTTATAACGTTATACCATATAACATAATACGTTATATCGTTATACCTTATAACGTTGTACTACATAAAGTAATGCGTTATAACGTTATACCATATAACGTAATACGTTATAACGTTGTACCATATAACGTAATACGTTATAACGTTGTACCATATAACGTAATACGTTATAACGTTATACCGTATAACGTAATACGTTATAACGTTGTACCATATAACGTATTACGTTATAACGCTATACCTTATAACGTTATACCATATAACGTAATACGTTATAACGTTATACCTTATAACGTTGTACTACATAAATTAATACGTTATAACGTTATACCATATAACGTAATACGTTATAACGTTATACCTTATAACGTTGTACTACATAACGTAATACGTTATAACGTTATACCTTATAACGTTGTACCTCATAACGTAATACGTTATAACGTTATACCATATAACGTAATACGTTATAACGTTATACCATTTAACGTTATAGTATATAACGTACTAGGTTATAACGTTATACCATATAACGGTATACCATATAACGTAATACGTTATAACGTTGTACCATATAACGTAATACGTTATAACGTTATACCATATAACGTAATACGTCATAACGTTATACCATATAACGTAATACGTTATAACGTTATA
The DNA here is from genome assembly GCF_040668555.2 of Bombus flavifrons. Lineage (NCBI taxonomy): Eukaryota > Metazoa > Arthropoda > Insecta > Hymenoptera > Apidae > Bombus > Bombus flavifrons. The sequence continues at coordinate 4,427,926 of NC_138447.1, forward strand.
CCTTATAACGTTGTACTACATAACGTAATACGTTATAACGTTATACCTTATAACGTTGTACCTCATAATGTAATACGTTATAACGTTATACCATATAACGTAATACGTTATAATATTATACCATTTAACGTTATAGTATATAACGTATTACGTTATTACGTTGTACCATATAACGTTATACTATATAACGTATTACGTTATAACGTTATACCATATAACGTAATACGTTATAACGTTGTACCATATAACGTTGTACTACATAACGAAATACGTTATAACGTTGTACCATATAACGTAATACGTTATAACGTTATACCTTATAACGTAGTACTACATAAAGAAATACGTTATAACGTTATACCATATAACGTAATACGTTATATCGTTATACCATATAACGTTATACTATATAACGTAATACGTTATAACGTTATACCATATAACGTAATACGTTATAACGTTGTACCATATAACGTATTACGTTATAACGTTATACCTTATAACCTTGTACTACATAACGTAATACGTTATAACGTTGTACCATATAAGGTAATACGTTATAACGTTGTACCATATAACGTATTGCGTTATAACGTTGTACCATATTACGTATTACGTTATAACGTTATACCATATAACGTAATACGTTATATCGTTGTACCATATAACGTAATACGTTATAACGTTGTACCATATAACGTAATCCGTTATAACGTTGTACCATATAACGTAATACGTTATAACGTTGTACCATATAACGTAATACGTTATAACGTTATACCGTATAACGTAATACGTTATAACGTTATACCATATAACGTAATACGTTATAACGTTGCACCATATAACGTAATACGTTATAACGTTGTACCATATAACGTAATACGTTATAACGTTATACCTTATAACGTTGTACTACATAAAGAAATACGTTATAACGTTATACCATATAACGTAATACGTTATATCGTTATACCATATAACGTTCTACTATATAACGTAATACGTTATAACGTTATACCATATAACGCTATACCTTATAACGTTATACCATATAACGTAATACGTTATAACGTTATACCTTATAACGTTGTACTACATAAATTAATACGTTATAACGTTATACCATATAACGTAATACGTTATAACGTTATACCTTATAACGTTGTACTACATAACGTAATACGTTATAACGTTATACCTTATAACGTTGTACCTCATAACGTAATACGTTATAACGTTATACCATATAACGTAATACGTTATAACGTTATACCATTTAACGTTATAGTATATAACGTACTAGGTTATAACGTTATACCATATAACGGTATACCATATAACGTAATACGTTATAACGTTGTACCATATAACGTAATACGTTATAACGTTATACCATATAACGTAATACGTCATAACGTTATACCATATAACGTAATACGTTATAACGTTATACCTTATAACGTTGTACTACATAACGTAATACGTTATAACGTTATACCTTATAACGTTGTACCTCATAATGTAATACGTTATAACGTTATACCATATAACGTAATACGTTATAATATTATACCATTTAACGTTATAGTATATAACGTATTACGTTATTACGTTGTACCATATAACGTTATACTATATAACGTATTACGTTATAACGTTATACCATATAACGTAATACGTTATAACGTTGTACCATATAACGTTGTACTACATAACGAAATACGTTATAACGTTGTACCATATAACGTAATACGTTATAACGTTATACCTTATAACGTAGTACTACATAAAGAAATACGTTATAACGTTATACCATATAACGTAATACGTTATATCGTTATACCATATAACGTTATACTATATAACGTAATACGTTATAACGTTATACCATATAACGTAATACGTTATAACGTTGTACCATATAACGTATTACGTTATAACGTTATACCTTATAACCTTGTACTACATAACGTAATACGTTATAACGTTGTACCATATAAGGTAATACGTTATAACGTTGTACCATATAACGTATTGCGTTATAACGTTGTACCATATTACGTATTACGTTATAACGTTATACCATATAACGTAATACGTTATATCGTTGTACCATATAACGTAATACGTTATAACGTTGTACCATATAACGTAATCCGTTATAACGTTGTACCATATAACGTAATACGTTATAACGTTGTACCATATAACGTAATACGTTATAACGTTATACCGTATAACGTAATACGTTATAACGTTATACCATATAACGTAATACGTTATAACGTTGCACCATATAACGTAATACGTTATAACGTTGTACCATATAACGTAATACGTTATAACGTTATACCTTATAACGTTGTACTACATAAAGAAATACGTTATAACGTTATACCATATAACGTAATACGTTATATCGTTATACCATATAACGTTCTACTATATAACGTAATACGTTATAACGTTATACCATATAACGTAATACTTTATAACGTTGTACCATATAACGTATTACGTTATAACGTTATACCTTATAACCTTGTACTACATAACGTAATACGTTATAACGTTGTACCATATAACGTAATACGTTATAACGTTATACCGTATAACGTAATACGTTATAACGTTGTACCATATAACGTATTACGTTATAACGTTATACCTTATAACGTTGTACTACATAACGTAACACGTTATAACGTTATACCATATAACGTAATACGTTATAACGTTATACCATATAACGTAATACGTTATAACGTTATACCATATAACGTAATACGTTATAACGTTATACCATATAACGTAATACGTTATATCGTTATACCTTATAACGTTGTACTACATAAAGAAATACGTTATAACGTTATACCATATAACGTAATACGTTATAACGTTATACCATATAACGTTATACCACATAACGTAATACGTTATAACGTTGTACCATATACCGTAATACGTTATAGCGTTGTACCATATAACGTAATACGTTATAACGTTATACCGTATAACGTAATACGTTATAACGTTGTACCATATAACGTATTACGTTATAACGTTATACCTTATAACGTTATACCATATAACGTAATACGTTATAACGTTATACCTTATAACGTTGTACTACATAAATTAATACGTTATAACGTTATACCATATAACGTAATACGTTATAACGTTGTACCATATAACGTATTACGTTATAACGTTATACCTTATAACGTTGTACTACATAACGTAATACGTGATAACGTTGTACCATATAACGTATTACGTTATAACGTTATACCATTTAACGTTATAGTATATAACGTATTACGTTATAACGTTGTACCATATAACGTTATACTATATAACGTATTACGTTATAACGTTATACCATATAACGTAATACGTTATAACGTTATACCTTATAACGTTGTACTACAAAAAGAAATACGTTATAACGTTATACCATATAACGTAATACGTTATATCGTTATACCATATGACGTTGTACTACATAACGTAATACGTTATAACGTTATACCATATAACATAATACGTTATATCGTTATACCTTATAACGTTGTACTACATAAAGTAATACGTTATAACGTTATACCATATAACGTAATACGTTATAACGTTATACCATATAACGTTGTACCATATAACGTATTACGTTATAACGTTATACCTTATAACGTTGTACTACATAACGTAATACGTGATAACGTTGTACCATATAACGTATTACGTTATAACGTTATACCATTTAACGTTATAGTATATAACGTATTACGTTATAACGTTGTACCATATAACGTTATACTATATAACGTATTACGTTATAACGTTATACCATATAACGTAATACGTTATAACGTTATACCTTATAACGTTGTACTACATGAAGAAATACGTTATAACGTTATACCATATAACGTAATACGTTATATCGTTATACCATATAACGTTGTACGATATAACGTAATACGTTATAACGTTGTACCATATAACGTAATACGTTATAACGTTATGCCGTATAACGTAATACGTTATAACGTTGTACTACATAAAGAAATACGTTATAACGTTATACCATATAACGTAATACGTTATATCGTTATACCATATAACGTTATACTATATAACGTAATACGTTATAACGTTATACCATATAACGTAATACGTTATAACGTTGTACCATATAACGTATTACGTTATAACGTTATACCTTATAACCTTGTACTACATAACGTAATACGTTATAACGTTGTACCATATAAGGTAATACGTTATAACGTTGTACCATATAACGTATTGCGTTATAACGTTGTACCATATTACGTATTACGTTATAACGTTATACCATATAACGTAATACGTTATAACGTTGTACCATATAACGTAATACGTTATAACGTTGTACCATATAACGTAATACGTTATAACGTTGTACCATATAACGTAATACGTTATAACGTTGTACCATCTAACGTAATACGTTATAACGTTATACCGTATAACGTAATACGTTATAACGTTATACCATATAACGTAATACGTTATAACGTTGCACCATATAACGTAATACGTTATAACGTTGTACCATATAACGTAATACGTTATAACGTTGTACCTTATAACGTTGTACTACATAAAGAAATACGTTATAACGTTATACCATATAACGTAATACGTTATATCGTTATACCATATAACGTTATACTATATAACGTAATACGTTATAACGTTATACCATATAACGTAATACGTTATAACGTTGTACCATATAACGTATTACGTTATAACGTTATACCTTATTACCTTGTACTACATAACGTAATGCGTTATAACGTTGTACCATATAACGTAATACGTTATAACGTTATACCGTATAACGTAATACGTTATAACGTTGTACCATATAACGTATTACGTTATAACGTTATACCTTATAACGTTGTACTACATAACGTAACACGTTATAACGTTATACCGTATAACGTAATACGTTATAACGTTGTACCATATAACGTATTACGTTATAACGTTATACCTTATAACGTTATACCATATGACGTAATACGTTATAACGTTATACCTTATAACGTTGTACTACATAAATTAATACGTTATAACGTTATACCATATAACGTAATACGTTATAACGTTATACCATATAACGTAATACGTTATAACGTTATATCATATAACGTAATACGTTATATCGTTATACCTTATAACGTTGTACTACATAAAGAAATACGTTATAACGTTATACCATATAACGTAATACGTTATAACGTTATACCATATAACGTTATACCACATAACGTAATACGTTATAACGTTGTACCATATAACGTAATATGTTATAGCGTTGTACCATATAACGTAATACGTTATAACGTTATACCGTATAACGTAATACGTTATAACGTTGTACCATATAACGTATTACGTTATAACGTAATACCTTATAACGTTATACCATATAACGTAATACGTTATAACGTTATACCTTATAACGTTGTACTACATAAATTAATACGTTATAACGTTATACCATATAACGTAATACGTTATAACGTTATACCATATAACGTAATACGTTAAAACGTTATACCATATAACGTTATACGTTATAACGTTATACCATTTAACGTTATTGTATATAACGTATTACGTTATAACGTTGTTCCATATAACGTTATACTATATAACGTATTACGTTATAACGTTATACCATATAACGTAATACGTTATAACGTTGTACCATATAACGTATTACGTTATAACGTTATACCTTATTACGTTGTACTACATAACGTAATACGTGATAACGTTGTACCATATAACGTATTACGTTATAACGTTATACCATTTAACGTTATAGTACATAACGTATTACGTGATTACGTTGTACCATATAACGTTATACTATATAACGTATTACGTTATAACGTTATACCATATAACGTAATACGTTATAACGTTGTACCATATAACGTTGTACTACATAACGTAATACGTGATAACGTTATACCTTATAACGTTGTACTACATAACGTAATACGTTATAACGTTATACCATATAACGTAATACTTTATAACGTTATACCATATAACGTAATACGTTATAACGTTATACCTTATAACGTTGTACTACATAAATTAATACGTTATAACGTTATACCATATAACGTAATACGTTATAACGTTATACCATATAACGTAATACGTTAAAACGTTATACCATATAACGTTATACGTTATAACGTTATACCATTTAACGTTATAGTATATAACGTATTACGTTATAACGTTGTACCATATAACGTTATACTATATAACGTAATACGTTATAACGTTATACCATATAACGTAATACGTTATAACGTTGTACCATATAACGTATTACGTTATAACGTTATACCTTATAACGTTGTACTACATAACGTAATACGTGATAACGTTGTACCATATAACGTATTACGTTATAACGTTATACCATTTAACGTTATAGTATATAACGTATTACGTTATAACGTTGTACCATATAACGTTATACTATATAACGTATTACGTTATAACGTTATACCATATAACGTAATACGTTATAACGTTATACCTTATAACGTTGTACTACAAAAAGAAATACGTTATAACGTTATACCATATAACGTAATACGTTATAACGTTATACCATATAACGTAATACGTTATAACTTTATACCATATAACGTTATACCACATAACGTAATACGTTATAACGTTGTACCATATAACGTAATACGTTATAGCGTTGTACCATATAACGTAATACGTTATAACGTTATACCGTATAACGTAATACGTTATAACGTTGTACCATATAACGTATTACGTTATAACGTTATACCTTATAACGTTATACCATTTAACGTTATAGTATATAACGTATTACGTTATAACATTGTACCATATAACGTTATACTATATAACGTATTACGTTATAACGTTATACCATTTAACGTTATAGTATATAACGTATTACGTTATAACGTTGTACCATATAACGTTATACTATATAACGTATTACGTTATAACGTTATACCATATAACGTAATACGTTATAACGTTATACCTTATAACGTTGTACTACAAAAAGAAATACGTTATAACGTTATACCATATAACGTAATACGTTATAACGTTATACCATATAACGTAATACGTTAAAAAGTTATACCATATAACGTTATACGTTATAACGTTATACCATTTAACGTTATAGTACATAACGTATTACGTTATAACGTTGTACCATATAACGTTATACTATATAACGTATTACGTTATAACGTTATACCATTTAACGTTATAGTATATAACGTATTACGTTATAACGTTGTACCATATAACGTTATACTATATAACGTATTACGTTATAACGTTATACCATATAACGTAATACGTTATAACGTTATACCTTATAACGTTGTACTACAAAAAGAAATACGTTATAACGTTATACCATATAACGTAATACGTTATATCGTTACACCATATAACGTTGTACTACATAACGTAATACGTTATAACGTTATACCATATAACATAATACGTTATATCGTTATACCTTATAACGTTGTACTACATAAAGTAATAAGTTATAACGTTATACCATATAACGTAATACGTTATAACGTTATACCATATAACGTTGTACCATATAACGTATTACGTTATAACGTTATACCTTATAACGTTGTACTACATAACGTAATACGTGATAACGTTGTACCATATAACGTATTACGTTATAACGTTATACCATTTAACGTTATAGTATATAACGTATTACGTTATAACGTTGTACCTTATAACGTTATACCATATAACGTAATACGTTATAACGTTATACCATATAACGTAATACGTTATAACGTTATACCATATAACGTAATACGTTATAACTTTATACCATATAACGTTATACCACATAACGTAATACGTTATAACGTTGTACCATATAACGTAATACGTTATAGCGTTGTACCATATAACGTAATACGTTATAACGTTATACCGTATAACGTAATACGTTATAACGTTGTACCATATAACGTATTACGTTATAACGTTATACCTTATAACGTTATACCATATAACGTAATACTTTATAACGTTATACCTTATAACGTTGTACAACATAAAGTAATACGTTATAATGTTATACCATTTAACGTTATAGTATATAACGTATTACGTTATAACGTTATACCATATAACGGTACACCATATAACGTAATACGTTATAACGTTATACCATATAACGTTATACCACATAACGTAATACGTTATAACGTTGTACCATATAACGTAATACGTTATAGCGTTGTACCATATAACGTAATACGTTATAACGTTATACCGTATAACGTAATACGTTATAACGTTGTACCATATAACGTATTACGTTATAACGTTATACCTTATAACGTTGTATCATATAACGTTATACTATATAACGTATTACGTTATAACGTTATACCATATAACGTAATACGTTATAACGTTGTACCATATAACGTAATACGTTATAACGTTATACCATATAACGTAATACGTTAAAACGTTATACCATATAACGTTGTACCATATAACGTATTACGATATAACGTTATACCTTATAACGTTGCACTACATAACGTAATACGTGATAACGTTGTACCATATAACGTATTACGTTATAACGTTATACCATTTAACGTTATAGTATATAACGTATTACGTTATAACGTTGTACCATATAACGTTATACTATATAACGTATTACGTTATAACGTTATACCTTATAACGTTATACCATATAACGTAATACGTTATAACGTTATACCATATAACGTAATACGTTATAACGTTATACCATATAACGTAATACGTTATATCGTTATACCTTATAACATTGTACTACATAAAGAAATACGTTATAACGTTATACCATATAACGTAATACGTTATAACGTTATACCTTATAACGTTGTACTACATAAAGAAATACGTTATAACCTTGTACCATATAACGTAATACGTTATAACGTTATGCCGTATAACGTAATACGTTATAACGTTGTACCATATAACGTATTACGTTATAACGTTATACCTTATAACGTTATACCATATAACGTAATACGTTATAACGTTATACCATATAACGTAATACGTTATAACGTTATACCATATAACGTAATACGTTATAACGTTATACCATATAACGTAATACGTTATATCGTTATACCTTATAACGTTGTACTACATAAAGAAATACGTTATAACGTTATACCATATAACGTAATACGTTATAACGTTATACCATATAACGTTATACCACATAACGTAATACGTTATAACGTTATACCATTTAACGTTATAGTATATAACGTATTACGTTATAACGTTGTACCATATAACGTTTTACTATATAACGTATTACGTTATAACGTTATACCTCATAACGTTATAGCATATAACGTAATACGTTATAACGTTATACCATATAACGTAATACGTTATAACGTTATACCATATAACGTATTACGTTATATCGTTATACCTTATAACGTTGTACTACATAAAGAAATACGTTATAACGTTATACCGTATAACGTTGTACTACATAACGTAATACGTTATAACGTTATACCATATAACGTAATACGTTATAACGTTGTACCATATAACGTATTACGTTATAACGTTATACCTTATAACGTTGTACTACATAACGTAATACGTGATAACGTTGTACCATATAACGTATTACGTTATAACGTTATACCATTTAACGTTATAGTATATAACGTATTACGTTATAACGTTGTACCATATAACGTTATACTATATAACGTATTACGTTATAACGTTGTACCTTATAACGTTATACCATATAACGTAATACGTTATAACGTTATACCATATAACGTAATACGTTATAACGTTATACCATATAACGTAATACGTTATAACTTTATACCATATAACGTTATACCACATAACGTAATACGTTATAACGTTGTACCATATAACGTAATACGTTATAGCGTTGTACCATATAACGTAATACGTTATAACGTTATACCGTATAACGTAATACGTTATAACGTTGTACCATATAACGTATTACGTTATAACGTTATACCTTATAACGTTATACCATATAACGTAATACTTTATAACGTTATACCTTATAACGTTGTACAACATAAAGTAATACGTTATAACGTTGTACCATATAACGTAATACGTTATAACGTTATACCGTATAACGTAATACGTTATAACGTTGTACCATATAACGTATTACGTTATAACGTTATACCTTATAACGTTGTACCATATAACGTTATACTATATAACGTATTACGTTATAACGTTATACCATATAACGTAATACGTTATAACGTTGTACCATATAACGTAATACGTTATAACTTTATACCATATAACGTTATACCACATAACGTAATACGTTATAACGTTGTACCATATAACGTAATACGTTATAGCGTTGTACCATATAACGTAATACGTTATAACGTTATACCGTATAACGTAATACGTTATAACGTTATACCATATAACGGTACACCATATAACGTAATACGTTATAACGTTATACCATATAACGTAATACGTTATAACGTTATACCATATAACGTAATACGTTATAACGTTATACCATATAACGTAATACGTTATATCGTTATACCTTATAACGTTGTACTACATAAAGAAATACGTTATAACGTTATACCATATAACGTAATACGTTATAACGTTATACCATATAACGTTATACCACATAACGTAATACGTTATAACGTTATACCATTTAACGTTATAGTATATAACGTATTACGTTATAACGTTGTACCATATAACGTTTTACTATATAACGTATTACGTTATAACGTTATACCTTATAACGTTATAGCATATAACGTAATACGTTATAACGTTATACCATATAACGTAATACGTTATAACGTTATACCATATAACGTATTACGTTATATCGTTATACCTTATAACGTTGTACTACATAAAGAAATACGTTATAACGTTATACCGTATAACGTTGTACTACATAACGTAATACGTTATAACGTTGTACCATATAACGTAATACGTTATAACGTTGTACCATATAACGTAATACGTTATAACGTTATACCGTATAACGTAATACGTTATAACGTTTTACCATATAACGTAATACGTTATAACGTTATACCATATAACGTAATACGTTATAACGTTATACCATATAACGTAATACGTTATATCGTTATACCTTATAACGTTGTACTACATAAAGAAATACGTTATAACGTTATACCATATAACGTAATACGTTATAACGTTATACCATATAACGTAATACGTTATATCGTTATACCTTATAACGTTGTACTACATAAAGAAATAAGTTATAACGTTATACCATATAACGTAATACGTTATAACGTTATACCTTATAACGTTGTACTACATAAAGAAATACGTTATAACGTTATACCATATAACGTAATACGTTATAACGTTATACCATATAACGTAATACGTTATATCGTTATACCTTATAACGTTGTACTACATAAAGTAATACGTTATGACGTTATACCATATAACGTAATACGTTATAACGTTATACCATATAACGTTATACCATATAACGTAATACGTTATAACGTTGTACCACATAACGTAATACGTTATAACGTTATACCGTATAACGTAATACGTTATAACGTTGTACCATATAACGTAATACGTTATAACGTTATACCTTATAACGTTGTACTACATAAATTAATACGTTATACCGTTGTACCTCATAACGTAATACGTTATAACGATATACCATATAACGTAATACGTTATAACGTTATACCATTTAACGTTATAGTATATGACGTATTACGTTATAACGTTGTACCATATAACGTTATACTATATAACATATTACGTTATAACGTTATACCATATAACGTAATACGTTATAACGTTGTACCATATAACGTATTACGTTATAACGTTATACCTTATAACGTTGTACTACATAACGTAATACGTGATAACGTTATACCGTATAACGTTGTACTACATAACGTAATACGTTATAACGTTGTACCATATAACGTAATACGTTATAACGTTGTACCATATAACGTAATACGTTATAACGTTATACCGTATAACGTAATACGTTATAACGTTATACCTTATATCGTTGTACTACAAAAAGAAATACGTTATAACGTTATACCATATAACATAATACGTTATATCGTTATACCTTATAACGTTGTACTACATAAAGTAATAAGTTATAACGTTATACCATATAACGTAATACGTTATAACGTTATACCATATAACGTTGTACCATATAACGTATTACGTTATAACGTTATACCTTATAACGTTGTACTACATAACGTAATACGTGATAACGTTGTACCATATAACGTATTACGTTATAACGTTATACCTTATAACGTTGTACTACATAACGTAATACGTTATAACGTTATAGCTTATAACGTTGTACTACATAACGTAATACGTTATAACGTTATACCATATAACGTAATACGTTATAACGTTATACCATATAACGTAATACGTTAAAAAGTTATACCATATAACGTTATGCGTTATAACGTTATACCATTTAACGTTATAGTATATAACGTATTACGTTATAACGTTGTACCATATAACGTTATACTATATAACGTATTACGTTATAACGTTATACCATTTAACGTTATAGTATATAACGTATTACGTTATAACGTTGTACCATATAACGTTATACTATATAACGTATTACGTTATAACGTTATACCATATAACGTAATACGTTATAACGTTATACCTTATAACGTTGTACTACAAAAAGAAATACGTTATAACGTTATACCATATAACGTAATACGTTATATCGTTACACCATATAACGTTGTACTACATAACGTAATACGTTATAACGTTATACCATATAACATAATACGTTATATCGTTATACCTTATAACGTTGTACTACATAAAGTAATAAGTTATAACGTTATACCATATAACGTAATACGTTATAACGTTATACCATATAACGTTGTACCATATAACGTATTACGTTATAACGTTATACCTTATAACGTTGTACTACATAACGTAATACGTGATAACGTTGTACCATATAACGTATTACGTTATAACGTTATACCATTTAACGTTATAGTATATAACGTATTACGTTATAACGTTGTACCATATAACGTTATACTATATAACGTATTACGTTATAACGTTGTACCTTATAACGTTATACCATATAACGTAATACGTTATAACGTTATACCATATAACGTAATACGTTATAACGTTATACCATATAACGTAATACGTTATAACTTTATACCATATAACGTTATACCACATAACGTAATACGTTATAACGTTGTACCATATAACGTAATACGTTATAGCGTTGTACCATATAACGTAATACGTTATAACGTTATACCGTATAACGTAATACGTTATAACGTTATACCATATAACGGTACACCATATAACGTAATACGTTATAACGTTATACCATATAACGTTATACCACATAACGTAATACGTTATAACGTTGTACCATATAACGTAATACGTTATAGCGTTGTACCATATAACGTAATACGTTATAACGTTATACCGTATAACGTAATACGTTATAACGTTGTACCATATAACGTATTACGTTATAACGTTATACCTTATAACGTTATACCATATAACGTAATACGTTATAACGTTATACCTTATAACGTTGTACTACATAAATTAATACGTTATAACGTTATACCATATAACGTAATACGTTATAACGTTATACCATATAACGTAATACGTTAAAACGTTATACCATATAACGTTATACTTTATAACGTTATACCATTTAACGTTATAGTATATAACGTATTACGTTATAACGTTGTACCATATAACGTTATACTATATAACGTATTACGTTATAACGTTATACCATATAACGTAATACGTTATAACGTTGTACCATATAACGTATTACGTTATAACGTTATACCTTATAACGTTGTACTACATAACGTAATACGTGATAACGTTGTACCATATAACGTATTACGTTATAACGTTATACCATTTAACGTTATAGTATATAACGTATTACGTTATAACGTTGTACCATATAACGTTATACTATATAACGTATTACGTTATAACGTTATACCTTATAACGTTGTACTACAAAAAGAAATACGTTATAACGTTATACCATATAACGTAATACGTTATATCGTTACACCATATAACGTTGTACTACATAACGTAATACGTTATAACGTTATACCATATAACATAATACGTTATATCGTTATACCTTATAACGTTGTACTACATAAAGAAATACGTTATAACCTTGTACCATATAACGTAATACGTTATAACGTTATGCCGTATAACGTAATACGTTATAACGTTGTACCATATAACGTATTACGTTATAACGTTATAACTTATAACGTTATACCATATAACGTAATACGTTATAACGTTATACCATATAACGTAATACGTTATAACGTTATACCATATAACGTAATACGTTATAACGTTATACCATATAACGTAATACGTTATATCGTTATACCTTATAACGTTGTACTACATAAAGAAATACGTTATAACGTTATACCATATAACGTAATACGTTATAACGTTATACCATATAACGTTATACCACATAACGTAATACGTTATAACGTTATACCATTTAACGTTATAGTATATAACGTATTACGTTATAACGTTGTACCATATAACGTTTTACTATATAACGTATTACGTTATAACGTTATACCTTATAACGTTATAGCATATAACGTAATACGTTATAACGTTATACCATATAACGTAATACGTTATAACGTTATACCATATAACGTATTACGTTATATCGTTATACCTTATAACGTTGTACTACATAAAGAAATACGTTATAACGTTATACCGTATAACGTTGTACTACATAACGTAATACGTTATAACGTTGTACCATATAACGTAATACGTTATAACGTTGTACCATATAACGTAATACGTTATAACGTTATACCGTATAACGTAATACGTTATAACGTTTTACCATATAACGTAATACGTTATAACGTTATACCATATAACGTAATACGTTATAACGTTATACCATATAACGTAATACGTTATATCGTTATACCTTATAACGTTGTACTACATAAAGAAATACGTTATAACGTTATACCATATAACGTAATACGTTATAACGTTATACCATATAACGTAATACGTTATATCGTTATACCTTATAACGTTGTACTACATAAAGAAATACGTTATAACGTTATACCATATAACGTAATACGTTATAACGTTATACCTTATAACGTTGTACTACATAAAGAAATACGTTATAACGTTATACCATATAACGTAATACGTTATAACGTTATACCATATAACGTAATACGTTATATCGTTATACCTTATAACGTTGTACTACATAAAGTAATACGTTATGACGTTATACCATATAACGTAATACGTTATAACGTTATACCATATAACGTTATACCATATAACGTAATACGTTATAACGTTGTACCACATAACGTAATACGTTATAACGTTATACCGTATAACGTAATACGTTATAACGTTGTACCATATAACGTAATACGTTATAACGTTATACCTTATAACGTTGTACTACATAAATTAATACGTTATACCGTTGTACCTCATAACGTAATACGTTATAACGATATACCATATAACGTAATACGTTATAACGTTATACCATTTAACGTTATAGTATATAACGTATTACGTTATAACGTTGTACCATATAACGTTATACTATATAACATATTACGTTATAACGTTATACCATATAACGTAATACGTTATAACGTTGTACCATATAACGTATTACGTTATAACGTTATACCTTATAACGTTGTACTACATAACGTAATACGTGATAACGTTATACCGTATAACGTTGTACTACATAACGTAATACGTTATAACGTTGTACCATATAACGTAATACGTTATAACGTTGTACCATATAACGTAATACGTTATAACGTTATACCGTATAACGTAATACGTTATAACGTTATACCTTATAACGTTGTACTACAAAAAGAAATACGTTATAACGTTATACCATATAACATAATACGTTATATCGTTATACCTTATAACGTTGTACTACATAAAGTAATAAGTTATAACGTTATACCATATAACGTAATACGTTATAACGTTATACCATATAACGTTGTACCATATAACGTATTACGTTATAACGTTATACCTTATAACGTTGTACTACATAACGTAATACGTGATAACGTTGTACCATATAACGTATTACGTTATAACGTTATACCTTATAACGTTGTACTACATAACGTAATACGTTATAACGTTATAGCTTATAACGTTGTACTACATAACGTAATACGTTATAACGTTATACCATATAACGTAATACGTTATAACGTTATACCATATAACGTAATACGTTAAAAAGTTATACCATATAACGTTATACGTTATAACGTTATACCATTTAACGTTATAGTATATAACGTATTACGTTATAACGTTGTACCATATAACGATATACTATATAACGTATTACGTTATAACGTTATACCATTTAACGTTATAGTATATAACGTATTACGTTATAACGTTGTACCATATAACGTTATACTATATAACGTATTACGTTATAACGTTATACCATATAACGTAATACGTTATAACGTTATACCTTATAACGTTGTACTACAAAAAGAAATACGTTATAACGTTATACCATATAACGTAATACGTTATATCGTTACACCATATAACGTTGTACTACATAACGTAATACGTTATAACGTTATACCATATAACATAATACGTTATATCGTTATACCTTATAACGTTGTACTACATAAAGTAATAAGTTATAACGTTATACCATATAACGTAATACGTTATAACGTTATACCATATAACGTTGTACCATATAACGTATTACGTTATAACGTTATACCTTATAACGTTGTACTACATAACGTAATACGTGATAACGTTGTACCATATAACGTATTACGTTATAACGTTATACCATTTAACGTTATAGTATATAACGTATTACGTTATAACGTTGTACCATATAACGTTATACTATATAACGTATTACGTTATAACGTTGTACCTTATAACGTTATACCATATAACGTAATACGTTATAACGTTATACCATATAACGTAATACGTTATAACGTTATACCATATAACGTAATACGTTATAACTTTATACCATATAACGTTATACCACATAACGTAATACGTTATAACGTTGTACCATATAACGTAATACGTTATAGCGTTGTACCATATAACGTAATACGTTATAACGTTATACCGTATAACGTAATACGTTATAACGTTGTACCATATAACGTATTACGTTATAACGTTATACCTTATAACGTTATACCATATAACGTAATACTTTATAACGTTATACCTTATAACGTTGTACAACATAAAGTAATACGTTATAATGTTATACCATTTAACGTTATAGTATATAACGTATTACGTTATAACGTTATACCATATAACGGTACACCATATAACGTAATACGTTATAAAGTTATACCATATAACGTTATACCACATAACGTAATACGTTATAACGTTGTACCATATAACGTAATACGTTATAGCGTTGTACCATATAACGTAATACGTTATAACGTTATACCGTATAACGTAATACGTTATAACGTTGTACCATATAACGTATTACGTTATAACGTTATACCTTATAACGTTATACCATATAACGTAATACGTTATAACGTTATACCTTATAACGTTGTACTACATAAATTAATACGTTATAACGTTATACCATATAACGTAATACGTTATAACGTTATACCATATAACGTAATACGTTAAAACGTTATACCATATAACGTTATACTTTATAACGTTATACCATTTAACGTTATAGTATATAACGTATTACGTTATAACGTTGTACCATATAACGTTATACTATATAACGTATTACGTTATAACGTTATACCATATAACGTAATACGTTATAACGTTGTACCATATAACGTATTACGTTATAACGTAATACCTTATAACGTTGTACTACATAACGTAATACGTGATAACGTTGTACCATATAACGTATTACGTTATAACGTTATACCATTTAACGTTATAGTATATAACGTATTACGTTATAACGTTGTACCATATAACGTTATACTATATAACGTATTACGTTATAACGTTATACCATATAACGTAATACGTTATAACGTTATACCTTATAACGTTGTACTACAAAAAGAAATACGTTATAACGTTATACCATATAACGTAATACGTTATATCGTTACACCATATAACGTTGTACTACATAACGTAATACGTTATAACGTTATACCATATAACATAATACGTTATATCGTTATACCTTATAACGTTGTACTACATAAAGTAATAAGTTATAACGTTATACCATATAACGTAATACGTTATAACGTTATACCATATAACGTTGTACCATATAACGTATTACGATATAACGTTATACCTTATAACGTTGTACTACATAACGTAATACGTGATAACGTTGTACCATATAACGTATTACGTTATAACGTTATACCATTTAACGTTATAGTATATAACGTATTACGTTATAACGTTGTACCATATAACGTTATACTATATAACGTATTACGTTATAACGTTATACCTTATAACGTTATACCATATAACGTAATACGTTATAACGTTATACCATATAACGTAATACGTTATAACGTTATACCATATAACGTAATACGTTATATCGTTATACCTTATAACATTGTACTACATAAAGAAATACGTTATAACGTTATACCATATAACGTAATACGTTATAACGTTATACCATATAACGTAATACGTTATATCGTTATACCTTATAACGTTGTACTACATAAAGAAATACGTTATAACGTTATACCATATAACGTAATACGTTATAACGTTATACCTTATAACGTTGTACTACATAAAGAAATACGTTATAACCTTGTACCATATAACGTAATACGTTATAACGTTATGCCGTATAACGTAATACGTTATAACGTTGTACCATATAACGTATTACGTTATAACGTTATACCTTATAACGTTATACCATATAACGTAATACGTTATAACGTTATACCATATAACGTAATACGTTATAACGTTATACCATATAACGTAATACGTTATAACGTTATACCATATAACGTAATACGTTATATCGTTATACCTTATAACGTTGTACTACATAAAGAAATACGTTATAACGTTATACCATATAACGTAATACGTTATAACGTTATACCATATAACGTTATACCACATAACGTAATACGTTATAACGTTATACCATTTAACGTTATAGTATATAACGTATTACGTTATAACGTTGTACCATATAACGTTTTACTATATAACGTATTACGTTATAACGTTATACCTTATAACGTTATAGCATATAACGTAATACGTTATAACGTTATACCATATAACGTAATACGTTATAACGTTATACCATATAACGTATTACGTTATATCGTTATACCTTATAACGTTGTACTACATAAAGAAATACGTTATAACGTTATACCGTATAACGTTGTACTACATAACGTAATACGTTATAACGTTGTACCATATAACGTAATACGTTATAACGTTGTACCATATAACGTAATACGTTATAACGTTATACCGTATAACGTAATACGTTATAACGTTGTACCATATAACGTAATACGTTATAACGTCATACCATATAACGTAATACGTTATAACGTTATACCATATAACGTAATACGTTATATCGTTATACCTTATAACGTTGTACTACATAAAGAAATACGTTATAACGTTATACCATATAACGTAATACGTTATAACGTTATACCATATAACGTAATACGTTATAACGTTATACCGTATAACGTAATACGTTATAACGTTGTACCATATAACGTATTACGTTATAACGTTATACCATATAACGTAATACGTTATAACGTTATACCATATAACGTAATACGTTATAACGTTATACCATATAACGTAATACGTTATATCGTTATACCTTATAACATTGTACTACATAAAGAAATACGTTATAACGTTGTACCATATAACGTAATACGTTATAACGTTATACCATATAACGTAATACGTTATATCGTTATACCTTATAACGTTGTACTACATAAAGAAATACGTTATAACGTTATACCATATAACGTAATACGTTATAACGTTATACCTTATAACGTTGTACTACATAAAGAAATACGTTATAACCTTGTACCATATAACGTAATACGTTATAACGTTATACCATATAACGTAATACGTTATATCGTTATACCTTATAACGTTGTACTACATAAAGAAATACGTTATAACGTTATACCATATAACGTAATACGTTATAACGTTATACCATATAACGTAATACGTTAAAACGTTATACCATATAACGTTATACTTTATAACGTTATACCATTTAACGTTATAGTATATAACGTATTACGTTATAACGTTGTACCATATAACGTTATACTATATAACGTATTACGTTATAACGTTATACCATATAACGTAATACGTTATAACGTTGTACCATATAACGTATTACGTTATAACGTTATACCTTATAACGTTGTACTACATAACGTAATACGTGATAACGTTGTACCATATAACGTATTACGTTATAACGTTATACCATTTAACGTTATAGTATATAACGTATTACGTTATAACGTTGTACCATATAACGTTATACTATATAACGTATTACGTTATAACGTTATACCTTATAACGTTGTACTACAAAAAGAAATACGTTATAACGTTATACCATATAACGTAATACGTTATATCGTTACACCATATAACGTTGTACTACATAACGTAATACGTTATAACGTTATACCATATAACATAATACGTTATATCGTTATACCTTATAACGTTGTACTACATAAAGTAATAAGTTATAACGTTATACCATATAACGTAATACGTTATAACGTTATACCATATAACGTTGTACCATATAACGTATTACGTTATAACGTTATACCTTATAACGTTGTACTACATAACGTAATACGTGATAACGTTGTACCATATAACGTATTACGTTATAACGTTATACCATTTAACGTTATAGTATATAACGTATTACGTTATAACGTTGTACCATATAACGTTATACTATATAACGTATTACGTTATAACGTTATACCTTATAACGTTATACCATATAACGTAATACGTTATAACGTTATACCATATAACGTAATACGTTATAACGTTATACCATATAACGTAATACGTTATATCGTTATACCTTATAACATTGTACTACATAAAGAAATACGTTATAACGTTATACCATATAACGTAATACGTTATAACGTTATACCATATAACGTAATACGTTATATCGTTATACCTTATAACGTTGTACTACATAAAGAAATACGTTGTAACGTTATACCATATAACGTAATACGTTATAACGTTATACCTTATAACGTTGTACTACATAAAGAAATACGTTATAACCTTGTACCATATAACGTAATACGTTATAACGTTATGCCGTATAACGTAATACGTTATAACGTTGTACCATATAACGTATTACGTTATAACGTTATACCTTATAACGTTATACCATATAACGTAATACGTTATAACGTTATACCATATAACGTAATACGTTATAACGTTATACCATATAACGTAATACGTTATAACGTTATACCATATAACGTAATACGTTATATCGTTATACCTTATAACGTTGTACTACATAAAGAAATACGTTATAACGTTATACCATATAACGTAATACGTTATAACGTTATACCATATAACGTTATACCACATAACGTAATACGTTATAACGTTATACCATTTAACGTTATAGTATATAACGTATTACGTTATAACGTTGTACCATATAACGTTTTACTATATAACGTATTACGTTATAACGTTATACCTTATAACGTTATAGCATATAACGTAATACGTTATAACGTTATACCATATAACGTAATACGTTATAACGTTATACCATATAACGTATTACGTTATATCGTTATACCTTATAACGTTGTACTACATAAAGAAATACGTTATAACGTTATACCGTATAACGTTGTACTACATAACGTAATACGTTATAACGTTGTACCATATAACGTAATACGTTATAACGTTGTACCATATAACGTAATACGTTATAACGTTATACCGTATAACGTAATACGTTATAACGTTGTACCATATAACGTAATACGTTATAACGTTATACCATATAACGTAATACGTTATAACGTTATACCATATAACGTAATACGTTATATCGTTATACCTTATAACGTTGTACTACATAAAGAAATACGTTATAACGTTATACCATATAACGTAATACGTTATAACGTTATACCATATAACGTAATACGTTATATCGTTATACCTTATAACGTTGTACTACATAAAGAAATACGTTATAACGTTATACCATATAACGTAATACGTTATAACGTTATACCTTATAACGTTGTACTACATAAAGAAATACGTTATAACGTTATACCATATAACGTAATACGTTATAACGTTATACCATATAACGTAATACGTTATATCGTTATACCTTATAACGTTGTACTACATAAAGTAATACGTTATGACGTTATACCATATAACGTAATACGTTATAACGTTATACCATATAACGTTATACCATATAACGTAATACGTTATAACGTTGTACCACATAACGTAATACGTTATAACGTTATACCGTATAACGTAATACGTTATAACGTTGTACCATATAACGTAATACGTTATAACGTTATACCTTATAACGTTGTACTACATAAATTAATACGTTATACCGTTGTACCTCATAACGTAATACGTTATAACGATATACCATTTAACGTTATAGTATATAACGTATTACGTTATAACGTTGTACCATATAACGTTATACTATATAACGTATTACGTTATAACGTTATACCATATAACGTAATACGTTATAACGTTGTACCATATAACGTATTACGTTATAACGTTATACCTTATAACGTTGTACTACATAACGTAATACGTGATAACGTTATACCGTATAACGTTGTACTACATAACGTAATACGTTATAACGTTGTACCATATAACGTAATACGTTATAACGTTGTACCATATAACGTAATACGTTATAACGTTATACCGTATAACGTAATACGTTATAACGTTGTACCATATAACGTATTACGTTATAACGTTATACCTTATAACGTTGTACTACATAACGTAATACGTTATAACGTTATAGCTTATAACGTCGTACTACATAACGTAATACGTTATAACGTTATACCATATAACGTAATACGTTATAACGTTATACCATATAACGTAATACGTTAAAAAGTTATACCATATAACGTTATACGTTATAACGTTATACCATTTAACGTTATAGTATATAACGTATTACGTTATAACGTTGTACCATATAACGTTATACTATATAACGTATTACGTTATAACGTTATACCATTTAACGTTATAGTATATAACGTATTACGTTATAACGTTGTACCATATAACGTTATACTATATAACGTATTACGTTATAACGTTATACCATATAACGTAATACGTTATAACGTTATACCTTATAACGTTGTACTACATAAAGAAATACGTTATAACGTTATACCATATAACGTAATACGTTATATCGTTATACCATATAACGTTGTACTACATAACGTAATACGTTATAACGTTATACCATATAACATAATACGTTATATCGTTATACCCTATAACGTTGTACTACATAAAGTAATACGTTATAACGTTATACCATATAACGTAATACGTTATAACGTTGTACCATATAACGTAATACTTTATAACGTTGTACCATATAACGTAATACGTTATAACGTTATACCGTATAACGTAATACGTTATAACGTTGTACCATATAACGTATTACGTTATAACGCTATACCTTATAACGTTATACCATATAACGTAATACGTTATAACGTTATACCTTATAACGTTGTACTACATAAATTAATACGTTATAACGTTATACCATATAACGTAATACGTTATATCGTTATACCATATAACGTCGTACTACATAACGTAATACGTTATAACGTTATACCATATAACATAATACGTTATATCGTTATACCTTATAACGTTGTACTACATAAAGTAATACGTTATAACGTTATACCATATAACGTAATACGTTATAACGTTGTACCATATAACGTAATACTTTATAACGTTGTACCATATAACGTAATACGTTATAACGTTATACCGTATAACGTAATACGTTATAACGTTATACCATATAACGTGATACGTTATAACGTTATACCATATAACGTTATACTATATAACGTAATATGTTATAACGTTATACCATACAACGTAATACGTTATAACGTTGTACCATATAACGTATTACGTTATAACGTTATACCTCATAACGTTGTACTACATAACGTAATACGTTATAACGTTATACAATATAACATAATACGTTATATCGTTATACCTTATAACGTTGTACCACATAAAGTAGTACGTTATAACGTTATACCATATAACGTAATACGTTATAACGTTATACCTTATAACGTTGTACAACATAACGTAATACGTTATAACGTTATACCTTATAACGTTGTACCTCATAACGTAATACGTTATAACGTTATACCATATAACGTAATACGTTATAACGTTATACCTTATAACGTTGTACTACATAACGTAATACGTTATAACGTTATACCTTATAACGTTGTACCTCATAACGTAATACGTTATAACGTTATACCATATAACGTAATACGTTATAACGTTATACCTTATAACGTTGTACTACATAAAGTAATACGTTATAACGTTATACCATATAACGTAATACGTTATAACGTTATACCATATAGCGTAATACGTTATAACGTTATACCATATAACGTTATACTATATAACGTAATATGTTATAACGTTATACCATACAACGTAATACGTTATAACGTTGTACCATATAACGTATTACGTTATAACGTTATACCTTATAACGTTGTACTACATAACGTAATACGTTATAACGTTATACCATATAACATAATACGTTATATCGTTATACCTTATAACGTTGTACCACATAAAGTAATACGTTATAACGTTATACCATATAACGTAATACGTTATAACGTTATACCATATAACGTTATACCATATACCGTAATACGTTATAACGTTGTACCATATAACGTAATACGTTATAACGTTGTACCATGTAACTTAATACGTTATAACGTTGTACCATATAACGTAATACGTTATAACGTTATACGTTATAACGTTATACCATTTAACGTTATAGTATATAACGTATTACGTTATAACGTTGTACCATATAACGTTATACTATATAACGTATTACGTTATAACGTTGTACCATATAACGTTATACTATATAACGTATTACGTTATAACGTTATACCATATAACGTAATACGTTATAACGTTATACCTTATAACGTTGTACTACAAAAAGAAATACGTTATAACGTTATACCATATAACGTAATACGTTATATCGTTACACCATATAACGTTGTACTACATAACGTAATACGTTATAACGTTATACCATATAACATAATACGTTATATCGTTATACCTTATAACGTTGTACTACATAAAGTAATAAGTTATAACGTTATACCATATAACGTAATACGTTATAACGTTATACCATATAACGTTGTACCATATAACGTATTACGTTATAACGTTATACCTTATAACGTTGTACTACATAACGTAATACGTGATAACGTTGTACCATATAACGTATTACGTTATAACGTTATACCATTTAACGTTATAGTATATAACGTATTACGTTATAACGTTGTACCATATAACGTTATACTATATAACGTATTACGTTATAACGTTGTACCTTATAACGTTATACCATATAACGTAATACGTTATAACGTTATACCATATAACGTAATACGTTATAACTTTATACCATATAACGTTATACCACATAACGTAATACGTTATAACGTTGTACCATATAACGTAATACGTTATAGCGTTGTACCATATAACGTAATACGTTATAACGTTATACCGTATAACGTAATACGTTATAACGTTGTACCATATAACGTATTACGTTATAACGTTATACCTTATAACGTTATACCATATAACGTAATACTTTATAACGTTATACCTTATAACGTTGTACAACATAAAGTAATACGTTATAATGTTATACCATTTAACGTTATAGTATATAACGTATTACGTTATAACGTTATACCATATAACGGTACACCATATAACGTAATACGTTATAACGTTATACCATATAACGTTATACCACATAACGTAATACGTTATAACGTTGTACCATATAACATAATACGTTATAGCGTTGTACCATATAACGTAATAGGTTATAACGTTATACCGTATAACGTAATACGTTATAACGTTGTACCATATAACGTATTACGTTATAACGTTATACCTTATAACGTTATACCATATAACGTAATACGTTATAACGTTATACCTTATAACGTTGTACTACATAAATTAATACGTTATAACGTTATACCATATAACGTAATATGTTATAACGTTATACCATATAACGTAATACGTTAAAACGTTATACCATATAACGTTATACGTTATAACGTTATACCATTTAACGTTATAGTATATAACGTATTACGTTATAACGTTGTACCATATAACGTTATACTATATAACGTATTACGTTATAACGTTATACCATATAACGTAATACGTTATAACGTTGTACCATATAACGTATTACGTTATAACGTTATACCTTATAACGTTGTACTACATAACGTAATACGTGATAACGTTGTACCATATAACGTATTACGTTATAACGTTATACCATTTAACGTTATAGTATATAACGTATTACGTTATAACGTTGTACCATATAACGTTATACTATATAACGTATTACGTTATAACGTTGTACCTTATAACGTTATACCATATAACGTAATACGTTATAACGTTATACCATATAACGTAATACGTTATAACGTTATACCATATAACGTAATACGTTATAACTTTATACCATATAACGTTATACCACATAACGTAATACGTTATAACGTTGTACCATATAACGTAATACGTTATAGCGTTGTACCATATAACGTAATACGTTATAACGTTATACCGTATAACGTAATACGTTATAACGTTGTACCATATAACGTATTACGTTATAACGTTATACCTTATAACGTTATACCATATAACGTAATACTTTATAACGTTATACCCTATAACGTTGTACAACATAAAGTAATACGTTATAATGTTATACCATTTAACGTTATAGTATATAACGTATTACGTTATAACGTTATACCATATAACGGTACACCATATAACGTAATACGTTATAACGTTATACCATATAACGTTATACCACATAACGTAATACGTTATAACGTTGTACCATATAACGTAATACGTTATAGCGTTGTACCATATAACGTAATAGGTTATAACGTTATACCGTATAACGTAATACGTTATAACGTTGTACCATATAACGTATTACGTTATAACGTTATACCTTATAACGTTATACCATATAACGTAATACGTTATAACGTTATACCTTATAACGTTGTACTACATAAATTAATACGTTATAACGTTATACCATATAACGTAATATGTTATAACGTTATACCATATAACGTAATACGTTAAAACGTTATACCATATAACGTTATACGTTATAACGTTATACCATTTAACGTTATAGTATATAACGTATTACGTTATAACGTTGTACCATATAACGTTATACTATATAACGTATTACGTTATAACGTTATACCATATAACGTAATACGTTATAACGTTGTACCATATAACGTATTACGTTATAACGTTATACCTTATAACGTTGTACTACATAACGTAATACGTGATAACGTTGTACCATATAACGTATTACGTTATAACGTTATACCATTTAACGTTATAGCATATAACGTATTACGTTATAACGTTGTACCATATAACGTTATACTATATAACGTATTACGTTATAACGTTATACCATATAACGTAATACGTTATAACGTTATACCTTATAACGTTGTACTACAAAAAGAAATACGTTATAACGTTATACCATATAACGTAATACGTTATATCGTTACACCATATAACGTTGTACTACATAACGTAATACGTTATAACGTTATACCATATAACATAATACGTTATATCGTTATACCTTATAACGTTGTACTACATAAAGTAATAAGTTATAACGTTATACCATATAACGTAATACGTTATAACGTTATACCATATAACGTTGTACCATATAACGTATTACGTTATAACGTTATACCTTATAACGTTGTACTACATAACGTAATACGTGATAACGTTGTACCATATAACGTATTACGTTATAACGTTATACCATTTAACGTTATAGTATATAACGTATTACGTTATAACGTTGTACCATATAACGTTATACTATATAACGTATTACGTTATAACGTTATACCTTATAACGTTATACCATATAACGTAATACGTTATAACGTTATACCATATAACGTAATACGTTATAACGTTATACCATATAACGTAATACGTTATATCGTTATACCTTATAACATTGTACTACATAAAGAAATACGTTATAACGTTATACCATATAACGTAATACGTTATAACGTTATACCATATAACGTAATACGTTATATCGTTATACCTTATAACGTTGTACTACATAAAGGAATACGTTATAACGTTATACCATATAACGTAATACGTTATAACGTTATACCTTATAACGTTGTACTACATAAAGAAATACGTTATAACCTTGTACCATATAACGTAATACGTTATAACGTTATGCCGTATAACGTAATACGTTATAACGTTGTACCATATAACGTATTACGTTATAACGTTATACCTTATAACGTTATACCATATAACGTAATACGTTATAACGTTGTACCATATAACGTAATACGTTATAACGTTATACCTTATAACGTTGTACTACATAAATTAATACGTTATACCGTTGTACCTCATAACGTAATACGTTATAACGATATACCATATAACGTAATACGTTATAACGTTATACCATTTAACGTTATAGTATATAACGTATTACGTTATAACGTTGTACCATATAACGTTATACTATATAACGTATTACGTTATAACGTTATACCATATAACGTAATACGTTATAACGTTGTACCATATAACGTATTACGTTATAACGTTATACCTTATAACGTTGTACTACATAACGTAATACGTGATAACGTTATACCGTATAACGTTGTACTACATAACGTAATACGTTATAACGTTGTACCATATAACGTAATACGTTATAACGTTGTACCATATAACGTAATACGTTATAACGTTATACCGTATAACGTAATACGTTATAACGTTGTACCATATAACGTATTACGTTATAACGTTATACCTTATAACGTTGTACTACATAACGTAATACGTTATAACGTTATAGCTTATAACGTTGTACTACATAACGTAATACGTTATAACGTTATACCATATAACGTAATACGTTATAACGTTATACCATATAACGTAATACGTTAAAAAGTTATACCATATAACGTTATACGTTATAACGTTATACCATTTAACGTTATAGTATATAACGTATTACGTTATAACGTTGTACCATATAACGTTATACTATATAACGTATTACGTTATAACGTTATACCATTTAACGTTATAGTATATAACGTATTACGTTATAACGTTGTACCATATAACGTTATACTATATAACGTATTACGTTATAACGTTATACCATATAACGTAATACGTTATAACGTTATACCTTATAACGTTGTACTACATAAAGAAATACGTTATAACGTTATACCATATAACGTAATACGTTATATCGTTATACCATATAACGTTGTACTACATAACGTAATACGTTATAACGTTATACCATATAACATAATACGTTATATCGTTATACCTTATAACGTTGTACTACATAAAGTAATACGTTATAACGTTATACCATATAACGTAATACGTTATAACGTTGTACCATATAACGTAATACTTTATAACGTTGTACCATATAACGTAATACGTTATAACGTTATACCGTATAACGTAATACGTTATAACGTTGTACCATATAACGTATTACGTTATAACGCTATACCTTATAACGTTATACCATATAACGTAATACGTTATAACGTTCTACCTTATAACGTTGTACTACATAAATTAATACGTTATAACGTTATACCATATAACGTAATACGTTATATCGTTATACCATATAACGTTATACTATATAACGTATTACGTTATAACGTTATACCATATAACGTAATACGTTATAACGTTATACCTTATAACGTTGTACTACATAAAGAAATACGTTATAACGTTATACCATATAACGTAATACGTTATATCGTTATACCATATAACGTCGTACTACATAACGTAATACGTTATAACGTTATACCATATAACATAATACGTTATATCGTTATACCTTATAACGTTGTACTACATAAAGTAATACGTTATAACGTTATACCATATAACGTAATACGTTATAACGTTGTACCATATAACGTAATACTTTATAACGTTGTACCATATAACGTAATACGTTATAACGTTATACCATATAACGTAATACGTTATAACGTTATACCATATAACGTAATACGTTATAACGTTATACCATATAACGTTATACTATATAACGTAATATGTTATAACGTTATACCATATAACGTAATACGTTATAACGTTATACCTTATAACGTTGTACTACATAAAGAAATACGTTATAACGTTATACCATATAACGTAATACGTTATATCGTTATACCATATAACGTTATACTATATAACGTATTACGTTATAACGTTATACCATATAACGTAATACGTTATAACGTTATACCTTATAACGTTGTACTACATAAAGTAATACGTTATAACGTTATACCATATAACGTAATACGTTATAACGTTGTACCATATAACGTAATACTTTATAACGTTGTACCATATAACGTAATACGTTATAACGTTATACCATATAACGTAATACGTTATAACGTTATACCATATAACGTAATACGTTATAACGTTATACCATATAACGTTATACTATATAACGTAATATGTTATAACGTTATACCATACAACGTAATACGTTATAACGTTGTACAATATAACGTATTACGTTATAACGTTATACCTCATAACGTTGTACTACATAACGTAATACGTTATAACGTTATACCATATAACATAATACGTTATATCGTTATACCTTATAACGTTGTACCACATAAAGTAATACGTTATAACGTTATACCATATAACGTAATACGTTATAACGTTATACCTTATAACGTTGTACTACATAACGTAATACGTTATAACGTTATACCTTATAACGTTGTACCTCATAACGTAATACGTTATAACGTTATACCATATAACGTAATACGTTATAACGTTATACCTTATAACGTTGTACTACATAACGTAATACGTTATAACGTTATACCTTATAACGTTGTACCTCATAACGTAATACGTTATAACGTTATACCATATAACGTAATACGTTATAACGTTATACCTTATAACGTTGTACTACATAAAGTAATACGTTATAACGTTATACCATATAACGTAATACGTTATAACGTTATACCATATAGCGTAATACGTTATAACGTTATACCATATAACGTTATACTATATAACGTAATATGTTATAACGTTATACCATACAACGTAATACGTTATAACGTTGTACCATATAACGTATTACGTTATAACGTTATACCTTATAACGTTGTACTACATAACGTAATACGTTATAACGTTATACCATATAACATAATACGTTATATCGTTATACCTTATAACGTTGTACCACATAAAGTAATACGTTATAACGTTATACCATATAACGTAATACGTTATAACGTTATACCATATAACGTTATACCATATACCGTAATACGTTATAACGTTGTACCATATAACGTAATACGTTATAACGTTGTACCATGTAACTTAATACGTTATAACGTTGTACCATGTAACGTAATACGTTATAACGTTGTACCATATGACGTAATACGTTATAACGTTATACCGTATAACGTAATACGTTATAACGTTGTACTACATAACGTAATACGTTATAACGTTATACCTTATAACGTTATACTACATAACGCAATACGTTATAACGTTATACCTTATAACGTTGTACCTCATAACGTAATACGTTATAACGTTATACCATATAACGTAATACGTTATAACGTTATACCATTTAACGTTATAGTATATAACGTATTACGTTATAACGTTGTACCATATAACGTTATACTATATAACGTATTACGTTATAACGTTATACCATATAACGTAATACGTTATAACGGTGTACCATATAACGTATTACGTTATGACGTAATACGTTATAACGTTGCACCATATAACGTAATACGTTATAACGTTGTACCATGAAACGTAATACGTTATAACGTTGTACCATATAACGTAATACGTTATAATGTTATACCGTATAACGTAATACGTTATAACGTTGTACCATATAACGTATTACGTTATAACGTTATACCTTATAACGTTGTACTACATAACGTAATACGTTATAACGTTGTACTACATAACGTAATACGTTATAACGTTATACCATATAACATAATACGTTATATCGTTATACCTAATAACGTTGTACCACATAAAGTAATACGTTATAACGTTATACCATGTAACGTAATACGTTATAACGTTATACCATATAACATAATACGTTATATCGTTATACCTTATAACGTTGTACTACATAAAGTAATACGTTATAACGTTATACCATATAACGTAATACGTTATAACGTTGTACCATATAACGTAATACTTTATAACGTTGTACCATATAACGTAATACGTTATAACGTTATACCGTATAACGTAATACGTTATAACGTTGTACCATATAACGTATTACGTTATAACGCTATACCTTATAACGTTATACCATATAACGTAATACGTTATAACGTTCTACCTTATAACGTTGTACTACATAAATTAATACGTTATAACGTTATACCATATAACGTAATACGTTATATCGTTATACCATATAACGTTATACTATATAACGTATTACGTTATAACGTTATACCATATAACGTAATACGTTATAACGTTATACCTTATAACGTTGTACTACATAAAGAAATACGTTATAACGTTATACCATATAACGTAATACGTTATATCGTTATACCATATAACGTCGTACTACATAACGTAATACGTTATAACGTTATACCATATAACATAATACGTTATATCGTTATACCTTATAACGTTGTACTACATAAAGTAATACGTTATAACGTTATACCATATAACGTAATACGTTATAACGTTGTACCATATAACGTAATACTTTATAACGTTGTACCATATAACGTAATACGTTATAACGTTATACCATATAACGTAATACGTTATAACGTTATACCATATAACGTAATACGTTATAACGTTATACCATATAACGTTATACTATATAACGTAATATGTTATAACGTTATACCATATAACGTAATACGTTATAACGTTATACCTTATAACGTTGTACTACATAAAGAAATACGTTATAACGTTATACCATATAACGTAATACGTTATATCGTTATACCATATAACGTTATACTATATTACGTATTACGTTATAACGTTATACCATATAACGTAATACGTTATAACGTTATACCTTATAACGTTGTACTACATAAAGTAATACGTTATAACGTTATACCATATAACGTAATACGTTATAACGTTGTACCATATAACGTAATACTTTATAACGTTGTACCATATAACGTAATACGTTATAACGTTATACCATATAACGTAATACGTTATAACGTTATACCATATAACGTAATACGTTATAACGTTATACCATATAACGTTATACTATATAACGTAATATGTTATAACGTTATACCATACAACGTAATACGTTATAACGTTGTACAATATAACGTATTACGTTATAACGTTATACCTCATAACGTTGTACTACATAACGTAATACGTTATAACGTTATACCATATAACATAATACGTTATATCGTTATACCTTATAACGTTGTACCACATAAAGTAATACGTTATAACGTTATACCATATAACGTAATACGTTATAACGTTATACCTTATAACGTTGTACTACATAACGTAATACGTTATAACGTTATACCTTATAACGTTGTACCTCATAACGTAATACGTTATAACGTTATACCATATAACGTAATACGTTATAACGTTATACCTTATAACGTTGTACTACATAACGTAATACGTTATAACGTTATACCTTATAACGTTGTACCTCATAACGTAATACGTTATAACGTTATACCATATAACGTAATACGTTATAACGTTATACCTTATAACGTTGTACTACATAAAGTAATACGTTATAACGTTATACCATATAACGTAATACGTTATAACGTTATACCATATAGCGTAATACGTTATAACGTTATACCATATAACGTTATACTATATAACGTAATATGTTATAACGTTATACCATACAACGTAATACGTTATAACGTTGTACCATATAACGTATTACGTTATAACGTTATACCTTATAACGTTGTACTACATAACGTAATACGTTATAACGTTATACCATAT
The DNA here is from genome assembly GCF_040668555.2 of Bombus flavifrons. Lineage (NCBI taxonomy): Eukaryota > Metazoa > Arthropoda > Insecta > Hymenoptera > Apidae > Bombus > Bombus flavifrons. Next base: position 4,463,152 of record NC_138447.1, read on the forward strand.
AACATAATACGTTATATCGTTATACCTTATAACGTTGTACCACATAAAGTAATACGTTATAACGTTATACCATATAACGTAATACGTTATAACGTTATACCATATAACGTTATACCATATACCGTAATACGTTATAACGTTGTACCATATAACGTAATACGTTATAACGTTGTACCATGTAACTTAATACGTTATAACGTTGTACCATGTAACGTAATACGTTATAACGTTGTACCATATGACGTAATACGTTATAACGTTATACCGTATAACGTAATACGTTATAACGTTGTACTACATAACGTAATACGTTATAACGTTATACCTTATAACGTTGTACTACATAACGCAATACGTTATAACGTTATACCTTATAACGTTGTACCTCATAACGTAATACGTTATAACGTTATACCATATAACGTAATACGTTATAACGTTATACCATTTAACGTTATAGTATATAACGTATTACGTTATAACGTTGTACCATATAACGTTATACTATATAACGTATTACGTTATAACGTTATACCATATAACGTAATACGTTATAACGGTGTACCATATAACGTATTACGTTATGACGTAATACGTTATAACGTTGCACCATATAACGTAATACGTTATAACGTTGTACCATGAAACGTAATACGTTATAACGTTGTACCATATAACGTAATACGTTATAATGTTATACCGTATAACGTAATACGTTATAACGTTGTACCATATAACGTATTACGTTATAACGTTATACCTTATAACGTTGTACTACATAACGTAATACGTTATAACGTTGTACTACATAACGTAATACGTTATAACGTTATAGCATATAACATAATACGTTATATCGTTATACCTAATAACGTTGTACCACATAAAGTAATACGTTATAACGTTATACCATGTAACGTAATACGTTATAACGTTATACCATATAACGTAATACGTTATAACGTTGTACCATGTAACGTAATACGTTATAACGTTGTACCATGTAACGTAATACGTTATAACGTTGTACCATATAACGTAATACGTTATAACGTTATACCATATAACGTAATACGTTATAACGTTATACCTTATAACGTTGTACTACATAACGTAATACGTTATAACGTTATGCCATATAGCGTTATACTATATAACGTATTACGTTATACTATATATCGTAATACGTTATAACGTTATACCATATAACGTTATACGTTATAACGTTATACCGTATAACGTAATACGTTAGAACGTTGTACCATATAACGTTGTACTACATAACGTAATACGTTATAACGTTATACCTTATAACGTTGTACTACATAACGTAATACGTTATAACGTTATACCTTACAAAGTTGTACCACATAAAGTAATACGTGATAACGTTGTACTACATAACGTAATACGTTATAACGTTATACCATATAACATAATACGTTATATCGTTATACCTTATAACGTTGTACCACATAAAGTAATACGTTATAACGTTATACCATATAACGTAATACGTTATAACGTTGTACCATATAACGTAATACGTTATAACGTTGTACTACATAACGTAATACGTTATAACGTTATACCATATAACGTAATACGTTATAACGTTATACCTTATAACGTTGTACTACATAACGTAATACGTTATAACGTTATACCTTACAACGTTGTACTACATAAAGAAATACGTTATAACGTTATACCATATAACGTAATACGTTATATCGTTATACCATATAACGTTGTACTACATAACGTAATACGTTATAACGTTATACCATATAACATAATACGTTATATCGTTATACCTCATAACGATGTACTACATAAAGTAACACGTTATAACGTTATACCATTTAACGTAATACGTTATAAAGTTATACCATATAACGTAATACGTTATAACGTTATACCTTATAACGTTGTACTACATAAAGTAATACGTTATAACGTTATACCATATAACGTAATACGTTATAATGTTATACCATATAACGTTATACCATATAACGTCATACGTTATAACGTTGTACCATATAACGTAATACGTTATAACGTTGTACCATATAACGTAATACGTTATAACGTTATACCGTATAACGTAATACGTTATAACGTTGTACCATATAACGTATTACGTTATAACGTTATACCTTATAACGTTATACCATATAACGTAATACGTCATAACGTTATACCATATAACGTAATACGTAATAACGTTACACCTTATAACGTTGTACTACATAACGTAATACGTTATAACGTTATACCTTATAACGTTGTACCTCATAACGTAATACGTTATAACGTTATACCATATAACGTAATACGTTATAACGTTATACCATTTAACGTTATAGTATATAACGTATTACGTTATAACGTTATACCATTTAACGTTATAGTATATAACGTATTACGTTATAACGTTGTGCCATATAACGTTATACTATATAACGTATTACGTTATAACGTTATACCATATAACGTAATACGTTATAACGTTGTACCATATAACGTATTACGTTATGACGTTATACCTTATAACGTTGTACCACATAACGTAATACGTGATAACGTTGTACCATGTAACGTAATACGTTATAAAGTTATACCATATAACGTAATACGTTATAACGTTATACCTTATAACGTTGTACTACATAACGTAATACTTTATAACGTTATACCTTATAACGTTGTACCTCATAACGTAATACGTTATAACGTTATACCATGTAACGTAATACGTTATAACGTTATACCATATAACGTTATACCAAATAACGTAATACGTTATAACGTTGTACCATGTAACGTAATACGTTATAACGTTGTACCATATAACGTAATACGTTATAACGTTATACCATATAACGTAATACGTTATAACGTTATACCATATAACGTAATACGTTATAACGTTATACCATATAACGTAATACGTTATAACGTTGTACCATGTAACGTAATACGTTATAACGTTGTACCATGTAACGTAATACGTTATAACGTTGTACCATATAACGTAATACGTTATAACGTTATACCATATAACGTAATACGTTATAACGTTATACCTTATAACGTTGTACTACATAACGTAATACGTTATAACGTTAAGCCATATAGCGTTATACTATATAACGTATTACGTTATAACGTTATACCATATAACGGAATACGTTATAACGTTGTACCATATAACGTATTACGTTATAACGTTATACCTTATAACGTTGTACTACATAACGTAATACGTTATAACGTTATACCATATAACGTAATACGTTATAACGTTATACCTTATAACGTTGTACTACATAAAGTAATACGTTATAACGTTATACCATATAACGTAATACGTTATAACGTTATACCATATAACGTAATACGTTATAACGTTATACCATATAACGTAATACGTTATAACGTTATACCATATAACGTAATACGTTATAACGTTGTACCATATAACGTTATACTATATAACTTATTACGTTATAACGTTATACCATATAACGTAATACGTTATAACGTTATACCATTTAACGTTATAGTATATAACGTATTACGTTATAACGTTGTACCATATAACGTTATACTATATAACGTATTACGTTATAACGTTATACCATATAACGTAATACGTTATAACGTTGTACCATATAACGTATTACGTTATGACGTTATACCTTATAACGTTGTACCACATAACGTAATACGTGATAACGTTATACCTTATAACGTTGTACTACATAACGTAATACGTTATAACGTATTACGTTAGAACGTTATACCTTATAACGTTGTACTACATAACGTAATACGTTATAACGTTATACCATATAACGTAATACGTTATATCGTTATAACTTATAACGTTGTACCACATAAAGTAATACGTTATAACGTTATACCATATAACGTAATACGTTATAACGTTATACCATATAGCGTTATACCATATAACGTAATACGTTATAACGTTGCACCATATAACGTAATACGTTATAACGTTGTACCATGTAACGTAATACGTTATAACGTTATACCATATAACATAATACGTTATATCGTTATACCTTATAACGTTGTACCACATAAAGTAATACGTTATAACGTTATACCATATAACGTAATACGTTATAACGTTATACCATATAACGTTATACCATATACCGTAATACGTTATAACGTTGTACCATATAACGTAATACGTTATAACGTTGTACCATGTAACTTAATACGTTATAACGTTGTACCATATAACGTAATACGTTATAACGTTATACCGTATAACGTAATACGTTATAACGTTGTACCATATAACGAATTACGTTATAACGTTATACCTTATAACGTTGTACTACATAACGTAATACGTTATAACGTTATACCTTATAACGTTGTACTACATAACGTAATACGTTATAACGTTATACCTTATAACGTTGTACTACATAACGTAATACGATATAACGTTATACCATACAACGTTGTACTACATAACGTAATACGTTATAACGTTATACCATATAACGTAATACGTTATAACGTTATACCATATAACGTAATACGTTATAACGTTATACCTTATAACGTTGTACTACATAACGTAATACGTCATAACGTTATGCCATATAGCGTTATACTATATAACGTATTACGTTATACTATATAACGTAATACGTTATAACGTTATACCATATAACGTTATACCATATAACATAATACGTTATATCGTTATACCTTATAACGTTGTACCACATAAAGTAATACGTTATAACGTTGTACCATATAACGTAATACGTTATAACGTTGTACCATGTAACGTAATACGTTATAACGTTGTACCATATAACGTAATACGTTATAACGTTATACCGTATAACGTAATACGTTATAACGTTGAAACCATATAACGTATTACGTTATGACGTTATACCTTATAACGTTGTACCACATAACGTAATACGTGATAACGTTATACCTTATAACGTTGTACTACATAAAGTAATACGTTATAACGTTACACCATATAACGTAATACGTTATAACGTTATACCATATAACGTAATACGTTATAACGTTATACCATATAACGTTATACTATATAACGTAATATGTTATAACGTTATATCATACAACGTAATACGTTATAACGTTGTACCATATAACGTATTACGTTATGACGTTATACCTTATAACGTTGTACCACATAACGTAATACGTGATAACGTTATACCTTATAACGTTGTACTACATAACGTAATACGTTATAACGATATACCATATAACGTAATACTTTATAACGTTATACCTTATAACGTTGTACTACATAAAGTAATACGTTATAACGTTATACCATATAACGTAATACGTTATAACGTTGTACCATATAACGTAATACGTTATAACGTTGTACCATGTAACGTAATACGTTATAACGTTGTACCATGTAACGTAATACGTTATAACGTTGTACCATGTAACGTAATACGTTATAACGTTATACCTTATAACGTTGTACTACATAACGTAATACGATATAACGTTATACCATACGACGTTGTACTACATAACGTAATACGTTATAACGTTATACCATATAACGTAATACGTTATAACGTTATACCTTATAACGTTGTACTACATAACGTAATACGTTATAACGTTATGCCATATATCGTTATACTATATAACGTATTACGTTATACTATATAACGTAATACGTTATAACGTTATTCCATATAACGTTATACCATATAACATAATACGTTATATCGTTATACCTTATAACGTTGTACCACATAAAGTAATACGTTATAACGTTGTACCATATAACGTAATACGTTATAACGTTGTACTACATAACGTAATACGTTATAACGTTATACCATATAACGTTATACCAAATAACGTAATACGTTATAACGTTGTACCATGTAACGTAATACGTTATAACGTTGTACCATGTAACGTAATACGTTATAACGTTGTACCATATAACGTAATACGTTATAACGTTATACCATATAACGTAATACGTTATAACGTTATACCTTATAACGTTGTACTACATAACGTAATACGTTATAACGTTAAGCCATATAGCGTTATACTATATAACGTATTACGTTATAACGTTATACCATATAACGGAATACGTTATAACGTTGTACCATATAACGTATTACGTTATAACGTTATACCTTATAACGTTGTACTACATAACGTAATACGTTATAACGTTATACCATATAACGTAATACGTTATAACGTTATACCTTATAACGTTGTACTACATAAAGTAATACGTTATAACGTTATACCATATAACGTAATACGTTATAACGTTATACCATATAACGTAATACGTTATAACGTTATACCATATAACGTAATACGTTATAACGTTATACCATATAACGTAATACGTTATAACGTTGTACCATATAACGTTATACTATATAACTTATTACGTTATAACGTTATACCATATAACGTAATACGTTATAACGTTATACCATTTAACGTTATAGTATATAACGTATTACGTTATAACGTTGTACCATATAACGTTATACTATATAACGTATTACGTTATAACGTTATACCATATAACGTAATACGTTATAACGTTGTACCATATAACGTATTACGTTATGACGTTATACCTTATAACGTTGTACCACATAACGTAATACGTGATAACGTTATACCTTATAACGTTGTACTACATAACGTAATACGTTATAACGTATTACGTTAGAACGTTATACCTTATAACGTTGTACTACATAACGTAATACGTTATAACGTTATACCATATAACGTAATACGTTATATCGTTATAACTTATAACGTTGTACCACATAAAGTAATACGTTATAACGTTATACCATATAACGTAATACGTTATAACGTTATACCATATAACGTTATACCATATAACGTAATACGTTATAACGTTGCACCATATAACGTAATACGTTATAACGTTGTACCATGTAACGTAATACGTTATAACGTTATACCATATAACATAATACGTTATATCGTTATACCTTATAACGTTGTACCACATAAAGTAATACGTTATAACGTTATACCATATAACGTAATACGTTATAACGTTATACCATATAACGTTATACCATATACCGTAATACGTTATAACGTTGTACCATATAACGTAATACGTTATAACGTTGTACCATGTAACTTAATACGTTATAACGTTGTACCATATAACGTAATACGTTATAACGTTATACCGTATAACGTAATACGTTATAACGTTGTACCATATAACGAATTACGTTATAACGTTATACCTTATAACGTTGTACTACATAACGTAATACGTTATAACGTTATACCTTATAACGTTGTACTACATAACGTAATACGTTATAACGTTATACCTTATAACGTTGTACTACATAACGTAATACGATATAACGTTATACCATACAACGTTGTACTACATAACGTAATACGTTATAACGTTATACCATATAACGTAATACGTTATAACGTTATACCATATAACGTAATACGTTATAACGTTATACCTTATAACGTTGTACTTCATAACGTAATACGTCATAACGTTATGCCATATAGCGTTATACTATATAACGTATTACGTTATACTATATAACGTAATACGTTATAACGTTATACCATATAACGTTATACCATATAACATAATACGTTATATCGTTATACCTTATAACGTTGTACCACATAAAGTAATACGTTATAACGTTGTACCATATAACGTAATACGTTATAACGTTGTACCATGTAACGTAATACGTTATAACGTTGTACCATATAACGTAATACGTTATAACGTTATACCGTATAACGTAATACGTTATAACGTTGTACCATATAACGTATTACGTTATAACGTTATACCTTATAACGTTGTACTACATAAATTAATACGTTATAACGTTATACCATATACCGTTGTACCTCATAACGTAATACGTTATAACGTTATACCATATAACGTAATACGTTATAATGTTATACCATTTAACGTTATAGTATATAACGTATTACGTTATAACGTTATACCATATAACGGTATACCATATAACGTAATACGTTATAACGTTGAAACCATATAACGTATTACGTTATGACGTTATACCTTATAACGTTGTACCACATAACGTAATACGTGATAACGTTATACCTTATAACGTTGTACTACATAAAGTAATACGTTATAACGTTACACCATATAACGTAATACGTTATAACGTTATACCATATAACGTAATACGTTATAACGTTATACCATATAACGTTATACTATATAACGTAATATGTTATAACGTTATACCATACAACGTAATACGTTATAACGTTGTACCATATAACGTATTACGTTATGACGTTATAACTTATAACGTTGTACCACATAACGTAATACGTGATAACGTTATACCTTATAACGTTGTACTACATAACGTAATACGTTATAACGATATACCATATAACGTAATACTTTATAACGTTATACCTTATAACGTTGTACTACATAAAGTAATACGTTATAACGTTATACCATATAACGTAATACGTTATAACGTTGTACCATGTAACGTAATACGTTATAACGTTGTACCATGTAACGTAATACGTTATAACGTTGTACCATGTAACGTAATACGTTATAACGTTATACCTTATAACGTTGTACTACATAACGTAATACGATATAACGTTATACCATACGACGTTGTACTACATAACGTAATACGTTATAACGTTATACCATATAACGTAATACGTTATAACGTTATACCTTATAACGTTGTACTACATAACGTAATACGTTATAACGTTATGCCATATATCGTTATACTATATAACGTATTACGTTATACTATATAACGTAATACGTTATAACGTTATACCATATAACGTTATACCATATAACATAATACGTTATATCGTTATACCTTATAACGTTGTACCACATAAAGTAATACGTTATAACGTTGTACCATATAATTTAATACGTTATAACGTTGTACCATATGACGTAATACGTTATAACGTTATACCGTATAACGTAATACGTTATAACGTTGTACTACATAACGTAATACGTTATAACGTTATACCTTATAACGTTGTACTACATAACGCAATACGTTATAACGTTATACCTTATAACGTTGTACCTCATAACGTAATACGTTATAACGTTATACCATATAACGTAATACGTTATAACGTTATACCATTTAACGTTATAGTATATAACGTATTACGTTATAACGTTGTACCATATAACGTAATACGTTATAACGGTGTACCATATAACGTATTACGTTATGACGTAATACGTTATAACGTTGCACCATATAACGTAATACGTTATAACGTTGTACCATGAAACGTAATACGTTATAACGTTGTACCATATAACGTAATACGTTATAATGTTATACCGTATAACGTAATACGTTATAACGTTGTACCATATAACGTATTACGTTATAACGTTATACCTTATAACGTTGTACTACATAACGTAATACGTTATAACGTTATACCATATAACATAATACGTTATATCGTTATACCTAATAACGTTGTACCACATAAAGTAATACGTTATAACGTTATACCATGTAACGTAATACGTTATAACGTTATACCATATAACGTAATACGTTATAACGTTGTACCATGTAACGTAATACGTTATAACGTTGTAACATGTAACGTAATACGTTATAACGTTGTACCATATAACGTAATACGTTATAACGTTATACCATATAACGTAATACGTTATAACGTTATACCTTATAACGTTGTACTACATAACGTAATACGTTATAACGTTATGCCATATAGCGTTATACTATATAACGTATTACGTTATACTATATATCGTAATACGTTATAACGTTATACCATATAACGTTATACGTTATAACGTTATACCGTATAACGTAATACGTTAGAACGTTGTACCATATAACGTTGTACTACATAACGTAATACGTTATAACGTTATACCTTATAACGTTGTACTACATAACGTAATACGTTATAACGTTATACCTTACAAAGTTGTACCACATAAAGTAATACGTGATAACGTTGTACTACATAACGTAATACGTTATAACGTTATACCATATAACATAATACGTTATATCGTTATACCTTATAACGTTGTACCACATAAAGTAATACGTTATAACGTTATACCATATAACGTAATACGTTATAACGTTGTACCATATAACGTAATACGTTATAACGTTGTACTACATAACGTAATACGTTATAACGTTATACCATATAACGTAATACGTTATAACGTTATACCTTATAACGTTGTACTACATAACGTAATACGTTATAACGTTATACCTTACAACGTTGTACTACATAAAGAAATACGTTATAACGTTATACCATATAACGTAATACGTTATATCGTTATACCATATAATGTTGTACTACATAACGTAATACGTTATAACGTTATACCATATAACATAATACGTTATATCGTTATACCTCATAACGATGTACTACATAAAGTAATACGTTATAACGTTATACCATTTAACGTAATACGTTATAAAGTTATACCATATAACGTAATACGTTATAACGTTATACCTTATAACGTTGTACTACATAAAGTAATACGTTATAACGTTATACCATATAACGTAATACGTTATAATGTTATACCATATAACGTTATACCATATAACGTCATACGTTATAACGTTGTACCATATAACGTAATACGTTATAACGTTGTACCATATATCGTAATACGTTATAACGTTATACCGTATAACGTAATACGTTATAACGTTGTACCATATAACGTATTACGTTATAACGTTATACCTTATAACGTTATACCATATAACGTAATACGTCATAACGTTATACCATATAACGTAATACGTAATAACGTTACACCTTATAACGTTGTACTACATAACGTAATACGTTATAACGTTATACCTTATAACGATGTACCTCATAACGTAATACGTTATAACGTTATACCATATAACGTAATACGTTATAATGTTATACCATTTAACGTTATAGTATATAACGTATTACGTTATAACGTTATACCATTTAACGTTATAGTATATAACGTATTACGTTATAACGTTGTGCCATATAACGTTATACTATATAACGTATTACGTTATAACGTTATACCATATAACGTAATACGTTATAACGTTGTACCATATAACGTATTACGTTATGACGTTATACCTTATAACGTTGTACCACATAACGTAATACGTGATAACGTTGTACCATGTAACGTAATACGTTATAAAGTTATACCATATAACGTAATACGTTATAACGTTATACCTTATAACGTTGTACTACATAACGTAATACTTTATAACGTTATACCTTATAACGTTGTACCTCATAACGTAATACGTTATAACGTTATACCATGTAACGTAATACGTTATAACGTTATACCATATAACGTTATACCAAATAACGTAATACGTTATAACGTTGTACCATGTAACGTAATACGTTATAACGTTGTACCATGTAACGTAATACGTTATAACGTTGTACTACATAACGTAATACGTTATAACGTTATACCATATAACGTTATACCAAATAACGTAATACGTTATAACGTTGTACCATGTAACGTAATACGTTATAACGTTATACCAAATAACGTAATACGTTATAACGTTGTACCATGTAACGTAATACGTTATAACGTTGTACCATGTAACGTAATACGTTATAACGTTGTACTACATAACGTAATACGTTATAACGTTATACCATATAACGTTATACCAAATAACGTAATACGTTATAACGTTATACCATGTAACGTAATACGTTATAACGTTATACCATATAACGTTATACCAAATAACGTAATACGTTATAACGTTGTACCATGTAACGTAATACGTTATAACGTTATACCATATAACGTAATACGTTATAACGTTGTACCATGTAACGTAATACGTTATAACGTTGTAACATGTAACGTAATACGTTATAACGTTGTACCATATAACGTAATACGTTATAACGTTATACCATATAACGTAATACGTTATAACGTTATACCTTATAACGTTGTACTACATAACGTAATACGTTATAACGTTATGCCATATAGCGTTATACTATATAACGTATTACGTTATACTATATATCGTAATACGTTATAACGTTATACCATATAACGTTATACGTTATAACGTTATACCGTATAACGTAATACGTTAGAACGTTGTACCATATAACGTTGTACTACATAACGTAATACGTTATAACGTTATACCTTATAACGTTGTACTACATAACGTAATACGTTATAACGTTATACCTTACAAAGTTGTACCACATAAAGTAATACGTGATAACGTTGTACTACATAACGTAATACGTTATAACGTTATACCATATAACATAATACGTTATATCGTTATACCTTATAACGTTGTACCACATAAAGTAATACGTTATAACGTTATACCATATAACGTAATACGTTATAACGTTGTACCATATAACGTAATACGTTATAACGTTGTACTACATAACGTAATACGTTATAACGTTATACCATATAACGTAATACGTTATAACGTTATACCTTATAACGTTGTACTACATAACGTAATACGTTATAACGTTATACCTTACAACGTTGTACTACATAAAGAAATACGTTATAACGTTATACCATATAACGTAATACGTTATATCGTTATACCATATAATGTTGTACTACATAACGTAATACGTTATAACGTTATACCATATAACATAATACGTTATATCGTTATACCTCATAACGATGTACTACATAAAGTAATACGTTATAACGTTATACCATTTAACGTAATACGTTATAAAGTTATACCATATAACGTAATACGTTATAACGTTATACCTTATAACGTTGTACTACATAAAGTAATACGTTATAACGTTATACCATATAACGTAATACGTTATAATGTTATACCATATAACGTTATACCATATAACGTCATACGTTATAACGTTGTACCATATAACGTAATACGTTATAACGTTGTACCATATATCGTAATACGTTATAACGTTATACCGTATAACGTAATACGTTATAACGTTGTACCATATAACGTATTACGTTATAACGTTATACCTTATAACGTTATACCATATAACGTAATACGTCATAACGTTATACCATATAACGTAATACGTAATAACGTTACACCTTATAACGTTGTACTACATAACGTAATACGTTATAACGTTATACCTTATAACGATGTACCTCATAACGTAATACGTTATAACGTTATACCATATAACGTAATACGTTATAATGTTATACCATTTAACGTTATAGTATATAACGTATTACGTTATAACGTTATACCATTTAACGTTATAGTATATAACGTATTACGTTATAACGTTGTGCCATATAACGTTATACTATATAACGTATTACGTTATAACGTTATACCATATAACGTAATACGTTATAACGTTGTACCATATAACGTATTACGTTATGACGTTATACCTTATAACGTTGTACCACATAACGTAATACGTGATAACGTTGTACCATGTAACGTAATACGTTATAACGTTATACCATATAACGTAATACGTTATAACGTTATACCATATAACGTAATACGTTATAACGTTATACCTTATAACGTTGTACTACATAACGTAATACGTCATAACGTTATGCCATATAGCGTTATACTATATAACGTATTACGTTATACTATATAACGTAATACGTTATAACGTTATACCATATAACGTTATACCATATAACATAATACGTTATATCGTTATACCTTATAACGTTGTACCACATAAAGTAATACGTTATAACGTTGTACCATATAACGTAATACGTTATAACGTTGTACCATGTAACGTAATACGTTATAACGTTGTACCATATAACGTAATACGTTATAACGTTATACCGTATAACGTAATACGTTATAACGTTGAAACCATATAACGTATTACGTTATGACGTTATACCTTATAACGTTGTACCACATAACGTAATACGTGATAACGTTATACCTTATAACGTTGTACTACATAAAGTAATACGTTATAACGTTACACCATATAACGTAATACGTTATAACGTTATACCATATAACGTAATACGTTATAACGTTATACCATATAACGTTATACTATATAACGTAATATGTTATAACGTTATATCATACAACGTAATACGTTATAACGTTGTACCATATAACGTATTACGTTATGACGTTATACCTTATAACGTTGTACCACATAACGTAATACGTGATAACGTTATACCTTATAACGTTGTACTACATAACGTAATACGTTATAACGATATACCATATAACGTAATACTTTATAACGTTATACCTTATAACGTTGTACTACATAAAGTAATACGTTATAACGTTATACCATATAACGTAATACGTTATAACGTTGTACCATATAACGTAATACGTTATAACGTTGTACCATGTAACGTAATACGTTATAACGTTGTACCATGTAACGTAATACGTTATAACGTTGTACCATGTAACGTAATACGTTATAACGTTATACCTTATAACGTTGTACTACATAACGTAATACGATATAACGTTATACCATACGACGTTGTACTACATAACGTAATACGTTATAACGTTATACCATATAACGTAATACGTTATAACGTTATACCTTATAACGTTGTACTACATAACGTAATACGTTATAACGTTATGCCATATATCGTTATACTATATAACGTATTACGTTATACTATATAACGTAATACGTTATAACGTTATTCCATATAACGTTATACCATATAACATAATACGTTATATCGTTATACCTTATAACGTTGTACCACATAAAGTAATACGTTATAACGTTGTACCATATAACGTAATACGTTATAACGTTGTACTACATAACGTAATACGTTATAACGTTATACCATATAACGTTATACCAAATAACGTAATACGTTATAACGTTGTACCATGTAACGTAATACGTTATAACGTTGTACCATGTAACGTAATACGTTATAACGTTGTACCATATAACGTAATACGTTATAACGTTATACCATATAACGTAATACGTTATAACGTTATACCTTATAACGTTGTACTACATAACGTAATACGTTATAACGTTAAGCCATATAGCGTTATACTATATAACGTATTACGTTATAACGTTATACCATATAACGGAATACGTTATAACGTTGTACCATATAACGTATTACGTTATAACGTTATACCTTATAACGTTGTACTACATAACGTAATACGTTATAACGTTATACCATATAACGTAATACGTTATAACGTTATACCTTATAACGTTGTACTACATAAAGTAATACGTTATAACGTTATACCATATAACGTAATACGTTATAACGTTATACCATATAACGTAATACGTTATAACGTTATACCATATAACGTAATACGTTATAACGTTATACCATATAACGTAATACGTTATAACGTTGTACCATATAACGTTATACTATATAACTTATTACGTTATAACGTTATACCATATAACGTAATACGTTATAACGTTATACCATTTAACGTTATAGTATATAACGTATTACGTTATAACGTTGTACCATATAACGTTATACTATATAACGTATTACGTTATAACGTTATACCATATAACGTAATACGTTATAACGTTGTACCATATAACGTATTACGTTATGACGTTATACCTTATAACGTTGTACCACATAACGTAATACGTGATAACGTTATACCTTATAACGTTGTACTACATAACGTAATACGTTATAACGTATTACGTTAGAACGTTATACCTTATAACGTTGTACTACATAACGTAATACGTTATAACGTTATACCATATAACGTAATACGTTATATCGTTATAACTTATAACGTTGTACCACATAAAGTAATACGTTATAACGTTATACCATATAACGTAATACGTTATAACGTTATACCATATAACGTTATACCATATAACGTAATACGTTATAACGTTGCACCATATAACGTAATACGTTATAACGTTGTACCATGTAACGTAATACGTTATAACGTTATACCATATAACATAATACGTTATATCGTTATACCTTATAACGTTGTACCACATAAAGTAATACGTTATAACGTTATACCATATAACGTAATACGTTATAACGTTATACCATATAACGTTATACCATATACCGTAATACGTTATAACGTTGTACCATATAACGTAATACGTTATAACGTTGTACCATGTAACTTAATACGTTATAACGTTGTACCATATAACGTAATACGTTATAACGTTATACCGTATAACGTAATACGTTATAACGTTGTACCATATAACGAATTACGTTATAACGTTATACCTTATAACGTTGTACTACATAACGTAATACGTTATAACGTTATACCTTATAACGTTGTACTACATAACGTAATACGTTATAACGTTATACCTTATAACGTTGTACTACATAACGTAATACGATATAACGTTATACCATACAACGTTGTACTACATAACGTAATACGTTATAACGTTATACCATATAACGTAATACGTTATAAC
Organism: Bombus flavifrons; assembly: GCF_040668555.2. NCBI lineage: Eukaryota > Metazoa > Arthropoda > Insecta > Hymenoptera > Apidae > Bombus > Bombus flavifrons. Next base: position 4,479,871 of record NC_138447.1, read on the forward strand.
GTTATACCATATAACGTAATACGTTATAACGTTATACCTTATAACGTTGTACTTCATAACGTAATACGTCATAACGTTATGCCATATAGCGTTATACTATATAACGTATTACGTTATACTATATAACGTAATACGTTATAACGTTATACCATATAACGTTATACCATATAACATAATACGTTATATCGTTATACCTTATAACGTTGTACCACATAAAGTAATACGTTATAACGTTGTACCATATAACGTAATACGTTATAACGTTGTACCATGTAACGTAATACGTTATAACGTTGTACCATATAACGTAATACGTTATAACGTTATACCGTATAACGTAATACGTTATAACGTTGTACCATATAACGTATTACGTTATAACGTTATACCTTATAACGTTGTACTACATAAATTAATACGTTATAACGTTATACCATATACCGTTGTACCTCATAACGTAATACGTTATAACGTTATACCATATAACGTAATACGTTATAATGTTATACCATTTAACGTTATAGTATATAACGTATTACGTTATAACGTTATACCATATAACGGTATACCATATAACGTAATACGTTATAACGTTGAAACCATATAACGTATTACGTTATGACGTTATACCTTATAACGTTGTACCACATAACGTAATACGTGATAACGTTATACCTTATAACGTTGTACTACATAAAGTAATACGTTATAACGTTACACCATATAACGTAATACGTTATAACGTTATACCATATAACGTAATACGTTATAACGTTATACCATATAACGTTATACTATATAACGTAATATGTTATAACGTTATACCATACAACGTAATACGTTATAACGTTGTACCATATAACGTATTACGTTATGACGTTATAACTTATAACGTTGTACCACATAACGTAATACGTGATAACGTTATACCTTATAACGTTGTACTACATAACGTAATACGTTATAACGATATACCATATAACGTAATACTTTATAACGTTATACCTTATAACGTTGTACTACATAAAGTAATACGTTATAACGTTATACCATATAACGTAATACGTTATAACGTTGTACCATGTAACGTAATACGTTATAACGTTGTACCATGTAACGTAATACGTTATAACGTTGTACCATGTAACGTAATACGTTATAACGTTATACCTTATAACGTTGTACTACATAACGTAATACGATATAACGTTATACCATACGACGTTGTACTACATAACGTAATACGTTATAACGTTATACCATATAACGTAATACGTTATAACGTTATACCTTATAACGTTGTACTACATAACGTAATACGTTATAACGTTATGCCATATATCGTTATACTATATAACGTATTACGTTATACTATATAACGTAATACGTTATAACGTTATACCATATATCGTTATACCATATAACATAATACGTTATATCGTTATACCTTATAACGTTGTACCACATAAAGTAATACGTTATAACGTTGTACCATATAATTTAATACGTTATAACGTTGTACCATATGACGTAATACGTTATAACGTTATACCGTATAACGTAATACGTTATAACGTTGTACTACATAACGTAATACGTTATAACGTTATACCTTATAACGTTGTACTACATAACGCAATACGTTATAACGTTATACCTTATAACGTTGTACCTCATAACGTAATACGTTATAACGTTATACCATATAACGTAATACGTTATAACGTTATACCATTTAACGTTATAGTATATAACGTATTACGTTATAACGTTGTACCATATAACGTAATACGTTATAACGGTGTACCATATAACGTATTACGTTATGACGTAATACGTTATAACGTTGCACCATATAACGTAATACGTTATAACGTTGTACCATGAAACGTAATACGTTATAACGTTGTACCATATAACGTAATACGTTATAATGTTATACCGTATAACGTAATACGTTATAACGTTGTACCATATAACGTATTACGTTATAACGTTATACCTTATAACGTTGTACTACATAACGTAATACGTTATAACGTTATACCATATAACATAATACGTTATATCGTTATACCTAATAACGTTGTACCACATAAAGTAATACGTTATAACGTTATACCATGTAACGTAATACGTTATAACGTTATACCATATAACGTAATACGTTATAACGTTGTACCATGTAACGTAATACGTTATAACGTTGTAACATGTAACGTAATACGTTATAACGTTGTACCATATAACGTAATACGTTATAACGTTATACCATATAACGTAATACGTTATAACGTTATACCTTATAACGTTGTACTACATAACGTAATACGTTATAACGTTATGCCATATAGCGTTATACTATATAACGTATTACGTTATACTATATATCGTAATACGTTATAACGTTATACCATATAACGTTATACGTTATAACGTTATACCGTATAACGTAATACGTTAGAACGTTGTACCATATAACGTTGTACTACATAACGTAATACGTTATAACGTTATACCTTATAACGTTGTACTACATAACGTAATACGTTATAACGTTATACCTTACAAAGTTGTACCACATAAAGTAATACGTGATAACGTTGTACTACATAACGTAATACGTTATAACGTTATACCATATAACATAATACGTTATATCGTTATACCTTATAACGTTGTACCACATAAAGTAATACGTTATAACGTTATACCATATAACGTAATACGTTATAACGTTGTACCATATAACGTAATACGTTATAACGTTGTACTACATAACGTAATACGTTATAACGTTATACCATATAACGTAATACGTTATAACGTTATACCTTATAACGTTGTACTACATAACGTAATACGTTATAACGTTATACCTTACAACGTTGTACTACATAAAGAAATACGTTATAACGTTATACCATATAACGTAATACGTTATATCGTTATACCATATAATGTTGTACTACATAACGTAATACGTTATAACGTTATACCATATAACATAATACGTTATATCGTTATACCTCATAACGATGTACTACATAAAGTAATACGTTATAACGTTATACCATTTAACGTAATACGTTATAAAGTTATACCATATAACGTAATACGTTATAACGTTATACCTTATAACGTTGTACTACATAAAGTAATACGTTATAACGTTATACCATATAACGTAATACGTTATAATGTTATACCATATAACGTTATACCATATAACGTCATACGTTATAACGTTGTACCATATAACGTAATACGTTATAACGTTGTACCATATATCGTAATACGTTATAACGTTATACCGTATAACGTAATACGTTATAACGTTGTACCATATAACGTATTACGTTATAACGTTATACCTTATAACGTTATACCATATAACGTAATACGTCATAACGTTATACCATATAACGTAATACGTAATAACGTTACACCTTATAACGTTGTACTACATAACGTAATACGTTATAACGTTATACCTTATAACGATGTACCTCATAACGTAATAAGTTATAACGTTATACCATATAACGTAATACGTTATAATGTTATACCATTTAACGTTATAGTATATAACGTATTACGTTATAACGTTATACCATTTAACGTTATAGTATATAACGTATTACGTTATAACGTTGTGCCATATAACGTTATACTATATAACGTATTACGTTATAACGTTATACCATATAACGTAATACGTTATAACGTTGTACCATATAACGTATTACGTTATGACGTTATACCTTATAACGTTGTACCACATAACGTAATACGTGATAACGTTGTACCATGTAACGTAATACGTTATAAAGTTATACCATATAACGTAATACGTTATAACGTTATACCTTATAACGTTGTACTACATAACGTAATACTTTATAACGTTATACCTTATAACGTTGTACCTCATAACGTAATACGTTATAACGTTATACCATGTAACGTAATACGTTATAACGTTATACCATATAACGTTATACCAAATAACGTAATACGTTATAACGTTGTACCATGTAACGTAATACGTTATAACGTTGTACCATGTAACGTAATACGTTATAACGTTGTACTACATAACGTAATACGTTATAACGTTATACCATATAACGTTATACCAAATAACGTAATACGTTATAACGTTGTACCATGTAACGTAATACGTTATAACGTTGTACCATGTAACGTAATACGTTATAATGTTGTACCATATAACGTAATACGTTATAACGTTGAAACCATATAACGTATTACGTTATGACGTTATACCTTATAACGTTGTACCACATAACGTAATACGTGATAACGTTATACCTTATAACGTTGTACTACATAAAGTAATACGTTATAACGTTATACCATATAACGTAATACGTTATAACGTTGTACCATATAACGTAATACGTTATAACGTTATACCATATAACGTTGTACTACATAACGTAATACGTTATAACGTTATACCATATAACGTAATACGTTATAACGTTATACCTTATAACGTTGTACTACATAAAGTAATACGTTATAACGTTATACCATATAACGTAATACGTTATAACGTTATACCATATAACGTAATACGTTATAACGTTATACCATATAACGTAATACGTTATAACGTTATACCATATAACGTAATACGTTATAACGTTGTACCATATAACGTTATACTATATAACTTATTACGTTATAACGTTATACCATATAACGTAATACGTTATAACGTTATACCATTTAACGTTATAGTATATAACGTATTACGTTATAACGTTGTACCATATAACGTTATACTATATAACGTATTACGTTATAACGTTATACCATATAACGTAATACGTTATAACGTTGTACCATATAACGTATTACGTTATGACGTTATACCTTATAACGTTGTACCACATAACGTAATACGTGATAACGTTATACCTTATAACGTTGTACTACATAACGTAATACGTTATAACGTATTACGTTAGAACGTTATACCTTATAACGTTGTACTACATAACGTAATACGTTATAACGTTATACCATATAACGTAATACGTTATATCGTTATAACTTATAACGTTGTACCACATAAAGTAATACGTTATAACGTTATACCATATAACGTAATACGTTATAACGTTATACCATATAACGTTATACCATATAACGTAATACGTTATAACGTTGCACCATATAACGTAATACGTTATAACGTTGTACCATGTAACGTAATACGTTATAACGTTATACCATATAACATAATACGTTATATCGTTATACCTTATAACGTTGTACCACATAAAGTAATACGTTATAACGTTATACCATATAACGTAATACGTTATAACGTTATACCATATAACGTTATACCATATAACGTTATACCATATACCGTAATACGTTATAACGTTGTACCATATAACGTAATACGTTATAACGTTGTACCATGTAACTTAATACGTTATAACGTTGTACCATATAACGTAATACGTTATAACGTTATACCGTATAACGTAATACGTTATAACGTTGTACCATATAACGAATTACGTTATAACGTTATACCTTATAACGTTGTACTACATAACGTAATACGTTATAACGTTATACCTTATAACGTTGTACTACATAACGTAATACGTTATAACGTTATACCTTATAACGTTGTACTACATAACGTAATACGATATAACGTTATACCATACAACGTTGTACTACATAACGTAATACGTTATAACGTTATACCATATAACGTAATACGTTATAACGTTATACCATATAACGTAATACGTTATAACGTTATACCTTATAACGTTGTACTACATAACGTAATACGTCATAACGTTATGCCATATAGCGTTATACTATATAACGTATTACGTTATACTATATAACGTAATACGTTATAACGTTATACCATATAACGTTATACCATATAACATAATACGTTATATCGTTATACCTTATAACGTTGTACCATATAACGTAATACGTTATAACGTTGTACCATGTAACGTAATACGTTATAACGTTGTACCATATAACGTAATACGTTATATCGTTATACCGTATAACGTAATACGTTATAACGTTGTACCATATAACGTATTACGTTATAACGTTATACCTTATAACGTTGTACTACATAAATTAATACGTTATAACGTTATACCATATACCGTTGTACCTCATAACGTAATACGTTATAACGTTATACCATATAACGTAATACGTTATAATGTTATACCATTTAACGTTATAGTATATAACGTATTACGTTATAACGTTATACCATATAACGGTATACCATATAACGTAATACGTTATAACGTTGAAACCATATAACGTATTACGTTATGACGTTATACCTTATAACGTTGTACCACATAACGTAATACGTGATAACGTTATACCTTATAACGTTGTACTACATAAAGTAATACGTTATAACGTTATACCATATAACGTAATACGTTATAACGTTATACCATATAACGTAATACGTTATAACGTTATACCATATAACGTTATACTATATAACGTAATATGTTATAACGTTATACCATACAACGTAATACGTTATAACGTTGTACCATATAACGTATTACGTTATGACGTTATACCTTATAACGTTGTACCACATAACGTAATACGTGATAACGTTATACCTTATAACGTTGTACTACATAACGTAATACGTTATAACGTTATACCATATAACGTAATACTTTATAACGTTATACCTTATAACGTTGTACTACATAAAGTAATACGTTATAACGTTATACCATATAACGTAATACGTTATAACGTTGTACCATATAACGTAATACGTTATAACGTTGTACCATGTAACGTAATACGTTATAACGTTGTACCATGTAACGTAATACGTTATAACGTTGTACCATGTAACGTAATACGTTATAACGTTATACCTTATAACGTTGTACTACATAACGTAATACGATATAACGTTATACCATACGACGTTGTACTACATAACGTAATACGTTATAACGTTATACCATATAACGTAATACGTTATAACGTTATACCTTATAACGTTGTACTACATAACGTAATACGTTATAACGTTATGCCATATATCGTTATACTATATAACGTATTACGTTATACTATATAACGTAATACGTTATAACGTTATACCATATAACGTTATACCATATAACATAATGCGTTGTATCGTTATACCTTATAACGTTGTACCAGATAAAGTAATACGTTATAACGTTGTACCATATAACGTAATACGTTATAACGTTGTACCATGTAACGTAATACGTTATAACGTTGTACCATATAACGTAATACGTTATAACGTTATACCGTATAACGTAATACGTTATAACGTTGTACTACATAACGTAATACGTTATAACGTTATACCTTATAACGTTGTACTACATAACGCAATACGTTATAACGTTATACCTTATAACGTTGTACCTCATAACGTAATACGTTATAACGTTATACCATATAACGTAATACGTTATAACGTTATACCATTTAACGTTATAGTATATAACGTATTACGTTATAACGTTGTACCATATAACGTTATACTATATAACGTATTACGTTATAACGTTATACCATATAACGTAATACGTTATAACGGTGTACCATATAACGTATTACGTTTTGACGTAATACGTTATAACGTTGCACCATATAACGTAATACGTTATAACGTTGTACCATGAAACGTAATACGTTATAACGTTGTACCATATAACGTAATACGTTATAATGTTATACCGTATAACGTAATACGTTATAACGTTGTACCATATAACGTATTACGTTATAACGTTATACCTTATAACGTTGTACTACATAACGTAATACGTTATAACGTTATACCTTATAACGTTGTACTACATAACGTAATACGATATAACGTTATACCTTACAACGTTGTACTACATAACGTAATACGTTATAACGTTATACCATATAACGTAATACGTTATAACGTTATACCTTATAACGTTGTACTACATAACGTAATACGTTATAACGTTATGCCATATAGCGTTATACTATATAACGTATTACGTTATACTATATAACGTAATACGTTATAACGTTATACCATATAACGTTATACCATATAACATAATACGTTATATCGTTATACCTTATAACGTTGTACCACATAAAGTAATACCTTATAACGTTGTACTACATAACGTAATACGTTATAACGTTATACCATATAACATAATACGTTATATCGTTATACCTTATAACGTTGTACCACATAAAGTAATACGTTATAACGTTATACCATGTAACGTAATACGTTATAACGTTATACCATATAACGTAATACGTTATAACGTTATACCTTATAACGTTGTACTACATAACGTAATACGATATAACGTTATACCTTACAACGTTGTACTACATAACGTAATACGTTATAACGTTATACCATATAACGTAATACGTTATAACGTTATACCTTATAACCTTGTACTACATAACGTATTACGTTATAACGTTGTACCATATAACGTTATACTATATAACGTATTACGTTATAACGTTATACCATATAACGTAATACGTTATAACGTTGTACCATATAACGAATTACGTTATAACGTTATACCTTATAACGTTGTACTACATAACGTAATACGTTATAACGTTATACCTTATAACGTTGTACTACATAACGTAATACGTTATAACGTTATACCTTATAACGTTGTACTACATAACGTAATACGATATAACGTTATACCATACAACGTTGTACTACATAACGTAATACGTTATAACGTTATACCTTATAACGTTGTACTACATAACGTAATACGATATAACGTTATACCATACAACGTTGTACTACATAACGTAATACGTTATAACGTTATACCATATAACGTAATACGTTATAACGTTATAACATATAACGTAATACGTTATAACGTTATACCTTATAACGTTGTACTACATAACGTAATACGTCATAACGTTATGCCATATAGCGTTATACTATATAACGTATTACGTTATACTATATAACGTAATACGTTATAACGTTATACCATATAACGTTATACCATATAACATAATACGTTATATCGTTATACCTTATAACGTTGTACCACATAAAGTAATACGTTATAACGTTGTACCATATAACGTAATACGTTATAACGTTGTACCATGTAACGTAATACGTTATAACGTTGTACCATATAACGTAATACGTTATAACGTTATACCGTATAACGTAATACGTTATAACGTTGTACCATATAACGTATTACGTTATAACGTTATACCTTATAACGTTGTACTACATAAATTAATACGTTATAACGTTATACCATATACCGTTGTACCTCATAACGTAATACGTTATAACGTTATACCATATAACGTAATACGTTATAATGTTATACCATTTAACGTTATAGTATATAACGTATTACGTTATAACGTTATACCATATAACGGTATACCATATAACGTAATACGTTATAACGTTGAAACCATATAACGTATTACGTTATGACGTTATACCTTATAACGTTGTACCACATAACGTAATACGTGATAACGTTATACCTTATAACGTTGTACTACATAAAGTAATACGTTATAACGTTATACCATATAACGTAATACGTTATAACGTTATACCATATAACGTAATACGTTATAACGTTATACCATATAACGTTATACTATATAACGTAATATGTTATAACGTTATACCATACAACGTAATACGTTATAACGTTGTACCATATAACGTATTACGTTATGACGTTATACCTTATAACGTTGTACCACATAACGTAATACGTGATAACGTTATACCTTATAACGTTGTACCATATAACGTAATACGTTATAACGTTGTACCATGTAACGTAATACGTTATAACGTTGTACCATGTAACGTAATACGTTATAACGTTGTACCATGTAACGTAATACGTTATAACGTTATACCTTATAACGTTGTACTACATAACGTAATACGATATAACGTTATACCATACGACGTTGTACTACATAACGTAATACGTTATAACGTTATACCATATAACGTAATACGTTATAACGTTATACCTTATAACTTTGTACTACATAACGTAATACGTTATAACGTTATGCCATATATCGTTATACTATATAACGTATTACGTTATACTATATAACGTAATACGTTATAACGTTATACCATATAACGTTATACCATATAACATAATACGTTATATCGTTATACCTTATAACGTTGTACCACATAAAGTAATACGTTATAACGTTGTACCATATAACGTAATACGTTATAACGTTGTACCATGTAACGTAATACGTTATAACGTTGTACCATATAACGTAATACGTTATAACGTTATACCGTATAACGTAATACGTTATAACGTTGTACTACATAACGTAATACGTTATAACGTTATACCTTATAACGTTGTACTACATAACGCAATACGTTATAACGTTATACCTTATAACGTTGTACCTCATAACGTAATACGTTATAACGTTATACCATATAACGTAATACGTTATAACGTTATACCATTTAACGTTATAGTATATAACGTATTACGTTATAACGTTGTACCATATAACGTTATACTATATAACGTATTACGTTATAACGTTATACCATATAACGTAATACGTTATAACGGTGTACCATATAACGTATTACGTTTTGACGTAATACGTTATAACGTTGCACCATATAACGTAATACGTTATAACGTTGTACCATGAAACGTAATACGTTATAACGTTGTACCATATAACGTAATACGTTATAATGTTATACCGTATAACGTAATACGTTATAACGTTGTACCATATAACGTATTACGTTATAACGTTATACCTTATAACGTTGTACTACATAACGTAATACGTTATAACGTTATACCTTATAACGTTGTACTACATAACGTAATACGATATAACGTTATACCTTACAACGTTGTACTACATAACGTAATACGTTATAACGTTATACCATATAACGTAATACGTTATAACGTTATACCTTATAACGTTGTACTACATAACGTAATACGTTATAACGTTATGCCATATAGCGTTATACTATATAACGTATTACGTTATACTATATAACGTAATACGTTATAACGTTATACCATATAACGTTATACCATATAACATAATACGTTATATCGTTATACCTTATAACGTTGTACCACATAAAGTAATACCTTATAACGTTGTACTACATAACGTAATACGTTATAACGTTATACCATATAACATAATACGTTATATCGTTATACCTTATAACGTTGTACCACATAAAGTAATACGTTATAACGTTATACCATGTAACGTAATACGTTATAACGTTATACCATATAACGTAATACGTTATAACGTTATACCTTATAACGTTGTACTACATAACGTAATACGATATAACGTTATACCTTACAACGTTGTACTACATAACGTAATACGTTATAACGTTATACCATATAACGTAATACGTTATAACGTTATACCTTATAACGTTGTACTACATAACGTATTACGTTATAACGTTGTACCATATAACGTTATACTATATAACGTATTACGTTATAACGTTATACCATATAACGTAATACGTTATAACGTTGTACCATATAACGTATTACGTTATGACGTTATACCTTATAACGTTGTACCACATAACGTAATACGTGATAACGTTATACCTTATAACGTTGTACTACATAACGTAATACGTTATAACGTATTACGTTAGAACGTTATACCTTATAACGTTGTACTACATAACGTAATACGTTATAACGTTATACCATATAACGTAATACGTTATATCGTTATAACTTATAACGTTGTACCACATAAAGTAATACGTTATAACGTTATACCATATAACGTAATACGTTATAACGTTATACCATATAACGTTATACCATATAACGTAATACGTTATAACGTTGCACCATATAACGTAATACGTTATAACGTTGTACCATGTAACGTAATACGTTATAACGTTATACCATATAACATAATACGTTATATCGTTATACCTTATAACGTTGTACCACATAAAGTAATACGTTATAACGTTATACCATATAACGTAATACGTTATAACGTTATACCATATAACGTTATACCATATAACGTTATACCATATACCGTAATACGTTGTAACGTTGTACCATATAACGTAATACGTTATAACGTTGTACCATGTAACTTAATACGTTATAACGTTGTACCATATAACGTAATACGTTATAACGTTATACCGTATAACGTAATACGTTATAACGTTGTACCATATAACGAATTACGTTATAACGTTATACCTTATAACGTTGTACTACATAACGTAATACGTTATAACGTTATACCTTATAACGTTGTACTACATAACGTAATACGTTATAACGTTATACCTTATAACGTTGTACTACATAACGTAATACGATATAACGTTATACCATACAACGTTGTACTACATAACGTAATACGTTATAACGTTATACCATATAACGTAATACGTTATAACGTTATACCATATAACGTAATACGTTATAACGTTATACCTTATAACGTTGTACTACATAACGTAATACGTCATAACGTTATGCCATATAGCGTTATACTATATAACGTATTACGTTATACTATATAACGTAATACGTTATAACGTTATACCATATAACGTTATACCATATAACATAATACGTTATATCGTTATACCTTATAACGTTGTACCACATAAAGTAATACGTTATAACGTTGTACCATATAACGTAATACGTTATAACGTTGTACCATGTAACGTAATACGTTATAACGTTGTACCATATAACGTAATACGTTATAACGTTATACCGTATAACGTAATACGTTATAACGTTGTACCATATAACGTATTACGTTATAACGTTATACCTTATAACGTTGTACTACATAAATTAATACGTTATAACGTTATACCATATACCGTTGTACCTCATAACGTAATACGTTATAACGTTATACCATATAACGTAATACGTTATAATGTTATACCATTTAACGTTATAGTATATAACGTATTACGTTATAACGTTATACCATATAACGGTATACCATATAACGTAATACGTTATAACGTTGAAACCATATAACGTATTACGTTATGACGTTATACCTTATAACGTTGTACCACATAACGTAATACGTGATAACGTTATACCTTATAACGTTGTACTACATAAAGTAATACGTTATAACGTTATACCATATAACGTAATACGTTATAACGTTATACCATATAACGTAATACGTTATAACGTTATACCATATAACGTTATACTATATAACGTAATATGTTATAACGTTATACCATACAACGTAATACGTTATAACGTTGTACCATATAACGTATTACGTTATGACGTTATACCTTATAACGTTGTACCACATAACGTAATACGTGATAACGTTGTACCATGTAACGTAATACGTTATAACGTTATACCTTATAACGTTGTACTACATAACGTAATACGATATAACGTTATACCATACGACGTTGTACTACATAACGTAATACGTTATAACGTTATACCATATAACGTAATACGTTATAACGTTATACCTTATAACGTTGTACTACATAACGTAATACGTTATAACGTTATGCCACATATCGTTATACTATATAACGTATTACGTTATACTATATAACGTAATACGTTATAACGTTATACCATATAACGTTATACCATATAACATAATACGTTATATCGTTATACCTTATAACGTTGTACCACATAAAGTAATACGTTATAACGTTATACCATATAACGTAATACGTTATAACGTTATACCATATAACGTTATACCATATAACGTTATACCATATACCGTAATACGTTATAACGTTGTACCATATAACGTAATACGTTATAACGTTGTACCATGTAACTTAATACGTTATAACGTTGTACCATATAACGTAATACGTTATAACGTTATACCGTATAACGTAATACGTTATAACGTTGTACCATATAACGAATTACGTTATAACGTTATACCTTATAACGTTGTACTACATAACGTAATACGTTATAACGTTATACCTTATAACGTTGTACTACATAACGTAATACATTATAACGTTATACCTTATAACGTTGTACTACATAACGTAATACGATATAACGTTATACCATACAACGTTGTACTACATAACGTAATACGTTATAACGTTATACCATATAACGTAATACGTTATTACGTTATACCATATAACGTAATACGTTATAACGTTATACCTTATAACGTTGTACTACATAACGTAATACGTCATAACGTTATGCCATATAGCGTTATACTATATAACGTATTACGTTATACTATATAACGTAATACGTTATAACGTTATACCATATAACGTTATACCATATAACATAATACGTTATATCGTTATACCTTATAACGTTGTACCACATAAAGTAATACGTTATAACGTTGTACCATATAACGTAATACGTTATAACGTTGTACCATGTAACGTAATACGTTATAACGTTGTACCATATAACGTAATACGTTATAACGTTATACCGTATAACGTAATACGTTATAACGTTGTACCATATAACGTATTACGTTATAACGTTATACCTTATAACGTTGTACTACATAAATTAATACGTTATAACGTTATACCATATACCGTTGTACCTCATAACGTAATACGTTATAACGTTATACCATATAACGTAATACGTTATAATGTTATACCATTTAACGTTATAGTATATAACGTATTACGTTATAACGTTATACCATATAACGGTATACCATATAACGTAATACGTTATAACGTTGAAACCATATAACGTATTACGTTATGACGTTATACCTTATAACGTTGTACCACATAACGTAATACGTGATAACGTTATACCTTATAACGTTGTACTACATAAAGTAATACGTTATAACGTTATACCATATAACGTAATACGTTATAACGTTATACCATATAACGTAATACGTTATAACGTTATACCATATAACGTTATACTATATAACGTAATATGTTATAACGTTATACCATACAACGTAATACGTTATAACGTTGTACCATATAACGTATTACGTTATGACGTTATACCTTATAACGTTGTACCACATAACGTAATACGTGATAACGTTATACCTTATAACGTTGTACTACATAACGTAATACGTTATAACGTTATACCATATAACGTAATACTTTATAACGTTATACCTTATAACGTTGTACTACATAAAGTAATACGTTATAACGTTATACCATATAACGTAATACGTTATAACGTTGTACCATATAACGTAATACGTTATAACGTTGTACCATGTAACGTAATACGTTATAACGTTGTACCATGTAACGTAATACGTTATAACGTTGTACCATGTAACGTAATACGTTATAACGTTATACCTTATAACGTTGTACTACATAACGTAATACGATATAACGTTATACCATACGACGTTGTACTACATAACGTAATACGTTATAACGTTATACCATATAACGTAATACGTTATAACGTTATACCTTATAACGTTGTACTACATAACGTAATACGTTATAACGTTATGCCATATATCGTTATACTATATAACGTATTACGTTATACTATATAACGTAATACGTTATAACGTTATACCATATAACGTTATACCATATAACATAATACGTTATATCGTTATACCTTATAACGTTGTACCACATAAAGTAATACGTTATAACGTTGTACCATATAACGTAATACGTTATAACGTTGTACCATGTAACGTAATACGTTATAACGTTGTACCATATAACGTAATACGTTATAACGTTATACCGTATAACGTAATACGTTATAACGTTGTACTTCATAACGTAATACGTTATAACGTTATACCTTATAACGTTGTACTACATAACGCAATACGTTATAACGTTATACCTTATAACGTTGTACCTCATAACGTAATACGTTATAACGTTATACCATATAACGTAATACGTTATAACGTTATACCATTTAACGTTATAGTATATAACGTATTACGTTATAACGTTGTAACATATAACGTTATACTATATAACGTATTACGTTATAACGTTATACCATATAACGTAATACGTTATAACGGTGTACCATATAACGTATTACGTTTTGACGTAATACGTTATAACGTTGCACCATATAACGTAATACGTTATAACGTTGTACCATGAAACGCAATACGTTATAACGTTGTACCATATAACGTAATACGTTATAATGTTATACCGTATAACGTAATACGTTATAACGTTGTACCATATAACGTATTACGTTATAACGTTATACCTTATAACGTTGTACCACATAAAGTAATACGTTATAACGTTGTACCATATAACGTAATACGTTATAACGTTGTACCATGTAACGTAATACGTTATAACGTTGTACCATATAACGTAATACGTTATAACGTTATACCGTATAACGTAATACGTTATAACGTTGTACTTCATAACGTAATACGTTATAACGTTATACCTTATAACGTTGTACTACATAACGCAATACGTTATAACGTTATACCTTATAACGTTGTACCTCATAACGTAATACGTTATAACGTTATACCATATAACGTAATACGTTATAACGTTATACCATTTAACGTTATAGTATATAACGTATTACGTTATAACGTTGTAACATATAACGTTATACTGTATAACGTATTACGTTATAACGTTATACCATATAACGTAATACGTTATAACGGTGTACCATATAACGTATTACGTTTTGACGTAATACGTTATAACGTTGCACCATATAACGTAATACGTTATAACGTTGTACCATGAAACGCAATACGTTATAACGTTGTACCATATAACGTAATACGTTATAATGTTATACCGTATAACGTAATACGTTATAACGTTGTACCATGTAACGTAATACGTTATAACGTTATACCATATAACATAATACGTTATATCGTTATACCTTATAACGTTGTACCACATAAAGTAATACGTTATAACGTTATACCATATACCGTTGTACCTCATAACGTAATACGTTATAACGTTATACCATATAACGTAATACGTTATAACGTTATACCATTTAACGTTATAGTATATAACGTATTACGTTATAACGTTGTAACATATAACGTTATACTGTATAACGTATTACGTTATAACGTTATACCATATAACGTAATACGTTATAACGGTGTACCATATAACGTATTACGTTTTGACGTAATACGTTATAACGTTGCACCATATAACGTAATACGTTATAACGTTGTACCATGAAACGCAATACGTTATAACGTTATACCATATAACGTAATACGTTATAACGTTATACCATATAACGTTATACCATATAACGTTATAACATATACCGTAATACGTTATAACGTTGTACCATATAACGTAATACGTTATAACGTTGTACCATGTAACTTAATACGTTATAACGTTGTACCATATAACGTAATACGTTATAACGTTATACCGTATAACGTAATACGTTATAACGTTGTACCATATAACGAATTACGTTATAACGTTATACCTTATAACGTTGTACTACATAACGTAATACGTTATAACGTTATACCTTATAACGTTGTACTACATAACGTAATACGTTATAACGTTATACCTTATAACGTTGTACTACATAACGTAATACGATATAACGTTATACCATACAACGTTGTACTACATAACGTAATACGTTATAACGTTATACCATATAACGTAATACGTTATAACGTTATACCATATAACGTAATACGTTATAACGTTATACCTTATAACGTTGTACTACATAACGTAATACGTCATAACGTTATGCCATATAGCGTTATACTATATAACGTATTACGTTATACTATATAACGTAATACGTTATAACGTTATACCATATAACGTTATACCATATAACATAATACGTTATATCGTTATACCTTATAACGTTGTACCACATAAAGTAATACGTTATAACGTTGTACCATATAACGTAATACGTTATAACGTTGTACCATGTAACGTAATACGTTATAACGTTGTACCATATAACGTAATACGTTATAACGTTATACCGTATAACGTAATACGTTATAACGTTGTACCATATAACGTATTACGTTATAACGTTATACCTTATAACGTTGTACTACATAAATTAATACGTTATAACGTTATACCATATACCGTTGTACCTCATAACGTAATACGTTATAACGTTATACCATATAACGTAATACGTTATAATGTTATACCATTTAACGTTATAGTATATAACGTATTACGTTATAACGTTATACCATATAACGGTATACCATATAACGTAATACGTTATAACGTTGAAACCATATAACGTATTACGTTATGACGTTATACCTTATAACGTTGTACCACATAACGTAATACGTGATAACGTTATACCTTATAACGTTGTACTACATAAAGTAATACGTTATAACGTTATACCATATAACGTAATACGTTATAACGTTATACCATATAACGTAATACGTTATAACGTTATACCATATAACGTTATACTATATAACGTAATATGTTATAACGTTATACCATACAACGTAATACGTTATAACGTTGTACCATATAACGTATTACGTTATGACGTTATACCTTATAACGTTGTACCACATAACGTAATACGTGATAACGTTATACCTTATAACGTTGTACTACATAACGTAATACGTTATAACGTTATACCATATGACGTAATACTTTATAACGTTATACCTTATAACGTTGTACTACATAAAGTAATACGTTATAACGTTATACCATATAACGTAATACGTTATAACGTTGTACCATATAACGTAATACGTTATAACGTTGTACCATGTAACGTAATACGTTATAACGTTGTACCATGTAACGTAATACGTTATAACGTTGTACCATGTAACGTAATACGTTATAACGTTATACCTTATAACGTTGTACTACATAACGTAATACGATATAACGTTATACCATACGACGTTGTACTACATAACGTAATACGTTATAACGTTATACCATATAACGTAATACGTTATAACGTTATACCTTATAACGTTGTACTACATAACGTAATACGTTATAACGTTATGCCATATATCGTTATACTATATAACGTATTACGTTATACTATATAACGTAATACGTTATAACGTTATACCATATAACGTTATACCATATAACATAATACGTTATATCGTTATACCTTATAACGTTGTACCACATAAAGTAATACGTTATAACGTTGTACCATATAACGTAATACGTTATAACGTTGTACCATGTAACGTAATACGTTATAACGTTGTACCATATAACGTAATACGTTATAACGTTATACCGTATAACGTAATACGTTATAACGTTGTACTTCATAACGTAATACGTTATAACGTTATACCTTATAACGTTGTACTACATAACGCAATACGTTATAACGTTATACCTTATAACGTTGTACCTCATAACGTAATACGTTATAACGTTATACCATATAACGTAATACGTTATAACGTTATACCATTTAACGTTATAGTATATAACGTATTACGTTATAACGTTGTAACATATAACGTTATACTGTATAACGTATTACGTTATAACGTTATACCATATAACGTAATACGTTATAACGGTGTACCATATAACGTATTACGTTTTGACGTAATACGTTATAACGTTGCACCATATAACGTAATACGTTATAACGTTGTACCATGAAACGCAATACGTTATAACGTTGTACCATATAACGTAATACGTTATAATGTTATACCGTATAACGTAATACGTTATAACGTTGTACCATGTAACGTAATACGTTATAACGTTATACCATATAACATAATACGTTATATCGTTATACCTTATAACGTTGTACCACATAAAGTAATACGTTATAACGTTATACCATATACCGTTGTACCTCATAACGTAATACGTTATAACGTTATACCATATAACGTAATACGTTATAACGTTATACCATTTAACGTTATAGTATATAACGTATTACGTTATAACGTTGTAACATATAACGTTATACTGTATAACGTATTACGTTATAACGTTATACCATATAACGTAATACGTTATAACGGTGTACCATATAACGTATTACGTTTTGACGTAATACGTTATAACGTTGCACCATATAACGTAATACGTTATAACGTTGTACCATGAAACGCAATACGTTATAACGTTATACCATATAACGTAATACGTTATAACGTTATACCATATAACGTTATACCATATAACGTTATACCATATACCGTAATACGTTATAACGTTGTACCATATAACGTAATACGTTATAACGTTGTACCATGTAACTTAATACGTTATAACGTTGTACCATATAACGTAATACGTTATAACGTTATACCGTATAACGTAATACGTTATAACGTTGTACCATATAACGAATTACGTTATAACGTTATACCTTATAACGTTGTACTACATAACGTAATACGTTATAACGTTATACCTTATAACGTTGTACTACATAACGTAATACGTTATAACGTTATACCTTATAACGTTGTACTACATAACGTAATACGATATAACGTTATACCATACAACGTTGTACTACATAACGTAATACGTTATAACGTTATACCATATAACGTAATACGTTATAACGTTATACCATATAACGTAATACGTTATAACGTTATACCTTATAACGTTGTACTACATAACGTAATACGTCATAACGTTATGCCATATAGCGTTATACTATATAACGTATTACGTTATACTATATAACGTAATACGTTATAACGTTATACCATATAACGTTATACCATATAACATAATACGTTATATCGTTATACCTTATAACGTTGTACCACATAAAGTAATACGTTATAACGTTGTACCATATAACGTAATACGTTATAACGTTGTACCATGTAACGTAATACGTTATAACGTTGTACCATATAACGTAATACGTTATAACGTTATACCGTATAACGTAATACGTTATAACGTTGTACCATATAACGTATTACGTTATAACGTTATACCTTATAACGTTGTACTACATAAATTAATACGTTATAACGTTATACCATATACCGTTGTACCTCATAACGTAATACGTTATAACGTTATACCATATAACGTAATACGTTATAATGTTATACCATTTAACGTTATAGTATATAACGTATTACGTTATAACGTTATACCATATAACGGTATACCATATAACGTAATACGTTATAACGTTGAAACCATATAACGTATTACGTTATGACGTTATACCTTATAACGTTGTACCACATAACGTAATACGTGATAACGTTATACCTTATAACGTTGTACTACATAAAGTAATACGTTATAACGTTATACCATATAACGTAATACGTTATAACGTTATACCATATAACGTAATACGTTATAACGTTATACCATATAACGTTATACTATATAACGTAATATGTTATAACGTTATACCATACAACGTAATACGTTATAACGTTGTACCATATAACGTATTACGTTATGACGTTATACCTTATAACGTTGTACCACATAACGTAATACGTGATAACGTTGTACCATGTAACGTAATACGTTATAACGTTATACCTTATAACGTTGTACTACATAACGTAATACGATATAACGTTATACCATACGACGTTGTACTACATAACGTAATACGTTATAACGTTATACCATATAACGTAATACGTTATAACGTTATACCTTATAACGTTGTACTACATAACGTAATACGTTATAACGTTATGCCATATATCGTTATACTATATAACGTATTACGTTATACTATATAACGTAATACGTTATAACGTTATACCATATAACGTTATACCATATAACATAATACGTTATATCGTTATACCTTATAACGTTGTACCACATAAAGTAATACGTTATAACGTTATACCATATAACGTAATACGTTATAACGTTATACCATATAACGTTATACCATATAACGTTATACCATATACCGTAATACGTTATAACGTTGTACCATATAACGTAATACGTTATAACGTTGTACCATGTAACTTAATACGTTATAACGTTGTACCATATAACGTAATACGTTATAACGTTATACCGTATAACGTAATACGTTATAACGTTGTACCATATAACGAATTACGTTATAACGTTATACCTTATAACGTTGTACTACATAACGTAATACGTTATAACGTTATACCTTATAACGTTGTACTACATAACGTAATACATTATAACGTTATACCTTATAACGTTGTACTACATAACGTAATACGATATAACGTTATACCATACAACGTTGTACTACATAACGTAATACGTTATAACGTTATACCATATAACGTAATACGTTATTACGTTATACCATATAACGTAATACGTTATAACGTTATACCTTATAACGTTGTACTACATAACGTAATACGTCATAACGTTATGCCATATAGCGTTATACTATATAACGTATTACGTTATACTATATAACGTAATACGTTATAACGTTATACCATATAACGTTATACCATATAACATAATACGTTATATCGTTATACCTTATAACGTTGTACCACATAAAGTAATACGTTATAACGTTGTACCATATAACGTAATACGTTATAACGTTGTACCATGTAACGTAATACGTTATAACGTTGTACCATATAACGTAATACGTTATAACGTTATACCGTATAACGTAATACGTTATAACGTTGTACCATATAACGTATTACGTTATAACGTTATACCTTATAACGTTGTACTACATAAATTAATACGTTATAACGTTATACCATATACCGTTGTACCTCATAACGTAATACGTTATAACGTTATACCATATAACGTAATACGTTATAATGTTATACCATTTAACGTTATAGTATATAACGTATTACGTTATAACGTTATACCATATAACGGTATACCATATAACGTAATACGTTATAACGTTGAAACCATATAACGTATTACGTTATGACGTTATACCTTATAACGTTGTACCACATAACGTAATACGTGATAACGTTATACCTTATAACGTTGTACTACATAAAGTAATACGTTATAACGTTATACCATATAACGTAATACGTTATAACGTTATACCATATAACGTAATACGTTATAACGTTATACCATATAACGTTATACTATATAACGTAATATGTTATAACGTTATACCATACAACGTAATACGTTATAACGTTGTACCATATAACGTATTACGTTATGACGTTATACCTTATAACGTTGTACCACATAACGTAATACGTGATAACGTTATACCTTATAACGTTGTACTACATAACGTAATACGTTATAACGTTATACCATATAACGTAATACTTTATAACGTTATACCTTATAACGTTGTACTACATAAAGTAATACGTTATAACGTTATACCATATAACGTAATACGTTATAACGTTGTACCATATAACGTAATACGTTATAACGTTGTACCATGTAACGTAATACGTTATAACGTTGTACCATGTAACGTAATACGTTATAACGTTGTACCATGTAACGTAATACGTTATAACGTTATACCTTATAACGTTGTACTACATAACGTAATACGATATAACGTTATACCATACGACGTTGTACTACATAACGTAATACGTTATAACGTTATACCATATAACGTAATACGTTATAACGTTATACCTTATAACGTTGTACTACATAACGTAATACGTTATAACGTTATGCCATATATCGTTATACTATATAACGTATTACGTTATACTATATAACGTAATACGTTATAACGTTATACCATATAACGTTATACCATATAACATAATACGTTATATCGTTATACCTTATAACGTTGTACCACATAAAGTAATACGTTATAACGTTGTACCATATAACGTAATACGTTATAACGTTGTACCATGTAACGTAATACGTTATAACGTTGTACCATATAACGTAATACGTTATAACGTTATACCGTATAACGTAATACGTTATAACGTTGTACTTCATAACGTAATACGTTATAACGTTATACCTTATAACGTTGTACTACATAACGCAATACGTTATAACGTTATACCTTATAACGTTGTACCTCATAACGTAATACGTTATAACGTTATACCATATAACGTAATACGTTATAACGTTATACCATTTAACGTTATAGTATATAACGTATTACGTTATAACGTTGTAACATATAACGTTATACTATATAACGTATTACGTTATAACGTTATACCATATAACGTAATACGTTATAACGGTGTACCATATAACGTATTACGTTTTGACGTAATACGTTATAACGTTGCACCATATAACGTAATACGTTATAACGTTGTACCATGAAACGCAATACGTTATAACGTTGTACCATATAACGTAATACGTTATAATGTTATACCGTATAACGTAATACGTTATAACGTTGTACCATATAACGTATTACGTTATAACGTTATACCTTATAACGTTGTACCACATAAAGTAATACGTTATAACGTTGTACCATATAACGTAATACGTTATAACGTTGTACCATGTAACGTAATACGTTATAACGTTGTACCATATAACGTAATACGTTATAACGTTATACCGTATAACGTAATACGTTATAACGTTGTACTTCATAACGTAATACGTTATAACGTTATACCTTATAACGTTGTACTACATAACGCAATACGTTATAACGTTATACCTTATAACGTTGTACCTCATAACGTAATACGTTATAACGTTATACCATATAACGTAATACGTTATAACGTTATACCATTTAACGTTATAGTATATAACGTATTACGTTATAACGTTGTAACATATAACGTTATACTGTATAACGTATTACGTTATAACGTTATACCATATAACGTAATACGTTATAACGGTGTACCATATAACGTATTACGTTTTGACGTAATACGTTATAACGTTGCACCATATAACGTAATACGTTATAACGTTGTACCATGAAACGCAATACGTTATAACGTTGTACCATATAACGTAATACGTTATAATGTTATACCGTATAACGTAATACGTTATAACGTTGTACCATGTAACGTAATACGTTATAACGTTATACCATATAACATAATACGTTATATCGTTATACCTTATAACGTTGTACCACATAAAGTAATACGTTATAACGTTATACCATATACCGTTGTACCTCATAACGTAATACGTTATAACGTTATACCATATAACGTAATACGTTATAACGTTATACCATTTAACGTTATAGTATATAACGTATTACGTTATAACGTTGTAACATATAACGTTATACTGTATAACGTATTACGTTATAACGTTATACCATATAACGTAATACGTTATAACGGTGTACCATATAACGTATTACGTTTTGACGTAATACGTTATAACGTTGCACCATATAACGTAATACGTTATAACGTTGTACCATGAAACGCAATACGTTATAACGTTATACCATATAACGTAATACGTTATAACGTTATACCATATAACGTTATACCATATAACGTTATAACATATACCGTAATACGTTATAACGTTGTACCATATAACGTAATACGTTATAACGTTGTACCATGTAACTTAATACGTTATAACGTTGTACCATATAACGTAATACGTTATAACGTTATACCGTATAACGTAATACGTTATAACGTTGTACCATATAACGAATTACGTTATAACGTTATACCTTATAACGTTGTACTACATAACGTAATACGTTATAACGTTATACCTTATAACGTTGTACTACATAACGTAATACGTTATAACGTTATACCTTATAACGTTGTACTACATAACGTAATACGATATAACGTTATACCATACAACGTTGTACTACATAACGTAATACGTTATAACGTTATACCATATAACGTAATACGTTATAACGTTATACCATATAACGTAATACGTTATAACGTTATACCTTATAACGTTGTACTACATAACGTAATACGTCATAACGTTATGCCATATAGCGTTATACTATATAACGTATTACGTTATACTATATAACGTAATACGTTATAACGTTATACCATATAACGTTATACCATATAACATAATACGTTATATCGTTATACCTTATAACGTTGTACCACATAAAGTAATACGTTATAACGTTGTACCATATAACGTAATACGTTATAACGTTGTACCATGTAACGTAATACGTTATAACGTTGTACCATATAACGTAATACGTTATAACGTTATACCGTATAACGTAATACGTTATAACGTTGTACCATATAACGTATTACGTTATAACGTTATACCTTATAACGTTGTACTACATAAATTAATACGTTATAACGTTATACCATATACCGTTGTACCTCATAACGTAATACGTTATAACGTTATACCATATAACGTAATACGTTATAATGTTATACCATTTAACGTTATAGTATATAACGTATTACGTTATAACGTTATACCATATAACGGTATACCATATAACGTAATACGTTATAACGTTGAAACCATATAACGTATTACGTTATGACGTTATACCTTATAACGTTGTACCACATAACGTAATACGTGATAACGTTATACCTTATAACGTTGTACTACATAAAGTAATACGTTATAACGTTATACCATATAACGTAATACGTTATAACGTTATACCATATAACGTAATACGTTATAACGTTATACCATATAACGTTATACTATATAACGTAATATGTTATAACGTTATACCATACAACGTAATACGTTATAACGTTGTACCATATAACGTATTACGTTATGACGTTATACCTTATAACGTTGTACCACATAACGTAATACGTGATAACGTTATACCTTATAACGTTGTACTACATAACGTAATACGTTATAACGTTATACCATATGACGTAATACTTTATAACGTTATACCTTATAACGTTGTACTACATAAAGTAATACGTTATAACGTTATACCATATAACGTAATACGTTATAACGTTGTACCATATAACGTAATACGTTATAACGTTGTACCATGTAACGTAATACGTTATAACGTTGTACCATGTAACGTAATACGTTATAACGTTGTACCATGTAACGTAATACGTTATAACGTTATACCTTATAACGTTGTACTACATAACGTAATACGATATAACGTTATACCATACGACGTTGTACTACATAACGTAATACGTTATAACGTTATACCATATAACGTAATACGTTATAACGTTATACCTTATAACGTTGTACTACATAACGTAATACGTTATAACGTTATGCCATATATCGTTATACTATATAACGTATTACGTTATACTATATAACGTAATACGTTATAACGTTATACCATATAACGTTATACCATATAACATAATACGTTATATCGTTATACCTTATAACGTTGTACCACATAAAGTAATACGTTATAACGTTGTACCATATAACGTAATACGTTATAACGTTGTACCATGTAACGTAATACGTTATAACGTTGTACCATATAACGTAATACGTTATAACGTTATACCGTATAACGTAATACGTTATAACGTTGTACTTCATAACGTAATACGTTATAACGTTATACCTTATAACGTTGTACTACATAACGCAATACGTTATAACGTTATACCTTATAACGTTGTACCTCATAACGTAATACGTTATAACGTTATACCATATAACGTAATACGTTATAACGTTATACCATTTAACGTTATAGTATATAACGTATTACGTTATAACGTTGTAACATATAACG
The DNA here is from genome assembly GCF_040668555.2 of Bombus flavifrons. Classification (NCBI taxonomy): domain Eukaryota; kingdom Metazoa; phylum Arthropoda; class Insecta; order Hymenoptera; family Apidae; genus Bombus; species Bombus flavifrons. The sequence continues at coordinate 4,507,809 of NC_138447.1, forward strand.
TTATACTGTATAACGTATTACGTTATAACGTTATACCATATAACGTAATACGTTATAACGGTGTACCATATAACGTATTACGTTTTGACGTAATACGTTATAACGTTGCACCATATAACGTAATACGTTATAACGTTGTACCATGAAACGCAATACGTTATAACGTTGTACCATATAACGTAATACGTTATAATGTTATACCGTATAACGTAATACGTTATAACGTTGTACCATGTAACGTAATACGTTATAACGTTATACCATATAACATAATACGTTATATCGTTATACCTTATAACGTTGTACCACATAAAGTAATACGTTATAACGTTATACCATATACCGTTGTACCTCATAACGTAATACGTTATAACGTTATACCATATAACGTAATACGTTATAACGTTATACCATTTAACGTTATAGTATATAACGTATTACGTTATAACGTTGTAACATATAACGTTATACTGTATAACGTATTACGTTATAACGTTATACCATATAACGTAATACGTTATAACGGTGTACCATATAACGTATTACGTTTTGACGTAATACGTTATAACGTTGCACCATATAACGTAATACGTTATAACGTTGTACCATGAAACGCAATACGTTATAACGTTATACCATATAACGTAATACGTTATAACGTTATACCATATAACGTTATACCATATAACGTTATACCATATACCGTAATACGTTATAACGTTGTACCATATAACGTAATACGTTATAACGTTGTACCATGTAACTTAATACGTTATAACGTTGTACCATATAACGTAATACGTTATAACGTTATACCGTATAACGTAATACGTTATAACGTTGTACCATATAACGAATTACGTTATAACGTTATACCTTATAACGTTGTACTACATAACGTAATACGTTATAACGTTATACCTTATAACGTTGTACTACATAACGTAATACGTTATAACGTTATACCTTATAACGTTGTACTACATAACGTAATACGATATAACGTTATACCATACAACGTTGTACTACATAACGTAATACGTTATAACGTTATACCATATAACGTAATACGTTATAACGTTATACCATATAACGTAATACGTTATAACGTTATACCTTATAACGTTGTACTACATAACGTAATACGTCATAACGTTATGCCATATAGCGTTATACTATATAACGTATTACGTTATACTATATAACGTAATACGTTATAACGTTATACCATATAACGTTATACCATATAACATAATACGTTATATCGTTATACCTTATAACGTTGTACCACATAAAGTAATACGTTATAACGTTGTACCATATAACGTAATACGTTATAACGTTGTACCATGTAACGTAATACGTTATAACGTTGTACCATATAACGTAATACGTTATAACGTTATACCGTATAACGTAATACGTTATAACGTTGTACCATATAACGTATTACGTTATAACGTTATACCTTATAACGTTGTACTACATAAATTAATACGTTATAACGTTATACCATATACCGTTGTACCTCATAACGTAATACGTTATAACGTTATACCATATAACGTAATACGTTATAATGTTATACCATTTAACGTTATAGTATATAACGTATTACGTTATAACGTTATACCATATAACGGTATACCATATAACGTAATACGTTATAACGTTGAAACCATATAACGTATTACGTTATGACGTTATACCTTATAACGTTGTACCACATAACGTAATACGTGATAACGTTATACCTTATAACGTTGTACTACATAAAGTAATACGTTATAACGTTATACCATATAACGTAATACGTTATAACGTTATACCATATAACGTAATACGTTATAACGTTATACCATATAACGTTATACTATATAACGTAATATGTTATAACGTTATACCATACAACGTAATACGTTATAACGTTGTACCATATAACGTATTACGTTATGACGTTATACCTTATAACGTTGTACCACATAACGTAATACGTGATAACGTTATACCTTATAACGTTGTACTACATAACGTAATACGTTATAACGTTATACCATATGACGTAATACTTTATAACGTTATACCTTATAACGTTGTACTACATAAAGTAATACGTTATAACGTTATACCATATAACGTAATACGTTATAACGTTGTACCATATAACGTAATACGTTATAACGTTGTACCATGTAACGTAATACGTTATAACGTTGTACCATGTAACGTAATACGTTATAACGTTGTACCATGTAACGTAATACGTTATAACGTTATACCTTATAACGTTGTACTACATAACGTAATACGATATAACGTTATACCATACGACGTTGTACTACATAACGTAATACGTTATAACGTTATACCATATAACGTAATACGTTATAACGTTATACCTTATAACGTTGTACTACATAACGTAATACGTTATAACGTTATGCCATATATCGTTATACTATATAACGTATTACGTTATACTATATAACGTAATACGTTATAACGTTATACCATATAACGTTATACCATATAACATAATACGTTATATCGTTATACCTTATAACGTTGTACCACATAAAGTAATACGTTATAACGTTGTACCATATAACGTAATACGTTATAACGTTGTACCATGTAACGTAATACGTTATAACGTTGTACCATATAACGTAATACGTTATAACGTTATACCGTATAACGTAATACGTTATAACGTTGTACTTCATAACGTAATACGTTATAACGATGTACCATGAAACGCAATACGTTATAACGTTGTACCATATAACGTAATACGTTATAATGTTATACCGTATAACGTAATACGTTATAACGTTGTACCATATAACGTATTACGTTATAACGTTATACCTTATAACGTTGTACTACATAACGTAATACGTTATAACGTTATACCTTATAACGTTGTACTACATAACGTAATACGATATAACGTTATACCTTACAACGTTGTACTACATAACGTAATACGTTATAACGTTATACCTTATAACGTTGTACTACATAACGTAATACGTTATAACGTTATACCTTACAACGTTGTACTACATAAAGAAATACGTTATAACGTTATACCATATAACGTAATACGTTATAACGTAATACGTTATAACGTTATACCATATAACGTAATACGTTATAACGTTATACCATTTAACGTTATAGTATATAACGTATTACGTTATAACGTTGTAACATATAACGTTATACTATATAACGTATTACGTTATAACGTTATACCATATAACGTAATACGTTATAACGGTGTACCATATAACGTATTACGTTTTGACGTAATACGTTATAACGTTGCACCATATAACGTAATACGTTATAACGTTGTACCATGAAACGCAATACGTTATAACGTTGTACCATATAACGTAATACGTTATAATGTTATACCGTATAACGTAATACGTTATAACGTTGTACCATATAACGTATTACGTTATAACGTTATACCTTATAACGTTGTACTACATAACGTAATACGTTATAACGTTATACCTTATAACGTTGTACTACATAACGTAATACGATATAACGTTATACCTTACAACGTTGTACTACATAACGTAATACGTTATAACGTTATACCATATAACGTAATACGTTATAACGTTATACCTTATAACGTTGTACTACATAACGTAATACGTTATAACGTTATGCCATATAGCGTTATACTATATAACGTATTACGTTATACTATATAACGTAATACGTTATAACGTTATACCATATAACGTTATACCATATAACATAATACGTTATATCGTTATACCTTATAACGCTGTACCACATAAAGTAATACCTTATAACGTTGTACTACATAACGTAATACGTTATAACGTTATACCATATAACATAATACGTTATATCGTTATACCTTATAACGTTGTACCACATAAAGTAATACGTTATAACGTTATACCATGTAACGTAATACGTTATAACGTTATACCATATAACGTAATACGTTATAACGTTGTACCATGTAACGTAATACGTTATAACGTTGTACCATGTAACGTAATACGTTATAACGTTGTACCATATAACGTAATACGTTATGACGTTATACCATATAACGTAATACGTTATAACGTTATACCTTATAACGTTGTACTACATAACGTAATACGTTATAACGTTATGCCATATAGCGTTATTCTATATAACGTATTACGTTATACTATATATCGTAATACGTTATAACGTTATACCATATAACGTTATACGTTATAACGTTATACCGTATAACGTAATACGTTAGAACGTTGTACCATATAACGTTGTACTACATAACGTAATACGTTATAACGTTATACCTTATAACGTTGTACTACATAACGTAATACGTTATAACGTTATACCTTACAACGTTGTACTACATAAAGAAATACGTTATAACGTTATACCATATAACGTAATACGTTATAACGTTATACCTTATAACGTTGTACTACATAACGTAATACTTTATAACGTTATACCTTATAACGTTGTACCTCATAACGTAATACGTTATAACGTTATACCATGTAACGTAATACGTTATAACGTTATACCATATAACGTTATACCAAATAACGTAATACGTTATAACGTTGTACCATGTAACGTAATACGTTATAACGTTGTACCATTAACGTAATACGTTATAACGTTATACCATATAACGTAATACGTTATAACGTTATACCTTATAACGTTGTACTACATAACGTAATACGTTATAACGTTATACCATATAACGTTATACCAAATAACGTAATACGTTATAACGTTGTACCATGTAACGTAATACGTTATAACGTTGTACCATGTAACGTAATACGTTATTACGTTGTACCATATAACGTAATACGTTATAACGTTATACCATATAACGTAATACGTTATAACGTTATACCTTATAACGTTGTACTACATAACGTAATACGTTATAACGTTATGCCATATAGCGTTATACTATATAACGTATTACGTTATAACGTTATACCATATAACGGAATACGTTATAACGTTGTACCATATAACGTATTACGTTAAAACGTTATACCTTATAACGTTGTACTACATAACGTAATACGTTATAACGTTATACCATATAACGTAATACGTTATAACGTTATACCTTATAACGTTGTACTACATAAAGTAATACGTTATAACGTTATACCATATAACGTAATACGTTATAACGTTATACCATATTACGTAATACGTTATAACGTTATACCATATAACGTAATACGTTATAACGTTATACCATATAACGTAATACGTTATAACGTTGTACCATATAACGTTATACTATATAACTTATTACGTTATAACGTTATACCATATAACGTAATACGTTATAACGTTATACCATTTAACGTTATAGTATATAACGTATTACGTTATAACGTTGTACCATATAACGTTATACTATATAACGTATTACGTTATAACGTTATACCATATAACGTAATACGTTATAACGTTGTACCATATAACGTATTACGTTATGACGTTATACCTTATAACGTTGTACCACATAACGTAATACGTGATAACGTTATACCTTATAACGTTGTACTACATAACGTAATACGTTATAACGTATTACGTTAGAACGTTATACCTTATAACGTTGTACTACATAACGTAATACGTTATAACGTTATACCATATAACGTAATACGTTATATCGTTATAACTTATAACGTTGTACCACATTAAGTAATACGTTATAACGTTATACCATATAACGTAATACGTTATAACGTTATACCATATAACGTTATACCATATAACGTAATACGTTATAACGTTGCACCATATAACGTAATACGTTATAACGTTGTACCATGTAACGTAATACGTTATAACGTTGTACCATATAACGTAATACGTTATAGCGTTATACCGTATAACGTAATACGTTATAACGTTGTACCATATAACGTATTACGTTATAACGTTATACCTTATAACGTTGTACTACATAACGTAATACGTTATAACGTTATACCTTATAACGTTGTACTACATAACGTAATACGATATAACGTTATACCTTACAACGTTGTACTACATAACGTAATACGTTATAACGTTATACCATATAACGTAATACGTTATAACGTTATACCTTATAACGTTGTACTACATAACGTAATACGTTATAACGTTATGCCATATAGCGTTATACTATATAACGTATTACGTTATACTATATAACGTAATACGTTATAACGTTATACCATATAACGTTATATCATATAACATAATACGTTATATCGTTATACCTTATAACGTTGTACCACATAAAGTAATACCTTATAACGTTGTACTACATAACGTAATACGTTATAACGTTATACCATATAACATAATACGTTATATCGTTATACCTTATAACGTTGTACCACATAAAGTAATACGTTATAACGTTGTACCATGTAAAGTAATACGTTATAACTTTGTACCATGTAACGTAATACGTTATAACGTTGTACCATATAACGTCATACGTTATAACGTTATACCATATAACGTAATACGTTATAACGTTATACCTTATAACGTTGTACTACATAGCGTAATACGTTATAACGTTATACCATATAACGTAATACGTTATAACGTTATACCTTATAACGTTGTACTACATAACGTAATACGATATAACGTTATACCTTACAACGTTGTACTACATAACGTAATACGTTATAACGTTATACCATATAACGTAATACGTTATAACGTTATACCTTATAACGTTGTACTACATAACGTAATACGTTATAACGTTATGCCATATAGCGTTATACTATATAACGTAATACGTTATAACGTTATACCATATAACGTTATACCATATAACATAATACGTTATATCGTTATACCTTATAACGTTGTACCACATAAAGTAATACCTTATAACGTTGTACTACATAACGTAATACGTTATAACGTTATACCTTATAACGTTGTACTACATAACGTAATACGTTATAACGTTATGCCATATAGCGTTATACTATATAACGTATTACGTTATAACGTTATACCATATAACGGAATACGTTATAACGTTGTACCATATAACGTATTACGTTATAACGTTATACCTTATAACGTTGTACTACATAACGTAATACGTTATAACGTTATACCATATATCGTAATACGTTATAACGTTATACCTTATAACGTTGTACTACATAAAGTAATACGTTATAACGTTATACCATATAACGTAATACGTTATAACGTTATACCATATAACGTAATACGTTATAACGTTATACCATATAACGTAATACGTTATAACGTTATACCATATAACGTAATACGTTATAACGTTGTACCATATAACGTTATACTATATAACTTATTACGTTATAACGTTATACCATATAACGTAATACGTTATAACGTTATACCATTTAACGTTATAGTATATAACGTATTACGTCATAACGTTGTACCATATAACGTTATACTATATAACGTATTACGTTATAACGTTATACCATATAACGTAATACGTTATAACGTTGTACCATATAACGTATTACGTTATGACGTTATACCTTATAACGTTGTACCACATAACGTAATACGTGATAACGTTATACCTTATAACGTTGTACTACATAACGTAATACGTTATAACGTTATACCTTATAACGTTGTACTACATAACGTAATACGATATAACGTTATACCTTACAACGTTGTACTACATAACGTAATACGTTATAACGTTATACCATATAACGTAATACGTTATAACGTTATACCATATAACGTAATACGTTATAACGTTATACCTTATAACGTTGTACTACATAACGTAATACGTTATAACGTTATACCATATAACGTAATACGTTATATCGTTATAACTTATAACGTTGTACCACATAAAGTAATACGTTATAACGTTATACCATATAACGTAATACGTTATAACGATATACCATATAACGTTATACCATATAACGTAATACGTTATAACGTTGCACCATATAACGTAATACGTTATAACGTTGTACCATGTAACGTAATACGTTATAACGTTGTACCATATAACGTAATACGTTATAGCGTTATACCGTATAACGTAATACGTTATAACGTTGTACCATATAACGTATTACGTTATAACGTTATACCTTATAACGTTGTACTACATAACGTAATACGTTATAACGTTATACCTTATAACGTTGTACTACATAACGTAATACGATATAACGTTATACCTTACAACGTTGTACTACATAACGTAATACGTTATAACGTTATACCATATAACGTAATACGTTATAACGTTATACCTTATAACGTTGTACTACATAACGTAATACGTTATAACGTTATGCCATATAGCGTTATACTATATAACGTATTACGTTATACTATATAACGTAATACGTTATAACGTTATACCATATAACGTTATACCATATAACATAATACGTTATATCGTTATACCTTATAACGTTGTACCACATAAAGTAATACCTTATAACGTTGTACTACATAACGTAATACGTTATAACGTTATACCATATAACATAATACGTTATATCGTTATACCTTATAACGTTGTACCACATAAAGTAATACGCTATAACGTTATACCATGTAACGTAATACGTTATAACGTTATACCATATAACGTTATACCATATAACGTAATACGTTATAACGTTGTACCATGTAACGTAATACGTTATAACGTTGTACCATGTAACGTAATACGTTATAACGTTGTACCATATAACGTAATACGTTACAACGTTATACCATATAACGTAATACGTTATAACGTTATACCTTATAACGTTGTACTACATAACGTAATACGTTATAACGTTATGCCATATAGCGTTATACTATATAACGTATTACGTTATAACGTTATACAATATAACGTAATACGTTATAACGTTGTACCATATAACGTATTACGTTATGACGTTATACCTTATAACGTTGTACCACATAACGTAATACGTGATAACGTTATACCTTATAACGTTGTACTACATAACGTAATACGTTATAACGTATTACGTTAGAACGTTATACCTTATAACGTTGTACTACATAACGTAATACGTTATAACGTTATACCATATAACGTAATACGTTATAACGTTGTACCATGTAACGTAATACGTTATAACGTTGTACCATATAACGTAATACGTTATAACGTTATACCATATAACGTAATACGTTATAACGTTATACCTTATAACGTTGTACTACATAACGTAATACGTTATAACGTTATGCCATATAGCGTTATACTATATAACGTATTACGTTATACTATATATCGTAATACGTTATAACGTTATACCATATAACGTAATACGTTATATCGTTATAACGTAATACGTTATATCGTTATAACTTATAACGTTGTACCACATAAAGTAATACGTTATAACGTTATACCATATAACGTAATACGTTATAACGTTATACTATATAACGTTATACCATATAACGTAATACGTTATAACGTTGCACCATATAACGTAATACGTTATAACGTTGTACCATGTAACGTAATACGTTATAACGTTGTACCATATAACGTAATACGTTATAGCGTTATACCGTATAACGTAATACGTTATAACGTTGTACCATATAACGTATTACGTTATAACGTTATACCTTATAACGTTGTACTACATAACGTAATACGTTATAACGTTATACCTTATAACGTTGTACTACATAACGTAATACGATATAACGTTATACCTTACAACGTTGTACTACATAACGTAATACGTTATAACGTTATACCATATATCGTAATACGTTATAACGTTATGCCTTATAACGTTGTACTACATAACGTAATACGATATAACGTTATACCTTACAACGTTGTACTACATAACGTAATACGTTATAACGTTATACCATATAACGTAATACGTTATAACGTTATACCTTATAACGTTGTACTACATAACGTAATACGTTATAACGTTATGCCATATAGCGTTATACTATATAACGTAATACGTTATAACGTTATACCATATAACGTTATACCATATAACATAATACGTTATATCGTTATACCTTATAACGTTGTACCACATAAAGTAATACCTTATAACGTTGTACTACATAACGTAATACGTTATAACGTTATACCTTATAACGTTGTACTACATAACGTAATACGTTATAACGTTATGCCATATAGCGTTATACTATATAACGTATTACGTTATAACGTTATACCATATAACGGAATACGTTATAACGTTGTACCATATAACGTATTACGTTATAACGTTATACCTTATAACGTTGTACTACATAACGTAATACGTTATAACGTTATACCATATATCGTAATACGTTATAACGTTATACCTTATAACGTTGTACTACATAAAGTAATACGTTATAACGTTATACCATATAACGTAATACGTTATAACGTTATACCATATAACGTAATACGTTATAACGTTATACCATATAACGTAATACGTTATAACGTTATACCATATAACGTAATACGTTATAACGTTGTACCATATAACGTTATACTATATAACTTATTACGTTATAACGTTATACCATATAACGTAATACGTTATAACGTTATACCATTTAACGTTATAGTATATAACGTATTACGTCATAACGTTGTACCATATAACGTTATACTATATAACGTATTACGTTATAACGTTATACCATATAACGTAATACGTTATAACGTTGTACCATATAACGTATTACGTTATGACGTTATACCTTATAACGTTGTACCACATAACGTAATACGTGATAACGTTATACCTTATAACGTTGTACTACATAACGTAATACGTTATAACGTATTACGTTAGAACGTTATACCTTATAACGTTGTACTACATAACGTAATACGTTATAACGTTATACCATATAACGTAATACGTTATATCGTTATAACTTATAACGTTGTACCACATAAAGTAATACGTTATAACGTTATACCATATAACGTAATACGTTATAACGTTATACCATTTAACGTTATAGTATATAACGTATTACGTCATAACGTTGTACCATATAACGTTATACTATATAACGTATTACGTTATAACGTTATACCATATAACGTAATACGTTATAACGTTGTACCATATAACGTAATACGTTATAACGTTGTACCATATAACGTAATACGTTATAACGTTATACCATATAACGTAATACGTTATAACGTTATACCTTATAACGTTGTACTACATAACGTAATACGTTATAACGTTATGCCATATAGCGTTATACTATATAACGTATTACGTTATACTATATATCGTAATACGTTATAACGTTATACCATATAACGTTATACGTTATAACGTTATACCGTATAACGTAATACGTTATAACGTTGTACCATATAACGTTGTACTACATAACGTAATACGTTATAACGTTATACCTTATAACGTTGTACTACATAACGTAATACGTTATAACGTTATACCTTACAACGTTGTACCACATAAAGTAATACGTTATAACGTTGTACTACATAACGTAATACGTTATAACGTTATACCATATAACATAATACGTTATATCGTTATACCTTATAACGTTGTACCACATAAAGTAATACGTTATAACGTTATACCATATAACGTAATACGTTATAACGTTGTACCATATAACGTAATACGTTATAACGTTGTACTACATAACGTAATACGTTATAACGTTAAACCATATAACATAATACGTTATATCGTTATACCTTATAACGTTGTACCACATAAAGTAATACGTTATAACGTTATACCATATAACGTAATACGTTATAACGTTGTACCATATAACGTAATACGTTATAACGTTATACCTTATAACGTTGTACTACATAACGTAATACGTTATAACGTTATGCCATATAGCGTTATACTATATAACGTATTACGTTATACTATATAACGTAATACGTTATAACGTTATACCGTATAACGTTATATCATATAACATAATACGTTATATCGTTATACCTTACAACGTTGTACTACATAACGTAATACGTTATAACGTTATACCATATAACGTAATACGTTATAACGTTATACCATATAACGTAATACGTTATAACGTTATACTATATAACGTAATACGTTATAACGTTGTACCATGTAACGTAATACGTTATAACGTTGTACCATGTAACGTAATACGTTATAATGTTGTACCATATAACGTAATACGTTATAACGTTGTACCATATAACGTAATACGTTATAACGTTATACCATATAACGTAATACGTTATAACGTTATACCTTATAACGTTGTACTACATAACGTAATACGTTATAACGTTATGCCATATAGCGTTATACTATATAACGTATTACGTTATACTATATATCGTAATACGTTATAACGTTATACCATATAACGTTATACGTTATAACGTTATACCGTATAACGTAATACGTTATAACGTTGTACCATATAACGTTGTACTACATAACGTAATACGTTATAACGTTATACCTTATAACGTTGTACTACATAACGTAATACGTTATAACGTTATACCTTACAACGTTGTACCACATAAAGTAATACGTTATAACGTTGTACTACATAACGTAATACGTTATAACGTTATACCATATAACATAATACGTTATATCGTTATACCTTATAACGTTGTACCACATAAAGTAATACGTTATAACGTTATACCATATAACGTAATACGTTATAACGTTGTACCATATAACGTAATACGTTATAACGTTGTACTACATAACGTAACACGTTATAACGTTATACCTTACAACGTTGTACTACATAAAGAAATACGTTATAACGTTATACCTTATAACGTTGTACTACATAACGTAATACGTTATAACGTTATACCATATATCGTAATACGTTATAACGTTATACCTTATAACGTTGTACTACATAAAGTAATACGTTATAACGTTATACCATATAACGTAATACGTTATAACGTTATACCATATAACGTAATACGTTATAACGTTATACCATATAACGTAATACGTTATAACGTTATACCATATAACGTAATACGTTATAACGTTATACCATATAACGTAATACGTTATAACGTTGTACCATATAACGTTATACTATATAACTTATTACGTTATAACGTTATACCATATAACGTAATACGTTATAACGTTATACCATTTAACGTTATAGTATATAACGTATTACGTTATAACGTTGTACCATATAACGTATTACGTTATAACGTTATACCATATAACGTAATACGTTATAACGTTGTACCATATAACGTATTACGTTATGACGTTATACCTTATAACGTTGTACCACATAACGTAATACGTGATAACGTTATACCTTATAACGTTGTACTACATAACGTAATACGTTATAACGTATTACGTTAGAACGTTATACCTTATAACGTTGTACTACATAACGTAATACGTTATAACGTTATACCATATAACGTAATACGTTATATCGTTATAACTTATAACGTTGTACCACATAAAGTAATACGTTATAACGTTATACCATATAACGTAATACGTTATAACGTTATACCATATAACGTTATACCATATAACGTATTACGTTATAACGTTATACCTTATAACGTTGTACTACATAACGTAATACGTTATAACGTTATACCTTATAACGTTGTACTACATAACGTAATACGATATAACGTTATACCTTACAACGTTGTACTACATAACGTAATACGTTATAACGTTATACCATATAACGTAATACGTTATAACGTTATACCATATAACGTAATACGTTATAACGTTATACCTTATAACGTTGTATTACATAACGTAATACGTTATAACGTTATACCATATAACGTAATACGTTATATCGTTATAACTTATAACGTTGTACCACATAAAGTAATACGTTATAACGTTATACCATATAACGTAATACGTTATAACGTTATACCATATAACGTTATACCATATAACGTAATACGTTATAACGTTGCACCATATAACGTAATACGTTATAACGTTGTACCATGTAACGTAACACGTTATAACGTTGTACCATATAACGTAATACGTTATAGCGTTATACCGTATAACGTAATACGTTATAACGTTGTACCATATAACGTATTACGTTATAACGTTATACCTTATAATGTTGTACTACATAACGTAATACGTTATAACGTTATACCTTATAACGTTGTACTACATAACGTAATACGATATAACGTTATACCTTACAACGTTGTACTACATAACGTAATACGTTATAACGTTATACCATATAACGTAATACGTTATAACGTTATACCTTATAACGTTGTACTACATAACGTAATACGTTATAACGTTATGCCATATAGCGTTATACTATATAACGTATTACGTTATACTGTATACCGTAATACGTTATAACGTTATACCATATAACGTTATACCATATAACATAATACGTTATTTCGTTATACCTTATAACGTTGTACCACATAAAGTAATACCTTATAACGTTGTACTACATAACGTAATACGTTATAACGTTATACCATATAACATAATACGTTATATCGTTATACCTTATAACGTTGTACCACATAAAGTAATACGTTATAACGTTATACCATGTAACGTAATACGTTATAACGTTATACCATATAACGTTATACCATATAACGTAATACGTTATAACGTTGTACCATGTAACGTAATACGTTATAACGTTGTACCATGTAACGTAATACGTTATAACGTTGTACCATATAACGTAATACGTTATAACGTTATACCATATAACGTAATACGTTATAACGTTGTACCATATAACGTAATACGTTATAGCGTTATACCGTATAACGTAATACGTTATAACGTTGTACCATATAACGTATTACGTTATAACGTTATACCTTATAACGTTGTACTACATAACGTAATACGTTATAACGTTATACCTTATAACGTTGTACTACATAACGTAATACGATATAACGTTATACCTTACAACGTTGTACTACATAACGTAATACGTTATAACGTTATACCATATAACGTAATACGTTATAACGTTATACCTTATAACGTTGAACTACATAACGTAATACGATATAACGTTATACCTTACAACGTTGTACTACATAACGTAATACGTTATAACGTTATACCATATAACGTAATACGTTATAACGTTATACCTTATAACGTTATACTATATAACGTAATACGTTATAACGTTATACCATATAACGTTATACCATATAACATAATACGTTATATCGTTATACCTTATAACGTTGTACCACATAAAGTAATACCTTATAACGTTGTACTACATAACGTAATACGTTATAACGTTATACCTTATAACGTTGTACTACATAACGTAATACGTTATAACGTTATGCCATATAGCGTTATACTATATAACGTATTACGTTATAACGTTATACCATATAACGGAATACGTTATAACGTTGTACCATATAACGTATTACGTTATAACGTTATACCTTATAACGTTGTACTAAATAACGTAATACGTTATAACGTTATACCATATATCGTAATACGTTATAACGTTATACCTTATAACGTTGTACTACATAAAGTAATACGTTATAACGTTATACCATATAACGTAATACGTTATAACGTTATACCATATAACGTAATACGTTATAACGTTATACCATATAACGTAATACGTTATAACGTTATACCATATAACGTAATACGTTATAACGTTGTACCATATAACGTTATACTATATAACTTATTACGTTATAACGTTATACCATATAACGTAATACGTTATAACGTTATACCATTTAACGTTATAGTATATAACGTATTACGTTATAACGTTGTACCATATAACGTTATACTATATAACGTATTACGTTATAACGTTATACCATATAACGTAATACGTTATAACGTTGTACCATATAACGTATTACGTTATGACGTTATACCTTATAACGTTGTACCACATAACGTAATACGTGATAACGTTATACCTTATAACGTTGTACTACATAACGTAATACGTTATAACGTATTACGTTAGAACGTTATACCTTATAAACTTGTACTACATAACGTAATACGTTATAACGTTATACCATATAACGTAATACGTTATAACGTTATAACTTATAACGTTGTACCACATAAAGTAATACGTTATAACGTTATACCATATAACGTAATACGTTATAACGTTATACCATATAACGTTATACCATATAACGTATTACGTTATAACGTTATACCTTATAACGTTGTACTACATAACGTAATACGTTATAACGTTATACCTTATAACGTTGTACTACATAACGTAATACGATATAACGTTATACCTTACAACGTTGTACTACATAACGTAATACGTTATAACGTTATACCATATAACGTAATACGTTATAACGTTATACCATATAACGTAATACGTTATAACGTTATACCTTATAACGTTGTACTACATAACGTAATACGTTATAACGTTATACCATATAACGTAATACGTTATATCGTTATAACTTATAACGTTGTACCACATAAAGTAATACGTTATAACGTTATACCATATAACGTAATACGTTATAACGTTATACCATATAACGTTATACCATATAACGTAATACGTTATAACGTTGCACCATACAACGTAATACGTTATAACGTTGTACCATGTAACGTAATACGTTATAACGTTGTATCATATAACGTAATACGTTATAGCGTTATACCGTATAACGTAATACGTTATAACGTTGTACCATATAACGTATTACGTTATAACGTTATACCTTATAACGTTGTACTACATAACGTAATACGTTATAACGTTATACCTTATAACGTTGTACTACATAACGTAATACGATATAACGTTATACCTTACAACGTTGTACTACATAACGTAATACGTTATAACGTTATACCATATAACGTAAGACGTTATAACGTTATACCTTATAACGTTGTACTACATAACGTAATACGTTATAACGTTATGCCATATAACGTTATACTATATAACGTATTACGTTATACTATATAACGTAATACGTTATAACGTTATACCATATAACGTTATACCATATAACGTTATACCATATAACATAATACGTTATATCGTTATACCTTATAACGTTGTACCACATAAAGTAATACCTTATAACGTTGTACTACATAACGTAATACGTTATAACGTTATACCATATAACATAATACGTTATATCGTTATACCTTATAACGTTGTACCACATAAAGTAATACGTTATAACGTTATACCATGTAACGTAATACGTTATAACGTTATACCATATAACGTTATACCATATAACGTAATACGTTATAACGTTGTACCATGTAACGTAATACGTTATAACGTTGTACCATGTAACGTAATACGTTATAACGTTGTACCATATAACGTAATACGTTATAACGTTATACCATATAACGTAATACGTTATAACGTTATACCTTATAACGTTGTACTACATAACGTAATACGTTATAACGTTATGCCATATAGCGTTATACTATATAACGTATTACGTTATACTATATATCGTAATACGTTATAACGTTATACCATATAACGTTATACGTTATAACGTTATACCGTATAACGTAATACGTTATAACGTTGTACCATATAACGTTGTACTACATAACGTAATACGTTATAACGTTATACCTTATAACGTTGTACTACATAACGTAATACGTTATAACGTTATACCTTACAACGTTGTACCACATAAAGTAATACGTTATAACGTTGTACTACATAACGTAATACGTTATAACGTTATACCATATAACATAATACGTTATATCGTTATACCTTATAACGTTGTACCACATAAAGTAATACGTTATAACGTTATACCATATAACGTAATACGTTATAACGTTGTACCATATAACGTAATACGTTATAACGTTGTACTACATAACGTAATACGTTATAACGTTATACCATATAACGTAATACGTTATAATATTATACCTTATAACGTTGTACTACATAACGTAATACGTTATAACGTTATACCATATATCGTAATACGTTATAACGTTATACCATATAACGTAATACGTTATAACGTTATACCATATAACGTAATACGTTATAACGTTGTACCATATAACGTTATACTATATAACTTATTACGTTATAACGTTATACCATATAACGTAATACGTTATAACGTTATACCATTTAACGTTATAGTATATAACGTATTACGTTATAACGCTGTACCATATAACGTAATACGTTATAACGTTATACCTTATAACGTTGTACTACATAACGTAATACGTTATAACGTTATGCCATATAGCGTTATACTATATAACGTATTACGTTATACTATATAACGTAATACGTTATAACGTTATACCATATAACGTTATATCATATAACATAATACGTTATATCGTTATACCTTATAACGTTGTACCACATAAAGTAATACCTTATAACGTTGCACTACATAACGTAATACGATATAACGTTATACCATATAACATAATACGTTATATCGTTATACCTTATAACGTTGTACTACATAACGTAATACGTTATAACGTTGTACCATATAACGTATTACGTTATGACGTTATACCTTATAACGTTGTACCACATAACGTAATACGTGATAACGTTATACCTTATAACGTTGTACTACATAACGTAATACGTTATAACGTATTACGTTAGAACGTTATACCTTATAACGTTGTACTACATAACGTAATACGTTATAACGTTATACCATATAACGTAATACGTTATATCGTTATAACTTATAACGTTGTACCACATAAAGTAATACGTTATAACGTTATACCATATAACGTTGTACTACATAACGTAATACGTTATAACGTTATACCTTATAACGTTGTACTACATAACGTAATACGATATAACGTTATACCTTACAACGTTGTACTACATAACGTAATACGTTATAACGTTATACCATATAACGTAATACGTTATAACGTTATACCTTATAACGTTGTACTACATAACGTAATACGTTATAACGTTATGCCATATAGCGTTGTACTATATAACGTATTACGTTATACTATATAACGTAATACGTTATAACGTTATAACATATAACGTTATACCATATAACATAATACGTTATATCGTTATACCTTATAACGTTGTACCACATAAAGTAATACCTTATAACGTTGTACTACATAACGTAATACGTTATAACGTTATACCATATAACATAATACGTTATATCGTTATACCTTCTAACGTTGTACCACATAAAGTAATACGTTATAACGTTATACCATGTAACGTAATACGTTATAACGTTATACCATATAACGTTATACCATATAACGTAATACGTTATAACGTTGTACCATGTAACGTAATACGTTATAACGTTGTACCATGTAACGTAATACGTTATAACGTTGTACCATATAACGTAATACGTTATAACGTTATACCATATAACGTAATACGTTATAACGTTATACCTTATAACGTTGTACTACATAACGTAATACGTTATAACGTTATGCCATATAGCGTTATACTATATAACGTATTACGTTATACTATATATCGTAATACGTTATAACGTTATACCATATAACGTTATACGTTATAACGTTATACCGTATAACGTAATACGTTATAACGTTGTACCATATAACGTTGTACTACATAACGTAATACGTTATAACGTTATACCTTATAACGTTGTACTACATAACGTAATACGTTATAACGTTATACCTTACAACGTTTTACCACATAAAGTAATACGTTATAACGTTGTACTACATAACGTAATACGTTATAACGTTATACCATATAACATAATACGTTATATCGTTATACCTTATAACGTTGTACCACATAAAGTAATACGTTATAACGTTATACCATATAACGTAATACGTTATAACGTTGTACCATATAACGTAATACGTTATAACGTTATACCTTATAACGTTGTCCTACATAACGTAATACGTTATAACGTTATGCCATATAGCGTTATACTATATAACGTATTACGTTATACTATATAACGTAATACGTTATAACGTTATACCATATAACGTTATATCATATAACATAATACGTTATATCGTTATACCTTATAACGTTGTACCACATAAAGTAATACCTTATAACGTTGCACTACATAACGTAATACGATATAACGTTATACCATATAACATAATACGTTATATCGTTATACCTTATAACGTTGTACTACATAACGTAATACGTTATAACGTTATACCATATAACATAAAACGTTATATCGTTATACCTTATAACGTTGTACCACATAAAGTAATACGTTATAACGTTGTACCATGTAACGTAATACGTTATAACGTTGTACCATGTAACGTAATACGTTATAACGTTGTACCATATAACGTAATACGTTATAACGTTATACCATATAACGTAATACGTTATAACGTTATACCTTATAACGTTGTACTACATAAAGTAATACGTTATAACGTTATACCATATAACGTAATACGTTATAACGTTATACCATATAACGTAATACGTTATAACGTTATACCATATAACGTAATACGTTATAACGTTATACCATATAACGTAATACGTTATAACGTTGTACCATATAACGTTATACTATATAACTTATTACGTTATAACGTTATACCATGTAACGTAATACGTTATAACGTTATACCATTTAACGTTATAGTATATAACGTATTACGTTATAACGTTGTACCATATAACGTTATACTATATAACGTATTACGTTATAACGTTATACCATATAACGTAATACGTTATAACGTTGTACCATATAACGTATTACGTTATGACGTTATACCTTATAACGTTGTACCACATAACGTAATACGTGATAACGTTATACCTTATAACGTTGTACTACATAACGTAATACGTTATAACGTTATACCTTATAACGTTGTACTACATAACGTAATACGATATAGCGTTATACCTTACAACGTTGTACTACATAACGTAATACGTTATAACGTTATACCATATAACGTAATACGTTATAACGTTATACCTTATAACGTTGTACTACATAACGTAATACGATATAACGTTATACCTTACAACGTTGTACTACATAACGTAATACGTTATAACGTTATACCATATAACGTAATACGTTATAACGTTATACCTTATAACGTTGTACTACATAACGTAATACGTTATAACGTTATGCCATATAGCGTTATACTATATAACGTATTACGTTATACTATATAACGTAATACGTTATACTATATAACGTAATACGTTATAACGTTATACCATATAACGTTATACCATATAACATAATACGTTATATCGTTATACCTTATAACGTTGTACCACATAAAGTAATACCTTATAACGTTGTACTACATAACGTAATACGTTATAACGTTATACCTTATAACGTTGTACTACATAACGTAATACGTTATAACGTTATGCCATATAGCGTTATACTATATAACGTATTACGTTATAACGTTATACCATATAACGGAATACGTTATAACGTTGTACCATATAACGTATTACGTTATAACGTTATACCTTATAACGTTGTACTACATAACGTAATACGTTATAACGTTATACCATATATCGTAATACGTTATAACGTTATACCTTATAACGTTGTACTACATAAAGTAATACGTTATAACGTTATACCATATAACGTAATACGTTATAACGTTATACCATATAACGTAATACATTATAACGTTATACCATATAACGTAATACGTTATAACGTTATACCATATAACGTAATACGTTATAACGTTGTCCCATATAACGTTATACTATATAACTTATTACGTTATAACGTTATACCATATAACGTAATACGTTATAACGTTATACCATTTAACGTTATAGTATATAACGTATTACGTTATAACGTTGTACCATATAACGTTATACTATATAACGTATTACGTTATAACGTTATACCATATAACGTAATACGTTATAACGTTGTACCATATAACGTATTACGTTATGACGTTATACCTTATAACTTTGTACCACATAACGTAATACGTGATAACGTTATACCTTATAACGTTGTACTACATAACGTAATACGTTATAACGTATTACGTTAGAACGTTATACCTTATAACGTTGTACTACATAACGTAATACGTTATAACGTTATACCATATAACGTAATACGTTATATCGTTATAACTTATAACGTTGTACCACATAAAGTAATACGTTATAACGTTATACCATATAACGTAATACGTTATAACGTTATACCATATAACGTTATACCATATAACGTATTACGTTATAACGTTATACCTTATAACGTTGTACTACATAACGTAATACGTTATAACGTTATACCTTATAACGTTGTACTACATAACGTAATACGATATAACGTTATACCTTACAACGTTGTACAACATAACGTAATACGTTATAACGTTATACCATATAACGTAATACGTTATAACGTTATACCATATAACGTAATACGTTATAACGTTATACCTTATAACGTTGTACTACATAACGTAATACGTTATAACGTTATACCATATAACGTAATACGTTATATCGTTATAACTTATAACGTTGTACCACATAAAGTAATACGTTATAACGTTATACCATATAACGTAATACGTTATAACGTTATACCATATAACGTTATACCATATAACGTAATACGTTATAACGTTGCACCATATAACGTAATACGTTATAACGTTGTACCATGTAACGTAATACGTTATAACGTTGTACCATATAACGTAATACGTTATAGCGTTATACCGTATAACGTAATACGTTATAACGTTGTACCATATAACGTATTACGTTATAACGTTATACCTTATAACGTTGTACTACATAACGTAATACGTTATAACGTTATACCTTATAACGTTGTACTACATAACGTAATACGATATAACGTTATACCTTACAACGTTGTACTACATAACGTAATACGTTATAACGTTATACCATATAACGTAATACGTTATAACGTTATACCTTATAACGTTGTACCACATAAAGTAATACCTTATAACGTTGTACTACATAACGTAATACGTTATAACGTTATACCATATAACATAATACGTTATATCGTTATACCTTATAACGTTGTACCACATAAAGTAATACGTTATAACGTTATACCATGTAACGTAATACGTTATAACGTTATACCATATAACGTTATACCATATAACGTAATACGTTATAACGTTGTACCATGTAACGTAATACGTTATAACGTTGTACCATGTAACGTAATACGTTATAACGTTGTACCATATAACGTAATACGTTATAACGTTATACCATATAACGTAATACGTTATAACGTTATACCTTATAACGTTGTACTACATAACGTAATACGTTATAACGTTATGCCATATAGCGTTATACTATATAACGTATTACGTTATACTATATACCGTAATACGTTATAACGTTATACCATATAGCGTTATACGTTATAACGTTATACCGTATAACGTAATACGTTATAACGTTGTACCATATAACGTTGTACTACATAACGTAATACGTTATAACGTTATACCTTATAACGTTGTACTACATAACGTAATACGTTATAACGTTATACCTTACAACGTTGTACCACATAAAGTAATACGTTATAACGTTGTACTACATAACGTAATACGTTATAACGTTATACCATATAACATAATACGTTATATCGTTATACCTTATAACGTTGTACCACATAAAGTAATACGTTATAACGTTATACCATATAACGTAATACGTTATAACGTTGTACCATATAACGTAATACGTTATAACGTTGTACTACATAACGTAATACGTTATAACGTTATACCATATAACGTAATACGTTATAATATTATACCTTATAACGTTGTACTACATAACGTAATACGTTATAACGTTATACCTTACAACGTTGTACTACATAAAGAAATACGTTATAACGTTATACCATATAACGTAATACGTTATATCGTTATACCATATAACGTTGTACTACATAACGTAATACGTTATAACGTTATACCATATAACATAATGCGTTATATCGTTATACCTCATAACGATGTACTACATAAAGTAATACGTTATAACGTTATACCATTTAACGTAATACGTTATAAAGTTATACCATATAACGTAATAGGTTATAACGTTATATCTTATAACGTTGTACTACATAAAGTAATACGTTATAACGTTATACCATATAACGTAATACGTTATAATGTTATACCATATAACGTCATACTATATAACGTCATACGTTATAACGTTGTATCATATAACGTAATACGTTATAACGTTGTACCATATAACGTAATACGTTATAACGTTATACCGTATAACGTAATACGTTATAACGTTGTACCATATAACGTATTACATTATAACGTTATACCTTATAACGTTATACCATATAACGTAATACGTCATAACGTTATACCATATAACGTAATACGTAATAACGTTACACCTTATAACGTTGTACTACATAACGTAATACGTTATAACGTTATACCTTATAACGTTGTACCTCATAACGTAATACGTTATAACGTTATACCATATAACGTAATACGTTATAACGTTATACCATATAACGTAATACGTTATAACGTTATACCATATAACGTAATACGTCATAACGTTATACCATATAACGTAATACGTTATAACGTTATACCATATAACGTAATACGTTATAACGTTATACCATATAACGTAATACGTTATAACGTTATACCTTATAACTTTGTACTACATAACGTAATACTTTATAACGTTATACCTTATAACGTTGTACCTCATAACGTAATACGTTATAACGTTATACCATGTAACGTAATACGTTATAACGTTATACCATATAACGTTATACCATATAACGTAATACGTTATAACGTTGTACCATGTAACGCAATACGTTATAACGTTGTACCATATAACGTAATACGTTATAACGTTATACCTTATAACGTTGTACTACATAACGTAATACGTTATAACGTTATGCCATATAGCGTTATACTATATAACGTATTACGTTATACTATATATCGTAATACGTTATAACGTTATACCATATAACGTTATACGTTATAACGTTATACCGTATAACGTAATACGTTATAACGTTGTACCATATAACGTTGTACTACATAACGTAATACGTTATAACGTTATACCTTATAACGTTGTACTACATAACGTAATACGTTATAACGTTATACCATATAACGTAATACGTTATATCGTTATAACTTATAACGTTGTACCACATAAAGTAATACGTTATAACGTTATACCATATAACGTAATACGTTATAACGTTATACCATATAACGTATTACGTTATAACGTTATACCTTATAACGTTGTACTACATAACGTAATACGTTATAACGTTATACCTTATAACGTTGTACTACATAACGTAATACGATATAACGTTATACCTTACAACGTTGTACAACATAACGTAATACGTTATAACGTTATACCATATAACGTAATACGTTATAACGTTATACCATATAACGTAATACGTTATAAGGTTATACCTTATAACGTTGTACTACATAACGTAATACTTTATAACGTTATACCATATAACGTAATACGTTATATCGTTATAACTTATAACGTTGTACCACATAAAGTAATACGTTATAACGTTATACCATATAACGTAATACGTTATAACGTTATACCATATAACGTTATACCATATAACGTAATACGTTATAACGTTGCACCATATAACGTAATACGTTATAACGTTGTACCATGTAACGTAATACGTTATAACGTTGTACCATATAACGTAATACGTTATAGCGTTACACCGTATAACGTAATACGTTATAACGTTGTACCATATAACGTATTACGTTATAACGTTATACCTTATAACGTTGTACTACATAACGTAATACGTTATAACGTTATACCTTATAACGTTGTACTACATAACGTAATACGATATAACGTTATACCTTACAACGTTGTACTACATAACGTAATACGTTATAACGTTGTACCATATAACGTAATACGTTATAACGTTGTACCATATAACGTAATACGTTATAACGTTATACCGTATAACGTAATACGTTATAACGTTGTACCATATAACGTATTACGTTATAACGTTATACCTTATAACGTTGTACTACATAACGTAATACGTTATAACGTTATAGCTTATAACGTTGTACTACATAACGTAATACGTTATAACGTTATACCATATAACGTTATACCTTATAACGTTGTACTACATAACGTAATACGTGATAACGTTGTACCATATAACGTATTACGTTATAACGTTATACCATTTAACGTTATAGTATATAACGTATTACGTTATAACGTTGTACCATATAACGTTATACTATATAACGTATTACGTTATAACGTTATACCATATAACGTAATACGTTATAACGTTATACCTTATAACGTTGTACTACATAAAGAAATACGTTATAACGTTATACCATATAACGTAATACGTTATATCGTTATACCATATAACGTTGTACTACATAACGTAATACGTTATAACGTTATACCATATAACATAATACGTTATATCGTTATACCTTATAACGTTGTACTACATAAAGTAATGCGTTATAACGTTATACCATATAACGTAATACGTTATAACGTTATACCGTATAACGTAATACGTTATAACGTTGTACCATATAACGTATTACGTTATAACGTTATACCTTATAACGTTGTACTACATAACGTAATACGTTATAACGTTATAGCTTATAACGTTGTACTACATAACGTAATACGTTATAACGTTATACCATATAACGTAATACGTTATAACGTTATACCATATAACGTAATACGTTAAAAGGTTATACCATATAACGTTATACGTTATAACGTTATACCATTTAACGTTATAGTATATAACGTATTACGTTATAACGTTGTACCATATATCGTTTTACTATATAACGTATTACGTTATAACGTTATACCATATAACGTAATACGTTATAACGTTGTACCATATAACGTATTACGTTATAACGTTATACCTTATAACGTTGTACTACATAACGTAATACGTTATAACGTTGTACCATATAACGTAATACGTTATAACGTTGTACCATATAACGTAATACGTTATAACGTTATACCGTATAACGTAATACGTTATATCGTTGTACCATATAACGTATTACGTTATAACGTTATACCTTATAACGTTGTACTACATAACGTAATACGTTATAACGTTATAGCTTATAACGTTGTACTACATAACGTAATACGTTATAACGTTATACCATATAACGTTATACCTTATAACGTTGTACTACATAACGTAATACGTGATAACGTTGTACCATATAACGTAATACGTTATAACGTTATACCGTATAACGTAATACGTTATAACGTTGTACCATATAACGTAATACGTTATATCGTTATACCATATAACGTTGTACTACATAACGTAATACGTTATAACGTTATACCATATAACATAATACGTTATATCGTTATACCTTATAACGTTGTACTACATAAAATAATACGTTATAACGTTATACCATATAACGTAATACGTTATAACGTTGTACCATATAACGTAATACGTTATATCGTTATACCATATAACGTTGTACTACATAACGTAATACGTTATAACGTTATACCATATAACATAATACGTTATATCGTTATACCTTATAACGTTGTACTACATAAAGTAATACGTTATAACGTTATACCATATAACGTAATACGTTATAACGTTGTACCATATAACGTAATACGTTATAACGTTGTACCATATAACGTAATACGTTATAACGTTATACCGTATAACGTAATACGTTATAACGTTGTACCATATAACGTATTACGTTATAACGCTATACCTTATAACGTTATACCATATAACGTAATACGTTATAACGTTGTACCATATAACGTAATACGTTATAACGTTATACCGTATAACGTAATACGTTATAACGTTGTACCATATAACGTAATACGTTATAACGTTGTACCATATAACGTAATACGTTATAACGTTATACCGTATAACGTAATACGTTATAACGTTGCACCATATAACGTAATACGTTATATCGTTATACCATATAACGTTGTACTACATAACGTAATACGTTATAACGTTATACCATATAACATAATACGTTATATCGTTATACCTTATAACGTTGTACTACATAAAGTAATACGTTATAACGTTATACCATATAACGTAATACGTTATAACGTTGTACCATATAACGTAATACGTTATAACGTTGTACCATATAACGTAATACGTTATAACGTTATACCGTATAACGTAATACGTTATAACGTTGTACAATATAACGTATTACGTTATAACGCTATACCTTATAACGTTATACCATATAACGTAATACGTTATAACGTTATACCTTATAACGTTGTACTACATAAATTAATACGTTATAACGTTATACCATATAACGTAATACGTTATAACGTTATACCTTATAACGTTGTACTACATAACGTAATACGTTATAACGTTATACCTTATAACGTTGTACCTCATAACGTAATACGTTATAACGTTATACCATATAACGTAATACGTTATAACGTTTTACCATATAACGTAATACGTTATAACGTTATACCATATAACGTAATACGTCATAACGTTATACCATATAACGTAATACGTTATAACGTTATACCTTATAACGTTGTACTACATAACGTAATACGTTCTAACGTTATACCTTATAACGTTGTACCTCATAACGTGATACGTTATAACGTTATACCATATAACGTAATACGTTATAACGTTATACCATTTAACGTTATAGTATATAACGTACTACGTTATAACGTTATACCATATAACGGTATACCTTATAACGTAATACGTTATAACGTTGTACCATATAACGTAATACGTTATAACGTTATACCATATAACGGTATACCATATAACGTAATACGTTATAACGTTGTACCATATAACGTAATACGTTATAACGTTATACCATATAAAGTAATACGTCATAACGTTATACCATATAACGTAATACGTTATAACGTTATACCTTATAACGTTATACTACATAACGTAATACGTTATAACGTTATACCTTATAACGTTGTACCTCATAACGTAATACGTTATAACGTTATACCATATAACGTAATACGTTATAACGTTATACCATTTAACGTTATAGTATATAACGTACTACGTTATAACGTTATACCATATAACGGAATACCATATAACGTAATCCGTTATAACGTTGTACCATATAACGTAATACGTTATAACGTTATACCATATAACGGTATACCATATAACGTAATACGTTATAACGTTGTACCATATAACGTAATACGTTATAACGTTATACCATATAAAGTAATACGTCATAACGTTATACCATATAACGTAATACGTTATAACGTTATACCATATAACGTTATACCATATAACGTAATACGTTATAACGTTGTACCATATAACGTAATACGTTATAACGTTGTACCATATAACGTAATACGTTATAACGTTATACCGTATAACGTAATACGTTATAACGTTGTACCATATAACGTATTACGTTATAACGTTATACCTTATAACGTTATACCATATAACGTAATACGTTATAACGTTATACCTTATAACGTTGTACTACATAAATTAATACGTTATAACGTTGTACCATATAACGTATTACGTTATAACGTTATACCTTATAACGTTATACCATATAACGTAATACGTCATAACGTTATACCATATAACGTAATACGTTATAACGTTATACCATTTAACGTTATAGTATATAACGTATTACGTTATAACGTTATACCATATAACGGTATACCATATAACGTAATACGTTATAACGTTGTACCATATAACGTAATACGTTATAACGTTATACCATATAACGTAATACGTCATAACGTTATACCATATAACGTAATACGTTATAACGTTATACCATATAACGTAATACGTTATAACGTTATACCTTATAACGTTGTACTACATAAATTAATACCTTATAACGTTGTACTACATAACGTAATACGTTATAACGTTATACCTTATAACGTTGTACCATATAACGTAATACGTCATAACGTTATACCATATAACGTAATACGTTATAACGTTATACCATTTAACGTTATGGTATATAACGTATTACGTTATA
The DNA here is from genome assembly GCF_040668555.2 of Bombus flavifrons. Lineage (NCBI taxonomy): Eukaryota > Metazoa > Arthropoda > Insecta > Hymenoptera > Apidae > Bombus > Bombus flavifrons. The sequence goes on from NC_138447.1 coordinate 4,538,291, forward strand.
ACGTTATACCATATAACGGTATACCATATAACGTAATACGTTATAACGTTGTACCATATAACGTAATACGTTATAACGTTATACCATATAACGTAATACGTCATAACGTTATACCATATAACGTAATACGTTATAACGCTATACCTTATAACGTTATACCATATAACGTAATACGTTATAACGTTATACCTTATAACGTTGTACTACATAAATTAAAACGTTATAACGTTATACCATATAACGTAATACGTTATAACGTTGTACCATATAACGTAATACGTTATAACGTTGTACCATATAACGTAATACGTTATAACGTTATACCGTGTAACGTAATACGTTATAACGTTGTACCATATAACGTAATACGTTATAACGTTATACCTTATAACGTTGTACTACATAAAGAAATACGTTATAACGTTATACCATATAACGTAATACGTTATAGCGTTGTACCATATAACGTAATACGTTATAACGTTATACCTTATAACGTTGTACTACATAACGTAATACGTTATAACGTTATACCTTATAACGTTGTACCTCATAACGTAATACGTTATAACGTTATACCATATAACGTAATACGTTATAACGTTATACCTTATAACGTTGTACTACATAAAGAAATACGTTATAACGTTATACCATATAACGTAATACGTTATAGCGTTGTACCATATAACGTAATACGTTATAACGTTATACCATATAACGTAATACGTTATAACGTTGTACCATATAACGTATTACGTTATAACGTTATACCTTATAACGTTATACTACATAACGTAATACGTTATAAAGTTGTACCATATAACGTAATACGTTATAACGTTATACCGTATAACGTAATACGTTATAACGTTGTACCATATAACGTATTACGTTATAACGTAATACCTTATAACGTTGTACTACATAACGTAACACGTTATAACGTTATACCATATAACGTAATACGTTATAACGTTATACCATATAACGTAATACGTTATAACGTTATACCATATAACGTAATACGTTATAACGTTATACCATATAACGTAATACGTTATATCGTTATACCTTATAACGTTGTACTACATAAAGAAATACGTTATAACGTTATACCATATAACGTAATACGTTATAACGTTATACCATATAACGTTATACCACATAACGTAATACGTTATAACGTTATACCTTATAACGTTGTACTACATAAATTAATACGTTATAACGTTATACCATATAACGTAATACGTTAAAACGTTATACCATATAACGTTATACGTTATAACGTTATACCATTTAACGTTATAGTATATAACGTATTACGTTATAACGTTGTACCATATAACGTTATACTATGTAACGTATTACGTTATAACGTTATACCATATAACGTAATACGTTATAACGTTGTACCATATAACGTATTACGTTATAACGTTATACCTTATAACGTTATACCTTATAACGTTGTACTACATAACGTAATACGTGATAACGTTGTACCATATAACGTATTACGTTATAACGTTATACCATTTAACGTTATAGTATATAACGTATTACGTTATAACGTTGTACCATATAACGTTATACTATATAACGTATTACGTTATAACGTTATACCATATAACGTAATACGTTATAACGTTGTACCATATAACGTAATACGTTATAACGTTGTACCATATAACGTAATACGTTATAACGTTGTACCATATAACGTAATACGTTATAACGTTATACCTTATAACGTTGTACTACATAAAGAAATACGTTATAACGTTATACCATATAAAGTAATACGTTATAGAGTTGTACCATATAACGTAATACGTTATAACGTTATACCTTATAACGTTGTACTACATAACGTAATACGTTATAACGTTATACCTTATAACGTTGTACCTCATAACGTAATACGTTATAACGTTATACCATATAACGTAATACGTTATAACGTTATACCTTATAACGTTGTACTACATAAAGAAATACGTTATAACGTTATACCATATAACGTAATACGTTATAGCGTTGTACCATATAACGTAATACGTTATAACGTTATACCATATAACGTAATACGTTATAACGTTGTACCATATAACGCAATACGTTATAACGTTATACCGTATAACGTAATACGTTATAACGTTGTACCATATAACGTATTACGTTATAACGTTATACCTTATAACGTTGTACTACATAACGTAACACGTTATAACGTTATACCATATAACGTAATACGTTATAACGTTATACCATATAACGTAATACGTTATAACGTTGTACCATATAACGTATTACGTTATAACGTTGTACCATATAACGTAATACGTTATAACGTTATACCTTATAACGTTGTACTACATAAAGAAATACGTTATAACGTTATACCATATAAAGTAATACGTTATAGAGTTGTACCATATAACGTAATACGTTATAACGTTATACCTTATAACGTTGTACTACATAACGTAATACGTTATAACGTTATACCTTATAACGTTGTACCTCATAACGTAATACGTTATAACGTTATACCATATAACGTAATACGTTATAACGTTATACCTTATAACGTTGTACTACATAAAGAAATACGTTATAACGTTATACCATATAACGTAATACGTTATAGCGTTGTACCATATAACGTAATACGTTATAACGTTATACCATATAACGTAATACGTTATAACGTTGTACCATATAACGCAATACGTTATAACGTTATACCGTATAACGTAATACGTTATAACGTTGTACCATATAACGTATTACGTTATAACGTTATACCTTATAACGTTGTACTACATAACGTAACACGTTATAACGTTATACCATATAACGTAATACGTTATAACGTTATACCATATAACGTAATACGTTATAACGTTGTACCATATAACGTAATACGTTATAACGTTGTACCATATAACGTAATACGTTATAACGTTATACCTTATAACGTTGTACTACATAAAGAAATACGTTATAACGTTATACCATATAACGTAATACGTTATAGCGTTGTACCATATAACGTAATACGTTATAACGTTATACCATATAACGTAATACGTTATAACGTTGTACCATATAACGCAATACGTTATAACGTTATACCGTATAACGTAATACGTTATAACGTTGTACCATATAACGTATTACGTTATAACGTTATACCTTATAACGTTGTACTACATAACGTAACACGTTATAACGTTATACCATATAACGTAATACGTTATAACGTTATACCATATAACGTAATACGTTATAACGTTATACCATATAACGTAATACGTTATAACGTTATACCATATAACGTAATACGTTATATCGTTATACATTATAACGTTGTACTACATAAAGAAATACGTTATAACGTTATACCATATAACGTAATACGTTATAACGTTATACCATATAACGTTATACCACATAACGTAATACGTTATAACGTTGTACCATATAACGTAATACGTTATAACGTTATACCATATAACGTAATACGTCATAACGTTATACCATATAACGTAATACGTTATAACGTTATACCTTATAACGTTGTACTACATAACGTAATACGTTCTAACGTTATACCTTATAACGTTGTACCTCATAACGTGATACGTTATAACGTTATACCATATAACGTAATACGTTATAACGTTATACCATTTAACGTTATAGTATATAACGTACTACGTTATAACGTTATACCATATAACGGTATACCTTATAACGTAATACGTTATAACGTTGTACCATATAACGTAATACGTTATAACGTTATACCATATAACGGTATACCATATAACGTAATACGTTATAACGTTGTACCATATAACGTAATACGTTATAACGTTATACCATATAAAGTAATACGTCATAACGTTATACCATATAACGTAATACGTTATAACGTTATACCTTATAACGTTATACTACATAACGTAATACGTTATAACGTTATACCTTATAACGTTGTACCTCATAACGTAATACGTTATAACGTTATACCATATAACGTAATACGTTATAACGTTATACCATTTAACGTTATAGTATATAACGTACTACGTTATAACGTTATACCATATAACGGAATACCATATAACGTAATCCGTTATAACGTTGTACCATATAACGTAATACGTTATAACGTTATACCATATAACGGTATACCATATAACGTAATACGTTATAACGTTGTACCATATAACGTAATACGTTATAACGTTATACCATATAAAGTAATACGTCATAACGTTATACCATATAACGTAATACGTTATAACGTTATACCATATAACGTTATACCATATAACGTAATACGTTATAACGTTGTACCATATAACGTAATACGTTATAACGTTGTACCATATAACGTAATACGTTATAACGTTATACCGTATAACGTAATACGTTATAACGTTGTACCATATAACGTATTACGTTATAACGTTATACCTTATAACGTTATACCATATAACGTAATACGTTATAACGTTATACCTTATAACGTTGTACTACATAAATTAATACGTTATAACGTTGTACCATATAACGTATTACGTTATAACGTTATACCTTATAACGTTATACCATATAACGTAATACGTCATAACGTTATACCATATAACGTAATACGTTATAACGTTATACCATTTAACGTTATAGTATATAACGTATTACGTTATAACGTTATACCATATAACGGTATACCATATAACGTAATACGTTATAACGTTGTACCATATAACGTAATACGTTATAACGTTATACCATATAACGTAATACGTCATAACGTTATACCATATAACGTAATACGTTATAACGTTATACCATATAACGTAATACGTTATAACGTTATACCTTATAACGTTGTACTACATAAATTAATACCTTATAACGTTGTACTACATAACGTAATACGTTATAACGTTATACCTTATAACGTTGTACCATATAACGTAATACGTCATAACGTTATACCATATAACGTAATACGTTATAACGTTATACCATTTAACGTTATGGTATATAACGTATTACGTTATAACGTTATACCATATAACGGTATACCATATAACGTAATACGTTATAACGTTGTACCATATAACGTAATACGTTATAACGTTATACCATATAACGTAATACGTCATAACGTTATACCATATAACGTAATACGTTATAACGCTATACCTTATAACGTTATACCATATAACGTAATACGTTATAACGTTATACCTTATAACGTTGTACTACATAAATTAAAACGTTATAACGTTATACCATATAACGTAATACGTTATAACGTTGTACCATATAACGTAATACGTTATAACGTTGTACCATATAACGTAATACGTTATAACGTTATACCGTATAACGTAATACGTTATAACGTTGTACCATATAACGTAATACGTTATAACGTTATACCTTATAACGTTGTACTACATAAAGAAATACGTTATAACGTTATACCATATAACGTAATACGTTATAGCGTTGTACCATATAACGTAATACGTTATAACGTTATACCTTATAACGTTGTACTACATAACGTAATACGTTATAACGTTATACCTTATAACGTTGTACCTCATAACGTAATACGTTATAACGTTATACCATATAACGTAATACGTTATAACGTTATACCTTATAACGTTGTACTACATAAAGAAATACGTTATAACGTTATACCATATAACGTAATACGTTATAGCGTTGTACCATATAACGTAATACGTTATAACGTTATACCATATAACGTAATACGTTATAACGTTGTACCATATAACGTATTACGTTATAACGTTATACCTTATAACGTTATACTACATAACGTAATACGTTATAAAGTTGTACCATATAACGTAATACGTTATAACGTTATACCGTATAACGTAATACGTTATAACGTTGTACCATATAACGTATTACGTTATAACGTAATACCTTATAACGTTGTACTACATAACGTAACACGTTATAACGTTATACCATATAACGTAATACGTTATAACGTTATACCATATAACGTAATACGTTATAACGTTATACCATATAACGTAATACGTTATAACGTTATACCATATAACGTAATACGTTATATCGTTATACCTTATAACGTTGTACTACATAAAGAAATACGTTATAACGTTATACCATATAACGTAATACGTTATAACGTTATACCATATAACGTTATACCACATAACGTAATACGTTATAACGTTGTACCATATAACGTAATACGTTATAGCGTTGTACCATATAACGTAATACGTTATAACGTTATACCGTATAAAGTAATACGTTATAACGTTGTACCATATATCGTATTACGTTATAACGTTATACCTTATAACGTTATACCATATAACGTAATACGTTATAACGTTATACCTTATAACGTTGTACTACATAAATTAATACGTTATAACGTTATACCATATAACGTAATACGTTATAACGTTATACCATATAACGTAATACGTTAAAACGTTATACCATATAACGTTATACGTTATAACGTTATACCATTTAACGTTATAGTATATAACGTATTACGTTATAACGTTGTACCATATAACGTTATACTATATAACGTATTACGTTATAACGTTATACCATATAACGTAATACGTTATAACGTTGTACCATATAACGTATTACGTTATAACGTTATACCTTATAACGTTATACCTTATAACGTTGTACTACATAACGTAATACGTGATAACGTTGTACCATATAACGTATTACGTTATAACGTTATACCATTTAACGTTATAGTATATAACGTATTACTTTATAACGTTGTACCATATAACGTTATACTATATAACGTAATACGTTACAACGTTATACCATATAACGTAATACGTTTTAACGTTGTACCATATAACGTAATACGTTATAACGTTGTACCATATAACGTAATACGTTATAACGTTGTCCCATATAACGTAATACGTTATAACGTTGTACCATATAACGTAATACGTTATAACGTTATACCGTATAACGTAATACGTTATAACGTTATACCATATAACGTAATACGTTATAACGTTGTACCATATAACGTAATACGTTATAACGTTGTACCATATAACGTAATACGTTATAACGTTATACCTTATCACGTTGTACTACATAAAGAAATACGTTATAACGTTATACCATATAACGTAATACGATATATCGTTATACCATATAACGTTATACTATATAACGTAATACGTTATAACGTTATACCATATAACGTAATACGTTATAACGTTGTACCATATAACGTGTTACGTTATAACGTTATACCTTATAACCTTGTACTACATAACGTAATACGTTATAACGGTGTACCATATAAGGTAATACGTTATAACGTTGTACCATATAACGTATTACGTTATAACGTTGTACCATATTACGTATTACGTTATAACGTTATACCATATAACGTAATACGATATAACGTTGTACCATATAACGTAATACGTTATAACGTTGTACCATATAACGTAATAGGTTATAACGTTGTACCATATAACGTAATACGTTATAACGTTGTACCATATAACGTAATACGTTATAACGTTATACCTTATAACGTTGTACTACATAAAGAAATACGTTATAACGTTATACCATATAACGTAATACGTTATAACGTTATACCATATAACGTAATACGTTAGAACGTTATACCATATAACGTAATACGTTATATCGTTATACCTTATAACATTGTACTACATAAAGAAATACGTTATAACGTTATACCATATAACGTAATACGTTATAACGTTCTACCATATAACGTTATACCACATAACGTAATACGTTATAACGTTGTACCATATAACGTAATACGTTATAGCGTTGTACCATATAACGTAATACGTTACAACGTTATACCGTATAAAGTAATACGTTATAACGTTGTACCATATAACGTATTACGTTATAACGTTATACCTTATAACGTTATACCATATAACGTAATACGTTATAACGTTATACCTTATAACGTTGTACTACATAAATTAATACGTTATAACGTTATACCATATAACGTAATACGTTAAAACGTTATACCATATAACGTTATACGTTATAACGTTATACCATTTAACGTTATAGTATATAACGTATTACGTTATAACGTTGTACCATATAACGTTATACTATGTAACGTATTACGTTATAACGTTATACCATATAACGTAATACGTTATAACGTTGTACCATATAACGTATTACGTTATAACGTTATACCTTATAACGTTATACCTTATAACGTTGTACTACATAACGTAATACGTGATAACGTTGTACCATATAACGTATTACGTTATAACGTTATACCATTTAACGTTATAGTATATAACGTATTACGTTATAACGTTGTACCATATAACGTTATACTATATAACGTATTACGTTATAACGTTATACCATATAACGTAATACGTTATAACGTTGTACCATATAACGTAATACGTTATAACGTTGTACCATATAACGTAATACGTTATAACGTTGTACCATATAACGTAATACGTTATAACGTTATACCTTATAACGTTGTACTACATAAAGAAATACGTTATAACGTTATACCATATAAAGTAATACGTTATAGAGTTGTACCATATAACGTAATACGTTATAACGTTATACCTTATAACGTTGTACTACATAACGTAATACGTTATAACGTTATACCTTATAACGTTGTACCTCATAACGTAATACGTTATAACGTTATACCATATAACGTAATACGTTATAACGTTATACCTTATAACGTTGTACTACATAAAGAAATACGTTATAACGTTATACCATATAACGTAATACGTTATAGCGTTGTACCATATAACGTAATACGTTATAACGTTATACCATATAACGTAATACGTTATAACGTTGTACCATATAACGCAATACGTTATAACGTTATACCGTATAACGTAATACGTTATAACGTTGTACCATATAACGTATTACGTTATAACGTTATACCATATAACGTAATACGTTATAACGTTATACCTTATAACGTTGTACTACATAAAGAAATACGTTATAACGTTATACCATATAACGTAATACGTTATAGCGTTGTACCATATAACGTAATACGTTATAACGTTATACCATATAACGTAATACGTTATAACGTTGTACCATATAACGCAATACGTTATAACGTTATACCGTATAACGTAATACGTTATAACGTTGTACCATATAACGTATTACGTTATAACGTTATACCTTATAACGTTGTACTACATAACGTAACACGTTATAACGTTATACCATATAACGTAATACGTTATAACGTTGTACCATATAACGTATTACGTTATAACGTTGTACCATATAACGTAATACGTTATAACGTTATACCTTATTACGTTGTACTACATAAAGAAATACGTTATAACGTTATACCATATAAAGTAATACGTTATAGAGTTGTACCATATAACGTAATACGTTATAACGTTATACCTTATAACGTTGTACTACATAACGTAATACGTTATAACGTTATACCTTATAACGTTGTACCTCATAACGTAATACGTTATAACGTTATACCATATAACGTAATACGTTATAACGTTATACCTTATAACGTTGTACTACATAAAGAAATACGTTATAACGTTATACCATATAACGTAATACGTTATAGCGTTGTACCATATAACGTAATACGTTATAACGTTATACCATATAACGTAATACGTTATAACGTTGTACCATATAACGCAATACGTTATAACGTTATACCGTATAACGTAATACGTTATAACGTTGTACCATATAACGTATTACGTTATAACGTTATACCTTATAACGTTGTACTACATAACGTAACACGTTATAACGTTATACCATATAACGTAATACGTTATAACGTTATACCATATAACGTAATACGTTATAACGTTGTACCATATAACGTAATACGTTATAACGTTGTACCATATAACGTAATACGTTATAACGTTATACCTTATAACGTTGTACTACATAAAGAAATACGTTATAACGTTATACCATATAACGTAATACGTTATAGCGTTGTACCATATAACGTAATACGTTATAACGTTATACCATATAACGTAATACGTTATAACGTTGTACCATATAACGCAATACGTTATAACGTTATACCGTATAACGTAATACGTTATAACGTTGTACCATATAACGTATTACGTTATAACGTTATACCTTATAACGTTGTACTACATAACGTAACACGTTATAACGTTATACCATATAACGTAATACGTTATAACGTTATACCATATAACGTAATACGTTATAACGTTATACCATATAACGTAATACGTTATAACGTTATACCATATAACGTAATACGTTATATCGTTATACATTATAACGTTGTACTACATAAAGAAATACGTTATAACGTTATACCATATAACGTAATACGTTATAACGTTATACCATATAACGTTATACCACATAACGTAATACGTTATAACGTTGTACCATATAACGTAATACGTTATAGCGTTGTACCATATAACGTAATACGTTATAACGTTATACCGTATAAAGTAATACGTTATAACGTTGTACCATATAACGTATTACGTTATAACGTTATACCTTATAACGTTATACCATATAACGTAATACGTTATAACGTTATACCTTATAACGTTGTACTACATAAATTAATACGTTATAAAGTTATACCATATAACGTAATACGTTATAACGTTATACCATATAACGTAATACGTTAAAACGTTATACCATATAACGTTATACGTTATAACGTTATACCATTTAACGTTATAGTATATAACGTATTACGTTATAACGTTGTACCATATAACGTTATACTATATAACGTATTACGTTATAACGTTATACCATATAACGTAATACGTTATAACGTTGTACCATATAACGTATTACGTTATAACGTTATACCTTATAACGTTATACCTTATAACGTTGTACTACATAACGTAATACGTGATAACGTTGTACCATATAACGTATTACGTTATAACGTTATACCATTTAACGTTATAGTATATAACGTATTACGTTATAACGTTGTACCATATAACGTTATACTATATAACGTAATACGTTACAACGTTATACCATATAACGTAATACGTTATAACGTTGTACCATATAACGTAATACGTTATAACGTTGTACCATATAACGTAATACGTTATAACGTTGTCCCATATAACGTAATACGTTATAACGTTGTACCATATAACGTAATACGTTATAACGTTATACCGTATAACGTAATACGTTATAACGTTATACCATATAACGTAATACGTTATAACGTTGTACCATATAACGTAATACGTTATAACGTTGTACCATATAACGTAATACGTTATACCGTTATACCTTATCACGTTGTACTACATAAAGAAATACGTTATAACGTTATACCATATAACGTAGTACGTTATATCGTTATACCATATAACGTTATACTATATAACGTAATACGTTATAACGTTATACCATATAACGTAATACGTTATAACGTTGTACCATATAACGTATTACGTTATAACGTTATACCTTATAACCTTGTACTACATAACGTAATACGTTATAACGTTGTACCATATAAGGTAATACGTTATAACGTTGTACCATATAACATATTACGTTATAACGTTGTACCATATTACGTATTACGTTATAACGTTATACCATATAACGTAATACGATATAACGTTGTACCATATAACGTAATACGTTATAACGTTGTACCATATAACGTAATAGGTTATAACGTTGTACCATATAACGTAATACGTTATAACGTTGTACCATATAACGTAATACGTTATAACGTTATACCGTATAACGTAATACGTTATAACGTTATACCATATAACGTAATACGTTATAACGTTGCACGATATAACGTAATACGTTATAACGTTGTACCATATAACCTAATACGTTATAACGTTATACCTTATAACGTTGTACTACATAAAGAAATACGTTATAACGTTATACCATATAACGTAATACGTTATATCGTTATACCATATAACGTTATACTATATAACGTAATACGTTATAACGTTATACCATATAACGTAATACGTTATAACGTTGTACCATATAACGTATTACGTTATAACGTTATACCTTATAACCTTGTACTACATAACGTAATACGTTATAACGTTGTACCATATAACGTAATACGTTATAACGTTATACCGTATAACGTAATACGTTATAACGTTGTACCATATAACGTATTACGTTATAACGTTATACCTTATAAAGTTGTACTACATAACGTAACACGTTATAACGTTATACCATATAACGTTATACTATATAACGTAATACGTTATAACGTTATACCATATAACGTAATACGTTATAACGTTGTACCATATAACGTATTACGTTATAACGTTATACCTTATAACCTTGTACTACATAACGTAATACGTTATAACGTTGTACCATATAAGGTAATACGTTATAACGTTGTACCATATAACGTATTACGTTATAACGTTGTACCATATTACGTATTACGTTATAACGTTATACCATATAACGTAATACGATATAACGTTGTACCATATAACGTAATACGTTATAACGTTGTACCATATAACGTAATAGGTTATAACGTTGTACCATATAACGTAATACGTTATAACGTTGTACCATATAACGTAATACGTTATAACGTTATACCGTATAACGTAATACGTTATAACGTTATACCATATAACGTAATACGTTATAACGTTGTACCATATAACGTAATACGTTATAACGTTGTACCATATAACGTAATACGTTATAACGTTGTCCCATATAACGTAATACGTTATAACGTTGTACCATATAACGTAATACGTTATAACGTTATACCGTATAACTTAATACGTTATAACGTTATACCATATAACGTAATACGTTATAACGTTGTACCATATAACGTAATACGTTATAACGTTGTACCATATAACGTAATACGTTATAACGTTATACCCTATCACGTTGTACTACATAAAGAAATACGTTATAACGTTATACCATATAACGTAATACGTTATATCGTTATACCATATAACGTTATACTATATAACGTAATACGTTATAACGTTATACCATGTAACGTAATACGTTATAACGTTGTACCATGTAACGTATTACGTTATAACGTTATACCTTATAACCTTGTACTACATAACGTAATACGTTATAACGTTGTACCATATAAGGTAATACGTTATAACGTTGTACCATATAACGTATTACGTTATAACGTTGTACCATATTACGTATTACGTTATAACGTTATACCATATAACGTAATACGATATAACGTTGTACCATATAACGTGATACGTTATAACGTTGTACCATATAACGTAATAGGTTATAACGTTGTACCATATAACGTAATACGTTATAACGTTGTACCATATAACGTAATACGTTATAACGTTATACCTTATAACGTTGTACTACATAAAGAAATACGTTATATCGTTATACCATATAACGTTATACTATATAACGTAATACGTTATAACGTTATACCATATAACGTAATACGTTATAACGTTATACCATATAACGTAATACGTTATATCGTTATACCTTATAACGTTGTACTACATAAAGAAATACGTTATAACGTTATACCATATAACGTAATACGTTATAACGTTATACCATATAACGTTATACCACATAACGTAATACGTTATAACGTTGTACCATATAACGTAATACGTTATAGCGTTGTACCATATAACGTAATACGTTATAACGTTATACCGTATAAAGTAATACGTTATAACGTTGTACCATATATCGTATTACGTTATAACGTTATACCTTATAACGTTATACCATATAACGTAATACGTTATAACGTTATACCTTATAACGTTGTACTACATAAATTAATACGTTATAACGTTATACCATATAACGTAATACGTTATAACGTTATACCATATAACGTTATACGTTATAACGTTATACCATTTAACGTTATAGTATATAACGTATTACGTTATAACGTTGTACCATATAACGTTATACTATATAACGTATTACGTTATAACGTTATACCATATAACGTAATACGTTATAACGTTGTACCATATAACGTATTACGTTATAACGTTATACCTTATAACGTTATACCTTATAACGTTGTACTACATAACGTAATACGTGATAACGTTGTACCATATAACGTATTACGTTATAACGTTATACCATTTAACGTTATAGTATATAACGTATTACGTTATAACGTTGTACCATATAACGTTATACTATATAACGTAATACGTTACAACGTTATACCATATAACGTAATACGTTTTAACGTTGTACCATATAACGTAATACGTTATAACGTTGTACCATATAACGTAATACGTTATAACGTTGTCCCATATAACGTAATACGTTATAACGTTGTACCATATAACGTAATACGTTATAACGTTATACCGTATAACGTAATACGTTATAACGTTATACCATATAACGTAATACGTTATAACGTTGTACCATATAACGTAATACGTTATAACGTTGTACCATATAACGTAATACGTTATAACGTTATACCTTATCACGTTGTACTACATAAAGGAATACGTTATAACGTTATACCATATAACGTAATACGTTATATCGTTATACCATATAACGTTATACTATATAACGTAATACGTTATAACGTTATACCATATAACGTAATACGTTATAACGTTGTACCATATAACGTGTTACGTTATAACGTTATACCTTATAACCTTGTACTACATAACGTAATACGTTATAACGGTGTACCATATAAGGTAATACGTTATAACGTTGTACCATATAACGTATTACGTTATAACGTTGTACCATATTACGTATTACGTTATAACGTTATACCATATAACGTAATACGATATAACGTTGTACCATATAACGTAATACGTTATAACGTTGTACCATATAACGTAATAGGTTATAACGTTGTACCATATAACGTAATACGTTATAACGTTGTACCATATAACGTAATACGTTATAACGTTATACCGTATAACGTAATACGTTATAACGTTATACCATATAACGTAATACGTTATAACGTTGCACGATATAACGTAATACGTTATAACGTTGTACCATATAACGTAATACGTTATAACGTTATACCTTATAACGTTGTACTACATAAAGAAATACGTTATAACGTTATACCATATAACGTAATACGTTATAACGTTATACCATATAACGTAATACGTTAGAACGTTATACCATATAACGTAATACGTTATATCGTTATACCTTATAACATTGTACTACATAAAGAAATACGTTATAACGTTATACCATATAACGTAATACGTTATAACGTTATACCATATAACGTTATACCACATAACGTAATACGTTATAACGTTGTACCATATAACGTAATACGTTATAGCGTTGTACCATATAACGTAATACGTTACAACGTTATACCGTATAAAGTAATACGTTATAACGTTGTACCATATAACGTATTACGTTATAACGTTATACCTTATAACGTTATACCATATAACGTAATACGTTATAACGTTATACCTTATAACGTTGTACTACATAAATTAATACGTTATAACGTTATACCATATAACGTAATACGTTAAAACGTTATACCATATAACGTTATACGTTATAACGTTATACCATTTAACGTTATAGTATATAACGTATTACGTTATAACGTTGTACCATATAACGTTATACTATATAACGTATTACGTTATAACGTCATACCATATAACGTAATACGTTATAACGTTGTACCATATAACGTATTACGTTATAACGTTATACCTTATAACGTTATACCTTATAACGTTGTACTACATAACGTAATACGTGATAACGTTGTACCATATAACGTATTACGTTATAACGTTATACCATTTAACGTTATAGTATATAACGTATTACGTTATAACGTTGTACCATATAACGTTATACTATATAACGTATTACGTTATAACGTTATACCATATAACGTAATACGTTATAACGTTGTACCATATAACGTAATACGTTATAACGTTGTACCATATAACGTAATACGTTATAACGTTGTACCATATAACGTAATACGTTATAACGTTATACCTTATAACGTTGTACTACATAAAGAAATACGTTATAACGTTATACCATATAACGTAATACGTTATAGAGTTGTACCATATAACGTAATACGTTATAACGTTATACCTTATAACGTTGTACTACATAACGTAATACGTTATAACGTTATACCTTATAACGTTGTACCTCATAACGTAATACGTTATAACGTTATACCATATAACGTAATACGTTATAACGTTATACCTTATAACGTTGTACTACATAAAGAAATACGTTATAACGTTATACCATATAACGTAATACGTTATAGCGTTGTACCATATAACGTAATACGTTATAACGTTATACCATATAACGTAATACGTTATAACGTTGTACCATATAACGCAATACGTTATAACGTTATACCGTATAACGTAATACGTTATAACGTTGTACCATATAACGTATTACGTTATAACGTTATACCTTATAACGTTGTACTACATAACGTAACACGTTATAACGTTATACCATATAACGTAATACGTTATAACGTTATACCATATAACGTAATACGTTATAACGTTATACCATATAACGTAATACGTTATAACGTTATACCATATAACGTAATACGTTATATCGTTATACATTATAACGTTGTACTACATAAAGAAATACGTTATAACGTTATACCATATAACGTAATACGTTATAACGTTATACCATATAACGTTATACCACATAACGTAATACGTTATAACGTTGTACCATATAACGTAATACGTTATAGCGTTGTACCATATAACGTAATACGTTATAACGTTATACCGTATAAAGTAATACGTTATAACGTTGTACCATATAACGTATTACGTTATAACGTTATACCTTATAACGTTATACCACATAACGTAATACGTTATAACGTTATACCTTATAACGTTGTACTACATAAATTAATACGTTATAAAGTTATACCATATAACGTAATACGTTATAACGTTATACCATATAACGTAATACGTTAAAACGTTATACCATATAACGTTATACGTTATAACGTTATACCATTTAACGTTATAGTATATAACGTATTACGTTATAACGTTGTACCATATAACGTTATACTATATAACGTATTACGTTATAACGTTATACCATATAACGTAATACGTTATAACGTTGTACCATATAACGTATTACGTTATAACGTTATACCTTATAACGTTATACCTTCTAACGTTGTACTACATAACGTAATACGTGATAACGTTGTACCATATAACGTATTACGTTATAACGTTATACCATTTAACGTTATAGTATATAACGTATTACGTTATAACGTTGTACCATATAACGTTATACTATATAACGTAATACGTTACAACGTTATACCATATAACGTAATACGTTATAACGTTGTACCATATAACGTAATACGTTATAACGTTGTACCATATAACGTAATACGTTATAACGTTGTCCCATATAACGTAATACGTTATAACGTTGTACCATATAACGTAATACGTTATAACGTTATACCGTATAACGTAATACGTTATAACGTTATACCATATAACGTAATACGTTATAACGTTGTACCATATAACGTAATACGTTATAACGTTGTACCATATAACGTAATACGTTATACCGTTATACCTTATCACGTTGTACTACATAAAGAAATACGTTATAACGTTATACCATATAACGTAATACGTTATATCGTTATACCATATAACGTTATACTATATAACGTAATACGTTATAACGTTATACCATATAACGTAATACGTTATAACGTTGTACCATATAACGTATTACGTTATAACGTTATACCTTATAACCTTGTACTACATAACGTAATACGTTATAACGTTGTACCATATAAGGTAATACGTTATAACGTTGTACCATATAACGTATTACGTTATAACGTTGTACCATATTACGTATTACGTTATAACGTTATACCATATAACGTAATACGATATAACGTTGTACCATATAACGTAATACGTTATAACGTTGTACCATATAACGTAATAGGTTATAACGTTATACCATATAACGTAATACGATATAACGTTGTACCATATAACGTGATACGTTATAACGTTGTACCATATAACGTAATAGGTTATAACGTTGTACCATATAACGTAATACGTTATAACGTTGTACCATATAACGTAATACGTTATAACGTTATACCGTATAACGTAATACGTTATAACGTTATACCATATAACGTAATACGTTATAACGTTGCACGATATAACGTAATACGTTATAACGTTGTACCATATAACGTAATACGTTATAACGTTATACCTTATAACGTTGTACTACATAAAGAAATACGTTATAACGTTATACCATATAACGTAATACGTTATATCGTTATACCTTATAACGTTGTACTACATAAAGAAATACGTTATAACGTTATACCATATAACGTAATACGTTATAACGTTATACCATATAACGTTATACCACATAACGTAATACGTTATAACGTTGTACCATATAACGTAATACGTTATAGCGTTGTACCATATAACGTAATACGTTATAACGTTATACCGTATAAAGTAATACGTTATAACGTTGTACCATATAACGTATTACGTTATAACGTTATACCTTATAACGTTATACCATATAACGTAATACGTTATAACGTTATACCTTATAACGTTGTACTACATAAATTAATACGTTATAACGTTATACCATATAACGTAATACGTTATAACGTTATACCATATAACGTAATACGTTAAAACGTTATACCATATAACGTTATACGTTATAACGTTATACCATTTAACGTTATAGTATATAACGTATTACGTTATAACGTTGTACCATATAACGTTATACTATATAACGTATTACGTTATAACGTTATACCATATAACGTAATACGTTATAACGTTGTACCATATAACGTATTACGTTATAACGTTATACCTTATAACGTTATACCTTATAACGTTGTACTACATAACGTAATACGTGATAACGTTGTACCATATAACGTATTACGTTATAACGTTATACCATTTAACGTTATAGTATATAACGTATTACGTTATAACGTTGTACCATATAACGTTATACTATATAACGTATTACGTTATAACGTTATACCATATAACGTAATACGTTATAACGTTATACCTTATAACGTTGTACTACAAAAAGAAATACGTTATAACGTTATACCATATAACGTAATACGTTATATCGTTATACCATATAACGTTGTACTACATAACGTAATACGTTATAACGTTATACCATATAACATAATACGTTATATCGTTATACCTTATAACGTTGTACTACATAAAGTAATACGTTATAACGTTATACCATATAACGTAATACGTTATAACGTTATACCATATAACGTTGTACCATATAACGTATTACTTTATAACATTATACCTTATAACGTTGAACTACATAACGTAATACGTGATAACGTTGTACCATATAACGTATTACGTTATAACGTTATACCATTTAACGTTATAGTATATAACGTATTACGTTATAACGTTGTACCATATAACGTTATACTATATAACGTATTACGTTATAACGTTATACCATATAACGTAATACGTTATAACGTTATACCTTATAACGTTGTACTACATAAAGAAATACGTTATAACGTTATACCATATAACGTAATACGTTATATCGTTATACCATATAACGTTGTACCATATAACGTAATACGTTATAACGTTTTACCATATAACGTAATACGTTATAGCGTTATGCCGTATAACGTAATACGTTATAACGTTGTACCATATAACGTATTACGTTATAACGTTATACCTTATAACGTTATACCATATAACGTAATACGTTATAACGTTATACCATATAACGTAATACGTTATAACGTTATACCATATAACGTAATACGTTATAACGTTATACCATATAACGTAATACGTTATATCGTTATACCTTATAACGTTGTACTCCATAAAGAAATACGTTATAACGTTATACCATATAACGTAATACGTTATAACGTTATACCATATAACGTTATACCACATAACGTAATACGTTATAACGTTGTACCATATAACGTAATATGTTATAGCGTTGTACCATATAACGTAATACGTTATGACGTTATACCGTATAACGTAATACGTTATAACGTTGTACCATATAACGTATTACGTTATAACGTTATACCTTATAACGTTATACCATATAACGTAATACGTTATAACGTTATACCTTATAACGTTGTACTACATAAATTAATACGCTATAACGTTATACCATATAACGTAATACGTTATAACGTTATACCATATAACGTAATACGTTAAAACGTTATACCATATAACGTTATACGTTATAACGTTATACCATTTAACGTTATTGTATATAACGTATTACGTTATAACGTTGTACCATATAACGTTATACTATATAACGTATTACGTTATAACGTTATACCATATAACGTAATACGTTATAAAGTTGTACCATATAACGTATTACGTTATAACGTTATACCTTATAACGTTGTACTACATAACGTAATACGTGATAACGTTGTACCATATAACGTATTACGTTATAACGTTATACCATTTAACGTTATAGTATATAACGTATTACGTTATAACGTTGTACCATATAACGTTATACTATATAACGTATTACGTTATAACGTTATACCATATAACGTAATACGTTATAACGTTATACCTTATAACGTTGTACTACAAAAAGAAATACGTTATAACGTTATACCATATAACGTAATACGTTATATCGTTATACCATATAACGTTGTACTACATAACGTAATACGTTATAA
The DNA here is from genome assembly GCF_040668555.2 of Bombus flavifrons. Classification (NCBI taxonomy): domain Eukaryota; kingdom Metazoa; phylum Arthropoda; class Insecta; order Hymenoptera; family Apidae; genus Bombus; species Bombus flavifrons. The sequence goes on from NC_138447.1 coordinate 4,559,427, forward strand.
CGTTATACCATATAACATAATACGTTATATCGTTATACCTTATAACGTTGTACTACATAAAGTAATACGTTATAACGTTATACCATATAACGTAATACGTTATAACGTTATACCATATAACGTTGTACCATATAACGTATTACTTTATAACGTTATACCTTATAACGTTGTACTACATAACGTAATACGTGATAACGTTGTACCATATAACGTATTACGTTATAACGTTATACCATTTAACGTTATAGTATATAACGTATTACGTTATAACGTTGTACCATATAACGTTATACTATATAACGTATTACGTTATAACGTTATACCATATAACGTAATACGTTATAACGTTATACCTTATAACGTTGTACTACATAAAGAAATACGTTATAACGTTATACCATATAACGTAATACGTTATATCGTTATACCATATAACGTTGTACCATATAACGTAATACGTTATAACGTTTTACCATATAACGTAATACGTTATAGCGTTATGCCGTATAACGTAATACGTTATAACGTTGTACCATATAACGTATTACGTTATAACGTTATACCTTATAACGTTATACCATATAACGTAATACGTTATAACGTTATACCATATAACGTAATACGTTATAACGTTATACCATATAACGTAATACGTTATAACGTTATACCATATAACGTAATACGTTATATCGTTATACCTTATAACGTTGTACTCCATAAAGAAATACGTTATAACGTTATACCATATAACGTAATACGTTATAACGTTATACCATATAACGTTATACCACATAACGTAATACGTTATAACGTTGTACCATATAACGTAATATGTTATAGCGTTGTACCATATAACGTAATACGTTATGACGTTATACCGTATAACGTAATACGTTATAACGTTGTACCATATAACGTATTACGTTATAACGTTATACCTTATAACGTTATACCATATAACGTAATACGTTATAACGTTATACCTTATAACGTTGTACTACATAAATTAATACGCTATAACGTTATACCATATAACGTAATACGTTATAACGTTATACCATATAACGTAATACGTTAAAACGTTATACCATATAACGTTATACGTTATAACGTTATACCATTTAACGTTATTGTATATAACGTATTACGTTATAACGTTGTACCATATAACGTTATACTATATAACGTATTACGTTATAACGTTATACCATATAACGTAATACGTTATAAAGTTGTACCATATAACGTATTACGTTATAACGTTATACCTTATAACGTTGTACTACATAACGTAATACGTGATAACGTTGTACCATATAACGTATTACGTTATAACGTTATACCATTTAACGTTATAGTATATAACGTATTACGTTATAACGTTGTACCATATAACGTTATACTATATAACGTATTACGTTATAACGTTATACCATATAACGTAATACGTTATAACGTTATACCTTATAACGTTGTACTACAAAAAGAAATACGTTATAACGTTATACCATATAACGTAATACGTTATATCGTTATACCATATAACGTTGTACTACATAACGTAATACGTTATAACGTTATACCATATAACATAATACGTTATATCGTTATACCTTATAACGTTGTACTACATAAAGTAATACGTTATAACGTTATACCATATAACGTAATACGTTATAACGTTATACCATATAACGTTGTACCATATAACGTATTACTTTATAACGTTATACCTTATAACGTTGTACTACATAACGTAATACGTGATAACGTTGTACCATATAACGTATTACGTTATAACGTTATACCATTTAACGTTATAGTATATAACGTATTACGTTATAACGTTGTACCATTTAACGTTATACTATATAACGTATTACGTTATAACGTTATACCATATAACGTAATACGTTATAACGTTATACCTTATAACGTTGTACTACATAAAGAAATACGTTATAACGTTATACCATATAACGTAATACGTTATATCGTTATACCATATAACGTTGTACCATATAACGTAATACGTTATAACGTTTTACCATATAACGTAATACGTTATAGCGTTATGCCGTATAACGTAATACGTTATAACGTTGTACCATATAACGTATTACGTTATAACGTTATACCTTATAACGTTATACCATATAACGTAATACGTTATAACGTTATACCATATAACGTAATACGTTATAACGTTATACCATATAACGTAATACGTTATAACGTTATACCATATAACGTAATACGTTATATCGTTATACCTTATAACGTTGTACTCCATAAAGAAATACGTTATAACGTTATACCATATAACGTAATACGTTATAACGTTATACCATATAACGTTATACCACATAACGTAATACGTTATAACGTTGTACCATATAACGTAATATGTTATAGCGTTGTACCATATAACGTAATACGTTATGACGTTATACCGTATAACGTAATACGTTATAACGTTGTACCATATAACGTATTACGTTATAACGTTATACCTTATAACGTTGTACTACATAAATTAATACGCTATAACGTTATACCATATAACGTAATACGTTATAACGTTATACCATATAACGTAATACGTTAAAACGTTATACCATATAACGTTATACGTTATAACGTTATACCATTTAACGTTATTGTATATAACGTATTACGTTATAACGTTGTACCATATAACGTTATACTATATAACGTATTACGTTATAACGTTATACCATATAACGTAATACGTTATAAAGTTGTACCATATAACGTATTACGTTATAACGTTATACCTTATTACGTTGTACTACATAACGTAATACGTGATAACGTTGTATCATATAACGTATTACGTTATAACGTTATACCATTTAACGTTATAGTATATAACGTATTACGTTATAACGTTGTACCATATAACGTTATACTATATAACGTATTACGTTATAACGTTATGCCGTATAACGTAATACGTTATAACGTTATACCTTATAACGTTGTACTACAAAAAGAAATACGTTATAACGTTATACCATATAACATAATACGTTATATCGTTATACCTTATAACGTTGTACTACATAAAGTAATACGTTATAACGTTATGCCGTATAACGTAATACGTTATAACGTTGTACCATATAACGTATTACGTTATAACGTTATACCTTATAACGTTATACCATATAACGTAATACGTTATAACGTTATACCTTATAACGTTGTACTACATAAATTAATACGTTATAACGTTATACCATATAACGTAATACGTTATAACGTTATACCATATAACGGTATACCATATAACGTAATTCGTTATAACCTTGTACCATATAACGTAATACGTTATAACGTTATACCATATAACGTAATACGTTATAACGTTATACCATATAACGTAATACGTTATATCGTTATACCTTATAACGTTGTACTACATAAAGTAATACGTTATGACGTTATACCATATAACGTAATACGTTATAACGTTATACCATATAACGTTATACCATATAACGTAATACGTTATAACGTTGTACCATATAACGTAATACGTTATAACGTTATACCTTATAACGTTGTACTACATAAAGTAATACGTTATGACGTTATACCATATAACGTAATACGTTATAACGTTATACCATATAACGTTATACCATATAACGTAATACGTTATAACGTTGTACCATATAACGTAATACGTTATAACGTTATACCGTATATCGTAATACGTTATAACGTTGTACCATATAACGTATTACGTTATAACGTTATACCTTATAACGTTATACCATATAACGTAATACGTTATAACGTTATACCTTATAACGTTGTACTACATAAATTAATACGTTATAACGTTGTACCTCGTAACGTAATACGTTATAACGATATACCATGTAACGTAATACGTTATAACGTTATACCATTTAACGTTATAGTATATAACGTATTACGTTATAACGTTGTACCATATAACGCTATACTATATAACGTATTACGTCATAACGTTATACCATATAACGTAATACGTTATAACGTTGTACCATATAACGTATTACGTTATAACGTTATACCTTATAACGTTGTACTACATAACGTAATACGTTATAACGTTGTACCATATAACGTAATACGTTATAACGTTGTACCATATAACGTAATACGTTATAACGTTATACCGTATAACGTAATACGTTATAACGTTGTACCATATAACGTATTACGTTATAACGGTATACCTTATAACGTTGTACTACATAACGTAATACGTTATAACGTTATAGCTTATAACGTTGTACTACATAACGTAATACGTTATAACGTTATACCATATAACGTAATACGTTATAACGTTATACCATATAACGTAATACGTTAAAAGGTTATACCATATAACGTTATACGTTATAACGTTATACCATTTAACGTTATAGTATATAACGTATTACGTTATATCGTTGTACCATATAACGTTATACTATATAACGTATTACGTTATAACGTTATACCATATAACGCAATACGTTATAACGTTGTACCATATAACGTATTACGTTATAACGTTATACCTTATAACGTTGTACTACATAACGTAATACGTTATAACGTTGTACCATATAACGTAATACGTTATAACGTTGTACCATATAACGTAATACGTTATAACGTTATACCGTATAACGTAATACGTTATAACGTTGTACCATATAACGTATTACGTTATAACGTTATACCTTATAACGTTGTACTACATAACGTAATACGTTATAACGTTATAGCTTATAACGTTGTACTACATAACGTAATACGTTATAACGTTATACCATATAACGTTATACCTTATAACGTTGTACTACATAACGTAATACGTGATAACGTTGTACCATATAACGTATTACGTTATAACGTTATACCATTTAACGTTATAGTATATAACGTATTACGTTATAACGTTGTACCATATAACGTTATACTATATAACGTATTACGTTATAACGTTATACCATATAACGTAATACGTTATAACGTTATACCTTATAACGTTGTACTACATAAAGAAATACGTTATAACGTTATACCATATAACGTAATACGTTATATCGTTATACCATATAACATTGTACTACATAACGTAATACGTTATAACGTTATACCATATAACATAATACGTTATATCGTTATACCTTATAAAGTTGTACTACATAAAGTAATGCGTTATAACGTTATACCATATAACGTAATACGTTATAACGTTATACCGTATAACGTAATACGTTATAACGTTGTACCATATAACGTATTACGTTATAACGTTATACCTTATAACGTTGTACTACATAACGTAATACGTTATAACGTTATAGCTTATAACGTTGTACTACATAACGTAATACGTTATAACGTTATACCATATAACGTAATACGTTATAACGTTATACCATATAACGTAATACGTTAAAAGGTTATACCATATAACGTTATACGTTATAACGTTATACCATTTAACGTTATAGTATATAACGTATTACGTTATAACGTTGTACCATATATCGTTTTACTATATAACGTATTACGTTATAACGTTATACCATATAACGTAATACGTTATAACGTTGTACCATATAACGTATTACGTTATAACGTTATACCTTATAACGTTGTACTACATAACGTAATACGTTATAACGTTGTACCATATAACGTATTACGTTATAACGTTATACCTTATAACGTTGTACTACATAACGTAATACGTTATAACGTTATAGCTTATAACGTTGTACTACATAACGTAATACGTTATAACGTTATACCATATAACGTAATACGTTATAACGTTATACCATATAACGTAATACGTTAAAAGGTTATACCATATAACGTTATACGTTATAACGTTATACCATTTAACGTTATAGTATATAACGTATTACGTTATAACGTTGTACCATATATCGTTTTACTATATAACGTATTACGTTATAACGTTATACCATATAACGTAATACGTTATAACGTTGTACCATATAACGTATTACGTTATAACGTTATACCTTATAACGTTGTACTACATAACGTAATACGTTATAACGTTGTACCATATAACGTAATACGTTATAACGTTGTACCATATAACGTATTACGTTATAACGTTATACCTTATAACGTTGTACTACATAACGTAATACGTTATAACGTTGTACCATATAACGTAATACGTTATAACGTTGTACCATATAACGTAATACGTTATAACGTTATACCGTATACCGTAATACGTTATATCGTTGTACCATATAACGTATTACGTTATAACGTTATACCTTATAACGTTGTACTACATAACGTAATACGTTATAACGTTATAGCTTATAACGTTGTACTACATAACGTAATACGTTATAACGTTATACCATATAACGTTATACCTTATAACGTTGTACTACATAACGTAATACGTGATAACGTTGTACCATATAACGTAATACGTTATAACGTTATACCGTATAACGTAATACGTTATAACGTTGTACCATATAACGTAATACGTTATATCGTTATACCATATAACGTTGTACTACATAACGTAATACGTTATAACGTTATACCATATAACATAATACGTTATATCGTTATACCTTATAACGTTGTACTACATAAAATAATACGTTATAACGTTATACCATATAACGTAATACGTTATAACGTTGTACCATATAACGTAATACGTTATATCGTTATACCATATAACGTTGTACTACATAACGTAATACGTTATAACGTTATACCATATAACATAATACGTTATATCGTTATACCTTATAACGTTGTACTACATAAAGTAATACGTTATAACGTTATACCATATAACGTAATACGTTATAACGTTGTACCATATAACGTAATACGTTATAACGTTGTACCATATAACGTAATACGTTATAACGTTATACCGTATAACGTAATACGTTATAACGTTGTACCATATAACGTATTACGTTATAACGCTATACCTTATAACGTTATACCATATAACGTAATACGTTATAACGTTGTACCATATAACGTAATACGTTATAACGTTATACCGTATAACGTAATACGTTATAACGTTGTACCATATAACGTAATACGTTATAACGTTGTACCATATAACGTAATACGTTATAACGTTATACCGTATAACGTAATACGTTATAACGTTGCACCATATAACGTAATACGTTATATCGTTATACCATATAACGTTGTACTACATAACGTAATACGTTATAACGTTATACCATATAACATAATACGTTATATCGTTATACCTTATAACGTTGTACTACATAAAGTAATACGTTATAACGTTATACCATATAACGTAATACGTTATAACGTTGTACCATATAACGTAATACGTTATAACGTTGTACCATATAACGTAATACGTTATAACGTTATACCGTATAACGTAATACGTTATAACGTTGTACAATATAACGTATTACGTTATAACGCTATACCTTATAACGTTATACCATATAACGTAATACGTTATAACGTTATACCTTATAACGTTGTACTACATAAATTAATACGTTATAACGTTATACCATATAACGTAATACGTTATAACGTTATACCTTATAACGTTGTACTACATAACGTAATACGTTATAACGTTATACCTTATAACGTTGTACCTCATAACGTAATACGTTATAACGTTATACCATATAACGTAATACGTTATAACGTTGTACCATATAACGTAATACGTTATAACGTTATACCATATAACGTAATACGTCATAACGTTATACCATATAACGTAATACGTTATAACGTTATACCTTATAACGTTGTACTACATAACGTAATACGTTCTAACGTTATACCTTATAACGTTGTACCTCATAACGTGATACGTTATAACGTTATACCATATAACGTAATACGTTATAACGTTATACCATTTAACGTTATAGTATATAACGTACTACGTTATAACGTTATACCATATAACGGTATACCTTATAACGTAATACGTTATAACGTTGTACCATATAACGTAATACGTTATAACGTTATACCATATAACGGTATACCATATAACGTAATACGTTATAACGTTGTACCATATAACGTAATACGTTATAACGTTATACCATATAAAGTAATACGTCATAACGTTATACCATATAACGTAATACGTTATAACGTTATACCTTATAACGTTATACTACATAACGTAATACGTTATAACGTTATACCTTATAACGTTGTACCTCATAACGTAATACGTTATAACGTTATACCATATAACGTAATACGTTATAACGTTATACCATTTAACGTTATAGTATATAACGTACTACGTTATAACGTTATACCATATAACGGTATACCATATAACGTAATCCGTTATAACGTTGTACCATATAACGTAATACGTTATAACGTTATACCATATAACGGTATACCATATAACGTAATACGTTATAACGTTGTACCATATAACGTAATACGTTATAACGTTATACCATATAAAGTAATACGTCATAACGTTATACCATATAACGTAATACGTTATAACGTTATACCATATAACGTTATACCATATAACGTAATACGTTATAACGTTGTACCATATAACGTAATACGTTATAACGTTGTACCATATAACGTAATACGTTATAACGTTATACCGTATAACGTAATACGTTATAACGTTGTACCATATAACGTATTACGTTATAACGTTATACCTTATAACGTTATACCATATAACGTAATACGTTATAACGTTATACCTTATAACGTTGTACTACATAAATTAATACGTTATAACGTTGTACCATATAACGTATTACGTTATAACGTTATACCTTATAACGTTATACCATATAACGTAATACGTCATAACGTTATACCATATAACGTAATACGTTATAACGTTATACCATTTAACGTTATAGTATATAACGTATTACGTTATAACGTTATACCATATAACGGTATACCATATAACGTAATACGTTATAACGTTGTACCATATAACGTAATACGTTATAACGTTATACCATATAACGTAATACGTCATAACGTTATACCATATAACGTAATACGTTATAACGTTATACCATATAACGTAATACGTTATAACGTTATACCTTATAACGTTGTACTACATAAATTAATACCTTACAACGTTGTACTACATAACGTAATACGTTATAACGTTATACCTTATAACGTTGTACCATATAACGTAATACGTCATAACGTTATACCATATAACGTAATACGTTATAACGTTATACCTTATAACGTTGTACTACATAACGTAATACGTTATAACGTTATACCTTATAACGTTGTACCTCATAACGTAATACGTTATAACGTTATACCATATAACGTAATACGTTATAACGTTATACCATTTAACGTTATAGTATATAACGTATTACGTTATAACGTTATACCATATAACGATATACCATATAACGTAATACGTTATTACGGTATACCATATAACGTAATACGTTATAACGTTGTACCATATAACGTAATACGTTATAACGTTATACCGTATAACGTAATACGTTATAACGTTGTACCGTATAACGTAATACGTTATAACGTTGTACCGTATAACGTATTACGTTATAACGCTATACCTTATAACGTTATACCATATAACGTAATACGTTATAACGTTATACCTTATAACGTTGTACTACATAAATTAAAACGTTATAACGTTATACCAGATAACGTAATACGTTATAACGTTATACCATATAACGTAATACGTTAAAAGGTTATACCATATAACGTTATGCGTTATAACGTTATACCATTTAACGTTATAGTATATAACGTATTACGTTATAACGTTGTACCATATAACGTTATACTATATAACGTATTACGTTATAACGTTATACCATATAACGTAATACGTTATAACGTTGTACCATATAACGCATTACGCTATAACGTTATACCTTATAACGTTGTACTACATAACGTAATACGTGATAACGTTGTACCATATAACGTATTACGTTATAACGTTATACCATTTAACGTTATAGTATATAACGTATTACGTTATAACGATGTACCATATAACGTTATACTATATAACATATTACGTTATAACGTTATACCATATAACGTAATACGTTATAACGTTATACCTTATAACGTTGTACTACATAAAGAAATACGTTATAACGTTATACCATATAACGTAATACGTTATATCGTTATACCATATAACGTTGTACTACATAACGTAATACGTTATAACGTTATACCATATAACATAATACGTTATATCGTTATACCTTATAACGTTGTACTACATAAAGTACTACGTTATAACGTTATACCATATAACGTAATACGTTATAACGTTATACCATATAACGTTATACCATATAACGTAATACGTTATAACGTTGTACCATATAACGTAATACGTTATAACGTTGTACCATATAACGTAATACGTTATAACGTTATACCGTATAACGTAATACGTTATAACGTTGTACCATATAACGTATTACGTTATAACGTTATACCTTATAACGTTATACCATATAACGTAATACGTTATAACGTTATACCTTATAACGTTGTACTACATAAATTAATACGTTATAACGTTATACCATATAACGTAATACGTTATAACGTTATACCATATAACGGTATACCATATAACGTAATACGTTATAACGTTGTACCATATAACGTAGTACGTTATAACATTATACCATATAACGTAATACGTCATAACGTTATACCATATAACGTTGTACTACATAAAGAAATACGTTATAACGTTATACCATATAACGTAATACGTTATATCGTTATACCCTATAACGTTGTACTACATAACGTAATACGTTATAACGTTATACCATATAACGTAATACGTTATAACGTTATACCTTATAACGTTGTACTACATAAAGAAATACGTTATAACGTTATACCATATAACGTAATACGTTATATCGTTATACCATTTAACGTTGTACTACATAACGTAATACGTTATAACGTTATACCATATAACATAATACGTTATATCGTTATACCTTATAACGTTGTACTACATAAAGTAATACGTTATAACGTTATACCATATAACGTAATACGTTATAACGTTATACCGTATAACGTAATACGTTATAACGTTGTACCATATAACGTATTACGTTATAACGTTATACCTTATAACGTTGTACTACATAACGTAATACGTTATAACGTTATAGCTTATAACGTTGTACTACATAACGTAATACGTTATAACGTTATACCATATAACGTAATACGTTATAACGTTATACCATATAACGTAATACGTTAAAAGGTTTTACCATATAACGTTATACGTTATAACGTTATACCATTTAACGTTATAGTATATAACGTATTACGTTATAACGTTGTACCATATAACGTTATACTATATAACGTATTACGTTATAACGTTATACCATATAACGTAATACGTTATAACGTTGTACCATATAACGTATTACGTTATAACGTTATACCGTATAACGTTGTACTACATAACGTAATACGTTATAACGTTGTACCATATAACGTAATACGTTATAACGTTGTACCATATAACGTAATACGTTATAACGTTATACCGTATAACGTAATACGTTATAACGTTGTACCATATAACGTATTACGTTATAACGTTATACCTTATAACGTTGTACTACATAACGTAATACGTTATAACGTTATAGCTTATAACGTTGTACTGCATAACGTAATACGTTATAACGTTATACCATATAACGTTATACCTTATAACGTTGTACTACATAACGTAATACGTGATAACGTTGTACCATATAACGTAATACGTTATAACTTTATACCGTATAACGTAATACGTTATAACGTTGTACCATATAACGTAATACGTTATATCGTTATACCATATAACGTTGTACTACATGACGTAATACGTTATAACGTTATACCATATAACATAATACGTTATATCGTTATACCTTATAACGTTGTACTACATAAAATAATACGTTATAACGTTATACCATATAACGTAATACGTTATAACGTTGTACCATATAACGTAAAACGTTATATCGTTATACCATATAACGTTGTACTACATAACGTAACACGTTATAACGTTATACCATATAACATAATACGTTATATCGTTATACCTTATAACGTTGTACTACATAAAGTAATACGTTATAACGTTATACCATATAACGTAATACGTCATAACGTTATACCATATAACGTAATACGTTATAACGTTATACCTTATAACGTTGTACTACATAACGTAATACGTTCTAACGTTATACCGTATAACGTAATACGTTATAACGTTGTACCATATAACGTATTACGTTATAACGCTATACCTTATAACGTTATACCATATAACGTAATACGTTATAACGTTGTACCATATAACGTAATACGTTATAACGTTATACCGTATAACGTAATACGTTATAACGTTGTACAATATAACGTATTACGTTATAACGCTATACCTTATAACGTTATACCATATAACGTAATACGTTATAACGTTATACCTTATAACGTTGTACTACATAAATTAATACGTTATAACGTTATACCATATAACGTAATACGTTATAACGTTATACCATATAACGTTGTACTACATAACGTAATACGTTATAACGTTATACCTTAAAACGTTGTACCTCATAACGTAATACGTTATAACGTTATACCATATAACGTAATACGTTATAACGTTGTACCATATAACGTAATACGTTATAACGTTATACCATATAACGTAATACGTCATAACGTTATACCATATAACGTAATACATTATAACGTTATACCTTATAACGTTGTACTACATAACGTAATACGTTCTAACGTTATACCTTATAACGTTGTACCTCATAACGTGATACGTTATAACGTTATACCATATAACGTAATACGTTATAACGTTATACCATTTAACGTTATAGTATATAACGTACTACGTTATAACGTTATACCATATAACGGTATACCTTATAACGTAATACGTTATAACGTTGTACCATATAACGTAATACGTTATAACGTTATACCGTATAACGTAATACGTTATAACGTTGTACCATATAACGTTGTACTACATAACGTAATACGTTATAACGTTATACCTTATAACGTTGTACCTCATAACGTAATACGTTATAACGTTATACCATATAACGTAATACGTCATAACGTTATACCATATAACGTAATACGTTATAACGTTATACCTTATAACGTTGTACTACATAACGTAATACGTTATAACGTTATACCTTATAACGTTGTACCTCATAACGTAATACGTTATAACGTTATACCTTATAACGTTGTACCATATAACGTAATACGTTATAACGTTATACCATATAACGGTATACCATATAACGTAATACGTTATAACGTTGTACCATATAACGTAATACGTTATAACGTTATACCATATAAAGTAATACGTCATAACGTTATACCATATAACGTAATACGTTATACCGTTATACCATATAACGTTATACCATATAACGTAATACGTTATAACGTTGTACCATATAACGTAATACGTTATAACGTTGTACCATATAACGTAATAGGTTATAACGTTATACCGTATAACGTAATACGTTATAACGTTGTACCATATAACGTATTACGTTATAACGTTATACCTTATAACGTTATACGTTATAACGTTGTACTACATTACGTAATACATTATAACGATATACCATATATCGTATTATGTTATAACGTTATGCCATATAACGTAATACGTTATAACATTATAACTTATAACGTTGTACTACATAACGTAATACGTTTTAACGTTACAACATATAACGTTATACCATATAACGTAATACGTTATTACGTTATACCTTATATCGTTGTACTACATAACGTAATACGTTATAACGTTATACCATATAACGTTATACCATATAACGTAATACGTTATTACGTTATACCTTATAACGTTGTACTACATAAGGTAATACGTTATAACGTTATACCATATAACGTAATACGTTATAACGTTATACCATATAACGTTGTACTACATAACGTAATACGTTATAACGTTGTACCATATAACGTAATACGTTATAACATTATCCCTTATAACGTTGTACTACATAACGTTATACGTTTTAACGTAATAACATATAAGGTTATACAATACAACGTTATACCATATACGTTATACCATATAACGTTATACTGTATAACGTAATACGTTATAACGTTATACCATATAACGTTATACCATATAACGTAATACGTTATTACGTTATACCTTATATTGTTGTACTACATAACGTAATACTTTATAACCATATACCATATAACGTAATACGTTATAACGTTACACCTTATAACGTTGTACTACATTACGTAATACGTTATAACGATATACCATATATCGTATTACGTTATAACGTTATGCCGAATAACGTAATACGTTATAACGTTATACCCTATAACGTTGTACTACATAACGTAATACGGTATAACGTTGTACCATATAACGTAGTACGTTATAACGTTATACCATATAACGTATTACGTTATAACGTTATACCATATAACGTTATACTATATAACCTAATACGTTATAATTTTATACCATATAACGTAATACGTTATAACGTTATACCCTATAACGTTGTACTACATAACGTAATACGTTATAACGTTGTACCATATAACGTAATACGTTATAACGTTATCCCTTATAACGTTGTACTACATAACGTAATACGTTTTAACGTAATAACATATAACGTTATACAATATAACGTTATACCATAAACGTTATACCATATAACGTTATACTGTATAACGTAATACGTTATAACGTTATACCCTATAACGTTATACCATATAACGTAATACGTTATTACGTTATACCCTATATCGTTGTACTACATAACGTAATACGTTATAACGATATACCATATAACGTAATACGTTATAACGTTACACCTTATAACGTTGTACTACATTACGTAATACGTTATAACGATATACCATATATCGTATTACGTTATAACGTTATGCCATATAACGTAATACGTTATAACATTATACCTTATAACGTTGTACTACATAACGTAATACGTTTTAACGTTATAACATATAACGTTATACCATATAACATTATACCATAAACGATATACCATATAACGTTATACTATATAACGTAATACGTTATAACGTTATACCATATAACGTAATACGTTATTACGATATACCTTATAACGTTGTACTACATAAGGTAATACGTTATAACGTTATACCATATAACGTAATACGTTATAACGTTATACCCTATAACGTTGTACTACATAACGTAATACGTTATAACGTTGTACCATATAACGTAATACGTTATGACATTATCCCTTATAACGTTGAACTACATAACGTAATACGTTTTAACGTAATAACATATAACGTTATACAATATAACGCTATACCATAAACGTTATACCATATAACGTTATACTGTATAACGTAATACGTTATAACGTTATACCATATAACGTTATACCATATAACGTTATACTATATAACCTAATACGTTATAATTTTATACCATATAACGTAATACGTTATAACGTTACACCTTATAACGTTGTACTACATTACGTAATACGTTATAACGATATACCATATATCGTATTACGTTATAACGTTATGCCATATAACGCAATACGTTATAACATTATACCTTATAACGTTGTACTACATAATGTAATACGTTTTAACGTTATAACATATAACGTCATACCATATAACGTTATACCATAAACGTTATACCATATAACGTTATACTATATAACGTAATACGTTATAACGTTATACCATATAACGTTATACCATATAACGTTATACCATATGACGTAATACGTTATTACGTTATACCTTATAACGTTGTACTACATAATGTAATACGTTATAACGTTATACCATATAACGTAATACGTTATAACGTTATACCCTATAACGTTGTACTACATAACGTAATACGTTATAACGTTATACCATATAACGTTGTACTACATAACGTATTACGTTATAACGTTGTACCATATAACGTAGTAATATTTAACGTTATACCATATAACGTTATACCATATAACGTAATACGCTATAACGTTATACCTTATAACGTTGTACTACATAACGTAATACGTTATAACGTTATACCATATAACGTTATACCATATAACGTAATACGTTATTACGTTATACCTTATATCGTTGTACTACATAACGTAATACGTTATAACGATATACCATATAACGTAATACGTTATAACGTTACACCTTATAACGTTGTACTACATTACGTAATACATTATAACGATATACCATATATCGTATTACGTTATAACGTTATGCCATATAACGTAATACGTTATAACATTATAACTTATAACGTTGTACTACATAACGTAATACGTTTTAACGTTATAACATATAACGTTATACCATATAACATAATACGTTATTACGTTATACCTTATATCGTTGTACTACATAACGTAATACGTTATAACGTTATACCATATAACGTTATACCATATAACGTAATACGTTATTACGTTATACCTTATAACGTTGTACTACATAAGGTAATACGTTATAACGTTATACCCTATAACGTTGTACTACATAACGTAATACGGTATAACGTTGTACCATATAACGTAGTACGTTATAACGTTATACCATATAACGTATTACGTTATAACGTTATACCATATAACGTTATACTATATAACCTAATACGCTATAATTTTATACCATATAACGTAATACGTTATAACGTTATACCCTATAACGTTGTACTACATAACGTAATACGTTATAACGTTGTACCATATAACGTAATACGTTATAACGTTATACCGTATAACGTAATACGTTATAACGTTATACCATATAACGTAATACGTTATAACGTTGCACGATATAACGTAATACGTTATAACGTTGTACCATATAACGTAATACGTTATTACGATATACCTTATAACGTTGTACTACATAAGGTAATACGTTATAACGTTATACCATATAACGTAATACGTTATAACGTTATACCCTATAACGTTGTACTACATAACGTAATACGTTATAACGTTGTACCATATAACGTAATAAGTTATGACATTATCCCTTATAACGTTGAACTACATAACGTAATACGTTTTAACGTAATAACATATAACGTTATACAATATAACGCTATACCATAAACGTTATACCATATAACGTTATACTGTATAACGTAATACGTTATAACGTTATACCATATAACGTTATACCATATAACGTTATACTATATAACCTAATACGTTATAATTTTATACCATATAACGTAATACGTTATAACGTTACACCTTATAACGTTGTACTACATTACGTAATACGTTATAACGATATACCATATATCGTATTACGTTATAACGTTATGCCATATAACATAATACGTTATAACATTATACCTTATAACGTTGTACTACATAACGTAATACGTTTTAACGTTATAACATATAACGTCATACCATATAACGTTATACCATAAACGTTATACCATATAACGTTATACTATATAACGTAATACGTTATAACGTTATACCAGATAACGTTATACCATATAACGTTATACCATATGACGTAATACGTTATTACGTTATACCTTATAACGTTGTACTACATAAGGTAATACGTTATAACGTTATACCATATAACGTAATACGTTATAACGTTATACCCTATAACGTTGTACTACATAACGTAATACGTTATAACGATATAACATATAACGTAATACGTTATAACGTTACACCTTATAACGTTGTACTACATAAGGTAATACGTTATAACGATATACCATATATCGTATTACGTTATAACGTTATGCCATATAACGTAATACGTTATAACATTATACCTTATAACGTTGTACTACATAACGTAATACGTTTTAACGTTATAACATATAACGCTATACCATATAACATTATACCATAAACGATATACCATATAACGTTATACTATATAACGTAATACGTTATAACGTTATACCATATAACGTAATACGTTATTACGATATACCTTATAACGTTGTACTACATAAGGTAATACGTTATAACGTTATACCATATAACGTAATACGTTATTACGTTATACCTTATAACGTTGTACTACATAAGGTAATACGTTATAACGTTATACCATATAACGTAATACGTTATAACGTTATACCCTATAACGTTGTACTACATAACGTAATACGTTATAACGATATAACATATAACGTAATACGTTATAACGTTACACCTTATAACGTTGTACTACATAAGGTAATACGTTATAATTTTATACCATATAACGTAATACGTTATAACGTTATACCATATAACGTTGTACTACATAACGTATTACGTTATAACGTTGTACCATATAACGTAGTAATATTTAACGTTATACCATATAACGTTATACCATATAACGTAATACGCTATAACGTTATACCTTATAACGTTGTACTACATAACGTAATACGTTATAACGTTATACCATATAACGTTATACCATATAACGTAATACGTTATTACGTTATGCCTTATATCGTTGTACTACATAACGTAATACGTTATAACGATATACCATATAACGTAATACGTTATAACGTTACACCTTATAACGTTGTACTACATTACGTAATACATTATAACGATATACCATATATCGTATTACGTTATAACGTTATGCCATATAACGTAATACGTTATAACATTATAACTTATAACGTTGTACTACATAACGTAATACGTTTTAACGTTATAACATATAACGTTATACCATATAACGTAATACGTTATTACGTTATACCTTATATCGTTGTACTACATAACGTAATACGTTATAACGTTATACCATATAACGTTATACCATATAACGTAATACGTTATTACGTTATACCTTATAACGTTGTACTACATAAGGTAATACGTTATAACGTTATACCCTATAACGTTGTACTACATAACGTAATACGTTATAACGTTGTACCATATAACGTAATACGTTATAACATTATCCCTTATAACGTTGTACTACATAACGTAATACGTTTTAACGTAATAACATATAAGGTTATACAATACAACGTTATACCATATACGTTATACCATATAACGTTATACTGTATAACGTAATACGTTATTACGTTATAGCTTATATCGTTGTACTACATAACGCAATACTTTATAACCATATACCATATAACGTAATACGTTATAACGTTACACCTTATAACGTTGTACTACATTACGTAATACGTTATAACGATATACCATATATCGTATTACGTTATAACGTTATGCCGAATAACGTAATACGTTATAACATTATGCCTTATAACGTTGTACTACATAACGTAATACGTTTTAACGTTATAACATATAACGTTATACCATATAACGTTATACCATAAACGTTATACCATATAACGTTATACTATATAACGTAATACGTTATAACGTTATACCTTATAACGTTGTACTACATAACGTAATACGTTTTAACGATATACCATAGAACGTAATACATTATAACGTTATACCCTATAATGTTGTACTACATAACGTAATACGGTATAACGTTGTACCATATAACGTAGTACGTTATAACGTTATACCATATAACGTATTACGTTATAACGTTATACCATATAACGTAATACGTTATAACGTTATACCATATAACGTTATACTATATAACCTAATACGTTATAATTTTATACCATATAACGTAATACGTTATAACGTTATACCCTATAACGTTGTACTACATAACGTAATACGTTATAACGTTGTACCATATAACGTAATACGTTATAACATTATCCCTTATAACGTTGTACTACATAACGTAATACGTTTTAACGTAATAACATATAACGTTATACAATATAAAGTTATACCATAAACGTTATACCATATAACGTTATACCGTATAACGTAATACGTTATAACGTTATACCCTATAACGTTATACCATATAACGTAATACGTTATTACGTTATACCTTATATCGTTGTACTACATAACGTAATACGTTATAACGATATACCATATAACGTAATACGTTATAACGTTACACCTTATAACGTTGTACTACATTACGTAATAAGTTATAACGATATACCATATATCGTATTACGTTATAACGTTATGCCATATAACGTGATACGTTATAACATTATACCTTATAACGTTGTACTACATAACGTAATACGTTTTAACGTTATAACATATAACGTTATACCATATAACATTATACCATAAACGATATACCATATAACGTTATACTATATAACGTAATACGTTATAACGTTATACCATATAACGTTGTTCTACATAACGTAATACGTTTTAACGTAATAACATATAAGGTTATACAATACAACGTTATACCATATACGTTATACCATATAACGTTATACTGTATAACGTAATACGTTATTACGTTATACCTTATATCGTTGTACTACATAACGTAATACTTTATAACCATATACCATATAACGTAATACGTTATAACGTTACACCTTATAACGTTGTACTACATTACGTAATACGTTATAACGATATACCATATATCGTATTACGTTATAACGTTATGCCGAATAACGTAATACGTTATAACATTATGCCTTATAACGTTGTACTACATAACGTAATACGTTTTAACGTTATAACATATAACGTTATACCATATAATGTTATACCATAAACGTTATACCATATAACGTTATACTATATAACGTAATACGTTATAACGTTATACCTTATAACGTTGTACTACATAACGTAATACGTTTTAACGATATACCATATAACGTAATACGTTATAACGTTATACCCTATAACGTTGTACTACATAACGTAATACGTTATAACGTTGTACCATATAACGTAATACGTTATTACGTTATCCCTTATAACGTTGTACTACATAACGTA
This sequence comes from Bombus flavifrons, assembly GCF_040668555.2. NCBI lineage: Eukaryota > Metazoa > Arthropoda > Insecta > Hymenoptera > Apidae > Bombus > Bombus flavifrons. The sequence goes on from NC_138447.1 coordinate 4,580,582, forward strand.
ATACGTTTTAACGTAATAACATATAACGTTATACAATATAACGTTATACCATAAACGTTATACCATATAACGTTATACTGTATAACGTAATACGTTATAACGTTATACCCTATAACGTTATACCATATAACGTAATACGTTATTACGTTATACCCTATATCGTTGTACTACATAACGTAATACGTTATAACGATATACCATATAACGTAATACGTTATAACGTGACACCTTATAACGTTGTACTACATTACGTAATACGTTATAACGATATACCATATATCGTATTACGTTATAACGTTATGCCATATAACGTAATACGTTATAACATTATACCTTATAACGTTGTACTACATAACGTAATACGTTTTAACGTTATAACATATAACGTTATACCATATAACATTATACCATAAACGATATACCATATAACGTTATACTATATAACGTAATACGTTATAACGTTATACCATATAACGTAATACGTTATTACGATATACCTTATAACGTTGTACTACATAAGGTAATACGCTATAATTTTATACCATATAACGTAATACGTTATAACGTTATACCCTATAACGTTGTACTACATAACGTAATACGTTATAACGTTGTACCATATAACGTAATACGTTATAACGTTATCCCTTATAACGTTGTACTACATAACGTAATACGTTTTAACGTAATAACATATAACGTTATACAATATAACGTTATACCATAAACGTTATACCATATAACGTTATACTGTATAACGTAATACGTTATAAAGTTATACCCTATAACGTTATACCATATAACGTAATACGTTATTACGTTATACCCTATATCGTTGTACTACATAACGTAATACGTTATAACGATATACCATATAACGTAATACGTTATAACGTGACACCTTATAACGTTGTACTACATTACGTAATACGTTATAACGATATACCATATATCGTATTACGTTATAACGTTGTACCATATAACGTAATACGTTATGACATTATCCCTTATAACGTTGAACTACATAACGTAATACGTTTTAACGTAATAACATATAACGTTATACAATTTAACGCTATACCATAAACGTTATACCATATAACGTTATACTGTATAACGTAATACGTTATAACGTTATACCATATAACGTTATACCATATAACGTTATACTATATAACCTAATACGTTATAATTTTATACCATATAACGTAATACGTTATAACGTTACACCTTATAACGTTGTACTACATTACGTAATACGTTATAACGATATACCATATATCGTATTACGTTATAACGTTATGCCATATAACATAATACGTTATAACATTATACCTTATAACGTTGTACTACATAACGTAATACGTTTTAACGTTATAACATATAACGTCATACCATATAACGTTATACCATAAACGTTATACCATATAACGTTATACTATATAACGTAATACGTTATAACGTTATACCAGATAACGTTATACCATATAACGTTATACCATATGACGTAATACGTTATTACGTTATACCTTATAACGTTGTACTACATAAGGTAATACGTTATAACGTTATACCATATAACGTAATACGTTATAACGTTATACCCTATAACGTTGTACTACATAACGTAATACGTTATAACGATATAACATATAACGTAATACGTTATAACGTTACACCTTATAACGTTGTACTACATAAGGTAATACGTTATAATTTTATACCATATAACGTAATACGTTATAACGTTATACCATATAACGTTGTACTACATAACGTATTACGTTATAACGTTGTACCATATAACGTAGTAATATTTAACGTTATACCATATAACGTTATACCATATAACGTAATACGCTATAACGTTATACCTTATAACGTTGTACTACATAACGTAATACGTTATAACGTTATACCATATAACGTTATACCATATAACGTAATACGTTATTACGTTATGCCTTATATCGTTGTACTACATAACGTAATACGTTATAACGATATACCATATAACGTAATACGTTATAACGTTACACCTTATAACGTTGTACTACATTACGTAATACGTTATAACGATATACCATATATCGTATTACGTTATAACGTTATGCCATATAACGCAATACGTTATAACATTATACCTTATAACGTTGTACTACATAATGTAATACGATTTAACGTTATAACATATAACGTCATACCATATAACGTTATACCATAAACGTTATACCATATAACGTTATACTATATAACGTAATACGTTATAACGTTATACCATATAACGTTATACCATATAACGTTATACCATATGACGTAATACGTTATTACGTTATACCTTATAACGTTGTACTACATAAGGTAATACGTTATAACGTTATACCATATAACGTAATACGTTATAACGTTATACCCTATAACGTTGTACTACATAACGTAATACGTTATAACGTTATACCATATAACGTTGTACTACATAACGTATTACGTTATAACGTTGTACCATATAACGTAGTAATATTTAACGTTATACCATATAACGTTATACCATATAACGTAATACGCTATAACGTTATACCTTATAACGTTGTACTACATAACGTAATACGTTATAACGTTATACCATATAACGTTATACCATATAACGTAATACGTTATTACGTTATACCTTATATCGTTGTACTACATAACGTAATACGTTATAACGATATACCATATAACGTAATACGTTATAACGTTACACCTTATAACGTTGTACTACATTACGTAATACATTATAACGATATACCATATATCGTATTACGTTATAACGTTATGCCATATAACGTAATGCGTTATAACATTATAACTTATAACGTTGTACTACATAACGTAATACGTTTTAACGTTATAACATATAACGTTATACCATATAACATAATACGTTATTACGTTATACCTTATATCGTTGTACTACATAACGTAATACGTTATAACGTTATACCATATAACGTTATACCATATAACGTAATACGTTATTACGTTATACCTTATAACGTTGTACTACATAAGGTAATACGTTATAACGTTATACCCTATAACGTTGTACTACATAACGTAATACGGTATAACGTTGTACCATATAACGTAGTACGTTATAACGTTATACCATATAACGTATTACGTTATAACGTTATACCATATAACGTTATACTATATAACCTAATACGCTATAATTTTATACCATATAACGTAATACGTTATAACGTTATACCCTATAACGTTGTACTACATAACGTAATACGTTATAACGTTGTACCATATAACGTAATACGTTATAACGTTATCCCTTATAACGTTGTACTACATAACGTAATACGTTTTAACGTAATAACATATAACGTTATACAATATAACGTTATACCATAAACGTTATACCATATAACGTTATACTGTATAACGTAATACGTTATAAAGTTATACCCTATAACGTTATACCATATAACGTAATACGTTATTACGTTATACCCTATATCGTTGTACTACATAACGTAATACGTTATAACGATATACCATATAACGTAATACGTTATAACGTGACACCTTATAACGTTGTACTACATTACGTAATACGTTATAACGATATACCATATATCGTATTACGTTATAACGTTGTACCATATAACGTAATACGTTATGACATTATCCCTTATAACGTTGAACTACATAACGTAATACGTTTTAACGTAATAACATATAACGTTATACAATTTAACGCTATACCATAAACGTTATACCATATAACGTTATACTGTATAACGTAATACGTTATAACGTTATACCATATAACGTTATACCATATAACGTTATACTATATAACCTAATACGTTATAATTTTATACCATATAACGTAATACGTTATAACGTTACACCTTATAACGTTGTACTACATTACGTAATACGTTATAACGATATACCATATATCGTATTACGTTATAACGTTGTGCCATATAACATAATACGTTATAACATTATACCTTATAACGTTGTACTACATAACGTAATACGTTTTAACGTTATAACATATAACGTCATACCATATAACGTTATACCATAAACGTTATACCATATAACGTTATACTATATAACGTAATACGTTATAACGTTATACCAGATAACGTTATACCATATAACGTTATACCATATGACGTAATACGTTATTACGTTATACCTTATAACGTTGTACTACATAAGGTAATACGTTATAACGTTATACCATATAACGTAATACGTTATAACGTTATACCCTATAACGTTGTACTACATAACGTAATACGTTATAACGATATAACATATAACGTAATACGTTATAACGTTACACCTTATAACGTTGTACTACATAAGGTAATACGTTATAATTTTATACCATATAACGTAATACGTTATAACGTTATACCATATAACGTTGTACTACATAACGTATTACGTTATAACGTTGTACCATATAACGTAGTAATATTTAACGTTATACCATATAACGTTATACCATATAACGTAATACGCTATAACGTTATACCTTATAACGTTGTACTACATAACGTAATACGTTATAACGTTATACCATATAACGTTATACCATATAACGTAATACGTTATTACGTTATGCCTTATATCGTTGTACTACATAACGTAATACGTTATAACGATATACCATATAACGTAATACGTTATAACGTTACACCTTATAACGTTGTACTACATTACGTAATACGTTATAACGATATACCATATATCGTATTACGTTATAACGTTATGCCATATAACGCAATACGTTATAACATTATACCTTATAACGTTGTACTACATAATGTAATACGATTTAACGTTATAACATATAACGTCATACCATATAACGTTATACCATAAACGTTATACCATATAACGTTATACTATATAACGTAATACGTTATAACGTTATACCATATAACGTTATACCATATAACGTTATACCATATGACGTAATACGTTATTACGTTATACCTTATAACGTTGTACTACATAAGGTAATACGTTATAACGTTATACCATATAACGTAATACGTTATAACGTTATACCCTATAACGTTGTACTACATAACGTAATACGTTATAACGTTATACCATATAACGTTGTACTACATAACGTATTACGTTATAACGTTGTACCATATAACGTAGTAATATTTAACGTTATACCATATAACGTTATACCATATAACGTAATACGCTATAACGTTATACCTTATAACGTTGTACTACATAACGTAATACGTTATAACGTTATACCATATAACGTTATACCATATAACGTAATACGTTATTACGTTATACCTTATATCGTTGTACTACATAACGTAATACGTTATAACGATATACCATATAACGTAATACGTTATAACGTTACACCTTATAACGTTGTACTACATTACGTAATACATTATAACGATATACCATATATCGTATTACGTTATAACGTTATGCCATATAACGTAATGCGTTATAACATTATAACTTATAACGTTGTACTACATAACGTAATACGTTTTAACGTTATAACATATAACGTTATACCATATAACATAATACGTTATTACGTTATACCTTATATCGTTGTACTACATAACGTAATACGTTATAACGTTATACCATATAACGTTATACCATATAACGTAATACGTTATTACGTTATACCTTATAACGTTGTACTACATAAGGTAATACGTTATAACGTTATACCCTATAACGTTGTACTACATAACGTAATACGGTATAACGTTGTACCATATAACGTAGTACGTTATAACGTTATACCATATAACGTATTACGTTATAACGTTATACCATATAACGTTATACTATATAACCTAATACGCTATAATTTTATACCATATAACGTAATACGTTATAACGTTATACCCTATAACGTTGTACTACATAACGTAATACGTTATAACGTTGTACCATATAACGTAATACGTTATAACGTTATCCCTTATAACGTTGTACTACATAACGTAATACGTTTTAACGTAATAACATATAACGTTATACAATATAACGTTATACCATAAACGTTATACCATATAACGTTATACTGTATAACGTAATACGTTATAACGTTATACCCTATAACGTTATACCATATAACGTAATACGTTATTACGTTATACCCTATATCGTTGTACTACATAACGTAATACGTTATAACGATATACCATATAACGTAATACGTTATAACGTGACACCTTATAACGTTGTACTACATTACGTAATACGTTATAACGATATACCATATATCGTATTACGTTATAACGTTATGCCATATAACGTAATACGTTATAACATTATACCTTATAACGTTGTACTACATAACGTAATACGTTTTAACGTTATAACATATAACGTTATACCATATAACATTATACCATAAACGATATACCATATAACGTTATACTATATAACGTAATACGTTATAACGTTATACCATATAACGTAATACGTTATTACGATATACCTTATAACGTTGTACTACATAAGGTAATACGTTATAACGTTATACCATATAACGTAATACGTTATAACGTTATACCCTATAACGTTGTACTACATAACGTAATACGTTATAACGTTGTACCATACAACGTAATACGTTATGACATTATCCCTTATAACGTTGAACTACATAACGTAATACGTTTTAACGTAATAACATATAACGTTATACAATATAACGCTATACCATAAACGTTATACCATATAACGTTATACTGTATAACGTAATACGTTATAACGTTATACCATATAACGTTATACCATATAACGTTATACTATATAACCTAATACGTTATAATTTTATACCATATAACGTAATACGTTATAACGTTACACCTTATAACGTTGTACTACATTACGTAATACGTTATAACGATATACCATATATCGTATTACGTTATAACGTTATGCCATATAACATAATACGTTATAACATTATACCTTATAACGTTGTACTACATAACGTAATACGTTTTAACGTTATAACATATAACGTCATACCATATAACGTTATACCATAAACGTTATACCATATAACGTTATACTATATAACGTAATACGTTATAACGTTATACCAGATAACGTTATACCATATAACGTTATACCATATGACGTAATACGTTATTACGTTATACCTTATAACGTTGTACTACATAAGGTAATACGTTATAACGTTATACCATATAACGTAATACGTTATAACGTTATACCCTATAACGTTGTACTACATAACGTAATACGTTATAACGATATAACATATAACGTAATACGTTATAACGTTACACCTTATAACGTTGTACTACATAAGGTAATACGTTATAACGATATACCATATATCGTATTACGTTATAACGTTATGCCATATAACGTAATACGTTATAACATTATACCTTATAACGTTGTACTACATAACGTAATACGTTTTAACGTTATAACATATAACGTTATACCATATAACATTATACCATAAACGATATACCATATAACGTTATACTATATAACGTAATACGTTATAACGTTATACCATATAACGTAATACGTTATTACGATATACCTTATAACGTTGTACTACATAAGGTAATACGTTATAACGTTATACCATATAACGTAATACGTTATTACGTTATACCTTATAACGTTGTACTACATAAGGTAATACGTTATAACGTTATACCATATAACGTAATACGTTATAACGTTATACCCTATAACGTTGTACTACATAACGTAATACGTTATAACGATATAACATATAACGTAATACGTTATAACGTTACACCTTATAACGTTGTACTACATAAGGTAATACGTTATAATTTTATACCATATAACGTAATACGTTATAACGTTATACCATATAACGTTGTACTACATAACGTATTACGTTATAACGTTGTACCATATAACGTAGTAATATTTAACGTTATACCATATAACGTTATACCATATAACGTAATACGCTATAACGTTATACCTTATAACGTTGTACTACATAACGTAATACGTTATAACGTTATACCATATAACGTTATACCATATAACGTAATACGTTATTACGTTATGCCTTATATCGTTGTACTACATAACGTAATACGTTATAACGATATACCATATAACGTAATACGTTATAACGTTACACCTTATAACGTTGTACTACATTACGTAATACATTATAACGATATACCATATATCGTATTACGTTATAACGTTATACCATATAACGTAATACGTTATAACATTATAACTTATAACGTTGTACTACATAACGTAATACGTTTTAACGTTATAACATATAACGTTATACCATATAACGTAATACGTTATTACGTTATACCTTATATCGTTGTACTACATAACGTAATACGTTATAACGTTATACCATATAACGTTATACCATATAACGTAATACGTTATTACGTTATACCTTATAACGTTGTACTACATAAGGTAATACGTTATAACGTTATACCCTATAACGTTGTACTACATAACGTAATACGTTATAACGTTGTACCATATAACGTAATACGTTATAACATTATCCCTTATAACGTTGTACTACATAACGTAATACGTTTTAACGTAATAACATATAAGGTTATACAATACAACGTTATACCATATACGTTATACCATATAACGTTATACTGTATAACGTAATACGTTATTACGTTATAGCTTATATCGTTGTACTACATAACGCAATACTTTATAACCATATACCATAAAACGTAATACGTTATAACGTTACACCTTATAACGTTGTACTACATTACGTAATACGTTATAACGATATACCATATATCGTATTACGTTATAACGTTATGCCGAATAACGTAATACGTTATAACATTATGCCTTATAACGTTGTACTACATAACGTAATACGTTTTAACGTTATAACATATAACGTTATACCATATAACGTTATACCATAAACGTTATACCATATAACGTTATACTATATAACGTAATACGTTATAACGTTATACCTTATAACGTTGTACTACATAACGTAATACGTTTTAACGATATACCATAGAACGTAATACATTATAACGTTATACCCTATAACGTTGTACTACATAACGTAATACGGTATAACGTTGTACCATATAACGTAGTACGTTATAACGTTATACCATATAACGTATTACGTTATAACGTTATACCATATAACGTAATACGTTATAACGTTATACCATATAACGTTATACTATATAACCTAATACGTTATAATTTTATACCATATAACGTAATACGTTATAACGTTATACCCTATAACGTTGTACTACATAACGTAATACGTTATAACGTTGTACCATATAACGTAATACGTTATAACATTATCCCTTATAACGTTGTACTACATAACGTAATACGTTTTAACGTAATAACATATAACGTTATACAATATAAAGTTATACCATAAACGTTATACCATATAACGTTATACCGTATAACGTAATACGTTATAACGTTATACCCTATAACGTTATACCATATAACGTAATACGTTATTACGTTATACCTTATATCGTTGTACTACATAACGTAATACGTTATAACGATATACCATATAACGTAATACGTTATAACGTTACACCTTATAACGTTGTACTACATTACGTAATAAGTTATAACGATATACCATATATCGTATTACGTTATAACGTTATGCCATATAACGTGATACGTTATAACATTATACCTTATAACGTTGTACTACATAACGTAATACGTTTTAACGTTATAACATATAACGTTATACCATGTAACATTATACCATAAACGATATACCATATAACGTTATACTATATAACGTAATACGTTATAACGTTATACCATATAACGTTGTTCTACATAACGTAATACGTTTTAACGTAATAACATATAAGGTTATACAATACAACGTTATACCATATACGTTATACCATATAACGTTAAACTGTATAACGTAATACGTTATTACGTTATACCTTATATCGTTGTACTACATAACGTAATACTTTATAACCATATACCATATAACGTAATACGTTATAACGTTACACCTTATAACGTTGTACTACATTACGTAATACGTTATAACGATATACCATATATCGTATTACGTTATAACGTTATGCCGAATAACGTAATACGTTATAACATTATGCCTTATAACGTTGTACTACATAACGTAATACGTTTTAACGTTATAACATATAACGTTATACCATATAATGTTATACCATAAACGTTATACCATATAACGTTATACTATATAACGTAATACGTTATAACGTTATACCTTATAACGTTGTACTACATAACGTAATACGTTTTAACGATATACCATATAACGTAATACGTTATAACGTTATACCCTATAACGTTGTACTACATAACGTAATACGTTATAACGTTGTACCATATAACGTAATACGTTATTACGTTATCCCTTATAACGTTGTACTACATAACGTAATACGTTTTAACGTAATAACATATAACGTTATACAATATAACGTTATACCATAAACGTTATACCATATAACGTTATACTGTATAACGTAATACGTTATAACGTTATACCCTATAACGTTATACCATATAACGTAATACGTTATTACGTTATACCCTATATCGTTGTACTACATAACGTAATACGTTATAACGATATACCATATAACGTAATACGTTATAACGTGACACCTTATAACGTTGTACTACATTACGTAATACGTTATAACGATATACCATATATCGTATTACGTTATAACGTTATGCCATATAACGTAATACGTTATAACATTATACCTTATAACGTTGTACTACATAACGTAATACGTTTTAACGTTATAACATATAACGTTATACCATATAACATTATACCATAAACGATATACCATATAACGTTATACTATATAACGTAATACGTTATAACGTTATACCATATAACGTAATACGTTATTACGATATACCTTATAACGTTGTACTACATAAGGTAATACGCTATAATTTTATACCATATAACGTAATACGTTATAACGTTATACCCTATAACGTTGTACTACATAACGTAATACGTTATAACGTTGTACCATATAACGTAATACGTTATAACGTTATCCCTTATAACGTTGTACTACATAACGTAATACGTTTTAACGTAATAACATATAACGTTATACAATATAACGTTATACCATAAACGTTATACCATATAACGTTATACTGTATAACGTAATACGTTATAACGTTATACCCTATAACGTTATACCATATAACGTAATACGTTATTACGTTATACCCTATATCGTTGTACTACATAACGTAATACGTTATAACGATATACCATATAACGTAATACGTTATAACGTTACACCTTATAACGTTGTACTACATTACGTAATACGTTATAACGATATACCATATATCGTATTACGTTATAACGTTGTACCATATAACGTAATACGTTATGACATTATCCCTTATAACGTTGAACTACATAACGTAATACGTTTTAACGTAATAACATATAACGTTATACAATATAACCCTATACCATAAACGTTATACCATATAACGTTATACTGTATAACGTAATGCGTTATAACGTTATACCATATAACGTTATACCATATACCGTTATACTATATAACCTAATACGTTATAATTTTATACCATATAACGTAATACGTTATAACGTTACACCTTATAACGTTGTACTACATTACGTAATACGTTATAACGATATACCATATATCGTATTACGTTATAACGTTATGCCATATAACATAATACGTTATAACATTATACCTTATAACGTTGTACTACATAACGTAATACGTTTTAACGTTATAACATATAACGTCATACCATATAACGTTATACCATAAACGTTATACCATATAACGTTATACTATATAACGTAATACGTTATAACGTTATACCAGATAACGTTATACCATATAACGTTATACCATATGACGTAATACGTTATTACGTTATACCTTATAACGTTGTACTACATAAGGTAATACGTTATAACGTTATACCATATAACGTAATACGTTATAACGTTATACCCTATAACGTTGTACTACATAACGTAATACGTTATAACGATATAACATATAACGTAATACGTTATAACGTTACACCTTATAACGTTGTACTACATAAGGTAATACGTTATAATTTTATACCATATAACGTAATACGTTATAACGTTATACCATATAACGTTGTACTACATAACGTATTACGTTATAACGTTGTACCATATAACGTAGTAATATTTAACGTTATACCATATAACGTTATACCATATAACGTAATACGCTATAACGTTATACCTTATAACGTTGTACTACATAACGTAATACGTTATAACGTTATACCATATAACGTTATACCATATAACGTAATACGTTATTACGTTATGCCTTATATCGTTGTACTACATAACGTAATACGTTATAACGATATACCATATAACGTAATACGTTATAACGTTACACCTTATAACGTTGTACTACATTACGTAATACATTATAACGATATACCATATATCGTATTACGTTATAACGTTATGCCATATAACGTAATACGTTATAACATTATACCTTATAACGTTGTACTACATAACGTAATACGTTTTAACGTTATAACATATAACGTTATACCATATAACATTATACCATAAACGATATACCATATAACGTTATACTATATAACGTAATACGTTATAACGTTATACCATATAACGTAATACGTTATTACGATATACCTTATAACGTTGTACTACATAAGGTAATACGTTATAACGTTATACCATATAACGTTATACCATATGACGTAATACGTTATTACGTTATACCTTATAACGTTGTACTACATAAGGTAATACGTTATAACGTTATACCATATAACGTAATACGTTATAACGTTATACCCTATAACGTTGTACTACATAACGTAATACGTTATAACGATATAACATATAAAGTAATACGTTATAACGTTACACCTTATAACGTTGTACTACATAAGGTAATACGTTATAACGATATACCATATATCGTATTACGTTATAACGTTATGCCATATAACGTAATACGTTATAACATTATACCTTATAACGTTGTACTACATAACGTAATACGTTTTAACGTTATAACATATAACGTTATACCATATAACATTATACCATAAACGATATACCATATAACGTTATACTATATAACGTAATACGTTATAACGTTATACCATATAACGTAATACGTTATTACGATATACCTTATAACGTTGTACTACATAAGGTAATACGTTATAACGTTATACCATATAACGTAATACGTTATAACGTTATACCCTATAACGTTGTACTACATAACGTAATACGTTATAACGTTGTACCATATAACGTAATACGTTATGACATTATCCCTTATAACGTTGAACTACATAACGTAATACGTTTTAACGTAATAACATATAACGTTATACAATATAACGCTATACCATAAACGTTATACCATATAACGTTATACTGTATAACGTAATACGTTATAACGTTATACCATATAACGTTATACCATATAACGTTATACTATATAACCTAATACGTTATAATTTTATACCATATAACGTAATACGTTATAACGTTACACCTTATAACGTTGTACTACATTACGTAATACGTTATAACGATATACCATATATCGTATTACGTTATAACGTTATGCCATAAAACATAATACGTTATAACATTATACCTTATAACGTTGTACTACATAACGTAATACGTTTTAACGTTATAACATATAACGTCATACCATATAACGTTATACCATAAACGTTATACCATATAACGTTATACTATATAACGTAATACGTTATAACGTTATACCAGATAACGTTATACCATATAACGTTATACCATATGACGTAATACGTTATTACGTTATACCTTATAACGTTGTACTACATAAGGTAATACGTTATAACGTTATACCATATAACGTAATACGTTATAACGTTATACCCTATAACGTTGTACTACATAACGTAATACGTTATAACGATATAACATATAACGTAATACGTTATAACGTTACACCTTATAACGTTGTACTACATAAGGTAATACGTTATAATTTTATACCATATAACGTAATACGTTATAACGTTATACCATATAACGTTGTACTACATAACGTATTACGTTATAACGTTGTACCATATAACGTAGTAATATTTAACGTTATACCATATAACGTTATACCATATAACGTAATACGCTATAACGTTATACCTTATAACGTTGTACTACATAACGTAATACGTTATAACGTTATACCATATAACGTTATACCATATAACGTAATACGTTATTACGTTATGCCTTATATCGTTGTACTACATAACGTAATACGTTATAACGATATACCATATAACGTAATACGTTATAACGTTACACCTTATAACGTTGTACTACATTACGTAATACATTATAACGATATACCATATATCGTATTACGTTATAACGTTATGCCATATAACGTAATACGTTATAACATTATAACTTATAACGTTGTACTACATAACGTAATACGTTTTAACGTTATAACATATAACGTTATACCATATAACGTAATACGTTATTACGTTATACCTTATATCGTTGTACTACATAACGTAATACGTTATAACGTTATACCATATAACGTTATACCATATAACGTAATACGTTATTACGTTATACCTTATAACGTTGTACTACATAAGGTAATACGTTATAACGTTATACCCTATAACGTTGTACTACATAACGTAATACGTTATAACGTTGTACCATATAACGTAATACGTTATAACATTATCCCTTATAACGTTGTACTACATAACGTAATACGTTTTAACGTAATAACATATAAGGTTATACAATACAACGTTATACCATATACGTTATACCATATAACGTTATACTGTATAACGTAATACGTTATTACGTTATAGCTTATATCGTTGTACTACATAACGCAATACTTTATAACCATATACCATATAACGTAATACGTTATAACGTTACACCTTATAACGTTGTACTACATTACGTAATACGTTATAACGATATACCATATATCGTATTACGTTATAACGTTATGCCGAATAACGTAATACGTTATAACATTATGCCTTATAACGTTGTACTACATAACGTAATACGTTTTAACGTTATAACATATAACGTTATACCATATAACGTTATACCATAAACGTTATACCATATAACGTTATACTATATAACGTAATACGTTATAACGTTATACCTTATAACGTTGTACTACATAACGTAATACGTTTTAACGATATACCATAGAACGTAATACATTATAACGTTATACCCTATAACGTTGTACTACATAACGTAATACGGTATAACGTTGTACCATATAACGTAGTACGTTATAACGTTATACCATATAACGTATTACGTTATAACGTTATACCATATAACGTAATACGTTATAACGTTATACCATATAACGTTATACTATATAACCTAATACGTTATAATTTTATACCATATAACGTAATACGTTATAACGTTATACCCTATAACGTTGTACTACATAACGTAATACGTTATAACGTTGTACCATATAACGTAATACGTTATAACATTATCCCTTATAACGTTGTACTACATAACGTAATACGTTTTAACGTAATAACATATAACGTTATACAATATAAAGTTATACCATAAACGTTATACCATATAACGTTATACCGTATAACGTAATACGTTATAACGTTATACCCTATAACGTTATACCATATAACGTAATACGTTATAACGTTACACCTTATAACGTTGTACTACATTACGTAATACGTTATAACGATATACCATATATCGTATTACGTTATAACGTTATGCCATATAACGTGATACGTTATAACATTATACCTTATAACGTTGTACTACATAACGTAATACGTTTTAACGTTATAACATATAACGTTATACCATATAACATTATACCATAAACGATATACCATATAACGTTATACTATATAACGTAATACGTTATAACGTTATACCATATAACGTTGTTCTACATAACGTAATACGTTTTAACGTAATAACATATAAGGTTATACAATACAACGTTATACCATATACGTTATACCATATAACGTTATACTGTATAACGTAATACGTTATTACGTTATACCTTATATCGTTGTACTACATAACGTAATACTTTATAACCATATACCATATAACGTAATACGTTATAACGTTACACCTTATAACGTTGTACTACATTACGTAATACGTTATAACGATATACCATATATCGTATTACGTTATAACGTTATGCCGAATAACGTAATACGTTATAACATTATGCCTTATAACGTTGTACTACATAACGTAATACGTTTTAACGTTATAACATATAACGTTATACCATATAATGTTATACCATAAACGTTATACCATATAACGTTATACTATATAACGTAATACGTTATAACGTTATACCTTATAACGTTGTACTACATAACGTAATACGTTTTAACGATATACCATATAACGTAATACGTTATAACGTTATACCCTATAACGTTGTACTACATAACGGAATACGTTATAACGTTGTACCATATAACGTAATACGTTATTACGTTATCCCTTATAACGTTGTACTACATAACGTAATACGTTTTAACGTAATAACATATAACGTTATACAATATAACGTTATACCATAAACGTTATACCATATAACGTTATACTGTATAACGTAATACGTTATAACGTTATACCCTATAACGTTATACCATATAACGTAATACGTTATTACGTTATACCCTATATCGTTGTACTACATAACGTAATACGTTATAACGATATACCATATAACGTAATACGTTATAACGTGACACCTTATAACGTTGTACTACATTACGTAATACGTTATAACGATATACCATATATCGTATTACGTTATAACGTTATGCCATATAACGTAATACGTTATAACATTATACCTTATAACGTTGTACTACATAACGTAATACGTTTTAACGTTATAACATATAACGTTATACCATATAACATTATACCATAAACGATATACCATATAACGTTATACTATATAACGTAATACGTTATAACGTTATACCATATAACGTAATACGTTATTACGATATAACTTATAACGTTGTACTACATAAGGTAATACGCTATAATTTTATACCATATAACGTAATACGTTATAACGTTATACCCTATAACGTTGTACTACATAACGTAATACGTTATAACGTTGTACCATATAACGTAATACGTTATAACGTTATCCCTTATAACGTTGTACTACATAACGTAATACGTTTTAACGTAATAACATATAACGTTATACAATATAACGTTATACCATAAACGTTATACCATATAACGTTATACTGTATAACGTAATACGTTATAACGTTATACCCTATAACGTTATACCATATAACGTAATACGTTATTACGTTATACCCTATATCGTTGTACTACATAACGTAATACGTTATAACGATATACCATATAACGTAATACGTTATAACGTGACACCTTATAACGTTGTACTACATTACGTAATACGTTATAACGATATACCATATATCGTATTACGTTATAACGTTGTACCATATAACGTAATACGTTATGACATTATCCCTTATAACGTTGAACTACATAACGTAATACGTTTTAACGTAATAACATATAACGTTATACAATATAACGCTATACCATAAACGTTATACCATATAACGTTATACTGTATAACGTAATACGTTATAACGTTATACCATATAACGTTATACCATATAACGTTATACTATATAACCTAATACGTTATAATTTTATACCATATAACGTAATACGTTATAACGTTACACCTTATAACGTTGTACTACATTACGTAATACGTTATAACGATATACCATATATCGTATTACGTTATAACGTTATGCCATATAACATAATACGTTATAACATTATACCTTATAACGTTGTACGACATAACGTAATACGTTTTAACGTTATAACATATAACGTCATACCATATAACGTTATACCATAAACGTTATACCATATAACGTTATACTATATAACGTAATACGTTATAACGTTATACCAGATAACGTTATACCATATAACGTTATACCATATGACGTAATACGTTATTACGTTATACCTTATAACGTTGTACTACATAAGGTAATACGTTATAACGTTATACCATATAACGTAATACGTTATAACGTTATACCCTATAACGTTGTACTACATAACGTAATACGTTATAACGATATAACATATAACGTAATACGTTATAACGTTACACCTTATAACGTTGTACTACATAAGGTAATACGTTATAATTTTATACCATATAACGTAATACGTTATAACGTTATACCATATAACGTTGTACTACATAACGTATTACGTTATAACGTTGTACCATATAACGTAATACGTTATGACATTATCCCTTATAACGTTGAACTACATAACGTAATACGTTTTAACGTAATAACATATAACGTTATACAATATAACGCTATACCATAAACGTTATACCATATAACGTTATACTGTATAACGTAATACGTTATAACGTTATACCATATAACGTTATACCATATAACGTTATACTATATAACCTAATACGTTATAATTTTATACCATATAACGTAATACGTTATAACGTTACACCTTATAACGTTGTACTACATTACGTAATACGTTATAACGATATACCATATATCGTATTACGTTATAACGTTATGCCATATAACATAATACGTTATAACATTATACCTTATAACGTTGTACTACATAACGTAATACGTTTTAACGTTATAACATATAACGTCATACCATATAACGTTATACCATAAACGTTATACCATATAACGTTATACTATATAACGTAATACGTTATAACGTTATACCAGATAACGTTATACCATATAACGTTATACCATATGACGTAATACGTTATTACGTTATACCTTATAACGTTGTACTACATAAGGTAATACGTTATAACGTTATACCATATAACGTAATACGTTATAACGTTATACCCTATAACGTTGTACTACATAACGTAATACGTTATAACGATATAACATATAACGTAATACGTTATAACGTTACACCTTATAACGTTGTACTACATAAGGTAATACGTTATAATTTTATACCATATAACGTAATACGTTATAACGTTATACCATATAACGTTGTACTACATAACGTATTACGTTATAACGTTGTACCATATAACGTAGTAATATTTAACGTTATACCATATAACGTTATACCATATAACGTAATACGCTATAACGTTATACCTTATAACGTTGTACTACATAACGTAATACGTTATAACGTTATACCATATAACGTTATACCATATAACGTAATACGTTATTACGTTATGCCTTATATCGTTGTACTACATAACGTAATACGTTATAACGATATACCATATAACGTAATACGTTATAACGTTACACCTTATAACGTTGTACCACATTACGTAATACATTATAACGATATACCATATATCGTATTACGTTATAACGTTATGCCATATAACGTAATACGTTATAACATTATAACTTATAACGTTGTACTACATAACGTAATACGTTTTAACGTTATAACATATAACGTTATACCATATGACGTAATACGTTATTACGTTATACCTTATAACGTTGTACTACATAAGGTAATACGTTATAACGTTATACCATATAACGTAATACGTTATAACGTTATACCCTATAACGTTGTACTACATAACGTAATACGTTATAACGATATAACATATAACGTAATACGTTATAACGTTACACCTTATAACGTTGTACTACATAAGGTAATACGTTATAACGATATACCATATATCGTATTACGTTATAACGTTATGCCATATAACGTAATACGTTATAACATTATACCTTATAACGTTGTACTACATAACGTAATACGTTTTAACGTTATAACATATAACGTTATACCATATAACATTATACCATAAACGATATACCATATAACGTTATACTATATAACGTAATACGTTATAACGTTATACCATATAACGTAATACGTTATTACGATATACCTTATAACGTTGTACTACATAAGGTAATACGTTATAACGTTATACCATATAACGTAATACGTTATTACGTTATACCTTATAACGTTGTACTACATAAGGTAATACGTTATAACGTTATACCATATAACGTAATACGTTATAACGTTATACCCTATAACGTTGTACTACATAACGTAATACGTTATAACGATATAACATATAACGTAATACGTTATAACGTTACACCTTATAACGTTGTACTACATAAGGTAATACGTTATAATTTTATACCATATAACGTAATACGTTATAACGTTATACCATATAACGTTGTACTACATAACGTATTACGTTATAACGTTGTACCATATAACGTAGTAATATTTAACGTTATACCATATAACGTTATACCATATAACGTAATACGCTATAACGTTATACCTTATAACGTTGTACTACATAACGTAATACGTTATAACGTTATACCATATAACGTTATACCATATAACGTAATACGTTATTACGTTATGCCTTATATCGTTGTACTACATAACGTAATACGTTATAACGATATACCATATAACGTAATACGTTATAACGTTACACCTTATAACGTTGTACTACATTACGTAATACATTATAACGATATACCATATATCGTATTACGTTATAACGTTATACCATATAACGTAATACGTTATAACATTATAACTTATAACGTTGTACTACATAACGTAATACGTTTTAACGTTATAACATATAACGTTATACCATATAACGTAATACGTTATTACGTTATACCTTATATCGTTGTACTACATAACGTAATACGTTATAACGTTATACCATATAACGTTATACCATATAACGTAATACGTTATTACGTTATACCTTATAACGTTGTACTACATAAGGTAATACGTTATAACGTTATACCCTATAACGTTGTACTACATAACGTAATACGTTATAACGTTGTACCATATAACGTAATACGTTATAACATTATCCCTTATAACGTTGTACTACATAACGTAATACGTTTTAACGTAATAACATATAAGGTTATACAATACAACGTTATACCATATACGTTATACCATATAACGTTATACTGTATAACGTAATACGTTATTACGTTATAGCTTATATCGTTGTACTACATAACGCAATACTTTATAACCATATACCATAAAACGTAATACGTTATAACGTTACACCTTATAACGTTGTACTACATTACGTAATACGTTATAACGATATACCATATATCGTATTACGTTATAACGTTATGCCGAATAACGTAATACGTTATAACATTATGCCTTATAACGTTGTACTACATAACGTAATACGTTTTAACGTTATAACATATAACGTTATACCATATAACGTTATACCATAAACGTTATACCATATAACGTTATACTATATAACGTAATACGTTATAACGTTATACCTTATAACGTTGTACTACATAACGTAATACGTTTTAACGATATACCATAGAACGTAATACATTATAACGTTATACCCTATAACGTTGTACTACATAACGTAATACGGTATAACGTTGTACCATATAACGTAGTACGTTATAACGTTATACCATATAACGTATTACGTTATAACGTTATACCATATAACGTAATACGTTATAACGTTATACCATATAACGTTATACTATATAACCTAATACGTTATAATTTTATACCATATAACGTAATACGTTATAACGTTATACCCTATAACGTTGTACTACATAACGTAATACGTTATAACGTTGTACCATATAACGTAATACGTTATAACATTATCCCTTATAACGTTGTACTACATAACGTAATACGTTTTAACGTAATAACATATAACGTTATACAATATAAAGTTATACCATAAACGTTATACCATATAACGTTATACCGTATAACGTAATACGTTATAACGTTATACCCTATAACGTTATACCATATAACGTAATACGTTATTACGTTATACCTTATATCGTTGTACTACATAACGTAATACGTTATAACGATATACCATATAACGTAATACGTTATAACGTTACACCTTATAACGTTGTACTACATTACGTAATAAGTTATAACGATATACCATATATCGTATTACGTTATAACGTTATGCCATATAACGTGATACGTTATAACATTATACCTTATAACGTTGTACTACATAACGTAATACGTTTTAACGTTATAACATATAACGTTATACCATGTAACATTATACCATAATCGATATACCATATAACGTTATACTATATAACGTAATACGTTATAACGTTATACCATATAACGTTGTTCTACATAACGTAATACGTTTTAACGTAATAACATATAAGGTTATACAATACAACGTTATACCATATACGTTATACCATATAACGTTAAACTGTATAACGTAATACGTTATTACGTTATACCTTATATCGTTGTACTACATAACGTAATACTTTATAACCATATACCATATAACGTAATACGTTATAACGTTACACCTTATAACGTTGTACTACATTACGTAATACGTTATAACGATATACCATATATCGTATTACGTTATAACGTTATGCCGAATAACGTAATACGTTATAACATTATGCCTTATAACGTTGTACTACATAACGTAATACGTTTTAACGTTATAACATATAACGTTATACCATATAATGTTATACCATAAACGTTATACCATATAACGTTATACTATATAACGTAATACGTTATAACGTTATACCTTATAACGTTGTACTACATAACGTAATACGTTTTAACGATATACCATATAACGTAATACGTTATAACGTTATACCCTATAACGTTGTACTACATAACGTAATACGTTATAACGTTGTACCATATAACGTAATACGTTATTACGTTATCCCTTATAACGTTGTACTACATAACGTAATACGTTTTAACGTAATAACATATAACGTTATACAATATAACGTTATACCATAAACGTTATACCATATAACGTTATACTGTATAACGTAATACGTTATAACGTTATACCCTATAACGTTATACCATATAACGTAATACGTTATTACGTTATACCCTATATCGTTGTACTACATAACGTAATACGTTATAACGATATACCATATAACGTAATACGTTATAACGTGACACCTTATAACGTTGTACTACATTACGTAATACGTTATAACGATATACCATATATCGTATTACGTTATAACGTTATGCCATATAACGTAATACGTTATAACATTATACCTTATAACGTTGTACTACATAACGTAATACGTTTTAACGTTATAACATATAACGTTATACCATATAACATTATACCATAAACGATATACCATATAACGTTATACTATATAACGTAATACGTTATAACGTTATACCATATAACGTAATACGTTATTACGATATACCTTATAACGTTGTACTACATAAGGTAATACGCTATAATTTTATACCATATAACGTAATACGTTATAACGTTATACCCTATAACGTTGTACTACATAACGTAATACGTTATAACGTTGTACCATATAACGTAATACGTTATAACGTTATCCCTTATAACGTTGTACTACATAACGTAATACGTTTTAACGTAATAACATATAACGTTATACAATATAACGTTATACCATAAACGTTATACCATATAACGTTATACTGTATAACGTAATACGTTATAACGTTATACCCTATAACGTTATACCATATAACGTAATACGTTATTACGTTATACCCTATATCGTTGTACTACATAACGTAATACGTTATAACGATATACCATATAACGTAATACGTTATAACGTGACACCTTATAACGTTGTACTACATTACGTAATACGTTATAACGATATACCATATATCGTATTACGTTATAACGTTGTACCATATAACGTAATACGTTATGACATTATCCCTTATAACGTTGAACTACATAACGTAATACGTTTTAACGTAATAACATATAACGTTATACAATATAACCCTATACCATAAACGTTATACCATATAACGTTATACTGTATAACGTAATACGTTATAACGTTATACCATATAACGTTATACCATATACCGTTATACTATATAACCTAATACGTTATAATTTTATACCATATAACGTAATACGTTATAACGTTACACCTTATAACGTTGTACTACATTACGTAATACGTTATAACGATATACCATATATCGTATTACGTTATAACGTTATGCCATATAACATAATACGTTATAACATTATACCTTATAACGTTGTACTACATAACGTAATACGTTTTAACGTTATAACATATAACGTCATACCATATAACGTTATACCATAAACGTTATACCATATAACGTTATACTATATAACGTAATACGTTATAACGTTATACCAGATAACGTTATACCATATAACGTTATACCATATGACGTAATACGTTATTACGTTATACCTTATAACGTTGTACTACATAAGGTAATACGTTATAACGTTATACCATATAACGTAATACGTTATAACGTTATACCCTATAACGTTGTACTACATAACGTAATACGTTATAACGATATAACATATAACGTAATACGTTATAACGTTACACCTTATAACGTTGTACTACATAAGGTAATACGTTATAATTTTATACCATATAACGTAATACGTTATAACGTTATACCATATAACGTTGTACTACATAACGTATTACGTTATAACGTTGTACCATATAACGTAGTAATATTTAACGTTATACCATATAACGTTATACCATATAACGTAATACGCTATAACGTTATACCTTATAACGTTGTACTACATAACGTAATACGTTATAACGTTATACCATATAACGTTATACCATATAACGTAATACGTTATTACGTTATGCCTTATATCGTTGTACTACATAACGTAATACGTTATAACGATATACCATATAACGTAATACGTTATAACGTTACACCTTATAACGTTGTACTACATTACGTAATACATTATAACGATATACCATATATCGTATTACGTTATAACGTTATGCCATATAACGTAATACGTTATAACATTATACCTTATAACGTTGTACTACATAACGTAATACGTTTTAACGTTATAACATATAACGTTATACCATATAACATTATACCATAAACGATATACCATATAACGTTATACTATATAACGTAATACGTTATAACGTTATACCATATAACGTAATACGTTATTACGATATACCTTATAACGTTGTACTACATAAGGTAATACGTTATAACGTTATACCATATAACGTTATACCATATGACGTAATACGTTATTACGTTATACCTTATAACGTTGTACTACATAAGGTAATACGTTATAACGTTATACCATATAACGTAATACGTTATAACGTTATACCCTATAACGTTGTACTACATAACGTAATACGTTATAACGATATAACATATAAAGTAATACGTTATAACGTTACACCTTATAACGTTGTACTACATAAGGTAATACGTTATAACGATATACCATATATCGTATTACGTTATAACGTTATGCCATATAACGTAATACGTTATAACATTATACCTTATAACGTTGTACTACATAACGTAATACGTTTTAACGTTATAACATATAACGTTATACCATATAACATTATACCATAAACGATATACCATATAACGTTATACTATATAACGTAATACGTTATAACGTTATACCATATAACGTAATACGTTATTACGATATACCTTATAACGTTGTACTACATAAGGTAATACGTTATAACGTTATACCATATAACGTAATACGTTATAACGTTATACCCTATAACGTTGTACTACATAACGTAATACGTTATAACGTTGTACCATATAACGTAATACGTTATGACATTATCCCTTATAACGTTGAACTACATAACGTAATACGTTTTAACGTAATAACATATAACGTTATACAATATAACGCTATACCATAAACGTTATACCATATAACGTTATACTGTATAACGTAATACGTTATAACGTTATACCATATAACGTTATACCATATAACGTTATACTATATAACCTAATACGTTATAATTTTATACCATATAACGTAATACGTTATAACGTTACACCTTATAACGTTGTACTACATTACGTAATACGTTATAACGATATACCATATATCGTATTACGTTATAACGTTATGCCATAAAACATAATACGTTATAACATTATACCTTATAACGTTGTACTACATAACGTAATACGTTTTAACGTTATAACATATAACGTCATACCATATAACGTTATACCATAAACGTTATACCATATAACGTTATACTATATAACGTAATACGTTATAACGTTATACCAGATAACGTTATACCATATAACGTTATACCATATGACGTAATACGTTATTACGTTATACCTTATAACGTTGTACTACATAAGGTAATACGTTATAACGTTATACCATATAACGTAATACGTTATAACGTTATACCCTATAACGTTGTACTACATAACGTAATACGTTATAACGATATAACATATAACGTAATACGTTATAACGTTACACCTTATAACGTTGTACTACATAAGGTAATACGTTATAATTTTATACCATATAACGTAATACGTTATAACGTTATACCATATAACGTTGTACTACATAACGTATTACGTTATAACGTTGTACCATATAACGTAGTAATATTTAACGTTATACCATATAACGTTATACCATATAACGTAATACGCTATAACGTTATACCTTATAACGTTGTACTACATAACGTAATACGTTATAACGTTATACCATATAACGTTATACCATATAACGTAATACGTTATTACGTTATGCCTTATATCGTTGTACTACATAACGTAATACGTTATAACGATATACCATATAACGTAATACGTTATAACGTTACACCTTATAACGTTGTACTACATTACGTAATACATTATAACGATATACCATATATCGTATTACGTTATAACGTTATGCCATATAACGTAATACGTTATAACATTATAACTTATAACGTTGTACTACATAACGTAATACGTTTTAACGTTATAACATATAACGTTATACCATATAACGTAATACGTTATTACGTTATACCTTATATCGTTGTACTACATAACGTAATACGTTATAACGTTATACCATATAACGTTATACCATATAACGTAATACGTTATTACGTTATACCTTATAACGTTGTACTACATAAGGTAATACGTTATAACGTTATACCCTATAACGTTGTACTACATAACGTAATACGTTATAACGTTGTACCATATAACGTAATACGTTATAACATTATCCCTTATAACGTTGTACTACATAACGTAATACGTTTTAACGTAATAACATATAAGGTTATACAATACAACGTTATACCATATACGTTATACCATATAACGTTATACTGTATAACGTAATACGTTATTACGTTATAGCTTATATCGTTGTACTACATAACGCAATACTTTATAACCATATACCATATAACGTAATACGTTATAACGTTACACCTTATAACGTTGTACTACATTACGTAATACGTTATAACGATATACCATATATCGTATTACGTTATAACGTTATGCCGAATAACGTAATACGTTATAACATTATGCCTTATAACGTTGTACTACATAACGTAATACGTTTTAACGTTATAACATATAACGTTATACCATATAACGTTATACCATAAACGTTATACCATATAACGTTATACTATATAACGTAATACGTTATAACGTTATACCTTATAACGTTGTACTACATAACGTAATACGTTTTAACGATATACCATAGAACGTAATACATTATAACGTTATACCCTATAACGTTGTACTACATAACGTAATACGGTATAACGTTGTACCATATAACGTAGTACGTTATAACGTTATACCATATAACGTATTACGTTATAACGTTATACCATATAACGTAATACGTTATAACGTTATACCATATAACGTTATACTATATAACCTAATACGTTATAATTTTATACCATATAACGTAATACGTTATAACGTTATACCCTATAACGTTGTACTACATAACGTAATACGTTATAACGTTGTACCATATAACGTAATACGTTATAACATTATCCCTTATAACGTTGTACTACATAACGTAATACGTTTTAACGTAATAACATATAACGTTATACAATATAAAGTTATACCATAAACGTTATACCATATAACGT
Organism: Bombus flavifrons; assembly: GCF_040668555.2. Lineage (NCBI taxonomy): Eukaryota > Metazoa > Arthropoda > Insecta > Hymenoptera > Apidae > Bombus > Bombus flavifrons. The sequence continues at coordinate 4,609,079 of NC_138447.1, forward strand.
TATACCGTATAACGTAATACGTTATAACGTTATACCCTATAACGTTATACCATATAACGTAATACGTTATAACGTTACACCTTATAACGTTGTACTACATTACGTAATACGTTATAACGATATACCATATATCGTATTACGTTATAACGTTATGCCATATAACGTGATACGTTATAACATTATACCTTATAACGTTGTACTACATAACGTAATACGTTTTAACGTTATAACATATAACGTTATACCATATAACATTATACCATAAACGATATACCATATAACGTTATACTATATAACGTAATACGTTATAACGTTATACCATATAACGTTGTTCTACATAACGTAATACGTTTTAACGTAATAACATATAAGGTTATACAATACAACGTTATACCATATACGTTATACCATATAACGTTATACTGTATAACGTAATACGTTATTACGTTATACCTTATATCGTTGTACTACATAACGTAATACTTTATAACCATATACCATATAACGTAATACGTTATAACGTTACACCTTATAACGTTGTACTACATTACGTAATACGTTATAACGATATACCATATATCGTATTACGTTATAACGTTATGCCGAATAACGTAATACGTTATAACATTATGCCTTATAACGTTGTACTACATAACGTAATACGTTTTAACGTTATAACATATAACGTTATACCATATAATGTTATACCATAAACGTTATACCATATAACGTTATACTATATAACGTAATACGTTATAACGTTATACCTTATAACGTTGTACTACATAACGTAATACGTTTTAACGATATACCATATAACGTAATACGTTATAACGTTATACCCTATAACGTTGTACTACATAACGGAATACGTTATAACGTTGTACCATATAACGTAATACGTTATTACGTTATCCCTTATAACGTTGTACTACATAACGTAATACGTTTTAACGTAATAACATATAACGTTATACAATATAACGTTATACCATAAACGTTATACCATATAACGTTATACTGTATAACGTAATACGTTATAACGTTATACCCTATAACGTTATACCATATAACGTAATACGTTATTACGTTATACCCTATATCGTTGTACTACATAACGTAATACGTTATAACGATATACCATATAACGTAATACGTTATAACGTGACACCTTATAACGTTGTACTACATTACGTAATACGTTATAACGATATACCATATATCGTATTACGTTATAACGTTATGCCATATAACGTAATACGTTATAACATTATACCTTATAACGTTGTACTACATAACGTAATACGTTTTAACGTTATAACATATAACGTTATACCATATAACATTATACCATAAACGATATACCATATAACGTTATACTATATAACGTAATACGTTATAACGTTATACCATATAACGTAATACGTTATTACGATATAACTTATAACGTTGTACTACATAAGGTAATACGCTATAATTTTATACCATATAACGTAATACGTTATAACGTTATACCCTATAACGTTGTACTACATAACGTAATACGTTATAACGTTGTACCATATAACGTAATACGTTATAACGTTATCCCTTATAACGTTGTACTACATAACGTAATACGTTTTAACGTAATAACATATAACGTTATACAATATAACGTTATACCATAAACGTTATACCATATAACGTTATACTGTATAACGTAATACGTTATAACGTTATACCCTATAACGTTATACCATATAACGTAATACGTTATTACGTTATACCCTATATCGTTGTACTACATAACGTAATACGTTATAACGATATACCATATAACGTAATACGTTATAACGTGACACCTTATAACGTTGTACTACATTACGTAATACGTTATAACGATATACCATATATCGTATTACGTTATAACGTTGTACCATATAACGTAATACGTTATGACATTATCCCTTATAACGTTGAACTACATAACGTAATACGTTTTAACGTAATAACATATAACGTTATACAATATAACGCTATACCATAAACGTTATACCATATAACGTTATACTGTATAACGTAATACGTTATAACGTTATACCATATAACGTTATACCATATAACGTTATACTATATAACCTAATACGTTATAATTTTATACCATATAACGTAATACGTTATAACGTTACACCTTATAACGTTGTACTACATTACGTAATACGTTATAACGATATACCATATATCGTATTACGTTATAACGTTATGCCATATAACATAATACGTTATAACATTATACCTTATAACGTTGTACGACATAACGTAATACGTTTTAACGTTATAACATATAACGTCATACCATATAACGTTATACCATAAACGTTATACCATATAACGTTATACTATATAACGTAATACGTTATAACGTTATACCAGATAACGTTATACCATATAACGTTATACCATATGACGAAATACGTTATTACGTTATACCTTATAACGTTGTACTACATAAGGTAATACGTTATAACGTTATACCATATAACGTAATACGTTATAACGTTATACCCTATAACGTTGTACTACATAACGTAATACGTTATAACGATATAACATATAACGTAATACGTTATAACGTTACACCTTATAACGTTGTACTACATAAGGTAATACGTTATAATTTTATACCATATAACGTAATACGTTATAACGTTATACCATATAACGTTGTACTACATAACGTATTACGTTATAACGTTGTACCATATAACGTAATACGTTATGACATTATCCCTTATAACGTTGAACTACATAACGTAATACGTTTTAACGTAATAACATATAACGTTATACAATATAACGCTATACCATAAACGTTATACCATATAACGTTATACTGTATAACGTAATACGTTATAACGTTATACCATATAACGTTATACCATATAACGTTATACTATATAACCTAATACGTTATAATTTTATACCATATAACGTAATACGTTATAACGTTACACCTTATAACGTTGTACTACATTACGTAATACGTTATAACGATATACCATATATCGTATTACGTTATAACGTTATGCCATATAACATAATACGTTATAACATTATACCTTATAACGTTGTACTACATAACGTAATACGTTTTAACGTTATAACATATAACGTCATACCATATAACGTTATACCATAAACGTTATACCATATAACGTTATACTATATAACGTAATACGTTATAACGTTATACCAGATAACGTTATACCATATAACGTTATACCATATGACGTAATACGTTATTACGTTATACCTTATAACGTTGTACTACATAAGGTAATACGTTATAACGTTATACCATATAACGTAATACGTTATAACGTTATACCCTATAACGTTGTACTACATAACGTAATACGTTATAACGATATAACATATAACGTAATACGTTATAACGTTACACCTTATAACGTTGTACTACATAAGGTAATACGTTATAATTTTATACCATATAACGTAATACGTTATAACGTTATACCATATAACGTTGTACTACATAACGTATTACGTTATAACGTTGTACCATATAACGTAGTAATATTTAACGTTATACCATATAACGTTATACCATATAACGTAATACGCTATAACGTTATACCTTATAACGTTGTACTACATAACGTAATACGTTATAACGTTATACCATATAACGTTATACCATATAACGTAATACGTTATTACGTTATGCCTTATATCGTTGTACTACATAACGTAATACGTTATAACGATATACCATATAACGTAATACGTTATAACGTTACACCTTATAACGTTGTACTACATTACGTAATACATTATAACGATATACCATATATCGTATTACGTTATAACGTTATGCCATATAACGTAATACGTTATAACATTATAACTTATAACGTTGTACTACATAACGTAATACGTTTTAACGTTATAACATATAACGTTATACCATATAACATAATACGTTATTACGTTATACCTTATATCGTTGTACTACATAACGTAATACGTTATAACGTTATACCATATAACGTTATACCATATAACGTAATACGTTATTACGTTATACCTTATAACGTTGTACTACATAAGGTAATACGTTATAACGTTATACCCTATAACGTTGTACTACATAACGTAATACGGTATAACGTTGTACCATATAACGTAGTACGTTATAACGTTATACCATATAACGTATTACGTTATAACGTTATACCATATAACGTTATACTATATAACCTAATACGCTATAATTTTATACCATATAACGTAATACGTTATAACGTTATACCCTATAACGTTGTACTACATAACGTAATACGTTATAACGTTGTACCATATAACGTAATACGTTATAAAGTTATCCCTTATAACGTTGTACTACATAACGTAATACGTTTTAACGTAATAACATATAACGTTATACAATATAACGTTATACCATAAACGTTATACCATATAACGTTATACTGTATAACGTAATACGTTATAACGTTATACCCTATAACGTTATACCATATAACGTAATACGTTATTACGTTATACCCTATATCGTTGTACTACATAACGTAATACGTTATAACGATATACCATATAACGTAATACGTTATAACGTGACACCTTATAACGTTGTACTACATTACGTAATACGTTATAACGATATACCATATATCGTATTACGTTATAACGTTATGCCATATAACGTAATACGTTATAACATTATACCTTATAACGTTGTACTACATAACGTAATACGTTTTAACGTTATAACATATAACGTTATACCATATAACATTATACCATAAACGATATACCATATAACGTTATACTATATAACGTAATACGTTATAACGTTATAACATATAACGTAATACGTTATTACGATATACCTTATAACGTTGTACTACATAAGGTAATACGTTATAACGTTATACCATATAACGTAATACGTTATAACGTTATACCCTATAACGTTGTACTACATAACGTAATACGTTATAACGTTGTACCATATAACGTAATACGTTATGACATTATCCCTTATAACGTTGAACTACATAACGTAATACGTTTTAACGTAATAACATATAACGTTATACAATATAACGCTATACCATAAACGTTATACCATATAACGTTATACTGTATAACGTAATACGTTATAACGTTATACCATATAACGTTATACCATATAACGTTATACTATATAACCTAATACGTTATAATTTTATACCATATAACGTAATACGTTATAACGTTACACCTTATAACGTTGTACTACATTACGTAATACGTTATAACGATATACCATATATCGTATTACGTTATAACGTTATGCCATATAACATAATACGTTATAACATTATACCTTATAACGTTGTACTACATAACGTAATACGTTTTAACGTTATAACATATAACGTCATACCATATAACGTTATACCATAAACGTTATACCATATAACGTTATACTATATAACGTAATACGTTATAACGTTATACCAGATAACGTTATACCATATAACGTTATACCATATGACGTAATACGTTATTACGTTATACCTTATAACGTTGTACTACATAAGGTAATACGTTATAACGTTATACCATATAACGTAATACGTTATTACGTTATACCTTATATCGTTGTACTACATAACGTAATACTTTATAACCATATACCATATAACGTAATACGTTATAACGTTACACCTTATAACGTTGTACTACATTACGTAATACGTTATAACGATATACCATATATCGTATTACGTTATAACGTTATGCCGAATAACGTAATACGTTATAACATTATGCCTTATAACGTTGTACTACATAACGTAATACGTTTTAACGTAATAACATATAAGGTTATACAATACAACGTTATACCATATACGTTATACCATATAACGTTATACTGTATAACGTAATACGTTATTACGTTATACCTTATATCGTTGTACTACATAACGTAATACTTTATAACCATATACCATATAACGTAATACGTTATAACGTTACACCTTATAACGTTGTACTACATTACGTAATACGTTATAACGATATACCATATATCGTATTACGTTATAACGTTATGCCGAATAACGTAATACGTTATAACATTATGCCTTATAACGTTGTACTACATAACGTAATACGTTTTAACGTTATAACATATAACGTTATACCATATAATGTTATACCATAAACGTTATACCATATAACGTTATACTATATAACGTAATACGTTATAACGTTATACCTTATAACGTTGTACTACATAACGTAATACGTTTTAACGATATACCATATAACGTAATACGTTATAACGTTATACCCTATAACGTTGTACTACATAACGTAATACGGTATAACGTTGTACCATATAACGTAGTACGTTATAACGTTATACCATATAACGTATTACGTTATAACGTTATACCATATAACGTTATACTATATAACCTAATACGCTATAATTTTATACCATATAACGTAATACGTTATAACGTTATACCCTATAACGTTGTACTACATAACGTAATACGTTATAACGTTGTACCATATAACGTAATACGTTATAACGTTATCCCTTATAACGTTGTACTACATAACGTAATACGTTTTAACGTAATAACATATAACGTTATACAATATAACGTTATACCATAAACGTTATACCATATAACGTTATACTGTATAACGTAATACGTTATAACGTTATACCCTATAACGTTATACTGTATAACGTAATACGTTATTACGTTATACCTTATATCGTTGTACTACATAACGCAATACTTTATAACCATATACCATATAACGTAATACGTTATAACGTTACACCTTATAACGTTGTACTACATTACGTAATACGTTATAACGATATACCATATATCGTATTACGTTATAACGTTATGCCGAATAACGTAATACGTTATAACATTATGCCTTATAACGTTGTACTACATAACGTAATACGTTTTAACGTTATAACATATAACGTTATACCATATAACGTTATACCATAAACGTTATACCATATAACGTTATACTATATAACGTAATACGTTATAACGTTATACCTTATAACGTTGTACTACATAACGTAATACGTTTTAACGATATACCATATAACGTAATACATTATAACGTTATACCCTATAACGTTGTACTACATATCGTAATACGGTATAACGTTGTACCATATAACGTAGTACGTTATAACGTTATACCATATAACGTATTACGTTATAACGTTATACCATATAACGTAATACGTTATAACGTTATACCATATAACGTTATACTATATAACCTAATACGTTATAATTTTATACCATATAACGTAATACGTTATAACGTTATACCCTATAACGTTGCACTACATAACGTAATACGTTATAACGTTGTACCATATAACGTAATACGTTATAACATTATCCCTTATAACGTTGTACTACATAACGTAATACGTTTTAACGTAATAACATATAACGTTATACAATATAACGTTATACCATAAACGTTATACCATATAACGTTATACCGTATAACGTAATACGTTATAACGTTATACCCTATAACGTTATACCATATAACGTAATACGTTATTACGTTATACCTTATATCGTTGTACTACATAACGTAATACGTTATAACGATATACCATATAACGTAATACGTTATAACGTTACACCTTATAACGTTGTACTACATTACGTAATACGTTATAACGATATACCATATATCGTATTACGTTATAACGTTATGCCATATAACGTGATACGTTATAACATTATACCTTATAACGTTGTACTACATAACGTAATACGTTTTAACGTTATAACATATAACGTTATACCATATAACATTATACCATAAACGATATACCATATAACGTTATACTATATAACGTAATACGTTATAACGTTATACCATATAACGTTGTTCTACATAACGTAATACGTTTTAACGTAATAACATATAAGGTTATACAATACAACGTTATACCATATACGTTATACCATATAACGTTATACTGTATAACGTAATACGTTATTACGTTATACCTTATATCGTTGTACTACATAACGTAATACTTTATAACCATATACCATATAACGTAATACGTTATAACGTTACACCTTATAACGTTGTACTACATTACGTAATACGTTATAACGATATACCATATATCGTATTACGTTATAACGTTATGCCGAATAACGTAATACGTTATAACATTATGCCTTATAACGTTGTACTACATAACGTAATACGTTTTAACGTTATAACATATAACGTTATACCATATAATGTTATACCATAAACGTTATACCATATAACGTTATACTATATAACGTAATACGTTATAACGTTATACCTTATAACGTTGTACTACATAACGTAATACGTTTTAACGATATACCATATAACGTAATACGTTATAACGTTATACCCTATAACGTTGTACTACATAACGTAATACGGTATAACGTTGTACCATATAACGTAGTACGTTATAACGTTATACCATATAACGTATTACGTTATAACGTTATACCATATAACGTTATACTATATAACCTAATACGCTATAATTTTATACCATATAACGTAATACGTTATAACGTTATACCCTATAACGTTGTACTACATAACGTAATACGTTATAACGTTGTACCATATAACGTAATACGTTATAACGTTATCCCTTATAACGTTGTACTACATAACGTAATACGTTTTAACGTAATAACATATAACGTTATACAATATAACGTTATACCATAAACGTTATACCATATAACGTTATACTGTATAACGTAATACGTTATAACGTTATACCCTATAACGTTATACCATATAACGTAATACGTTATTACGTTATACCCTATATCGTTGTACTACATAACGTAATACGTTATAACGATATACCATATAACGTAATACGTTATAACGTGACACCTTATAACGTTGTACTACATTACGTAATACGTTACAACGATATACCATATATCGTATTACGTTATAACGTTATGCCATATAACGTAATACGTTATAACATTATACCTTATAACGTTGTACTACATAACGTAATACGTTTTAACGTTATAACATATAACGTTATACCATATAACATTATACCATAAACGATATACCATATAACGTTATACTATATAACGTAATACGTTATAACGTTATACCATATAACGTAATACGTTATTACGATATACCTTATAACGTTGTACTACATAAGGTAATACGCTATAATTTTATACCATATAACGTAATACGTTATAACGTTATACCCTATAACGTTGTACTACATAACGTAATACGTTATAACGTTGTACCATATAACGTAATACGTTATAACGTTATCCCTTATAACGTTGTACTACATAACGTAATACGTTTTAACGTAATAACATATAACGTTATACAATATAACGTTATACCATAAACGTTATACCATATAACGTTATACTGTATAACGTAATACGTTATAACGTTATACCCTATAACGTTATACCATATAACGTAATACGTTATTACGTTATACCCTATATCGTTGTACTACATAACGTAATACGTTATAACGATATACCATATAACGTAATACGTTATAACGTGACACCTTATAACGTTGTACTACATTACGTAATACGTTATAACGATATACCATATATCGTATTACGTTATAACGTTGTACCATATAACGTAATACGTTATGACATTATCCCTTATAACGTTGAACTACATAACGTAATACGTTTTAACGTAATAACATATAACGTTATACAATATAACGCTATACCATAAACGTTATACCATATAACGTTATACTGTATAACGTAATACGTTATAACGTTATACCATATAACGTTATACCATATAACGTTATACTATATAACCTAATACGTTATAATTTTATACCATATAACGTAATACGTTATAACGTTACACCTTATAACGTTGTACTACATTACGTAATACGTTATAACGATATACCATATATCGTATTACGTTATAACGTTATGCCATATAACATAATACGTTATAACATTATACCTTATAACGTTGTACTACATAACGTAATACGTTTTAACGTTATAACATATAACGTCATACCATATAACGTTATACCATAAACGTTATACCATATAACGTTATACTATATAACGTAATACGTTATAACGTTATACCAGATAACGTTATACCATATAACGTTATACCATATGACGTAATACGTTATTACGTTATACCTTATAACGTTGTACTACATAAGGTAATACGTTATAACGTTATACCATATAACGTAATACGTTATAACGTTATACCCTATAACGTTGTACTACATAACGTAATACGTTATAACGATATAACATATAACGTAATACGTTATAACGTTACACCTTATAACGTTGTACTACATAAGGTAATACGTTATAATTTTATACCATATAACGTAATACGTTATAACGTTATACCATATAACGTTGTACTACATAACGTATTACGTTATAACGTTGTACCATATAACGTAGTAATATTTAACGTTATACCATATAACGTTATACCATATAACGTAATACGCTATAACGTTATACCTTATAACGTTGTACTACATAACGTAATACGTTATAACGTTATACCATATAACGTTATACCATATAACGTAATACGTTATTACGTTATACCTTATATCGTTGTACTACATAACGTAATACGTTATAACGATATACCATATAACGTAATACGTTATAACGTTACACCTTATAACGTTGTACTACATTACGTAATACGTTATAACGATATACCATATATCGTATTACGTTATAACGTTATGCCATATAACGTGATACGTTATAACATTATACCTTATAACGTTGTACTACATAACGTAATACGTTTTAACGTTATAACATATAACGTTATACCATATAACATTATACCATAAACGATATACCATATAACGTTATACTATATAACGTAATACGTTATAACGTTATACCATATAACGTTGTTCTACATAACGTAATACGTTTTAACGTAATAACATATAAGGTTATACAATACAACGTTATACCATATACGTTATACCATATAACGTTATACTGTATAACGTAATACGTTATTACGTTATACCTTATATCGTTGTACTACATAACGTAATACTTTATAACCATATACCATATAACGTAATACGTTATAACGTTACACCTTATAACGTTGTACTACATTACGTAATACGTTATAACGATATACCATATATCGTATTACGTTATAACGTTATGCCGAATAACGTAATACGTTATAACATTATGCCTTATAACGTTGTACTACATAACGTAATACGTTTTAACGTTATAACATATAACGTTATACCATATAATGTTATACCATAAACGTTATACCATATAACGTTATACTATATAACGTAATACGTTATAACGTTATACCTTATAACGTTGTACTACATAACGTAATACGTTTTAACGATATACCATATAACGTAATACGTTATAACGTTATACCCTATAACGTTGTACTACATAACGTAATACGGTATAACGTTGTACCATATAACGTAGTACGTTATAACGTTATACCATATAACGTATTACGTTATAACGTTATACCATATAACGTTATACTATATAACCTAATACGCTATAATTTTATACCATATAACGTAATACGTTATAACGTTATACCCTATAACGTTGTACTACATAACGTAATACGTTATAACGTTGTACCATATAACGTAATACGTTATAACGTTATCCCTTATAACGTTGTACTACATAACGTAATACGTTTTAACGTAATAACATATAACGTTATACAATATAACGTTATACCATAAACGTTATACCATATAACGTTATACTGTATAACGTAATACGTTATAACGTTATACCCTATAACGTTATACCATATAACGTAATACGTTATTACGTTATACCCTATATCGTTGTACTACATAACGTAATACGTTATAACGATATACCATATAACGTAATACGTTATAACGTGACACCTTATAACGTTGTACTACATTACGTAATACGTTATAACGATATACCATATATCGTATTACGTTATAACGTTGTACCATATAACGTAATACGTTATGACATTATCCCTTATAACGTTGAACTACATAACGTAATACGTTTTAACGTAATAACATATAACGTTATACAATATAACGCTATACCATAAACGTTATACCATATAACGTTATACTGTATAACGTAATACGTTATAACGTTATACCATATAACGTTATACCATATAACGTTATACTATATAACCTAATACGTTATAATTTTATACCATATAACGTAATACGTTATAACGTTACACCTTATAACGTTGTACTACATTACGTAATACGTTATAACGATATACCATATATCGTATTACGTTATAACGTTATGCCATATAACATAATACGTTATAACATTATACCTTATAACGTTGTACTACATAACGTAATACGTTTTAACGTTATAACATATAACGTCATACCATATAACGTTATACCATAAACGTTATACCATATAACGTTATACTATATAACGTAATACGTTATAACGTTATACCAGATAACGTTATACCATATAACGTTATACCATATGACGTAATACGTTATTACGTTATACCTTATAACGTTGTACTACATAACGTAATACGTTATAACGTTATACCATATAACGTTATACCATATAACGTAATACGTTATTACGTTATGCCTTATATCGTTGTACTACATAACGTAATACGTTATAACGATATACCATATAACGTAATACGTTATAACGTTACACCTTATAACGTTGTACTACATTACGTAATACATTATAACGATATACCATATATCGTATTACGTTATAACGTTATGCCATATAACGTAATACGTTATAACATTATAACTTATAACGTTGTACTACATAACGTAATACGTTTTAACGTTATAACATATAACGTTATACCATATAACGTAATACGTTATTACGTTATACCTTATATCGTTGTACTACATAACGTAATACGTTATAACGTTATACCATATAACGTTATACCATATAACGTAATACGTTATTACGTTATACCTTATAACGTTGTACTACATAAGGTAATACGTTATAACGTTATACCCTATAACGTTGTACTACATAACGTAATACGTTATAACGTTGTACCATATAACGTAATACGTTATAACATTATCCCTTATAACGTTGTACTACATAACGTAATACGTTTTAACGTAATAACATATAAGGTTATACAATACAACGTTATACCATATACGTTATACCATATAACGTTATACTGTATAACGTAATACGTTATTACGTTATACCTTATATCGTTGTAGTACATAACGCAATACTTTATAACCATATACCATATAACGTAATACGTTATAACGTTACACCTTATAACGTTGTACTACATTACGTAATACGTTATAACGATATACCATATATCGTATTACGTTATAACGTTATGCCGAATAACGTAATACGTTATAACATTATGCCTTATAACGTTGTACTACATAACGTAATACGTTTTAACGTTATAACATATAACGTTATACCATATAACATTATACCATAAACGTTATACCATATAACGTTATACTATATAACGTAATACGTTATAACGTTATACCTTATAACGTTGTACTACATAACGTAATACGTTTTAACGATATACCATATAACGTAATACATTATAACGTTATACCCTATAACGTTGTACTACATAACGTAATACGGTATAACGTTGTACCATATAACGTAGTACGTTATAACGTTATACCATATAACGTATTACGTTATAACGTTATACCATATAACGTAATACGTTATAACGTTATACCATATAACGTTATACTATATAACCTAATACGTTATAATTTTATACCATATAACGTAATACGTTATAACGTTATACCCTATAACGTTGTACTACATAACGTAATACGTTATAACGTTGTACCATATAACGTAATACGTTATAACATTATCCCTTATAACGTTGTACTACATAACGTAATACGTTTTAACGTAATAACATATAACGTTATACAATATAACGTTATACCATAAACGTTATACCATATAACGTTATACCGTATAACGTAATACGTTATAACGTTATACCCTATAACGTTATACCATATAACGTAATACGTTATTACGTTATACCTTATATCGTTGTACTACATAACGTAATACGTTATAACGATATACCATATAACGTAATACGTTATAACGTTACACCATATAACGTTGTACTACATTACGTAATATGTTATAACGATATACCATATATCGTATTACGTTATAACGTTATGCCATATAACGTGATACGTTATAACATTATACCTTATAACGTTGTACTACATAACGTAATACGTTTTAACGTTATAACATATAACGTTATACCATATAACATTATACCATAAACGATATACCATATAACGTTATACTATATAACGTAATACGTTATAACGTTATACCATATAACGTTGTTCTACATAACGTAATACGTTTTAACGTAATAACATATAAGGTTATACAATACAACGTTATACCATATACGTTATACCATATAACGTTATACTGTATAACGTAATACGTTATTACGTTATACCTTATATCGTTGTACTACATAACGTAATACTTTATAACCATATACCATATAACGTAATACGTTATAACGTTACACCTTATAACGTTGTACTACATTACGTAATACGTTATAACGATATACCATATATCGTATTACGTTATAACGTTATGCCGAATAACGTAATACGTTATAACATTATGCCTTATAACGTTGTACTACATAACGTAATACGTTTTAACGTTATAACATATAACGTTATACCATATAATGTTATACCATAAACGTTATACCATATAACGTTATACTATATAACGTAATACGTTATAACGTTATACCTTATAACGTTGTACTACATAACGTAATACGTTTTAACGATATACCATATAACGTAATACGTTATAACGTTATACCCTATAACGTTGTACTACATAACGTAATACGGTATAACGTTGTACCATATAACGTAGTACGTTATAACGTTATACCATATAACGTATTACGTTATAACGTTATACCATATAACGTAATACGTTATAACGTTATACCATATAACGTTATACTATATAACCTAATACGTTATAATTTTATACCATATAACGTAATACGTTATAACGTTATACCCTATAACGTTGTACTACATAACGTAATACGTTATAACGTTGTACCATATAACGTAATACGTTATAACATTATCCCTTATAACGTTGTACTACATAACGTAATACGTTTTAACGTAATAACATATAACGTTATACAATATAACGTTATACCATAAACGTTATACCATATAACGTTATACCGTATAACGTAATACGTTATAACGTTATACCCTATAACGTTATACCATATAACGTAATACGTTATTACGTTATACCTTATATCGTTGTACTACATAACGTAATACGTTATAACGATATACCATATAACGTAATACGTTATAACGTTACACCTTATATCGTTGTACTACATTACGTAATACGTTATAACGATATACCATATATCGTATTACGTTATAACGTTATGCCATATAACGTAATACGTTATAACATTATACCTTATAACGTTGTACTACATAACGTAATACGTTTTAACGTTATAACATATAACGTTATACCATATAACATTATACCATAAACGATACACCATATAACGTTATACTATATAACGTAATACGTTATAACGTTATACCATATAACGTATTACGTTATAACGTAATACTATATAACGTAATATGTTATAACGTTATACCATATAACGTAATATGTTATAACGTTATATCTTATATCGTTGTACTACATAACGTAATACGTTATAACGTTATACCATTTAACGTAGTAATTTATAACGTTATAACATATAGCGATATAACATATAACGTAATACATTATAACGTTATACCTTATAACGTTGTACAACATAACGTATTACGTTATAACGTTGTACCATATAACGTAGTAATTTATAACGTTATACCATATAACGTTATAACATATAACGTAATACGTTATAACGTTATACCTTATAACGTTGTACTACATAACGTAATACGTTATAACGTTGTACCATATAACGAATTACGTTATAACGTTATACCATATAACGTTATACCATATAACGTAATACGTTATAACGTTATACCATATAACGTAATACGTTATAACGTTATACCTTATAACGTTGTACTACATAACGTAATACGTTATAACGTTATACCATATAACGTATTACGTTATAACGTTATACCATATAACGTTATACCATATAACGTAATACGTTATAACGTTATACCTTATAACGTTGTGCTACATAACGTAATACGTTTTAACGTTATACCATATAACGTAATACGTTATAACGTTATACTATATAACGTTGTACTACATAACGTAATACGGTATAACGTTGTACCATATAACGTAGTACGTTATAACGTTATACCGTATAACGTATTACGTTATAACGTTATAGAATATAACGTATTACGTTATAACGTTATACCATATAACGTAATACGTTATAACGTTATACCCTATAACGTTGTACTTCATAACGTAATACGTTATAACGATATGCCATATAGCGTAATACGTTATAACGTTATACCCTATAACGTTGTAATACATAACGTAATACGGTATAACGTTGTACCATATAACGTAATACGTTATAACATTATACCTTATAGCGTTGTACTAGATAACGTAATACGTTTTAACGTTATAACATATAACGTTATACCATATAACGTTATACCATAAACGTTATACCATACAACGTAATAGGTTATAACGTTATACCATATAAAGTTATACTATATATCGTAATACGTTATTACCTTATACCATATAACGTTGTACTACATAACGTAATACGTTTTAACGTTATACCATATAACGTAATACGTTATAACGTTATAACATATAACGCTGTACTACATAACGTAATACGTTATAACGTTATACCATATAACGTAATACGTTATAACGTTATACCATATAACGTTATACTATATAAACTAATACGTTAAAATTTTATACCATATAACGTAATACGTTATAACGTTACACCTTATAACGTTGTACTACATTACGTAATACGTTATAACGATATACCATATATCGTATTACGTTATAACGTTATGCCATACAACGTAATACGTTATAACGTTATAACTTATAACGTTGTACTACATAACGTAATACGTTATAACGTTATACCATATAACGTTATAGCATATAACGTAATACGCTATAACGTTGTACCATATAACGTAGTCCGTTATAACGTTATACCGTATAACGTATTACGTTATAACGTTATAGAATATAACGTATTACGTTATAACGTTATACCATATAACGTAATACGTTATAACGTTATACCCTATAACGTTGTACTTCATAACGTAATACGTTATAACGATATGCCATATAGCGTAATACGTTATAACGTTGTACCATATAACGTAGTACGTTATAACGTTATACCATATAACGTAATATGTTATAACGTTATACCTTATTACGTTGTACTACATAACGTAATACGTTATAACGTTATGCCATATAACGTATTACGTTATAACGTTATACCATATAACGTTATACCATATAACGTAATACGTTATAACGTTATACCTTATAACGTTTACTACATAACGTAATACGTTATAACGATATACCATATAACGTAATACGTTATAACGTTATACCCTATAACGTTGTACTACATAACGTAATACGGTATAACGTTACACCTTATAACGTTGTACTACATAAGGTAATACGTTATAACGTTATACCATATAACGTAATACGTTATAACGTTATACCTTATAACGTTGTACTACATAACGTAATACGTTATAACGTTATACCATATTACGTATTACGTTATAACGTTATGCCATACAACGTAATACGTTATAACGATATACCATATAACGTAATACGTTATAACGTTATACCCTATAACGTTGTACTACATAACGTAATACGGTATAACGTTGTACCATATAACGTAGTACGTTATAACGTTATACCATATAACGTTATACTATATAACCTAATACGTTATAATTTTATACCATATAACGTAATACGTTATAACGTTATACCATATAACGTTATACAATAAACGTTATACCATATAACGTAATAGGTTATAACGTTATACCATATAAAGTTAGACTATATATCGTAATACGTTATTACCTTATACCTTATAACGTTGTACTACATAACGTAATACGTTTTAACGTTATACCATATAACGTAATACGTTATAACGTTATAACTTATAACGTTGTACTACATAACGTAATACGTTATAACGTTATACCATATAACGTAATATGTTATAACGTTACACCTTATAACGTTGTACTACATAAGGTAATACGTTATAACGTTATACCATATTACGTATTACGTTATAACGTTATGCCATACAACGTAATACGTTATAACGATATACCATATATCGTATTACGTTATAACGTTATGCCGAATAACGTAATACGTTATAACATTATGCCTTATAACGTTGTACTACATAACGTAATACGTTTTAACGTTATAACATATAACGTTATACGTTATAACGTTATAACTTATAACGTTGTACTACATAACGTAATACGTTATAACGTTATACCATATAACGTAATATGTTATAACGTTACACCTTATAACGTTGTACTACATAAGGTAATACGTTATAACGATATACCATATAACGTAATACGTTATAACGTTATACCCTATAACGTTGTACTACATAACGTAATACGGTATAACGTTGTACCATATAACGTAGTACGTTATAACGTTATACCATATAACGTTATACTATATAACCTAATACGTTATAATTTTATACCATATAACGTAATACGTTATAACGTTATACCATATAACGTTATACAATAAACGTTATACCATATAACGTAATAGGTTATAACGTTATACCATATAAAGTTATACTATATATCGTAATACGTTATTACCTTATACCTTATAACGTTGTACTACATAACGTAATACGTTTTAACGTTATACTATATATCGTAATACGTTATTACCTTATACCTTATAACGTTGTACTACATAACGTAATACGTTTTAACGTTATACCATATAACGTAATACGTTATAACGTTATACCTTATAACATTGTACTACATAACGTAATACGTTATAACGTTATACCATATTACGTATTACGTTATAACGTTATGCCATACAACGTAATACGTTATAACGATATACCATATATCGTATTACGTTATAACGTTATGCCGAATAACGTAATACGTTATAACATTATGCCTTATAACGTTGTACTACATAACGTAATACGTTTTAACGTTATAACATATAACGTTATACCATATAATGTTATACCATAAACGTTATACCATATAACGTTATACTATATAACGTAATACGTTATAACGTTATACCTTATAACGTTGTACTACATAACGTAATACGTTTTAACGATATACCATATAACGTAATACGTTATAACGTTATACCCTATAACGTTGTACTACATAACGTAATACGGTATAACGTTGTACCATATAACGTAGTACGTTATAACGTTATACCATATAACGTATTACGTTATAACGTTATACCATATAACGTTATACTATATAACCTAATACGCTATAATTTTATACCATATAACGTAATACGTTATAACGTTATACCCTATAACGTTGTACTACATAACGTAATACGTTATAACGTTGTACCATATAACGTAATACGTTATAACGTTATCCCTTATAACGTTGTACTACATAACGTAATACGTTTTAACGTAATAACATATAACGTTATACAATATAACGTTATACCATAAACGTTATACCATATAACGTTATACTGTATAACGTAATACGTTATAACGTTATACCCTATAACGTTATACCATATAACGTAATACGTTATTACGTTATACCCTATATCGTTGTACTACATAACGTAATACGTTATAACGATATACCATATAACGTAATACGTTATAACGTGACACCTTATAACGTTGTACTACATTACGTAATACGTTATAACGATATACCATATATCGTATTACGTTATAACGTTGTACCATATAACGTAATACGTTATGACATTATCCCTTATAACGTTGAACTACATAACGTAATACGTTTTAACGTAATAACATATAACGTTATACAATATAACACTATACCATAAACGTTATACCATATAACGTTATACTGTATAACGTAATACGTTATAACGTTATACCATATAACGTTATACCATATAACGTTATACTATATAACCTAATACGTTATAATTTTATACCATATAACGTAATACGTTATAACGTTACACCTTATAACGTTGTACTACATTACGTAATACGTTATAACGATATACCATATATCGTATTACGTTATAACGTTATGCCATATAACATAATACGTTATAACATTATACCTTATAACGTTGTACTACATAACGTAATACGTTTTAACGTTATAACATATAACGTCATACCATATAACGTTATACCATAAACGTTATACCATATAACGTTATACTATATAACGTAATACGTTATAACGTTATACCAGATAACGTTATACCATATAACGTTATACCATATGACGTAATACGTTATTACGTTATACCTTATAACGTTGTACTACATAACGTAATACGTTATAACGTTATACCATATAACGTTATACCATATAACGTAATACGTTATTACGTTATGCCTTATATCGTTGTACTACATAACGTAATACGTTATAACGATATACCATATAACGTAATACGTTATAACGTTACACCTTATAACGTTGTACTACATTACGTAATACATTATAACGATATACCATATATCGTATTACGTTATAACGTTATGCCATATAACGTAATACGTTATAACATTATAACTTATAACGTTGTACTACATAACGTAATACGTTTTAACGTTATAACATATAACGTTATACCATATAACGTAATACGTTATTACGTTATACCTTATATCGTTGTACTACATAACGTAATACGTTATAACGTTATACCATATAACGTTATACCATATAACGTAATACGTTATTACGTTATACCTTATAACGTTGTACTACATAAGGTAATACGTTATAACGTTATACCCTATAACGTTGTACTACATAACGTAATACGTTATAACGTTGTACCATATAACGTAATACGTTATAACATTATCCCTTATAACGTTGTACTACATAACGTAATACGTTTTAACGTAATAACATATAAGGTTATACAATACAACGTTATACCATATACGTTATACCATATAACGTTATACTGTATAACGTAATACGTTATTACGTTATACCTTATATCGTTGTAGTACATAACGCAATACTTTATAACCATATACCATATAACGTAATACGTTATAACGTTACACCTTATAACGTTGTACTACATTACGTAATACGTTATAACGATATACCATATATCGTATTACGTTATAACGTTATGCCGAATAACGTAATACGTTATAACATTATGCCTTATAACGTTGTACTACATAACGTAATACGTTTTAACGTTATAACATATAACGTTATACCATATAACATTATACCATAAACGTTATACCATATAACGTTATACTATATAACGTAATACGTTATAACGTTATACCTTATAACGTTGTACTACATAACGTAATACGTTTTAACGATATACCATATAACGTAATACATTATAACGTTATACCCTATAACGTTGTACTACATAACGTAATACGGTATAACGTTGTACCATATAACGTAGTACGTTATAACGTTATACCATATAACGTATTACGTTATAACGTTATACCATATAACGTAATACGTTATAACGTTATACCATATAACGTTATACTATATAACCTAATACGTTATAATTTTATACCATATAACGTAATACGTTATAACGTTATACCCTATAACGTTGTACTACATAACGTAATACGTTATAACGTTGTACCATATAACGTAATACGTTATAACATTATCCCTTATAACGTTGTACTACATAACGTAATACGTTTTAACGTAATAACATATAACGTTATACAATATAACGTTATACCATAAACGTTATACCATATAACGTTATACCGTATAACGTAATACGTTATAACGTTATACCCTATAACGTTATACCATATAACGTAATACGTTATTACGTTATACCTTATATCGTTGTACTACATAACGTAATACGTTATAACGATATACCATATAACGTAATACGTTATAACGTTACACCTTATAACGTTGTACTACATTACGTAATATGTTATAACGATATACCATATATCGTATTACGTTATAACGTTATGCCATATAACGTGATACGTTATAACATTATACCTTATAACGTTGTACTACATAACGTAATACGTTTTAACGTTATAACATATAACGTTATACCATATAACATTATACCATAAACGATATACCATATAACGTTATACTATATAACGTAATACGTTATAACGTTATACCATATAACGTTGTTCTACATAACGTAATACGTTTTAACGTAATAACATATAAGGTTATACAATACAACGTTATACCATATACGTTATACCATATAACGTTATACTGTATAACGTAATACGTTATTACGTTATACCTTATATCGTTGTACTACATAACGTAATACTTTATAACCATATACCATATAACGTAATACGTTATAACGTTACACCTTATAACGTTGTACTACATTACGTAATACGTTATAACGATATACCATATATCGTATTACGTTATAACGTTATGCCGAATAACGTAATACGTTATAACATTATGCCTTATAACGTTGTACTACATAACGTAATACGTTTTAACGTTATAACATATAACGTTATACCATATAATGTTATACCATAAACGTTATACCATATAACGTTATACTATATAACGTAATACGTTATAACGTTATACCTTATAACGTTGTACTACATAACGTAATACGTTTTAACGATATACCATATAACGTAATACGTTATAACGTTATACCCTATAACGTTGTACTACATAACGTAATACGGTATAACGTTGTACCATATAACGTAGTACGTTATAACGTTATACCATATAACGTATTACGTTATAACGTTATACCATATAACGTAATACGTTATAACGTTATACCATATAACGTTATACTATATAACCTAATACGTTATAATTTTATACCATATAACGTAATACGTTATAACGTTATACCCTATAACGTTGTACTACATAACGTAATACGTTATAACGTTGTACCATATAACGTAATACGTTATAACATTATCCCTTATAACGTTGTACTACATAACGTAATACGTTTTAACGTAATAACATATAACGTTATACAATATAACGTTATACCATAAACGTTATACCATATAACGTTATACCGTATAACGTAATACGTTATAACGTTATACCCTATAACGTTATACCATATAACGTAATACGTTATTACGTTATACCTTATATCGTTGTACTACATAACGTAATACGTTATAACGATATACCATATAACGTAATACGTTATAACGTTACACCTTATAACGTTGTACTACATTACGTAATACGTTATAACGATATACCATATATCGTATTACGTTATAACGTTATGCCATATAACGTAATACGTTATAACATTATACCTTATAACGTTGTACTACATAACGTAATACGTTTTAACGTTATAACATATAACGTTATACCATATAACATTATACCATAAACGATACACCATATAACGTTATACTATATAACGTAATACGTTATAACGTTATACCATATAACGTATTACGTTATAACGTAATACTATATAACGTAATATGTTATAACGTTATACCATATAACGTAATATGTTATAACGTTATATCTTATATCGTTGTACTACATAACGTAATACGTTATAACGTTATACCATTTAACGTAGTAATTTATAACGTTATAACATATAGCGATATAACATATAACGTAATACATTATAACGTTATACCTTATAACGTTGTACAACATAACGTATTACGTTATAACGTTGTACCATATAACGTAGTAATTTATAACGTTATACCATATAACGTTATAACATATAACGTAATACGTTATAACGTTATACCTTATAACGTTGTACTACATAACGTAATACGTTATAACGTTGTACCATATAACGAATTACGTTATAACGTTATACCATATAACGTTATACCATATAACGTAATACGTTATAACGTTATACCATATAACGTAATACGTTATAACGTTATACCTTATAACGTTGTACTACATAACGTAATACGTTATAACGTTATACCATATAACGTATTACGTTATAACGTTATACCATATAACGTTATACCATATAACGTAATACGTTATAACGTTATACCTTATAACGTTGTGCTACATAACGTAATACGTTTTAACGTTATACCATATAACGTAATACGTTATAACGTTATACTATATAACGTTGTACTACATAACGTAATACGGTATAACGTTGTACCATATAACGTAGTACGTTATAACGTTATACCGTATAACGTATTACGTTATAACGTTATAGAATATAACGTATTACGTTATAACGTTATACCATATAACGTAATACGTTATAACGTTATACCCTATAACGTTGTACTTCATAACGTAATACGTTATAACGATATGCCATATAGCGTAATACGTTATAACGTTATACCCTATAACGTTGTAATACATAACGTAATACGGTATAACGTTGTACCATATAACGTAATACGTTATAACATTATACCTTATAACGTTGTACTAGATAACGTAATACGTTTTAACGTTATAACATATAACGTTATACCATATAACGTTATACCATAAACGTTATACCATACAACGTAATAGGTTATAACGTTATACCATATAAAGTTATACTATATATCGTAATACGTTATTACCTTATACCATATAACGTTGTACTACATAACGTAATACGTTTTAACGTTATACCATATAACGTAATACGTTATAACGTTATAACTTATAACGTTGTACTACATTACGTAATACGTTATAACGATATACCATATATCGTATTACGTTATAACGTTATGCCATACAACGTAATACGTTATAACGTTATAACTTATAACGTTGTACTACATAACGTAATACGTTATAACGTTATACCATATAACGTTATAGCATATAACGTAATACGCTATAACGTTGTACCATATAACGTAGTACGTTATAACGTTATACCGTATAACGTATTACGTTATAACGTTATAGAATATAACGTATTACGTTATAACGTTATACCATATAACGTAATACGTTATAACGTTATACCCTATAACGTTGTACTTCATAACGTAATACGTTATAACGATATGCCATATAGCGTAATACGTTATAACGTTGTACCATATAACGTAGTACGTTATAACGTTATACCATATAACGTAATATGTTATAACGTTATACCTTATTACGTTGTACTACATAACGTAATACGTTATAACGTTATGCCATATAACGTATTACGTTATAACGTTATACCATATAACGTTATACCATATAACGTAATACGTTATAACGTTATACCTTATAACGTTTACTACATAACGTAATACGTTATAACGATATACCATATAACGTAATACGTTATAACGTTATACCCTATAACGTTGTACTACATAACGTAATACGGTATAACGTTACACCTTATAACGTTGTACTACATAAGGTAATACGTTATAACGTTATACCATATAACGTAATACGTTATAACGTTATACCTTATAACGTTGTACTACATAACGTAATACGTTATAACGTTATACCATATTACGTATTACGTTATAACGTTATGCCATACAACGTAATACGTTATAACGATATACCATATAACGTAATACGTTATAACGTTATACCCTATAACGTTGTACTACATAACGTAATACGGTATAACGTTGTACCATATAACGTAGTACGTTATAACGTTATACCATATAACGTTATACTATATAACCTAATACGTTATAATTTTATACCATATAACGTAATACGTTATAACGTTATACCATATAACGTTATACAATAAACGTTATACCATATAACGTAATAGGTTATAACGTTATACCATATAAAGTTATACTATATATCGTAATACGTTATTACCTTATACCTTATAACGTTGTACTACATAACGTAATACGTTTTAACGTTATACCATATAACGTAATACGTTATAACGTTATAACTTATAACGTTGTACTACATAACGTAATACGTTATAACGTTATACCATATAACGTAATATGTTATAACGTTACACCTTATAACGTTGTACTACATAAGGTAATACGTTATAACGCTATACCATATAACGTAATACGTTATAACGTTATAACTTATAACGTTGTACTACATAACGTAATACGTTATAACGTTATACCATATAACGTTATACTATATAACCTAATACGTTATAATTTTATACCATATAACGTAATACGTTATAACGTTATACCCTATAACGTTGTACTACATAACGTAATACGGTATAACGTTGTACCATATAACGTAATACGTTATAACATTATACCTTATAACATTGTACTACATAACGTAATACGTTTTAACGTTATAACATATAACGTTATACCATAAACGTTA
This sequence comes from Bombus flavifrons, assembly GCF_040668555.2. NCBI lineage: Eukaryota > Metazoa > Arthropoda > Insecta > Hymenoptera > Apidae > Bombus > Bombus flavifrons. The sequence goes on from NC_138447.1 coordinate 4,635,990, forward strand.
TACCATATAACGTTATACTATATAACGTAATACGTTATAACGTTATACTATATAACCTAATACGTTATAATTTTATACCATATAACGTAATACGTTATTACCTTATACCTTATAACGTTGTACTACATAACGTAATACGTTTTAACGTTATACCATATAACGTATTACGTTATAGCGTTATACCATATAACGTTATACCATATAACGTAATACGCTATAACTGTTTACCTTATAACGTTGTACTACATAACGTAATACGTTATAACGTTGTACCATATAACGTAGTACGTTATAACGTTATACCATATAACGCAATATGTTATAACGTTATACCTTATAACGTTGTACTACACAACGTAATACGTTATAACGTTATACCATATAACGTAATACGTTATAACGTTATACCCTATAACGTTGTACTACATAACGTAATACGGTATAACGTTGTACCATATAACGTAATACGTTATAGCATTATACCTTATAACGTTGTACTACATAACGTAATACGTTTTAACGTTATAACATATAACGTTATACCATATAACGTTATACCATAAGCGTTATACCATATAACGTAATAGGTTATAACGTTATACCATATAAAGTTATACTATATATCGTAATACGTTATCACGATATACCATATAACGTAATACGTTATAACGTTATACCCTATAACGTTGTACTACATAACGTAATACGTTTTAACGTTATAACATATAACGTTATACCATATAACGTTATGCCATAAACGTTATACCATATAACGTAATAGGTTATAACGTTATACCATATAAAGTTATACTATATATCGTAATACGTTATTACCTTATACCTTATAACGTTGTACTACATAACGTAATACGTTGTAACGTTATTCCATATAACGTAATACGTTATAACGTTATACCTTATAATGTTGTACTACATAACGTAATACGTTATAACGTTATACCATATAACGTATTACGTTATAACGTTGTGCCATACAACGTAATACGTTATAACGTTATAACTTATAACGTTGTACTACATAACGTAATACGTTATAACGTTATACCATATAACGTAATACGTTATAACGTTATACTATATAACCTAATACGTTATAATTTTATACCATATAACGTAATACGTTATTACGTTATACCTTATATCGTTGTACTACATAACGTAATACGTTTTAACGTTATACCATATAACGTAATACGTTATAACGTTATACCTTATAACGTTGTACTACATAACGTAATACGTTATAACGTTATACCATATAACGTAATACGTTATAACGTTATAACTTATGACGTTGTACTACATAACGTAATACGTTATAACGTTATACCATATAACGTTATACTATATAACCTAATACGTTATAATTTTATACCATATAACGTAATACGTTATAACGTTATACCCTATAACGTTGTACTACATAACGTAATACGGTATAACGTTGTACCATATAACGTAATACGTTATAACATTATACCTTATAACATTGTACTACATAACGTAATACGTTTTAACGTTATAACATATAACGTTATACCATAATCGTTATACCATATAACGTTATACTATATAACGTAATACGTTATTACGTTATACCTTATATCGTTGTACTACATAACGTAATACGTTTTAACGTTATACCATATAACGTAATACGTTATAACGTTATACCTTATAACGTTGTACTACATAACGTAATACGTTATAACGTCATACCATATAACGTATTACGTTATAACGTTATGCCATACAACGTAATACGTTATAACGTTATAACTTATAACGTTGTACTACATAACGTAATACGTTATAACGTTATACCATATAACGTAATACGTTATAACGTTATACTATATAACCTAATACGTTATAAATTTAAACCATATAACGTAATACGTTATTACCTTATACCTTTTAACGTTGTACTACATAACGTAATACGTTATAACGTTGTACCATATAACGTAGTACGTTATAACGTTATACCATATAACGTAATATGTTATAACGTTATACCTTATAACGTTGTACTACATAACGTAATACGTTATAACGTTATACCATATAACGTAATACGTTATAACGTTATACTATATAACCTAATACGTTATAATTTTATACCATATAAAGTAATACGTTATTACCTTATACCTTATAACGTTGTACTACATAACGTAATACGTTTTAACGTTATACCATATAACGTATTACGTTATAACGTTATACCATATAACGTTATACCATATAACGTAATACGCTATAACGGTATACCTTATAACGTTGTACTACATAACGTAATACGTTATAACGTTGTACCATATAACGTAGTACGTTATAACGTTATACCATATAACGTAATATGTTATAACGTTATACCTTATAACGTTGTACTACATAACGTAATACGTTATAACGTTATGCCATATAACGTATTACGTTATAACGTTATACCATATAACGTTATACCATATAACGTAATACGTTATAACTTTATACCTTATAACGTTGTACTACACAACGTAATACGTTATAACGTTATACCATATAACGTAATACGTTATAACGTTATACCCTATAACGTTGTACTACATAACGTAATACGGTATAACGTTGTACCATATAACGTAATACGTTATAGCATTATACCTTATAACGTTGTACTACATAACGTAATACGTTTTAACGTTATAACATATAACGTTATACCATATAACGTTATACCATAAATGTTATACCATATAACGTAATAGGTTATAACGTTATACCATATAAAGTTATACTATATATCGTAATACGTTATAACGATATACCATATAACGTAATACGTTATAACGTTATACCCTATAACGTTGTACTACATAACGTAATACGTTTTAACGTTATAACATATAACGTTATACCATATAACGTTATACCATAAACGTTATACCATATAACGTAATAGGTTATAACGTTATACCATATAAAGTTATACTATATATCGTAATACGTTATTACCTTATACCTTATAACGTTGTACTACATAACGTAATACGTTTTAACGTTATACCATATAACGTAATACGTTATAACGTTATACCTTATAACGTTGTACTACATAACGTAATACGTTATAACGTTATACCATATAACGTATTACGTTATAACGTTGTGCCATACAACGTAATACGTTATAACGTTATAACTTATAACGTTGTACTACATAACGTAATACGTTATAACGTTATACCATATAACGTAATACGTTATAACGTTATACTATATAACCTAATACGTTATAATTTTATACCATATAACGTAATACGTTATTACGTTATACCTTATATCGTTGTACTACATAACGTAATACGTTTTAACGTTATACCATATAACGTAATACGTTATAACGTTATACCTTATAACGTTGTACTACATAACGTAATACGTTATAACGTTATACCATATAACGTAATACGTTATAACGTTATAACTTATGACGTTGTACTACATAACGTAATACGTTATAACGTTATACCATATAACGTTATACTATATAACCTAATACGTTATAATTTTATACCATATAACGTAATACGTTATAACGTTATACCCTATAACGTTGTACTACATAACGTAATACGGTATAACGTTGTACCATATAACGTAATACGTTATAACATTATACCTTATAACATTGTACTACATAACGTAATACGTTTTAACGTTATAACATATAACGTTATACCATAATCGTTATACCATATAACGTTATACTATATAACGTAATACGTTATTACGTTATACCTTATATCGTTGTACTACATAACGTAATACGTTTTAACGTTATACCATATAACGTAATACGTTATAACGTTATACCTTATAACGTTGTACTACATAACGTAATACGTTATAACGTCATACCATATAACGTATTACGTTATAACGTTATGCCATACAACGTAATACGTTATAACGTTATAACTTATAACGTTGTACTACATAACGTAATACGTTATAACGTTATACCATATAACGTAATACGTTATAACGTTATACTATATAACCTAATACGTTATAAATTTAAACCATATAACGTAATACGTTATTACCTTATACCTTTTAACGTTGTACTACATAACGTAATACGTTATAACGTTGTACCATATAACGTAGTACGTTATAACGTTATACCATATAACGTAATATGTTATAACGTTATACCTTATAACGTTGTACTACATAACGTAATACGTTATAACGTTATACCATATAACGTAATACGTTATAACGTTATACTATATAACCTAATACGTTATAATTTTATACCATATAAAGTAATACGTTATTACCTTATACCTTATAACGTTGTACTACATAACGTAATACGTTTTAACGTTATACCATATAACGTATTACGTTATAACGTTATACCATATAACGTTATACCATATAACGTAATACGCTATAACGGTATACCTTATAACGTTGTACTACATAACGTAATACGTTATAACGTTGTACCATATAACGTAGTACGTTATAACGTTATACCATATAACGTAATATGTTATAACGTTATACCTTATAACGTTGTACTACATAACGTAATACGTTATAACGTTATGCCATATAACGTATTACGTTATAACGTTATACCATATAACGTTATACCATATAACGTAATACGTTATAACTTTATACCTTATAACGTTGTACTACACAACGTAATACGTTATAACGTTATACCATATAACGTAATACGTTATAACGTTATACCCTATAACGTTGTACTACATAACGTAATACGGTATAACGTTGTACCATATAACGTAATACGTTATAGCATTATACCTTATAACGTTGTACTACATAACGTAATACGTTTTAACGTTATAACATATAACGTTATACCATATAACGTTATACCATAAATGTTATACCATATAACGTAATAGGTTATAACGTTATACCATATAAAGTTATACTATATATCGTAATACGTTATAACGATATACCATATAACGTAATACGTTATAACGTTATACCCTATAACGTTGTACTACATAACGTAATACGTTTTAACGTTATAACATATAACGTTATACCATATAACGTTATACCATAAACGTTATACCATATAACGTAATAGGTTATAACGTTATACCATATAAAGTTATACTATATATCGTAATACGTTATTACCTTATACCTTATAACGTTGTACTACATAACGTAATACGTTTTAACGTTATACCATATAACGTAATACGTTATAACGTTATACCTTATAACGTTGTACTACATAACGTAATACGTTATAACGTTATACCATATAACGTATTACGTTATAACGTTGTGCCATACAACGTAATACGTTATAACGTTATAACTTATAACGTTGTACTACATAACGTAATACGTTATAACGTTATACCATATAACGTAATACGTTATAACGTTATACTATATAACCTAATACGTTATAATTTTATACCATATAACGTAATACGTTATTACGTTATACCTTATATCGTTGTACTACATAACGTAATACGTTTTAACGTTATACCATATAACGTAATACGTTATAACGTTATACCTTATAACGTTGTACTACATAACGTAATACGTTATAACGTTATACCATATAACGTAATACGTTATAACGTTATAACTTATAACGTTGTACTACATAACGTAATACGTTATAACGTTATACCATATAACGTAATACGTTATAACGTTATACCATATAACGTTATACTATATAACGTAATACGTTATAACGTTATACCATATAACGTTATACCATATAACGCATTACGTTATAACGTTATACCATATAACGTAATTCGTTATAGCCTCATACCATTTATCGATGTACTGTATAACGTAATGCGATATAACGTTATACTATATAATGTAATCCGTTATAACGTTATTATATTTAGCGTAATACGTTATAACGTTATACTATATAACGTAATTCGTTATAACATTATACTATATAACGTTATACCATATAACATTTTCCGTTATAACGTTGTACCATATACCGTAATACGTTATAGCGTCATACCGTTTATCGATGTAATGTATAACGTAATACGATATAACGTTATACTATATAATGTAATCCGTTATATCGTTGTACCATATAACGTTATACTATATAACGTAATTCGTTATAACGTTATACCATGTAATGGTATACTATATATACATTATATACGTTATAACGTTATACTATATAACGTTATACTGTATAACGTAATACGTTCTAACGTTATAGTATATAGCGTAATACGTTGCAACGTTATACCATATAACGTTATACTTTAGTATCGGAAAGTTAAGGTATAAATTTTTCCCGATTACTTACAATTTATTATTAGTAAATTGGATGTGCAGATATTAATAGGACAGAAAACGACGTTTGTTTAATCGAAACCAAATGCAATACTCGTCACAACGAATATAATACTCTCTCTCTCACCGCAACTCTAACAACTCTACAACACTAGCAACTCGATCAACTCTCACGACTCTACTCTTTAAGAACTCGATTAACTCTCACGACTCTACTCTTCGACGTCTCCATCAACTCTGCTCTTCGCAACACACTCGCTTTTCGACTCTCATACTCTGACCTCTCCGTCACCTCTCCTTGAAACCGTCTTTTGTTCTAACGCTGTTTATCGTTTTTCGCATACCTCTGCAAGAACTAGGTGACTTTAGTCGCTTAGGCGCTCTTAAATGTAAACGAAACACAGAAGGTCGACATACACGGTTTTTCTATTTTCGACCGATCTAAAATTAAACTCCTTTTATGATACTACAATACTATATAACGTAATACGTTATAACGTATTACCATATAACGTATTACGATATAACGTATTACTTTATGACGTTATACTATATAACGTAATATGTTATAACGTATTACGTTGTAACGTTATACCATATAACGTTATACTATATAACGTAATACGATATAACGTAATACGTTGTAACGTTATACTATGTAACGTTATGTGTTATAACGTATTACGTTATAACGTTGTAGTATATAACGTAATACTATATATCGTAATACGTTATAACGTTATACTATATAACGTAATACGTTATAACATTATACTATATAACATAATACGGGGACATCTGATTTGGTTTTGGGCGAAGGTAACACGTGGTTAGTGAGCGCTGTGAAAAAGTGAAGGGTGAAGAGGAAAAATGGAGGAGGAGGAGGATAAAGGGGCAAGAAGAAAGGCAAGAAGAATGGCAAGAAGAAAGGAAAGAAAAGGGTGAAAGCACGAAGGGGGGGTATAAAAAAGTGATAAAGAAGACATAAGAAAGTGTGGGACACAAAATTAGGAATGAAGAGGTTAGGTGGACAAAAGTATAAAAGGTAGCTGGATAGGAAGAAAACAGATGGTGACAAGAAGCAGGCCGATGATGACGGCCTAGGCGGGCGCGGAGGAGGAACGCAGAAACACGCTGGAAAGGTATAGCGTGACAGAGAAAGATGCAGCAATGAGAGAGGGAGGTAAAGGTGCTACGGCCTAGAAGATGGCGAAAATTGTGAGGGGGTCGGTGGTGATGGCATAACTAGTTGTGTTGATAAGAAGGGATAGGAAAGAGCAGAGAGAGAGATGGGAAAAGGAACGGGAAGAGGAGGGGGAATGGTGGAAGAAGGAGTAGTTTGTAGAGAGGAAAAGATGGGAAAAAGAGAGAGATGAGGAGAGAGAAAGATGGAAGAAAGAGAAAGATGGGATAGTGAGTGGGAAAGATAGAAAAGAGAGAAGAAAGAATTAGAGAACAGAATCAGGAGGTTTGAGGAAAAGCAGGGCAGGGTAGGAAGGGAGAGAAGGCGGAGGAACATTGTAATAAAAGGCGCGAAATGGGGGGAGGAAAGTAACAAAGGTGCAGTGACAGAATTCATAAAGGAAAATATGAGAATAGAGGTAGAAGTAGAAAGGACACAGAAAGTAAGGGTGGGAGAAAAGAATGCAATAACAATTGCGACGTTGAAATCGTGGGAGGAGAAGATGAAAGTAATGAGAGAGAGAGGTAAATTGGGGAAGGGGATATACATAGATAATGACCTAACGAAGAAAGAAAAAGAAATACAATAAAGGTTAAGAAGAATTGCTAGAGTAAGAAGGGAAAGGGGGGAATACGTAAAAATAGGTTACAAGAAGCTGAAAATAGAAGACAGATGATATAGGTGGAATGAAAGCAAGGAGAAACTAGAAGGAGAAGGAAGGAGAGAGGTGAGAGGATGAGATAAGGAGAAAGGAAGGGGGTATATAAAGGGGTTGAAAATGTGCTTCTGGAACGTCGCAGGGATAATGAACAAGAATAAAGAGGTATGGGAATATTTGAGGACATTTGACGTAATCGGTCTCACGGAAACATGAACAGAGGAAAGCAAATGGAAAAGGGTAAAACATAAACTACCCAAGGAATACGACTGGAAATGCAGGGCAGCAAGGAGAGAATGGAAAAAGGGAAGGGCAAATGGGGGTATAATAACAGACATAAACAAAAATCTGAGGGAAATAGAGTATAAGGAAATAAGTGACGACATAGTAGAAAGAAAAATAAGGTACAAGGAGAGAACCTATAGAATAGTGGTGGTTTACAATCGAGACACAAAAAGGACATGGAAAGAAATAGAGGAAAGAGTAGAGGGAAGGGAAGAGGAAGTGACGGTCATAGGAGGAGATTGGAATGCAAGAACGGGAGAAGAGGGAGGGCTGATAAGCGAGGAACTAGGAAAAGAAAAAAGCAGGAGATCAAAAGACAAGACAATAAATACGGAAGGAAGAACTCTATTAAGGTTGCTGGGTGAAAGAGGCTGGACGATAATTAATGGTCGAGACAAAGGAGATGAGTGGACCTATGTGGGGGAGAGAGGAAAATCGGTAATAGACTACGTTATTGGCAATCAGGAAGCGATAGAAGAAATAACAGACATGAAGGTAGGAAAAAGAGTAGCCGTTGGAAATAGAAATAGAGGGACCAGAGTTACAAAGAGATGAGGAAAGAAAGGAAGAAGAGAAGGAGAGAAGGGAATGGACAAAAGAAAGTGTGGGAAGATATTTAGAGGAGTGCAAAGACTGGGCAAGCAGGGGAGGAACAGTAGAGGAAATGTGGACAGAAATCAAGAAGAAGATAAACGAGGCAATACCAAAGAAGAGAGTAAGGATAAGAAAATGGAGCATAGAAGAAAAGGTATGGTACGACAAGGAGTGGAAAGAGAGGAAAAGGGAGATAAGAAGAAAAATGACAAAATTTAGGAAAGGAAAATGCAGCAGAGAAGAATTCATAGAGGAGAAGAAGGCATTTAAACAGTGGTGTAAACAAAGAAAGGAGAAGCAGGAAGAGGAAGAGATGGAGAAAATCAACAAGATCGAAACAGAGCAAGAAGCATGGAAATACATAAATATGTCGGATTATGGTTAGAATTTTGGGCGCGTAACAACTCTTCGCGTGAATTAGCCATTGTTTTACACAGCCGAGATTATATTTTACACGTATATACAAGTCTACTACAAAGATTAACAAATACTAAGTCTAGTGAATAATAAGCTTAACGAATAATAAAGTTAGTGAAATAATAAGTTGAACAAATAATAAGTCTAACAAATAATAAGTCTAATGAATAATAAGTTTAACGAACAGTAAGATTAATGAATAGTATGATTTACGAATAATAAGTTTAATGAACACTATTAACACTATTTTTGGGTTCAAACGAATCCACGGTCAGCGGGATAACTCTTTACTAAGCGTAAACTGATCTTAGGCACAGAAATACGATTGTTGAAAATGCTCGATGTGTCACTCTCCAAGGCAATCGCAAGAATGCCAGCCTCGTGGAGATTTTTCTCGCTGTACGATTGCATTTGTTTTTCTATACCCGTTTGGAAGCATCGAGAAGTTTCCAAACGCCTTTGCTAGGCAGACTCGTTGGAAGCATCGAGAAAGTTCCAAACGCCGTTGCTAGGCAGTTTCTGCCTGGAGTTTGATTATTAATACAATGTATGTCCCATTGTATCAGCACCTCCGAGGCAACATCACACGTGCCTAGGCCCGCTCCCGAGGCCGCATGCCGCCACAACCACATTTCTCGGAAAACCCATACAACCATTCCAGACCTCCGTTAAGCAAAACGTCCATCCCGTGACCGTGGCTACGTTCGGCGACCAATTGTCACCTCGAACCCAATCTCGCTATCACAAATCTCGAACAATTACAGCTATGATAAAATCTAGGCTAGAGTACTAGAAGATGTTCCCAAAATTTCCAAGGAACGGCTTCGGCTTTCCTTTCATCTCCGACAAATAAATATAGGAGAAGAAGAGAGGTTGTAGACGAAGATATAAGGGAAGAGGAGTGGAAAAATTATTTTATGGAAATGTTAGAGAGGACAGAAAGCAAAGAGGACAGAAGAACAGAAGGGCGGAGAGCGGAGGAGGAATCAAAGCAGGAGAGAGAAGACAACATAGAGAAGGAGGAGGTGATATTCCAAATAAGAAACTTGGAAGAGAAAAAAGCAACGGGGGGAGATGGTTTGGAAAACGAGGTATAGAAGTATGCGCCGAAGGAAGTGGGGAAGGCGTTATGGGAGATGTTAAGGAAAATATGGAATGGAGAGGGGATACCTGAAGACTGGAGAAAAGGCGTAATATGTCCGATTTACAAGAGGGGAGACAAGAGAGCAGTGAAGAGCTACAGAGGGGTCACGTTAATGGACACGGCATACAAGATTTATGCAGGAATTCTGGACGAGCGACTGAAGGTAGAGATCGAAGACAAGCTGGGAGAGAGTCAATTCGGGTTTAGGGAAGGAAGAGGAGTGATAGACGCAGTGTAGGTATTGAACCACATAATAGACAAACAATTGAGCGGGGAAAGAGGGAAGCTATATGCATGTTTCGCGGATCTAAAGGCAGCGTTTGATAGGGTCAACAGGAAGAAGCTGGGGGAGATAATGAGGAGAATAGGGGTTAAGGAGAAGTTAACCAGAAGGATAGAGGAGATATACGAGGAGACAAAGAACGTAGTGAGGATCAGGAACAATAACACAAAAGAGTTTTGGACAGTGAGGGGAGTGAGACAAGAGTGCCCGCTGAGCCCGACACTATTTAATATCTATGTGACACGGCTGGAAGAGGAAATAAGGAAAGGTCAAGTAGGAGGCATAGTGGTAGGAGACAGTAAGGTATGGTTACTATCATATGCAGATGACATTGTATTGATAGCAGACAGAGAAGAGGAGTTAAAGGAAATGATGAAGAGATTTAAGACGTTCCTAAAGGAAGTGGAACTGGAATTGAGCACGGAAAAGACAAAAGTAGTAGTGTTTGAAAAGAGAAGGAACAATAGGAGGCAAAGGAAATGGAGATGGGGTGAGCAAGAACTAGAAGAAGTGGATGAAATTAGGTATTTAGGGTACATACTGCAGAAAAATGAGAGTGACGAAAAGCATATTCAAGACAGGAAAAAGAGGGCAACAATTGCGATGAAGAAGACATGGAGCGTAGGAGAGAAGATATTTAAATGGGACTACAAGAGGAGAATGAGAATGTTTGGAGTACTGGTAGAGAGTGTAGCGCTGTTTGGAGTGGAGGTGTGGGGATGGAACACAGAGGAGAGACTGGACAGGGTAAAAAGGAGATACATGAGATGGATTCTAGGCTTAGACACAACAACGCCAAATTACATTCTGAGAGAGGAGTGCAAAATAGAGGAAATGAGAGAAAAGGCACTGAAGAGAGCAGTAAAGTATGAGGAGAAAGCCTTAGAATCGAAGAAGGAATTGGTAAAAGAGTGCATAAAGGAGAGAGAAAGGAATTAGGGAAAGGGCCAAGAAGGGAAAAGAGCAAGGAAAAGAAAGATGAAGTTAGAGGAGGCGAGAGAGGGAAGGACACAAGTGGAGGCAGGAGATAGACAAGAAAGGATGACAGCTAACCAAATCATAGAAGAAAGAGGGAAAAGAGAAACAGAGGAGGGGGAGAAAAGGATAAAGGAATCCAAGCAAAACAGATATTACAGAAACATAGCAAAAGAAGGGCTACCAAAGTATCTAGAAGGAAAGATGAAATGGAAGGACAGAAGTATGGTAGCAAGATTTAGATGTGGTAACGAAACCAGGGCAAGAGAACACTGGAAAGAGGAGGAAGAAAGAGGATGCAGATTATGCAAAAAAGGAGAAGAGAACTTGAAGCGCGTAGAAGAATATGAGATAACAGGAGGAGCGAGGAACATGACAGAAGTGCTAAATGAGACTGGAGAAGGACTGGCAGAACTGAAAGCGATAATAACGAAGAGAAGAGTATCAGAAGAGGGGGAGGAACGACAGGAAGGGAGCACAGCAAGGAAGCAAAAGTCAAAGACAGAATGAGCATTTAGTTATAAGCGTAGATATAAGTTAGGACATAGAGATAGAGCAAGCACGGTGCAATAGATACGCATAAGCAGTATGTAATAATAGAAGTGCTAGAGTAAGAGAAATATATGAGATGTGAGGGCATTATAAGAGATGTAAACCAAAAGTCGTCCAAAGCCAAAAGGCATGGACTAAGAATAAATAAAATAAAATAAATATACCGTAATACGTTATACGTTAATATGATATAACGTAATACTGTATAGCGTAATACGCTATACGGTAATCCGTTATAACGTGATACAACATACAGTAATACGATACAACGTAATACTGTATAGCGTAATACGTTATACGGTAATACATTATAACATAATACTACATACAGTAATACGTTATAACGCAATACTATAAACCGTAATACTATATACCGTAATGCATTTTACGCTATTACGTTATAACGCAATGCCATATACCGTAATACGTTATAACATAATTCTACACACCGTAATGCGTTACAACGTAATACTATATACCGTAAAATGTTATAACGTAATACTACATACAGTAATACGTTATATGGTAACACGTTATAATATAATATTACATACAGTAATTCGTTCTAACATAATACTGTATACCGTAATACGTCATACGGTAAGACTATATAACGTGATACTATATAGCGCAATACGTTATATCCTTATACAATATAGCGTTATACTACATATCGTAATACGTTATAACGCAATACTATATATCGTAATATGATGTAACGTTATACTATATAACGTAATACTACATAACTCGATACAATATAACGTAATTCGCTGTAGCGTAATACTATATAACATCATACGTTATAACTATATACTATGTAAAGTGATATTACATAACGTTATATGTTATCACAGTTCTGCCCGAGCAACCGAGCTAAGCGGACGTGAAAAACAGTGCTTCAGAAAAAGTGCGGCAAGTGGGGAAGAGAAAGTTACGAACGGCTACGCCCATAGCTAAATGGTGGAAACCCGTGTCATCTACTAAGAAGACTATAAGCATACCTAACATAAAAAACACATCTCACCGATAAAAATAATTAACAAAGACGAACTACTACATAAATAAAACAACAAACATATCAAAACCAAGCCAACCAATAAACCAAGAACAGGACTGTTCAGTTACAAACGAAGTTGATATGGAAACCAATAAAGAAACAACTCAACAGGATGAAAGCTGGAAGGTGGCGAGCTACAACAAAAAACGAAAAATAACAGGAAATCCAAATACAGAAAAGCAGCGATGGCTGCAAGAATTACCACTAAGAAACTCCTTCAGCTCACTTACGAAGGAAATAGACGATGACCCAGTAACCAAAAACATAACTAAATCAACGCACATTACAAAACCACCACCAATATTTGTCGAGGCCCAGATAATAGACCCGCTTATAGATCGACTAAACGATACAGTTTGGAAGGAAAATTACATAATAAAACAAACAAAACTAGAACAAGTAAAAATACAAACAAACACCCCAGAAAGTTATAAGAAAGTGATAAAAGAATTAAAAGAAAAAAATGCTATATACCACACGTACCAGCTCAACACGGAAAGGAGCTACAAAGTAGTTATAAGAAGACTACATCCAAAAACTAACACAAAAAAACTAAGTAACGAATTAGCAAAAATTGGGCATCAAACAAGAGCAATGAACAACATGACAAGATACGATACGAAGCAACCACTACCTTTATTCATAATAGAGCTGAAACCTAGCACCAACAAGACGGAAATCTACGAAATTAAACGAATTCTAAATACGATAGTAACAGTGGAACCACCACGCCACAAAAAAGATATACCACAATGCATGCGGTGTCAACAATACGGACATACTAAAAATTATTGTAACAGAAGCCCGGCATGTGTTAAATGTGCTAAAAACCATCTAACAACACACTGTCCTTACATAGGGAAAATAAACGAAGTTAAATGTTACAACTGTAATGGAAACCACCTAGCCAGCTATAAAGGATGTGAAATCAGGAAACAACTACAACGTAAACTGTTTCCACCACTTCGCAATAGATCAGTCGATAACTACCAACCACAACAAAGTACAATGGATAACGAAGCAACATTGAAAGCACAAAATGAAATAAAAGCTATAAACAGAAACACAGATCCCCAAGGAAACCGAAGCTACGCGCAAGTAACCCAAAACATTAGACAAGCAAGGCCCATAAATAATCAGAATCAAAGCAACAACACCGAAGACGCTACAAAATTCAAAGAACTACTAAAACAATCCATCAAAAACACCGAAATACTTACAAAAATGATAAGCGAACAAAGCGCAGTCCTCAGACAGCAAACGGAACAAATCACAGTCATGCTACAACTACTTACAAACATGCTGAGCAAAAAATAAGAAATAAAAATTGACATGCTTAAAATAGCAGCCTGGAACCCTAACGGCCTACAACAAAGGGCCCTAGGAACTAACATTTCTGTACAACAATAATATCGACATACTACTCGTATCAGAAACACACTTCACTACAAAAAGTTACATAAAAATACCATACTACACCATATATGATACGAAGCATCCCTCAGGAAAAGCACACGGAGGGACCGCAGTAGTAATAAAAAAACGACATTAAACATCACTTACACAGCCAAATTAGTAAGGAACATATATAAGCAACCACCGTTACTGTACAAACTAGCATCAACCATTTATGTACCGCCGCGACACAAAATTACATCACAAATGTGGGAAAAGTACTTTCAACACTTAGGTGACAAGTATATCGCAGCTGGAGACTACAACTCAAAGCACACACTATGGGGATCAAGAATCACTACACCACGAGGTAGAACCTTGGAAAACTACATTAGAAACAATAACCTCAATATATTATCCACGGGAAGACCGACATACTGGCCGACAGACCAGAGCAAAATACCTGATCTACTTGATTTTGCAGTTACAAAGGGACTAAACGCAAATAAACTAAACATAGCACCCAGCCTTGAACTTACCTCTGATCATACACCCATAATAATTACATACAGAAACAAACCAATACTTTACAGCAATTCAGAGACACTATGCAATAAAACCACCAAATGGCAAACATTTAAAGAAATAATTGAGAGCAAAATCAACTGCAACATCCCATTGAAAACACCTGAACACATCGATCAAGCAGTAACGACATTTACAGAAACTATTCAAGAAGCAGCATGGGCAACCACTATACCTGAATCAACCAACAGACAAACAAAAATAATTCCATTAGACATCCTCGAAAAAATTAGAGAAAAAAGAAAACGGCAAAAACATAGAACAAAAGAAAACAAAAAACACCTAAACAAACTTGCGAAGGAAATAAAAAACAAAATAAAAGAACACAACAACAACGAGTTCACAAAGTTCATTGAGTCACTATCTGTACACGAAAACTACAACTACTCCCTATGGAAAGCCACAAAAAAAATAAAGAAGACAATAAAAATGGTCCCAGCAATCAGAAGAGCAGATAACACACGGGCAAAAAGCAACGAAGAGCAAGCTGAAGAATTTTCCAACCACCTATGCAACACATTTACACCACATAATATCAACAACAGCAACCACAATAGTCATAGGGATGCGCTAACCACTAGTATATCAACTGACAAACACTACACCATACCTAAAACAACAGCACAAGAAATTAGAAACATAATCGAGAAAACAAAAAATAATAAAGCACCAGGAATCGACCTAATCAATGGCAAAATCTTAAAAAACCTTCCGCCAAAAGCGATAAGACAAATCACAATAATATTTTACGCAATACTAAGAATTCAATACTTTCCTAAAATTTGGAAACTGGCACAGATCATAATGTTACCTAAACCAGGCAAAGACCCACATCAAACTACATCATACAGACCAATATCATTACTTCCTGTGTTCTTTAAGATACTAGAGAAAGTAATTTACGACCACATAAAACCAATAATAAAGAAGGAAAAATTAATACCGGATCACCAATTCGGATTCAGAAACAAACACTCCACTATAGAGCAAATGCACAGACTGGTCAACAAAATAATACTAGCTCTAGAAAACAAGCAATACTGTACAGCCCTCTTTATGGACATAAAGAAAGCATTCGACAAAATAAACCACGAAAGCCTTCTACAAACAATCAGGAAACAATTCCCGGAGCAAATATACGAATTAATAAAATCCTACTTAAGCAGCAGAACCTTCGTAACAAAATCAAGGACACATACTCCGAAGTCAAAGACATCAAGGTAGGGGTCCCGCAAGGAAGCGTCTTAGGACCAATATTACACACACTATACACGGCCAACATACCAACAACTACCAATAGCAAAATACTGACATTCGCGGACGATACAGCGGTACTAGTCACGCACACTAACCCTGTAACAGCTGTCACATTACTACAAGAACATATCACAAAAATAGGAAAGTGGCTACAAGTTAAACAAATTAAAGCAAACCCCAGTAAATGCAACCATATTACATTCACACTGCGAAAACAGATACCACCAAACATCTTTCTTAACGGCACGCACATATTACAAACAGGGCAAGTCACAGAAACAGCATATCAAATCAATAACAAACAAAATACAGATGGCAAGGAGACAAATGCATTGGCTAACAAGTCGAAAATCCAAACTAAGTATAGAAAATAAATTAAAAATATACAAAATGATCATAAAACCAATCTGGACGTACGGAATATCACTATGGGGAACAGCAGCAATGAGCCATATAACCAAAACAGAGACAATGCAAGCAAAAATTCTTAGAACAATAGTAAACACCCCATGGTACGTTAGAAACGAGGACATTCGGAAAGACCTGAGAATATCAACGGTCAAGGAGGAGATTAGCAGATGTGCAAGAAGGTACAGAGAAAGAATAACAACGCACCTGAACCGGCTGCCAGCGGAAACGATCAACACATCAAGCATAGAAAGAAGACTAGAAAGGAAACACCCAACAGATCTCACAAAGGATATAACCTAACAAACACGAAGATGGTACCCCGCTGGAGGTAGCCACCCACATGATAATCAAACAGCCAAAAAATTCTACCAAATGTCCAAATCGGGCAAATTGTGAATGTAAACAACTAAATAAAAAAAGAAATATGTTATCACGTTATACTATATAATATTATACTATATAACGGTTTACAACATAACGCAATACACTATAGCGTAATACTATAAAACGTCATACTTTACAACGACTTACTACGTAACGTAATCGTACATAAAGTAATATATTATATCTTTATACTATATATCGTTTTACTACATAGCGTAATACGTAATATCCATATACTATATAGCGTTCTACTACATATCGTAATACGTTATAACGTAATACTATATAACGTCATACGGTATATCGATATACTATGTAACGTAATACTACATAACGCAGTATGTTATAACGTTATACTATATAGCGTAGTTCGTTATACCCCTATACTGTATAGCGTTATACTACATATCGTAATACATTATAGTGTCATACTGTATAACGTAATACGTTAATACGTTATAACATAATACCATATAACGTAATACTACATAACGTAATATTATATGTTATAACCTTATATTATATAACGTAATACGTTATAACGATATAGTATGTAAAGTAATACTACATAACGTAATATGTTATAATGTTATGCTATTAAACGTTATACTACATAACGTAGTACGTTATATCGTTATACTATATAATGTAATGCTATATAACGCAGTACAATATAACGTAATACTCCGTACCACAATACTATATAACGTCATACGTTATAACGATATAATATGTAACGTAATACTACTTAACGTAATACGTTATATCCCTATACTATATAGCGTTATACTACATATCGTAATATATTATAACGTCATACTGTATAACGTATTACGTTAATACGCTATATCGTAATACTATATAACGTAATACGTTATAACGTTTTACTATATATCCTGCTCCTATGTGTCTCCTAGAATATGAAATCTATCTTGTTTCTTCCGAATTAATTCTTCGACCTTTTTTGTCTCCTCTTTGTTCAAGTGTTCGAGTCATGATAATTCAATTATTTTGTCAACTCTTCTTTCTTTTGATTTTGAAATTGCATTGCACGTCATGCTAGGGAGCGAGGTGAGATTTTGAAATTCTTTAATTACCATTGTAGGTGTGGTAAATTTGTAGTCTCTCGATGTGGTATTTGTTATTCTCATATAACCTCGTCCCTTATGGTTCCTCACAACTGCTTTACCAAATTAGACTCCGTTAATTATCTCGATTTTTGGAATAAATCCCTCGTTTATCTGCGGATTTGCAATATTGATAGTACACGGTACCGAACTTCGTTTTGGCACGATTATCTTTTCTTTTGTATCGAAGGGAATATAAATATTTCGCCACTTGATATGCTTTCGCTCGTAATCCAAACGAGCCTTGCATCCTGCGAAAAATTCGGATCCTAAGATTCCGTCTTGATCGATCAGCAATGAGTCATCAACAACATGAAAAATAACTGGATGGCCCGCAACCTGTATTACTGTCTGCCCTAAGGTGACCAGACTCATTGCCGTAATTCCTCGAACTTTGATTGATTCTCGCTCGTTGATGATCGCTGAATCGGGTAAATCAGGTTTTTTAATGATATTTATCTCTGATCCGAAATCTAACAGCAAATTAGTTTTAGTTTTCAAGTTTGGGGAGACTATTCTGGCGGTTGGAGTGCTCGGGGTTTCGTTTATCTTTATCGAAACAATTCGGAAAGGTCTCCCTCCAAATCTGAATCCGATTCTTGCGCATTCTTGGTTGTTTTTCCGTGGACTTCCTTTTCTTTTAATTGTCGATTCTCCAGATATTCCATTCGTTCCCGTGCACGACTGTACGAGGATTTTATTGCAATGTGTGAAGGTTGCGGCGTCAGTCTTCTCGTTGCCGTTTGTACTCTTGGGCGATTCACAGCGTCGCTCCTTTGAGGTTCGCCCCTTGCTCTCGAAAGAGTTGGCTGGTTTCCCGGCTGCCCCGACGCGTAAGGTACAATTACCCCAACGTCTACTCTAACTTTAAATCTGTAGCAATCTTTTACCAAATGCATAGTTTTTTAACGATAATTACACGTTATAGAGTTTTGTCCCGGGTCGTTTGAACGATTCTGCGACGGCGGTACAAATCTCCGATCTTGGCGGTTATTCCCGATGTTGTTGTTATTGTTCGGGGGACGAGCGTTGTTTCGGTTGTAATTGTTCGGAGGTGTCGGACGTTGGTATCGTGTTCTGTCATTTGCCTGTTTCAATTCCCGTGTTGCTCTCACGGCTTGGAGGTACGCGTTGTCCAAGGATTGGTATCCTGCTACCTTTACTTGCAAATACACCTCGTTTGGGAGTCCCTTAACGAAAGTCTCTCTTGTATCCCAATCTATCGTATCTTGAACATCTTGGGATATGGTGCCATATTCGCATCTTTCCCCATCCATTATTGCCAGCCTGAGATTTCTGACGCGGTCCATATAATCTAATATATCTTCTCCTGGTTGTTCGAATACTGTTCCCAATTCTCTCCTATATTCGTTAACAGTTTTTCCTGGGCCGAACATGTCTTTCAATTTGTTCCCAAAATCGTTCAAACTTATTATGTGACAGTCTTCTACGGCAAGAAACGCGTGTCCGCGAAGCTTATTCATTAATAATTTTACCAATTGAGGCTCTTGATGCCTTGGAACCATATTTCGCGACCGCTGGTACCGATTCGATCGCATCTTTTAACTTAATCGGCTGGGAGTTACCTTCGATCGCTCTGGTCTCTCGCGTTGTTATCGACGATAATGTAGGTATCTCAGTTTCGTTTGTTACCTTACTTATATACGCGTTTTCCTCTAATTTAACAATTCTTAGGCTCATGTCGGTTAATACGCGAAAATGTTCATCCCATGCTTTCACCTTTTCTGACAATGTCAAGAGAGTGTCCTCATTCAGTGAGTCCCATGCGATCGACATGTTTTCTGTTTATATTTTGTCAATACTCGTAAGAACTTTAATCTTCCGTGGAGCGTATCCCACCGCTGCCACCAAAAAATTTAATCTGTATATATTGTTACGTTCTATTTAATTGCCGACGAGAAGGTAGCGTTAACTGACGTTTAATGCAACTGCCAATAAGCCTCACTTTCGGCTAACCTGCTACGTGCGGGAATACTGGCACGGGAGAGGATAAAAGTTTTTCGAAAGTAAATTTACAATATGCAATGATTTATTCAAATCTTACTCGATTTCGATATTGACAGTTGACTGACAGACTGACGGATATAAAATTCTTCGGTTGACAAAATGGTAATTCTTCGGTTGACAAAATGATGATTCTTCGGTTGACAAGATGATGATTCTTCGATAGACAAAATGATAACTTACTCTTCGATAGACATTTTTTTTTTATACGTGGAGAAATCCTCATGGACACTCTGCTGCTGCTACTTATAATCGGCGACAGCAGAGTAGTGTCGGACTCTTACCGACTAAAACTCTACACTCTACGCGTGTACAGGAGTGCTCCGGGGACCTCGATCGAATTATCTTTCCGTTGCACCCCCCTCCCGCGTCCTCATGTTCGAGCCAGTCCTAAAAGTTCCTAACTCTTAAGTTTAGCGCTAGAGGGGGCCACTGCTCCTAGCGCCATCCGCCCCTCTAGTCGCGGCCCGTTGGGACGGCGGTGAAGCGGCTCTGGGCCGCCTGACCGCCATCCCTCTCCGTCGCGTTACCCTACAAGGGTGAGAGTTCATTCTTTCTCTCTCTACCCGCTCCTTTACGAGTATAACTTGCTCGTAAAAGAGGCGGACTGCCTCGTAACTCTCCGATAGACAATTAATTAATATACTCGATAGACGAACCATAATAATTATTATTACTCGATAGACGAACGATAAATATTCTCACTGACTTCTCTGAGTCTCTACATTTATATCTGTCGGAGATGAAAAAACGCCGGGGTCTTTCTTTTGAAAACGCTTGGGAAGATCTCCAACGTTTGTTCAACTGCCGACTTTGTTTACAATTTAAAATGTCTTAATATCGTTATAAAAACATAATTAGGTAAATATAAAGACATAGTTAGATAAGTTTTCGCGAAATATAGCTTTTAGCGGCTTTAACTGCCTTTCACTTCAAATACTGTAAACACGGTTTCAAATAAATGTTTTAAATCACCTTAATTTGAAAGAAATTATCAATTTAACTTTCGCACTATGGATCGTGCAGGTCGCGGGACGTGACAATACTATATACCGTAATACGTTAAAACGTTAAAACGTAATACTATATAATGTAATATAATATAACGTGATTCAATATAACGTCATATATTATAACGTGTTATGATATAATATAACGTAACACTATATAACGTAATACTATATGATGTAATGTAATATAACACAATACAATATAACGTTATAGTATGTAACGTAATATAATATAACGTTATACAGGGTGGTCGGTAACTGGTGATACATGCGGAAAGGGGTGATTCTACGCGAAGAAAAAAGTCGAAAATATAGAATAAAATTTTTTTTATTTTTTTTTAATCTCTTTTTAATTTTTTTTTAATTTTTCCATCGAGACAATGATCTACAGTGAAATCCGTTATAACGAGACGTGATAAAGTGCACGCATACCGAACGAAAATTCAAAGTCGATTTTCTCGAAAACAAAGCCTCAAACGAAAAATTTTTATTCTATATTTTCGACTTCCTTTTTCGCGTAGAATCACCCGCTTTGCGCTTGTACCACCAGTTACCAACCACCCTGTATATGGTATATTGTAGTATAACATAACGTGATACAATATAACATAGTACAATATAATATAATACAATACATCGTAATACAATGTTACGTGATGTAGTATAACGCAATATAGCATAAAGTAATAGAATATAACATGATATCAGATGACGTTATATTATATAATATACTATTATGTAATAGAGTATATAGTGTAATATAATATTCGTATTATAATGTAACTTAAGAGAACTTAACGTAATACAATATTATATACCGTTATATAAATATAATATACCGTTGTTTATTGTTGAGGTTGATTACTTCAAAATATACTTTACACCTTTTCTTTTGTATACCCTTGACCTGGACACCGCTGTTACGGAGAATATAGAATTTAGTGAAGCAAAAGGCTAAAAACAAACAGGTTCGTATTATTGTGCCTTTGAATATAAATGTTATTTTGGATTACGATGTCTAGAAACAAAAAGGCTACAAGTGGATTGTTATTGCTGTTTCTTGTAGCCTTCAGCTAGAGTTACACACCAAGGTTAACTTTTTTGGTAATGCATTTGCTATAAATCTATGAACGTACTCGTTATCATATTCTATTGTATTGTAACAGTGAAAGAGTGAGAATATGAATCAGCATATGCTATACCTGTACTTATACCTATACTTATTTCAATATATGTTTCTATTACAAATTCATCCACTCGTTCCTCTATCAGTCGATCTCAACATTTAATATAACGCAATATAATATAACATAATACAATATAACAATATAACGTTCCTAATGGCATCCTGCTGAACTTCGTAACTTTCCATGAAATAGATACATACGTAGGCATCTTCCCTGATTTTCGATAACTTTACCATTTCAAAGAACGAAAGATGTTTGAAATTGAATCACGCTGTTTCTTAATCTCTTATGATATTTAAGTTTCGCCATTTTCTTTTTGTTATTATAAAATTGCTAAAAAATCGAATTGCAAGAAAAATATGAGCATCCCTATTTAAGTAATATTTAAATAATTTAAAAGTAGTCAATTATTCGAAAAATGAAAATAGAGACAAATGAAAGGGAATTCAAAGATCATAAATAGCTTCAATTCGTTTAACTAAGATCCTGATCATAATAATCTGCAAACACATGTTTCCTTGTAAGCCACGCGCGAAAAACAGGTTCCTTCATTCGTTTATCGTTTCGTGTTTCACTCAATTTCTATCCGGTTCACCAAAAATTATCATACTCGTCACAACTTTACGACATAGCTTTGTATCGAAAGTGATGCTACCAAAACACATAAGAAACAGCGACATCGTTAACTATTTATCGTTTCTCATACTACAGGTATCATCGATTACAGAATCGATGACGTAGACGTGAAACTCATTCGTCCTCCCCTCCCATCTATTCTTGAGTCCCCTAATTGTCTAACGAGAATCGATAGGTGAAAAAGGTGGGAGTTCGACGAAGGACAAGGCGGCACTCGAAGAATTGCCGTACATACGATCAGTTCTCCTATCGCCGCGGTCACGGCAGACACTACTATCGCGAGATGCTCGTGCTAACGTTAAAATCGTCGTTCATCCTATTCGCCGTGCTCTCGGTCGAAGCTCTTTCAATTATGAGGAAAGAACCACGCGGTCCCATCCAAGAAGCGCTGCAAAATGGTCTCGCGGCACAGTACAATCGAGAAAATTGCGTCTGGAGACGGGGAAACGATAGAGATTCCTGTCCCGATCCTGATGTTCGTGTTTTCCTTTATACGTTCCATCGACCACGACGAGAACTCGACTCTAGAGAATCCGACTGGCTGCGACAGGATTATGATCCGACCAAAGAGAACGTTCTTTTGATACACGGATACGCAGGTGCATGAATATTTTATGTTTGCTCAAATTCATTTCATTTGACGTGTTGAACTATGGAACGAGAAAAGTTGTAGTGACATTCGTTGGAGTGAATGAATTGGAATCTATCTGTTGTTTGGTGCAACCTTACATGTATCTAAATATTAGTAATTAGATATCAAAATGAGTTTATCATGGAAACTCGAAGAAGCTTCTTTTACAGCTTGAAAAGGATAAAAGAATATTTCTGATTGGATCGCTTCATGTATTTTGGTATTAGAATAAAGTTATCATGGACGTATTTGATAGCTTTTCTTAAATTTTACATAGAAGAATATTTTCTCGTCCTGATTAGAATTTGCTTCTTATTATGATTTGATACAAGAATAAAGTAATACATCGGTGCTACTGAAATCATCTCTTAACTTCTACAATAGAAAAATACCTTAATTAAATTCTACTCGTTATCTTATCTGTAACCTGATATCGGTTATTTAGAAAAACCATTCAAAACCTATAAGAAAAAATAAAATTTTTTAAATTCTTTGTTTCTCTTTTCAGGCGGTGACGACACCCTTCCTATATCCGTCCTTCGCGACGCCTACCTTCGAAACGGAAGCTACAACGTGTTCCTGGTTGACTGGGGTGCTTTGTGTGCGCCACCCTGTTACCCAGCGGCTGTATCGAACCTTCGTCCAGTAGCACGTTGCCTCGCCGGCACTTTGACCACATTACGAAACCTAGGTTTACCTATCTCGAGAACAACCTGCGTGGGACACTCGTTGGGCGCGCACATCTGTGGGATCATGGCGAACTTTCTGTTGTTCAGAATGCACCGAATAATCGGTCTGGACCCAGCGAGACCTCTTCTGCGTCCTGGATATGTAAATCGTCTGGATAGTGGGGACGCAGATTTTGTCCAAGTGATTCACACAAATGCGGGATATTATGGAGAGGGTGGTCGCATGGGACACGTGGATTTCTGCGTAAACGGTGGCAAAGTGCAACCGTACTGCGAGAACAAGCCAAATTATCAACTATGCAGCCACGTCTGGGTCGTCTGTTACATGGCGCAGAGTATCGACAACGTCGGCCAGGAGTCGATGGCTGAGCCGTGCTCAAGACGATGCCCTTCCGGACCAAGAATCGCTCTTAGAGCCGGTGAGTATGTGGCCATGGGCCAGCATACACCGGTCGGCACTAGGGGCTCCTTTTGCTTCACCAACAAATATCCACCCTATTGTCCTAAATATAGCAACGGACGTGGCGACGAGAGATGCTGCATACCCGAGGACAAACCTGTCACGTTTTAGTGACAAGAAAATCGTTGGAATACATAGGAAGGATAGAACATACAAGACTGTACGTAAAACGCGAAATAAGTAACGTAAAATGAAACGGAATTTTATATTAAGCAAAGCATTAATGGTAGTATTGATGATCGTTAAAGAAGTAGAATTATTGTCTAATATTTTCTTATTTGTACAGAAGTTGACAAGCATACCAGTATTTTTTAGATAGTACGAAGCTGTTAACCTGTTAGACGATATAATTCATCACTCGAATCCTCAATCTTGTAGACACAGTAATTTCTTTACTTAGAAATCTATTATCTTTTTACATGTCATTTTACCTCCTCTAAAAATAGATTATATCAAAACTAATTATTATATTGCAAAAACTAGAACCGCTCTACTTAGGATTGATCCGTCTTTATTAACTTTGAATTCCATGATTATAGAAAATTCAGATTAAGAAATAATCCGATCAGTAGGTTAAAAAAAAGCTTCGCATAAAATTTTTTAATCTGTTTTTATTCAACAAACTAAACGAAAAGATAGGGAACTGCATTATAAACATCGAGTTCGGTTACAGGAAACAACATTCC
Organism: Bombus flavifrons; assembly: GCF_040668555.2. Lineage (NCBI taxonomy): Eukaryota > Metazoa > Arthropoda > Insecta > Hymenoptera > Apidae > Bombus > Bombus flavifrons. The sequence goes on from NC_138447.1 coordinate 4,661,999, forward strand.
ACACGGCAAACCTTGTATGTAGTATTTTTAAAGAAATGGAGAGTGGTTGAACCACATATGCAAGTATATGGTGTAAAAACATGTGGATTGCCTTAAATTAATTCATATCGCAGGACAAGTGTAAATGGTGTCTAAATCGTACAGATACCACGTTATTTAATCGATGAAGCATACAGGTGTTTGAGGGCAAGTAGCTCTTCGTACGGTATCGCGACGCGTGTAGTCTGATTCCGGAATGTGATTGCGTATTCAAACGCGGTACGTACTGTCCGGAAAAATCTTGCGTCCGTGATCTACCGACCTATCAATCCCGTTAACCGCTCCACTGAACCTCTATAAATGTATTCATGACAATGTCCAGCGAACGGACAACCGTCTTTTTTTCGATCTGTCCTCGCGGAGCGCCGGTGTGCAATCGCTTGTTCCGATGATTTGCACGTTCGAGCAACGATCAGTCGTTTCACAGCGAAAAGTTACGTTCCATTTTACTTAATACTTTAAGTACAATAGTGGAAGAGATATAGTAGTTTCTTAAAGATATTTGTAAATCTAATTAGAAAACAAATATTTCGTTATTCGAAGATTAAGATATCTTCATTTTCTTACTACTTGGCTTTAAATCATTATTTTAAAAATTCGGATATTTGTGTTGGAATTTCGAATATAGATTTAGTTAAACTAAGGGGCCAGGTGGAAAGAATATTTATTCAAGATTTTGTCATTTACATATTTCGCCTGAGATCTTCAATTGAAAAACTGAAGTGTGAAATTGAAGATTTCATTGATCAGATCAAATGGAAGAAGAGAAAAAGTATGATGTTTAAATCAAATGGATATAATATAAGAAAAGCAATAATATAGCGATATTATAACAAAGTACAACTAAATCAGCACACGTATATAATGTTTTTTCATAGGAAATCAATGTTAGAATAATTTACACTGAACGATATTGTATAATATGTAATATAACATACGTATATAAGAAGTAAATAAAAAAACAGGACCAAACATTTCTCTATTCTCCCACAAATCAGTTGCCATAAGAAAACATACATACTTGAAACTATGTATTGTAACATACTATATCGCTAGAAAACTTAAGAAATCTGCTGTTTTTGTGCTTCTAAACTCTGACTTTTGGTCTTCATTCCGTCATCGCAGTGGTTAAATGCTCGACATTCTCACGATTCGACCAATGCACAAGAGCCTGTTGGAGTCTTTATACGATGCACAAGCAATTTCGCTGGGAAACTCGAAAGAAAGAAAAAAAAAGGGCGCATTGAGAGGAGATGTATCGTGGCACGGAAGCTCGACAAATCCAGACATCGTCGAGTAGCCGACGAACCGGCGACTTGCTGGTACAAAAGTGTTTCGGGAGACATCGATACCAGAAGATGCAGGAATCCTTGGAAAGGCGACATGTAGGCGCGACACGATTCTCGACAATAAGAACTCGTGTCTCTACAGATACTTCCTCTTGAGAATAGCGGTTTCTCCGAGATTTGCCTAATCGACTATCAAGATGTCTTTCTATCCAGAAACTTCCGCGTCTGGTCACATCAAAGAATATTGTCTTTTACAAGGCCATCTTGTTTTACACGAAATGTTCAATTTAATTCTATGAATTGTAAATAAGTGTTTTCTTCTTTTCTTCTGCGGAAGTGCACGAAAGAGCTATAATATATTTGAAATAGAAATTTAATAAAATACGATAGAATATTTATTAAAGTGATTTTCACTTAGAAAATAGTTGGCCGTAGTTGGTTATTATATTATTGTTGGTCAAAGTATTCTGTTTGAGATCGTAATATTTTTTAAAAGTTAGGAAAATAAAAGTAGGATAAAGAATGAATAATAACGGAATGTAAATGTCTTGTGTAAATGGCAATTTATTACAACTATAAGTTGAATGCAAGTAAAAAAAATCATTGATCAACCTTAAACTACGTATCTTAAGTAACGACATTATTGACAAAAATATTTTGGTATTTCAACGTTCGCAGTGTACAAAATTTATAGATAAAATTACATAATATACACGGATTTAATTACATATATAAATATAGCATTTGTAATTCTAGCAAACTTCATTTGCTCCTCGCATTTGGAGCATATTAAGGAACCATGTATATCTTTTATATCTTATAGTAATTGTATTTTATAAGGCACTAGATTGTACTTATTTACAATAGCGTGATGTTCACGATGTTAGGCACCTACTTCTAGCACTTAACCTTATTCGAAGAGCGTAGATCTTGAATTATATTGATGTTCGAAAAAATTCATCTAATTTTGTATCGTAAAGACTTCCTTGTTTGTTTATTCTTTATAAAAAAAAATTCATTTAATCGATGTATCGCAAGCACAAGGAAATCTTTAGCGTCAAAAATTTATTTAAAATATCTTTGGTCCTTTATCAACAATTTAACGAGAATATACAAATAAATGGAAATTTAAGTATACCTTGCTATTTACATCTCGGAAAGACATTATAATTTTTTTAGCAATCTATATATCTATCAGAAACGTAGATCTTTTTTATATCTTCATGGAATTCCAAATTCCGATTAGATGTTATACCTAATGAAATTACACAACTTGGAATTTTCCTCTCCATATTGGAGTTTTCTTTCTACATTTAACAAAATCTTTGGTTCATCGTCAATGTTTCGAATGGATAATCCTCTATCATCTTGTTTCACACAACCGAAAAATTATTGTACACACCGAACAAATCAGTAATTTCTTTCCTAATGATATTTCGAAAATTGCTCCACCGATTGATAGGGCAATTTCGCAAAATCTGAATGCACCGCCAAAGATGGGTAAAACAGTCGAAGATAATACGCGGGAAAATTTAAATCGTTGAGTCTAGGCGACGAACACGAGGACGACGTGGTTACCATAGAAGACGAGTATTGCGGGGAAGAATCGACCCATGGTCTGTGCAATCTTGGCTGTGTATCGCGATCGACATTTCTAAGTGGTGAATTTCGATGAATAGTTGGGGGAAGAGGTGGACTTATTCCTCCGCAGCTACTAACACCGCTGTCATCTAAACTTCCTGTCTCACTGGAGGCTGTTTTTGGTCTCTGATTGGCGATATCCGGATGATTCAATGGTTTATTTGACTCTGATTCTAAAGACATATTCTCATCGTCGTCATCCAGGCGATTCAATCTTTCTGCCTCCGACTGGAATTTCCTCTTGCAACGTGATTGACCACAGTCTCGAAATCCCTTCGCGAAGGGATTGTTGTTGATCTTTAGTTTTGTGATGTTCTCGTTCTAAAAACAGAAAGGTACAAAAAGGTTTCTAGAAAAATTACATGAGTTCGATATACGCAGGTATGTATATACATACGATTTTATGTAAAATTATTGAAACTACTGTGCATTGGAATTATAAATAAGTTTATATGAATATTTTACTTGATAGGCGGTTACAGCGATGAACTGTGTTTCATTGAACTTGAACGCTGATGCTGGATGAGAGTACAGATCGCTCAATCTAGTTGCGTCATCGGAACGAATTATCCATATCCGCGGAATATACTTGTGCATGGATGTCAGAACAACCTGAAAACAAGAATATACTTACTCAACAAATTGTGTTTCAATTGTTTAAAAATCTAGCAACATAGAAATGATATTGTATTGTTTATTAATTCAAAATAAATGACACATCGTTTATTCGATACACTCGATACATTCTGCGATTATTGTATAGCAAGAACAACGCAAACGCTAGTGGAGATTCCCGCTTTTTTTTGTCGTAAAGAAGAAGGGATTCCCTTCATTCGACCAGTTTACAGCGGAGAGAATTTTATTAAATTCGTAATTAGTTTGAAGAATCCGCTAAAAGGGCGCCGCTTCGTCGAGATAAGTTGGCGCCTTGCTAAGGATGCCGACGACGGTGGGGACAGACGCGATTCTTGAAAACCAGACTGGCCCTTCAACCTTCTCGGAATCACACGCACTCGACCTATCCATGAACCACAAAGCTGCATAATAGCACTTCGATTACTCTAGCGTTACTTCATTGTATCTCCCTAATTCTATTATCATAGCTCCTTCGTTTCTTAATTTCCAAGCTACACCGATCACTGGATTTAACCTATTCACCTTCTTCCAATACAAAATTCTTTGCAATGAAGCAAAGTTTAAAATAATTTTAACAAAATAAAATATCTCCATCTGTTAACATTATAACATTAAACAAAGTAACACATATTTTTTAAATTTTTACAAAAAGAAACCTCCATGCTGCATACAATCAGAGTATCAAATGCGAAAAGCGAAATGACAGAAAAATGTTAGTGAATTCATGAACCTTGAAATGACGAAATCTTGAAAAACTGGCCGTTCGTCAAAGAAAGTCCGCGTGCAAGAGAAACCTCTTCGTTTTAATAATCGCTCCTCAGGTACTGAAAGCGACGCAGATCCGCAGAAATAATTTTCGGGATATTGGTGAAAAATTGAAAGAAATGACAAGGGGCGCCATGGATGTGCCAGCTGCCAAGACTCGTTCTGTTGAGGCATAAACAAACCTACTCGCCGAGAGAAAGGGAGGTATATCGATTACAGGGTGTCGTGGAGCGTGTTAATCTTCGTTCTTCACGGACAACGACTGAAACCAACGTACCCAGCACCATTTTGAGTAGCTTAAATTTCTAGAAGGTAGGTGCACGCAGCGTCTTCCTTTTTCCCTTCGAGATTCTAATCCCAATCCTGGCTTCCGTGCGGAACCTAGTCAGGAACCTAGTTTGATCACCTTACCTGGTTAACAGGGACCCCTGTTATTTAGCTGATCTAATGCATTAGGAAAGGGATATGATTTGACTCAGGCCGAAGAAGAAAAAGGTGGACGATGTACATTTAACTGGATGTAGATCTGTGGAATATTAATATTTTGTATCGATAGAAAGATTTGACGAAATAAACGAAGTAAGAATGAAAAGAGAAGTCGATAAATTTGAATATATTTGAAGTGCAAGTATTAGCAATAAAATATCGCAACGAAAAAGATAACTGAGGAAAGGTACATGATAGAATAATATTAATATTTTTCTTTTTTTGTTCTTTATAAATACATATAAAGGATAGCAGAAATATTGTCGCGTGTTGTTAAAGAGAAATAAATATCGAAAGAACGATCCGTGGAGAAAAAGTTAGGAGCTAATTGACGGTAAACGAAGTATCGCTTGGAATTCTTTAACTGGAGGTTGCCTTTTTTTCCAGTGGGCCCTAATCGGAAGTGAAACGAGTAGCTAAGAGGGTGGATCCGTGTGTGGCGACCTCCCGCATACGGTTCGAGCAACGAGGCAAGCCGTAGGCAAAAGTCGAAACCAGAGACGCGGAAAGAAAGAAAAAGAAGAAATATTTAAGGACACGCTGGCCTGTCCAAACACGGGACATCTAGATAAATGGAATACCGCTACCATTCGGTTTCCTTTCCCGGACTTCCGTCAAGCCTTTTCTCAAAAGACATTCTTTTTAATCAAAAAGCAAAGAGTCGGAGAATACATCAACACATCCAATAATTAATTTCTCTGACTTCTAGTCAACAAATATTTTTGAAATCAATTACATAATGAAAGAATTCATATTCATTTCTCACAAATATGTAGATACTATTTAAAGTTTCGTTTAATTATAATAAATTGTTATAATTAATAGATAAAAATGGTACTCACATTATTCCTGGGATCAACAGCGTTGTTAGTCAGCTTTAGTTTGTCGAACTTAAGCGAATGCTGCATCCAGTGCGTACCGGTTGCCGGACTATCCGGATGCAAGTAAATTCTTCGATCGATTCGTGGTTGAGGTTCGGCTGGACCGGCCGACGTCCATCCTCTTGCATTCCCACAAGTCTTCTCCAATCCGCCACCGCTGCCGACGTACTTGTGCCGACGATCGGACGCCGGCTCCACTTCGAGAAGAACGCAATAACGAGCACGAGGCTCTAATCCCGTAATTGCCAGCTGAATCGACGGGAACATTCGCCTGTAACGAAACCACAAAGAATTCGCTTTAATAATTTGGATTTCTCAAAAAATTATCGTTCATTAAAAAAACTATTAACCCTTTGCACTCGAGGAATTTTTCGGCCGGGCGTAGCAGTTATTCCGGATGATTTAGCGTATACGTGACGCGTGTCTTACAGCTAGTGTAAAATGATTTCATATACAAATTAACTTACAAAAACATTATATTCTAATAATTTATCTATATTTACATCTTTGAAAATATGATTTTGTAATATTAATTTCTGTATTTTTTGTATGATAACTTATAAATCATTCACCAAGTTGCATTCTTGATATAATTAATCTCATTTTTCAACAGTTCAAAATCAAGTTCATCTTCATTTGAGCCAATTTCACTTTCGAAAACCACTTTTTTAAGGTTTCTAAACTATAATACTTTTGCCATGATCGTCGAATCCGAACTAACGTTGGAGGCGTTGTTTCAATACCAAAGTTGAACTATAGTTTCCGAGGGATATGGAATTAAATATTTTATTTCCGTTTTAAAATCTAACACTTTACACTTCCTAACAAAGAACACAAAGAGCTAAGGAACCAATTTACGAACCAATATTGCACTCTCATCGATTGGAGATGTCGAAATCTAGCATAAACAGAGACTATCGCCTCTCGCTCGCCACTGGAGTTACAGCACGGAATGCCATGGTGACTGAAAGTCGCCTCTCGAGTACAAAGGGTTAAAAATTAGAATGACGAAGGATTATTAATTAAATGTAAATAGGCGTATAAATCCAACTTATTATCAACCTAAATAACCCACGTCGTGACATTGTCATTCAAAAAACACATTAAGATTCACTCACATTTCGGACATCCCCTAAATAAATAATAGACCAAGACTTCGAACTAAATAGTAGCTGTAAAGTTGTTTCATCGGCACCATAAGTGCTTTGGGAGGCATGGAGTTTAACTTTTCAACGTTGTTCACGATAAGTCAAGTAAGCTTTTTGCACACAGGTAACATAAGTAAACCACAGGAGAACGAAGGGACAGAATATTCTCGGTCATTAACGTGCCGACGATGAGTGGGCGTCGCCGAAGCAACTACTCGAGCTGCTTTTACTTCCTGCGACTTTTTAAAACATCACGACCACTATCTTTCGATCTTAACTGCAAGTTTTCTCCCTCGTGTAAACATTTCAAACTCGCGGATAATCCCGAGAGTAAACCACCGAAACTCAATCTGCGGTGATTCGGGCTGTTTGCATACCTAATTGCAGTTTTTGAGCCGTTCCTTTGTTCGCACATTTTTTTATTCACTTCTACCGAAGTTTATGATTGTATAATTTTATGTTATGAATACGATTTTATTATTTCTCTTCCATTTTCTCTACGAAATTATCAAAGAAATTTAACAATTTTTTAACTACCTTTAGCAGTTAATATTGCGCAGGTGAACAAAAGTATGTTAAACTTGTGAAAGGTTCATTTTAACCTTCGATTACAATGGTACTTCACTGTTTAGTACTTCAAAGTTAAAGCTACGGGAGATACGTATCTGAACTAATGGACACAATTAGCAGTGGAAAATTCAACTTGTACCCATTTTCGAAATTACTACTTGATCCTTTACATTTGTGACATATTTGAAGACTTAAAAGAAAGATCGTATAAAAACGTATCCTCCTTATGAGTCTAAGTCAGAGAACAAAGATAGCGAGTAATACAAAACTATAAAGACAATGCATAGTTATAATAAGAAAATCCCAATGAATCATCTCATTGGTATTTCCAATTTTCTATCACCAAATTTATTATTATTAAACAATTATTCATCGATTGATTTCAAGTTGAAATGATATATTCTCAAGATCGACGCCATGCTCAGTGTCGTTGAATCCACTAAAAGTGGCGCCCTTATAAGTGGAGGATTACACCGTCGCGACGTCTGCTGGAAGACCCGTGCGCCAATGATTCGAACGTCTGGTCCTTTTAAAAAGCCTCTCGACATTATCGAACAACCAGATAATGCTGTTAATAGCGCGATATAACAACGAGTGCAGAACGGTAGCACGCGCCCCGCTTTTCTTTCATCTCGCAGATTAGATGAATCGAAAGTCACGTGGTACAATTTGAACTTCGTTAGACTTTATAGCCGAACGGTAGCTCGAATTATAAATATACCTTCACCTACGTTATCGATTCAGTTTCTTTAAATCGCGCAACTTTGATAAAAATATGAGAAGGACTTTAAAAAATATTAGCAGAGATTTCATTCGTTCACTTAATATTGTATTATAAGCATGCTTTGGTTATTTTATATACATTTTTAAATTTCATAGATTTAAATACATAAAATACTCGAAGGATAGTATTCGCTACAACGTTCAGTGGGAGAAAGAAATCTCTACTGAACTCCTATTCTTTAATTCACAAAAATGTAAACATTCGCGATGTCCTACTTAGACATTTTTTTTTTATTTATTAAAATTTACAATCAATTCTCGCATTGAGAATTTTCAGTAATCTACTTAGAAATTGACACGAATTTTCCAAAAAATCCAATATACTTTTCCTCGATATCATACATAAGACGTTTCTTTAGCATTAATTTCGGTCAGCTTTTCTTCTAGCCCCGGCGACTACCATAAACTCGTAAGCCCATAAAGATGCTCGTAGCGGATCAGTAACAGGCGAATCACAGCAAAACGTGAAATTAATTATCTCCGCTTTAGAAGAGCAGACCCTTGTTGCAAGGGAAAAAGAGAAGGATAGGAAGAAGTAGAGAAAACGAGCCGAACTTCGGGATTACTTTTGGAACGCACGTTTTCTCCGGTAAACCTATTCATCGGTTTTGACGCAAGGATGCTAACAGCAAGAGGCCAAGGTGGTAGTCAAAAGAAGAGGAGGATAACCGATCATGGAAAACAAAACGAATCGAAGACCGCTAGAAGGGAACGAAGAGAACAAACGAGTCAATCGTGTCACGGAATACTGATTGGTGCATATGAGGCCTGTAACGGAGTGCACGTGGTTGGCACGTGGTGTTCTCGCTAAGCAAGAATTGTAGCTAGGGACCGGAAGTCACGGATATGAGGACGGACAAACACCTTTGTAACTATTGTAGAATCCCGACCGCCCACGGATCGTCTTGTGACCAGTCATTTCTTTTATCTTGTTTCTCCATGGAGTACTGCTTTTTGCAATAGAAGACAAAATCAAAGATACGAATTTTTAAACATCCCTGCTTCGATTAAGGCAAGATATTTTTATTCGTCATGGAGAATGTACAATAAAACTTCATTTATTTAAGCCTGTCAAGGAACGAAAGTTGATGTATAAGAGATCACTAATTCTTCTTATTGTAGAACTCGAATAGTTCACATTAAAATTCGGATAGGAATTCATATTCATAAATGTTGTTTCAAAATTGGAAATTTGAATCCGTTACATTTCTAAAGGATTAATAGTTGGTCCATACAAAGTAGCAATAGGATAGACGGAAAAATTGGTTACGGAATTTTAATAAAAGAATTTCTCCAAATAATCTTCGACGTCAAAGTTATTTGCTAAAACTTTAAAATGAATTTCGTACGCATACATAAGCCGAGAAAAGCTTATTTACATTTCGTAACATATAGGTATTCCAGATGACCGGATGTTACGAAATATTTGAAGAATCTTGTCGCATTCACATCACGTTGGCGTTTCCCTCCCCTTTCATTTCCGCGTTCACGAAACGAAGCCATCTGACTGACATCAGCGAAATATCTAGCACGAGAGACAACGCAATATTCCCAGTAATCTTATCATAGATACGCCTGAGTATCTGAAAAGGAGTGACTGGTAGCTCGATCATTTCCGCCATAGAACGGCCGGAAGTGTGATTCGTCCTACATCCGTCCGGTTTATACGACTTTTCTCGCAAAATCTACCTTCGTAGAACTATTCGGAGATCGGTGTCATTGATAAACATGGACACGTCGTCACGACCTTACTTTTACGACCTTTCCTGACTACCTTCCGTGGAACTAATCGGCCTGTCGTCGCTTAGAAGCGTTCCTCCTTAAAAGCGTCCACTTCCCTATTGTAACCGATACTATGCGTATAGTACGAAAACTGCATTCGAACAATTTGACTCATCGTGAAAACTTGAGATCTTATCAAGATTGAATCTGATGAAATCTCAAAGTATAGAAGTCTAGATTTTTAATTTCCGACAAATTTTTAAGTCCCTAAACAGCATACGGCTTACAAAGTGAAGTAAAAACCAACAAGAAAATGTTTGTTAGTAAATGGAAACTGTGATGACCATGGAAACAATCGGAGGATAGGTCACATTTTTTCAGGTGGAGACGGTAAAGGTTTCGACAGAGACGGAGGGTGTGGTCACATGGCGCCTGACGGGCCATTTCAACCCCAATGGAATCCAAGGTAAAAAGTCTCAGTAATATATGTCAAGAAAAGAAAAAAATATTGTTATATCCTCATTTCCACTTTCAAATAATTATTAATTTTTACCATATTTATACGAATATTCGGTACGCTAATATTAAATTATTAAACGTATAATTATTGAAAATCATAGTCTGTACACTCACCGACCCCCCTTCGTAATCACCATCTCTGTGGTCTCGGCATGGAATTGCTGCCACAATTGCCGATTTTGCAATTCAATTTTCACTTCCGAAGGCAGAGGAGGTCCTCCACCTAAACACGGTAACGTCCACATGTTTGGATTTGGTATATCCTCTGAAAGACATCCAAATAAAGCTTTTATTAATTTATTGAATTCAATCTGGATTTATCAATCTTCTCAGATCTTGATTTTCCTTTCCATTTTCTCAACCCTCGTTTCTTAAATAAATTATACTAAACTTGTGGTACATTTTTCATAACGTATATCTATGAGTATCTTCATAATTCAGACATCGTCGATCAGAAATAAAATTAACAACAAACTCAGACTACCTCTACCGTAAATCGGCAAGAATCGGGTCCTTCAGGGTTCGTCGGCTTTCTCAACCAGAATTCCCATGAATCTACGGGACCATGACTCTCGTAAGAGACAAAAGAAAACAAATAACCAAAGCAACGTCATTACGGACAGACCAAAAAGGACGATATTTTCGTAGTGAAAAACGCGAAACGAACCGTTCACGCAAAAAGAAGAGGCGGAAAGGAACAAAAAAAAAAGGAAAACAGTAGAATCTTCAACAAAATCATTATCCTTGCAATCTTTTCCACCTAGATACTGGATCAGCGAGAGAGGGACAAGAAATTGCGCGGATGAGGTAACTCGAATGCCAGGAAGAACACCTTTTCCAAGTGGATCTATAGAAGCGTCGTCGCCTGGCCGCATGAGCGATTCACCCTGCACTTGTCTCGCGGTTCTGCGGTCGAGGCATTAGACCCGGCCAGGATAATTGCGGGCATCGGCTCATCTTCTTTCTCTTCCTACTGAGAGGACATCGGTACCGAGCCGTTGTATAGCACAGATAACGATTGTCCGCTCGACCGAAAGTCGGCGCCTTTCATCTTGGCCCCTAGAGGAACTCCCGCGGATCTATGTCGCCTCCGCGGATAACTTGACGCGTATTATACACACCCTCTTCGCACAAGGTATTCGTCCCCGTTTCTCGACACGTGAGAAACGACGAAATTGAAGAATTCGCGATTATATACGAAGGTGAACGATGGAGATCGAGATGTTTAAGCGGTTCGCGACTGCATTCCGCGCGACTTTAATTGGATGAATTGGAGAGATTGACATAGGAGGTCGGTCTCGAGATTGGATGGGGGCAAGAGAAAGAATTTTTTGAATTTACGGTGAGGATTACTTTTGACGTCGGAATTCGTTTTTGGTCGTTAGTATTGTTGTGAGAATGTCCGTAGACATTAATGTGTGGAATGAATATCTTTTTTATTTACTCTGGTTACAACATCCACGTTAAAATAAGATTTCGGCAATAACATAAATGGAGAGACTTTTCGGGGAATGATTAACGAAAATATCAGAAATAATCGGTCAGAAATGACAACCAGAATTTGTTGGCTTTACATACAACTCGTGAAAGTTAGAGAAAGATCAAACAAGATGTACAAACATTACAATACAAATAGGATTGTGAGATGATACTCTTTACAATTCGCAGTATCGAACGGTACTGAAGATTATATTCTTAAAAAGTACAGTGATAAAAGTTTAATCAGTCTCAAAGAAGTACATACATAACTACTATATAATAAAGATTCGATCAACATCAAATGTCAAATTTTAATACGAAATTTCTAATATCGAAGCAAAATTGACACAATTCATACAGTTAGAAATATCTATATCAATCTGCATTTGTCGCAACGTAAAATTATGAAAATAAAAATATTTTCGCTAACCTGGTCTATGTCGTCGAAGAGCTAGCTGCTGTTGACGGAAGAGCATCTGTTGATGTTGTATCAGTTGTAGCTGCAATTCCATTGGCATAGTTATCATCGAATTCATTTTTCGATCGATGAAAGTATATCATTTAACCGCACGATGTCACCAAAACACAACAACTCGTACAAATATCTATTCGAGCCAAGTCCTCCGCATTGAAGCTTAGCAACGACTGAAGATGCGTTTCGGAATTGCACACGACTCCGTTGCAGCAATCCATCACTGCATTCGACGGTTCCCTCTGCCATTGGTCGGTGCTCTTTTCCCACCACAACAGTGCCGCGCCCACGCTGATCCCATTGGTCGATGCAATTCCAACTTGGCTACAACTTGGCTGCGAAACATATCTATACATATACTACTACAATACAATCGTGTGTTAGATTAGTGAATCGAAATGAACGTCAAATATAACGTACACAAAATGAGATTTAATATAAAGAATTGTACAAAAATTAATTTTCGAAGTGAGGGTTTAGAACCATAAAACAAAAAAGTATCTAAACTCACTTAAATTAAAATTTCTCTCGTGTAGATGTTTCCATATGAATCTTTTTCACTGTTTGATTGAACTACTTGAAATAGATTGTCCTTTTTAAAATGTAGATTCGATCCTTTTTTATCTATTAAGTTATACGGATGCCAAAATGATCAATTTCATATTCAATAAAATTTCATAATTTTAGTAGCAGGATATAATCAGTGTTCAATCATTCTAAATGTTTATATCCAATATAGATCAGTTTGGCTTCTGTTGTGTGACTCGATTAATCTACATAGATATATCGGCGTATTAACTATACAATAAGTAATAAACAAACAAAAATTTCCTTATTACTCAAGTCGCACCATCATCGAAGAAAGGTTTTCACATTTTACGATAAAAAAATAAATATAATCAATCAATTCTGTTCAGGAAGCATTCAAGATTCCCAAGAGAAAAATATCATACGGCATGCGCGAGTCCGCGTGAGATCGCGCGTCGGATTTACGCGGTCGATCGGCGCATTTGAAACTTCCGAGTGAATCGCTGTGTTAGCACACGATCGCATTAAGGAACGATGCACACCCGAGTCGTTAGGTACAAGAGAACGGAGGAATCGTCACCATAAATTACGGAATCCGGGCGAGCAGACGGCCGTTAATAGTTTGTTCTCGAGTCTCGGCGACGAGACGTAGTGAGAAGATAAAATCAAGAATCCGTCCGCGGTGCGTCGGCGGTCAAAGAGGAACGGAACGAAACGGAGAGCCGCGAGATACAAATCTACGCTTTTCTCGCTCCCTTATGTGCCCTTTTTCTCCTCCACCACCGCTCTTGCCTCTGTCGTCGCTTTGCTTTTTTTCTTTACAGCATAGAAAGCGTCCCCTCACCGCCTACGACGCCGGTCATCGCACCATTGTAGTGGGTTCCGAATTGTGGATTAACTGTAAGCGATACCCACAACAAAGCGCGCACGCTTTCACCTGACAGCTCCAGCTACCTGTAGTCCTCCTATTTTATGGCAGTATTGTAATGTCTCTCGATCGTGTCATCGTAACCGCTTCGAGTATCACCGAGTTCGAACTCCAACTTGTCAGACTCCTGGGAACGCTTACCATCGGTGGATATAAATCAACATATTTTCTTCGTCTTTACTCTCTTGCTCCTTTTTCGATGAAATCGAAAGTCTAACTCATATTATGTAATTGATTATACTTGGTGATTGCATGTAACAGGATTAAATTCTGGTCCTCTAAACTGGAAAGTCAGTGAATGATGTCATTCGATATTTTATTATTTCTCCTCTTATTAATTTCTTTTTTTATTTGAATTTAAGAAGAAGATAAGTGCTTTGAAGTTTCAGGGTACTCCAAACTTTAACTGTATATAATATTTAAAATAGGGAAAAAATTCTTAATAAAGAAAGCCAGAGAATACTTCGGTAAAGAGTTGCAGCTGTTTTCGAAAAGGGATAGAAATTCGTTCTGCTGGGAACTACAGTTTATCTAACAACGAAATGTTTTCTTGCAAACCAACAGATGCTACAAGTTTTCTTCGTGCATTTCTTTCCTTTAAAAGATAAACGCGAAATTTATTTAACATTTTCCTTCCATAAAACAATGCTCGTATATTTATACGATACTTGCTATTAATTCTTGAATATAAAATATTAAAATATTTAATCTATTAGGATGTACTTCATAATTTAATTATATGTATATCGATCTTTACTGGTGCTCACCATCTGGGGAATTAAGTAAACGATAGTATTACTATCACCACGAGAAATACTGTAATCTCTATTCGGTAATAAAGTTTCACGCCTGCTAGCAGATCAGTTTCAAGTTTCGTCAGCAGGCGGTCTCTGAGAATTTTACGTCCTTTCGGTATTCAACCGTTTTCTCTTCGGCGATTAGGTAGACTTAACGCTCTATTCATCGTTTTCCTTTTAATCCTAAATACCTAATTAGGCTCAATCGTCGCTATCCTAAAAGGAACTTATATTCCTAAAAAGAAATTTGGTAAATAAAAGTAAGAAACACATGTTCATCCAGATTGAAAATATAAATATGACGTTAAAATAATAATAAAGCATTTTTATATTCTTTTATAAAATTCAAGTATACAAATTGTAATAAATTCTCATAGGTCTCTATTTCGATCAATTAGCTTCTTATAATTCATCGTTGTTTTTTATAAATATTTTCATAAATATTTCACGTAAATCTACGGAAACCTGTAATCTGGAGAGGATTGAAGTGCTAGAAGCTTGGAACGGAGGAAAGAGGTACGACTAAGCACGGGAAAGTGTGTATGGAGAAGCCGACAAATAGGTTTTACGGCTCACTTCCTGTCCGTCGCACGCGACAGTTATGCGCCCCATAATAAGACGGTGGTTACTTTCTGAGACAGCTTCAATTACAAGCGAAAAAGTAAAATCGTAATTCACGTCCCGCCGATGCCGCATGTTTCTCTTTCATAATGTACAAAAAATACATAAAATATAAAAATATAAATGATATCCTCATGAAGCGTGTTTTACGATGTTCATACACCCAATTAGAGAGACATTAATATGAAATTACTTCTTGAAATTTAAATTTATATTGAATTTGATTTGAATTGAATTTAAATCTAAATTCCTTTGATTCACAAATACATGGATTACTTAATCATTATATTAACAAGCAAGAAATAATTTTAACATTGAAACGATTAAGCTTCTTTTTTCAGACGACTAGATTTATAGAGCTTTTTAACATCGCGTTGAAATATTTTTCGTCTAAGATTTTCTACTGCAGAAACCTTTGAAGGGAGAGATAAACAGAAGGAAGAAGAGTAAGTAGACTCTCTATCTTATGGCGTTAAAGGACGAAAACGAGAACCTTCGTTCTGGAGTGGCCACTTTGCTGCGAATGTTTGTGAACTCGAACGGAAGTCTTGTTCGATCATCTGACAAACTATTCACTTATTTATTTGTTACCACCAAATCCTTGACCAAAATCACAAGTGTCGCAGAACATGTTCCGACGCTAGGGAAAAGTTTCAAACTAAACAATTCTTCAAACATATACAAGATGGTTGGTAACTGGTGGTGGTACAAGCAGAAAGGGGGCGATTCTACGCGAAAAAAGAAGTCGAAAATATAGAATAAAAATTTTTCGTTTGAGGTTTTGTTTTCGAGAAAATCGACTTTGAATTTTCGCTCGGTACGCGTGCACTTTATCGCGTCTCGTTATAACGGATCTCACTGTAGATCGTTGTCTCGATGGAAAAATTAAAAAAAAAAATTTTTTTTAAATGTTTATTCTGTATTTTCGACTTCTTTTTTCGCGTAGAATCACCTCCTTTCCGCTTGTACCACCAGTTACCAACCACCCTGTATAAATCTTATCTTCAAGGAGAAAAGAAGGACACACGACATCGAACCTTGTAACATGTGTTTCGCAAAAATCTCCGAATCACCAAATTTCAAATCACCACATATCAAATAAACTTTCAGATAAGTTATACCTGTTAGTAGAAACAGTTAGAAGCTGTTGTTATTTCAGGACAGTTGAGAATAAACACATATGAGACAAGAATTTTCTGCTCCTCGATATACAACAAGATAACATGACATATTGTAGATGTTGCGTAGAACGCGACGAAACATCTGTGCCTCTTCGCTTACAACCGATATAATTTTATCTGAGTTTTTCTTATATAAAGTTAATCTTTTGTAACATTTTTAGTAATCAATTACTTAATGTAAACGCGAACCTTGGTATTTGTTCTTTTAAACTAATTTGAAAGGTGAACCCTGTAAAGGTAGCAAACGAAAATCCTCCAAAATAATTTTACTTGTAATTGTCCGCGAAATCATTAAAAACTTTTCGTAGGCAATACGCCAGTATGAACGCGAGGAAAGTTAATTTCTGAACCATCGCGAAGAGGACATAAAGTAGCGTTTCCGGATGGATTTTCGCGCGTGGGCACCGGCACGCTTTGAAGACTCGCGTCTGTGCGCTTCCTCCTTACATCTTCGCGCGTTCTTTTCGCGTTAGCCAACTGCGATTCGCACGTCCGACTAGCGTGAAGTTTCGTCATCGCGTTAAAATAATTCGTTAAACAAAAATGTCTTGAATTTGAAATTACTTCAGTACTATCGTGTTTAATATTAAATAAACATATATAAAGGTAAAAAGTTTTTTTTTAAAAGGCAAGAAAAAAAGAGTTTAAAGTAGGAAAAATTTAAATTAGGGAGCTATCTAAAATTTTTAACACAACTTTTAAATATCTTTCTTCAAATTTTATTTGTATTTATACATTTGTTATCCAATTTATCTTAAAAGAGTCGTACACAAACTATCAATCGCTGTTTACAACATCCTATGATACTATATTGTAATGTGATAAAGTATCTTGCAATTGACTCGTACCGTGAGTGCATACAATTCAGATGTTATTTTCAATAACTTCTTCAGTGAATCAGTAAAAACAGCTGATCGAAATGTGATAAGCATAATTTGCGTTACACAATTTAAATATTTTTTATACATTCATTTTTATCTTACCTACGCTTGCCGTGGGAAGAAAATGATTTTATAAAGAAGTTTCACATGTCGCGCTTACCAAAAACTGTCACTGAAAGAGTTCGCAAAGAGTAATGTTGATTATAGTATGAAATCGAAATAAAACGATCATTTTAAATTTGTGAGCGACTGAGATTCGATCGATTTCTTCTTTAAGTAGTCACAGCATTATTATATTCGCGATCTCACAAAGCATTTTGATGTAACATATTGAGAATGCATCATTCGCAACTGTAATAAATTAAACGTTAATACGAATACTTTTTTTAGCATTACGCAAATAAAAACTATATCACATAACGTAAAGGACTACTTTGCGTAAGTAGGTACATAGGGGTGTGTGTGTGTGTGTGTGTGTGTGTGTGTATATAGAAATCTCTGATGAACAGATACTTTTGAAATCGTTGATCCATTGGTCAAATCTTAATTCATTGTCTACCAAATCGTCATTTATAAATGTATGTCGTATCAAAGTCCGTCATCTTCTAGATTTCCATTCATAATTCTACCGGCTAACTATTACATGATGGGAGTTTTTCACGCTGATTAAGAAAAATCGAACGAGGCAACTGAAAACTGGTTTCGTTAAGTTTTCAGTCTTAATGCTATCACTCTGTACAAGTATAAATAAATATTCACGTGAGCACGCACACACAGGACATGTATGAGATACATAAGTACGTACAATAATAAGTATGTACAATATTTGTTGTATTAATGCGGAAGTTCACAATTGTAGTAGACTATGTTCATTTCAACTAACTTTGGGAGAACCAGCTTGAAAGTATCGAATAACAGACAGTCAAAGGATCTTCAATGATTTCAATCGAATTACCCTGAACATGATATTTTATGATATTATAAAACTACATCACTTAATCTAATGTTAAGAATTATATACAACACATCTCGAATATTTTTACTCAAATCAGTCGAGGATGAAAGCAAATTGAACAAAAACGAATATTTATAATTGTTCCCCAATTTAAATAAAGTTATGTAAAGTAAATAATTAATAATGGCACAAACTTGAAACTATGCTCAACGATACCCGAATAACTTTAATTCAAACTAGAAATAAAGAATTGTGGGGCAAGTCCACTTTGACTGTGAAATTATTGTATATAATATGTATAATATATGTATACCTACATCTATAACCTAATTACTAAATCTCACTAAATATATTGGTTCGTAATGAAAATCACAACATTGCTTTATTGTTACAGACAAGGATAATGATTTACCATTCCCATGATAGTCATTAAAAAACGATAATCAATGATACTATAAATATTTAGAATTAACATTAAAAAATAATAACCCTCAATTCTGAGAATCAAGATTGTGTAATCCTTGCCAGCAACGTGTCCTTACAATAATGAAATCCTGCGAATCGATATCCAAAAAGTCTATTAAAACACAATATGGAAATTCGATATTACGATAATTAAAATTTAACAGCAATAGCATTACAAAAATGTAGTTTGTACGCATACCTTTTTATGTACAATGAAAATACATACATACGACAATTTAACATTTAATCTTTATGTTTTTGTACAAATAAACCTCCTTCGATAAAAAGCAGTATTTATATGAAATTTTCTGCAATTTCTTGTAATTTCTAAAAAAAATTAAGTTATGTAATTAATATAGGATGAACACTATAGATTTATGAAAATTATGAAAATTTAAGATATATACTGATTTGAATTATATATTACTGGCATTCAGTTGCATACGTAAACTGAAAGAAATACACGTAAAAAAATTTTTTTTAACAATTTTCTTCTAATTTGAGCGTATATTTTTACGCGTAATAACAATCTCTTGAAATAATACAGTCAAAACCTGTCCTAAATATTATTAACATAAAAAATAAAAACTTTTAAGGCTTTCTTCACGCTCGTTATTTTTTATACTATAACAATTATTATACTATTTATAACAATAAAAAAATATTTACTATTCAATACAGATTAATCAACGAATAAAACTAAAGATATATATAAATAGAAATTTTTATACACAATAATTTTATACACAATCTCTATTAAAGTCAATATAAAGATATGACATCGATATAAAAAACATTATAAATACTGCCGACAATTCCTACATATTTTATAAAAGTACCCTTTTCATATTATTTAATGCTAACACATATTTCAAAATTTTAATTTACAATTAAAATTCTATGATAAAGCATGCACAACCAAATTTTGTTGTGAAAACAGTATTTAAAGAACTGAAATACTTTGGTGCTTCCTTATGTATGCAAATGAAAGCTAAAACATAAAAGCTGAAACATAAAAGAAGATCTGAGTAAAGTTAATTTTATAGCAAAATATTCCTCTGAAAATTTACAAAGTGCGATTACAACAAATATGCAAAGAGTTTATTATAGCATCTCTCTGATGTTTTACTTTACATTTTAAGGGATACTTGATAATATTGATATACATCACACGAGTTTTGAATAATTTATAATATGGTTTTTGTAATTTGTTTAATCAAGCAAGTAGCAACATATATATTATTAGTGTGCATACTTCTCAATATTATAATTTACATGAATCTAAATTATAGATACAATCTCATATATTTCAAATGCTTTGAAGAGGTTGTAAGATATAATTGAATTAGGAAAATGATTGTAACTTTTTTATTTTGGCAAACTGTTATTCATGATTGCAAAAATTAGCACTTTAAACACATCCAGTAAGTAATAATTTATTATTACTTAATATTGTACAATCATTTTCTGTGCCAACTTTATTTCATAAAAATGAACCACTCTAAAGGCTATAAACAGAAGTAATTAAACTGAATTGTGAATTGGTTTGACTAGATTAAAAAAAATGGGAAAAACAAGAAGAAAGAACGATTGAGTTTTCATTCAAAGAAGATTCCACTTATGTCAAATATCTAATAATATATATATAAAATACAATATATTAATAAATAATATATAATATATTTGCCAATTTTTCTTCTATTCATCCTATTAATAGCCAACAAACATAAAAAAATAAGACACTGTTTGGGATTTATCATTTTAAAACATCACAAGTTTGCTGCAAAAGCAATTAAAATAATGAATAATAAGAAAAAGTATAACTTAACTTCATAAATATTTTCATTACATTTAAAACAAAGTACTTCAGTGGTAGTTTCATCTATAATTTTTCTATTCTTCAATAATATTAATTTTTATAATTGGATGTTTAATAATTATCTTTTCCCAGTAAATAATGACTCTATAATTAGATATTTATCATATGTTAAAAGAATTACAAAACTAAAAGCAATTTAAAACAACAATAAAATTTTCTAATATTTAAATAAAATCTTTAAATGTTTAAATACATATTTTAAAATAAACTTTTCGTGAAACAATAAAATTTTATGCAACTTTTTTAAAGCACGAAAATCTTTTTTTAATATCTATAGTAAACCTTGGAACTTTAAAAGCTTCGGAAACATAATTTCATTTATACATTATAAAAATTGGAAGAAGCATTTACATTTATATGATTAAATCACTATAACTGATATCTCTAAGATTTAAAAGCACTCTATTGACTCTAAACTTAGCATTTGTTGTTTCCTCTTTATAAGTTTGTCAGATTACCTACCACTTTGTATAATTAACATCATCTTTGTGTATAAGTTATTGTGTCTCAGAAAGGAATTATTAACTACGCTAAGTACTATACATAACGTAATTTTTTGACCATTAAAAACAAATTAAAAATTATATAAGTACTTAAAAGATTTGAAAATATTTAAGTGTTTACAATGTTTCAAAAGTATACACTGTTATTTGTAATTCTTACAGCTTGTTACGCATAATAATACACAATGCAGCAATTTCCGCCATTCCGTACAATTACTCTAATTACAAATACGCATGTTTATAAATTTACGAAGTATTAAACAACTTTATCATATAAGAGCTTCGTATTATTAAAGCTCACTTATTGTAAATAGTCATATTAAGAAAAAATGAAATATTTTGTAATATCCCTTCTGTAATTATTCATGCCTATCAAGCTGTTTATAACTGTAACCAACATATTATTTTTTTACGATATTACAGAATAACAAATTAGTTAGTAATCATAGTGTATCTATTCGCTTTTAAATTCTTATTCCCTTTTACTTATAATTTTGTACGTTATTATATAAAAAAATTCTATGTATTGTACTTTTCATAATTGTTTCAGAAATTTTAACTTTATGAAGAAAATGTTCTGGGCCTACGTAAGAAAAACGTCGTGAAAGAAGGTCAAGATTCGTATATTAATCTCTGATAATGTGGAAATATCTCCCATGTTGGAAGATGTAAACCAAATTCTAAGGCCACCAAAACAGCAAATTCTGATGTAATTAAATCCTTGCGGTTTAGGCGAAATACACTTTCAATTCTCTGTAAATCGCATAAAACTTTAATCCAAAAGTATTCCCCATATAATATTGATTCACATAATAATATAATATATTGATATCAAATGTTTAAATATGAAATAAATACCTCTATTAATGATTTGAGGACATCACCCTTAACATCATTCAATTTTGCTGCAAGAAGCAAACATGCACCAGCACATAATTTCCGCGTTTGTTTCGTAACAACATTTCGAAGAATAAGTTTTTCAAAGTATACATAAGCCATTGCTACTGTTAGGAGATCAATACCATATTCCATTTTTGCTATTTTCCTCATTTCTCGTTTTAAACTATAGGTATATATCATTGTAATATATAAATAAATATAACATAAAAAGTACTACATACTTATAGATAACGTCATATTTTTTAATACTAACCTTCTTAATTTACTCAAAGTAAGTTGTATATGCGGAAATTTTTCTTTAAATTTGTCATTCAATTCTTTTTTTAAGTCAGATGGTCTTACATAATCGATAACTGATGCCTATATAAAAAATGAAAGATAAGTAATTACAAAAAAATATATTATTGTACATTATATAACAAGCTTATAAAATATGTATATATACCATGTATGATGTAAATGTAAGCAGTGTTCTATGCTTTCCAGCTATGAGTTCCGGATCATCCAACAAATTAGGATTGTATTGTAATGATTGCTCATCCCAATCATAAGCTATAATTACAAAAAGAAATATTTCATAATCATATATTATTTTGTTTACTACTTCAAATGATTTATACATTATACCTTTAGAATCAGTATTAAAAGATAGTGGTGGAGATTCGGGCGTTAAATGCTGAGTACGATATGTAGCTGTATCATATGATAGACACCTGGAAAAGGTTTCAATGTACAAAGCACAGCATGGAAAAATAACAAACACGTATAATTTGTTATAACCTCCAAATATTTTATACATAATACGGCATAATAAATCTAAGAATAACTAATAAAAATTAATTAACATATATGCGTTAAAAATGATTATATGTATACATATAAATGAAAATGTACATGATATGTATATTAATGATGATACGCAAATATTTTATCTATTCACCAATTCTAAAATGAAAGTTTCTATTTTTATTAAAGATATAATATTCACACAAAAGTAATTACTTTTCATTAACAATAGCAATACAAATTCAATTATCACTCAAATAAAAATTTTTTTTCTATATGTATAATAAACATATTTTTTTATTTGAAACTAATCATACAAATCCTGTATTATAATATATGTGCTATGTATTTAGTGTTGAAAAAAATATACATAGTTATATATTAATAAGAATTGTCTATGCCAAATTAATTAACAATATAAATTATAATTCATATTTTCTACTGTATACAATTGTAATATAAATCTTTTTTTAGTACAATATGCTTATATGTTTTACCATTTAGAGTGATCCACATTCCATGTAATAGTTTTTGTCCTGCAAAATATGGTTGAAAAGTTTCATTACAAGACAAAAAAAAAATGGTGCAATGCATATTCTGTGAGAATATATAAGTGAAATATGGAAGATGAATGAAAATATGTGAAACAGGAAATATATAAAAATACTATATTATATGGAAAATTTTTTCAAAATTATGTAATATAATATTACAAAATATTTGTACTTACGAAATGGGGATAAAATACTAGACAAAAGTGAAAATATATTAAGTAATTACACAAAATAAATACCTTGAAACTACAGGATGTTTATTAGGTATAAGTTCTATTGCCTCATTATCACTAAAATGTAACTTCTTGTCCTTTTGAAACTGTCTAGATGGGACAAGCAACTGCCCATAAGATATTTCCTAAAAATATTCAAAATTTAAGGAATTTGAAGTTATAAGTTCATTGCATATAGAAGGTGATCTTGTTAGTTAACAAAGGCAGTGTTGCAAATCAGACTGTGAATGACATTCTCCAATATCAGCTTCTTATAACAGATCATATAAAACAATATAATATTATCACTATAATAACAATGCTTTTGAATTAACTAGTAAAAGAGTCACCCTGTATTATTTAATTAAATACCTGGCCGTCTTTAGCACGCTCTATTCCCAATAAACCAAAAGGGTCAATATTATCATTAATTGCTGATAATGGTCTCTGTGAAGATATATTTTTTCTTCGTCCTGTATCTTTACGTAATTCAGACCTACAAGAAGAAAAGATCTATAGTTATACTATACTACAAGAAATATTATGTATTTTAAATATAGCATTATTCAATTTTTATTATAATTATCTTACCAACTAGATCTTTGTCCTTTATTATATGGAAGAGCAGAAAATACTAGAAATGGCACACGTTTATTAGAAACCAAAACCAATCTATCATCTCCAAACTTATAACCATTTACAGGTCGTTGCATTAAACGCAATTCTCTTGTAACTTCTGGTATTATGCCACTATTTGCAGAACCAGATTGTATATTATTTGATGTCTTTGATTTTGATTTTGAGGATTGTGGTTTTGAACGTAAAGAACCAATACTTTCATTGGAACTGTTATATTGATGCTTTATATCTTCCGAAAGAGTTGATGTTTGATGAGTTATACGCTTTTTATATTGTAAAGAACCAACTCGCCTTTCAGGTAAAGAATATTCACTGCCAGTTGTGCCAGTACTAAGAAACAGAAATAAATACCTTATATTTTCTATTCCTAATAATATATGAATATTGCACAAAATGTTATTACTGAATGAATATTACATGGAATATAGATTTTATTAGTTCTAAATCTATCATCTGATGTACATAAATGTTAATTTTATATGTAGAGAAAGTTATAATAATTTTAAATGAACTACAACATTGAACATTTGGTACTTTGGCTTTATACTATTGGATCATATCATTCCAGTATATAACTTATTTAATATTATTTTGGAAAATAAGGCAAATACTAGTTAAATGTGCTGCTCTCTCTATATATCCTTATGTTGTATCTTTTACATTCTTCTTATCTTTTTCTTATCTTTAATGAATATATTTCCTACTTGTTTTATAAAATCAATAAAATCAATACTGATATAGATTACTACCAATGTACAAAACATTAAAAATGATAAAAATGAAAGACATGTTATTAAGTATATTACAAAATATATAACATATTGAATATAGAATATTAACTGTAATAATTGTAAGAAATAGCTATGTAATAAAAAAGAAGATTATTTTGATAAAAGCATTGTATATTACATAACTTTTAATAGAATTCTAATTTGTTATTTAAAATTTATTCTTTAATTGCATAGATATAGATAATAATCATAAAAAATGAAAATTATAATAATTATAAATTTTATTAGAAATGAATAATTATATCAATTGATATTATTCTAGTTATATAAAACGATTTATTTAATTCAATAAGGGTATATAATAAAATCAACAATTTAATTATTTATATGTAAGAAGGTTTATGTAATATTTATGAACAACTCTAAGTAGTATTTATCTTACTTATTATCTCATAAAGAACATCAAAACAACTGAAGGAAATCTTTATAATATAAACAATCGATGATTTAGTTTCTGTAAATACACACACCTCACATAACAAACTGCGAAATTACAAAAAATCAAGCCTAAAGCTAATATCTTTGGTAAGGTGAAACAGAGTATAGGTTACATTTAAAGAAATTCAAGCAATTGTTTACCGTTCTCTGAATGAACTATGAAATCCAGTAGAGAGCTGTGGATAATTTCTTTCTTGTTCTAAGAATACAGCTACTGCTGCTTTTGCAGGAGTCAGTATCCCGTCAGAATTTGAACTAAATGAATTGTGTTCACCACTTTTTGGCACTAATTGCGGAGAGCTTGTTTGCTTTGCAGATGAGGATATTAAATGCTCTTCTGTAGAGTCATCGACAACTTCTTCAGTAGAAACAGTCAAATCAGCCTGACGAACTTCAACCTGATGAGCCTGACTATCACTCAGGGTACGTGCATGAGCAACACTATTCCGCGATAGAACAGCTAATTTGGTATCGCGGTGGCTGCCATCGAGAGAAATATTCGAAAGAAATGTTAGGGCGGCCAACCTTCTGCGTGAATGATTCTTTTTTAAGGCTGCTGCCATTCCACGGTTGACCGTATCGATAGACCGGTATTACCGAGTACCAACGTAAACGACCAGGAAAGAGACGGACACTCGACAAGGATTCTTTTGTCAAACGAGGACAACTACTAGGATCACAATTCATTATCACCGCTCGTACACTTAGTCCTGACATTTTCCATTAATGTGCTCACACAGCGCACGTAGATACGTGAACCGGTGTCACTCATCATCGTACTGATTCCTCTCATAAGATTAAAAAACAAATCCTGCTACCAATAAAACAATCTTCCTTCCTACTACGCAACACTGCAACCCATTCCCTTGTCGGCTGAGTATAGTACCCTCTACTTTCTTCTGCGACTGCGCGTTTTCTCACATGTGTTAATATCGAAATATATTGACGAATTTTCTAGAAACGTTATACTTTTCTTTAACAAGATTTTTCTTTTTTTCTCTTCTTCTTTAAAGAGAAACAAAAAATTATTGTTGTCATACATTTTATGAATTTTATAAAACTTCATCATGCACATTATTTTAGGAGGTTAATCACTAGGCTGCCTCTGTAATCTCTATTTATTCCAATGTTTATGGAATTTTATTTCTATGTTTCCACTACTGTATTGAATATTAAAACTAACAGATGAAGATGCTGATTTTGTAAATATAATTACCTCTTATTTCATTGCTTTTATACAGAAAATTTAGTTCATTGTGTTATGCAGCTGTTTCAGTGGTATTGGATATTGATATTGTCATTCAGAAAAATGAAATGTCTAACGCATTAGAAAAAAGATGAAACTGGTTGAATGCTTGTATCTTTGTAGAAACCACAGTCCTCTGTGGTAAAAATCATGCCTTTCCTATATAGTAACTGACAAAGCTGATTAATTTCGACTACATATTTTTAAATTAAGAAACATGACGAAAAAAAGCTACGTATAAAGCTATTTCTAGCTTGAAACCGAAGCCTACTTATCATTTATTTATATTAATCCCATAATCAAGGTACAGTGCACATTTTAATCAGTCAATTACAATTGACTTGAAAGACAGATGTCCTCATACATGTTCAATATTTATGAAACCTTCGACTAAAAATGACTGAAATCAATGAAAGTTACGGAGGAAGTACAGAATCAATATAGGATACACCTGGCATACAGATGCAATTTTTTTTCGTGTCATGTCGTGTCTCGTGTCCTACATTTTGGGAATCAAGACTGTCACGAAGATGGTTCACGAGTTCACGAGTCACGGGTCACCTGACCTGATTGACCGCTGTGCCATTTTCGAGTCACATGCGACATTCGATTATAGTAAATACTTAATCATATTATGTCATACATAGTAAATAGTTAATCAATGATTTCATAATAAAATTTTGTTTTAATTCCAACCACTACAAACGTTTTAATAATATTCTACACTGAATCGAAAACACTGGGAACGATAATAAAATGGTAAGAGAACTCTGCAGCCCTGGAAGCATGACACAAAGGTATATTGAGTGATGGATCTATACTATACTTAGTCAATGTCAATACGTATATGTATTATCAGATATTATACATAATTGACAAAACTGAACATTTCTTCTCACTAATTAAATTGAAAATGTTTGTAATGTAACATAAAATAATCTATTATAAATATATAAATAATTTGTTAAGACAAAATTTTTTAATATTCGCAGATGTAAAATATCTTTTTGCTATTATTAACGTTTACTGCATACTTTTAATTAGATAAAACAACAAGTACATATTGCACGTCAAAAAAAAAAAATGATAAATGATAACGACTCTGTTATTAATAATAAAATCGTTATTAAAACGTCTTAAATGTCATTACAAATACTAATGCTATTTGTTAAAACTTATTGCATATAAGCAAAATTGAAAATAATTATAATTGCAATTTCTGGCGGTATTATTAATTAAGGATTCTAAACTTACTGAACTGATCCAGAATATAAGTAATATTTATATATATCGTATGTAAATATATTATAAACCTATGCATAAATAAATTTATATTAAGTAACTGTACAATATACAAGTTAACTCATTGCAATATTAGATGCAAAAGAAACTAATTTAATTAATATAAAAAAGTTAATCTTATACAAGATGTAGGTGTCATCAAGTTATATATTTTATCATATTAAATAAACTAAAAGACTAGCAATGAGAAAACAAATATTATGTTACAGTATTTATTTGAATTTACGGAAATAATTTTAATATTTTATGATTTTTCAACATTTATCTATGTGTGTGTGTATGTGTTGCATTACTGATTAAGAAATTCTAAAACTGAAATAAATATTTAATTACTGCAATAACTTTCAAATTTGTATATACTTGATTCTTTTAAGCATTTAACAATTTATAACATAAAATGATTTCAATGTATTTTATGAAATTTATGTGAAATGACACAAAAAGTGATGTTTATCATTAGTAGTATTTTAAAATAGCTAATACAGAAACTTTTTCCATTTATACAACTTCGATTGTTCATATGATCCTAGAATTTTGTAAACAATGTGACAATTATTCAAATAATATTACAAACTAATTTCTACAAGCAACAATATTCATACATTTATCAATAATTATAAAGAAATTTATATTTAATTTACACAATAATAGAAAATTCCGTAAACTCTGAAATAATCTAAAAGGACATTGCAACGAGAATAACATCCAATCATTTTAAATATACAAAGCCATCCACACTGTATCATCAAAATAAATAATTTCATCAGTTTCTTTCGATGATCAAACAGATAATTAACAATCATAGTATTTATTGCTATGATTGCTTCTGCTAAATATAGATTTAGTATCCATAACTAAATGTCCAGGCTAGAGCATAAAAATCCTAGAATGGTTATAGATGCTGCCACCGGGTTGACATAGGACTACTTGAAGATTCAATAGCCCTTGATATGGATTCATATAGCCCATGCCCTAACCACATTTGATTCAGTTGCCTGTATTTATCATGACACAGTCGAAGTGGATTCCCTCTTCGTAAACCTTGATCTGTTTCCCCATATTCGTCCAAGTAAGGCGGACAAGCAAACGATCCTCGATTCGAGATTCTTAGGAAAAGAATTTCACACTCTCGTATTCGTAAGAATAATCCTACTCCAGCTCCACATTTACTTGCGTGATATGTGCACGCACCGACCAGTGCATCGTTCAATTCAAATTGACAACAATAACTTTGAGAACATAACATTTCGCCACATACTAGGCACAGCGTCGGTGTTTTAGAATCTTCACGAACGCTATTTGGGCACGTAAACGACGATATCATGTTTATCAACTCACTATAATCTTCTGGAAGCTCCACTAATCTGTTAACTTTCAAAGGTTCTTTTATTATTGTGACTGTACTAGCACCAGATAGATGCATTTGAACAGTGGGATGACTTTTCCAAATATTTATTAATTTTATAATTATATCTAAATTTGGCTTTACTAATTCATCACATGTTGTCGGTAATCCCAAATATGCACAGATATTTTCATATGTAGCTCCATCTACTTTAGTTAGTTCTTCTGGTGCTGGAACATCACATATGTAATGAAAATAGAGAGCACAACATCTAAGAAAAGGCAAAGAAGCATTTGTGACTCGTCTCCATATATTAGCAACTACCTGACTGCCAACATTAATGTTTAAAACTTGAGCCAATGTTAAGATAGATTCGGAGAATGTATTTTCAGTTGTCTCTGGGTTATCTACATCCATCTCTTCATTAAAATCTGATGTTAATAATATTTTTACTATTAGGGATATAAATATAAGCTGCAAGGCATAAAATTCAAATATTCCACCAGTAATAATTGATGGTATAGCCTTAAAGCTTGTACAAAAAAGACTAGGAAATGAATTAATTAAAGGAATAAGCACTCCAAATGGATCCCAATCGAAAATACTTGGGCCTTCAGGTGAAGTTTTTAACAATAGAGTTAAAAGAGAAATTGCATTATTTTGGATAATATCCCTATCTGTCCATGTCACTTTTGTACTAGTACGTAATTGACATTTAGATCCCAATACAGCAGAAATTCTTGCAAGTCCTTCTAGACTGTCTCTTTGTCTAGATGACAAAGCACCTAATAAAGGTTTGTTCATGTCACGGAGAAGAAATTCTATAGCGTGAATACTGTATGCTGTTGATTTCCATGCTAATAATGGTACTCTTTCATCATCTTCATCTGGTTCGGTGCCAAATTCTTTTGTGTATATTGCTTGTGCAAAATGTTGAATTGTAGATATTAAATTTTCTGAAATGGATGGACCAGTTTGATTATAATTTAACTCAAACATATTTTCTACATTTCCAAGTTGATTACGAATAGCTTGTATATGACATGGAACTGGCATTATGCAATACCGACATGTCGGATCGTGTTCGTCTTGAATACATTTTGGTTTATGTAAATTTTCACTTAATCCACATCTAACTTGCATTGTAATACTTAAAGCCTCCAACCATGTACGAAAATCAAGTTCAGGTTGATTTTGAGGAGTTGGTTGTAATGTTCTTAAAGCTGGTAAAAGAGGTAAGATAGTGTTACTGAGACATTCGCAAAGTGGACAAAGATATTCATGTTTCTCCACATCAAAACTTGCCGGTTGTCGCAAACGGAATGGTCTTCTATTTTCTTTTGCAAGAACATTGTTAAAATATTCTTGCCAACAATTAACATGCATTACATGACCACAAGTACCAATATGTGGTGATGCACCAAGCTTTGCAGAAAGATATAATGGATCAGGTTCATTAGTATTAGCCCTGTGTTGACAGAGAACTGTAGATTGTTGAATAAATGCAGCTAACACCATTGCTTGACCAGCTGCTGTTACAATTTGATCTTCCTGACACAAAATACAAGTTTTATAAGTTTCTTCACCAGATATTCTGGATGTTTGTCCAATACCAACAGCAACAGGTATTTTTTGAGGGCATTTTTTTGAATTCATACTAGAATCTTGGTCATTAGATTTATTCACATCTAAAGCTGCCTCTTCAAATAATTCAGCATTCTTTTTCATAAAATGTTTCTGCATAGCAGCCATTTGTGCCATTATTCTTGCTCGTTTTTCTGCTGCCATTTTTGTTCTCCATTCTTTATCAGTTTCAACATTTTCTGTACGTGATGCAGTAGGTGTTGTACTAACATCCATTGGAGTATTACCAGCAACTTCTCTGTATTTTGTTAAAATCCATGTTAATAAATCTTTATGAGCTTCTATACGTGGAGTACTAGATAAACCTTCTAACAATTTATAGATTTTCCACTTTGCAGCCCTTGTTGTAAAAGCAAAAAAAGGATAATAACCAGATTCTTGTTCTTGAAGAGCATACCCAATAAGATGTAAAATTTTATGTACTTGTGATTCTGAAAATCTACGAGGTTTACAATTAAGTGCTCTTTCTAATACAATTTGCATAATATGTAACATAACGTCACATTGTAATAAATTAGTTACTAAACTAAATACTTCTGTTAATTTAGGAAGTTTAGGAGGTGGACAACATTGTAATTCTCCTAAAGCTTTTCTTCGTTTTCGTTGTGTTTCTTCAGAGTTACTTACTTCCTCTTTTGTATAATGATAAAAGAATACATTATATTCCGAATATAAGTGAGGTTTTAGTTCATATACACCTTTCCCTCCTGATACTTGTGAAGGTTTTTTAAAATCTGCAATATCTTGTATTACCTTTTCCATTTCAGTTTCCAAATATGTATCATCTGATAATGTTTTACTAAGCTCTGAATGAGAAAGAGGTTTAATACATAATTGTTGAATGATTTCTTTTTTCAAAATATCATCAGCAGTAACTTGTCCAACTCCAAGTACATATCTTTCTCCTATTATTGTTATAAGTAATCCTAGAAATTCTTCAACTAAAGTTTGTCTGATACTTTCATCTTCAAGATATTTGACAGCATTTACATCAAAGTCTGAACTTGCCCATTGTAAAAGATTAAATTTATTTAAAACATGGATCAAAAATTCATTACTTTCTATTAAAGATGCTCCAGCTTGAAGCAAGATAATATCTCTGTCTAACATTTCTGAACGGCATTTAACATTGTGATAAAAATATAACTGATTCAACAATGAATATCCATTCCTTTTCCACATACCACTATGTACTTGCGCAATCATTACTTGAGTTGCTAATACCGGTTCTATGATCTGTTCTAATGTTGGCTTTGTATGATTGATAAACTCTGCACACTGAAAATGTAAGTCATGCATTTCAAGATATGGAAAAAGACCTGCTAAAAATCTGGAAAGTGGGAGATGTATAGATACTGGTTCAGATGATACATCATATTGGAGACACGTTGCACTATGATCTGCTAATTCTCTCACTTGAGGTGGACCAATCTCATGTCCTGGCTGTTCATATAGCTTTCTTAAAACTAACCGAAAAGCTTTTATTAGGACAATTTGATCTGAACCACACCATTGTAATGCAAGACTAATAACTGTAGATAGTCTAATATGTAAATTAAATGCAGATTCCCACTCAGGTTCATATTCCATATGCTGACCAACTTGTCTCACTACAGAATCCATGCATTGCATACTGCTAAGTAATGTGAGCAAAAGTGAAAGTCCTTGTAAAAAGCTTTTTCTTAATTCATCAGTCCAAACATCTGGTTTGGAGCTTAGTAAATATCGTAAATCTTGGAGCATATATAGAGCTCTTTTAAATGAAGTATTAGGAGTATCTCTTTCAAATTCCAACTTTCCTGCTGCATTACATCTTCGTGAACTTTCCGAAATAAACGTGTTTAATAAGATAAACAGTACATCATGATGTGCAATAAGATGGTGCGCTAATGTTGGAACTGTAAATAATTGTACAGAGAATGAGACAATAGAAAAAGAATGATCATGATCATCTCTTATGTAATCTTTCATAATAGAACCGTAATTATATGTAAAAACAATTGCTAGAGCTCTTTTGCTTTCATATTCCATAAGCATTCCAGACATTAGTAATCTGTGCCATGCTGTTCTTGCAGACTTCCATAACTGTGAATCTTTCATAAGTATACCTTCAACAATGGAAATAACTGGTAATTTTGTATTGAGCGCAACATTACTGAAAAGCACTCTAAAACTTTCACAGGGATTTATAAATTGCTGTAACCAATGTAAAAGTAACATAGCAAATATTTGGTGAGCAATTACATGAGCATGAACTACAAGTACTTTTAATGCTCGATTGCTATGTCGCGATGTGAATTTTTCAATATCATTCTGTAATTCTTTACACTCATGGAATTCTGCACATTTTACAACAGCTCTGCCATCCCTATCAACACTTGTTACAAACTCTAATGCGTCTCTTTGTGAGCAATGCATAACACGTATAAGAGTACTAATTACTTGATCAAATGTATGAGTCTCATCATTGAAAAGAACTGTACAATAATCTCCTATACAATAATCATCATCCGCTGTATTATTAGAACACAAATCAGAAGGTAATCCAATTGTATGTTCCAAAGATAACATTGTATGGCAATATCTTAATATTGCCTCAAAAGTTATTACTGCTCTTTCTGCTATATCTCCAGGCAATTTATTTCCACGAGATTCTTTAGCTTGTATTCCAGCTAGATGTGTGTTACAAAATGGTTCTTTTTTCCAAGCTTCTATATCTCCACAATCGCAAAATCCTCCACCACTAGAAGTACCCATTCTATACTTATGATTACGATGAGCTGATTGCTTAAAACAATCTGCGCACAAGACACATGTTGAATCCACACCACACTCTCTACAACTATATGTAGCCTCACCCATTTTGAACACTTTACCGCATATCACATTATCCATTTGACTTAGTTCTTTTAGTACAATATTTGGATCTCCATTACAAATAAATTCTTTTAAAGTATTAAAAAGTACTTTTTTTGCTGCTTCTTCATCAAAAACCCAATCTAGACAATTGGTATTTCGTTGTGGACTATATATCCGTGGAACCCAGACTCTCCAATGCTCATTAAAATGGGTACATGACAGTATTCCTTTATTCATTTTTTCCATCCATACATTTACGCATGAATGACTAAAATTTTGGAAAGTAGGCAAAGATGGTGGTGGCTCCATATCTTCAGTATTTTGATATAGATGTTCTTGTAAATTCTCACTACTCATTATTGTAATTTAAATTGCCAAAACAATGTGTACTGAAATGATAAATATTGTGGATTAAAGTTTCATGCATATTTTTTAATATTAAAAGTTCTAATATTAAATTTAATATACTTTTACATTTAATATAATTTTATAATTAAATATTTATATTATATTGTAATTTATGTACATATATGCAAAACATAATGAATTTTTAAATTTTATTTTAAAAACATAAATTTGATAAAAGTTATACTAACCACAGAATCAACACAGTTCTTGATATAATGTATCAACATAAAGTAGATGCATTGTACATTGTTCTTTACATTCTTATTTGATCCAACATGTCAACATTGAATAGGTCAAAGTCGTTAACAGAATTTTATTACTCAATGTATCTTAGTCCATATAAATTATGTGATTTGATACAATTTCACTACTTCACATAATGTTCTCATTTCTATTCAATCATTATCTGAAAGTGATAGGTTACCAACGATTTATAGTCCATGAAATTTCCATACGGTATAACAGTATTCTTCAATTACAAACTTGTACTTAATCTTAACTGCCTATTCATCAAATCAAATGTCTAAATAATTCGAGAAATCGAAAACATTTTAGTTTCGTAATAGACAAAAATTAAACACTATGTTACGAAATTTTATATACTACGCAGAGCGAACAACATTTTAATCTAAAAAACTATTTTATAGGTGTAGTTAAACCTTTCGTTAAATCGAACTATTTTTAACTTTCTTTGAAGACGATACTTACTATTATGATGACCAGGCCAAGGTTAATAAAAGATATTGAAAAGTTCTTTGTTACACAAAATCTGTATGTGATCCTTCAACTATGTGCGTAACAGTGCTTGACAGCAGTCGCTTTATGATAATCGTTCGCGTTAAAGACGTGGATATTCGATGATATCAATCAACCAAGTTTTGACATTTCAAAACGAAATGATAAGCAATACTTTTACACAGTTAAATTGAACAATGCACAAGATGGCCTATGAAGTTTAGAGACTGAAATCATATATATGTTAGATATGCTTTCGTTTTAATATTTGTTCTTGACTGCAGCGCTCAAAAAATTGGCTAGAAATATATTAAATATTTGGTAATAGTTAGCAATTTGATTAGTATCTCCGATTTTTTTCAAACTTTAATATGTTGAAAGGGTTATTTAAATGAACAAAATATCACAAAAAAAGTGTTGCAAACAATATTAATAAGTATTTTTAATTTTACTCTATTTTAGAACTAAACTTATATCTAACTTTAATCTAGCAAAAGCCCCAGAAAATTTCGTCATTTTTATTTTGCGTAACACTCGAATGTCACTAGTCGGCAGCCAATAATTGCAATCAAATCTTATTTATATTTACTACCTTATCTCGTTCGACAGACTATATTACCTTTTAGTTTCTTTTACGACTGAGTAATATAAATTTAATTAGTTGGCAACAGCAAATCATTAATAGGGAATTTGCTTGTGTAAAATCAGTCGGTCCGTGTTCTTTTCAGTTCATAACGTTGTTGCAGAAACACGTGGTGAAGAGTGTGATTATTGAATTTAAAGCGAAGTACGAAAGTAATTACGTAAGTAAGGGTGTCAGACTAAATATTAAATTATATCCTATATGGGTATAACAAAAGGAATCATTTACTTTTACTTTATTTTATTATATTAGTATGTACACTTATGTAGCATCAATTCGCATACTGATAATATTCATTGTAATTATTTAAATATACATGAAGTAACGAATATAGTATAATTTAATATTAATTGTTTAAACTTTTTTTCTTGCTGTCTATAGATTAAATTAAAGATTGTAAAAATTAAACTGAAATTATATGTCAGATAAACGTTGGTAAACAGTACTAGAATGTGTATATTATATCATATAACTTGTCATATAGCATCTAAATACCAACAAGTAAAGTTTCATAAAGTACATGATATTTATATTTTCAAGTTAAATCTAGTTTTTATTTAAAAATTGAGGACATATAAATTTCAAACCAAAATATAATTATTTATTGTATTGCACCATATCGTGAAAGTACCATAGAACATTTTATATGATAATATAAATCTAAAAAATAATCTAAAATTTATATTTTATAATAACTTAATTCTTTTGCAGAATGCCTCTTGCTAAAGATTTTCTTCACCCAAGTCCAGCTGAAGAGAAAAGGAAGCACAAGTTAAAAAGACTTGTACAAAAACCAAATAGCTATTTTATGGATGTGAAATGTCCTGGATGTTATGCCATCAAAACCATCTTTTCACATGCACAGAGATCGGTAGAATGTGATGGATGTCGTACAATATTATGCACATCTACAGGTGGCAAAGCACGTTTAACAGAAGGTTGCTCATTTAGAAGAAAGGTCCAATGTTAATGTAACCACGATTAAGGCAACATAATGATATACACAGACATTTCTCTTTATATTCAATAAATAAACAGAATTATTGTAAAAATTAACAAAATTAATTTTATTTATTATACCCCAGCTTTGTTTGTAATAAGAACTGTAAAACAATCTTATTCTTCAATAATTTTGAAGCTGAAGCATATAGTTTAAAAGAAAAAGAGTGAGCTTATTTATATATAAAATACATTTCGCCTGTCCCCTTCTTTATATAGAAAATGCTATAAATATAGGTAATTAACACAATTTCTTTTTATTTTGAGTTACACCCATTTATGATAAGTTTAACAGTATATTAAATTTGTTATTTATGATAAAATACGAACAAATATTTTTAATAACTTCCAGCTGGATAAGTTATATGCAATAATACATAAAAATGATTTATATAAACAAATTATTGGATTAAGGCGTGAAATATGATATAACTTAATGTCAAATGGTTTAATTTGCTATTTAAGAATGCAGGATTGCATTATACGCTTGAAATATGCCTGGTGCCACTTCTACCGAACGAGACTTCAAAGATAACTGTAATTGAAATAAGTTGATTATTAAACATTTTAAAAGATAAAAACTACAAAAATTTAGATCTAGATTTTAACTTACAGTAACATCAGGATTTCCTGGTTGAATTTTCAATTCATTTAATAC
Organism: Bombus flavifrons; assembly: GCF_040668555.2. Taxonomy (NCBI): domain Eukaryota; kingdom Metazoa; phylum Arthropoda; class Insecta; order Hymenoptera; family Apidae; genus Bombus; species Bombus flavifrons. Next base: position 4,699,326 of record NC_138447.1, read on the forward strand.
CCAAACAGTATTTGTTAATTTAAGAGATTGATATAACATATCTTGTCCTTCAACATTTCTTTTAGCAATTGTAAATACATTATTCTGTTGCATTTTTTGTACAACTTGATCTGCCGTCAGCATTACTCCTTTTAATGTGTATTGTACCTGAAATATTTAAATGTTTCCACTTATTTAAAAAGTGCTGGAGAATTTAATGACAATATAGATAAGGAAACTAATACCTCATTCTGTGCTGGTATATCTTTCCATGTACTAAGAAATACTCTTTTATCTAATTGTCCATCTTCTGCAAAATATACATTCATGGGAACAATACAAGCAAAATAAAACACATCAATATTATTTTTTATTGCAACTTGAAGATTATTCAAGGGATCCATTCGTTGCACTGCACCAGCAGTAGATAATATTACACTAGTATCTATGCTAGCACCAGGATTTAAAGGACTTGGTACTTGCAATGATGCAGCTGGTATTAAACCAAAACTGTTTTTGTTTAATTGTATTGCAAAACAACCCATAGGTTGCATTGCTTTATTTGTAAATGTCATATCCATACTAATTTGTCCATTTCTATTGTAGAATAAATAAAAATAAATTTTTATTATAACATATTAGTCAATTAAAGTCTTACTCTCATTATAAAATAAATAAAAATATATATAATAAATAAATATTTATGTCTTTTGTACTTACTTCCTTGAGAATGTTCCCCATATGTCAAATCCTTTGCCTTTTTCAGCAGGTAACCAATTAACTTTAGGTGCTGTATAAGAAGTAGGACCTTGATTAAAACCAAATATGTCACCAAGAAGTCCAGTAGTAGTTTGAGACACAACAGGTGCATTACTTCCAGCATCAGTCCCACCCAAAATTCCATCTAACCCACTTCCTAATAAGTCTAAACCCAATCCTGATTGAGGAGCTGGTGTTGGAGTGACCATAGTTGAACCACCTACAACACAATTTAATGTAACACGATTTATAAGGTCAATGAAAATACTAGTAATAAAATACTAGCAATAAAAGTTTTGTGTACCAATATCCATACTAAGAAGATCGCCTATTAAAGAATCTTGAGCAGGAATAACTTGAGCATGAGGTTGTGCACTATGTTGAGTTGAATCTTCACTTGAATTACTTCTAGCAGGCAATGATCTCCTAGTACCTGCTGCTCTACCTTCAACGAAAGCAGTAGGTGGTTTATGATATACAGAAGCTAAACTTGAAATATGGCATATTAATTCATCTAGTAGTGTTGGTTCTAACAAGTCAGTTTCTTCTGAAATAAGAGGTTTCTCAGCAAGTACAACTTCTTTGGCAGCTGCTGGATCTGTACTAAGTAATCGCCAATAAATAAATCCTCGATCTCGTAAATCAGGATTATCAGAATCTTGAGTCGCTAAACTAAGAACTTGTTGAACTAGTTCTTGAGTATCCGTAGGTCTTTTAAGGAACAATTTAACAATTGCTGTGAGTAGTTGCAATTGAACTTGTGTATTTTCATCATGGAATCCTTCTAAGAAACTTTCAAGTAATTCATCTGCATTATCAATACGTTCTGCATATTCTCCAATAATCCATATCATAGATGCGCGCGCCTCAGGTTCATCAAGTGTATCCAAATTTTCACAAAGAGTTGAAATAATACTTTCGTACTTGTTTGGATATTTCCGGAAAATGTCTTTTATAACAACAATTGCTTCTTGAACAACATAATTTACCTAATACAACAAAAATATGTATAAGGACATCCAAATTAATAATTATTGTTTTAAGTATATTTTGAAATACCTTTGTTTGTATGAGATCTAAAAGAGTTGAAACACATCGTTCAGCGGATGGTTCAACTTTAATGGCACAACGACCAATAGCTCTCACAGCTTTTCGTACGAAATCCACATCAACTTCTGTAGCATATTCTTTCAGTTCGGATAAAACCTGAGCTATATTAGCTTGGGAAGCTAAACGAATCATAATGTCTAACTTTTCAAGTTTAACATAAATAGGATCGTTATATTTAACAAAGAAAACTTTCATTTCATGTTTTAAAATATCTGGACGTTTTTGTACAATAAGGTTTATATTTCGCAATGCTACATATTGCACCTCGGGTTCAGAGCTAAGTAAAGTTACCAGGGGTGGAGCTAATTTTTTTGTTAATGTGCCAACAAAATCAGATTCTGATTGTAACATTTCTATTAATTTCATTAGTACCTATATAAGAAAAGAACCTATTTTTAAAGAATGAAATAATCATTTCTAATGTTAACTATAAATATTAATTTTTCACTAAATATACACCTTAACAGCAGATAGAACAACTGCTGCATTAGCATGAGCTAAACGAGGAGTAATACGTTCACAAATGCTTTGTGCTTCACGATCATCTTTTGGTGAGTAATTTGCAAGGGAGTCTAAAATAAAAACTTGACCCCATTCTGTACATTCATTGAGTGCTGTTAATAATTTATTAATAGTTTGTGCATTCATTTCAACTAGAGGTTGTCCACTAGGACTTGCTTCGTTAATTTCAGATAAAGCAGCTACTGCATTTGCAACAACCTAATATAAAAATTGAATGGAATAATAAATAATGATTTTTATGCTGATAGTAAGTGAGAAATAAATTTAAGTTATTTACCATGGGATTACTATCAGACAGAAGATCTTTCAATTGATCCAGAAATCCTTGATCTTCAACTAATGCTGCGTTAATATCGTAAAGCTTGGCCACACAAACAGCTGCAGTTTTACGAACATATGGATCCTCATCCTTCAGGCATTTTCGCAGTGGTTCACAGAGGTACTCAGTAATCTTGTCCACGCGTATACAACCCATTGTGCGAACTGCTAATGCTCGGATCAGCGGATTTGGGTCCTCGCAATCCTGCGCAAAAATCGGGCAAGCCAGGGATTCAAGTCTAGTCACAGCAGTGGCTATCTATCTCAACCCATGAATTTTAACGAAGTAGAAAGTGGTATGGTACCTTTGTCATCGGAGATGTCGCTAGCTCCTTTTGCGTGTCAGAACGAAAAAGGTCAAATTGGTCACCGTCACCATTTTGATTAATTGTTAAATATTATACTTATCAACCATTTAATGTAATATGATGCAGAACTGATCATTTTTTAAAGAGCACGAGATATTCATCTTAAGATTTTTCTGTTTATAGTTCTTTACTTTTTATAGCGATTTATAAATTAAGATTAAATTATAAATTTCACATTAAGAGAATTCAGTGTCATGCACATAAGAATATGTTACATGATATTTATTCAAACATTTAAAAATGTATACATCAAAGTGTTCATAGTAATTGCATTATGAAATATTAATTTTAACACTGATTACATTTATCAATGAAGATTAAAATTTTGTATAAAGAACAAAACACTTTGCGTGCAGATAGTGTAAATATATGCACTGCATACAAGCAGCAATTTATAATGCAGTCATACATATAAAATGGACATTTAAGGAACTGGTTTATTCATGCTGTTTACACGGTAAACATTATATCTAAAAAATAAATTTTTGATTCTACTATTGAGATTATTTTACATCTAATCTTCTTGTAAGACCAATTAAGTCCTAAATATAATTATATATAGCTGTGTTATTATACAACTTTTCTATAAGCTGTTTAAATATAAATAACATTTTTATGGCTTGTAGAAAAAGTTCCATGCTCAATTTTGAAAATCAGCATAAAATATATTAGTGCATTAATATTAAAAAAAACTAACACATATATTGTGAGCTCCTTCAGTGAATTTTTTAATAATTTTGCTAAATATTACAACTGTTATAATTCCATTCCTATTTTCAATGCTTAACTGAAGAAAAATACTGGAATTTGGTGGTAACAACTCACAAACTAATAAAAAGATTATTAATATATTCTTATGTAATTTAAGATATTTAAGATGAGTGCCATATTTCATTCAGCCAAATTCCAGTCTCGTGCCCTTTGAAAAATAAGCAATTCATTAAGAAAAAGAAATAATACATTCCGTCCCATAACGCAGACAGCTCTGTGCAAACTGATGTAATTTGCAAAGCACGGTCTGTACATGATGTGAGGCAGGCTGCAAAATTAATGTCAAATTTACTTGAAAAATTTTTAGAACTTAAAAAGAATTACTACACAAAGTTTTTCCAGCTTGCCTCTTTGCAGACAGAGACTCTCAACATCATCCAAGTGTCATTAAAATATATAGAGGGTAAAAGTGCATTAATAAAACATAGTAAGTATTTATTAAGTTTTTAAGCTACATTACCTTAACAAATGTGTTGACAGCCATAATGGCCATATCTGGTTGACTTTTGGCATAATTCATCAGGTACAAATACACCAGCTTTTTGAGTTCTAAGTTATCTGTCTGCATACAGTTGACCACGTCAGGGAAAAGTGCTGATACATCTTTACCCACTGTCATGGATGCAATTACCTAAACATAATTAATATTATATTTGAATAAGTAATAAATAAGTAATAAAAAAAATATTCATAATAAAGTTGAAAATAACTGTACTGATTGTGATTAATTGTTAAAATAATATTGCTATTAATTAAGTAAAGATTCCACTATAATTTATGCTTAGTTTGATAAAAATGAATATTTCAAACAATTCATTGTAGATTTGTGTTTTTGTAGAAAGAAGATGCCTAAAATATACTGTCTAATGTAATGCATATACTATAGTATTATTAAAATTTCTCAAATTTGAGAAATTATTGTATGCTTTTACTTCATCCTTTTCTTTGGTCAGCATGAAACAGATTTACCAAAAAAAATTGTATGTTTATAACTTATAAATGTCTAAAGCAAAATATTTTGATATTAACAATGATTTTTATGACTTACCTTTTATAAAAATATATTGCCTTTTAAAAGCATACCAATGCTGCATAAAACTACTCAACTATTCATGAAATATAAATGTTTAATTGAAAGAATATCAAATTGTCATATGTTTTGTTATTGCTTGTAACTTATTTCCATTTTATACAAAATTATGAATAATTAGGACATTTTAACAATAAATTAACTCACCTTTTTCACAGCTTCTTTCTTTTTTTCCTTTTTGTCATTGTTCAACTCTGATTTAAGTTCAAATATCTCCCCCTTCTTAGTAGTGGTGAAATACTTTGAATCTGTCATTTTAGATTTTTGAAAGAGCTTTCCACAATAATATTGTTGATAATTAAATCAACACTCTGAAAAAAAATAGCGATGTACTGCGAATGCAATAATATCGTGTGAAAATTAAATAAGGATTCAATATAGCAAACCATAGCTTGGATCAATGTTCAAGATATATGTATATATAGTAACATTCTACTAATACTAACTACAATATGAGATATTTAGAATTTTGTCACCTTCAATAAAAAATCAAAGTATTCTTTATATTTTTATAAAAAATATATAAACTACCATATAATAACGATCCATAATTAAAAATCTTGTACACCCTTATTTTCTATATGCTTTCGTTTTACGAGGTTTATGAAATTCTAATCATTAACATTTACGACAATTGGTACGATTACTAAGAAATGTTACTAACAGAATATTTCCTTTTAAAATACCTTAACTATTTTAAGCAATCGAAAATATATGAGAAATTATCCACTGACAGAACATTGACAATTCTACGAGTAAAACGCCCTCCAATCATGGAGTAAAAACTCTCACGATCACGTTCGTATATGTAATACGTAGACACAGATCCGATGATTTGTCAGATCTTTTGTGGTGGGAGACACGGTCGTATATGTACGCGGCGTGGTTCCATCCTACAGTCTTAAACCATAGACTACCTTGTATATAAGTAACGACTTTATTTTTTCTGTATGTAACGAGAACTAATAGATTATAAATTGATTTTTTATTTGGAAAATGTATAAATTTGAAATAAAAGTAAGTTCTTCTTCGAACAAAGACGCTTTAATAAATATGAAGCAATTTTTATTTTAATCCCCATTATTACAAAATTTGAAACACTACTTTTGAATATTATGTTTAAAATTCATAACAATATGAACAAAGTATCAAATGAATTGCAAGTACGTAATTTGTTTACTTTATTAAATTTAAACATTCCGTTTATCTGAAAATCTATTCGTGGTATGTGCAACGCGAGCATAAAAAAGATTATATATTTCATATAAAAAGTGCTATAAATGCGAGAATAATTTCAACTAAAAATTAAAGATATAGGAGACTTCTTTTAATTTTACTAATAAACATAACAGAATTACTAAACAAATACTACATGAGATTTAAAAAAAAACATGCCCTTATTTTAATTCGCGTTCTATTCTTTAACAAGCAAGGTCGTAACTTTTCCAGTTATAACTGTAATTATACTAACAATAATTCGCAGAATAGGTATTTCATCTAATATTTTAACATATTTTCTGTTCTATATATATCCATCTAAAATTAAAAACATAATAAACAAAATAAAAAATGTAACGTTTAATTGAGTATGTTATGATCTTTTATCTTCCAGCTGAAATAATTAAAACTTAACGTAATTATATATAGTTACAATATACATTTATATAATAATGCTATGTCAAGGATATGAGTACATCACATTCAATTTATGATACTGTTCATTCCAACGATTGTTGGATTCAAAATATTTAAAGCAAATTACTGCAGTCTATAATACGTACTATTAGACTATACAATTGTATGTAACAAAATTAAAATCTGTTTTAATCTATCAGTCACTTGCACAATTTAAATTAGAGTTATAATCAAGCTATTGTAAGCACGCTTGGACTTTCTCGATCCATTCTTGCGCAGTTGCTGCGTCGCCAGCACAAAAGTTATATGTTCGTCTATTTGTACGAAGCTGCAAATATAAAGACATATAATAGAAATTTCATTTTTGAAAATATAATAAATGATACAAAATGAGACATTTACATCAAAGAATGATTTATCATCTGTTTTCTTTGGTGGCCCTGGCATTGGTTGAGCTGGAGTTACAGAAACTACTTCAGCTAGATCTGTAAAATTATAAATATTTATAAATTTATACTATAGTATTCCAATTTTGAATTATTTTCTACATACCTATATATCCTTTACAATGAGAATCTTCCATGGCATCATAATACCTTAGTTGATGTTTTATAGAATCTAATACAAACCACCTCTGTTTCCAGCCTTTAAGCAAAGCACCTCGTTTATAAAGGTAACCTTCATGAGTTCTATTTTCAGCAACATTACTAGAGAATTGTTCGTAATATTGTTGTGAAGAGGTTTGTATTGTAGTAACACCTAGATGTGAATTGTTAATATCATTAAATAAAATAATACATAACATTGCTCAATCATATAATCATAGTTTACAAGAAAAGTTTATAAAGCCATAATGTAATATTCGTACTTGAATTTACGCTTCCATTATCACCACCGCTTCGCGTAAGTGTATGTGTTTGTAAATTATCAGTTACTGCCTTATATTTTGTACAATTTTTTGGTACTGCATCAGCACACTTGTCATGACATACATGGCCACAGTCTACACATCGTAAACCAGCTTTTACTGGCCCCCACAATACGCCAGAACAAGCATCACAGTGAGTTGGTGTAGCTGAATCTAATCGTTCAAACCTTTAAAAACGAGAATGTAAAGTTATTCAGCATTCAGTTATTTCATTTTAAAGAAAGCTTTATGATTATAAAAATTACCTATGGGGATGTGCATAAACGGAACCATCATTTCCAGAAGTACTTCCACTAGCAAGTTTGCCTCTTAAAAGTAGTTCTAATGTAGAACGTTTATGAATCAACCGACCGTGATATCTGACTAATGCAGTGCTAAATGATGCGTGTCTCTATTTATAGAATAAAAGATGTTATCATTTTTACATCATATATCCATAGATGAGTACATCATTTTTAAATAGTTACAGTGTTTGTTACTAACAGCAAGTGAATCTGTATTTGGCAGTTCAAGTTTGTCCCAAAGAACTTTCCATTTTTGAGGTAAATGACCCAATTCAGTTTCTAATCTATGTATCTCTTCTAAAAGATGAGAAAATTGATCGGGTACCATTGAACTTACACCATCATACCTATAATACATCATAATATAAATAGTATAATTCGAAAACGGAGGAAAATATAACATAAATTTAATCTTACCCTTGTGTAACTACTTTGCGATTACTTTTAACTACACCATCAGCAGCTTCTGCTTCTTCTTCTTGTTGGGAATCTTGTTGTAATACTTCTAAGTCATATGCAGGTCCATGAGCCAGTTCTTCTTCTAAATAATATTGCCAAATATCAAGATTTGGCAAATGCGATACGGGTCTTAATACCATGTTTTCAGTATTGGGAGTATACATGAAATTATAAAACAAGGGACACCGTGCGTGTTGTTTTTCGATGTAATCAAATATGCTTTGACCGAGATTGCATCCTGTATTTGTCCCTGCTAATCTACCTCCTGGATAAATTGTTTCATCATCACTACCTGTATCTACACCTTTATGATGACTTGTCAATGATCCCCTTTTGTCTTCAACAGCAGTAATGCCACATTCCACTCTATCGAATTCGCAGTCCAATAAAAATGTACGAAAACGGCAAGAAACCGAATGATATGCTAAGAATTTTAGGTAATATTCGTTGAATTCAAATGCTAATGGAAACTGCTTTTGAATTTGATGCACTATATCAAGAAATTGAAGAAAAGTGGGCGTAAAATTTGTTGTTTGAGAATTTGCTGCAAGATTACTTCTGTGCCCAAATCTATGTCCGAATCCGAGCCATTCCTTCTCGATTAAAGTTCGAAAACCCTCGATAGTTCTATAATGTGGGTCAAGACATACTTGAGCAACAGAACACACTGTTGCTGTGGTATCCCAACCTTCCTCTAAACAAACAGCTACTGATGAACCTTGAACATCCATTAAATCAATTACAGCACCAGCTAATTGCATTAAATTTTGAAGTTGTTGTAACCATTCTGAACTTTCAATTAATCTGAAATTTCGAATATTATTTATCAGAAATTATATCCAATGAAATCATATTTTCTCTAAATAGATTATACATACTTATAAAAACTTTGGTCAGGTTCTACATTTGGAGAGCTAGGAACACATGCTCGCATAAGTTTCTTAAATGCAGCTTTGGTATGTCTTACATCGTAATATTCCACTGGAATAAAGTCTGTTTTTGGTGCTGATTCTGCTTTAACACCCTATTGCATTCAAACGATTAATTTTGTGAAATTACATCATATACAACTAAAAAAATTTAATTTAAAATTATCTTACTTTCATATGAGCTTTTTCACCAAGAATATATAATGCAGCACGTTGGAAAGTATGAACGCATTCAGTACCACTGTCTGAATCTGCAGAATGTCTAACAGTTCCACGTTGATGAACTGAAGTTAAAGAGACTTGGGAATTATGTCTCTTATCTTTTAATGAACCCCAACGACCAAAATTCTTAGGTCCTTTACCTCCTGATGAACTGTAAAGAATAACACATATATTAATTAACCAATCTTTTATTGATTTCATAAAATTTTAATTAAAAGGTATATATATGTATATACCTTAATGTTCCAATAGCTTTATTAAATGGATTTCGTCGTGATTGTTCGGGTGTAGCATTGCGATCTTCAGCAGCTAACAATAAAGAATCAATACTAAGAGAACTATCAGACATTCCCCATGCAGAACCTTGTCTTAGCGCAGATAACGGAGTAGCAGCTACAAGAGCCATAATATATTTTTCTTGCTCTAAAGATGATGTGGTTTCTGATGATGTTGCTAAGAATATAAAACAAATATTTAAGAATATTATAAAAGATTACACATTTCAAAACACTTTCTTAACAGATACCTTTTAAGTTACCAGCAGATGCTGGATGAGCTTTCAGCATGCCCATGACACCTTTCCCATGATAACCAGCACCTCTAATTAAAAGTGCTTTTGTTCTTGGGTGCCTCCATGTGACAGCAGGTATTCTATTATGTCTATAAAGTCGACAAAATCTACGAATACTTTCATCTGATACTGATGAGGGAACTATAAGAAGTGCAGGATAACTTCTGCAAATCATATAGGCACAATTCACAGAAGATAATCGAAATGGTTCATTTCTACGATTATTGTGTGGCCCATTTGAATACAATCCTAATCGATACCAATCTCTGACATAACTACGTTCCGATAATCGTTCTAAGGTTTTAGCATCAGTTGGTGGTTGAGTTACAATACCAGGAATTTCAAAATCATCTACTGTAAGGATGGTATATAAAATGGTAAATAGACTGAGAATTATTTGAATATCAGAAATATTAAACGTTTAACTTACCACTAAGATCATCATCATGACTTAGATCATTATTATCTGTAACAGGTAAACTCATTCGACCAGGTGATGTCATGTACTTATTATTAGTAATCATGTTCATATTTGGCAAGACGTATTTTTGTCTTTTAGATGACTGCTTTGGTTTAAAACCAGCTTTACGTGCAGTTTTTAAAAGTGTTTTCTTAGCAAACCCTCTAAAAGAAAAATCATTTTATTGTGATAAATGATAAACATAAAAAAAGTTAAATAAGAAATTACTTACTTAAGAGTAGCATTCTTCTCTTTTCCTTTGTGATGTGCAGTCTGAGTAACTAATACTTGTCCATTGAAAGCAAAATGATGAAAAATGTGTGGTGGATACCGAGCTTTATGAACTAATTTTCTTAAAGTCTCAATATTCTCAGGTGTAACTTCTTCATCGAAGGCTAACTTTATCAATTGAAAAGTACATGATCGCAATTGAAGACCTTCTTGTAAACATTGATCTAAATGTGCTAAATGTTGCACCGCAACTCGTTTCTCTTTAGTTAAAGATGTTACAGGAAAAGCACGAACTACTAATTGTTCACAAGCAAATGGATCACAAGGTATTCCTTTAAATACGATTCTATAATTAGTAAGGAAAATTGCGCCTTCTGCTGGTAAGAGTGGTGGTATCTTTGGTAACCCTGCAGAACTCTCTTCCCTCCCATCTGGTAAAAGATAAACACGCAAACCATCCATAATAACTTCTTCACCAGGTAACATATTAGGTGTCAAAATTTTAGGTTTCTGAATAGGAGGTAATCTTTTGCTTTCTCTATGTATAGCTTCAAGAGTTTCAATATGCATATGAACAACACCAGGAACCATTTGATGTAGGCATCTAACATGTTCAGCACTTACACCTCCTTCAGTACAAACACGATCTACAAATCGTGACACCATTCGAATAACAGCACTACCAGTTTCTCCGGGATCAGTTTCTTCAAAACCAGACTCTGCATCACCACTATCGCTTGCTACACTATTTGTAATACTATTACTTGCTCTTTCATCATCATAAATATTATCTTGACGATGAGTCTTTGCCCCTATATCTAACGGAACCAATAAATAAACCATCCTATTTGCATAATGAATTGCTTGACTATACATGGTACTTTCTTCACTTGCAGTAAGTTCCTTTTGTTTCTCTGGATCTATTGTTGGCCAAATCCTCATTTGTTCAGCAGCTATTTCAAGAGCCGATGGTTCTTGAATTTGATAAATTGAATACCGATCACGAAATGGAAATTCCTTGCCATCACGTGGACTAATAGGACTTAAGATACCATCATTTATAAGCCGTGGTGGAGAATTTTCACCAGGGAGATATAAACGTTTAATATCTTTCTGAACGTCCAAATAAAAAGCATCTTCCCAAAATTGTTGATTTTGCCATACAGGATGTTCTTGAATACAGGTGTAAGCAAATTGAATTACTCCTGTGCAAAGTTTTCTACAAAATGCTGTAGCAAGGGGAAGAAGTGCAGCAGCAACTCCATGCTCATCCATGGATGAATCATCTTGCAATGCACAATTCATTAACCGAACTACAAGATCAAATTGTTGATGTTCTAGCATGGCTTTATTTCCAACAACATGCTGTGATAATTCCATGCAAAGCGCTAAACGAGCAGCTTTGCTTTTCAAAGCTCTTAAAACAGCTGGGAACGTTTTACGGGCATCAGATATTTTATTCTCAAATATACAATTTATACAGTTACGCAGAACTTCCAGTCTACGTGCAGAATTGCTAACCAAATGTCTAGTATCATGAACAAATGAAATATGTGGACCCATAGGTACAATACGAGGCTGTGATGGCCTTAATGACGATAATCTATACACAAAATGTTCAATATAAGTATAAAATATCATAGTCATGATACATATACAAAAATATATCAAATTTATTTCTAATACTAACCTAACTTTAAGATTATTTTTGGCAAGACCCTCATCTATAATTGCTTGAACTTGTTCTGGATTAATGCGCGGTAAAAGCGGCTGATGTATTCTAGCAAATGCTCCTTCAGGTGGTTTTAAAATTTTTTGTACGTATGGTTGAGGATTTGGATTTTCATTTGTGTACAATTGTTGTGCTAATTCTTGAATATGTGTTAAAATAAGCCCTAGTATCGAAATGATATTTATTGTATATAATATTTTATCATTATTAATTATATGTTTTGTTATTGTTACTTACTATGATCTTGTGCTTCCTGTTTTAACTGATCACTTAAATTATTATACAATTCGTCCCACACATCACAAGGCCTCCATGGTGGTCCCCTTTCTGCAATAAAGGAAGTAAAAAACATGCAATCCAGAACTCTGGTTGTAAAGTCACAATCCGTTAAGCCACGTTCTCCAAGAAAAGCTGCCTAGAAATAAGAAATACAATTTATATGTTTCCCTCTTATCTTTAAACACTATAAAGTGAATAGAACCAATAATAATATAAAGACCTTATGAAATGTTATGACAGGCTTTGGATGAATTCTTATTAATGTCAGGCAGCTCCTATATCCTTGCAATAATTGAGCAAAAGTTCTCATAAAAACTGCTCGTAATTCTTTATCTAACATAGGAGAGTGAGGAGCTCTTGTTGCAAGTGGTGGAAAAGCATAATCTGCACAAGCTAATTCTGGTTGTAATACTAGAGATAATGCATCTTGTGTTTGTGATAGAAGTGGTTCTGGAAGTAATGGAAGTGCTACTCCATCTGGAACCATAATAGAACCTCCATCCAAATCAGCAACTATTACATCCATCTGCAAAAGAATTTAACATTTAATAAAAAATCGTTATAATAAAATAAAACATATTATATAATTCTATTGAACATCTTACAAGTTCTGCAACTTCATGTTTCAATGAACTATGTACACCCATGATAAATGGAGTAGGTGTACTGAGTACTTCAACTAAAGCTGCTGGTAGAAGAGGAATGTAAACATGCGTGTATCTAAATGGATACATTAGTGCAGTAAGCGCACGACATCCTTCAGTTAATCGTGAATAACTTGCAGAATGAAAAAGTATTTTATGTTCTGTCATAACAGCACAGAACAATACTAGTACATTACGAATTCCTATAAAATATAAATATATTTTAATGAAAAGTATAAACAAGAACATATTTGTAATAATAGCTGTTTTACACTTACCTAGTTGTTGAAATAAAAGATTTACACTACTGTGTGTTATTGGAAGGGAAGGACTAATTGGAGGCTGAAGTGCTTGACGATCACCTGCACCAATGCTAAATCTTACTTGTGGTCCACCAGCAGGTGGTACTTGTATACAACCTAATATGTTTCCTACCAAAGTTTCTAATGGTATTCCAAGATTTTCTACATATACTGTGTATATAATACCAAGGCAATTCTGCAGCAACAATATAAAAATATTATTGTTACATATAGAAATATAATCATAGTCTCAAACTAAGCAAAATGTCACATACTCTGAAAGTTTCAATGTAATCAAGTCTGGAAACCAGCACCAGACACTTAGGTGCATACATAATGCTGTGATGTGCTATTGTGGATATTGTTCTAACCAAGGAACGACTATCACCATCTACAGGATCTTCTTCTTCATCTACAGGCTTACTTGGCAATATAGACACTGTTTCATTGAAACACATACAAGCACAATAATGACGATTTGCATCAATATCAGTTAAAATAGATACAAAAAATCGTGGTTCTTGTCTTTCTGTAGATAAGGCCCATCCCTGTGGTTGACAGAACTATAAAATAAAATTAATTGAGAAAAGATTAGTTATAAGAAATAAAAATGTAATAAAGAAAAATCTTACCCATTCTATTCCTTCTATAAATGGTGTATCTGGCCAATCCTTTTCTGGAAACCTTTGTAAAATGATTCCATTACTTATACCCCCTCCTATAAACATAAATAAAATTACATATTATATCAACTTTTTTGTTATTGTACTTTGATAAACTATATCTTTGTAGTACAAATATTTAAATTTCTTAAACAATATAAAATATTAATAATACTTCGATAATTCGTAACACACAAATAAAAAATATTTACTGTAAATATCTTTAAATATTTACGCTATTGAAAATATACAGTGTGTGTGTGTGTGTGTGTGTGCGCGCGCGCGCGCGCGTGTGTGTGTGTGTACTTTATTATAAAAACTTACTTGCCAAGATTACTTATTGTTACACACCTTAAATGTTTGACAATCATGTATATTAAAAATATCGATATATTTTTACTTTCGTTAAAAATAAAAACTTACTCTCTTTTTCGTGGTCGTAGCCGACCACAACAAAGTAGTCGGCTAACCGAGACATTTCGGTATACTCGTGGGGGTTCGTGGGGGTGATAGCGCCCAACATCCCACGTAGATTTTAATACACGTGATTTCATGGACCGTATCCTATCAAGCAACAATCAACTACCTTGTGTCAACGTTACACATAAATATGCATCAATATGCAAATTAATTGAAAAATATAATAAACATTTTTGAATTTATATTTTTTCATTCAAACAACACAAATTTCAGAGTAAAGCACCAAAAACGTGATATCGTCGTAAATACATTTAAAAAATTTTCTCGAAAAACAAATTTCAAGCGGTGGTTGAAATGTTGTAGGCATCACACGCACCGTTGAAAGGAGGTACTTCACATTCGTTACGTTTAGAAAATGAATTCACCCGTCATCACAAGAGCATACAATATTCTATTTATTTTATAAAACACAATATGATGCCACACCCCGAAGCTTTAATCCATAACCTTCCAAACTCAAGCGCCACATTGGGTGTTTGTTGAACCGCGTATGAACCAAAACGCGCCACAGATATACAAACGAAGAGACGAATGCGCTATAATTCCCATTTAATTTTACTTTTTTTGTCTTCTGCTTGGGTCACTGAGAATACTTTAAATCTGAAAACATTCGCATTATTAGAGGCGTTACTTTCATACTACTTTATAGCGCGTTCATAGTGAAATTATTGCATAACAGTTACATGTATAACACCCCTATATGTATATATATAATGTCTTCTTTAAATTTATCAAACAATTTTATATTTTGAATAGAAAAATGAATCTGAATGTTCTTTAATTCAATTAAAAATTGTTATATAAATCTCTACACATGCATATGTGTATGCATATATTGTATTACTTTCTTTTAAAATTTATTATAGATATTTAAAAAATATGTTACTTTATATATCTTTAAAAACGAGTTAAAATTAAATTTAATATAATACTTTATGTCTCGAATTATGCTTAAAGATTATTAATTTCTATCAGAGTTATATGTGTATGATGTACTATGTACATTTATATTGTATATGTTTAAATGATACCTAACCTTATAGAAGCTGTCACATGGAACAATATAAGTTTTACTTATATCAAAAGAAAAAGGATCTTCTAATCTAATATCTAATATCTAATAATCTAAGGATATATACGTTTTGTAAAATTACTTTGATGTAAATATCTATCTTTTATATCTAATTTATTTTTAAAAATTAAATTCTTTGTAACGAATTAAATAAATTTTAATAGTGTGATTGAATATTTTTTAATGTTACAGAATTTTAGTAAATTTTAGTAAGATGAATATTACTCAAATACTTTTGCAAACCGCTACAGATGCAAAGGTAGGATTTATAATTTCAGCAATAATAGGTTATTCTTTATATAAAATAATAGCAGTAATAAATAGAAAAAAATTGCAATCTTCTAATGATAATTGCAATGAAACTTTAAATTATAAGGTAAGTAAAATTAAAATTTGTATATATATTTATATTTTTTTATAATTAATCTAATAAATACACAAACAAAAATAATAGTTTTTATTTTCAGCAAATGTATGCAGATAATTACAAGCTTGTTTTAGTTATTAGAACTGATTTAAAAATGGGAAAAGGAAAAATTGCAGCACAATGTGCTCATGCTGCTGTTGCAGCTTATAAGGCAGCCACAAAGTATCCTGAATTTTTATATGCTTGGGAAAAGTGTGGCCAAGCTAAAATTACCGTTAAGGTATATATACTTCTTATATATATATTACATGTAATATTATTTGCTTTAAGTCAAATCCTTATTAGTAAATAAAAAAATGCTTAGGTGGATAGCGAGAATGCTTTGAAAGAAATAGCAAAACAAGCTAGAACTGTAGGACTTTTGGCAAATATAATACAGGATGCTGGACAGACACAAGTAAAGCCAGGAAGTAAAACAGTATGTGCTATTGGTCCAGGTCCAGCTCAATTGATAGATAATGTAACTGGTCATTTAAAATTGTTTTAATAATGAACAAAATAAAGGTATCTTAATTTTTTATCTAATTTTTAAGTGTATTTTTATCTTTTTTTAAATTCAGTTCTTCATGATTTACTAATTTCATTATTAGATTTTTATTCATATGCTAAAAGATAATTAAATACAGCAATTTCATATTTTGTTGATGATATAAGTATAAATACATGCACATAATTTTTATAAAATGATGCATCCCATTAAAAAATGCATCAATATATTTATCAAAAATGAAAAAGTACAAACTTTTAGTTCAATACTTTATACAAATTTAAATATGTTATTAAATTGAAACATTACTTCAGTCACTGGTCGCACTTTATATATAATAATAAATTTCATTTAATAAATTTAAATATAACATACATGAACAATGTTCATTTTTATGCTAATATAATACACTTTCGCATTAAGAAACACGAGTATAGCATTAGGTGCCGTTGTATACAGTATCTTGTTAATATCGAATTTTATTATCAGTGTAAGCAAATGGCATTTACTGATATTTGTATTGGAAAATATATTATGTAAAAAGTGCATAATTAGAGTCATATTGCAACAAAATAAGCAATCACCGTAAATTATTCCCAGCTCAAATCACAAAATATTAAGAAATTTGTTTCCAATAAAATATCTTCCATTCTTTGGTACCTCGTGCTATTATTTTCATTTAAAATATCATTTAATGCTTATAAATAGTATATAAATAATCTACACTGGAGGAGGAGGTGCTTTTCGATGTATTTTGTTAGAGCTGGTAGCACTACATTGTGACTCAGCAATGGATCTGCCATCAGCTTCATCTCTTCGACATAATTCTTCATTTTGCATCCAATTTTGAGCCTGATTATGATTCGTTCGTGTTGATTGATTTTCTTCATTTCCAGTCACAGAACCTACTTCTTCTAATAATTTTGATAAAGATGGTGCCAATCCTAATCCTAAATTTCGCTCGTGATATACATCTGAAATCGTAGGCGTTAATTCACGTGTTAAACTTGTGAGGGACGTGGCTACGTTTCTTAAATTTTGATTATGTGTTTCTGCAGGTTGTGCAGAGTCAGTCTGAGAACAAATATCTTCAGTTGTTGTAGGATGACGAGGCTTTCTTGGAGAATTAGATCCAATTTCTGTTCGAACACTTAATCTTTCTAGTACTGTTGCTGGTAAGGGTGGTAATGGTTGTCGCCTTAGAACTGTTGCATGACCGTTATCCCAATCTGTTACTGAACTACTTGAACTAGACCCTGGTCTTAAGCTTTGATCGGGATAAAGATTTCTGATACGTGTTTGATGATTTAAATTGAGTGCTACAGGAGGACTAGGAGTGAAAGCAACATCCGATTCACCTATAAAACATACATATGATTATAATTTTATATTCAATACTTATCTAAATTTTAGTCTAAGTTATTTATACCTCCACTATTTTGACATGGTTGTCGTGATGTAGGAATTGGAACATTTGGTGGTTCCATAGTTTTACCATCAGGTTCACCTCGATGTCGAACGTAATTTGCAAATGCACCTCCTAATCTAGGTCGTTCTATGACATTTTTTTCAATATGAGCAACAGAAGCTAGACTTTCCATTGAACTACTAGAATCTAAAGTCAAACTTTTAGGTGCTTCTTGTGTATCTAAGAACATAATTATAATTTAGATGAGATATTTTCATTTTTATTTACTATACACACATGACCAGTTTAGACTTACCAAATAAAGCTAGAAGAGCTTGAAGAGCAAATTGAACAGCTCTCCGTGAAGCTTGTTTTCCTGTTCTTAATGTAACTTCTGATTGACCAACTTCCATGAGATCAAAACCTAGACTTGCAAATAATTCATGAGATCCTGATGCTCTCCATACTTGTACTGGTAATGTGACTTCTTGACCTTCCGTCGCACATGTAGCTCTTCTCATTGCAGCAATAACATCCTCTGCTGCTTCTGGTGCCTACAATAAAAATTTCCTTTAATATAATAGATTATTAACTTTTACAAGTAGCAATGTCAGAATATACAGATTTATTTACTACCTGCAACAACCTAGCAAGAGCATGTAATGATGATGGTCCCAAACCCAATAATGCCTGCAAACTTGCACTACATCTTGTTAATCTTTCTTCTGGATCACTTTGTGGGAAAAATACAGAGGATGGTATTCCATTTCCAGCAGGTTCAAATCTAAAACCTACTGACATTAAAAGTTCTCGCCAACCAGTGGCTGCACCCACTTTATTTTCAATACTACGCTGAGTTGTGTACATAGCATTTTTTTGTCCACGATGTATTCGTTGTAATGATTTTTCTACTAAATGAAGTGTTACACGTAATGCATCACGACTTTGTTCAGGACCACCGCGTAATAATTCAGCCAGTGCTTGTCCCATTAAGGCAACCTAAATGTATATTTCATGAACTATCATTTACATATGAATTATTAAATTTAATAAATTTTTTAAGATTTATACCTTGTTTGACAATCTTGCATCTCCTCCAATAAGTAACCAACCAGCCCAATTTGCAGGATGTGCGAAATGTCTTGTATGTTGAACTGTTTGCATAGCTTCTGCCAATGCTCTTGATGCTCTAGCACCTTGTAACATAGCACTATAGAATGCTCGTAATAATATACTACCAGCTGTAGGTGGAACTGCCCACATTCCTATAAGTACACATTGTGCTCCTGCATTTAATAAAGCTTTGGCTAAATTTTGTACGCCATCTGATGTAGCAGTTGTATTTTCTGTACTATTCCAACCATGGCCACTAGATATTACAACTAAACGGGCAGCTATTCTTAGTTTTGTAATATCTGAATAGCTTAGCAAGTATTCTGGTTTTACAGATGGATCTTCACAAGGATCTGCAGTTAATGCTAAACTGGCAGAATTCCAGAAAACTGGTACTGTTAAATGTACACATTCTGCATCAGGTAAAGATCTTAAAACAGTCGACCTCGTTGCTTCTATCCCTATTAGTAAAGATTAAAAAGATTATTTATTTATAATTTTCTTTAATTTATTTAAATTATTAAAATTTATTTAATTTTAATGATACCTACCAGTTAAAGCACGGGCTTCTAATAATTCAGCAACAATCTCAGATTCTGTTTCAGTAGAAGCAACACTTTCTGACCATCTATATTCTTCTCTGATTTCTTCAGGAAGCACAGGATTTCCTGCAACTAATGCAGCTACCGTTGCACCTCCTTCTGGCATAGGAGTCTTTGATCGCTTTTTTAAAGCTGCAAGCGATGGTACTACTAATAAAGAAAATCTTTCACACAAATAATCTTCTCCAGGGTTTGATTGTAAAGCTGGAAGTGGTGCCAAATATAAAGACTTCTCCACTACCATAATTAGTTCCTTCCTTGCTGGTGGTAAAAGATCTTCAAAAGGTGCTAAAAGTAAATCATAAAGTACTTGAATTGGTAATGGTGATTGCCATGTTGGTCCTTTGGTTCCTCGTCCCCATCGAGCACTTCCTGCTCGTGAACTAATTGAACCCACACTAAACAGACTGCTCAAACTGTATGAACTAGCATTGAGATGATGTCCTCTCGATGGTATTTTTGTTTCTTCAACAAGTTCACTTGTTTCGTCTAAAAGAGCTTCTCGTGCCTGCAGAACTCGCTTCTCTAGTCCTATACCATCATCTAAACTAGTAGAATGAAATCGTAATAGTCCCCGACCAGGAGCTAAGCACCAAGCATGTAATTCACACCCTACTTCACTGAAACGTTATTTGACATTTACTAGTCGTTTTATGGAATTACAATTCGTTCACACTATTTATTAATAAATTTAAATTACCTATAATATAAAATGACTCCACGTTGTCTATCAATAATTTCGGAATAATGCGCAGCATCATCTAAACAATTACTTTTACTTCGTCTCGATCTTTCTGCCCAATTCAGAGCTTCTTCAGCTCTATTTAAACTGATTAGTACTTTTTGTAACATTCTGTACGTTTCTGATAATAACTCAGATTTGTTTGGTTGTCCACAGGTAAGGGTTGAAGAAATTCCATCTAATGATTCTAATAAATTTGCTGCTTTCTCTAAATGTTCTACAGCTATAATTGCTTCTCCAGCTTCCCAATGAACAAGACCAAGTCTGTGTCTTAATCTAGCTGCTTCTTCTCTTCTTCCTAATCCTTCAGATAAAGACAATCCCGATTGTAAGTAACTCAAAGCTCGTGATAAATCACCACATAAATGATGAAGTCGACCTAAACTGGAAAATGCAGCTGCTCTTGCTGGTTGATCACCAGCTGCTGCTGCAAGACTTAATGATTGTTCTTGTAATCTTATTGCTTCTTCAAATTGTCCTAAAGCTTCTTGAGTTACACCTAAGTTTGCACAAGCTCTAGCTTGTAACCCAGCTGCATCTAAAGCTTCAGCAATTGAAAGTTCCAATTGATGATGTCGTAATGCAGAATTTGGATCGTCCATTAATAGATGAACAGCTCCTAACCCACTAGCAGCCTCTGCTTCAGCAGCTTTATCTCCAAGTCCTCTGGCAAGTGCCAGTTGATGTGACAAACAACTAACAGCTTGTTCGTGGTTACCTAATGCAGCATGTACTCGACCTACACAATTGATATTAACAACTTATAACACTCATCAAGAAAAGTTAATATATTTATAGGTTCTATAGAATAATATTTTACATATTAATTACCTAAATCTCCGTAAGCTGCGCCTCTTGATTCTGGGCTATCAACTTCATGTGCAGCTACTAGTCTTTTCTCAAAACAAACTAAAGCTTCTTGTAAATTTCCAGTTGCTTCCCGAGCTCGACCTAAACCCCGATATGCTCTTTCTTGTTCTCTTATACTTTTCAATTTTGTAGCAGCTGTTAATTGCTGCTCATGACATTTTATAGCTTCTTCTGGATCTCCCAAGGCTTCATAACAATCGCCTAGATTGCCAAGTGCTCTAGCTTTATTTAGTAAGGCTGTGCCCGTAGTTAATGGTTCTAAAGTTGCTAATTGTTGTTCAAAATATCCAATTGCGTCTTCATAATGTGCCATATTAAGTCTAGCTATTCCTAAATTTCCTGTTTAAAAGAAAAATAGTGAGCATTACTGCTGTAAATTTAAGTAGTTTAAACATTATAAATAAAGTTCACCTAAAGCTTGAGCCTCAACTCCTGAATCTGCTAATTCTTTTGCCCTTTCAAGTTGTTCCTGATAACACTTTACTGCGTGAGTATATTGACCTAGTGCCATGTGTACCGCTCCTAAGTTTCCATGAGCTCTACATTCACCACGTAAATCACCAGCTTCTTGTCTTAAAGTTAGTTCTTGAGTATGAAATCCTAATGCCTTATCAAGATTTTTCATTGTCCGATGTGCAATACCTAAAGCTCCATAAGCAGCAGCTTCTAAACTGCGATCACTTGCTTGTCGTGCTAAATTTAATTGTCTTTGATGCATTTTTATTGCTTCTTCAGCTTCTCCAAGGCGTAAAAGGCAATCACCAATATTTCCCAAAGCACGAAATTTTCCAGCTAAATGTTTAGTCATATGTGCAATAGCTATATAGAAAGATAAATTATTAATATTAAGTATATATTTTGCTATTTTTAAAATATAAATATGCAGATGCACGATTTTCTTACCCAAATAGTATTTTTGGCATTCTAGTGCAGTATCTAAATTTTCAAGAGCTAAATGTGCTAACCCCAAATTACAATAAGCTCTTCCCATCCCAGATTTATCCTGTAAATCCTTAGCTAATGCTAAGTCTTGATCATAATATCTAACAGCTTCACGATGATTGCCTAAACAATAATGAGCATAACCTAAGAAGTGACATGCTTTAGCTTCTCCTTCAACATCGTGTAGTTCCTGAGATAACATAAGATAATTTTCATAATATGGAACAGCTTCTTCAAATCTGCCACGAGATGACAAGCAATTAGCAAGATTGAGTAATGCACAAGCTTCACCAGCTGTATCTTTCAACTCGCGCGCTATAGCTAAATGAGCTCTGTAATGTCTTAATGCTGCTTCATGACCCTGTACAGCTTGATATGCTACTGCTAAATTTCCATGTGTGCTAGCTTCTGAACTACGATCATTGACCTATATTAAACAACAATTTTTATATTGTTTTATAGTATAAATTTGCTATTAAATTTATTTTTCGTTGCATATCTTAAACAATTTACCTCTTTACTTATTGTTAATTCTTGTTTATGATATTTAATAGCCTGTTCATAATAACCTAATGCGTTATAAGCATTTCCAATATTTCCATATGCTCTACCCATACCAGCTTTATCTCCTAATGATCTAGCAATTCCTAAGTGAGCTTGATGTAGTTTAAGTGCTGCTTCATGTTCACCAAGTAATTGATAAACTATTCCTAAATTACTACATGCTCGTCCTTCAGCAACTTTATCTTTTGTAGCTAAAGCAACATCAAGTTGCCTTTGGTGCCACAGCTTGGCTTGTGCCAGATCACCTAAATAATGATATATTTGAAAGAGATTTTACAATAAAGTTAATTCCTCATTAAGTTTCTCATTATTTGTTGTTCTAAAAAGTTCACCTGCACATCTTGCAGCATGACCTAATCCAGCATAAGCTCTCATTTCTATTGCTCTATCACCAAGTTCTTGAGCTATTCTTAGCACATTTTCATGATAAGCCATTGCTTGACCAAAATTTCTTCGATAATGATGAGATGAACCTAAGTTACTGAAAGCTCTTGCTTCTTCTACACGATCTCCTAAACGTCTTGCTATTCTCAAATGTTGTGTATGACAATCAACAGCACTTTCAAATTCTCCCATTGCTAAATAAACTGCTCCCACGTTTCCTATTTCTCGGGCTTCCTGAAGTCGGTCTCCCATTTGTTTTACTAATTGTACACATTGTTTATGAGATGCAAGTGCATTTGGTAAATCACCAATAGCTGTATAAACGTGACCCAGGCTAGTTAAAGCAGATGCTGCAGCCTGAGTATCTTTGCACTTCATAGCTAAAACCAATTGATACCTGTGTGCTGTTAAAGCTTCCTTAAAACTGCCTTTGCTAAAATATGCTGAGCCCAGATTTCCATGAGCTCGACATTCACCCTGGGTATCTCCTAAAGATCGTGCGACACCTAAAAATATTTTTACTCAGAATACAAAGAAATATTCTATTGATACATACTTATTATTTTATCTATCTTCAATATTTACCTAAATCTTGTTGCATATAATTGATAGCTTTATCTAAAGAATTTAATGCCCAATATGCACTAGATAGAGCAGAAAATACAGAACCCCTTAATTTTAAGCTACAAGAACCAATAGTAAGAGCAGCTTCTAATACACCAGCTGCTGCCTTATACTGTCCTGCTCCAAGAAGTTCTTGGCCAACAACAGAAATGACAACAAAAGAAGATTCATCAAGTTTCATTGCACGTAATTGTTGAAATGTTGGTTCTAGTGTTGCACGCAATGGTGATTTTAAGGATGCTTCCACAAGACCAGATAAGAGTTGACAATTGGTAGGATCATGTGCCAAACCTGTACTGAAGGCTACAAGAGCCTCTCCATGTCTCCCTAGACATTGTAAGGCTACTCCTTGACGGTAGTATGCCTAATAGAGATATTGGTTTTACTAATTATTTGGAAAGTAACAAACAAAAGCAGCTATTACCTTTGGCCATTGAGGGCTAAGTTCGGTAGCTCTAACAGCATCCTGAAGAGCAAGTGCAAATAAACCCATTTTGAGCCGGGCAGCTGACCTGTTTGAATATAGCACATGGCTGAGTGGATCCAAAGCAAGAGCTTCTGTGTACAAACTTGCAGCAAGAGCATAATCACCATTTTGACATGCTGCATTGCTACGACGTACAGTCTCTAAAAATAGAGATCTTGATCCAGCAGCCAAGGCCGACGTACCTTCGGGCTCCACCTTATAAATATTTTTATATATATATATATATATATATATATATATATATATATATATATATATATATATAATATATATAATTTATATATATTATGCACATACATGTGTACGTATTTATTTCAGAATTATATTGTTACTATCATTGTATTAATTAAATATTATTTATAAACATTGTATACAAAATTTATTATAAAAAATAAGGTAATATTGAACTTATTTGAGTAATATTAAGCTGATATAAGGTAACATTAATTATTACATATATAATTATCATAAATATTAATTTATATCAATTTTCATTTTATAAATAGAAATAAGTGATTTAATAAAATAATTATTAAATAAAAAATTTTAATAAATATTTTCATTCATATTTTAAAATCTAATATTTAATTCTTAAATTTCATTATTTTTTTTTATATCAATTATTAAAACATCAAAAAATTATTGTATAAAAAATATACAATTCAACATAATTCTTGTTTTATCACTTTTAATACAAATCTTTGTTGTTTTTTATTTTTATGTATATATCCATAAATATATACAATATGATCTTAAAAACATAATTTATTATCAAAATTGCAAACAGCAGACCAAATTTTATAATGAATACAAAAATAAAAAACACACAAATTTATAAAATTAAATGATTTTAATTCTAAAATATGATAATAATATTCGTCATCATATTTGTACTGTAGGATCTTGTTACCTCAGAGATATCCCTATGAGACATTGTTTAAGACGAGCAAGTAGCATCCTCCTGCATGAGCATTATCTGCAGCAAAGGAGCTTCATTAGATAAGACCACACATTTTAGAGTAAAGACCTTTCTAGGTCTTCCTGTACCACCTTTCTTTCCCTCATTCAGATTTATTTTCTACAAGATGCTACTTTCAAATCTAGGCAGCACTCACCGGATACACGCTGAAATAAACTATTTCGTCTTAGTAATCAGAATATTCGCTAGGATAGGTGAATTGATTCGATTAATAAAAAAGGAGGGAGGAAGGCGTCTTAGGAGGGCACCCACTGCATTCCTCAGGCACAGCCATCTTGGAATGTGACCCCGGGCTCCCCCTTGGGCCCAGAGTGGGGCCGGCACTGTCTGCTTTTGTAAGTACCTTTGTGTATTGGACCTCACATGTATAGCTCATAAATTTACGCTGCTGTGTATATACATGCATAGAAATGTAGAATTCACTTATTGAAATAATATATGACGTATATGACTTTATAAATTAGTTTTACAAATTTATGTTATGTTACAAAATTATGTTTTATATGAATAGAAATATTGTGTAATGTAAATAGTGTTCTGTATAAAGAGTAGCAGTAAACAATCAGTAATTGCGTTAAATTAATTGTTATTCCAATATATTATTTGCAAATACTACAAATATCTTTTCTTTCAATTAAAAATACATCATAATTATTTGTAAGACAATAATCATTTATAAGCATATATATGAAAAAGGTTTTTAGATACAAAAATATCTTATAATTTTAATAATGAAGGTTTTCTATACTTTAAAGATATTAGCAGGTTTTTTTATAAAACATTTATAAATAGTACTGCAAAGATATATATTTCAATGTACAAGTACAAATATAAATACAAAACATTATGAACCATCATGTCTTATTGTTAAAGTAATAAAATAGATAGTTTGCAGTTGTTATGAGATTACAAGGTCTCTATTTTGAAGGAACTTCTACATGTTTATCTCCGTTTGAATGTCACAGCCATTATAGTTAAATTTCGTTCAATTAATGTTAAAATATATTACAATATCTGAGCGAAGATAATTATATTTAATGGAATGTAATGTGCACATAAATAAAAATATTTCTGATTAATACCATTTTATACCTCCTACCTACTCTAATCTTATTTGGATGTTACTACATTAAAAAAACTTAATTAAAAAGTCAATCTATTTCCCTTCGCTCAAGTAATAAACATTTTTTATTATTCTCATTATTTTAATTAACATTCTGTATATTTTTGTACTTAAACTGTACAATATATCTTAGAAATATATATGTATATATATATATATATATATATATATATATATATATATGTCTACATAACTTATGCATACCATGTACAAATCACTTTCACAATATAAACATTCATTCGATGACTCAAATCTATAGGAATGTTAAATATTTAACAATATTTTAAATAAAATTTATAAACTGATAAACAAAATTGAAATAATTATATGAATAAATTTACATTACCATTTGCCTTCCATACATATAATTTTATGTTAAATAAAAATTTATATAAAAAAATATATATAGTGGAATTTGTGCTCTACACAAATGCAGCTTTCAATACCGACACTGATTAATATAAAAATTGAAACTTTTCGATATGACTTTGTTTCCTTTCATTTTCATTCATTAAAATGCCGATTATAACAGAATACTTTGGTATGTATCATATTTGAAATAAAGGCATTTCTTAACATGTACGATTATAGATATATTACATAAGTAATGATGAAATTATGAAAGCTACATTTGCACTGACATTTTAGAATATACAGTTGCAAAATTAATAACTTTCAAGGCCAAAGCCGATCAAAAAATTCTTTGAAGGAATCATAAATCATAAATGTTATGCCAACATCTAAACATACTCTACTTAATCTTGGGATAGTTCCTTTATAAAATGCCATTGGACCTTCATTGATCCATATTTGTTTCACACAATCTATACTATTCTTATATTTTGAGGCTTCTAGACCCTGAAAGTATGATACACATTTAGTGAAGTATATTAAAAATATATATATATATAATTATATATAAATAATGTATAATATATATATAACTTAATGATTATAAAAGAAAAACATATTTACCTGCATTCTAGTTTTTACAACATCAATTGGAGTATTTCCAAAAACAGATAATGCCCCAGCACATGCACCAAAAAATCCAGTAACTACTTTTGGTATAACTACATCTTTATTTCCACCTTTATACCAATCTTTTAATGTTTCCATGGTACAAAATCTAATTGCTTGGTTTGATCCTTGCTTTAAAATTGTAGGTGTTAGTCCTTGATATATGCCCCTGAATCCTAGCAAGTAAAAAGTTATATTTTTTATTTGTACTAATATTAATATGACACTTATAACTTATACACATTGTATAATGTAATAACAAATGTTTAGTAGCATATGACTGAATGTCACAATAAACTTATTGTGACATATATGACATTACTTTACTGTCATATATGTAAATTGAGAAGCACATAACTAATATAACTTGACCTCTTTACATAGCTCTTGATTGGACTTGTTGCACATACGGTTCAAGGGGAATTTACTTGTTTTCAGAGCATTACTAAGCAATTTAATTAAGCGATAACTAAGCTTTTAGTTCTTTTTAAAATCATACTTAAATTAGATTGTAAATGTTATGGATCAAAAAATTATATTTATTGACTTAAATTCTTTATAAAATAATATATATTAATATTCTATTTACCATATTCCTTGGTAATCATCCCTACTCCATGAAAGAATCCTTTGTATTTTGGATTAGCAGATCTTTGATCATTTATGAATTTTACTTTAATTGTCTCCATAGGAGTAACTGCAAAAATAGCTTCAGATGCACCTGCACATAGTCCTGCTATAAGACTATTCTGTGTAGTAAGTTTTCCATTTGAATCTACTAACAATTCTTTCATTTTTTCAAAGGAACCAAAGCGTACAGCTGACTTTGGTATTGAACCATAAAGTAATACTGAAAGACCCCTGTATAGACCAAAGAATCCACGATTTTTTATGGTTTTTTTCACACAATCCAATATTCCTGAATATTGTTTACCAGATCCAGCTTTCCCATCAAGTTGTAGCTGTGTTTTTACATATTCAGTCGGGTAAGTGATACATATTTCTATACCGCCGGTAATACCTCCTAAAATATATCCATAATTTCATTAATATTTTATTATTTAAAAGATTGATAAAAATTGGTAAAGAAGTACTTAATGAATCCATTGATATATATTTAAAAGAAAAATGTATAAACAATTTCATTTATAATCTTTAAAACAAAAATTTGTGTACTAGCGCATATTTCGAAGGTTAAATATTTCTCGATCTTTGAATCTATCGTGTGTCGAATGCGCTGACTCAGTTTATCTATCTTTGTCGCTCTTCTAGTTTTACTTACACTTCTCTCTCACTTTCAACTAATGTGTTTGTTTTCTATTGGACTATTCCGATAAATAATAAAAAGCACTGAACACATATTAAAAATGAAATCATTAATACAAGAAATGATATAATAAAAAAAATGTATTTTACCAGCCACAATTCCTTTAACACCGCTATGACTGACAGCCGCTGCAGCTCCAGTATCAGTAATCCAAGGTCTACGAGGAAAAGGATTGTTATGGAATGTTGAAATTGTACTAGTTTGTTGCGATGATTTGTATATCAATGAACTGATATCCATGTTTGGAATTTGTTTTCGCCTGCCAATACTCTTGCCCCGTTAAGCATCAAATGTGAACTGAGTCGATTAATATCCGTACATTTCAGTGCGTATTCCCCTTCCTCAATCAACTTCTCTTACTCACACTTTATAGATTGACAGTCCTATACTCGATACTGGATCTGGATACGTAATGATAATTGAACAGGCGATTATGGGTGGAGTGACCGAAATTTTTTATATCAGTAATACATTTTTCCAATACATGTCTGTCTATTAATCAGTTAAGTTTAGCTTTTTTTATAAACTACAATTCCAATTTATAGATTAAAGATTATAAGCTACTTTAATCCAAATTCTATTGCATTAATTTTTATCTATAAATATTGTATTTTTATTTAATTTTTATAAATATTTTATTTAATTGTACGTAATTTATAAGTATAACAAAATTATAAGTAAAACTGTATGATTTAAATAGCATATTTTTTCAACAAGTTAGAAATTTTACTTAATATTCTTCTATCATGTTGATATTAAAATAAATAATTATAAAGATAACCAAAATTGAGTATTCAGAATAAAACGAATGACTAATTAAGTAGATAAGACGAATGTTATTTAGCCATATACTTTTGATTGTTTCATTATTGTAAAACATTTTTAAAACATGAAAGTCTGGATTATAGTAAATAGAAGAGATTAAAAATTACTTATCAATATTATGAGTGTCTCATTACATGATCACATGACATATATTTCATAAACAGTTAAAATTAAGTTGATTATCAAGACCTTTTTTCTATTTCTTTGGTTATGTAACATCAATCACGACATGTAAGTAAGAACATGCAAAGAGGGAGTGATTATAAGAAGATAGAAATACTTTTTGATAATAAAGTTTTATATTAATTAGCTATATTGTGATATTGGTAAATGTGTAAATTTTTATTAAAATGTATTTTATTCTCTATTTAAATTTTGATATAAGGGTTTATTTATTATATTTAAAGTTTAAAAATCTCTAAAAATGAATATTTTCAGAATAAATCTACAAGTATAACGCTGTAATTTTTTATCGTTATAATTTACATGCATTACCATCCAGGTGTAGTGTTTGCTAAACGTCTCATACGCCTGGAACAAAAAGTATAAAAATATTGTAATTACATATTTATTTTATGCATATTATAGTTGTTGAATTATATAACATAATAGTTTTTACCGCGTATTTCTATCTTGATCGCGTATTTTCTTTTCCATTTCTGCATCTGTTAATGTTTCCAAAAATGGAGCCCATTGATCAGCTTCTGAAGGTGGTCTAAAAGGTACTTCTACAGTAGGTAGAGGTGCTTCAGAAAATGCATAGGTCCTTTGGTGCCATGATAATTGTCCTCGTACACTAAAGTAAATTTGATTAAGATATACTAATAAATTTTATTAAAATATTTTATAAAATATTCAGATTACTTATATAGCTTTCCTAGAAATAAGCAAAGTGCTTGAGGCCAGTCAGATGCTTATTACGAACCGGGTATACTATTCAGTTTGACTTTGTTTTCAAATGGGACAAAAAAGACATAGAACGAGCGAGAAGCTCGAGATTGCAACAAATCAAAAAGTGATTGACCAAGTAGGATATAATACGCCAGAATCGCTAATACCAGAGTGAGAAAGCATTGTGCATATTCTCATCCTGCTGAGTTCAAATAAAGAAGAGGGAATAACGAGTTGTTCATTTTAAGGCAAAACTGTACTTACCTGTAAGCAATAGCAGTAACAAATTCTCCACCAAGCCCTAATTCAGCACACAGTTTCATTGCAAACTTCTCAGGATTATTTTCTTTTTCAGACATATCCCATTCTACTTGATCTACTAAAGATGTATTTCCTACATGTATGTTTAACTTAATTATAACTCGTTGATCACATTGATCTTCTAAAATTGTTTCTTGTGGAAAAGCCTCTATTTGTTGTCTTATAGCTTGTGCAATGGCTGGTACAAAGGTTAATGGATTTAAATCTAAATCATCACATAATACCTCAGCAAATTGTTCAGGAGTTATGAGACTTTCTAAAAAAAATTAGTGTTTTATTGTGATAACATATGATTATATAATATATTATTGGTACACAAGAAACCATACCATTTTTATTC
This sequence comes from Bombus flavifrons, assembly GCF_040668555.2. Taxonomy (NCBI): domain Eukaryota; kingdom Metazoa; phylum Arthropoda; class Insecta; order Hymenoptera; family Apidae; genus Bombus; species Bombus flavifrons. The sequence continues at coordinate 4,730,609 of NC_138447.1, forward strand.
CACGTGAAAGTATCTCTCAATTTTTGTCCTTCAATTTCCATATCTAATCGAATTGGAACTAACATTTCTTGCTGTGCTGCATTTTCTAAGTTTGCTGATGGATCTGTGTCATCAAAACTAGAAAAATACAACAAACATAATAAATGTTATTCAAAATTTATTATAGTATTAACAATGTTCTATGTTGAATAATACCATGTATAAATCACCTTTTAAAGAATAAAAATCATCTGTTAAGTATCTGTTTTCATATAAATATGGAAGAGATTAAGTATTTACCATAAAGGAAATGTTCTGACTTTTTTATTATGTACTCTGTTACGATTAATTGGTGTAGCTTGAGGTACAGCATCCAAGTGTGAACTATTTGGTAAACTAGGCACCCAAGGCATCGATTTTTTTGATTTTCCTTCCCTAGGAGCTGGAGGTTCTGTTGAATGTACTGATACAGCTTTATACTTATCATCATTACCCTCGATAATATCTTCTACTTCACTAGCTCTTAAGAGAGATACACTAGATGCAAGTACATGTTGACTTAAGCCAAGCTCTACTAATTTTTTACGTTCATCATTTGTAATGGATCTCCTGAACATTCCAGGGTAACGTTTGTATAATGATCCTCGAAATAGGCGCAGATAATTGCCCACTTCTGAACCAATACAATAATATTCTCCATTTTCCTCTACTTGGAAACTTATTGGTTTATCACCATATGTACGTAATGCCATGTCTATATTTTTCTATAATCATACATATATATATACATAAAAACCGAAAATCAGCAACTAGTTATATTAATGTAATGTAATAATTATCCTTAATCATTTCAATGGATTGCATGCAATTATTTTTATAATGTAAAATATACCAGTAATTAAAAAAAAAAGTTTATCAAATATTTACATAAAATACCAATATTCTTCAAGATTTTTTAAAGCTATTAATGCATAAGTATAATTCATAATAGAATAGTTTCAACAATATATAAAATAATATTGTTTTATATTATTGTTTATTTCGTGTACCTACCTGTTTAGCTGGTTATTTAATACTTTTCATCTGTCACGGTTTTGTTAGCATTATCGCAAATTTAGTATAAAGAGTTTTCTTTATGATTGGTGATCCATAATATACTAGTTTTTTTTTCAGTGAACAGTATTTTACTAAAACTTATATATGTAAGATCATATGTACAAAAAAGCCTACCTTGAAAAAAGAATCAACTGTTCAAATAATTTCGTCAATTGTTGCGTATTTTGTGTTCATTAGGTATGATAATAAGATCAGAAGCCTAAAGCTACGTTTTATTGAAGCAGCATTGGCACCAATATTTTTGATCTGTTCTCAATGGTATATCAATATTATCAATATGATTACAAAGCAACTTATAATTAGTGAAAAAGCGACTAAATTTAAGATTTTTACATTATATATATTACTTTCATAAAAATTTAATACTGTTTATTTCTTTATATAACATCCCTAGGAACTCATGCTGTTTTTTCCCTAACAATTATTCCGGAATGTGGTAACAAGACAAGTTAGAGGGGGTCAGAATAATAAACGTTAGGCGTGTCGGCGTCTGTTTTTTAGTACTTTAACAGAATCCTGCACTAAATAAGTAGCTTTATTATAATAATTTTTAATGGAACTAATATCATATGTAAAAGAAATGTATTCTTTGTTTTAAAATGTCAAAGCAACAAAAAATTTCAAGCTTGCAAAATGCTTCGTTGTTCATATCATACCATTTTATAATTCGATAAAATTTCAGTTTTACGTTTGATACATTTACGTAAGTACATGTGCTTGGTGTTCGGTCACGAGTGGAAGAGGGTATGCTCTTATGGGGTAACAGCAGGGCGGTAGCCTTTGCCGGGGAATGGAGACGGAGAGCGTAAAATCGGGGGCTAGCGAGCATAGCCATAGCCATCATAGCAGAACTTCTCAAAAACATCATCGTACTCATAGTTCTAAATCTCATCACAGGCAACATTCACATAGAAGTACCAGGTACTTTAGTTAATCAAAAGAAAATATAACTTAGCCAAAGGCTTCTTTTTATGACCTTTTTGTTAACATAAACATCTTTTTAAAGGACAAGTCGTAGTCAAAAGAAAGAAAGACACAATTTAGATTCCACAGAAATGGCACCTTTTCAAACAACTGTTAATGTAAGAGGAGATAGTGTTGATAATTTAGGTCAAGAAGTAATAGAAGTACAAATTTTACCTCAAGATGAAAACTGGGGTGAAAATACTACAGCTGTCACTGGAAATACTTCTGATAGATCAGAATCAACTGAAGATGTGAGCCATTGGCCAAATGAGAATGATGGATCATTTAGTTCCTGTAATCGATTTATGGGGCCGGTTATAGCAATGATGCTTGGATTAAGTGCTTTTCTTAGTCCTATAACAATGGTCATATTGCCTAAGTTAGGATTTTTTCCTGATTCTACAACTGTTTTAACTATGCAACAAAAGCTTCAGTTATTATCTTGTAATGCTGAATGTAAAGGCCAATTACTAGGTTTAGCCTTTAAATTGGTGCTATTAGGTATTGGGAGTTGGGCTGTGTTTTTACGCTCAAAAAATGCTACTATGCCACGCATATTCTTATTCCGAGCGGGAGTGTTGCTTCTTACTACATTATGCATTTGTACTTACTGGTTATTTTATGTTGTTCAGGTACATAATTTTATTAACTTTCAAGATCTCCTCAACTACAGTATTTTTATATCATTATAAATTATAGGTTACTGAGAGTGCTAAGACTGCTGCTAATGGTGAAATAACAGAATATAAAAATTTAGTAAATTATGCAGGTACTCTTGCAGATACTCTACTATTCATACATTATATTGCTATATTGCTAATTGAAATTCGCCATCAACAGCCTATCTTTTGTCTTAAAGTAAGTGCATTTCATTCTTGTGTAATTACTTCTTTATATTTATTCTTAGTACATTGTATTTATAATAATGTTGATATTTAAGATTGTAAGATCACCAGATGGTGAATCCCGATCTTATGCAATAGGACAATTGTCAATACAGCGAGCAGCAGTATGGGTATTAGAAAGATATTATACAGAATTTCCTATTTATAATCCATATCTAGAAAGACTCCCAGTATCAAAATCTGGTAGAAAACAGTCAAGCTTCAAGTTTTATGAGGTTGATGGTGGAGTAACTGGTAGTGTTCAGTCACGAGGAGGTAGTGGTGATAGAGCAGTCATAACAACTCAAACTCGTCGTAGAGATTCCAGTCACAATGAACGTTTTTATGAGGAACATGATTATGAACGTAGAGTACGAAAACGTAGAGCAAGATTAATCACTGCCGCTGAAGAAGCATTTGCACATATAAAACGTTTGCATTCAGAAGTTGAGTCTACTCCAAATCCTGGTCCTATGGATCCCATGGAAGCTGCACAAGCAGTATTTCCATCTATGGCAAGAGCTTTACAGAAATATTTAAGAGTTACGCGGCAACAACCGCGTCATTCTGTTGAGTCTATTTTAAATCGACTTGCACGATGTTTGGCTCAAGATGCAGCACCGCGCGCATTTTTAGAACCCTTTTTCGTAACCAGCCCTGTTCTTTCAAACGAAAAAGAACGACAGAAAAGATCGCATCATTGGGCTTTAGTCTGTGAAGGAGAATTACCTTCACGACCTCTCGCAAATGGTTGCGAATTTCAGTTACGACAAGGTGAAGTAGCTCTGTTATGTACAGTATATCATTTACCTCATTTTCATCTTACAGAACAGCTCGCACATCCTAAATCTAATAAATTCTTACTAAGATTAAATTCCGAAACGTCGGTTTAGTAACATAAAACCAATAGCTTTTTTCGTTTTAAGATAATTTACATTGAAATGCTGATATTTTTAATGGAAACAAAACTTATTAACCGTTTGAGTCCCAAGCAGCGCGATCACGCTGTTTAGATTTTGTGTTGAAAAGTCCCAGTACATTTGAATGCTACAGACGACTGACGGTATTTTGTATTACATTGTTATCTTCTCAGTAATTTTTATTGAACAAAACTTGAAATATTTATAAACTAATAATACGCATATATAATATAAATGTATTTCATAAAAATAACAAATATAACGGGCGCTATCGCACTGTTCGGGATTTTTCGACCCTGTTTTTTCAGAGACCTCTGAGACTCAAACAATTAAAATTGCGAAATTTTTTACTGTATATAAGTGAAGAAAATTACAATAATACATATTTAAGTACTGGAAATTAAATACAATTATAGAAAAAATTGATATTGAATCATGCAAGAAGATAGTACACTTAAAGATAGCTTTTTTAAGGGAATGAAGTTTTGGAAATGATAAAATAGTTTTTTATGCAGAATCACAGAAAGTGTTCATCTTAATAACGTTTACATATCTTCTTTAGTGCAGATAATAGCAAAATAAAAGGACAATATAACTTTCCCATTTATAATTGTAGATAAGAGAAATTCATATTTTTATGATGTGAACACATCTATATTTATTTATTTCATTATTTTACATATTATTACTTATATATTAGTAAAATAAACTTACTATATTTTTGGGTAGTTTTATATCAGCAATTAAAACCTCTTAATTATTTTTCAGTAAGTATACATGTAATTGGAAAACTAAATCTTGAATATATATCCCCCGAGTAAATTTTCTTTCTTAAGGAACTTTACAGAATTACTTTAATGTAAAAGTATTATAAAATGTATTATACTTAATACATTATTTATTGCATATTTAACATTCATAAATTTTCGTTATACGAAAATTTTTATTTATTGAAATTTATTACAACAACTTTTGCAATAGATAAGAGAAGTGTTGAAAATGAGGCACTCTGGGGAAAAAGAAATACATTCCTGCACGCAATATATTTGTATAATGTGCTGTTCAATTCATACAAATACATTTATAATATGTAAGGTGACATATGTATCTATTACTTCAAAGGTATAATATCTTCCATGACTTAAAGTAAATTAAGTTTTTCTTATGATATGTTCTATATATATACATTTACAATATAGAATATATTACAGTAAAATTTTATAAATTTAAGAATGTGATCATTTTTAGTTTATTTGAATTTATTATTATCAATTTAAAGAGTATTATTTTAAATTCTCAAATATAAAAAAGATTGCAGTTGTGATAATCAAATAAGACTTCAAAACAAATTTTTAGAAATTTATAATTTTATATTTTGTGAAAGACATGCAATCAAATGAAACTATTATGAATTATAAGATATTTATATAATTTAAATATCGTATAATTTTTCATTAAATACTGAAAATATGTTGCAAAATGTCTGCTTAAACTTATTTCATTATTTTAATACATAACTTTAATATTTGATTGCTAGGATCAAATATTAACTTCCTCATATAACTGTTGTTGAATACTATATTCCTACATTATTTACATCGTTTATATATAATAATATTGAATGTATTAATTTTAACATTTTTTGTATATCTTTTACATAACTTCTACATTAAACTGTTATTATTCTATATTTCATTTTGGAAGGCTGATAATATTATATTGTGTTTGAGACTATGCTTGCTACTAGAATACATGTACAGTAAATAATATGTGTAATACTTTACATTCACGTTAACATATGTATATAAAGTATATACATCTCATGAATGTATAATGAAGTGATTAATATAATAATGAAACTTGTTATACAAAAGAAGGTTTAATGTTATAATACTCATTTTCTTTGCATTCCTGTTTAATATCTAAATTTAGATAGTAAAGAATAAAATAATTTGATATGATGAATGTATGGGATACGATGAGTAAATTTATATATGCCTAAAAAATTATTTATAACATATCATTTAATAACAAAAAGAAATGTATGTCACTTGCCACTGCTCATAAATTGTATTATTTAAGATTAATCGTATTATTTAAGTAAGTTAAGGATATTTATGTCTAGAGACATAACAATTCTTCTAATGCAACATTTTGACAAATATATGATGATGTGAGTAGCTTTATCTGAGATTTTTTATTTATGTTGTGAGCTTGAATGTATTAATTGGTGAGCAAAATATACTTTCTATGTATAAATATTATTCATTTTAGATAGGATATATTGCTCTTCTCCCTTTTTGTATAGAATGCAATATGTGGATAATTTACTTTTATAGAGTTTTGCTACATTTTGTAGCAAAAAAAACAACGCACAAAATGAAATTTCATCTCATAGAATGTAAAAAAAGATAATAAAGAGATTTGATTATTACCTTAATTTTTGTTTATAAATTTTAAACTATTTAATCCAAAAAAATTCATGTGCAAAATATATGTTTAAACTAATACATGAAATATATACGTAATATAAATAAAATCTTCATTTCCTATACTTTATGTATAATATTTCTTATAGTTTCGAATAAAATAATGTATATGATAAAAGTTAACATTTTTATTAAAACCCAATTTTCTTTATTATAGCAAGATTGAATTTTTAATTACTTATTTATTTTTGTACAATATAAAATTTGAATATACTTAAAGTAATGTAATAAACATTTCCTCTGACATTACTTTGTTATAAATGTATCGAATTTAAAAATTTAATCGATATATTTATGTATAAATCGATCTTAACTAAGAAACGTCACGCGCCAAAAGCATCGCTGAATCCATGCTGAAGTGTTGAATCTCACGGATGAAGAAGTAATATAGAGCTCCTAATATGGCTAGTGATAAAAAATCAGGAAAGTCTTCAAAAGGTACGAAGTCTACCACAGAAATATTATCTGAATTTCAAATGCTTCGCAATGAACAAAGGGCAATGGCCAATAAATTGTCAGAAATGGAGATGGAACTAAATGAACACAAGTATGTGTTTCCTAACCTATATTCTTTATTTTTATTGCTTACTATAAATATATTTTAAATATTTTGAACAGGTAGCAAAAATAACTTGACATAAACTTTCATGCCACAAAATTTTAATGAAAGTTCTATAATGAAGCAATGTTATAAATTTATTTATAATATATCTTCTTTCAGATAGCATACATTATTATTTTATTGCTTAAATGATATACTCTTATCATATTTTAGGATCGTAATTGATACATTGAAAAATATAGACCCGAAAAGAAAATGTTATCGAATGACTGGAGGAGTTTTATGTGAACGTACTGTAGAGGATGTAATGCCTGCATTGGTAACAAATAAAGAACAGGTTAGAATTGTTCTATTTTTTTTCATTGTTAGTTAAAATAATTTGCATGTATAATTTTTTATTTTTATACAATTAAAAATACAATACAACTTTGAAAATTTGTAGTTAATTAAAGTCATAGATGCCCTAAATGATCAGTTAACAAAAAAAGGACTCGAAATAAATGAATTCAAAGAGAAGCACAACATTAGAATTAGAGGACAACAGGATATGCAACAACGACAAGGTGAAGACAAAGATTCCAAAGAAGCAAAAAGAAGTGCTGTAGTTGTTAATTCACTATTAAGCAATTATTCATAAAATCAAAATTTTCTATTTACAATACATTTCCTGCTTACATATAAATCACATTTTGGCACTTATTTATTACATCTTCAAAGATAATATTGTATTTGAAGTATATAAATATTCAATTTTTTAATGATTATGTATTTTTTGATTTTTCTTTATCGATAAAAAGTATATAACTTCAAATAATTGCTTTGGTCTTCCATAGCCATCAGTTTTTATTACAATTCAATTACAGGATTATTATCAAATCAATGTATAAATCAGTCACTGAAGAATAGTAAATTAAAGCAAATTTAAAATTTATAGTAAAAATTTTAAAATATAACGATTGTATCACGGGGTGCAGTTATACGAGAAACCTGAGTTTCGAGGGTAGGAAAAATTTGGACGAAATTGAATGAGATCTTAATACTTTTGTATTGTTCGGATTCTCGAAACTTTTGGGATCATCTGTTTGTGCTTATATTCCAAATTTAGTCGTGGGATATCGAAAAATATGAGAGAATTGAGGTCTTGTCAGATTCTCCATTTCTATGTTTATAAACGAAATTATTTTAATCATAAAAAAGAATTAGAAGTTATCTTAATTTTGAGAGTTTTTAAAATATTTGATTTTGTATTATTGTCATTTGTTATTAATCAAATGTTTTGTTGTTTACTATTTTATAAGAAAATGCATTAATTTTTTATCACAAGTGAAATATTGTTACAAGTAGGTTTAGATTAAAGTTTAATTATAAAATGGAATAGTTAAATATTTGTACAAAATAACTTTATTTTGTGAAATAATTATACTAGTGCGCAAAATATTATGTATGAAGAATTAGAGCCATATAGAGGTATATAAAGCTTTCTAAAATTGCTATGAATACAACATAATGTAATTCTTCAAATTCCTTCTGATATAGTTCCACGTATAAAAAACTAGCTCCACATTTTTTTATAAAGAGGATATTATAATTAGTAATAAAATATATAAATATCTAAATTTTAATTTTTCATAAATTACTTATGAATAGAGAAATTATTATAATTACTTTATAAATATATGCCGTTATAAATTTACAATTTACTATTTATAGTAATTATAAAGGCAGTAATAAGCATCTAATGCAGTATGTTATGTAAATATAAAAAGGCACCATTGTATGTATTATGGAGATATTAATGTTCACGATTCCATCTCCATACAGTAGCATCATCACAAACACATAACAAAACTGAACCATCTCTACTTAAACTTGTTTGACGTATAGGTGCAGTACATCGTGGATGCTGCAGTGAATAACAGCGTGCTTGACCAGGTTCATCAACTTCTAAGTCCCACACATATGTTCTACCCACTTGATTTCCTAAAGCTATTGTACGCTGACAAAAATCCATTGAAAATCGTATAAACCATATATCACATTCCTTAAACTCAAACCTATGTAAAACTGTAGCGCTTGTTTCTCCACTGCGTAACTGAAAATCTTCGAGGCGTCCTGGTTTCCAACAAACAATACAATTTTCACAAGATTTACTTAAAATGAAGTCACCATACCATTTAACGCAATCAACATAGTTACGATGAACATCCCGTGTAGTAAAATCTGGAAAGTGTTGAAGTATCGAATCAAAAGGTCTTCCATTACGACTAGGGTTACAATAGTAAGACTGCTTTATTGCTTCTTGCATATCTGCCTTATCCAATGACCATAGTTTCAGAGCATGATCCATGCCACATGAAATAATACGTTCTCCTTTCATATCAAAGTCAGCACTTAAGACTTCATCTCTATGACCTTCAACACCACCAAATATTGCTATGCATACATCAGTTTTTATATTCCATAATCTAAGAGCATGATCTTTTGATGCTGAAAGTAATATGTTTGGATCTCTAGGATGAATTTTTAATTCATTTATTGCATGACCATGTCCAATATAATGTTTGATGCAAGTCATAGTTACAGGACTAATAACTCTTACAACACCACGTGATCCAGCAACTGCTAATAAAGGTTTCCCAGAATCATCATAAGTCCAAGTACAAGTGTAAAAATTTTCTTCTGGATCAGGATCTGCATAACACTGACGTAATCTGATATTTCCTCCTTCTGGACATTCATAAATGCTTACTCGATTGCTTCCTACTGAAGCAAATATTAATGGTTCACCTTCTTTTAAATGATGATTAAATTGTACTCCAAACAATGGCTGTCCATGATCTTCTTTAACACTGCAGCAATATTTGTAAAGGGGCTTGTCTGTACATGGTTTATATTTTGCTGTTTTACTTCTACGCCGACCTTTTCTTCTATAACGAGCACTGCGGGTAGGTGTATCACTGCGATGGGTACCAGCAGTTGAATTGCTGCCAATACTACATTCAGTTTCATCACTATCATTTTCACTGTCTTCTTGACTAGAAGCATATGCTTGATTTTTACTATTTGTTTTCTTCATTTTAATATTAATAATATAAGAACAAGTTTTACAAAATTTTATATCAGTAGACCAATAGTAGGAATTCCACTTGTTATGCCCAATATAGCTTCCACTAAATTCAGTATTCTATTACTTAATTGAACACAAATTTGTGGTTTCTAAGAGGAATATAAAAATTAATAGAATAATTATAAATTACAAAAGGAAATATATACATATACAACTTACAAAAACATTAGCAGATAAAAATCGAATATTGTATTTCTCTCGTATTTTTGCTGATTTGTGGGAAGTCAATCCCATAATATTTGAAATTCCTCTACAATTTACAAGGCATACAGCTCCAGAAATTATATAATGTTCATCTATGAGACTTATATTTGTTTCTACCTTGAGAAATAATTTTCTTCAATATCAATATTATTTCATAAAGACTATAATTGTTAGACATATATACTTATATCTACTTACTTCGGATAAAGATTGAGTAGTTCTCCAATCAAAAACAAAAATAATGAAATCTATACCAAGACTTAAGCTCGATTCTATGATTTTAGCAACAAGTTCACACTGATGTACGACAATACGCCACTTTCTTTCTTTTGCACTTTCATGTAATCCTTCAGAAACTTTGTGACATAATTCTGCTGGCCCTACAACCTATAATTATTCTTTTTACATTATAAATATTATTTCATATCAACAAACATTTTTTGGAACTCAACATAACCTCACTAAACTGAATATTTACTATTTTTCAAAAAGATGACAGAAATGTGTATAAAAAGTAGTAAGAAATTACTACATTACTTAATAGAAATTTACCAAGATATTGTATTTGTTGATATATCTTATTAATAATACTACATAAATATCATAAATAAATACAACAGCATGAAATATTTGTAGAAAACAAACGCAAATTAATCGAATTCTTTCAAATATTCTTTCCTGCCTAAATGTACAAATATAAAGTAAAAACTCCTTTAATAAATAAAAAAATAATATCTTAAAATAATAAGAAATTACAATAAAATAACATTTATATTTTATTTTTTTAGCTATTATAATAGTTATGTATTATTTGAAAAAACTTCTAGGAAAATTCTATAAAATAAAATAAACATGTAATAATTACATTTAAAAATTACAAACGCACCAAAAGAGAAACTAGACAATCATTTCGGGATACACCACAATTAGTGAGTACCCCCGCCATGTTTCCATCTTTGCCAACTGTCTTACCGCTTGCCGCCACTGTTGCCAGGAGAATTCTCTCCTCAAATTCCTTTCCCTTTCGACTCTCGAGAAATACATGACGTCATATTACCATTCAACAACTTAAATGTCGCTTGTGTCACGTGACATGAATTTGTTCCTCCACTCCCATTTGTACACTATAGTCCACTAACTTTATTACTGCCAGAGAGGAAATAAAAGTGCTCACACTAATAAATCTGGTTGTTCCCGGATTAGTGCTGCACCATACGGCGAAGAGCTGAGGTTAACTAAAGTTAGCATATACAAAAACCTATAAAGTTAGCGATCTGCCCCGTTTGGTTGCAATTTATCATATACAAGAATCTATGTATTTAAGCTTAAAGTTAGTGATTTCACCTGTTTAGTTGCACACTAGCATAGACAAGAATCTTTTGAGTTCCACGCTGCAAGAACCTATTTAATTGTACGGTTGTACAGAAAAGTTCATATCTAATTTTCTATCCCAGATAGACAAGTACGAGAATGATAAAATCACGCAATAATGAAACTAATTATAAATTTTCTAAGAAAGAGAAATTAATTGTTTACTATATTTTTTTAGAGAAGAAAAGAGAATATTCTGTCCCAAACGATAATGAATCAGTAAAATGATGTTAATTTTAATATTTTTCCATACACCATTTAAATTTAACATTAATCTTTGGCACTTGGCGTGTATATTTTTTCATACACTGTACTGGCATGAATATTTTTTCACTGTTGCATGGAACCACGTATTCTTTTTCCTTAGTATGTACGCCGATGTTTGTTGAGACGAATTCAACTATCTCGAAAAAATAAAAAAGTTTGAATTTTGTGTTAAAGATCTCACCTTATGGCGGGCCTTTAATATTTGTGGATCGCTTTGATTGTCAGTCTCTCCTTCTTTTTCACTTTCATTGTCATTTTCTACGTCTAATACGTCTAAGACCTCAGTTTCGAGAAACAGAATGGTTTCTACATTTCCATTATTGCAACACTTAGGTCCCGATTTTTGTACGATTATCGAATGTTCCCTGTATTATCAAAAAACGCAACAATAGTTGAGAAAGAATTGTGTCTGCAGACGAAGGTGAATTAAGACATACTCACAGTACGGGCATTTTAGACCATTTTGATATCTTAGGATTTACAATAAAACAATTACATAGCGTTTCTTTATTGAATATCTACTACTGATTACAGAGATAGTGGCGAGTAAATTTTTATATTAAAACTTTTATATTATTGATCCATTTTTTAATGAAACTTTCATCAACATATCCGTGATATTTTTGTAATTAAAATAACATAAAGCACGATATAATTCGTAAAAAAAAATAAGAAAGAAAAAGTTTCTTCGTAAACGAAAGACGTTACAATAAGCAGAGAACGATCACTGAAAAAGCAAACCTCGCAGGTTTTCATGTTCCTGCGCGCCCCCAAATTTCAAAGCGAGCTAGCGAATTCCTTTATTCCCACATATAGCTCAATTTTTTTCTGATATCTTATCTGAAATGTAATTGCAACGTAACTTTATTTTTATTTATTTAGAAGCGAATTCAAGGTAGTCATGTTCACAGCACGTTCTCTAGATTCGGAAATGCTGAACTCACGTGGTTTTACTTTGATTCGATGATTGTATCAAGAATACTCGGAAAAATCAGGCGTCGCAGTTGCAAAACGTCGGGACCGTTGGTCTATGACATCATATGGGGGGGGGGGAGAGGGCTTAATTTATAACGCTCTCAAGTGTTCACTCTTTCTCTTCCGACGTTCAAGGGTGACGAAAGTCAGGCAGCCGACCCAGGTGTTCGAACTTCAGATTTTCTTACAAGTGTCACAGTTACTGCAAATTACGATGAAATTGTTTACATTCTTACAAACATTGTGGTCCTTTTTTTATTTAGTTCAGAAATTTTCATCCTTACCATATTAAATATTTTCTACTACGTCGTACTTTAAAATTTGTTAACGATTTCTTTCTATAAATTGACTATTATTACCTGATTTTGGACCGTTTTGCTGTGAATATGTCGAGTGTAACAATAAGGAACAAGTTAAACAGTTGAGATATAACAGGACACCTCACACAGGCATCGATCAGATCGATCGACAGCACATAGATGGCTTGCAATATTTGATTTTAGTAGTAAACGTACATGTTACACTACTGTCATTCTCAATGTCTTGTAAACGCGGGTTCCGAATTAAGTGGATAACCCTGTATGTTATGCCGATATACTGACTTCTAAATTTATCTCAGCTTCACTGTCATTTTATCCTTGTAAAAAGTAAATTTTAATTATTTTACGCCAACTTCGTATATAATCGTACTCTGTTATTTTAGAAATAAATATTATTGAATATTTTTGGGAAAAATACGTCTTACTTTCCTGGTTTTATTTCTATTAGATGCATAGTAGTATACATATATTCGTACGGGAAGAGGAAAATGAATTAGAAAAAAGAGGATGAATCCCGACATCTTCGTCCGAGAAGAGGACTCTTCGTCGCAAAAGGCGAGAATGTGATTTCCTGCTGACCGCCGAAACTCTCTTATTCGTAAAGTAAAACAAAACGATCACTATGAAGTCATCCTACAAAACAATCGTGTTCCGAATTCTACAGTTTCTGAAGAATTAATTTCTTCGATGATTCTAGGAGCATTCGAAGGAGAACCTTCTGTTAAAAGTGAAGAAGATCCGTGCCCGAGAAGACATAAAGAAAGAAGGGTGCAAGTCTCAAGAGCTAAAAGAAAGGGCGAAGAGCAGTTGGGATTTCCTCGAAGGCACAAATTTATACTTGAATAATACAAGTGTAAAATTTGACTTAAACATATTGGATAGTTTTCCTTTATAGAACGGTGTATTGACATAGAGACATACATACATATTAGGTATATCTAATATTTGTAAATATATTTATTATTTTCATTGTTTTTTGTTAATAAATTATTATATTCTGATATTTTGTACTATTTCTATCCCCATTTTATATGTGTCATCGTTTTCCCAGACTGCCGCATCTTTGTGTAAAAAATTCATAGATATATTAAATTTTCATAAAAATTTTCGATTTTCTCCTGAAGTGAAATTTTCGCTATCAATGTTGACATAATTTCCCATATTTTTTAAGACATTTTTTTTATTTTAAATTTTCGTTAAAAGATTTCGTATTTTTATTTCATCTTTCACAATCCCTCTTCTACTTTTTTGTCATTCTTTCGCTAGATACCATATGAGAAGTGTCGTCTGTTTTCAATATAGTGTGAAATGTTCATCTTAATATAATCCTTCTAATTTTAACAAAAATAATATTCCTAGAATTAATAAAGTGGAGTCAGTAATGAAAGTAAGATGAATAGAAAGCGTGGTTAGTTACATGGTTGCACAAATTAGTTGTTACGTCTTCATGTCCCTACATCTTGGCCTATAGTCAACTGGTTTTTTTATTTTTATCCTTTTTATAAATATACCTGAGATACATACATTTTGTCAGAAATATTATTTATTGCTCACCAATTTATTGCTAAAAAATTGATATTTTCATTTTACTATAACAAAAACATTATCGTGACGGAAATAAATATAATGTTAAATCTAAAACAATATTATGTATAAAAGATATATTAAAATTATCGTATCATTCCACTGATTGATTATCGTTTGGGACAGAATATTCTCTTTTCTTCTCTAAAAAAATATAGTAAACAATTAATTTCTTTTTCTTAGGCAACTTACAATTACTTTCATTATTGCGTGATTTTATCATTCTCATACTTGTCTATCTCGGATAGAAAAGTAGATATGAACTTTTCCGTACAACCGTGGAATTAAATAGGTTCTTGTAGCGTGGAGCTTAATAGATTCTTGTCTATGCTAGTGTGCAACCAAACAGGTCACATCCCTAACTTTAAGCTTAAATACATAGATTCTTGTATATGATAAATTGCAACCAAACGGGGCAGATCCTTAACTTTATAGGTTTTTGTATATGCTAACTTTAGTTTACTTCAGCACTTGACCGCATGATGCAGCGCCTATACTGTGAAACAACTAGAACTACGGGCGTGAGCACTTTCATTTCCTTTCTGACGCTAGAATATACGAGAACCTATTGTATTTAGTTCTACCACAAACGAGTTATATTCGCTGTGGTTTTACGCTACAAGAACTTATTTCATTGTATAGTTCTTGTGACCAGAGCGGTATCTTTACAACAGATTTTTACTCCTGTTAATCTCATCAAGCTCGTCTGTGACTTCACCAACTTTATTAGTCGGATTGAATATAATTTCTATACTCATCGCTGTAAATCGCAGAGGGTGATTCAAAATCCCATAAGATGCAAAGTCTAAGCTGTATACTCAGCTGTAATCGAATGCACATATAATTAGAGAGAAGATTTTTTCTTTAAGACAGTCAACTCATTTGAGATTTCGTAGTGTTCGTAATCGTTATCTTCTTGTAAAGAGCGAGAAGTTGACACAACTAATATTATTTCGTAATGAATAAATGTAAAATAGATTATTAAAACTTGATCAAACGTATTGTATTTAATTCAATATTCCCAGCAATTTTAATATTTCTTAAATATTGTGCTCTTTCTCAAGATCATAGATGATTATTTTGTTTTATATGTATTATATGTATATGAATATTATGTATATTCATATGTATTTGTTTTATTTACTTGCTTTTATGTTTATATTTTTTTTATTATTTTAGAAACTAAATTATGTTCTACACCATATCGTTCCGGATCCTATTTATCCTATTTATTGATTTTAACATTATTATTGTATATTTTTTAATTGTACAAAAATTTTAATAAATGATCAAAGAAATACTTAATCACTTTTAGTGATTCGAGTTTAAGCAATGCAATGAAACAGGGTTGTCAGATGACATAATTACGGGTATGTGGTCACGTGGCCAGCGGGTACAATTGAGATTTGAAACAGAAAAATATCTCTCTCTCTCTCTGTCAATCCTATCGACACGCACTATTAGTGCCCCTTCGTTAGTATAAGCTCTATATGTATGTATAAATGGGTTATACACATAACCTCTATGTGAGATTTCACGTCAAATACTAATCCTGCGCTGTAAGCCAAACTATAGTGTTTAAATTATTAATTCATACGTTTCTTACATGTTGTTCCTTTGTTATTGAAGAATTTCTCCCTTATTAACAAATATATCGTATATATTTACAATATTATTAAAAATATATTGTATAATCTTAAAAATTTATCGGTTTCAAAATTCATCAAGATGTTGAAAGTTTGTCATCGCATTCCGAAAGCTATTCCATATCAATTTTGTACTGACAATTTTTTGATTCTGATAAATCACAGAAAAGAAAAATATCAGTTATCAATATATCGGATAGTCTTTCTAGCATTAATGACAAATGAATCAATATTGTCCACCATTTCGTATCTATTCGAAAAACAGATTGGATATGAATGTGATGAAGAAAATCTGTTCATCCTTTCACGAACACACGCGTCAAACACGCGAATCGAATGGAATTGTAAAGTCGGTCAAATGAGCAGACCGTAGTAAATCTGAGTACAATCGTTGGATGTAACCTGCTGGAAGGCGCAGTGATGCCGTGTTGCATGAAGCGTTTGGAATTGGAGTTAGACGGAGAAAGACCGAATCACGCATTATGGCTGACGAAATCGATGAAAAGTTGCTGGAGCAGGTGAAACAACAAGGAGAAATTGTACGGAAACTGAAAGCTGCTAAAGCCAACAGTGTCCAGGTAGGAGCAATTACTTTTACGTATTACAGACTTGTATATCCTTTTTGTCACGAATTTTTTAATATAACTGAACAGGCGATACCTTCTGGTAACAGTAAATTTCGTCTCCATGTGCTTGAATTGTATTTGAGTTTATATTTGAGTTACAATTATAATTGTAATTGTAATAATTGTTTGTGATTAGGGTCTTTTTACAAATGTCTTGTCCACGAATTTTTCGTTTTTTGACTTGTTCTCATGAATAAATTTACCAGCATCTTATGACAAAACATCTTCGATCTTTCATCTGGATCTAACCTCTGACAGAGACCGTAGTATATTATTTTCCATTCTTCAGGATTCAACGACTTCGAACTTAGAAGCGCATTTAGAAAATATTAACCACGATTTCGGGGATGTCAGTTATGTGTGTGGATGGGTTCCTACTACGAAAGATACAATATTCTTTGATTTCTGCGTAACCTTCGTTAATGATCGGCTCTTCAAATGGCCACATTTGAAAAGATGGTTCGCAAACATTCAAAATTTCGATCGAATTGAACGTAACACGTTTCCCGATCCGGAAGGATCAATTACTCCTCTAATGAGAAAGGTCGATCACATAAGCAACCTTCGCCTTTCCGACCGAAACATAATTGATCGAAAGGTGAGGTGGTTGTTCTCTGGCAAACAAAATCGCTATAAATTATATATAGGCATGTTTATAAAAATTTGCACGCATCGGTTAACGTCTCCCTATGAAATTTCTCTTCTTGGGAAACTGTATTAATTGTACATGTTTATATCAGCTATATTACATAAACCATATAATTTATAGCATTTGCTTGCTAGTCTACTTATATGGTACTATTTGTTCTTTCGGCTAGTTTAATAATCAACATTGAGGCAGACTTTTCTCTTTGATTCTGGTTCTTTTAAATGACTGGATCGTTTGTGATGTTATGTTTGATGTGGACCAATGCCTTACTACCTGCACGAAAATATTACCATGCATCGATGCTTTCGAGGCTAAAGGTACGCAAATTATATAGGCAGTTTTCTGTGATGAACAACGATAAAAAGAAAGATTGTATTAAATATATCCCATCTTTAAAGTTAATTTGAGATCTGTGTGTTAAGCAAGCATCAATTAATTTTTAATTTTGTGTAGATTGCAGAGGAAGTTACTAAATTATTGGAATTGAAAGCTCAACTAGGAGAAAAAAATGGCGAGGCATCTTCCAAACTTCTTCTGAAAACACCTAAAGGTACAAGGGATTATGGTCCTGAACAAATGGCACTACGACTTACAGTATTGGATAAAATAGTTGCAGTGTTTAAAAAGCATGGTGCAGAAACAATAGATACTCCTATATTTGAACGGAAAGTATGCAAAAATTGTCCATTATGATTTGAGTAACCAGATTTTCTGTTCCATATTTTAAGTAAAAATTATTTCCAATTTAGGAAGTTTTGACAGGAAAATATGGAGAAGATTCAAAGTTGATCTATGACTTGAAGGATCAAGGTGGAGAAATTTTGTCCCTTAGATATGACTTAACTGTACCCTTTGCTAGATATCTGGCCATGGGAAAAATCTCTTCCATAAAAAGGTATCATATAGCAAAAGTTTATCGAAGGGACAATCCATCTACGACAAGGGGTAGATACAGAGAGTTCTACCAATGCGTAAGTCCAATAACATATATTAAGAATAATGCTGTTGACGAACCTATCATTGATATTTGATCTTCTCCATATCAAAGGATTTCGACATAGCCGGGCAGTACGATCCTATGATACCAGATGCAGAATGCATACGCATTATTTCCGAGGCATTACAATCTCTGGATGTAGGACCTTATACAATTAGATTGAACCACAGATTGCTATTGGATGGTATATTTGCTGCCTGTGGTGTTCCAAGTAATAAATTTCGTGCTGTGTGTTCTGCTATTGATAAACTGGATAAAAATTCGTGGTCAGAAGTCAAAAAAGAAATAATTGAAGAGAAAGGTCTGGATGAATCCAGTACTGACAAAATTGGCATTTACGTGTCGCGATTCGGTGGAATAGAATTAATTTCTGAGCTAAGAGAAGACAGCGAATTAATGAAATACGAATCGGCGACGAAAGGCCTTGAATCTATGGAATTATTATACAAGTACTGCAATATATTGCAAGTGACAGACAAAGTAACTTTTGATCTTAGCCTTGCTAGAGGACTTGATTATTATACAGGTGTAATCTTCGAAGCGATATTGACTGGTAAATTCTTAAAGAGTTTCACAACATTTTAAAACAATTTGTATTAATAGGATTCAAAAACTTGAAAAGTTCTTTCATCTGCAAACGAGTTATTTTATTTTCTTTTGCAGGTGACGACGTTGGCGTTGGTAGCGTCGCAGGTGGTGGTCGTTATGACAATTTGGTTGGAATGTTTGATAGCAAACACAAATCGATTCCCTGTGTTGGCTTGTCGTTGGGCGTCGAACGAATTTTCAACGTCCTAGAGACAAAGTTGAATAAGGAAGGTGTGAAAACGCGAACCACCGAAGTTGAGGTGTTTGTAGCGACTGCACAAAAGAATTTGCATGAAGAACGAATGAAACTTTTGTCAATTCTTTGGGATGCTGGGGTGAAAGCCGAACAGTCTTACAAAAGAAACGTAAAATTGCTTGCGCAATTACAGTATTGCGAAGAAAGTGGAATACCGTTGGCTATAATAATCGGTGAAGGAGAATTGGCTAGGGGAGAACTTACATTGAGAGACGTTATGTCGCGTACAGAAATTTCGATCCCCCGAGCAAATTTAATTGAAGAGATAAGAAAAAGGTTGTAGAAATATACAATACATTATTCGAACATCGAGCATCGTTAATTTATACAGTCTAATAGTATCATACCAAACAGTGATTGTTCAATCCTTTGTCAAGTGTCACTTTTTGCCGATACATTGCACGGTAACTTGCTTGAAACTCGGCACTTGAAGAAAGAAGAAAACTGCGTTCCTGTGTAAACTAAATTATACATAATTTATTGTATCGAATGATTGAATAAAAATACATGGGTATCAAAAATACTAGATCTTCGAAATAATTTTTCGCGAAATAATTATCTCTTTTAGAAATCGTGATAACTTGACGTCCAGTTTCGTTTTCGTAACGGTCATTTGTAGCAGTGAAAGAAAGCAAAAGAAAAGAGTAGGAAATAAAACTAGTAAATAAGTATAACAGTAAAAGTAGGGATACTTAAAGAAACTTAATATATTGATATCGATGATATAACGAGAAAAGAACGTTCGATCTCTTTTTCTTTGCAATAATCTCTCTTCTCCAATTTAAATTTCAATCTTTTGTTTCCTTGAAATTGATCATAACAGAAAGCGACAGCTTTTGGGAAACAATTATAAAGTTTCTGTACAATGACTGAAGACTAAAAGTTTCTGTACAATGTATATACATATAAATTCTTCGTTCCTTGTTTATCGTCATATCGTCGTTTGGTCTTTCATTTATCGTCTGAGATTTGCTGTACTTCGATACAGTCCGAAGGACAGTCCGACTGTAAAATGAGTGCAGATATATGTAAGTTTGACGTTCAGCAAATACCTCATGTCACGATTTATTAATAGGCAAGTGCGATCCATGCTTTTCGACTTTCAGCTCTGAAAGTGAATCAAGCGAATTATTTAGAGAAACATCAGCTGTAAAAGGATTACGAACGATATTCGTAATGGGGTTCTCTATTTTCACTTCCACTAATGATTCTTGTAATTCCTGTAATGTATCAATATCGGTGAATGAATTATAATTGAGAGTAGAGTCATTAGTAGTAGAAGAATCGTTCGAGGATACCTGTTTCTCTGTGCTGGATGAAGCGAATTTTTCTTCGTTGTATATATCTAACGGGGGACAAGAAGTATGTTCGTTCAAATGATTGATATTCTCGGTCGAGGCTATACTTGAAGTGGATTGATTGTGTGGTTCAAAAATTCGCACGTTCTTTTCTTCGAGTCGAACAGAATTCGTTAAAGCACTTTCTTGCGAAAACGACGAATATCGTTCAGCTGAAGTACAAACCGAAGACGCAAACTGATCCGAATTTTCAATGGATTTTGCGAATCTGTCATTTTTCAAATCTTCTCTCTCGGATTTATTCGGAGATATATCTTTATGATATTCTTTTGCATCATAATTATGTTTCTTGCAATTACTGGACGATAGATCAAAAGGCTCGGCTCTTTCTTTGAGATCTTCAGCGTGAACGTCGCTCAAACTGAAGGCTCTGGCTCGACGTCGAAGATTCATTTGACTGATTTGTCGTTGTAACATCCCAGCCTTCCAACGAGGTACAGCTTTGAGCGTAGGAACGAGAGCGGCGGGATTATTATCTATTGAACATCCGTTCGGATTTTGAGTAGGTCGTAGCGAGAAACGCCGATCGTTTAAAAATGATTTTATTGGCGTTGAAAGTCCCGGTGCTCTCTCTGTTGAAATAAGAGGTTCTTTGAGTGATTCAAACAAGGACGTTGATCTACTTTCGTATGGCATTTGTTGTGAATCCTAAAAAAAAGTAAAAGTAGGTAAGTGTAAATAGCATGAAACGCGATGTCACGTGAAAGGACGGAACAGGATAAAAGGCGACGAAATTGAGGATTCCTTTCGTTTTTGAAGGCAAAAAATGTTTTAATCGATTCTTGATGGATCACCGAACTCACCGATAAGAATGGTGTATCGTTCTTCGGAGGCGTTGGAGGACTAATGGGTGTCGCTACTGGTCTTAAAGAAAATCTTCTCGATTTTGTAGTAGTAGGTGCAACGAATACCAAACTACCTCTTCTCGACTCTCGTCGGTTTTGAGGCCAAGGGAGCTTGTTTTCGTTCGAGTTTGCATTAAACTCTTGCGTAATCGTATTTTGATTACTTTGAGTTGTCGATGTAGGCGGAGAAGGCGAAAATAACGTGAACAAACTGGGAAGTTTCGGCGGTGTCAAGGAAGCAGTGCCCATTTTTCTTCGAGGTTGATTACGTTGAATCTGATCGGTGTTCGTAGCTGAGGTCCAACTGCCATTCGTAACGACGCTCGCATGAAGAGCAGTGAGGGCTCTCAAAAAATCGGCTAAACTGGTTTCCTCGAGCAAATTATTAGTAGTTTCTGTATTAAGATTGCTACCTGCACCAGTATGAGTGTAATAATGTCTCCGTAGATTTGAAGTGGTCGAGTCTCGTCTATCATCGATCGCTACCGATCCCAATGGGAATGATTGTCCGGTTTCCCTGTTAATCTCGTGATCTAACTCCGAGTTCTTTTTTTCTGAACTCATTGAGAAACGACCTTTCCAAGGAGCAGATGAAACCAGTGCTTTGGAAACAGATCTTGTTAATGCAAAGTTACGAAGTTTAGAAAATTTTCTTTCTTTAATGCCATGTTCTTTGCCAGATGATTCGCTTATTCGCGATTTCATCAATTCATGAATTTTTCTAGCTGCCGTTGGACCGGACCAGGTTCGTTCCGTGTTTCGATCTTCTTTCCTCGTCTCGTGTAGTCTGATCTCACTAGCCGCTCTTGAACGAGGATTAGCAAAGCGATATGCTGGTATTTTTTCATGGCCGATGGTCCAGAGTCCAGGTCCAGTACTGGACGTGTAAGTTGGCTCTTCCTCCGAATATACTTTACTGTTATTTTCTTCGAGTCTGTTACCACGATATCCGGTATCTTGGCTAATGAAAGTTGTCTGATTCGAATCATCAGCTCCAGTATCCTCTGTAGCTGGTGGTATGTAACCAAGAATATTAACCAATCTTGCCAACAATTCTGCTGGCTGAACCATCGCATGAGTTGCGAATGTTGCCGTTTTGTCGATTCTTTGAAGATCAGTCTCAGAAACGACGCGAGTTATTTGATCTTCCTATGGAGCAATGAAAAACATGTGTTAACAGATTGTTGTATTACGCAAATATTGTTGACCGGGGACGTATTCAAAGAAAGAGATAACATTTAGATAATAGAGAGAGGTCCAGATAGAACCATCGTATAAAGTTATTAGAGCTCAAAATTTATAAAGTGCTTATTATAGAGTTTGTGATCGTGTTTATCATTCACCTTTTGTCACGTTAGGTTTTCTTATAACCTTTTGCATATTATAAAGACAACTTTTTTGGCGTTATATTTTCAAAAATGGCGCATCGCGAATTTTTTAGCGAAGAAGGAATTTTTGATAAATTTTATGCAAATGCTTTGTTTGATTGTTCGAGTAACAATACTAGTGATTCGGAAAATGATTGTTCTCTATATATTACAATAATTCTATGTATTAAAATAACATATTCTATATTAAATATTATAACTATATTAAAATAATAATTCTAATTCAAACGTGAATATTAGATCAACAAAAAACCTTAGAATTAGTGATCGGTTGTGACACTGAAAGTGAAAATGATACGCACGGTGTTAAAAAATGCACCTTTGCTTCCACAGAAGAATGGATTGAAGGCAACATTTCATGAAAAATAGCAAACGCCGGTCAAAAGGCATTTTTTGCATAAATTCTTCGATCAACAATATGTTAATCTCGATCAAATTACAAGACCATAGCTTTTGGAGGTGATCATGCTCGTATTCGAGAAAATCGCTTACCGTCGGTACCACTTCGCTGTTGGCGCGACGTCGAGGTCTGTTACACAACTTATCTTTCTCTTTTGAACCATAGAGCAAATCTCGAAGATCAGGAAAGCTATTGCTACGTGGAAATTTCGAAGGTGGAATCTCATAATAACATTCATCGATATATACTCTCTGAAATGTATTAAAATATATGAATAAAGTTTTTGAATGTATAATAACATATTAGAGAAATATCGATTCATTATATAAATAAGCATATAAGCGGGAAAGATCAAAGTACAGAATCAGAGATGCGATTTCGTTTACCTTGACTTTAGATAGCTGTAACTCATTGAAAGCACGACGCAGGTAGTTTATCTCCTTGTTGAATTCGTTCCAGATTTTACTTTGTGTATGCTTCAAATTGATCGCTAGTTTATGCTCGATTCTAGTAATCTTCTTACTGCGCATACCTCGTGCGATAAACGTCATAATCATGACAGTGTATCCCAATCCAAACGAAATCCAACAGATCAGGAAGGTCTTGTATAACATAAAGAAAAATCCGCTACCCTTGCTATTGTCCTGTCCTATCGAATATGAATATGAATACGAATACGAATACGATGCAAGATCATCGACAATTTTTTTATTACATACGCATTTTTTCAATGTAACCTGACATGAATATTTGTACAAAAAAATTAGTTTCCATCTATTTATTTTGTTATAGGGGCGTAGAATACGTGCAAGCACACGTGAAAAAGATTTCGTCAAGTGAATGAGAACGTTGTGCATAGATATATTCTAATCGATGTCTCAGTTTTAGTACAAGCGTATTTCAGTTCACTCAACTTATTGTACAAGTTACTGTTCATGCTAAAAATAGAATCGGCGAAAAAACGTGACAAAATGTTTTCTAACCTGCCACGTAATCTCCGAAACCAATGGTTGTCAATGTGACAAAAGCGTAGTAAACAGCTTCGTCGTAACTCCAACCCTCGTAATGGGAGAAGACAAATGCCGGGAAAAAGATGAACATGACGAAGCCTGGCATCAAATGAGCGAATATCTGTGCAGCCAACCCAACTTTTCCCGTTTCGAACTTTGTTAATTTTCTGGTATAATAGTCATTATGGTCACGCTTGTACGATTTGTACTTCTGATGAGCTTTGACGAATACGTGCCCAAAAAATTCTCCTAGTTGTGTCAACAAAATTCCATTCATAGGTATTCCTATTAGACCGTAAAATATCATCAGAATGCGGCCAAGCATGTTCGTCGGAGCCAAATTCCCGTAACCTATATTGCGTATATTTAATAGATGATTAGCCAAAAAATATTTAGAATTTTAGTATGATGTCGATAATATTCAAGTTTTCAAATGAAACTCAGACGTTCGCGAACTATACGATATGTAATTTTGAAAAATTCGTATTTCATTCCAAATCTTTTACAAATCGATACGATTCACGATCGCGTAAATATACTTCGTATGTAAGTACATGTATCTTCACTCGCTTTTTCCCTGATCTTTATTGTGCATAAACGTGTAAAAATGTATATATTATCGTGTACACTACACGAGTACGTACCTATCGTGCTGACGACGGTGTAAGCAAAATAGAAACTGTTATAAAAATCCCATTTAAGGGGATCCGTCTCGTTGTCGGTATAATTATAAACCGACTTTCCACAGTACCGTGTCAATTTTCCAAGAATTTCATCGTGATCGTGATTAAGATTAGGCATATAATGTGCGTGAAGTAAAGCTGAAAAACAATGAGCATCAGAGTCTGAATACTAATATCTAATATACTCGTACATAATCTAAATATCTGTAATGTGCTTAAAAATTGGAAAAAATAAAATGAATTTATCATAGGAGAGAGAGAGCGAGAGAGAAAGAAAGAGAGAGAGAGAGAGAGAGAGAGAGAGAGAGAGAGAGAGAGAGGAATCACAATCCGAATTTAATGAAACACGCGTCGTGATTGTGATATAATCAACCAAAATTTAAACTTCACCCGCTCTCCTACACTCTTTAAAATTCGCATGATACCCCATTTAAACTACCTGTTCTCGGACGAACGTTATCTTATCGTTTCACTTTATTCGTTTATCATTTATGTTCTCTACTTGTTTCGAACTAGTTAAGAAACTTTATATGCGTGCGTGTACCGGGAAAAGAAGTCACATCAATACAATTCGACAAAGAACACATCGGATAACAAATTTCATACCGTAAAGGTAAAGATCTTCAATTCATCAGAGTCAATTCAAATGTATTATCAGATTTCTTTACAATTTTTTGATCTCAATTCGATAAGATGCATTTTTGATAATATCATAAAATTAGTTTTGATTAAAAATGCTAACTGATTGTTATTATTGTCTCTGCAACGTATGACAAATTATGTGAAAGTAAAAGCTGCTCGCTCATCGTATATACTGTAATTATCTTCTAATCGACCAAAACTATTAATTTTAATGGTTAATGTCACGATAATGCTAGTTACAAAGTTAATGAAAATTCCAGAAAAAAGTGTATGTTGCGCACAATTGTACATACGTTGTACTTTTAATCTCTATGATAGGATAGTAGTTGAAACGTTTTTATTCATGAACATTTACGGTCGGTTTGTAAAGGAAACCGATGAATTTGCTGAACAATTTTCTGAGGAGTGGCTGATCCGAATGATTTCGCATGCTATCGATTTCGTAACTCAGTATTGAAGTAACTGATCCAACGAATTTATCTTTTATCACAATTGCTCATTGTTGTTCAACTGAAGCAGAAAGAGAGAAGTAAAGAGAGAGAGAGAGAGAGAGAGAGAGAGAGAGATTACGACGAATCTTTTTTAAAACTTTAATAAATGTTGATCGGTAATGAAAAAAGTACAATAGATTTTTATGTGCTCATATTATTGGCCGACGATAACTTGCATTGATTTTTTAACTGCCGAATAGCGAATTCGTATAAATTATTATATATGAACATTAAATGGCAAGGAACAATTTTATAGGTTGTATTGTTAAGATTTCGAATCATCTATATACTAGTTTGTTCTTTAATTACACGACCGACTGTGCTCACCGTTAATTTCGATGCGTTCACGTTTGGCTTCTTCGACGCGTTCGATTTCTAGGCGACTCTCGATATGGTAGAAAATGGAAGCACCTAGCAACAAGTAAGTCAAAAACAGCATCAACAGGACCAACCATTGTTTCTTCGACATTCTTTAATTGAACGTCTGAAATGAGATGACAATAAAGTGTCAGTAACTACTGCCAAATCTATAATAAAATAACAATGTCAAATTTCATTGAGTTTCATTGATTCGTCCTTTGCTTTTTAAACTTTTTCTCTGTTGTTTGATACCTGCAAAACTACGACGCTAGTCTATGAAAAGCAATTCTTGATGACAGTACATCCAATAATCCACGATGAAACGGCCGATTCGCGAATTGTCGCGATTCTTACTACCACTGCACTAAAAACAGATTATTGGACAGTCGGGCAGATTACGACATTATCGCGTGATAACTCTTTAGACTCTGACTTTGCGACCTTCGAAAGTCACCTTCTTTTCCCTCGATGTCAACTCCATTAGATATCCGATACGATTCTAAGTACCATCAACTAAACGTTTTATCAATAATACGATTGTTTTTCATTTCCGTTTTAAGCTTCTGCTCTTTTTTTCACATAATATAAACTCTATCGAATATCCTAGAAAAAGAATGTTAAACTTAAGAATGTACAACTTTCGTGATTAGATATTGTCAAAAAGCATTGTAATAATATAAGAAATCATAAGAGACTTACCTTAGAGATTTTCCTTAATACAAAACATTGAAATATATTTACGGTTCACTTAAATTTGACGACGCTTTTTGTATGACGATTCTTCTTACAATTAGTACAAAGACACGAAACCGATCAACTAAATGACGACAGACGAATGTACTAACTGCAACGAATGAACGTAAGAAAGACTCTTGTTGTAGTATAAGAGATTTCTTCTAATACATAACAAAGATTTGAACGACAATGAAAGAAGAATATGAACGATTTTCAATTCTTACCGGTTGCAAGAACGACGATTCTAATAAGACAAAAGATCTGAAACAAAGTAACTTAATTGTGTTGGAAGTGATAATTATTAAATCGAATATTTTCTTGAATATAGGTAACACATTATTGGAGAACACTGATCGTTTCGATGGCTGCAGTTGAACTTAGGGACGTTTGCCGCGTGACTACAATTTTCGCAGTTGTCGCGCAGTTGACGACAAAAATGTTCCCTTGATACTTTTTACGTAACTTGCACGATGTATGTACTTTGTAAAACGCAATATTTCCTGCTAGTTGAAAGATCGAAGGAAAAGATCGATCGAATGCATGATTTATCGCTTAGAGAATACGTCTCAGTCAGTTATTTACTTTTTTTTCCGTATCTATGCTTATGATTATTCACTGGCAACCAACCACGGTATAACACCTTCTTCAGTTGTAAAAAGAAAAACGAACGGAAATGAAATCAAAGGAACGGATATTAAAAGAACGTTGTCAAATTATCCAATTATTACAAAATTTGAGAAATCGATGTCAAACGTTACATATTCAATTTTTTTTATACATGTAAATTTCACCGAGACTGTATAGGTATACAGGAATGCAGTAGCTTATCTTTATTACACATAGAGATTGAGACGACACTAAGGCAGATACCGAATAAAGGTGGATTAAACATCAGTATTAGCAACAAGAACAAAACATTATTGATAATAAGCTATCGAAAGTTAAATAATATAGTTAAGTGCGATAACGTTTCGATCGCGATTCATATCAATCGAAACGTGATAATCTATTTCAATTCCGAATAAAATGAAAGTACGTACCTTGATGATTGTGAAATAGAATATGCTGTACAACAGTTGCGATCTGGAGAGTACAAACACGTTTCAATACTGATAACTGCCACGTTAAAACGTCTCCCGATATATCCTCGTTCATCCCTTGCCTTTTCCTCGTGGTTTACATTTCCAATTAACTCTTTGTTTTTGAAATTTCCACTGATGCTATTACTATATCTTTCCCGCTTCAAGCCACGAATTTTTTTAAAATGACATAAAAACCGATGGTATGAGACACCTTAATTTTCGTATTATCACGAATATCCTCGATTGCGAACCATTGTTCGTTATTTGTCACAAAAAGTTTACCGAAAGTTTGCAATTTTGAAAAATAGCAAGAAATTAAGAAATTTGTAATAACATTAGTGTTATCAGCTTTTCTCCCTCTCTTATTTCGTCTATATCATTTAAATTTTATCACGGCTTAAAGATTATATACATACCTATCACAATTCTGCCTTTCTCATGATACATATTTTTTTTTTCCAACTTTACAATTTTTGCGAGTTACTATCTATTATTTTGTCTCATATTGTCGACAGACAAGATAGAAATTAATAGAAATTAGATTTTGCTTTATCTAAATACTATTTGTCGATCGGAACACTTTACATTTATATAAGAGAAATAAGTTATTACCGTTGCTTGCGATTAACACGTACTGAATGACTTATAGAATGGTAAAATCACGTTTTTAATAAGTCACCGATATTCGTAAGTTTTACCCGTTATAACGCATCTTAGTCGCACAAGAACTACGCGTAACACGATCATAAAATCTTTTTTCATGAAAGCATAAAAGACAAAAACTGGTCACTTTGATGACCAGTCACGTGCTCAAACTACTTTAGGAAGTAACTCTACGCGACCCTTGCTCAAAAGTATGTCATAATAATGCTAAGCGTTGAGGTCAACAACTTTATGTAGAAAGAGAAAAGAATTAAATTTGAAAAATCAGTAAAACACACTGTATCAGTAAAAAACACCTTTTTATCTTATCGCAAAATTTCGATCGATTATCGATTTAAAACTAAATTTATTTAAGAAAACCTACAGCGAAACTACTCGAAGTACGTGCATTGAAAGAATTTTAAGAAAGGAATAAAATGATTAAATAAATGAGCGAGATAAAAAATGGAGCAAATGCGGCGAGAATAAAGATATGGACAGAAAGAAGAGAGATAGGTAGATAGACAGATACATAGATAGATAGATAGAGAGAGAGAAAGAGAGAGAGAGAACTGGAAGAAAAAGCAGATTTAACTATTACCATTCGTAATATCGCGTTGCAAAAATTATATCCGACTCAACGCTCACACGTAACTGATACAAAAATGATCTCTCTTTGAATAATTCAAACTTCGTACTTAGACACGTTAATATAGTTATTTGGTTAGTAAACTCGTGCTAATAACAATTGATGTTATCTGTACACGGTCAACGAGTATAACCGTTTACAGATAATTTACACATCATGTTCTCTCCTATTCAATGAAATATTCGATCGAGTTCTCATTCACTTTTACCACAAATTTTCTGTTTTTTTATGATTCACTAAGTATTATATAGTGGAAGGATAAGGTATAAGGGATAATATTTTATCAAAAGTATGTCGTTCAAAAGAATGTGTACCATCAAAAGTTCTTGTTTTAATCGTATTTTGTATCTCGAAATTAGATATATGTATGTGTCATTATAAACTCATAATATATCTATAATTCTATATGCTTGTTTTTCACAATATATATATATATATATATATATATATATATATATATATATATTACGCGCCTTAAAAATGCGAAACAAGAAATAAATGTGCACCTGCTTACGGGTTTCACTCGATGTAAATGTATAACATCAAAACGAATTAAAAAATCTCATAATACGAATAAAAGAAAAGAAGAAGGAAATTTTCAACTAAGTAACTTTTGTATTATTATATGTTCGAGGAAAACGATTCAAAATTCCAACCCAATTTATTTGTTGATAATGATGAAATGTATCTTCAAATTAATAAACAAAATGCTCCTTTTTAAACTATCTCCGATGACATGATAGGCCAAAGTTGTCCATAATTCCCAATGCTAAGATCGATAGAACTACAAATTATACGCACATATATAAAAGACTCAGTAAACAATAGATAATTGAAGAAATAGACAAAGGAAAGAATAGAGAACTTTTGTTTCTATTTAATATTCATTGAATGATTTTGAAGACGTATCAGTGCCATCCAAGTTCTATATCTTCAATCTTTATATTTAGTTCTTCGAACGAAGTATCAATACCAGGCTCGTCGAAACCACCGTTTAGCTCAATTTTCTGCTAAAAAAATAAGACATAAAATATAACAAATATAACCAAGCGCCCTATTATTAAATTCTAGGAATAAATCAAGTTGAAAAGAAATAAAGGAGGAAAATAAAAAACAACGAACCTGTAATGCTGCAATTTGTGAAGGATCACCGACCAATAAAATCTGCGTTTCGTTATCATTTAAATCATCGGTCGCTTTGGAAATCTGTATTTGTCCATCTTTTTCTGTGATCTTCGGTTATACCCGAAAATGTAAAAAGAAAAATTTGAAAATTTTTCTCCAAACGTATTCAAAATACAATATATCTTCTAAATTACCTTTAACGACGAATTACCGTTATCTCGCATAATGCTTCCTTTTCGTCTATCTTTGCTTCGACTAAAAGACTCTTGTACAGATTCTTGGCAAAGAACATCGACATTATCATCATTATCGACTAATGAATGAGCAGTTCTTTTGTGCATCACGAGAGTACTACTTTGTCTGTACCTCCTCAAGCAAATTTTACATTCGAACGGACGTTGTTGCGTATGAACCTAAAAAATAGAGAAATATGTTGAATGTGAGGTAATCACGTTATACAAAGAGTGAAGAAATTACTAACGAGATGATGCTTGTAAAGACTAGAATACTCTGTGAATCTCCTTCCACAGTTTTCTATAGAGCATACGTAAGGTTTTTCACCCGAATGAATTCGTATATGATTTTTATAATTTGTTGCACTAGCAAACGCCTTGCCACATTTAGGTTGTGTACATTTGTATGGACGTTCCCCAGTGTGCGTTCTGACATGAACCTAGTACACATGCAGTACACAGAATTTGTTCCATTAATCGCAAACCTGAAACGCTGTATTGCCAAATTTTTACCTTCCTAATATTACTCGTAGTAAAAGAACGACCGCATCCATTGAACGGACATAAGAAGGGCCGTTCTCCAGTATGGGTCCGTACGTGTTTTAGCAAATCTCCGGATGTTTTAAAACTTTTATCGCACGTTTCGTTTGGACATTTGTAAGGTTTCTCTCCTGTGTGCGTACGCAAATGTGCTTTTAAACTGTATCCTGTCGAGAAGCTCTTCTTACATTTTGGATGTGTGCATCTGTATGGTCTTTGACCAGTGTGAGATCGTTCGTGAACCTGGTTTAACGATACTGTTTTATATAATATGATAATAATGCTTCGTCGTTTTTAACTAACTGTAATTAAATCTTCGAGAATCAAACAAATTCATTCACTCGGACGTTGGTATTATTTAAATTTACGAATATGGTAGAGCATATGATACATTAATGAAACGCGCTCCAAACTTACAAAGGAAGATTCCTAACTCGCAAATTTAAAAAATTATGAAACTTTGAAGATATGTAGAGGATATACGGGGTGAGTCACCAAAAACGAGCCACCTAAATAGCTCTTTCATTTTTTTTTTGATACAAAGAAATGAAACAAGATACAATGAAATGATACAAGAAATTTGAAACAAGAGATTTAGATCCGAGGGAGTTACGTGATAGAAAAAATTTTTTCCCAGATGGACGTATTTACGAGTTTTGAAGGTCACCTCCATTTTTTTTAAATAGAACCACGTATTTTTAATCACCTACGATTGTAGTCCTCAAGATGAATTCAAATATCACAATCATTTAAAGTCAATCGAGATAACGGACGTAATGAATGAAGGAGAAAAATTCATAATAAGTTCTTCTGAAAAAGTGTATTCTTGGTTTTATTAACAAAAACAAGATCTTTCCAGACATCCACGGTGTACAATGTATGTAGTCCGTTCAACGACAAAAGTCAGTAGACATAAACAAAACACTCGCGTACTAAATATATGATAGAGGCAAGGAGCTCCAGCTATTGAACAATCGTCGATTGTTAAGAATTTTACAAAATCTCGATGTTTCGAAAGATCTTTCTTGTGTTCAAAAATACATGATTCCATTTAAAAGAATGAAGGTGACTTTCAAAGTTTGTAAACATATTTACTCGAAACGGCTTTTGTTTCGCACATTTTTCTATATCTCAAAAATTGAAAAAGTTATTTAGGTGGTTCACTTTTGTTGACTCACCTTGTATAAGTACATATTACGCAATTTTTCTTTGTTACCTAAATTCATTCTAAGGAGATAAAATTGACCCTTGAAAATTCGGTTATTTCCCGACTTTGCATTTTAACTAGCAAAATGTGAGAAATAGAAAAAATGTTTTCAGGCAGAAGTTACTTCTTTATTTAGGACTATCATTACGTAAAAAATGTATATATTGAATTATAACACAATTACGAAAGAGCCGGATTTTCAAGAGCCAATTTCACCCCCTAAAAATGAATTTGGGCAGTAAAAAAATATTGCGTAATACATACCTAACATATATCCTCTAAATATCGCCAAAGCTATCTTCCTTTGTTAGTAAACTTTTCTGATAATGGCTTTCATATATGGCATACAATAATGATTGAATCAAGAACATGATTCTGACAGAATTGATATTGCAATTAATTCACATTGTCTTTGTGAAGAAATCTGAATCAACTTGTAATTTGCAATAATGTTGGGAAGAATCTTTACCTTAAGATGATGAGGTGTACTGTAAACCTTTGAACAGCCCTCCCTTGGACAAGGATGTCTTATTCTTGATGTAGATAGCTTATTTAATAAAATCTTGGAATCCTTTTTCTTCAATTTCCCATCTTCAATTTCCCATAAATCTTTGCTAATATCAAGATGGCCAGCAACCATATAAGCATTACCATCGATAAACTCTACATGAGGATAGTTTTCAACATTTTCTATGGTAGAGTCACGAGCTTGAACTAATGTTGCTGGCTCTAATTCCAGTTGAAGTGGTTTACCTTCTGCAAATTCTGTTATATCTCGAAGCAATATGGTATCTCCACTCTCCAATTCTAATGTTGTTTGCCTTTTTAAATTCATATCTATAAAACACACGAATCTGTGATGTTATAACAGATCTAGAAATATAATGGAATACAAATTACAATGATCGATTAACTCTATCAATATTTAAATATTATTCTTTGTACACGCATTAAATCTTGAAATCATGAACAGATAAGTAAAATGGTGGCATCTATTTTGCTATTAATAGAAGCAACATTTTATGTGTATTCCTCTTGTGTGTTGATTAGTTTCTAACCATCATCGCTGAAATTATTGGTAACAAATGCTTGCGTTCCATCAGGCAACGTTACTGCTGTCAAGGTTGTACCACCACTCAATAGATGTTCATCTAGTGTTAATTCTTCTGTTTGATCATTCCCAGAATTATTTTCATTAATTAAAACTGAAAGACACTCCAGTATATCCATACGATTGTTCTGCAGAATAAAATGATTAGTAAGAGGTATTTTTGATATAACATGAATGCTTCAGTGAATGAATACTGAATAAGGTGCTTCTACCTGTGTCTCGTCCGACATAGTTTCGACATCTCGAGTCATGAAACGATTTGAAAGTTCTGCGCCTTCTGTTGACATATTTCTCTACAAATCCAGAGCTGCGAACAAAGAACGTTTCGCGATGATCGTCGATGATCCACATCATTATTTTGTGTCTTAGTTTCATGTCCGCAGGTAAGCATCTGTCTTAAAACAGGGATCATCAGCATCAACTCGTTTGCGATGCATTGAAAATTCTATTATAGTGTCTATTGTACCAAATTATTTTTTTACCCACAAACACTGAATATTTTGGGATATGAATATTTAGAACAGTACTCATGCAATCAAGAGGATACACTAATTGATTAACTATTAAATACAACATGTATTCGCATAACGATTATAACGATAACATAAGACTCGCGGCGTACCATTACATCTCGCAAGTAATATTTCCTATATGTACCTATAATTATGCATTAGGAACGACGGTATCTAGAAGTAATACTGATTATTGCATTGGTAATTACGAAAAAATTGAACCGATGGGTCGCAATAGTTATAATTATCGCGAAGTGAAAGACGTATACACGAACAATTCGCCATTTGTTGATTGAAATATGCCTCAACTATAAATCAAAATTGAAAGTATTTAAGTCGAATAAAATTCGAATGTCTTTTGTTTCTCTCTCCGATTTTCTTTGTCTTTTTTCATCATATAGCGAATTCAACTTTCGATGTTTCGCGCAGCCTCGTAATTTAGTACCAAAGAATCTTGGGAAATATTACCCATAAACTCGTACACCCGCGAAACCTCATGACGCAGAATACACATATATTAAATAAGATGAAAATAATCAATTCAATAAATTTTAATGCTGTAAAAATGCTTAAAAATTTTACGCACCACTAGATAAGCAGTTTCAATGATGATTTTTATTCGAAGCTACATCGTGAAGCGAAAAGACATAATCGATAACCTTCTCCAAATTGTAGTCTTGTATGTTCCTATAGTTTTAGTATAGTTACGTACTTCCCGCTTGACTTTCAGTTCTTATATTTGGTTTGTTCATCACAATCTTGGTATCTTTCATCA
Organism: Bombus flavifrons; assembly: GCF_040668555.2. Lineage (NCBI taxonomy): Eukaryota > Metazoa > Arthropoda > Insecta > Hymenoptera > Apidae > Bombus > Bombus flavifrons. The sequence continues at coordinate 4,765,923 of NC_138447.1, forward strand.
ACATATTATTCTGAAAAATAATACTATATAGATGGTGAATGTATCTCTTTAAACGCACAACTCATTTTTGAACAAAACCGTATATACAGGACTCGTGGTGGGGAGTAGACCATTGATACTGATATGTATACTCATACTATACTCTATACTTTATACTATAGTCGATTCAAGGCACTAAACTTTAAACTACAAACTAAATTACTGAACTACCTACCTACGTAGTTTAGATTTGAGTGGTTGAACGAGGCTAATCAGATAGTACCTATAAACAAAATGGTCATTTAATATTCACGTGATCGATGCTGCGGCTGCCAGCTATTGGCTGCCTAGTGTCGATGCCCGGGGATAAATTTGTAGTAGATTTTTGCCGAGGATCCTTATCCAGGTGAATTAACATTTTTTCAGGAACAAACTGTGAGCAGGCCCTGTTCTGTCCTGTCGAACACGTGCATTTGTTTACATCTATGGACTCGTCACGTTAGACCACAGAGATATGTATAAAAATGGAGTAGTCAAACGAATCATGTGTTACCGCTTAATCGTAAGTGGACGCGATATGGAAATAAGAAGAGAATACTGCATAGAGACTCCTTCTGTTCTTGTCTAATCAGGCATGCATGCTTACGCTACTCGTTGGTCGGTTGCTACACTTATAATCGACACACTCGATTGTTACTAGTTGACAATCGTTGCAGTCGCAACAGTCAAATTTTATTTACATTTATGCCTCATCTCGTTGATCGGACTACAGATATCTATTGTATGTATGTATATGCGTTATTAGACAAGACATATGAAGTTTCTGTGCAGCGTGGCTTTTATTCCTATATCGCTTTTTCAGCTCACTCACGCACTCTATCTTTATATCTCGATGTGTTAGACCGACTATAGTATACTTATAAGTGGGGTAAAGCACGGCCATATAAACAGATCTCAGTACAGTCATTCGAAAATTGAGTCGTGAAAAATCTACATGGAAAACAACAAAGTTTTTGTTCTGCAAAACAGATAGGGATGAGTAAAATGTCTCTATCTCTGTCTGAAAAACGATCATATAAACAGGTCTTGACACTCATATACTGAAGCCATAGAGGAAATCCTCTCTGTTGAGGCCTAGGGAAAACCGTCCGAAAACTGAAGCGTGACTAGTGAAAAATCAACATGGAAAGCAAGAAGGTTACCGTTCAGACAAATACAGACACTTTTCTTATCTCTGTCTCTCTCGCAAGAACATGGACTTTGTTAATCTCCCATGTTGATTTTTCACGACTAGACTATGATTCAATTTTCGGATGGTTTTCCTAGCGAGTGTTGAAACCCGATTATATGATCGTGTATATGACCGTGCTTTTGACACTCATAGTAGTTTTTGAACCACGAATTCTCTCTCTTTCTCCCTCTCCCACTCTCTCCCCCTCTTTATACATGTTGCTGATCTAATCTTGCTCTCTATTGGTCAATTCTGTCGTAACTATATGAATGTTGGGAAAACGAATAAATAAACGTAGCCTACTTTTTACTGTTTACAAAAATATTTTAACAATTTTACGAATTTATTCTGTGCATTCGTTAAATATATGAATATGCAGTATCTATGAGAATCAAATATATTATAGACACGCGTAAATGCATGCAAGTACGTCACGCATCATGAGTATGCATATACTTACATAAGTATAGGTGGCACGTATGCGTTATTCCAAGGTGTATGGTGTATATGTATCTGTCTATACTGATTTTCATATATCGTCAATATTAACCCATATTACTAATACTAATAGCAAACGGATCAAAATAGATCAAAATTGAAGGTTGTAACTGAAAGATTTTGTTTATCTTTGCTTATCAGTTATTGTTAATAATTAATAAAATATTAAAAATTTTTTGTGATCCGTTTTGATCCAAGCTTAGGAATAAAAGGAAATTTTATTAAGAAGTATTTATGTCAAACAGTGAAATAATAGTTGCTTGATACGGATTTAGTTCATATGATCTTAATTTTCTCGCTGGAAAATCTAATTATATTTGTTTTAATGCAAAACTACAACACGTTGACAGAGTCGATAGAGCAGTAATTCGTTGATTTGTATCAAGGTACAACGATATACTTAGATGTATACTCATGTTCGCCAAACGTATAATCAACGAGGCTCGTGGGGGCTTAGTTGTTGGTAATCGATGCTGGTTTGAATTAATTCAGCATCCAATGTATCTATTGAGTGAAATAATTATATTGCAAAAAGGTAACTAACAAATATTTTTTCTTCTTTCTTTTTATAGAATTATATATTTTTTGTACACTGTTTGATATAAGGATTAATTATTGTAATGTTTAATTGATTAATGAATACAGGCTTAGAATGCAACAGGACCAGTCAATAGACTTTTCACTTTGGACAACAAGACCATTTTTAAAATCTAAAGATAAAAGCGATTTTGGCGGAACACTTAAAATGTTTGCATCAAAAAAACAAATGTCAAACAGCACCTTTTACGCGGAGTTGGAGCCTGATGAAGTAATGGATACAAAAAGTGATCTAAATGAATCGAAGAAATGCCAGGATGAAGATTCCAGTCATTCCAACATGATAGCACAAGATAAGAAACAGGAAGATTACGATGGACATTCATTCCATAAAATTGCTTCCTTCAGAGGTTTCCCACGTTTTCGTTCATTTGTAATGTCAGCTGGAAGTTCAATGGAACATATTGACAATGAAGAGAGCGAAGAGAATTCAATGCAGGTACCATTTGTACGAGTATCGCACAGTATGTTAGAATACAGGAATAGTAGGTAAGTTAATAGAGTTAGTTAACTAGGGCCAACTATAATTCATTGCGAAAAATTGAGGAAAAGTATCTTATAAGACATTTAATGTGCAGATATATAACCACAGATAGAAATTCCCGTCGATATGCAGTGGAATCGTATACGATAAGCGAATCTGAGAGCGAAGAAGAATCCGAAAGAACAAAATCATTGGACACAAATTCCGCGATAATCGTGGATCATACTGATGACTCGGTTCCCAAATTAAAGTCGGTTGATAACACAGCTTGTATAGATTCTAAAAGGAAAAATGCACGTCGAGTTGCAGAAGAATTGTTAGCTACTGAAAAGAATTATGTTAACATTTTACGGTTGATCGATCAAGTATTCCAGTTCAAAATCGATCAAGAGAATAGAGCACATCCTATGTTTCCTCCAGAGACTGTTCAGCATATGTTCTCTAATATCAAATCGATTTATAAGTTTCACAATGATTTTCTGTTACCCCAACTTCAAGAGAGGATGCAAAATTGGGAATCGGATCGTAGAATCGGAGATATAATGAAGAATTTTGCACCTTTTCTTAAGATGTACACAGAATATGTAAAAAACTTTGATTATGCCATGAACTTGATACAGACTCTTCAAATTAAAGTCGCTAGATTTGCTGCGATTATCGACGAGATTCAAAAATTGGACGAGTGTGCCAAGTTATCGTTGCCACATCATATGTTAAGCCCTATACAAAGATTACCAAGATACGAGCTTCTTCTGAAAGATTATTTGAGAAACCTCACAGAAGAAAATGCTGATTACAAGGATACTAAAAGTAAGGATCTTTCGAGTTCCATTCGATTCGATGAGTTACTTCCGCATAAAGTAATGCGCATCTAGCAAGGACTGGCTTCTATTTAAACGTCTATTGAACGGGGCACGTTTAAATAGACGTCTGTAGATGGCGACGATAATAATCGTAGAATCAAACGAACAGACATGGCTTTCTTTCTCGTAGAGGCGTTGGAATTAGTATCTACTGCTGCTAATCACACGAATGATGCAATGAAGAAGATTGACAAGTTTAAAAAGCTTCTTGAAATACAAGAGAGTATATACGATACGACAGATCTAGTTAGTGCTACGCGGGAGCTTGTAAAAGAGGGTCGTATTGTTAAAATTTCAGCAAGAAGCGGTGATCATCAAGAAAGACATTTGTTTCTGGTATGTACATGCATACCTTAAATATACAATCTGGATGTATGGTCGCTGGTGCATAAATTTGTTGACTGATGCATATAATAAATACTTATTCAATCGATACCGTATATTAGACTTTAGTGATGGAAATGTTCTTTGTTTGTTCTGCCTTTCAGTTTACTGATTTATTATTACTTTGTTCGATAAGATTAATACCCGGGCCATTGTATCGATTAAGAGCTAAATTCCTGATCGAAAATTTGCAAGTGATCGAAGGAGATAACCTAGAAACAGCAAACACATTTTACATAAGAGATGAAGACAAAAGCGTTGAATTATATACGCATGTGGCTGAAGAAAAGGCAGCTTGGCTCGAAGCGTTGTTTGACACTATGCAAGAAATGATGAAAAGAAAAGCGAGTCTAAAAACTGGCGATGTGAAGACTCTTGTCGTGAAGACTGATGATGTATCTAGATGTATGATATGTGAAGTCATATTTTCCGTGATGAAACGAAAACATAATTGCAGAGCTTGCGGAATAGTGAGTACCACCTTTCGCCGATGGTATTTCGCAACCATCGGCCTGTGAACAATCGAAATGGAAAACATATTATCAATTATTAGTTAACATCCATTCACATTTTCCATAATATTTTTCCTATAATATTCCTTTCCTATAATATCCTTTCCTATAATATTTTACAATATTTTACTTGTTATTTGTAGGTTGTTTGCGGTAAATGTTCAAATCAAAAGTTATTATTCGAGGATAACAAGAACATGAGAGTTTGCCGCCTCTGTTATACCGCTTTAACGCAACCGCTTGTTAAATCACCTTCCTCGACATCTACATCCGGCCCAGTACCCAGTTTATTACAAGTTTCAGCAAGCGCATCGTCCGTTATATCTGGATATCTTATGTTAAAAACACAACCAAGTAAATCTTGGACACGGCGATGGTTTGCATTACATGCAGATTTTGTTTTGTACACTTTTAAGTCTGAATCTGAAAATATGGCTCTGACAGCAACTCCTATGCCTGGTTTCATTGTTACGGAAGGTATTAAATTGTCTGATGAGGATCCTTTAAGTCATAAGGACAGACCCAAAGCTCTTAAAATGCATCATTCTAGGAAAAGTTACTATTTACAAGCGTTATCAAATGAAGATAAACAGAAGTAAGTTTTATCATGTATATTTTGATATTCGTATAATATGTACATATACATACATGTATGTATACATATGTAATTACATATAACACCAGCGAATTCGATCATCTATAAGAGCGGCTATAAACAGGCCAACTAAATCGGTCGACTACGGTAGAGCTGGTCGAGTCGAATAATCAACTAAGGCTATAGTCTGTTCAACAAGACGGGGCAATAAACGCAAACAGAATGTGATTACTGCGGCTACGGTTACTAGCTGTTTATAGTCGTCCAAATTTTTGCATTCAGAGAAAGCGACAGACTAAAATTTCTCGCCAATTTACCAACATTCGATCCGTCTATAATCGATCTAAGATTCGTCAAATTTCATTTCAGATGGTTCCATGCTTTACAATTAGCTACTAAAGCAGAATTACCTTCATTAGCAACAACGGAAAATGAAGACGCACAAAAAGATCAATTAATTGTCCATACGCGATAAATAATTTTTTCGATCTTATCTATGATATCCAAGTTAATCTTTTACTGCCATTAACGTATAAGATCGCAGAGTGATAAAGTAATCGTTAGTAGATAATTAACACATGAAAGTGGCGTTAACTTATGTTATATAATATACAGATACATGCATAAACAGATTGTTATTGGTGTACTGTGTGTCGACTTAACGGCGACCACATTGCCAAAACGCTTGTTGTACAATATTTTGTACCATTTTGTTACATATTTAAAAATATATAAGTATATATTTACATAATTGTTTAAAATATTGTATGTATGATACATAATTTTTATCCCAATGATGGAAAACACCAATGGTGTCTTCATTAAATTCTGCAGCAAAAGAATTGTCTTCTAGTGTATTTTGTATATTTCCAGGCCATAATATGAAGTTACTTAATGTTTGAAGTATTATAATTGTATTGCGGTGGAAAGCCGATACTAAATCAGATAGATATTATTGTACATTCTATTCCATTGAACTGTAATTGTTTTGCTGTATTTTGATATTTGTTTAATATCATTTATCATGGCACCACATGTTACTACGAAAGTGCTACAAATTACAAATAAACATTTCATAAAATCGCGGGAGGCCATAGTTACTAGATTATTTCTCCATTATATCGAGATGAGAGGCCTGGTAGGGCACTGTTGTCGGATTTACTGTCTGTCACCACGGCTTGTATCTAAAGTAGGCTGTGGCTGTGACAATGATCTTAAATTTAAATTTAATGTATTACTTGTATTGTGTTAGTGGACTTTATGTTAAAAATCGTAGAAGTTATAAAGTAGCTTCAAATTTAGATGCTTGGCGGTACTGAGAGATGACTGATCAAAGAACTTAATGAACATAGAGATATATGTGAAATGCCAATGCAAAGAGCTGTCAAAATTTAAGAAATGACAGTTTTTTATAACGGACGTACGTCTAGTTAAAAAGAATAATTATTGTCAAAGATAGAATTAAGAAGATTAAAATTTTATGCAAAGATATTATATTCCATATTATTTATTATTATCTACTTTAGCATTAAATATATGTAGACATAAGAATATAACCTCAAAGCACATTACAAGTGTGAATGTTAATTAAATCTTGTCACGTAATATATTCTATCATTAGGTCATTTTATTTTTTCATGATATTATTTGTGCAGTATTATGAAGATATACAATGGAGGTTTCAGAGACGAAAAACCTTGTTAGAGATTTGGACTTAACTCTACAACCTCGCATTTTTCCACGATATAAATCTTGGCTTCCTCTTGCTACACAGCAGGTAATTATTCACATAAAATGATTATTCCATTTTCAGTTTTATAAAATTTCATACATTATAAATTTATGACTGTATTTATGAAAGTATGCGGTATGATCATATATCTTATTTTTAATACAAAAAAGTTATCAATTACAATGATGATATGTTTAATTTTGTATGTAATCATTTATTCAATTTAATTATTTTGAAATAAGATTTTTAATTATGATAATAGTTATTTATGTCTTAACATTATATCTGCTTATACAATAAGATTAACGTATGCCAATTTATTTCACGGAACATATAATTTTCAGTTAAGACTTAGGAATCTTATACAAATAATAGGATGCAATCTGAAAACAGATATAAATAATGAAATTTGCTGGTTTTACTATACCTTACATAGAACAAGTATGTCCTCTCCTATATATACAAGCGAGGCAATTGATAATACAAATCCAAGATGGTCAAGTTTAGAAGTACCAACTATATATGCCACCAGCTATTCTACTGCCAGTGGTGAGCTTTATAATCTGTTAGTACCTCAAAAGTAATCATGCACTCATAGGTGACTAAAATTGATGCTTTGGGATCTAATATATTTATAACTACAATATGCAATTCTAATTAAATTTGTAATATATTTTCTCTTCTTCTTTATTTTTTGTAATAGAAATCATTGTAAGATTGTGGAAAAGGATAATCATCAATAATGCAACTACTGATTTAACCATATTTACATGGGGCATATCTTTTACTGGTTTGGCATATATCGGCCCAAAACTATCAAATAATTTAGAAACCATATTGAAAGAAAATTCTCTAATTTTTCAATTTCATGGTGGCTTTTTCACTCCAGTATATTGTTTCATTGAAACTCCTGAATTAAAAAGGTATCTACATATAAAGGTCAATGCATCTGAAATAAGAGATAGTTATACAGTGAGTAAGCTTACCAGCTTAAGAAATAAAATGCAAGCATTAAAACAGCAAACGGAATCGGTACAAACACTTCGGATACAAATTGCTTCTGGAGATAACTTTCATCCATCAAAGTATCCACAATCTTCATTAAACAGATTGTTTCAACCTCGTAAAGTGAGCAGGGAGAAGAAGGCAGAGATATTAAAAATACGTAAGGAATTAGAGGTAGCAAAATTTAGAACAAAATTGTTAGAACAAGAAAGAGCAAGAAAAATGGGAGAACTAAGAGTGTTAAATCAGATGCATTCTAATATTATGGAAGAAAATCAAGACTATGGTATCAGCTTTTAAGTGATATTCTTATAATATATAGAATCTCTCAGCTAAATGGTATTGCCAAAATATCTGTCTTATTTATCATTGCATGAACAAATTTCTGAAGACAAAGTGATATTATTTAAAGGTGCATATGTAATTCCTCAAATTTAGCTTCTTTTTATGAGATTTTAAGATCATTTAATTAGTATTTTATTAAATAGAACTCTAAATTTTTTTTCACCAGTGGATGTGATTCTTCATTCTCTATACAAAAGTATTAAGATACTTATGTCAGAAAATGCATAACTTAAAAGATCTCTTAGTTTCAAATGTAATGTCATCAAATGTAATGTATGAAAGACAAGAAAAATATTGACACAAGAGTATCACTTTGTGTCTCTTCTTGTCTTTCATATGTCAAGTTTTACAAAGTTAAGGTTAAAATATCTTTTAAACTAGACATTTTCAGACCCAAGTACCTTAATACTTTTGTATAGAGAATAAACAAACGCACCAATCGATGGATAAAAAAGTATAGGGTTCCATTTAAAAGTATACAAATGACCTTGAAATCTTATAAAAAATAATCTTGAAAGAAAGTTCTTTCCACCATTATATGTGTTCCTTGAAATAGTTTGTCCTAGAAGTTTTTCCATAAATAAGGTAGTTATTTAGGTGATCCCATATAGCTGAGACTATATATATGTGTATTATAATTTCAGTAAAATAATTTTAACACATTTATTGTAATCAGGTTCCGATTTAATGGAAAGGTATAGAGAATTGAATAAAGATATTGAAAGATTACATGAATGGCGACAAAATCAAATAGATACAAGAGAAACATATATTCAATTGAGTAGTCAACTTGCACATAGGAGAAGACAATTAATTTCAGAATTAAGCTTAATATATCCTATTTCTCAGGTGTGTAAGATATTTGATAGAATGTGAAATTTTAAAAAAGAATAATATGAAGTGAATCAAAATAAATTAATGTATTTACATGCTATACAGGGAGGAAACGGAAAATTTAGAATACATGATGTTCATTTACCAGATAGCGAAGATTTAGAATTATCAAATGATACTGTAGTTGCTGTAGCATTGGGATTTGTTGCACATACTACACAAATGATCGCCAATTTTCTTAACATACCTACTAGATATCCTATTATACACTATGGATCACGTAGTAAAGTTATAGATCATATTACAGAAAATTTACCTGACAATGAAAGACAGTGAGTATTCTACTCTCTATTCATCTTTCTAATTTTTGTAATATATAATTATCGTTTTAGGTTTCCTTTATTTGCTCGAAGTAAAGATAAGCTACAATTTCGTTATGCTGTTTACTTACTAAATAAAAATATAGCTCAATTAAGATGGTACTGCGGCCTTCCAACAACGGACTTAAGGGCAACACTTCCAAATCTTGCTACTCTGATAAATATTAAACCAAATCAATCACAGTATGTTATATTTCTATTTTAATTAAATGATATAAAATATTTTTTAATTTCACAAAATTTATCTTTCCTTTTATAGTTTGGATAATTCGAAACGAACATACTCTACTTCATCTTTGGATATCGAAGTTGGAAATAGTAAACAAAGTATAACACCACCAATGCAAAAAATAATTTTTGAAAAATGCCATCGATCTTCACGATCTATGAGCCAATTAAAAAGTATAAAATCTTCTCTCGGTTCTTCTTTGGATCAAGGTTTAGATAAACCCGTGCAATCCCTTGTTTTAGGCAGTCAATCAAAACGAATTTGTAAATCGGAAGAAAGTGCCATAGACAATAAAACATTGGTACTAGTAAAAGATAGGTCAAGTAATAGTAGTAATGAAACTTTAAATAATGCTATTCTAAATAATATAACAAATGTTGAAAACAGTTCTGAAGGAAATAATGAAACTGCAATAGAAAATAACATTGAAATTATGATACCAACTTCAGTGTCAAAGTCAACTAACATTACAGATAATTTTGACAGTCCTGTAAATATAAGAGATAGAAGCTCAAATTCTATAAGTAGTTGCGAAATGGCACTTACTAGTAGTCAAAATGGGGACGATAGTTCGAACGATAACAACATAATTAAGAAAGATGAAGCTAGAGAATCTATTTCAATTATTAATGAAATCTTAATAAATATCAATGATGTTGTAGATAATACTTTAAAAAATGGAAAGCACAGCGAAGATTATAATTTAGAAAATGAAGCTCCACAAGATTGTGATATTCTTAAAATGGCAGCTAGTGATAAAAGTTGTAGTAATTATGAACATATGCCAGTTACAACAGAAACTTCAACGTATAGAAAAGAACATTTTACTAAATCGTGCTTATCTTTAGATGATATAATATCTTGTGCTTATGAAGAAACTGAAAAGAAAGAAAGAACAAGTTCTATTTGTAGCTATCCAGAAGAGTACCTTTCATCAAAATATCTTGCATCTCGAAAACGATATAATTCTGAATCGAAGTAAGTACATGTTACCATACGTATGTAACAAAGATAACAAAATATAAATATGAAAAATATCAATAACTAAATTATTTCCTTCTATATATATATATAGAAAAGATCGAATAGATTCTGTACATTCTAAAAATTTGTGCCACAAGAACACAAGTAGAGAATCAGTGGTATGTAGATTTATTTAAAAATCTCTATCAAAGTGTTATGGGTGAAGTGATGTAATTATCTTTTTATATATTTCAGGTGGAAACAGAATTGATGCAAACAGCACAGAAATCAGATTGTTATTCGTATGATGAAACAAACAAATGTGACTTTCAAGCATCAGACGAATACATAGATATTATTAGACGTAGTTCAGAAAGTGTATATGCACGCACTGAAGCTTTAGCTAATAAGAAAACCAGTTTTAAAGTTATGAAACCACGACTGTAGTATTTGCATTCTAGAATCGAACAAAGCGCTGTTGTTGTTGTAATAGTTGGTTTCCAAACGCACCAGACTCAACAAAAATTCACTGCATGTTGTATAGAAAAGATTAGATTAATATGGACATTATTATTACTATGTGAAAATCGAGAATGTAGCGGTTTCATAAATTCTTTTCATTATGAAAGAAAAAAAGAAAGCAAGCAAATTTATATTTATTCTAATTACTTATTTTGTTAAATAGAAAATGAATGAATTATATTTGTTGATTGTGTTAAAAATATTTATCATATATTTATATCGCGTTTCCTCGATTGTTAGGTATAATTAACAATTGAGGTAAGTAAAGTAACGGAGAAGAGTCTATACTTTTTTAATCATAATACAATGGCATTTATTGAGATCATATCAATGACCCACTATTACACCCAATATTATTTAGCATAATGTCATAAATTTCTTCTTATTAATTTTCTCTTCTCGAATTGACAGGCAATATTTTTACTGTGATGCTCCTTTGTCTTCCTTGATCTTATGTTTCTTAGAAGATATATGCATTCTACAATTAAAAGGATATCACTATTATAACAAGTACGAAAAATGAAGGATCATTCAAGATGGCATAAATGAAAGAAGTTAATTTGTACTTACCAATATCTAATTAAAGCAGCAACAATAATCATTAAAAATTTGCTTTATATGTATTCACCAATGTTCAAAATCATTTCTATCCACTCTTTTTTTAAAGATTCCTTTTAAAAATATTTCAATATTTATTCTGTCATCTTCCTGCAAGCGATTGTAATCTTTTTCTGTAATTTATAGACATTTCCAGATTATTTTGTAAACTATCTTCTTCAAGTGATCCCACGAGAAAAGTTCGCATGGAGATTACGAAATGAGATCTGATCCATCATAATCGATCTATTTGTTGTTGAAATTATGTTCCAACCACTTTCAGGCTAGTGCTGTATAATTTGAAGACCCATCATCGTGTTGGGACGTTGCAGCCAACCGGTTCGAGCAGCTTAGTAGATGTCAATTGACTCCTTAAGAATTCACAAATACTTGTACCATATGTATAAAATGACTTTAACGGCAGATCATTGAATTCGCATCAATAAATGCCATCGTATTCTATCGAACGAAAAGATTAATTTGACTTAAAAATTTCCCCTATTATTGCACCAACAAAAAGATTATTTATGTGATATAATGTCCCCTTTGTTTATACCAAAAAATTTTTGTAAAAACATTTTTTTGGTAATTTCTATATCTCGAGATATTCCATCGATTTCAGTTAAAATAAATCTATATACATACATATACAGGTTGTCCCATTTGAAATTTTATCTCCTCAACTAGGTATTCGTTGTTCAAAAAGGTGTTTCAAGAAGAATTTATTTGTTTTCGAAGGGGACATTTCGTGATGGTCACAAATCTTGTTTTTAGGTGAACGCGTCTTTTACATCTCAAGATGATTCTTGTTTATACATACATATATATATAAGATACTTCACGCTCACTTGACATTGACATTAACATTTTGATTTATATCATACGTTACTACCTATAGCGAAAAATGTTTCAAATAAAAGTTGAATTGTTTCAAAGAAGACAGGTATATTTTGATATGTATATTTAATGTTAGTAGGTTTTGTGTAGGTGAGCGCATGAAGATCAAAAACTTTGTTTTTTTTAATGGAATCATATATTTTTTAATACATTAATTGATGCAGGTCGACATTCTCTGTGAAAAATTATTTATGTTTAAAAACTATTAGTTTAGTAAGCATTTTAACTTTTCTTTTATAAAACCTATCGTATAAAAAACAAGGAAAGATGTAAGGCACTAATAAGTAATAATATGTGTACTTTTGTATTTGTTTTCATTATCTTTCTTACGGTAGCTTTTACAAAATAGAAGTTAAAAAAATACATGAACTAATAACATTCAGTAAACTAATAACTTTCCAATATACATATATGGGTTAATACTCTTTTATAGAGAATGTTTAGTTGCATCTACCAATGTATTAAAAAGTACATATTATTTCATTTAAAAAGATAAAGTTGACCTTCATATAACCTTTTCGCGCCCATCTACAAAAAGACATACTATTAGATATGCCTCCCTCGAAGCCACAACTTTTATCTAAAACATTTTTCGCTACAGATAGTAATAGAGATGGAAATCAAGATATTAATATGAGATGAGACACCCTGTATATATGTGCATTTTAGGTACTATTATTTACATATAGTAAATTTTAGTATAATATGTAAATTTAAATCTTTTTGTGCATACGTGCGTCAAGGGCGCGTGTGTATTGTATGGGTCGTACAATTAATAATTGTACTTTTTATTAATTATATAATATCAAATAGCTAAATAAGAAAAAATTTTCATAATAATGATCCTTACATGGACATAGAATCAATATCATAATATAGGGATCAGTGTATGTTTATATTTTTTTAATTGTGATGTTACTATCTAAAGCTGATATTGTTATACATTCCCGTGTGAAGCTAATATTATTAAGTTGTCTTAATAACAGTTTCTTCTTGTAATGTAAAATAATGTTTCAAAATAATTATATAATATTTAAAACACCTGAACATCTGAATCCAATAGTATCGATTGGTAACTATAGTGTCCAAACTTTACATCTGTCATTTTTGTCATGAAATTTTAATATCTATATAAACTATCTATAAGAGGACCAACTAAAGCATTACTTACTATACGTATGTAATAACATTAAGTATGTGATAACTAATAATTTACAATGAAAAATACTGATACTTAATAAAAAAGGAAGACAAAATTGAAATTTTCTGATATGTAACTTATTTCAATAGAAAAGATATAAATAAAAAAATCAAGCATGCTTGAATTATGAAATATAAAATTAGTAAACACGCTTGATTAGTTTGACATGGTATCTTCAAATTATTCTACTTAGTATACTTGTTTACTATTCACAGTATTCTATTTAACATGGTACACAATGAATTACATGTCAAAACATGTAGATACACATATTAACTTACTCAACGTATAATAATGAATGTAAGAACAATATTATATATAAAAAACCTTTTCTTGTAATTTGATTCATATGTGGAACAATTCATATTGAATACATATTATACTACAAGACTAAAATATAAGAATTTTTATTATTGGCATTTTTGAAGATCTTTTTTACTTTTACTACAATTTTAAGAGGATTTAATAAAATTTATGACATTTTCAACATTCTAGTATTTTAAAAAATTATACAATAAGATATTTTATTTGTAACAATGAAAACAAAAATATTTTACTGTATCTTATAGGATTTATGGCGATGTCTTTATCTTTGCGTTATTATATTTACATATAAAAATAAATATATAAAATGGTGATTAATTATATTAAAAGTAAAATAATATATATAATATACATTAAAATATTTAATTTAAAGATTCATTAATTTTAGTCAGTTTTGCACTCACATCCCACAAACGCAGTGCTACATCAGGGTCTAGTTTCTTTTTTGAAACATAAAGTTTACAATCACGGTAAATATTACCACTTTCATTGGATAAGGAAGGTTCTATTGCACAATGTAATACAGTTTGTGCACCCTGTAACAAAAATATAAATATGAATGTAATAGAATATCTATTATAATAAATCAAATAAGAAATAATCCCACAAATAATGATATGTAACATATAAAGACAGTTACCTGATTTGCAGTACGTAAAAATAACAGAGCAACAGGCGAAAAAATAATATAGTGAAACCAACTCCTTTTAACATTTCTAAATAATCCTGTGTAAGTGAATCCAGGACAAACCATATATACATTAATGCCACTGTTCTTTGTTTGTTTTGCAAGTTCAATACCAAAATACGTATTTGCTAATTTTGAATTACAATAGGCAGGATTCATACGTCCTTTGACTACCAAACCTTTTTCGCCATTTAGATTCGAAAAATCAATTGTTCCAGACTCAAAAAGTTTAGATGTCACAATAACAATTCTATTATCAAAGAAGAAGTAAAATAAGTAAATAAGAAATTTGTATTTCAAAGTAAATGTTTTACTTTATGCCAGACCTGCTTGGTCCATTTCGTTTTAAATGTTCCAAAAGTAAATTTGTAAGCAGGAAGTGCCCTAAATGATTTACTCCAAAATGAATTTCAAATCCATCATCAGTTAAAGCATGTTCTTTAAAAGGAACATATACTCCAGCATTATTAATTAACACATGAACCTCCACAAAATTTTCTATTACTTCTGCAACAAATTCTCTGATGGATGAAAACGATGCCAAATTTAATTTCATTGGTACCTGAAAAGTTAATAATATTTTTTACAGATACATAGATCGTATTTGTTATATTAATTATGGGGTAGAAATATATAATTAGGAACTAATATTACCAGTTTTCCAGTAGATATTTGAGTACGTATGTCAGATATAGCATTCTGAGCGGTTTGTAAATATCTACAGGCTAAAATAACTGTAGCTTTTCTTTTAGCCAATTCCTTTACTGTTTCTTTACCAATTCCGGAGTTTGCACCTGTCACAATGAATACTCGACCTAGTAAACTGTCTGTATTTTTACATTTTCCCCATGTACGTTCACGACATTTTCGAAGTAATCCAATAAGTAATACTACCGGTAAAATGAAATAATACCATGAAGATACCATATTTGCTTTACGAACTACACCATGTGTATGAATTAAGGAATATTTATTTGTATACAATGACTTGTCAAAATTTATGCCCAATGCCGTATTATGAATTAAGAAATAACAGAATTTTATTTTACAAAATAACCTTATTTATCACATACTTCGATATTAAATTTATACACATATACTTCACAAATTACACCTTGTCTTAATGCAAAAGTAACTATTGTAAATAGATATTTGAGCAATAATCATAATCTTCGTTACACATAACAAACTTTTTTCATATTTTTATATAATAATTGTTTCAATTAAACTATATGATATTCGTTGTTTGTTATAGAGCCATTAATGCAAAATTTATACTTGTATGTTGTATTTATACTAGGAATGTGTACAATAACGATAACTCTATTTCTATCATTAAACAGATCTGTCATATGTATGCGTTACTGCGTGCAGACGTGCATACGTGCGGGTACGTATGTGATTTGTATTCATTAGATAATTCGATGGTTATTTGATTAAAGTTTTTATTCATAAATAAATGATTAAAATATTAAACTTAAAACTTTAACTTTGTGCCTTTTGATACTATCCCATTCGATATATGTTTGAATGGAATTGTAAAGGCAGTAAATTAAGTATACCTAAGTACTACAGACGAGTACTATGGAACGATTACTCATTTAAAAATATTTTCTAAAATTGTTATTATTGGCAGTTATAACAATATTGACATATTTATAAGAACATTACTTTTGTATTATATTCATTTCTAATGGTTTAACTTTGATTTACTGGACATAAAATTATTTCCTTTTTTATCTGTCACCTAATAATTTTCGACGCATATTATCTAAAAATGCAAGTATTAACGTTAGGAACACGAAAGCTACGTGTATGTAAAACGCAGCATTCTTAGCGTATTTTACAGGTTAGCATGACGCCATATCGGCTTCTATTCATGCTTCATTCAATGAGTGGACCGTACAGATGGCATCTGATTGGTCCGCAAAGAAGAATAATTAGATACTCTCGACTTCCGCTTACCTTATTCAAAAATGTAGTGTCTTTGAGCAGAGAGGAAATGAGAGTGTTCACGTCTGTAGTTCTAGATGTTTCACAGTACAGGTGCTGTACCATGCGGCCAAGTCCTGAAGTTAACTGAAGTTAGCGTATATAACATGCTATAAAATTAGGGATCTGCCCTGTTTGGTTGCACACTAGCACAGACAAGAACCTGTTGAGTCCCACGCTACAATTGTACGGTTCAACGGAAAAGTTCGTATTTACTTTTCTATTCGAGATAAACAAATATGAAAATGACAAATAATGCAATAATGAAACTAATTGTTGTAAGTTGCCAAAGAAAGAGAAATTAATTGTTTACTTCATTAATTATTAATAACACTATATTTTTGAACGATAACACATATAAAAGGGTGAGAAATAGTACAAAATGTCAAAATATAATAATTTATTAACAAAAAACAAAGAAAATAAACAATACATTTAAAAATATTAGATATACCTAATATGTATGTTCCCCTAATATATGTGTCCCATATTTCTATACCAATAGAGTATCCTATAAAGAAAAACCATTCAAAACGTTTGAGTCAGACTCATATTATTCAAGTGTAAATTTGTGCCTTCGAGGAAATCCCAACTGCTCCTCACCCTTCCTCTTAACTCTTGAGACCTGCGCTCTTCTTTTTTAATCTTCTCGGGCACAGATCTTCCTCAGTTTTAACGGAAACTTTCCTTCGGATGCTCCTAGAATCACTGAAGAAATTGATTCTTCAGAAACTGTGGAATTCGGAACATGATTGTTTTGTATGCTGACTTCATAGTGATCGTTTTGTTTTATCTTACGAATAAGAGAGTTTCCGCGGTCAGCAGGAAACTGCACCCTCGCCTTCTGCGTCGAAACGTCCTGTTCTCGGACGATGTCGGGATTCATACTCTTTTCTTTAAGTCACAATTAGTTTCATTATTCCGCGACTTTGTCATTCTCATACTTGTCTATCTCGAAGAGAAAAGTGGATATGAATTTTTCCGTAGAACCGTACAATTGTAGCGTGGAAGTCAACAGGTTCTTGTCTGTGCTAGTATGCAACCAAACAGGGCAGATCCCTAATTTTATAGGTTGTTATATACGCTAACATTAGTTAACTTCAAGACTTTGTCGCATGGTGCAGCACCTGTACTGTGAAACAACTAGAACTACGGTCGCGAGCACTCTCATTTCCTCTCTGATAAAAAATTTTAGTTTATTTGAAGTAAAACCTGTACTGTGAAACAATTAGAACTACGGTCGCGAGCACTCTCATTTCCTCTCTGATAAAAAATTTTAGTTTATCTGAAGTAAAATTCTTAGACTCAACGTGGAATTGCTGATATCATATATCAGAAAGGAAATCTTATATATGTCATTGCACATGATTTAATGATAATTCTACAATAGGTTTATTTGTTTATTGATTGAAAAAGATACATATATAAATATCATATCCTGTTCAACATGAAGAGTCAGCAGAGGTAACAAACGTACATGACTGGTCAGGAGCATATTCACAACTTTCAGGCATTGCTTTCCGGACGGAATTCTTAAAATGAGTATACATAATTGACGCAAAAGTTTTGCCTTAATTGCTTATATATGTATATAAAACTAATAATGCAATATATAATATACTACTGTACAATACTACTGCGCAATAAATAATATGCACAAATAATGCAATATAATATTACAATAGATAATCGATGCTCCGATGAAATTGGTTCTTATATAAACACAACAAAGCGTTTACGCAGGGACTACTCAACATATCGATTGCGAAATTATATTTGATAAATCAGTAAAAATACCTTGTTCAACCAACAAATCTTTTAAATGATAAAACAAATATAAATTTATCCTTATACTTCGTAACGTGCTCTTGACACTGCTGTCTGTCATAAATGCCCATGTCATAAATCCCAGAAGTTGAAGATGGCCCTAGCAGTAACCCAATAACTAAATCCGCTCCTGAACTCAATATCTGCCACCCAGTAGCTGATGCCCCTTACATCTGACAGTTGATTAGTACATGGTCGTTCTGTTTACTTTTGCTAACTTCTCGTTGAATAGAGTATAGTAAATGACAACTCTTATCATTCGTACACGTCAAAAGCTGTATGTTTATTGAAAGTAGTGCAAAAATTATAGTATAAATAATTTAATTTTTAACTGTAGTAAAAACTAATTGCATTTATCATGGGAAATCTGTGCTTATCTTGTTGCAAAGAATCATCTTCGTGCGAAGATTTAACACCAGATTTGGTAAGATTAAAAAATTAGAGGTTATTTAGTAATATGTACTTAAGTACGTATACAATGTTTTTATTAACATCTTTTTCATTAATATATATATTAATATTATTAATACCATATTAATACCAATAACCAACATTAAGTTTATTAATGTAACTGTTACTTTAACATCTTTGTTTTTATAAATATCTTTTCTCTTATATATTAATATTTTAAATTGTCATTGCATGTTCAATTTTTGCACAATACTACATTTTTTGTACATACATATATATTTGTTGTACGCGGTATTAAAAATTTATCTTAAACGAATTTTTGTCATATTAAAAAATATATTATGTTTTTATTTAGGTTGCAATTCTTTATAATAATTAAATAAATATTTATAATAGTGAAATATCCTTTCATTTCAAACATTAAAGAATTATTTTAGGGCATTAATTTTAGTTACAATAAGAATAATAATTAACAGTAACTAGTAGTAAAGAAATTCAAGACATGAATAATGTTGATCTTTTTAAACATACTTTTAAAGATTACTTTTAGTGATGATTACAAAAAATTTAATACACAAAAAGATACATTTATGTTTAGGAAACTAGGAGAAGGAAGCAAATGGAAGCTGCAGAAAGAAGAATTGCTGAACAACAAAATCGAGGTATTAAAAATACTGATGCTGTTAGAAGGCAAGAAAGGCTAGATCAATTACGTGAGAAGCGCCAAGAAAAAGTTGGGAATAGGAATATGCAAAATAATTTAAAGGTAAGATGTTTAATTTTTTAAAGAAAAGAATTTGAATCTCTAAAGTTTTAACTAAGAGAACTGAGTAAAAATTGCCAAATTGAAACAGAATTGAATTGTATTAAAGAAAGAAATTTTGTTTTAATGGTCTATATATTGTTACATTATATTTAAAACTAAAATACTAATAGTTACTTCATTTGATGATTTTGCAATTTTTTTAAATTAAATTTAAGTAAAAAAAATATATTATAAATAATTATTTTTTTTTATTATTCTAGTGGCAAATTAGTTAATCATAATCCTGGATGGAATTTGCTTCAATATTCAAATTTTCAAAAATATACAAGTTGGAATTATTAAGAATATATACAGTGTACAAAAGGTGTATTTTATATGGTACTGTTTATTGATAGAAATCAAAGAAAGTAATATTGCAGGTCTGCATTTTGCAAAATATAAATATTTAAAGATATATACATTTGCATATATAGATGTATATCTGTTTTCATAGATTATGTTTTTTATAGTGCCTTAAATATTTATATTAATTATACCAATATTTTCTATGATATATAATTAAAAATGTAATTGTAATATGTGACTAAGTGTGTCACAAAAATATATGCTATATTATGAATAATTATTATTACATCTAATGTAATGATTTTTGTGTTGATATTACTTATATTTTTCATCCTAATATATATTTATATTTCAATATCACAAACGTCTGATGTTTTAATAATCTAATTAGTGTTTGACAAAACAATATATCTTAACTATATGTATGTAAGATCATCATGACCAAATTCTTTATATTTTGTTATTATTGTTGGATATACTTTTATTAAGATTGTATAATATTCAGCACACAGTAGAATATATTATTTATTCATGTGGCATATTTAATAAGAAAATTAAAAATGAACTTTCTTGTAAAATTTCATTTAATAATAATAATACATATATGTAGTTGTGTAAAAAATACAAGGCTAATGATACATATAAAACTAATTTATATTTATTTTCTATAATGTGATAGATACATTGAAAATGATGTACAGTGTAGGCTGGCTGTAGTGTTAGTAATCATGATAATACCTGTCATTAAATGTAAATGTACGTTTATGTATAAATAAGTTTGTTAACAGCAAAAGTGAAAAAATACATGTTTAAATGAAGAATATTTGTATGGCGCTATTATGGGTATAATTATTTGTTATAATTAAAAGCCTAATGAATTGTACAATTAATGAAAATAAATAAATGTTTATATATATTCAATGAGTTATTTAGAGTACATATTACTATGCACTAACAACAAATACATGTATAATAAAATAGATGTTTGTAATCTTTTCTAGATCAAATATAGGATTTATTTAAGAAATACATATTAGTTTGTGAAATACTATAAGTACTAAGGAGGAATTGTTGTTACTTAATTTATAGTTAAAGGAATGATGAAACAGATAATTATTTATCTTCATAGTTTTTTTTATAAATTGTTTTATAATGAAAAATGAAATATATGTATACACGTTATGGTACAAAAGACAAATGTTACAATTTTCATTCTGAGATAATATTAGTAAGTTTATTTATGTACATGTATATGTACACGTAATAAAATATGTAAAATGTAAAACGTATTCGTAAATACGCTTACTATCATGTCATATTGTTTCAAGGGGGACTTTTCAATTTACATATGTATGTTTGGCAAATTATAATTTTCACAAATATTTATAGCACTGACTAAAATTGTTTTATATTTTTCCTATCCGATGTACTGACCAGGATCGAAAAAGTTTCTTTGTGGATTTACTTTTTAGTTCTCTTCCATGAACCATTTGTACTTCCAATGATGCTCCATTGTTTAATGCTAACCATGTATGAATTTCATCAGTTGCCGCGGAAACGCCTACATATGTAAATATAGAAGAAAATTTACATATTCAAATTTTATACGTACATGCAGGGTATCTCAAAGTGAGTAGTAAAATAAGGCAGGCATTGATTCTTTAAGCAAAAGTAAGAAAAAAAATTAAATCTTTTAGTTGAACATCTTGTTTTCGAGAAAATTGAGTTTGAAAATTCGTTGAGTACATGTGCATCCATCAGACTGAACGTGTTCAGCACGGACCACAAACAAAGCGTTAGCGTCTGTTTGTGAACGGGTAACAAGATTGTATTAATATATTTAGCATTTAATTTATTTTAAATTTAATTTGTGTTGAATTTATGTTAAAATAATAAAAACTCTAACATAATTAATATCACAGGGAAATAATTAAACAACGAATCGCCGATCATATCATCATCGCGGTTTCGATCGTTGATGCAGCTGTACCGAAACAGTACAATGCCGATATTGGCCCGTCAACAAACGTCCATGCTGAACGCATTCAGTCTGGCGACTGCACGCACACATATATTCGACGAATTTTTTAACTCAATTTTCTTGAAAATGAAATTTCAAATAAAAAGAATGTATTCTTTTTTTCATTTATTTTTCGTGATAGAATCAGCCCCTGTCCAATTGTTCTATCCGATCTAAAATACCCTGTATATCAATTTTGTATTTTCGTATTACATACATGAGAGCGAAAAGATTTATGGATTTAAGGTCACTTTCACTTTAAAATACTTACTTCAATATGGTACAAGATAAAAGTGCTTTTATAGATATTCCGAGTAGAAAATGGATGTGTCAATTTATTTAAACAATATTGAAAAGTATATTCTATCAATAAATGTATTGTACCATATTTGATCTAATACTTTGAAACTTTTAAATATTTAAAGACACAGTAAGACATAATAAATAAATTTATCATAATGCACGCGCATAGTAAATTTATTTTTGTGATGATAGTTTAGTAGACAGTTAAAATGATAATTATGTAAAGTATTTGGTCCTTCTTGTAAGGATTGTTATTTATTTACTCATTTCAAACTAGTTTTTATATTAAAGTGCAAAGTAAATTATATTTAAACCTACCTAATAATTCATGAAGAGTGATACGCCGGCTAGCTAATAATTCTTTACTAGCACTTCTGATCTCAAATATTAACAAAGACTGCCTGGGAACATTATCACCTTCTATGTGAAAGTCTATACTGAACTGCGGGTTAGGCATTGCAGGTAAAAGTCGAGATTTCGCTAATGTTTTACCACTATTTGTCGAAGATGTAATTTTATCAGGACTGGTACATCTAATAAATATAAAGGATTTTTATATTATGTTTTGTATTAATATTCATATTTTTGCGCCTGCAGGCACATATATATATATAAGTACCTACATTTGAAGCTTTATCCGACAATATAGTTGAGCGATATGTGCGACATGAAGACCTTGAGCTTGTAAAACTTTTCCTTCTATTCCCGAGTATTTTTCTTTAGTGCCATTGACAACTTTTAATTCTGATGTTGGTTATACATATAAGTAATATAAACATGACATGTTAGAGGTTCAGTCATTGATACAATATATGATGTCTAATTGCGTGAAATCTTACAAAGCAAAGCACATTATTGTATGTACTATGTTAATTGTTAACATAACTATGTTAATTGTAAAACTTACGTACCATTTGGTCTTAATCTTAAACGCGGACTAGGTTGTCTTATTCTGCCAAGCATATCAGGTTGCGATATAGCATGCGCTAAACCAGATCCTTGTAAAAGTTCTGTAGCATCAGCTTCTCCTCCACCTCTAGGTTCCAAACTCAATGTTACGCCTTTTGACTCATTTTTGTCCTCTATGTTTACTTCAGAACGAAATCTACGAAGTTTTAATCCTCTTTTCACCTAAAATCATTCATAATAATTAATGATAAATAAATAATTTAAATAACCTTCAATTTTATCATTTAAGCTAACGGCTATAGTAATATTTTAGATTATCGTTTGTCAAGTCAATGTTATTGTACACATGTATTTCAATTTTAAAAATAAATATATTAATTACATATATGTATGCAGATTGGACAATATTTATTTTATTGATTATTATGATCACCTTTTGTTTCATAACGCGAAAACTGTTATACTGTGGTAATTTTTTGCCGAAATTCTGTTCTGGACTTGGGGTTAAACTGTTGTGAGGAGATGGTCGCTCTCTTAACTTTGACGTGTCAGTTTCATCAATTACACCTGTTATGGATTCTGTGACAACACTAGGTACCCACGAATTCTCGGTTCCATTCATTTCGTTGGAGTCTTTACTTCCAATACTAGCTTTGTCTATTTTAAATAATTTAGATTGGAAATAAGTAATCAACGAGATAAAAAAACCTTTATACAAATTTTATATTATGTTAAACTCTTGGAAAATAATTCACCGGATTGACTAGAAATAATTGGTTTTAACAAGGTAATTGTACGCGGGGGCGGCGGTGGTGGTACAACGTCTAAATGCAATCTCATTTTTGACTTTTCCATCGAAGGTCTTCTTATAATGTTTGACACCGTTTCAGAACTTTCAATATTTAATTGGGTTGAACTTTCGCTGATATTGCTGGCTGCATATGTGCTTTGAGACTAGATGAAAAAATATCAAATAGGTAGTTTGAAATGTTGCTTTTTTTTTGAAACAAAAATGTGGTAATATGTACCTCGCACTCTTCGGATAAAACTTTAATTTTCAACTCTACAGATCCCGTTTTGGTTTCCCGTAACACCAACCAATGGGACTGATCGCTGCTTGATAATTTTCTAATGTCATCGAGAGTCAATGATACTTTTCCAAGATAATCCCTCATACCAAAAGTATCATGATCCCATAATACCTACGTGAAAAAATAGCATAAAAGTATCGTATTTATTATTCTTTCCCTTTTACTTATTATTATTAATATCATTTAATAATTAATTAAATTATTACTATCTTCATTCACGCTTTTGTGATTTTAAAGGTTGTATGACGGATTCTTGTTCACCAATTCATATGTTCTTCTGTTACTACTGTAGTGTTTGTTTGATTATTGTTGATGTTTAGAGTATTGTAACTTTTTATATGTTTGGATGAATGTGTGTGTTTATACCTATTGTTTTAAGGTGGTTGGAAAAATTTTTTTCTTCTGATACCTGTAACGGATATGACTATTGTAGCAGATATACTATTGTCACTTTCTCTTTTTTCCATAGATTTTCTTTCTTCTTTTGTTTATAAATATGATATGGAGTCCACTACATGTAATTGTTTATCGGTGTGTATTGTTTTGTCCTATAGTTATCGGTTTTCAAGTATGTTTCGGATGTATATTTGTAATTTGGCGTGCGTGTTTGTATTAATTGATATTTTATTACGAGTTCTTGATGTACGGTTCTTGCCGCGGCGTTATATCTGATGTGTAGCCTGTCCGTGTAGCCTATTACGGTTTCTTACGTTTATGACGTTGTCTTATATTGCCATTTTAATAATATTATCATTCACTGAATATATATCTATACTATGAGAAAGTGCAGTATGTTAAAAAGTAGGCCGATACTTGAAGAGTTAGTAGTACTTACCGAGAGGAGTAAAAAGAATTCAATTAACATAGGTTCTAAAAGCAATTCTTTTGATGTAAAATTGGTTTTCAGTATTTATGGTAAATGTACAGATCGAACTCAATTTCTCCTATTTCGGTATTTTGATATGTGGATTTTTAATGGTGGGGCATCACTCTGAACAATCTTTTCCTATATATATAGCTGGTGGCATTGCATACGGTTTTCGAGATATTCGCAAAAAATCGGTGCCACTACAACGAATTCCGCCTATAGTTGTGCATCTATGGCAGCACGTCAATATTGGTGGCTGGTCGCTTAAGCACGCCTGATCCTCATTTATAAACAGAAGATAAGCGGTCTGCCGCCGGCAACTAATACATACTAACGCAGCTGCTACAGCAGACACAGCTATAGGCAGAATTACGTGTAGTGGTACCGGACTGTTTTTTGCGAATTTCTTGGAAACTAAGGCTGACCGTTAGTGATATGTATAGGAAAAACTTATTCAAAATCATGCTCCTATCCCCCACCACATATTAAAAAATCATCTATGTCGAAGATGTTGAGTTTAATCTGTACACTTACCTTATTCATTATTTAATGTTCGGTATCATGAATGAATTTCTTCGCAACACATTTAATGCGCTATAGGACTTCGATTAATCTATTTGCGATTATTCGAAATCTTCTGTTTACTAATAACAAACGCTTGTATATGTATATTTTATGATTGAAAAGTTGCCGTAATAAAGCACATGTATGTGCGAAATTGAAAAAATAAATTGATTATACAATATAATAAATAATTATATTATAAATAAAAAAATGATTATATTGTAAAAGGAAATAGATCTTCTAAAAAATAAAGAGCTTGTTTTAGTATAGAAAACATGTTTTCACTTATTTCCCTTCGGGGTTCGATTATTATCCGTTGAGCATCAATTTATTTTGGTCGCGTCCTCCAGTTAAGCCGATCCGAGGTTCTACAGTGCAGGTATAGTCGAAAATGAAATGTGTTAACATGAAAATGCATTTTGTGTATGGTATTTGCAATGGGAGCGTGTATACAGTCAAAAAAAACTTCCATAGCCGTATACTCATTTAAAAGCTTTGGTCTACTCATCGCCGATAAATAATGTGCCGTATTTACGATAACGAAAAGAAAATACATGGTATGGAAAGAACGTGTGATCCACAGATATCAGTTTTATATAGAAATAGGAGGATAGTATATCGAATATTTAGAAATATGAAGATTTATGCCATATTATCCTATATTTGCGTCTTCTAAGTTTGTATATCCAATGTATTGCGAAAGCTTGCTCATGATATCGAACGCTAATAATGAAAGTTGATTTTGCATCGAAAATATTGTTTTTAGGACCTGTATCGATCAAACGTTTTATATTTCTCTTGATGAATATTATAAGTCCAACTTAAGCGTCGGACCTTTTTTAAATACGTTGTATAAATAGAAATCTTACGACATCCAAAGTTTCGCCGATTCTGGGCAAACCCATGATGGAACTTTCATCCCAGCAAGGATTCAGCGTTTTCTTCTTTATGCTGCTTTTATACTTTGTTTCATTATTTAGTTTCAGTTCACAGAAAGGATCGCTGAAACCATTTAGATCTTTCGCAACAAGATCTTTCGCGCGTATTAGTGTCACTTCCATTAGTCCACTCCCAGTGGAAAGTAAACTGGATACATCCGATGAAGCGGGATCTATATCCTTGTGAGTTAATAATAATTTCTGAAGAAACAGATAATACGTAAGAAAGTAAAGATGAAGTATCATTTATACCGGTGTTAATAAATACGCGTATGTAATTGTTTTCATCGATTGTACTAACTGCCTGTTGCATCCACGGTAGACTGTTTCTTTTAGATTTTGGCTCCTCGTCTGATATTGGAAAGATCGAACTACTTCTTCGGCTAGTGATTATTTGCTGTATACTTTTAACAGGGTAGAATAATACAGAAACGGTCATTGTTGACGTAATGTTCGATCCACTGAGGATCAATTCTTTTCTAACTGTCCATATATTTTCCTAAACAAAAACATATTGTTAATTAATTAGATTCGTGTAGTACAATAAAACCAATTAAAACCAATTATACAAATGTGTAAAGAATTAATACACTGATACAGCGAAAATAAAGTGATAAGTACTATATGCAAAGAGTAGAAGAAATTGCACTTCTCTACCGAACAAATTTCTTAGAATATTTGCTCTATCTCGACGCGAATTGCAGATGAATGATGTATATTATTCGTGTTTTTGATGAACTATATTAAAGGGCATTCATACCTTATGATATGTTTTGAAGTGTAATTTCAAGTATTCTATGTAACAAATATCTGATAAATACTTGAAATACTTGTAAAAAAATTTATATACCAAAATGTTATTTCTGCATATTAATTATGCAATCTTACTTGAGATAAAGATAATATAGCGAGCCCAAGCATATCGCCATCAATCGATTTGGATATATTCCAAGAGTATACGACAAAACTTAGAGACACTTGAGTATAATCTTGAACAAGAAATTGTGCTCTCGATTCCCAACACGGCGATGTAGTGCTTCGAATGTAATGTGTTGTTTTTACCTGAATGTTAAATAAACAGTATTTAGATGGGTAGAATAGGAAATCGAATTAACAAGTCTCTCTTTTATAATAAGGGATATGTAAAAGCGTACCTTCTTACGATTGTTGAATAATATACAATAAGGATTACAGTGGGAATTGCCACTATTTAGATTTTCCGCTGAATGAATATAAACGACAAGTACTCCTGAAAATGATATTTATACACGAATTTACATACGGATATACATAACGAGTCACATCAAATTTATCAAATATGTATCATCATTCAATGGTAATGCAAAGTATCGGAATATTGAAACACAATTGACAAAAAATATATAGATTAATGATTGTGTGTCGTATTTTAATAAAGGTAAATGAAGTATGGGATAGTAAAAGATCATGTCTGAAAGCTACGAATTTGAAATATCAATGTTACGATGTTTGTTTTATTTTACCTGACTTTTGCGTTCAATTGGTATACTTTCGTGGCACTCAAAATATCAGATAAAATAACATCTCAAAAATATAAAAAATTTCAGTTACCTGACAAGTATGAATTATCTTCTATCAATTCCGGTTGTGGCAAGTCTGGATCCAGTTTTGGTAGCGCAGTATATTCTAATCGGGCGTTGATGTTTGGAATGTTAGCACTGGTCCGGGACGGTTTCTTTGGTTGTAATACGGTTTCGATACTTTCGGATGAAAATGTTAAAATTGTGTATATAAATGTGTATTCTTCAGTTCATATTGTTACTTTTTCTGTAGTCTTAAGCTGATGTAACTGATTTGTAAGCTGTGTATTAACTTACACTTGTGAGTTATCCCAATTATATGCTCCGAGCGCGAGTTCGAACTGAGCCAGTGTGACGGTGCTGACAAGTCGTTTTGCTTTTAATTTGATAGAGACTTTCTCGTTATCCAAGACACTCATTAAGAAAGATATGTTCTCGTTCCACGTGGAATTCAAAAGAGTTGCGATTCGCCTTTGATCTCCTAATGTTACCACGAGCCATCTCACTTCGTCCGCGATGATGGGAGCTATGAATTAAAAAACGCAAATCCTATTTTTCTTTTTTTCTTTTTGTGAAATAGCATTTTAAGAAAGAGCAAATTATATTTCCAGAATTGCAATATAATATTATTTCACGAGATAATATACGCAACTTTTCTGTATGTTGCAGTCTCATGATTGCGCTTAGGATTTCATTTGAACCATAAACTTATTTGTATTTGCTTTTAAACTGTACTTGCTATTAAACTGTAATATTTTCTATTCACTACTCAAGATTTTAATTTCTTCTCTATCAATTTTCCTTTTTTCTTTTGCATATTTGATATATCCTCTTTTCGTACTACTAATATGTAGATTCTGTAGATTTTTGTATGTCATTTATTAAATCGTTTCGATAATTTGCAGTACCTGAACATCCATTTTGAGACAAAACGATGGTAAGCACTCCTTGTGGTATAGAATTAGTTAGTGAATCGAATCTGGGTCCAGGTCGTTCTTGAGCTCTCAGATTCATCTCTAAGTGACCCGGATCGACAATCCAATTAGCCAAAGCGTCCGTGACCACCGCATGAATCCACGTCTTAATTAAAGGTAATTCCATCATTTGTACTGCTCGCAAGATTCTCACGCTGAACCAAACATCCGGTTTCTCTAAGAAACTCACGCTTAAAGATGTTGCGTGAGGAAACGGTGCCATGGAATCAAGAGTTAGGGTGGCAAGAATGGTACCCGAGAGAGACAGTTTCTCCACGGCCAGATCGATGTCCATGCCAACCCTTTAATTCCAGATTAAACTTTTTGAAACGTAATAAGATCAGAGAATCAGCTATTACAGTAAGTAATACATACAGTAAGTAAAAAATTATATTTTTCAATTATATGATAATAGTAATAAAAATAAAAATAATATTTTAATTATATTATATTATTTTATGATTTTCGAAAATATTTGTAATATCTTTTTCTCTCTCGTGCAAAGTATAATTAGTAAGTAGTAATAGTAGTAAAGAAAAGTAGCAGCGGATTTCATTTTCCGAAAACTATATTCTCTTTTTGTTAAAACGAAAAAATTGAAGGCTTTTGAAATTATTACGAATGTAATCGAATCTTACTTTCTTTTCTATACTAGTTGTGTTATACATGTTTGTTATACTTTTGTTATACATGTAGATGGTATACTATATACTAACCCTTTTCCAAATAGTCTTGTTGTGATGAGCATACGAAATTGCTCGCAATCGAGGCGTAAGTCAGCTTCGATTGACAATTTCATTTGTCTTGTTTGACAATCGTCATCGTTGTTCGCATAATCTACCGTTCTTATGCGTGTGATACATGGGGTTTGCTCGCCAAATGTGAGCTCTCTTAATTCCAATGGTCCTAGAATGATATTTTCCATTGAAATTATTCTTTTATAAATTCATAAATATTTAAATCAATGGTAAAGTTTCCTATAAATGATCAATCTCATTAAGTTTATGTTCTTGCAGAAATTAGAGATAGTACTTTGTTACTCTAGTCCTTAATTGTTGTCTACCTCCACTCGTTTATAAACTGATAAAACTGAATTTAAAGTTTATTGTTAATAAGTTTAATATAATTGTATGAAATTCGGATTTAAATGACCTGAATATTTATTGCATTTCCGGTATAATCTTCGTCATATTATTATAAATCTGTATTTTTTACACCAATGCGACATATGTGGATATGTGGACAAGTGGAATTAACTAAGAAAGTTAAGAACTAAGGTGACGATTTATCAAAAATGTTAAAAATATCAACTATTATGTTAAGAAGAAAGGAAGAAGGAGGAGCATTACGCAATTTGGTATAAATTACTCTGAGATCTAGAATTAGTCAAAAAAGGTATCTTGTAGGTATTTACTATGTTAGTTTTAATTTAATATATACGAAGCATACTAACACTATATCTTTAATTCCGAATTTCAAAACTGGATAGCAGTTTGCAAATTGTTGTTAAATATTATTTTTCTAATAGATATTCTCTTATATTACGTGCTTATTTACAATAAATTTTACTTTTTGACTGACTATTTTATATTGTAAACAATTCTATCCTACAAAAACTTTAAATACCATAATCTACAATATTTTATTAGCTAATTATAATTACATATTGCGAAAACTCACCAAGTATTCCAGGCTTGGCTTCATTTAGAAGAGGTTCCAGTCTTTCTTTTGCTAAAGAAAATATACTGGTGGCGCTAAATCTCCACCTACGTTATAAACGAGATAGTAAGTTGCAGATATGAGAGAAAAATATTATATTGATACATATGTATGTACGTTTAGAGGAAATTAGTACTTGACTCAACATTAATATAACATTATATAAACAATTAACATTCAAAGATTACTAAATAGAAAGCTCAATATTTAAATATTATTTTAATAACATTAACAATAAGTTGTTAGAAACTAATCTTCATAAAATTGAGACAAATCAATTTTGAATCTTGAAAAATAAAATTTTACTCGATTAAAGAAATATGTATATTTCAATTTGTTAATTTCATCAAAATGGCTATAGGATGCCATAGAAATGAATTTTAATCAAAGGTGAAGTATTTATCGGTACAGATTTTAGTAATTTGCATGTAGGATACTTATATTTGTCATAATTAAAAGCATTGTCTAATTATCTAAATGTTTTGATTATAATCAAGAAAATTTCGAAATCAAGTAAAATGGGCTATAGATCAACATTAATAATTCAGTGTATTGATAATGCTGGTAATTTCCTAGCTTTCAGCGAGAAACTTGCGAATTTTATCATTCTCTTTGACTTACTTGATACACTTATATGTATTTAATATAAATAGATGTTTTGCCAGCTTAAATTTATTAAATATTAGTTTCACGTATTTTTTACATGAAAACATTCTTACGTGATTTTGGAATACTTGTTCCACCTAATAGTACACATAATAAATTATAATCATATTGCATCCTTATTATTATATACATTCTTATTAGCACAAGCATAAAATATTTTTAAGGTTGTATTACTAAATCTTTATAATTACGGATAGTAAGTTGTTTTAATGTTTAGAAGCTTACAGATTCTTGCAATGGAATTAAATTTTATTTAAAAGAAATTATGTATATCTTCTCAAATGTAAAATTCGATCATTTCGTTCGATTCGTACATCATTTTTCCTCGTAAATGGTTGATTTCTTTATTTTCCACTGTCTTTTTAGTTTGCAATAGTAAGGATTACAATAGTAAACGTATAATACTAATAAGACTAATACTAATAAGAAAATTGGTAAGAATTGCTCGATGGCTAGAGACGCTTGAACGGGTCTATCAACTATCCAAGTAAGTAGTATTGCTTTTACATTTTCCCAGTCGAGCTCTTATGTGTTATTTTAGTATCCTTGAGCAATTTCAACAAGCGAAAAAATGTTGCGTTGTAGCTATTACTGTTCGCTTGAACTGTTTTACTTAAGCACGATATATGATTAGTGGGCGCAATATATCGTGAGGCAAAGATTCAATATCGTTCAAAACTACTTTCAATTTCAATGTAATTACTATTGTTGTTGAGTTGAAACCTTTTAAAGTTATTAGCTTCAAAATACACCGTATATATTGATATTTGTTACGAGGAGATAGGAGGTACATATGTACATATACGTATCAAAAACGAAATAACTTCAGAATAAGCATATTGGAATATGAACAGAGGTTGCTATTCGAAATCTAATTTTGTCAACTACACATCAGCAGCAACAGTATTCATACGTATGAAATACGCGGTGAAATGTGAAAGGCAATGGTTGCACTCATGGAATGTGGAATATTTACAAATACCCGCATACCATTGATTCTTGAACTACGTTCGTTCACCTACAAGAGACATTCGAGGCTTTAACGATCACGCACACGAACGAATACAAGATGGATAATTTACATATATAAATGTATGTTCGTTGATAAATTGAATTTGATTTTATTAGTTCTCGGTTCGTACGGCACTGTAAATGTAATATTGTAAGGTATTACGATAAAGATCGACAGAAACGATTTAATGTCAGAAAAAAGAATGGAATTTATGTTGCGTAGGTACAACATTTCAAATAAAAAAAGTATCATCGAGATACTTTGCAGTAGATAAATACCGCTACTTTTGTTACCTTTTAGTCTTATTTGATATTCAAGAAATAAGCAACACAGTAATTAATAATTATGAATATAGGCATATAATAATTAATATTATTTTCCATTAACATCATGGCAAAGTTTTAAGTTTATTGTTATACAAATTAAGTTTAAGAGAGATATTTTTTACTCTAAGGAACTGTAGTTATTTTATGCATGAAACGATTTCAACTTTCTTTACGAAATGATAACAAAGAAGGTCAGTTATTCGATAATTATATATACCTACTACGTATATTTATAAAAGTACATGATTACCATTTATTCAGAAGTAAACTTAGCCATTCAGCAGTTTCATCCTTGTATAAAGTTCTTTTTCGACGTAGCCTGGCTAATTCGTGTTGAACGGTCGATTCAAGAAAACGGGACATCCTTGTTTTAAGTATTGTCGATGCTAGTGCTAGCACTAACATTAGCCATGCTATTGATAAATCTGCTGCACCTATCACCCACGCAATCGCAAAAGCCACACCAAGGTATAAAGCACCACGAATGGCTTCTATATCTCTCTGTAAAAAAAATGATTGTTCTTAACGAAAATATCACGTTAAAATATAAAGATGGTATTAAATATATTGATTATTGTATTTCTTGATCGAAGCAACATTATATTTTATGTACAGTTTTCTAACAAGTAAAAACAGCATTGTTCCATTATTCATGGCGAAACTATGTTCAATGAAGGACATTTTATTTTATTTTATCGATACATATTTACAGAAAAAGTAAGTAGATATATTGTACATATTTGCTATAGTTTCTTCTTCGAATATTATTCGAGGATGAATTATTTTTAATCTTGCATTTATAGATGTAACATTTATATTTGTAATCACTTGTTTCGATAGTATACAAAATTTTCTAGTTGTATTGATATAATTTGCTCTTTGATTGCTCTTTAATGTAAAAAGATGCTATTAAATGTTAAACGTGGTAAAAATTTGATGATATTGCTGGGTAATGATAAGGTTTAATACGTAACATTTGTAATGATTTTTTAATATTTTTTACGTGGATAAAAATGAAAGAAGTATCATTGTACAGGGTGTAAAGAAAGTAAGTGTAAAGAGGTTCGTAGCGTGATTCTACACTTGAAATTCGGAGTCAAATTTTTGCTTTCATTGCAACATATTCTATTCATCACGAAGAACAAAAGTCTCGAGGAAGCCATGGATTGCAAATGATCCCTTCTCCCGAAAAGAAAATGTTAAATTTTCAATAATTCTTAAACTAGAGATATATGAGTAACAGAAGACCCCTATGCGCAGAAAAGATTCCGCGACAATGAGATTTTCAGCAACTAAGGTAACAATTCGATGACAAAGTATTAATATTGCAACATTTAAAGCCATATCGAAGATCGAATCGGCTCCGCATCTCCAAAGAAGAACATACATTTGCATAGAATAGTTATTGAATCAATCATCGGCGAATACGAATTTTATAAAATTCGACGCGTTCAAGCACTCCAAATAGCTATATTGCTCGACGAAATTTTTTCCATTGGATACTACTTAAGTTGCAACCACGCTTTTTGGACCGCGTAATGAATACAGTAGCATCCTCAATCAACTGATGCCAGGATTTGTGCTCGCGAAAGACCACGTGCAATAATTTTAAAGATGTAAAAAAAATGGACAGGAATTATGTACCTAGATACTTGTTATCGAACAAGTGCAGTATATTTGCGATTTTTACGTTTACGACTCCTTGGCAAATTACGCGAACGTGGGCAGAATGCAGAGCCGCTCCCTATGGATCATCTCCTCGTTTTCCAGAGTCGACACTACTGGACTTCTTTCTTTGCAGAGTAAAATATATCGTTCAGAGTTCGATTTAATATATTGCATAATATAATTTGCATCCGTTGAATTATCCGAGTAATGTCAAATTGAGTATATTTTGCGTCGCTTACGATCAATTTTATTGTGTTTTACTTAAGATCACGAACACCTATCAGAATACTATCTAGAGTATCTATCAAATCAACCATGGAAAAAAAGCCAAAGTGGAATATATCGAATTGAACATGGCTTTTATTATCTGAGTGAAAGAGGGATTATACGTAATTTGGTGGAGAAGGTTAACCAAAATGAGGAGTGAGTTCGGAACTGCTTAAATACCGAAAAAAGGAAACAAAGAAAGAAAGATACACAATATATAATTATATATTTAGGGTATTAACCTGTATCAATAGATGTTACTTTTCTTGCACTGCTGACTGCAGAACATTAACACATTGTGAATAAAGCCAGTTTCAGAATTATTAAAACTTTAACGTTTTCTCTCCGGGAGAAGGGGTTATTTGCGACCCATGGTCCCTTTGAGACTTTTGTTCCTCGTGACGAGTAGGATCTGTTGCGATGAAAAATATTTGACTTTTAATTTCAAGATCAAGGTCGTCTTTGCATAAGACTTTTCGGCTTCTACAAATCTCCGTCGGTCAGAAGGTGTAAAATCATGCTACGATCCTCTTTCACACTTACCTTTTTTGCACCCTGTACACGAATAACTATCCGAATAATCTAATCCGTTATATCGGTTATGTTATTTTTCGTTTTTCTGTAATATCAATATAAAATCTATTTTGTGATGTCAGTATTTTGTAAACGACGTAAAATGCATATGCATACACGCAGTTTAATGTTATTAAATGCGTTCTTGAGAAAATATACGCCTAGTGAAAAAGGGCGTAAAGCGAAAATCGTATACGATAAAAGTTGTTATGTATACTTTCATCTGGCGAGGCACAACGTTTGCAGTGTATACATATGTACATGTATCTATGTACATACTCACGCAACATCGCGCGCACGTATTATTATGTATTTGTAGTTGTTACAATTAGGTAAGTATTAGGTATATATAGGTATGGAAGAAACTATTCTTTGTCACGTTATGGAAAACATCATTAAGCCGACAATGTTTAGATTTGTTGAGAATTGTGGATCTTTGGAGCCGAGATAATGTTATAGGAACACTAAATTTACACTAACGATTCATATTAAAATAGTAATATATTTATTTCATGGACGATTCCTTATATATTCATCGATACATACTTGCACGCGTCTCAGCACTTTCTTCCATACCCGACTCTTAACCGACTGACTAGTTTACAGTCATCTGTTTTTCGGGACGCCGTGCACACACATACCTCCACACACCGACACTCACATACAAGCATCTCTACTACGCATTTGACCCAGTGCAGCATAGAAAATTACACATATCTCAACAAGATTAATTGTAAGATGTACGAATGAAAGTAATTGATTCATTATGTACGTATATCCAAATTTGATATTGAATATTATCGAAGCGAAGTCAATGTTATCGTCTTTTCCCATCTTTCTTTAATTAGCACATAATAAAGTAATCACGATATTTTTGCACGAAGATAATGTCTTAATGTATCATGTATAAATAATTGTAAGAGCGTATAGTCTTGCAAATAGGTCTTAATAGATAATCAAAAAAGTTGTAATCAAATCAATGCACTAACGTTTGAATATGAATGAAGATTTAAAAGTATATATTAATAAAACGTTAGGGATGAAGTGTCTTGGTTTTGCTTGGTACAAACGTATTCTTTTCACGTATCCTTCGATTCTACCTGGTAAACTTTAGATATCCACATCATGAAGAAAAACTTGCCTTATAGCTTTTATGTACGTTTGCACGATAGTAATACTATCTGTCTTGTCAAGAACGTAACATTTCATTAATTAGAAAGTCGCCCAATACTAAGGTATTTATGATCAACATCGATCGTAAATAATTATATCGATCTGTGGTGTTTCAAGAAGAAATAGGTATTCTTGGATAATGTACATCTTTATCAGTTGTCATTTATATACGAAGGATGATAACGAAAGCATTAATATAACATAAACTTGCCCTGTTTTGATCAGTTTTATGATACCATCACGATAATCACATTGATGCACGCCGCGACAATGAGACCGCGTAGCGTAAACAAACGTATGAGGATATCCTGGAATTTTTGAAAGCGTATCAAACCTGACGAATATGTTACATCGCAATTTGTACCTTCATGAATACTTAAGCGTATACGTATATGCATGTACCTTGCATCGCGTCGCATTGGTATTATTTCTAAGTGCAGCAGATGTATCTAAATTGTGTAAAGAATATAACTTCTGAACAATAATTTTCGAGACAATTTTCCTGCAAACGATAGATGCCTGAGAGATTGTAGAACGTGATCGGGTGTAACGGGTCTATAATATGTTTTATTTATGAATGTTAACTGTACCTATTTTCGAAAGTTGAAGGAATTTCTTGACGTGTAGCAATGGAAATAGTGTCGTCAATGAAACAAGTGTATATTATAAATAACAATATCGTAAAAAACATTCGTTATTGCGTTAAATATAAATGTTAATAGAATATTAAAATTTCAATATAATATTTTAACGTATTCTAGTTTGCTTCTTGTGTTGCAATTATTAATTTGTTTTGGTAAATTTGTTTTCTTTTTCGTAGAACTAACATTGTGCAAGGAATAAAGACCTTTTGTGATAGAAATAAATACTTTTTCTTCGAGGAATTCGCATCTTAATAGGGAGACCGATTCTTTCCTCTGTGGCGTCGACAAGGTAAGGAATGCAGCGATAAAAATCACTCAACAAGTCTCACGAGTTCCGCTCTGGAAAGCGTTACTTGGAGTATTTCCCACGTATATAATAATTTTTCTTTTGCATCTAATATGAATATCTAATTACTCAAGATTGAAATATCCCACTATTACACGCTGGGAATGGTGAATCCATTATATAAGTGGATGTATGTTCTGTAACATTACAAACTTGTCTTTTAGTAAAGTAATGTAAAGGCAAAATTACAAATTTTCTACCAGCGGCAAACATTTCATTCTTACTAGGATTGAAATCGTATAATCAGTCGTATAATTACATTTCCCTTTATTATTACATAAATTATATTTAAATTCAGCGTTACCCATTACCCTTACCCTTACCTTAGATATTACTGTTTCTTTTTTTAATAAATTATAATTCTTTCATAAAGGAATAATTTAATTTCGTGAAAGTATATATAGTATAAGAAATAATACACAACGTATTTTCAAGTCAACGATTCAACCGACTCGACGCGACGCGACGTTCAGTCGCATCTACTCGAGAACCCTAAAGGAATATTTCCCGGAAAATCTCTTGTGTGCCTGTTCCTTTGGTAAGGTTGACAATTCGAATCACGTAAATTCCGTCAAAAAATTCCTACCGCTGTTGCAAGAACACGGACCATTAGAATTATGTATATATGTAGCTGCGTGTAATGCATTTTGCATGAAATGAAACAATGTTAATAAGAGACATTTTCATGAACAATAGTAATTTCGTATCGTAACAATTTTGATCATTATCATACGGAGATATTTATACGTATTTTTTACTTTAATAGATAGGTAGGCATTAATTTATCAAGTACCACAGATAGAAACTTTCAAGTATTGGTTGTTAATTACGGTGTGGCATCCACCATTTTTTAGTCATACATATTAAATGGTTAAAAAATTGTAATAAATATCATATTGTGACAGCTTTTTTGCGGTATTATCGAATGAATAATTTAATATGTTGGCAAAACCTGGATTAATATTAGAAGCACACTATTAATCTCAATATGTTCATTAACTATGTGATCGTAAGAAAACATATGTATGTATAATGTACACATATTCATAATCCTGTCCAATGAATAAAATTTAGGCGATATTGATTCTAATGATCTTCTCATCAAATAATAACGATATGTGTATACACGGTAATCTAGTTTAAATATAGCTAACCGTTTCAAATGCATACATGTATATGAAAGATTAAGAGAGTAATAACGCAGTAGTACACATATTTTTGAAATACTTTTCAAATAATCAAGACTTTTGGCTACAAAATAATGTAAGAGATAAAATGGTATTTATATTATTAGCTTAAACATTTAATGTACAAGATAGATTGATTTACAGCTAATTATAAATAATAAGTTGTTGGTAACAATTTAAAGACCATAAACGGAGAACGATATTAAAAAGTATCAATATAAATTTGTTAAATTATATAAATACACATGTGTAGTTTCATTTGAAATCATTCAACTTTTTTTCTACCATATCGCTTCATCCTTTAAACATTATGGATATAATTCTGATTAACTATAATTGAATATCTTTTCAGGTAAATGATGATAAAAAAGGATCTTATTTTTGGATCAATTGTGAACGCTGCTCTGTACATATAATAAGTATTCATGTGATCTAGTATAAGAAATATCAATTAACATTTATATTAGAATATTAGAGAAGACGGAAGTTGAAAGGAATTGGAAAGATATATTAGATGGATGTTAGGATGATACTATGGACCAACAGACGCCAGATTATATCTCCAAAATGATCGATGAAATACGAAAGAAAGATAGAGGAGAAAACCTCTTCAAACACTGCCTAAAGGAAAGAGAAGCCGGAAAAGGAGATAGTAAAAGACTGAAAGAAATGCTGGAATACTTTAAAGAATGTAGATATAGCCAAGAAGGAATAAAGTAGTTATGGGAGAGAAAGGTGGATGCAAGAGAGATTCTACCAAAGAGGAAAAAAGATGAAAGACAAACAATGGAGTGAAATACAAAGATCTAGATACAATATGAAGTATAGGAAAATAACCACAGGAGGTTTACCAAAATATTTAAAGAAAAGAAGGAAGGAAGGAATGCAAAAGCTATTAACAAGAGCAACGTGTAATAACTTGGAGAACGTATATATATTTGGGTGAGTGACGAAGAAAAGAAGTGTTTATTTTGTAGAACTAGCGAAAGGACATTTCAATACTACTACTACTACTACTACTACTACTACTACTACTATTATTATTATTATTATTATTATTATTGCTATTAGAATATTAAATTTATACATGTTACAACCTGGAAAATATTCAATTTCCTACTAAATGACACTTGTTAATGTCATTTACATGGAAAAATTTGTCTGTTATTTATTTTGTGTCACAAACTTTGATGTGTATAGTAGATAAGTACGACATGCATTATAAATATGTGCGGTTAAACAAAAGAATTTGTCGCACCTGAGATTTTTGAGTAATAGCTAAAGCGAAATCTTCGTCGGGTGCAGTATCCTCAGGGATCATATTGGCATCCCCAGGTACAGTACCGTATCGAATGGTATCGTTAATCGCTTTGGGTGGACCTCCTATGGAACCTGAACAATTACCGCCTCTAGTAATTTCACGTTTCCCTGAAAAAAAGAAAGAAAGGCAAACAAAGAAGTTAAGTATTAATCTTATTCTAGAAAAATCTTATGATATTCTGTTATAATTATAACTGCTTAACGCTAATCGATTAACTTAAGTCATATATGTATGTTCAATATATGTAAGATGTATTTATAAAATAAAGCGAAAAGAGATGATTAAGATTAAAAATTAATATTCTTATCTAACAATGAGCTATTCGTTGTTGAAGAAAATAAATGAAATACATCAATTTATAAGTAATTATTTACAGTTACATATAAGTATAATTAATAATGTAATAAATGCAATAAGTATAAGAAAGAAGTAGTACTTTCTATAAGTTATTAAATACTAGATATTGAATTACATATCAAAAGGTATTTTTTTTAATTACTGAAGTTAACAAGATTATTGGGTTGCTCGGAAAGTTCGTGCCGATTTTTGGTAAGTGACATTAGGACAGGTCTGAACATATCAGAATGATTGAAAACAAATTACATGTATACATATTTCAAAAGGTGATATTTTAGGCAAGTTTAGAAAAAAGTTTGATTAGGATACATTAATTTTTGTTAATTTTATGCGCTCTTAAATATGGGAGGAAACAAAGTGCGTCATAGGCATTTGATACTTTTCTTCTACCGGAAAGGCAAAAATGTCACACAAGCAGCAAACAAGATGCGTTGTTTATGATAACGGTGCTATAACTGAAAGAACTGTGCGGAAGTGGTTTGGTAAGTTTAAAGCTCAAGATCAAGGACCCCCTCCACCATTGATGAAGATCACATCGAAACACTGATCGAGAATAACCCACGCTATACGATACATGAATTAGCGGAAATGTTAAAAATATCAAAATCCACCACCTACGAGCATTTTGTGAAGCTTGATGTATGGGTTCCCAACGATTACGAAAAAACATCTGATGCATTTCCATTTGCGACTCACTCTATAAACGCAACAAGGAGACCTCATTTTTTAATTAAATAGTGATGGATGATAAAACATGGATTATTTGTAATAATATTAAGCGGAAAAGAACTTGGGGAGAGCTGAATGAATCCCCTTTGGCCACCTCAAAAACCAGTCTTTATCCGAAGAAAGTCATGCTCTGTGTCTGATGAGATTGGAAAGGAATCTTGTATTATGTGCTTCTGCCAAACAACCAAACGATAAATTCGGAAAAA
The DNA here is from genome assembly GCF_040668555.2 of Bombus flavifrons. Taxonomy (NCBI): domain Eukaryota; kingdom Metazoa; phylum Arthropoda; class Insecta; order Hymenoptera; family Apidae; genus Bombus; species Bombus flavifrons. The sequence goes on from NC_138447.1 coordinate 4,807,544, forward strand.
TATTGCTCGCAATTAGACGAATTAAAGACGGCAATTGAACAAAAATGTCCAGAACTAGCGAATCAGAAGGGCGCCGTGTTTCTTCAGGACAATGCGCAGCTTCATGTATCTTTGACTACTATACAAAAACTGTTGAGGCTTGGTTGAGATGAGCTATCCCACCCACTGTATTCATCAGACATTGCGCCCTCAGATTTTTACCTATTTAGATCATTACAAAATTCCCTTAATGGCAGAAACTTTAACTCTTTGGTCGACATAAAAAATCATATTGAAAAGTTTTTCGCCGAAAAACCTGAAAGGCTCTAGAAGGAATGGAATATTCAAACTACGTGAAAGATGGAGAGAGGTTGTGGAACAAAATGGCACCTATATAATTCAATAAATGTATATCGAAATATAAATGTGGTGCGTTTGAATTTTCTTTAAAAATCGGAACGAACTTTCCGAGCAACCCAATATATGTAGATAAGTTGATGCGATTGAATCCAAAAAGATGCAACATATTATACTATAATATTATGGATATGCATGGAAGTTAATTTTTTAAAGTACGATCCATACAACACATTTTCACATAAAATGCCTTAGTCGACTCGGTTCTTTTTGACCGCACGGTTAATGACTATGTTTTCATACGATGTTGGGATTCTTTCGTGCCTAATGTTTTCCCAACTATTATGCATATCAGTTACAATCCAACTGAAAGTACAAGGATGGACGTCGTTTGAACGCAATTAATGATACCGCAATCTACATGTACGATGAATTGAGGACGCTTTCGAGAAATGTCGCGTTTACTTGATTCATTTGTTAAGTTGTCTACCTCGATTTATGTTCGTCCCCTGTAAACGTCGCGTGAATCCTGAAAGCGATTTCGAGATTGAAACCGATAAACAATATCTGCGATCTTACATCCCTTTTTTATTGTTTGTATTTCAATGAAAAAAATATCATATTTTTCTTTTTGAATAGAAAAGATTAATTATGTTAGTGCGTGGTACAATTTACTGATTGAATTCATTAACATTTATTCGTTTTCTACTTGCACATTGATAAACTAAATCTATACATCTAAATATGGTGATATTTTATTATTTTTGACCAGTTACGAAATAAATTTGTCTAATTCGTTAATTATTAAATTTCCAAGGCATTATATTTCGTTTGAATTGTATAAAACATTCATAAACGGCATTCGTTTATACACTTTGCTTATAAAAGCAAGAAAATTATAAGAATAAAAGAAAGAAAATTTTCGTTAATTTTAAATACAAATAAATCCTTCTTGTATACATACATGTATGAATCTATAATTATTACGAGCATTTGGAAAATTATATATTTAGTAATTACGATTAAAATGGTTATGATAAAAATGATTGTCGCATGTATGTGCTTTTTAACATTCGATATTAAAAAGATAAAAGTGATTATATGTAATATTCATAGAATATTTTTCATATTTTTCAATGTTATTGGAGTCTACGAGTTGACACAAGTGTGATAATTTTTAATTGAAAGAACAGTATAATTTTTTTACTACTAGATATGTACATATACAGTTTTTGTTTTTTTGTTGGACGGCAATATGTATTACCCTTCACATATTACGTACATATTACGTATGTGTCTGGAGATCTTAGATTCGTTTACAGATTTCTGAACGATATGATTTTACAACTGAAAAGTGTAATGTCAGTACGTATACACTCTCTGATATACTTAAGGCTACAAGCAGGAACAATCGAGGACAAGACCTTGGCATTACAAATGCCCCTTGCATAGAAATTGATACCACAACCTTTCCAAGCGTTAACATACTTTCTAGTACTCGGGTTACAAAACTGTGAATCCGTATTTGTTAAAGTCAAAAAGCCAATTCTTTTCAAGTGCGAACAGATAAAAAAAATAAAACTAATAGAAATTAATATAAAATTCAATCATTTATTACAATTATTTAAATATCAGGTATAGAAAAGAATATATTGTTTTTATAACGTATCTCCATATCCTACAAACAATTTCAATCTTTCGGATATCCTTCATTGATATCAACCTGATGTTTCTTCTTTATTTTTCAACCATATTGATATCCAGTAATTATTGCTAGATTTCGAATTCTTAAAAACGTAGCAATTTTTAGGCACATGGCCAATTTTTGAAAGAAAAATCTTCTTTGCAGTGTCCCCTAATATTATTTTCTACATACGATACATTCACAATGTGAGTTTACAGAGTTCACCGGAAACAACTTTTGTCTGTTATGTTAAAACGCGAAAGAAGTGCTGTGTTGAAAATGCATGTTTTCAACCGCTATATTTAGTCCTTTGCATGATCATTTTCTGAGCTGTACATTATTTCGAAAATACAATAATAAAGGGCACAACATTTTTTAAATGATAGGTATGTAACGCTAAGAGGCGTTAAGATATCTTACTCTGTTAACCGCTTCGCTACCACAAACAAGATACCCCACGATACAATATTGTTCGTACAGTGACCACAGACGAGTTATCCCGGGTGTTTGTTTATTAGAATCTGTAATTACAGAAAAGCAGACTCGCGGCATATCTCGTAATCTCGTAATGCCGTTATACGAACGGTATTGCGTTGCAGGATAACTCGTCCGTGACCATCGTACGAATAATATTGTATCGCGATATATCTCGTATACGCTTGCGAAGCGATTAAAGTACCATGTACTGATTATATCGTAAGACCAAATGTAGACAGTTTTCGGTGTATTTGAAATATATTTATGTATGTACGTCAAAATATTCAAACCTACTCGAACTGCAATTAACATTCGTTGGGCCACACTTACAGAAAGTGTATGTCTTGAATACAAAAGGTAATGCTTTAATTAAGAATCACCGCACTATCCGCACTGATCGTAGAATACTAATATCGCGTGATTATAAGACCTCCTTTCAAACTTTACTTGCACTTGGATATTTCGGTTCATATTGATCAAATAATGTAGATCATGCGCTTTCTACCTTTGATAGAATGGTATCATACTAAGCTTGTATTTATTTATTCTTTCTTATTTTTGTTCAAGATAAATTCCTTCAACGTGTAATGCAAGCCAACGATGCGTTACATGAATATTAAATAGCATATTTCCTCTTTGAGTATGTATGTATATACACCAAACTTTAACTTGTTTGATATTTCATACTGTGTGGGTGGTTATAATTTGTACCAATTATAAACGAAAAATTGGAAATCGAAATGAATGAATATGTTACAATCATGCCCATACCATAGAAAAATATACACTAAAAATTGTTACAATTTAGTTTCGATACATCCTTTGATCGTGAGAGAATCGTTATTGAGTATCTATGTATCAAGAGAAAGAAAGGAAAGGAAAGGAAACAATCGACGACTAAGAGAAGTCTAGTAAAGAAAAACGTAGTCCGAGAAGCTAGTATTTTTGTTGTAGTAATTACGGTGCTATTGTTCTAAATGAGTGTTCACCTGATGCTCGGACCGAAGTACCATACCTTTTTTCAAGGATGTTCCTCGTGTCAGGTGCCTCGTCATAAAGCTGGAAAGTAGCTGCATACTTGTTTTTCGAACGACTTCTTGATTTTCACCGTGATACTCTCACCGTGGCGTCCTATTCCGTCCGTCACTTTTATTCTAATAAAATCATCGATTAAAGACCTCGAACAGAAACATTAGCCACCCAGGAATGTTTTGACAAATCATACACAAAACGACTATAGATTTAACAATCTTTAAATAGAAATACGGGCATTGGAAACCTCGCCTTGCTCGGCTCTTTTTAATGAATCATCGTTCTAAGGATAAATATTTGATAGCTGTGTTCTTACGGTGCTGTTAATTTGAACCTATGTACGTGTTCACTCGGGAATTTTCGTATGATACGAACGATTTCAACGTTGGATTCGACATTGAACGTAAAAACACGATGCTATAAGCAAGAAAGAAGTCGTGCCTCGAAGTAATTCGAAAGAAGAAAATAAAACACTTACGATTGATGGAGTTCGTGATATAATATAACTGCTCTTTGATAAGCTATACAAAATTTTCTTTCGACACGAGGTAAGTACGTTACTGAAATTTTTCAATATCGTTCTGTGACGCTTTCTTTCCTAATATTAAGTTGAAGATTATATTTTGAAAAATTTATTCAATTTTCACATAGTGTTTCTCACTGTATTTTCGTCTCCAAGTCTTTATCGTCGTTTGAATTGTTTCTGAACGTTATCTGAATAATTTAAAAATTCTGCAATTGCATTAGAGAGAATGAAAGAAATTTCTTCACGAAAAGTTTACAAATTTTTTCAAGTAAGATTTCTTCTTCTAGAGTCTAGAGTCTAGACTAGAGAAACGAATAATTGCACAACAATTTTCGATTCTGATTTGGATTATCTTGAATGATTTCATAAGCTAAAATGTATTAATAAAATATATTTTATTAAATTCCTCAAACTTTAACATTTTTAATCGAAATTCAAAGAAAAATTTACTTTTGTGTAAACGCACCGATTCATTATATATAAAACTCGATTCTTCTCTTTGCTACTTCAAATAGAACTAGGTATTTGGAGGTAAACAATATTTCTGTTAAATCAGTAAATAATCTTAATGGAAAATCCGTTTTCCATTTCTCACGGCACCATAATAATTGAAATCGATGGATGACGGAAATTCATATTCGTATTTTCCATTGTTAGTGGAAGAACGCGGATCCTTTCCTACCGGCACACGGACTCGTACTGGATACGAACAAATTGTTAGTACGCCAAGGACGCCACCGGCCATCTGTTTTCTCGAAAAGAACTGGTAATATTCGCGCTTGCGCCACCCTTATCACGAGTCACGAACACAAATATGTTTCTGCGATTGATTAGAACTGTATTGCTCTAAAAACTGGAGAATTGATTAATCAAGGATCGGTGTACATTATATACATATAGTATCTTTTTATGCTACATGTATTTATGTGTACGAAATCTTGTTATTTGTTAAAGAAAATTTATTATTTTTCGTTAGAAAGATTTCCCTTCTTCTTTATTTCATATTTATATGATAATCCATAATTCATTTTCTTTTCCTTTCATTAAATTTTAAGGCAATAAAAATTTATCCATTTACAATGATTAAATTTGTTTTAATAAATATATAGCAATTTCCATGAAATGTAGGTAATAGAAGTGAACTATTTATTAAATTTATTACATCTCTGTATACTCCTAGTTTGTTTAACTTTTTCCGATACGAATTATATTTTAGTATTTTATGTAATATACAGGGTGGTTGGTAAATGGTGGTACAAGTGGAAAGGGGGTGATTCTACGCGAAAAAAGAAGTCGAAAATATAGAATAAAAATTTTTCGTTTGAGGCTTTGTTTTCGAGAAAATCGACTTTGAATTTTCGCTCGGTACGCGTGCGGTACGTTATAACGGATCTCACTGTAGATCGTTGTCTCGATGGAAAAATTAAAAAAAAAAATTTTTATTCTGTATTTTCGACTTCTTTTTTTCGCGTAGAATCACCCCCTTTCCGCTTGTACCACCAGTTACCAACCACCCTGTATAGTATTTTATCTTGCAAACTAATAACAAATTATCTAAATTTAAAACATATTCACAACTATCATATTTACTACGAAGAATGACGATGTTAGATCAATGAAATCTATGATGCTAATGGCGTTCGTAAATAGGGATCGTTGCTTAACGGCATTGTGCGTGCAACATGTCGACAAGTAAAATTTCCACTCCAGAAAACATTTTCATCTAGGAATCATCTAGATCTTAAGTCATCTAGGAATTGGAGCGAACACTTCGCTAAATATGTACCTACATGTTGTCCAATTGTTATATTGTGAAGCGACTAAGATAAAATAGTAATTATATCGACAACATAATGGTACGTATCCAGATGAATGTTTGCAAATAAAGTTCGATAAATCGAAGGAAGAATGATCCGATGGTATATTAATTTTTCCAAAATTAAAGGCTATTCGTTCGTGAGAATATGTATTACGGCTTAACATTAAGCTTAACGTTATAAATCATTAAGATCTTTTGTAAAAGATATCCTGAAATGACTAATGATAGTAATGTAGTACTCGTCAGATTGTGAGATTGCTTTCAAACTACCAGCTCTCGTCGTCGACCTCTCTTTCCGTTTCTTCCTCTTTTATTTGTTTCCTGACCAACATCTGTCTTACGCGCCATACCTTACTATACCGCATTACATTGCCACAACCCGTACATAACGTACCGATCCAACGACTCCGCGTTTATGGTGCAATGTGCTCACCGTCTACCTCGAGAATTTCAGAGAATTTCTTGAAAAAAAAAGCATCTCAGGGACGCATCTCAGGTCACGCGTCGCCCTGTGTCGATTATGTGCGCAAATTGATAGCTTTTCATTATGGAATTTATTTGAAATAACATATGAGCCGATGGCTTGAAAAATATCGAAATCTTCAAAACACACATTTTTTCGATAATATAAAAGTTATAATAACCGTGTATATGTAATGTTTTTATTTCCTATTTATTTGTAATTAAATTCGAAATATAATATGCAATGAATATTGTTTTGCGTTTGGGAAGTGGATAATTGATTTCTTTATGAATGAAGAAAATATGTAGTAAAAAGACATGTATATCATCTCGTTAGCTCACTGCATCTTGTTAAATTCATGATAAATAAAGATATCTACATACGTACCATACAAGAAGTAAAAGTAAATAGACGTGAGAGAAATGATATAATCGATTAACAGTTTCGTTACAACTGACATATATGTTATGTTATATCATTTGTTCTAATAATGCTATCGATGCATTTGTTTAATTTCGTTATTTGTTTCAATAATGCGTTGCACCTATTGCGTCTTTATTTTCATCAAATATTTATTATTATTGCGTCGCCACGCTTACAAGCAGAATGGTATTTCTCGTCGATTTACTATTGATTCGCCAATAGAATAGCTGATAAAGAAATTAGGTATCCAAAAGAATTTAAGGAGTCTCTTATACATTTCTAAGAGGAGTTAGAAATGATGCTTTGGACGATAATTCAGAAGATACGCCACTTATACGTAGCGATTCTGACAGTTCGTTGTCAGATAGCACCGATGTATGTACAGTTGAAGATATGATAATTGATGATATATATATATATATATATATATATCATTATTCTCAACATCAATTGTTCCAATACCAACTTTATCTGATATTCCGATATATTGGGATGGTAATGGGGATTCAATTTTCAATGAAGAATTCAATTTACAAAATAAAGCAAATTCTTAATCGATAGTAATTTTCTTGATATATGTGTCATATGAGTTGATGGTTAACAGCCGAAAATTCCAATGTGCAACCTAATGAATTATTTCTAACAAAAGGGCAACAATTCATAACATTTTCCAACTGGAAATCCATCCCTAAAGGGAGACGAAACAATGTAGATATTATTCGTTAGATAACAAACGAAGAGACAATATTATACCAATAAAAAAATTGTCAAGCAAACTTCTGTTTTGGAAATTGTTTCGAAAAATTTCATTTCGATATGCGATGATTTCAAAATTTATGTATTTGCTATTAACATATTATGAAACATAATTTGCATTGCTTAATATTTCGTAGCTTTCTTTTCATTAATATATACATATAATAATTATATATATTCAATATATAACATATATAAAATTATAAAAATGATAAAAATTATATATATATATATAATTTTATATATACATATATACACATATATGCATACATAAAAAATCACAATAAAATCAACTAAACATTTAATTGCCTTCATGAACTAGTTGTGCATATATTAGGTACTATTAAGTAGTTGAAACGCATGCGTCGCCAACACTGCGTGAAAAAGGTACATATATACATGCGTATGTATCGTGCATTTGACAGTACTGCTGTCGCACCATATATTGTACATTTAGACGGGAAACATCAGGCAGAAAGATGAAGCAACGACCAGTAATGTTAAGTTAAACATTATCATATTAAAGAGTAACATTACTGTGATTTCTGACAAAAGATATTTTATTAACAGCAAAAGTGTTGAACAACTTTGATTTATATCAGATATAAAGAAATAATAAAATATGTGTATATATCTGTATATATCTGCTGTAATTGGACGTTTACACGAAATAACATAATAAATATTAAATACAAATGATCGACATTTAATAATGTGAAATCATTGAATTTTCTCGTGATGGATTTTATTAAATTTACTTCTAAAGTAAATGTATTTTTCTCCTCTGGCATATTTCTACGTATACCTTAAGAGACAACATCTTTCACAGAGTTGGTGAAGTTCTTTCTGAAACCTGTTCTTGTTTTGTCGAAGGAATTGACACTCTGACTAGCTTCCTATTCTGAACTCATTTACATATTTATACTGACATACCAGCGTATACATGTGAGTTGCGAGAGATGTGCACTAGTTTACTTTCCACAATTAATATTAACAGACTTCGTTTCTACAATTATCTGCCAACTATCTGTTTGCTCTCTTATTTCTAAACTACTGGACCGAACAAAATAGCATACTGTTAAATTAATTAACGAAACTTGCGTTAATTAATTGGTTAAGAAAGATATTTGTTTTTTTTTTAAAGGTGAATAACTTTTAAGCTGTTCAAGGCAATAAAGAAACGAAAAATATAACCTATAAATAGAATACCAATAGAATTAATCGTAAGTTAATCGACATAAGAATTTTCTATTGGCAACATGTGTATACCAAGTTCAGTGTCTCTCATTTCTTTCTCTTTTCATAAAACTAATAACTGCACCAACTTTCTTTACGCGGGACAGCGTGAAAAATATTGTAGCTATCATCGAAGTGAATTATTTCCGTTAAACTAGTTTAACGGATTATGTTTATACGAGTCAAGCGACCACATCAAGCTTTTCCAGCACAGGGAAATGCGACAATTCATTATGAGCCAATTCACGTAGTAATAACACGTGCGCTGGAAAGTAATATGTACAATTCTAGCCGCGTGTCGTTTGATGGTATGTCAATTGTATGTACTTACATACGTTATTTACATACAAATATACATACGTATGAGACCAGCAATTTCGACGATTCAACGCATGTGATAGCATTTTACCCATTAACGAACGTCTTACTTTTTCGTGGATAATATATTGACCTTGATAGCTGATATATGTACATATGCATAATATAAGAATCCTTTCACACTTTCACGAATGACATACATAACTACATATGCATGTATATCGTTTTCCTGGTCCTGCGAGCGAAAGCGTGTTTTCCATAACTTCCATGCGGTGTAATTAGAGTTTCGTGAGTTGTAATTAGAATGAAACGATAACATACATACCCTATGTCAAAATTATCTATCTTATCGCGTAGAGAAATTGTTGCTCCGTTTGCGTACGTTTCCACATTTCTATCCTCAAACCGATCTCACTGATCATACACAATTCGACGACAACAAGCAAGGAGCTGGAAGACAGACTTTCTTGCGTGAAAATGACCACGCATAACCGGTCGACGCATCCGTCCTCGTTCACGCGTATAGAAACACTGACCTGCCGTCACGAGAGGAGAGCAAACCAGGTAAGAGGTAACAGAACCTCTCCCTACTATTCCCATCCTGTCCTCTCTTTCTGCTTCACTCGCTCTCCGTCCTCCTTTTCCACCTTTTTCCTTTCTTCCCTCCTTAATCTCCTCTATCCTTTCTCGTCGCCTTTCCTATCTTATTTTTCTTTCTTACACCTGTATTTCATACTTCCTCTGACTTTCCCTGTCTCTCTTCTGCATCTCCTGTCTTTCTTTCTTCACAAAATTGTTGGGTCTATCTTTCTCCTATTTCCACAGCTTTGATAGATCTTTTCTATCGCTTCGTTCCCTCCTTTCCTTTCTTCTTTTTTCCCTTCTTTATCTCTTTTTTGCAAGAAATCAGGTGTATTGCGAAAATAGAATATATTAAATCTCATTCTATCTATGCACTAATCACTATTCCATTTTATTTTTTCTTTTTTTTTTTTTTTTTTGGTGTACCATTCTCTGACACTGACTAATCGATTTATAGCAATTAATAGTTTCTAGGTTTCTAAATTAAAATAAAATATTATTGTAATTTATAAATGTTGTAGTATACAGACATGCTCCATTCTGCTGTATATTGTAATTATATTTTATTTATATAATTATATTTTTGCTATATTTAAACGATATTTTAATTATGTATAGGTAAGACTAAAGTATACATAGTTTACGTTTTGCGAACATTCTTTATACGCACGCTTTAGAAAGATGAATGAAATAATATGTACATATGTCTGAATGAGAAATGAGTAACATCCACTTCGATTAAGATCTCCGCGAGTAGATATATTCGATCGATATAATAAAAGATCGATATAATACTTTGCGATATAACAATGTAATAAATCTTTTGGTCAATTTTTGCATTCCTTGTATGGAAGAAATTGAAAAGCTCATGTTTTAGAATAAAACTGAAAATGTTGTCGTACACAAATATATACAAACATACACACCTAAAGCTAAGCCTAATTCGAAATAACTGGTTTTTTGATAAAACGCCCTCTTTACATATGAATAGAAAAAAAGATCAACAAACACCAGATACAATCGTTTAAACTACTATTTAAATACATACTGAATAACCATATAAAAAATATTTTCGAGGAAAATCATTAAAATATGATCTCATTTTATAATTTTTAAATTGTGTTTTTTTATCTCCATAATTACCGCTAACGTAAAGCCACCCTGCAGCGTCGGAATTACATTTTCCAATATAAATATCAATTTTAAACAAATTATATATAATTTGTTCTTTATTAGTTCCATTTCACTAATCCAAAACAAATGAGATTAATCATCTTCAGAAATACATAACATACATATTGTAAGTCCTTATTTTTCCACTATGTATTTATATCGTATTTTTTGTAGGCATATATTAATGTGTCTGATTGTTCATATATGTATTGGAATAGGAAGATCGATATTTCGTCGAAGCGAATAGGTCCTTACCTGCAGCCTACGCGTCCTGGTAACTTTACATCACTGTAACACCGGTATATCTAGCAGCTAGCAGACAGTGGCGTGCGTATCACCAAGTTCACCGTCTTTTCTTATAACGTAACCCTGCGTAGGGTGTATTGCTCTCGCGTGCAGAAAATGTATTGTTACGGTCGTCAGCTGCTCTTTCGCTTCAAACGAGTACACTCTTTCTCTAGGTGGGGATATGCATCAGGGTCCCAGGGTACGACATACAGAGGGGAATGACTAGAACGCAGGGAGAGGGATTTGTTTCCTATTGTTCGCACTGCATATGCATGCAATCTTTGCTCAACGATTGTCACTGTAAATTGGATATTTGTCGCCTATGGAACTTTTCTAAGGTTAACGTTTCCTTCTTTTCCGTTTTTTTTTTTTTTTATAAATCTCAGTGACTCTTATCCTGTATATAAGTACTTGTTTTGAGCGTACTTCGTACGTTTCCTCGTTCATACCTTTTCTCCTACTAGTTAATTATTATCATTTTATTTCAATATCATTCATTTTGTTATAATAATGTTATAATGATATTATATAAAATTTTTAAACTGGTAAATTTTATTCTTATTACTTGTAAATGTAATCATGATTCGCTTCTGTCTCCTGTTACAAGAGAGATACAGATACACGAATATTATTATTGATAGTTGTATAAAAGAATTATATGAGTCATTAATGTGAAATGTAGCCCCGCGGAGGTGAAATTTAGCTTCGTGGAAGCCAAATTGTTTATTATTAATAACACAAATTAAAATATATTTTTTGACATTCGGTATTATGTATATACAATATATAATATAATATAACATCATATATACAGGGTGATTGGTAACTGGTGGTACAAGCGGAAAGGGGGTGTACAAGTGAAAATATAGAATAAAAATTTTGTTTTTATTTTTTTTTTTTTTTTAATTTTTCCATCGAGACAACGATCTACAGTGAGATCCATTATAACTTACCGCACGCGTACCGAGCGAAAATTCAAAGTCGATTTTCTCGAAAACAAAGCCTCAAACGAAAAATTTTTATTCTATATTTTCGACTTCTTTTTTCGCGTAGAATCACCCCCTTTCCGCTTGTACCACCAGTTACCAACCACCCTGTATATATGATGATATACATATAATGGCATGTATCTTGATATATATAAATAACACATATGTATAAATGACAAGTTAAAGTGTTAAAGTGGAATCACCGACAATGACATAATTGCACGAAAAAAAATATTAGCTCAATAATTATATAGTTATTAACTTATTTTATACAACAAGAGATATATGTACATATCTTTATCTAAAATATACTCTGATTTGAACATTTAATCTGACCTTAGGTGACACTCTCAGAATTCAATCTTAATTCAATAAATCTTTACATTTAGACACACATTTTGTAACCTTATATTTTTTAATTTCATTTATTCTCTTATTTTTTATCAAACTGTTTTGTTTCATAATATATATTATATTTGTACATATACAAGAATATTTCATAAGTAAGATAAATGAAAAATCAATCATCTTACCTATTCATACTATAATATGATATAGTATAACTAAATAATACAACAAGGTAAATATAAAAGTTGTTTATCGTCAAAAAATCAAGATCTATATGTACATTGTCCTTTGTTTATGAATTTTCATTTTATTTATATTATTGTCTAATAGTCTAATATCTGAAAGATAAAACGTAAGTACAAATGGAGATAAAATAAAAAAGAAATATTTTATTTATACAACTACAGGACTTCGTAACATTGACTAAAATGTCTAATAAAATATCGGTAAATTACTCATTGAGTTCTTAATTTGATGGACTATAGATGACGTGACCTGCTTGCATCTATCTTCATGCTATATAATTATACAAATCGATCCATTTGTTTACGGAGGTCGTTTGCTAGTCCATTGCGTTTTACCAGTATTTTTAGATTAAATAGTATTATGCTTTAAATCCTGTGTTTATGTGACTTTAGAAGGAAATAAAGCTGCAATGCCGGGGACTGAAGTTAGTATTTTTATGTATCACAAAAACATGCGATTTAAATGAAAGATACTGAATTATTTTTTTGACAGTTCTAGCTGTCAAATCGTATTATTATCGTAATCGTATTATTCATTAGAAATTTGGGAAAAGAAATATAATAATGAATATAAATTAAATTTTGTCGATATTTTACTCTTTTATTTCTCGTATCGTATAACTTTTTCATCATTTAATATTCTTACTTTTAATAATATAATAATCCTTTATCTAGGACAATACAGCAGAACTCGGAGAAATAGAAAATGTTAGGGTTGTGGTCCGTGTTCGACCTTTAAATGGGAAGGAGTTGGACGGGCACTGTAAGAATATAGTACGCGTGGATACAATAAATAGTGAAATAACAGTTGAAAATCCTAATGCTGCACAAGGAGAACCACCAAAAGTATTTTCCTTTGACGCTGTCTTTGATACTGATTCAACTCAAGTTGATATTTACAATGAAACTGCGAGACCTATTGTGGATAAAGTTCTTCAAGGATACAATGGAACTATATTTGCATATGGACAAACAGGCACTGGTAAAACATATACTATGTCAGGTGCAAAGACATCTCCACAACTTAGGGGAATCATTCCTAATACCTTTGCACATATTTTTGGATACATAGCTAAGGCTCATGACAACCAAAAGTAAGTATTTTTTATGGAAAAGGAAATAAATCAAAATTTCATTAGTATAGTCAATTTTATATTTAAGTATTTTGTGTGAATTAAACATATAAAGAAATAATGTTTGATTGATAGATTCCTTGTACGTGCAACATATTTAGAGATTTATAATGAAGAAGTTAGAGACTTACTTGGTAAAGATCAAAATACTAGACTAGAAGTAAAGGAAAGACCTGATATTGGAGTATTTGTAAAAGATCTCAGTGGCTATGTTGTCAATAATGCTGATGATTTAGATCGAATAATGTCTCTTGGTAATAAGAATCGTAAGTATCTTGTCAGGTACCTTTGTAGAATATATAATTTTACATATATAATTTTAAATATTAATATCTGTGATAATGGAAACAGCCATGCTTCTAATGTTATAATAAATTGTTATAAACAACCATATGATATATAATTCTTATATAATACATAGGTGTTGTTGGAGCTACAGCAATGAACGTATTGAGTTCAAGGTCTCATGTAATATTTACAATCACAGTTGAATCTAGTCAACTTGGAGAGGATGGCGAACAACATGTAAAAATGGGGAAGCTTCATTTAGTTGATTTAGCTGTATGAAATTCTTATTCTCATTATCCTACTGTACTCTAGTTTAACATATTTTCTAATTCATGCCATTGATATTCTCTAGGGTTCGGAAAGACAAAGCAAGACAAAAGCTTCTGGAGTTCGTTTAAGAGAAGCAACAAAAATTAATTTATCACTTTCGACACTAGGTAACGTAATATCTGCATTAGTTGATGGTCAGAGTTCACATGTGCCTTACAGAAATTCCAAACTCACGAGATTGTTGCAAGATTCTTTGGGTGGTAACTCAAAAACCTTAATGGTAACATTATTCATTTTCTTTCCTTTCTACGTTTTCTTTCTCCATTATTCATGAAATAATTATTTCAATTTAGTGTGCAAATATAAGTCCAGCAGATATAAACTATGACGAAACTATCAGTACACTTCGTTATGCGAACCGTGCTAAGAATATTAAAAATAGAGCGAGAATTAATGAAGATCCAAAAGATGCTTTACTTCGGCAGTTTCAAGTTGAAATCGAACAATTACGTAAACAATTGGAAGAAAATGGTGCTGAAATGTCTGAATCTGAAGACGAATCTGAAGATTCTGAAGAAACAGGGGAGACTAGACATGAGAAGAAAGCTCGACGTAGAAGAAGTCAAATATTAACAATGGAAGAATTAGAAGATAGGGATATAGATTCCAATGAAAAAATTGACAAAGCTGAAAGAGAAGATAAAAGTCCCGATGACAAAGATGTTATCGAATTAAAAAGAACTCAGTAAGTTTTTAGAGAATTGGTTAAAGAATATCGCTGAAGAGTATATAAGATATTAATTATTCTAGGAGCGAGAAAGAAGCATTACGAGAGAAAATGCAGAATCTACAAAATAAGATTTTAGTCGGAGGTGAAAATTTGTTGGAAAAAGCAGAAGCTCAAGAACAGTTATTGGCTGCAGCTGCAATTGAACTTGAGCAACGTAAAAGCAGAGAAGAACAGTTGAAAAAAGCTATTGAAGCAAAGGAAGCTGAACGTATTGATATAGAAGAGAAATATTCTTCCTTGCAAGAAGAAGCTGCAGGGAAAACTAAGAAATTAAGCCGCGTACATACAATGTTAATGTCTGTTAAAGCAGAGTTATCTGATTTACAGCAAGAACATCAAAGAGAGATGGAAGGGCTTTTGGAAGGAGTTAGAGGTATTGGGCGGGAATTACAACTTCAAGAGCTAATAGTAAATAGTTACATTCCTGTTGAATATCAGGTATCTATGACAGTGTAATATTTTATTTAAAAAAATAAATATTTTCGCCAAAAGATCTATGTACCAATCCTATTTTAGACAACGATTGAAAGATATGTTCATTGGAATGAAGATATTGGGGAATGGCAATTAAAGTGTGTAGCATATACAGGTAACAATATGCGCAAAGCACAAATCACGCCACCATTAGGAACTAACAAGGATGTACGTATTAATTTTTCAAAATTAACAATAAATCATATTTATGTAATAAATCATCATACTTATAATAATGTCTATTCCTAGCAAATTCAGCCTGATATGTCAAACATATATCTCTCTTACAATAACGGAATTGACAATACTTTCGTGCAACCAAAAAAAATACGAAGCCGATCTGGAGTTCCAAGGCCAACTACAGCACATAGACGTACACCACACTAAAGCTATGTTTAATCTATAAAATGATAAAAATATTTATATTTCACAAAGTATTCAATTCTATAATTTTTTAGAATTTTTTTTAAAGCATTATTCTAATTTATTTTTGTTTATGTAATATATACGAGAAAATGAGTATTTTCTGCAATTATACATTTATTTCTATTCTGAATTAGGTACGTTCACACTGATCTTAAGTACTGCATAGAAGCAAAGGGTATATACAGTATAATAGAACAATATCTAATTAACAAAGCCGGTTTATTAAGAACTACAATTTCTGTGTTGTATGATCATACAATTTAAAATTACATGCTATACAAAGTACTTAATTTCTGCTAATTTACATAAATTGCAGAAGTTAGAATTAAGTTCGATAGAGTTATTATTATTTCAACTCGGATGATTTTCTTATATTGTACACACCATTAATACTTAAAGAAGAATTATAACAGTAAGATTTTATGTTTTATGTATTTAGATACATTTTTGTGCGATGTTTATGAAATATTAGATGATGAAATCTAAATCAATGAATATCAACTTCCACAGAAATTACATTTTCATATTTAATAGCATGCTATACAAGTTACTATTAAATGGAGAATTGATATAAAGATTTTAGGGAGGAAAAAGTATGTGCTGTACCTGTGTAATAAGAAATAAGACCGTTTAGCTCGATATAGGAAATTAGAGTTAAATGTAACTGAAAACAATAGGAACGCAATCTTTATCAAAAACTTAGCAATCTTATGTCTTTTTTCATTGTCGTTTATGTATTATAATTTGATAAAGACCAGATTTTCTTTAGCTTAATAATAGTATTACAATAAGTATTTCTATATAACGTTAAATTTTGTCACTAAAACATTTATGATAATTTAAAAAACGCAAAAGTAACTTGAATTTTGTTTAAAATTTAACGTGTACTAATGCTTGCTTAATCATTTATGTCAATAAACTTATAGAGAAAACAAAGCACATCTCTATGACAGAATAGGATTTTAACTGCATTTAAATTATTTTTTGCTCTCTATTATCGAAAATATTTAAAAATTTTGTCTGAGTTTTAACTTTTTATTACGACATTAAGTACTGTGATAATAAAAATTCTTATTATTCTCAATTCCTTACCAATTACTTAAAGCAGTTAAGGATACTAGATGTTTGTAATTATTATTGTGTGTATATTATGCTTTTTTTTATATATAATTTACGAAATAAAAATAAATAATTATGTACTTATATAGTTTTCCGCATATTCGTTTTTTATTAAAGTTTCCCATCACAACATCAGTATAAAAATTTAGCTAATAAATTTTGTTTTTATCTCTATATTCTTGAATCCATTTTTTAATAAAGAAGCGATGGTATTTCCGTGCTAAAACAACACTATATGGATCATTGGCATTACTGCTTCTTAAGTCAAGATGATGTGCACTTTCTGGTATTATTACTGCTACTGCTGAAGAAGATAAGTTTTGTAATACTCCACCACTAGACCATGGATCCATTAAACCATTACTAAATGAAACAAAATAATGAATAAAAGATTACATTATAAATGATAATTGTATTTCATGTGAAATATTAGTATATATATGTAGACTTGTATTATGCATATATTAATCTCAAATTTGTTTCAATTGTTTCAAGTAAAACAAATTGATATTACTTGACGATATATATACCTGAAAACAATATTTGTTGCAGTAGACAGATCTTTACATCCATATTGTTCGCATACTAAGTTTGGCTGTGGTTTTACTGAATATTGTTTCATACAGTCATTGGTATATCTATCCAAATTCCATGAACGAGGTTTAAACATATCATTTATTCCATCTGAACATATTGGCATTACCATTTCTGTACAAGCTTGGAAAGGCCATCCAACAGCACCTAATTGAGGCACAGAATCATTTAAATTTAAACACTTTGTTTCACTAGAATAATTAGTGAATATATTAATTGCTTTGTGTATTGCTATTAACAACTCTGTTCCTACGAGTGATTGATTTGTTAGATGTTTGCATACAGCCTGTAATAACAACAATATCTTGTAAATTATGAAATGTACATAAATGAAATAATTTTATTTAGAAATTAATTGAACAATAAACTAATTGTAAATTGAGATACTTACTTTAACAGGGTAAGCAGGTAATGGGGTCAAAAAGTTAGCTTCATATGGATAATTTACTACAGCAAGGTTTATATAAATATCTTCCAAATAAGACATTAATTGTTCGACATCACTTGAATTTTTTAATGGTTGACATAATTTCCAACTATCTGCTAACCACTCTCTCCCTTTGTCTATTAGAAAAAATAGAGAATAATTTTAAAAATATAAAAAGACAATATAAATAATAGGTTACTCTATTACCGCTTGATGTTATATTGATGATAGTATTCCATGATCTACGAATAAGTTTTGGACAGTTTGTATGAGCTGTTTTAAAATCTGAGGTAACTATGCGTACAAAAGCTTCACATTCTGTAACTCCACTAAACTGTAATATTGGAGCTGAAGATGCAATTGCTCTGTAATATTATACAATTTTTGTTTATATTATATATATCATTCTTATTGTATTTCTAGTTGGTACTGTTTCACTAACCCTTGTACAACATGAGGATATTTCATACGTATCCATGCACTAAGCATACCACCATATGAACCACCAAAAACTATAACAGGACTATACTTATATTCTGGTTTAGATTTCACATAATGAATCAAATCGACATAATCTGCAAGGGCTTGTCGAGATGTTAGATATCCTAAGTGATTCAAATCCATGTAGGATTTATTGCCATAAGGCATAGATTCTCCATAGTAACGATGTTCAGCAAAAATTAATAAAGCTCCAAATTCTGGAGCTATGTCCCACATAAAACCCTGTAAAATATAAGAATTAAGTCGGAATTTTAAATTATGTTTAAATGTAATGTTAGTTAATTATCCTATTGGTTGTATACTTACAGTATTTTGAGCAAAATTTTCAATGTTACCTTCATTTCCAGTATAAAAGAAAATAGGTGCATCTTTTCTGATTTGCCAAGTATTATTTACAAGATATCGTAATTTAAATGTATCTGGCACTGAAAAGCTAAAGTGATCCACCTGTGATATATTTAAAATAATTTATTTTTTAAACAAAAGAAAATATAAATAAGATTCATACACGTATGTAATGTATAGAACTTTAGTAATTTAATAAGTTTAGATCTCTGCATATTGAGAGATTTTCTCGTAAGGCATATGCAATAATCGATAATTTATAAATGTAAGAATATATGTACATTAAATAGGCAAGAAAAGTAAACATATAAAAATAATTCGTAACGAATGTCACCGATAAAAGTTCTACATCAGGAATTTAATATCACATACTGGCATATCAATTGTTTTAATCTCATATTTGTATTTCCCGCTGTATAACTCATTTTGAGTGCGTAATTGATTTTGATAGTTTCCGTAAAATTTATTTAAAAGGATATATTGCATGGTAGGTTGCCATAATGCAATAAAAATGAATAGTAAAATATTGTACAGTCCCATCTCAATACACTATCAATGAATTCCAGATTCCAACTTTTAATTGACATTAATTAAATTAATTTATGATAAACCGACATCGGCAACAACTGTCTTCAGAGCATTTCCGTATCAGGCACTGATATATACACACACATATCTGTATACATATATACAGGGTTATCCACAGTCGTATATGTATTACAGTGTATTAACTTTGAACCCGTGCATGCAAAAACTTGGAAAATGATCACATGACCACACGTACGTTTAACACTACAGTCAAAACATGCCATACACCACCTATAAGTTACCACTATAACTAGAGCTAATTATAAACGAGAACACAGAGGGAGTCTGGTATCAGCGGCTACTACACGCATGGTGTTTATTTGAAAAATATTCATGTATATTCGCATTTTTACAAATAATACAACTCTTTTTTACGTCGATCGGCATTTTTCATTTTTAACGATTTGAACATTTTTTCTATGTTATAATTTAAAATTTGTGAGTTTTGTATAGTATCCGGACTGCAAAATATTGGACTAGAATGACAATCTTTAGAAATTTTTGAGATCTTTTTAAAAATTTGGTACTCTTAATCTACTGTATGGCTTACTCTGTATGCATCTGAATTGTGAATATTAGATTAGGTTTGGATTATTTTTTATTTTCCGGCCATCATGCCGTGAGGTGGCCGGTTAGACTGTGATTATACAAACAGCGGTAAACGGTAAAATTAACATTTGATGCATTGGCATTAGTTGTGCCATTGCTTGTTTTACTGCTTTGTATAATCACGGCCTTACACGGATTTGTAGAGTTAAGATTTTTGTCGGTCAAATATTCATAAGGCTGAATTTTCAAAACTGTTTATTACTGTTAAAAATAACGGCTTTAACAATCTAAAATATCCCTGAAAAGACATATTCAGATAACAAATTTTGCAATCCAGATACTATACTTTATCCAAATATATTAATGATCACTTTCTACAAACTGACCGCTATTATCTGATTTTGATCGTTTTGCTATAAATACGTTGAGTGTAAAAATAAAAAACAAGGAAGAATGTGAGATACAGCTAAGACGCTTTATACAATTCATTTAAAACTTATTAGTATAGCTATATTTTAAAACATTTTCTGGAATATTTCGGAAACTAGTCGAAGTAGAGGAATGGTGTTAATCCAGACGAATTTTTTTCCGCTGGGGATATAACAGATTTTTTAAAAGTCCATTTGTTCAAAGAATATATTACAATCTGTGTTCGACCGCTCGCGGAGAGACGCGATCGCGAAGAAGCGCGTCAATGAGGGTCATAAATTCTCGTTACGATTTGATAATCGACGCCACGAATTGGTCGATCCCCTATTTCGGTTAGGATAATAGAGGTGGTTGAACTGATGATAACACTTTGTTAACAAATTAAAATATGCACTTTATTCCAACAACTTTGTAGATATAAATAGTTACGCGTGGTGCGTGCATATGTATTTTCAGCGAAGTGTAAATAGTAAGTTAAACTGATGACTGATTAACGATCGAAAAACCAGTCAAAAGATGGTGACTGACGTAGGTATGAAAAGCCAGTCAAGATATTGACTGGTCAACGGATGAAAAACCAGTCAAGATATTGTCTGGTCAACAAATACAAAACCAGTAAAGTTCGGTGACGATGCTGTCGCAGAGAAAGAATTTTGCTGGGTGTTGGTCGCCCCACCAAAAGTCACTTGTGGGTGGAAATAACCGTTGAACATGGAAAAGACCCGACCTTCCCATTTTTTATCTGATTGAACAATAACCCTAAGGAATGTCTCGACTTGAAGGATGTTTTGTAGCAATTAAGGGCCTTGGCGGTAAAGTAAAATTGGTTAGTTTTATGACAGTTCCTTAGGATTATTGCGGTCCGATTAATTATATTTGCACATCTAGTAGCCGCTTTGACCACGGGATGGATTCTGGTTTATGTAGAGAGTCACCGGACGCAACAACCTAATACTTCTTCATTAATGTTTTATGTAAATATTTATCGATTTTTACGTAAAGTGTTTGTGTAGATTGTAGATTATACATCTAAACTGTAAATATGGATAAAATAGATCATTAATTTTTCACAAATTAACAAACATAATTATTACTGAAATTTGTTCATGCACGGTGTTTTCCAACAGGCAAATAAAAGTTTACAGGCTGATTTGCAGTATTATTCTAAATAGAAATCATCAAATAAGCATAGAAGCCCTACAAAAGTCTTTAAAAATAACCATATTAAAATTACCAAAAAGTACCATAAAACTTATAACTCCAGGTAGGTACAAAGAGTCTGTTGTGCTGCTTTCTGTCGAAGATGCCTACATGGCTTGATTTGAATGCTTAATTATCTGTCTAAATACTCTGAATATCTTTTACATTATGAGTTTACACTCTTTGAAACTTTTTGTAATTGCATTTGAAATGATTTTTAAAGGCTTTCATTAAATGTTTCGTTAAACTGGTTTAAGTTATTACAAAGTTTTTAAAATGCGTTTATATTTTTGTCTACCGTTATAATTTCATGTCATACTATTTAATGCATAAAATTAGGGATATTCGTTCTTTAATAAAATTTATCATCGACACATTGCTAAATAATCTTTTTATGGGTACAGAAAAAAGTATCGGTATATATATAGACGCTCTCATGGAATTGAAATTAAGCTTCGCAAAATTCGCAATTCAGATATTTCATACGATAGCGCTCAATCTGTATCTATATCTTGGTCATAGATGAAGCCTATAATATAATATATCACGGTCACAAATATTGGTTGTGATATATCTACCCGGTAAACGAGCGAAAGGAACAATGACACACAACTGTTTACGGTAGCTGATCATTATTTGATCTGTGGGGTGAATTTAGTAAAGAGGTTTGTTAGGTTTGGTCGCGCATAGGGATATTTCGGCCGATTTTGAATTGTCTTCAAGAATTTTAGCATGAAGAATCATCTCTTAAATTTTTTTACACCTATAGCCGAACATCCTGTATAGGATGTTGTAAATATTCGGAAGCCCGTCCAAACCGGAAAAGGGAGGACTAGGCATAATAAATAATAGTAGGAATAAATCTCTGGTAATTACTGCTGTAGTATATTAAACTTCTCTAAATCAACGAAAGACAATTTATGATTTGAATAATTTCTTCTAAAACAATCTTTCTATAGGAAGAGACAGAGAGAGAGAGAGAGAGAGAGAGTGGGAGAGAGAGAGAGAGACTTTCTATTTTATTCTTTATATTTCAAGAAAAAATTTCAAGTACGACGCTTGATATACTTTTTACAATAACATTAAGTAACATTTCCTCGTCGAGTATTGTTAAACTGAGGATTGTAATTTATTTGGAAATTTTGGTAGCTAATGTAAAAGACTATAATATAGATTTCATTTTATATTGCTTCATTTGTATCATAAACATGTTTGTATACATAAACATGTAACAAATATATATAAAAGTATATATAATTAATTTTCATATTTTTGTATTTGTTAATCATAATGAAAAAATAATAGTTAAGTTATGTTTGTAAATATTTACTGAGAAAAATTTATAGTCACTATATGTATAAATTTATAGTACAGTAATAAATTATATTTTTTTATTTATTATATAATTCTCACTCCTAGGGGACATAGAATGGGATTTGATTTACAAAACATATAAAATCACACAGCCTTCCATCCCATATCATACTTTCTTGGCCTTACACTCCTAGTTTGTATCCGCACATACCCCTATCTTTTAGATATCATTTTGGAACTTAATGTCTATTCTTGTTGCTAATGTTAGAGAGAGCATCAAACATCTTTTTACTTATATCTAAACTTTTGCCTAAGCCTATTTATTTGATTTTGCTAATCTAAACTATCCTAAAATATATTACTATGATCTATAACCTACAGATTAAGCACTTCTTTTGTCCTTCCCTTCCTCTTTATTGTCCTATCCAGTTTTCTTAATCAGTTAACAGAGGTACTTTTTCCTTCTTCATTTAATAATTTTTCTATATTGCATGTTCTGTCCCCCTCCCCAATCCTTGCATCCCTGTGTAGTCTTCCAGTGCTTTAGAATCTCCAAGTCTCTCTCACATAAAATGTACCTCCTTCTTTCTTTATTTTCCCAAAATCTGTTGTTCACTTCAACATTCCCACACCTCAACCAACAGTTCAACCAACAATTAGCTCACCCTTTATCCTTTTTTTTCTAAGCACTTAACTTAAGTAGACAGAAACAAGTGGTAAACTTATACCATCTGTTATATCTTGTTCTATTTATTCTGTTGTACTCTTTTTAACTGTGCACTTCCTTATCTCTTTCCCTTATAATCTTTTTCTCCATTTTCCTTTCTATGTTCCTCATCTGCTCTATTTCTTTCTGACTCCATCCAATCTTCCACATAATTCTCTTCCTTCCTTACTATTTAATGTAACATCCGATTTTATCCTTTTCCCCTTCAAACATTGTTCCATTAAACTGTTACCTCTCCCTGTTTTGTTTTCAAACTTCATGGCTCTTATTATTCTGGTCTCTATTCTTATTAGTAATAAATTATGTTAATATAATTATATTTAGGATTTCAGTTAATTTAAATTGACTAATTAATAGACACCGACATAAAATCTTTATTACAAAAAATAAATTAATTCATTCTACATACAAAAATACAACTAATATTAATAATACTCTCTATTTAGTGATGATTTAATAATTATATTATTATCAAGAATCATCATTATCAAAGCATGACAGTAATGACACCGGTAAAATTAATAGTTTATGATGTATGGCATATAATGCACAAATATCATAAACCATACTTAAGAGGTGATAAAAATTTCTGAAATATATATTTTTCTTTTTTAAGAATTAAAAAACGCTTATTAATAATTACTTTTAAAATCTGTATAAAAATTTTATAAAGAAAACTAATCGCAACAGTCTGTGGTTTGATAATTAAGAGTATGTTACACGCATTAAATTGATCTTATTTTATAAATTATAAGATTAGAAAAGAATTATGGCTTCGTGATTCATTTACAGAAATGTTTACACGTATTAGTTTGTACAAAACATTTTATACGTATGTGCTCAAAAATTAAACAACATCAACTTTGAGACAACTTTGTCCTAAATGTCAGATGAATATTCAATTTCAATGTACAACATATTGGTTACATTTAATAATTCGACTTTGCACATCAAACATAAACGTAAAATTTTTATTTATAACGTGAATCTTTAATTCAGAATTTAACGTGAATAATGTCATTCATTGTCTATTTTGTACAATCTTAATATTAATATCTTTAATTCCTTTTAGGATATACATATAAATCGTAAACAATTGTTTAATACTCAAAGGTATACTTTGATATTTTCAATTACAATGAATTTATGTTTATTTTACTAAGGAAAAAGATCTATATATTCCAGTCTTGCATTATGATATTATGTCATATGTTTAGTAAGAACATGTGACTGAGCGTCTCATTTATACAGATAGGAGGACTTACTTGTTTATGGTTTAAATATAGACAATTTATAAAATTACGAAATAATATTAATGAATGTAAAAATGATTCTCTTCACTTTTTACAAATTCACCCACGATTAATATGTAAATTTTAGTAGTAAATTTCAGTAATTATAATTAGTATTCTCTATTAATTAACTGGAAATTGTACTTTAGTATTATCGTTTAGATGACATTACTGTTTGTAATTATGTTACTATTCCTTAAAATAAGGTACAGTAAATAAGTATTGCTAATTCTATCAATATACATCTGCCACTTCTAAGTGATTGGTCCCTAACACAAAAATCTCCTAATAGAGTGTTGTACAATAAAGTGCTTTAAATTAAAAAATATCTAGCCTCTTCTAACTACTTTTTTCCTTTAAACTATATTGCATACTAAAATATTAATATATATATATATATATTAAATATAATATATATAATATATATATATATATATTTTTTTTTAAACTAAATATTAATATATACTTCAACATTTACTTTTGTACTTCTGTGTAAGTCGCATTTGTTCTATTCTTTCAGTATACTGACATTCAATTTCTTTAAGTTTTTCTTCTTGAGTACTAACTATTGCATCAAGCTTTTGTTGTAGTTGATTCATGGCTTTTTTGTATCCTTCCTCTATACGTTTACCTTCACTTAATGAAAATTTCTCTTGATTCACTGCATACTCCTAAAAAATTTTTAAATATTAAATTTGTAAGATAGAGGAAAATTAATAAAATGGGTATAATACATATGATTTACTTTTCTATTACAAAATTACCTTGTAGTTGTTCGCAGTCTTTTTTGCCGACTGATATTTAGTTTTTAACGTATCGATATTACTTTTCATTTCTTTTTCTCTTTCTTTTAACGTTTTTATCTCTGTTTTCAAATTTTCTTCACTTTCCTGTAACTGCTGTAATTTTTCATTCATTTCAACTTCTTTATCTTTTACTTCCCAAATTTCTCTAACCCATTTAGTCATAACTTTAGCCATTAGATTTCTCTCTTCATCCACATCACTTTCTTTTTGTTTTAATTCTTCTTGCAACTTTTCGATTTCCAACTGTTTTGCTACCAATTCTTTATAACAAGTTTCAAGCATTTGACTAAATCGTTCCTTCGCCACTTTTAAATTTTCTACTTCCTGCGTCTTTTCGTGACATATGTTTTTTAATTTTGAAAACTGTATTAAAACTGCTTTATATGTTTCTTCCAACTCATTCCTTTTTTCTCGATCATGTTCCTCTATACGTTTAAGTTCTTCATGTACCTTCTGTTCCATCTCTTCGCGTAACTCTTTTACCATAACTTCCCTTATTTTTAGAAAATCTGTGCCATCACTTGAACTACCTGGTGATAAATTTAATTCAGGAAATACTTGCTTTTGATGCTTAACGTATTGTTCAAATTGTTTAGCTTGATTTTTTAACTTTAAAACAAATTGATCTCTTTCCATTTTTATTTTGTCGAAGTCTTTTAATCTTTCTAGTTCCTCCTCCTTTCCTTGTAAATCTGTTTCTAATTGTTTGATTCTTTGCTCCATAACATGATTACTCTTTCTTCCAGCTTTCAGATGATTTATCTTAATACTTAATTGTGTCGCTAAATCTTTGTAGTGAGAAAGTTCTTTTTCCAATACACATTTTGAATTTAATGATATTTCACTATTTTTTTTTAACCTACCCTCGAAATTTTCAATTATATTTTTCGTTTCTGATAATTCTACTTCTAACTGCGCGATTTTATCTTTATAAGTGCTTGTTTCACTAATTAAACTGTCACATTTATTTTTTAAATCTTCATTTTCTATTTGATACCGAGATACTTTTAATTTTACATCATCAGAGTCTTCAATCTTTGAATTTCGCTTGATACTTGATAATTCAGAATCAAGTTTAGAAATTTTAGTAATAAGATTATTCCTTTCACTAATTGCATTTTCATATTTCTTTTTCCAAGATTCTTGAGATATTTCCATCTGTGCTGTCTTTAATTTAGCATCATCTAAGGCAGATTGATATTCCAATACTTTTTTATGTTCTTTAACTGCAGCATGTAGTTTATCTTCTAAACGTTTACAATCTTCTTCTAACTATAAATGTATTAAGTTTGATGAATTTATATATAGCAGACAAGCAATAATAAACAAGATATATATACCTGATTTATTTTTTCTAAATGTTCAGAACAATGATCTGGCAAGTGAACACTTATCTCTTGGTTAGGGTGGGCATTGCGTAATTCATTTAAAGCTTCTTCTTTAGCTGTAAATATTAAATTTATGATAGGTCTTAGTAAAATTTTTAAACATATGAAAGAATAAAAGACATCCAAATTTTATTGTTTTAAGCGATATCAATTTTACCTTTTTCAATTTCTTGGTGAATTTTGTTTGTGTATTCATCTTTCTTTTTCCTTTCACAATTTAGATCTTTTTCTAATTCAATTACTTTATTTCTGTACATGTCGCACTCTTCCGTTAATTTTTCTGCTATCTTTACTTGTGCCCTTAAATCATGTTGGTATCTTTCTATATCTATTTCACGTTCTTCTAAGCTAGTATATTTTTCTCTTAACATTTTGATTTCAGATTTGTGTTCACTTATTAATTGTTCTTTTGTACTACAGATATCTATATACAATTCTTTAACACGATCCAACTCTTTTTGCGTTTGTTCCAATTGCACACTGTAAGTTAAAACATTTATCTCATCCATTTTAAACGTTATGATATTAGCAAGCAAAAGATATATTTACAATAACAGAAATATGTTGATACTTACGATAATTGCACTACTTCAACTCGTGTTTCTTGTCTAACTCTTTCTACAGCTTTAGCATGTATTTCTAAATATTCTTTATTGTATTCATCAATAGTGTCTTTTTCTTGCTGATTTATGTTTTCTTGATGTAATTTTATAAGTGTTTCTTCATTAATTGCTAATGTTTCTTTTAATTTCTGTTCTAATTTTGTTTTTTCTTCTCTCAATGATTCGCATTGTTTTTTTACATCACTGAGATGATTGGACAACTTCTGTATTTGAGCATTTGCTTTCAAAGCTTCATTTGTAAGTACAGATTTCAATTCTTGTTCTAGTTCATTAACACGTTTAGCGTATCGAGCTGCTTCTTGTCGACATGTATCTGCTACAATTAAAGCTTTATCAACTTCTTTTTCTTTTTGTGATAAAGTATTTTCTAATCGAGTTATTTCTTTCCTTTTAACAGCTTGTCCAGCTAAACATCTACAAAGATAACAAGATAACAATAAAATTAATATTCTACCACATAATAATTTCATGCAATATAAAATTACTTTTAATTAAAATGAATTACCTTTGTAATTCTCCCCTTAATTTATTTGTGATATCATCATAGGGCTTTGATTTTGTTTTATTATGAAAATCGCCTAATTTCATTTGTCTAATAGAATCAGATTCTTCTTCTAATGTTGTAGTTAACAATGAATCATACTGTGCAGCATCATTTTTTGCTATCTCTAATTTATTCTATATATATATATATATAAATACATTATTATTTTTAATATAAATCTTGCACATTTTTTAAACATATTTTAGGATATATAGTGGATTGAGGCTGTTCCTTAAATGTAAATTAATACTTTAAGTACCTGTAATTCTTGAATCATTTTTTTCATTTCTTCTCTTTCTTGTGTTAAAACTTTAATTTGTGCTTGAAGCTGCATTACTTGCTGAGCATTATTCGTAGCCATAAGATTTCGACACTGCGCCTGACTTTCTTCTAATGCTTGTGCTAAACGATTCATTGTATCTCCTTTCTCTACCATCAATGTTTCATTCGCCCTTCTTACATCAGCTAATTTATTTTCCAAAGCGACATAAGATGCTTCCTATTAAAATTCAAGAAAATCAAACATGAAATTACAATAATTTAATGAGTTAAAATATAATTTTTCTGGTATAAATATAACTTTTTAATAGTACTCTCATGCAAAGAAAATAAGTACATATATGAAAACCAAAAAACTTATATAATTATACAATATGTTCTTTACAAGAGCATTATAATTCTCAAAAAATACAATATCAACAACTTGCCCAAATACAATGATTGTTGGAATCCATATTGAACAGCTATGACACAAATATTTATTATTATTATTATCATCATCATCATCATCATCATTATCACCATCACCATCATCACTATCACCACCACCACCACCATAATCATTATTATTATTATATTTGTAACTTAATGAATATTAACAAATAACAATATTTTAGCGTGTCTTTATTATAATAATTTATAATAAAAAGATATACACTAAAATCTAATTATCTATCAATATACATTAAGTTATAAATAAATATGAGCAAAATGTAATACATAATGTAATACTAGAAATACCTTTGCATTAAGTTTGTCAGTAAGAACATCTATTTGAATTTGCATATTCTTCATTTCAACAGCATGTTTCTCTTGCGCTTGTTTCAAAAATTTTTCATGTGTTTTATCATTTGCTTGTAATGCTTGTACTCTTTCTAATACAGCTATTTTTTGTTGTAATTCTATTACAGAATCTCTTGCGACATTTAATTCTTCCGTCATCTAAATTTTGTAATTTTTATAATTAGGTAATTAATGCATCTAATGCTATTGTAACGATAAAACGATTGTTCAAAATAGTATAGGAAAGTCTTACATTTTGATTAGTTTTCTCTAAAACTGCATTTTTCTCCTTCAATGATGTTATTTGATTATGAAGATCAGCAATCTCAGCTTTTGCATCAACTACAAGAAACACTTAATTTTATAATCCTTTATCTAGATAACATTTTATGAACATGTTTCATTAAATCTTACCCAAAGCATGTTGCGTTTGATTTCTAGATATGTTTGATCTTTCAATATCAGCCTGTAAAAGTGTTATTTTCCTACTAAGCTGATTCTTCTCTTCTTCTTTTTCCAACCGAACTTGTTGCAATTCTTCTGTTAATCGCTTAACTTCTTTCATTCGCACTGTATATAAAACTTCTAATTGTTCCTTACTATCATACTCGGCCATTTTATAAGCTACACCATCATCTGTTGATCTGCCATTTGGACTTGTTTTGTAACAATGATTTATATGATCAGATGTAACATTGTCACCACCTCCAAACTCATGAATTTGCTTACATTGTACATTATTGTCATATCCATCGATATAACCATTATTTGAATAATTTTTACCTTGAGCATCGTAATGATTAGCTGGTGTGTGATAATTATACGAATAATTTTCATTAAATGTATAATCTTCCTCAACTTGGGTTCTTAAATCTTTAGGAAATGTAGAGTTTGGTAATCTTGTTAGTTCATAAGGTGTTTCAGCAATAATATTATGCATATCATTATCCTTATTATTTTTAGAATATGGAGTCTTAGTTTGATCATATACATCAAAATCTCTTTGTATATTGGAGATTGAAGGAGCAATTTCCATCTCCGACCTATGATTTATTATAGTGCTATCATAGTTATTTGAATTTTCGACATGATCATAAATACCAAATTCTTTCTGTAATTGAGATACAGTTTGATCTTTGGATGATATAATTCTCTGAGGAGAATTTAACATAGTATTAGTAACTTCTGATCCTTTAGTACTATTTTGATAATGGCTGTCATTAATAGAACTAGTGTCAGATTCATCATCTAAATCATCAAATGCATTGTCCAAGAGATCCTTGATCTAAAACATTAAACGTTATCTATTAAAATTACAATCATTGAAGAATAAACTCTTTTGGATGGAACTTTTTAATTAAACCGCAAATCAAGCAATAAAATTGGAAAGTTAAAATAAAGGAAGGAATAAAGTAAAGGAAGATGCACCTCTTTATTACGTTGCTTAGCATCTTCTTGTTCTTCATCTTCTTCTAAGTCTTGTATATTTGTATTTAGTTGGATATTTTCTGAACCTAAAAATAAGCTCAGACCTGGACCCTCCATTCCTATCGTCTGGCATACACGAATTTATCATAAAAACCAAACATTTATAGCCAACATATTTTTGTTTATAACACCATAACCTAAACGCAACAAGTGGGTCACAGAAAATTAGTTTGAACTATAATCCCAGGTTTAACAATACATTACAAAGTCTTAATAAGCTCATTTTTACTAATCTCAATAAGTCCACGACAAACAACTCCGAGATTATTAAATTTTTGGAATGATTATACGCTCTACAATTTGCTTGTAAACAATCTTTGAAAAGTCAAAATGCATTACAGGAAGTCTATATGCGGAAGTAAGCTTTCTGATTATCTCTGCTTTTCTATTGGTTCATTCATAGAGCATTACTAGCGATGATAGTAGCGTATTTCCTTCAAGAAATATTTAACTGTAAAGGATTTACGTGGATATATGTATATTAGTACTAATAACAATAATTTCAACGGTGTAAAAAATAACGTTAGCCTCAACTTTCAACATGAAAGCAGTAATACAACGTGTGACAAAAGCTAGTGTTTCAGGTAATGATTAGGTTATATATGTTTTGTTGTAATAACTAACTTGTCGTCTTTTAAGAAACCAGAATCAAAAAGAAATGTTAAATGTTACCATATGTCTATAAAATAAAAATTATATATGTATTATATATTGTATTAAATTGAATAAAACATGGTCAGAACACAGTTTCTCCTTTCTAATTCATGAGATGCATATGTACATAATAATACATGTAAGATGTATTGAACAGTATAATTCTCTATAGAATATAAAGTTATAAAGTGATGCATTAGCATTTATTTCAATTTAATTTCATTAGAACATATAAAACGTTTTTTGCTATTATCATTATATATACTCAATTTATTCTCTATTGATACTACTATGAAATAATTTTTCAGTTAATGGTGAAATTATTAATAGTATTGGAAATGGTCTCTGCATTTTAATTGGTATAAAAAGAGATGACACAATAGAAGACATGAAATATATGTAATATATAATATTATTATAATACATATTTTGAACAAAATAATCTAGCTCAGTGTAAAATATAAAATAAAATCTTATTTTTCTTAGAGTAAAAAGAATACTGAATATTAAAATGTTTGATGATGATAATAATAAAAAATGGAGTAAAAATGTTATGGATAAAGAATATGAAATATTATGTATTAGTCAGTTTACATTGTACCATACCCTGAAAGGAAATAGATTAGATTTTCATAAAGCCATGCCTGCCCAAGCAGCTGAATCATTTTATAATAATTTTCTTATTGAACTTGGTAAAAATTATAAACCAGAATTAATTAAAGGTAAATAATCAATAACTATAAGCTATTAACTTCATATGAAAATATGTTATTTATTGCATTTGAATAGAATGAAAATAAAATTAACTTCTATCAAATCGTTATTAGATGTTTGTTCAGACAAGTAATACATTCATTCTATCAAATACTTTCTACAGATGGTAAATTTGGAGCAATGATGGAAGTTAATATAAAAAACAGTGGACCTGTAACATTAGAAATAGAATCTCCACTTAAACTTAACAAATCAAACCAATGTAATGATACACAATGAATATTGATGGAAAATCAAAATGAAAATATATGAATATTAATTAAACATACAATAAATGTTATTAAATACATAATTTTATATATTTTTCTAATTTTTTCCCTCTATTTATATATAGATATGTTTCTCTATCGTTTAACAGTTTCTATGATAAATTCATTCCCTTTCTATACTTAATAAACATTGTTCTTGAGTGATATAATTTGAACCCAATTAATTTCTATATAATTTTATAAATGTAATTTTTAATGTGGTGATATAAATACAATACTTCTTTTAAGAATGTTGTCTGATGTACACATTGCAAATATATATATATATTTGTTTATTTTAATTATTTGAGTTTTTTATATAATTTTGATAGGTAAAATCTTTACAAATTTATATAATGCACATTGTCGTCATATTAACAAATATAATATAGATAGAATCAGCTGAAGAGATGTGCAGATAATTTGTCTTTAAGCGAAATACTGTTACAAATATTGTTTATAATACGTTTCATAAATGTTATTCGTCATATAGGATTCCATATATTGTTAGAAGATCGTTTCTTCGATTTGATCAAACTATAACTTCGTTATAAAATACTTGACGTTAAAAATAGTCGGATACATCGTTGTAAAAAAACAAATAGTATGTCTAGAAAAGATTTTGATATCATCAGGGTAAGTGACAAAGCGAGGTACCTTATGTTAAAATAAAGAAAGTGATTTTCAAATATTGTATTATAATAATAAACTTACGCACATTTCTATGTAATTAAGATAATAGTTTTATATAGTATGTAATTCAGTCAGCGTGTACAAATAAGAGAAATTGAAAATAAATGCAAATACATGTGTATTATTATATACGGAATTATTATACGGGTATCATTTTGCATTACATTAACATTTTTAATTTTTATGTCACATTTAAATGTTTTGAACATCATCAACAGCATCAAATATGCTATGTAATTACAATTTTTTTTCGAAAGTTTTTATTATATTGAAAATACTTATTATTGCAGATAATACAATAACTCATGCATAAAAATTACTTATATTTTTATATCTACATATATCAAAATTATTACAGGTTTTTATTTTATAATAAACCTATAACAACCGTTTTTATTTCAGCGATAAATGTTATCGTATAAAGGTGTAAACGTATGTGTCATCCAGAATAAAAGATCGTTTAAAAGATTCGGAATATTAACTTTGTTTACTCTACTTGTTTGAACTGAAATATTTAATTATTAATTTATTAATTTCTTATTGAGACACAATGGAGAACGAGGAAAAAAAGGATAAAAAGTCAATAATTGTAGAAAATGAAAAAGGTACATATCTAATATCATTGTTAACTTATGAATTTTTTAAAATATTACTAGCGATTCAATAATAATAGATAATTATATTTTAGAAAAATCTGACGCTCCTTCACAAACAAAAAAGATGGGAAATACAAAGAATGTGCAGCCTCAAAAATCTGATACTACAAACACTGGAAATGATGAATTAATTCATTCGCGACAAGTATAATAATATAAAAGTTCTAATATGATTGCTACCAATAGTAGTATAGCGACTATTTTTAAATAAATGTATGTATTCATTTTTCAGTCGCGCGAAGTTCAAACGGATATTGCGTATACAGAAACAGTAGGAAAATTAAAAAATCGGCTAGATACGTTGATGAATTCTTTAGCTACTCTTTCGGCAGAAAAATCTAAAATGGAAGCAAGTTTTCAACAGGATAAGAAGCAGTTGAGAAACGAACGAGACGAAGTGAGTTTACACTAT
The DNA here is from genome assembly GCF_040668555.2 of Bombus flavifrons. NCBI lineage: Eukaryota > Metazoa > Arthropoda > Insecta > Hymenoptera > Apidae > Bombus > Bombus flavifrons. The sequence continues at coordinate 4,842,053 of NC_138447.1, forward strand.
ATGTGTATATGTATACATATTTATATTCATATCAATATATATTCATTTATATTCTTTATGTTAAATACAAAATATTTACAGTGTGAAAAAATAATCAAGGATTTGAAAGAAAAATTAAACAAAGTGCAAACTACGAATTACTCTGAAATCGAGCATGTGAAATGTAAGTTAATTATGGAACGTCACGAAAGGGAAAGAGAGCAAGCTGATCATGCAAAAATGATAAAGTACGTAGTAAGATATGAAAAATATACTTAGAATTTGTAGTTTTAAGAGAAATTTTGTTAAAATTTCTCTTTATTTTTTAGAGAACTACAAAAATTATTACATGATGAACGACGAAACAAAGAACAACTTGAAGCACAAGTAAAAAGTCAGTTTGCACATAAGACACAATGTAAAATACTTGAAGCTGAATTAGAAATAGCTAGAAATAAGCTTAAACAGGCAGAAGAAGCAGCTAAAGAAACACCCCCGATTCTACTATCACTCCAATCTGAAATGGCTCTAATGAAGAAACAACATTTAAATGCGATACATGAAGTAATTTAAAAAAAAATATATATGTATTTGTATGAGATTGTTTTGTCTACTGTAGGCATGAGAATGGCTAATTAACTTTGCAGGAACAAAAAAGAGCTGCTGCTGCAGAACAGCAAGCTAGAGCATTAGCAATGACTCATGAGGCAAGAGTAGCTGGTCTAGAAGCAAGACTAGCTGAACTTTCAGAAATTGTTGGAGGATATGATAGACTCAGACAGCAAGATCAACAAGCCATACAGAAACTGAAAGACCAACTAATTAATTTACAAGACTCTGAACATGAGTATATTACATTAAATAATGAACCTGAAGAGATCATTTCTAGAATAAAAAACCTGTATACCAAATTGTTAGATTTAGATAATAAAAAAAGCGAATCAGCACATGTTAAATGTTAGTTAATTAAAAATACTTTTCTCTTATATGAATAATACATTGTATAATTATTAGCAAATTTGGTTTTCAGCATTACTACATTGCTTAGATTTATATGATAAACAACAAGTTATTGATTATAAAGAAAAGTATGAAACTTTGTTACAAGAATTCGAAGATTATAAACAGCAAATGAAGTATAGTAATGTTGGAAACATATCGTATAATATTCAGAGTCAAAATATTGCATCATCTTATGATAAAAATAGCAAAACGCAATTACATATTTTAAAAGCACATAATAATAATCTAGAAGAACGAATACGTGTTTTAAATAACGAAATTGTGAATAAGGAAAGGGAATTGAAGTTAAAATTGGAGCATCAGGAAAAGGCAAATTTTTTTCTTTTCTTTGATCACTCGGTGACAAATTAAATCAACTATATTTAAAATAATTGTGGTATAAACAACAATTGGTTATTTTTACAGTCATCTCAAGAAGAACATGGAAAATTGAGACATTTGTTATTACAAAAGGACAATGAATTTCGTAATAAAATATCTACGTTAGAACAACAATTATTACGTCAACGAGAACGATCGATGGCTCTCATCGAAGAAAAGGATAAAGAAATTTTAACTTTAAAAACATCTTTTCACGCATTATTACCCAAAAAGGAAAATACTGCAGAAAGGAAGCTAAATGCATCAAAATGTGAAAATGGAACGGAGCCTATTACCAATTTAGTAACTGGATTATTAACAAATGACAGTCCTCCAATATTGCATTACAGTCAAGAGCTGGCAAGAAAAGAGGTGCAAGTATCAGCATCTAGAAAAAAAGTTTTAGAGTTAGAAGCAACATTACGGGAAAAACAAAGAGAAGTCATATATATAAAGGAGAAACAGAAAGAAAATATAAAAGCTTTGCAAGCTCAGATTGCGAGGTAAATTTCAAAGTGATGCATGTATTAAAAAATTGGAAGAAAGATACGTTTATATTTGATTATATTATTCGATTTTTAGGCTCGAAGCTTGCAAGTCTAGGGAAGGTGCAAATCTTGAATATTTGAAAAATGTTTTTATAAATTATTTAACTACAAGCGATGTTTCTAGTAAACGTCATATGCTAAACGCTATTTCTACAGTATTGCGTTTTACTGTAGAAGAATTAAGTAAGGTAAAGCACTAATTCATATTATGGAAATGTATAAAAAGATTAGTAGCTGATCTAATATATATCATAAAATTTATTTATTTTGTTATATTTTCGGTACTATCGCAAATGATATTTGAGTACATTATACTAATAATGTGTTCATAAATAAAAGTTAAATCTATTATCGGTAATTATTTAAGAAAGGGCACTTCCGACCGATTTCGGTGACCTTGAAATATATTGTCGGGGACATAATCCTGAATAGCTTTTCCCTATACATGTTACCGTCGCTCGGCCTTAGTTTCGGTGATATACGCACAAGTATTTTTATCACTATGTGCTTTTAAGGGGGTATTATCCTATGAATTCTTTAAGTTGAAGATTTAGTCCAACGCTGCAACTTTTTTTCGTAGTTTACTTTGTTACTTCTTCCTCGTACATAATCATTTTGTATACAGTTTTAATTAATTGCCTCTTGGTTTTATCTTACTCACTGACGTAGGTGATTGGAACTTTAGATATACTAAAACAAAAAAATCAAGAAGATTCTTAATCAATAGGCCTATCTTTAACGTACGTATTGAAATAAATAATTTATGTCGAAGATTGGCAAAATGATGAATGCTTAAGTTGCAAATTTCGAGGTTTCATTCTTTTTTCGATGATTGTTAAATAAAACAAGCATGATAAATTCAATGTTAAAATAAAGTAAATTATTTATTTTGATATGAACAATAACAATAAACCTATTGGTTAAGAATTTTCTTGATTGATTGAAGAATTTTCTTACTTTTGTTTTACATATATATATATAATATAATAATATAATATAATATATATATGTAATATCAAAAAAAGGGGGGGCATACGCTTGGTCCATCATATATTTAAGTTCGAGTTTCTCGGGATAGTATAATGCAGTGCCGCAGACAGACCCTCGTATAGGACCGGCAAAATGCATACAATGTAGCGACCATAGTTCCAGAAACGTCGCCTTCGGCCCATTTTTTTTCACATACACAAGGAAGGTGCATACGCGATCATAGGCGCGAACGGTGACGTGACCCAAGCGTAGTGGGGAGTCATCTCCGAGAGAAGACAAAAAAGATCGAAGGGCGGGCAGTACCATTTTGAGGAGTCGGAAAGTGCAAATCAAGAAGTGAGAGTGTTGCCAGCGTTGTCGTGAGAGTGTAGTCCGCGTGAAAGAGAGAGAGATCCGTTGTGACGAGAGTTACAAATTAACTATTGCGTTGTCTAGACCATAATACGTTATTGTGATTAATCAACATCTGTACAATCCATTCATCGTAAATAAATCATCATTATAATATTATATTTACGATATTACATATATATATATATATATATATATATACATGTAATAAATAATAATATATATATAATATATGTATGTACCTATATATATGCTTTACATGCAACCTAGTGATAATCACGCATGCTCTTAGTTCTAGTTATATACACAAAAGCACGTTTGGTAGTACATATACATAAACAATAGTTGAATTTACGATATACTTACAAAATTAAACGAAATAAAAATTAAGTTTGGGAGAGTAATATAAAAATGCGGTCGCTTACATCAGAGTGAAGCAAAAATTAAAATTAGTTTAAGCTTTTTTTTTTAATATATCGGAAACTAAGGTTGAGCGACGGTAATATGTGTAAGGTAAAGTTGCTCAGAATAATGATTTTGACAACATATTTCAAGGTCATCGAAATCGGTGGGCAGTAATACCCCTTTGTAAATAATTACCCTATCCAATGATTATCAGTTATATATATATATATATATAAATATATAAATATATATATATATATATATATATATATATATATTTATATATTGTATATGTATGTATATGTACATATATAATTATCTTCTGAGATTCATGTTAAACCATCTATGCATTATAAGAAACGATGTGAAATCATTGCAAGACATTCCTCGCGTTAGTTCTATGAGTTTAAGATATTTGAAAAATATATAAAATGATACAACTAGAAGAAGGGTTGTAGGACTCTTATAGTTTGAAGATGTTTAGATTTTTAATCGAGATATGTAAATAAATTATAACTTGTACTTTAAGCAAACGTATATTATTATTTCAAAAGGACACTATTGTTTATGTAATAGTAAGGGTGACGGTAAAAAAACATTAATATTGAAACGGAAATCGATTTGAAGTAAAATTGTCATACAATTGTATGCATCTTCATGCATACTTTTTGTAAGTATATGGAGGAAGAAATAAAATATAAAATTTACGATCCATTTATATTACTTAAAATCTTACATATATATATTATATAATATATATTTAATATATATATAATATATATTTGCTACGTAATATATATATATATATATATATATTATGTAGCAAATGTGAACAACTTAGGGGGAAAAACGGAACATTTTGTCGACATATGCAAGTACTTACTTATGTGTACAAGGTATGATGTACATTTCAGTATATTGATTAATAACATTGCCATTATATGCTCAAACTTACGTTGTCGAAGAAATAATTTTAAATGCGACGTTTACATTCTCTTATTGTTACTTTTAGATGTGTAATTATCCTGTGAAATTAGTAACAGAAAATTCAATACGCATCACGTATATATTCCGTCGTATTTATTTATACTCCAGGTTTATGTTACGTGCATTATATACAAAACGAATGACTAAATCGTGACGACACGTTTGGCATATATTTATATATTTAGCGTTTAATCTGTCGTTGAAAAAAGAACTAAACACAACTTATCGATAGTGTCTTTGATAAGTTTTAATATACTTGTGATTGTACGCATTTTTATCGAAGATCTGTACATCTGAAAGCTGCTAAATATTTCTCCCACATAATTCTCTAACAACGTATAATTCAGTTTATATATCCATTTCTTCTCACCGGTAATAACACGTCCTCGGAGCAAAAATCATATCGTCTATATACAGATTAAAAATCCACGCTTCGTTTACAATCGTTTAAACATTGTCGAACTTTCAATCTCGAGTTACTAATAAAATACAGGCAAACGATTATCAAACGATCACCGCATCATATCCATTATTCGGTTTGCAATTTTACAATAATTCTCGCTAAACGTCGTTCTCATGACATTGTTCGACATTGTGATCACATAAACTTTTGCAAATCACGGGCTGTCTACTTGCCGAGAATGAGCGATTTTTGCACATGATTTCAGTCTGACAATTTTTATACACAACTTTTACCACTTTCCTCCTTTTCTTTATCTTTATCATCTCGTGATGCATGACTAAAACATTTTATTTAAGTATCTTCAAGGCATGACGATGTACACCTGTTCAATGGTTGTATTTCAGGCTCAGAATGTCGGCGATTGTCAACACAGATTACAACATTTTATTTAATAACACTTGTTCGATAGTTTTAATTATTAATTAGACATCGGTATATAATATATATGATTCTTTAATATATATATTTCGTGAAGAATATTTCTTGCGAATAATTATTTATCTTATTTATCTGCTTTCTGAAAATTTGTAATCGGTAACCTGCTAAGATTCTTCTTTCTTTTTTTTTTTTTTTTCTTATATGCTTGCTCTTTCTTTACATATATGATGATGTTAGCAATAGTAATGTACAGAGGCCCTTAAATAACATTTCCCCGAGAAAAGTGTATATTTCCGTGTAAACGTTGGAACAGTATCTGTCTTCTTTGATCGAAAAATATCTTTTGCGTTATAATGTTCAAATTTACTCGAAGAAGGAAAAAGCCAATTCTTAAGTTCTTTCGTGTTAACGAAGGATTTCATCCTATTGGATTAGACAGATTATTTCCTGTATTAGCTGCAAGTGTCCTTTCGTTCTTTCTTCCTTCATCTTTTTTAATCTCTTTTTCTTTTATACAACAATAATATCATACCTATTATATAATATTTATAGTGACAATATAAATATTATAGCATTGGTATACATTATCTTACAACTTGTATTAAAGTTATAATAAATCTAAATCTAAATCTGACGCATGAGTTACTTTTTCTTCTCCCTTTTTTCTTCCTTTCCTCTTCCTTTTTTCTTTTTCTTTTTTCTCTCTTTTTGACGGTACTATCCTGTAAGAAATCAAATGTTCTCTATCGATGTTTAACCCTACTATAATCTTAGTTGTTAACGCGTTTTTATGCAAAGCCTTTAAAAGCAAGAGAGTAGAATACAGTCTATCAATGCTGCTGCGTGCAAAGAAACAAATTTTTTTCATTTAAGCACGATATATAATTTTTCGGCAATACAATGTCAGACTGCACATCGACGTTGCTCTTTTTCTTCTTTTTTGCCATTTGCGTTCACTTTTCGTTTTCGAAACAAATACAGCAAATTTTCATGTCTGATAAAAATATTTTACACTTTGACATTGTAGGTCAGTCATCCCATAAATAATGCGATTTTTCTGACAGTTAAGTTTAAAGCGAAGGAAGTTATCGTTACATTAAGAATTTTACGAAAAGAGGATAGAAAAGTTCAAGTAGAAAGATATCTACTACGCCAACAATTATATAATAGAAATAAGAGAGAGTATATTACTGATTGACCAAATATATTGGCAGAAAATTACATTATTTACGGGGTGTGTTAATATAATTGTTTGCGATGCTAGTCGACTTTTCTTCAAGTTTCCTGAGATGTACGTACGGAAAGCAATACAAAACACTTTACGTGTATAAAAAGCCAGTGTTTATGTTTATTCGTGTTGTTCTTGTACGGTTAATAGAGGATGCCGCAGACAGTGAACGTTATATCGTCGATTCGTAATTCGGTTTGTATCGCTGAACAAAATGAGATTCAGTCTCGGTTTGCTTTAAATACAGCAATATATATTTGGAAATATCATCGCCAAAATGAACTTACGAATTCTTCGAAGAAGCATGAATGCCATAAATATATAAATGACATTTTTTGTACACCTTAGAACGATGTAACATTGCACAATATGTTACGCATAAGTAATAAATATTCCTAGATTTAAAGACATCTTTATATCTTCTCTTGCGCTAAAAATGAATCGTGTTGAAAGTCATGGATCCCTTTACTACCTTTTCATAAGTGATATTCATATTAGATTATCTTGGAAAAAAATGAATAAACAGTTTCCACGAAACGACCGTGTTAAAAAAGAAAGAAAGAAAAAAAAAAAAGAAAATTTGTCCGTGATTTACTATTCTTTTTAACAACACATTATCGTTTTAAACGAAACATGGGGAAGCGTTCCTCTTTAAAAAGCGAATAATTTGCAAATAATTATACTCGTTTATGAAAATAATAACATTAACCGATTCGTTAACGAGACGATACAACCGACTGTGCTTTCTGAAGTTTCACGGTAGCTATTAGTTCTTGCGTACTATGCCCGATTTCAATTTCCTTTATTCTTGTAAACAGGACATTATACAGATTATAGACAAGTTGGAAAATTTTGTAGTGAAGTGAAAATAGGAAATTTCGTTTGTTAAATATTCAACGCTGTTGTCAATGAGCTATTCATATTTCTAGAAAAATGATATCGTTTATTCACGTAATTCTTTCGAAACTATTATGGATACCATAATTCGTTAAATGATCAAAAGAAGAAAAAGGAATGGCAAACAACTGTTGTTCGCGCTGATTCGTTATTCCTTTAGTGTTAAATACGCGTATATACAATATACATACGTATCTTTTTAAAGGATATTCTCGTCAAAGACGTGTGTATATCTTTTCAAAAGCTCGCCGCCACGTAAATACATGTCCGTCGCAAATGTTACACTGCAAATTCTGTCTTACTTTCTTCTTATATTAACGTCTCATATCGTCCATATCGTTCTTCAGGAAATGTAACATATTTGTAACACAAAATGTGGCCATACTGGCAAATTTGGTCCAACACGTACGTGGTTCTCGTATAAGGGCATCGGAGTTAAAATCTGCCAATCGCGTCCAGATCGTTTGCATACTCTTTGTTCATATATTTACAATTCACGAATCTTATGTATATCTTTTAGTATACACGATCCTATTGAAAATTGAAAGAAAAAATTTCTTGTATAAAAATTAATTAGAAATATGAAACATAAAATATTGTGGAATTTTGTTCGATCTAAATTTACGTCTTGGAACAATTTGTATAGGATGTACAAAAGGTAAGTTTGGAAAATACCATAGCGGCATTCCACACTTTTGGAACGGTGGAGATTCGAAAAAAATCATTCCTACAGAATTGAACCCTAACGTTGAAGTCGAAGATTATTTTTTTTCTATTCCATCGTATTCTACTCGTCACGAGGATCAAACGGCTCAAGGGAACCACGAGTCGCACTCGGTTGTTCTCTTGGAGAAGATTATTAAAGTTTTATTATTAATTCCATATATGTACGCGTGTATGTATATACATATGTATATACATCGTGTACCGAAAATCGTGATAGAAGCCGAGAGGCGGAGTTTCACCATGCAAAGGTAAGTCGAAAATGTAGAATGGTGATTGTTGATACAAGGCTACGTTTTCGAGAAAAACCAACTATGAAATTTCATCGTGTGCACTTGAAAAGCAACGAGAATGAAGTATATGCAGCTTCATAGCTGATTTTCTCGAAAGCGAAGCCTTGTATCAAAAATTGTAACTTTACGCGTGATACTCTGTACCACGATCTTCGGTACATCCTATATAAAACTGATATTACTCATAATATATTTGCATTTTGCGATCAGGCAGAGTTTACATAGCGCGCTATTGGCGAAGCCGCTGTCAATTATTCTTTAGCACGTGAAACAACAGATCGACAATCGGCAAAGAATAATGAAAGATCACTGCGGTTCGGAAATTCCAGTTCGTCGTGATTTCTTACGATTGCATCAATTCAGTGGATCAGTTCAGGTGAACGGATTATATCCATTGAACGATGAGTTAAAATATCAAATCGAATATCGTCTAGAATCAACGCGTAATCTTAGGAAGAAACTTGGCCGAAATGTAGAAATGCGAGTCCGGCGCTGTTTAAACAACGTGTTAAAGTGATGGCCATAAGAAAGTTAGCACGGCTATTATGCAGATTCGAAAAGGAAGAAAGAAAGAAAGATATCTGCGTACGACGGTAGATGCCATTTATCCTGTATTTGACTATGAAACGTAAATATATAATAAATAAGATCAGTTTTATATATATACATATATACATATTGATGCTCGTTGACTGTTAAGACGTTTGATCCTCGTGATGAGTAGAATATGATGCAATAACGAAATTTCACTTTGAATTTCAAGCTCAAGGTGAATTTTGCACGAACTTTTTTTTAGAAATCTCCGCCGATCCAAACGCGTGCTATAACACTATGATGGATTTTACACTTACTTTTTACACACTCTTTACATAACAAGCGCATTTTACTTTCTTTATTCTTCTGTAAATTAATGAAATAGATACAAACGGTAAATTGATAATGGCATTCGTTGTCGATTCTTGCAATTTTCAAATACTACTTAGTATTGTTAAATATAGGAATTGATCAAATTTAAGTATAATTAATATGTAAAACACCATATGTATAAATATGCATAAATATGCATAATGCAACTGTTCCCTATAGTTGATGTAATATAACTTATTTAAAATTTGTTATTTGTTTGTTACTTAGAATTATTTAACATTTCTTTCATAATTTCAATCATAAATCAATTTGAATGCATTCTCTTGAAACTTATAAAATTGCTATTTTCATTTTCAACGTTCATTTATGTATTTTCATTTTCCTCTTTTATACAATTTTCAAGAATAATTAGGTGATAAAAGATATAAATTGATAATTACTTAAAAATTGATAAAAGATATAATTTGATCTATTGTAGCAGAAAAATATCTATTTACCAATATTTTCTGCATATTCGAAAAATGTGGGAATATTTTTAATTTAAAACTAAGAAACGAAAAGAGAGAGAGAGAGAGAGAGAGAGAGAGAGAGAGAGAGAGATCAATTCAGAGAGAAAATCAATTACACATATAATTATACATGTATTAAATATGTTACAGAATTTCATTCGTGCGATTTTATGATTTTGAAAATGCAATATTTATATCTCGAGTATCATAACGTATAATTTATAATATGGTGCTGATAACGTTATTTTTTCGTTAAGATACTTTTAAGAAGATAGCTTAGTTCCTGTATTTCGCCGATTAGAGTTGAAAATTAATTTTCAAACGTACGGTCGTATCGAAAGTACTAAGAAGAATATTTTTAGAATTTTATATGTCTGCTATTTGCAAACGGCAATACGCAGATTCGGACAGATTTTAATGCCTCAGCCAATTGTTCCTATAATGTGTTTTATATATATGTATATATGCATATATATATATGCATATGTATCGTGTATATGTTTGCACTTGCAAATTGTCAAATATTTCACTATGTCTTTAATATTTTCTCCTTTTTTTTCCATATGATTACATTTTATTACCTACGCACGTACATGGTATGTATTTTCCTCGGTACAGTGCATCGATGCTGTACATAACAAAGATTCATGGTATGCTTTCTACACAGAGCCATTTTAATTGCTTCTATGTGTATCATTTATTATTTTTCCTATGTTCGGTATTATGTTTCATAACGTTATTCCGTGACTGATATTATATACCATATAACAGATTTAAAAATATTTCAGAATTAAACAAGAAATAATAGAATGACTATAATAGATGAATAGCAACTTAGAACATAATAAAAATACATTATTACAAGTAATGAGCGTAATAAAAAAAGAGAGGAAAACAAAATGAGGAAGTAGGTACATAGGATTTGTTCAAGTGCGTTCATTTTACACAATGTTAGAGAAAGTATTTAGAGGGAGGAATTGGGAAGATAGATATAATGTGGTGAAGAAAATGCCAGTAGAGTAGCCGCCACTTTACTTTACTTCTGTTTTCCTAAATCACAGTCACATGTATGGCTGCTAAATCACGGAACATATTTCATCACCAATATTTTTTAACAAAAAAAGAGAGAAAAGAAGGAAAGGGGAAGAAAATATGAAAAGTAACTTCAAAATCTTATCAATACTGGAAAGATAGTTCACTAGTTTACACAAGTACAAAATATAATATTTCATTTAAATTCTTTGAAAGGGGCAAGTACTTAGAGACACTCAATCTCTGTTAACGTCCATTCCTGTATACAAGAAGAAGTTATTCAAAAAACAATGTGATCATTCCAGAAAAAGCCAGATATATTAAAATGTTCCTTCTTTTTTTAAATATCCGTAACGTGAGAAATATTTTATCACTTTCATTTGTGTAAATTATAAATTAGATTACATGATTCATATAAAATATCGTGAAAACCACAACTTTTAAAACAAAGATATTTTTAAAAAAAGGTAAAGCTATTATACCTAAAATATTCCTATTGATTAAATAATGTAGTATTTATAAAACGAACGTTAAAAGATATTGAATTTGAGATAATTTGTGCTATTATAAACGACTTTAAAATTTTTCTCTGAGTACTAATTCTGATAAAAGTGACGCGGTAAATAAGAAGAGTAACATTGTTTAAAAGATGTGATATGAACACGGAATATATGATTTCTAATAAAGCCGTCTAATAAATGTGTAAATAACATCGCTAAATTACATTTTTTACACAATAAATATACTTTTAAGGAGATAGAGATAGAGAGAGAGAGAGAGAAAGACAGACAGACAGAGACAGACAGACAGAGAGAAGAAACTTCATATTAAAAAGAAATCAAAACTTTTTCAAAGTATTGTTCACAGGAGTGACCAATGCAGATTTCAAGTGTCTCTTCTCTTCGGTAATCGCTTGCCACCAGTGTGTTTAACGCTCTATAAAAAAACAATAATCAAGAAATGGTAAGAGAGTAATGTAATTTCGTGCGCGCGCACGGGCGCGTGTGTGTACACAAATAATAATATCCTAACACTTTAGGAAAGGGTTAACTTTGGAGAAGGGTTGGGGGACCATTCCGTGCGCAACAGTTCATATCTGAAGGCCCACAATCTATAAATCTTTTCTTTTTTTGTTTTATCCTAATCCTGCCTGCGTTTTCATTATAATTATTATTCTACAAATTACAATGCTCTACTCTACCGTTTCGGATGTATCCTAATTTTTATATAATATATATATATTCAGTATATTGTATATTTTTCCTATTTACAAAATATGTAGAATAGACATTGTTCCTATCCTAACTACAATATGCGTGCCGTGGCGCGAGACTTTTAAACCTTTCAAGGTGCGCTTTTTTTTTTATAAACATATCACTAATTACATAATCTATTTTACAGCCAAATTCAACAATTTCTGTTGAAATTCAACGCGTTTCCTCTAAAGGTATGAACATTTCTCTATAACGTAAAAATACATTTGACCGATAAAATGCGCTAAAATAAACGAAATATGTATATATATATAATTTTCATAATGAACAACGATTTCTGTTAAAAGCGTAGTAACAAAATTTGAATTGCAACAACATATTCAATAAACCTCCTCTGCACCTTTGTTCTTAGCTTGGTGCTTGATATTAGTATTAAATTTGATCTATTTGCAATTATATTTTCCATTAGATCATATACGCATTTAATTAGGGCATGCTAAAGATAAAAGCAAATAACTTGTCATGGCCAAAAAAAAAGAGAAAAAAAAAAAGAAAAAAAAAACAGAAAAAAAATACGGCCTTCATAAAACCGCTTACATCTAAATTGGCCAAACGGAAAAAAGAGAAAAGAAGTAAAGAAAAAAGCAGATTGACTTTAAAATGCTTATAAAACGTAAATCAAACGCGTTGAATTTAAGCAGAGTTCTAAAAACAGTAGATAAGTACTTTCGAGAATATTGTAAACATATTACATATTACCTATCAAATGGGGTCTAACAATTAATTCTTTATTATTAAGGGACTTTTTATTACGCATGCATTCCCTTGTTTGTCGCCGCACAATGGCACGATTTTTATCTCCATTATAATAATCTATGAATCACCAAAAGAATGCTTCCGTCTTAAAATTGTCAGACACAGCATCATAGATACTTTAAACTCTCCAGATATCTTCCACTCCAAGTCATGCCATAGTATTTACAAGTAAAATAAACATATCTGCAGACTGCATTACATAAATTTTGTGCAATGTTTATCGCAGTTCTTTCTTTTTTCTATAGTTTTCTTTTTCATCTATATCATATATAAAGTATAACTAAAGTATATAAACTCTGATTTCATCTTATAATGCTTCATTAATTCTAATACTCTCTGATTACGTTTTTCTCTTCCTCTTTCTCACAAAAACACCCACACACATCCTACACTCACGCGAAACTTCATTTTCTATATCATGCATACTCCTTCTTTCTTTCTACTTGGATCTCATAGTATTTTTAACAATGTTTAACAATGGCTTAGGCCTTCCATAATCCTTGCAAGGTGTTTCGATGTACAAATATCGGTTATGTACGTTTGGTACTGTACAACTATGAGTTGTGATTTTATAATGTAGTAAAATAATTTCTTCACTTCTATATTACCATTTCATCTTTAGATTTAGAATACAGAAGAGTATTGTCTTTTCTTCTGGTAGAAGAAAGCTCTTTTTTTTCGAATTACATATTTCGAAACAGTTATTTTATGTGATTCTATTATTCCTTCCTCGTTTCATTATTAAACAGGATAATATGATTAAGCCTGTAAGTTGAGCTTTTAACTTTCTAATGAACGTTATATCGTTGCTAAAATACAGTAGATTCTTTATCACACTAACATTTTACAATTTTACATGTTATTATTCCAATGGAACACAGATACTCGAACACGCATTTAAGTCAACATTAGTAATCTTGAGAAACATTCGACTCAATATTTCTTCAGTTTTATATACAATAAGAAGATTTTACTGATATGTGTACATCAAACTCACCTTGATATGCCTGTCTAAGTTACCTGCACCAGGTTACATCAAAGTTCGAATTGCACTAAAGCCTTGCAGCACTTTACAACTCGCTAAAACTTGTACATCAACAATTTTTTCGATAAAAACTTTCCTTCTTTCAATGAATAATGATGTACTCATGCTGTGGAGTAAGTGGATGCATAGTATCACAGTTGGCACGTGGGCGCTAGCTACCACTACTGCTTACAGGCAGTATATGTGGAGCTCCCATCGACGTAGGGGGAGCAGTCAATGGTCCTATGGAAATGGTCGTAAATTTTATAACATACATCATCTCTTACAATTATTATATTTAGGAATAAAAAAAAATATGAAATAATTACCAGTTATGTTAGGTGAAGGTTCAGAGACAGGTAGTGGACTCACTAGACTGTTAGCACTCATAGGTGTTGAGTTAGCTTTTAATTTTTGCCTGACCTCTCTAATCTTTAATTGCAAACTTGTCTTATTAGGAAATATATCTGAATGTTTTGCTTGAAAAGTTGTAGTAGCTTGCGTTGAAGGAAAGTAACCGTGTTCTTGAAATAATTGCATTACAAGGTGTCGACGTTGCTCTAGTACTTTCCTATGACCTCGGTCATTTTCGCTCCTGCCAATTCCTACAGAGTTTCCAGCACCTCCTCCAGGCGTTTTTGGTGTCCTAGGAGAGCTAGCATCAACATCTCCCACTAGATCGGTGTTAGTTCTATATGCATCAACATTGAAATCTGGACCAAAGAACGTGTTTCCTGTCAATTTGACACTGGAAGTTGATTTCGGAGTAGCAGATATTGACGTATCTGATTCGATGTCGTCCTCATTCACTATTTCAAAAGATACTTTTATTAAATTAACAATAAAAATTTGAAAGATAAAAATGTTCTTTTATGGTGTCACATTATGATATCATATTAATAAAATAATTACTTGTGGGCCTATGAGGTGCTTGTGCAGATTTTTTTCGATAACTTTGTATTTGCATTGACGACTGTAAATTTGAAGCATGTAAGCCAGACGTTACTACTGAACCATGACCACAGGAACCCGCTGTATTGATACTGATTGCACTTGGACTTTGTATATCTTCTGGTTTAAATTCTGGTAAGGACGAAAATTTTTCTTGGAAATTCACTTGCTCGAGAACTCTGTAATCAATTATATTTTCTCATATTTACTTGTCATAGATGTAAACAAGTGACATAATTATAAAAAAATTCAAGCAACTGTTAATTTGACATACCGGTCCATTCCATCTTCTACATTTTTCTTGAAGAAAGAACCCTTTTTAGTAGATGGTGACGGGGAAGCATGAGATTCTGAAAAATTTTGTTGTTGCTGTATTTGCTCTGTCGCTTGAGATGTGTTCGTTTGTGGACGATTGTCGCAATGTTGAGACACCAGAGGCCCATGGTCTCCTGCAGTTGATGTGGGAGGCATTGCTATGAAAGAACAGAAAAAAATATACAAAAACTCTATCTTTAAAACTTACAAATTCAATTTCATTATTAAAAAGAATTGATATTTATACCATCATTTAAATAGATTATTGTTACGGTAGAAATATTATGGGATCGATAAAATTGTACCCATTGATTGTCTCCTTTGTAACGGTGCTCGGCCAAGTTGTGCTGGAGTTGGAGCAAGCATAAAAGGACCCTTACTTGGGCCTATATCATTAAGCTGTGTTTCATCCATGGAATATGATTTATTTGTGGAAATTTCAGTACTACCATGGTTACTGAGTGGTGTATGGGGAGTATGTGGAGTAGATGGCTGTTTATGTTTATCATTCGTAGTAGGCAGAAGAATATTCACGGTATCTTTTCTTTCCTGATCAGACTTTACATTGGTTACTGAAAAGGGATAGAAGAAACCTTTAATAGTTCCCATTCGAAATACACATGTTGTTATTGTTATATATTATAAATCCCATATTGAAAATAATCTATGTATATTAAAAAAAGTTTTTCGGAAATTATTAAAGAAATCAATGATAACATACCATAAAACTGAGCATGATTATTCCCTACTTGATTTTCGCCTTTTTCTGATTCTGCAAGACGTGTTATTGAATGACCAATTCCTCGATAAGTCGACGTAGTAGAAGTTGTTGAAACCGAGTATGGCTTGCTCACTATGACACTTTGGGTTTCCATCTTATTACCAGTAACTAAACCTTGTGAAGATATGTTGCGATTGCCAGCGTCTATAATTAACAACATGCATTTACTTTATATCCTTTTTGTAATTTTAGAATCAGTGTGATTTCAAATTAAAGATATTTCCAAGAAAAACTGGTAAAAAGATAATATGGAAATGTTATAAACATAGTTTTGCTGTATGATTTATATATATATAGACTATACGAATATTAGATCAATTTTGAAGTGGTTACATTCTATAGAAACTTACCAGAGATTGGTATATTGAATCCACAGTACATCCGGGGATGAGGTGATGTTGGACCAAGATACTGCGATCCCTGCTGCGGTTTGGAAACAGCCACCAAATCGTTATCGAGCAATGTTAGAGTGAACGATGGTTGATAAGGGACAGCTGAAGTAAGGGGGCGAAGAATAGTGCCTAAAGACTGCAACGGCTGCTGTTGTTTAAACAGAGCCATCATAGGTTTCGATCCAATCTGTCAGTATTGTTAAACTTTTGTAGTTCAATCTTTGAGTTTATTCGCATGTGTTTACATAGAACTCTTTGAGAAATCCAAGAGTTCGCTGCTCCCTCAATTCAGGTTATAACATTGGAGAGAAAAAAAAAATAGAAAATAGAAAGAAAGAAAAAGAAAAATAATAAGGCAGCAAGGTAAGTAGGCACGTGCGAATAGCACTCGAATTATACTTAAACATTATAGTAACTATTCATACCTTGTATTCAGACAGTTCATAAAGTAAACATTTTCAAGATAATAAATAAGTAATCGTTTGAATGTAGAAAACATAATTATGCTTGTATTAAAAGTATTATTTGTAATTATTAGTGTTAACCATTAAAACAAGCTATTTAGTTACCACTCATCCTTCATTCAAGCGATGAGCATGAAATGTTTTAAGTATTCACACATGCCTGGACAAAAAGGAGCATTTTACAGAGGATTTCAAGGAAACAAAACATTTTACATGTCTTTAAATTCAGTTACGTTCATATACAGGTTCACTTCGTCTGGACTATTTTAGGTATGTATGTTACTATCATAAACTTTCAATAATTTATCTGCAATACTTACGGAATGTAATACCGGAGCAGCCGTAAATTTAGGCATATTTCTTCCATTCTCATGAATGCTTGCCACCAAATTGCTCATACTATATTGGGTACTATACTGTTGTTCATTTTTCACTGGTTCTGGTTTAACAACTTTTGGAGATATTGGCATGGTAATAAAAGCACCACCAGTAGGTTGAAAACCTGATACTCCAGTCGGATTGACGGGGCTATGATAAGGATATGTGCTGGATAGAACCGAAACGCTTCCTCCTTTATCCATAGAAGTATGATGATACTTTGTTGTTGTCTCAATACCTGTTGAAGGTATTCGTGCTAGACAAACGGAGAAATTGGTTTTACTATACTATACTACATAACTAATGCATTATAGTTTTTATTTTATTAGATATGAAAGCGAACCTTTTATCGGTTTAGGTCTACAGGTTACTTCTTGTTTAACATTCATTGCTTCCCTCTTCTGACCGCTTACAGGTGAAAACCGTGATTGTGTGTAACATTTTTTTTCAGCATCGTCATCTTGTACGTCATTATCGCTATCTGTTAGTTTATCTTTGCACTTTAAATCTATTTCAGGTTGTGGATCTTCACAGATTACCATTTGATCTTCGTCTGATGCATTACCATCTTCCTCCTGTTTTAAATCAGGTTCTGTATTTTCAAGTGGCAGAGGCATTTCCATTATCCTATGAGTATGCGACTGATTGATAACCTAAATATGAATAAAATTGTTTAATTCTATAAAATGAAAAATAAAATGTTAAAATTGTAAGTGATTTAAATAAAATTTACATCGATCGTGGGAGCTTCATTGTATACAGTAGTAACGGGAACAGTAATTTCGTCTGTAGCTCTTGGCGTTAATGGTACATCGTCTACCGGTGGTCCCGTGTCTGTTTCTTCCCCAGTACTGTTCAATTTCCCTCGGGATTCGCTACCTTTGAAACTTGTCGTTGAAGATTTCCGTCTATCTTTGCTACACCATTTCCAATCTGGATGCGCTTTAAAATGTGCTTCTTTCACCTCCGATGCAAGATCATGATATTTTTGTTTTTCTTCTGGACCTAAGGCATACCACCACTCTCCCAATATCTTAGACACAGTACGATTATCTTGGTTTGGATGTCTTTGATGCACCACTGCACGATGTCGTTTAGAAAAAATCATAAATGCGTTCATCGGTCGGCGTATTCTGTCTTTAGTCTGTAAAATTATATTATGAATGAGATATGCTTATGTGTTTGGCTAACCATTACATTATATCGGAATAAATTTAGGACATGATATTACTTTGAGATAAAAATAATAATATATTCACCATCTACTTATTTGAAGTATAGTACTTACTTTAAGTGGACTCTGAGGCTCTTTAGAATGCAATGCACTAAGAGATTGACTGCGTCTCTTATTAGCATTAGCCTCAACTTCTACGGGAGTTGTCGGTTCTGTTTCAAAAACATCGTCATCTTCTTCTTCAGCGGGAGTTATAGGATCCGGACCTGGTCCAGATCCATCTTCACCAGGCGTACTCATGCCAATTGGAATTGGAGGCGCGCTCAAAGGTGGACTTAATGCAGATGGTGGAGGACTTACTTCTGACTGATCCAGTACCGTTGTCTGCCAAGGGAAAGCTGCAATGATATTTTCATGTTAATCACAATCACTTTGGTTAACTCTTTGCGGACGAGAGTCGGCAAATAGCCGCCCGAATCTGTTCACAATTCCGGACAGTTATTTTGAAGTGGCTGGCATACGTCTATTTTTCTGAGCGATAGTCTTATGCGTATTTACGCATGGGTATAGTAAACTAAACAGTATTATGTTTTTGGTGAAAGAAAATTATAGATCTTTAGAAATCTTATCTTCCGTTTAACGTAAACTCGCGATGCAAGATGATGGTCAAGTCAGAACGAATTTCAATCTTTCAATGACATTACCAGACGAATCAGCAAGCTTTTTATATATTTTATATATTTTTTATAATACCTTATACACGATGCCTAAAAGATCCAGAAAGAACATGTTCGATAGTGATAGTAGTGATAACGAACATTATTTTGAACCTGACAAAATAGAAGACAACGACAGTGCTTCAGACAGTGAGAACAAACTCCGTCCAACAAGGAATTGTCTCAGACGTTTGGATATTTCTAGTAATAGTGACAATGATGATGAACTAAATATTGATGAAAATAATACAAGCCTCGACAATGAATAACGCAAACGTTTAACGTGTATATTTTCTCAATTGCGCACGCTAATACCTCTCGTCCACAGCGACGTTCGCTCGTCGAGCGGCCCCGTCCGCAAAGAGTTAATAATGATGTGAGAAGGGCAATGGAAATATGTGTTGGTGTATCATGAAAACAATTGTATTAATGAAATTAGCAAAGTAGTTAATATTATCCTTAAGTATAATATAGATTTCAAATGTAACAAAAAGATATCAAATAGCAAAAGAGTATCATACTCTGAATCTTTTGACATTTTAGGATTTAACATAATTTTCTTTTGCATTAATAAAGATCCAATAAGCGAACGTTATTAGTCACGCTTCGACAATGTTAAAGTAACATTGAACATAAAATATGATAATAATTTGTATTCTGATTTTAAAAAATGAGGCAAAATACACAGTTAAAACATGAGCAAAAGATTAATAGATAGTACTTATTGTAAAATATACAACAATACATTTTGTATGTTTCACAAGCATTCCTTTAACACGTTGACTGCCACGCGTGTTTTCAAAGAAATTTCCGTCAGGCCACGCGTACAGCAGCACCAAGCGTTCTCTGCTATTTACTTTATTTATTTATGCTATGATATTTTAGTAATGCGAGTCGGTCACGTGGTGGTCTCAAGAATGATCTTTCGTTTTATTTGTTCGCAACATTAAAACCACTAGCTGTTGTTGAATATAATGAAGGAAAGTGTGGTATAGATTATTCCGACTAAATGGTTTCTTATGCCACCACAATTAGAAAAGGAATCAAATGGTACAGGAAACTTGGCATTCAATTCCTTCTGGGAATTTCTGTTGTAAACGCTTTGACGGTTTACAAAATTGCAACAAGAAAAAATATAAATACTAGAATGTTTAGACAATTATTAGTTGCAAAATTATTAGGGTTGTCTGAAAATACAAAAAATCCTTGTCTTCGACGGAGTCAGCATAATATCGCCGTTCGGAAAAACGATTCCGGAAGAAGCATTAGACGCGCATGCAAACTATGTTATGCAAATAAAAGACGTCGAATGGACTAAACAAAGGCACAAATGAATTTGAAGAAAACAACTTATTGTCCAAAATGTCCCGACCAACCTCAGCTATGTATAGAATGTTTTAAAGTTTTACATTCTAAATAATTTTTTTAATAAACCATTTTCGTATTTTTATTTTATAACAATTCAACAGTTTTATTATTATGGGATATCTTTTCAAATACCTACGAGGATCCTTCGCAAGTAGTCAAATAAGCGACACCCGAATATGGGTTACGCGGCCTGACCAGAAACTTTGCTGACACCCGAATACGGGTGTCGTGGCAATCAACGTGTTAAAATAAATTGCAGAAACTATAAAATTATCAAAATATACATATACATGAATTTACTCTCTTTATAATATCATGATTCAATTCTAGTATATTTCGTTAAACATAAATAAGTATATATATAAAATTATTATTATTATATCTCTACGTTTTTACGCTAGAAATATAGTATTTTATATATTTTATTATGCTATAATTTTAATTGCTAGTATGCAAACTAAAATAACAAATATCAATATCTGCTTCCAGTAACTTTATAACTATATAACAATATCCTTATAGTATAAGATTTGCTAAGATTTACTAAGCAAAGCTTACATTTTTTACTATTTAATGAATGTTAGAGGGCATGTGTAATCTTATGCACCATTGATAACGTATGTACTTTGCAATAAATGTAAGGATAGTCACACGTTTTGTTTGGCAATTAAAATTCAAACCTTTTTTCCAGTTGCGCACTGCATTGTTCAGTAATGATGGGGGATGGGGCTGGTATGCAGGAGGTACATCATGGTTGCCATCTGTGAAAGTCTTACCGTTTAGTCAAATTCACTGTTATGATATTGATGCAAAATGATAAAATAAAATAATGTGAACGTAAATTTGAGTTTCAGCATCTCATAAGATTAATTCATATGTATAAGGTGTCAATTTTTTCTATTGATAATTGATATCAGGCTTTTATCAGCAAGTTACATAATGAAATTATGCTCGACCAAAATATACAAATGAAAAATAATTTTTTAACGCAGTTGTTACTGAGTAAGATTTCACGCAAACTATAAGTCATATTGAAAGCTAAACATAAACGTTTAATAAGATGATAATAGATTTTCTAATGTTGATATACTTACACAGAACTCCATTATTTTTAGAATTTTCTTCCCTAGACGACTGTGTTTTAGAAATTTGTACCAAGTGCGCGGGTTGTACAATTACATGCTGGAAGACACTTGTTGGGGTAGGCGGGTTTGAAGCTTCAGTAGTGGTTGTCATCACAACGCTCGTAGGTGGTGGTTGCGCTCTCTGCATATCCATATGAGAGGATGCATGTGTAGCTACTTTACTCGCCTAATGATCGTTATTTAGAATTCGTGATAAAAAAAAAAGAATTACTAGTAAAATTACTAAAGCAATACTAAAGCTACTTACTTGCAAAACGGATAATTTATCAACATGGACGGACGAAACAGCAGGTGACTGTGGAGGTTGGCATTGCGTTTGATGTAACGTTGCTGGAAGCTGACCTAAGTGATTCATTAATGCTGGTCTATATTTATCATCTTGATTGTTTATATGGCCTGCTGCAGATACATCCATACTATTTTTGATCACAAGATACTTTTTTTCGTGTTGATGTTGCATTACATATATTGGTTGATTTTGCGTTTGTGGTTGAGCATAATCAACTGGTTGTTCTAAAGGCTTATGCAAAAGAGTCAAGTTTTGTGGTGTTGGTGCAGACAGTGGCATATGAGGTGAATGAGATGGTTTCAATATTTGCGGGTTTTGTTCAGATATTTCAGAGTGACTGGAAAAGCCATTGTTTGTTGTGAGTGCATGCTGAAGAATTATGCCTTGCTGTTGTTGAGCTATAGTCGTCACAACTGATGGATGCCGCGGCGGTGGGCTTTGTTCCGACCATGACAAAGTTAAATTAGATCCAGGTATTCCACGACTCACAGGAGAGATTCTTATCACGCTTGTTCCTATACTAGCAGGGACTGGGGCAGTCGGAGCTGGTCGATTTGATCTAACCACCCGATTGGGTTCAGGTTTTATCACCTGCTGCTGATACTGAGTAAGGAAAGTAGATTGAGTAGGTGAATGTTTCCATTTTGCACCAGGCGAAATTAATGGAGTTGCATGATGAGCAGGGCTTGAAATAGGCATAAACACATTGTTTTGATTCAGTCCCAAAGGTGGTACTGGAGACTGATTGATACAAGGAGATATAGAAGACTGTCCAGTTGGCGAGGAAAAGGCTGGTGTTGCTGATCTAGAGCTTCCCAAGGAAACTATAATAATAAAATATTACGTGAATTAAGTCGATAAGTTAACAATTCAAATATCTTGTAAAATATAAAAATTTGGGAAAGTTACCTAGCATATTAGCAGCTTCAGTTTCGTCTTGATCAAATCGACCAGCAATTCTTCTATCTCCATAATTTGGAGAAGTGTCAGAATCTCTAGATGTTTCCTCACCATCCATTTTACCACTAGAAGTATTCTTAATTAATATGTAATATTATTAAATGCGATGATATTTAATTGCGGATTATTCCATGTCTTCTTACCCAGGAAAGGTATTGGTTGGACCTCTAAGACAAGAACCTTTCAAACTAAGATGACGAGAACAGTATCCCCTTCGTTGACTTTCTTTAGAACATCCCTCTTTACTACAGAGTCTGCGCCATTGTTTACCGTTGAACTTTTTTCTAACTCCACTTGGTGTAGCCACTACATCACCTTTTTTATATCTATGTGGCGTTGCCGCCTGAGATCTATCGAACAATTTAACAATTCAACGATAGATTGTTATGCTTGTTCCCTATATACTTTATTTGCAAGTAAGGAAAATCATTTAATTATCGTTATTACCTGGGCGTGGCTGCTTGAGAACGAGGAGTTATGCTGCGTTGCTCGACTAAACTACTGGTACTTCCCCGACTTTGCATGCTGCTTCTTTTACTGCTGCCTGACAATTTTGCATCTGTCAATTGAATAATTACGTTACTATTGTGTTTTCCTAGTTTTATACTCGATAATTCACGATTATGGTAAAAATGAGAAAATATGACGAATACAATATTATCGTGAAATGAAATTATGTTAACATTTATTACAACCATAACTATAATATGTAGCTTTTGAAATTTAAATGCTCATCTCTTTAATGATTGTGTATCTTCATTAACAAAATGTGCTATATCTAAATCATACAAGAGATAGAATTTTATCTAACCTGCATCCGAAGGGAATGTAATATCTTCCCTATCCAAGTCATCTTCGCTTTCTAAATCATCATACGGTCGACTTCCATTACTTAATGCTGTAGTGGCAGGATGTGCAGAGGTGGCTAGAGTCATGAGAGGGCTAGTACCAGTAGTTCTGTAATAACCACCTGTGTCGCTATGAGTTGATATATGAGATGTATGATGAGAAGTGTGATGAAGTTGCAAAATTGGCACTGCTGTTGAAGGTTCTGAAGAATTTCGATAGCCATGTTCTGCGCAAATAAAGGACGCAAAGCATTTAAATAAATGAAAGTAAAGTTTCTCGGTTAAAAGATATTCATTTACAGATGCATGTATTGCGCAGAAGTATTCCATACCAATTCCTTCGACCCTCGAAGAATCACAGTCTTCCAATCCTTCTTCTAGTTCGTCCCACCATGGGGGTTGCACTAACCGTAGATCCGCACGTTTCACAACATAACTATCACTCTGATCATCTTCCCTTGGTATTTTAACAACAAAACGCTTAGGTTTGGTTAAAATTTTGCACACTGTCCCTTTTACAAACACTTTAGCAGCATCGATATGATTGTTTGACGTTGGACACCTAATACAAACTTTCGCATCTAAAGTCACTTGGCCAACCGAAGGGCTCGCATCACCTATCACATCGTACCTCCCCGCGCCCAAAATGTCAGTGTAACGCATTAGTTTTCTTTCCCCGTCAAACTCTATGTAAATTTCTCCTTGAACAACATTACGAATAACACCTGGATAATAATATGAATCCCTTAAAGCTAACACTCTGTGGTCGCGCCACTCACTGAGATCAATAGCAACAGTAGCAGGCCGAGGACGAGAACGTAAAGATTCCTCTCGAACAGAATAATCCACTGCTGTACTTTGAGGCGGTAAAACTACCACCGAATGTGCCGAGGATACCTATTAAAGTATTCCTTGCGTTAATTCATTTCTGAAGCTTGTACTATTATTATTTGAGCAAGTATCAAACTTTAGTAAGAACTAATTATCTAATAATGTCGTGTTATATACCTGTACCTGATAGCAATCGGATTCTTGCTGCTGCGGCGATTGCCGAGTTGCTAAGGTTGCCTGCTGAACTAAACCTGATTGACCGAGTGGCATATTCGGTGCCCGTATGTTCACTATATTATTTATGGTTCTCGTTACATTGCTGGTTTTATCCATCTCCTCGAGCTCCGATGGATCAAACTTTCGTTTCTTTGGAAGTTTCTTAGCACTGATCGTTGGATCCGATGGATCCCGCTGAGGAGGCGCCGGCGGCGGGGGTGGCTGTTCCGGAGTAGATTTTTCTTCGATCAAACTGCCTCCACCACCCCCGCCTGCTCCATATTGTCCGCTTCCAAGGGGATCCCGTTTTTCGTGCATCTCAGAATGAGCAGTCAGCATTTTGACCACCTCACGCTGCTCTACGAATTAACAATACGACGTTACACAATTGACTTTCATAAGGACTTCATATAGTCATTCGTGAACGTCTAACAACTATTTTTCTAACATATAATCGGTAAAATTGGCAAAAAGGAATAAAATATAGAGAAGCACCAGAAAAAGTTAATTTCTATCATAGAAAATATCGTATACAAGAAAGCAAGTGCAGAGTTTCAGGAAATTTCCCGTCATTTCAATGTTTAAGTTAGATTTACAGCTTTTAGTTTTAAAAAAGTGTCATTTAGTAAAATATCATATATAATTATTATCTTTGTTATACTCTCCTTAACTGCATATATCTACATTCTACAAATCCTTTTTTTCTTTTTCTTTCCATAGTACGGTAATATCTAGTTTCATATTGTGATGATTTTATTGTTTGGCGGATTAATTGTTTAAACTTTAATTATCTAAACTTGCCCGTATTAAAATACAAGTTTCATTTCTCTCTCTCTCTCTCTCTCTCTCTCTTGTTCTTCTACACACCTTTTACACATTAGTGCTCGATATTTGAAACATTTGGAACGTTGAATCTTAACGAGCAGCAAGCATTTCCATCTTCGATTTCATAATACCTGAGTAGCAGTTACTTACTGTTAATCGATATGTAACTATTGCCGCGTTAAATCCCCATTTCATAACTTCCGGAGATGCATATTAATAAGAAAAAGCGCATCTAAGCAATAACAGATTTGTATTTTAAATATCACACTAGTCAGCAATTACTTGCACACTACTATGTAAATATGTGAAGTATTTGATACGAAGAGAGGACAAAAATTGCCACACATTTTTTTCTCATCGGACACGAATCAAATATATTGTATTTCGCTATACACGGCTGTATAAATTTATGAGTCATAGATTCGTTCACATACAACGTACGACAGAATAATAATTGCGTTATCTCTATATTCGTCGAACGGGAGAAATAGATTTGTAATACATTTTTGCAATCATCATTAACTTTCGTCGATTTTAATAAAAGAAACTATATACATAGATGCAAAATGAAGAAATGCATAATCCAAACGATTGAACATGTTTGTGTTATTCAAACAAATCCATGAGTCATTACACTTCGAAATGAACGGAAAAAAGGCAAAGAAGAAAGAAGATGAAGAAGAAGAAGAAGAAGAAGAGGAGGAGGAGGAGGAGGAGGATGAGAAAGAACAGGTACTCATTGATTCTTACCCACGGACGTTCATATTACGAGCACATGAATGATTCGTAATATCCACGTTTTATTTTTTAAACAAAAGAAGATGAATAAGTAAAATTTCGGCATATTTTATTATCGGAAAATGTGAAAATGTCCGATCAGAATATGGCTAATTAATTCAAATTCTACTTTTTCGAAGATCGAGTTTCTTATCTCTAACTTTCATGCTATACATTTTTAGTTCGTTTTTATGGCAGAAATGATACCTTCTTCGATAGACACCATTTACTACATAATATGATTTCCAACTTATCCTAATTCGTATGCACGAAGGCATATGCAATTAGAGCGTGGATACAAGCGCAAAGTCAGTATTCTCAAAAAGGATGCCTCGCACGTATAAATTTCACTTCCCGTTTGAGACTCAATTTACGATCTCTCGTATACTTGTGTTCGAGTTTTTTACGCACATCGAATCATGCACAAGGGTAAATATTAATATCTCCAATGGAGGCTTCACGAAATGATTTCTCTTAGGTTGGTATATATAAAAAAAGCTGCAATAGAAACGAGTTGGATTCTACTTGTTAATTTATATTTAGTCTAGTATAGTCTTGCTAGTTAGCTGATATATCGTATCAAACCTTGAAAATTGTAAATACCATAGAAAGTTATTTATCCAATGGGAAAGCGAAGTGTATAAATTAATCCTCTATAACGTCGTGTAATTTCAAACATTACATATCCATCTATCTATATATTGCAAGAATTATCTTTTACTCTTTCTACTATCCATATATTTGATTTGACCATCGCAAAATCATCACAGTTATTCGGCAATCGATTTAGATGAATGAAAAAAAGGAAATAACGAAACGTTACTACTTTGAAGGCTAAGAGACGGGTATGCAATGGAGTGAAAGCTAAAAAAGAATTGGTCAGAATAATTAGATTAGGCGAATATTAAAAGCGATCGGAAACTTTTCAGTGTATATACGCGTATACATGTAAGTATGTATCTATACTCACAGTCCGTACAGTCGAGAGGAGGCTGTGTGCTGAAATGTGGCGAGTTGAAGCTGGGAGGGTGGTGACACCGGCTGGGTGCATACCTCAGCACCCGGCTGTCGGGGACAGGATGCGTCGAGTCTGGGCTTTCTCGTCTTTGTCTATCTTGCGACAGGGTTGCTGTTCCCTCTCCCAACTCCAATTCTTCTTCCCAGCCCCAACTGCCGAGCATCCTCCTCCGAAAATTCTCTTCTTAGGCGAACACTTTTCTCTTCTTTCTTAATTCTCTTGTAACTCTAGTCAATGTCCTGAGAACAACAAAGAACGTGTTTCAAAGTGGTTACTATAGGATTCCGCGAATGTTCGGTTCTCACATCGTTTGGTTTGGAGTTTCTGCGACTATTATGTTAACCTGGTTTTCTTAAAATCGAGAAAACCACGGCAGCCTCCAAACCGAAACATTTCTGCTCTACAATGGCTTCCTCCGTTATTTTATTTCCACATTATCCTACATCGACGACGCACCTTCGACGCACCATCTGATACCTCTTATTTCCTTAATTTGAATCTTAATCCACGTTAAACAGCTACACTTATCTGCGAAATCTTTTGAATCTCGTCCTAATGACAATGCACAGCGTGGCAAATAGCTGTTCTGTCGAGTAGCATGTCGCGTAACGATAACAAGAAAGATTAACATTCAAACGATAGACCACTTAACGGTTTCTGAACAGATTATAATAGAAATCATTCTCGAATTACATACGCATTTGGATTATCGTTCACGGCGGGGAGCAATTTTCTCTTGAGTTACCGCGGGCACTCGGCCACGCGGTGTATCATCCTCGTCATCATCGTGAGGGAAAAGATAGCGTCGAAATCGACAAATCGTATCGAACATAATCGGTCCACTTGCTACGGAACCAAATAACATTCCAGTAGCGAGCGTTCGGTAGCGTGGCTCGACGCATCGAACAAGGACACGTGACGGAAAGTATACAATTTGTATAATCAGATTTTACGCACGCTGTTACAAAACGATCGCCAAGCTTATGAAACAACTGTTGATTGCGTTCTTCCAAACATTTCTTTCAAAACTTGACTCATACGTGTGCGTATGGAAAATTAACGTTAAAAAAGTTATTACGAGTATTCGAGCCGATGATGGTGTAAAAGAAACATTAAGCGTAAATAGATTGATGAAAAAAATTCAGATATCAAATATCCTGGGTGAACATAAAAAAAGGAAAGAAAGAAAGAAAGAGAAAATGTTAAATATCGATTTTAAATGTTTGGTATTTTTATCGCTGTCGTGAAAAAAGCTTTTGTATACAAATAAAATATGAAATTACGTTTGATGCGAAATGTGTTTGACTTGTATACGCGAGTGTAAAAAAATGAAGTGGAGTTTTTCATAATCGGTGATAAACGCTATTTAAAGATTTAAAAGAGAAAACGTGTGTTTTTGAATTAACTTTTTTTCGCATAAATAATCAATATTCAGTAATAAAGTTATTATCGAACCGGTATTGAAAAGGAGCGAAATTGTTCTGTTGCTGTTCGACTAACTATTTTGCACAATATTTTATTGTAATCGGTCACACGGTATGAAATAATATAATAATTGGCAATGTTTAATAATAAATCGATAAATGTAGAGAAGTAGAGTAATTTTTTTGTTTCTATTATCGACCGTATATGCGATAGACTCATTAACACGGCAATATGTAAAAAAATGTTTTGAAATAATACTTATAACGAAGAAACGAAGAAGGTATTGATTCTCGGACGTTTAACCGTTTGGAAAACCGGCGGATATTTGTGCAAACTTTATCGATACGTTAGTTCGCGCAGGACACCATGGTACACGCATTTTGAGCAAGTACGTACTAGAATGTATTCAGTCAGTCAGGGTCGGAATAAAATCACAAAGACGAAAAATGTCCAAGCTTGGAATATCACCTCGACCTTCAGGCTGACAGGGATCGTGCTAAAAAACACAGAGCGACAGAAATGTAGGTATACACAAGCCACGATTCATGTGTGCGAGCCGTAGCGAGAAGCGGAGATTGGCACGCGCGACATAACCTATTCAAGAAATGATCGCGTTTCTTTCTCAAATCGGAGAAAAACGATCGCACTTCAAGCCGACTCTCACTTCCGCAACAGTACCCAACACGAAGATTCCAGGGGTGACTAACAAGTACCTAGTAGTCAACAGATCTACTTGATCGTAGCCGCTACCGATTACGAAATACAAATTACAAATTACGAATTACAGATTATAAATTACGAATTACAAATTACAAATCACAAATTACAAATTACGTATTACGAATTACGGATTACGGGAGAAGTAGAAACGAGCATATACAAACTATTACAGTAAGAAGAAAGCACACACAAAATAGAGACGCGCACTTACGAAAGCGAAGAAACGGACGTGAGACGAGAGCTCGATAGAAAAGTTTCGATACGAGATGAGAGACAAAATCGATCTTGCGGATCGATTGGAAATCACGCGCAACGCGCAACGCACCGAGCACGGTAGTACGTCTATCCCAATCACGTCTCGGCTCTCTGCATATAAAAAAAGAACGGAGAAGAAACACGGGGAAGAAAGATGAAAAGGGTGTGACGTTGCTAGTCTGGTTTGGTGGGACGAGGATGAGACGCGTATGCGTGACGTTCTTATCTCACGTTTAAACGAGTGAGACGGTAAACACAGGGGAAACTGGAAGGAAAGAGATAGGAAAGAGAGATGTTACCACGGGGTTCTTCGCGTCCTACCACCTTCGACACTGACGAGAGAGAGCCGAGTTCGCCCCGTGGCCTGGCTTCTCGGGAGGAAAACACGCGTTCTCGTGATCGACGCCTTGTGTGTATGCAAGTACGTGTGCCTCTGTGTGTGTTGCGTGTGTGTCTGTGTGTGGTTAAGGGGAATGTAAGTACTAACCTCGCTACGCTCCCTACCACGAGGCTGACTCACGATGTGCCTGTCTTGCCTGCTCCGAAACTCTTCGCCATTGTGTCGTATCGGTTGGTCGTTTGGTCGACTCTTTCTCTCCCCCTTTCTCCCTTCCTTCACTCACGCTCTTTCTCTTTTTCTTACCGATGTTCCCTTTCCTTTACTCTACTCCTCTTGCCTCTTCTTCCCCTCCTTGCTTCCGTCTTTTTCTCTCACAACGTTATCGTAACGCTGTGGAGACGCGTTTACAGGTACGCGAGGGTGGTCAAATGTCTACATGTGTACCGGGACGAAATTCAAAACCTGTTACGTGACGCCGCTCAGAAGATAATAACGTGGCCAAGCCGAACTTGTTCGTTCGAAGATTCGAAATTCTCATCATCTATTTCCGCTTGAATCGCATTCTACCACGAGAAGAAAATCATTCTCGATCTGTTTTTCGCCGTTATTTTCGATCATTCGAATGTCGCGCAAAAACGGATCTCTCACCGTCTCAACTTTACCATGAAAAATCGACTCCGTTCGACGTTCAAACGTATCTTACTTCGCATCGATACGTTATACCATTTTAAGGATGCAAATATCGTGAAATATCGGCTGTCTGTTTCACTGAGATATGCATTCTATATTTTGGAGAAATAAAATACCGTATCCCAACTGTAGTTAAAGACGAGAATCTCTTAAAGAGGAATATTACGTTATTATCTGAAATTATCTTCGAGACAAATAGGTATCTCGAGTATTAGTGCACGTAGTATAATATCCGAAATAATGAAAGCTTGAAAAAGATGTTCAGGTTATGCAAACAGAACACTTACGGTTAGTAACGATTTGTATAATAGCGTTACACGTAAATCGGTGAATGTGTGGCACTGATATACGAGTGTATCGTCGAGATTAACTTGCTACCATCAAGGCAAAAATGAGTCATCGAGTGTGAGTAATATGATAAAAGTAGGTTTCTAATTGTTATATAGTCATACTACTACTGTAAAATAGTATACGCACACACGCGGTATGTACAAACAAAGGGAAATAATTCAACTAGTTGCGTATCTTGATGCGTCGTCGACGTTCTGACCAAGTTAAATAAATTAATAAATAATTCATAAATACAAAAAATTTACATAATCATCATGAATGAGCAACGGATAATGTGAACATTGACGAATGTGTTTAATACTTGTATATAATTGTCCACTTCTTTCGATCAAATGAAAGCAATACAAAAGGAAGAGGAAGAAAAAGAAAAACAAATAGCGACACGTAGAAAGTAAAGTCTAAAGAACTTTCAGGTATCTGCTTGGTATACTTGTTTACGTCGACATCAGCAGCGTGTCGCGTTACTAGTCATTCGATATTCTCAAAACAGGAGACTTCTTTAGCAAAGACAACCGAGGGATGAAGTCACCCCAATAGCGATCGAAAAAGCCTACCGAAAATACCGTTCTAATTGAATTAGAGTAGGGTGGACTCGATGTACGAACCAAAATACCACGTACTCAGAGAATTATATTTCTGAAGGCGATTAAATTAACAACGAAAGCTGTGATATTATGATACTTAAACTCTTTCTACTAATTCTACTAGCATTATTGAAACATTTCATGACGTAAAAATTATTTGTAATTGTATCGTTCTCATCGATGAAAAGTAGCTAAAGAAAGAAGTCTGTAAAAATGTATTGAACTTGCTCAGAAAAATGTTCGCAATGCAAACGTAATTTTAGTACGGTTAATAACAGTACATCACTTTACAAGCAATTCGTTGCATTAATTGTAAGTAAGCGTACCGATTGATATCCCTTTGAGTTGTAACAAATTTCACAATAAAAAAGGAGAGAGAGAGAGAGAGAGAGAGAGAGAAAATGGGGTAGGTTAAAACAATTGGCGTGCGACGTGAAATCCCGTGATACAATGCATGAAATCAGTATACACATTTCTGAAATGTCAGGTAGATGTTCCGTAAGACTGTGGAAATTCGAAAACTAGAGTGTGCACGAACAGACTAGATTACAACATGCCGCGCGTACTCTGCTACACGTGGAAATCCGAATGCAAGTTGTATAGGAATACCTACGCGATACGCTTGTGTATTATGCAAAAAGTACTTTGCGTAACGTCTTTATTAGCGGTCCGCTTTCCCACTGTGCAATAGTCGTAGCTTATTGTTAGAAAAAAAAAAGAAAAAAATCGTTTCCATTTGAACTTATCGCGATCATAATATTATACCATCCAGCGAGAATTAATCAATTTCTACTACACGGTCGCTCGTCCACGAGCAGCTTTCTACTCGGTGTTCCATACGCCGAGCCTGTTGCTCGATATACTTCCAACAATTGCATACGCTGCAAACGGAAGAAATATAAGTTTTTACATTCAGACAGCGCTGGTTGTTATAATATTTATAGGCGTAATAGGCACCGAAGATTAGATATACTTATTGTATTTTATAGATAAGGTTATTTAATGAGATTATGAGAGTACTTTTACGCGAAGGAAAGGGGGATTGAAACTCGAGTATATAGTGAATCGTTACAACCTGTCACGCGCATTGATATTTATATTTATGCTGGTACATTCGAAACACAACGCAATTATTATTATTCTTTGAATATGCTAACCTTACTATTTTATCTTCGACGCTGAATAAACGATGACCTATTTTACGCCAGAAAATTTACAAAAACGAACAATTACACAGTATAGTGTTATCGTAATCTTGTTTTCAATGCCGCGACTTCTGAGATTCGCGAGATTTTAGATAGCGTACCCAGTAAGTAACAAAATAAAAATTCAAACTCTAAGAAACAAGCGATACATACCATACACAATCAAACGATGTTTCTCTATTTTGGAACGATGATTAAATTAGAGAAAACCCCCAAGAAATGAAAGTAGATTTATCTAATTTTTCATTTACGTTACTCCATAATACGACTACAAGGAACAACGTCCCAGCGTTAAAGTATATCATCCACGAAAAATGTCAAACCTGCAACCAATACCTTTTTTCCCCGATATCTATTCCCGAAACGGTATACCTACTGGTGTTCAGGTGCCATTCAAGTTCAAGCAAAGTATACTAAAGGGGACTACCCCGGGCGTATTATGGCCTCGGTATTAGTTTCCTGACTTTAAAACGAAGTCTCCGGGGAGAGAGAGGGAGAGGAAGAGAGAATCGGCCATACGAATTACGCATGGAAAAGAAAACAGTGGATGATACCTCGACCATCGTCGTCAGAAGTATACCACCCGCCGATCTGCCGTTCACTCGCAAGGACCTCGAGGAGTTTTCCTTTTAACGGGCCTTAACAACTTGTAACCGATACCTGTGCCCCTTCCTCTGTCTCCTTCTTCTTTTTCTTTTCTTTTTTCCCCGTATCGTTTCTTTACTTCCCTCTATGGTGAATGGCCTGAATGAAAGGAGACAAATCGTCGCGCGAATATTGTATACGTAGCCTCTCGACCAATCTACGAGGCACCTCGCCACAATGGAACGTAAGACCAGGGGGGTTGTGGTGCTTCGACCTCGGTTAGTTCAGGCATAAATCAGATATGCGGCGGTACTACCAACGCCGTGACAGGTAGAAAGGCGATCTTCCCTGACAATTGTCCGTCTATTCGTTTTCTACGCTATTGTTACGCGCATCCCCGCCTCTCAGTCTTTTGAAACACCTGCTTTTCCAGCTAACATCATCGCTCTCGTACATCCACGGAGTGGTTTCGTTACGATTGTCTTACTAATTGCAAGTAGTAACATAGACTGCACATATGCTCGAGATAATGCGTGAGTAGAACTTTTTAAGTTGGTCCGACAACTGACCTTGGAAGTATGCGATAAAAATGCGATCGATAAGACGATTCTTAACGTACGAGTCAATAGAACGAAGCATCATCGAATTACAACGAAATTTTGTCGGATTATATATCGCACGTTACTTTAAGTATCTTCTTTTTGTTAGATATTGTGGCAGATTGCAATTGAGTAATAATTTGTTATATCATGCGATTTGGCATAATGCAACTTGCTATAGCTACACGATAGTAATTGATCAACTAGGGTATATAGTAATTAGTTTAATAATGACAGTAATAGCAAAATTAATTTTTATTCGTTTAAAGAAACGGCGTATCTCTTAATAGAGAATAGTAAGAAAACAATAGTAAGAAAGATTTATTTTATTATTTATTTTCTCCTTTATACACGATTATTATTATTACACGCAATGTTTTAGACAAGATAGTGCACCATATTAGTCGATAAGTAGATTAAATACTCTTTAAGTATTTTAGTTCTAATCGAAGTTTGCTTTTAAAAGTGTCGTGCATCTCTCTCTTTCTCTCTCTCTTTCTTCCTTTAAATTACCTTAATATTCGTAGCTCCTTCTCTAGAATCTAAAATTCGGTTGCAATAAACTAAATTTTACCGTAAAGAGAACTTTCATCGTCGTTGATATTACAACGTAATCTTAATGTCGTTAGGAGAACAACTATTCATGTGTGTATTGATCGAAATCGGTATCGTACTGTCACTGAACGATATCGTACAGATGACATCAATTACTAAATTTAAGCCTTTATCGAGAAGCTTACGTTCGAGCATCATAAAAGTTTTACGAAACCTTGATCACGTATGACATAAAAGTGAGCTACTACGTCCAGTGATTTGTCATATGATTATAATGTAAGTGATATGTAATGTAAGTACGTCATCGATTGCATTATATTAATGTCTAACATGAAAAAATAAAGAATGTGACTTCACATGTGTCGAATGTACCTATACATTATGTACATTGTTTTATAAAATTGTATCTACAGACTGATAAGAAAAAAGGGTTTATAACCTCTAGAACAGATAGTAGCCGTGAAATGATGAAAAAAAATCCGAATAAACATGTGGTCGAAAAATTAATATTTTCAATGTTATAAACGATTATTCGTTTATATCATTAAGCGGTTAAAACGATCGACTTTCTCGCTTCGGGAACAAGCATGCCATATGGAAATAACGCATTACCTTATCGATCCTTCTTTTCCTGGTTACAGCAACTTCTCTAACATTCCCTCCTTCCATTTCCACAACCGCTTCATCACACTCTTCTATTAGAAAATTATGTATTCTTTCAAAAAATCCTACACGTGTTTCAACTGTTCACGTATATCGTATATATATACGACGTATTTCGTCTATGTTTGTTGATCGTTCAAGAGTACGTTATAGAAAACAAGTCAGTCGCCTTAACCGAAACGAGAAATTGTTTCTAACTTTGAGAATATTAATTTTTCAACCTCGTGCTTTTTCGGACTTTTTCCATCGTTTGGCGAGTATTATCTACCTAGAATATCTACCCTGTATATCTAAATTCATTTATTTACTTCTATACAATATATAAATACGAATTTATTTCAATCAGACGTAATGTCCTCTTTATATTCGTTCGATTAAACTTTAAAATTGATTCGTTTTTATTAATCAGCTTGACTCCTGTAATTGTACAAGCTTTTTGTGAAAGAACAAACCGGTTAACAAGTTAATACGATGCGTGATCATCAGCAGCATAGTCGCAGCAGAATAATCTAAAAGACCGAAGGTTAATCACGGCTAATGAACAGCGGCAGACAATAATATTTTTACTTGATTATTGTTTGCAAAATGAAGATTTAACGGGAAGTAATCCATTCGAATCACGTCGTTTCCTGTGTTACACCCGCCAACATCGTAACCATTATAGGTGATGCGATATATGTATTATGCGCAATGTACGATAAGTTAGAAGCGCAAAAAATTCCTCTTTCTCTTCTGATAAAGACGCAAAACCGTTCTATCAAGGTAAAAGGAAGAAGATAGCAGAATCTCGTGACATCAAAAATAACGATACATCGATCGTACGGTAGATCGTATCGGAATAAATCGTGGTGATTAATCGTCTTAAGTAAAGTAACTGTTAAATATCGATCAACTTAATTATTTCTTTTACTTCGCGCTTGTTTCTCCACATATGATAAATAGCGAGACGTAACGTATCATCTTCTATATTTACAGAGGAATACGCCATATTTGGTACAGCGAAAGAGACGACAACGAACGTACTTTCGGGCAGCCTGAGCCTACACACGAGTATGCCGCGACTTCCGTTCTGCTTTAAAGATAATAGTATCGGTGGAATGTACAGCTACTTGGAAAATGCAAACACCACTTCTGCAACCGAGTCGATTGCATTTGAGGATTCTGATGTTTCGACGTAGTAACAATCTAGTAACGATTACGAGTAACTACGATTATGAGATACTATAATAGCGTGAAATTGTAGAAGCTATCTATGCAATAGAAATCTGTATCGTAGTTATATCGTGTAGCTTGCCGATTCGCTAATATTATTATGTAGTTATTAAATTATTGCAAGAGATAGTTCCCAGTGTGAAATTGTTCAGTAACAAATATCATTTTTTTCAATTTTCACGTATTCTCGATAAAATAACTTTTCGATCAAACAGCATCTACACTTGTACTTTCAGTGTAATTTCTACTTCTTTCTTCAAGTAGGTACCAACATCATAAGAATTCGCAGGAAACAGAAAAATTCATACAAATGATGTACGGAAAATTTTACTGAATTAGTTAACCGATTACTTCGTTATATTTGTATTAACACTGATAACGTATTTTTCTAATATAAAGGATATAATATTTATGGTTAATATGTACGTTAAAAATATAAGAATTATTGGGAATAACTATTAAAAATTTGGTTCAACTATATCGAACACAAACCGAGTCAGTAAAATATTAATAAAATCGATCAAAAATATGACCCGCTGAGCGTGGCGGCTCAACTGGAGACAGACGCGAACAGCGCAAGGAATTGAATCCGCGCAGTGAAAATGAATCGACGTTGATCATCTCAGCAACTAATGGTCGAAATGAGAGGTTCTTTTAAGTTTGGGATATGGAGCATTGGAATATTAAAAAATTCACAAACATAATTTCAAAATTGATTTCCAAATCAATATTTTTATCTGTTTACATTTAATTTTTTACTTTTGTCGTTGATTTATTGTTAATCATAATCATTAGCATTGCCTTTGTATATTTTTATAACGAACATTAAGAAAAATGGAATTGTTGGTTTATTATTAAATAATTAAAAACTTTTAATAATGGTCGTTATAATTATGCATTAATTTTTATCTATATTATTGAATTCTAACAATTTTTACATTTTTAGCATAGATATTAACCATAAACGTTATATTCTTCATATTGTAAACGTGTCAGGATTAATAGACTTATAAAAAGTAAAACGATGTGCAGTTTTTGGTGCCATTTTTTAATAGCTTACAATTAAAAAATTGATTAGCTTCCAGTTGTACGTGAAAGACTAACTCTTGGAGAATGGAGAAAGCCCGCGCCAATTGCGAAAAGTATTTCAATTGTTAAATAGCTTACACTAGTAAACATTTGGGGATGAAATCTTGCAAACTTTTCGAAAATGACGAAAACTAGACTTTTGCTCGAATAATTGGACAATTAGAAACAGCGCGATTTTGGCCGGTGTTTATTTATTTACGGCACAACGGATTAACCAATCTTAACGTGTGACGTCTCATTTGATAGATATTCTGAACATGTACAATTTTTATTCGAAACCTTCTGTGATCCGACTATTAGGTTCGTTTTTATATACAGAAAACCTGTTCTCAACAACTTTGAAGATCGTTTACCAAGTCCGTGCAAGAAATCTCGAGTGGCAAACGTAATAGGATTTTTGTTCCTGAACATGATTTCTGTGAGTTCACGCAAGAAAATTTCACATACCATTTAATGTTGCGTAAAAGACTAGTTTGACTGGACTATCTATATACAAGGGCATTGAAAATTACGCGATGAGGAGTAAATAATAGGAAAAAAAATATCGAACTAGCACATCGGATGCGTCATCCACGTGCCTTTGTATGTGCATTTTATAAAATCTCATGTTAATACCGCGCACAAAAATATCGCAGCGAGAAGAAAAATAAATAAATAAATAAATAAATAAAGGAAGAGACGTAAAACGTGCATTAAGTGACATGTAAAAGCTTTTTAACAAGGTATCGATAAATTTCCGGACTCGTAACAGCACGACATTACCCCTTAATGTTTCATCGGTGTACGTGTGCCCACTCACGAAAACAAATTTGTGTCTTTGTCAGGTAAGAAGCCCATGTATTATACACGTGTAAACATAAACTATTCCACATCACATTATGTCATACCAGATCCTGCCTCGACCCAGTACAAGAACACGGAATCTAATTGTAAGTATCAGGGAGATAGAGTTTCCTTCTCTCTCTCTCTCTTTCTCTCTCTCTCTCTCCCCTCTACCAAGATATTATAGACGCTTACATAATTCGATCGTAAATTCTATGATTGGAACGTAAAGATTGGTTTATATTATCCGTTCCGACACGGAGCAGTAGTGGGGCACGGTTCTATTCAGATACTGTTGTATACGATCAATCGCAATCTCTATATCCGACGTTTTATTTGCTCGTAATAATATAAATCAAATCGATTGCAATTTCTCACTTCGTTTTGGAAATTCGGATCAAATAATTGTAATAAAGGAAGGCAGATTGTACTTGTAATCGCGGGTCGCGCAGATCAAACGTAATTACGACAACATCTTTATACGTGTATAGATATTGCAGATTGGTAAAAAGCGATAAGGATAAATAGAGGAAACTGTTCCAAGCAAAAACTGCTATAGGCAATTCTTCATTGCGAGTAAGATTCTCTTCGATTTCATCTCTTCGATCGAAATATCCCGGAACAGATTCATATATGCAAGACAAATACGTCCGTCTTTAATTCAACGTACAAATTTCTATTGAAAATTATTGTTAAAAAATTGCTAGGCCGCGGCAAAGATAAAAGTGGGTCACAGTGACGACGAAACATAATGCGATTTTCAGCTAAATGAAATCGATTGTGTTTTACTCGTTGGTTAGTGGACACTCGCTGTGTATGTTCTTTTCATTAACACAGAACGATAAAGATATCTGAACTATAAATCGATTTGTAGTTTCGTCTCCCCTCCGGTTAGTACTTCAAAAATTCAAGTGGTACTCATTTAACTAAAATCAATATCCACGGCTTAGGTGAGTAAAAATACGCTAAGCCGATAACGATTACTTCGTGCCCGAGTGTTCAGTCACCTGCATTAATCTAATTACGAATGTCCCGCGCTATTCGTGTCTCTAAATATATCTATATATGTATATGCAGGCATTTACCATTTCGTTGGTCGTACCATTGCCACCATAGTATATTGCGTCGAGCACGCGAGGAATGAATTTTAATACCATCGACGTTTCCATCTCGCCCAATGGTGATAGTGCCTCATCATCAGGACTCGCACCCACGGATTACCACCAGTTTACCAGTTACCGGTTATCGGTTACCGGGAACCAAGGAAAAGTTCCATTAAAATTTACCTATCGAGTAAATCGGATAGTTTATCGTAGATTGATTCGAACCGATGCAACAAATGTGCAAATGCAAAGGTATGTACGAGATATGTGAAATTACTCGTACGAGTAACAGTACTTATGGTAATATCGTAGAAATTAAGACAAACTTAGTTCAGCAAAATTTAGCTGAAAAAGATGCAAACTGTGTAATAGCGATGGACACAGCACGTAATAAGATGTTGCTCTTGACATCGTGTTTTATCTACACGATTTGTACAAAGCGAAATATACATTTGTGAAAGAAACTGTAAACGCAGCAAATGAAATTCGAATTCTTCCCACTCCTGATTCTTTTCCAATTTTCCTTTCAATCGTTTCCTACTATTCCAAGCGTCTTATTTGAAATATACTTTAGAAGGCAGTTAGGTGACAGGAGCTAATTTAAACAATCCTTCTTATTAATTATACCGAATATGTGATATTGCTGTTGTAAATAAAAAAAAAATCTTGTGAAGTATAATACATATTTAAACTGGCACTTTCAAAATGTCGAGTGTGTCTCGACATAAGAGAGTACCTGTGAATAAAATCAATGCTGAGTCACTCGACAAAGGAGTTCAAAGGGTTAATGGATAATTACTTTTTTTTTCGTTCCCTTTCTTGCTGTGCAATCTATCGAGTGAAGATATTAGGGACCAACTTTGACATACGGTATGTGGCGCTAAACATGTACAAGGTCCAATGGCGTGTGACAAAGCGATGCAAATTTATATATTAATTTGTTGTTTTAACTCAACCTAGTTGCTACATGTAAGAAGCGATGTTTACGTAGTGTGTATTCTTCATTAGGAAGATATATCAGGTTCGTTGTTGGACAGTTTGTACTTTAGGCATCAAGCCTTTTGTGATAGAATTTTCTAACGCGTGCTGTTTTTCCTCAACCTGGTAATATTCCAATTTCTTTGTCGATTTATGCCTTATTGGTATATATCAATCCATGTTTAGGATTTGTCGTAGTATTTTCTTCTGCCGTATTCCAATAATCTTTAAATTTACATACACACACACACACACATAGGATGCAACCACGTGTCATTATTATCAAAATCTTTTTGCGTAATAATAATTTGTTCGTAGTATTAAGTTGTGATTTTTCGCCGATGAGCCAGCACAGATTCTGTACTTTTCGTTCAATCGTTGCGATATTACCGTGCCGTTTAAACTTTAAACTTGAGTGCAGTACGTTTCCTCGTGGAACACCAAAAACGTATTAGACGCAGATCGCTCAAATACGATTTAAAAAGGAAATAACACGAATAGGGAAGTTACTCTTTAATTTTAATTCACAGATTCGTGTGCCACATACATCATTCAGATTTTCTATGATTTTTTCGAA
Source organism: Bombus flavifrons (assembly GCF_040668555.2). Lineage (NCBI taxonomy): Eukaryota > Metazoa > Arthropoda > Insecta > Hymenoptera > Apidae > Bombus > Bombus flavifrons. Next base: position 4,883,341 of record NC_138447.1, read on the forward strand.
TATTCTGCGAATTCTTTCGATATTCGCATGTTTATACTCGATTACGTGATACGCTTTTTACCTATTATATTGTTTTGACAGGACGCTTTGTTCAAATGTAAATCGAAGTCGAGAAAATACTAACGCGATTTGGATATCGTGTAAAACACGATTTCGTGCGTTTGTAACTTTCGCGTGTTTCTTCTAACACATGTATAAAGCAAGACAGGTATATAACGTACTAATATTAACGAACATCTCACATAAGAGTTCTCGAATATGTATCTTCCTATCTATCTGTAGGTTTGTTCCTTTTTGGAAAACGGAAAACTTTTTAAAGCTAACAACAACGAGCCAAGAAGGAATCAACTGTTTTTCTTTGTGAGAAAGAAAAGGTAGAGACTGTATGGTACAGTGAAGCCAGAATGGCGACTGGGGGGTTCACCAGCGCACCACAATAGAGTTACACGCGAGAAAGCATCCTCTTCCTTCCATAAAGAGATTGACTAACACATACAGCATATAAAGTCGGTACGAACCACTCTGATATGACGTCACATTTTCTGCGAGAGCCAGTACACATGGAATGCTATGTATGGAACATTAAATTGCATCGTATGTGAACACAACCAGCGATGCTTTGTATACCCGGACAGACCAGTGGCGTAAGTCGAAACCGTCGATCGGAAAGATACGTGTCATTGAAATTCAAATAATCTCGAATATTATTGTTGCAATCGCTTTTGTTCCGCTTGTCCGCTAACACGCTGCTTAGTTCCGTTGTATACTCGAATCGATTAAAGAACGCTCTAGTTAGCCATATTTCGGTCCGAAACTTTTTCTTTCCTTGCGCTAGTGCTCTCGTTGCAATTCAATAACATCGAATATTTCGGACTCGATGAAGGCAACATGAAAAACATGGTCCGATTCAACTTTGAAATTATATGTTCGAATTGTACTTTCCGTTATATTTCTATATCGATAGAATTATTTTATCGAATCGGTGAAGAAACCAGAGCTGTTAGATGCTTGCATTAACTACTCTATATTTTTTCTTGTAAGATATATCAGAGTAAAATTGGGTTGTTCTTAGGGTGTCATAATTTGTGTGATAAATTAAGTTTCAAAGCTAAATAAACTGCCTGGAAAATCGATATTGCATGTAAAAACACTTTAGGGTAAAATATTCGCAATCTATTTTAAATTATAGCAACGAATATTTTAAGAAGCAGTTGTATCGTTTATTACATATATAAAGTGGAAAAAATGATAAGTAGCGGACAAATATAAGCATTGTTTACTACTTTAGGAAAAATATGGCCTACTTTCACGTTAAATATCAAGAGGTATCTCCTCTAACCACTTAGCCGCAGAGATTCTTATACGGTAAACGATTAGTCGCCACAAATACATATATATATGTGTGTGTTATATAAATACATATATATATTATATATATATCGACGCAACCAAATTGCAAGGTAGGTGCCATTTGAACACAAGCGAATTAAAATCCATACAAATCCAATTAGCGCCGCAAAGGGTTAAACTACTCCAATTACTCCAAGCAATTTCGCCTATCGAATCAATTCAAAACACTGAAACATAGTATACTACACTTGATAGGAAGAACAAAGATGCAACTTGTTCTTTCCGACTATTGAAATATAATCTAACCGTCTATCGCGAACAATGTCCCAAAGACAAACAGAAGTAGAAATGCTATGTCGCGATGTGTGGTGGTCGTCGGCGGCGGTGGCGGCGGCTCTGTTACGTGTCGAATGCGATGCATGCAACCAAGAGGACGCGTGCATAGTACGTAGTGAAATAAAAGCGCGTGCGAGCCGACCACGATTGTTTAAAGCTTATTGTTAGAGGGCAGGTTCTTTCTCGAGTGCAGTTCAATATTTATTAGGAAGTCGCTAGAGGTCGCAAAGTTAAACTACAAAGGCAACAGGGTCAGCATCGGGTCGCCGTAGCCAAAAGGAAACAACGCGAGGCGACACGACGAGCCGTGATAAAAGGAATTCGACACAAGTCGAGGTTAGCCTTATCGATATTGCTTGAAAATATAAAACGACGCTGCGCGAGAAGAAAAGTCATTAACACGACGCTCCGGCGCAAGAAACGCAATGATAAGGTATCGCGAGGTTTCATCAACGGGGCAACCGGCTAAGAAATCCTAGCAATAGCGAGCGCGCGCACGCGCATGCATGCTGCTGCATCGAATTAACTAACATATAGGTGTGAATAGAGAGCGGGGGAAAACAAATACGTACGCGCGTAGCAAGTGGGCAAGTTTAGAAGTGTATGTAGCGTATTATACGCGATAACCACGCTATTAATACAATATGTTAAAAGCTTTTTGTATGCCATCGCGTTCATTGTTACTGTATCGTGCTACATGTATACTACCGCGATATTTGAATATATCAATGAGTAACCTCGGAAACGGGAGTTTCGTCGAAAGAAATTATTCTATTCGTTTAAAAGAAAATGTATACACTCTTATATCGATGAATCTGATTGTGGTTTAGATTGTTGATGCTGGAACAGATTCATAGAATCCGGAATAATAATGATTATGATTTAGAAATGTCAATAATAAAGTTTGCTAACTAATTGAAATAGTTTACCTCTGTTTTATCATACGTCCTTTCCAAGTAACTTTAGCTATCTAAATAAATTGTAGATTTGAAAGTTCGTTTGATAAACTACAGTTCCTTAAACTCCAATAGCAAAGATCGTGATATTATTATTGTCTAAGGTAGTTTAATAAATGTTAAAGACATCTTTATTATCTTTATACGATACCTTACTACGTATGCCGCTTAGTACGCTACAAAAGGGATTAGAAATACGATCATGAAGATTGTTCTCAAGAGATAGATATTCTAGGAAAGATTATTAAAGGATCGTCGGACACATTAAATAAAAAGTTAAATTAGAGTAACATGTTTCCTTTGTTTCTGTTATTAACGAATAACGTCTCTCTAAAAACGGTGTGATCGAAAGCACATCTTATATGCAAAAATTCGTTGTGAAATTGAAAATAATAAAGAAATGAATTCGAAACAAGCGTATACGTAATTTTATTAAAAAGAAATCGATGTCTGCTATATTTATGGGTAAGAAGTTCGGGAAGAGTCGAATTCTATTGAAATGCTTTGTTCGTCACACCAAATATCTAATGTTGATTTTTTCCAGTAATCTAAATAGTAAGGATATTAAAGATATATACAAACACATACACATACACACACATATTACATACGATATATGTTATCTGCATTAAAAGTCTGAAAAATTATTCCTGTTTCGTAGATACATATTTGGCGAGATGTCATCCTGTATTTGTATCGATGTTGGTATTATATATTTGCTGATACTTGGATTAATTTCATAGGTTAAAGCAAAATCTTGGCTAAAAAATTGTTCGAACATAAGCTAAGTTTCGTTTATAGAAGAAAAATAACGATAATAATTTTTCGGAATTGAATGGGAAGAATTAATCAATCACAGGAAATAATACGTTGAAAGAGAGAGAAAGAGAGAGAATTTTGCATTTTATTAAAAATCAAGAAATTTCGTGTTCCCGGATTAATTTCACGAATAGCTGGCATTTTTGTTTAGCGGCTAGTGTAATGACGAACGATGAGCGTCGTATTAACAGAACGCACTGGTGAAACGCAAGTTATAACGATCTTTGATCTTATTAATTATTAATCTCTCCCATTATATAAGTACCATGATTATTCAGACTAATTGAATAATTGATTACAGATATTTAGGATTTACAACCCGGAAGGAATAACAGATATTTCGTGCATTTATCATCGACCGATAACTCTGAAACCGATAAGGACTCTCCTTCTCCTATACCACGAACGTAGAACGTCCTCTCCTTTCGACTGATATTATTTGCAAAAATAATCACGAACTTTTGCATTCCGACTATAGCTAGAAGAATGCGGCAGTTTGACGCGATACAACACGACGCAACCATGTAAATGATCTATCAAAATACGAAGTTCGAGAAACAGATGTTTTACATAGATGCCGTCGCAAGAAAAAATTTAGATAACGTAAGAAATATAAATGTGTATATCGACAGTTGGCTTGAAAAATCATTAACACATTAGCCACAGTGTTATCGTGACCTACGCAACAGAGATACCGATTTTTCCCGCAACATACATCGCGAGGCATATTTTTTACATATCTTTTTCTTTCGGAATAATACGAAGTGTACAAGTTTCTTGTGAATCCTTTCGTCCAACATTTTCGCGCCTGTTGCTATTGTTTACGATAATCGAATATCGAATGTCGACGAATTGCGATGAAGTAAGCTAAGCGTGAAATAGATGAATTTATTGATTTTAACACTAATCTTACTAGGTCCGGTCAATTGACCGGTTTCAAAAATTAATTTAAAATTGTACGTTCATTGTTATTTCTCTTCTTCATCTAACTTTATGCGAATTCTTATATTATCTGACCTAATCAGTTTCTCAATTTTTTTAATATAAGAATTTACAAATAGATGAACAAGAGAAATAACAACGAATGTACAATTTTATATTAAATTTTGAAACTGGTCATTTGACCGGACCTAGTAAAGTTAATGTTAATATCTATTGAAATGCTTCTTTATCTGCGTAAACAAATACGATTATCGAATAGTAAAAGAGTTTCCCTTTTTCATGTCCAGTATTCGAAATTTACTTTTGTTTCACATTTATATCTTATTCCGCGTAAAATCCAGTAAAATCCAAAAATGCCTCTTTATTGCTAACCGCGATTAGAGTATATATTCCTAACAGGTACGTTACAAATAATCAATTCAATTTTTTGTCAACGTTATTACGTTAAAAATAATGTAGTAACGGTATTATGATTATAATTATAAAGGTTTGTAAATTTGCATTTAACCGTATCATGAATTTCTATTTACATAGATCCTTTTTAATTACATTTATATTTTCTAGGATCCTCCTGCTTTACTTTCCTTATTTGATTTATACAATCTGTCAGTCTCTAAATATTCAAAAAAAAAAAAAACCAAGTAGGATAAGTTCCCTAATTGCAATGTTTTGCAATTGTTGTACTCGTATGAAGGACAAAACTATGCTTCGCTTGCTTCTATTTTAACATTTGCAAAGAGATATAACAAAAGTATGCAATACGCACGTTTAATAGTCTCGTTCCAATCCGTGACTATCGAACTCAAACAAATGATAAACCCGACACGCGTAAATACTTATGTAGAAACAAGAAAAACAGTGTGATCATATTAAAATCCAATCAAAATCAATCGTTCACTGTCGTAAGTCAATTGATTTGTAAAAATGTCGCAACGCGATTACAATCTGTTATTACAAAGTAAAAAATAACTGTGCCACGAACTTTCACAAATAATGCATATATCGTGGAAAGTCGCACGTAACTGTATAAAAAAAGAAAAAGAAAGAAAAGAAAAGAGGAGAATCGAAACGACTAAGAGTTTCCGAACATTCGCAAAAACCGCGTTGAATTTCTGAAGAATGTTACGGAAGAATAAACCCGGTACACGTGTGTATTGTTGTAATCTTATCAGCGATTATACAAATCAACTTTGAACTTTCGAACGACAAATACAAGTATCCTTCGAATTAGTACGGATAGAATAGCATCAACGATCTAGCGATAGAGTAACATCATCTCTAACGGATTTCTTTAAAAATTGATCGTCGCCTCGTTATTCGATAAAACAAACATTATCGACGAAAGATTTGCGTATGCCAGCATTCTCTAGTATCTTTTTACTTTTTAAGCGAAGAGTAAAGAATTTTTTTTTCGTTACGATATAAATAACATAGGAGTAAAATAAATGTAAAATGACAATAGAATAATGTTTTACCATAAAAGTTGCATTGTTAGGCTGATTCAATGATATTGCTAATTCCTGATACTTTCTAAATAGATGATCTTCCTTTTTTAGGGACTTTGATATTCGTAGCTATACGTGTACTCCTTAAAACATTATTATATAAATTTATATGAATTTTCATTTGTACAAAATGCGCTAGAACATATATAAAAAAAGAATACATTATTTATGTATCTGTTCCAGCTAAATTGTCCTTAGAAACTACCTAAAAATCGTCGTTTCTTTATAATTCTATAATTCATATGCAATGAAAATGATGATTAGTCATGTTTTAGGTAATCCAAATTCTCGAGCTGTTAGCGTTAAATAATCCTTTCGAAACTGGTACAGCGATACATTCCAAGATGTATTTGACAAAGATTGCCGGTAGTTGTCATTTTTCTTGTATTGTCGTTGAGACATTCTATCGGGATATTTGCCATCGATGGTTTTGGGCAATCGTTTTAAAAATTACATTTAAGCCAGTTTTTTTTCAAATTTGTCCGTTATAGGCGTTTACAATAAAGTGGTTAGATACAATGATATAATACTTAAAAATGGTAGTATACTATTATCTTAATTCATTGGTTATTAAAAAATATATATATAAAGAGATAATCCTAGTGCTCGGAAACGTATGTATGTTTGTCGCTAGCGTATGTAGTAGCTCGAGCAAATATCGGGACAGTATCGTTAACGAACGCGGCCAGTCTATCGTAATACACTTTCCTTTTAACGCTTACGATACGCGGAGCCAGCCAATTAACGTCTAATTCCAACAACTCTATTCAAGATATAAATGCATAACCGAACAGCGTAACTCTAGCTAACGCCTCTGACATGTTATTTCACTTAAACGAAACACGAGTAATTACAACATTGAAAAACGAAATCGACCACGGGACTGATATTTCTCGAAAGCGCGAAGCTAGCTAAGTTAACCGGTCAAAATTATTTACATTAAGTGGAAAAAGTGCTTTTGTAACAACCTCGACGCGGTATTTGCCAAAGATATCAGTTAACTCGATCTTCGGTTCGTTGTAGTAACGAACGATAAATAATATTTACAGATAACGTTGTAAACAGAAAAGTTCATAAGAATAAATTAAATAGAGAAATTACGTGCTAGTGAAAAAGATAGGAATTGACCTTCTCGATTCGTCGTAAGAAGAAGAAAAAGCATCAGTGCATTTTTCCAATATGTATACCATTGTATGAACCATTCTATGGCAATGGTTCTTCATTTCGGTCATAGAGTATCGATAAACGTTATTTTTGGCGAACATTAAAGAAGACACTAATATAGAAATTGACAGACAAAAGACTTCGATAATGTGTAAAGTGGGATAGAGGTTACACGGAAAAGATGCACTGTACAAAAGTCGACGTACTACAGTGAATCTCTATGGTGAACTGGCATAACATTTCACCGTTGAAAAATACATATATATATATATATATATATATATATATATATATATATATATATAGCATGTCACACGATACCAACAGTTACATCTTGTCTCGTAGATATAAATTGGAAATGGATAAAATTGCATGACACTTACTAGACACCATTAAGAATTACAGCGAATTGATAATCCTTTGCTGCTGGTTTCATTTAGTGCACTTTTCCTTAATTATTATTCCAAATCGAGAAAATTACTTTCCATTCAGCTAATTCCGCCGCAGCATGATCAACCATACCGCGCAAATCCGATATACATATTACGTTCGAACACTATTCGTAACTATTGTCTGGTTTCTGGAAATGCATTCAACAATAGCACAAACACTTTGAGGGAAAAGCGAGTGAACATAATAAAGTAACAGAAAGTCGTGTGCATGTACATATGTATGTGACGTATATATGTATATTTATATATATACAAAGCGACTGATCAAATTTATGGAAAACCTTGTACGCGTAACGGATCGCGAAAGGTTATGGAAGCACAGAGCCTAGGACACGAATCGAGGCCCAGCGAAAATAAGAGGTCCGCAAAATCTGTTGTGATACACGAAAATATAAAAGTCGCGTGTCGAACTAGAGACACAAAACTAACAGGCAAACTGGTAAGAGAAGAGCAAAGCACAAATAATACGTAAGAAACATGAGGAGAGATCGTGAGATCGGGTTTTATATGGTGTACACTAGGCGCACGATTCTTAGTAAAAATCGCACTGAATTCGCGAAATTCACGTACCACGTCTACTAGCTCCATCTTGACTCGTGAGTTAAGCCGGACGCGCACGTTCTTTCTGTTCGTCGTCCTCTTGGTCGTCGTCGTTGAAGTCGTCGTAGGCGTCGTAGTAGTCGTAGTAGTCGGAATCGTAATTCGTAATCGTCGTCTTCGTCGTTGTCGTCCTGGTCAGCGTCTTCTGGTCGTCTCACACGATACACTATCGCGCACACGCCGCTATTACTCACTAACACAATAAATCCATTGTGAGAGAGAATTCCTGGCGGCACATTCCGCGTGTACGTAAGTACGAGGGTGTACGGCGGACTTCGGCGCGCGGCTCTCTCGGCTCGACTCGAGGCGACTCGAGCCGAGTCGCTTGCTCGTTCGCGGATGTCGTCACGAACCGAGGGGAGAGGAGAGGCAGAAGAAGAGAAAGACGTGGGGAGAGAGGTGGGAGAAAGGGAGCCGATACGAAAGAGGAAACCTGGTGGGGCAGCAGAGTGAATGCAAGCAAGAGACAGAGAAACTATGAGAAAAAGCAGAAAAAAGGAAGAGAGAGAGAAATAGAGAGCAAGAGAGAAACGGAAGAAAGGGGAAGAGAGTTAAAGAGAGAGAAAGAGAGTGTGTGTATGTGTTTATTAGAAAGAGAGAGAGAGAGAGAGAGAGAGAGAGGATTAAAGGAGTGATTGAGGAAAGGTGAGGGAGAAGAGGCAACTACGAGTCGTGTATGGTCGTCGTATAAATAGACGAGAGACGATATAGGCATCGTATAGTAAGACTCCTAGGGCAGGTAGTGGATGCTCGTGACAGCGATGGAACTACCTCACTTACTTCCACCAAGAGCATGGAGAGTCACTGACACACAATGCAAGAGGTCCGCGCACGTGTATGTATATACAGTGGAGCGAGCGCGCGCGCGCGCACTCATACACACACACACATATATATTCCGTACGCAACTATGTTCCCAGAAGGAAGCTCACAAGCGGGCGCGAGCGAGCAAACGAATAGCACGCACACAAAAAGATATTCTCGCGGAGCGACTTTACACACGCGCGCGTAGCAACACACGTATATACACCAGGGCTATGAATGCCATCGTCGCCGTCGCCGTGCGTCGCCGTCGTCGTCATCGTCGTGGTCTCGAGACTGCCACTCCACCGTGTCACCTAGGTATGTGCCGTGAGTATCGACGATCAACGTAAGGATCGACTCGAATTCCCGGGAAGCATCGGCGCGCCGCGTCGCTACGTGCCGGGCTTCTACCGCCCTTGCCGTTGCTGTAATTTTCGTCGTTGGCTCTTTCGAGTGAATACGCGTGCACTCGCATCACGGAAATCCGTCACAGTAGACCGAACGACCAACCGAGAGGAGATGGTGACTACAAAACCACGACACGGTCATGACGTCGTCATCGATGCATGCTCTATGATATATTCTTATTTACCATAGTTTGAAGAAACGCGAATCACAGTACCACCGAATTATTGACATCTTCCCCGTCAAGTATACGTGTTTCGTCCTCGATTTTCTCTTTCTTTTTCACTCGAATTACATACACGCGATCCCTCTCTCTTTCTTTTTGCCTCGCTCTTTTTCATCACATGCACACGTATGGGCTCAGGCTCGGTTGCTCAACTGAACTGCCTGCGACTTGTCGAGCCATATAACCAACCGGGCATCACGCACACACTCAATTACTATACTACTACCATTACTACTATTACCACCACCGCCACCGTTACCGCTACCACTGCTACTACTACCTTCTTCTCCTCGTTCTCCACCACACCGCCTTTACTTCATATCTTGTCGACCGCGTATAGACGTATACACGCGCATGGTCGCGTACACACCACCGAACCGTTCGAACGAGCCAGAACGGCGCGCGCGCACATTCACTGACAGCCGCTACTTCACTCACACACTCGGAATCCGCTACTTCACGGATTCTGACTGGCTTGCTCGCACACCAACGCGAGCCTGCTGTACGAAACGGTCTCTCACAGAGGCACACACCAGCCTCGTGTACGTGTAGGAGCCTCTAACCCGGAGCACACACCTACGCACACCAGCGAGCGCGCTACACCGCCGACGCGACGGTCTGTAGCCTCAGGACCGTCGTCACGCTCCCCGCGGACCCGTAGGTTCACGTTCCTATTACCTCTTCCTTCGTTTCAAGGAATTTCTCCATGTGTCTGTTCGTTTGTTTTAAAGAACGGTGCATTATGTTTTCGAATTTACTTTAATGCAACGTCGGTAAGATTTCGTTTCGTTTCGCTTTCTGGTCATCGCCTTAACGTTTTACTTCTGTAACCACCATTTTCACGTACTCCTCTAAATATACGACAAACACTTTCAGCCATAAATGGCCACGAAAGCTTTTTTTCTCTCTCTTACCTTTTATATCTTTATCCGAAAGATTTAACGAAGACACACGACCTAACAAAACTAGAAGTTAATGAGCAAATAATATAAAAAAATAATAAGCAAATGATGGTAATTACGAATTAAAGTAATGTGATTAAAATAATTACGATACATTTATATATATATGTATATATAAAAATTTTATAAACAAATGCTCGATATATAATTACCGTAAATTTCTTGGATGGAAAATAAATATACTATCCGGACTTCTCTAATAAAGAGATAAAATATTCTATTCTTGGTGCCCTCCATGATTTTGACCCACCCTTTAACGACCAAGCAGCGCATACTAATTCATCGGTATTAAATAATGATCGATAGTTTGATAAAGTTTGAAGTACACGTGTACGATATGTGCAAGAAAAAAAGAGAGTATTTTATATTTAAAAAAAAGGAATAAAACGATGTATCGTATAAATACGCAAAAAGTAGCTAACACATGCATACTATCAGCTAGTTATATACATATATCAGCGAATAATTATAGCATAGCTTTTGTAATATCTGATCATTTATGTTTCATATTGTTAATCACGTATTTAGTTATTTAATTCTCGGTCGATTACGAATTGTATTTCAATTCTTTGATATTTTTATATATTTAGATATTTTTAACGAGATTGTCGATAGCTTTTGTTGCGTAAACAGCAAAATACAAGCCAGAATGAAACTGTGCTCGTTTGTGATTTACAGATATCAGTTAAATACCAGTTAAGAGTTAAAAATATTTGAACGTAAAAGTTATTAAATACTACTCTAACGCAAACATTCGTCAAATCTTTTGTCTTTAATTAATAGTTGTTAACTAATGGTTATTAGGTTCGTAATAATTTGAATAAACAAATGTTATTTATAAAATACGATAAAATTATCAATAAAGATTCTCAATCTTTATGTTTATGTTCTACAGCTAAACATCATAAATGCTATTAAAATATTTGATGTATTTTTAACAATGTCAGTTTATAAAAACGAAGAATTCAAATCCTTTGAAAGGAGTTGAATATCTCCGATCGTACGAGATCGAAAGAAATACGTTTAACAACTTTCAACAACTAACAACAAGTCGAGTAACAAAATAACTTTTTTAATACAGGATTTACATCTATTTGGTCCATCGCTGTCTACTTATTCTGTTCCTATCAAAATGGTCACAAACTCGCAATAATTATATTCTCTTAGCTGCATTTGTAAACTATTCGTAAACTACAAATATTTGCTCAAAATACTCAAACTGTTTGTGAGAGACGATCATCTGCTTGCCTAGACGTAGCAACTTCTAAGTCAACATCATTATTCATCGTTCAAAGCCTTCGAATAATACAACGAATCAAAATGATTAGTAGCGAGATATTGTACATTGTGCGTATCGCTCATTGCATTATCGTCTATTATTACCTCCCTTCATTTCTGCTTTTCCATTAAAATTCTATGTGATATCATGTATAGAAATTCGATATATCAAAAATTATCACACACGGATTATCATAATTGATTGTATTTTCTTATTCTGGTGTGAAAATTGTAAAGCAAGTAATACTACGAACAGATTGCTTGATAGTACAAGTATAATAACACAGCGATAAAATGTGACGGTGCAGTGATAAGCGAATAAAACATATTTTTAGAAACTTAGTCATATGGATGTGTAAATAATTACCAGATCGTATGGTATTATAATTAATATTTTTATAAAAGAAGTAACATTTTTTCCCGACTAACGGAAAAATTAATATTTTTTGTTCTAAAACTGTTAATCGTCAAAAATATATCCTTTTTTTAAATCTCCAAGCGGAACACTTGCTTTTTGTCAAGTGTCATGATCATAAATTAAAATCTACGCATGCCTCGTGGCTCGTAGACATAGTAGACATCTGGCGTAACAGTAGCCTCTCGTATCCCGTGCGTAAGCGTTTGTAGAAGGCTCATGCGTCACACAACTTGCATATGCATATATATTTACTATGTACACAAGTAGCATCACGGAGAGACGAATATATATATATGCATGTGTTCTTATACTAGGTACGGTATTTATACTAGTATGTATTACATTACACGAGGAATGATAATAACCGTTAAACGATACTACGCTAAGCTTTAAACAATTGCAGATTTTTTATTCTATCGAATCCACTATAAGTTACCTCGAATCAATAACATACTTTCTTCGTATCATATGCGAAGACATGCGAATAAATTCGTAAGTAATTTGTGTTTTTCTGCGAAACCAAACGAAGCGTAGCAACTATTAACTGATTATTTTTAATATATGATGTTTGGACGGTGAAATTTTCAAACTAGCTGATCCTTTGCTACAGCCCTGCGCGCAATTCATACACAAGTGTGTAAGTACGGCGTAAGAAACGGAAAGACAGAAAGAGAGATTCGGTATATGCGTGCAGAGTGTGCGTACACAGCGAGTGAGTAAGCGAGCGAGCGAGCGAGTGAGTGAGTGAGTGAGTGAGTGAGTGAGCGAGCGAGTGAGTGAGTGACTGAGAGAGAGAGAGAGAGAGAGAGAGAGAGAGAGAGCTATATACCCACTACCGTGCGTGCATCTCATTGGCGTAAAAGCATTTTCTCTGTTTCCGAGTTTCTTCCTGACAAGAGTCGAAAACGCTTTCCCTAAATCGTTTCGGATTACCAACAGTTTTATCGGTTATATCTTAAATATAAAAGTACAATTCAATGCCTTGATGAATATAATAAAATATTCTTTTACGAAGAACTTTACGATTAAAACGAGACAATAACGTTTAATGAATAGTAATTCACAGGTAAATTAGCAATTTACTATATAATTGTATGTAATATATATATATATAGAATTTCTTTCCCAGTCTAAACTTTTTACATTTTTTAGTCTTGATTCTGTATCTTGCCCCAAAAGCGGAATAAAATTGAGAAGAAAACGCAAGATATGAAATAAAATAGAAAATATAGAGAAAAATGAAACTCACAGTGTAACATCGTACCATGTGTTTAGCGTAATACGAAGAAAAAAGACTATAAGGCTACGGTCGTTCGGTTATCTTGTCGATTTATTGTCGTAGTATCAATCCGCAAAGATTTAAATACCTACTATTCGAAGGTCGTTTAAAAAACAGTTCTACAAATTCCACTCGAATTCTCTGTTAGAGGTAGAACACGACCCCGGTAAAGACTTGATCAATGAGGTACTGCGGGAGTACCTTGTAGTGACTCGACTCCCCTTCTGCATTTCCCTTCATAGACTTTCGTGCGCTGTCGATGAATGGCGTAACCTCGTTATGGGACTTCACGTGGATAGCCTCTGTGTACTAACTCCACGCGAGACACGAAAAAGGTTTCTTAGAAATTCGACATGCGTCAGAACAGGGAGTAACGATACAGGGAACTTCGGTGTCCGATATTAGGCACAAAACACGTGTCATCTTTCCTGTTTTAATCGTATATTAAAGTGTAGGGAAATAGGTAGCTCCTTTTCCCTCCTCCTTCTTACATCCTTCTCTCTCTCTCTCTGTTATTTCCCTACAGAAGTATTTCTTAAAGTGTCAGATCGTCAAAGTGTCTCTGTTCATTAAAACCAGAGTGAAGTTGCAACGTAAAAGATGAAAAACTGTAGCAAAGTTAATCGACAGCTAAGAAAATTTGTAGGAAAATAAAGATGCTCGCACCCGATAAAGTCACTATGATACGTCAAATCTATTATTATGAAATAAAATTGACACAGGCAAAAATAATATCGTAACAGAGAAAGAAATATTAGATACAGTTGTATAGCTTCTAGGTTTATATTTCCTTTTCCATAAATTTCGTAGTTTTTTGCGAACGGTTGAAACGTACTTTGATTAACATCGATGCTATAAAGATAAAGAATATTTCTTGACTGGAACAAGAAAGTTGCATATCTGATATCGCCTACTCGACGTCTACTATATCGATATTTATAAAATGGTTATAAATAAGTAAAATATTACAGAGAAAGGTTAACAAGCGCGTGCGTTCTTTTGTCGTTATATGTAAAATATGATAGAACAATTTCGTTCGACGTATCGGCGATCGATAGTTTACGATAATTTTTCAAATTTTTATATTAAGGCTCTGGCCATTAGATAGGAGGAAATAGATTTGAAAAGCTTTGTACCTATATGTATATATCTATAACTATTACTTATTATTATTAATCAAAATAAGTTAGCATTGTTAATTAGCTTGAAAGAAAGTTTTACGTTAAAAGCAGAATTGTACATATTCGATATATTCGAGCTAACATTGAAATTTCAGATTCTCCACGCAATAATCCGCATAATAATTTGCTGAATTACTTTCCATCGAAAATGAAGACGCGATAGTAGAGCTACTTTGTTGCTATGTTATACGATAAAACTGTCCAGATATCTTCTATCTATCTCACGTGTGTCTTCACGGGAAAAAATGCGATGATACAATTGGCTTATCCTTGGAATGGTATATTTCCACTGGAATGAATGAAATCCGCTCGGAATAGGTAGGGTGATATGCGAACAGAAGATTTCTTGGTGGCTAGGTGACGAACGTATGAATCGATAAAGAGAGAACGAGGGAATGGGAAACGGTGTAAAATCGATGGCCGCAGAGAACAGAATTGTATGAATTTCACGCGAAAAATTCAATGAAAATGCGTAATCGACTATCGAATTTATCTTTAAGTTCGAAATACATACAATGTGTGTGCGGAGTAGATACGATACTGCAGTCAAAGCGATGTTGAATGGGCCTCAACCTATTGGCTGATCTCTGGTCACGTGTACACCGCTAGACATTCATTCTACTGCCACACAACTGGTCCACGTAAGTATGTTTCTACATGCATGGTTGGTTTCATAGGGCTGATGATCAAAGAAGAAGTACTTTATCCCGTTGGCAAAAATGCATCAGCGATGTTCCAGAATGCATCTTGTTTCGCAGAATTCCAACAAAGAATAGTATAACGAACCATTAGAACCCAAAGAATCTTTGTCTCGTTGATACAGCAGAGTACTACTTATAGATACACGTCAAGAACGTACGTTTGCCGTTTGCTACTACGATCCGAGTCTGAGGTTACGCATTTCCAACAAGCTACGTTCATTTCTAATTTATTAAATTCACTGCTTGAATACTTCTTCTTTCGGAAATTGTGACGGATTATTGCCTTTGTTTGAATATCGTAATATAAAAATACGTACATTTTGCTGTCTTTCTTATCTGGCCTCATACGCTAGCGCGTTATCGTTACTACGTATACGGTAGGTGTAAGCATTGCGTGAGAGAAATAACAGAAACAAAAAGTAACAGTTAACAATCGGTCGTTTTCATAATCCTTGATAAATTTCAGAGAATCGTGAGATGCAGCACGTGAATGTGATATTAATACAAGTGACAGAGTTAAAGCTCAAGTTTTCTATTAAAGTAGTTCTTATCTTAGTTTTTACTTCGACTAAAACAAATCGCATAAAACAGAAGCAAATTTATTTAGATATCGAATTCTTCGATAAGGAAAATAATATGATAATCGTAATCGATTACATAGATTAGAGAATAGAAAAAATATACGTCCTCAAGATTTAAAGACTTCATTATTAGAATCGGTCTATTAGTAATGATAGTACATATTTGCGAATGAGTAATCATTGTCGACGATGCCACTACGTCTATTGACTATTGATCATGCATATGACGTACATTTATTTACTCGACTACCAAAGAAGCGACAAATCGTCGACGGTCATAGAACCGACATCAACGATAGACAAAAACATACAAATCCACTTATTAGGACGAAATGTTGGTTAATGACCGATTGATCTCGCCACAGGTATCCGTGTACTTTAACTATAGACAAAAAAAGAAGAAGAAAAACAGGAACATTAATAAATTATTATTTTGAAGGTTTTGGTAGTTCCGATGTTAATTGAACTCTTGCCGATTGAATTATTCGCTTATCCGATTCAACGAAACATTACACAGGCGTCATCGCTTCTAGTTCTCTCACTATGTACTAATATATACTAATACTTGAACAATGTTATTGTGTGATTTTTCATTGATATTGCTTATCGATGTACAAATCGATGTTGAACGCAAAACGAGCAAAATCGTTACAAACTATGCGTAAACTGTGGCTTGAAGAAACGTCCACCAAACTAATTAAAAAAATGGATATTTTCCATGTGCAGAAGACGCGAGTCTATCTACCGCCTTACGCGGAGACATTTAGAAAGGAGAAGGATCGGTATCCTTCGAAATTTGCAAAATATCGATCGAATAGCTATCGAACAATGATACATATTTAAAATAAGCTATAACTGGCATCAGGTAGCTCTCTGCTCGATGACCGCGATCGCAGAATCACCTAAGCCAAGAAGAGACACGGATTACGTAATAAATCTGATTGGAGGGAGAGCAGAAGAGACGAGCCACGGTAACGATACGGCATAATGTCGTTTTTTCATCTTCATTGGTTGTAATAGGTAATCGATAACTGGTTGTCGTTTGCGAGCAAGCAAAGACGAGTAGTGGGAAACGAGTAGAGGAAGGACGTCGATAAGTTACAGTTAGCGCTTAGCAGTACTCGTTGAATGAAAATCTACAAATAAATGCCTGAACGACGACGAGTCGATGCGTAATCGCGAGTAATAGTAGTAATAGTAGAACCGATACTATTACGCGTGCTATAGTTGACGGAAGGAATGTAAAGCATTTTTTTATCCGCGTCAGTGGAATTCTAAACGAGTACTAACGTGAAGTACGAGTATTTAATGGTATAACCGAATGTAACACTGAGTCGTGCTGACATTGCCAGAGATAAGAGGAAAAGAAATGTTGCATCGCTGCGTAGTCGAATTAGGCGATAGCTCGATAATTCGGAGAAAGCTCTCTTTAACCATGTGCATTTCTGTATCTTGATTGATAAACTGCGTGCAGATTTAACTGGTTTCGTAACGGTGTTGTGCGAGGTAAAGTATTTTGGAATGTAAGGTACGAAGGTCGTCGAGGAAGTAATAGCCGTTTACGTATAGAAGCCGTATGAAGCGATGGGATATGCTTGAATTTTGTCTTTAAATAATCAATATTGTCGTACTTTCATATAAGTAGCATTTAAAGATGCGTTGTAAATCGAAAATCCTGTGGATGAGCGAGTGCGGCCTGTCGCACTTTTGCGATCTTTTAACGTTAAAAACTTTCCTCGAAAAGGAATTCACCATCGAGTTTACGGTAGATTGCGATTGAATCATTCGTAGAACGATGGATACAGAGATTCAATGCGGTCAAAGAAACTGTGCCTGATCGTAAATGTTCTGTTCTTTCATCACAGAGAGCCTTAAAAAATGCGTAGGCATCAAACGAGTCAGATTACCATTTCTTCGAAAAATTGAGTTTTTCGATGGATAACATTTCACTCGCGACGATGATTTAAAGTTTCAAAGTAAGGGAAGCTGTGAAACGATGGTTATATGAACTCGCCACGGAAGTGTATATACATATGTCGAAAAATATACAAAAACTCGACTCGCGTAACGATAAGTGTTCAAATAAAGGTGGTAGTTGTATTGAAAAATATCTAAGTATATATATATGTACATACTAATAAAGTTACTAAAAAAGAAATCTTTTGAAAATGTATCTGTATCGTTTTTGTTGTCAAAACGGTTATTGCTTTACCTCGTGTAATGAATAATAAAAAGAAAAGTCAAAATACAAGATATACTAAGATCACGCAAGATCAAGAAAAAACATGACAAGTCGCATCCTCCAATTCGATACGCTTCTACGTTAACAAAACTCTTTCTTGTTTCAAATTAAATACGTATTTCTCGCCATCTTCTTGAATATTTTCAAAATATCGTTTATTATAACATTGATCGTGTCATTGGTCTTTTCACGGTAACTTTGCGCACTTGTAATTATTTTTACTAGGCTAATTATATTATAGGCACATATTTTTGGAACTATCAGCCTGTTGCCCTATTCAATTATGTTATGTTCAAATATATATTCTGCGAGCGACATAAAAATTATGAAATTAACAAGAACGATCGTGTTCCGTTTAGTTGGATGCATCGTTAGTCACGATTGCAACAAGATAATTGTTCCAGCTGTTGTCTCATAGTACCTCGTGGCTCAATGACATAACACGGAAAATGCTCAAGTCTTAGATAAAACGGCATTGAGTACGCTGTCACGATTCACGATATTTACCGGCGTATCAGTTTAATAGGTGCCCTCGCTCTTTATCGTATCGCAAATTATCGAAGAAAAACCACGAGTGTCCGATATGTAGATTATTCTTTATCGATCTCGTGCTAACAATAAACTGGCTACGATTCATTCAGTCTTAGAATCGCTTGAACTTTCACATTTGCGCGAGGGAAATCATTTTTTCAGTGGTATAAATACCTATACGCCTGCAATAAATAATTCCTTTAATCTTCCGAAAATCGAATCGGTTTCACCGTCAGTTTATACAACGTGGTACCGACAGGCCTATTAATACAGTGGTGTTTTTCCGGCCGGTCACCAGTCAATTTCTCAAAAGTCTGTTTCAATTACATTAATCAATGCGCGGCAATCCGACATCATTGAAATACTTCGATTCTTCGATATTCCAAATTTTCTTACACGACCCAGTATCTGCAATTAGCGAAAGTTTACAAGTCGCAAATTATCAACTCTAATAAATTCCACTTTTATAAAACTAGAAGAAAACTATCGACTACGATATAAACCACCTTCGAAATCGAGTATCAACGAATCTACGGTAAATATGCGTCCCTTCTAAAACCGATAGTAATTTAGAAAAATTGATCTGCCACTCGTCCTCGATCGTCGCTCGTTCGCTAATATTATTAATTGGCAAATTATAACGTACAATAGTTCAGGAAATAACGAACGGAATCAACAACGTACGAGTGTTTGCGCGTTCAACCGGATATTTTTTTCCACCAATATCGTCGATGATGCAAAACTAAACTTGCGATTCTCTTCGACGCAGTCCAATTCGAATGGAAAAAGGACGGACCTCGCGTTGAATAACGACGATTTTCGGACGCACGTTTCAAACTCTAATCAAGCGCACATTGTATTAAGCGAAATGTATCTAAGCGTTAATAATGACGCGGATCAGAGACGTTTCCTTTTCTTCCTCTATCGATATGTTCGTCGACGACGTTGTCGCGCAACAAATAAGGCCCGCGACCGAAACGTGAAATTTCGATGAAATCGAAATTTCATTTGAAGAAGACGATCGATGAGGATAATTGGCAGAGTCATCTTTTGCCTTGTGCACCTCATAATCAGTTGCGAGCTAGCAGACTGCACGGCAGCACCGCCCTGTTGTGCTATTATTACACGCAGAATCAATCGAAAGTCTCTATATATTTGCGTCACGCGTATGCATACTACACACGTATACCGCTGCAGCCCACAGACGGTGGTTAATAGGCGGGCTTTTGAGCTTGCAATTCCACATAATGTAATTTGTTTGATCACCCACTAGAGTATACAGGCGACGCACCTCAATTGAGCCTCATGATCGAAGAACGCCCAGACTGACGCTAGTCGTTCTAGAAAAAGAAGTCTTTGTTCTCCGCGCTTCTAGACTATTTTCTTTATTCTTCTGTTCGTTTTTTACTTTTGCATTTCGCCTTTTAAGAGGATTCGTTGAAAATTCTAAATCTAATCAGAGGGAAAAAGACCAGAGCAAAAATGTTAAAATTTTTCGATTTGGTATTTTAATTTATTTATGTTCTCTTCCCAAGAACTTTTAGATTTCCAATTTCCCGACATCGATGGAAACAGCTTTCATATCTTCTTTTTCTGTCTAAAGGATGTTTCAATCCGTCATTTAATTAATTTATATACAAAGTTTCGATTCTTGCTGGTTAGAAAGACGTATTTGTTGACTTTCAAATCTAACACTTAGCGGTATTACTCGGTCGTTTATTGTTTCGATCTTATTTTGTATAAAAGACAATTAACAAAAAATGTTTAAATACGACGATAAAGTCTCGAAAAGTACACTGGAGGATAACAATCTACCGTTGTAGGTGTTAATATCGCTCACGTACGAGCATAAATTGTCCCATTTCTTCGATTAGATACGATTGCCGGTAAAACAAATCGTTTATTTTATCTGGATACGATGATAGAATTTTTGGATTTATTTCAATTATATATTATTAAAAAACTGCACGCAAGAAAGATCATGTTGTACACGATAAAAGACACAACATTCGATCAGCAATTTTTCTTTCTTTTTACAAAAAATATATCAAACATGCTATGCTATAACGTTGATTCTAGACCCATCAGTGAAAAGGCGTGAGAAAGGCTTGGTAACAAAATCATTGATACTTATAAATCGCTAAATGTAATGTCTTCTATTTTTACGAGGTCTTGTAACACTCTTCGAAAATAGGATAAAGCTCGAAATGTATAAAAATATAAAATTATAATAGAATATCGAGTATAATAAAAATTCATATCACAACCGAGAAATGTGAACCGTTTGACATTAAGGCTCGATGATACTATATAATTAACATCGTATGTGTATGTATGCATAAAAGTATCAGTTTATCAATACTATAAAAGTATATAACATACTCAACAACAAGCGAGATATGTGCCCTAAAAATAACAATCACAATAATGATAATATATCGCATATACTTAATAATTATTCTAATCCAATATAATATTATATTCCTATACATTCATATAAACTAGCCTAATCTAATAAATAGAGATACCGACTTGCAGTTTTTAATTAATTCTTAAAACATTCGTTATACATATATATATATATATATATTGTATTTAATTAAAAAAATTCGCGATAAAAATTAGCGTTACATAACATTCCAAGTAAATACCGAAATTCATTACATAAGTTGGAGGTATTAGAAATTTGAAAAAAAAGATAAAAGAGTATAAAAATAGAAAATGCATGCGTTGCATCAAAAGTTCAATCTCCCGATCAGTTTGGTAACGCTAAAACTGTCATCGAAGTCAGTCGATCGACGGGTGCCTGCGAACGCAACCGGATACGCTCTCGAAAATATTTCATTCAACGTTCAGTCCCGGTGTCGCCATGTGCCAAGCATTGACCGTGGACGACGTCTAGCGTGTGTCTATAGACCTATTCCGTCGTCTATTAAAAGAGTAGTAGGTTGCAGTCTCGCGATTACATACACATATACATATATACATACATATAGGTGTGTGTGTATATATATACACACCTGTGACTAGCATATACAGTAATACGTATACGATAGGTAGGGTCACGAACGTATAGTCGACGACGACGACAATGACGATGACGAGTTGCATGCGCGGGCATCTCGATGTGCTTCTCAGTGACTCTCGTAAAGCGTCGAGTCGACGACGACGGTGGTGGCGGCAACAGCGGCGGCGGATGTGGTTAGCGACAGATCTGACCAGGATCGGATTTACCGATCCCGAATTAAAAGGGTAACGCAACCTTATCCACTGCTAAAACAGTTCGAGTTTGCGTGGCGTTCCGCTCAATGTGTATCTGCCTCCACCATAATAAAATACAACGCGACCGGAAGTGAGGCCTGTGCCACGTAAGTGGTAATGGTTAATATTTTCACCGGCGGTAAAACGAAACGAGCGTAACGAACCGTCGAATTTCGGAATTGTTTCATAATCGATGGCGACCTGCCCAATGTCTCATTGATTGGCAATGGTGATGGAACATACATGGAAACGACAGTTGAATTCCTCGGTCATTTGGCATGCACTGTTACCTGCCGCCGGCACCGCCAACACTCTGTTGTCTTCCCCATTCCTACCTTTTCTCTCGCACTCAACCGTACGAATGGTAATATTAATAACCTGTGTTTCGTTTGTAGTAGGCTATTTATAGGAAAATTCGATAATCGCGTGGTAAGAACGCGTACTTTAACGCGAAACCGACTCCTGAGATTTGATTCCCCTTTGCTGTGTGAATTTAATCGTGACAAAGATAAAAAAGACGAAGAAAGCAACCAAAGTGCGATTATCTGAAATATGTAGGAGGTTTAAAAAGAACTAACGAGCGGTCTCGTACACAGGAAAGAGCAAGAAACTGCACATAGCAACAACCATTCGACTCGGACTATACGAGAAATTTCTATATCGAGCAAAGTATTCTACGGATACTGAAATGCAATTTTTGTTTTCTCTTTGATTCTTTTAATACGTTCAATAATTTGTAAAACAAAATCTATGAAAAAGATTAACATATCAAAGACGATGAAACGCGTTGAATAATAATGAACTGTATCGGTGAATCATAAACGTGCCACCTTCGTTATAGGAAAGAAGAGACAGGGAAGAGAGAGAGAGAGAGAGAGAGAGAGAGAGAGAGAGAGAGAGAATCTTCCGACTACACTTGTTTCATCGTTTGAACGAAGAAACAACGATGGAAAGGAGCAACGTGCTATTTCAAATTATACGAGAATGGTTATGCGCATAATGCAATGGCTCTAGCGGAACATCTTATCGAAGAGACTGACTTTATAAAAATATTAAAGATATTTTTTGCCACGCAACGTTATTAGTCAGCCGTGCATACAAGTTGAATCGCTTAGTTCATCGTTGCACTGCATCAGTGACCTGAGCAGCGAAAGTTCTTTTGTTTACTTGAGAATCACCATCTCATACACTTGCATGAGCTTTTTACGAAATCATATTTCATATAACGACAAACGTGTGTAATACGGTGGATAGTAAAGGTGGGTTATACTTGCCATTGAGCGGCTAATGAAACCTAACCTTCTTAATTAATACGCATTGGAAAAGTTTGCTGTTTGAAGAAATGCACGAGGAATTATTATCGTTCGGAACAAAGAATACAACTTGCAGAATGGCGCTGACTGTAAGTGATGCCGAAAGGTAATAGACGGACGCATGGTGAAGCCATTATGGAACTAAGCCAGTTATAATAGTTACAACCGATGTGATACTGTAAGAAACCACCACATATAGCTATCATCATGTTTACCGAGAAAAGATGAGAGTTTACATACGTTGAAGTACCGATTCTTTGCTTTGCACAAGTATCTATTATAGCTATCGTTTCATCGAACCTTGCATAGTGTAAAAATAAATTGTTTGCAACGCGAGTCGAATGTAATCGTAACATTTCTGTTAATATAGCATGTAACAATCGATTTAATGGCTGTTAACGCTGTCAAATGACAATAACACTAATGATAGCGTCGAGATCAATGCAAAAAAGCGTTAACATTTACCATAATACGCGAAAGTATAGTGGTCTGCAGATCATTGTAACGTTTTTCACCCCGGATCATTGTAACAGTAGTATCCCCACCACGTTTCGCCAGACCAAGTCCCCACCGTTGGCGTTTCGCTATGCATTCAGAAAGATAAATGCGAACAGCGCATAACGGAAATAAAAAATTTTTTATTTTATTATTCAACACTCATGAAAATATTAACAGATAGATCGAGTTTTTCCAATTAAAACGGGTCTAAATACAATCTCGTTCGGACTATACACATACGACATATTTATCGTATAACTCGGTAACATACTCCGTTTTACGGTGTTATGCGAAATTTGAATAAAAAATGAACCAAATGAAATCGCGTTTAGGCTCACTTTCAATGGAAAAATCTTATCTATTTGTTTCTAATGAGTTCACAATATAGTTGTGTATGATACAAAAAAACTGAACATCTTTTATTTTCGTTATATGTACGAGAGAAATCCGCAAACGACGTTCCATCTCGCTTCCTATCAAAAGTATCTCTAATCGAGTACCGCTCATACATAAATATCATGCTCAAGAACTGTGCCGACACTTGCCTTACCTCGATTTATTGTAAATTGTAACTTCTCGATTCCGAACGCAATTACAGATGATTCGAAAAACAACACCATATCATCATAGGTACATATTAGAATATACAGCTTGATGATAACAGATAATCTAATTAATAGTAGCATGTAAGTGTGATATGTTGAATAATAATGTACGGAATGAATTTGTGGTCCGATCGATGGTAACTTTCACAAGCGATCGCCGAGCTCGGTCGCTGCGCTCGCTATTCACGTTGCACTTACTACGTATCGTCGGATCACGCCTAAGCATCGCGTTCAGATAAGCATACGTATCTTTGATTCATATACATATCGCTCGTGTCACGAACGCCTTCGATCCCGTGGAGCTCACGTGCTGTAAATTATTCGGTGAGAATAGCAAAACAGCCGTGTCGCAACGCATGCGCATTTTCGCACTCAAGGCAGAAATGAAACTGTGGATCGCTGTGATCGAAATAACTCGCGACGGAGAACAGGTTTCCACAGGTTCGCACGATAGAATTTGCACCATAGACGAATCTATGAACTTGAGATACTAAGAAAACGCACGATCTTTTCATTGCCAGCTATAATACTGACTGCGCTTTTGAAAGTACGTAAAACTACTCAACTCTAGTAACAATTTTATGATATCTTTTCTACATCTTAAAATAACCGATCTGATAACATCTCTATGCATCTAAATAAATGCTATGCAAGAAACGTAAATGAACCTTTGTTTTGAAAAATTGGTTATTATACGTGTTATAAATAATTTTTCTGCTTAATTTTTAATATCATTTGATTGTTGATATTACGTATATTACATATCCTATAGCTCCGAAACAGGATCGATACTGACCAAACTATGATCGATAATCTGGTAATATGTATGTAGGAAGGTGTATATAAAATAAACTGACTGGTTATCTATCTTTTTTCATCTTCGCCTATCTTTCGTATATTTCTACATATTTTCACATTGTGCGGATACTACTAAATATTTCGCATTTCACTCGAATGTATTACGCACAGGTACATATGTATATCGAAAGACTTACGCTGGCGCACGGTTTCACGTCAGCCGAGTGGAACGGAACTTAATTACATTTTCACCTACGTCGGTGACTGCGAACAGACTCCATTCCTAACCTCACAATCTTTATTTTTTTTTTTGTCTGGTATTCCCACCGAGAATGATGAAACACGAACGGTGCATCAACGGTGACGAGCACTCTCTTTTCCTTTCGATCTATCTTTCTGTTTGTTATGTGCGTGTTTGCGCGCGCGCGTGCCTGTG
The DNA here is from genome assembly GCF_040668555.2 of Bombus flavifrons. Lineage (NCBI taxonomy): Eukaryota > Metazoa > Arthropoda > Insecta > Hymenoptera > Apidae > Bombus > Bombus flavifrons. Next base: position 4,908,984 of record NC_138447.1, read on the forward strand.
TATATGCGCGCGCGCGCGCGCTAGTATCTTGTGACAGTATCGGCCCTGAATCGGTCTTTACCTGCGAGGCGGCCTCCGTAGTGCCCGTGGCAACGAGCTCGCACGAGTCCGAACAAAGGCGAAGAGGCGGCTGCGTGTTGATAGTAAGGACAAGGATGAAGGGGAGGAAGAAGAGGAGAGAAGTAGGAGGCGATAACAGCCGATATACTCTTCGTTCCGTGTACAGGCGGCGTTGCTGTCGCGGAACTCTCCTGGCTTGGAAACCACTATCGTAGCACTAACGCACCTTCTTCCATGTTGCATGCATGCCAATTCAACGCTGAGTACCACTAGCATCGACGTTCACTTACGATAAATGCGACACAACACGCCATGACAAACCACGAAAAAAAAGATGTCACCGGTAACCGTTCACTCGCATCAGATTTTCGCGTATCTCACGGTACAACCTCCGGTCCAGGACTGATGCACTACGCACTACCGTGCTACGACGACGCGCGCGAGCCCTGCTCACTAGTGCTCACTGCTCACGGCTGCGCCACAAGAAAGAGAAAGAGAGGACACTGTGACGCGCGACGCTCAGCCAGGCGCCATTTACAGAAACGCACGCATCGCCGCTAGTTCTCTCTAACTGTGTATCCCTCTCGCTCTTGCTACTTTCGTTTCCCCCCACTTTTCTACTCCCAACGTACCTCCCTCTCTTTAACCTCGTCCTGTCTCTTTTTATCAACCTCCCCACCCCCGCTCCCACCATATCTATCCGACCTATCCCAATTACAGCAAACGTCCTTGAGATGACTAACACCTTGTCGTCCACTGCATGTGGGAACGAAAAGGGATGCATGAAAGCGCTGTTGCGGTCGAGAAGGTGGAAAAGATGGTGATGGCGGTGGGTAACGAAAATCGTGGTGTGGAGATAAAGGAGGGAAAGGAGGAGGTGAGTGGAACTGCGAAACCCTCGTTGCCGAGAACACGCGGTAGCGCGGAGATGTAGGAATCGTAGTACAAGTACATACTTTGATGTTACTCGAAGAACAAAGACAGAGAAAGAAAAGAGCGGCGAATGTCCGCGTGTAACGCTTTTCTTGAAACTGGAAGTAAAAGGAGAGGGAGTAGGATAACCATGCTTCTTAAGTGTCCGTACGTGAGAACGAGGAGGTTATTCACTGTTCTACGGAAACGTTCGAGCACGATGCTGTTACTGCAGTAACGTGCCTTTTATAATCTCCGATACACAATGGTTGTACGAATTGGTTCGTAATGTTTACGCTAATAATCTAATTTACCGATAAGGTAATAAATACTATGTTCTTGTTTTTCTCATTTATTTCATATACTTTGAATGATTATGATGTATCATTACGCTTAAATAACATTGAATTATTTAATAATTGATTTTATTAAAAATACCTTTCCCTTCTATCTGAGAATCTTTAGTTTTTTTTTTCATTTTTTTTTACTTGTAATGTGCACCCCTAAATAATAATTCCAGCGTTATTATATATTTCTTCTTCTTTTCCTCTTTTTTTTTCCTTTTTCTTTAAATACGAAACAAGCGAATGTATTAATAAAATTTCATTTGTCAAGCGATACATTATCGTATTTACATTGTATCTACATCATCTAACGTTTTATTACGCTACATTCGTTTAATAATGTGATTAAGATAGTTTGTGGAAGGACTGTGCAGTAATAATACACGCGAAAATAACGATAATAATGTATGCCTAGCGTTACAACATACTCTGTTTCTATGATTTCTGCCGTATCTTATCCCGCAATTGTATTTTATTCAAATGAGATAAACGAGATACGTTACTGTAATGCCGATTGATTATTACTACAAGAGTCGTATGTTCCGAATTAACTACTTATTGCTCTTAGGAATTTACATGTATGTACGTATTTTCTCTTGAGATTCTTAATACTGATTTTGCCCCGAAAAATTACTTGTTCGAGTACCGGATAATCTTAAGTCGCGTAGTAATAGTTTCTCGCTGGAAAAACATTTGAATCGAATTTTCACGGTACGACTGCTGCATCGTCGCACGATGACGACAATTAAATATCTCGAATATTGCAAAATTACATTAGACAATTTTAATGCTGTTTCTTTCTTGCTTTCTCGACGCATAATGATAACGAACGACACATCAATTACCAATTCGCGGACGTTTCATCGAGTGAGCAAGCAAATGCACAGATATCGATTCTACTTTAGAAGAAATTCTGTTCCTTTTTTCTCGTTTTAGACGAGGTACGTACAACATCCGAGCAACGTACATGAGTCAGCGACGCGCGCTCAACCGAATACACACATTAAAAAACAGAGGAAAAAAAAGAAGAGTATTCTCACACGTGAAAAAAAGCATGACCTATAACGCACGTCGCTGTTACAAATGGTGTATCGTAGATTACAATATGGTACTTGCCCAGTCTACCCATTTGTGAGAACGAACAAAGAGCAGATAAGATTGCCGCTTTATGCTTAAACTAATTGCGCGCTGACAATATTTAAAATTAACGAGATACAAGCGAGAGTCGCAGTTTACTCTTCTTTTTCTCTCGGCATTTCGGTTGAACGCTGGCTGCAAACATAGAAACCAGCGCGAGGAGAGAAAAATCTAGCTTTGTGTTTAACGAGAATTGTAAGGTAGAAGATAGAACCAGACTTCACCAGTTTCAGTTTCTATTCCATTCTAGATATAACATAGCGGTAGAGGGTACTTTTACATAGCACGGAATATACATGTTTATACTTCCATTTTTGTTTTTATTTTGTTAATTTCTCATATAATACTAACAAAACATTTAATTACAAAACATGGGCGTACGGTTTTGTAGTGTCTCTTATCTTCCTTTGTGTGTATTATGCGTGTGTGTGTCTGTACTTTTGTATCGTGTGATGAAAGCAGTAGTTATGTGTCTCTATGTGGTATGCATATCATCTGGTTAATGTAAATATTACGATTATTTCATAAGTTCTCTACAATAAGTAGATGGATTTTATAACGACAATTTACACGCTGAACGCGTGCAGTAAATACATCCCATTTACCCGCAGCGTCTCTTCGTTTAATTTTACATTCATCACGACTTCGTCTTGTACGGACCTACGACCAATTCTCTTCTATAATCTATTCCGATGAATATGCAAACGCAAAAGAGATAGAAACGCTACTATAGTATACGATACAATAATATATAATCGTACCTCGATATTGATCGATATTATAAATAGTTTTTAATAATTATTCGTCCAAACACTGAATATTTTACAACAGCCATCGATCTCAACTATTCATAACTCTATTAAACAGTTTGCAACTTTTACAGTTTCAATTCTTTTTCTTCATTTCTTTTTTTTTTCATTTTATTTTAATATTATGCGTAGCGTGTCTGATCCAATATCATATCAATAATAGGGGTATATCATAAATTTTGTAATTTGCTAAAAAATATTCTCTAAAAAATATGTTGACCTAAAGATTATTATGACTGATAATCACAGACAATTTTTTCAATTTTCCTTTCATTCTCTTTTCTTTCTTTCTTCTTTTATTTTTAAATTTCTCAAAACCATCGTTTAATTTCTTTTTGCTGCCGCATCATCTTTCTATTCTTCTATCTTCTTTTAAACAAGTACAATATTAAAAATTCTACAATTCGTTTAAACATTAGAATAATACTATTCTTTTCTTTCCTTTCTCTTATCTTTTTTTTTTTCGTTTCGTTTCGTTCATACACGATTTAAAAAGCGTTTTGAATTTGAAATTTCTGCCCCTTTAAATTCCTTGTCTTTACCGATGAAACGAAGAACCAAAAAATTCGAAGAGATGAAACTCTCGATCATAAGAGGATGCAACGCTGCGATGTTCTCGAAATTGTCGTAAAAGGTAATAACGGGCACCGTACAGGTCCATGATGAGTAAACTTAACCACTCGTTTCATTATCACACCAAAGTAGTAAATATCCAACACTTTTCTAATACCTAAATTTATGTCGAGGTAAGGTATACATATACATATTCGAGTTCCTTCTCTCTAACACGTCCAAACTTTTACTGTTTTTCATATGAATCATTTTCCAAAGGTGCTGACGGGTGTAGTTTAAACAAACGGTGCACAGTATGAGTGACAGTGTATTATGCTATCTTCTCGTGTGGATTATAATTAATCGATAATAATAATAATAATAACCATAATAATGAAGGCTGGATACGTAATACTAAGGAGTTTGTACACACTCCGTGAGATAGGTAATCAGTAATCATTTAAGAGGATATAGAGTATGTTTCAGAAAAGCGCTCGGTAAACTCTGAAAAGTTCCGCCAGAGAAGTGATTGCATAGAACATAATTGTTCATATGCTGTTATACGAACGCTAATATCTACTTTCCCTTTCTTTCTTCTTTTTTTTTTTTCTCAGAGCATACGATATTTTATATGGATTTCACAAATAAAAAAATAATTAAAAAACAGTGTTCTTAATTTACCTACTGACATGTTTAAATTTAAATATATACCCATTATAGATTATCGTTACAGTCAGCATAGAGATATTAGTAATCTGCGATGGGAATATAAAGTATAGCGAAACACATCGCTTATATTCCATAATCCTAAATTGCTCGCGGTGATATCGTATAACAATTACAAGAATGCATTACTTTTTTTTCTTTTTTCATTTTAAAGAGAAAAGAATGCTCTTTCTTCTCCTGCATAAAAAAAGCAGACGTCCGTATCTTTTCAACAATATTAGACCATCGTGTGCACCATGTTCTCTAAATCATGTTCAATGTAATTAATAGATCTTGTTAATCCTAAAACCATCATCCATAAGTATAATAAATATTAATAAAATATCTAACATTGCTATTATATTTTCAAGTAATTACCTTTCTTATGTCATATTATTTCTTTTTTTTTTATACAGATTAAAATTAATTATCATTATATTAACAATATTCATCTTCCAATAATAGTTATTAATTATTGATAATCATAGTATTAAAAAAAAAAAAGGAGAAGAAAAGATTCAAAATACCTAAAAAATGGCAATTTCTCGTGACCAGAACAAGTTTCTATTTTTTCCCCTTGTTTTATAACTTTTTACAAATCAGCATACGCATTTTGTACCAAACCAGGCCGATTAAAATGTTGCACGACTGACGACGAATACTTGCGTGCTCAAATAATGTTCCTGCCATCATTTACTTCTTTATATTACTTCGTTAAATAAATTCGCGATCGATATTCCTCGTATATATAACGCATTTCTTATTATTATCAAACTCTTCCGCTGCCACCTATTATTTCTTACTCTAGGCCATTTTTTCGTGTAAAGTGCACTTAACGGTGTCCATGGAGCACCAAATTTAAGGGACAACCACCTCGGCAGAAATTGATTAACCGCACTAAAATACTTTATTATAGCTTAATGGATGCATAGACACAATTAGTTTTTTTTCAGTTTGAATATAAGTCATCAGGGTATATCTAAATCTATCACCGGGTTTAAAGCGTAGGTACATTAAAGGTAAGGCAAAACTGCATTTCACAGAAAGGTGCTTTTTACGGAATATACGTTATATACACGTATATCCGTAAAAATCTGAAATATATTCCTATAAAGAACATTCATAACTTTCCCCAGTGTGGGAAAATATCACAAATATTTTCTAGAAATATTCGTATTCTAGAAAAGTTTACTTGAAACAATGATCTAATTATCTTTTTACACTCTGTGTCAACGTAATCGATTACGTGTGATCATACTTGCCTCTTATAAATCATAGACGAATTTTGAACAGAAACTACGGAAAAAAATGAAGATTAATCTCCTATATGAACAGAGCGGTACCGCCCTATCGGATTTCTCTCTAAAATAAAAAGTTTGTTTTTCTCTATTCTCTAGCGATTTATATTCTTTAAATATAAAAATAAAGTAACGAGATTAATATTGTAATATTGGCAAGGCGGAAGCACAAACGCATGGGTGCATCGTTTAAAAATCTATAAAAACATATCAAAATAATTGCGCATATATACGTAATATGTTCGTTCGAAACAAATGAACAGGCTCCAATTTCTTGGGAAAGCAAGCCTCTTTCTTTCCAATCTTCTTTGTTCTTTCATTTCTTTTCCTGTTATTATAAGACTTAAAATATCATCAATGTCTGCCAAAGTAGGTACACCTTCAAACAGTATCCCACGCCAGGAAACTGTTCCTTCTAGCCATTCTCTCTCTTCCCCCTTCTCTCTCTCTCTCTCTCTTTCTCACTCTCTCTCTCTCTCCCTCTCACTCTCTCTCCCTCACATCCTCTTATGCGCGCGCTCATGTTCTTTTTTTGTTTCTTAAAACATCTACGTTACTAACTTAAGTTAAGTTGGTAGCTGTACTTACATCAAGACAATGTCTAATCTAACAATTACATATTTTACAAGAACGTTTGAAATCTGGCCCTACATCAGACATGAAATGTCACGAAGTTAGTCGTACACTGTACACTAAATTTTAGATTTACATAAAGTTTTCAAGAACATTGAATTATCTGGTTACAATGGTACAATCTGGTAAAATTGAAACTTACAATAAAGTTGTGTGCTTTTTATTTCATAAGTTTCGCCGGTAATCCGTAATTGTGTGATACACGTCGTGTAGTAAACGAGTATAGTTCCTACGTTCAAGTACGTAATGAGAAAAAGATAAGTCCTAGTCGAGGGAAACTCGTCCATGTTCCTATAGATATAGGTCGTCGATTTTATCCTATGCAAGTCGATTTTGTTTAATTTCACAGAATCAAACTTGTCCAATTACATTTAAAATCACTGAATTTATGACTGAAAATAACATATAATATATAGAGAAGAAATTTGCACACACATGTATGTGTACGTATATATCTTATAAATGCACATAAGCTAAAAGCATTTCCGATTTAGTGTAAAGTGACGATAACTCGTACGCTTAAGCCTCGATAGTCAAGATAATAAGTAGAGTCTAAAAGAAGTGCATAAAAGCACAGGCGTGGATAAAGTAACACTTTCATGAGTCTTAGTGCGATGAAGCACGCAAGGCTCGTTGGGTACGTAAGCAGGACATATTCAATTATTTATTGCTATAAGTATATCCCTTAAATCAACTACCAAGTGTAGCTGTTTAAAGTAACATTGTCATAACGCGATGTTTTGTGTACTATATCTGGCCTTCTAATATTTTAAATGTATATCTATTTCTTTTATAATAATAAAAAGCTGCAATCTCTGAAAATAGTTTGATGATTAAATGAATAACGTTCAATAAAATGAATCCTATTCCAAAGCGCACATAATTATAGCACAATATTTTTTGCTGTGCCGCTTACGGTTGGCTGCTTACGATAGCTGTATATGCAGTCTCAATTGAGGTATTTACGACATCTGCGGGAACCGCAGGTACATGGAATCTTGATATCCTCGAAAGGAAATTTGTAGTCATACGTTAGCTCTTCTCCTTGAATAATGCGACGGAGAGCGAAGATTAATATATGCTTCTTACCTAGGATGTCTACCACTCGCGAGTAACAATTTGGCTGAAATATGATTTTCAAGTTACAAAATTAGTTCCATAAAATTTTTCACATAAATTCAAATTCATAAGGAAAACGAAACGTATATTTCAATAAAATAAATAAAATACATTCGGTAAATAAATAAATACCTCGCACGAGTGATTAATGAATCTTGCTGCATTTCCCTTCATTGTGGCATCAACGACTAGGTGATCGTCGATTTTAAACATGTAACATCCTATGTTTTTACTATCATAATATTTTTCTCGTTTGTCAGTTAACGAGGCACGAATCACCTGTAAACATTTATAAAATATTACCCAAGAAAACTACATTCGATATATAAATAGTTAGTAAAAAAGATTATATAAATAACAACGCCTTTCATCTCTCTACACACCTCACCAGCATACTCGATAACCATCTCTCCAGCTTCGATGTCTCTTAGGCAGAATAAACCTCTACCATGTATATGAGAATGGTATACTCCAACCGATTCTTTCGACGTTTCTTTAAGTATCCTAAAGCGCATCGCCATTGGTAAATTTGTGCTTGCCACTCGTCTGTAACAATAAAACAACAAAATGTATCAGTGTATGTATACATACACACAGTAGCGCGCGCGCACGCACGCTCGCACACATATACGTGTGTGTGTATATATATATATATCTTTTATATATATATTATATATATATATATATATATATATATATATATATATATATATAAAAGAGGAAAGAAAGAGAAAATTAAGAGTGACTTTATTAATTGCACATATTAAGATGCTTTACCTGGACTCAGCTTCGGAGATAGCGATCATTTTTGGTTGCTGCCTGTGCCTCGACGCGAGCCAACTGAACATATCATGAACTTTTCTCCCTTTGAACGGTTCTGCACGAGCAGCACCATTAACACACGCATTCGGTAAGTCATTTTCCGTTTCTCCCGGTTTTGGCGGTGCTAAATTATGAAATCGAGGTTTGTATTTGGTACATCTGTTCACGTCTGGTAGCTGTTCGACCAGGTAGACGGTGGCGTTATTTTCCAAGCCCAGATTTTCGGTGAGAGGGTTATGAGGCAACGGAGGTAAGTTGTGAGCCTTTCGTGCATTTTGCACAGCTTGAAACACGGTTTCCCATACTTCGGCCATGGAGGAGGCAGTATGAGTGAATCCATCCTGCGATTTTATCTCATACATCAATGTCGGTCCTTTCGATTTCTGCGTTTGCATATTTGGTACATTCGGCTGTACGGATTTGATCGACTTACTGATCATTCTTGGCTTTTTCACGGCAACTGGTGGAGTTTTGGTTTTCAGTATGTTAAACTGGTTATCGATAGGTTTTACCTTTTCCTCGATCTTGTTCGTTTTCAATGTGAACGTTTTTATCGGTAACAATTGCAAAGAGGTTATCTGCGGTACCTGTTTCGACGGTAATATCTCCACGGACGTTACTTGCGGTGGTTTCTTATTCTGCGTCACTGCTTTCATGTTGTGTGTAATTTTGTAAGAACCATCTTGCAGCTGCTTCTGCAGTACTATCTTCAACGAGGCATTCTGCAGTTTCTCTTTGTCCAGTTCCAATTTCAGATTTTCCTTCACCTTCTCGATCGTCTCGGTGTTCAATTTCAGCGTTTCGTTTATGTTGTTTATAGTGGTCTCTGCTGGTTTCTTCACCGTTGGCGCCACAGCTTCGACTATCTGTTTCTTATCAGATTCCGTTCCAAGCTTCTGTTCCGGTTCTGCTGGCTTAATTACCGGTTTCGTTGGCTCTTCTATGATCATTTCTGTTTTCTGCATGCTCTTGGTCGTATCTTGTTTCGGAGTTACGGCTTGCATAGGTAGCACTCTGTTCATCGGCCTACTCGTTGGTACGTTGCTCGTAGACATTGTAATTTTATTTTGTACAGTCGAGCTCGCAATCACTGGATTATTACTTGTACTTACATTAATATTGTTTGAATTCGGTACGGTACTATTATAATTATTATGCACATTATTTACATCGTGGTTTAACTTATTTACAATGATATCCCTTTGAGTTATACAGTGATTAGGTAATGGGGGTATTTTAGATGATATGCTAGACTTTATCATACTGGTATTCTCTGACACGTGTTTCGAGTCAAAGTACGGTCGGACATTATTGTTCATCATCTGTTCCGAGCCAAACAACGGTTCTGTAATCTTCCATGGTCCGTTGTTAGGTTGCACAACGGAGTTTGAAACTGGACTTGGCCGGACAGCTACTCTCGGTATCGTCGGTATTGAGTTTTGCAACAACTTTGGAGACGATGTCACTCTTACCGCAGCTTGAGCTTCGGATGCACACGTATCCGACGATAGCTCTATCGATGTTACTGGTTCTACGACGCTTTGACAAGATACAGGCAGCATGGTGTTACAAGTGGCCGTTGGAAAATTTTGCTCGGGTGTCGCTGCAATATGAATCTGTGATGTTGCGATAGACGATTCTACTATAGGCGTGGTCGATTGATTTACTACCACGTAACCACCGGGTACCGTAGACATATCGGAAATATTGCCAACTTTGGATGGTAAGGTTGAAACGTTAGATACATTTTGAACGGTAGGTACAGCCGGTATGTTAGTAATGTTAGAAGTACTGGACAAAGTAGGTGCTGGATTAAGTATATTAGATACATTAGATGCGTTAGGTATACTAGATACACCGGGTACGCTGGATACGTTGGTAGGTAAGTTAGGTATACCAGATATACTAGGTACGTTCGATACGTTAGGCACGCTAGGCATACTGGATGCGTTAGGTACATTAGGTATGCTAGGTGTATTAGATGCACCGGGTATTGTACTAGGTACACTAGGAACGCTAGGCACGCTGTGTACGTTGTGCACGCTGGGCACGCTAGGTACACTAGGTACGCTAGGTATGCTAGGTACGCTAGGTACGCTAGGTACGCTAGGTACGCTAGGCACGTTAGACACGCTAGGTACCGTAGGTACATTGGACACATTCGGTATATTTGTTATGCTTGGCATATTAGATACGTTAGAGACATTGGATACAGTGGGTACAGTGGTTACAGTGGGTATAGTCGGTATAGTGGGAACAGTCGGAACATTAGGTACATTCGTTACGCTAGGTACATTAGGTATGCTGGTTATATTGGTTACGTTGGATACATTAGCAACGTTTGGTACGCTCGGTACTCCGGATACGTTTTGTACGGACTGCACTGCCGTCACAGTGGGAACACCTGGAACAGCCTGAACATCTACGATAGGTTCCATCAGTTTAGAAGCTTGAAAAACTTGCGTTGTCGTTTGGTAACTGCTTGCCAATACTTGCGGTACCGTGCCAGTCATGAACTGACTGGATGACATCACCGTGTTGCTTACGATAGTCTCCAAACCGTAATACATCGGCTGGTTCGACAGAAACATACTGCCCGTTGAATCTGTAAACATTTCTAGCGTTGGCGTCGAGCTCAATAATAACTGTTCCGACGAAATAACTCCACATTGAATCGCACTAGGTTGTTGCTGTATAATCGTTCCAAGGACCGTTGGCTGTGTTTGAGCGATCTGTACACCTGGCAATATCGATATACCCCCGTTTTGCAATGCCAACAAGTTGTCGGAAGATGCTTGTATGTATGCACCAGGAATTAAATGATTAGCTGTTATGAACTGAGGTTTAAACGCTGCAGCAGTTTCATGCTGACCACCGATCGTTGTTACGTACTGAAGGTTTTGTCCGGACTGTTGTTGCAATGTTTCAACGTACGCGGACATGATGCCAGGAGATGCTTGTTGCAATATGACAGTTGGCCCACTCGGTCTTTGAGCTTGTTGCAACTGTATAATCGGAGTATTGTTCTGCATCGGTTGAAATCTGGCATGTCCATTGTTGTGCGGCTGTATACTATTTTTCACGATTTGCGTTTTGATTCCTTTCGTCCGAGACTTTGGCGCTCTGGGAGATTTTGATTTAGCCAACTTCGTTATCTGAATACTGTTCCCTTGTGACGATTCGGTCGAAGACGCAGTTTGTACGCCGGTGGAAGAAAACGTAGGCGATATTTGTGGACTTGGAACCGTTTGGGAACTTGCACCATCTGGAGAATTCATAGGCGTATTGATGATATTTTGCGACATACTGGAATCGCTTGCAACAGATGGGGGATCTGTGATTTCTGTTATTTGAACAGTACTTTCTTGAGGTAATACCGTGGCATTCGGTAACGTAGTTGTAGTTCTAGTATATTGCGTTTGTACGATCATATCGTTTGATGTTAATACCGTTTGATGAACGGTTTCGACGGTAGCGTGCGTATGAATTTGCGGTGTAATAATCGCTTGTGCTATCGGTTCGATTTGAATAGCCGGATGAGGCGATGGTACGGAAGCTTCCAAAGGCGAAGTAGCTTGGATATCTGGATAATCGGATGAAAGTGTATGCCCCTCAGATGGAGATAACGTTATAAATTGAGGAGACACGGATCCGATACTCGGGGAAAATCTAGAATCAGGCGATGCTAATTTATTATCCATAGTTTCGGAATCGCTGTCGCTCGTTATCATGATATCACAATTTGCCAAGTGTCTGTTGTAACTATCTTGCGTTCTATATGTACAGCGGCATCGTTTACAAGTTACAGGGCGATCTATGTGATCGAATGGTGCATCGCATCGAGATGTAATAGTAGTCGTCTCATTTTCAATGTGTTGCGGTGATACGCACTCATCGTCGCTAGAAATATCATCGGCTCCGTCTAACTGTGGAATTTTCAAATTCAATTTCAAATTATTCTCCCGCGGATTTGTTTGTTGCGCTGCGTTCGATCTTTGTTGAAAATTGCTGGAAAGGCCGTCACCTCCTTTCGTTTTTTGTGCTTTATCCTCGTATTTCCCAATGTGCGATCTAATAAATCCATATATACGCTTTGATCGTAAAATATTATTCGAAGACTTTGTATAATAAGAGTTGCAGCAGTCCTTTTCGCTAGACGAAGTAATTTCGCTGCTGTCGCACGAGGATTCGTCGTTGATGCCGTCTAATTGCGGAATCGATAAATGTTCTGCCACGCGTAATGCCGTACTCTTTTCTTCTATATTATACTCCGGTGAACTGCATTCACTGGCGCTGCCTGGATCGGCAGGGCCGTCGACTTGTAATATTCGCGGTTGTTGCCTCGCATGCCAAAACAACCGTTTATGCTCTTTACCTTCCTCGCGACTACTGGATATTACTCTACGATTAATACCACTGGTAGCATCCTCGATGCAATACTTTAATTCCCGCATAGAATCGGATAAAATATTAGGTGTATTTGCTCTGCCTACAGTAACCATGATACTGTCTGGAATCCTTAACTCGTGCAAAGTAGGCGGCCGTTCGTTTTGAGAATCTAATACCATCACGCTTGTCTCGTTTGATTTCGTCATGCTTGAATTCCTAGACAATTTCCTTCGTTTTATGCTGGGACCGTAAGTACCATCTAATTTACAACTCCACGTTAAACTGCAAGATCGTTGATGATGCCTTTGTCCTCCAACGATTAACGGGCTATTCGATATTACTTCCGATTTAGATCGCTTCAGTTCTCTGCCTCCGCGTTTTTGATTTTTTGAACTAAACAAATCATCCATTAGATCTTGAACGGATGTTTTCGTTTCCAAATGAACCCATAAATCGTTATGCGACCCTAATTCTACTAAAGAAGGATCTATCTTTGAAACTTTACTTTCAGATGGCTTTATCATTTCGTCTACTTCGGATGCAAGCATATCATCCTTGAATAGATCTGCCGCGAAGGTCCCATCATTTTTCAAATCCATTGCTATAAAATCTTCGTACGTCATTTTTGGAAATATATCTTGCATGGAAATACCATCTAATAAATCATGTGGCAAATCTTCGAATATAGCTTCTTTCAATTCTGGAGGTAAAAGATCTGTATTATTTTGTTCTGCCAGATTTTCATCCACTTCTTTGTTACAAACTGCATCGATCAAAGCATCTAGAGTTTGTTTTACAGCTAAATATTCACTTTTCTCTGTATTTAATGTATCTTCTTCTTCTTGTTCTTTAGAATGATCAATAGTTATATTATTTTCTAAATTGGAAGAAACCTCTGGTACATACATCTGCACGTACGTTCTAATATAATATCTTACAATTTTAAATGGGTTTACCGTAGACCAATATAGCCGAGAACATTTATAATCGCAAGGTATAATTCTTTCAATTGTATCAGAATATTCAGGTATGACTGTACCTAAACAATCGATCATCAATGAGCCTATCATAACTTTCACTTTACTTGGTTCCGCGTATTTTTTCTTCTTACGATCCAATTCTACATATACTGGTCTTTGTAAACTAAATTCATTCTCATTTTGCAATGTTTTATGCGTACAGTTATTTAAATGCGAAGAACAAAATACTGTTTTATCGTCGTTAAAGGCAAGACCAACGTTTCTAGCACAAGGATAATGGAAGGTACTGTTGCAATTCTTCGCGCAACAGCCAACACTGGCCCCTTTCTTTCCACATTCTGTGCAACGAATTAATCGACCTCTTGAAATAGCGCTATGAACATTTTGTAAAGAACCATCGATTTCTTCAAATACTTCATTAGACCAGAGCGCACAATTCGAATGTACCCACTCGTTTTGCCCGCAATATAGTAGCCGTCCTTCTTTCGTCTCTGGACCGTCGCTTAAACCTTTGCACAAACAACATGATCTACTATCTTCGACATGAACGTTATATAAATTTGCTGTTTTAGCTGCGATTGCTTTTGGTGCTTTGATCACCTCTTCTTTCCATACTTCCAGAATAGAATCATCAAATTTTGTAACTGGACTATCGTCTTTACCAATATCTTTAGTAGCTGTTAACGGATCGCTTTTGCCATTATTATTCCTTATACTTTTCGGACTAAACCATGGGAACACATCTTGTAAAATTTCGTGATAAGCTTCTGTAAGATCCTTCGTTCCAGTACGGCTTATGACATGTTCCATATCACAATGAAACTGTAACAGCGTTTTATATTCATTGTTATTGACTTTTCGTTTCACCGACATTAGTGTAGGCGAAGGTCTGACAATGATTTGCTGCTCTGAGCAATGGCATTCTGTATCATTAGAATTACTATTTGTATTTTCTTGAGTTACCGAATCTTTCTTATCATTGTCTTGAGTATCTTTCACAGCGCAATTCTTTACCCGAACAGAACACTCTTTTAAATGAAATTTTTGTCGAAGACGTCTTAAGCCTCTTCTGTTACAGCTATCGCTGGGTTGATCTTCGTCCAATTTATTTGTCGAATCAGATTTTGAATTATTATTATTATGTCCAAATTCTGTATTTTTAATCTTTTCACAATTACTTTCTTCAGCTTCTTCTACGTTCAGGCCTTCTTTGACATTGGTTATATTTGAATCTGTTTTCTCATTTGAAAAGTCCAATTTTTTCCCATTAGAAACAGATATGCATAAACATTCTTTTCTTGGGCTCCATTTCAAAGCAGCGCAAATCTTCTTATTTTTACTTAACGCTTTTATAACTCCTATGAAACCAGCCTTAAGTTCAGCTTCTATGGCATTTCTCCAAACAGAATTAGGATTTGAAGAACATTGGCTGCATGTAAATTCAATAGTATCGGGTAGATAACTAAGAATTTGATAACGCTCGTCAGAAATTCCTTCGCAATAGGCATGTACCCAATACGAACATTCGCTACATTCCATCATCTAAAAAATAAAATGCAGAGTTTATTTAACGAGTTTACATACCGTTTTAAAGCGTTAATTATTTATCGTAGTATTTCCCATAAATCTTTATGTATCTGTACACACATGTCATTTTTTACAGTTACGCATACAAATATATATTTAGTAAATTTTCTAAATAAAATATGTACACTTACCTTTGTATCGAAATCATTTTCGTTGTAACATCTTTGACATAGAGGACAGTAATTTCCTTGTTGACGTAATTTAAAACACATGGAGCATAATGGTAAATTGCCCACATGGACATTAACTCCTTCACTACCACAGCTTTTACACTTAACACAATTTTGACACACATAAGGTCTTTCAGGACTGTAAAGTCTCGCACTAACACCAGATTTTGACAAACACGAATGGTGAAATGATTGACGACAACGAATGCAAGACAATTTTGGACCAGATCTTAGATGGCAGGATTGGCATATTGTACATCGAGGACAGCACCAATTTGGTTGAGCACAAGCATTCCATTCGCTGGGTTCCAAACAAAAGGCATGATATGGCTCACAACAGCACTGACAGTGGATGAGCTGGAAAGATTTTTATAATGTACGATCATATATAACAATATAGGTGTATACGTTACTTACTGGTTCTCTGCCAGCACTTCCACAAAGGTAACAAATAGCAGGAATTTGAAAGAGTTCTGAACCTATAAGGGCAAAGCCTTTTGCACCAACTTCTGTAGGATCGTACTGTTCCCAAAAATCTATCGATATTGTGTGTAATGCATCATTATTCGTTTTAGGCACCTACAACGTGATTAGTTTTATTAAAACTATAAATATTCATGTTATGTAATATTATATAACTATAATATTAAAATTTTATATATTTTACTGTACTAATATAATGTATCTAACAAAATATATATATCTGTATATTTTAATTCGACGTGTGCTTACTACTTGAAAATTTGACGTTGATATATTTTGTTGTGATTTGCCTCTTTTTGGATGAGGTTGCTGCGTTGCATTGACAGTATTATGGTTTACAGTATTCTCATCGTTATGTTTTTGTGACTCTTTTTCTTTTGTGTCATCCTTTTTCTCTACCCTATCATTTTCCTTTAAATTTTTCGGAATGTGCTTATTGCTTTCAGTATCTTCTTTTCCATCTACAGAGGGGAAAGTTGCAATTGGTTGACCAAGAGCCACGCTTGCACTTCGGCAAACATGTTTCACTCTTGGTCCCTTCAATTCGAGTCTCTGTCTCAAAGGTTGTGGACATTGATTTAAAGGTGGCACGGAGAACATTGGATTCTTCAATTTCTTCCTCACTTTTATCCTATTGTTTTTTCTTCTTTTTTTATTAGGCGATATATTCAGTGATGAGTCAACTAGAAAATTGAAAAAGCAAATTATTCATATTAAGAAAAGATATATAGTATACACATTGGATATATAAATTGGAAGGATCGATCTTACACTTATCTAACTTTGTATATAGAAAACCACCAGTTCCTTGATAGCTTGTCTTTTGACCTATTTCTATGTTTCTCCAATTCATAGCTGATTTGAACAGGTTTTTCTCTGAACTATCTTCCGCAGGCCAACCTAACTTAGAAGATATTAATTTTTGTCCTTGATTATCATTATCTTCTTGATTCAATATCAATGGAATATTCAGAGGATCTCTCATCATTGGCGGTAACAATGTATTTAAGCCTGTTCTCAAAGAAGAAGGAATGTTGTAACATTTCAAGCACATTTTTAACCAACAAGCTGGGCATCTAGCTTTATAAACACATCTCATGAGATTCCATTGCTGACTTCTTACAACAGGTGGTACTAAGCATAAACCATCGCCTTTATGACATTGGAGGACTGGAAGAGTACTATTTGTAGATTTTGCACAAGCCTGTCGTTTAATCATTTTACTGATAAACTTTCTACATGATTCACAACTGTGAATACCGAATTTTCGAGCTTGTTTCACAAATCGATAGAACCGTACAGCACCACAAACCCCACATTTGATGGTACCTGTTAAACCTAAAACATCATAAAAGCATAATGAATTTATTATTTTCTTATTTCGTATATCATTTATATGATCGATTATATTACTTATTTATTCGAAGTATTATTCTACATTTTTGATCGTGCAATACAAATATTTGAATTAAAAGAAAATACTGTATAAAAGTAACATATTGTGAACATTATTGTTTTCATACCTAAATTAGTATTTCCGCTTGTAACACTGTTGCTATTTGTCATTGAAAAGGGACCTTCAGTTCCACTGACACATTTATTATCTAGTTTTAGCCTTGCTTTTCTTAAAATAACTTTCCCACCATTTAGTTTCATCCCAGTCCATTCAGACTGTTCGTCTTCTGTATGATTACTATGTTCGCTTCCACTTTCAGATAATGTGCTTTCTGTATCAAAATTATCTGAATTTCTCTCTGTATTTTTATTGCTGCTATCAACATTGCTTCGACCCTTTGCGCTATTATTTTCTTTCATTTTTGCTGAATCTTCAAAAGTTGTCTGAACTTCTAAATCAACTGTATCATTTTGAGTTCCTGATCTAGTTTGAATCCTGGAAGACTCTGAATTTGGAACATCAGAATCAGGAAGAACTTTTGTAGGAACAGAAATTAATTTTTGATTTTTGGAGATATTTAATTTTGCATTTGGAGCTTTTCTGGTTATATTTGGTACACCATCTTGAACACTATTGCATTCATCGGATGAACACTTTACCATTTTGTTTTTAGCTGATAAATTAATCTTTTTAACGTCTGTACTAACAGTTTTTGTTAATTGTGTGTCTTGTATAGAAGGTGCTAATTTTTCAAGATTCTTTACAGGTTGTACAGGAGTTTGGGCATTGGAATTTACACGCTGAATTACTTTTTTGGCTTTACTTTTTGTTTCTTTATCTTTTAATTTTGTGTAGAGTTTAGTAATATTTCCGTCTTTTAATTTTGGTTCTTGATTACAATGTTTATTTAATGCAATTTTAGCTTTCTTTACATGCGTACCAATTTCGTTCTCACTATGTTCCGCTCCAGGAGTTTCTTCTAATTCTTCGATAAATCTTTTATTTGGTTTAATAACTCTTGACGAATGGGCACTTCGAACCGGTAAAATAAATTTCCTTACTGCATTTGGTTTATCTCCACATTGTGCCGTCATATTGCGCACATTGTTACTGTTAGATTTTGCCCTCTGTAATAATCTTTTTGCAGTACTGTTACGTAGTTGTCTCGTTCGTTGATGCTGATCTAAGATATTATTTACTGATTTTAATACTGGTGTTTTCATAAAATTGGAGAATTTTATATTTTTACAAGCTCTACGACTCTTGGGTCTGTGAAATTTAGTAGTACGTTTGGAATTTAACGCAGTCACATCTTTTTTATCATCTTCCGCTAGTTTGATATTTTTATCACATAGTTTTTCTGTATTATTTTCAGTATGCGATGGAGGACTTTTAATATCTGCGACAGTCTGTACATTCTGCTGTGGCACAGAATTATCAATAACATCAGATGGTGATTTAACAGTTGTATTTTCTGTGTCATGTTGTTGCGTTTTTATGTAAGACACGGAAAGATTAGCTTCTTTAGTGCTAAAGCCATGGAATGGTGGATGTTCCTATGAGAAAAATGCATTAAGCCTTAGAAATAGATAATATATATTTTCTTTTGCATTAACATTTTGTCGATATAAAAATTATCGAATTAAACATCAAATGTTTATATTTCACATTTTATCATGTAAACATATTTTATTTGGTGTTTTGAATATAGTGATAGATATTCGGTAATCTGAAGGTATATTATGATTATAATAAGAAATAAAATATGTATCGCAGTTTATTAGTTTTATTTGAAAGAAGAATAAAGAAATTAGTAACAATTAATCGGTAAAACACAGTTACTTGATAAAAATAAGATCGGAACGGCGATCTTTTATGAAATCATTGACATTTTCAAGTAAGCGGTACGTCAGTATGTATTATATACATCTGCCATTCCGAGTCTGTGATTCTCTGCTAATAGGTTAACTTTTATTATAGAGGCAAACGTTGGAGTTTTTCTGGCGAGCGAATCGGCACCGTATGCGTCCTTATGGCGCTTATAAACCAAATACAATAGTTTGTAAGTGGAGAAAGAATGATACGATTTGTAACTAATTAGACGCCTTACACCAGGTAGTCCTCATGAAAGTAAACTACGAATTACCTTTTCATTGTCACCAAATGTTTCGTTGAACAGGGAAAGTCCGTAGTAGATGTTCTCGGCGACGGTTACCGAATCGCTTTGGGCTGTCTCGGGTTGACCGAGAACTTTGATCCGTTTCCTGGTGACCGTCTTTGGCGGCTTCCCGGGAAACTTGGACCTTCCCATGTTCACTTTTTTCAACGGCCAACCTCAACCTCACAACGAAATTCTGTTTCCATTTTACGCGATTTTGCCCAGTCGAGGCGCACCAACTGAACACCAACGAACACTTAACACACACGGAACTCACAAGCTTCGTTAAACATCGGTTAACGTCGGCTAAATTCGATGATAGCCGCGAAATACGCGCGTACTGTTAAACACAGAATGACTAGTAGTAAGGTGGGTACATATTACATATGTTTTCGAATACAAACGCGGGCATTCATCTAGTAACTTTTGCTAGAGCGGAACTGAAGTTACGCGCGCTCAGCTGCTAACTCTTCGTTTAATCTCTCTAAGTATGATTCTCTATCAAATTCACATACAATCGCATAATATATTCAGTATCAATATAAATTAGAATTTAATCTTTTAATTATATCTATTTCATTAATATTTCTTATTACTCTATTTAATTAATAATTATGCGTATATAAAATAATAAAAATATTGAACAAATACAATTTTTCAATTTCTAATCAATCGTTTTTTATTAATACAAGTACATTATTATAATACACAATGATAGCGTGTATCATGTATCGTATATTGAGTGCTGCGTAGTTTGTATCAACCACATACTAAGGAATATTAATGTTCCTTTTGCAACGTTCGTTAATGTAATTTTTATTTTATAAATAATTTAATCATTACTCAAATTTTGTATTTTATTAATTTATATTTCCGTGCTATTACAAGATTATTTTATATTTAAGTAATTAATTTTTTTTTAAATTGATTTATTAAGGATTTAAGAAATGTATATACAAATATATTACTTGAAATACAACATTAAATAAAACGAATACTTTTTAAAATATTCTACGTATTCGTCTATTTTATTTTTAATTCATATATTTTTAAATCATGGATTATTATACTTAATATATTCAGTTATAAATATAAAGTAAAAACTTATTTGAGAGCATAGCGCAGTATTATTAAAAATTTTTTAATATGAATGTCAAATAAATCTACTACTAATTAACTTTCTTTGGAAAAGCATTTTCGCTATATTTGATTAAATACATCTAATCGATAGTATTTATATTTACAAAACGTAAAATTTCCTACATTCCGTTAAATTACTACCGTATATTACGAGAAATAATACAATGTCCATCAAATTAAATAAAATTAAAAGAACTCTTACAGATAAAAAAGAGAGAGGGGGAGAGAAAGAGAGAGAGAGAGAGAGAGAGAATGAGACACATTAAAAGTAATTAAAGGAAATACAAAAATTAATTTCGCTATATATGAATTGCTGCTTTTTCACGATACTATTGCAAAATTAAAATCTCATTTCTGCCAAATACTGACGGAGCATTAGAGGTTTTAATAAAGTCAGTTGGTTCGTATTACGTAAAGACAGGGTTCGATAAATGAGGTATATATGAATTACAAATCCGGTGTTTCATGTGCGCTGACCTGTGCTCCATTTAAAAGAGCCTTCGTCGATACAACCTCAAGCACCACTTTCAGATCCATATTGTACTTTTCCTTCGTATGCAGGGCGTGTTTTTCCAAGATTATTTCTCCCCCTGTACACAAACCGTTCTTTACATAATATTCACTTTCTTTATGTTTACATAGGTAGACAAATAATTAACATTGATGATTATTTTCTTTGGCTCGTGGCAAATAGATATCGAAGAAAATTGTCGATTCAGAGGAGGACGTTTGGCTCGTACTATCAACGTGATCGACATTATACCGCGCGTAATTTCGAAACGAAGGAATACACGTACAATCGAAGTGCTCCTCCTTTTTACGCCAAGCTTGCAACAACGAGAATGCGATAACGTCGATAACCATTTCTACCTTTATAGCTACACAAATTGAAACGTACTATATCGGGGTCAAATATCGGTCGGTCACCGATATCGCATCCCATTTTACCGATCATTTGGGAACGTAAACCTTTATGCATTCTATATTTTTAATAAGAGATATCAATACTGTATTATGGTTTCCCTTTTTGTACCGTTTAAACCTGTTCAGAAACTAAATTATAGTCGCGTCACAAAGAAATATTCCAAAACAGTACTATTCTCGATTATTTCGTTTTATGTTTCTGGCGAACGCTAAAAGAGACGTTAAAAAATTGCTCTCTCTCTCTCTCTCTCCCTCTCATATACATATACATATATATATATACATATTCAAAGTTTCACGCAATTCTTAATTAAGAAAAATATTTATTTTTGTTCGTTTCTACGTCAATATTGGTATCGTCACGTTAAACTAGAATAATTTTGTAATAGAAAAATATGGGGAATTATCAAAAGCAAATATGATACGAGAGTAATTTTGGATAGATATTTATTCACTTTTTATTCGATAATGTTACTTTAATCGCAGAATAATTTAACGATTTGTTCGAGAAATAGTTGTCCATTACGCATGACAAATTGTCTCATTCGTGTTATTCGAATTATTTTTCGTTATTACAATTACAGCGAGCAAGTACTTGATCAATTTTTAACAAATTATTCTAATATTTAAATACGTCTTTTGTCTTCTGAAAAATATATGCAAATGTAAAAGATTAAAACAGTCTTCTTTGCTACTACCGGTCTACAAAAGAACGAACCGCAATTTTTGTTTACCTATTCCTGACATGGTAATATGTATACGCACATATAGTTTATTAAAAACTAACATTGTTTGCAAGCGTATTTGGTACTTGGCATTCGCGCCATAACATTAAAAGCGTTAAACATTTTAAGAACATCAGCGTGTATGTCATTTAAATCTCAAGCTTACCTCAACCTCTACCTTAGGATTCTTTTAATTGTTATTTACACGAGCCATTCGTTGCTTTAATACTTCGATACTTATCAAAGAATAGTAAATAAAAGTAATGGTACACGGATGATTATTTGGGCGTTCGTTACATCGGCCAACTGTATCACAAGGCAAGAAGAGTCGATAAGAAGATAGAAAACTAGAAACCAACGGAGAATATCAAAGCAGAATTGAAAGTTGTCGTTTCACGATTTATATTTTCGGCCAACCGTTCGTCTTTTCTCCCATAACCAATGGAACGACCGAAAACACGTGCACAAAGCAGCACGTCATCGGTATTCCATGTGAAATATGTATATTTGCGGCGGGCACCCGTCGCGAAAATATCGAAATCATAGCACGATGTAAAGAGAAAAGAAAGATGTGTTCGACGAAATAAATAAAGGGAAGGAAAGGGAATGTGGAAAAGATGTATCTGCGAGAGGATGGTTCACGGTATGAGTAATACATACACTATTAATATGTATAAGCGTCCATCGTCTTTCTCATGGCTCTACAAATGGTCCAGCAAGTCGTATATGCGCGTTATCCTTCTAGGATCGCACACTTGTCCAGCCGAGGTGAAGTCCGTGCACGCTGGTGCACGCCGATGTACGGCGGATGGAAGAGAGAGTACGCAATGCAAAGCAACGAAACGGAACAGCAGATCTTATAGCTCCGTTACAACCGGCTAGCTGACCGATCCCAATGAATACGGCCGGTACCACACCCGCTCGGGCATTTCGAGCGGAATGATCGAGAGATAAACTCGTTCGTCCGCCACGCCGCACCGCGCCAAACGAATACGCTTCGCGTAACGAGTCTCAGGTTTCCCGACGTACAGCTAAACTATCGCATTAGGTCGTCTCCAATTTGAATTTGATGCAACGCGACAACTTTGCATACGCTCCATCTTCCACTGCGAACGCTTCTCTTTCTTTCTTTCCACTTTTGAAAATGGGACGAAAGTCCCATTCTTCCCTATGTTCTTCTTTATGTCCTTTCTCGTTATTTCATTTCCAAGTCTATGGCTTTGCCTAGTCAAAATTTCGGTTTCGAGTAAGAGAACGTTCATACATTCTTTCCCCCTTTTTCGTTAAATTCCTGGTCAAATCTTCTTTTTAAACGGACTAATTATCCCCAGTTTTTATTCTTACACGGTATCAAAATTCCCATTTTTATTTCGTTTAACTGTTTAATTTAACTCATTGTCAACACGTACGAATCAAGTGTACCTTAGATGTCAGGTACAGTGAGAAATGATATGGGAATAATTTTTCAAAAATCGTTCGAATAGAGTTGTCAATGATGCAACAAATAGCATCGAAATGAACATTTCTCGCTAATAATTAATAGTTCTCAACGATTTCAACGGTTTGAGTGATTTGAATGAATGAATGATGAATTATTTATAGCTGAAAATATTATTATGTAATATGGATGTTCAAAGTATGTACACACTATCCGTCGCTTTGTTACGCTTTCCACGTAATTTATTTAATAAGAGATCGTAATTAATACATCCGTGAACGTGTTGCAAATATTAATTCAACGTAATATGTTGCTATATATTTCGCTACAAGTCAACATCTAAAAGTAAGTTTTCTCTTATTTTCCATGAAAAAATGTATCCTTCCACAGTCACTTTGTCATTGATATATATTCGCCATACTATAGAGGAAAATGTAAAATGATACACAGGGTGTCTCAATGTTTCTCCGCAGTACCTTACAAACATATTCTATTGTATAATGAACACTATGGAAAAGACGTCATACAAACATAGGTTGTAAAATGCATTATTAAAATGTTATAACAAAAATACGAAATGATAACGGATTGATGTTTCGTCGACACTGCGCAAGAACACATTGCCGATATCTATTTGATACGTTCGCACAAACTCCGATGTTTTACTTGTTGAGATCGTTGATTTGGTCAACCAGTTCGGCAATGGTTAGACGATCATTGTTACCTTGAACGATGGATAAGTGGGGCAGAATCAATTGCTTGCAGAGAGCCCCAAGAAGATCACCAGATATCACGTCAGTGGATTTTTACTTGTGGGGAACTGTAAAAGAGAAAGTTTATCAAGAATTAATGCAAAAGATTCGTGACGTATTTGCTGCAATTAAGGAAAACGAATAAGAAATTAGTAACGCGATAGATTCTGTTTTCTGTATTTTGCGGATGCTAGTCCAGCATATTCATAATAAAGGGCAACATTTTGAAATGGAATCATAATACGAACTGACAATCTATTCCTGTGTGGTATCGCACGAAGAAAACAGTCCGTTATCATTTCATCTTTTTTTAACTTTATAACTTTTTAACAAAGCATTTAAGAGTGTATAAAAAAATATGGAAAAAGACGCGTATATAGAAGGTGTTCAACGAAATTGTACATTTGTACAATTGTACACGATCTTGTAGCACAAACAGAAGTTGATCAGTTCTGAATCAGCTACTGATTTGCTACGCGTAAGGTCGTTAAAATGTGCTTGTTTCTACAAAATATCAAGGTCGCCTTGTTTTTTTTTAAACGACACGATGAGTTGTATTTTTGTGAATTTACTGATTCATAGAAACATTAACGCGTTAAAATTTCGTTTAATAGGGCGTTAGATCAGATGTTTACGATAACGTTTGTACTTTCATTCAAGATTTCTCAGCTGAAGGTCATTCGAAGGTCGCAGTCAAGTTAGATAGTTAAACTCGTTGTGAAAAAGTCAAGGTGACGCTGATTTCTTTTTTAAAGAGAGAAGCACTTCTTATCTATTTTAAGCGTCGCAATTTGTAGCTGATTCAAAACAGATCAATTTTTGCTTGAAACATCCTTTTTGTTACATTATCGGGAGTGCTTAGAGGATCGTGCACACCGTATCGCAGAAAACACCCTGTATACATATGCATATGCGACGTATCGTTCTAAAATAAGTAACGACGCTGCAGCACCGTGGTTAAGATATACGAAATTCATTCGCAAATGAATATGTTAATATAATTTTGACGAGCTGGAAAAAATGTATGGAAATACGAAGAGATTAGAATCGTGCATGATACGTACTTGGTACTCTTGCGAATCTTATCGGAAACATTAGTAGCAAAGCAACGTTATGGCGGATCGTTTCCTGGCCGGAGCCTTGGAATTAATTATAAGATACGTATTACATTATGTACCGGTGAATTCATTTTCTTGCTCCTTTTGTTTGTAACCGGCACGTACACGGGGTATAGAAAGTTGGAAGTTGGTTCATTGTTCCCTTCCGGACGTGGGAAATACGCGAAACATTTTGAGTGACAAACCGCGACTCTCTCTCTCTCTCTCTCTCTCTCTCTCTCTCTCTCTCTTACTCTCTCTCTATCGAGAAAAATAATCGCGTAACGCATTTACCCAGCAAGCTACGCAAATATATTTTACCCTCGTTAACTGTTTGTGTCTTGAAGGTACCGTAAAGTAGCAATCTCATTAAAAATATTGCTATAAATCTATGGACGATATCTACTTGTTAGAACAATGCTGTTATTAGTTTGGGGTTAGGTTGGGGTTAGGTTAGGGTTAGGCACGCAAAAAGATAGAAGACTCTGGGAACGAATAACCCTGTATCGATATTCATATTTATAGTTTTTATTATTTTAACGATTTTAACGATTGTAAGAGATATTTATAGATACTTGGCGTATCGAACGCGTTCTATTTGAACAGTTTTAAAGTGTCTAAAAGAAAGATAGCACGGTAGGGAAGAACATTATGGTATAGCCGAAAATAGAAAATATAGACGAATTAAAGGACCTTAATGTGGAATCATGAAAGAATAGAATATCCAAGGTGTCGAGACGCAATTAACGACGTTGTAATTCGCATCGTAATTCTTTTTTCTTCTTTTTCCCATTTTTTTTCTTTTTTTTTTCGAATCGAAAGTATTACTTGAACATGCGAATGTCATTAACGAAGAGCTTTCGTTGGCATTGCAGTTGTTATTTTTTGAAAGCGCGGTCGAGTGGATTTTCGCGTGTCCCCGTGATTATTCGCCAAACGCTGGGACAGGCACGCGCGTGCACGCGGCGAAAAGACCATGAAAACAGTCGAGACGAGCACGCGCATTTCTATCGATATCGAAGTGCTGTGCGCATCGCGACAAGAATAAGTCTCGCCGCGCTTTTCAGCTGTGTATTTTTGCATCGCGAGCGGATCGCGCAATTTACGCATGCAACGAGCGTAGAAAGCTAGAAGACGGTTCATCGCACGGCAGAACGTGAGAAATACTTACACCACTCTACTTTTTTTTTCCAGCTACCGCTCCTCCTTCACCTGTGTTCGTATACTCCACGTGCAGATTGCCTGTGTGTATGCTAAACTCTAGTCTGCGCACGAAAAATAAAAGCACTGCTGCACTTCCCCGCCCCTATTAAACAGGTATGTAATTGCCGGATAAAAACAAAACTGCTGCTCTACGTGCTGCGGTTTGAAAAAATCCTCGTAACCGGGAATCGAACAATGAGAAGAGGAAAAGGGGAATAGAAAATTGTTCGGTGCCTGGAATAGACGCGATTTTATTCATAGATCCCACGAGAATTATCGAGTTATTACGAGATTTCATAAGCGGCGAAGCTTATAATGTTCTCGATTGTTTTTCGCAATTTCCACCGCAGCACGCGGTCCGCTTGATGAATTGTTGATTTGCTTCGCTTCGTTTCGCTCGAACAAATAGAAACGAGAACGAAGGCCAACGAAGAAATAGGAAAATAAAAGAGAAGAAAGGGAAAAGCCAAAAGGGCAGAGTAGGTACTTGCGTTTACGTACACGTACGCGCAAGTGCACAATACGTAGACTCGCAAGTGCACGCGTAGATAAGTATCGATAGGGAGAGACCGGTTCGTTCTTTACGACAACGTCGAACGCTTTTTGGAAGACCAATTTAATGGCCACGTAAGTGTCTGTACGTATACATATGTGGTCATTCGCATTCATACACATTCGCGTCAGCATACGTGGACCGATTCAGTTTAGACACCCACGTGGCGTCCATTATTCAGATCGTGTTCTACGTTCGAAGAAAAGAAATCTGCTTTATCATCCTCTCCACTATGCTCATATTCTTTGCTGAGAAATCACTGCTCAGACGCGGATAACACACGTCGTTATCCGCTCTTTTGGACCTTTCGAGAAGCGCTATGGACGAGGAAGGCGAATACATGGAAGCAATTCCAGAGAGAGAGAGAGAGAGAGAGAGAGAGAGAGAGAGAGAGAGAAAGCAAGAGAATATCGATAGCCATGGATATATAGGTACACGTTTAAGAAACAGAGACCGGTTCACGCTTTACGACGATGTAACCGTGCTATTCACAGGATTCAATAGATAGCATCTATACGTTCGTATAAGTGAACCGATACTGATGCCCACGCAGTCTCTATTACCCACGTCGCGTCACGCTTCTCGTAATCGAAGGATTATAAATATTACAATTTATATTTATATTATATTTAGCTAACTTTCCGATCGGCCGAATGCTACGAAATTTGCATTCTATCTACTGCTAGCGATCCTTTTATCTGCATGTGATTTTTTTCCTTTTATGTATTAACGTTGCTGTTAAACATCGTTTCTTTAAAACATATCCGATAATGATCTTTTTTATCGGAGCATAAAGTTAGAGCATGCGAATTCCCAGAGATTACCGAGTTGCCGAATCACGTATCGACATCCGTCCGTAATAGCCAACATTTCCCTAGGGCTTATTCCACCCTTTTCAACATATTTTAATTCCGGTATTCAGGCAGAATGAAAATTACAAACGATATCATGGTCGATACAATTACCATGATAAATTTTAACCACCCTATAAATTCCGGCAGCGGATGACGAGCCTACGGGTCGAACCTACGGAGAAATAGATATTATAATCGAATAGGAGAGAGGAGATGAAAAATTGGCAGAGTAGCACCGTCGGGCTTCCACCGGTGAAACCGATGAAATGTTTCAAAGAACCGAATCGGCTGCACCGTTTTAAACCGGAGCTGCGACTCGAATGGAATATTTTCTCGCTTGTGTCGATCGCTTTATGATCGAAATTCTAGCTATGAAAATTCAAAGGAAGCGCTAATACCAAAAGACAACCGCGTCAGACAAGTTATATACACTGAGATTAATAAGGAATTACGAACGAGCTACACTAATCTAGAGTTTCGTAAGCGGTGTCATCTATGTATGTGTATGTATCTCATTTGCACGCGCCACGTTAAATAGACTGCATTTGTAATAAAGATTCGCTCTGGAGAAACTCTGAACCCATCCAATTATTCGAACGATTCGAATTAAATTTGTAGTCGTGTCGTATTTACGGCGCATTGCGAGAAGAATTTTGATATTTAAAATTGAACGGTCATCAGGTCTTATGACCGATTTTCTTTACTATGAACATTCCTTTTATTTACCCTTCATAGGATGGACCAAATAAAATGTTATAAGCTGCTTTCTTTCAAACGCGTGATGCAAGTCTTCCTCGCGATTTCGATTTTTAGTTTTGTAAATGATACGTTTGAACGTATCTTGTTTCGCTTTGTATCGCTCTGATTAAATTTTGATATAAGAATCAAACAACATAAGTAGGATATGAGCTAATTTACAAAAAGAACTGTTTGTACCGTGATTTCCTAAAAGACAGCTTGTAACACTTTATTTGATCTAACTTGTACACACGTACATCTTTCGTTCAATCGAATGTTTCATAAAAAATGATGGCAATTTGTTTATACAGATAGTATGTCATAAATTAAATACAATTTGCTCGCTACGATATTAGATACTTTAATTGAAATTGTACGATATTGGAATTTTATTTATTTAGCGATTAACGCGCATTATACCGCGTGTTATTCGTTGTTCGGAAAAAGCAGGAAATGGTGTTTAATTAAACAAAAAATAATGCCATATGATGTAGTATGTAAATATTGATGAAATCTTACCTTTCTTACTCTTTTCAAGCTTTACCATATATAATGTATATATTACTAATGTGAGATATAGTGTACCATTACATAATATAACACTTAAACAGAATAATCAATTACGTCGTTTCTTACGTTGTATCATATAACTTTCATTATACGCTGAAATATTCTTTGCTATTTTCGATTAAAATTCTACATATGAAACAGAAAAACACGAAAGAAAAGATCGAATATATCGCAGCATTTGCATATTAAACGGAACATTTGTTCCTTTGTATACCAATTTAACTCGTCAATTTATCGTTGTATTAAAAACTTATCTACCAATGATACCGTGAATTACACTCATCACTACATTTTCGGTCGTCAATTTGATATTATATTTAGTTTTTACCATACAGAAAGGAAAATAACTTGGGCGTCCAGAAAAAGAAACGCTACATGTATAGCTACATAAGTACCGTCTAAAATTATCGACTTTTTAAAACAGTTATTTACACGCATGTCGATATATCCAACATCGAAATACGCGTGTATAATTTGGAATAAAAAGTACGAATAGCTGACGTTGAATCTTAACGTGCTTATCAATAAAACACGGTAAAACTTGAAAATATCAAATATGGTAAAGCAATGATCATTTTTTTTATGTTAACTTTTATCATTTATTACATCTTTTTGATTAATCGCCATTAAATAGTCACGAACCGTAAAGAAACAAGGCTATTGTAAAAAGTAATTCTCTATGGAAGTATTTATTTAACGAATACTAGTTCTCGTTTCCCTTGCAATCGGAAGAAAATACGTTAAAGTTTATGGCACTGTCCACGACGCTGTAGAACCGTTGATATCGGTGTTCTTCTCGTCATTAGCTTCGATTTGAGTCAGGTTCAGCATTTCTTTGAGATTTCATCGAGAATTACGCACTGAATAAAAGAGGAAAAAGCAAGAACGCGGCAAAGTTATTTTAATTATTTTAAATAAATATTTACGTTATATCCCGCAAAAAGAGATAATCGACGAGACGTTGTTCATTCATATTCTGTTCTACTGCTTGTCAATTTATTACGATCTCAAAAATGGATAAAACGAATGGTCTTCGACAAGATGAAATCGTTGAAATTCTTTTTATTAATAGTTCTTATTTAGGTCAGTTATAATATACGTATAATTGTTTTCGTATTCGAATCAAAATCATACGTATGGAACGAGGATGGAAAAAGTAACATACAGCATTCTAACTATTCCCGTTGAAATTATCCAATTCAAAGGAAGATACATGGATATTTGTATTCCAATAGGAATGTTGTTCAACTGAAACCATGTATGATGCGAAATTGAGAGAGAGAGAGAGAGAGAGGGAGAGAGACTATGGGATCATTAATATTAACATTCCTTGCATTAATTCCCGTTTGAGTTTGGTTATATTAAAAAAATCAACCAAATAAACCAACCGAAATGGAAAAGAATAGCTGAAGAGAATCGCTGTCAGTTAATGCCTTTCTGATAATGCATAAATTTGTGAAAAAGATTGGAAAATTTTAACCGAAGAACTATGAAACGTATATCTAAGCAATATAATTTTCAATAGCAACCGTCCTTTGACAATTTGTTTCTATAATACTTTTCAGTTTTAATGAAAAACTGTGCGAGTTCGAAATATAAAACAACGCTACTGTAGGAATAAAAGATATTTGCAGATAAAAAGGAAAAAAGATGCTACGATTAAAACCGATTCCGCAAAAAGATATATAATTTCCTGTTAGAATTTATTTGATAATAATTATTCATCGATTGGTGTATAAGCGAATATGACCAAGCGACATCAGCACTTTTCTCAATGTCAGTTTCGGTTTGGGACCGTACTTATCGATTAGCCCCGCCGTCTCTTTCCACGATTGTTCCACTCTTGTCTCCGGTGTCGCATTGGTGCGCGCCCCAGAAACGCCGTGCCGCTGCCGTACGCTGGTATGCGAGGCACGGTAATTACGAGGAAACGAGGAGGACTCTGTAGATGCATCCAACAAACGAACCAACGAACGAGGAGAATCCACAAGGACGTGTAGTTCGCTACGAGACAACGATTTTTAGGGGAACATACGGGCAATTTCGTGGCAATTTTTCTCGTGCCATAGAAACGGTGATATGGTATTTATCTCAGTCTCGTCAACCTCCTGGACGTCGTATTAAAGTGACCGCCGAGCCTTTTTCCGCTCGACACGCTGATATTTCTATCCTATTCGAGTGTACGTGATTTTATCGATCAATTTCTCACTTTCAGATGTCATCGCTGTGATCTTTTCTTTTTTATTCTTTGTTGCTCCGATTCAGATGCATTTACGCTTTATTTCCTCGCTTGCGCATTTGATCGTCAAGTAACAAAGCGTTAGAAATCTTTCGTGCTACTATCATCGCAGTTTTTCGGCAAAGTATCGTCAATTTTAGTTCTTAATTTTTGACTCGTTTCGATGGGAACAACTAATCGACCTCAGACTCGACCACTTCGAAACTATGTTTACTCGTTTCTCGGTAGATATATCAAAGTATAGTGATGCAGAATTAGACGCGTAATATAAAACAAACTTGAGTATCTTCCAAGTTCGATTCTCTATTGTTGGAATGAAATACAACATTCATTAGGTTACAGAAAGAACGATGCGAAGTATAGCTCGTGACATATCAGCTAAATCTCACGACATATGACGCGACGTGACATCAGCGTATTATACGACGAAATATAGTAACCTTCAAAATATTCTTAATGTATGATACAGATACTCGGAAAGGTAGATACTTATTCGTGAAAGCCGTTATAAATGTAATTGTAACGAAGCGAACTGCGATTAACTTTTGTCTATTTGGAAAGTTTAAAAAAAGAAGAAAAACCAATAACCCTGCTATGTATATTATTGGCGTGGAAGAAAAGTTTACGGCAACGTTGTGCGTAAAACTTTAACCTCGATACTAAAGAGAAAACTCGAGCAATGGTATTCTCGATGGAAGCTTTTAAAAATGAGTTTAATTCGGCGACGACGTACCAGTGATATACGATTTTGGTGTAAACGCGCGAAATCCTTTAGCGATACCACGAGCGGATTTGTTAGTTCTGTTTTATCTATTTCCGTAATAGTTTAGACATATAGCTCGCGTAGAAAGTTAGAAGGCGTTTCATTACATTGTGAACGTGAGAAATATGCACACCGTTTTGCCTGTCTTTCTCTCCTTTCCTTCATTCCGGAACGTTCGAGGTTACACGTTTCAGTGAAAAACATTATGAAACAGCCCTCCAAGAATAAAATGAATAAAATACCAATAGGTTTTTTTGCCGTTATCCGAGCTGAAATAGCTGGTTGGCCTCGATATCCTCTAAAACGGAATTTTCACAGCAAATTTCGTTAAATTATCTTGGTTAGGTTTGTCAGATAATCGATTGGGTCTGCCTTTTAGAAATATCTCTGAAGATTAACGTACGTACGTAAAATAATTACGTGTCTTGCGACATTTCACTCGTAGCATAGTACGCGAGAAGCTTTGTCACCGAGCAACGAGACAAAATTTAAACGTATTACGTCTTCACAACTATGACCGCTGTCAGCTTTAGATGATCTCGCGATCTCGTATTGTAAACAGCCCGAAATGTACGGGAATGCTAGTTCCACGATGGACATTTAAAGGAAGGAAAGGAACGATCGAAATTATAACGACGTTGCAACTTAATTGTTCGTAATTTCTCGAACTGCTCGCCATTTCTGTTTTTGCTCGTTATCTTCGTTATTACGCCATTTGCAAAAACCACTCTGCATACCCGTTGCAACAGGGACCGCGCAACAAGCTCGCGATAATAATTGTAATAATTTCGATAAAAGTTTACGAGTCTCTCGGTAGAGAGAGGGGGGCAAGAAGAGAGAGAGAGAGAGATAGAGAGAGAGAAAGAGAGAGAGAGAGAAAGAACGGGCGCGGTTCCGATAGATCGGGAACGGGACTGAAATTAAAAATGACGAACTCATTCGAATGGTACCGCACACGCGTTAATACGTCGGACTCGAATGTCTCGCATTAAAAGCACAACGAGACGCCCATTATTAAAACGGGAAAACGAGCAATAAGAATAAACGGCGAGCAAAATAAAGAAACAAAAAGGGGGCAAAAAAAGAAGAGTCGAAAGGGAGCAAAGGGTGGATCGGGTGAAAAAGAGAGGAGAAAAGCAGAAAAAAGAAGGAGAAATGAGACGAGAGTGCAACGGAACGTTAGACAAAACACGCAGAGAGCATGAACACGCATTCGCGTCTATCGAATCGACGCGACGTGTTCTTTGGTTGCTCGTGGACGACCGCGTGCGTGTACCGGCGTTCGTCATCGATCTACGATGCCGTAGCAAAGAATGCGCGCGACCATATCGTTCCGCTTCTAACGAGCGATTATTCGTCACACGTTCCATCTTATTATCCTTTGTACGGTAGACAGGCAGGCAGTGAGTCATTTCTTTAAACTCGTTAACTCGTTACAAGCCAGCAGCTTCGAGAGAGAGTCATCCCCCCTTGCCCTCCTGGCGCTGTCCCATTCTGTCCGTGTGCAACGAGGCCGGCTGGGTCGATCATCGTATATATAATATAGGAGAGGAGAGAGGAGAAAGCGTGGCGAGGGTGTTCTCACAGCGTGCTGTGTACGCGCGCGAAGGTGCAAATAATAATAATGGCAATAACTAAGGACCCGAGCTAAGCGTGGAGCGTTCGAAGAGTCGAGAGAAACGTGGACGATATAAAAGCCGGGATTGGATCGAAGGGTGCTCGAAGACTCATAACCGTTCTGAGTCGGTTCGCGGTCGCTTCGCGCTTGGTTCTAGGTTCTAGCCGAGTTGCCGCGACTCCGTGGCTGGCTGCCGGCCGATGACGAAGACGGAAGAGGCGAAGCGCCGCGAGCGCTGCCGTAACACCGACAAACATCGACGTAGCGGCGACGGGCCAATGGTAAAGGAGCGAATGAGCAACAAGGACAAAAGTATCGAGGTGGACGCGCGAGTGAGAAGAAGGGAGAGAGACACGCCCTGCTGCAGGTCGATAACGGAACCAACGCATCCTCTCGTGGCTCTCCGGTAGCTCTTCTTGCTCACCCAACCTTCCCTCCGCTGCTTCTTCCTTCCACTAGCTACCCTCCTACTACTCTCTCTTCTCTCTGACTCACCCATCTCTTCGCTCTCCCACCCCTTTATCCTTTCTTTCGACCTTCTCCTTCTATCGCGCATAGTCACGTACCACACCCGCCATTCTATCCGTGCCGACTGAGCGC
Source organism: Bombus flavifrons (assembly GCF_040668555.2). Taxonomy (NCBI): domain Eukaryota; kingdom Metazoa; phylum Arthropoda; class Insecta; order Hymenoptera; family Apidae; genus Bombus; species Bombus flavifrons. Next base: position 4,943,752 of record NC_138447.1, read on the forward strand.
CTGAGCGGACTTTGCCGACCGTACATACCTACCTACTCCATCGCGAGCAACGCTATATACATACATACCTTACCAACTCTTTTTCTCTCACCCTCTCGCCCCCTCTTCGTACAACTCTGCTCCCTTTCGTTTCGTTTCGTTCCGATTTGTTCCGTTCCGTTCCGTCCTCTGCTGTCCCGTCCCGTCCTGTCCCGTCCCGTTCCATTCCGTTCCGTTCCATTCTGTCTCATCCCGTTTCATTCCCGCCTTCATCTTCTGATTTTCCTTTTTCTATTTCTTTTCTTACATCCTTCTCCGTCACTCTATTCGCCTAGCTACTTCCAAGATACGACATGGATCACATTATCAGACGCATCTAACCTTCGAGAAGGCTACGCCTCTCGGCGTAGCGTGCCAACCAAGCGAACGAGTGGACTGTTTCCGAGCAAAATGAACCAAATACAGTATGTATCTAATATGTAAGTATGTATATCTATCTACCGATGTACTTGTACGCAATGTATGTATACTTGCGCCCTGCTACAAGACCGCATTTCTTTGCCCGAGTATACGCGTTCTTATGTACACGCTGCACGTGTGTATACTCTCGACAAGCAGACACGTATACAATGAGCAGAGGAGTATGCGTATACACACGCACGACCCGTCGAGAGATACGTATCATCGGATCGAACGACGGTAGCCAGGGAACCGGGGCAGGCAAGTCGCAACGCCTCTCCCTTCTTGTCACCCATCACCCTTTTTCGTCTCTTTTCGTATCCGTCCCTTTTCTTTCCCTTTCTTTTTTCATTATTCTTTTTTTTTCTTTTTTTTTTCTTTGGTCGCGACGTTAACCCAACGAGGCAAAAACAGCAAGGGATACATCGAAGACGGTCGCCGGGATCCTTGTTTTCGTCGGTCGTGCTTCGAACGCGCTCGCACTCCGTGCCGCTTTTCCTCTCTCCGTTTGTTCGTTCGTCCGATTGCTCTGTTTACTGCGCTTCCAGGACGATCCCAGGTAAGAAAAAGTCGACTACGAAGAAATGCTCGTGCGGGAGGGGGTGAGTCCTCGCTCCTTGCTGCCGCGCCGCTTGCCGTGCTTCGGCCTTCGATCGCTCGCTCACGCTCGTGCGGTCCGCTATGTTCTACCATTTCCTTCGGCTACTACTAGGAAACGAACCTCCGACGCGAATCAATCAAAGCTATTCTACCGGCAAGAAGATTTAATATACAACAATATATTTCTACAACGGACATCTTTTCGACGCTCGCGCATCTCCAGTCTTAATTGGATTTATTGGTTTTATTGAACGGATGAATGGATGTTTATAGGAAGGTGAACCACGCTCGTCACCGGTTCGGTATCTCCGATCCTGACCGATTCAGGCAGATTCGTTTACGATTCATAGGTTGTTGGTGCACGTCTTAACGACGATTCGACTAATAAGCTCGATGGCCATAACGGGTGATTCTTGCCGATGTTGTAAATCTTATCGTGACTGCAAAGACAGCAAGTCCCTAACGAGTAAGCTTTCCTTTCGACGAGATGCTCGACTCGAACTCGTTTATTATTCGACCGGGAAAAGCTATGTTTTCGTCAAAGATACCACCGAGACGAGATTTGACAGAATCATCGGCTGGTGCGGATGCTGTTACGATTGAGGAAAATTCCGCAAAGGTCAGATAGCCTAAACCTTTTTTCCTCTGCAACGCACTCCTGGTATAGTTTTAGCAATTGTTCAACATTCGCGAGGAAACGACGCTTTTTGGATATGAGTAGCACATCGAGGAAAGAATCTCTCGGGCACACGACGACGTCGACCGAAATTGGGACAACGTAATCTTTCGTGATTAAGTTCAGCTTTGAATATGAACTTTTCGCATAGCAAGGAGAGATGATCGACATTCTTTACCAAGGGGACCTCTAGAGATCCTTGAAAGACCTCGTAATGTTCCTTACCGTTCTATCTATTCCCATTGAACGTCCGATGAGAATGGCACTGACGATTTTTACTTTGGTAAAACTATTGATTCGCAACTGTTACGATCTAACGTATTTTACTTTGTTCCACTTTTTTGCGCCCTAAACATACGATCGCGATCGCGATATACGTAATTGCTTGTTCCCTGCATACAGGGTGATAAAGCATCGCAGTGTTAGTTTATATTGCAAAGAGTTCGTTCTGTGTATATAAAATATACCTTTATGCTGTTCAATTAATTTTTCTCCACCGTTAACACGTGTTACGAGCAAAATATATGTATACTTAATTAACCATGCAGGCAGATCAATTTCGCGTTAATGCATCATCGATTTCGCGGATCTTCGCGGTGTTTTTGATGCACGCGTTGTTTTGTATTTTTAAGTACGAATTTTATATATACGGTGTTGAAAAATAGGGGGGTAAGTAAGGAAGTTTATGAACATGTACCGCTTGCCGAGAGGGGCAACGAATGATTAACCAACATAGACGGAAAAATCAATTCTTTCCTCCTCTGTCTCTTAACGATGCGTTAAATAGAGATAAAAGAAGATATTGGAAAAAGATATTAATTGAAAAGATGTAAAGCACGTACGAACGATAACGATATTATATCATACGAGCGACGATGATCGTGTCGAAATCAACGAAAAATTATAGTAAGATACGAAACTTTATACATATCTTTTTTCAAGGGAGATGTTTGATACACCATCCTTTAATAAGAATACGATATTCGCATGTGTAAATCACGAATCAAATTGTTCGATGTTCGTACACAATTTTCATTCATCGTGGTAGTTTGATTACATTGTTTGTGTCCAACGTATATCCCTAAGAGGTGATGTAAAATTACATTTTATACTAGCAAGTATTGATTTTAGGTTCTACGTTGGTTAAGCATATTTTGCTTCTCTCTACCTGTGAGCAAGCGGTACGAACCCATAGAGTCTCTTAGACTCTTTCATCTCGAACATTTTGTGTAAATATTTGATTTGAATTTTGGAAAGATCGCTCGACGTACGAATTCGTTAATCTTATTTCAGACAAAATAATAAAAGTTAGAATTGGAATATACGTTGTTACATAAGCATGTGCCTGTTAAAATATAGAGCTTCTGGAACTAATACAGCGTAAAAAATCGAGCGGCATCTTCCGTTCCAATTTTCCGATTACATAAAAGATTTCTATCATTTCCGTCGTGTCGCTATTTGAGACAGCTGAGACTGGATTTCGCAAAGTATCACGATAAATCACACCGGGCTTTTCGTTCACATTCCGCCGTAATTGAATCACCGATTTGCCCCGAATTTGGAGCACAGTTCTAGGCTACCTATGACCCGGCTATGTTCCCTTTACACGTACGTATATAGACGTGTTAAGTTCACACACACATAAGTTTCAATTTATACATATAAATGTAGTAGGGATACGTAGGCATGTGGAGGTAGGCATGCCAAGGATGCATCTGCCACGACGCGATGGTCGAATGCATAAGTGAAGATTGCATGCGATGGAACACATTCTTCGCTAAAAACCTTCAAAAATTTCGGTCTGCTCCGCTCCTGGTGGATGGAGTCCGACCACGTCAAACGTACCGGCGCGGCAGCATGTTTTATTCGTCGAGCAGAGAGCAAGCAGGAATATTTTAAAAGTACGAGAATCGTTTCCCCTATTTACACGCGGTGCTTGGTTCGTTTAACACTGGCGAGCGTTCAATAATTGGTAGGAAAAAGAATCGTGCACGATTTTCTCCTTTTTTCCTATCTTTCTCTCTCCCTCTGCCTCTCTTTATTTTTTACATTGCTTTTTTAGTTCATTGTTTTTGCGAACGGCACACCGCATCGACGTATGTATTCCTCCCGATTGAAAATGTTCGTTGGCATCGTTATTGTTCCATTGCGATTCACGCGATTCAGTGCATTCGATATCGCACGCCGCGCCGGTCCGCGGTATGACTGGCGGATGGCTTGGCGAGAAAACAAAACGAAATACCTGGATGGAAGGATGACTCTCCGGTGATTTCCATCTGCGACTTTAGCGAGCCTCCCCATTGACAATTAGCGAGAAAACTGATCGAAGATAAATTCAATTCTTCAATGGATAGCGAATACATACTCGCGGGGTACGCAAAACGCGAGAACCGCTGTATCATACTCTCTCTCTCTCTCTTTCTCTCTGTGTCGTTTCTTTTGCTTTGTTGTACCATTCCCAAAGCAGCGCATTAAAACTTCACATTAAGAAGAAAAGAACAAGTAAAAACACATGAAAGAATAAAAATCTGTAAAAAGGTAGAAAAGAATGAATGGCAAAGAAGACAAAGTATAATGCGTATGTATAACAATAATACATACGTATGTAGTTTGCATGTATATACACCGATGTCAAGTACGATCAAGTGCATATGTACATGGTTCGGTAGAATGGTACATGGTTCAATTCATCGGTAGAACAAAGCAGATTAGGTAATTACATGAAAAGCATTTCGAACGTTACACCGTTAATGCGATAATATGTGACTGAAAAATAATGTTGCCTCTCCCCCGATCGGTTTATTTCGCCTTTGCGATCAAACGAACAGACACATCCCATGGTGGATCCGCACGCATCCAAGATATGGCGAAGCCCGTGCAACAGATAACGGCATTACAAACAAATCTAAGAGAACGAGCCGACCGTTGTTGTCCAATCTTTTCAGTTACGATTCTATGCGGATCACTGCACTCGGATCCCCGCAACGAGTTTCTGAATATATGGGTGGTCGATAAACGCAGACCAGTCAGTTGGCTCGCTACCTGGACACGGCGTTTGCGGCCAGGTATAGGTACCTACCCCATGGATAGTAGAAAAAAAACGACAAGGGAAGCAAGAAAAAAGGTAGTCGTCGTCGCTGTGTGGCAGTTGGTATCTGCTCGTGGCGTCGGGCAGTCTGTCTACTCTAGCATTGTTGCGGCTTGTCATCGCGAGGGGGTGCGAGCCAAAAGAGACAAGGGCTGACCGGTTGAATGGTAGAGAAAGAAAGAGAGAGGGAGAGAGTAAGAGAAAGATAGAGAGAAACGAGACGAGAGTGGGTTGGTAGGTGGGTTAGAGGCTCGCTAAGGTACCTCAAAAAGGTCGAGAAAGGCGGGAGTATACGCGAGAAGGGAACTCGACGACCAAGTAAATATGCGACAAGTTAGCATTCGTATATAAATCTAGTGGCGTTCACGGTGACAAGTCACGCAGCGCTATCCGTCCCATTTACCCGCCTCATTGAGTGTATGTACGCGCATGTTTCAAAGAGTCCACCGAGAGAGTCCAGCTACTCGATTTACGGAATGTCAGATTTTTATGCCGTTCCCGTGTCTAAGCACAGGATCGAGTAACTGCAAAAGGATCCTTGTGCCGCTTACCGGGGTAAAAGCAACGAATTGGAGGTTTTTGACCGAGCGACCTTTTCCTCGGCTGTTTCCACAGAAGCCAGGTTGCCGAGAAGGGAGAAACGGGCCGCTCGTAAATCTAGCGTTACAATTAAGAATTAAAGGAACTGTTGGTCGAGGTCTCGAATACTGAGAAACACTTGGAAATAGGATAGCCAAATGTCAGGACAGGATCGCGTGCAGACACGTGGTATTCGAATCGTCGTACTTGTCGTCGTCATCGTCGTCGTGGTCGTGGTCGTCGTCGTTGTCGTTGGTTGTCGTAGCGATGGGTAACAGCGCGTGTAAGAGCAGGAAAATAGAAAAGGAGGCAAAGAATGCAACAACGGCGACAGTGACGACGGTGGTGGCAGTTTTCGCAAAATTACTGGGTTCACCGGCGTACGCTTAACGGGTGCCAGCACGGGACAAAAGGTGAAGGATGCGAGCTAGTGTTGGTTGATAGGCGAACGAAGTCATAGGTAGATGGGTTGGTGGTTGTAAATAGGTGCGTGTGGATAGGAAGCACAGGTAACGGCGCAGGTGGCGCGACGGTACGAGTCGCGCTAACTTCGCTCCGTAAACATGGTAGTCGTCACGCAAGTCGAAGCCCGCCAACGATATCGCGGCTTTCAAACTCACCGACAAATACTAGCAAAACGGGTATATATTCGAAAGGCACTACATGCAATGGCCGACGACCGTTGTTGTTGACTTGTTGTTGACGAAACGTCTTAGACCCCCGTAAGGCCGGAGCACGGGTCGCCAGCCTTTTGGAATACATCGGCATATGTATCGTATGACAATTCGATCCAGGAGGATATGTAAAGGTTATTGTCACAATGTAGAGAGAAAGAGAGAGAAAAAGAGAGAAGAGAGAGGGAAGGAGATCTGCCGACAATAAAAATCGGTATTAGATCTCTCCCTGAGCCGCTTGGCATTGCATCGTTACCAGGGCAAAGAAAACAGGGAAGCGGGGTAGCGGGAAGCAGGGGCGTAACTGTCGAAGGCGGAGGTGAAACTCGGCGCAAAATTGATTTCATTATCGATAAGGGAGTTACCGATCGAAAGAGCAATATACCAACGGGAAGATTACTACTATTTTGTTGTCGTCGAGAAGAGGGAAGGCGAAGGTATGGCGAGATAGGGGAAAAAGAAGAAGAGAAAGAAGAAGAAGGAACAAACGGGATGTAGGAAGCGTGTAAGGTACGTAAGGCCGGTATGTAAATCGCGGAGCATACCGGAGCATACAGGGATCGGATGCAGGCCAATGTCCTGTCGGTTGCGCCATTGGGATCGGACGCGATCTTCAAGGCCGACAATTGCTCGGCTTTAGTCCTCAATGGTGTTTCGCAAGAACGACCCACATAACGAACTTGACGCGACGCGTGGCGCCCACCCCCTCCTCTCTCTTTTCATCTGCGGTGAAAGGTGCTCTCGCGAATCTCGAGGACGCTCGACCGTTTTATCCGTGAATTCCCTTTCTCCTGAATCGCGTGGTGCAGTAGTGAGAGCAAACCTCGTGGAATCGACCCGCCTTGTGCGCGCTCTTACCGGCACGATACGGAACGGAAATTGGCGCGCGGTTCTCGCGGATACCGCAAAGATCGCGCGCTCGCGCACCGCGCCGCACCACGCCGAGAATGCCCCGTAGACTCGATTCCCTATGAGCCTATGGCTAGATTCGATCACGTGGCCGGCATAAGTACGGTGTGCGAGTAATTACAGCTGTACTTACATACCGCGGTGAACCGAGAAAACTGGTTTCCAGCGTACTGCCCACTCGCACTCGATTACCGGAGCACCGCGCAAGTTATATTTTACGAATATCTATGCGATACTAGCGCGCTTAAACGACACCTGGTTGCTCGCTCGCTATACGTAGAAAAGAAGGGTAAAGAGGCGTAAACGAATGGACGAACGAAGAGCAACGAAGAACGAACGTACAAAGGGAAACAAAAGAGAACGAGACAGATTTCTATCAGCACTTGGAACAACTACGCGCTTAAAACTTTACTGACAAACTTTCCTCGGGCTCGTTTTATTTCCCTACACCTAGTAAGCTCTTCTCTATGGAATAAAAACGTGTATTACACGTTGAGTACGTTGAGTACGCGACCGTCGTGTATAACTTTTTCTTTTCGCTGTCGTCGTTCTGCGAACGAGGTACGTTGAAAGATTTTCCCAACGAGGGAAATTGGCTTACGAAACGCGATCGAAGACAATACGAGAAGCACATAGTACGTCGGTAGGTACTCGGAACTCTCGACGACGATTCACGAATCTCTAGTTTGGTCGATGTTGAGAAGTGGGAATGTCGTCGATCGTTTGTCCGTTCGTCGAGAGAGAAAAAGATTTTCCAAATAGAAACATTGGTCTTTGTGGTACGTGGAGCCTGCGGCGGTGGAGTAGGCGCATTAATAATGTAAGTGTGCAGATGGTGTGCAGTGAGTGCGCGGTGGCGCTGACTAGGATCAATGTTCCGTTCGCGATCTATATAGTACATAGTACGGTATATGTAACGACAACGACGGTTATATGAGAAACAACACACTGTTACACAGGTCATTTCCATAGAATATATTTGCAAATATTCTGATCAAACGTGGGATGGAATATGTATTTGAAAACAAGCATACGTGGCGTAAACACACGATCAATTCGGCTTGTATCTCTTTCGATTTGTTTGAACAATACCAGGTAAAATATAGTGGCAAAAATACGCTATAAATGACGTATGACGATAACGTAGAAATACTCACTGGAAAAAAGGGGAGAACAAAAATGAAAAAATTTAGCGTTTTTCCATCGGAACAATAGGAAGGATGCACACTTACCTACTTACTTAAGTACCGCGTGAAATATTTACGCGCGGATTACGTGACTAATTTCGTACGACAGACGAGAAAATTTGATCGAAACAAAGCATGATAGTATCGTGGGCGAGTTTCAGACCATCCACGTTATCCATATTACGCAGTGGCAAGCGAACATACTTTCAAGAAACGTTTCCACGTGCTGTTATAGAGAAACGAAGATCGAAGATATTGCCATCGCAATCCACTACGTGTTTATGGTTTCCCTCGACTCGCGAACGTTTCTATGAAAGGATACGAGCGAAAGACTATGGAAATCAGCTTTCCGAGAAAAATCTAGGCAAGAACGGAAGTTTACACGCGGAGAAACTGTCACAGAGCGACAAGGATAGTCTTAGACTATCGAAGATCGGAAATGGCAAAAAAGTGGATGATCCGACACTCGTACCGCACTGTAGTATGTACGATGTATACAATATATTAGAGTATTCACGCGCGTAGAAATCAGTATGCGGATTGGGAAGCGGTTGCAGAATCGGGGTATAGGCTCGCAAGCGTGTAATAACGTATTTTATAAATTTATTCACATGATTTAAATAAATCAAGTATACAGTTAAGTTTACGACATACGCGCAACCTGTGTCGTGGTTCACAGTATCGCAAAGCGCATGCTTTTCCATTTTTTCCGTTTCTCACTCATAATTACGAGCTTTGTTTCTCGATTTGTATCTTCGTAACTTCTTCCTCTCTTCCTTTTTATTCTTACGCGGCGAATAATATTTTACACGAGGCGAAACGTTTTGTGATATACATATTTACATATCGTACAGTGTTATCATCGGACCGGACATATAAAATTACAAAAAGTCATCGTCTATCTAGTCGAGAATTCAAAATCGAAGCTAAAACTCTCTCTCTCTTTCTACGCGCCGATAAAACCGTAACACGTCCGAATCGACGTATCGTTCCCTCTCGTATATGTATAGTTGATAGTTATAATATATATATATACAATGTACACGTACGTCGACACAAACTTGCAACATTTTGCAATCTTATTTACATATTGCGTTTCCTTTCTTCCGTATAATAATAGATATGTACAAGAGCGTGGCCCTAAATCGCCATTAAAACCGATTTCACGGCGCAAAGGAGACGGCGTGTGTTTATACTTTATTGCTCAGTGTAAAGTCGTCGAGCCAAGTGGAAGAGGGAGCGGAGAAGAGAGTGTCCGTCGAACTAGATTCTCGCGAGACGCCATTCAGAAATTCGCACGATACAGTTTGTGCGCGCGCGCGCAATTAGTTGTACAACGAAAGAGAGAGGAGCCTGCTAGACGGGGACCAGAGATAACGGGCGGGGGTGGGGAAGTACATAGAAGAGGAGAAAAGAAGAAAAAGAGAGACGGAATAGGGGAATAGACCGAATAGGGGAAAAAGGAAAAGGGATGGAAAAAGGGGGGATGGGGGAACAGGCAAGAGTGGAAAAGTGAACAATCACGCCTTTACCGATCAAACAAAGCAAGAGCGCGTTTCACGAGAAAAGAAAAAAGATCGTCGCGGACAAATATTTGGATAGTAGTAGCGTGTAACATAGTATATGCTTTGGGCTAATCGCGCGTTCCCCTATCGCTACTAACAACGTCTCCCTCGTTTTAAGCACAGCCTGTGAAAAGGCGACAGCAGCTCGACGACGATCTCTCGAGGTACATGTATAGTGGCGACGCGAATCGAATTCGATGTTCTCTCCCGTTCTCCTAGTAACCTTGGACACTCGATACGCGAATTAAAAATCGAGAAAATATATGTTTCGCTTATCGATTGTCCAAATTGGTTAGTCGGCTAGTTCGTTGGAGCCAGTTGGACGCTTAAATACTCAGACGCTCGGCGTTCGTACCGTCCCCTTTGCGACAGGTAGTGAAACGGCAGTAAAATGGCAGTGAAACGGTAGTGAAACGGCAGTGAAACGGAACACAAAAAGCAAGAGAAGCTCCTCGTTCACGTTTATCCAAGGTATATCACAAGCAGAAGAGAATCGGTGCGCGCGAAGCTAGACGAGATAGGCCTGGCCAGAAGATGGTGGCGGTGGCGGAGGCGGCGGTTGTTGCTGTCTCCAGGCGGTTCTCTCCAGCGTGGAATAATCCGAGTCGATGGACGAGTATATGTGCTCGGACAGCGGTCTCCTGTGATCCTCGCTGCTGCCGCTGCTGATGGTGGTGTTGTTGGTGCCGATGAGATTGCTACCTGGCACGGTAACCGCGTCTCGATAGGCGTGATTGACGGTCAGCCTAGGCTGCGGCGACGAAGGTGGCAGCTGTTGCTGAGGCATGGAGACCGTGCCGCAAGAATAGGCGGGCGGCGCGTGTTGCAACATCAACGCGGTCGTTGGCGACGACGACGAGTCTTTAAAGAGGGATCTTTGACCACGTTCTTGGGCGCGTAGCGTCGACACGCTCGTCTTCTCGCTACCGATACAGTCCAACGTGTACGTGTTGATGTTACGCTTATAAACGAGGGGCGACGATTTACTCTCGACGGATATATCGGCGGGATTCATCATCGTATTGACCGATGACGGTATCGCGTATCGGAGACGTTCCCAGAACCTCTTCTCGCCCCAGGTAAGGATCGCCGCCGCGGTTCGAAGGTACGGTCGTAGCTCGGGATCGCGTTCCACTTCCGGGCACGCGTGTCCCGCTTGAACGACGATCAACTGCGCCGCTCGTCCCCGGAGTGCTTCGTGAAGCGCCGCGCGAAACTCAAAACGGGACCATTCGGTTTGCACGAAGTTACGAGTGAGAACGATGAGGACACGGCGGGACGCGTCCACCGCTTCCAAGATGATCGGGGCCGGTGCGGAAGCACGAAGTACGCATGGTAAGTCGCGATGATGCAGACACAGCCGAAATCCTGCGGTGCCGTGCTCCAGTTCCATCGCCAACGAATGCACCACGAAATCCTCGTCGTTCGGACTGTAGCAAACGTAACAATCGTAGAGGCGTTCGCGATCGGCGTCGCAGCACGCGGCGGCCATCGGTGCAGCCGCGGCCGGCATCATCGCGGCTCCGCTCGACTTGCCCGACGGTTTGCCGGCCCGCAGAAACCATAAACCGTACTTAGAGTACACCCACGCACCGACCGGTTCGCGGAATATAAAGATGAGCACGACGACCACCAGAAGAAACAGCACCGCCGAGAGCGTTGCGACCACCACAAGCAAGTAATCGGAAACCATACTCTCGATGACGCCACCTTGAGAAAAGTAATCGGAACAGACTGTTTCGTTGACGTTCAAACGGCGCCGGTACGCTGGTCTCGCGTCCCCCCCGTAGTAGCACCAAACGTCGCTAGCGTCCACTACCTTATGCGCGTTGTCGGAAACCCACGAGGACAGCTCTTGCAAGAACTTGCATCGACATGACCACGGGTTGCTGCCGAGAGACAGCTCGACGAGGCGAGCGTTCAGAGTGACCTGCCATACCGGAAAAGTCACCAATCGATTTCCACTGAGTCTCAATATCTCGAGCGAACGCAACGGTAGGAAGGTCAGGTTACCGATGAATCCGATCAGATTGTTTTGCAGATAGAGTTCGCGCAGATGGGACAACCGTTCGAATTCGAACCCCTTCAGCTCGCGTATCCGATTGTCTTCCAGATGAAGAATCTGCAGATTGTTCAGCCCGTTGAACGTACGGTTCTGGATCGATTCGATGCCACTGGCGTTCACGTACAGCACTCGCATGTTCTTCCGTCCTATGAACACGTGGTTCTGCAACTCGCGCAACACGTTCCCGTCCAAGTAGACCTCGGTAGCGTCCATCGGGATCCGCCGCGGTATCTCCTCGACGGTCAGGCCGGAGCAATCGACGGCGTTCGTGTTCCATGTGCGATCGTTGTAACACTTGCAACCTGCCGGGCAGGTCATCTCACAGTCGCACGCGTCGAAATCACAGCAATGGCACAGGGCGAAACAATGGGCCTCGTAGCGGCAGAGAAACTGCTCGGACCTGGCCGTTGACGCGGACACAATGGCTACGCCACGTGGTCCGGATGTACGACACATTACGTTGTCCAAGTCCATGATACGTGGATACTCCCTGGTCGATGTCTGATTGTTGATCGCTGGCAGCCAATCCATCGAACAGTTGCAGTTGAACGGATTTCCACCGATGTAGAACTCCGGCAGGGCTCGATCTTCCGGTACCTTGGTCAATAGCAACGACGTCAGCTCCATCGTCTCGATCATGTTCGCGTACATGTCGACCCTGGTCAGGTTCTCTTTGTCTCTGAACGTGTTAGGTCGTACCAGACTGATGTAGTTGTTATTTATGAACAGCAACTCTACGCTGTCCGGCACGGACAACGGGGACAACTCGGTAACACGGTTGTGGCTGGCGTCCAAGGTTTTCACCTTCGAGTCGCGAATCTTGTAATAGTTGCCCAAGCTTTCGATGAAATTCCCGTGTATATCCAACCATTTCAAGTTGCCAGGTATGAACGCGTAGTCGAACCACTCGATATGATTCTCCGACAGATTGAGCAGCAGCAAACTGGCGATATTGGTGAAAACGCCGTTAATGTCGGACAGGAAGTTTCCATCGAGTCTAATCGCTTCGAGCCGCACGTTCCGTTCGAAAGCGTATCTCTCGACGTGTTGCACCTTGTTTCTAGCTAAATTCAGAATCTGCAGATTTGGTAGATCCCAGAGCATGCCGCGCGACAGATTGCCGATGTCGTTGCCGATCAGTCGCAGACCCGTCAGTTGATCCAGATTGCGGAACGAGCCGTTGTAGAAATTGCTAATCCGATTCTCGCCCAAGTCGAGGGTTTTCAGGAGAGCGAGGTCGCGTAACGCGTCCGGCACCGACGTAAGCTCGTTACCACTCAGATCCAGTTCCTTCAGGTCCGAACAGTTGCGAAACGCGAGCGGATCGATGCTGGCGATCGCGTTGCCGGACAACGTTAGCCGATTCAGAACAAACAGACCGTTGAACAGTTGCGCTCCCACGGTGTGAAGCTTGTTGTCGGACAGCTCGAGGGTATGCAGATTGTAAAGTGGGAGAAAAGCGTTGCTCTCGATCCGATCGATCGTATTGTTCCTAAGATCGAGGATCTGCAGGAAGAACAGGTCCTTGAACATACGCGCGTCGATGTGCGTCAGCATGTTGTAAGAGAGGTCGAGAACGATCAGCCGAATCAGTCCGAGAAACGTAGTCTCGTCGACGCGGTCACTGCCGAGTCGATTGCCTGCAAGATTTAGCACGAGCAGCTGCTCCAGCCGGGTGAATATACCCCTGGGCAGGTCGCGGAGCCCGTTGTACGCCAGGTGTATCTCTCGAAGCTCCCTCGTACTAGCGAACAGACCTTCGGGCAACGAGTCCAACGAATTATAGCTGGCGTTAAATGTACGCAATACGGTCAGCCCTTGGAGCGCGTCACTGGCAATTTCGACGATCGAGTTCCGCTGCAGGTGCAACTCTTGCAGCTGACGAAGGCCAAGCAACGGGCTGTTCTCTTGTAAACGCGTGATCTCGTTACGCGACAGATCTAGAATTCGAATGTCCGCGCGACACGGTGGCGAATCGTCGTCGGTTCCGTCGGCTCCCTCGACTACTTCCACTCCTTCGACCAAATCGCCACCGCGTCGATTTAATCCGATGTCGCTCACATCGTGCAAACGATTCTCCGTCAGATTCAACGTTTGCAGATTATCCAGCGAGCAGAGTAATTTCGCCGGCAACGCTTGCACGTTGCTCTCCACGATCTCCAAAGTGTGTAATTCGCGCAAACCGTGGAAAGAGTCCGGCGCGAGTTCGAGAAAACGGCTGGCACCCCATACCGCGTTGAACGTTTGCACAGTCAGTTTCTTCAACTCGAGGAGCGGTTGAAACGCACCCTCTGGTATCCGCAGTACCTTACAGCCGTGCACGTGCAATTCGTGCAAGCTGGTCAAACGTTGCCAACTGTGAGCGTTGAAGCTACTCTCGAAGTGATGGACGTCGCTGCAACGTATCCGTAGCTTGAGAGCGCCGTCGAGCGACGCAACCAGACCGGTGATCGCGCCAGGATCCAACACTCGAAGGGTGCAGTCCGCGGACCGCGTGTCGTTCCCACCCTCTGACAACCACTTGCAGGAAGCTCCGGCCGATTCCGAGAGTATACTTGATGCCAGGCAAAGAAAAGCCGCGTTCATCAGCGTGATAAAAACATACTTCGCTGTCATCTTGCGTGACGATGGTTGCGCACGGCTTTTCGGTTAGTTCAGAGTCGAGAGACGGACGCGATCGCGATCGCGACCACCACCACCGCCGCCACCACCAGCACAACCACCACCACCACCAACACCAACACCAACACCACCTCCTCCACCTCCACCTCCACCTCCACCACCTCCGCCACCAGCCCCCGAGATCGGCTCTCAATCACTTTCCAAATCTAATCAAACTATTTTCACCCTTTCTCGCCCCCTCGCTCGCGTACACACTCGCACAGCGATGATGACACACGCACGCATATACACACGCAGGCGAGTGCGAGCGCGCGCGCGCTCATGCACCTCCTATCACGTAAGTACGGACCGGCCCATTTCTCTTGTCGTTTATTCGTAGGCCGGTGGCGAGGCACCCTGCCCTACGTTCCTCGGCTCGTCCTTCGTCACTCGCTACCCTCGCTTCCAACTGTTCTTTCTTTCGAAAAGATTACACCTCTTCGTCGCTTTTATCTCGCGATCAACCTTCGTCGTCTATATCTTCCCTACCGAGAATGTTTTCACGCGGTTACGTCAAGTAGTACGAGCACGCTTTAACGAAACACCGACAGAACGAAAACAGTTCGTACAAAGCCGTGTACGCGAAGCGACCGTGCACTACCGTACACTCGCTTCGCATCAACCACCAGCACTGATCCAGCAGACCGCTGACCGCGCATCATCGGCATTCCCGACCGTTCCTCTTCGATGTCTCGCTACAACGCCAGAGTGCGCCACTCTATTACAATATCCTGCAAACAACCCGCCACGAACAAGAACAGAATGTAAAATAACATAACGTCCATATGCGCTTTGGTATGTGCACCTCACCGGTTTTACTCCACTCCCTGCTGGTTGGTTCCTTTTTTCTCTACTCCAATTACAACGATTATGCTAAGTTGTTAGAAAATCCCTTAGTCGATACTACTTCAAAATTTCAATCGTAAAGCTCTTCAAACATTCCAAGCAACGAGTCATTTTCTTCCTTTCCTTTTTCCTTCATTTTCTCCGCTTTTCAAACTTCGAATTCATCCCATTTTCATCTATTAAATACCGAATCTATCCTACCTTCCATAACGTTTTTACGTATTTCGAATAGCCCTGTACACGGGTAACCTACACATATAACGTATTTTATTCGAGAAAATTCCAGTATTCTCCGTTGCATTACGATATTCTTTTTCATCGAATAATTAATTTTATATGGTTTACATAAAATCAATCAAACGCGTATAATATATCATACAACAATGTAGAGTGTAGAGGATATGTATATTGAAAAACGTTATACGAGTGACATGATATTTTAATTTACCAAATTTTTGCCGATAATGCATGAAGCAAAAATAATATCTACAATTTTTTGATTACGTCATAGAAACCATTTACGGCCGCGATTCTTAATCTGTGATCCGTTGATCTCCAGATGCTGCCAAGTCCTCACACACACATACATTATTTTACTATCCAAATAAAAAAAAATTAATGGAAGTATGCATATTTATTTATTTATATTGAATCTCTTCTCTCCAAATTAGAAGATCGTTGATGAGTAATTAATGAGTGTTTTAAATGAATATGTTTCAAGTACGTTACAGCATTTAAATTCTGAATTAAGTCTTGAAGATTGGCGACAAAAAATATTGTTTAGAGGAGATCCGTGGTAAACAAGAAATTAAGAATGATCTAGGGAATATGTTTAAAACTCAAAGTTATACACATACTACGTATAGCGTCGCTACTGTCTTCGTACAGTTGCAATTGGTGGAAGTGGAAGCTGATGCTAGCGACAGCGATCAGTTCAATTTCAGCTTTGGCAGAAGCTTACGTCCTGCGTTTCTGTACTTGTTTGTAGCGGGGAATCCATTCAACGACATCGGGCTTTTGGTAAAAATCATACGCGACTGTTGAGATTGCTCGCATTTTCGCCGTAAAAATGAGATTAGTGTATATAACCTGCGTTTTATTAGCTACGGCGATTTGCTCCATCGTGGCTGACAATGGTAAGTACATACATATTAATATTTCACCATGTACATATTTGCTTTGTTAACTTTGTTTTTTAATTTACTAATCAATTCGGTACTGCGCCGTTTTCTTGTAATATTTTGTTCAAACTACGTGTACCGTTGATGGCGCGTGCATTCGTTTATTTAATATGTACACGAAACATAATCGACTTTAACGGAAAATTCTCTGTCGAACATCGGTCATCTACGTGGCGTTTAATAAACGTTTCATATTTAACTATTGTTACGTTGATACATATTGAATCTATGTTTTTAATACTTCTCGAAACGTCGCGTAAAATATTCGATTTACGCGAGAAATAGCAATACATAACGTACTGTCTCGCGTACTTACAGGCATTTTTCGTTTGCACGCAATGGCACGTTCACTTGTTTCGTATTACACAAGACAGACCCTTGCTATATTTCTCGATGTCTCTAGAAACATAGGCGTACCTAAAATCCTTCATCTTTTTATCGTCTAATCGTGTAATCGTTTAATCCTTCAATCGTTTATTCGCACTCTTTAATTAATAGTTGTACTATGTTGCTGTAGAATTTTACCATTATCGATTTTATATTTACGATTGTCTATACGCTTAGCCATACGGCAGGAGATTTTGCGATCTAACGAATATAATCGCTAAAGTTTATTAGATACAGTAAATAATCATTTTGCACAATTTTATTCATTTCTGCGAGACCTTCAACTCTTTTACGTGATATCGTTTTACTTCGATTAATTTTATTTTACGTTATTACCCATTTTTTAAAATATACAAATTCATTTCCTTTTTAAACTGTAATAATTGTATCTCGTTTATATTGTTTTCGTTTATAATTACATTTAATTCATTTCTTATTTAATAAGCTTTCTTTTTTGTTATAAGCAGCTTCAAAGGAAAAATTTTATAATAATATATGTAATATTAATTCTTTACACAGCTGCTACGACCCAAGGAGATACTAAATCTATCAATCAACAGACAGTGGATCTAGTCAATAGTACTGCATCTATTAAAAATTCCTCGAGTCCTGCTGCACCAGTTAAGGATTCTGTTAAGGATTCTAATACCAATGTAACTAAAAATGCCGATGTCAATGACAATATTACCAGTACCATTGCTACTATTCCTGCTGCTACTACTAACACCACTATTGGTAACAAAACAAAAACCGATACTGCTCCTGACAATGATCATGGTATAGAATCCACCAATTCAACAACAACTACGGTAACTTCAACACCTACAACTTCGTCAATAACAACCAAACAAACACCTACGCCTGAAAAATCTACATCTACGACTATAGTTACACCTACTACTACGAACAATACAACACCTATTGTTTCATCAACACCTATAACTACTCCAGTTCCATCATCGACAAAAGTTGTTCCATCTTATACACAACGACACTTTGATGGACTCAGCTTTTTAGGTAAGTAGAAAATGATACATTCTATTTGTGTGTATTTTGTTGCTTTCTCAAATAGTCATTTTGCTTGGAGATTTTAGAAATACACGCGTACATTGAAGCTTGCGATGTTATCACATGATTAAGTAAAACGTTTCCCTTTTCTAGGTGGCATCATTTTAGCTACGTGTTTAATGGCAGTCAGTTTTGCCACTTGGAAAGTCTATAGAGCATTCAATGAACAAAACTACCGCACACTATGATACAGATATTGTCATCGCGAAAATTCCATTTTCCAATAAGTAAATGCAGTCGTTCGAACTGGAAACTATGAATTTTACCATAATAATATTACGTATTTTTATAACGCACTTAAGTGTCGCGTGGTTTAAGTGCTCTTAGTAATGTGATGTGCAAACGCGAATTTCGTTTCTTTGTACCCAATTACAAAGACGAGTTACACGCATTATAGTATTGTCTCTTCGTATGTTCGCACGCGCATTGTAATAGCGTTTATATTTATGAAAAAGAAAGAACGAATACTATGTGCATAGAAGGAGAGGAAAAAGTAAGAGAATTTTGAGGACGTGAGAGGAGGAGAGAAATAGAAAAGCAAATATAGTATTACTATGCGCATGCGTAATTTGCGTACGCAAGTTGACGACCAATCAAATACACATTCCATCAAAAAGATCAATTTTGCACTATAACAAGTCCACGTAATATTTTCTGCTCAAATGAAAATTATTTCGTAAAACTCTTCTATTTTTCTTTTATTGAACTCGTTTATCAGCTGTTGCCATACGTAAAAACAATGGTTAAAATAATATAAAAACGATGAAATATACACAGATATAAAGGTTCCTATGTGTATATTCATAGCAAGAACAAAATATGTAAAAGGATTAAGTATGAGATGTTTAAAAGAGTTCGATTAAAGTTTAGGAGATTTGCACATAAATAATGATATGGTATGAACGAACTCCAGTATGACATATTTTCTATGATTATATTCTTCAATATTACTTTTCTCATTAAGATGATATTTAATTATTAATTTCGGGTGTGAAGAATATTTTATATTCTAAGGGTATAAGGGTCGTTCGTACGTATAAATTATAGATGCTCCTGTATATGCCTTTATTAAATAATATTCTTGTTGAAGAATTTTCGTACGAGTCAAAAAAGAAATGAAAGTTTTTAGTTTCGAGTTTTGTACCTGTTGGGAGACATAGTTATATGATTACAACAAATGTTGAACTTGGTTTTTGGCTCATAAGGAAATGTAATATGCTAATTAATATTTTACTTAATATAATCGTATAATACGTATTTTCATTTATATTTAGACTTTTCTTTCTTTTTGATACAAGCAATATGTATAGAGATTTAGTTTTCGTTTATTTCATTCCGTTTTTCTTTCTTTTCTTTTTTTAAAGTAAGTATTTTATTTTTAAAAAAAGGTAATTAAATTACCAATGTGACGATAGATGTACCGTAATCGATAACACTGGCCCCCTAAAACTCCTTCTATAGTTTCGAATATGTTTTTGATACGTTTAATATCATCGGGTAAAAAATTTAAGTGTTTACACGTAGAACGATGATTTTCTCGTAAGAGTTTTCCTATAATGTACGTTATGAACGTTAAATCGAAGTTTACAGAGAGACGTAACGAGAGTTGAGTTATTTTTAAGGAAACATGTGCGGTACATAAATAAACTAATTTTGAAACATATTAATTGAAGTCGAATATGCGACCTGCTATTATAAGAAAAGATACCTAAATATATATATTTAAAAAAACTACAGCCTAAATAGTGTATTGTATTTACATTCCGTGTAATATTTTAACAAGCTATGTAAAATACTTGCTTATATGAATTATACGATATTAATACTACGCAATGGCAAAACAAAATATCAAGTTAATTAATCAAGCTACATGATATACCGAAACATTTGATAAATAATCCTACCCAATTCTCCCCACTGTTCATTTCTAATCGCATTCGTCATTTCCACTATTCTTTTATCGTCGTCAATCACATCATTGACAGTTTCCATTGTTTCTTGCGGAAATAAAAATTCCATCATGGACACGCCGATCGGATGAGTACGCCATCGAGACATTGTGTTCATCATTGTCATAATTTCTTCGCAACGTATTCGATTACGTTCGTCGCCACGCCGTTTCGATAATTTAATTTTTTTAACATTGTTTAATCCGATAAGAATCAATTGAACATCAATGGCATTCCAATTGCATCGATCGATGTCAAGGGATCGTGCATCGAATGCGAAAATCTCATCCTCGTTCCCGATAACAGAAGTTAAAACATCCGACATACGAACTTTACAAGAGTCTGACGCTAATTTCTCCACCAAGTGGCATATCAACATCTTCTCTATAACACTGCCTGTATAAGTATTTGTAATCGCTTCAAAAAATGTATACAACGCCACGACCAGGGCGGAGCTGCTTCCGAGACCGTGTTTGGCTGGTAAGCTGGATACGATTACGATTTGAAAGCCAGGAACGTGTGCTGTTAACGATATTGATTCCATTCAACCAACACGTGTTTCGTACGCATTTTTTGCGTCGCGTTGTTGCTATTTGTTTACTTGGCTGTCAGCCTCGCAAACGTTAAAAAAAGAATTTGATTACATAGATTTTTCTTCTTTTCAATACCAGCAGAAATTACCTAAATTATTAGCGAAAATATAGCTAATATAATTAATTACGCATGGATAATGGAAATTCGATTAACAAAAAACGCGTTAAACAATCTACTGCGTTCAAAAGAATTTAATTGTCGGGGAGATTGAAAAACGAACTGGCTAATACCTCGGCTATCTTTGAAACTTCGTATCGTTCCTTTTAAGCAACGTATCCACGAAGTTTCTTTCGCTAATGTGCAAAGATTTTCATCATCCAAGCGAAACTTGAACATTTCCCCGTCGGTATTCTCCAAGAACGTTTTAACCTGGCATCATTTGCTGCCGTGATTGCGTTTACCAACCACTAACGTGACAAGTTGAATGGCCTGTTTTATTTCAAGGGAAGATAAACCAAGCAAATGTGTGCGTATGTATGTGTGTGTCGTTACACGCGTTATTGCTGCTTCCGTGCGGCACGATTGTAGGAAAGTACATATTCAGTGATCGTGCAAGCGAAAAGTCGGGACTCGCGATGAATCATCATCGCAGAAATGATTGAATTTGCACCTACCATGGATAACGATTTACTTTCCACGAGATTGGCGCTCTTGCCAGCTATGGTTAAACATCCGGGCACAAATACCGCGCAGGTAGGGATTAATCCATAAGAATTAATAAATTCCTGTTCGGCCAGAGATCTTAATTCATCCAAACTTGGAATTTTTTTGGACAAATGCTCGTTTACATAAGGTTTCACCAATTAATTATAATAACTAAGTAATTATATTAACTTTTGTTTCTGATTCTTAAATCTTATTCTTTTAAAATTTTTAGAAGTTTCGTAGCAGAAAACTATATCTTACGCAGTGATGACATTACTATTTTATTAACTTGTATTATATATTATCCTTAATATTATATTCTATAGCTTAAATTCATAGTTGTACGACTATATGTAAACACAATTACGTGTATGGAATATATGTGTAGGGAAATTTCGAAAGATGAGACATAAAAATAAGCTCTTCTGTACTATCTAGTTTATATTTAAAATTATATCATCGACTTCACAAACTTGAAATTCCTTTTGAAAACTAAAATACGTTATATATTTTGTCCTATCGAAGGATCGAATCGATCGGACCGTTTACGAGTTAACAAATTTACGCTCAAATATATCGTGCAATATCATATGTATATTGTCCACGAACGATTCGATGGGAACTCTTACTTTATTGCTCGATAAATTGGCTGGCATGGAAGCGATACACGCCGTATGGATACTGTGGGATTTATCGTTCATTCTGAGAAAAGTCATCTAGCTAGAATCTCCCCAAGTGTTACGAATCAGCATATTTTTGATTGACATTTCTGACATTCCGGAGAAACGAACGAAACGCTTGAATCCCGGACCCGGGACTTTGGCTTTTCTTTCGTCGTTTTGTTTTGCGCGTCATAGGGCAACGTAGGGAACGAAATCGTGCGAACCGTGCGTTTTCTCCTTGAACTGTGCCTGCAAAAATCGATCTAACACCACATATCGTGGTGATTGCAATTTTTCTCGTTTCTCCGTCTCATTGGTTTCGCTCCTTCTCTCCGATTATGCAAATGATGTCGAAACGTGACATTCACGATGCTTTCGTAGAAGGGAGATATCCGAGACTGCGGAACAACGCCATAAACTGAGAGAAGTGAACTACATGTTTCTAACACGTGATGAAAATATCAGTGTTTGAAAACAGCGTGGTCCTTAGATAGATCATTGTCTTTTGTTTTTTTCTTGTTTGTCAAAAATATTTCCTTCCTAAACGGGATTACACGTTTTCGAAGACTCTTCCTTTTTAACCAATTAACTACATTCGACGTGTAAACACATCAATCCAAAACTTTATTTCGATCCCGTTGACGTGTATACTCATCATGTGAAATAAAAAATTACTATTTACTATAAAAACTCAAAATTTTAATAAAAAATAATATAAATGACATTTAGTGGTATGTTTCCTTTATACTTTCAGTAAATATCATGTATTTTATAAAAAAAAAGTTTGATTATATGATTATTCCCATAAGTGCGTATATCGACTATTCCCCGAATTGTTTTGTGTACTTTGCTGTGTATATCAGCTATTCCTCAAATTGTTTTGTGTTTTATATCAGCTTATATAACTTTATACCAGCTACATCATCAAAAGCAAATCCACTTCGAACATGTGCCATCTGTTCAAAAAATGGAATTCGTAAGGAGTCACATTACTGGTACTCGATTTGACGAAGTGTCACTTTATGTAGTATCTTGCTTTGAAAAATACCATACTGAAATCAACTGAATTTCTTAAATTTTTCTTCTTTATGAATTTTATTATTTTTTTTGGCAATTTTTAAGTTCATAATGACAATACCTTTTACAACAATGAATTGTTCATTTTTTATCGAATAAAAATATAATCCTTCATCATTTTGACTTACTTTTTTCGTAAAATTTATAATAACAACATTTGTTCTACAATCGACGTGTATATTCGTCATTGAGTAATTTTACCTGCGCGCTCTGTAAAGGATTTTTGAAATTAAATTCCGCATTAAACAGATTAATAACTATTTATAATAATTACTTATTCCCTTTAATAATAATTTCACGAAAGCAAGAAACGCGACACGACGCGATGTTCCCCAGGGGATGTAAAATGTGACACGATGTTGCGTAGCAGCGCCAATAAAATTCTTTTTCCAATGTACAAATCGCTGGTGTGCGTGGCTGTTTGGCTGGAAACATAAAACAGTTCACAGTATCCTCTTACCAACTATGCTTGTATGTTACCGCAGATGGTACAATGAAAATTGTGAAATAATCATACGCGGCGCACGGTTGTCCGTGCTGATACAATAATGAGTTGTACGTCACGAATATTCGCATAATTATCACAGTATGAAGCTTGAACCTCAGAGATACGGAAGTTATATACTTAAACTGTATCGAAATCGAATCGAGAGAAAGCACTGCCGGCTTATGCACACGACCGTTGCAACCTAAACGTAAACGTGTACACGATGAAAAAAAGAAAAATTAATATTCGACGCATGTTTTTGTACGTTCTTCGTACGATTCGCTATGCTAAAACTTTCGTTATAGGCAAACGATGTCTTATGTAGAACGGTTGTTAGATATTTCAAAATCTAACGCCGTCCCTTTTCACGTACTAGGAAACGAAACGGTATTTTGTATGCATTAGATATGTGTTTTTTTTTTTTTTTGACGTCGTTAATCCGTGTTTCACGCGAGTAAACATAGCGCTACACGCCCAAAGACGAATGAGATGTCTTTCGACATCGTGGGTGATAGTTGGAACAAGAACTGTACGGGAAAGATTCGATTTTTGGGAAAGAAGCGCAGAAGCGAAATTCCAGGGATCTCTGTGAGAGCGCGTGGATCGTTCAACAGAAAAGAGGCGCAGACGTGAGTGTAACTTTCTCTCGACAGGGGCGGAGTCCCTGTCCTTTGTCAATAAGAGCACGCTCACTCGCTCTCTCTCTCTCTCTCTCTCTCTATTTTGCCTCTCCTCTGCTCGCCTTCGGTGTGGGGCTCGCAACTTCCTCTCTACCACACTTCGTCCTCATCTACATCCATCTCCCGTGTTCTCTTCCCGATCTTTCCCTCCTTTCGCCTCTGTATAAACAGTCAGCCCCTCTCGTCCACCATTACTTTTCGCTCTAGCTCTTTTCCTCAACTACTAAATCGCGTTCTTCCGCTCTCTCCTTTTCTTCGTCGCTTCTTTCTCCGTTTCCTCCTTACATTCGTGACGTTCAGTATTCCCTTACTTCCGACCTTCCGTCTCATTCTTCCCACGGTTTCGTCCTAGCGAACCAACGTTTTTTGCTATGCTTCTGCAAATATACCCGCGACACGTTGTCTAGGAACGAGGAGCTGACTAGGCGAACCACAGGGAAACGGATACGGATCCGTCACGGACGTCGCGACTTCGCGTCTGGTCGCGTTGTGTCGTAGCGCAGATCGACGGTCGTGAGCAGAAACGAAACGAGAGAGCGAACGTACGAGCGACAGAGTTTCAGTGAGATTCGAATATGCGCCCAAGGTGAATCCTGATGAACGTATCATCGATCGGTGGCTGCTGAACCAGCCGATGTGCTCGGTCCACGCGTGTACGCGCAAAGGGCCGCGCTGCTAGCTGCGAGCCGCGCTACTCTGTTGCTCCCGACTCTCGAATATCCGCGATTGCCCAGAAATGTCGCGCTGCGATCTTCCATGGGATAATCGTTCTTGATACTTACCGCGAATCGAGAATCGAGAATAGAGAGTGCTCGCGACAACCAGGATACTCAGAGACGAACAGATAAACGAAGAAGAGAGACAAGAACGAGAGGAAGAGAGAAAGAGAAGGATAGGTATAGGGTGAGAGAAAGAGAGGTGACTTTTATCGATTGTCGTCGCGGGACGAGATATGGGAGACGTGGTGCTGGATTCGGGAGTGCGAGATCTTGCGTTACGATAGAATCAATTTGTGCGGTCCACGAGTGCTGTCCATCAACCGACGTTGCGTTTTTCATCGAGATCAGTCGGGATGACTCTCGCGTTGACTATCGGCGACCCTCGTAGTCTCAGCTGATAGCGTTCTCGGTGAGCGTGTGTCGCGAGGTAGTGAGCGAGCGAGCGACAAAGCGAAAAGGGTGATTCGTTGTTGGGGTGACAGATGCGAGAGGTCGCCGCGGAGAAAATATGTGATCGGTTGATGGAACGAGGTTATTAGATGTGTGATCTGTTTGTGTACACGGGACGATTCGCGGATATTCGAAGCTGACTGACCTCGTTACTACTCCATGTAAGTACCACCTATCTAATCGCATTCTTGTTGCTACTTGAACTTATAGCAAGATAAATATGACATTCTTATACAAGTGTTACTCTATTTCGCAAACCATCGTTTGTAGAATTTTTAGTCAAATTGAGAATCGGTATTTATAGAGAGGAAGTGTGTTTAGAAAAATATTTCAGACCGTAGGAAAAAGGATCTGTACCGTATTGATATTTGAGCTTCCAAACGTAACTCTCCCACGGTTAAAATTTCATGCTTGAAATTTATCAGACGTAACAATATTCGAGGGTGTAGAAAGCGCAGAAAAATCAGCTCGGTTTGTCATACGTTTAAAATATCTCGACCTAAACGAAATGCAAGGAACGGTGATGCCTTCGTAGCGTGATTTATCAAAATTCGATATCTCGTGTCAAATCACGGATCGTCCTATTCTGCCGTTTCGCTCTTTCAAACAGCAGTGATTTTTCTTGTGCAATTTTTCGAAGATCAAATACCTTAATTAAGACGAAAAGTATTAAAAGCAGTTGAATCGAGTTGGAAAATAATCTCTCGGTGATTCGTAACGTATTGTACGCGAGTTTGTTTCCAAGATCATCGCGTAATCAGTAACCAGAGCTATGCATAATAATTATGCAACATCAGAAAAATCAACTTCTCCTTTATTCGTGATATTAATATATGCAGCACGTACTTGTCAGTACATCATCGACTTCTTTATTTTTTAATAAATATCGTTAGTCTTTGAAACGTTTTATCTTATTTCGTTGTAGTTTCGATGTATTTTCTTATACGCTTCTGTCATCTGTTAGTATTTCTCAACGAATTACGACGATTGCGCGCCGCATGAATTCAAGATTGAGTTTCTTATTGCCGAAGCAACCGAAGGAAACCTGATATCAGAACGATAATTAATCTGTTTCCTACACTAACAATAAATTAATAGGCTATTCTATGCGCCATCATCGAATTAGCGATAAAAGATAAAAGAAGAGCTGTACTAGTTGCTTTTCTCTATTACTGTCGCGTGGCGAATAGTTGTTCAATTTTTATTTTTACTTCATGCCTCGCGTGATATATGAGACATTGGTGATTTTTGGTATATAAAATTAATTGGTAAGAAGCATCTGCCGTGTATTTGACATTCTCGAGAACCAAAGTACTTTTCGAAGAGGCAACTCGAGAAAGAGTCGAAGAATTCTCGTCAATCGTCGGTAGAAAATGTCGCCGTATTCGCGAGCGCGTGATCTTGCGGTGTAACCTTTCAATTTTGTTAACCTCCGTGTATTATCGACGCGTTTCATTGCTCTCGTACTAAGCATGTTTACGACGCGACGCCACGCAGGTATGCACGCGTTTCTGTTGCATAGAAAATTTACTATTGTCTTGTGCGCGATGGTAGCGTGCATACTCTACGAACGCAAAACTGTGAAACTCGGGTAAACTGATTGTGAGAATTCGAAGTAAAGGACAGAATATGAAAAGCGTATGAAAGTGATAAATCCATAAAATTAGTGGATAAATCAGAGAAGATGCGTGATTGTACGCGCAAGGGAAAGAGAAGGGGAAAGAGAAGCGGAAATAAGAGTAACGAGTATCGTTAAAACTGCGTCGAATTGAGTCGGGGGAGCACTTAATTCGCACTTGTGGAACGACCGCTCGAATATTCCGGAAAAGAGGGAGATGGCATTCTAAAGAGAGGAAAAGATAGGCAGACAGACAGACAGAGAATGTGTGGAGACGCGCAGCGCGCGAGAATTGAAGGAAATCGGATAACGAAAGGAAGAGAGAGAAGAGGGTAGATAACACGCACGCTGGCTAGTTAGAGAAAAAATAAAACCGTCTCGTCATTGGAATGACATTGTCGTTAACAACAGACGACAGATTATCCAGTTGAGAGTATGAGATCCTATAACGCGATGCAGCTAGTTACGATTTGTCGTTCGTCAGGATCGTGTTATCGTCTTCTGTCTCTTCAGTTTCCTCGAAAATGTTACACATATTTGAAACGTGACATTCCCTAAACGTACTGCATTTCGCACAGGTGACAAGAATCGCGGCAAGCATCGTAATTGGTGGCTAGCGAATTATCGAAAGCTATTGAAGTTCGTACTTTCTACCGGACGATGAGAGATTGAAGGAAGAAAGCGCTCGGCGATTGAACATACCGAGGGTCTGCTAATGATACTGAACAGATGATCCACGGGAAACTATGCTGGCATATTGTACAACGTTATTTTCGATCGAAGGTATGCCCGACTCCTGATCGAGACAGATTTCTTTTCCGGCGATGAACGATAAAATTTGGAATTTGTCGGAAAGGTTAGAATCCAACGGCCATTTTTAAAAGATATCTTGCAACGTTACTAACTTGATTTTCAAATATGTCTACCTTTTATGAATACCGCATCAGCTGTGGTCTGTGTCATTACGTTCGACTTCGATCGAATTTAGGACGCTTACGATTGTTTTATCTTTATCTTTCAACTTTTTCTTAACCAATTTGGTAAAATTTTACCGAAAGCAGCGTTCACGCAGTTCCATGTCTTTACTGAAAATCCAGCTGTCCATCCAAGCCTATGCTTACTTTGTTTATTCGTTTAATTTACTATTTGCAGTCGGACAAGATGGATGTAAATCATCATAACGGATTCGTTATGTTTTGGTATTATCTATCGTCGTAGAAAAAGGATCAACAGAAAATAGCGATTGCATCCTGTTGTAAAAGATAGGTTCTGTTCCTACCAGATGATGAAGTAACAATTTTTCTACTATTTTTGTATATCAATATCTACGTTTGATGATCTGTTGAAAAAAGTGGAAAGAGATTTAACAAAACTATGAGACTCAGCGTCAGTCCCGAAGGGAAAGCGATGGCACGGTTAAGATTAATTTTGAAATCGTTATCATTATATACATTATATGCAGTTCAATTTTTGAGGTTATATTAAGAGGAAGTTTGTAAATTAGAATTGAGCTAGATATTGCAGAACCCAAATGACAATAATTTTTAAATTATCGTCATTATATACATATAATCATGTAGTTCGATGCAAAACTATAATTTAATGATCGGATTCTTAACTTTCGACCTAATCACGGGCTTCGTTGGACTTACCATTGAAAATGGTGATGTACTATGTTGGTGCCGTTTCCGATCTCCATAATTTTCCCATTCATAGAATTCATTTATCGATCGTCTAGAAGAGCGTGTCTTTTTAAAAATTTATTGTATTAAAATTTATAACTCCGACTTGAAATTTCTAGAATTTCATCATCGTTGAATGTACGTAACGATGGCAAAAAACTTTTAGAAAATGGAATGCGATCACTTTCTTTCTCATTTTTGGGAAATTTTATTTGCTAATCTAGTAATTTTATCAAAATCTTTTTATCCTTCGCTCCACTAACGATATTAAAAATCCCGTATTTATTTTTATCATTCCCCCCTCTTCTATAGTCTCCGTGACTCTTCTGAAAATAGGTTATCGATATAAAAGAAAACTGACCCGTATCGATCGATTCGTTTTAACTGCTGAATCATTTCGTACGTTGACAAAACCGAGCGTCAACAGCGACCGAATCGGTAATTTCACGGTATACACGTATATGAAACGTATGTAACTTACACAACAGACGTTTGAAACGACGAGTGAATAATTCGTCGTAGCGCGAATAAGCTATTATAGTAACAGCTATTACGTACTTCATTGAAACCATATGTTTTGGGAGCTGAACGTGCAACGAAAATACGGAAACGTGTGGACGCTGCTTCCGGTAAAATCACCGTAATTACTTGTAAATTACCGACGAAAAGACCGTCTGAACGAGCTGTTACTCGCTTCGTTTGAAGATGCATTCGATGTTGGAAACTGCGGCTCAGCCTGCCTCTCTTGCCTCGCGTACTCTGTGGCTATGTGACAGCAGGAGGCATTGCCTCGCACTGCCTGCGCTACATAGTTGCTTCATAATTTGAATTGTAACGGATTCGCTGCTATTAGGAATATCGTATCGTATTACGATGCGGCGGCGACGAAATATTAAGCCATTGTTCTAAGAGATAGCAACTTTATGCCATGGAAAAGTTATATCGTTCGCTACACGTGGCTACTTTAGACTGCTAAAATATGGATGTGTATATTTCGATTGTAATCTTTCATCGTATAACCAACGCTATGTCGACCATACTAATTTTGAAACATCTAACTTGTTAATTTTGACTCCGATCTATCCCAACAATTTCTACTCTTATTTCGTTCTTTTTAGGGAAAATGTGTTTACTTATGCAATATGTACGTCCATACATAAGTACGACCTTAGACTTCGTAAAACTTGGGACGAAATTGTTGACTAATCTGTTCGAAATATGTATATATTTTGAATAACAATCGATTTCATAACAGGGAAAAATATGCTAAATGTCTGGTGTGTAGCAGTTGTTTCTTACTGTCAAAAACTTCGTAACACAGTATTATTGTTACGGAATGATACGAGCAATGCACAATCGTTAGATGCGCTATCGATTCACCTGATATCTTACGCATTATTAATATCCCGTTATACGGCAAGTACAGTATATGTGGTATGTTGTTAAGCTTTTGAACCAAGAGTGACTAAAAGATCGATAGAAATATCCTGAATAATTTGTTCACGGTGTCTATGGATACAAGTTGAAGCCGTCTAGCCTCCTATCTACGTTCGTTCTTTCTCGACTTTTCTATCGTCAAGTTGTAAATCTACCCAAATGCTCTTTCTATGTCCAATTCTCCACACAAAGATTTTCACGAATTGCAGTTGCTAGTGTCTTTTATTTCGTTGCAAAAAATGTACATAATTACAAAGTATAATCTTATGATATTTTTTAAAATTACACGACCATGTTTTCAAATCCTTATCTCTTCTTCTGTCCATAGAATATTTTTGTTAAGAAGGAGGTATAAGCTGTCGAGAAACATAGGTGCTCGTTCGCTACGAACTTACGAAAAATAGATACAGGTTTCGAACCATTACATTGTGTATGGGGTTACTAGACAAAGATTTACAAAGAGGGAACGACAAGCGGATCCATTTTCAGCGAATTCGCGTCGCTGAACAGTAGCCAGAATTAGCTAGAATTTTGCAAGGATTCGTTGAATTTCGATCGATGTTTGCTAGTTGACGATAATTATCGCTTTTCACTCGACGAGGAAAGATTGGGCAAACGGTTAACAGCGGGTAAATTATGGTTAAATATTTAAAAAGAAAACGGGTGCACAAAGACCGTTTCTCTCGATTTCCTATGGTTTCCAATAGTTTGTTCCGTTAAAAGGATTCGTGTTATCTATATACCCGAGTAGAATATTAGATAAGACGCAACTACGTGAAAGTGTTTTGCGGTTGATAGAAAATAATCTTTTCACTCGGACATTGAAAAATCTTTGTTTTCTTAAATTATCGCTGCAAGAAAAAGAAGTTGGAAATATGAAATATTGGTAATATAAAGTAATCGATAATAAAATCGGTATCCTATCGTATGAAAGTTGCGTTCTTTGAACAATCACGTTTCTTTAATTCGTTAGTTTGAATTTGAATGATACAGGTCTTGTCGTGTTCAGAAGTTGAAGAACAAAAGATGACAGACCAAGCGAACGTAGCCCCTATTCTACGCAAGCGTAATGAAAATGACATTCGGATAAATTTCGCTATTGGCATTACCACCGTTACCAGTACGATGGGACGTCTTCGTTATTACCGACATGCCGGAAATTATGAAATATCGACGAATCAGTTATTCCATTTCCGCCAATCACCGCATCGTTTCATCATCCAGTTCGTCCTCTCGTTTTCACGAGTAATTTTCTTTGCTTTACCCTATTGCTCTGCTATAACGATACAGTTTAAAAAACATTACTTTTATTATGTAAATATTAAGCAAAATAAGCAGACTTATCGAATAACATTCCCATATTTTCCTTTGTCTCGCGATATTTACGTTTTACGTTTCTTACAACTTGGATATTTTCGGTTTTCTCCGATTTTGTGGGCCAAAGGTTTCAACATCGAAGGCAGATAAATAGAATCTTATTCGACCGTTACTTGCGTACTAAACGACTGTAATAATAATTCAGAAAATTGCTGCCTGAAAGTCTGTAAAAATGAAAAACACCGCTGAGGTCGTTGTTTATTAAAAATACCGAGAAGGTTTCGGCGGACAGGAAACCGCAAAAGTTCGAACTGCAATTGTAAAAGTAATTAGAGAACTTGCTAGAAATCTGCTCGCTCGATGTTCGAAGGCTTCGGAAACGTACGAATTACTCGATCAGGCGCGTTTTCTGCGACGAACAGGTAGCTGCAAGCTTCGTTGAAACCACTGATTCCGACAGTGATGAAAATGCCGATGTCGGACGTATATTACGTAATGAGAAAAAGAAGGAAAACAGCTGCTAGAAGAAGAGAAATCCTTAAAAGAAAAGAAGGACGGAAGGAAAACGCATTGTAAAAATTTGTTGGCTGCTACGTTTGCAGGGTATATCGAACGGATACACGAGGAAAGTACAGAGTAATGGTGAAAAGTACGCGGTCTGGGGTGTTGACCGCGAATTTCGAACAGGCGAGTCACACCGTGCACGATTGGCGGCGTAAATTCGGCTTGAAAGGCGATCTATTGTTGAGAATCCTTGTTGGGCTGTTTTACATCACGGGTACCAGTTGCGATTGGAAAGAGAGGATGCCGCGCGGGACCAACAACTTGCAGATTGCTCTGAGCCGATTGACTCAGCTCGGCCACTGCGACCTTGAGGAGACCTGTGATTGGACGTGGGATGAAACCTTCAAAAGAACCACGCCATCGGTGCGAAATAGGCACGGGCCTACCGTCGATGCCAGTAATTCGACCAAGGGTAAGATGCGCTTCTTAATCGTCAGATCTACCAAATCTAATCGGCTAGTTTTTGCTTCAGTCGTTTCGATTATTATTATTTTTTAAATATATATGTATATTTAATAAAAGTGAATGTATTTAGCTACGCGTTAGATCGTAGGTGGATAGTTTTCGCGTTAATTCGTTCCGTACGTTATAGAGCCGAGTCGATATGTACCTTTACACAATATACGTATAATATCGATTTGGATACCGGATGCAAATTAAAAGCTGGAACATGCGCGAAAAATCTTCTCTAACGATAAGTATTTTTTTTTTTTTTTTTTGGCTAGGACATTTTTTATGGTTCACCGGCCCTGGAAAGACTCAAATATGGTCCGCCACGATTCCTCCCACTGGATTACATTGTGTATTAGAATTATCTCTGTATCAAGTGGAGATGCGCAGTGGTGATATCGAGTTACTCATAATCAAGAATAATACAAGTTGGGTTGCCACGGGAAAGCCAGGAAATAATTACGCAGAGTATGTAATCGCATGAAAATCTTATTCGTTGTATCGATAAAAATCAGAGTTAGTTTGATTTACTCGATGCATTGCAGATGGAGAGTAACGCGTTTCACACTAGGAGCAATTAGTCAGCCACATCAATTACTTATAGAGATGACGGTGCCCTATTCTAACTCTAGCATCGCTGTTGATAATATTCATCTGACCGACTGTTTTCCAGGTAATTATTATCCCTATTTAGAGATTATTCTTATGGTAAATAGCTTTGCGACAGGAAACTCGCTTGTCAACTATGATGTCGAACTACGATAATTTTCATACCAGGTATATGAAACGCATCGCATTGCCATATTAGCCGTACAAGTAACGTGTATGAAACAAGTAGAATCGTAGCAGCACCGCATTCAGACAGAAACATCGTGGAATTTCTCTGCATGTCCCACTGGTGAACGAACGAGAAAAAGAACAAAATAATAGGACGAGATATAGTAAAGGAAATTTCAAGTTTCTAGAACTAGAAAGCTCGACGCGGTGTAATCTAAACACGTGAAAAAACTGAACAAACGTTGATGTATGCTCGAGAAAAGAAAAACAAATGCATCTTGTTTGCAGAATCAACACCGGTGAAGATGGCCTGCACGGAGGACATGTTCCGCTGTAAGAATGGCTCCTGTTTAAACAGAACACGTGTTTGTGACTTAACGAAAGACTGCGCCGACGGCGAAGACGAAGACGGTGATTGCGGTAATTGTTAAATTATTACCTAGCGCTTTTCGCTCCGATTTCATCGTTCCAATGCATGACAGACTATAATAAAGGTGTATTCGTATTTCAGACAAAATACCGGAAAACGCCAGATGCAATTTCGAGCAGGGATGGTGCGGCTGGAAGAATGTACCGGAAAGACCTTTAAATTGGACGCTTCATCGTGGTGCAACACCGTCCGAGAAAACCGGACCTAGTTACGATCATACATACCGCAATGCGTCCGGTGTGTATATGTACATGTATATACGTATATGATATATATGCACGTATAGTTACATATGCCCTCGTCTGCATTTACGTTTTAACGAATCTTGCATTTGCACTGGTTTTTTTTAACTACGCTTATCTAGATTTATTATTAATTTCATGAATGAATCAATGAAAGCGTGGAAATAACCATATACGGGAATTTTGTCACGTAATTTTGTTTGCAACGCGAGTAAAATGATTCTTCGCTATTAATTTTTATTAAATTAATCGTATTGTAAAATTGCAAAAAATAATTAAAACTCAATAACGAAATTTTCGTTGCACGTGCGTGACGTTACCGATTACAAAACATGGTTCGAATATTCAGTCATTCATAAGTTTTATAAGCAACGTTGTTTCTTAATTCTAACTTTGTGAAACAAATTAATACTTACGTTTATTCTTATGTAACGCAACGCGTAGAACATTCTTCGACGTTCGTCCTCGTCGACGATTGCACAGAGAATGAAAACGTATCCTAGGCGTGGCAGTTAATCAAAAAACCATTGTGACCTGTTAGAGCCCACTACCACGCAATAAGGTAGAGGGTCTAATTAATGAAAAAATCTTCGAATGTCTTCGCTTTCTCTTCTTAAAACATAGCCATAATAACGAAGGCCAGGCGACTGTTCCAGGCGTTCAAAGCTTTATATCTTCTTACATATTTTTTATATCCTTGGTTCGTGTCCTTGGTTATACTGCCTTTTCTAAATTCGTGTAGTGTACAATGCCGCGAAAGGTTTTCGTTGACGCTCAATGTATAACCTCTTTTAATGTATCGATCTAATTGCTTTGAACACACATTATGGTTGCGGAATGTCGAGAGGGTACTTTAACAAATAAAGGGGATGTTCCTACAAACGCATCAGCGAAATATGAGACGCACATTTATCTAAAGTAAGATAAGAAACGCCGTTACTTATGGAATGACCTGAGGAGCAAATTTTTATCAACGATATTGCTTCTTCTTTTATCTTCGAATTTCTTTGAAATAGATAAAATGTAATTATAAACGTAACTTATGTATAACTTTTATCCAAATGACAGACTAGAAATACTTTTGGTAAACAGTTATCTTCATGTTAATTTTCCATTACAGGGACATACGCCTATGTAAGTATGTCACCTCGAGTGGAATATGGTAGTCGTGGTACCATTGAGAGTCCATTGTACAATCCAACGCCACCTTATAATGGCGATCCAAAAAGTCCTTATCATAAATCGTGTCAAGTAAGTTGCTTTATCTCAAAATAAACGAAATATTATAGCAAATACAAAACGCATTAATATGTATGTACGTGAACAGGTGCGGTTCTTTTACCATCAATATGGTGCAAACAGCGGTTCGCTTGGATTGTATCTAATTCAGGTGAAACCTCATCAACGCCATACGGAACGATTATGGTGGTCTTATCTTAGCGGCGACAAAAGTGATGTTTGGTACAATCAAGCTGTTCCTCTGCCCGATATCAAATACAGGTGTTCATTTACTAAAGCGTTCAATTTCATTTAGATATTAAATATCATAAAGATATTGTGAAATTTAGTCGAAGACATGAAAAAAGTGATTATCTAATACATATACTATTTGTCCAGATATTTGCTGCAGTTTGAGGCAAGCAGAGGCTATTATTCGAAAGCTGATGTAGCGATCGATGACTTTTCTCTGAGTCCAGAGTGTTTTGGCATTGGTAATCTTTCGAATGAATAACCAACGATACTTTATGTGTACTTATTAAAATACTTATATACTATATCACACCTTTTATTAGGAGTTCCTCCTGAAGTCGTGGGAACTTTCAATTACTACAATCCTGTTATAGATTCGGAAAAAGTTCCAGATCCACATGCCGACTTTGTTAACGAAACTGGTATCGTGTTTCAACTATTCTAACAAAAATATCATTGTTCATTCTACGAAGTTTTCACACAATACATATCGAAATTTCTTTATCGTATTATTCTTTGTATTCGTTTTTTCAGTTATACGAATTACTACATGTGGAAATACCGGAAGAACAGGTCCCAATAGCGAACAATGTACCGAAGAATACAATAGTACAGATATAGAAGTGCTTGCACCTTCAGCAGCAGTGGAAGAGTCTCTTCCCTCCAATTTAAATGGAGTTCAACGGTGGACAGCACCTCGTGGTGGATATTACACGTGAGAATTTATTCGAAATTCTTTGAATTGTCATTTATAAAATATTAAAACTGAACTAACATTTACATCGTCGTGAACGTAGATTGATTGCAATGGGTGCCCGTGGAGGAAAAGGTTCTAGCGGTATGGGAAGTACATTGGGTGCACTTGCCCGTGGTGTAATTGAATTAGAAAAAGGTGAACAATTGTATTTTATGGTGGGACAGCCAGGAATGGACGCATGTCCTAAAGTAAGAATCATATATTTACTATATAGTACGAACAATATAAAAGCATCGATGTTCCGTCGATGAAACGATTTTACATACACACGTGTAATATTTATTTCGGAATTTTTTTGGGAATCATTCCAAAAAGTTCTTGAAAATGAATATCCTTTAGCTATACATGATGAATGATGAATTGTTTTTAGAACTTGGGATTAGAATTAGATAGCTGTCAAAGTGTTGGATCGTACGGATCCTCCATTCCTTCAGGGGGTTCTAAAGTACACAAAGTAAAAAATATCAAGATAAAAGACGGTGGCGGTGGTGGTGGCGGAGCAACGTACATTTTTACAGTAAGCGAATATCTTTCAATTATTAAAATATTCAAAAATCATCGTGCCTAATCCCATTAATGTAATTAAATTATTGTCCAATACTTATTATGTCTTCGGTTATCACTTTCCTATGTTACAGTTAAAAAAGAACGGAGACCAACATCCGATACTTATCGCAGGAGGTGGTGGTGGTTTAGGACTGGGACCATTTATTAGTAATGGCCATCAACATGATCAACATGACCAACATGGACAAGCAGCCGCTCCTTTCGGAAGACAACCAATTTCGGGAACGATTCTTTCAGCAGAAGCAGGTAAATTATAGATAGAACGTTAGATTCCTAATTTACGTCTTTCGTGTGACATATACATTATTATTATTGTTATTATTATAATTTTAAAAAATTACTCTTCGATAGATTATGTTACTTTTCATAAAAAGAATTATACGTTTCCTGAATAACGAAAGGATTAACGTTAAGGGAAAAAAGTACGGAAGAAAATGAATAATCTTATAGTTTGCAATTTAATTGAATTTTCAACTTAGAGGTCAATCAACGATGCTTCAATTTTATTTAGGCAACATTGTGTTGCAGCTATAAGTTGCTTCGAAACTCTGTCAATCACATAAATCTATGATATAGATACAGGTGGTCCTGGCGGTGGATGGAACGGGTCATCGACTACCGTTTCGGGTCAACGATCTTCCGCTGGCGGGACCCTTGTTACGGGTGGCATAGGTGGAATCGGTTGCGGTCCTGGACATTCGAATCACGGAAACGGAGGATTCGGTGGCGGAGGTGGTGGATGTCTTACAGGAGGCGGTGGCGGTGGTTACATAGGTAACGAATCGGTATTAAAGCGATTTCAATCACCGAATTTACGATGAATCATGCTGTACGTTGTCTTTGATCGTAGTTGTATTTGAAATTCCTAACTCCTGTATTTCAAGTATTCAGTGTTTTGAATTCCAGGTCAGGGCAGATTGATGAAAGGATAATCTAATTTTATCTTGACCATTAATTTTTATCGAAAGAATCTACTTCTTAATAATTCCATAAATAAAATGATTCAGGTGGCAATACCGGTCACAAGGAACGGGGTAACGGTGAAGGTGGTTACTCCTACGCTAGTCCCGAACTTATGCACGTTCATTTCCGGGCAGGAATAAATCATGGGCCAGGGGAGGTTTACATTATTCCTGCTGTCAGCGGTTGTCAATGCGACTTCCGTTGCGTTTGTCTCGATCGGTATCTTAGCGAGATAAAGTGTCTATGCCCTCCAGGCTGGTTATTAAGTAACGATTCGAGATCTTGCGTTAGTAAGTAAACCGAGAAACAAGCCAACTTCTTTTCCTTCTTCACGATCGATTTGCATAAAATTACGTATATAATAATTGTTCTATTCGCAGTGGCTGACGAATCGAAGGTTACTCATCAAACGTACATGATCTTGCTGATAGCTGTAAGCATTGGCCTACTCTTTGCTTTCACCGCTCTCTGCCTACTACTTTGTAAGAAACTTTTTGATACCGTAACGTACATAATTTTCTCTAATCTTCGAGATTTCGTATTTTGAAAAACGCGAGCGACATTTGAAACGTTTGAAAGTAGATAGTAACGTGTACAGTGATTCTTCGATGGTAAATGCGAATCATATTTGTCGATAGATAATCGTTACCAAAGTCGAAAGGCACTTTTACAACGACGACAAATAATGTTCGGTAACGGAACTGAATTAAGGTCTCTACGTGCAGTCTCCGAAACTATGATGACTGAATT
Organism: Bombus flavifrons; assembly: GCF_040668555.2. NCBI lineage: Eukaryota > Metazoa > Arthropoda > Insecta > Hymenoptera > Apidae > Bombus > Bombus flavifrons. Next base: position 4,981,963 of record NC_138447.1, read on the forward strand.
CAATCCGAACTACGAGTTTGCTGGAAATCTCTATAGCTTTAAAGATTTGCCGCAAATCCCTCGCGAATATATCACTTTGGTAAAGTAAGTATAAATTTCATGGCCATCAACGATCGAATCTATTAAGAGTCAACGTTGCGTCGTTATCTTTCGTTACGTTTAATGGCATCCGTAAAGTACCTATTACTCTAATGCATTTTTCGATGCGTGAATTATTTGATTCACATTCTACGATAATGTCGCGAATTTTCAACGCGTTACTTGATCGATTGGTCCTTGATGATGACGATGACGATGAGTTAAAATTCCGGATTAGAATCTAGTTAAAGTAGTGAACGTACTTGTTACTTCTTCTTCTACTATATTTTCGAACTAAGCATATTTTTTTCTATTTGTGTGGCAGACCCCTTGGTCAAGGCGCTTTTGGCGAAGTTTTCCAAGGTGTGTACAAATACAGACGCAACGAAGAACACCCTGTCGCTGTGAAGACTATACCTTCTTCGTCCAGGCCTCAAACCGAAGCAGATTTCATGATGGAAGCTTTAATTATGAGCAAATTTAATCACCCTAATATAGTACACTTTATCGGAGTTTCTTTCGATAAAAATCCAAAATACATTGTGTTAGAATTGCTTGCTGGTGGAAATTTGAAAAACTTTCTTCGAGAAGAAAGGCCACGTGCGGTAAATGGCATTCCTTTTACAAGAGATGCTACAAATTCCTGTACACTACTTTATGCTTGAAGCAATTTTACATTCATTTATACCTTAAGTTTGAATTAATAAATTTATATTTATGTTAAGAATGTTTTTTTTTTTTTGTTCCACCATTTGCTATTTACACGATCGAAAGGACTTTTATGCACCCAATTTTTTGTATTTAGTTCGATTAGTTTCCGTTAACTATGTGTCGTTCTCGATTACGATTTAAACAGGGACAGCTGTTAATTTTTGGCGCTCGTCATCATTGGGGTGCATGCGTATATTCCTGTTTTGGCAGGATCGGCCGACTTCGTTGACGATGCTGGACTTGATAATGTGCGGGCACGACGTCGCGAATGGTTGTAAATACATGGAAGAGGCTCGATTCATTCATCGAGATATCGCTGCCAGAAACTGTTTGCTTACGTGCAAAGGACCCGGTCGGATAGGCAAAATCGCTGATTTCGGAATGGCCAAGGATATTTATAGAAGCGATTATTATAGGAAGGGAGGCAAAGCCATGTTACCAATCAAATGGATGCCACCGGAAAGTTTTTTGGATGGAATATTTACTACGAAAACCGACGTTTGGTGAGTTCTATTTGACAAAGCAGTTGGTAGGAACGATAAATCCATAGTCACCGAATTAATTAACAACTCCAACGAATAGTCAATTTAATTATATATATATGTATGTGTGTACGTGTTTTGGAAATTAGCGCGTTGCTAACGGATTTGAACGATTAATCAGCATTGTATTTAAAAGCGTCGATCAGTCTGCCTGCAAGAAAATAACAAACCTATGTACTTGACTAATCTCCTTGACTAATCTCTAATGACTGTAGGGCATTTGGCGTATTGCTGTGGGAAATTATGTCTTTTGGCTACATACCTTATACTGGTTGTACTAATAGAGAAGCCATGACAATGGTAACGTTAGGAGGGCGTCTAGAAAAACCAGCGGGATGCCCTGATCCTATTTATGGAATAATGACACAATGTTGGCACCCACGTCCCGAAGACCGGCCTAGTTTTGCTACTATCGTCGAGAGAATTGGTTACTGCTTACAGGTAAAACTCATTAACTTATTCGTTAGTTGTAATTGAAGTAATTAACATGCTTAAAGTTGTGAAGTAGAATGTTATACTCTGATCGGCAAGCAAATTTCGTAAACGATCGTTGCATGTATTTCTAAATGTGTCACAATGTTTGCACCCATCGTCCATCTACCATGTAATAAGCAGAAAAATTACAGATAAATATCCTAAAGTTAAAATGTCCTATTTATTTTTACCACCGTTCTCAGTTTTTAAAATAAATTATTTCGAAACAGGTATTCGATTCTCTTCAGATATTCTAAATTAGAATATGTAACGATGATCTAACAACAGGTTTACATCCTTTTAATCCTTTTAACTTTAATTTTAAAATTAAACAATTTACATCTTTTTCTAGTGGTTTTACTAGTTTACAGTGCAGATGTATACGCTTTATTACGCTTTAAAAAGGAATAACTTCTTGAAAGTTTGGCCAAACGACTTGAGCCCTTTGGACAAGCTGGAAGGACTAGTTTATTAAATTACTTGCAAAAAGATATCTTGGAACAATTGGAGTTGGTCGGAATTGCAAAGGAAATAGTAAAGGTCACTTTGACAATTATGTATTGGGAAAGACATTATCTTTAATATATTGTCTCAGACTTAACACCCTTGTCTTTTCTTTGTACGCAGTACAACATTATACACGTATATAAACGAATGCCGGACGAGCTTGAGTCTACTATGGATTACCATTAATGGTCTGGATTAGTCTTTTAAGATTCGGCCTCAGGTTTGGCTGATAATAACGTAATTATAACTCATATTAATATTTTAATAATTTTATTATTTTACATTATGTTTTAATTTGTATGTTTTATTGCTACTATCTGAAATTGGAAACATGGACGTCAAGGAATTTAATTACTCGTCTGTCAAAATCGTTTTGCTGTCGGAACTGATTCTCGAAGACATTTCTTACAGTCTCTATGCAGTTGTGAATAATCATTTAGATTCGTAAAGCATGATAGAAAGATAAAGAGATGGATCAGTGGCTGATGGACGTTAACAAATCGCCAAGCGTGACTGGATATATTTCAAGATACATATCGTGTGTGTCTCGTCTCATAATGTATGCACATTCGTCCGCAGATAGAGGGATTAGGGTAGTGATAGGGCAAATAAGAACCTAATCGTAAGTTGGAATAAGTAAACATTAGAAATATAGTTGGTTGGAGGATGAGAGAGACGGATGATTGTGTAGTGATGAGTGTTGTGTAGGAGGATGTTGATGTTGTGTAGGAGACTGTGTAAATCAGGTTCACGTTCTATAGGCGGCGAAGTCGAAAATTAAATAATATACATAGGTGCAAAAAATTTCATCGACATCGGTTAACGTTATTACGAGCTACAAACAGTTCAAAGGTATTCCAGAGTTATATATATATATATATATATATATATATATATATATGAGTTTTCCACTGTTTGACCTATAACTGTTGCTTGTTTCCGTATCGACCAATTTCGATAAGATTTCATATACATATGTGTATCACTGACATAAATCTATAAAACGTATTGTTTAAACTTTTATTGTAGGTTCAGATAAAAAAAAAACTTGTAAAAAGTGAGCTTACTATCTTTTTCATCGTACCGACAAATTACAATTTTTAAAAAAATTTTTTTACGCGTCTAGTAAACTAATCTGATCCCCCTAAACTTATCAAAGAAACTCGAGTCGTCTGGTCCAGTTTTGAAAAAGTTATTCTGTTTTAAAAACTGTCCGAATATTATTAAGGGTCACTTAATATAGAATATTTTATCGTCGATGTGTCAAGAACGGAGTAAGCAAATTTCAATAAATAATATTTATCCTTAGGATCCTGACGTGATAAATCATCCAACGCCAAATTTCGACATTTTACCAATCTGCGATCGGGAAGTGACGATCATGAGACCAGATCCGGAAACGGAATGCATTAACGTACAGTCAGAAGTGAGTAGCAGATATCGTTTGATATTTCCTTTAAACTTTTAACTTTACAAACTATCTGTTTCGCGACACTTTTCTAAGCATCGACACTTCCTATGTAAATACTATAATTTTTATAGCTGGACGCATGTGGATACATGCAACCCAGAATTATCGATCCGCGATCGGCTAGTCAACGTATGGCTCAAGCTATTGCGGGCAATAATCCTAATGCGAGAAACGAAAATCCGAACCAATTGAATTCAAATGAAAGAAATAACGTGCAACCGACAGACCGTCTGCAAGGACGATTTCAATCTAATCCGTATGGCTCTAATACAGATACTTCTGAACAAACCTTCGGCGGAAACGCGAGTCGCGATGATTTTAGTGATGAGAATAATCATACAGAGGTACATTGGATAAAGCCTGGAAATATTTCTTTTTCTGGCATATACATTTCTTTTATCATCGTTTAAATAAATTTTTGCTTATCATTTTGGCTAATTGGAAGTTTGGTTTCTCAGTATTTTTTACAAGTTTCTTATTAACTGCTCTAATATAAAGTATAATTACATTGAATTAAAAATTATTCAAATAAATCAAATATAATTATTCACGAAAATATTCGCTTCTTATCTTATACATATATCCAAGTCAAAGTTTCCAGTTGTTATTGCATATGTATTATATAAACCTTGATTAACAAATATACTTTAAACTAGGATGCGTTTAACTGAGAAACGATGAATCGATTGATGGTCAGATATCTTTTCTTTCTTTATCATTTGCACAGATAACGGTATCTCTTAAAAATAACTACTTAAATTATAAATTGAAAATTAATTGAATTATTTATTAATAACTGTGTATAATGCCTTAGAATTGAAATTAAATTTTAATCGATGCTTATACTAGCATAGACCATAATGCCTGATATTATGACGAATTAAAAATTATTTTAATAACTGAAATATATAATATAACGAAGTATAGATATGTATATAAGATGGAGGGATATTTGTGTGAGTAACTGTGTATGTGTTTGTATATCATATAAAAGTGCTGTCGCTGCTGCCTTTTCCTTTTTTTTTTTTTTCTAAAGTAAATTCGCATTCGTGCCAACTGTTAAGTCATGCTTTCCGTTTTCAAGCATCATCTCCTTGGAGGTTGAAATTATTTGGTTTTTACTCCGGATGTTGTTTGTTGCACGAGCAGTGTGACATCGTGTTTAATACATTGGCTGTTAATGTTTCTCACTTCTAACGCATCGAAACGCATATCCTAACGATTGTTACGTAAATTAGGATAAGTAAAAACTATAAATCCATTTTTTTTAAATTCATGCGCGTTACGAATAAATAAAGCTGTCCCTATGACTTATTTCATCGATATTTCCCTTCTCCTTAATCTCGTTGAATTTTATTTGATGAGACGAAATTTTACTTGACGAAATGTCTGCCCTGTTTCCATCGCCCGATCTATTCAATTAACGTTACTTTATGTTAACCCCCGATATACCGCGTATACGTAGCAACGACGATGCATTAACAACCAATGTTATAAGAAACATGCTGAGCATAATTTATCGTGATGACGATTGTGACGAATTTGCAGAACAAACACAAGATTGACAGCTCAAATTGCGAAGAAAAAAGCGTACATCGAACTTCAAAGGACATCGAAGATAGTGGTAAGTTAAAAATCGAAGACAATGGAAACAACCGTCCAGCAGATATCGAGTGCCGTCGAAGCAGCACAGTCGAGGTGACGGACGTGGATAGAAGAAATGGTAACGACAGCATAACTACCATCGACACCAACTCCGACTCTCTGATCGTTGCTTCGTCGGATACACCGCCTGACACGACGAATTCGTCACCGAACACACGTACCTGCTCCCCTAGTCACACTGGCCTAAATACGAGTGCCACTAATGTAAATGGAATGTTAAAGAAAAACGCCTTAAAGGCTGCGCTCAGTTTGGATCCGAGCGCTCTATGTCGTGGAACGATACCATACGAAAAAATAGCGTTCTCGCCACCACCACAGCGTTCTAGCACACCTGGAAGTATGGAGATCAAGAAGGTAGATAATTTCATCATTTTTATCGAATATTTTGCCGAATTTTATGACCCATAGTGGTGGGATTCGAATAATTTGACAACCGGTTGGTCGGAACTGCAAAACTTTTAGGAACCGATGCGAACCGGCTGAATCCCACCACTGGTGTTTGACAAAGAAACGTTATCCGCGATGTTACGATAGATAGAATTATTTAGGCTTTCGTTCGTTGGAACAACGAGTAACTTAACTTCTCTTCTCTTTCTCGGAATTCTCTCGAATTGTCGTAAAAAATTGAATAATATCCAAAGAATCGCAACATCCACTCAGTGAGCGCTCGTAATAAACGTTACGATAATTTCTTTAGCGAGATATTGCTTTGTTCTTTTATTGTTTGTTCGATAACAAAAATTAGATTATTTTTTCCAATCATGGTCATTTACACGCGGAACACATGTAACCCTCTGCACTCTCCACCTTCACTTTCCATTCTAGAAAGTACCAGTTACTGCCACGAAATGTATCGCCCGATGTGTACAAGATGTCGTTGAAGGCCCATTGTCAGTGAAGCGATTCGAGTGCACAGGATTAGCATAATACGTTCGTGAGACTCGATATCGTGTCTTTTATTTCGAATAATCCAGCAACGCTTATCCCTGAATTCGTTTAATCGCAGTTCTATGTATGATGGAACTATCGTCTCTCTGTTCTTCACACGAAGGATCCTCTGGGTCACGAGCTACCAAGGGAAGAGGAATGCTCCTGCTGAGATTTGTACAAAGGGGAGTGACAGGACTCCCCGGTCGTTGATGTTACGATACATGCGACCAACTCCAAATCATTACGACGTTCTGCAACGGTAACCGTAGTATCGATGGCGATGCGTTTCAAGGACTCCTCGTCGCTTCTCTGGATACGTGACGAAGAATATTCACGTCGCGTGTACTCCGAAGAAACGCTGCTGTGAATGAATCTTGTGAATTCGCGTTATTTGCTCACTCTTTTCTTTTCTTTCCTTTCCTTTCCTTTCCTTTCCTCGTCTTTTCCGCCTTCTCTTCTGTTCTTCGAACGCGAAAACAGCTATTTTCGTCCACATAGAAGAGGGAAGAATTTAATTGCGTTTACTAGATGGGCGGTCGCGCAATATCTATTAGGACATACATTAATCATAAATCATCGACGAATCACTGAACACAGGGAATTGCAATAACCGTGAAACATTACGAGCTTCAGACCGTCCGTTATTAAATTCAACTAAATCCCTTTTCTCGAAACTGCGTACACGCACATAAGAACACACGCGCATCTTCGTACACACACGTAAAAGTTATACACGTATCTACGTATTATATTGTATGTAAAAGAGTTGAACAAACAAAATAAAAAGAAGAAGAGGAAGAAACAAAACGTAGAGATATTATCGTTGTGTCTGGTACACGCATGCATACCACGAAACAAAAGCATTCGAATCGTTAAATCTGAGATAAATATCATCACGTCGTCACGTATATACGCAATATGTGTACGTATACTTTGTAACAGCCAACATCAACGGATACTGACGTACATCCTATCGCAGTTGCAGCAGACAAACTATAAATTATCGAGAAAAACTATGTAGATATAGTTGTTAATGAACCGTTACCGTCGATGTTCCTCCTGCAGAAGGATTAATCCGAGAAATTCGTATACACGCGTATATGGTCTCCTTCTTGTTCTTTATGAACTATATATGCAGGACGATCGTCAGAATCGCAAAAATCGCATAATATATGAAAAATTTTTTAAAGATACAAGCGAACTACACAACGTGTAATATACATACATAGAAGAAATTTAAATGAGAGAGTACGAATGAAAGGGAGAGACAATACGCTATATACAAGACTTAATTTACATCACAGGAAGAAAAAGAGCCTATGGCGTTCTTTCTATACACACTATACTACTATATGTATATATACATATACATATAATGTGTACGTGTATATGTATGTATATATACATACATATATTTGTCGGGAAATTTTAGGCGAGGCTGGTCGAATCGCCTTCATCCTCCGTATATTATGATTTTAAAAAATATATATACCATCGTACAACGGTCGTAATTTCTTCACAAAGGGATTAATTGTTAAAAGGAAAGGATGAAAATCGATTTCGAACAAAGTACCGAGAACTTAATTGGTCGTCGTTCTTGCCGCTAATTAACCTACCGGCTAATTGTTGGTGCATGAAAAATGACAAATGAATAATAGGATATTCTCGCCTACCTCGTTGATTCGTTGATTATTAGCTTGTGAAAGAACGATGAATGGTGGAAAGTTCATTATTTTAACATCGATCTTGTTGTATACGATCGTTATCATAAAAATGGGCAAGGAAAAAGGTAAATTTTTCGAAACGTGAAAGTTGAGCACAAGCCCTTTTTTATTTTTCTTACAACGACGACGTACTTTACGTACGCTCAGCGTATGAAAGTCAGCCACCATATATCTGTACGTGAAACGTAATAAAGACATGTTTGTGGAAAAGACGATGCGTATGTTATTTGTCAATCTCGATAGACCGAGAGACGTCACCGAGTGTCAATTTTTACTTGCCATTTCTTGACTTGAATATATCTTTCAGAGAGAAGATTTTCAGGATTTTATTAAAAAAAAAAAAAAAGGAAAAAACACTATGACATTGTGGTAAGTAAAGTCGACAGACTCCACACGCATTGTACGTGGTTTAACCGGAAATATGAATTTCTTTACTATTGGAGCGCAACGTCTAATGTAATGTCGTAAAATCTTTGTCGTAAAATGTCGAGCAACAGAAATAACATTGTCATCTTGATATTGATATAAATTCTTGAGATAGCTCGGTCAAACATACAGATGTCCAGGCGTCTCAAAATATAGGTATGTATAAGCGAAGAAAACTGCAAACGAGCAGACAAGCAGATAGTAGCAGGCATCGATAGAACGAAGAAGAAGGGGTACAGACTACAGACGACAATTCGAGTGTAGTTTTCGGCGAACAGTGCGCGTTTGTGCCATCCTTTCGACAATCTCGCCACCTACTCTACAGTTTCGTACGCTCGCGATTATATTTACCGCGGTATCTTCATTAAAGAGATGTCGAATTATTCTTACTATTACGTGAAAGTTATCGCCGACGGCACCGATAACTCGAGAACCTACAAATTTTTAAAAGGGTAAGCTTTTTGTAGGACGATATTCCGACGACGTATCATCGGCATATTATGTTCGGTTTCTTTCTTTTCATCATTCGTCTGTCCAAGATTGCCTGTATGATCGCGGACAGCGTGAAAAGTGATAGATCGCGTTACTCGAAATTCCTAAAAGGGAATAAGACGTCAGTGTGAAATGCACGTGGTTCGCACTAATTCGTACGAACAGCATAGATGCTAATTTCTGCAGAAAAGGTGATTTATTCGTAGGAATCCCATCTTGTTTAAACCACCAGAGGACACATGGTCCACATATGGTCGCTACAATCTTTTGTCACGGTTGCTCCGAGGAGGACTGTCTGGTTCAGGTGATATCCATCATCCAGCGAATGCCGTTTTCAAGGTCCGTGCTTGGTCAGTCGCATACTTTTTAATGATTATCGTTAAAACCGCTAACATTCAAGCCCATTGGTGTAATATCTAAACAGACGATAAGAGAAACTAATAGAACGAGGAACTATTAAACCCGGTGATTTATCAACTAATTTCTCTTCTATTCTTCTCTTTTATCCGCCTTCTTAATAACATTTTACGACTGATTTACACGCCTGAAAGACATTCCACCGAGCGAATACACTGCCAGTGAAATATATTCATTCGGTAAAAGCGAGAATGAAGTCGAGACGTCGCGTCGGCGGACGATGCTCGAATAATGTCAGTAAGGGGAAATCCTTTTTTCTCTCAAGCACCATTTGGAACGTTGCCAAATTTAGCCTTAACCTAAAATGAACCCCCTCGTATACACGATGCCGACTATAACGTGAAACGAAATTTGTATTTTTAGTCTCGTACTGCCAAGGTTGTTCCCCAGTTTTCCTGTTGCCACATTTCAAACCAGCTTCCAACATAAAGCCTCCCTATCTTTCATTTAGTGACTGTTTCTCTTTGCAAAATATCGTTCCCATGTTACTTACGATACTGTTTAATTGATATTTATTTTGCAGATGTCGTATAAAATCGAAATATTAATCGAAATGCTTGGGATTTCGTTATTCAGGTTTTATTACGTCCGGTATATTAATAATTAATCGATCGTTTCTTGTTCCTTGTGCTCGGATGAATTTTACACGCAATACCAAGGTATTGCACCGATAGAATCAGATAATATCGTTTAGATCTTCGTAATTAAATTTCACAAAAAGCATCTCAGTAAAGATTACAAGACAACGCGTTATTCTCTTTGGCACGAGAATGTCTTTCAAACTATATCATCGTGCAAGATGTAGCAACAGATTACGCTTATTGCATTACCTATGTTATATTGCATCTCTTTGATATTTGACGATCTTCCGCCCAAGACTCAATTTATCAGAATAATCGCTAAATATACATTATTACGGTGCCTATTTCACGGTACTATAGTTCCACGAATGATATTATCTGGAAAGAAAATTTTTTCTTTTAATTTAAACAGACTGGTAAACACTAAAACTTATCATTGTTATATTTGATTCATTCAAGATAAATAGTGAAATTCCATAATTTGTAACTTTCTACATTTAGATAGATAAACGAGCAGAGAAAAAGATAATGAAACAGAGAAATTTTAAACGGTATAGCGTTTGCACACAACTGTATATGTTTCTATATATGCAATAATTGGGCGTCACGACGCGTTGTGGCGCCGACACCGCGCCGTCGTTCATCGAGCGGGGAGGATGCTTTCGTTCCAGAGATCTATCTCTCAAGAAAAGTCAGTGTTTCTCGAGTATTTCTGCATCGAAGATGTTTCCACGGTATCGTGACTGAGTTTCTTAACTAAAGTACCAAAATACCTTAACAAAGGTTTAACAAGATAAATTCAGTGCAACTTCGTGGATTTTGTCGTAAAATTTCGGCATTATCATTCGACCATATTGTAAATGTTGTCGGCAATTAATGGTATAAACGAAATTTAAATATCAGACACGAAGAGTTCTTTTGTGTTTATATCACTTTTATTCCGAAGGATCACTGAGAAATTGAATTTCGTTGGATAACCGGAAAATACGATGAATGAAAGCTTTTCTGCGTATCGTAGTGATGTTGACACTGTGACACTACCGATGTACCGTGAACGATTTGATTTTCTATTGATATTCACTCTATCCGTCAATATACTTTATTTAAACGAACGTCTTACTGAAATTACATATCGACATATGATACACGAATCAATTGAGAATTGACAACGACTCTAGTAGAAAATAATTTAATTTTCAATAATGGCGGCATAATGATTAAAAAAATATAACACTTATTTTTTATGTCTTGTTTCTAACTATATCTCAATAGTAAAGTTCTTGACAACCATTAGATATGTTATTCGAAAAATTGGATGATCGTTTTGTTTGGCAATTGAAACGAATGAATCAGAATTGAAAGATCAAAGAATATCGTACATTGTATAGAAGACGTTAAAAATTTCTTTTGATTACTCTTTTGATGGATTCTCTTGAGTTGCGAAGTCGATTAAAAAAACGAGGAACAAAAAAATGCAGAAAAGTAAAAATTACTCAGAATCTTTTGTATTTGAAGTTTCATAATTACTATCAATGTGGATCAATGTCCAGGTACTTCAAGGTAGTGATACGTCAGACTAAATTTGGAGGTCGATGCTCGAAAACTGTATGACGCATCGTCATCGTTAATGCCTATACATTCACATGACATCCTTTCAGGGCATCATATTTTTTTCTTAACATTATACTACGCAAAAATATGATGTCTCATCCATGCTAAAACTGAATCAATCTTTTTACTTTTACTAATATTCAAGTAAAATTAAAAAATAATAAGGTTACATTAAACTCCTCGTTACGAGTAATTATCTTTAATATCGCAAATGAGCATTCATTATAATTATTTACTTGACGACTATCATGATTGAAAAAATTCAGATGTAAAATTGTTCGTATCTATCGCATTTATTGAAAAACTTGCACGTGATATTGTTAAAATTCCGGTTATCAATGAGATTCTAAATCGACTATGTTTCAATTTTACCATATGTATTCACTTTCACCTTCACTTCACTGGCCAACAGCCTCTTATAAGGAAAATTGATTTTTCAAGCAACAACGACATAAACTACAAAATTTAAAGCTACATTACGCTCCGTTGCAATAATCCATAGCGTGAGCCACTTTGGAACTGGAAGACAGGTTAGTTACGCCAGAAGTAACTGAAACGTTACGAAACTGTAATAAAAACAAGAGTATATAACAGGTGAATTATATAGATATATTCGCTACAAATTCACGACATATATATGCACGTATACGTAGTTAAATCGTTAGTCATTCGTCTTCCACATCTACGTTGTGTGATGTTGTGAATGTTCAACGAAATACTAACAATAAATCCGAAGTTCAGAAATATATGTATATGTGTAAGTTCGAATCGTAAGTTCTCACGAAGGTCAATTTAGCAAACCTTTTCTTATCAATCGATCGGAAAACCATCGAGTTACGTTAAAAAACATGTACGTTTTCAAGTTTTGTTCAATGAGTTAGGTGTCAGTACGGTCGAAGCACATAAAAACTGGTGCTCGAAGTAGCAAGTTGTTATCATTCGCAACGTTTCAGGAAGACGCCTTTATCAGTCGACGCTATTTATTCTGACTCTCATCGAATACATCTAAATAATAAAAAGATTTTTTTGTACGACGCGTGACACGTTCCTATTGATTTTACATTTCCGTACAGTTCCGGCATTCTGACAACGACGGATAATTCGGAATCCTGAATAAAGATCTGTCAAATCTTAACAACAGCAGAATGAATCACTTTTCGTATGGATGGAAACCTGAAGTGGTCGAACCAGAATTTATACAACAAGTAGCGTCGAAAGCGGAAGTGAGTATTAGTATGAAGCTACAATTTTAAGGCTGTTAATTATAGGAATAGGTTCGTATTGCATAAAGTCAAAGTAATTATTAAACGTCTGTTCAACATCGGTTACGCAATAAAGTTAATTGGAAATTAGATCGCAAGGAAGTATTTAAAGTTTAAAAAATCGCGCTCTACATCTTAATTCGCGACATGTTTCATAGATGGTGTATACGTTATTCTATTAAAACGCATGCGCTAGGATCCAAAAGTATAGAAATATAACGAACAGAGCCGAATGAAGTCGAACACAGACGAGTTATAATACCTATTTATACTGGTAGTTTGTGTATATGAACAGTTTGACGAATTGCAATTGCAAAATTATGCCAGGGAACGGAATGTCAACATATCGGATTCGTTCTTTTTCGTATGCAATGGCTGATATTTGCTATTAGAAAAAAATTCCACAGAAGAATCGTCTGCGTTATGGCGCCTTTAGCCGTGTTGCGTGACGAAACCTAGGTAAGGGTAAGAGGAGAATGATCTCAGTCCGTGTCTCCAGACTTGTCAACGTAACGGTTCTGTGTGCGCATTGTGAAAACCCGTGGAATAACAGCTTTGGAATTTCTGTGTGACTTTCATTTATCGCCTAAAGTCTGAATTATTTGGCTCCATATAACGAACACGTGACATAAGCTAGCTACTAGATATTCTAATCAGGGTGTAATCATTGTGGAAAATGAGTTATTATTACGGTGATGGGAACGGAGCTGCGCTCGACGATGTATTCGTTAAGGCGGCGGTCGAAGTTAAACGATTCCTCCCGTCGCTTTTCAACATCAAAGTGGTACGCGTTTCTCTAAAGCGACGACCAATTTTTTATTGTTAGGTTTTTAATCAGTCAACTTACAATGCTGTTCCACTACGTTGTTATTGTCATCGTTCTTCTTAATTGAAAATACCTTGAGAAACTTGTTTCAAATGATTTTATCTGAACGACAACGCTTTTAATAGGTCATGTTTCTTTTAACATTTTGAAATACTCTGTATATTCTCGCATTTCATTTAGTGGTGGTAGAAGCGATAAACTATTTGCTTGATTTTATATGGAATAATTGTACAAGTAATTATTTTTTTAACTAACACGACTGAAATATTTGTGTCATTTATATGAAATTCTTAATTCAGTTTAAATCTAAACAAAGCGTAAATTTTATTGCTATTGCGTCTTATTACATTAAAGGTGAAACTGTAGAAAGATTGACGAATACCCTTCGATTTCGACGATTTTTGGATATGTTGTAGAAATCGATGTTTTGAACAACTCTTCCTTATACGTATAAGACTGGACTCGTTTAGTTTTCGAGATATTCGCCAAAAACTGCCGGTAACCAATACCGATATATACGTTGCCACAGACGCACGACTATAGCCAGAATTCATTGTAACGGTATCGGCAGTTCTTCGCGAATACCCCGAAAACTAAGCGAGTCCGGTCCAAATATGTATAGGAAAAAGTTGTTCAAAACATCGATTTCTGGAACATATCCAAAAATCATCGAAATCGAAGGGTAGTCAGTCTTTCTACAGTTTCACCGCGCTGAATAATATCCTATACTTATTAACAACAAATGACTACGTTAATCTTATGTTAACAATTATTTGATAACCTTACTTCAGGGAAATATGAAGTAGATCTTAGCTATATAAAAAAAAGTTATAATAAATAGAATTTTCTACAACAATCATATACATGGTATTAATTTTCCTCAACATCTTTGTTGTATGTGTGTGTATCACGTTACTAATTCTCAGATGCATTCTGTTACTTAAAACTACATGTAATGCGTTTAATTCATTGCTGTATGTATCTGATGACGCTAACTTTCCAACTAATTTCGTTCACGTTTTATTGCATGTTTGAACATTTCGTCAGCTATTTATTTTTAATTATTATGATAATTAACCGGTTTCAGATTTTATATGACTCCTTACAAATTCTGCATAAAATATGTTACTGCTTTCCTCGCATTTACTTTTTCTAAACGTACTCTTTACTTATCATTATATAGGCTTTGCCTAATTACTTTCGCCCATTAATTTAATTAATCCTAAACTCTTAGCAACCTTCTAACAATGATATTCTGTTCGCATATTTAGATACATATCATGTACTACGTTACATCTGTGTTAATTAAACCATTTATCTGTATTCTTTCGGAACTGTCTTTGAAAATTAACGGACACATTTCGGTGATGATATAATCTAATTGCTTTAACAACGTCAGTATTTACTTGAACAAATTCACTGCAGAAAAATTGGCGTAATAATAAGATTCACACATGTCATTTCCATTCAGTGTACGCATGATACTTAAGAGCAGTTTAAAACCGGAAGTCGTACTCGAATTAAATAAAGCTACGCGACTGAAGTGTTACGAACATTCCAACATGTATGTGACTTTTTAAGTCTCTATATTCGTAAACGATTTTTTATCGCTTTTTTCTAAATATTCGTTAACGTAGTTAAACAAGTTAAAGTTAAAGTTTGATTGCTGAGAGATAGAGGTAATGAAATATTTTTATATTATGAGAAAGAAGATAGGAAGAAAATGTAACATTGTTATTTCGATATTATTTCCAGTAAAATTAATCCAAGTACTGTGAAGAATGGAGTAACGAAGTCAGAGAGATCATTTTAAAAGATGATGACGTTCCGTTCCGACAATTCAATGAACGCGTACGCATTCTTTATCTCTCGTGATGTGTTTGCAAGGAATATGATTAAACAAAATGCTCCTATTATGCGTCATGTGTACGCGTTATTACTCAACTTCTCATTCATCGCACGTGCACTAAGAAAAATACTATAGATAGGAAAACGTGTTTTGTTAAGTTTGTTAACACGAGATCCGAAACAACCTTTTCTTCTATGAATAAATAAAAAGTATCCTATAAATACAGCTACAAAGGATTTCACACGGAACTAAGATGCAGATTAAAAAATCTTATTCTATAATTGCGTAAAGAATTAACTCTTGTCCGCTTACACGATACTCTCGGCTACACACTGAATCGATACAGTAAATGTTTAAAACGATCAGCATTTTCTTCTACGTAGAAAACCATTTCACTTACAATAAAAATTTGATAACGTTTACCTTTCCAAATAAAAGTAGCTATATACCTTTTGTTGATAAAATTTGTAAATTAACAAAGCTCTGGTATATCACTGATATCACCTGGTGCTAAGTGACTAAGATACTAACGTCTATAACGAGAAGTTGCTTTGTGCGCACTTTTTAAACCGCACCAACCATATCTCGATACGTAATCTGAAATAGCTGTGGTCAAGCTTTCTTCCGTTTGTAATAATGTATTGCCATATGTGATAAAATTAATGAGAAGTTTGCAGCCACAGTATACTTCCGTCCGCAATCGAGAGTATACATACACTTCAGTTTGTTTATTATAGTAAAAGTATTTAAACGTTCAAACAGCTAGGCACATATTTTCATTCTTCTTAATTTTTAATCAGAACAAGATAATCCTAGTGGAATTTTGTGCACATAATTGTAATTTCGGTTACGGTATACGATCATTTTTACTCGTCGATATATCAAAATGGAACGACGAAAGTACACGAACTACAGATACTTAAATTATATAGCGGAAGGTGTAGCTGAGTTGAAACTGTCACCAAAATTAGAACATGCCAGAAATATCAATATCGAGAAAAAAAGCACGATTCCTAATATCGCTCAAGGCAAACTTCTATCTTATACAAAATTCTCTGAAAAAGAAAACTTAAATTCTCGATCGAAATCAACAAAAGAAAAAAACACTTACAAAGACAAACCTCTAAGGACAACCGCAAATTTTATTGGCAAACCCTACTATAACGTAGGCTATCGTAGGAATTGTTTGTTAAAATTATCGTTACGAAGAAGAAAGATTTCGTATGAAAAAGTTTAGAACTGTGTAGAAAGGCATTGTTCTTGTTTCAGTTAGGAGAAAAGGGTTCTGGCTTCAGACCCCGAGCAGCGGTTCAAGATTTCAGCAAACTTAAGCAAGAATGTTTGGCTACGGGGACACTTTTCGAGGATCCCGAATTTCCAGCGGATGATTCATCGTTATATTTCTCGAAAAGGCCAGACAGATATATAGAATGGAAACGACCGATGGTAGATCATCTTTATCTATCTTTATCTCGAACTCTTTATAATTTACGATGTTATGTATCGTGTATCTATATTTTTTAAGCTGTTTTTTTTTTTGTTTGTACCGTAATTACAGAGTTCTAGAAAATATTACATAGAAAATATTCATCCAATTTGCTTCGATATTTTCTTTCTTCGGCTGCAATTTTTGAGGCTGATAAAACTTTAATCGAAGACCAAGTATACGATATCGTATCGTAGAAACAGAAACCTGTAGGACGCCGTCGATGATGTATAACGTCGATTGAGCGTCAAAGTATTATTCAAATTATTTGTTTGTATCTTTATTTCATATTGCGCAATGTACATGGTTTAAAACATTTTCCCATTTCGATGTCGCCTGTGTTTATGGAATTCTAATCTCCAAAGAAATCTCCAAATAAAATTGTAAATGTACAGGTCCGATCTAGCGATAAAACGTGGTAAAGCATCGACTACAAGGATGCTACAAGGATGATGACGATCTAATTACGTAGTCTTAACCAGAATAATTGTTAATATTTACATTGGAGTATTTGATTACAGGAAATCGCGGACAACCCTCAACTGTTCGTCGAGGGTTTTTCCAGATTCGACGTTCAGCAAGGCGAATTAGGAGATTGTTGGCTGCTGGCAGCAGTCGCAAATCTCACGATGGATGCCAATTTGTTTTTCCAAGTAGTCCCAGAAGACCAGAGTTTCGAAGAAAACTACGCCGGTATATTTCATTTCAGGTATTCCCACGGCTGATTATCATACTGTTTAAATTGAAAACGTTTATTCGGCTAAATCTACGTTTAACGTTAATACGTATATATGTATAAACAGATTCTGGCAGTACGGTAGATGGGTAGACGTGGTGATTGACGACAGATTACCGACCTACCGCGGCGAATTGGTATACCTGCATTCGGCTGAGATCAACGAATTCTGGAGTGCTCTTTTGGAAAAGGCGTACGCGAAGCTTCATGGCTCGTACGAAGCTTTGAAAGGCGGAACTACCTGTGAGGCCATGGAGGATTTTACGGGTGGTGTGACGGAAATGTATCAGATGGACCAAACCCCTCCAAATCTATTTAGTATTTTGCTAAAAGCTTACGAAAGGAACTCGCTAATGGGCTGTTCGATAGAGGTAGATAGACGTTTCTGATCTTCTGTGCTCGTTGAACGAGCGTAATCAAGCTAATTATTATTTTAGCCTGATCCAAATATATTGGAAGCCGAGACGCCTCAAGGACTGATCAGAGGCCATGCTTACAGTATTACACGTGTCAAATATGTGGAGATTCAAACGCCAAACCAATTTGGGAAAATACCGCTACTTAGACTTAGAAATCCATGGGGTAACGAGGCAGAATGGAATGGTCCGTGGAGCGATCAGTAAGTTGTTCATCAGATTCCAGCTGATTTACCCAGAATATAGGATCTTTTGCTCGATGAAATGTGGCGTGCTAAGTATTTTTTTAAGTATAAAATGTAGGATCTTTACTACAATTAGTTCATTTACAATGGATTAAACAGATGTTGGTTAAACAGGAAACGATGGTTGTTTAACGTGAACTAATCACAATAACGTATTATAATTAATACAACTAGATAGTTAATTTGTAACTCTCGTCACCACGGATTCAACGCTCTCTCTCACGCAGACTACTCTTCCTCGACAACGCAATTCGCACTCCCTGACTTCTCGATTTATGGTACATTCCCTGACTTCTCAACTAACACTCTCTGGCTTCTCAACTGACACTCTCTGACTTCTCAACTAACATTAACTGTTAATTCGTCTTTCTCTCTTAACATCCCTTTGTGTTTTGTCTTAGCCGCACCACGCACGTGTTCCGCAACCGTTCGTGGCCAGGGTCATTGTTGGGCCTGTCGGCACTTAGACTTTCTCCCGACAATATTTATAATTCACCCGATATCTCTCAGGCCTCTCGTCCACGATACTACAAAAATGAATGTTTGTTTAATAGATCACCAGAGTGGAGATTCATTCCCGATCATGAGAAGGAAGAGCTAGGCTTGACCTTCGACATGGATGGTGAATTTTGGATGTCATTCCAGGATTTTACGCGATATTTTACGCAACTAGAAATATGTAACTTGAATCCAGACTCGTTGACCGAAGACGATCTAAATGCTGGTAAAAAGAAATGGGAGATGAGCGTGTTCGAAGGGGAATGGGTACGCGGTGTTACGGCAGGAGGATGTAGGAACTTTTTAGGTAAATGTGCCTTTTCGTTAGTATTCGTCGTTCTTGTTATTCTAAAATACTAATAGATGTTATTTTTGATGTGGCTCGCAGAAACCTTCTGGCATAATCCGCAATACCGAATTACTCTCGAGTACCCAGATGAAGATGACGATAAATGTACAGTCATTGTTGCGTTGATGCAGAAAAATAGGCGAGCACAGAGAAGAATGGGTGCAGAATGTCTGACAATTGGATTTGCCATATACCATGTATGTACTTATGTAGAACTGATAATGTTCAAAAAGGATCCATATCCTAGTAATTTTTAAATATTCGTACAATTTTGTTACGGTTATGGGAGATAATATACTGATTATAACGATTGCAAATATACAGTTGGAGTATCCCGAACGGTTACCCAAGCCATTGGACATTAATTTCTTCAAGTACAACGCGTCGGTAGCAAGATCGCCAGCATTTATAAATTTACGAGAAGTAACGTGCCGTTTCAAATTACCACCTGGTGTATATTGCATAGTTCCAAGTACGTTTGACCCTAATGAAGAGGGTGAATTTTTGCTGAGAATATTCTCCGAAAATAAGAACAATATGGAGTAAGTAATCTCTTCGTTAAATTAAAAAAGATGGAAGAAGAGAGGGGGAGAGAGAAAGAAACTAAAATATTGATATTAAAACTATATTCTTTCAGAGAAAATGATGATGAAGTTGGTGTTGGAGAAATTGATGATAGGGTAAGAGAGATAGTGTTTGATATTTGTTTTTTACACAGTCAATGTATCGCACAGTTGATGTACGTGCACAGTCAGCATGATGATTTTGTACAACTCATTAACACGCATTGTAATACAAGTAACGAACTGAAAACCAGTTCATTATTTACACTATGCATTTGCATATTGATAACCTAAATCTAAACTGTTAAGCTTTTATAATGCTTTTAAAGAATATCGAATATGAATTACAGTATAGATCTACCATGTATGTGTTTGGTCCCAATTACCAATGTGTAACCAAATCGATCTAAGAAAATTTACTCGATGATCATGAATCTTAATTAATAATTCGTAACAATTCGCATGTTGATGTTGCTTGGCTTCTAGGTCATTAATCCCAAAGGTGATAACGTACACGAAGATGGAGATAAGGTAAGTAATGTGCACGCTAATATGTTTTTAATTAAATTCACACACTAACAAGATCCAATTACAATTTTTACAACAAATACAAATGCAACGTTTAATACAGTATGTCTAATAATAATTAATAAAATCTCTGTGATATTGGACTTTATGAATTATCTTTATATATGTATTATTAAATTTTTATATTTTTATCTTTTCAAGGTTCGAGAAGAACCAGATCCAGACCGTAATGCAGACAAAGTTCGAGAATTTTTCAAAAAGCTCGCTGGTGACGATATGGAAGTGGATTGGATGGAGCTAAAGGAAATTTTAGATTTTGCAATGCGAAAAGGTATAGTTATTTGTACTTAATTTGTTTATATTAGCCGCATATCAAAATAATTCAGTTACAGTAATACCAAAGACCACGTTATAAGTAAAATTGAGATAAATGTTTCGCATTTATCTTAATTTCACTATACAGGTATTTAAATATAATTGAAATGTGTACATCTTATATAATTGCGGTTAATATCTGTTTATTATATGTACTATATAATGTACATGAACAGTATTATATTTACTATATCACGCTACTCATGATATAGTACTACACATATTATATATATTTTTAAGAGAAAATTCTGTTAGAAATAAGTTATTGATTTTATTTAATTGTTACGGCTGTCTGCTTATTATTCAAGAAGAAAGCCTTTATACCTTTACTTTCTCACAATAAGCTTCCGAAATAATGCTTTTTTACTTAATACGTTTGCTGTTATTGACCATAGTAGAATTTACGTAATTACGCTTTTTTGTCATCAATCATTCATTCGTTTAGAATACTTTATGGAAAGACACGCAAATGGCACAATGCATTCTGATTTCGTAGCACTTCGATTAATTTGTTTTCACGTGAATCAATTATATACTGTGTGAACGCTAATGCAACTCAAATTTCATTCGCGTAATTATGCATGTTTTGTTTCTTGCTGTATAATTACTTCATACGTACTATACATAAATACATTTGGGTCCACATGGGAGATAGAAATACCTCGAGTCCATATTATACTGTAATTAATTCATGTTCTGGTTAAAATTGTTTCTTAACGTAACATGATACGACTAATAAACTGTTTGATCAGAACTTTTTAATTGACTTCCAAATTAACATTTGTTACGATTAAAAATGTCAAGACAATTTAAAAGTGATAGGAACCTGGCAACATTTCTAGACAAAGCTTTCTTTTACATAAGAATCAAATGTGCTGATAATACATACGATTTGTATACGAATTAATGAAAATATCTGTAATAATATTGAAAATTTGTTATTTTTAACATGTATATTGATCGATCTGACCCGAATGTACATATGTAAAATTTAATGTTAACATGTAGCTGTATGTTACGGGTAGAACTACCACAGTCGGCGCGTCGTAGTGAGGCACATGCCCCTGAAACTGTACAAGGAAATGGTTCGTTTATCGACACTCTCATCTCACTGCTGTGCGGCATTGTTTGTAATAATGAACAGTACAATAAGATTGTAGGTAAGGCATCGTCTAGTCTAGTACTTACATAGTACATACTTCACACTACAGGTCATACGTATGTAACATAGGAGACAGATATTTTGAAACATTAGGTCTTTTCAGAAGAAAAATGAGTTATTAGAACGCAATCGTAATTTTTCCTTTTAACTTTTTTAACATCTCAATCCTCGATAATAGTACCGCAAATTTTATATTAAGAAGGCATCGTTCATTTTATCCGATTGTTAAATGTAATACGTAATTTATAACTAATTGTTTGAAACAAATAACAAATGTATGTGTATAATTGTAGAAGCGAGGCAAAAAAGCTCAAAGACCGAATAATCAAAAAAGTTTGTGCATGTGCCTTTGTCATAAACAACATATACATATAAACCATTAACGATGTTGCTTGAAAATAATTCATCGGACTTCGAATGCAAAATGTCGATAAAAATCTGTAGCTTTACCATATAATCCCATTATAATTATAACCTATTGTTATCTATTTATATTTTTTATATCTGTGATGTTGCCATCTTCAATTATATATCTAACGATAATCCTTTAATATCTTTTACTTTGTAAGGTTTCAGAAGTTTATGTAGTTGACCAAAATGTACAATATAAAACAATACATTTAAGTTTAATCGATTATAACGTTCAATATTATAAACATAAATAATTTCTATATTTCAGAAACGAATGATAAAGGATTCAGTAAGGATGTATGCCGTAGTATGGTGGCCATGTTAGATGTAGATCACTCTGGAAAACTCGGATTTGAAGAATTTCGAACATTATGGAACGACATAAGGAAATGGAGGGTACGCTAATTTATTGCTATCAATTGTTCACAATTTGAAACAAAAATTAGATAAATAGATTAGTGTATGGGAAAGATTATTTTTTTGGTGGATCATCCACTTTCCATTTATTAAAGAAATAGCTGTAATTAAATGAGAACAAAAAGCTTTACAAAACATTTGCTTTTCAGGCTGTGTTCAAATTATACGACAAAGACGAATCGGGATATTTGAGTGCGTTTGAATTGAGGCAAGCATTAAATAGCGCAGGCTATCGACTCAATAATCACATTTTAAATATCTTGGTACATCGTTACGGAACGAAGGATGGTATGATCACCTTCGATGATTACATCATGTGTGCAGTTCGACTCAAGACAATGATAGGTAAACGAATATCGATAAATATAATAGGACATCTATATCATAATATAGAAATTAACGAATATTTCCATTTCTCAGATATTTTCAGAGAACGAGATCCAGATTTAACTAATACGGCGACATTCACAATGGAAGAATGGATAGAGAAAACGTTATACTCGTAATCTAATACGTGTATCAAAATCATTGATAAAGATAAGAGAATATAAATACGTTCGTATCTTTTGTCATGCTATGTATGTATTAGGAAATACTTGACGATTCCATCACGTTTTTCATCTTGAGAAATTGTTTTTTCTATACTGCTGTTTTCCAATTTGCTAATTGTACATTGATTAAACATAAAGTAAAAACTCAAGATATTTATTGAAAGAATATTTGTTTAGATATATGTTATTAGTAATGTTCCATAAATCTAAATGTATGACATTTTATAAAGTTTATATTAGTATCACAATTCCTTCCGAAAAGTGCATAGGAAGGAAGAAAAACATACATAAAATTTTACTATATATAATAAATAATTTATTCTTTGTATTTTTGTCGAAACTATTATACATGTAAAGAGAACGTGCCTTAATTAATGCATCGTTGTACCTATAAAATCTAATTATCTTAAAATGATAATAATTTATTATATCGGAAACTAGTCTATATTTTATACATGCTTTATCATCTCCTTCTCGTTCAATTATCGAGTGTACGAAAATTATAAGATCCAAAACTCTGTTTATATACTCCACACTAAATAAAGTTTAAGAACTCTGTATTTAGTGTAAGAAATATCTTTTTATTTTCTTTCTTTCATAATTATTGTAAAAAATTTGTTTGCCATGTTTTTTTATGATATATAAACAAATATTTTTACAAAGGATATTGTAAACAACAAAAAGTTTAATAAGATAAATTAAACTTACGTATTGTTGAATTCGACCGTTTGTCTATCTTGTTCCCGTTTAACTATTATTCGATCAAGTAAGTCAGAGCTGAAATAATTTACAAGTTTTCCAATGCATAATGAATTTATACTCATAAAGCAAATTGTTTTCATCGCTATAACGATTCATGCTTTTATCTAGAAATATACCTAGAAAGTGAAAAAAAACTGTTTCACCACTTTGTAAAAGATGTATACGGGAATAAATATTTTAGTTGTCCCCTTAAAACACACTTCACATATATTCGCAAATTTAAATATAATTTAATTTAATCTAATTAGTGTCAACGATTATTATATAATAGAAAAATAAAACTTTTTTTCACAATCACTACGCGATCATCTAAACTTTTTCGCTATGAATGAAACGAATAGCCTAATGTTATTATCGTGAATACACAACAAAATATAATTATTTCGAAAGGCTCACAAGTCACTTTTACACTGATTATACTGACTTGGAATATTATTTTCACTATCATGAAGGTAGATATAAATCTAATCTCTGCCTGATTACGACTGAGCAGCATAACTTTTAAACCATTTCTTCTTGGCGGCTTACTGACAGTTTGAATAACATATATAAATGAATATAGCTGTGTGTACGTATAGCATTGTATATACCTGTACTATCAGGCATTACGTATATGTATGTATTATACAGAGAAATTATCTTTACTATTATACTAGAAATTAGAAAATAATAATTAAAGTTATAACTGTATTTCTTTGTAGTATAAATTTTAGTATAATTATTTTAGTACAATTATTTTATGTTTACTTACTAACGACTATATATGTATTACAATAAATTTTAATTTTGTTATCTATACTGATGTTTTTAAATTTTAAAGAATTTATCAAATAGAGAACCTTTGGATAAAGCAGAAATGTCATTCTTTATAATTAAAATTTATCTTTTATCTCAAAACTAAAATGTAAGAGATCCATACAATTTTTTATTTCTGTCCTGTTTGTAGTGATTAACATCAGAAAGGAAATCTCTCTTAATGTCATATATGCATGTACATACATATATATTCGTGTATTCAAAACACTGAAGCAATTTTTCATATTGGTGTTAACAGATGTTAGTAAGAGATCAGTTTTCGTCTGCCATAAAATAACCTCTTTCGCTTTTAAAAAGTAAGAAAGTAAATAATTTTAAAAAGTTTATAACATAATTCTATAAAATAATATTAGTGTACTAATTTTCATTTTCAATCTATTTCACATAATTTATTTAATTTTTATGCATTTTGTATTACTTATTATGAATGTAAACATGTCATATATCAAGTATATATTTGAATAAATATAAAGAAATCATATCATCTATAAAAAAAAAGATTCTTTCTATACAGTATAAGTAAATGTTATTTTCTTACAACATATTTATTAATTATAAACATATTTTATATATATAATTTATTTCTATATATAAAACTGAATAATTTCTGATAGTATATAAATTTGCAAACACAAATTATAATATTTTGTTGAATACTTTTATTGCTTAGATTAGAAGAATATTCATTCTCTTCTTTATAACATTTTCATGTTAATATTCCAATATTGTTAACATAACTTGTAATATAGAGAAAGATCAGTAAGTGATAATTAATATATACATTGTTATAGTAATCATTACTGTCTTATATGCGTAACAATCATAAGTAGCTTTTTCAAATGACATTTTGTACAAACGCATAATAAAATATATATTTTAGATAACAGGTTTGAACAATGTCAGAAGTTCAAGAAACAGTACCAGAAGCAACAGAAGCAACTGTAGAACAGGATGCTGTATCTGAGGAAGATAAACAATATTTGACTGATTATATAAAAGAAACAGAACAGCGATTAAATGCAAAAGAAGAACTTCGAGCAGCTAATTTAAATCCTAATAGACCACCAGAAACATATTTCAGCAAATTAGATTCAACGCTGAAAAGAAATACTACGTTTGTTAAGAAATTAAAAAATTTTAGTAGTACACAATTAGATACAGTTCTAAAGGATATGACACATTTAAATTTGACAAAATATGTAAGTGAAGTTGCTACTGCTTTGGTGGATGCTAAATTAAAAATGACAGATGTTGCACCTGCTATTAAGGTATGCAGCTTCTTGCATCAAACATACGCAGAATTTTCAACTCATTTTTTTGAGAATTGGCAAAGAATTTTATCTCTAAAGGTTGTAGACAAAATTGCAAATCCAAGCAAACTTAGAGTCGATCTTCGATTTTATGCTGAACTGGTTAATGCAGGGATTTTCACCCATAAGCAAGGATTACCTCTGCTTGGTTCTGCATTAACGGTTTTAATCAATATGGATAAAGAAGAACATAACAATGCAAGCATCATATTAAGCTTCTGCAAACATTGTGGTGAAGATTATGCAGGTCTTGTATCTAAAAGAGTAAGAGAAATATCTGAAAAGTTGGGCATAACTATACCCAAAAGCAAATTACTTTCTCCTGATAAACAACAAAATGTGAGATTATTGTTACGAGATTACTACAATTCATTATGTAAACATTTATTAAAAGAACATAAGGATCTTCAAGCTTTTGAGAAACAAAATCGAAAAATTTTACAAACCAGAGGCGAGCTAAGTTCTGAAAGGAAAGAAAAACTTGAGAGTCTTCAAGTATCCTATGATCGTTTACTTAATAATGTGCAAAGCTTTTCTGATACTTTAGATGAACCTATGCCAGAACTTCCTGTAAATAGTGAGATGAAAGCAGAAGCAGAAGAATCATTGAAAATGATTAGCGAAGGAGAAGAAAATAGTATTTTAGAGGATATGTGGGGAGATGAAGAAACCAGACGATTTTATGAAGTTTTGCCAGACTTAACAGTATTCCTTCCAGGATCATATTTGAAAGAAGTACCTAAACAAGATGCTCCAATAAGCGAAGAAGCTTTAGATGAGGAAATAACATTTGATGAACTAGAAGAAACTGAAAAAGTAGATGAACCTGAGGCAGAAGTGGAGGAACCACAAGTTTCAAATATAAGTAATAAAATACTTCTGGATGCATTTATAACGCATTTACCAAATTGCGTAAATCGTGAATTAATTGACAATGCGGCAGTACACTTCTTAATGAATCTCAACACGAAACATAACAAGAAAAAGCTAGTGAAAGCATTGTTTGGTGTTTCTAGAATTCGTTTAGATCTACTGCCATTTTATTCACGATTGGCAGCTATTCTTTATCCTGTTATGCCTGATGTTGGCAATGATTTATGTTCAATGTTAAAACATGACTTTAAATATCATGTACGAAAAAAGGATCAAATTAATATAGAATCAAAAGTAAAAGTTGTTAGATACATTGGTGAACTTGTTAAATTTAAACTTTATTCAAAGATAGAAGCATTATATTGCTTGAAAGTTTTGTTACATGACTTTACACATCATCATATTGAAATGGCTTGTAATTTGTTGGAAACATGTGGAAGATACCTATTTTGTTCACCAGACTCACATCAAAGGACAAAAGTATATTTAGAACAAATGATGCGTAAGAAGGCAGTCACTGCATTAGATTCACGTTATGTAACAATAATTGAAAATGCGTATTATTATGTAAATCCACCAGAATCTACTGGAGGTGTATCAAAGAAAGACAGACCACCTATTCATGAATTTATAAGGAAATTATTATACCAAGATCTCTCAAAAACAAATACAGATAAAGTTCTCAAATGGATGCGTAAACTAGATTGGGAAGATGAAAGTGTATCATCCTACGCTATTAAATGCCTCACTGCTGCATACAATGTTAAATATTTGAACATTCGATGTGTAGGAAGTTTATTAGCTGGACTTGTTGCACATTACGAAACTATAGGTCCTCACGTAGTAGATGGTGTGTTGGAAGACATACGACTATGCATGGAAATTAATTTACCAAAATTTAATCAACGGCGTATTGCTATGGTTAAATATCTCGGAGAATTGTATAACTATCGCATGGTAGAAAGTGGAGATATTTTCCGAACGTTGTATCTTTTGATTACATTTGGAGTCAGTATGGATCACTCCATACCAAGTATTTTAGATCCACCTGACCACCTTTTTAGAATTCGATTAGTCTGTACATTATTGGAAACTTGTGGACAGTACTTTAGTGGTGGTTCTAGCAAGAAAAAACTCGATTACTTTTTAATATTTTTCCAAAATTATTATTGGTTCAAATATACAGATCCTATTTGGACTCCAGAAAATCCATTTCCAGTGGGCATAGATTATATGTATCGTGATACATTAACAATGTTGAGACCAAAAATGCAATTGTTTCAAAGTTATAAAGAAGCACAATGTGCTGTGGAAGAATTGCGAAATACATTATATCCCACTCTTGGAAATCCTATTGCAGAAGATGGTATTGAACGTACTGATGCAGAACCTGATATGGGTGTAATTGCTGAAGGAGATGAAGATATAGCTGTAACATCTGGAAATGGTAGTGGAGATGCAAAAGGTGTGGCTGATTTGCATTTTGAAGAATCTGAAGATTGTTCTGAAGCACAATCAGAAGAAGATTGGACTGCAGATGCAGAAAGAGATTACACTATGGGTACACAAGAAAATACCCAAGGAGATCAAAGTCTTTCAGAAGGTGGTACTGATGGTGTTATTATGGATGTTACAGAATTAAATGCAGCATTACCAGCTGGCCCTAGAAGAGTAAGTTGTCCTGAAGATGATGACTTCTTGTCTGCTCTTGATAAAATGGTTTCAGATAATATACAAGATAGAATGCGAGATTCAGTGAAACCGCAACAAGTGGATATTTCAGTTCCTTTGCATGTAAAAAGTACTAAAAAAACATACGAACAACTGCAAGAAAGACCTTCTGATAATAGTACAGTCGATTTCGTACTTATGTTAAGGAAAGGTAACAAGCAACAATACAAGAATTTAGCAGTTCCTGTGTCATCAGAATTAGCAATGAATCTTCGAAATAGAGAACAGGAACAGAAAGAAGAGAAAGAACGAGTTAAAAGATTGACACTGAATATTACAGAAAGACAAGAAGAAGAAGATTATCAAGAAACAATTAACCAGAGTACCAGGCCAGTGACAGTAAATTTAAATAGAGAGCGACGACAAAAATATAATCATCCTAAAGGTGCACCAGATGCAGATCTTATATTTGGCCCTAAAAAGATACGGTAGATGCATCTTAATGTTGTTGGAAATCAATCCTTGTCATGTTAGAGGAAAACAAGGAATCTAAAATACGAACTATTTGATGTTCATGTTTTTGTGTAGGTTTTACAATAAATTCGTGATACTTTATTTTTTTTTTTTTTTTTGAAATACATATCTATATGTTGTTTATATGAATTCTCAATCATATAGATTTCAGTGTAAAAACATATTTTATATTAAAAATGCAGAAATGTGTCATATATGTCAATATGTATTTGCATATATTCATATGGAAAGAAAAGCTCTGTTGTATTCGAATAAGGTGTCTTCTCTGTTACTTCCACATTATAAATATACAAAATTACCAATAAAAAATCAATTTGGCTAATACTCAACATCACGATTGTTGATCGTAAAAATTTTAATTGCAGAATTTACATATTGACATAATATAATAAGTCGTATTAATAAATTATACTTCGATATTTTTAATAATTTAATTAAACTTTTATTAACAATAAAAAAGATACAATACATTTAGAACTAATCACGATATTGTGTTATTCATCAAAATGGATAAACTTTTATAAATATTAGTATACCTTTCGGACATTTTGAAAAAATGTTATTATATTAAGCTTCATTTTTATTGTATAAATAAATGTAAAAAACCAGTAATTTTCTAAAAAACAAATACAAATATGCATACAAATAAGGAATTGAATTTGATATACAATTATTTATTTTTATCTAAAATATTATTACGGTGTACAAAATGAATATAAATAAATGTTAGCTGTTTTTATGTTTGATACTGCTCTCTTATACAGTCTGCCATAATATCACATATCTACCTTGGTATATGATACTGGTAATCATAAATTAATACTAAATTGCATGTTTGCATTATATTATCTCCATACTTTATAGATCTTCTTCTGCATCTTCAAATTGACCTGCTTCTATATCCATAGCATCATCTACTTCTGTACCATTGTGACTTGTCCCTATTTGTTCTAAAGGGATGAGAATAAAGAATCTTAATCTTTATAAAATATTGATTCTTTTTACATTAAATCTATTAAAATTTTAAATATTACCTGTTGGTAAAATGTAGGGAGCATCACCAGCACCAACATCGTACTGTTCAAAATCATCTTCCTCTGCATCTTCATAAATATCTTCTTCAGCTACAAAGATATGTAAATTTTTATAACATATTTGATTGTTTAATAAAGGATTATTAAAACAGCTTTATTTACCATCAGAAAAACTATCTTGTGGATCAGGATGGAGAGCCTGACATTGGTTCATTGCTTGAAACATTGTCTCCAAATTATTTGTGTTGTCAGGGGCAAATCGCATTTCTGTGATAGGTGTATCTGCATCTTCAAATTCATTATCCGAACCACTATCTGAAGCTGGTGGCAATGGTACATCTATATGAAATATTATATTTAAAAAATATAAAAACATGAAATCTTAATATGTTTAGCAAAAATGACATAGAAAGTAAAATCAGATTCTTAGTATTAATAATCTGTATATAATTTAATTTTCACACATTACTGAACTTTATTTAAATTTTATTCTTCACTGAAAGACAAGCAATTACATTCAAAGGGAACTTAACATACCTGGAAGATCTACTTTTGCATCGACCATAATATATAAACATTGTCTTGGGTGTGCTTGTTCATCTCGTGATATGGCATGTAAAGATATATGAGGGTATTCAAGTGAAAATCCCTGTTGTGTATCATAATTTACCCAAGAAAGTAAGCTACCAACATGAACATCGTATTAAAATATGAATATATTATGAAATATAAGATTGCGTCATATTAGTACTTACCTTTCTGTGATATACAGAGTTCCTTTTCCTACTTCCCTATCATTAATATACACGGTAGTATTTAGTTCTTCATGGCGTATTCCCTCCTGTGGTGCAAGAAAATTGCTAAGCACTACCATCTTTTATCTGCAATATTTACTTGAGATATAGAACCAACAGCATTTGATCAAATGAACCAATTATTTAGACAAATATACAGATAGGAGGCAAAAATAGATGATAGGTTATACCGGAATTTATAAAATTATAAATTTCGTTACATTATACACACAAATATATATAAATTAATATAATAAAATATACGTATATACATTTCATAACATACAATAACATAAATTTCATAAAAACAAGTTCGGAAACATAACTAATTAATCATGCACTTTATTTAGCGTAAAATGCAGTAAACAAAATTGTAATTGCATGTTTAAGATAGCAATCTTATTAATTTTGTAATACTTGTCTTTTATATTCAATTTAGCTAATGCATAATCTATTGATGTATAAATTCATTACCTACTTGTTTTTGCAAACAAATTATAAATAAGAAGAGAAAATCCTCCACCAAATGAATGAATTTGTAAACTTGACAACGATTTTATAACTTTAATTCTTACACAATACTTCGAGATCACTTTTTACGTTTCGAAATATATACGCGACAAAGTTCACTAAAGCTTTACAATCGCTAAAATCAATCAATATGAAGATTTTTCATTTTTTAATATTTGCAAATATACAACTTTTCCGCACCCTGTTATGTTTTGTATTTTACTCTATTAATGCAGAATACTTTTTTATGATAAACTATACATAGATGTTACACTAGCATACTTGAAAGGGCGGGAAGTTTTGTTGCATATTTTTGACATTACAATAAAAAGATATTAAACAGTTTGATGATTTTATGTTATAGATAAGTATATAAATTCTGGGCTCTTAAAAATATGTTTCTCTTTATTTCAATTCTATTTTAAATTACTCAAAGATTCAGGAATTGCGAATAAATTTAGATATTGATAAAAATGCAATAATTTTTTAGATATATAGAAGAACAAGTAGCTTCTCAAGAAAAAAGTTATATACAGGGAAGAGATACAACTTTGTTGTATTACAGGATAATATTTTATTTTATTAACTGATACAGTATTTATTTTACAATTTCAAAATTATTGTTATCATGATAATGAAGAAACTATATAAGAATATTTTATAAATCTATTTTAATAATAAATATATATAAGTACGTTAGACGTATGAAATTATTAACAACAGTAAACAATTTTTCAATCATTTTTTTCAATATAATAAGCGTATTATAACGCGTTGTTGTAATTATATATAATATATATATACTTGTTAATTTTGGAAAATTATTATTTATGATTTGTTCGCTGTCATTATTATACATTCTTTATACATGTAAATAACCATCATATTTAATATTCATTATCATACATTTTGCATAAAGTGAAACAAGTTCTTCATATTTTTTCTATGAAAATAATCCCTATTTACTATTTACATGTTTTTACATCTACCATATAAGATTAATACATCGCTGTGATATTTAACTTTACTCGTTTCATATAAAATATAAATCAAATTAATATTTAATCGAAGTTTCTAAAATTTATAATACTGATTTTAAACTCGATATGCTTGTTTTATATACAGAAAAATAAAACATTCAGTAATGTAAAAAAATTTATAATATCGTAGTTTACGAAAGAATATTAAATTAAAATGATATTCTATGGATTTAGCTTAATCAGGTTATTTTAGGTAAACTTTTGAAAAGTAAAGTGAATGATCATTACATAAAAATAATGTTAGTATAAACATATAACATAATATATAAAATTATTTTAATATAATTGGGAAATAAGAAGTAAATAAATGGTAATAATTGATTTTATTTTTAAGATATCGGTTAAAATGTTAAAATTCTAATTGTGCAAAATGATATAAATACAACCAGCTATTGCTGACTTCCATATTTATTTTAATATAATATACGTTCTGTTATTATTTTAATAATCTTTTTAAACTTAATAAAACTTTACTATTTTTAATCTATTATTATAAAGTTATATGTTTATATATTTCGTTATACAGTATACATAATTTATAAACTACTACGATTACATGATGTAAGAACATAATTTCATTTTATACTTTATGTAGAAGTTCGTAAGTTTATAGACATATATAAATTATGGCTTAAGGTGAAGAGAATCAGCATCTTTATAAATGTTACATATTTTTTAAATGTACAAATGAGTTAATGAAATAAAACAGTAGAATTTTTACTAAATTTCCATAACTTTAGTTTTCTATCATGGTATATGCGATATATATTTATATTTTAGATAAGTATTAAAATTCTATTAATAACAATTACTAAATTAAATTTATCATATAATGTCAAAGAATTTATGAAAGTATGGATATAGTAATATCATAATTGATAATAGAACACAAGAAAGCCATCTGAAAATGTTTTATTAGGATTACATGTGGCAAGCGAGGCTTTTGTTTCCAATTCCTCAAATTTAAAACTCATTTCCATAACATTTTACGTACATACATACATACTGTCAGTACAATAAAAAGTGCTCTGTTTAGTATTTCGCACTTCATTTACTACTAGAAATTATTGTTGCAAGAAGTATCACTTTGACATCTTTAAGACAATCGGTCATCAGTCTTGGGTAAATTTTGTTTCCTAATGAGTCTATAATGCTATTCAAATACAACATATTGAAGAATATCTGGCTTGATTGCTATAGATTATTTGAATAATAAATAGCAAATAATATATATAAATCCATTTATATTACGAAGAGTAATGTTTATTTTTTCAACAATAATAACTTGATTTTCATAAGAAAGACAATAAAGTATTTCACACATCAAAAACATTATTTTCTCATTGTTGACGTATTAGATAACCTTCCATGTTCAAACCACTAAGTTACCCATTGTAAATGAGCCCTATAATATATTTTTTCATGTTACATTTTATATTAGATATCAATGGTTCTGTACAGCTCATGCCAGACTCTCCAATTTTATATATTTTTATACTATTGATAAAGATAAATAATATGTGCTACAACTAGAAGAATATGGATACAATGTACAGCTGAATTAAATAGTTATACTACATAATTGAGTATCGCTATACGTTACTAATGTTAATTGTGCAGTTTTCTTAGTCGTGTTCATGGATACAATGAACTGAATTTTATTGTTGTCTTCAA
Source organism: Bombus flavifrons (assembly GCF_040668555.2). NCBI lineage: Eukaryota > Metazoa > Arthropoda > Insecta > Hymenoptera > Apidae > Bombus > Bombus flavifrons. Next base: position 5,016,284 of record NC_138447.1, read on the forward strand.
GGGGCTAAGTTCCAAAAAACATCGAGAAACATGTATTACACTAAATCTTGTGACATTTTTGATATGTTTCATATTTTTATATATCATAAAAGATCTTTGTGAACATATAATGGCAGTAACAGTAATAACAGTTATAGAAGTAACACTAATGATGATACTATGAGCAATAATAATAACAATTAATAGTGCAGCAATAGTGGAGGTAATTATAATAGCATTAATAATCATAATAATAGCTATAATAGTATAGTAAGAATTGTAGAGTTTAATAATGAGTCAAAGATCAACAGTAATCAGTGAAACAGCATTAGTAATGATGACTGCAGTATAATTGCAACTATAATTTATTTCACAAACATTTAGACACAATCATCAGAAAAAAACAAATTATATATGTAAATAATTCGTATGATTAATAAAAATTGATCATAACATTTTGTATAGAAAACATAATACAATAAATTTTAATTAAATAACCTGTAAAAATAATTGTAAAATTGTTTTTATAGTACAATATACTAGGTACATAATATGTAAATGATAGTTACGTTTCCTTCTGTGTAGAAGTATACTAATTAAAAAAACACAATATATAAAACGTTGTTAAAAAGAACACATTTTTATATACAATAAGGACATGAATATGGCACGAAAAATTTATGAACGTAAACATTAAATGCTGTCATTAACTTAACACGGAATAAATACATTAAAGAGATGTCTATCTTTATCACTTGAAGATAGTGTTTTTAGTTTACTTTTTCAAGATTTTTTTTACTATGCATGTTTTTTTTTGGAACCTTTCCCATTGTATTAATCTACACCGTCCATTTGTTTACTTCGCTTATATCATAAATACAAAACTCTCATGAAGAATATTCTTAGACATCACTACATGGAAACTTAAGTTTGCAATGTATTTGTAATTTCTCGATGTACAGTTACCAAATCTTGTATATATCCAGCTAATCTGGCGTTCAGTGTATTCAAATTCTGTTTTTGGACATTATTTGCGCTTAATGCAAGCTCTAACTGATCATGAACAGCCCTTAACATTTCACGAAATTCTGCATTTTCTTTCTGTAAAGCCTGAAAAGGATGAGATTATGAATTTATATATTCATTTATTTAAAATAGACGAATAATTAATTAAGCATGACTAGATATTATTATTGAATTACTATACTCTTTTGATTGAAATGATATTTAGTAAATATAATAGCTAGAAAACATTTTTATATCATTTTAATTATTTGACAATCATTAGTTATTAATGTTTTATATGATTATTTTACAATCTATACGTACTACAAAATCTTTATTTTTTGTAGCTATAGTAAGAGCTTTGATTTCTTCATTTTTTGTTCTAAGTTCACTTTCTAACGCTTCAACTCTCAACCTTAATGCTTCGCTATTGCCTTCTGCTATTTTTCCAGCTTCGAGATCTGCATACTTGGCTTTGATCCTTGCATTGTCCTCTTTATATAATTGTAATTGTCTTTTCCATTCATCGACATTGGCTGTAGATTCTTGTAGCGCGCTCGTTAATCTGGCATTATTTGTTTTCAATGTAGTCAATTCAACCTGCAAACAAATTTTTTGCAATAACTTATATCATATGCTAGGTAATTTTTTACAATGATTATGTATGTCTCGATACATAAAACCATACCTCCCATTTCTTAGCATTTGCAGAGCTTTGTGCTAATGCAAGTTTCAGCCTATCATTCTCATACTTAAGCTGCATTTCAGCTGATTGTCCACCTGGCGTTGAACTAAGTTGCGATGATTTCCCTTGATGTTGTGGACTTTCTGTACTCTGCTGAGAAACACTCTGTGATCTTGAATGGACTGCATTTTTCAATTCATCATCCACTTTATTCTGACAACTACCAGGTAAGGGACTGCTGCTTACCAAAGACACACTGTTTTGAGTGGAGATCATGTTGGCATTTGGATTGGGATTATTCGATGCTGATATATTGGAATTAATCATCGATGAATTTGGCGGGTCTATAAGATCTTGTTCTGACGATGGCATACTTGATCGTGATGTAATCGGGCTAACATTTGCACTAGTAGCAGGAGTAACGGATGAGCTGTTTGATTGTAATTTAGCACTAGCTAATTTAGTGGCTTCCTTCACTTCATGAAACTTCTCTATGAACTGCCAAATGAATAGTATTGTCTCTGAGATTACAGTGTACAAGTGACTGTACATTAACTTAAGACATATTTCACAAACCTTTCCTAATTCTACTTCAGATGAAAAGCCAAGACCATATATAGTATTAGCTCTAACATCTGACCATTGCCCAAATTTTTGTGATGTTTTTGTGAAGGTCATATTTGGAGTAATAGTACTGTTTATTACTGCCTAAAAGAGAAATAAAATACAATGTAAGTTTATTTTAGATATAGTGTATATTTACTTTGTTTAACAGTTCAGCCATTTTTCAGTCACCTTTGTTCCTTCAACAGAAATTATTCTGTATAGACTCCTTGTGGAGTCATAAAAAAATGAAATAGACACTGCTGCTGTAGATGCTGATACCCAAGATCTTTTTGTCTTAGGATCAATATGAAACACGTGCCCTTTACACGTGAAAATTGGTTGTTCACTGCAATTTATTAAAAGTAGAAGACTTAGGTATTTAAATATATTGATTTAATTAATACATGCAGCATCTATTTATATATACCTTGATTTATATAATCAAAATATAAATTATAGGTGTTTTAATAATAACGAATATCTTAAAGTTTATCTTTTTTGTACAACTTTATTACATGTATATTCCACAGAAACATAACAAAATCAAATACATCAAAAAATTTCAAATATACATATCATATTACATGCCTTAAAATTAATCCAATGGAAAATCTAATAATGTTACAATTTAGCATTACAATATTGTATAAATTTGGAAGGAATCAAAAGAAATAAATATAAACAAGACATTCTCAGTTTTCATAAAAGAAACAATTATACTTTTGTCTTAATTTCTTTAATTTCTCACACGTGCAATACATGTACAATTTATATATATTGTTCTTTAAAATATGTAATTTTAACAAGTAATAAATATACTTTATGTGAAAAATAACTACAATAAAAAAAAAAATAAACATTAATAAAGGATTCATCACTTTAATAAAATATGATATCATTTATAAAGCTGATCTAAAAAGAAATAATATAATTACATAAGCTTGGTATGTTATATCGGAAATAAAAATATAATCGCATTAAAAAACTGTCGAATAGATATTAACGTAATAAATATTTGTAGGGTCGTCGAAATAAATTTTCACAATTAGAGTCTAAAAATATATGAAACGGTGCTCGAGTAAACAACTAGAATAAACACATTTCACGCGGTGTCGACTTATCCCACTTTCACTATTTTATTTTATGGTTATGCATATATGAATACAGAGGGGGAAAAAAAAGAGAAACATTCTGGTCCAGTTTCCTCATGTATGTACGCACCCACCTAAATGCGTATCTGCGATGATGTCGGGAATATGATAGTAAATAGACGGGAAAGGAGGATAGTGTTCATTAGTTAACGCAACGAAAGCGACACGACCTATTTTGTATCAATTGACAGTATTCAGTAATAGAAGAATTAAGGATCGTTTATCATAGTTGTATGCGACATGAAAATGGTGTGTACATATATTACACACCCTTAAAAGGCGGTGCAGAATACCACCACGTTCACTTACCCCATTGTTTCTTTTCCCGATGTCATACAAATGTTGTAAATGATAATTTCACAGACTCATAGAGAAATGAATTTAACGCGAATGCGTGATAACTATTTGCGAATAGAAATTTTCAAAATGATTAGAAAATTGATGAAAATGAATTCCACGAAAGACAGAGTTACACCAGTTGACAGCCGCCATCGGCCAAAACTGTATAGACGAACGGCAACGATCACGCAACGACATGAAACTAGTCGAGTTTCTACCATATACCTGGATTTAATCGATTTTCCACGAAAGGTTGCTATTGCTAACCTCGTAGCTTTCTTTCAAAAAAATCACTAGACGCGGTCGCATAGCAAGGCGCATACTTATGTTTTCATAATGCGGTTTGTATTGTTATTTAGAATGTTGGTAACATAGAGTTAGCGAGGAAACGCGCGTTTGAATACGCGATCATTCTTCGTTGCATATCGAATCATCTTGTTGGTTTTAAATGTTTCACCAATAGCGAGCAATGAATAGAGAAGAAGAACGTAGCAAAATAGCAGCATGGTTTCTATCCCTTTCTTGTACTATCTCCTTTTACCAGAATACAATGGATGTGTGCAACATTCGGTAGGTGGGGGTATTATGTGAGAAAGAGAGGAAATAGGAGGGAGAGAAATCGTCCGCCTTACGAGCCGTCATGGCTGATTCATCGTGAGAGACTCTTCTAGGAGTGTGATAACAAATGACATTGTGGTTGAATCACTAGGCGTGGAAATTACAGTGGATGGAGTTATTTCCAAATCAAAGCGGAAATCTCGATGCGGAGATTCCACGAAGAAACGTGATAAACGGCGTTTTCGCGTGCGCGTAACACCCCCGTGGAACGATGAACGGGTTAAGTTTTAGTGAATTGTGTTGCTTGTTTTGCTGTCCACCTTGCCCGTCCAGGATCGCTGCGAAATTAGCGTTTCTACCTCCTGAGCCTACTTATGCGTTTATTGAGGACGAAGGTTCCAAGGTTACAATTTCTCTGTCTGAAAGAGCAGAATGGCAATATACGGAAAGGGAGAAAGAGTCGGTGGAAGGTTTCTATGCAAGAACGTCACGAGGAAATCGAATTGCCTGTTTGTTTGTACGCTGTTCAGCTACTGCACGTTTTACTATACTATATTCCCATGGAAATGCAGTCGATCTCGGACAGATGTCTAGTTTTTATTTGGGGCTCGGGTCTAGAATAAATTGTAATATATTCAGTTACGATTATTCGGGTTATGGAGTTTCTGGTGGCAAACCGTCGGAAAAGAATCTTTATGCGGACATAGATGCTGCGTGGCATGCTCTTAGAACACGTTATGGTATTAGCCCCGAAAACATTATCCTATATGGTCAAAGCATCGGGACTGTACCCACGGTCGATCTGGCCGCGCGATACGAGGTTGGCGCAGTTGTTCTGCATTCACCTCTAATGTCGGGAATGCGAGTTGCTTTCCCTAACACCAAAAGAACTTGGTTCTTTGACGCCTTCCCTAGGTACGTTCAATTCTTTTTCATGCACATATCCCCCTTTATCGCGTTAAATGAAACGCGATCTATAATCTGCTTATCGTATACTGTGATTCGCACAGCTAAGTTTACGCGCATGACACTATCATCCAGTTCAGGTGTACATCCATGCACGTGGTGTACATATATATGTATATGTACATACATATAAAAAAAACATTTCATTCTGTATTTAAAATTTAAACGAAGTTTAAAATAAGTGGAACGCTCTGACTGGCATAACACGTTTCACGGAAGCTTGCAGCAATGTTGCGACTGCATACATTTTTTTCGCGTTGGTATGACAGTTTTTCGGAGTTCAAGTATAGGAAGCAATAAAAGTTTACCTATATACTTGCGTCATGGAAACCTGTAAATTACATGATCCGTTGACTTATACTTCGCTAATAGGTTTTGTACTTTTGCTGTTGCTTATCTACTCTCCATCGTTTTTTCCTTTTTTATTCAATTAAATTAAGCTAAATAATAATAATTAAATATTTGTCGATTTTCTATATTAATTTATTATAATATATTATTAATTTATTATATATACATGTAAATATAAAACTCTCATGCTTTTGTAGAAATTTTGCACTTATCACACATCAAATAAATATTATGTGTAAAATGAAGTTTCTTTCCTTTTTTACAGTATAGACAAAGTACCCAAAGTGACATCTCCTGTTTTGGTAATTCATGGAACCGAAGATGATGTAATAAATTTTAGTCATGGTTTGGCAATTTACGAGAGGTGTCCAAGAGCAGTAGAGCCATTATGGGTCGAGGTATACAAAATTACGCACTTCCTTTTCTTCTCTCAAGTAAAGAAGACAAGAAATTTAGTTGTATAAATACTATTGCTTATGTTTTTAGGGTGCTGGCCATAATGATGTAGAGTTGTACGATCAATACTTAGAGCGATTGAAACAATTTGTAAGCGTGGAACTGATAAACTGACGGCGACTAAGCCTCTCCCAGAATCAGGGGGGGCAGGGAGGAGGACATACACATGTGAGCAGTCAAGGACACACTACTTCTAATAATTCAAATACTACCAGCTCTATTTCGACAAGCTCACAGACTGAGAAGCTTGTCTAGCAATCGCCTCCCACAGGGGAGAAGGCACCTGTCCTCCCCTGTGACGAAGAGTCATCTTTCGTTTCTATTGACGACGGATTCTTCTTCCGTGATCAACAGATAGATATTAATCAGAAAGTTCATTATAAAGATTCTTTAAAGGAAACATGTTCCGAAGATGATGACTCCAGTTTAGATAGTAATTCGAAAAGAGCTATACAACAAGATGAGAAGAGTATGAAAGAAGAGGAAATAGTAACAGATGTTCAAGATAACAAACACAGTAAAACGATATTAGGGAGTACCTCTATTTACCACAACTTCCGGTTGAATCATATTAGTCAAGTTGCAAAAAAGCATATTTCTTTACCGAAAAATTTAAAAAATCCATTTGGTAAAAATCAAAAGAATATTGTTCACAGGACTTTGAAAAATTCATTTGGTCAAAGTCATAGTAAGAAAGCTGATACACAATTATCTCATACGACTTTAGTTGACATACAGGTTGAAGACTGCCGACAATACGCGATCGGAGAAAAGTCACTGTCGTCATTTTCCAATATTCCTAATGATAATAATAAAAGTATTTCAGACTGCAAAAGTATTCAAAGTCAGTTCAAAATAGAGAGGAAATCTCCTATAAATCAATTTAAATATAGTAGTATAGAATCCGTTTTGGATTCAGAATGTACGAAGAATAATAAGAAACATTGTTGTACTAAAATTTTAAGTAAAGACGTAATTGTAAAAGGTAAGAGATCCGAAGAGCATGAATCACAAGCTCATAATGAAAAATCAGCAGAATCTACGAAGAAGTTTTCATGGAGTAGTAAGAGTAGTAAATTTGCAAGTAAAAGTTTCGAAAAAGCATGTAAAGATAAAGGAAAAAGCCAAGATTCAATGGAAAAGAAACTGAGAGCTAAAAGAATTCTTTCCAGTCCGTTAAGAAAATTTGGTCGGTCGTCTTTGACAATCGAGCCAGATAAAATTATGATAAACTTACCAAAGTGTTCTCCTTGTGCTTGTAGGTTGGCTGCAAGCTCAAAGATTTTATCCAATGATTCCAGTTTACTTTCCCGATTCACTGCGAATCACGAGAGTCCTCATCACGCTGTACGTTCGAAGAGTCCATCGCATATAAACGTACAGATAGACATTAGTTCGAAGACGTCAGAAAGAACATCACTGCAGACTAATTTGTTACCAAATGTAAAACAATTTCAAAAATCACGGTATACACCTCGAAGCAGAAGCGTCGGTGAGTTGTGCAACATTGTCAACAAGTGAAGCAATCTTGAATTATTCGTCTATTAGAACGGAACTATCGTATTTAACAAACTGGACTTTCGACATCATCAGTTGAATGCTCGGGAAATGTTATTCAGAAGTTGAAGCGAGAACTATACAAATCGAATATCCTGATAAAATTTAACAAGCAACTTTAGAGACAAAGTGTTAACTAAATAATATGAATTCCACGTGTCTCGCCGAGTTGTCGTTCCATTATTCTTCCACATAACTGTCTTTAAAGAAATCATAGATTTATACGCACGACACTTATTCGGGCTGTAACAGTGCTAGTGAGACTGTGCACATAAATACATATGCGATATATACATAAAAATTATTATATTTCTAGAGATATGAGATAATATATCTGTGCATATTGAATATTCTTACTACACATGCGTACACATACTGATGCATGCGTGTGTTTGTTGTAAGTCGTTTTCGCAGCGTACGCTGTGAAACATTGTTATGACAAATATGTCAAGTATTATTATCATTATTATTATTATTATTATTGCTATTATTATTATTTGATCTTTATCATCATTCTCTTTAAGACTAAGGAGTCGAATATAGCTTACATTGAAATACTTTCTGCTACCACGAATGCTATTATACTCGATTGTAGCAAGTGTGTGGCACTAAAATTCTTCGCTGAACCTATACTCGTTAATTTAAACGTCGATATAATTTTATATCATTATTGGTTGATCAAAAAATCAGACAACTTTGTAAATGCTTTTGTTGTTGATCATTTTATCATTTTCTTATGCATTTAAACTTATTTCTCCGAAAGAAAAGAGAATAAGTAACGATTAATAGATTTGTTAATGAATGTGGGATGTGTTTTGCATTGCGTGTTTTTATGACTTTTATAAATTAGGTTCAGCGGTAAAAAAAATGTTACGTGAAGTCGCATGATTTTATAAGTAAATCGCTGTCACTCAGACCGGAATATATGGTAGCTGTACCGATAATGGAAACATTTGTTTTTGTATTAACCCACAGCAAAGGCCTGTGCAGCGAGCAATGGAAATCTTCCAAGGTAGCAAAGAATTTAGAATAGAGACTAAAAATTAATGGATAGCGTTAAGAAACTGTGTAAGTGTAAGACGTCATGAAAAACGTTATGTTTTAATGACAATGAATGAGATGATGGTCTTGCAAACAACAATAAGAATAAGAATGCAACTAGATAGGGACAATATTACTGCCAAACTTGATTATGAATTAGTTTATTTCTAAAGAGGTGAATCGTTTGGAGGATCTTGTCTATAGGTATGTTTCTTGTTAGTATTTTTATATCTCGATAATGTAAATACAGTACAATTAAATAATTTTTTCTTTACTAGTGTATGTATAATGTATGCGACAACGTGAAATGACTGTACGGAGCCAATGGAATGAATCGGCGCTTGTACATGTATGTATTTCTCTAGGGATTGTTCGTTTTTATTGTTAATTTTGCATTCTCGTGAACATTTCTACCCGTCCTCGTTGTCTTTTAAACAATAAATTGCTATGAATGTCTTCAAACTACAAGTATACACTGAAATTAAATGTTTGTATAATTGTGATGGTATGAACGAACGGAAAGTGAATATATTTTTATTATCTATTTATGATACATGGCTTCCGTTTTTCGATGGTTTCTGGCTACATCTCCACTTATCTGAAAGTATCTTATCTGCAAGAGGATATAAGATTGTAAAAATTTAATTAAAAAAAGAAAGGTCGATCTAATAGATCGTTATTGAAAAATACGAAATACTTTCGTTCGTTTAATCGTAGCTTTGATAATTTTAATTATTGTTATTTATATGCGTATTACTTTTTCTATTTGTTTCACATTGCTGTTGAAAAATTTTCTACTCGATTGTCAAACATTATATTCACTTTCCTCTAGCATTAATCTTTTAGAATAGTCTATGGTACATAATAGTACCGAAATAAAAAGAGTCCGATGCTACCCTTCCATTGGCTTTCACGTAGCCGCTGTTAAATTGATCTGTATCGCAATTATTACGTAACTCGTGAAAAAAAATTTATACCGTTGTTCGACAAATGTTCAGTTTTATAAACGACAGATATTTCAGAGAGGGATTTTATAGAAAACTCCGCAAAGATAACGTATAATAGTAAAATGATCGGTGCTCGCCGAAAACTAGAACTGATCGTTTATAAAACTGGATAGAAACTAACTTTTGTACAGCATATTTCGAATGCATACGTGTCCCCTCTTTCTTCTACTTTCTTTCTCGTTTCCTGTTGTGTGTTTCTCTTTTTCTCTCTTTCTCTCGCTCATTTCTTTTACTATTTTTTACTACCCTATTCTGTCTCTCAATATGCGTCAAGCAATCGACCGGTTTTGAACAGCACTTTCGTCTTTCATAATTGCATCGTGCCGGTAAAATGGTACTCAATGGTCTTTGAGGGGGGCGGGGGTATCACGCGAATCACGGTGCGGTATTCATAACTGTACATAATAGCGTGTAAGTGAAGTATTAGAAATAATACGCTCGATGTTCTGTTCGGTCGTAACCAATGTACTTACGGCAGAAGATGGGTTAAAGAGATGGGAGGGAGGAGATAACAATGATAGAGATTACGAGATCCCCTGTACCGATCGTTAGTGTCATATGTATCACGAAGTGTAACGACTGTAACACAAAATGAATTAGTTGATTAGTTGTCTGATAAGTAAATAACATGTAGCTCATTACAAAATTATTATAGGACAGGAAAGAGAAGAAAGAGAAGAAAGATGAGTATCTCGGATTGAATAACAAAATTACTGTTTTATTTAGTGCATAAAGACATAATACCAAGCGAAATAACGTTATTTCTTACGAAATCGTGTAGAATGCGTAGTCTGAAATACACTTGCTGGGCACCCGATTAGGGTTGTTTTAGAATTTTATACTTCCATCGCACTTGACTTGAGCGTACTGCATTGCGATATAGTTTGTCAAGCCCTGCGACGTTTATATAGTATACAATTGTTGTATAAATCATACAAACGTCATCTGTAGGCCCATATTATTCAACTCCGCTTATTTTATCGGTGTACCTGGCGATGTCGCCGATAAATAGTCATTTATCGAATAAATCATTTCACGACGGAAGTATCGTCATCCTTCCGTTTAAGCAATCGGTTATCACGCGTTCGTTATAGCTGTAGAATTATATTTAAATAATGCAGCCGCTCATTGTCATGCTATTCTGTAAAATCGAAATTGTGTATGTACTTGATCTTGATCCCGTTCCTTTTTCTTTTGTTCTTTTTTTAAACATCTTTTTCTTTTTTTACTATCGAACATTGAAAATTGGTATTTGTAATTAATATTACTGAAGTAACAATGTTAATAAAATCCTATAGAAATGACAGTAAACATCATCATGTTCTATCCATTAATAATTTACGACCCAATCGCATATTCTTTTTTATCAAACTACGATACAGAATTTTTCCAGATGTGACGAAGTACATCAAGTTCCTTGAACGCGAACAAACTTTTCGCTTTGATACGCGGTAAAGGCAATATAAATGATCAAAGAGTGCAAATTCTGTTTTCTTTCTAACACGCATAGCTACTTATAAAAGTACATAAAAGTGCGCTATAGCAGCACGCGAGTTCAGAAATTATTTCATTTTTAGTATCGGTCAAGTTCGTTTCGTTGAGTCGAAAGAACAGCAGACGGTCACCGAGCGTGGTTTTAAATTTCACAATGAATAAGACGCTTGCTATTGCAATTAATTAAAATCGTTGCTAGTTATTAGATAGTCACATAATCCTGGCTATATCCTCGAATAACGCTAATACGATGCAACGTTTGCATTGATCATCGGCATTTTGTCCCGAAGGTCAATGCGTTTCTATGATGAGGGAGAAGGAAATGCTCGAGAACCACGAGCTGGTTCGCTGGACTCGACTCAGCACCTTCGCAGCTCACCTGCGCTGAAACCTGATGCTGACGATAAAAATGAGAACAGGTTACGCGGCGTCAGCTTGAGCTCCAATGCTATACCTTCAGCTATACCTTCAGCCAGCCTACAAAGCTACTCCAAAGAAGAGACAAAATTTTCTGCTACTGTTCGTGTCTCGCGAATTAATATTTATTCACGACTGTCATCGGCAATGATTCATTTTATGCGACTCCGAGTTTCGTTTCGTACGCAGTCTTCGTAAAATTACAATATAGATAGAAGGTCATTCGTTGTACGACTTTTTTTAAACCCTAACATTGAATTTAATATTCCAAAAGTAAATTCTTATAAAACGTGTATTTTACGTGTAGGAGTCGCAAGAATGGATAATCGATAAAGTTGAGTGCTAGTAGAGTGCTAAATATATATACTTTTATCATTTATTTTATTAAGTTTATTTATAGATCTCTTTCGTCAAACTCATTATTTATTATGTCGTGAATAGAAATGTTTATGAACGAAACTTTCTTATGTTTGTTTCGAATAAAGTAGAATTACAGTTTTCTTTTTCCGTAACATGTGTTACAACGCGATCGATCTATATTATACCATTGCTTGACGTTTTGAAGTTATTAGAAAGATTGTGAAAGTATTTTAATGAATATGAAACGTTATTTTCTTTGCATAACGATAAATTGCTTTATTAGCAACTCGAACACTTTGCCACGCCCTCGGTGTGCAGCGTCACGCAGTCTGCTGAACAATTGTACTTACTTACTCCATATCACACGCCGCCGTACGTAATGTCCATTAGAGCGTCTACGCGTTGCATATATGCAAGTAGGCGTCCAACTCAGTATCGTATTATTTCAAGAAAAAGAGAACATCTCCAGGTCAAAAGGATCAAAATTATACGTGTCGTATATTAAGTAAAATATCGTTTTCTGTACAAACGGTTTTAAGCAAAATTTGCTCATGATAATTACAACGTTAAAAGCACACAGATTAGTATACGTACTAGTATTCGCGCACGTGTAAATGTTTTTATGAACGTAAATAGACGTTAGAAATGATTATCTTTATAAAGACAAATAGTCGTTAGATAGTGAATTACACGTATTACGTGCGAAAAGCTTATCGTGTAAAACTAATTGTTTTGACGTTTAAAAATTTTCAGGTTACGAGTGTGCTTGTATTCGTACGTTCGTGACAAGTGTCTGTAGGGTCTTTGTCGCGTAAGTACATACTATTGCGTGCAGGATAGGTATCGAAGAATCGTCGAAGGCCGAAGAAGGGACCAAAGAATGGTCGGAAAGGATAGGAGCAGCAGCAGCAGCAGCAACAGCAGCAGCAGCAGCAGGGCAGAGGGGAGAATGGTTGACTGCTAGAGAAAGATGGTGGGGATCGCGGGAGAAGAAGTGGGGTACAGCGGGAAATAGAGTCGGTAGTGGCGGCAGTTGCGTCTCGAGCAGCGCGCGTATTGTTTCGTTCCGTCCTATTCGTGTACCCTCTCGTGATAGCTACCGAAGCTTTTACGTGCCGATCAAATTCGTTTCTTTTTTTTTTCGTTTTGTGCTGCGTCTCGCGCCCACACGGCATCGCCAGGGAATTTATAATTACGTGGGACGTCCTATTAAAAAGGACAGTGAGTTCGGTGATGTTTTTTCAGTGTTATTTTTCTGTGTTTAACGTTCGTTTATGGTAGGGAAATAGTTTCATCTCGCGTAGGTTTTACCACGAAGATTTTTCACTAAACACCCATTGGGATTTTTTGTGAGTTACTTCTACGCGCCGAGGGTTGTCCCATACTGGCAGAATACACTTTGTACCGATCCAGACAATATTTCTGGTAAGTTTGAAAAATATGCACTTTTGTTTCCGGCCACATAATCCTCGTAGGCTCGAGTTAGTTGTTTCAAAAGCGTCATCGAATCGTTGATCGTCGACGCGAAGTGCCGGTGATAGAAGACCCTCGTTCCGCCTTAGGGTCTTCTATCACTGTTTCGAAGTTTACGAACGCTCGCAGTCACTGAGTTAGAGTAGGAGGAAAGTGTCGTGAATACGAACCGTTGTCCGGTGCAATTAAGAATGCTGGTAGCGTGCGAGAATCGCATGGCGTTTGGCACGAAGTGCAATAACGGTTAGTTTATTCTCGTTCGTACAACTGCTCTATCCTTTGTCATAAATAGTAAATACACGTGTGCAGAGACGACGCCAACGTCGCGTCGTGTTGTGATATGTGTCAAGTGTTGGTCCTAGCGTGCGTTACGCCTTAGAAAAGCGATTCTCCATTCCCTTCTTCCATTATCATTCCCTTTTCAAAGGAAAAGCCTTTTTCTATATCGTTTCGGAAGAATTGGAATAGGAATTTTCGGAGGTACGCATCAAGCCATATAAACACGATACACATATACTTGATCTGAACGCTTTCGAACATTTTCATCTCATTTATGAAGGGTGACAAGATTCGCATAAACAGTGTGTTGTCATCGTTCAAAAACATTCTTCGTCTCAGTTCTCTCACCCTCGTTTCTTAGAACTTGTGTCCAATACGATCAAGAATGTAAACAAATAGAGATGAGTGCTTGGAATCGAACGAATATTCGAGTTCATTTGCGTATTATTCCGAAATAAACGAACCAATGAAATTCTTAGTTTCATCGTGTCCATAAGTTTGATATACATTCTTATATTTGTTTCATGTCGTTCACACTCCATTACGGACATTGTAACAGGATAGTATAGTATTTTCGGAGTTAGACACTAAACATGCGCGCGTAGCATCGATAGAGTGACCGTTTAACGAGGTAAATTCTTCTGGAATGTTTTCACCATGACACGTCGACAAAGAAAAATAAAGTGCACGGTTTGAACGTACGCGTCTAGGTATACGCGACGGAAGTTTAGAAAGTTGTAGCGAGTCGTATATATATGCTGACCGGCTACCCAGCCATTCTGTACGCTCAGAACCGGTTTCGAGGTTTTCGCCCGAGGGGCCCCACGATTCGAACGTAACGACGCGTGGTGTTCGAACACGATAAGCTTGTGGTCACGTTGGGCCTGTATCAGGCTACAGGGAAATATCCCAAATTGTCGATTGTGTCGACTATATTTCTTTGTATAATGTATGATCGTTATGACGATACGAGAAAATTTTTATCAAAAGTTTTACAGCGTTTGCAGTTCAAAATAGTAAGGTTAATGACCGACTTGCAGTGTATAATAACATATAAATCGGATTAAAATGTTTGAAATATTTTGATGGTTATAACAATCCGATTACCGGGACTGTAGCGATAAAATGACACTTTAAAAATATTTTCAACAGTAGGATATTTGTACTGTTTCCAGGTGGTTGAAAGTATGCACAACGATAGTGTCTACAAGTGACACCTATGATTTACAGGCGTGCGCAGTTCACAAACATAAGTTGCGTTTAAATAGAAATAAACGTCGCGTAATGAGATTCGTGATAAGATTTGTGGCAGTGTTTTCACATTGATTACTCGCGTATTGAACCTTTGCATTCTATTTTAATATTCACGGTAAGGGCATCGTTGGATACTGTTGCACTGACCATATTTTTCATTTTTCTGTACAAATCTAAATTTAGTTCGAAGCATACCAATTATATTCCACGCACTGTACAGTAATTACTGCGTTTGTATATTTTTATGATTATATGGTACGCTACATTGCCATGATCCGTTATCTTCGTTAGTAAGGGCTTACTAATAAAGCATGATCTTTATTCGACATCTTTCATTGTGTTTTAATGACAGTCCAGTGGCTGGGAACATCCATAATTGTCTGTAGCAAATCTAAATCGATCGCTACTATAACGCCTATTATTCGAACGATGGCTGGCTGTTGTTCATAATAAGCGAATTATTTTCTTTTGTAATAACTCGAATGATTCGAAGATCGGTGGCACGCTCTTTTTGCTTCTTGCTTGAATTGCTCATCGAGATATAACAAGGTCCATTTAGTATGCTCGATGAATATTTTTAACTTAAATGAAAATTGAAATTTAACTGATAAATTCTTTCTTTAGTAGGTATATATGCTTTCTTTTTTTCTTTACCAGAAATTGAACATTACTTTTACGTAAGTTTTACTTTAAATGAAAATAATACAAAACACAAAAGTCACTGGAACTGAAAATTAGCGTTTGTAAATTTGGATATCTACGGGCTAAAAATGCTCGTGTATATCATGATATTAATAGCCAACTAAATTTTTGTTAGGTTTCCAATTGTGGAAATATGATCCGTTGTTTCAAGTAGGTTGGATGAACGGTAATTCGATAAACAATGGTAATGGAGTCTTTTGTTCTATTTTATATTACGAGCAATTAGTATTGTAAAATTAATTGGAATGCTGGTTGTACAAAATGAATAACAAGATACGATACGTGTTTGTATATGAATAATTGGAATAAAGAGAGAACGTTGTACGGTTATTTATTAGCACATTTTTTCAATGTTTAACGGGTAATATTATATTCTTTCGCGTATTAACGATAATAGTATATTATGTATGTATATTGACATTACTAGGAGACGAACTTTTCTTTCATTTAGTCACGTTTACTGTTTCTTGACTTTGTACCGTAAGAAAGAACATGTCGGTAGATGTAAACACGAGATGTGCATTGGGATGAGTAAAGTGTGTCATGTTTGTTAAAGAAATATGTACAGTAACCTTTTGCGTGATCCATGAACTTTCATCAAACATTTACAGACCTCTTCGACGAGAGAAAGCTGTAAAAAAGAGGTATTTATGGAAATATATACATTGCTTTGGATGGATCCCTAGCTAAAAGAGAAAGTAACGATATATTGTCTAAGACGCTGCTTATATGTAAATGCTCGTATATAAATGTACCTTAGTCGAAATATGGAGTTGCACTTCGTTTGCCGCAATTGATTTTTCCAACATTTTTCAATGCGAATGTTTCGTATTGAATTATGTCAATTACAACTTACGATTCACATTTTACTGTATAAATATTTATAAAGTAGGAAATTTGTGAACACAGCAACAGGTTATAGTTAGTAAAACTTGTAACCAGTGATCGAATTGTTTTATTTGCACAGCATATGGCAAGTACGTAGCAATGAAACAGAATAATTTATGCTCGCAATTTTCTTAACACTAGAACTACCGATAGTTAACACGAAGCTATTTCTACCAAAAGCAATCAAAATGACTGGTCTTTAAAAAATACGTAACGATAGAATATTTTTATATCTATTGATCTATTGCTTTCCTACAGAAGGAATCCATGTTACGTAGTACATTTTTGGTATTATTAATCCATCTGGGACCATAATCCCTAAACGATGGTTGGCACATTTATAAAATTGTAGAACCAGTTATTTTCACTGGTGTGGTATTTCTAGTGTTATCATCTTGCGATCTAGCGATCGATCCGGAATTTTCCTGATAACTGATATCATCATATCGAATGATACGCGGTAAAAATTTTAAAAACGTGTGGCAAGTTGTAGAAAACGAGGAAACTGGCTAATTGGGGTTGGATAAACATATTGCGGGACCCTTTTATACTTTGACAAGCACCAGCTATTTTCACTGGTATCGGTATAAGTCGCCTTGATACAAAATTATTTTCAGTTTGAACATATAAAAAACAAAATAAAATTCATTATATTATTCTTTTATTTACCGTTGCGAAAGTCATTACATCACTGTGGAAAAAAATATAACACGAAGTAGAAATTTTAAAATAAAATTGTAAAAACCAGTCAATTTGACTGGCGTGGTAGTTGTAGTGTTAATCGACGTTTCAACCGACTGTTTTCCTCGTTCTTTTTAACCAAATGTAAAGCAAGAAAATCGAGGATTGTTTATTTAGATGATATTTTCTTCGAGCTGAATTTTTATACGCAACTTTTTCCATTCGTATCGATGCGTAATGTACGCCAGCGATTATTCAGGACATGCTGGTGCGCTCGACAATCTTAATCGCGTAGCGCAAAGTTGGCATTATTCCATTCTGGTGATTTGTCACGAACGAGAGTTGATACCGGTAGTGCGAATAGACGATTCATGTAAATCCTCGAACCGAGCGGTTTTCATATTATTCTAATTGGCAAACTTTGACTTCTACTTGCAATTTATGAACACCCTTCTTGCTATGGTACACACGTATAAATCCTGTCGTACAGCGATGATTTATCGCGTCGAGTCTTCTTATGCTTGCATTTATTAAACTCGTTCGGTTAAAATACCGAAGATAACGGTATCTCGTCGTCGATTACCAGTTTTCCGAATTATCCGAGACACTCGGTGATTTATCTACGAATAAGTTTAACCGTATAAATAGCAAGTTGCGTATAAGAAATTGACCCTTTTGAATGTCATAGAATCTCAGAGGTGCGTTCATTTCTAGAAAAAAGAAGATGAAAGATCGACCAAGAAAAAGTCAAGTTAATTCTTCGGATTATACGCTAGATCACGACACGATGCGACGTGGTGTTTGGTGGAGACGACGTCGTCGATTATTCAGCTTTCGAAGGTGGACGGCGACGTTGCTCTTCTCCGGTCATTAATGTCATCGGGAACAGTTGATACCGCAACACGAGTAGACTATTCGTGCTAAAGCTGAGAATCGTGTAGGCAGGCTCGCGGAAGAGAAAGTGCTGGTTTTACGTTCACATATTATAACGTCGACGTGGAAGTACACGGCGGACATTCGCCAACCACGACCACCTCGCTCTATTCTTTTCGTGTTCTCCATTTCCTTCTTGTCTAGACAAAACATTCCTTCTTCCTTTTCTCTCTGCCTGTTTCTCTCCTTCTTTTTGTTCGTGTTGCTATCTCGATGGATGCCGATGCAAGAGTAAAGAGACAAGTGGAATATTCGGAAGCGTGCCAAGTAGATATTTATACGGTAACGAGAAACGTTGGGCCTGTTTGTGTCGCGTCGTATCGCATCGTGTCGGGCCGAATACGTGGCTACGGTTCTCTCTCGCAAGTTGCATGTCTTAAATCTGAAGCGTAGAAAAGCGATGTTTGTAACGAGATGTCGTTATCCTTTGTTTCTTATTTTCAGTGTTTCGCCAGTGTCTCGCTTGGATTTCGTTCGCCATTCATGGCTTACCATTCGCGTCTTTCTCGCTCTTTGCTTTGCTTTCTTTCTTTATTCGCGTGTATTTTACTAATTTGCAATTGTGAATGAAAATTTCTGATTTCAGTATTCTCGTTTGGAGAAATAAGATGGAAGTTGAAATCGTTAGGATCCATCGCCGAGTGAATTTCATTGCACGCCGTACAGCGCTAAAGTACTTTCTTGCGTGCTGTTTTTTCCTTCATTGAATAAGTATGAGGGACTATATCTATGGTGTTCGGTAGCTGGCTGTTCGCCGTATGCTTCACGGAATAATATCGATTTTCGAATAAATATTCTTGTTTCTCTTTATGCTATCCGGCTTGTATCTACGATTGTACGATCGTTACTTGTTTCCGTATCTTATTATTATGATATTCATAATAGTGTGCGATGTTTTTCCATTTGTCACGCCATGCTTTCGTGAAAAGTTTTTAAGAATTATTATGCAGTCATTACGAACGAAGTTGTAGGTTGTAGAGAGTATAAGGCTCGGTCGGAAGAAACAAACTCGTCTCGTTGTTTCCTTTGTCCATTTCTACAATAAAACCTGTGCTGCTATAAATTAGGAGGAACGACATTTTCTATCTTTGGTCCCTGTAATGAATAATATCGATGTTTTTGAGAAACAATAAATTGGTTCGACTTTGATTAGTTGTTAATTATTCATCAATTATTCAATTATTCCGATATTTTTTTACTTTGTGTTTCCTTTTCATATGTTGTAGCATGCGTAGAAAATGTCATCTTATATGTTACAGAAACACGTCGTTGTATACTTTCAAGAAAAGATTTTATATCAGCCCTATTCTTCCGTTCTCTTACCTCGTTCTCCATCCCGCAAGTATTCCGTAATAATTTCTCGCGGTTTCACATTTTCCCCTCTTTTTCTGTATATTTTTAATCAGTCTCTGTGGACTCAACCGCAATACGAAACTGTCTTACCATTTACCTTGGCTAACGTTTTTATTAGGTCGTTTCATAGGTACCGTCGTATCTATCGCCGTTTAACTCTAAAACGTTCAAAAATTCGAGAAACTAGCAAACGTAATATTGTAGTAATATTATACTTTCTAGAACCATTAGTCCATTCTTCGAACGATTTGTCAATCGTTCTCTTGAATAATTGTTAAGCTAATTGTAAATGTTCGCAGCTATCGTTTCATCGATTTCATGCTATTTATTTCATTTTGTAATTTCATATTAATTACGAAATAACTTTGTATGTATATTCTACTACTGTTTACCCTGTTTTACGTTGTTCGCAGGAGAAAAATTGGAACACGAGTGGTCTGTCGAAAAGAAAAGAGTCTGATAGTTTTTCATTCATTTTCGTACGTATTGTGCGTGCAGAGGCTTGCGAGTCGTTCTTTTTCGTTGGCTATAATTTCCATTATGGGGTGTTTGTCTCGCTCGCTCCCTCTTTAATGGTGAGCAAGCAGGCGAAGTGAAGGAAGAACGAACGAACGAGTACGGCTACGGGTACGGGTACTTACTAGCAGCTCTGTCATCGGTTGCCAGAACGGTCGAGCGTGAAGGTAGAAGAACGGGGTGGGAAGAGACCATTACCCACCGAGAGTAAGAAACGGGCAGCGTGGGCCAGGTACACTCGACCCGAGAAATCCTCGTACACGTCCTACTACCGTCGAGTGGACCGAACAGCTTTATATTTCCCCTCTACTCCTTTTCTCGCGCCTTATTACATAACGTACATGTGTAGGAACATGTAAAATGATAATTTCAACAGAAATCGTCGAGCGCGCGTGTCGTCCGTATGACCGGATGGTTGAACGTCAGGCGAACATTTTCGCGACTTGCAGCCTCGCATAATTATGTAACACGCGTGGTTTAGGTGCGTTATATCGCAATAACGCGACCACGGTGATACGGAATCTACACCTCATACGTTACACGTACTCGGGTACCGGCTGCCGCGTATAGTTTTCGCTGGCATTGATTTACGGAAGATTCCGGTTTTCGAATGTGCTGCGCTCGTGGGCGTAGTCCCGATCGAGACGTCGAGATTAGGATTACCGCGCGAGGCGTGTAACGAGCGAGTTTTCGCGCCGGATAATTAAGGCGGAGATATCGGGGGTAAAAGTAGCGCAACGGATGGATAAGGTTTCCTTTACAAGATTCGGAATACGCTTTACACTCGATACTTTGCAGCGCGACGACGTAGTTGTACCATGTTGCGAAACAAGCGTATCCCGATCGTGAACTCGATCGTCGAACAATTTCGGTATTTAACCCTTTCGCTTCGAGTGCCGCTTATAGGCGGCACACGCGAGGTGACCTGTGGGTACGAGTGCCGCTTATAGACGGCTCCATATATCCGGCATCCAAATGATGTATATAAAAGTGCTATCTGTAGTCAATAATATATTTTTTCGTTATCGGTAGAACATTTTCTGTTGATTTTATTGACATATTGGATTAATCACTTCTTAACCCCTTAACCTACAACTGCGGGCATAGCCCGTAGTACGATGATCGGACCAAACGTAAATATTACGGGCATAGCCCGTAGTAGATGACCGGACCAAACGTAAATTCTCGAACGTAAATCGTAGGTTAGGGGGTTAAAGTTGCTCATTGTTGAAACAACATGAAAACGTTTCACGTAACATCCAAAGGATCGTATACTGTTTCATGCTAAAAAGATCTATTAAATCCATTGACAGTGAAACGGTATTTCTCATACGGTTTTTATAAGAATAATTGTTATTTAGGACTTAGGAAAACGTATATACAGCAACTACGCACACTGTGCGTATTTCTGGCGCGCGTTTCAGTACTTCGGCGGACTGGACTGCCGAAGCGAAAGGGTTAATCCCGCGAGACTCGGCGCCGATACGAGATCGCTCGTCTACGTTACACGATCTTCCCTCTTCTTCTTAATCTGAACGCTTTCTCGGAGAAGGCGATACAGATATCGTTCGATGATGAACAATCGTCTTTCTCCAAGTATCGACTTTCACGTGCGTTTATCGTGCGTAATTGGCCACTGGATTAGTTTCAGCAGTGTCACGCGTTTACTCGACCAGACCTTTGCAAACATATGCCTTTACGTAATCTTTTACGATTGGATTGGGTTGGATTGGATTGGATTCGATCCGTTTCCCACCAGTTTTCGGCCACGTATTACGTAGCCGCGGCTATGCACGAATCTCCGGTCGAACGTTCAACTTTTCCTCCAACCACCTTGCAACCACCTACATCCGCTAGTTCCGTGCTCACTTTCCCTCTTTCTCTCTTTCTCTCGTTCGCTGGTTCGCATTCCAACAGGTGCGAAACGCGTCACCGCGCGCTCTGCCAGAGAGGGAGGACGAGCTTTTATCACGTACAGACAGACGCATAGGTTGCACGTGATGCCAGAGGGATCGACCGTTCCTACAAGGCTGAACAAATCCTTTCCTTTGTATTCGACGGCATGGAAAATTCCTGGTTAGTTGCTAATCCGACGAATCGTTGCTTCTGGACGAACAATTTTCCATGAAACTTGCGGTCCCGGCATAGTTATGCAAGCACACGCATCACTCTTACTTTTGTCACGCTTTTGGCCATATTTTCAGAAGCAAATGCCTTCGTAGACTGCGACGATCTTCTCCATGTGCAAGGATAGAACAAGGATTTCAAAGGACTTCCTTTCAAAATATAGTTCTTGTTTCGAAAACTTTCTTCCAGTTGTCCCATCCTTTTCGCGATGGAATAATCGTTGCACGCTGTGCACTAATGTCGATGTCGTTTTACCAACAGTTCTTTGCAACTTGACTCGAAAGTTGTTGCGAGGCGTTGTTAGACTTTTTTTTTTTTAAATAAAAGGCGGCTTTGTCGTTCGTCAACTTGATCGAATATGGGAACATCCTAAACTCCAACGTAGAAACAGCTGCGTACAATCGGAAGCCGGGTTACCGTTGACCCAGGGTAGTGTGTATTAGAAAATGAACTTTTACCTGAGAGTGGCGTAATGTAATTTAAGGAAGAAAGAAGTATCAATAGATATATGGACAACTAGAATATAGACAAAACATTGACATTAGTGTCGGATATTATTATAATATCGTGTAGCATAGTATCATGGTTGCCACGTTCATCGAATTATTCGTTAAGATGATTAATACTTTAAAAGCTTCTTACCGTTTTAAACGAACGCTGTTCTTCTTTTCTTCTTCATGTTTATCGTTTGCGTAGTTTGAAATTGCATTTCTTCAAGTGATAGCACCATGTAGGGCTGTAACGTTCGAGATACAACACTTGTTACACAGAATTGGTGGAAATTATACGGAACTCATCTTATTCGCGAGTGTTAAGAGAATTTTATATTTTATCTAATAATTTTTGTTATGAATTAGCAGTATGTGCTTGTTGTGACCAACTTCACCAAAAATCTATATTACTTTGAAACAATGTTTGATCTTTGTTTCTACTCTAGTGCCAAGCAAAATGTAAGAAAGACAAAGAGCGTATATCCCATATCTCATGCAAATGACATAGGCTGTATCTTTAAAATGATTAGAAAGAAAATGAATGGTGTAACTATAAAATGGAATAGTGCAGCACTATCTTACATACTTCGTTCGAATCGATATAAAGATATTAGTTAGGAGACTATTGAAATGCTTCTAATTTCTATACATATATATATTTATGCATTTATAGGGAAATAAACATAGTACATTTCCTATATATATATATTATATCATTTTCAGCGATTTTTGAAACGTTTCAATGAAATCACAGTATCGATTTCGTTGTGTATATGCAGCTTTATTACAACAAGATGTATATTTTACACTGACGAGTTTCCACTGTTCACATCTGACGTCGTCTCGTAGGAGTTCCGATTATGACATCGATGCGGACGTAAATTAATATAATCTTGTACCGTTGACGTCGACGATACGGTGAAACACACGAACCGTCCTTTAACTGCTAACTCATCCCTCAACTTTGCTCGCACACTGTAAACCCGCTTCTGCACATATACCACGGGTATAACTCAAATTGAACACGAGTTTACACAACCATCCCCTGTAACGTTCAACAAATTTCAGATGCATTAAGCTAATTTCATAATTCGAAGCGTTAACCTGCCAACCTTAGTGCATCAAGCGAGTGCTTGCAATCAGTTGGCGCGACGTAGGATTTGTAACACGGTGCCCTCCGGTATCTATCGCTATCTTGACGTTTTAATCTTCTTTACACCTTACAAGATGTAATCCAAGATCCTTCCACTGGCTCGCGAATAGTATCACCGCGTTTCCATGCGTGTAGATATCGCGTTTGTACGGCTTTGAGGCAAGACGCGCGCGTGTTACATTTTCATGATAGGACCGCTGCGCTGATGGCTGGACTCGGTAATTTATATCGGGGACTGTACGCAGGCGAACGGTTAGCCTTGAAGTTTACTATAGCCAGGACGGACACGACGCGGAGAGTTGGTTGATGCTTTCCACAATCTCGTCCTCGTCGCTCGCGTAGTAGTACAACACTGGCTGCCGGCATTTCATCGTGTATCCATACGTTTCGTTTAATCTTCGAGAGACTCTGGTGGTATTATGAAATTTTTCAGATTTCTTTCAAACTTACCATGAAAAATTTTTGTCGCCGCGTACGGAGAAAGTCGAAAATGCGGGTATGCTCGTACGTTTCGTAGTGCAATTTTAGGATGAAATCCTTGCGAACGAGTATTTACGTTCGCCCTACGAGTCGGTAGAATCGCTGGAACAATGGCGCGATATTCGTTTGAGTTAGATGATTTCGTTTCATTAGATTGCAGTTAGAGAGGGTAGAGGAGAAGCGTGTTGGAATTCCAATCGAGTTTCCACGATACTTTCGAATAGAGGAATTATTCGTTAAGCGAAACTCGTGATCAGAATTTTATTTCTCGCTTGTTATTTTCTGTCGGACAAAAATAGAAATGTTTTATAATAGTAGAAATAGATTTATTTTCAAATTCAATTCCAGTTATTACGAATGTTTTATTTAATCACGCTCGCTACTTCGTTTACAAAATCGAATCTGTTTGAGCCGAGTGAATCGCCCGAGTAAAATTATGAGAGAAGTTTGTATTTGTATTCTTTTTGTTTTATCACGGATATTCTATTTGTATGTTGGAAGGTATAATCAATTTCATCTTTCTCAGTACAAGTTAAGCAAACGCTCATTTTTCTCTCTGCGTATATTTATGTCGTCAGGCAAACACATAGGTTAACGAGTATCTATATCCTTTGTTTTACGATATATGTTAGCAAGTACCCAGTACAATCACTTTGTATGTCTCGAGCTCAAGTATGGATGTTCAGATCAGACACGTTGTTCAGCTACGACGTAAGATACGTATTGATCCATGGCGTGGATATGCAATGTGTGCATATATACACACACCGACACTCCTGTATTTTTCTTGATGCTTGCTCAAGTAGCGTTTAACTTTAAATGAAGAAAATCCATTGTTAGGTAAAAATGGAATTTGCGAACGCGATAAAATAGCTTGCGGAAATAGCTGACGTTTTAGTCACTGAGCTGTCGTGAGTGATTTCATTTTTCAATTAACGTCGTTTTAAATCGTATCCACGTATGGAGCCGACTTACGAAGTTACTTTGCGATATTAAAATGTTTAATCGGAAGAAATCTTTTTCATTTGCAATTTAGATCGACAGCAAAAAAGCTAATACATACTTTTATCCAATGTCTTAGTTCTCGGTATGTAATGTGTTATTTATCGAAATTTATTTCGTTATTTTCTTGTAAATTCACGTTCGTTTTTAGTTCAATTCTGTAGGTATTTGTCGTCTGTGTACATTCCGTACAATTGTCGTTATTATATTTTTATTAATTACTCGCATAGATAACATCGTTTTTGAACGAGAAGGTATTCCACTTTATGCGAAAGCACATTAACGACAAATAATATCACGCTGAGTCAAAAGAATGATTAAACGCAGGATATTTATGTTGGAAATAATTCACGTAAAATGCTTGCGGTGTCTCTGTATTAAAGCACTAAGCGTGTTTATTTGAGCGTATAAATTGCAGCCGCTGTTGTCCAAGGTGTTTTCTTATCACGTTGTGTGACACTAATTGTAAGAACGTTATGAAATTCCAGCTGAATTGTAATTTGTATCGTTGCCTAAATCGTTAATGACCATTTCGGCACGTGCTTTCTCTAAATCGTTAATAAATAATTACCAGATATGTATGCTGTTATAATGTTCATCTTGCTCGAATACAGTATACGTACGAAATATCTAAACAACAGGAATTTTTCTTCAGGCCACGATTAAACGTCGCTTCAATCTTTTTATCAAAGGAGACTTCTCATATTTTTCGAGCTTTTAGTAATTTCAGCAATCCATCATATCGACGCAGTTACAGACGTTTTTCCATCTCCTAGCTTCGTCATACTAATTCCAAGATAATTGATTTCCGCTTGACCGTTGCTCGGTATTCTTCGTATTACCTTCTGAATTATTATTATTATTACTATTAACATCGTCGTAGGTTGCGAGAAAAAACGTCAACTATAAGTAGTAGCATAGTAGTATGTATGCATACTACTATACGTTGTATGCTAGACTTGGTGAAGTGGACCCATATGGAAGTTCGTGTAATAAACGTACATCAACGATATAATATTCAGTCTAAATTGATTCCAAAGGAAATTCAATTCGACTAACAGGTTTTTTCCCCGAACCAAGCTACTTCTATAAAAAGAACTTCTCATACCTCGGGTAATTCGTAAAGTAATTGATTGTGCATATTTAAATTACGAGAGGAACGAAAGTAGCTACTATGTCGATAAAAAGTATCTTATTGGGCGATATTTTCCATCGAACGACCTGCTGCAATAATCAATCCTTTTAATTATTTCGTTGGATCGTTTCAAGAACGACAACGAATCGTCCGACTTGTTTTCAAAGAGCACAGCAACTACTCGCATTATCGTTGCAACAACGAAGCTCTTTACTGTTTATCGTGAACGCAACGTGTCGTTTATTGAGTTTCCCTGGACGACCTTATTCCGGCATCATTACGCAAGATGCCAAAACGTTATCTTGAACGGTGTGTCTCTCGTTATTCATTCATGGTTGCGAGCAAATGCTTGTGTTAACACGTGCCACCTTCTCCAGGCTAGGTATACATATATCTAGGAAGCAAAGCGTAGCAACAGCGCTCTCGAGAAAATACACAGGGTATCTCGTAATTGTTCGTGATGCCGTGCAGCTCGTCCTCGCATAACAAGGCAATGGTTTTACGTCGAAAAAATTTATCGAATTATTCCGCTGCTTGTAGCAGCAGTTACAAGATCTGTATAAAGTTGAATGGTTAGACGCAAGCTACACCGACCTGAAATCTGGGAACGATTTAACACTTGAGGTATTCTTTGACATTGTTTTTTCTTTTCGCCAATGTGCGCGTGTCATTATCCATTCAGGTGGCATCGCAGGGTCTTTCGTTTCCGATCGAGTCGACCTCGAAGACAGAGGTAGGAAGAAAAAAATATGAATGGTGCTCAAGGTTGATTCGACGAAACTCGCAGAGAAGGTATCGAGAGCCCGAGGATCTCGAGAAGAAAATTCATGATCATGATTCGTACTTTCGATGATTTCGAAGATTTCTGAGATTGAGAAAGATTTAAAAAACACGCTCAAAGGCGTACTATATTTTTTAACATAAATAACATGGGAAATGCTTGGCATTAACGGTATCAAATTAATCATAGAGAAATTGTAGATTGTTTGTCGGATGTTAATATTTTTAAAAAGTTCCGCAACCCTGGAACTAGATTAACTGACAAATATCTACGCGTAGTTGATGTTTTTCAACTAAAAATATTCAACTGAAATCGATTATCATTTTTGGATGACTTTTTTTATCATCTATCACATTTTACGCGATTATACCTACATTCTATTTTTTATTCGATCCTGTTTCAAATTTAGACGATAAGACAATTTCGAGTTAATACTTTGACTGTCACGCCGAAATCACACGTCTCGCTCAGGACGTCACGGGAGTATTTTTATTATTCAAAGCATACAATGGCAAAATAATAATAAATTGATGATGTAAGACAACATTCTTCCCCAATGGACCGTTTATCTTATTGGTGATCACGACTGACCACCGTGGCGCCTTGTTAACACTTGATAGCAACATATTATAACGAGGCTTCGTTTATTTCAACAAACCATTCGCATTTGTTATTTCATCGTAAGCAAAACGTGTAGAATATATTGTTGAAACGTGTAGAAGATATTAGGCTGAAATGGTAGAGGTCCGCAAAGAAAATTATGCTTGTGATAAACCAATGGTAGTGGTAGATTACAACAGAGGAAAATGTGCTGTAGATTTATCAGATCAAGTGATAGCATATTCTACACCACATAGAAGAACCCTCAAGTGGTATATAAAATTAGCTTTAGAGTTATTGTTAAATACATCAATTTCAAACGCGATGATACTCAATTAACAAGCAACAAAAACAAAAATCAAGGTATCAGACTTTAGAATGGCACTCGCAATACACCTCACACAGTGCCATTCACCAGAGCCGTCAAATATACTTATTCGACAAAGATTGCAACACGAAGTGCAGAAGAAAGAAGGGCAAGCGTACCTGGCAGGAAAATTTTGCAGAGAGTGTTATAAAAAAAATGTTAAACAGTTAGGATCAAAAATTGCTAAGAATCGGACCAAAAAGGTGACCACCTATTGTCCAGATCGTATCGATGAGCCACATTTATGTTTAAAGTGTCTAAACACAGTGCACCGTTAGATGCAAGAATTTTTTTTTATCGATGTTCTAATAAAAATGTTTAATTGTTCAATGGGGCACTTTTTGTTTCAAAGTATCTTCTATTTATCGGTTATATTCAAAATGCCCTAACTGTCAATTTTCATTCAATTTTTGCAATTGTAAGAAGTTCAAGCGCTCCGGTCTCCAATGACCACCGTGGCGTCACAGGAGAAACCGTCGCGGCTCATATATGACCAACGTGGCAGTCAAAGTGTTAACGACCGCATAGATCTAGCAAGAAAGGTAGGTATTTGAATTTTCCGTGATTCGTGGATTACAACGAGGTAATAATTGGTTCTCGTTGATAACCGACATTTTCGATACGTACAGTTCGTAACTGATTGTCGGTAGCGAAGCCTGTTTACGGGGAGAGATTGTACATCCATCGGTATACGGAAGTTTACTGCGAACTCGAGAAAGTTTCTGCGAACGCAGAAGACTACTACGTTGAGGTTATTACCTAGACACCTACTCTAACGCGTTTACGCTGCAGGCAGGTTTACGGAGGCGGATATGGTGCACCGGCTTCTATCGTGCAACCCTAAGCTCGTTACAGAAATTTCCGACGTTGGCGACGTTTGACGGAATTTGAGGTCGTGCAGTTAGTTTGATTCGTTTTCTTGTTTAACTTTACCCTTGTGTCAGCTAGGAGTAACGCGGCGCGCCAGGTCCACGCGTTGCTAGTTTTATCCTCGCACGCACCGTCACCGCGTCTGTTTCGTGTTTACCTTCGCCGTTTAAAATTAAACTGCAAACGAACGAACCACCAGAACCTTCTGTTGTCTTTTTCAGAAACGACCGGCAAATTTATGAAAGTCATGTGTGTTTTGCGATTGCGGTTAGTTCATTTTTATGAAAATCCACCGAATCATTTTTCGGATTAAAAGAGGTGTTTATTGATGCACTTGATCTTCTACAAGTTCGTATTCTAACAATTTTTGTTACCTACCCGCATTACTTGATAAAAAATTTCAGTTAAATTCTCTGTCAAAACTTGGCTAATTTTGTAGATATATTCGCGAATTTGTTCCGTGTTGAATTAAAATTTTTATGTTTCGCTTCTCGTTTTCAAGTTTCGCTCAATTTTTTTTTATACATTTATATATATATATATACATGCATACTCACAGAAACCTTGTCTGTCTGTCTGTATTTTTCTCTCTCTCTCTCTCTCTCCTCTCTCCTCTCTCATCGTTTTGTTCTGCTCGTTTATACATAAAAGATTTTAATTTCTGCATATTTTTTTACAACACATTTTGATATTGTCTCAACAGGTGCTGTAATAAAGTTATATTGTTACAGCGCAGCTTGTTTGATTTCGAGGTTTTCATGAAAATGTTTTTCCGAAATATTGAAATACTACTACAAACGTAGCGTATGTATTCTTCACGAGTTCGTGTACAGGCCTCGTTCAATCTAGAAAAGTGTTGGCAATCCTGTTTGTAATAACGATAAATCGATCGACATTGGCTGCCATGCTCTTTTTGTCTATCGTATCCTGTTGATTAGAATGCCACGAACATTTCGATCGTGCAAATTATTATAAATTGCGATATATAAGCGTAGCGAATGGGAAAGTCTGTAACGATAATTCAATTAAACGATCGCGATCAAACAAGAAAATGATCAAATAAATACGTAATTAGGTTCGATATGTTACTTTCTTATATTACTTTCGCCTCGCATGGAACAAAATATACAAAACGTAGAGGCGTTTCTTATTCTTTTTTAACGTCTTGAGTATCTCTCTGTGTGATCAAATACGATGGCATTGAATATTCTATAATTATTTTTCTCTTCGATATCTCCTATACTAATCTGTTTCGACGTTTGACATTTCCAAATCTCGTCTTTAGCGATTCGTGTAGTTTTTACATATTTCTTCAATTTACAAAATATCGAATATCACGTTTATTCGAAAGTTCTTCTCTCCATATGGCAATTTCAAACGAGCGAATTGCATACATATGTATGTATATCGTTTGAAATTAGAAAGGGACGGCTGTGTAGACGGCACAGACGGAGATGTAAAAATACAGGAACATAAGGAATATCTGTGAAATTATGGAGGTTCGCCTTGAGAGTTGGAGTCCGATTACGACGACGGTCTACGATCTCCGATAGAAGGATTAGACGACAGTCGCAGGAGTTAAGCAACCGAGCTCGAGGAACGGAGGACAGAAAACTGCAAGCACGAACTCGCGGTTAAGAGGAGAAGAGCAGAAGGACGATGGTATACCGTTAGACGTACTTACTTACGGCTGCAGCTCGGTTGTTTCCGGTCTTTTACCGCGGTTGACGGTACCGAGAAAGATAGTCTTCGCGCTTCGCCAGGAATGTCGGCTGTTCGTGTTAAATCATTCGAAGATCGAATAATCGACCTTCCTTTTCCTAGCTTCCCTAAGAAGAATGTTTTCTCGGTTGTTAACGAAGGAACACGTCGAGCTAACTGTTAAATTTGCAACATTACATATGTACATGTAGGTACCTGTCAGATACATCTGGGTGATTGATAGTGGCGAAGTTTGCGGTAAATACGATTCAAGAGACGAACATTTTCGCTGCCGACAGAATCCTATTTGTTTGTTGAAATGAAGTTTATCGAATTACTGGAATCGAATGAATTTTTTAGCTAGTTCCACTTCTCTAGTATTAGTTTAATAATCTGAAGAGTAGCGGAGAGAATGATAAACCGAACGATCGATAGTCCTTTACTTTGCAGCAGTTTTCTCGAAATCCCGCCGGATGAAACGTTTGTGACTGCGCTTCTGTCTTTTTCAAAGCTATGTACATCGATTATTTCGTTATCGTCTTGTTCGCTTGTATCGCTTGTTTCTGTTTCGGTTACTCGATTATAATAATTTTGGACACGCCCTTTTGGCTCGTTTTTCAGAATTCGATTCGTATTGCATGGGAAAAGAACGGGCGGGCGGATGGTTTAATCGTCGCGCGATCGATTCTGTTCACGACAAATCCATTTTAAATCGAGACGAGCATCCTAAAGCAAAGTTTTAAAACAGTTTCAGAGTACGACGATCGAACGAACTGTTCCGCCAGTGGGTTAAAAATTACGGAACTCATCGAGAAGGCCGAAACAGCCGCAGTTCGGGAAAGCTGCACTCGTTACCATCGATTTATCGTTGAACGTAAACTTGCCAGTGTGAAATACATACGTGGACGGTTCGCAATCAAAACGGACCAAGTCCACCGAGGTGTCAAATTAAAATAAAATAAGACCCCGACGAACACGACGGGCCATCAATCTCTGACCGAGAAAAATATCCAACCGTTTTATGATCGATGACACACACATATAACACCGTCCACTTCCTTAAATTCCGCTTCGGCAAATATCGTTACAATTTACCGGGGGAAGACTCTGGCGAACCAGCCTGCGAACCAGAAAGTTCGATAAATTTTCAACGTACCCTTAAACCTCGCGACGTAGAAGAAACACGGTTTATTATTCGATGCGAGTAGCTTGGCGAGTAATCGTGGCAACAGCATCGTCGTTCTCTTTACGAGCTCGCGTTTAATTCGTTTCGATCTAGCACGAGCGTGGAATATTCAAAGGTTAAGAGAGGAAGAAGAGAGGGCGGAAAAAATAAGCACATTGCTAGCGGTCAGAAGCTGTGGTTAAATAATTTCAGCCCGTGGTCCACACTGGCTGGCCGTTTAGAAAAGGAAAGGGAAAGATATGAAAGGATAGAGGATTTCTTTGAAAAAATCATGAATGGATGTAGGCTCCGCGTTTGCGAAGTGTGTACTTTGAACGAGTATCTCGAAGAAGAAACGACGGCCGCGAGCCCTCGATTCTCACAGCGATTCCACAGCGCCGCGTCGGCGTGCCGTGCCGTGGCGCGCCGGCTCTCTTACATTTTCTTTTCCCCTGTTTCTCGATTTGTCTTTACGACAGCCTCTTTACCCCCCGTTTTCTTCTCTGCCCCTTCTTCATTCTTGTTGTTTCCCTTTCGCTTTTGTTTCTTCCTGTCCCTTCCGCAGCTTTCCTCTTTCCTCTTTCTTCTTTCTCGCTTACCCCAGTCATTGAGGTAGAAGATAGGCCAACATGAACGTACGCCAGCTGCCAGTTGTATCCCTCTCTGTTCGCGTGTCGTGTTGCTCCAACGACTGGTTTTCCCTGGACATTTCTCTCTATCTCTTTCCCCTCTTTGGCCACCCTTTGGCCGCTGCTTCCTTTTTTTTCAATCTTTTCTCTTTTTCCCCTCGGTTTAACGGCTGCACACGGGTCAGATCATGCTGCAACCCGGCTGCAAGGAGCGTCGAGTGCTTTGGACTGAAAAGCGGCTGATTTCTGCACGCTCCTGCGTCTTCTCTTTCTACCTTTCGCTTTGTACAGCGCGCCGTTCTCTCTTATTCGATTGCAAACGTGCGTTTGAACGAAACGCTGGTAGAGCTGGCCGCACGAGTCTCGTCGAAACTAGGTTGACAAGAATTTCATTCTCGGCGATTCCGCAAGTTGTTGCGGCCAAGCCAGCATCTGTACCGTATATAGCGTATATACCGGGCATAAGGACGCGGGGATAGAACATTGTCCGGATAATACGTTTATAATCAACGAACGTATTGCATAGGGAAACTATTCCAACTCGAGAGTATCGATTTATACCATCTTCGACTTGCGTGTGGTGAATAAATATTTGCAGAGGCTATTACAGGCAATGTTTGTAGCGATAAACGCGCGTTTACGACTTTTTAAGGAGCGACACATCGAAACATTCGAGTATACGTACAGTACGTTAAAAATACAAGAGTTACCCACTTGCAGGAACCTGTTAGTCGCAAGAATAAATTCTAGCGGGTAACGTAAAGGCAGCAGAGTTTTCTCGCGTCCGATCAAACTATCGGAAAGGCTCTTATTTTGAAGCGTTACGTGGACCTAAGTTGTTATTGCTTCAAACTAGGTTCGTACACGGAATTTCTAGTTCTTAGCCGATACAGAGTCGTTTGGTTGTAGAAATTTGGCATACCTTGTAATCATAACGTCGACCAATGGAGTTACAGTGTATGTATCTACATACGTGACGCCCCACGACCGATAAGGTGCCCTTTCGTTTCTTGGTTCTACCGCACAAACAGATCACGTATATCGTAATGCACCTCCGTAAACTAAGAAGCAGAAAACCACTCTTATCGTTAGCGGAACGTTATGAATATGGATACACGCAGAGTTGGCTTTGGCGAACTAAAATAATCGTATAAATTATACGAGGCAAGTTATACGACGATTTATTTGCGCAGCGATATAAGAAGGATATGTATTGTATAAGAAAAATTTGAATATATGTAACGCACGTATCGCGAGGTGTATCGAGGACTCGCGTTCCTTTTCATTTTAGAATTATCCGACTTAGTTTCCTACTCCATCGCTCCGTTTCGATATTTAGGTACGTAATAGCGATTACATTTTCCGCCAGCCGAGCTTTTATTAAAGCTCGACGCATCGCGTTAGATACTCGGCATCGGATAAACGGACAGATGGAATCGCAAGGAAACAAATACGCGAGCGCTTCTAAAATATCGTTGGAGATGATAAAACCAGAGGCAGAAAATTCTGTTCTACGCGTAAGGTTTTCTTCTATTCTTTGAACGCGATTCCCGTGCTCGTAGGGGTTGCCCTCGTTATCACATGGTTATACCATGTGTGCTCGTTACCAATTCCGTACACGTGCCTTTGTGCAAAGTTTGATCGGTTGATCGTAACCAGCCGGCAATAGTCAAAGCAACTCTGTACCGGCAGAGGAACCGTTAGCCAGGTTTCGTCCAACGAAGAACCAACTGATTAACGCAACGATTGATTGCGAATTCGCAGATAATTGACTAACTCGATAATCACAGCGCGTTTATCAGCGGTGATGTAGCACGTGTGCGCGCATCGATTCGCGTGCCGTGGATGCGGAAGCATAAATAGTAGGTGGAACAGTGGTTCGACCCGGTATCCCATCCGAGAAAGAAGAATATGGCTAGTTCGGCACGCTCGCGTTCCCCCGAACCTCCGATTTGCTTAAGCACCCCAGGGCGATCACGCGCCCTCCCTGCCACATCAGTTTAAATTCAGCTGACGGTCAGGAGAAGGAGGAGGGCGAGGACCAAGGGGTGGGAATCCACGATTACCCAGCGGCTATGTATCTATACGTTAACACACGGGGGCACCAACCACCGCGGGACGTGTGCAAGGTACTAGGGATTCGACCGTATGAATATTCAGGGCTTGCCTTCACGGCGATGAAAATTCGATTGCCCCGCAGCTACGGCGTCTGACGACGATGACGGCCGACGGGGAAGGGGACACGTACCATCACCACCACCGCTTTATACATATATAGCGACAGTGCGAGTACCAGTGCGAGTACCAGTGCGAGTACCGGTACTGGTTCTGTCGTTGCTCTGTCTCCTGCACCGTCTTCGAGCGTGCTTCCGCCTGTGGAAACTGTGCACCGGCGATCGATGACAATCGTCCACAGGCGTGTGAGGTACTTTGAACCAGCCGGTTCCCACCTACGCCGATGTATAGTATACACTCGGTCATAGGCGGCGCTTTCCGATCGAGCATGGAAGACGCCAGTGTATGGCGTCGCGTCGCGTCGGCAGGATAAGCTACCCCGACGGAAATTGCAGCGCTGGGAAGTTATGATGCATTTGTTCCGAGAGATCGGCGGGATTGAATTTTCCTTATCGCGGAGTAGGTCATGGGTCGAGACTGGTTAGATGGATTCATCGATATGCAAGGAATGCGGCTGACACGTTTGGACAGCGCATTTGCCAGTATGATAGATGCGCGTGTGTTTAACGGTATTTGACGCTCCGTTAGAAAACTTCGATCTCTTTTTATCACCGCAGGACCGATATATAGTTACGATTAGAAATGGAAATTCGAAAAAAGGAAAGCGTGGAAGATAGCGCGCGCGCATGAGAGAAACAGAGAAAGGCTCCTCATGGGTAGCGTATGTAAGGAAGTTTTCGATGCGCAAATATTATACGTAGATGGTTGCATTTGTCGCTACACATATCTATGTATAGGTAACGAAAATTGGACGATGAGCGAACGCGTTAAGACACGGTGTCCGGCGCCTATGCGCGTAGCTGAGAGAGCAGGGTGCAGGGAGCACCTCCGTGGCACGGACACCTGGCGTATTACACACATTGGTCACGGTGTGTGCACCGCGTACGCTTGTACCTACGTACGAATCACATATCTATAGTTTACCACATCTACCTATATCCATTTATTGCATCGCACGCCGGTTGCAATCTTCTCGTCATTCGTTTATCGGATTGCGAGCTCGTGCTGAGGAACGAGAAATATCGATTCGTCGTCGCTGTCGCGATAAAATGAATTTTGTAGCGTGACGCGAGGTAAACGAGAGAGCGAGAGCGCGCGCGGGCGAGAGAGAGAGAGAGAGATATGAAACGGACAAAAGCAAGGGGGTTAGGAATTCGGAGGAAGAGGCCAAGGGAAAAACGAAAGAAGGAAAACTCTGCGATTTCGATAAGTTTCTTTCGTAGCGAAGGAAAACGTACGGGCTGAATAGAACAGTGGCAGAGAGGTCCGTAGGAACGTAGAAATTGAACTTGTTCCGTAGACGTGTTCCTTCCTTGGTTTTATCGCGTTATCGTTCCATCGAAGGGGCGAACGAACGATCCTGTCGCGTTGCTTTCGAGGAATCGACGGGGCATCGACTCGTGGAATACGATTATGTCCTTGTGTGCGTTCTACTCTGGACGCGGTTCTCACATTAGGACACATTGTACGATGATGTTACGAGATGGTCCACTTTGCATTGTTTTAGCAAATTACAGCTCGCGACGACTTGCACCGAGGATCGATGCATTACAAAGTTACAAACGTGTTGTTAAATCCCAACTAATCGGTCGTCCATCTAAAGTACGCCTACTTAATGCGCTCATTGTTAAAGATATCGTGAATTTTAAAGCCACACGCTGCCGCCTTTCTGCCTTCCTCTTATCTAACGTCACTTTCAATTCGAACAACGGTAAATGAATGTACGTAGATGGCAATAATTTTTCTCGATACCGCAACTGGTAGAGCGGCTTTCCAACAAAAGTAAGCCTTTGAAATTCTTCTTGCAGTTTTCCTTCCGCGGGTAGACGATCGCGTATAACTCGCCGTTATCTTTTCTCGACAGGAAAAAAATTTGCGAATACCGATTTCCGAAAAGTTACTCTTCTCAGGTATTTTTTCTCTTTTTCTCCTTTTTTTTTTCTTTCGGAGGGAAGCGGCGGAAGTTTGTCGCTGCGCGCTATAACTTTTCGATGATACTTATCCTCCGGACTCGAGAAATATGCCGCGGAAGACCTCGCGTCGACGAAGAATACCTGCACGTGGGTGAATTGGTTAACTAACGGAAATTACGTGAAG
Source organism: Bombus flavifrons (assembly GCF_040668555.2). Taxonomy (NCBI): domain Eukaryota; kingdom Metazoa; phylum Arthropoda; class Insecta; order Hymenoptera; family Apidae; genus Bombus; species Bombus flavifrons. The sequence goes on from NC_138447.1 coordinate 5,053,168, forward strand.
CGCACTAACGCGGTCGTGTTCGCTACGGTGCAACGTTCCTCGATCTACCTCCTTTTCACGTCGTTTTTCTTCTATCGTTTTTCTCTTGGTATTAATGGTGAGAATTATCCGCAAGAACGCAGACGTAATCGTACGGCCGAATGTTCACTTTTGTATACAGCATCGAAATTCTTCCCCAAGGAAATTACCGGTAGTCGACGAGAGTGGACCTCTTGCCATATACGGTTAACTATACGCGACTGCGAGCTGATTACACGCTCGATTCTCGTTGCTTGTTATTACGGCTTATTATTACGGCTCGCCACCGTTTTCAATGCTACGTTTTTACGCGACAACATCTGGTAAGCTTAATCGTTCGGTACCTATTTTCCTATAGAACAAAGAAGGTTCGAAGTGGACACTGCAACGGCGATCTCGTACGGGCGATGATTACCTAAGGGAAGTTGAAATTGCCGCGAATAGCTATCGAGGATTCTGGTGCAGCGGAAGATTGGAATTCTTATTATCATGGTATTTTTACAACATCTTACATTAAAGTTACACCGCGCGAATATTTGCCGAACGAATCGACCAAATATTTGCATTTCGAAATCAGGTTCAACGTATTTTCCAATGTAAATTTGGACACTTTGAGGCAGTGCGAGCTTCTCGTGTGGATCAAATATGATTTCCATAATTAAACATGTGACTCTGGTTGTCTCGGAGAAACACGGGAAGCAAAGAAATCGGTTGAATCAACTCGATGAAGATCTATGGTCGTGTCGCGGTACGAATTTACGCGATTTATTTCATCCACCCATTATATTACGTGGTGTTTTCGTGGATGATACAACACTCGCGAGCCGCAGCAGGATTGTCGATACGCGCGAAAGAAGAACTTCGTCGTATATCGCTGATACAAGTGAAATAAAAAGAATCTGCTGCCGGTTCTGTCGCAATGCGATCTTTTAAGGCTCGAATTGCGACGCGACAACTCGCGTCTCGGAATAGAAAAACGAGAAGCGGTTGTAAAACAGCCCATGAATACGCCACAAGTATTTGAATAGCGTAACGATTCTGACTGGCGATGAGATAGTCGAAAATGTCGTTTGCAGGTGCTAAAGTTATAGTCGAGCAGCCACGGTAACGGTTATCTTTGGGCGACCTGCGAGACCAATTCTCGTAAAAAGCTGTTATAGCAGAGGGTATAAAATTATAGAGCGAACTAAGTAGCTGTGTTAACTTCTACACACGTTTCGCACTTTGTCTTGAAAATTAGAAAAATCGGCCGGTTCGTTATTATACTCGTTGAGCTTTAATAAAGACGTGAATTACCTTATTGCTGGCTGTTATCCTTGCGAGCATCACCGGTTAACGCCGTAAAGTAGTTCGATGCTGTTCTCTGCTACACGTTGGACATTTTTTAATCCGAAGACTAATTACTGTTTTTTTCTTACGCCTCTCTTAATATTCTCTTTCATCAAAGCCCATATCCGATCTAGCTTTTTAACGTCTCGCGCGTATAATATATTTACTCTGTTTAGGTAATTTGTTAACGTTGCTCAAACGTGCTTAGGTAACGTTGGAACGTTTCGTTTAAAAATATAGCGACAAGTCGTTCGAGATATCCGCTTGAAACGTAGAACGATGTAAGTTATTCGAACAATAAAGTTTTGAAAATATTGTCTTGGAAAGGGATCCGAACGGACTACTAATGGTGGTTTGGGCTACCGATTCTCGGTATCTACTATGCTGTCAGAGGCAGACTATTTCACTCGTAAGAATGATACACGTTGGAACGTCGGTGGATGTCGGGCGATTAATTATTTATAAGCAATTGAGATTCAGACAGGCTGTTCCCTAAGGGCTGATATCGAACATAACAACCGGCACAGGAATTTGAACGAGCGTAGACAACACAGTGATTCAAGGAGGCATTAAATTTCCACGTTTCCTGCGATCCGACGAAGTGGAGTTGCGACGTTAGACGACGCGAGACGACGTATTCTCTCTATGCGACGACAGTTGCGAAGAAATTTGCAAGGGGAATCGCGGTTTTGGTTACACTCTTTTACATAGTTTGGCAGTCTCGATCACAGGCATTCGTAACGAGAGTAATTTGCACAAGGACGACGGTAAGAGGGTTGGGATCTGAATATTCGCTGTGATTTGGACCATTTCACCTGGTCGTTTCCACGAGAGGTCACCTGGGGCAGGAAGACCACGTTCTCTGCAGTTTCCGTGTGCTTCTGAATATTCATTCGCGAGAGTTGGCTGGCCCGTTTAAATAGCCCGCCACGTTCTCCAGCTCTGTCTCTTTCCGCTATCACGCGCGGCTCCATCTCTCGATTTCGATCTCTCTCCCTCCCATCCCTTCTTTTCCGCTGTTTTATTTCCCCGCTTTCACGTTCGCCATCGTAGTTTCTGCCCGGCCACTTAGTCTTCCACTTCTCTCGCCCCGATAATCCGCTGGTATCGTGCATCGGCGACTTTGTAACACGACGATTTCGCGGCGGGTCGTTACGCTGATAAGTAGCTACACTGAGAAATGGCGCATAACCGTTTTATCTGTGTGTACCCTTTCACCTGTACGATATCGTATATCTTCGATCATACACAACGCCATCAAGATACTATACGTACTTACACAGCTGTATTTGTATACCGCGAGGAAATGGGCTGCGACTCGATAATTCGAGTATCGGCGATACGCTTCGCGTATCCGAATTACAGATATCCCTGGAATCTGCATACGCGGTATATCTAATCGTCGGGGGTCACTGACTCGCTTTGTAGCTTCGTCACGTTGTCACTCGAATTATTTACCGTTTGGGTGTTTGCCGAGCCGTAAACACTCGCCCACGAATCTTAGCCTTTTCCATACCGACATGCAGTACACTCGGATGGTTAAAACCCTTCGATATCCGACAGACGCCGGGTACAATTCTTGCCCGATTCTTATCGCGCTATCGTGAGATAGAAAAAGATAGCAGTTACGACGAACCTTTGAATAATTAAGACGTCAATTCTATTAGCGTATATTCCAAAAGAATAAATTATTCGCGCGATTGTAATTTCCTTGAACATTTTTTCGATATCGATTCTTTCGTCCGTCATAAATAAACTTTCGAGACTCGTAGATAGGAATATATGTTAAAGTTTAATAACAAACGTCACTGCAATAGTCAAGATAAAAGCAACGATTAGATTTAATGATTAGCAAATTTAGATTTCTTCAAGTTAGAATTATCGACATCGAAAGATCTCAACTGTTATTGGCAACCCTTCTGACCTGGTTTTCGCGCTTTCGATCAAACGTCGTGAAATTTGCGCAAAAAATTTGACAAACGACCGTTAAATATTCTCGTCTATCAATTTCGTTGGAGAAAGTTTAAATCGAAATATCGATTTCCGTGGATGTTGGATCTTTACCTTTGATCGATATCAGCCAACTGATGAAACATTCGATAGAACGCAAAAGAAAAACGAAGAACAGAAAAATAGAATTTGGTGTGTACATACCATGTTGGCACTAGAATTTGGCACACAGTTAGTTTGATCGGTGCGTTACACGTTTGTCGGGCCTGGTTCTATCCATCAGCCGAGTATATTCTGTTTAATTTGTTATGCAGTCAGATGGCATCGGGTTACTTGGATTGCTACTTAACTTGTCTCGCTCAACTTCTTACTCAACTTCGGTTTCGTGATGTACTCTGTGAGACACGCGAGAACATTTATTTCCGAAAAATTATTTACACTCGACTAGCTTGCCAAGAAGCATCACACACAGTCGACTAAGGTTCCGGAAACTCCACCTACTTTAGCCAAGATCGACGTTACTTATTAATCACAGCCTGGTTTGAGCTTCAAAGAACGTTGGTAGACTCATTCATCGGCCTCGTCGCGCGGATATCTTGTGTACTTCTTTTTGGCGCCTTTCATCTACTAGACTTATCACTCCTTCCTTAGCTCCCTCGGTAGCTTTCCTACTTTTACAGCGGCTTCCGCACGCTACCCCATCCCCTGACCCCTTCTCTCTCTCTCTCTCTCTCTCTCCTGCTCTTTCTTGGCTTCATCGAAACTTGTCGTTGCGAGCGCAATCTTTTTCTCGAAACTTGTCGCAATCGAAGGTAACAAATTCCATTCCTAAACGGCCGTATACGGTGGAGGTATTGCGCATAGCGAGCCAGAGAGTCGACGATTACACTATCGATACGACGGTCGGCTAACGCGAACCGTTGACAAATTCGTGACAACCCGCTGTGAAAGCCTATTTATCGGGATTACGTTTGTAGAAACTACTGTGCACTCGTGATTACATTTTCTCTGCTTTCGATCGATCATCGCGGTGTGTTATGCCAACTTCGTCTACTTGCCTTTCCCTAAATTTGTTTTAGCGAACGTTTTAATCCTTTTAATTCGTTTTGCATACCTCGAGAAATAAGAGAAGGATAAATTACATGTAGAACGGGCCATTAGAATTTCTTGATAACCTTCAACGCGTACATCAATTTCTCCTAAATTTTTTCTCACAATTCGAGGCTTTTGCGCGTAAATTGCATCGCTGTCGATGGAACAAAAATGCAAACATCAACAAGTACCGTTTATTAATTATTACACGATCGGACGAGCGAAGCTACAGTATATCGTTTGAAAGATTTCTTTGGAAGAATCAACTGGATGAACGTTTATTTCTTCGGTGGCTCGTTTCGAAAATTAATGTTTTTGCTGCTTGTAAAGGAGACGTAAATCGTGTACCAGCAATCGATATTTGTTTCTTTTACGCGATGCCAACGAGAAGCTGTTGCAATTGCCTGTTAACACTTTGACTGCCACGCCGAAATCACATGTTTCGCTCAGGACGCCACGGGAGTATTTTTATTATTCAAAGCATATAATGGCAAAATAATAATAAATTGATGATGTAAGACAACATTCTTCCCCAATGGACCGTTTATCTTATTGGTGGTCACGGGTGACCACCGTGGCATCCTGGTAACAGTTGATAGCAACATATTATAACGAGGCTTCGTTTATTTCAACAAACCATTCGCATTTGTTATTTCATCGTAAGCAAAACGTGTAGAATATATTGTTGAAACGTGTAGAAGATATTAGGCTGAAATGGTAGAGGTCCGCAAAGAAAATTATGCTTGTGATAAACCAATGGTAGTGGTATATTACAATAGAGCAAAATGTGCTGTGGATTTATCAGATCAAATGATAGCATATTCTACATAGAAGAACCCTCAAGTGGTATATAAAATTAGTTTTAGAGTTATTGTTAAATACATCAATTTCAAACGCGATGATACTCTATAAACAAGCAACAAAAACAAAAATCAAGGTATCAGATTTTAGAATGGCACTCGCAATGCACCTCACACAGTGCCATTCACCAGAGCCGTCAAATATACTTATTCGACAAAGATTGCAACACGAAGTGCAGAAGAAAGAAGGGCAAGCGTACCTGGTAAACTTTTCACTCCGAGAAACCTCGTAATCGCAGAAAGACGGAATGCCTATATGACTTCCTCTATCACAAACTTAAGTTGTCTCAAATAAAACATTAACTATTTATCATATAAGATTCTTGTTACACTGAATGCATATTACGTGTTGAGAATTATGGATCGTAATTGCCGAAATAAATATGTAGGAATTCATTAAACAAACTTTATTTAAAAAAATTTACACAAAAATTTTTACATAAAAAATTTTTTATTTATTTAGCACGTGTTTTACAAGATGTTCATAGATAACAATTACATGTGTTTTACAAGATGTTCATAGATAACAATTACATGTGTTTCACTACTCTTCTAGTGTCACCTCTCCTCCTCCTTCTTGCCAAGTTACACATTTTCTCTTCTTTCGTTGAGGGATCCTGTTCACGCACGTACTCACAAACTCACACCCACACTCACACACTGTAATATGCGTGTCACTGCGCGGCAGCCAACTCAGGTTGTAACGCACAATAATATTAACACTCTTATTTCAATGGAACATCACGAGTTTGCAAGCATCTCAAACCCTGCGCAGGGCAGGGGCCACGCTAAACAATTCTCTGTATCGTTCCACTTTTAGTATATGTACTACCGAAGGAAGTACGTAAGGTACGATTTGTTTTCCGTATATTAAGTAACATACTACTTATGCGGCAACTAGTGAGAAAGCAAATATCTTATAGGCCACCTAGCGGCGCGCCGATGTACTACAAACGCAAGAGTACTTATTGTTTGTTACATTCTCTACGCAAGCACATTGGAACGAAGTTGTTGATAATTAAATTAGAATTTTTCTTAAAGATATGATGCATATACTTTAACTTTAATAATTTAATTTAATAATTAATAATACAACTGAGTGTGATATATTTTAAAGCACGGTGCGACACATACACCCACGTCACAATTTTCACACTCATAGCATGATACTGTTTTTCAAATTGCTCTTTGTTTCCTATTTTGTAGCGACATTTTCAGCGTGGAGATTCTAAAAAATTATAAGGACACGGATAGACATGTTAAAAAGAGCATCTAATAATAGTATATTTATTTTAACACTTTGACTGCCACGACGAAATCACATGTTTCGCTCAGGACACCACAGTGTTTTAACACAGTGCACCGTTAGATGCAAAATTTGTTCTCATTTTTTTTTTTATCGATGTTCTAACAAAAATGTTTAATTGTTCAATAGGGCACTTTTTATTTCAAAGTATCTTCTATTTATCGATTATATTCAAAATACCCTAATTGCCAATTTTCATTCAATGTTTGCAATTGTAAGAAGTCAAAGCGCTCCGGTTACCAATGAGCACCGTGACGTCACAGGAGAAACCGTGGTGGGTCGTACATGACCAACGTGGTAGTCAAAGTGTTAAGAGAGAAGGAGAGTCCTGGTGAAGCTTCGAGGTTTCGCCAGTTACATGGAAAGCCTTGATTATAACGTGTATTGTTTTCGATCAGAGACCGCTTACCATTGGTACTTTGGCTGTTGGTTTGTCACGAGTAACAAAAAGATTGAAGCCACGACGTCTAACAAACTGCAGAATCTCCCGCCAAGATCGCGACGTAACTCACTTTAACATACTGTATATCCTGGTAAGAGCCGATAAAAACATGCAAAACGTTGGTGCTCGACGAGAGAAAAGTTGGCAACGTTTATCGACAGGTAATGCTTATGGGTATTGATATGCAGTGAAAAATCGAGCTTAACGTAGTATATGTCTGTGAATTCATGGACCAAGAACAGCGCAGCAGTGCAATAGTATTGTTCGCTGGACTAGGTAAAAGTGAGAACACAGATGGATCGCGTCGCTGGATGGCGATCGCATCTTACCGATTTAGCGATCAGATAAATATCGCGATTCTAAGACGGGATGCCGAACAGGACGCCACACGGCGGTGTAAGCGCGTCGCTAGAAATAGAAAAGTTTCGAAAAGACCGTATTGTGACAGTGCAGAGTGAAGGAAGAGGAGAAAGGGCGCGGTTAAAAGGATACACGCGTTTTCGTAAGTACGTAGAAGCAGAATCGTTGTTTGAAAGTCTCGTCGCTACGAGAGAAACAAATAAACAAACGATCACGAAAAACATCGAGAAATCGCGAGCAAGATGCGATTTTGCTTCGATCGTCGGTTCGTTGAACCGCGAGAAGAAAAAAAGAAAAAATAAGGACTCATCTCGAGAGATTACAGAAACAACCTAGAGAAAGTGAAAATCGAAGATTTAAAAGTAGTTTGGGATTGACCTAGTTGTTCTAAACATCGTTCCAAAGTATTATTTCAACGTCGTACTTAATTTAGGGCATAATTTGTGAAAACTGTATTTGTGAAAAGACAATGGACATTCCTCTGTTTTAACAACAATAATATACGGCATAGTTGATGGAGGTGATTGTCGTTGCCCGTGAATTTTCCCTGGCTCGTTTCGTCTCTTTCGCTTGGTCGTTGTTTCCCGCCGAAGCGTTTCGTCAAACCTCTATTTCCTCTGTAATCTCGCTCTCGATTTTCTCGCGTTTTCCCATGGTCGTTTGCTCGTTGCGTTTCTTGGCCTGTTTTTGGCCCGAAAGCGTATAAATACTATAAATTGATGGTAGATAAGGTTAATGTACCGAAAGAACCGATCATGTCGTTAAAATCACGTTTCGTTCGAACGCCATTTGGAAACACGTTGTGGGATTGCGCCTGCAGCAGCGTTTTCATTGTTATCGCGATTCTATGGCCCTTTATACAAGGATTCGCCTGTTATTGTTCTTTTTCCTCTTTACAGAATAGCTGCGTTTAAACGGCATGAATAAAAGGTGTCTTTTGTTTTCTTTTTTCGTTTTACGTTTTCCCTACGTTTAGCCGATTTATATGAAGAACAGAATTTGCCCTATATTCTCACGGTTCAACGACCTGATATTTTTTTACGGACTTGTATCGAAATTCGATGAACGCTATCACTCGGCTAACGTAACCAGTCAAAGTTAACCTTCTCCGGTGACTCTACGTGATTTCTTCCACCCATGTGATACACGTGGCCGTAAGTGAATTTGAAAGAAAATGATCGAACCGAGAGAAAAGAAGAAAGGAAACGCAAGGAGAAAGAGACGCACGAGTCACCGTGCCTTAATTTCCTTCCGATTCTAGCGATTCACGTTCCGCACCTTCGATTATGTACTTTGCTCCGACTGCGCTCGTTCACCGTGTACGCGTTTGCCTACCACGAGAAATCTGCCCTCTTTACTTTAAGGCTTTGGAATCCGTTGAACACTGGATTTTTCCAACGTGACACCGATCCGACACCGACGAGGAAAATTAAATCGGATTCTTTCCTATCTCGCTTAGGGTTTCCGATCGGATCGCGACGATCGTATCAATGCCGATGGCTCGTGATTCGTGACTCGGCCGACGTAAGAGAAGAGAAAGTCGGGGCAGCGTGGCGCTACCATAATCGCGCGGGGAAACGAAGCCGACGCTGGTTGGTGGTGTCCACGATGCTGGAGGGAAGTAAGTCTTGATCCACGGCTCGTCTCGTGTCTCTCGAATCTGGAAAGTAGGCCGAGCCACGCCTAACGGTGACTCGCTGTTTCAGATGCGTATAGCGCACCTTTGTCCGCCACATTTTGTTCGCGTTGCGCTGCACTTTTCCCTCCTGTTCGACCGATCCTCCGCCACCGTTTTGCGAAATCTACGGTCGCGCGGACGAGAAGTCGCGCATCGTCGACGAGCGATTCTTGTCGAAAACGATCGCCCTTGTTTCAGGGTTGACGCGGTTCGACACGCACCCGCTCGACAAGTTAAATTCGATATCAGATTTTACATTGTACGATTTTTAATTCGCATGGACAAATCTCGTTATACCGATAGCATTCGTCACGAGAGAGTTATAAAAGGGAGAATATAGAACCGTGACAAGTGTGATTGATGTGGAATCCTTGAGCGAAAATTTTGAATAGTAAGCACGAATTCAGATACGACAAATGAGTGGTGGGGCTGATTTTGCACAGTCGAAGAATGGAAACGAGATTAAGCCGTACATTTTACGCGCGATATACGAAATGGCTGGTACAATGGTTGGCGGCGCGTTGTTAGATACGCGGTACGATTCAACGAAAACCTTGTAGGTATAAGTACCTACATACGTATGCATAGGTGTACATCCGATTTGCCACCTAATCGCGAATGTATTCGAAGTCGTAGCAGAGCGGCACTGGCTGCTGCGAAAGCTGGGGGACAAATAGAAGCTTGAGCTGGCGACCTCTCTGCATAATGCATACCATCGTCGCCTTCTTCATCGTCGTTGCCGAGCTCGTTCGAGTCGGCAGCGGTCTTCTACCGTTCCTTCGTTAGCCTTTTAGCTTGCCTGCTGCCTTCCTTCTCCTCTCCATTCTCCTTCCTTCCCCTTCCTTTCCCTTCCTTTCCCTTCCTTTCCATTCCTTTCCCTGCCTTTCTCTTCCTTCCTCGATTGCACCGTCCCGGTTGCTATCGTTGGCTCAGCTGTGTAAGAAGTCGCGCGTATAACTTGTTCACGAAAAAGAACAATGATATGTACCGGTGTTTCTTTTTGTAACATCGTTTCATCCACCGCAGCCAGCGTTTGTTAAGAACTGGCATTTTTAACGCGATCGTGCGCAAAACTTATTCTTACGACGGTGACAAAGAAGATGTTCTCGGTCGTTCAAATATCGCGAAAGAATGAAAATTCTTTGCAACTTTTGCAACGTCGCACCTAACCATTTTCTACCTTGACGAATACCCGTTTCTTACCTTTTCTTTTACTAAATCGCAGAGAATTAACACTAGAACTACCAATAGTTAACACGAAGCAATTTCTACCAAAACCAGTCTAAACGACTGGTCTTTAAAAAATACGTAACAATAGAATATTTTTATATTTATTGATTTATTACTTTCTTACACAAGGAATTCCATGTTATGCAGTACGTTTTTGGTATATTAATCCATCTGCGAGGGTTGACACATTTTCCTGATAACTGATATCATCATATCGAATGATACGCGGTAAAAATTTAAAAAAACGTGTGCGAAGTTGCACAAAACGAGGAAACTGGTTAATTGGGGTTCGATAAACAGATTGCAGGACCTTTTTACACTTACACTTTACCAGTCATTTTCACTGGTATCGGCATAAGTAGCCTTGATACAAAATTATTTTCAGTTTGAATACATAAAAAACAAAATAAAATTCATTACATTATTATTTCAGTTATCGTTGCAAAACTCGTTACATCATTGCGGAAAAATTATAACACGAAGTAGGAATTTGAAAATAAAGTTGTAGGACCAGCCAATTCGACTCGCGTGATACTTCTAGCGTTAAAACGCACGCGTTAGTATCGCGTTCTGATGTCTTTGCTATTGCTATTTTCGTTAACGTCGTTATTGGTTCGTTCTTAGCGATTTCCATATGTCAAATTCAAATTTGTTTCGTAGGGCTTGTTCCTTTCTCAAACGCAAATGGTTTGTTTGTATTTTTTCAGGAATGACGATCGGAGCGGCGATGACGAGGATTGAAAGTTACCGTTGACTCATAGGATACCCTGCAGGGCCACTCGCTACCAAAATGAGCACATCCCTGCGAATTTTGGCACTGATCAGCTTAGTTGCGCAGAACGTGGCTTGGCCGCAAGATCCTGTTCCTAGGCTGCATGTCAAACATCGTGAGTAACTTTGCCTGCATAAGCGTGTAACAAAAATCGTGTTATTTTATATAAAAAGCGATTGTTCGTCTTATACCGGTGTTTAAGCGCTTTGAAAAAAAGTATGGAACAACGGCTATTTAGCCAGACACATTTTTACCGTATAACGTCGTTTAACGTGTAATGTATCGCTAAATTCGGTTCGTCGTTCGCCTTTGCGTGCGAAAATTTAATGAAACGAAGCCACACACTCACCACGCTATTTTATACCTGTATCGAATTATTAAATTGATCCCGCCCGACATTTTAGGATATATGTATGGATATGAAATTAAAATTAAATCAAAGAGCTATAGCCAAATGGATCTTCCATGCATTTTACGCAAACGCGCGTCGCGCATTCATTGTACGTCATTAACTGCGATGCTGGAAATAATCGCGCGTCGCAATTTACTCTCTGTAGAAACGATCGTCTGCAATCATTCGCTTTCTTTTTCTGCTTTTCTCTTCTTCTTCTTCCGTACCCTTTTCTTTGGCCGAGTTTCTTATCATTTGTCGATCGAGTAAATGCAGTTCAACTAAAAGATGTTCTTTCGGCTGGATCCGAAAACGCCGTTTCACGCCGCGGAAACGCAGCGAAATTAATTCCGTGGATTAACGGCCGCGTTCCGTTATCCCAAGAGATTCCCGTTGAATTCGTTCCACTTAATTACTATAACGCGCGACAGATTATCTGGAACAATAAGGCACGTTTCACGGTGAATTCGATGGAAAAGCTTGCTTCGACTCCGTCCTCCTCGTTCTCTTTTGTTCCTGGTTCGCGGCCGTCTTTCATTCGCCGAAATCTAATCTTTGTCGCGTAAGAACTACGGAAGAAACTAACAGCGGCATTACGATGACCGATGAATCGATGGCAATGAAATCGGCTCGTTCTCCTTTTCGTTGGTTCGCCTTCCTTCAGAAGTTAATTTATCGCTCTTTTTCGTCCACGTTCCAGACGTAGTCTCTCGACACGGTTGTTTGCACGCGCTAGCTTACCGAGAACAATAACGCACCGTACCGCGGCAATTCACCGATAAGAAAAAGTTACTTCTCTCGCATCTCACCCGATTCCGGCGCTTCTTTCACGCGGATCTTTTCACACGGGAAATTTCATTTCCTTCGCGCGAGATAAAGACATCGGTGACGGCGAGCACCAGCTCGCTAGAAATCACACGTTTACCGATCGAGTGCAACCGATCGGTAGGTGAACGCGTCGAAGGTTATCGCCATGTGAATCAAGAATCCTTTAGCTGGAAGAGCATCGTCGAAAGAGAACGAGGGTCAGAGGAAGGGCGAAGCAGAACGTCGGCAAAGGGACTAGGCGGGGTAAGAGGAAAGGAATTGTATACAGAACATGTAGAGATACGTCGCGCGTTGTCGCAGTCATCGTCATCGTCATCGTCGTCGTCGTCGTTGTCGTTGTCGGTTGTTGTTGTTGGCTATGTTCCGTCGCAGTCGATTCAAAGGCATTTCCGCGCGACATGAGCACGCTTTCGCCGCACCTGTGGATTTGGCGGTCTCGCACCACGCCACGCCACGCCGTTCCGTTCAGTTGTGCAAGTGCCATGACGGTATTAAACGCAACACGCCGATAACGCTTCATCCGGCTAGAGACCAGGATAAACGTCGAGCGGATGTCGATGGAAAAGGATAAGAAAGTATCGGGGAAGCGTGGGAAACAATCAAAATACATTAGACGCTGTCGGATGTTTGAACATGTTTGTCATTGCTGGCAAGTACAAAGCGGCGGTGAAAAGTTAATAGTTAAACGATATTTTCATCTGGCCTCTGTGTATTTATTTCACGGTAGTTTACGTTCTGTAGTTGGTAGGACTAGCTCGTTTCTATAGTTGTTGGAAGAGGTAGTATTATACAGTTGGTTGGAGCAGCTAGAAGATTACGTTACCGAGAAGTAACCAGCTGCGAGACAAATACCTCTCGTTTGTGTGCTTAATCCACACGTTCCAAACGAATAATCCAATTCGCTTAATCGCTGTATTTTCATGCTTTTAGACGATTGACTAGCGCTCTGGCTAAAACTCTAATTGCTTTGAACGGTTAATTTAAATAGAGGAAGGAGAAGCGATTGGAAAGATCTGCGTAGGATTGCTAGCAAGTGCAAAGCAAACTAACGATTGCCGAAACACACAACTAGAAAGCAATCTATCTTGAAATGATATCCTTTCTCGTAGAAACTGCAACAGACGTAACTAAACTTATTTTCTGAAATAAATTTATCCAGGTATTTTTACCGTGCACAGCGATATATAACAACGCAGAAACGTTGGAAATGCCGCAATAATTGGCATATCGGGTGATCCGATGAAAGCAGAGACGTTACGCGTGCGACACGAGCGATCGGTTAATAGAAGGAGACAAGGAAATTGAAAATGAAAATTCAAGTCGAAGACAATGAAGTGGAAAGAGGCAGAAACGTAAGGGGATGGAACAATAGTGGGGCAGGTGGGGAAGGGAGGGCAGGTGGTCGGCGAGTTTAACGACCCTGCGAAATCCGCGGGCGAATCTGCCTCGAAAGCTTCGAGTCGAAGCTTTTGACACGGATCAAATATTGGCGTGTGTCGTGTCGATCGACGCGGCCACCGCGTTGGTCCGCTTTGGTAAATCCTATTGAGTATTCAATTACGTCGGGAACGACCGGGATACATACGTAGTTGGCTGACTCTAGCTCGGTTCGGATGAAATTGGACGGCCGTGCCGCGTACAAATCTACGGCATGCGATCGTGTGCTTCGTGCTTTCGGATGCGTTGCTCCAATTGTGTATATGTATATTATGAAAATATACTCACGGATAATCGGACTATAGTTATCTAGGACAGATCGAATTTTAGCAGTTTCTTATCCCTTTGTTTAAGAGTTTGTTTTTGGATGGAGTGTAGAGTTTAGAGGAAACCGAGAATGGCTGGATGAAAGTCAAGTAGCACGGACTTTTCGTCGTAACGCCGATCCGATGTTTTTTCAAATGTTGGACAAGTTTCAAGTAAACAGCTTTTTTAAAGTACTTTTGGAAAGTTGTGGTTACGAGACTAACTTTTTACGATACCTGACTTTGTCGCTTTTAACAGTTGCCACGCACACCTTGCTTTCGTAGATTTCTCCAATATTTCAAGGCAAATAGTTGCATGTAGCAGCAATTTACATTGATCCTGAGCATTACATCCAACTAACAGTCGTAAATATTAGCTACGTTATACACAAGTTACGCAGAACTATCTAATTTTCTTTCGCTCTAGCGACAGTTCTGTAGATATTTCCATAATTCTATGAAAAAGCATCTCTTCGCAGACTGCGAGGAAAGAAATAGTGGAGCTACAAAACGCTGATTTTTTACTGAGTCAAGTTACACGATGCTAATTACCGACGATATCGCAACGAGAATTGCTTTACATCTGAAGCTAGTGTTGAGAATTGTGGATCTTAATCGCCGAAATAAAAGTAAAGGAACACTAAGATTACACTTAGAATTTATATTAAAATAGTTTTAGATTTATTTAATAAACGATTTATTTGCAGGATCTTCGTCGATATACATTTGCACGCGTCTCAGCACTCTCCTTGTCTCACCATCTTCTATACCACACTGTTAACGGAACGGTTACATTCATCTGTGTTTTGGGACGCTGTGCACACATATACTTCCATACACTTATATTTACATACGTGTATCATTACTACGCGGCCAATCTAGTCTAGCATACAAAATTATACATATCTCAATAGCTAGAAATAAGGTATCCGCGAAAAGAGGAGGCAAATTGGTCGCAGGAACGTGTACTGGCCGTGAAGGTGAAAACGTGGCATTCGAATTCTCGTTTCATCGGAAGACGGAAACAAGCGAAACGCGGTACAGTGGTGCAAGATTGGGCGAACCGAAGACGCTGCGAGTGAACAACCGTGAGGGAATAGAATATATTGTCACGCTTGGTACACGTACATACAGGTAGCGTTCATTGCAGCGGGAATCGGGTGCAATAATATGACGGTATGTAGGTTAGCCATTGCATCGCAACCAAGGAAGCCATACACTCGAGTGGCTTTTGCCAAGAGTAAGCTCGTTAGGACTCGGAAGAAGTTTGTTAAGCTGCGAGAACGCGCGTAGTCGTCAATGGTCGTCCGAATATGCGGCTGTTGCAGACTTATACAGTCATCTCTGTGTCTATATCGCTATAACCATTTCCGATCATGATCATGAAAGCATCTTAACTAGCTTTCATTGGCGCGCAAATTTACACAGCACCGGTACATTTTGTATCTGATCGAAACGATCGTTCGAACAGCACCGGTACATTTTGTACGCTTTTCGAGACTCTTTGGTGTAAGATTTTTGTTCGCGTAGAACGAAATTGTACTTAGTACTTAGCCAACTAAATAAGGAGATCTCTCCTCTGTGAAGAAGAAGAAGAAGGGAGATCTCGCTTTTTGACTTTAGTAACGCGTTTTCCTTTTTTTATTGTTACTATCAGTTATCGTTTACCTGGAATTCTTCCCAATTAATTACACCACTTTGTCTGCTTTCATAAAGTATAGTATGTAATAGAATACAGCAATTTAGTGGTGTTAAAATTAATTAAAAAGTTACAATTTCAATTATGACTAGATAAAGTTATAATCGAACAGTAGTACACTGTACAAAATATTAATAACATTATGAATTTTTAATTTCACGTTGAAGTCGTGTTATTTGTCTTTTGTCATCTTTAACACTAGAACTACCACACTCAAATTGACTGGTTCTACAATTTTATAAACGTGTCAATCCTCGTTTAGAGATCACGGTCCCAGATGGATCTATAATACCAAAAATACACTACATAACATAGAATTCCTTCTGCAAGAAAGTAGTAAATCAATAAATATAAAAATACTCTATTATTACGTATTTTTTATTCTATTATTACAATTTTTTTAAACATTGTATTTTTACGAGCATTTTGACTGGATTTGGTAGAAATAGCTTCGTGTTAACTATCGGTGGTTCTAGTGTTAATGTTTTTAATTTTACCTAGATGTTTTAATATATACTTTTAATTTTGATGTTTTGTATAAACAATATGTGACATCGTTAAATAAAATCATTACCGCAAAATATAATTAACTATTTAAATAATTTGTTGACTTCTTTGTTCTTTAAGTAGTGAATATTAGTCCTCGATGTTTGGAAAAATGCGCGGTGGAAACGTATAGCTCGTTGTGACACACGCCATTGGCTAAATGTTAACACAAGAATGTCTGCGAAAAGATACGCAACGCCGAAGAAAATTTCTGGCAGAGTTCCAAATAAAACGACATTACCAGTGTTTTATCGTTAATTGGAACTTGCGCATTTCCTAACGAGTGTCTTTTCGCTAAGAAATTAATCCAACCGATTGTCTTTAAACTTGCCCGGTTTCTGAATTTGTAAAGGGGTTGAAGTTTCTAGGAGTAGACCAAGTCTAGAGAAGCGTAGTTAGACATGGTAGTTTGCATTCACGAGGTATTGTATTTGTTCGATGTTGGAAATTTGTGACGGTGATACGGCCGTTAATCATTGATGCATTCATCAATGTAAATTCAAGCGAGATATTAATGCACGTTCGCGGCGCAGTCAAACTATCATGCAACTAACGGAACTGTCTTCGAACGTGATTCCAACAATAGTTAAATATTAACGCAATCAGCCATAATAATCGGCCGCTATCTTTGCTTGTGACAACGGTTTTACCTACCGCTCGAATCTCTACGACATTCCTACAGGTGTACGTTTGAAACGATGTTATGTTATTTAGACGAGTAAACGTTCAACGTGTAGATTGTATTCGCATTTCGATAAAATGACGCGTGATTCATATTAGAACATCTGTAAGCAAGTGAATAGTCGAAGAGAACTGGCGCGCGTGGAATGATTTTTTTTATCGTTTCGCAAAAAATGCTTCCGATATTTATTAACGATCTCGTGTAAACGTGCTCGATGCAAATGTCGGTCGAGAGTTTTACTCCGCGCGTGTATGTACATAAGTACACATACGTTGGCTGAACGAGTATGACGCATGGTACAGCTACAACAGGAACATTTATCCTCGTTATCCAGGGCCAGGCTCGCGCCAATATCGAGAATGGAAAGGTAAAACTACCCTGGTGTAACGTTGAATGGTCACACCTTTCCACTGGAACTCGTCCTATAAATGCATTATCGTTTTGCAAATCTTTTCGCCAGTCTCTCCCCGCGGATTTTCTTGCAATGCTACGGAACGTATTCCTTCTATTCCGTACAGTGTACGATATTTCCGTCTAAATGGCGCAAGAAGTCGTATTTTAAAATGTAAGTCAGCACGACGACGGTTTATACGAGCCGTACAGATGTTTATTCCGATGCAATTCAGCTGCATGCATACACAACGCGTGACAGAACAGGTAGCCCGCTTCTATTAACTGTTCTTGTGTGTAGCGAGCATAACGACCGCGTTGGGTACCTGGACTCGCTGTTTATTTATAGTTGAAATTCAGGTACAATGCCGTCGACATGCTCGAGATTTTAACAATTATTACCCGGCGTACAGGCCGAGTTAATTCATTCACGGACCTGCCGCGTCGCTCGCTCGCACGCGCGTCTCTGTGTGCGTGTGTCACGTTAAAAAAGAATAGAAGCGAATAGAAGCAGCCAGCAAAATTAAATTAAATTCTTCGAATCTTGCGTGCAATTCGGAATAATAGATTTAGATAACGCGGTGCCAGATTACCATTGAAATTATAATCAGAGTTTAATTAGTGGCGAATGGTTCGCGCTATGTAACGACGTATCGATCGCCGATCGTGTGATATTTAAATCCGAGCGGAATTCTTGGAAAAATGGCATTCATGGAATCGTGCATTGTACGTTCTCTCGACTAATCCGGAAATAGCATAGTGATCGATGGCAACCGGGCTAGCTTCGTATTTCTACTTACTAGTTAATCTTTCGTATCGCGGTTTAAGATCTCCATCGGAACAGGACCTGATCTGACAGAAGTTCGCAAGTTCTAGCAAGTTACACATGGCTCGTACATCTGCAAATCCACTTTCCTACCGATTCGTATACCGTGTTATCATAACTGGTGGGCTACGTGTTCCGTTTCACTAAGGAATATCGTCGATTTCGTTTGCCAATAGCTTTTCCACGTAATTACCACGTTAGTTGAACGTTTATCGATCGGAGAAGTCATCGATTTTAATTATTCCTTAACTATCGATGAATCTATAATTTCTAGAGATAAATTTTATGGCGGATACTGTTGGTCGCTAGGCTGCTATCCTTTCCATTTCACAGCCTATTTTCGAGTATCTATTTTTGCAAACAGGTGGCAAAGAATATCGAGAACGGAAGAAACGGTTTGCGAGTTTCAAACGATCGCAAGAGACTCGAAGGAAAAGTCTGGCGAAGCTGATTAGATCCGATTTAACTAGAAACGTTAGCCGAACAGAGTGGTAACGGGATAGCGATTATCATCGAAAGGGACCGACCGCATCGTGATTTCCATTTGCTTTTTGATCCGGTCAACTTTGACCATTAACAAAAGCGAGCGTGGAACTACGAAGATTCGTTTCGCTAGATTAAGTTATCTCTATGTAGTTAGAGAGTTGATTTAGTAGCTGGAATCGTTGAAGTGGTAGCTCCGTTTAATAGTATCTAAATAATAGCATTTTCTGCCTCAACTAAAGTCTTACGTAAAATGAAAGTGGCAACGAGATGGTAATTATCGAAACTGTGTACTAGCTTTTATCAAAAGCTTTTAGGGCTTTTATTAAAGCTTCCAGTGCAATCTTGCTAACGGTTTTAGTGCTCTCACCTACGGATAGTATCTTACGCGCATATTCTCCTATAGTTATAACAATTATCGATATTATTTCAACAGGAGTTTTTTTAAAACCTTTATTTGTTTGCCATAAAACGTGGAAAGGTTTTTATCGATGCGTGGATACTTTTAAATTGGAAATATAATATTCTGCGAGCAAAATGTCAGTAGAATTAACGATTAGTTTTATTATTTATAGGAAGATATGTCACGGAGATATTTATCGATTGGAATCGTTTTAACGCTACTAATTCAGTTTTAAAAGCTCTTTTTCTCTATCAACGATTTATGGGCAATTTTTTTCGTTACCGACAAAATTATTTCATTCTATTATATTTGCAAACTTTAAAATATCGGCTTTATGCCGAAATCACAAAGCGTCACTGCAACTTTTGTTCGCTTAAGAATAAATAAATGAAAAATTTGTTTAACAATATACATATTATCCTGATTATCCTGAGATATACCATGCCGATGGTTAAATTAATCGTAGACCGAATTGTCACGGAATTATTTTTACCGACAAAATCACAAAGCCGAAATTTCATGCCATACAACGATATGGAAAGGTAAATAATTGAATTTTTCGATGCCGAAAGGTTCGTACGCTACATACCTAAGCCCATCATCTCGAAATTTTAACGCACTCGTCCATCAGCCGTATCTTTAGGATCAAAGGTACGCCGAGTTTTGCTTAAGTCGTTGTTGCAACGAGCTTTCATTGTCAAATAAATAATAAATGACTACGTCGATCGCCAATTACACATAATGTAAACATAGTTGATTCTACAGAAATGAGAATTATTTGGCAATGATTTCGTTCGTATACTTTTTCGTTCAATTTACGAATCGTAATAAGCTGTAATTTTATGGACAGAGGACATGCTATCAAAGCGTCAACGATGTATACCTCGTAGAAAATCAGCTTTGTCAAAAAACTTGCAAACTCTGTACGAAACTATATCTAGCGAGGAAAAGCTGTCTATTCCATAAAAGATTCACATTCGGCAAGAGCTTACGCATTGACGGTCAACCGCCGCGGTGTTGAAGCGGAAACGATCGAGTTTTCCAAGTTGAACGAAGCAACGATTTCTATGGATAAAAGAAGGAAAGGAGGGAGGAAAGGGGAGAAAAGGAAAGTAAAGGAAAGAACGGTTTTCGAAGTGATTGATCGTCCCGCGAGAACGACGCCGCTTTCGTCCTGTGAGCCGCCCTGAGAGCCGTCCGAGCGATCGTCGCGTCGCGTCGCGCCGCGTCGTGCCAATCCATGACCCGCACACGTTTCAGGACGCCGTTTCGACGGATAGATTTATTAATGTCCGGGGATAGAATTCTCCGGTGGCAGGACTGACGGGAAATCAATAAGACGCTGCCGTGATAACGTTATATTAAGAATAAATAACGATTTACGAGCAGCTTAGCCGTGGAGTTGGCGATCGACCGATGGCAATAGAAAAAGGCAGACATTCACGTTCCACGATGATCGTCAAGCGTATTAAGCTATTTTTTCTTATTTTTCCTTTTTTTTCTTTTCGCATATATGGCATAGGCGCGAGATATGCGTGAAACCGAGGCTGGAATTTGCCGATAATCAGCAAGCAATAGGAAATCGATCGATCGGTAACGACAAAAGAGGCTATAACGAAAATAAATATGTATCGACGGAGGAAAATAAAGTTTGTAGTGTCAGGACAGTGTACTTGGAAGCGAAACGACGGGACCATGTTAACACTAGAACTACCACACCGGTCAAATTGACTTGTTTGATAATTTTATTTTACAATTTCCATTTCGTGTTATGTTTTTTCCGCAATAATGTAATGACTTTCGCAACGATAACTAAAAGAAGAATGTAACGAATTTTATTTTGTTTTTTATGTATTCAAACTGAAAATAATTTTGTATCAAGGCTACTTATACGAACACCAGTCAAACTGACTGGTACATATCAAAGTGTAAAAGGGTCCTGTAATCTGTTTATCCAATCCCAATTAACCAGTTTCCTCGCTTTGTACAACTTCCCATACAAATTTTTACTGCGTATCGTTCGATATGATGGTATCAGTTATCGGGAAAATTCCGGATCAATCGCTAGATGCTAATACTAATAATAGAAATACCACATCAGTCAAAACGACTGGTTCTACAATTTTATAAATGTGCCAACCCTCGATGGATTAATAACACTAAAAATGTACTACGTAACATGGAATTGCTTCTGTAAGAAAGTAATAAATCAATAAATATAAAAATATTCTATTATTACGTATTTTTTAAAGACCAATCATTTCCACTGATTTTGGTAGAAATAGTTTCGTGTTAACTATCGGTAGTTTTAGTGTTAACTAATCCCGAAATGTCGTATTTATAACGCAGGCAGTTCGATCGTTCCATTGCGGGAAATATTTCGACAAGAGAGAAGGGTAAGAAAAATGTTAAATTTCGTACTTGATATGTATTTACGTTACGTCGTAGAACGAACGGGAAGAAGACGTCTAGTGGAAAGTCGCTTTGAGAATCGTCAAGTTATATCAAAGAAATATATATATATATAAACGAATAATAGATATGGGATCGTTCCGAAAAGGTATCGAGTTGCAGATATTCGCGTTCCAGTTACGACGGGACGTTGGTGGTGGAAAAACGGGGCTAGAGACGAAAACAGGAAAGATCTAGCCTTGTATAATTCAAACATTCCTCTTGGTAACATATCGATTAAGCGCGAAATGGCAAAGCTGCACGGCAAAATAAATATCCGGTGAAAAAAGACCGCCCGAGGAGAAAACCTGGCCTTTTACGAACCTCTGTATGTACACTGGCAGGCGCGTATTTCGAAGATAGATAACTGGGAATATCGAGGTACAGGCAAGCACCCTCTCTGGTTGCTTGTGTGTAAGTAAGCCACGGTCCGAAACATGTAGTAGCAAGCAGTTACGATCGTCTATGCCAATGCACCGACACGAGACACGAGACACGAGACACGAGACACGAGACACGAGACACGAGACACGTTCATAGATATGCACGTGAAATAAGCGGGGATAAACGAGAGGAACGTCGTTCACGGGTGATAGTACGCGATCGCATAGGTGTGTATAGATAGCTGTGTGAATGGTTGGTTTGGGTGATGTCGATGTTGGTGTGCGAGTGGGTATCCAGCGCGTTGCTTTGTGGTAGCTCGTCAGCGACATGCTTCAAAAGTGCCATCGCCACTCGAAAATTTGCAAGCAAACATTTAATCGATGGCTTTTGATATGCTTACTTTAATACACTTCCATTATTCTCTGTGCAATCGTGTTCGACCAATCGATATTTATTATCTTTTCTGTTTGACGCGTTTAGTCGTTCGGTTGGATCGTCGATGGTTTTTAATCGAACAGCTTTTATCGGATATATAGTTTACGAAGCGTTTACGTCGCATCGAAGCGGTTCCCTGATTAAAGATCCTCGAATATATTTGATTTTCACATCTGCCGTGTGAATTGAATTTCCATGGAAACCTATGATAAGTAGATTTGTAAATAGTATCTTGTGCGTCTCCTCGGAGAATTCGTAGGAATACCAGGAAATTCGTAATGTAGCGTGAATGAAAGAATACCGGCAAAAGTAAACACGGAGCCCGTAAAAAGGAACGAGGTGGAGGTAGAGAAACGTCTTCACGTTAATCCTGCACATTTCCCAGCAACGTCTTTATCTTTATATCCCCCGCATTAACATCTACCAGCATGAAAGAGATCAAAGTGAATTTCCTGGTTATCCGTGGGCCAACAATCGCACGATCGTAGATCACAGGGAAAATTGCGGATGCCATATGGTTGCCGTCGCGCACAGCGCGATGCTAGTTACGACTAACGATATAATAGCCCAGAGACACGGGTTTTTCTAGACACACCGATGCACAAAATAAAAGAGATAAACGGTACAAACGTGCGATACGGATGACTATGTACAGGTATATGGAGAAGAAAGTTTAGATAACATTGGTGGGTATGCAATAAAGGCCAGAGGCTGATAACGAGCGACGAGGCGCGGTTGAATACAAATTTTCGTTCGGTACCGGCGTGTAACGTGGAGCAACGTTCGCGTGATAAGTTTGGAAAAAAGAAAATATCACGCGCGTCGTGTCGAATAAGTTTCGATCCGTGCACGATGCAGATTGGTCGGTGAAACAATTTTATTAAATTATTGTCGCGTCCAAGCGTGTTTGCGCGACATGCACGGAGAAAGGAAGCCTTTCGTTTGTCGAATAAACCGCGGCGGACATCGGCCGATAAATATTCGATTATCGGCACGAGGCATCGTACAGGAGAATCACAGTCGAGCGTTAGCAAATATTTGCAAACGAAAAGAAAAATATGGAATCGCGATCGGGCTTGAAATCGCCTGATAATACATAAGTATTTGCGATCGGTCCGTGGCTTGACGTCCAGTTAATTTAATGAAACTCTCGGTCGAGATATTTTTCATTGAACGCTCGACCGACGAGAGATTACGCGTCGATGCAATCCGCGCGATCTGTAAACCAAACGATGGGAAATTGAAAGCTGTACTTGTCTGCTGTACATTGGATTACGGATGTTTCGAGTAGGATGGCATTAAATATGATTCCGACCTTTCTCCATGTCGTCGCGTTACGTAACTCGTGACAAATCAGTTCCTATGATAATTTCCAATTTTCTTTTTTACCAACGAAATGCCGCGTGCCGAGTGTCACGTCGGAGACACAAGAAATCACGAAACCGATAGATCGCCGGTGATCTCTTCGCGTCGCGGTTCGAACGTTTCACGAATAAGGTGAAAAAATTGAACTTTGTATGCGGTAATAGAATTTATTATGCAAATCCAACAGAGTGACGGTTCAAAGTGTTGCAACAGAATGATTCAAAGTGTTGCAACAGAATGATTCAAAATGTTTTAACAGACTGACTCGAGCGCTTATTTTGCTGGGTTTTAATACTGACGTTTTAGTCCCTCGGAAGGGTTGTCGTCTGGTATATCTCAGAGGCGCCTATTCCGTTACTATTTGGTTATTGTTTCGATGGCTGTGGTATGCAGAATGTCTAGCCTATCCTATTACTGTTTCGGAGCGGATGGTTTTCTTGAACGTGTGACACGAGCAAAGGACTACTGGTATACAGAGACGGTGAAGATGATCAAATTGGAAAATGTCAGCGAGCGATTCTGCGAGTTAGACGATGGAAATTGGGTGATTTTTCAATCCGCCGCGTTGACTGCTTTTCCGTCAAAACCGTGTGCCCTTTTTCTCCCCAATTTCTCAACGAGCATCGCCCACTTTATTAGAAGAAGGTAGACGTTCCTCAGAGACAGCGTGATCGACAAACATAATCGCGAACTTTAACGTTGTAAATATCGAGCAAACTTTCTTCGTTCTTTGCGATCGAATCAAGAACGGACAGTGAAAAAGTTGCTCGACTAGATGCTGGCTGCCGTTTAAGTCACTGGAATATCGTGTTGTTAAATGCGGAAATAGGCATTAAGCTACGCAGCCAGTCAAATTAGTCGCATTAGACACGGAGGTTAATGAAGTTAAAAGCACGACCAAATTCTTCGTGAAAATTTATGTTATTCGTGTAGCATTTTTACAAGTAAAATAAATTCGTATAGGTTTCTACGTTTGACAATTACGTTGTTGAAAATTAGAGTTGTATCGTGCGTTACTTTTCTCTTTTTATTTTTCTCACGAGGCTTTTATCTTGTAGCTGTATCAAAATACAGCTACGCGATATTACGAAGATGAAAGTTTTAAGTAGTTCATTTTTCTTTAGAAAATGGTATCGAATGGTAGCTTTTGATAAATCCGTTTTAAGAGTAGATGTAACAGTTGATAGCGGAACTCGTTAATTTTCATCCGACCGAGGCAATTTTGAAAGAGTTACGTAGGTGTACGACAAGCACGGCGAATTTACAAAGTGAATTAATTATATTCAAACACACGGTAAGATTAAAACGTAAAGAGTATTCTAGAGTACACTTGGTGAATTGGAGAAAATTTCACTCGACATAGAAAATCCAAAACGCAGAGGTGCCAACTCCGGCGAGGAGTTAAAATAACACCGTGAAACAGTGCGTTCTTCTACGGCCGCGATCTTATCATTTCATCGAGTTGTCAGCTGGAAACTTCATATACAGGACAAAGATTAGAATATCTTTGAACGTTACGTTGTACGTGTACGATCTCTCCGAAGAAACGTATCGTTACCATCTCCAAACGCATCCGCGTTTAATTTTCTGCGTTACTTTTATTAACATAATTAAATTACAAACGTCCGCACGTTTCCGGCGAGAAACAGCGCGTACTCCGATATAATCAACGGTAGCTAGCTTTACAAGAGGAAAACGAACAGATGAGACAGAGTATCCAAAGACCATTTCGAAAGGGAAAATTTTAGCTGGACGTTAAAAATTGCGCAACGAAATGCCGCTAACGAAAAGGCGTTGAAATTATACAGCCGACCCAAGAGGGAAATCGAATACGAGATGCAAATCAGAAATTCTGCGTTGTATTTTACCGGAATGAGAACCGCGCCGGTTTAAATCGTTGAGAGTATACAGTGTAGAATGTACTTTTCCTGATTTCGCGACCAGTGCTCTCCAACGTCACGACGCTACTCTTCTCCAGTTCGTGGACGACAACGAGCATAATCGGCCACCGCGACGAACTGGTGTTGACGTCTTCGTAGTTTCCCTACAATGAAAACTTGTCCCTTTTGCGAGGCAATTTACCCTCGCGTTCAGAGGTGTATCTCCATTAGCGAAGAAAGCAGCGTATGTACGCTTGGCTGGCGGAAATAAGAGAATTTACAATTCACGCGTGGAATTTCAGAAGCTTCGTTACACGCTTAGGTTATATTCTTTTCTCTTTTTCATTTACGAGTCGCGTATACGTGTGTCGAGGATCCTCCTCTAGTCGCTTTCTTTTCTTCCTGTTTCTTTCTCTCGTTTTGTTTTGCCGCAGAGTGAGCGAAGAAAAGAGAGGAATAATCGGTACATGTAAGAGGTAGATTTGTTTTTATCTCTCTTTATATCTTTATATCTTTGTTTCAGTTTACTTGATAAAACATATTCCGAGCTCTTACCTTTCGTTCCCATGAAAATTTCATAAACAATTTCTGAAAAATTTCTACACAATGTTCATATTTCTGATGGCATAAGGTACCCATATGTTTCTCGAGATCAATAGCCTGGTTTGTCGCGGCATTCATATTTATTTGGGACAACTTTTATAGAACTTTCGTAACTACCTTTCTTCTTATCTATACAGTTTGTTTTAAGATGGATCATCGATCGATGATTTTGTTGAAAATGATAACGTGAGTTCGCGTTCGCCATTCATATGCAGATGCGCTAGTTACAATAAATGGTAACTAGAAGATAGTTCCAGATACAATCGATAGATTTAATCGATAGGTTTAAATTGTTCTTTTGTTTTTATCCCTAGTCCATGTAATTAGGTGCAATAAAAGTTTTTCGCCTCAGAATGGTATGCTAGATTTATCCAAAGAATAAAATCGCGTGAAATGTTAAGGTGATTACTTTTTCGGAAACTGGAAATTATAGGTGAGACGAACACGTGTCATTAACACTTTGATTGCCACGCCGAAATCACATGTTTCGCTCAAGACGCCACGGGAGTATTTTTATTATTCAAAGCATATAATGGTAAAATAATAATAAATTGATGATGTAAGACGACATTCTTCCCCAATGGACCGTTTATCTCATTGGTGGTCACGGGTGACCACCGTGGTGCCTTGGTAACAGTTGATAGCGACATATTGTAACAAGGCTTTGTTTATTTCAACAAACCATTCGCATTCGTTATTTCGTCGTAAGCAAAACGTGCAGAATATATTGTTGAAGCGTGTAGAAGATATTAGTAAACAGTCTTTGCTCATTCTCTATATAATAGTAAGGTATGTTCACACTTCTAACTTTACTTATATGATTATAAAGCGGCATTGACGATTATTTTCTAAGGCGTGTTTATAATAATATTCGTAGATTACCCCTCAAAGTTATGGATGCAAACACAGTGCACCGTTAGATGCAATTTTTACAATTGTAAGAGCGTTTGTTGTTGCTCCGGTTTCAATGACCACCGTGGCGTCACAGGAGAAACCATAGCCGGTCAAAACAAATTATGTCGTATCACATTTGTCGATCTGAATTTTTCAGAAAGTGAATTCGATGCTGGGTTTTTCAAATGGAAGTCGTATTGGGATAGATGCAACAACGATGTCATACGTTACGGTAGTTCATTGGGAAACGTGCGAATAAAACATAATATTTGTGCATTTTGGCCATCTCTTTCTGAGAAAAGTCATGTGCAACTTGTACACATATCTGCGTATTCTCCCGCTTCTCAAATACGGTAACACGTTTTATTTGTATATTTTTCAACAAACTCCGTACAGCGTGCGACGTAGTCGATATTGTTATCGTTATACAGGTCTATAGTACTCTAAAAAAGCACGTGGGTTCTGTAAAGGATAAGTTTAGCAAAAAAAAAAAAAAAAAAATAAGAAACGAAATTCCATAAACTAGTTAAAAATTTCACAAATCGTTTGGAAGATCAAAAATAATATTAGGCGTATCGGAGTCACGTTGATAAGGTTACGTACGATGCGTTCACACACACACACATATATTTGTTTGTTTCTACATGGACAGAGAAAAATCGAGTCGAGGTTGAAATACCAACTCTTTACAAGAAAAAATTGTTTCAATCATAGATTGGGTATTAAATCGGGGAAATCCGTAGGACGAGTGAAAGCCGTGGAAAAGTTCTCGAAGACGGTCAGAGAAAGAAGCTTAGCCGTCTTTTCGATTAATTTATCGTTGGGATTTTATCGGAGAAGATCGTTGTTGCTCTCGTGTCTAAGCTCGCTGCATTCGGGTTACGCTGTTGCACGTGTATAGGCGCACATCTACTTCCCGTTTTTCATTTGCTTCCGACGTGGCATGGTAATTATAAGTAGAGCCGGGTAACGTACTGCAGCTCGTGAGAGCGACGCCTTAAAGCGCGCGAGAAGAAGAAGAAGAAAAGGAAGAAGAGGAAGGAGATGGAGAAGATGCAAGGAAAGAAGAGAAGAAGAAGCAGCCACTCGGTTCTTTAAGCGGCACCCTCGCTCGTATACGTATAAGCGTTGTTTGAAAAGAGGCGCGAGTAGCATGGCTCTCCACTCTCTACTGCAATTGTAGATACATACGTAGCTTTTCAGTTCAATCTCGAGTGCACTTCTTTCCTGTTGTACGCCACGCACGACGATCGAAATTGTTATTAAGTGGCTTTTCTCGCGACACGCTTTTCCTTCCACTACTCCCTTTACAAAACTATCGTTTTTCTATTTTTTCTGCCTCTTTCACTTCTCCTTTTCTTCGTTTATTAATTTGCCAGTTCGTTTATCCGTTTACTCTTCTCTACGCGCTTTTTCCATTTTCCATCTTATGTACCTGTGTATTTTACAAGCGATTCTTTGATAGAGAGGCTTCTTTTAACGCAACGTTTTTCGTTCAACGAACGCCGAAGTTTCATCGAATCGGTAGAAATCTCGCAATCTATCGCGATTGAATTCTTTGTACGATGAGCTACGAATGTATTTGCTCTCTTATAAAGCGCACTTTATTTTGGGGCGGATCACGCGATGGCGCTTTAATTGAACGAAACGCGAGAATTCACGCACTTGTATCCTGGTTGTTGATTATTACGATACGGACACAGATGTTAGTAAATCAGGTACACTTGAAAAATAAAGTTGTTAGCAAGCTATTTCGACTACATTAGCAACTTCTCAAAATTACGGTTTCTTGCAATAGAAATTTCGATAACAAGATTGCAACAAGTGCGACGAAACGAAGGTTTTTGTTTGGCGCATATTCACCGCGTCTACCGATCAGACACGTTCGTCGTGGACGACTCTCTCTCGGTTCTCTGTTGCTCTCGTTTTTAGGCGAAAAGAAAGTGGTGCGACATGCAGCATCTTTCTACCGACTTTTTATCACGGGTGAACGTTTCATTTTTTCTTGGTTTTATACGTTATTTCGTGATACAGTCGATGCGAGCAGAGGCTGTATACACGGCGTGTTGCATATAGAGTGGTAAAAAGTTTAAGAGGGGCATTTCTAGCAGATTTTTCCAGTCGTTCTGTGTAAAACGTTGCAAAGGAAATACTCGCAACATCTGTAAAGTTTACCGTTTTAGACGCGAAGCGTGTAAGCGTTACTTTAAGGTAAACAGCGAGCCGCTATTCAGTGCGTTTCAGTACGTTCGTATACCTTCTTAACTGTTTTAGAAGGCTTCTTAGCATGCGCTGCTTGAACCGAAACGAAACCGTCGCGTCGACGTGCTTGTGTATTTTTCTATCGCCACTCGTTTCGCTATGAAACACTTTTTTGTATCCAGTGGCGCGTTTTCGCAAATACTCTCGGTCCGAACTCTCTACCCTGTGGAAAACATACACGTGCGCGTATGTTCTATCTATTAGATTGTCCAAAAAGTGTCTTTCTTTTACAGACACGTGTTTTACAACAACGCATCTTTATACAATCTGTCGAACGTTGTGATCTTTATTTTGATAGAAAAAAAATGGATCACATGTAATTCGATAAAATAATATAAAAGGGAAAATGTCGTGCATCGATTATTTCCTTATAAAACGAAAGAAACTTTTCGGACGGTCTAATACAACGCTGTAGTAAGCGTTAAACACCAGGAAATTCTTTTCCCACGAAAGGACGCTGTTTTCACGGTTCTCGTCTCGACTAGAGCCATTTCTTTCTCGTCGTTGTTTCCATTCGAGAATCTCGAGGCTGATTACATTTCAAAAGAAATAGAAATATCTACATGCTTTTTTCAAAATTCCGGCCATATCGAGCCGTGAGAATCGCCATTCTCCGTCTCGAATAATATCTGCCGACTTCCTATCCGCGGACTTTCCACTTTCGACTTCCGACTGCTATTTCGCTCACGCTAAAGCTTCCGGTTATTTAATATTATTACGGACAGTCAGTGGTTCGCGTACCACATATTTTACCTTTCTCCGTGGACCCTCGATTTACGCGGACGGTTAAGCTCCGCGTGTATACAGCGTGACGATCAAATACTCGCAATAGGTGGACTAAACTCTAATATCTCGCCGAAGAATGAGAAAGAATCATATCGTATGTGTTCGTCAAGGTCCGACGAAACTCTTTCTTCTCGAGATATAAACGCTCCTTACGACCTTCGAGGTTCTACGAGACTAGTTACACTTTTTGCGAGATATTACCGTTATTATTAGGTTGTCCGAAAAGTTTCTTTCGTTTTATGAGGAAATAATAGACGCACAACGTTTTTTGTTTTATATTATTTTGTCGAATTACGTACGGTCCATTTTGTTCTGTTGAGATAAACACCGCGACATTTCACAGACTTGGCTTCACGTTTGTATGAAGCTGCACTGTTGTAAAAAGCACGTTTGCTAAAGAAAGACACTTTTCGGACAACTTAATATTATTATTATTATTATTATTATTATTATTGTTGTTGTTGTTGTTAACCCTTTGCACTCCGAACTTTATTTCAATTTCGTTAGCAATAACTCCCAACGCTTTTAAGTGTTTTATTTGAAATTTAATTGAACTAAAAAATAAGACAATTTAAATAAATAAAGGAAGGAAGAAACAGATTCACTTAAATACTAGTTTTATTCACACTATCGTTGTATTTTGTAATTTTTAAGTGTATGATATATCTTGAAACAATTTCCAGGATACAATCCTGGTTTTCTTTTCACAAAAAAAAGATGGGATTGAAAGAATGTCGAGTGGGACTCGACAAAGGGGCTCCTGAGATAAAAACTGATGTCGAGTCACACTCGACATAGGAGTGCTAAGGCTTAATACTTTATGCGGTATTCTATAAAAATGTTAACTACTGTTAAATATATGGTAAAAAAAAGCAATGGACGCTATAAACGAAACGTTATGAGAGTGTTTTTATATTACATGCTTGGATAATACGAAACCGTTATCGATGTATTCGATGTAATATTGGTCGCTTTGAATCTTTCGCAATCGCTTGAAAAACACCTGGGAATTCAGGTTGTATGGTTGTCAGAGCAGCCGGTCCCCAGAGTGTTAACGGGATAAACTTTGAGATTATAAAGATGCGATGCAAGGGAAAAGACATTACACACGAAAATACATAGAAAAAGAAAAGAAAGAGAGAAAGATATACACGGAGGTCTGAAAGTCACGAGGAATGAAAACTAAAATTCGTTTTAACACTTTGACTGCCACGTTGAAATCACATGTTTCGCTCAGGATGACCAGGGAGTATTTTTATTATTCAAAGCATATAATGGCAAAATAATAATACATTGATGATGTAAGACGACATTCTTCCCCAATGGACCGTTTATCTTATTGGTGGTCACAGGTGACCATCGTGGTGCCTTGGTAACAGTTGATAGCGACGTATTCTAACGAGGCTTCGTTTATTTCAACAAACCATTCGCATTTGTTATTTCATCGTAAGCAAAACGTGTAGAATATTTTGTTGAAACGTGTAGAAGATATTAGGCTGAAATGGTAGAGTTCCGCAAAGAAAATTATGCTTGTAATAAACCAATGGTAGTGGTACATTACAACAGAGGAAAATGTGCTGTAGATTTATCAGATCAAGTGATAGCATATTCTACACCACATAGAAGAACCCTCAAGTGGTATATAAAATTAGCTTTAGAGTTATTGTTAAATACATCAATTTCAAACGCGATGATACTCTATAAACAAGCAACAAAAACAAAAATCAAGGTATCTGATTTTAGAATGGCACTCGCAATGCACCTTACACAGTGCTATTCACCAGAGCCGTTAAATATACTTATTCGACAAAGATTGCGACGCGAAATGCAGAAGAAAGAAGGGCAAGCGTACCTGGCACGAAAATGTTGCAGAGAATGTTATAAAAAAAATGTTAAACAGTTAGGATCAAAAATTGCTGAGAATCGGACCAAAAAGGTGACCACCTATTGTCCAGATTGTATCGATGAGCCACATTTATGTTTAAAGTGTTTTAACACAGTGCACCGTTAGATGCAAGATTTGTTCCCATTTTTTTCTTATTGATGTTCTAATAAAAATGTTTAATTGTTCAATGGGGCACTTTTTGTTTCAAAGTATCTTCTATTTATCGGTTATATTCAAAATGCTCTAACTCTCAGTTTTCATTCAATTTTTGTAATTGTAAGAAGTTCAAGCGCTCCGATCACCAACGACCAACGTGTCAGTCGTAGTATACAGAGCGATATAACCATAAGGTGGTGCTGTATTGTACGTAGAAGAGAGTCGTTTCTCAGCGATGTACGAATACGTGAAGAGAGAACAATGGAAAGATCGCGCTCTGAATGTCGTTGATATACGAATTACCATACGAAGGCCGGATAATGCTTCCATATTTCAAAATAAATCTAATCAGCTGACGATAGAGTACTCTGAGAGTGTTGGTATTCGCAAAGAATTTAGAGACCTTGCGAATAAGTCCCAAAATGTTAAGACTACGAAACATATTACCGCAACGAACAGTAAGTGATAAGTTGGACTCGAAAGTGATACGTAAATTTCTGCTTATCGTGGACAACGATATTCTATTTATAAATAGTACAACTATTATGGATTAAACTATCTTCCTCGCGCTTATGTTTAAGCACACGGCATTGGTCGAGTCGAGTGACAATTTATTTGTCACATATCAATCGCGAAGTCTATTAAAATCATCCTGAATTAATCGGGCACTGTGATAAAACTTTAGCAGGATAGTTTGAAATATATCGTTGACAAATAATAAAAAGAGTGGCGGATACAAATCCGAGCCTCGAGGAACACAAGAAGTAGCCTTAATTTCTTTCAAACGAGGACTCGCAAAGCTAACAATTTGTATCCTGTTAGATAAATAACTATTCAGCTACGAGAGTAAACTACCATTAACTTCCAGAGATTTCAGTTCGCCAACTAAAGTTATTAAACTAACCGGCTAACCGATAAACGTTATTTGTTTTCGGCAAAAGCCAGTTGCAATTTTAAAGGAGGGGCATCCTTCGTTTCAGAAAGGCAGATTATTAGCGCAACAAATAGCGGAACACGAAAGAAAAGTTGGATTAGTTAATTTCGCGCCACCCTGTATGCATATACGCGTATAGAAATAGATAGATGCGTGGAGTAGTAGATATCGGAGAATTTGCTGGCGGCTCGCTCGCTCGCTCGCTGGCCATTCTCTTCCTGCGGTCCTTCCTGTTCGGTCGGCCAGTCAGCGGGAAACTTTACGAGTGAAGCAGAAAGGCATTTCGCCTGGCGCGTCACTTTCCTCCGCATCGACTTTACGATCCTTCGTATTTATACGATCGTCGCTTTATACGCGTGCAAACTTCTTACTTATACGCGGACACCGCGACTACGCGAGAACAGGCTGCGCGGAAAACGCGGCTACCTACGACCGACAGCTCGAACGAAATGGAATAATAAGAGGCGCGCGTGAAGTAAGAGAGATCTCGCGGATGGGCATAGTTTACGACGCGGAATAACTTGTCCCTTTGGAACGTTAAACTCGCGCGTACGCTAGTTTATACGCGCGTTGCAATGTCACATATGCGCGTGTAGTTCGTGAACAACGTCCGTTACTGTTATTTTCCAGCCACGACAACCAGACGAACGCGTTAAAAGGACGCCACCAGGATAAACGAACGCCACGACTCTCTAGATCAGAAAGGTTAATAGACATGCACGTGCAGCGAGGAATAGGTAAAGGTCGACTGGTATTCGAGGTGGAGGTTCCAGTGCATCGTCGCGCCATTGATGCGCACGAGGGATATATCGTTGGTTGGAGAATAGGTTAGGCTTAATAACAGTGAGGTTGAGCTGTTGCTGTTGCTTCTCGGCGCAGCAAGGAGGCGTAACTGAAGACGCGATCGCAACAATGATTTCTCGCGCAAGTACTAGTGGAAAGTGCGCAATAGAATTTTTTGTTATCAGACACGAGTTCGCTGTTGGAAGAAGAACTCGCTGCGAGAGTTTCTCAAGAGTACCAGATAAATCTTGCGTTTAGTTTCGTCTTGTTAATTTCCTCCGGACTTGTCATATAAATGGACGTTTATAATTGAGCGAAACAAAGTTCACAAGCTTTCGCTACTTCGCTTCTTTTTATATCGTATCACGAGCAAACAGTTTAAATTCTCTACCGAACAAGCACCAAATTTCTAATCACGCGGAAATCTTATCTCCCTGGATTCGTTCCATTTACCTTTCGTATCTACTTTATTCGAGAAACGAGGCTTATTGCGTGGGCACAGCCACGGGTAGAGGAGCAGATGCTTAATGTATCGAAATAATCAGGCGAAGCGTACGAGGTACGGTGGAGGAGACGAGAATGAGGATAGGAAAGGCGCGAGAAAATTGAAACGTGGGTCAAAAAGGGACAAAAGGCATCGATCGACAAAGCGTCTGCAACATTTTCAACTTTAATTTTACCCTCGATTCGTTTTGCCGCCTATCGAACGCTATTCCTTCGAATACCGCCCGATAGAGACGGCTTAAAACGATTCCGAACTGGATCTCCTTTTTACATTTCATCGGTTCTACGCGTTCCATGTTTCGCTTTATCGCGAAGAATCGCATTTCGAGCTTCGAAGGGAACAAGATCGTGTACGATGCTCTCAGAAAATCGTTCCACGATCGCCTTGCGCATTTTTTCGAATGATCGAACAGAGAAACAGACAGACAGATGGACAGACAGACAGAGGTGGAGGAAATTAAGCGAGACGTGACTTGGACCGAGAAGGCGAGTCTCGTTGAATTTTCTGCGTGCCAGAGGAGCGGTGTTTAACGATTCTAATCAGGATAAGGGGAAGCAACAACAATGCCTTCGAACGACGCATAATAGCGATGTATTACGTCAACGCGACTAATTACGAAACGCGAACAGCGGAAAAGCAGATCGGTTAGAGGGGACGAACGCGAAACATCGATTGCCATAAATCGTCGGGAGCACGGTGCGAAGTTACGTTGGCGTACTTTGTTGGGTTGTATAGCGTAGCAGCGGGAATCGAGAGTACGGTGCGATTAAAAGAAGAGAAAAAAGATAGGAAAGGGAGAAGGATGGAAAGAGAAAGAGGGCAGAGATCGGAGAGTAGAGTTTGTTAGTTGGAAAAAGCAGAGACTCGATGATCGCATTCGAGGGAACAAAGCGTGTCGCGAGGTTGCATTCAAATGCAAACGGAGAAAAGTTAATAGGATTTGGCGACTTTACGTCGGTGAAAGTTTGGCGAACGACGGTCGTTCCAGCAATGAAATGCGCCAACTAGAAACAATTTTTGATAAATTATACGTCGTCCGACGAGTAAAAGAAAACGAGGATGGAGGAAGGGAAACAAGCGCGGATAGAGAAAAAGGGAGACAGGGTGCGTTGTTGGCGGAAGCTGTAAGGCGGAAGCGAGACGATTCTGTTCTCGACTCGGTCGTTTTTCCGTACCTTCGTCGCTGCTTTTTCTTCCGCATTTTCACCAACGCTACGAATCCACGCGTCTCCGGTATGTGCGTACCTACCGAATGCGATTTAATATTAGCGCTGCTGTCTACGTACACTTACGTTTACTTACACGTACACGCACACGTAATCGTAAGCGTACACGTAAGCGGAGGACCCCGCTTTGCATACCGCCAACTCGTCCGCATTCATTTACACTAATGCACCGCGATTTGCGTTGCATTTGTCGCGGTGCGCAACGTAACGCGGTACGACGAATGTGCGGTCTGCCTTTTATCTTCTGTACGCTCGTAGTCGCGTGCTTTTACCATGGTGTTTGTCGGTTACCGCGTGCACGTATACGAATGCGAACGCGCGAAACGATGTCCGCGAACCGAGCAAGCCAGAAACGAGCCGGAAATTGCCATAGTAACGGAAGAATCCGTCGAATCGAGGACGCTTGTTTTCCCGTCTACAACGTTCGACCGATCCGTGGTTGGCCATGTCGAATGCTCAATCCGATCCATCCGGTCCAGCCACGGAGTCAAAGGGACGCACAATTGACCGTTTGAAAATGTCCTCGTAGTTGTGTCGTTCTGTCTAAAAGCGCGGAGATTTTGTTGGCGCTGACGACGCTTTGTTCGCGTAATTATTTTTCCAGGCAAGTATCGTGAGGGTTTTACTTGTCACGATTCGACGATACCCGCTTAATTGGATCTATACGGAGGGGTACGTCATTTCAAAAAAGAAAACGGATTTGTCGCGAAAAAAATAAACGAAAAACCAAGTACAACGTTTCTTCGCTCCAGGCTTTGCTTCCTTTTTTTCTCTCTTTTGTTTTTATTTTCGAGCGGAAAGTGGTTTCAAAAACCCATTGCACCCGTGTTTTGTTAATTGCCATCGCTGCTGGTCGGCAGAACACTCTGCGAACTATTTCCGCTTAAACTGTAGCCTTAGGTGTTGTCATAAACCTAGAAATCTATTAATAGCGGCGATGCGATCGAATATCGTTCGCAACTTTCCGCCAGCTACGCTTTCTATATCATTTTAACGAAACATTTTCGAAGCATTGGAGAATGTTGAGACGTAGAGTGTTTGATTAATCTCATTTCGGTCGACTGTCGAGTTACAAAGGTAGCGTCGAACCTGAAGCGAGAAGTCGACGTTTCGGGGATAATCGGGACATCCGTCGGTGCAAGTTCTTGGTCGCTTCGTGCAAGTAACTACGAAGGATCGAACTCGAAGAAACTAATTTCTTTCGGTGCCGAGGTCCGATATTTGCAACTGCACCGAACTCGATGAAAGGACCGTGGAACGGTAACGCGTTTTCCTAAAAGTCGATAGTCGGTTGCCAAGCAAGTAAAATGATTTCAAGCAAGTCGATGCATTAAACTTCAAAGTCAACGATAATCACTTACGTTTCTAGAAATATACGTTTATTTTCAATGTATAAAAATCAAGAGCCAAACGATTAATTAATTTCAAGTTTAATTCTGCCTTTATCATCGCGTTTCTTAAGAATATTACATATACATAGGTGCATGCTATAAATAGCGTGAACTGGATAGGAACGAACCCTCTGTTCATATCGGAAAACTAATTATCTTCGCTTTATTTAACGATAGCGCTGCAAACTTTTATTTAATTGTACTAATCGATCCGAATATAATGTTTTTGGACGCTAGTAGCTTTAAGGGGGCGGGGGTAAGGTTAATTCGTACAAAAATAAGGCATGCTTTTGTGAATTATTTGTGACGACACAGTTGAAATCTCTTTATTAAAACCAATAGTACATTAAAGTATGATATTCGAAGAATATTGTATAAAATTTTCACGGAG
Organism: Bombus flavifrons; assembly: GCF_040668555.2. Taxonomy (NCBI): domain Eukaryota; kingdom Metazoa; phylum Arthropoda; class Insecta; order Hymenoptera; family Apidae; genus Bombus; species Bombus flavifrons. The sequence goes on from NC_138447.1 coordinate 5,090,526, forward strand.
AAATATTAAAAAATAGGGCAATGGCAGCAATTATTGGGACGTATCTCGGAAAAAAGTAGAATTGCTCATAACTTGGTGCTGGATCATCTGAAATCAAAAAATCAAAGTTCATTCGTTAGGTAACAGTTTTCTCCAGGTAACGCTGCGAGAGTTTTTCGAAATTTCAATTTTTCACTTTTTTGGAACACTTTGAAGGGATAAATTAGCCGATTTAGCCGATTTAAATTAGCCAATTAGCCGATCAAAGTGTTCCAAAAAAGAGAAAAATTGAAATTTCGAAAAACCCTCCCAGCGTTACCTGGAGAAAACTGTTACCTAACGAATGAACTTTGATTTTTTGATTTCAGATGATCCAGCACCAAGTTATCAGGGGCACCGCAATTCTACCTTTTTTCCGAGACGCGTCCGAATAATTGCTGCCATTGCCGTATTTTTTAATATTTCTCCGTGAAAATTTTATACAATATTCTTCGAATGTCATACTTTAATGTACTATTGGTTTTAATAAAGAGATTTTAACTGTGTCGTCACAAATAATTTACAAAAGCATGCCTTATTTTGTACGAATTAACCTCCTCCCCCCCCCCCCTTAAGGATCAAAGGTCAACACGGTTGTGTTAATGTTAAATTTCATAAATAATGCAACCCATTTCCTAGAAATAGTTGGTAACTGAATGTTTGATCGCGCGTACAAAATTACTCGCTCGTCGTTAGTCGCTCGTTGCAAATGGAAAATATATTTGATAAGACGTACAGTGTTCGTTCGTAAGTATATATAAATAGTAAGTGGCGGCAATTTACGGTGCGGTTAGGCGTGTGAAAGAAGGGTTGAAAAATCATGGAATCGCTCGGTCATGGAATAAGAGCAGGGCCTGGGTCCGATTAACCACCTCCTGCTGTATTAATTAACCGTGAGCGCGGGAGTTTCCTCGCTCGCGTCTAATTTGCTCCTGGCCGTTTCCTCCCATTGTGAATATTACACGCGTGTGCGCGCGAGCTGGCTTGTAGAGACGCGTCGGGGTCGCGAAAAGAGGTGCAACGCTCTCGCGCGACGATTCGCGCGCGTTTCTCTCTTCCGGTGGTTGGCGCGCGCGAGCTCCACTCGCTCAGTCGGCCAGCGGTCGCCTAATAGTTGTAAATCATCTAGTCAACGCAGCTGGTTGTATTGGCCGCCGCAACTTGGACGTGATTATACATCCAAGGGTCGACTAAACGCCGCGCTACCGAACGTGCTGCCCATGACGATGGTAAACTGGGAAAGCCTCGTTACCGAGTTAGTAATCGCTCCTCTACCCGCGTCCGGTTGCTTCGAGTTCGTTCGCCGATTCTCGCTGTGATAGACGTTGAAGGAACTGCGAAATTGCTGGCTTTCTCCGCGTGTTGCTCGCTTTTTCCCGTGATTTTCTTTTGCACCGAAGAAAGTCACATTCTACGAAGAAAGGAGTTTCAGGGAAGTGCTATGAAAGATTCGACAGGTGGAAACGTAGAGACGTTGCTTTTCGCTGCGACCACGATTTCTCTTTGTTTGCTAATTTATTTATTTTCATCTGTTTTTCTGCAGAAGCTTTGAAAGAAGCTTTCAAGATGCCGTTAAAAATTGCCGCGAATTATCATTCGCGTGCAGGTAAATGGCAATTGTTTCAGATCGAGCGCAATTAAATGGTAATTACCGGTAGTTATTTGTTATCGTACTCGAAAACGTAGCACGGCAATTGTTGCAAATTGATAGATGGCTACAGATGCGCGGCGGACGACTATTTCATTCTGCTAGTTTTCTATCGCATGTACGCGATCGGTGCGGCGGTTATCGATTGTAAAAGCCATTAGATATCACTTACGCGGAAGCAAGTTGGTTATGCTTGGTAGATGCGTTGAATACGATATACATGTTCGTAGCGTTGCAACGATTTTACGACAGAGAATTTGCTAAACGGTGGAATAATCCCGTGACACTGGTGATTAGTCGTCGACGTCGGACTCGAAGTTGCACGCGGTCGATTTTTCCTTTCGAAAAACTGCTGCATCGTGTTAATTCGCTCGGTTATTCAGCCACTTGGTTTCCCGTTCACGGTCGATCTGCCCGTTTAATTATCTGACCGTGTATTTACTTAACTAGCCGACTAATTAAGATTTTCTTTTAATCGGTACCCGTACCTCGTTTTCTCCAATATCTACGTACATACGTATCCGAAGAGTCTGCGGTTAGTTTGTTTGCTCGCCTAATTACCCGGTCGCGTATCTCTTTATGCATCAAGCCATGCTATTGCAAGTCGCCAAACGTGTTTACCAAGGCGGAGAAGGAAAACTCGAGGCTCTTTCTCCTACGTTTCGAACGATGGTGTATGGACTACTCTGTACAGAGCGATGGTAAATGTCGTTTATTGCGAGGTGTGGTGGTCGCATTGTGACAGCCACGTGCACACAGAAACGCCGGAGAAACGACGTTAAACCCGAAGCAGCGCGATTTGCGTCATTCCTGGCTAACATTCGATTTAACTTTGCGTGTTAGATAATCAGTATGAAAAAATTGTACGGAATACAGGGAGCACGAGCCAGACCTTGAACATACCTACCTACGCATGATAAATGGATTCTATTTTCATGCGATTTTACAGGCGTTCGCTTAAAAATAGACTACTCGATGCGAAAACCGTGGTGTCTGGCGCTTTCCAAGAGGATTCCCGTGATCGTCGAGAGGCGTTGTTCCGATATTATTTTTATAACGACACGCAACCAGATTATCGTTGTTACCAACTGCGTGTAATTTACCGCGATGCTCGATTTCGCTCGGTTTTAACAAGTGCGATTAAATTAATCATTTTGCGCGTGAATTCGAAGAATAATGGGCGGCGATCGAAAACGATTTTTCGTCGAACGCCGCTGGAAAATTACCTTTCACGGTATCGCTTGGCCACGCTATAAAATGTTAAATCAACGCGATATCATCGCCAGACATTCCAGCCTGTACATATACGTACGTATGTACGTGTAGGTATATATGCGATTGTAAAAGGAAGCGTTCATTTTCGTTCTGTAACTAGCCGACGATATCGTTGATCGAAGGTTGGATAAAATCTTGATGACTCCGGTGCACACAGGTTTTGATCCGGCGTTACTTTTAAACTGGTCGCGGACGTAACAGCCGCCGACAAAAATAACTAAATGCCATATTATTGGCAAGAGCGACCCATTTTCAGCGAGCTCCACTTGCAGTTCACACTCTCTTCGCTCACCTAATCATTATTTTCAGAATGCTACCCACCACCAGCGAAAGAATTTCTTGCCTATTTCACCATGCGGACGAAACAAGGGTCTCGCGTTAACGACACGGACAAGATTACACGGTCGAAAATCCCCTTGGTGGATAAGCTACTCTCGCTGTTGAAGCGAATCGAGTTGGCCGACACACACGCACGCACACGACACGCATACGCACACACACGCACGCACACGCACACGCATACACACACACGCGCACGCACGAAACCTTAACCTCGCTAACCTGTCGGTTTCTTCTTGGCCGAATCTGGTGAAATTCAAGCAGAACTCCGGCGTAAACCGGACCGCAAGCGCGAACCACGCGCACTGTGGCAAGGATGGTTCGCGCAACCATAGTTGCGTAAATATTATGTAAATAGCCAGGAGGCTCGTGGACGATGTTTATACCTCGCGTCGCAGTATGTTTCGCATTGGTCTGACCGCACCACTGGCAAAGTGTCGTTGCTTATATCCTCTGAGATATGCACGACTCGCGTGTCTCCCTTATCACTTGCCAAGATAACTTGCACTTTGCATACGCGGCATAATTCAACGCCAAACCTTCTCACCCCTGCCCGTCTGCCATTCACGGTTCTCTGCCTCGTATCTCTGCGGCCCTAGAACCTTTATCCCTCCCTCTCTCCTCCCTCTCTCTTCCTCTCTCTATCTGCCTGCGTCTCTCCTTTTCTCTCGATTTAGCTTCGCGTACCCCCTATACGCCCGGCGCTTACGCTTCTTACCTTCTCGCCTAGCTTGTCCTAGTCGGCTGGCTAGCCCCCTTGCGACCTCTTCCCCCGACGGCGTCGTTTCTCGTCGACGTTTCTGCGCAGTTCGATCTCTGCTTGAACGCGCCTCTAGCTTGGGAAACGAGTTGGGCTTAGGGAATGGGTAAGGAGAAGGATGCCAGGGGGAATGGCCGATGAACCTTGGGTGTATCTGCATGCTCGCAGGCCACGGTATCAGCAAGCCGGAACGCGCTCCAGCCGTCCTTACATTTTCGCACAGCTATCCACTCGCAGCCTCCCTTTTCCGCCGAGTCTTTTCATCTACGCGCTATCTCGAAATTGCTGGAGAATATATATATATATATACGTACCTATCTATCTGTTATATAGCGCGCGGTGCATTACCGAGGAAGAATCGCGATAAAGTCGTTTACGCGTTGAAACTCTGTCCGAGCCGTTCGAATTTAGGCAAAGCGACTTTGAGCGAATATTCACGCGAAGCCGAGTGAATCGATGAAACGAGGATGGCGGTAGAGGCTGGGAAGCATATTTTTAATCAGATAAGTACGTATTTTCTTAAATTTAGGCAATCCGAACGAGGAATCACGACGATGCTGCAATAAATAGGGGAATGACGTTTGCACGGATGATGGCTGAATTAGGAAACGACGTAAGCCGAAAGGACGCCAAGTTCTTCGTTAATATTTTAGATCGTTTCGTTTTATTCGTGTGTTGAATTGTCTCCGTTGAAGCAAGCTCGGAAGTTTCTCGCGCAGCCTTGGAACTTTGTTGCTGTAACGCCGGCACAAGTGCCGCGTAGCTTTCAAATTATAAATAGAGATTCAACGAATTCTATTTGTTGCGCTAATAGAACTCGCCTCGAGAAACTTGGTCGTTTAAAAAATACAACGTATCAATGTTCTCGCGGAGAAGCGGTAATTTATAAACGGGGGTAGATTGGAATGTAGAAATAGTAATCGCGCTTATTTAAAGCAGCATTTTAGATCGAATTAACGATGAAATCTACGTGGGCGTTGGTGCGCTCGTTCGCGCCGTCCAAGCGTTCGTTTAGCATTTCCCTCGGAAGAGTCTTTGCATCTTCAGCGCGGACCCTATTTAGAAATTAGCGAGTACCAGGAAGGTACGGGCAGAGTGATCCAAATATCTACGAGAAGGAATTTTGCTGCAAAATTGATGATATCGGTGGGAGCAACGATAAAGCAAATTAATTATTATTTTTGCTCTTGTTGTTAACACTAGAACTACCGGTAGTTGACACGAAGCTACTTGTACCAAAACCAGTCAAAATGTTTTTTAAGAAAGTTTTTAAAAAATACGTAATAATAAAATATTGTTACAGTTATTGATTTATTACTTTCTTACAGAAGTCATTCCATGTCATGTAGTATATTTTTGGTATTATTAATCCATCTGGGACCATGATCGACCCAAAGGAGGGTTGGCACATTTATAAAATTGTAGAACCAGTCATTTTGACTGCTGTGGCATTTCTAGCGTTAGCATCTAGCGATCGATCCGGAATTTTTCTAACTGATATCACCATATCGAATGACACGTAGTAAAAATTAAAAAAACGTGTGGCAAGTTGCAGAAAACGAGGAAACTGGTTAATAGGGTTCGATAAACAGATTGCAGGACCCTTTTACACTTTGACAAGTATCAGTCATTTTGACTGTTATTGGTATAAGTAGCCTTGATACAAAATTATTTTCAGTTTGAATACATAAAAAACAAAATAAAATTCATTATATTATTCTTTTAGTTACCGTTACAAAAGTCGTTAGATCGTTGCAGAAAAAGAATATAACATGAAGTAGGAATTTTAAAATAAAATTGTCAAACCAGTCAATTCGATTGGTGTGGTTGTTCTAGTGTTAAGGATTCATACGTTTTGTGTTGTTACGTGACATTCGTCGTTCGAATAAATAAGAATATTTTATAAAGGGTAATTATTTGTAGTCGCGTTGCAGGATCGGACTTTAAAATTTATTCCATTACACGATCGATACGATCGATTAATTGAGCGAGTTTTCCAGTTCTCGTGGTTATTTTATTTCTACGAATATCTACCCACGATGAAATATTTCGAGATAACAACTTGGGTAGCTTAGTCGCTCGCGGTCTGTAGAAGTTCATTGTGAAATGTATTTTTAGTTCGAAGGCAGATTTTAGTTGAGAAGGCGGACCAGCGTTGGGCGAAATTTTATTCGGCTAACAGATAAGAAACGAAAATAAGTTAAAACATTGAAATTTTATTCGTCGCTACTGAATAAACATACAATCGAACGAGTATTTATTCGAACAAGAATACGTGATGGACGAAGAAATATGCTTAATGTACCGAATGTGAAACATTTCTTCGCTCCTTGTTTTACAATTCTCTTCATATTGGCCTTTCTAATTAACGTTTATTCCAAACGTTAAATCTGAAAATTTGGCAAATTTGTCATCGATGTATAACTAAATATCGCTCAAATAATAAATAAACTGTACGATAAACGTTAGGTCTTACGTCTGATAATCTGTTTGTAACAAAGTTCTGAAACATCGACCGTAATTTTTTTTATCTTTCGCTTAATTTGCATAAATCGTCTCGGATGGTAATATACGAATTTAACGCAGTATGGAAAATGTTGCAAGATATAATTAGTTTTTTAACGACTAGATGAAATTACCTCGACGAGTATTTATAACTTGTTATTTAACAGAGCAATGGCCTACCGAAAGTTGGCGCAAACTCGGCTCTCCAATTAACTCGGCCAACAGATTTTGATAGTACGCGTTCGCGCAGAAACAATCGGTGGACGGAGATGTAACGCGTTAGGAAGACCGATGTCAAGCGATAAGAAACACGCGAATTAATCTTGCCATAAATTTCCGTTTCGCGAGTTTGTTCTCCTTTGAGTAATTAGCCTTTGATAATCCTCTCTATTCACGACGGAGTTTACGGGAAATGTTTCAAGTCCCCTTTGAGAATGGTTTCGCGTATTCGATGCATTATGAATGTCTATGCAAATCAAACGAATACGAATTAAACATCTGTTACGATTAGTACGATCTATTCATTTACGCAAGAAGACGAATGGTTCTTTCCCATTGGAGAAAAAAAAATAATTGCAAGTTTCCTCGAATTATCTGGAAATACGATTCAAAGAGGAATAGATTATTTCCATTTTTCTTCTCTTCTAATTTCTTCGTGGAAATTTGATCGTCCTTATAAATTAGATAAAATCACTCGCTTTTTTGTATGCAGGTTGTTTGCGACGTAAAATGTGTGCCTTGTAAACTGTATCGAAGGAAATAAGCAACGATGCAAATCGGAGATAAGATTGCCGTGCTGGAATTACATGATCGTAAAAGCGTGTAATAAAAGTTTAATTGGTTAGATTGATACGTTCTTCTTGCAGCGTTCACCGATACTTTTACGGATCGCGTACAACGTTCTTCAGTGTGATAAAATTTACTATTTCATTATTAAACGTTTCGTCTGTTAATTTAGATAGAACGGCGATTTAATTCCTACACATTTTTCCTATTTGTATTATACGGAGGAAGTGACGTTATTGAGATATATGTAATTTCGTGTGCTACACTGGATTAGTCGCGTAGTAGTGATACACATATACTAGTATGAGTGTGTGTGGGAGTACGTGCGTGCGCAGCATTTCGTAAAACAGAAGAATGCAACTGTTCCGTACGCATGGTGAAAAAAAGATGGCGAGACGAAAAGGGCGCTGAGGCGCGTGCAATGCGTATCTACGAATATCTTGTAAATCACATATTAAATAAATATGAAACTATTTTAATATCATTTCTACATGTAATCTGAGTGTTCCTATATATTTATTTTCGGCGACTAAGATCCACAATTCTCAACGGACGTATTGGCCAACGTTCAGCTCAAGTACGGGTGATTTCGAATATTTATCTAACTCTCGGTTCCCTTCTTTCTAGAGAGATTTCGCTTTTTCCGATGTTAAATTTAGAAAGAAAGATCATCGACAGCCAAAAGATTTCCGAGTATTCCTTCGATGAAAGAATTAATTTGGATAGGCTGATGATAGTCATAGTCGCTTTTGATGCGTTGGAGATAACGTTCGTTCGTTGTTAAACAAATAGTCGATAAGCAGTGGACAAAGAACCGATATACATGATTAGCTATTGATTTTGACTCGCGTTCTTATAATAGCTTCGTCTAATTCCTCTGGATCTAAAGCTACAGATACGAAATACTGCTATTCTGTAAAGCGCACTAAGGGAAGATTCTATGCAAATTCCTCAATCGAAGTTTTAACAGAGAAACCAAAGTATCGAGGGAATTGTTTCGCGACGAGACTCGAGTGCAACGTTAGAGCTGCTCGAGTGAATGTTTTTACTTAAGTACACAAGTTTTCTACGATTAACGGGTAAGCTACCTCCTTAGGATACGGATGCAACTCGCATCGAAGAAACTTCCGTAACAGCGACAGATGTAAGTGGAACTGGGCTATCGAGTAGCCGGTACATTCATGGTGGTTTAATGTAAATCGAACGGAACCAGGGCGAGTAAGTCGAATAGCAAGTTCTACGGTTTAGTTATTTGCAATGTACCGCAGTAAAATACAAGCGGCTTCCTGTCTAAGACAAACCATTTGCATTTGTCGATACGCTATTACGTTATACCTCTATACTATTTGTCTACCGACAAATTGTTGGAAATAGCGGGAAACCATGTAATTGTAGGATACGCACGCGCGTAAGGAGTTTGTCGAACAGTAGAGACAAAGATACGTGAGGCAAAAATGCGTTGGAACGAAAAAGCAAGAGATCGAAGGAAGAGAATTATCTCGGGGAAAGAAACCGGTACAATTCGTCGAGACGTTGTTACGCTGTTTTTGTGGACAAAAAAAAATGTCGGTAGGTACAGAGTATGTTTGAAAGAGGGAAGGAAAGGATGAAGGTAAAAATATGTTAAAACGTAAAAACTTTGAAACTTTGTGGAAAGAGAGAGAGAGAGAGGACCATTTTTGAAAAAGAAAAGCATGCAATTTGTCTCGTTCACCGTTTATTTCCTTCGCTTCCATTAACTCGTCGAGAAGCAAACGCTCTGAATGCGCGTTACGAGCGCAGAAGAGAAAATGATAGTTTAATGATTTCCTTTGCTCTTTAACGTTGGAGCTAAGAGATCGTCGTGATAAAACCGAATGCCGGTCGTTCCCGAGAAAATTCAAACCGAACCAACCATTCCTGAGAGAATTTCAAGTAGGACCACCGACCAACGTTCGCAGTTTGTGCTCGCCAAATGGAGAGAGAGAGAAAGAGAGAGAGAGAGAGAGAGAGAGAGAGAGAGAGAGAGAGAGAGAGGAAAGAATCGTTGGGAACGGACGTATCCAGAGATTCGCCGGAATGCACGGTCTACTACTATTGTGTACGACATTCCAGCAGGCACGGTTTCATGAATGGAGGGCCGGTAAAAAGCAGCCGGTGGGTCAACTCGTACCAGTTGACTCCGATAATTGCGAGGCTCGAGCGGAGATCAGAGGGCAAAACGAGTCGACATTAGCCTGTTAGCCTATTAGTCCGAGCGAGTGCGCCCACTGCGCTCTAACACGCAGCACATCGGTCAGCGTTCAGTCACTCTGTCACTCTCTGTCATCCGCTCGTCTCGCGATTCAGCTTCGGTTGCGTAGTAGCAATCCGATGCGTCGCCGTTGTCCCTCTTTCGTCACCATTGCCACAGCTACCCCCGTGTAATTGCGTCGTGTTAACCCTTTTCTAGTTAGCGCGTTAACCCTTTTCTAGTTAGCGCGTTGTTCGAAGCATCGAAGTGATTAGGTGGTTAGACGGCTAGGCGGCTGCAAACCCGACGTTCCTTTCTCTCGTTCTTCCACGCTTTTCGTCTCGTGCTCGCTCTGCTCGTCCACCGATGGCTCGCGAATGCCATTTCACGGCTACTATTTCACTTTACCTTCTCCGCCTCTACCCTTTGCCTCCTCCTCATTTTCTCTGGTATTGCATATACGGTTGTTGCTCGCAGATACGCGCGGCACACGCGCGGTACACACGCGGTTGCAACGTACGAGTAATGGCCGGGTGCATTAGAGGAGTCCGAGGAGAAAGGAGAGAACAAGAATGCGCAGCACGAGCGTATCTCGCTAACGCACGGCATCCGACCTCTCTGTCTCTCAGCCTCTCTCCGTCAGCGACTGCAAACGCGTCTGATCGCACGGCATTCTCTCTGATACGCCACGCGTTTAGTATCTTCTCTCAGAGACACGAATTGCGCTGCCCCAACGCTGGAATGCACCAGGGTATGGGACCACCGCAAAACTTACGGATAATAGGGTGAAATACCGGTACATGCGTGCACCTGCGCTTCCACCAAGGTCGAAATAGCAAGCTGTTTCGACTTCTATCGCGCTAACGAGACTTCCAAACGGTGCAGAAACACGATCTTTAAATTGCAAAGACAACGGGCAAAGTGTGCGTGTAACGTTCTCGTGCGTAAGCCTACCGAAAGCAGTCGAAGAATAAGGATGGAAAAATAGGTTGCCAGAGCGAGACTTTGACTACGTTATCGATCTAAAGCCGGCTACCTTTGGCTAGAGGGTTCAAGCGAGCGGAGTCGTCCGAGTGTGTCCCCTTGTGGCAGTAGCCCAACTCGACCTATCGAGATTATTAAACGGAGCTTTGGCAAGAACCGCCAATTTCGGACGGAGCCACTTTCATCCCCTGCAACACGTTGTGGAGAACACGCGCGCATCCGCCAGCGCACCAGCCTTTACCTCCTTTATCCGTGAGCGGGTTCTACCGGACTTTGTTAGACCAACGATGTCTGAATGCCTCCTGGGTATACTACCTATGCTCGTGCATGCATGAGCCTGTTCCTCTTGACCATGCTCGCCGTTATCGAGTGTCCCTATATTATATATAAACAAATAATTTGGTATTTACGCCGGCTACTGTTTTCTCTACACGTGCGTGGATAGTCGATGCGTACGTTAGATTCTGTCGCGTATCACGTACAATCGCACGACCGACCGTGTCTGTTTTTTTAACTAGAGACGATATTTTCGAAATTGTACGACCAGAAAACAGATTGAGGCTGGAGGAAGGAATTGAGAAAAGTACGTCGTGGGATTATCGACAACTGATTGTTCGTATTGTTTATACTTTTTTATACTCACTTTACGAGTGTTACTCGAATGTAAAATCTTTTAATTTACAAGACAAACTCTTCAATCGTTTGATCTTATTTTTGCTAGCTTTTCGATCGTTGTCGCGATTAATCTTTCGCTTGCCACGACTATCGTAGATTTTCTCCTTTGAAATATTTCTCGGCACCACGGTAAACGATTGTGAATGATGATAAAATTTTTTCAATTAGTCGTAAGAGGCCAGTATGGTACAGAGTTTCGTTCTGATTTCCCCTAGGTATTTCGAAAGAGTTATTAAACGAAAACTGTTTTCGATAATGCGATAATCACGTGCAGATAGGAATGTACATCCTGTTAATTACGTATTAATTTGCTCGTCGTTATTGAGATTGCAAATTTCCAAATCAATTCCAGCTTCTATTGATAAACTTTATCCGGTGTGCGCTTTAACATTAGTATTAATATAGTTTCATGATTGTTAAATCAATAGTGTATCAGCTCGTTGCAACTGTTCTCGATATCGATGCCAAAGGATCGTGTTTGTTACGTCTGCTGGAAAACCAATCTACGAAACTTGTATATTCTTAGCCTATGAACGTCGATCGAGCATGCGTTTACGAATTAATTTCTCAGTGCTTCGTGATAATTTCTCTACGCTAACGCGATAAAACGTAAATCGTCGTTGATTGCAAGTACAAAGTGATAATCGGTATGAACAAAGTGTCATCGCACAGTGTAACGATATGACAATGCAGAAAAACTGTGATTCACACGGCGTTACGGAGTGTTGAAAGACGTCGCCTTGTTAGAAGACGATTCGTCATAGGAGTCCGTCGAGTTATCGCAGCTACGTACAATAATACGAGCGACTAAAACACAAATGGTAACTTTAAACTACTTCAACGTTTCGAATTAGCCTTCCCATAAAAGAAAAAAGAAAAAAAGAAAAACTCGGAACGCGAGTTACGATTTCTCCCTTACGTCTTCTTAAAACTCAATTTATTATACAGGTACGTTAGGTTACAATAGCTCGTTTCTTATAGAACAAGAAACGTCTCCCGCCGGGAATCTATTATCACGTCGAACGAGCAGTAAACGCGAATTAAGCCGTGTACACGAGGGAGGAGAAGTCATCGGAACAACGGCGTTACGATGCACGCGACGATCCGCGAAATTTGCATTATTTAACTTCTCGCTCCCGGGACGGATTGCCACGTACATATCAGTGTGCATGCACGTGGCTGTAGAATCGTGACACGCCAGAGTCTAACGACTGCCATTAGAGCGTGCTTCTCTTTCGCCGTAAAGTTTGGTTTTTCTTCTCTCGAGTTCATCCGGTTACGAAGGAGAAATCCTTGGCGCTGCTATTCGTCTCGGTCTTCGCTGGCAAACGAATCGCACCGAGTCGGGATAAAGACGACGCGAGACGAGCCGGGCCGAGTTACGCCATCGTCGTCGCCGCGCCACGCCGCTCCAGTTTTTTCGCGGACAAGATCGAGTACGGTCATTCGAGTCGCACCGGGAAGGCTGAATTAGTTTCATTTCACGGCAACTTTCTTCCGCGTGTTCCCTTCTACCGCTATAGCTGACCGGATAAACTTTTCCAAGATGTTTTCTCGCAATGTCGCTGCATTCGTCACGAGAGTCCCAGTGGAGGAAAAGGTCCGAGTTCCTCGCTTGAGAAACGACTCTGGGGCAAGTTTTCTGCGCGCGGAATGTCGGTCAATTAAGGACAGGATCCTGATTTCTAATCGTCAGCAAGTTGCTCCTTCGATTCGTCGAACGTGGAAGATGGGAAGATGGGAAGATGGATCTTGATCGATCGGTGCCGAGTAGCAGCGCGACGGCAACTTTATCAAACTGCATTTGGCAACGAGCCACCGATATTGCACGCATCGCGAAGAATTGGACGTACCGCGCCAGACGCGCACCAACTTCCCAAGTAATTAGAATTTTCGGATTTCACACGGTGCGCTTGGCTCCAGCCGCTCTTTCACGTCGTATGGGCGAGGCTCGTCACGTTCAAACACTTTCATTATCGGGCTCTTGTTCATAAATTCGAGTATACCGAGCATCCAAATTGCAGGAAACGTTCGTTTTATCGCGATAAAGGTTACCGTGAAGTATCTAAAGGTTGTGTGAAAATATATCGATCCTTTAATACATATTAATTAGCGCGTAATAAATACAAATTAATACAAATTAATTAGCACTTGAAAAAAATGAAACGTAACGATCACGGGAATATCGTGTGCTAACTAGCAGTCTGGAAGGTCTTGCTAGAGTCGATTATTGTAAAATACGAACGAGAATGCAGCGGGCGCGTTTTCGGGGACGATAAAAGATAAAGGTGTTTGTCAATTTTGGAAACAATTTTCTCCGACTTGTTTCTTGTAAAATTAATTATCGCGTAATTATCGTAATAGCGTAGCTTCTCCACTAGCCATGAAACGTTCAAGACGAAAAACTCGAACGGAAGATGTAAGTTTCGTCGGATCGATTGGTTACGTCAACTTGGAAACCTAATAAAAGCTTATAAGACTATAAGAAAGTTATAAGAAAGACAAAGCTTGGAGCAAATACGAGTGGAAGTAGGTAGATGCTGCAAATTAACGAGCAATGTCCTATCATTGCCAATATTGGCAATGATAGATTCTTCAGAATCGTGAACAGATCGTGACTGGTTTGATTTGCGACTGAAAATTTCCCGCAGGATGGAAAACACACGTACGTATGAACGCGTATATCGCGTCGCGTAATTTCCTCGATCCCTGGAATCGCATTTATCAACCATAACCGTATCGCGCGTGGTAAAACCAGCGATTCCCTTGGGCTTCGTTAACTCTGCCAGTAATAGCCGGAATCGGCTTCGTTGCATCCTGCGTAAGGGAGTACATAGCTACATAGTTTCGAACAGAGTCAAACGGTTATCAACTCGATAGTATAGGATTTTCGTGATCTGTCTTTTACGAACGCGTTTGCTGATGTCGAGCTCGTTGACGCTTAATTCACGAGGAATTTGCACGTTTCGCGATTCGTGGCGGCGTGGCGTAGCGCGTCAGAACGAATGGCGCGTGAGCGAACGCAGGTTCGGTGCCTGCGCACGTATAAACCCGTTTAAACCGGCGTTTAAATTTAGAGGCATTACCGCGTTCGGCTTCTCTCCGCTCGCATATAACTGTGTATGGCGACGGGGCTAAGGCGTTACAATGGAAACTGCTATTAAACCCTGGTCACGGTTCCGTCCAAAATGTCGGCCGGTTGATGTTAAACGCGGACCGAATAAAAATTTTCCAACCGGAGCGACCATCTTTTCTATCCTTGTATCGACCCTTTTTCCTTTTGTCTTCCTCTTTTCTCTCTGTATCTCTCTCTGTATCTCTCGATCCTTTACTTTCTTTCTCCTCGACCATCTCGACCGTTCAACTCTCGATTCTGTATATTCGCACGGTACGACGATCCGGCCTTGCCATGACGTTTTGCAGCGTAGCTCGTTGGTCGAGAAAGAAGCTGTTACTCCTTTCCGGTTAATCGAAGTCCAAGCCGGAAATATTTCTCGTATCGATGTACTCCCTGAGCTTCCTGCTAGCTACGAACGTGCAGGGGGTTAACGTCGAGCTGCCGGATACGTAGAACGTTTCTACTCTGCCACTCTCCCCGGAGATACGACGAGAGACGCGACGGTCACGAAGGGGATGGCTAGAAACTGACCGCAATCCTTTTACGACTTTAAGCGGCAAATGAAAATTCTTGGAGCAGTTTGCACGACTTGCACGCCGCTTCATCCCATGCCGGTTATACAGCAGGCAATCTCCGGAGAAGAATTTCGCTAAGGTTTGATTATCGCTGCGATACGACGCCACGCCACGCGACTGGACAACGTGATTTTAATTTTCGTTTAACGAATATCGATGTCGGTGGAATGTTTTCTCCTTTTTCTTTCTTCTCCGCGCGTCATTCCACTCGATCGATTTCACTTCGTTCTCGTGTCTTCGTGCGTATGCTTCGCACCGTGCTTTAAAATGTATCACACTCAGTAGTTGTATTATTAATTATTAAATTAAATTATTAAAGTTAAAGTATATGCATCATATCTTTAAGAAAAATTATAATTTAATTATTAAAAACTTCGTTCCAATGTGTTTGCGTAGAGAATGTAACAAACAATAAGTACTCTCGCGTTTGTAGTACATCGGCGCGCCGCTAGGTGGCCTATAAGATATTTGCTTTCTCACTAGTTGTCGCATAAGTAGTATGTTGCTATATATTCGGGAAACAAATCGTACCTTACCTTCGGTAGTACATATACTAAAAGTGGAACGATACAGAGAATTGTTTAGCGTGGCCCCTGCCCTGCGCAGGGTTGTGACATGCTTGCAAACTCGTGATGTTCCATTGAAATATGTGTGTGTAATATTGTGCGTTACAACCTGAGTTGGCCGCCGCACAGTGACACGCATATTACAGTGTGTGAGTGGGGTGTGAGTTTGTGAGTACGTGCGTGACACAGGATCCCTCAACGAAAGAAGAAAAAATGTGTAACTTGGCAAGAAGAGGAGAGGTGAACACTAGAAGAGTAGTGAAACACATGTAATTGTTATCTATGAACATCTTGTAAAACACATGTAATTGTTATCTATGAACATCTTGTAAAACATGTGCTAAATAAATAAAAAAATTTTTATGTAAATTTTTTTAAATAAAATTTTTTTAATGAATTCCTACATATTTATTTCAGCAATTACGATCCATAATTCTCAACACGTTTATTTCGCGTTTAGATATGCATCATATCTTTAAGAAAAATTATAATTTAATTATCAAAAACTTCGTTCCAATGTGCTTGCGTAGAGAACAGCATTGTCCGTCACACATTGCAGTGCTGTATCGTTTACGCGTAATTCGCGTCAAACTCTGCCGTACAGAGAAACAGTCTCGCACAAAATTCAACCGTAACTAAGAGATTAATAGCTAATGAAGATAAAGAGGCAGAGAATGGGAGAGAGAAAAGGAAACAAGACGGTTCTCGCTGTTCCTAAAGAGCTGCTGTAAAGCAGTGAGTCGCGCGGAAAGGGAAGGAAACGTTGCCTTTTCTACGGGAAGAAGAGTTCGACAAACGAAAAGGATCGAAACGAACAGGGTCACAGGGGATGAGGGTAATAGGAGGACACGCGCCAGTACTCTTTGATAGTTCTACGTATCGGACGAGCACTTTGCGAGCGGTTTCTCTGATTTATTGCCATGTTTGTTTTCCGCCCTTATCTCGTCCTGTTTCCTACTGTCTCGGTAAAGAACATTAACGACGAGCTTTCCCACGCCGAGTATAATGAAACAATTTTATTAGATCGACGAGAAATAAATGGCATCCCTGGCGTGCCGACGTTTCAGCGTTCAAACGTCATTCGTATTGTGAAAAATAACGCGAAAGACTATACATAAGAAGTACATACTTACGGACCAGCTGTAGAATGCTGTTTTTCGATACGCTATCGTATAACAAATCATTTGCCGATACGTAACCTTGCCGTTATTTATTGGCAGCTTGGAAAAATTAGTTTATCGGTACAACGTTGATTCGTTGATTAAAGCTACGACAGGAACTACGAAGGAAGCAAGTAAAATGTAGCTTTGTAAGTTTTCGGGATCTGCGTTTCAAGGAAGAAAGAAAACTGCGGCACAAATCACGTTAAATCGTTATTTCTTCCTGTGATTGGACGAAGAAGGAAAATGGGTGATGAGGAGCGGAAAAAAGGCAGCTTATAAGTAGTTGTTGGTCGTTGCACGGTACGCGAAAATGAAAATTTTCTCGACGAGTTTTCGCGATCTCGCTTCTTATTTCGACCACGTTACTTATTCTCGTTTCCTGGTTACCGAGGCTCGCTGTCGCAAACTCAAACGTTAATTCTGTTCGCTTGCCTCGCGACAGTAGAATTTGTAGTCGAAACTTTTGAATTTGTCGAGGTACGAGCCAGTAACTCCGCCTTGACCTGATGAAAAGATTCTTTCTACCACTAGTCGATACGACGCGAAGAAGGACAAACGTATAACAGGAAAGGAAACCAGCCAAAAGTACATTTAGTATTCGTTTTCTAATCTGAAGTCCGTTTCAACTTTTCTGCTTTATATTTCGTGTTTGATTTTCGCTTTTCCATAATCTGCTCATTTTTCATTTCTCCTACGATCCAAGTATATATTCTACGAGATATATCTTTCTTCTATCGTAATCTTGGAAATATAGTAAAAATATCGATGTTTCGATTGGAATGCATCAAATGTTCAAATATATTAACCTTTTGCACTCGAGAGGCTATTTTTCGTCGCCACGGAGTTCCGTGTGGCAAGTCGAGAGGAGAATAAGAGACGATAGTCCCTGTTTATGCTAAATTTCGTCCTCTTCAATTGATTTTTGCGCAGTATTGGTTCGTAAATAGATTCCTTAAATTTTTATATAGTTTGTTACAAAGTGTGAAGTGTTACACTTTAAGATGGAAATGAAATATTTATGCTCAAATTATTCCGAAAATGTGGTCTCCGACGTTAGTTCCTATTCGACGATCATGGCACAAGTATTACAGTTTCGTCAATTTAGAAGCTCTAAAAAATAGATTTGGAAATTTGTTTAATTAATTCATATACTCTGTAAAAAGCAGAAGAACGAAAGGCCACCTAACCACCTGTGATTTATAAAAATTTTAGTAGACCAATTGAGAGGAGATATTCTTCCACGTCTATTGCTAATTATAATAAAATTCGGTTAAATGGAAATCTCCATGTATTCTGTTTGTCATTAGGATGTATTGACAAAATCCGCAATCACTTAGTCGCCAAGACAATAATTTTAACAGGAACAAAAAAGGATTATAAGGTGTGTTCTTACCGAAACAAAGCAGGAGAAGGACACGAAACAACTTATTATTGCGATACTTGTCCCGATAAGCCCAGGATGCATCTTGGCAGATGTTTTATAAATTATCATAAAAAAAAATGTAGAAAAGATATTAAAAAATATATATAGATTATTAAAATATAATATTTTTTCAAGTTAATTTTTGTATAAAATCAACCCTACAAGACACTCGTCACATATGCGCAAAATCACCTCGAGTTGCTGCTACGCCCAACCGGAAAGGCCATCGAGTGCAAAGGGTTAGTAGAGAACGTTTGATCGTTGCACAAAGGATCCACATCGGAGAAAAAGTTTGCGAATCTTTTCCAACCAATTATTAATCGATAGCTTTATCGTTACGTTGGATTATAGCGGTGGCGCAACAGGAAACGAAATACCGTGGTGGGGTTGATTCGGTATAAGCGTTGGCAAGAAGCGACGAAGAGGAAAGCTTGCCTGTCGTGTAGAGTGTAGAGATATACAGACGACAAAGAAGAAGACGAATGGAAAGGAAATAGATCAAAAGAAGTCTGAAGAAAGAGAACAAAGAAAATCGTATACAGTTTTCTTTGTCTGACCGGGAGGGGAACGGCTTCCGTCTGCATTGATTTCTCATTTACCTCGCTGTTTGTTCTTCGGCTCGTTTCTCTCCACGGCATCGGTACTTGAAACTTATTGAAGTTTCAATCTATCTCACGCGAGCCAACTTCCGTTGTTTAAACATTACGAAACGATCTAGCCGAAAAAGATTAGTCACGTTCGCGAACTGCAAGCTCATAAGCTGCCATGTGAAACCAATTGCCTCTCTCGTCGCTTTTATCTATTTATCTAGACACGGCACCACCGATAACGTTTTAATTCAAAAGGAAAAATATGTTGTTCGCGTCTTTATCTTTTTTTTCTTCAAAAGTTTCTTCCTACATAGGGTGGCGAAAAGTTAATCGGGTGAAATAGGAAAAGGAAAATTCATATAAACTTAAGTCCGAAAATGCTTAGTTCCAGAAGTTGTAGAAAGACTTACAAGCGTTTAAAGATTTCCGGGAAAGTTGCTCTTACGGCTCGTTATACAGAATCGCAGACAGACAGAAATGTATTTACTGCTGTTTCTACAGCAGCAGCAACGTTCGAAGGAGTTTTCGACACTCGTTAGTCGGACGAATGAAAACCTGTATTTTTGCTGAACGAAGAAATTTCAAACGTTTATTACAACTGCCAGGGCAATTGAAAAAAATGTTCGAATGCTCTTAACTCTTCGATAAAGCATTTTCGGACACAAGTCTGTGTTAACTTTTTTTTACCTATAACATCTCATTAAACACATAGTACAACGTACAAATTTCGTCCGATTTCGTACGATTTCGTGCATTCTATTGTGCATTCTATTTTGTCAATACCACATAATGACAAAATCCGCAATCACTTGGTTGCCAACCCAATACATTGTAGCGGCATATGCGTCTTAGGACGTTTCGATTTGAAGATGCCTCACGTAGTTGTTTTACCACAGAGGATTAACACTACACGACGCGCATAATGTAATGGACAAAGCAATTTCGCTGCAACGTGCAACCGACAAGTTCAAACCTTCCCCCCCCCCTTCTGACGTATAAATAGACGACCATGTTCTCCAGACATAGTCAGTCACGCGAATTAATATGAGTATCGAGTCATCGAGATCGTCAGTCGAGCGAATAAGTATAACAATTAGTATCAGTGCCGCAGTATCGCGCAATCTTATAACCGATATCATCGAGCGAGCAACGCTTGCGATTAACTTTGTATTCTACATTTTAAAATATCTGTAAATATAGTTAACGAAATTAACTCGTCTCGCTATTAATTTAATCAACAGCACGTCTCACCGTCCACCACAACATATTCTATTTCACCGCAAAGGATCGCAGCGGCTTCTTACACGTATTACATATTTATATTACATTTTACATACGTTATCTCTTCTCACGAATCGCTTTTACGAAGAGAAGCAACCTCGTTTTCCTTTATCGTCTTCCTATCTTCTTACCTTTGTCTTTGTCTCTTACACTCGCGCTTATTCTTCCGTGGCACGCGAGCAATCGCAACACGATTCCGATTCTTTTTTTCGTTCCAATTCTGTCGCAAAATTCTCCTTTCGCTTCTTTGAGAGAGCGCCACAACGATACCAAAACGGCACGGTACCAATCTCTAGACTCTACTCCCACCCCATTAAAAAGGATAAATCGCTGGCTATCGGTTTTGGTTCCGTGGTCCGAAGAAATTCGGTTTACGCTGCAAGGCGAGGAAAAACGTGTCCTTCCGTCGCGTCGCGTCGTGTCGAGATATTCTCTCGGTCGAGCAGTGAAAAAGAGATAGAAGAGAAGGAAGCAGAGCGGTAAGGAAGTAGCGGAAGGGAAAACGTGCACCGCGTTTCTATATAGAGCCAACTTTACCTATTGGAGTAGGCGGATACTTACATGGCGCGCGGCAGTGGCACGCGAAGGTACGATAAGAATTCCACTCGATAAAAAACAAACATCGGCGAGGCAGAGAGGAGAGGAGCGACGGTTTGCCGAGGTTGGCTAGAAAATAGATCTCCCCGAAGATTTTCAGCCGCAGGAGCCACGTGAATCCGAGCGTGACGGGGCACGCTATAAACGAATTCAAATGTATGCCGAGCAGCCACATTTCTTCTATAACTCGCAATCCGCCTGACACAATTGTCTGGCTTCTACCTCTTTTTAAGTAAGATGACTTTATCGTTGGAGATCGCGACACGGATGGATCCGGAGAGACACAGCGAGGCGGCTATCGTCCAACGTGTCATTTCTCCTAACGACGTTCCAGTGGTTCGCGTATGAGAAATAGGGCTGTTGACTCTGGTACACCGTGCCACTGGCCTATTGTTTTCTTGTTTGCCTTGGACACGCAATGGGTGGGACGACGGGGATCGTTTTCCCCGGGTGAGATCTTGTTACGTTCTCTCGCAGATCGCACGTTTTATCGCTAATCGCTCGCAGGAGTTAATTTGTTTCTCTTCATCCTGGAATTGTTCCCTTAAACTTTGTGGTAAATTATCGTGGAAAAATTGGCGTTGGTCAAAGCGACACTTCTGAAAAAAAATGTACCTTTGTTCTTTTTTTTTTTTTCAATATAATTTCTCGTTTTAGAACGATGCCGGTGCTTTTCATCGTCAACTCAATAATAATCCTAAATTTTTTCGATTCCAACGCTTTCATTGTGAAACGGAAGAGCTGGCTCGTGATATTCTGTTACGTAGTTTATGGAAAAATCGGTCGTCCGCAGTATATACGAGAACGATAACGATGCTGGTTGAGAGGTTTTGCAGGCGGGTGGTTCGATAAAATAAACTTGGTTTTAGAGTCCGAACAACTTCCCGTTAATTCATAGCGTAATCATGCGTCTACAACAGTTATTTCATTCTCTGTTCGTTTTTCCATACTCGTAAGTGCCCGCGCGCTTTTCCAAAATGGCAATTACTCTAATAGAAAGCACAATTTCAAAAACTACGCTTTAGCGAACAGATGCGACAAAAAAAAAAAAAAAAGAAGATTCTCTTTGGAAACAATTAATATTCTCAATTTTGTACTTGCGTCTATATCTTTGAAATAGGTTTGAACACATTATCTTGTATATTTATTATCGCTATATATGTAATATGTGTAATAATATATGTTTGCAATACCTGGCTATAGAGCGTTAAATAATTTGGATGCTATTTATTCATACGTATTTGTTAATTGTAAATAACGCTTGACATGAATATTTAGGTAATTCAATTGTATATATATTTGCAAGTTTTATAATATAATTTTAACGCGCTATATAATTTAGCGTTAGGTTCTTTCCTCGTATTCTGCGCCTCGTTGCTCAATAAGAAATTTTCAATTTTAAATCTAAATGAAAAATTACTATACGCGGATTAATTCATTTTTCGAGTACGAATACGAGTGCGCGTAAACAAACAACCAGTTTCTTAGTTTCTATGTGTTTTCCAACCACGTGTATTAGCGTTGAGACCAACCTACGGAATAAATGGTCGTTGTTCGTAATTTTCGAAGGTTGAAAAGCGAGCTTTAAAGCTTCCGCTTCGCCAGAAAATTGCTGTTAAATCCATGCTGAGGATCGTTCCATTTAATCCCGCGCGTAACACGCGGCCGAGTAACGTCGAACGTTTAACGTAACAAAGATGCCAGACGGTGTTTGGCTGGATGCACACGTCGGCAGAGAGACACGATTACGCGAATTCGAATGCGAGCCAGCGACGTGTCCTCGAGTATCACCCCGACTCCAATCAGGCTGACGCGAACCGCTGCTGCTTCTTTTCTTTCAATTTTAGCATGCGGCCGCGCGCCGCCGTCTCCCGCAAACGGCAGGCTCGAGGAACGAACGAACGAACGAACGACTCTGGCCGTCTGCCAACTCTTGCCTGGCGTTTCACTCCGGAGACGTTGCTCCACGCCTGTATTTATTTCGCACGAACACCAGCCGACCGACCGCTTTGTGTAATTCGCATCGACGTATACCTGTCCGCCTTTCGCATTACGCCGAGCTCGCCTGTAAATTCCTGCGGGCACGCACCGCCATAGACGACCGCTTTCCTACGGTTATTCGAGCCAGTGCCTAGCATCGCGTTCCACGCGGTATTCATCTGGGATCTATTTTTTCTTGCAAAGCGCAGATTCAACGTGCAGACCGATGCTACACCGTACGAGTTCAGAGTGTAGCGTCACGGACCGTCAGCAACCAACCGTATGGTTTAAAGTGCAACCTCGAGGCCGATGTAGCATTTCTTTGTATTATCGAACGCACGCTCATACGATATGGCGTAAGTTCAAAGTCACGCAATAAGGCATTTCTGCGTCGCATAGCGTAAGTTGAACGTACGTTGATGATACAGCGCCGTACAAGTTCCGAGTGAAACGACGCAGGATTTCCTTGTTGCAAAACGAACATTGTACGCGAGCTGATGCAGCGCAGCATGAGCTCGCAGCTGCGTGCTTTGCATTGCAAAACACAATTTCTGTTTCAATTATCGCGTAGTTTCGAAGTACGGTAAAGAATGTATGGAAGACGGTACTCGTTTGATAACCGTGCCGCCTCGTGTTTAACGCGTTAAACGCCGTGATTCGGTCGTTTCACCGGAAACGTTGATAATTAGCTTGCAATAATACGATGAAAGAATGTTTAATTAATGCGGTAAGATCAAGTTTGTCGAAATGTATAGAAATACAGAAAAGTGAGCGCTAGCGCCATATTTCGTCCGTATTTGAATCATTTTGAATGATTGCGAGTTTAACGTAGCTGTTCGTTGCGTCATTCGTGTCACGCGATAAAATGCGGCGCATACGTAGGTTGCCTGGTTTTACAAAAACCTGCACTGCGCTGTCTGACCCTGCGTTTAACGTCTGCTCCACTTGCAAAGTAGTCTAGTCACGATTACCGAAAATAACGCAACGAAGATAAAATGAGAATAGTCGAAAATAAACCGTAAGTGGAATACAGAAGCATCATGCGAGGTCGAGATCGATCGTCCGATTTGGCAAAAGGGTAGTTATCGATATCTCATCCACCTCGCCGATACGTCGTAGAAATCAACGTCTTGAATAACTCTTTGCCTAGACATTTGCAAAGAACTGTCCACACCGCTACAGCGAATTCTGTCCATAATTGCGTGACAGCGATGACGAGAGCTATTTTCTCTTGCATTAAAATTGAAGAGGATAGGTCTTGGTCGATAATTTTCAAAATACGAATGAGGCAAATAAATACACGCGAGACTCGCAGAATCGATGTAGCTTCGAAACAAAGGCAATGAAAAACGCGCGAAAGTTAGAGCAAAGATTGGACAGGATTAGTCCGGACTACGTGCCTCGAATATGGAAATCTCGCGTTGACAGTCCAAACTATCGCGCTACTAATCCGGCGAGTGTTTACTCTGGCACATAGCAGCCACTAATAGCTCCGTGGAACTTCATTAGGCCGCTAATATCCCGCTGAACGCGATAAATCTTCTTTCTGGAAGAAATCCGGAAAGAAGAAGGAGGCACAATTATCCGGCTAATAGATAGCCGCGCCCGAGGGATCGCCGCGAAATAAATAGACCATCTGGATTTAATTGTACACTGGTGCGCGTCGATGATTCTTGGCCTCTGTCCGACGTCGAGCTTGTAACGCGGTCAAGATGAATATTACGTGCACGTTAAGAGACGGATAGTAAGCTGTGGAGACGCGTAGTGCACAGATTGTGGCTCGTGTTTCAGATGTAACTGGAGCTTTAATGTCCGCTTAGAAGCGTCCAAGTATCGCACCGTACACGTACACGTACACGAAGGTAGGTAGAGTCCGATTCGAGCAAGCAAACCCCAGCCGAACAGCGAATTTAAATACATATTTTTCTCGAGGAAATCCGCGCGGAGTAATTATACCTACACAGGAAGCATGTGAAAAGAACCAGCCATTGTTTGTACGTCGTCGTTTGAATTTCGAGAGGCGAAGAGCAGTCGGCGGATATTCCTATTCTCTTTCTCCGTGCTTCCGTTTCTGTCTCCGGTGGCTTCTGCTGGCGAGATGCTGATTTAATCGCCACATTAATATTTATGTCGGTTTTACTTTATTCGTAACAGTTGCGTAACGTAGAAACAGAGTTGCAGCAAACAGACGAGCCGGAGCAGTTGCTCGAGCTTTCAGATTCACCAATTTCGTAGCGAGTGTCGCGGTAACTGGCGATCGCGAAAGAAAGCGCAACTCTTGCGAGAGATCAACGATGCGATTGCACAAGATCGTTAATGGAAAACAGAATTTGTTTATCCTTCGATGGAGTTGAAATTCTCGCTGGTATATATGTAAATCAGATTTCTGATGAAAATTACGAAATTACGAACCTCTGTTCCATCGAAGAGGAGACATTTTCACGCTTTCGTAACAATTCTTGTCAGGTATCGGACGTTGAGTTTGCAACATTCGTAGCTACAAGGAAACGATATTTCGATCAAGTTTACGGAAGGCAGGGAAAAGTAGAAGAAGGTACGCGGAAGGGAAAAAGCGGTTTCGTAATATTACCGATGACTTTGAAAACGAAATAAAGAACGTATGGTTAGTAGGTGGAATAGCATTACCTCGACAGTTAAAATTGCAAATTCGATTACGCGCTTTGCATACGAGCGTAGACGCGCGTGTTCTCTTACATGCATTGCGTGTAGATTATACAGATATCTGTAATTATAATATACCAAGCTGTGTATCTACATAGCGATATTCGCAAGGCAGTGAAACGAGTGAATCGATGACATTCTCGAGTTATTATTAGAAAGTGAAATTGAGGTTACGCGTTTTAGGAACTGGACGAAGGAATTGATCGCGTTGCTCGGGGTCAAAGGAATCGACGCGACTACTCGATCGCGTGTCTTCCGCTTGCTAAGACGCACGACTGTGAAAATTGCATTCGAATATAACTACGCGTAAAGGTAAACGTCGGGTGCAAAAGTTATTTAAAGCGAGGCAAACTCATGACTGATTCACGCTGAAGTTTCGGAAATTGGTTACGGGCAACGGTAAACGAAGATAAATCATCGGCACGGAAGTTTAGTCGATAGGGGAAGAGTGCGAGTACCGCAAGATAAACTACCATCGCACAATACCCAACTCCGATCACGCTTGGTCACATGCGCCACTCTCCGTGAACTCTGTAAATTAATTAAATTCTTCAGTTTTATTCGCAGACACCGGATAAAACATCCGGAATGAAAAACGAAGCGACGCCACGTTGCGACAGCGATCAAATTAACACCGCAGCACCGGTTCCCCCGCGTTAAACGACCCATAGAGGAGGCTTGTTTAGAATTTTCGTCCAGCTCAAGCATTAGGTTGTCCGAAAAGTGTCTTTCTTTTACAGATACGTCTTTTACAACGATGCATCTTTATACAAACATGAAACCTAATCTGTGGAACGTTGCGATCTTTATTTTGATAGAACAAAGCGGATCATACGTAATTCCATAAAATAATATAAAACA
The DNA here is from genome assembly GCF_040668555.2 of Bombus flavifrons. Classification (NCBI taxonomy): domain Eukaryota; kingdom Metazoa; phylum Arthropoda; class Insecta; order Hymenoptera; family Apidae; genus Bombus; species Bombus flavifrons. The sequence continues at coordinate 5,116,564 of NC_138447.1, forward strand.
GAAAATGTTGTGCATCCGTTATTTCCTTATAAAACGAAAGAAGCTTTTCGGACGACCTAATATATAAACCTTGCTAAAATCAGCTCTCGACATTCTCTGTTCTAACATTCTTAACTGTCACTCTGTTGGATTCGCGTAATAAACTCTGCCAGTATATCTAAAGTCTGACTTCTTTTTCTTACTTTGCTCGTGAAACGTTTGAACTTACGCGAAATCATTCGAACGACGCGAGGAAACGACCGATGATTTTCTTCATTTCACCATTGCCCGTGTCTCCGATGTGACACAGACGGGGCCGCTCGATGAGCGAGCGTCGCTCTGGACGAGACGTATTGACGCGCGCAGTTGAGGAAATATACACGTTGAACGTTTGCGTTATAAAAATTAAAACTTTATTTAACCACTTGCGCTCTGGTATCGATACTCGTTCGATAGTGTCGGATACGAAGCGTGCGAACTGGAATGCGCAGCGTCGATCACGGTGTCATCCTTGTTTCATTGTTTGCCGCGGCTAATTTTGCAAAGGCACTCACTGTCGCTTGTTGGCCGATAGCTGAAATCTCGATCTTAATTATTTATCGCGGGCAGGCGCGCTTTCCAAGCGGAACAAAGTTCGTTTCCTTTCCGAGAATGAATTTTAATTTCGACCGATTAGCGAAGTTCGTGTTTGCCACTCGCCGGGATTCAGGCTCGCGGATATTAACATACTTTTCTCGTTTGCTTCCCAACTGATTAAAAACTTTCTCATAAATTTGTCTCTGTAAACGAGTACCGGTCGCTAGGGTGGTGTAGCTCTAATTCAATTAAACCAAGTAACACGGTCCATTGATTTAAGATTCCAGCCGAGTTTCGCAACGTTCTCTCTCAGCTCATCCCCTTGGCGCGCCGCTCTCGCAGCTCGTCACGAGCACCCGTTTCTTAATATCGTCCCTGATTCGTCGCGTGAAAGCGTGCCAGCTCGCGAGATCGACGCGTCTGCAATCTACGCTCCAACACTTGTACGGTGATTTCACCGGTTAACCGAAAAGAACGAGTTGACTCGTCGTTCACCTCCATGGTGTATTCGTATCGAAACATCTTCCGGTTTTGCTACGTTATTGCGTTCCTTTCATATCTCCTTGTATCTCTCGTATACTTTATATCGAATTTTAACCCTTAACGCTTCAAGTGAGCCTCTCAAGCACCACCGATGTGCGGCGATGCACTCCAAATGTATTTTTGGATCGTTATCGGTAATTGTTTACAAATAAAAAATAATACTCTTCAGTGAATACTGTGAAACCTGTGAATGCAAACCCGGTTTGCACCCAATGAATGTTTTAAAAAATTCCACACATTACTCAATTATAGTTAATATTGTAGGATCTTACTACAATTAGTTTATTTAAAATGGATTAAACAGATGTTGGTTAAACAGGAAACGATGGTTGTTTAACGTGAACTAAATACAATAACGTATTATAATTAAGACAACTAAACAGTTAATTTGCAACTTTTGTTACCACGGTTCCAACGCTTTCACACGGACCACACTCTCTCGACAACGCAATTCTCGCACTCTCTGACTTCTCAACTAACACTGTTAATTCGTCTTTCTCCCTTAGCATCCCTTTGTCTTTTCTCTTAGCCCCACCACGCACAACCGTTCCACAACCGTTCGTGGCCACGCAGACCTTTTCCGCGTAACTATTCGATTGAAGGACCGACGATACATCGATGGGCCTGTCGGCACTTAGGCTTTCTCGCGATATTGTTTATGGTTCGCCCGATATCTCTTAGGCCTTCCGTCCACGATATTACAATATAAATATTGTAATCAAAATTATATTACTTCTGAGATGAATAAAGATTGTTTCGAATGACTTTAATATTATTATTTACACGTCATTGTAGCATTTAAAATCTGACACTTAAAAACTTGCAAGTCAAAGTACGATGAAAATAAGTTGGACTTTCCGGTCGATATTTACAATTAAAAATCAGAGCGTTAAGGGTTAAGATCGTTGCGACTAATTTAGAATTCCTTGTCGAAACTGAAAGAGTACTACTACTAGTAACGAAATTCTACTTATTCTGTTCGCGCTTGCCGAGCAAGTTCTCACCGTGCGTTGCTTCCTCTTCTGTTCGTCGGATGCTCACTCCTCCTTTGTTCGCCGGAGAGAACGACAAGATCTCCATGCGAGGTCCGCTTGCGTGGACGCGCCGTAAATAATATATGGAAGAGTCTGTACGGCGATAAAGCTTCGCTACGCGTTATTACTATATTACACGTGAGGGGCGCAGCGTTCCCTCGTCGTTCTCGTATTTCTCTCTTGTCCATCGTCCGCATGGTCGTTCTCCGACCAACGACGACGACGTCGTTCCTCCCTTTCACCGAACCGGTACGGCGCGGTCCGGCGACGCAACGCGGCCTCTCGTTCTTTACACGGCACCGCCCCGGGAGAAAGTAGAAACGAATACAGCAGCCGTGCACTAGCCAGCGCGAGCGTGCGTGATCCGCGTCCATGTCGATCACGCGATCTCGCGTGCAACATGTACTCTTTTACTCCCTCTGTCTCTCTACTCGACCACCCCCGAGGTAATATAGCAACCTCCATTCGCATCTATCCCTCCTTCCACTCTCTTTTCCTCTTTTCCTCTTTCGCCAGACGCAACTTGCGTATACATCCGACGCGTATCTATCCAGCACATAGAATCTACGACGAGAACCAATCGTTTCAAGATTTCTACTTTATCCACGTTTCGAGATACCCCGTATAAAATTTCTCACTCGAACGTGTATCTTCCGTATGTGCTATATTTCCATTTCGTTGTACGTACATCTTGAACGATGTGTTTTACGTCGTCCAATGAATAATCTTAAATCGAAGCGAACACCGATAAACGAGACGGAAGGTGAGTTAAATTTTTTAGCGTAAAAGAGGACAGTTATTTTTTTGGAAAGATCGACCAAGTGCTCGTAACCAGGATCGCGAAAGAGCCGGCGAGGTATCGGACCAGAGAGCAGAGGCGATTATTCGCAAATATTTTCCTTTAATACGAGGCACTCGTGGGCCTCGCGGCGATAAAAGACAAAGGCTGGGAAAAAGTGTTTTCGCAGTTAGTAGGACAGGATTCTACGCTCGTTCGAGAGCACAATTTTCATAATCGCGTGGAACTGGTTGGCGAATAGTCGCGCACCAACGATTTGCCACAAAGTCGAACAATATGGGTTCATTAGAGAGGAAACGTTACACATGTTCCTGCTTAACGCGCCTCGCGCTCGCCGTCGTACACTGTACAATATACGTGTACGATATACATACATATACTTTCCCTTTCCATGCCCCTCTTTCTCTTTCTTTCCTTCTCTCTTTACTCTTTCTTTCGCGGTTACGAGTACGGGGTGCTAGCGTTCAACGATACCGGTGCTGTTCGTCTAACGGCCGCTCGTAACCACAAGCGTTTTCCGCTCGAGTAAAAACAATTTCCATAATGGAGGGGACACTTGGGCCGAGCCGCTGCTAATCCCGTCGGGTTATCGTGTTAGCGAGCTCTGAATCGGCGCGAAGGGTTCGTGCGTCGCGTAAACGCGATCCCCGTGCTACCAGCGAACCGCGTATAACACGTGAAATCGAGCCCACCGAACGAATTGGATCGTCCAAGTCGTATGTACGTCGGTGAATCAAATTACGTCCGCTGAATCTGTCGGCAAGGTTCCCCCTTCGTTCGCGCGATAACCTCGGCTGACGCGTAACGCGAGGCTACTGATTTTACGATCGCAAGAGTTTCTGTCGGAGATGGGATCTGACAAGATTCGAGGTATTAGGTTGTCTGAAAAGTTTCTTTCGTTCCATAATAGATGAACAAGAATTTCTGTTTTATATTATTTTATTGAATTAGCTATGATCCATTTGAATTAGCTATTTCCATTTCCATTATATTTCTATTATGTTTGTGCATAATTTAATAAACTAATATAAAAGAAAAAACATTGTACGTCTATTATTTCCTTACAAAACGGAAGAAACTTTTCAGATAACTTAATACAAGCATCTCGCGAGTATTTTGAAAAAAAGAAAGAAAGGAACGAAGGAAGAAGCTGATACTTTCGAGTATATTCGAACCTCGACTAGGAGTTTCTCTCGCGCGATAATTTTCTTGATCCATGTAATAACACGGAGTAACATCTACGAATAATAAGAAAGTATTAGCTTGTCCGGAAAGTGTCTTTCTTTCGCAAACGTGTTTTCTACAACAGTGCACCTTCATACAAACCAAGCGTGAAATGTCGCGATGTTTATCTCAGCAGAACAAAATGGATCGTACGTAATTCGACAAAATAATATAAACCAAAACACGTTGTGCGTCTATTATTTCCTCATAAAACGAACGAAACTTTTCGGACAACCTAATACATATATTCGTACGTTTTGTAGCCCAAGCTCTAGTCTAGAAAGTCTTGGGGAGAATCGTTTTATTTCAAACTCGAAACGAGAATGTGGTATCAGGTGAGAGGGATGCCTATTGAATGAAACGCGAATTTATTACCACACTGCGGGTATTTTATCGCTGAACGTGGTCCGGAAAATGAGTTAACGGAGTCAGATAGACAAAGGTAGAAGAGGAGAGGACATTTTCGGGTTCGTACGGACCATTTCTGTGATAGATAGGACTGTGTCCTTTTAACCAGCAGGAAGTCAGCCGATGGTAGTACATGTTTCGATGAAATATTTTTGGTAAACCACGATATTGAGGTTGACTGATGGAAGAACTAGTGGATGAATTTGTAATATAAAAATATATTGAAATATCTTCACTCCAGATCCTCACTCTTATACTGTTACGATACAATAGAAGAAGCTATGATAGGGAGCACGTTCATATATTTATAGCAAATGACATTATCAAAAGGTTAACCTTGTAGCTCTCTAACTGAAGGCTACAAGAAACAGCAATAGAAATCTACTTACAGTTCCTTTGTTTCTAGACCTTGTAACCCAAAACATATTTTATATTCAAAAGCACAATAATATGAACCTCTCCTTATTTCGATTTTTTTTTCTTTCATTAAATTCTATTCTCTTCGTAACAGGGGTCTCCAGGTCACCGATATACAAAATTAAAGATGTAGAATTTTTTTTTAAGTAATTCCTTCAACACACGAAGTACAGAAAAGCGAAAGAAATTTTCGTAGGTGCCAACGATAGTTGGAACAGCCGTGTAATTCTTCGATCTTTCTTTGTACATGGTACGCGTATGCGGGTCAGCAGAGCGGGTCGCAAAACGATGAGAATTTTACGACGACTGGAAGGAAATTGCGCGATACTCGCGTCTCTTTTTCCCAATTACTTCCGCTCGTTCTGATTTGCGCGATCGTTCTCCGAGAATTACCCATCGCTGCACGCGTGACGGCGAATCGGAAGGATGCACATTCAACGAACATTTTCCACTTAAGCTTAAGCTAAAGTGCCGTTTTCGTAATCGACTTTGCACCGATATATGTACCCTAAATGGGTAATATCGGGGCAATATCAATACGTGTATAAATCCTTCGAGTTTCATAATACGCAACGCCTGCGACTCTTAAGACGACGCGCGGTTCCAAATTTTCTAATAATCTAACGTCGATTCGGCCCGTACACGTTCTCTTCCCATACTTTCATCTTCGTGCTTCGTTACTCGTAGATTACTTGGAAATTGTCCGGTCGACACGCCGTGTCCCAACGTCCAATAATTTCACGCGACTTGCTGAGCACCTGCGAATTTATCGCTAATCTTTAACGAGTTGCTTAATCTCGTCGGTACTCTCGTTTACCCCGACATATTGTCATTTGCATCGACGAATAAAAGCGTCCGAATTTATGGTACTTTGGAAAAGGTGTGATATATATACATATTCATATATGTTCGGAATTTTGAGTGGCCGCCCGTTTAGGCCCATTCTCTTCTTTAGGAAATTCCGAATTACATGTCCTCCCCTATTTATTTATCTATTAAGTGATATTTACCTACTTATAACAATTACTTATAAATTATACTTATCTATAATAAGTATTAACTATTATAAATAATTAGCCATGTCACTGCGCCACGCCAGAAAAATTACTGAAAATTCTCAATGCGAGAATTGATTGTAAATTTCAATAAATAAAAAAAAAAAAGTGTCCTCCCCGAGCTGTAAACCTCATGACTTCGAGGTCAGGTAAAAAACCCCGGGAAAGGACCAGCCGGAAAGGCACGATGGACAGAGGAAAGCCAACGGCTGGTAGGGAGAATCAGCAACGTAGAAGGATAGTTCATCAACAGAAATCGTACCGTGCGGGTGAAATACTTCACTCCCAACAAGATCCTACTACCATGTTCATAACATCAAACGTTACTTTTATACAACAAGTGTAAATAAAGTGCTAAATTACACTAACACTCGATCTATTGAACCTCCTTCACCTTGAGCGTTAATTCATTCGAGGTATGCGATATCGACCGATCGGTTTGACCTGACCGGTTGCTCTGTAGTCGAGAATTCGCAACAATATATCTTATTTATATGATACACATAAATCGAAAAACTTGAACACAACGCATTGTCGCGTATATTCGATTTCTTGAACTTTGCAACAGATACTATTTATCGTCGCTGTTGCTAACGCAAAAAGCCTTGTCCTGACTACGCTTCCCTGCGACGTAAAAACGTATCCAGCAATCGCTACTGAGTAAATCCAGATTGATATTACCCCGTAAAAAGCCAGACGATCCAACTCTTCTGCCTGCAATAACGCTTTTCCTGCCCATTTCTTATTCGCGTTCTTCCATATTTCATCGGGAAAAGTAAGTACCTTATCTTAATTTATTCCCTAGACTTCGGATCGCTTGATACTTGCGACGATCTGAAGCGCGTCTGTTGGAGCACGTGACGAGGTCCGCTGATACGTGGCACACCATGTCCCTCGTAATTAAAAGTTTTATTCCGACCATGACGCGTACAGCAGCCTGACGCGACAGTCTCGTTAAAGATCAACGCGCGATTCGCGGAATGTGTAATGTCAAGCCTGTAAAGGTAAAGGTATATATATGTACCTATACCTGCTTGATAAATGATCGCACGATCGGCTCTTGGCTAGAACGGTACGGTTATTATATCTGGATTATATATCTAGCACATCTCATGACCAGAACCTCATTTCCACTCGCTTGGAATTATAACGTCACGATATATTATCCGAAGCGCGTGATATACGGTGGCGGTTATTTTTCGTTTCGATCGAAGCATTCTATTCGTAGTGGAAGCCGGTTCTTTCGTTATCATTCTCTCCCTATCATCCCCGCTGACTCGTCACGACCCTGACAAATATCGGCGACCTTATCGCCAAGCTGTAACTCGGCTTTTTTCGCCCAAGATTTCGCCAAGATAACCCGCCGAACAAACTTTTAGCGACTGTGCTTGCTGTAATATTTCAGCGCGTTTCCCTCTGCTTTCGCGAAACTTACGCCTTCCCCGTGCTGTTGCTTAAAGGCGGATAAGTACCAAAAAAGGTCCATCTTTTTACATTCGCCGAAACACGTGCGCGTTTTAAAAACCTTCTCTCTTGAACCTTAGAAAAAGATTCGTAAAAAGGTGCGGGGTTTCCTGGGAAGCGACGCAAAGTTCGCCATCCTTCCTCTCGTTTTACTAAAGTCGACGATCGCACGATCACGCTGTGCTTCTTTGTTCGACCATGCGTTATTACGCGAAAGCGAGTTGGAAAAAGGCGCGACATTAGCGGAACGATTACCCGCGCGGTGTAAAATTGATATCGCGCTGCCAGTCACCGTTAAAAACCTCTCGTCGGTGACATCGATCAACCTAATAACACGTACACGGCGTACTCGTTCGAATGGAAGCGGAGGAGAGATCCGGCCGCTAATGACAGCTCCTTTCGGTGTGTCGAATATGATCGAGTTCGCGTTACAGAAATTCGCCAGCCCGCTCGCACGGATCTCTCGCTAACGATCGGTGCTTGTCGACTGTGGCGTATTCGCCGACACTTGTCACCGGAGAAAATCGGCCGCGTTTCAGTGTCGACTGCACCAGTCGCCGATTGAGGAAAACCGAAGTAGCACGTATGTTTACCGTGGCCAGGATAAAAAGGATATACACGAAGATGTATAGCGGATACGAGAAATGGACTTGAACGATGTATGTTTTTGGTTTGAAGGAGGAATTGCTCGTGATCGATACCATAGATTTCATACATAGGACGGAAACTTTGCAAGAACGCTGGCTTTTAACACGTTGGTCGCCACGTCACCCACATCTATGTGACGGTTATGCTTCCCTGGGTGCCCCGTAACCCAAATATGGGTGACGCTTTTCTTGTTCGAGTTAATTAAATATAGGATATTATATATATAATTATATATCTTATAAGATATACAACATAAAAATATTGAAAACACATTATACCATACTTTTTATTAATTTATGTTATGGATAAAGTATTACATTATGCGTATTCGTTAAAACATTCCAAACACATTTCGATTGATTTTGGACACATCGAACAATATGTTTTAGTTTTTTTTACGTTTTTTCTCGCTTCTTGGCGTGCGACAATTTGCCTCTTCTTCGGGTAACATAGGGTGCACATCCTTTTTATAGGCTTGCCCTGCTGATTCTTACGAATCTCCAAATGGTGGGACACCTTCTTCGTTTTCTTGCCATGGTTGTCGGGCACAGTATTTTCTTAGGACACATCGGACCACTCGGAAACGAGAATTTGCTGAAATTTTCTTATCTGTATTTTTTTGTTTGTGGCTGCTTGGTACACAATATGAGCATTTACTATAGTTGTTCCTAAAAGTAAATGCTAATTTCCGATACCACTTGATGCTTCTCCGTATCGTAGTGACATATGAGACCATCTGGTCACTTCTGTCGATACCAGTTCTTCCATTATTCTATACTACTCTCCACACTTTCAAATATATTTTCACGCTGTCTACTGAACATTTTGAGGATGAAAAAATCACCGATGTGCGTCTCACAAGAAGTATGCTTTTCGATTAATACGTTACCAGTTTACCACTACGAACTCGCCAATACTTAAACGCACATTTTTCTATCCCTTAAAATCTATCGGCGAAGATCGATGTGCATGTGTATTTTAAATACACCCACCATAAGTACTATTAGGTTGTCCGAGAAGTTCCTTTCGTTTTATAGGGAAATAATAGACGCACAATGTCTTTTGTTTTATATTAGTTTATTGAATTATGCAGGAACATAATAATAGAAATATAACGAAATGGATCATACTTAATAAAATTTCAGACAACCTAATACTTCGTTGCTGCTATTTTAAAGAGAATAACTGCCAAACAATTCGTATCTGTCGATGAAAAGGATAAACTGGATTTTGAAATATCGTACGAAGCAAAGGTTTGAAATCGGCTGCTGCGACAGGTCGGTTAGTGACTCTTCCGAGTCACGAGCTGCAGAAATATACTGGAAGACCACAAAGCCATTGACGATGCGAGGTAGGATGAATCGTGGTTTGCGCTCAGTCATTGCCATCGCCAAGCCGCGACTGCTCCAACTTGCCTGGCGAATCGTGTCGGACGAGATTGTGGGATTAACGTAACCGGTTGCGATTGCGAAACTCGCGCCGGCACGTTCAAACGCGATTGGATCTCTTTCTTGGCTGCGACCCTTTTTACCGCTTCTTTCGCCAGCGCGTTAGCTCTCGGCGAAATTAGCCGATCGTACAGAGACGAGACGTCCTACCGGTTGATGGTCCTCGTTCCACTTCCTAGCAAAACGAACGCTGCCTACTTTTCTGTCGTTTCTTTATTGCTCTTTTTCTCGCGTATATAGATTCGCGATCGAAGCGTTTGCCGCGAGAAGGGAACGGGTTTGACTTCCGTTCTTGTAGTTTTTAAATCGCCTAGCTGGTTTTTACGCGATTTATTAACGCAACGTTCGTTCGAATAGGGCGCGCAGTTACAACCAAGTGAAAACAGCTAACAACAAAAGACGAAAGTCTTGAGACGTGTCGTCCGCAAGGAAGCGGTGCGTGCTCGATTGCGGCTACACACTGTGAACGCACGAGTTTCTTCAGCAACGAAAACTATTTCGATATTGTTTTGGACATCCGACTTTCGAAGAGCGAACATTTCGACGAAATCGAAATCGTATCCTGAGAAAGTTTGCTTTTAAGTCATTACATTCATATCGTTTTAATTCACTTGTGATTTCTCGAAAGGTATTTAATTATTTAATTAAGAGACGATTAACATTTTCCCTGATCGTCTTCTTCTTTTTGCTTCTCGCCAGCAGCGGTTACTTGGAAGCTACTGCCAAATAACGTTTCGTCAAACTAGTTTCGCATTTTCGCTCTACTCTCTCTCTCTTTTTCTTCGCCTTTAAACCTAAAAGTACCTAGAAATATTTTCCAGAAATAGGTACGTTTAATTACCATTATAAGAGCGATAGCGCGCATAGTCCACAACTATCGTACAGTGCCATGCGTACAGCTTTACTCAGGAAAGGTAAAGCTCGTGAGAACATCTGCGCCAGAAGAGCAAAAGATACAGAGTGATTTTTAAGATATTCTCGTTCTCGCCGATCGGTCAATTGTAGGGCGAGAATTCCGTAATCGCAGTCGATTAAGTCGATGAAGAGAATCAGAGGTGCTCTTAACCAAAGATAATACGCGAGACGACGATAGAGCGGTAAAAGCCAGCTCATCCGGCTTTCTCATTCTTTTTTCTTTACATGTGCCATGTATTTGGTTGTCCGAAAAGTGTCTTTCTTTCGCAAGCGTGTTTTTTACAACAGTGCACCTTCATACAAACCAGGTCTGTGAAACGTCACGGTGTTTATCTCATTAGAACAAAATGGATCGTACGTAACTCGACAAAATAACATAAAACAAAAAACGTTGTGCGTCTATTATTTCCTCATAAAACGAAAGGAACTTTTCGGACAACCTAATACTTAGCCTTCTTGGCGGAAGTTCGTCTAATCGTCTGTATCGCCTTTTTTCATCTGAAATCGCGCAAGAAACAAAATCGATCTGATCGCGCTGCAAACTGGTACACGTACCGATAATGTTCGTTTTATGCAAACAACGCAACCAACGGGTATTCAGTTTGAAAGGCGGAAGCCTAATTGACCGGACTGTAACGAACTTGTATAGCCGAGGACCATTCATCGCGATTGCGTTTCTGAACGAGTGTTACTCGTGTACAGGTTGGTTGGAAGTGTGGTCGATTATCGATCTGTATTGCGTCAGGGGAACGATACGTTAAATCGACTTTGAATAATTCCGTAGTTTGCCTGTTAATCTCCGTTTTCACCTCGATGATGAAGAAAAGGGACAAACAAAGGCAGGGGGAAAGAAAGCGGAAAAGAGGAACAAAAAAGAAGAAAATATGGGAGACAGAAACGAGGTTCGGGCAAACGAATCCTCATAGAGACTAATCGATTGGGATTTTTTGGCGATCGAAAAAACCGCGAAACGTGGACCGAGAATGAATGGCCCAATTTTCCTGGCTGAAACACGCCAGACGTTTGGGAAACCGTGCACGGTGACGCGAATCACGTAGGTAAACCAGATCTCCGCAGCTTTTACAGGTAGACCGCGTGTTGGGAACGCGACAGACACAAACACAGAGAAATACAGGGAAGGAGATGGAGAAAAGGGCGGCAAAAGGAGAAAAGAGACAGACGGGGACAGGACGAGAACAGAGAGGAAACTGGTTACGGACCCTGACTCGACTTCGAATGCGGCACAATGCATCGCGCGTACGTGTATGCGACGTGTACGGAGTGTACACGAGGAAAACAAGGCAATTCGTGATACGGCGCCGCGTTACAGAGGCGCGCGCGGACCTCGTTCCGACCCTCTTCCCTTTTCTTCTCTCCGCTTCTCTTTCGCTTTCCCTCCCTTTTCCACCATTTTCTTTCTTTCCCCGTGTTTATTTTCTCCGCGGTTCTGTATCTCGTTCTACCGACACAGCGTCGTTTCGTCGCGACCATAACGAGAGTTGCTGTTTTTCCGAGATCGCGATCGTTCTATCGCGGGGGACGAGGACGGTGCGTTAGTTGCGCTAACAGGAAATCACGCGGTGGATGCGACAAGAAGGATGCTAGGAGATGCGACAAATAATGCTACTGCGAAGGATTGAGGACTGGTTGTGCTGTGGCATCGCTAACCTTCCATAATCTCGCAAATAAGTAAACTAAATCGATTGTTGTTCAAAGATGGTTCGTGGTGATTTATCGAAAATTCATATTTTTTATTTAACCGCGTCACTCGCTGTCGCGAATTTTCAACTAAATAGCGATCGGTCAGGTTCAACCGATCGGTTGATATCGCGAACCTTGAGTGAATTAGCGCTCAAGGTGGACATAAATTAAATATATCGAGTGTTAGTATGCAGAGTCGGTTTAAAGATTTTGCGGGGCCTGAATACACATTCAAATCCTTAAATTTTTCAACGAGGAATTATTTATTTACAAATGCTGTTACACATTATATAATTTTTATAAGCAGTTTTTTAAACAAATCCAAGCAATATCTTTTCGCATCCATAATTCGCTTTCAAGGGGCAAAAAGTTCAATGAAAGTACAAAATCTGCAATCATGTATGACTTTCGCAAAAAGCTATTGATGTAGTTTAATTTCTCTAAAAAGTACATTTGTCTGATAGCTGCTGGATCTTTTTATCTAAAGTAGTTTCCAGAATATGATGACTTTATGGAGTTACACTGAACTTTGATGGTTTTTGTCACTCCTTTAAAGTGAATCATTGCTCCTAAAAAAATAGTATCATCCTGTTAATAGTATCATCATTCTGTAAACAGTTAATCAAAATCGGTGTTTTTTAATTGGGTAATTTTCGTAGACCGCGGGACCTCTCAAAACGCGGGGGCGGATTCCGGCGAACGCGCTGAACCTGTCTTGCGTCGGCCCTGTTAGTATGGTTCGGTAATTTTTCTACTTTTAGTATACACGCAGAGTTCGACGTTCTGATCACGACGGTTGTACGATCTTGTTGAGACCGAAGACGGTGTAGTAACACGAACAATACGAAGCTCTGGTGAAGATTGTGGTAGGATGTTGTTGCTACTCTCGCCAGAAGCTTCGTCTCGTCTTTATATCCTGACTTTCCATCCCCGAGTTTTCCATGGTTTATTGTTCTCTCGTGGGCGCACGTCCTCTGGTATTGCCAGCTGTTTACCTTTGGCCTGAACCATCGGGCACTTAAGGTGTTTTTAGCCTCTTAAATCAGGTCCACATCTTAAGGTTACAGCTTGGGGAGGTAGACGTTTCGGACTTTCTCAAAAAAGGGAGATGTGTTGTCCGAGTCATAAACTGACGGCTACTCGAAATTCCGAACACTCGCATGGAGGCAAGCTACGATGCGTGCTAATACGTAGCAGCGTGTCGAGAATAGGTAGGTAGGTAGATAGGTAGTTTTTAACCCTTCGTATTCGAGGACTTTTTCGATCGGACGTAGCAGCTACTCCGGATGATGTGGCGTATACGTGACGCGTGTCTTACAGCTAGCGTGAAATGATTTTATATATAAATTAACTTAGAAAAACGTTATATTCTAATAATTCATCTATATTCACATCTTTAAAAATATGATTTTGTAATATTTATTTCTGTATTTCTTTTGTATGATAATTTTTAAAGCATTCACCAAGATGCATTCGTGAATATGTAGCGGCACATGAGCTAGAGGACAATTCAAATTATGTTGTTGTTTTGCCTCGGAGTATCGATCGGATATCGTTAGGATACACATAATGTAATAATAAATAAACTCCGGCCAAAACAATGTCGCCGCTACGTGCAACCGTCAAACGTAGACGAATTCAAATTTTCCAGCTCTCCTCCAACTAGTATAAATAAACGAACGTGATCGTAAGGAGTTCAGTTATCAGTCAGTTATCAGTTAGTGGCGCCAATCAGTATCTACCAGTTACCGAGTTATCAGCGATTATTTTAGCGATTATACACTGCCTTAGCTAATTTGTTAGTACGAGCGATTATTGTCTGTATTAATTTATTTATCATTTTAAATATACTTGACGGTTTTCAACAACGAGCAATCTCGTCCTATAAATCTCACGATCAACCATCCTCTACATAAGCCTCCAAATTGGTAACCCCGACGTGATCTGAACACAACTAAACCTCTACAAATATAATTGATCTCATTTTTCAACAGTTCAAAATCAAGTTCATCTTCGTTTCAGCTAATTTCACTTCTGGAAACCATTTTTTTAGGATTTCTAAACTATGGTATTTTTGCCATGATGAATTCGAACTAACGTTGGAGACGTTGTTGAACCATAGTTTCAGAGGGATATGAGATTAAATATTTTATCTTCATTTTAAAGTCTAACACTTTACACTTCCTAACAAAGAACACAAAGAGCTAAGGAACCAATTTACGAACCAATATTGCACTCCCATCAATTGCAGATGTCGAAATCTAGCATAAACAGGCGCTGTCGCCTCTCGCTCGCCACTGGAGTTGCAGCACGGAACGCCGTGATAACTTAGAGTCGCCTCTCGAGTGCAAGGGATTAAGTGAGGTGGTTATAACGTGTAGGCTTATTTAACACATTGTTAACCGGTAATTTTACTGAGAATTTGTCTCATATCACCGGCTATTATTTCGTAATTGGATGTGGAAGTAAAACAATATAAATAAACTTCAATAAATTTTATTTATTGTTCAACTTTTAATATACATTGAACAAGGTGCAGTTTATCAAAAAAATGCTAATTTTTTGGACAACTAAAGTTTTTCGCAAAATACTGCTGTTCGCCAAATATCGATCTGCACCATCTACCCCTTTCATGTGTTTATTGTATTGCACTATGCACGTAGGTTTAATGATACTTTAGTGGCCTAATATCAGATTCACTATCTTCTGATACAGTATCATTTTCCAAGTCACCACAATTTGATTCACAATCACTCGGACAATCAGATAATACATTCGCGTATGATTCATCGACAGATTCGTCATTGGTACGTTCCGTCATCGTTGAAATTTTGTTTACAATAAACGCACTGTACAACAATTGCACTGTATCATCTCCAACAGCACACTGAGGAAACGACGCTGAAGCGAAAAAATCGAGTTTACTCGCAACATTTGGCCATGAGAACACGAGTTATCTCGTGACCGGTCAACAATGTGTTAACACTTTAACTGCTACATCGAAATTACACGTTTCGCTCAGGACGCCACGGGAGTATCTTTATTATTCAAAGCACATAATGGCAAAATAATAATAAATTGATGATGCAAGACAACATTCTTCCCCAATAGACCGTTTATCTTATTGGTGGTCACGAGTGACCACCGTGGCGCCTTGGTAACAGTTGGTAGCGACGTATTATAACGAGGCTTCGTTTATTTCAACAAACCATTCGCATTTGTTATTTCGTCGTGTGCAAAACGTACAGAATATATTGTTGAAACGTGTAGAAGATATTATTAAACAGTCTTTGCTCATTCTATATACAGGGTGGTTGGCAACTGGTGGTACAAGCGGAGAGGGGGTGATTCTACGCGAAAAAAGAAGTCGAAAATATAAAATAAGAACTTTTTTTTTTTAATTTTTCCATCGAGACAACGATCTACAGTGAGATCCGTTATAACGAGACGCGATAAGGTGCACGCGTACCGAGCGAAAATTCAAAGTTGATTTTCTCGAAAACAAAGCCTCAAACGAAAAATTTTTATTCTATATTTTCGACTTCTTTTTTCGCGTAGAATCACCTCCTTTCCGCTTGTACCACCAGTTATCAACCACCCTGTATAATAGTAAGATACGTTCACACTTCTAACTTCGCTTATACGATTATAAAGCAGCATTGACGATTATTTTCTAAGGTGTGTTTATAATAATATTCATAGATTACTCCTCAAAGTTATGGATGCAAACACAGTGCACCGTTAGATGCACGATTTTTTCTCATTTCTTTTTATTGATGTTCTAATAAAAATGTTTAATTGTTCAATGGGGCACTTTTTGTTTCGAAGTATCTTCTATTTATCGGTTATATTCAAAATACCCTAAATGTCAATTTTCAACAATTTTTACAATTGTAAGAAGTTCAAACGCTCCGGTTTCAATGACCACCGTGGCGTCACAGGAGAAACCATAGCCGGTCAAAACAAATTATGTCGTATCACATTTGTCGATCTGAATTTTTCAGAAAATGAATTCGATGCTGGGTTTTTCAAATGGAAGTCGTATTGAGATAGATGCAACAACGATGTCATACGTTACGGTAGTTCATTGGGAAACGTACGAATAAAACATAATATTTGTGCATTTTGGCCATCTCTTTCTGAGAAAAGTCATGTGCAATTTGTACACATATCTGCGTATTCTCCCGTTTCTCAAATACGGTAACACGTTTTATTTGTATATTTTTCAACAAACTCCGTACAGCGTGCGACGTAGTCGATATTGTTATCGTTATACAGGTCTATAGTACTCTAAAAAAGCACGTGGGTTCTATAAAGGATAAGTTTAACAAAAAAAAAGAAAAAAAAAAGAAAACAAGAAACGAAATTCCATAAACTAGTTAAAAATTTCACAAATCGTTTGGAAGATCAAAAATAATATTAGGCGTATCGGAGTCACGTTGATAAGGTTACGTACGATGCGTTCACACACACACACATATATTTATTTGTTTCTACATGGACAGAGAAAAATCGAGTCGAGGTTGAAATACCAACTCTTTACAAGAAAAAATTGTTTCAATCATAGATTGGGTATTAAATCGGGGAAATCCGTAGGACGAGTGAAAGCCGTGGAAAAGTTCTCGAAGACGGTCAGAGAAAGAAGCTTAGCCGTCTTTTCGATTAATTTATCGTTGGGATTTTATCGGAGAAGATCGTTGTTGCTCTCGTGTCTAAGCTCGCTGCATTCGGGTTACGCTGTTGCACGTGTATAGGCGCACATCTACTTCCCGTTTTTCATTTGCTTCCGACGTGGCATGGTAATTATAAGTAGAGCCAGGTAACGTACTGCAACTCGTGAGAGCGACGCCTTGAAGCACGCGAGAAGAAGAAAGATATGATGCATATACTTTAACTTTAATAATTTAATTTAATAATTAATAATACAACTGAGTGTGATATATTTTAAAGCACGGTGCGACATATACACCCACGTCACAATTTTCACACTCATAGCGTGATAGTGTTTTTCAAATTGCTCTTTGTTTTCTATTTTTTAGCGACATTTTCGGCTTGAAGATTCTAAAAAATTATAAGGACACGGATAGACATGTTAAAAAGAGCATCTAATAATGGTATATTTATTTTAACACTTTGACTGCCACGCCGAAATCACATGTTTCGCTCAGGACGCCACAGTGTTTTAACACAGTGCACCGTTAGATGCAAGATTTCTTCTCATTTTTTCTTTTTATTAATGTTCTAATAAAAATGTTTAATTGTTCAATGAGGCACTTTTTATTTCAAAGTATCTTCTATTTATCGGTTATATTGAAAATGCCCTAACTGTCAATTTTCATTCAATTTTTACAATTGCAAGAAGTTCAAGCGCTCCGGTCACCAATGACCACCGTGGCGTCTCAGGAGGAATCGTGGCCGGTCATATATGACCAACGTGGCAGTCAAAGGATTAATAAAGTAACGAGTGGATGAAGTTGTAATAATAATGTAATAATAAGTACAAAAACAGAGATAACGTGTGCCGGTTTTAATCGTCGTTCGATCAATGCTACTATACCAGTCGAAGAAAGGTAATCATATCATAGGAAACACGTTCATACATTTGCATCAACGGACGTTACCACAAGAAATAGCAATAACAACCTAATCAATGTTCTTTTGCTTCTAAACCTTCTAATCCAAAACAATGTTAATATTCAAAAGTACAATAATATGGGTCTCTCCTAGATTTGAATTCTCCGTTTCAACTTGAAACTTCTTCTATGCTACATAAATATGGGAGGATTTAAAAAGTTGGAATCGTAGCGAAGTGTGACAGGCAGGAAGATGTATATCTTCCTTCTGATGTAAAAATGGCCAATCTTGAAAATTTAGAAAGATACCCGCCACTCTTTACAAGGAACTCCAAAGCGATGGCAGAACTTCGGCGACTATTTCCCCTTGAACCGAATGACTGCGTTAAATTCGATGGAAACCGTGACACGATGGACGCTGATAAATGCGCGATACGCGTCGCTGAAAGCTCAACTCTGTCTCTTTCACCCTTTCGCCTATTCTCCTCTATCGATTTGGTCGTGATCGCGGACACGCACATGCGATATCGTGTCACCATGAACCGTACACCATAGTACATACATACAGATACAGATACGCGATTTATCGCGAGTAATCGTTACGGCGATTAACAGATTAGAAAACGATTACACAAGACTTTTAAGTTACGTCGAATTCGTGCAGGTTGTTAACATTCTCGGAGGAAGGAGAAAAAGCTCGGAGGACGAGATATACCTATTGTATCTTTAATTAGCGCATCGATCGGTGCTGCGATATTTTAAGTAGCGCGCAACGTGTAACGGATAACGCGAACATCGAACACGTCGCAATGAGAATCGAAACGAAATCTGGCTTTCCGTTTTGTTCGATCGTCTTATTATTTCAAACTTCAGCTATATGCAAAAATTAAACAAATTCGTGGAAAGAAGCAGAGCGATGAAGAAAGATTAAATCGCTTCTTATAATCGATACACCTATACTTTTATACTTTTTTTTTATACATGAATTTTCTATCTTTACATTTGTATCGTGGAGTGCGACAATGTAGCAAAGAGATAAATTCTATGCGGTTCGTAGGTTGCGCGAGATGTTCGTACTTTACGTAGCCAATGATAACGCAAACACTGTCATAAGGATCGATGGAGCTTTGAAAATATAATTAAGCCGAAAAACAGGAAATGGCAGGAACGTACCGCGTCGCTTTCAATCGTCCTGTGACGTGTGATGCGAACGAGCTCCGAACAAAACCGGCCGCGTTCCACGTCCTGCGCGAAAAAATAATTCACCAGCCGCTTAATTGAGATTCGTGTTTATGTCGTGTCACTGCAGCAAAGCTAAATAAAGCAGAAATTTTCCAATCCGTTGAAGCGCGTGTGCGGCTGCTTCGAATATCACGTAGAAAAAACCAGCGAGATCAATGCATCGATGCATATTCAGTGGTTCGCATTCTGATAATTACGTGCATTTCGCAGCGTTAGCGAATCGTTCGGCATTGGATCAACTCACGCACCCGTAAACGAATAAATTAAACAATACGTCTACGTAGATCTCTTCTAGGTACGATCTTTTTCTATAATTCTAACGATTCTTCTCACTCTACCGACTATTTCCGATAAACTCTTCGTTAGAGGTAGCAGGGTCATTAGCACTAGATCTACCAATAATTAACACGAAGCTATTTCTACCAAAATCAGTGAAAATGACTAATCTCTAAAAAATACGTAGCAATAGAATATTTTTATATTTATTGATTTATTACTTTCTTGCAGAAGCAATTCCATGTTATGTAGTACATTTTTAGTATTATTAATCCATTTGGGACAATGATCCCTAAACGAGGGTTGGCAGATTTATAAAATTGTAGAACCAGACATTTTGACTGCTGTGGTATTTCTAGCGTTAGCATCCAGCGATCTAGCGATCGATCCGGAATTTTCCTGAAAACTGATATCATCATATCGAATGATACGCGGTAAAAATTTTAAAAACGTGTGGCAAGCTGTACAAAACGAGGAAACTGGTTAATTGGGGTTCGATAAACAGATTACAGGACCCTTTTACACTTTGACAAGTACCAGTCATTGTCACTGGTATCGGTATAAGTAGCCTTGATACAAAATTATCTTCAGTTTGAATACATAAAAAGCAAAATAAAGTTCATTATATTATTCTTTTGGTTATCGTCGCGAAAGTCATTACATTATTGCGGAAAAAAATATAACACGAAGTAGCAAATTTAAAATAAAATTGTAAAACCAATCAATTTGACTGGTGTGGTAGTTCTAGTGTTAACGGTTATGTCGTCGATGAACTATCGATAGCTTGCCGATGATTTTCATCGGAGGATGATGGAGGAAGAAGGATGAAGACAAAGATCGAGGAGTCTCGTGAACGCAGCACGTTGCTACTCACGACTTCGCATTGCGTCGCCTGTACACCTGATTATCAATCAACACTGTCACACGATACTGTTAATAACTTTAATTGGTAGCGGTAATTAGGCTGTTGAAACGCGACGTATCGACGGCTACGTGGATATATAGAAGCGCAGCTATGTCGGAACGAGCATTCACGTGCGAGTAGCTTCTTATCTGAAAGTATGGTATAGCGAGCTAGCACACTAATACGGTTCAGCGGTATAGGTAAACGACACTAAGGTTACAGGCGGAACGCGAATGTAATTAGTTCTGACCATCATCGGGTTTCCGGTTATTATATACGGTCACGTATCGGCCGGCTTTTACGCAGGTCGACGATCGTTGCGAATGACAGCGCCCTGCAGGTAAAAAAGCAGGCGTGTGTGTGCTTTGTGAAGGAGGTGGGGCAGGGAGGGGCTAATACGTGTATCGATTTCACCTGGATTATGGTCGGCTACAGATACAGCGTGCGGCTGACGTACCACGGTCGATGTTGCAAAGCAAAAAGTGAGAGGGAGTTGAATAAAATATCAATGTCGCCGCCAAGTTGAATGAAATTGCAGCGTGGGGCGTCGGCGGTTACGGCTACGGCTGTGGCTGCGGTGTTTCCATGAATCCGATGACTACCGTGCGAGATAACGATCGCGTCGTTATTACTTATCGTTTAACGGAGATACCGACAGCTATATTTCGTTAGTATGTCGCAAGTGACTCTCGGTCGCTAGTTTGCTAGAAGCTTGTTTATACAAGGCGATATAAGTTTTCAAACTGTCTGTGCCCATTGAATCCCTTCCTCTTCTTTAAGCCGGACGGTGGTTTTGAAAAATTATTGATTTTCTCTTTCATATTGGATTTCGAAGGAATTGGATAGCGTAAAAAAGTAGAAATATCGCTTTTGTAAAGAAGTACTGGTCGTAGAACGATTCGATCCCAAAGTATTCGATTGTAGGATCATTGACTGATTGATCGAGGCGCTCGTAAAAACGACTTTTCATTAATTAGCTATTTATGGCTCTCGGAAACTTGTTGGAGCAAAAAGTTGACGACCAATGGAAGGCGAATGTTACGCACCTACTTACGTGCAAGTATGTAACGAACGCAATGATAAGATTCTACGAATATTTCATACTTCTGCGTTACTCTTTGTCCGAATATTTGAAACGGTGTTTGGAATGCTGAGAAGTCTCGAATTAGATCGTACTAAGTATGATGCTGTTAGCTCGGTGTTTCTGATTGATTTGTTGATTGAGTTCACAAATTTCCACCCGGAGAACTTGCAAAGGTTGCCCCGATCGGTTGATGCGACGAAATCGAAGTGGTGGCAGTAAGGTAACTACATATGTGGAAAGTAAATAGCGCATAGTCGGAAGTGCGACTATACGTCGAGTATATCGAGGATTTCGACAGCTGAAAACCGTGGAGAAAATTGGAATCAAGCATTTTCCAATTTACGTACAAAAGTCTGTTCCTCACGGCTGCCAGTGGTTGTGGTTTTTCTCTTTTCCGCTTTAACCTAACTTTAATTCTTTTCGCAAATGCAAATATGACGTGCTTTTAATAGAAATTTAAAAATCCGCTAAAAGAAACCGAAAGATTTAATCATAAATATGTATATCATTTTAAGTTTTCGACTTTCTTTCAACTGTATGTTAGTTGTCCTAATTTTCTCAGTCGTAATGTTTCAGAACAAATTGCTCGTAAATCGGAAAGGAGAATTAATATAATTGTACGTGAAATTTTTGGCGGAGAAATATACTCGCTTAATTTAATTGGTAAAATAGTCAGCCAGATATCCACTAATTCGATTGCTTGAATTCGATTAAAAACCAGACTGTACATTTATTTATCGTGTTGATTCAAGTTTGGTATCTCGCGAGTCGACATGTAGCATTTGTCAAACTGTTCTATCCGCAGGCGACAGTGCTTTTACTTGTGAAATACGAAAAAAGGGTTCGTCGATAACCCGATCGCCTTAATTGGTAGTCGAGCCATTCGACAAGCGATAAACATAACTTTTAATTTTACCTTTCGATTACAAGGTAAATCGACCGTCTACACGTTGACGAGTTGTCGGCCTTCTAAATTCGATAACTGCAGGATCGAAGGTCGAGCTTGCCACGTAGTTTTATGTTCTTGCATGTAGAAAGAGCACAGGTCTTTCCGTACGTCTAAACGAAACGTATCAAAGTTGGGAAATAGAAAGAAGAGAGGAACCTCGGACCGATTTTCCGAAAATATTCCAAACTTTCGCAATACATTTCGTAAATCGATAGAGAGATACTAAACGTAGCAAAGACTACGCGTTAATACGACGCAATCACTGCATATGGTCGCGCGAAAGAAAGAACGCAGCCAGAGATGAACGTCGATCTTACCTCGAAAGGAATAAAAAATATTTTGCATCGCGCTCGTCCAGTTGATGGAGCGTTCCGCAATGCGGCAGCATTAAACCGCAAGAACCGGAACAACAAAAGCGCGCGATACGATGGTGACCAGCGAGTGGTCGAAAAAGTCGGATCAGCAAGCCAGCCAGTGGTCGAACAAGAAACCGGAAGGCGAACAGAGAAAATATCCAACAATGAGACACGAACAACGATTCGGTGCAACTAACGGTGCTCGTGCTAGAAGAAACGACAGGAAATTAAAGCAGAGCTAAACTGATAAATAAGACTCATTGTGAATCATCAAAGCGAAAGGGGTCGAAGAGACGAAACGAGGGGATTAAACCGGGGGTTGAACCGGGTCGGCTATCAAAAAGGAACGGGGAGAGAGGCCATTGCCACGAGTAGGAAAACCTTTAAAAAATAATAAAGGCGGTAAGGACAAAGGGCAGAAGGTGGAGGAGAGTTGTGGCGCGGCGGTAGGGAAACGCAGGGAAGGAAGAACGGTCGGTTTCTGTCTCCAAGGTAAGGTTAGGATAGGTTAAGGGAGAATGGCACCGGTTGGTACCGAGCTGCCACGGTGGCCGACGGTCGACGGCCGACGGTGCAAAGAGGGTTCGCGTTGGTCGCGTGACCCGATGATTCACCGAACCCATTCTCTCGCTATCTTGCTTTCTCTGGTCGTTTCGCAACGATTGCCCTCTTCCCTCGACGCGACGGTGTCCCTGCCCTTCTTCCGTCGACCGTCCGCCGGCTCGTGATATCCCTACGGGCCATTCACCAACACCGTCGCGTCGTTGCCGTTTTCCATCGCATCGGCTTCTCTCTCCGCGTTTCTCTCGTTCGCGACCTAATCACAAATTCATCGTTACCCTGAACATACGCAGCTTCCCGGCAGCAATATATTTTTGGTAATGCGTATGCGCGCTCACGTACGCCACTCTCATCGTGGCGTTCGATAAGATGCGCTGTAGCAGATTTATCATGCAGCCGAGTACTTCAGGTGATGGGCGGCGACCCGATTATTAGTTGTGGCTGTTGCGATGGAGCGTTTAAGTTTAAGGCTTTGCGACTGGATACATGGAAACCACGCGGCAGCAGCATTTTTCGTGCGCTGTTCGCGACTTTCTGCGAGATATTCATCTACAGGCGGAAAGAGCGATCTCCGTGAAGTTTATTTTTGTATCAGCTTTTCACGTAGCTTCTTCGATCACTGAAACAGGTTGACGTAATTATAATATCGAAACACGCTCGTGAAATGAGTTAAGGCTTCGAGCGAATGGCGGGCCAGGTCGTTTCGTATTCATAGAACAAACTTTAAGTTTCAACTGCGAGTCTTCGGATCTAGGATCGTCAAACATGAACGACGTAGGCGATATCTCGATATTTTATGCGTGGAATACGATAACGACGCAGTAGATTACAACGTTTCACCAATGGACTGCGAAATAGAGTTTGCCCAATTATTCACACAGAGCTCGTGGTCACGAATTAAAATTTAACCGAGAAATGGACGCTGTGATGGATGTTGGTAGGACGATTCGCCGGCTCCTTATCATTTCTAATAACTTTTTTAAATATTCGGTGAATTATTCAGTCCCATGGCTGTTCTAGGGCAATGACTCCCTTAGGATTTTATTTTACGAACCGTCTGCCGCTCTCTCCGTACGTCATGCATGATAAACCATGATCCATGAAGGGGCATAAATTCACCAGAAAAAGCACTTCGATACGCTTTCAGGATTATTATAAAAACCATAAACGAATAAACATCGTAAATCATGCATACTCGGTTCGATCCCCAGCCTGTTGTCCCTTAAACGATAATCTTGTAAAACGTTGACGCGA
Source organism: Bombus flavifrons (assembly GCF_040668555.2). Taxonomy (NCBI): domain Eukaryota; kingdom Metazoa; phylum Arthropoda; class Insecta; order Hymenoptera; family Apidae; genus Bombus; species Bombus flavifrons. The sequence continues at coordinate 5,140,974 of NC_138447.1, forward strand.
AATTTCTCCTGAAAAACCTCATCACCCCGGAGCTGTTCTATCGTGCCGGCTGGAGACGACGTGTTTTCTTGCAACCGTTGGTTCGTTCTACTTTCAAAATTCCGAACAAGTCTGTGGCAGTTGTCGTGGCGCTGTAAAAATTTCGTTAATCGCGACGATGTACGATAGTTGGCGAACCGATGGACGCGTTGGGCGACGGTAACACGTGGCGCGCTTGGTCGTGCACGTTATTACGTGCGTGTAGCTTCGACGAGCGAGGCCACAATCGATGACAATGCCACAAATTCTACGGACATTCCGGTGGCATAACAACGGGCACCGCGCCTCTGACCGCTATGATTCACCTAAACGCTGATCACTGATTCGATGGAATACCGTGTCGCAGTTTACCCATTAGACTCTATGATTCACGTAAATACATCGGTAGTTGCTGATCTCGCCTTGTTCGATTCTCACTTCTCTCTAACTTGCATAAATGCTTTGTACAATTCGTCTTTCGCTCCTAAAGATCGCTACAGGTAGCGATTCCTTATCCAATGCAAAACGTTCCACGTTTGCCGATCAAATTCCTCCGAATATCCCATGATGGAAATTTCGTTTGCTCGTAGGAAAGCAGACTTTTTGCAAGCGAAATTGTATACGGCTAGCGTATTTTTCCGTGACCCGCGTAAATGGTTTTCTGTCTCGGCCGAAGGATACGGTTACTCGGAGAAGAGAAAGATATTTCCTTTGAAATCGATGGCCGACACAAATTACATAGCGATAGGTGGAGCATGCGAAAATCAGAGCGATACGAGTCGATACATTAATGAATTTACGCGTACGCGAAACGTGTTGGAATCACGGACGCTGTTGTTTCAAGCGTGTCCGAGATATATTTAAATTTGCCGTGCTACTTCGCGGCCGGATATTACTCGAGCATTGGAATGCCATTAGCCCCGAGCTACGTTTACAAAGTGACGCGAAACAATTCTGCGAATATTCAAGCAAATAATGCGATTAATGCGGTTGACAGTGAACGGTTGCTTCTAGCGAATCTTCTTGGTTATACGGCTTAGCTGCGATACATCTCTGGCGAATTAATCTATTCCAATTCTGCGTATGGAATAATCGAATATAATACGATTATGAATTAGCAAGCTAGTTGGATTTCCATTATGCCTTGCTCTTATCTTGCTCTCAGGTTATAGATGGTTTTCGATTAACATCGAATTTAACGAATCATTCGTCGCGACGTACCTTATTTAATGCACGGCGTTATTTTACTATTAATCCTTCTCTAGGGCTTCGCGAACCTCCTTCTAGCACGTTGACTGCCACGAAACTCGTATTCGGGTGTCAGCAAAGTTTCTGGTAGGGTCATTTCACCCGTATTCGTGTGTCGCTTATTTGACTACTTGCGAAGGATCGTCGTAGGTATTTGAAAAGATATCCCAGAGGAAATAATAAAACTATTGTTATAAAAGTTGTTATAAATTGTTATAAAAGTAATACAATAATGGTTTATTTAAAAAATTATTTAGAATGTAAAACTTTAAAGCATTCTATACATAGCTGAGGTTGGTCGACAAACCAGGTTGTTGTTTTCTTTAAATTCTTTTGTGTCTTTGTTCGGTCCATTCGACGTCTTTTATTTGCATAACATAGTTTGCATACGCGTCTAATGCTTCTTCCGGAATCATTTTTCCAAACGGCGCTATTATGCTGACTCCGTAGAAGACAAGGATTTTTTGTATTTACAGACAACCCTAACAATTTCCCAGCTAATAATTCTCTAAATATTCTAATATTTATATCCTTCCTTGTTGCAATTTTGTAAACCGCCAAAGTGTTTACAACAGAAATTGCCAGAAGGAGTTGAATGCCAAGTTTTCTGTACCATTTGATTCCTTTTCTAAATGTGGTGGTATAAAAAACCATATTTGGTCGGGACAATCTATACCACACTTTCCTTCATTATACTCGACAATGGCTAGTGGTTTTAATATTGCGAGCAAACGAAACGAGAGATCATTCTTGAGACCACCACTTGAGCGACTCGCGTTACTAAAATATTGATGGGAGTGCCTAGCAGAGAACACTTGGTACTGCGGCACGCGTGGCCTGACGGGGATTTCATTGAAAACACGCATGGCAGTCAACGTGCTAGTAGAATTAAAAGTAACGCGTGAATTTACATGACGGTTCTCCCAGCGGCTTTGAAACTCGCCGGTGTCACGTCGGGGACGGGGAGTGGCGAAATTAAGAAAGTCATTGGTCGTTTCCTCGCGTCGTTCTAATGATCTCGCGTAAATTTTCAGATGATTTTGGCGTAGGATGTGTAGGGTGCCAAAGAAATAGTCGGCGGTGTTTAACAGTATTTTTATTGGGTTGGTAACTAAGTGATTGCGGATTTTTGCAATACCATCTAATGACAAAATCCGCAATTACTTAGTTACCAAGCCAATATTAACACATTGTTTACCGGTCACGAGTTAACTCGTGTTTTCATAGCCAAACGTTGCCGACCGGCTACGAGTAAATTCGTGATGTGCTTTCTCTTCGCATCAGCGTCGTTTAACTTTAAAGTGGTCCAAAAAATTAGCATTTTTTTTCTGGTAAAATGCACCTTGTTCAATGCATATAAATTGTACTGTATTAGATATATTTGCAAAAGTTGTTGAGTACCATTACACGTAGGTGATTATTACACTGTTTATCATACGAAAAAGAAATATTAAAAGTTGAATAATAAATAAAATTTATTAAAGTTTATTTATATTGTTTTACTTCCACATCCAATTACGAAATAATAGCCGGTGACATGAGATAAATTCTCAGTAAAATTGCCGGTCATAAATGTGTTAACAATTCTCGCTTTCGACAACTCTCGAGTCCAACTGACGATTCTCACTTTTCGGCTACAACTCAACTGTTTTCTTGATCCGATTCCTTTCTTTTCGTCACCCCTCAATATCCTCAAGACCTACGCGTTCGTTAGGCGCCCGCGACCGTTGCCATGTACGTCATTTTCCAAATATTCGGCGAAAGGACCGTAAGGATATCGATGGCTCATTAGGCTGGTCGACACTTATGCTTCGGTGATATATTAGGTTGTCCGGAAAATGTCTTTCTTTCGGAAACGTGTTTTTTACAACAATGCACCTTCGTACAAACGTGAAACCAAGTTTGTGCAATGTCGCGATGTTTATCTGAACAGAACGAAATGGATCGTAATTCGGCAAAATAATATAAAACAGAAGACGTTGTGCGTTTACTATTTCCTCATAAAACGAAAGAAACTTTTCGGACAACCTAATACTTGTTTTGTAAGTTTTGTTGTCGAGTGCCGCTACAGTTTAAACGTTTCACGAGCAAGGTAAGAAAAATTCAGACTTTAGATGTACTGGCAAAGCTTATTATGTGAATCCAATAGAGCGACAGTTAATACATTGCATACGGGTCACGAGATATCTCGTTTTTAGCAAGCCGAACGTTGTGGCCGGGTGACGAGATATCTCGTTTTCATGTTTTTTCGACTGAATCGATGACTTAAGCACCCAGAGACAAATGTTTTTGTTACGTTACCGGGGTAATGAAGCCTTGCACATTCTTGTGACGAATGATTAGCAAAACAACTGAATGTTGACATTCCAAGCACGTAAAAACAATCATTCAGTATAGCCAATACATCGGTAGATCTGTGCCGATCGTCTACCGTGTCTTATAAAGTGTTTTATTGTTGTACATTTTGTTATTTCAAAGTTCGTGTTTTAATTTACAAGGAAACAGCTGTTTAAAAATCATTTACATTTTCAATCTGTTACTGATAATTTATAACAAAAATTATTTTATGAAATAGGCCCTAATTCTATAAAAGTAGCAAAATGACACATAGATGTAAAGAAAATGAAAGTCAAAATCAATTGTTGTTTGATGATTTATCCGATACACCAAACAACACGTGCGAAAATGAATTCAGTGATAGCAGCAACATTCTTGAATTAGGTGATGCGATTAAACATAGAAGAAGACTGAATAAAAAATATAATACCAAATGCAAATTAAAAATATGCATATATGCATCCTATTGCTTGCCATGCGTGCCTTTGCAGCGTTCAAAAATGTCTTTTTTTTTTGTTACTATTATTTAATTTGTACTTTTCAATTTGTTCAGCTGGATATTTGGTAAATTTTTCTAACTTAATTGCTAAATAACATGTGGATGGCTAACCCAGCGGGATACCATCTTCGAGTTTGACTATTTTATTTCCTTAGTGAGGTCAGTGTGGTGTTTTCTTTTTAATCTTCTTTCCATGAGAGTTTTGCTCGCTTCACCAGTCAGCTGGTTTGAATGTGTTACCATTCTTCCCTTGTATTTATCTGCGTACCTACCAATTTCTTCTTTGACCCTTGGTATTTTTAAGGTTTTGTGTATATATTCGTTTCTGACATACCATGGGGCGTTGACTATTGCTCTCAGTATCTTTGATTGTAGCGACTCTAGTTTATTTATGTGGCTCATTGCTGCTATCCCTCATAGTGGTCCGTACGTCCAAATTGATTTTATTATCGTTTTGTATATTTTTAATTTTTCTATGCTGAGTTTAGAACTTCGACTAGTTAACCAGTACATTTGTCTTCTTTTTATCCGTATTTTGTCTATAATTGATTTAGTATGTTGCTTCCATGTAAGTTGTGTGCCTAAGTGGAGTCCTAGGTACTTAACTTGCCTTCTTTGTGTTATGTGCCTGCCATTCAATTGGATATTTTGTGGTTTCCGTTTTCTTAGTGTAAATGTAATATGGTTACATTTACTGGGGTTTGCTTTTATTTGTTCATCTTGTAGCCATTTTTCTATTTTTGTGATGTACTCTTGTAGTAATGTGCCTGACTGTTCAAAACTATGCGGGCCCTGGGAGAGCGCCGTACGCAATGTGTTAAGAATGTTAGAACAGAGTGTCTGGAGAGCTGATTTTGGGAAGGTTTATATACCATGGGGTTGACTCTTATGAAGAGGGTGTCGCCGGAGGTGTCGCCGGAGCCCAAGTCAGAGGTGGCCATGCTGTTACTGTTTTCTGACACTGCAACACTCTCTACGTTGTTGTTTCGATGGCCTGCGGGATGTTCGTTAGACTCCCTTAGTTTCTCTATTGCTAATTTATGGCTCTGTGACAAAGTTCTATACTTGTTTCCTTACGAGACGTTAGGTTGACGAGATGTGCGTAATTATTCCACGGATACGATAAAACGATGAAAATAGAATTAGCAAATGCTCGTTAACCTAGTTTACGAATGAATTGGGATAGAGAGAAAAGTAGTGGCGGAAAGAAGTTACGAGTCGATAAACGCGCTATAAATCGAGCAACATGATCGGCAAGCGTTATCGAAGTCGCAAGTCGAGCGTTTATCGGGTAGAAATTAATTTCAATTACAGTGAACGTTCATCGAATCCGTGGTACGCGCGTTTCGAATCACGCTCGTGTACACTTTCGATTTGATGAAGCGTGCGATGCAACGCTATTAATAAATAACGCGATATACCCGGGACAAGAGAGTGGAATCGCAACTTATTTCTCTTGCCGTTCGATCAGTAGCCAACCAGTGCGAGCAACTTGGATAATACAAATGATAAAAAGAACGCGATTCGAATTCTTCGGACGCCTTTGACGCGCAACGATTATTTTTCATGGTTCGCGCGAAACTTTTTTCGCTGTTATTGCACCGCAATGGGCGAAACGGAGATAAAGAGATGCGCGATCTCGTCGTCGAGGGAAGATGCAGCAAGGTTGTTAGAACGTTACGTTATAATTTCCTTGATTAAGTCGCGTTTCAAGTGAGATCGATGGAAAAGTGGCAGGGGGGAAAAGAGATGAAATAGAGACAAGAAGAGATAAAAAGGAGAAAAAGGTTCTATCGCTTCTACGCTATCGTTTACAAGTGTCTCGATAGTTTGCTCAATTTTTACCAACGACACGCGAGTCTTATTAAAATGTACGATTTATTAGCTTACCGCGTGATAAACGCCGATGAGAAACATTTGCGATATGTTTTGTATAAAAAAAAAAAAAAGTAAAATTATCGTTAGTCTTTTCGATGGAAATTTTTGTATGGGGTCGGATACTGTAAAAAATGAACGAGTCTTGGGATACTTTTGAAATATAGCTTGTACGTATGTAGATGCGTGTACGCGATGGAAGCGGTCTCTGTTACGTTGTATACGTAGAAAATGCGGTATACACGAACGTCGTTGAATTTATGCCAGGCGCGCAATAGAAGTTTTTATTTGAGGAAATTGTATCGAAACGGCGCTTGATAAAATCACTGCACGTTTCAGACGTGTTTCTCGACCACATGCGCCCATAAAAGCTAATTACGTAAATCATGCGTCGAAACGAATACGCACTACGTTTCTCGCGTGTTTCTGCGACAACCGATTCTCTTCATTTCTGCCTTTACAAAGATTGCCAAACTCTAAAAGAAGTTTTGAAATTAGAAGCTTCTTCCACGGTTCTTTTTAAAATCAATAAAACAAAGACGTGTGTGCGAGAAGAAAGAGAGAGTGTGAGTGTGTGTGAGAGAGAAAGAGAGAGAGAGAGCGAGAGTAAAGAAACGGAAGAGAATGATTTAACGTTTAAACACGGCTGTGTTTAAGCGTTTAAACGTAGTTCTTTGGAGGGCAACGTTCGTGAAAGAGAACTAAAACGCGGCTAGCTTGTCGATTCATTCTCCTTTTCCCTCGTTTTTGTTTCTTCCTTCTTCATTTTTTCACCTTCTCTTTTTCCTCTTTTTTGTTTAGTTCGCTCCTTCTTTCACCCTGACATTTTTCAATTATCGTATTTCGTACAATAATTAAAACGAAAATATTTCCAGTAGGTCGGTGAAAAATACGTACAATACGTATAGTTGGATAGTTTTTAAGCGTCGTATCGATCGATTCCGCGATTTCGACCGCGTCTTTTGAAACCCATACACGAACAAAGGTACGTACGTATATAGCTTTGTAAACAGGATATTAAAAAGCAAAATTCGATAATGTACACTGACCGAAAGAAATTGCAAAAGATAACCATTGTCAGAAGGAAACGGATGCGAGTAAATAAATTACGTAACTCGTAGTCGACGTTTCTTATATTAAATGCTCGTTGTTCTATTCCGTTCGCATTGTATCTTCCAAATTTTGAAAGACTCGTATACTTACACGTATCAATAAAATGAGGATAAGTTTACGTTCGACGCGACGAAGCGATTTCTTTTTATATAATTTTTGCGCACGTTCAGACGAAACGAATCGGCCAGAATTAATTCGCTACGAAACACGTGCGTTTTTCATTAATCCTGAAACCAACGTGTGCCGAGCAATTTTTACGCCGCAAAGACCGTGCAAATTATTGAAAACCCACACGCCCCGTTCATCGTTCAAATTTTCAACAATGAATTTTTTATGAACGAATATCGCCCCGTCGTTGTACCTATATACAACATCGATAACATTTATTATTGAATTTTCATTTCGCCCAGCAAATATTAGAAAGTATATTCGAACCGATTGTTTAGCATTCGACTCGTTGAAAATTGTACGAGCCATTTCGAGAAACAGCTTTTTTCATAAGAAGGAGAAAACGCATACGCAATACTACGCATAGCCATGGACTCGAATCGGTGGGTTATATGAGACTAACAAAAGATGTTATACGAATATATCAACTAAAAATGTTTCATGTTTCAAATGTTTCAACAAACATGTTTCACCTTCTTTAACACGTTCTTTTCACCGATCACACGAGCGTCGATTCGATTCTAAACGAAGGTCAGGCGGATCGCTAGCGATTGCAATGCACATCGATTAAATCAGTTCGATTCGAATTAAATTACCTAATTCCGACAAAAATTTTAATTGGCATTCGGTTACTTAGAAACTGCGATAATTGCCACTGACTACCTTCCTCTTTGAAACGTGTACGAGAAATCCTCCGATCTCGATGAACATTCGATCTCCGATAGGAACCTTAGACTGCAGCCAGCTAAGATAAGATACTCGTGCAGATACTGGTCGTTGATACCGGAAATCGATAGGATTAATCGAGGGAAGGTTAAACGATCGAATGTGTATCCCGTACCATCTTTGTGCTACTGCACATAGCGCGGTAAGCTATTTGCTCGATGTCGATCAAAGTTTACTTTACGACGACTCACGCCAAAAGAGAAATATAAGAAGGCGCACCGTGAACGGCGTCGAATGACCCGCGGAACAAACGAATCGGCCCTAAGCACCGCATCGAATTGCACCGCTGCGATGTAGGTGGCTGAATACACGCCACGGAAGCCATGAAGCACAATGGTCGTGCACGGACAAAGCCAGACAACAAAGAAGCTGGCTCGATAAGAAGAAGCGAAAGGAGCGGAACTTAGTAACGGGTCGAGGCAGCAGCCAACCCTGATTTCGGCTTGCATCCAGCGTAACCCATTTAACCGCGATAACGAAACCTCCTCCCTCTTGCTTTTTCCTGTTGTTCCTCCGACCATCCTCCTCTCTCTCTCTTTTTCTCGCGGCCGCGCACTTGGCAAACAACTATTTAAAAATACATTTATCAGTTTTGTTACCGCATATTAGCCGTTAAAAAGAAATTTCGCCGCGCTCTAACGTTCTACGTATTATACACGTTAGTGACGACGATAAAAGCTAAAACATTGGCAGATCTCTTTATCCGCAATTGAACCGGCATACTTTTGCTACCGAACAAAGCTACTTTGTCGTACGTGGAATCTTTGGCGGCGAGAAGACGCGATGACGGTTGGAAAATTGCGATTTTTCGAAAGTTTCACCGAAGAAGCGTGTCGACGTCCTCGATTTCGCCCGGCAAACTTCCCTCTTCTCGTTGCTTTTCTTTTGTTAAACGGCTCGAAGAAATTGAAAGCTGTACACGCGCGGATCGGATTTTTATTTCGTCGAAGATTTTCTTCGCAAGGGAAAAGGATAGCATCGATTTGATGTTTACCGATAACGTTCGCCCGGTTCTCCAAACGGGAGCTGTCTCGGTTAGGACGAAACGTTTTGACAGATTCGATATCGACTGCAGTAATTGATGCGTGACAGCGGAATCGGCGATGTCGCCGCGGCGCGACGCGTCGGCGTGCTACCTGGATTTCTTCGCGAATGGAACGCCAGTGAAATATTAATCGGCGTCGATTCGTCCCGTTTGTGTGCTTCACGTCATAGAATAGAGAAAATCGAAGGTGGATCGGATGGAAACGTCGATGAGACTACTCGATCGAAATATTTGGCGCGTTAATTTATAAGTGGAATTGTGTCACAATCTGATGCTAATCAGGAAATTGTATTTCCGCTATAAAAATGAAAAGAAATAACAACGCGTGGAGTGTTTGGAGCAAATTTTCTACAACTACAATTAAAACCATGCAACTTTTATGCCACGAGTAGTTGAGAAACTCAAATCGTTACTTTTTCCAACGTAGATATTCTCAGGAATTCAATCTTATATTCTGTTTTACCTTTGCTAAGGTTAAACACGCGTTTAATCTCTTTGTCGCGTCCGTAAGAGTTTGAGTTTCTAACGCAAATATATCAAACCGCTTTCTCTGTTTTTACGTATAATTACGAATATATTGTTAGAGTATACGTAAAGGTTAAATATCTAGGACGTAAAACGAATATCTTTTTACGTAATACGAATATTAACATTAGAACTACCGATAGTTAACACGAAGCTATTTCTACCAAAATCAGTGAAAATGACTGGTGTTTTAAAAATAATAATAATAGAATATTTTATAATAATTTTATATTTATAATTATTTATAATATTTATTTATATATTTATAATATTATATAATATTATATTATATTTATATATTTATAATATAATATACATTTATAATATTTAATAATAATTTTATATTTATTGATTTATTACTTTCTTACAGAAGCAATTCCATGTTATGTAGTACATTTTTGGTATTATTAATCCATCTTGACACATTTATAAAATTGTAAAACCAATCATTTTGACTGCTGTGATATTTCTAGTGTTAGCATCTAGCATCTAGAAACTGGTTAATTGGGGTTCGATAAACAGATTGCAGGACCCTTTTACTCTTTGACAAGTACCAGTCGTTTTGACTGCTATTGGTATAAGTAGCCTTGATACAAAATTATTTTGATTTTGAATACATAAAGAACAAGATAAAATTCATTATATTATTCCTTTAGTTATCGTTGCGAAACTCGTTACATTATTGTGGAAAAAAGTATAACACGAAGTAGAAATATGAAAATAAAATTGTAAAACCAGTCAATTTGACTGGTGTGGTAGTTCTAGCGTTAAGAATCGTAACTGATTGAAAAAATCCCGCGAGCATTTTGCAATTACTTGCTGCTAAATGGAAATGTTGGTCAACGGTGTTTTGCCACGAACGACATACGACGTTCCAAAAAATTATCAAAAAAAGAAAGAAAAAAGTAAAGAAAGTAAAGAAGGTAAAGAAAGAAAAAAGTATTTTCAAATGTTCTGATCTTACATTCGGCTGGTTTTGAAGCTGCGCTAGAGTGTACAGACTACGGTCGATGGATAAGTTATATGATATTGTTATATGATAATATGATATATATAATAATTATCGACAGAATCTGTTTTATCAGAAAATTTTTGTTATGAATAAACGGTTGTATCCACGTGTGTTTGTGAATACGTGGCTGTGAAACGGGCTTACGATTGTACCCTGCAGGTTCGTCGCTACTTTAACCCTTTGCACTTCGAATTTTATTTCAATTTCGTTAGCAGCAACTCCCAACGCTTTTAAGTGTTTTATTTGAAATTGAATTGAACTAAAAAATAAGACAATTTAAATAAATAAAGGAAGGAACAAATTCACTTAATACCAGTTTTATTCACACTGTCGTTATATTTTGTAATTTTTAAGTGCATGATATATCTTGAAACAATTTCCAGGATACAATCCTGGTTTTCTTTTCACAAAAAAAAGTGGGACGCGACATAGGAGCTCCTGAGATAAAATCTAATATCGAGTCACACTTGACATAGGAGTGCAAAGGGTTAAGAAGTAAAAGAAGTACACCTGTTTCGAATTTCGGACAACCAACAACAATCAGAGAAGAAACATTAAATCAAATAATAAATCTGCAGTTGATGGTATTTTCGTATACCGTCAGGAGGAATATGGAGCGGACAGCTTGTAACGAGGTTGGCTACAGTGTACACTGTACACAATGTAATAGATGGGCACACGAAGGCTGTACCGGCTGAGAAACAGAAGAACTTAATCATTTCCGATGTTATCGTTGTTAATTCAGATTAAGGGCAATATATAGCAGGTAGTGCGAATAAGTACGTGGAGCAAGTAAATTTATTCTCCGATTCGTTGCTAGGGTGCAAGAAAATCTCATTGAATATGCTTTAAATTTATGTCTATGCTTCTAAATTATACTTATATATATATATATATGCGCGTGTGTGTACATGCAGTTGACTAAACTTTGTACGACGATGCTTAGTATTATTCTCGTCTGAACAGCAATGTTATTTTCTATCGTGCATTATTTTACACGTAGAGGGAGCCGTAAATAAAACGAAATTAACGATCGTACAGTGTATACAGCTATACTCATCCCAGCAGGCAAAATCGCAAAAGGTAGAATGGTCATTTTAAATACTAAAATAAAATTTCTTCGTTTTATTTAGTTTGCTTTTTGCCCGTTACAAAAGTATGTGACAATGATACAGTTTGGTCTGTACTATTTGCTTTATTAATTGCAAAGCTATAAACCTAGTTAAGCATAATTAAGTATGTGGTTTCGTACAGATTGCTCATACAATGTACAAGTACTACAGCCGAGATATTTGTCTTTTACTTTCTATCGTTCAGCGACTTGTATATTAATTTTACAAAGGTAGCTTCATTGAGACGTTGAAGTAGAAGTTCCTTGAATCCTATTGGTCCGACGAGACTTTCGGTTGATCGTCGTTTCTCGGATTTTCCGGTGTATTCAGCCAGGTCTGATTATCCGACTGTCCAGGCGGAACGTTAACGGTGCTGGCAGGCCACCAATTTATAGCTACCCATTCAAGAAAACTCGCAAACGTCGTCCGGTATCTGTCGCGTTATAAAATCACTTAAGTAATTTTCAAACCAATGAAAAAGTTTGCGACTAGGTGCTCGATCGCGTGCGCGTTGAATTTTTATCGTTTAAATTTCACTAAAAAATTTTAGCCGATGCTGATCTCTTTTCTACTCTAAGCGAATGTAATTCTGGTTACCGAGGATTAATTTGATCTTTCGCTGATTCGTTAGAATACGACACGGATCACTCGAAAATCATACTACGAACGATATATAACGACGACGATTCGGGTTAGGAAGCTGGAATTTCATGGACGCGAGTGAGCTTTATGCAGCTAAAGCTCGATGCCTCGAATTATAATTCACGAAAGGGCGCCTTTGAAACTACGGACCAAGTATTTGTCGCTTTACAAATGATCCTAATTACCCGAGGGAAACGCGACGCGACGCGACGCCGTCTGGTACAAAGCTGCGAATTAATAATTCGACTAATTTATATCGAGGAAAGATTTCATCGGGTATTTGTCATGTGCCTCGTCCTCGCGAACGGCCACGCGTTTCTCCAAGCAAAACTCGATTGGGCTTAGGTTATTATTCAGGTAATTTGATAAACGCGCGTATGATACGTGTTGGAGCGATTCGAGAATCGTAACGATACAACATTCAAGTGTTACGATAAATCAGCATCTACGATGACCGAGAAAATATGTTATTGACGTAACAAAATTACAATTTAACGGTGTGTAGATATTCATATCGTTAGTTAGTCGAATTAGCGAACAGGATCGATGGACCAATTTCCAATGGTAATTCATCTCACGACGTAGACTCGTAGGACGATGCGAAGGTATTACACGAGCTGGAGCACGCGAATTAATTACGTTACAAACAATTTCGCTTTAGAAAAGAGCTGCCAACGTGTAAAAAGGACCACATTTTGACGAATGAACGCTCCATCCAACGAATTACTCTTCGCGATAGAAAAGATATCGCGACGAAGATCGGTCTGTACGGCACGCTCCATCGAGTTATGAGAAGATCGTGGACGAGTACGATTCGCGTAATAAATGATACTTGAACGTTGATAATCTAGACGATTCGTGTCGGAAAGGAATTTCAGTAGGTCTGGTCGAGCGGTTTATTCCCGGCAGCGTTCGATGGTTGAACGATTTATCACGTTCGGTGATAAAATGGCGGCGGATACAGTGAAAGAACGCGCGTGCTCTAGCAGAACAAAGAAAACAATTCGGATTGTTTTATCGAGATCTCGACGAGCGCCGCTGTCCGATAAAACTGACGTGGATTCGTCTCCGGTCTCGGTGCATTAGAGAGACGGGGAAACAGTAGCCAGCGAGAAGCAGAATCGCTTCTTCGGTGAAAGCTGTCGCGAAAGTTCGCCGGCTTTATTCCAGTTGATAGAAAGCTTTGAAACTCGCTATCGTATGGTATAGGTTGCCGCTGCGTTTTTCCAAGTGACTGGAGTGCAGAAAGGTGTCTGGAAAGCCGCGCCACTAGAGAGCTGCAAAAGGTTACCGTGTCCATTCATTGTGGTGCGACAAGCCGCGGTTGTGGCCTCACCCTTTCCTTCCTTCCTCAGAGAAGCTCACCAACGAGGGTGCTCGCTTTTTTCCCTCCCCTCTTCGTCCCTTTTATCGGCCGCGTGCACTCGTTGCGCGAACGTTTGAAACAGGCTTTTTAACGGCTCTGTACTGCGAGCTTTCTCGTGAACGAGCCCGCTTACGCTCGTCAGCGATCTCTTTAGACTCTGGGCTTTCGTATTCCGTGCTCTTCGACATAGACGGCCGATAAATCGTGACATTGCGCCGTTAACTCGAACGCGCGGCAGACGTTTATCCGGCATACGAACGACACGGACGTGACCCGTCGTCCTGACGTCTTCTCGACTCAATCTGCTCGTTCCATTCGAGCGGCAAGAAAATATATTTGTTGTCTAACGCGACGGCGACTGTCTTCCGACTTCGTTGCGCGCGTATTCGCGCGTTGTCGAGTTCTTCGTATCTTTGCAACGGTTAGCTCCGCTCGAATAACTAAAGTAATTGCGATTAATAGGTTTCGACGGATTAACGAATGAAATAGCAATTCCATTAGTTGAAATTTCTTCCAGCAACGTGCTAGATTCTTCTTTAACGTACGCAACGTACGTATGTAACTTATGTAGGTGCTTTTGCACGGGCACAGATCGGCCGGAGTCATCGCGACGAGAGCGTAATCTCATCTCAGCTGGAGGCGTGTTCGCATACATGCTTGATGGAACTTGCATTGTATTCTCATGAAGGGACAACGGTGAGAAAGCAGTATTCTTGTGGGAAAACGTAGGTAATGCCAGCCGCTGAATTTTTTATTCGTTAGTTCATCCATGCAACCGCTATTGTCTCTGTTTTCTCGTTGCGAGTAAATTCGCGGATATCTTCGTTCGCTTACCAACGACAAGAATGGTCGTCGTTTCTTGTACATCGCTGTTTTATGCGCGGCCCTTGCTTTTTCACGAGCGAAACTAATTCTTCTACGCGATACGCGTGTTTCACACGGCACTCGATTTTCCTTCAATTTTTCTTCTAAAAGACACGCGTAACAACGTGCCTGGAATTCTTTCCTCGTTTCACGACTAGCAATGTAATTATACGTTGTATGATTTCGCAAGGACTGCGACTGATCTCGTGTCGACGCGTACTACGTTCTCGAAAGCAACGATGCGAAGAGTCAAGCGCCACGTGATCAGCGTTTCGACGATCGACCCACGCATCGTATACGACATTTTCTTTCCTTTTTCTGCACTTCGTGACACGCTATTCACGCGACCAGTCTCCACACGATCACTCGTTTCGAAAGAACAATACACAATGCTCGATTTGGCTTATCGTTCTACGTGAGAGAACACCGAGCGTAGAAGATTTAATATCGATGTTAATGTCGGAAATTTAGGTTTTCCGCGATAGGGAAATCGTTCATTGGTAGGAAAGGTTCAACGCAGAAATCGTAATCGACCAAGTCGTCGTACGAAAAGTTCTAACAAATTTAAATTGCTTCGAAACGAAGAAATCGCAAAAGCAACGTTCTAAGAACTTTTCAATCATAGAATCGATTACTTTTACGAGCAACCATTTTAACACTTTGACTGCCACGTTTTCTCCTGTGACGCCACGGTGGTCATTAGTGACCGGAGCGTTTGAACTTTCTACAATTGAAAAAATTGAATGAAAACTGACAGTTAGCGTATTTTGGATATAACCGATAAATAGAAGATACTTTGAAATAAAAACAGCCACATTGAACAATTAAACATTTTATTAGAACATTAATAAGAAGAAAATGGGAACAAATCTTACATCTAACGGTGCACTGTGTTAAAACAATTTAAACATAAATGTGGCAGATCGGTGCAATCTTGACAATAGGGGGTCACCTTTTTGGTCCGATTCTTAGCAATTTTTGATCCTAACTGTTTAACATTTTTTTATAACACTCTCTGCAAAATTTTCCTGCCAGGTTCGCTTGCCCTTCTTTCATCTGTAATTCGTGTCGCAATCTTTGTCGAATAAGTATATTTAACGGCTCTGGTAAATGGCACTGTGTAAGCTGCATTGCGAGTGCCATTCTAAAATCTGATACCTTGATTTTTGTTTTTGTTGCTTGTTAATTGAGTATTATCGCGTTTGAAATTGATGTATTTAACAATAACTCTAAAGCTAATTTTATATACCACTTGAGGGTTCTTCTACGTGGTGTAAAATATGCTACCATTTGATCTGATAAATCTACAGCACATTTTCCTCTGTTGTAATCTACCGCTACCATTAGTTTATCACAAGCATAATTTTCTTCGCGGACCTCTACCATTTCAGCCTAATATCTTCTACACGTTTCAATAATATATTCTACACGTTTTGCTTACGACAAAATAACAAATGCGAATGGTTTGTTGAAATAAACGAAGCCTCGTTATAATACGTCGCTATCATATGTTACCTAGGAGCCACGGTGGTCACCCGTGACCACCAATAAGATAAACGGTTCATTGGGGAAGAATGTTGTCGTACATCATCAATTTATTATTATTTTGCCATTATATGCTTTGAATAATAAAATGTAATTTCGTCGTGGCAGTCAAAGTGTTAAGGAAATTACGTATATTAAGGTGAAATGTAATTTGTAACGTACCTAATATTTTTGTAACAAATGAACTCTGTTACATGTATATACAATAAGAAAAGAACATAAATAGAAACGTGTAAATTGTATCTAGGCACGCTATTATATTTTCCTCACAACGTGTGTATAAAGACAAATCGATGAACCGAATGTTCTCCTTGTAAGCAATGGCCGTGGCTAACGCGGCCGAACTTGGTCGATCAAACGAGAAGCAATGCTTCCTGTTCAGTGCGGTGGTTTGCTTCTTTCTTCGACGTTGAATATTCGATATTGAAAAATTTACAGCTTTCCGTTGCTCCGAAAATCGTTTACAATGTACGTCGTTGACGTTTGGTCGTTCGTCGATTCATCTGCATACTTTATTCGTGAAACGTTCGTTAAATGAACAACGAACCATGTTCTCTCTCTTTTTTTTTTTTTTGCTTTACGGAAGAATACATTCTCGACCTACTTCGGATTACAAACGAAATTTGTAACGTTATGTCAAATTAAGAATAGGATGGTACACGTTCAAATGTAAGAAAAAAGAGATTAAAAGGCGGAAAATAAAGAAGCTAAAGACGTGCGCATTTTCGCAGAACGTTCGATACAGTCCGCCTAATGCAAAAATATTTCGTTTCACTTACCACTTGTTGTAAACGAATAACGAAAAAGGGAGCAACGAGTCGACTCTTAAGCTAACGAGTTTTCCAGCTTTCGACTTGGCTGAAAAACAAAATTTACCCGAAATGCCGGAAGCAGCAAATATATTGGAAACAATGAATTCTTTACCTGCGTCTCTTGTACTTTTCACGTCGAAATTTCATCGTCTCAACGAAGGTTTTCGAAATATACGAGTATGTCTAATCTTGGATGTTTCAAGGTGGCAAATTTCATTTCTAGACGAACGCGAAAGTATAAAATGCGATTACGTTTGCGTAACGAAATAATTATAAAGAGCTGTCGGAAAGTTAAGTCCTTTGATGGGACAGGAAGGACACCTTCTCTTCTTTCTCCTCGCTTTTGCATTTCCACAAATGCAAATGTTTTGGCTAAACATATCATTATCAGTCGGCTGCTTTCTCGCATATTGTATCTTTGCCAAAAACAATGGCGAATTTCGTTTACGAGTTTAATTTCTCCTCCGCAGATCGCGGTTTTCGCTCAACCGTATTTTCTTTCCCGAACTCTTTTTCTTTCGCCGTTTTAGTTGAGATTCAGCAGCTGCGGTTTTCTTGCGGTCTCGCAATTTTACCCTCGGAAAAATAAGACGATATCGCGAGATTAAAAATCAATTTTCTCTTTTCTTTTTTTTTTCATAGTTACGTATAACACTTAAATAAGAAGATTCGGGGTGAGTTTCAAATATCACGGGAATTTTAACGTTTACGAGATTCGTGGAGTTATCGGAACGTGTAAAATTTCAGGTTGCACAATTATCAAAGAAAGTGTGGCAAATCGAATAATTGGCCCAGCGTTATTACACCGAGCAGGGCACGGAGAACGAACGTTATACGCGCTCGAAATTATTCGAAATCGTTGGAATTGCCAGGTGAAAACGTTGGATTTACGACGCGGCGAGAGATAGGCACTTTCTCGGCTCTGATTTCGTCGTTATTTTTATCGAGGAATTTTCGATCGTGGAAAATCATCAACCGGTAATATTGAACGATGGCTTTAACGATTCTCGGACGAGGATCGGTCAAAAATGACTGGTAGTGGAATCTCAAGCGGATAAACTAGCTCGAGGTGGAATGGTACGCGGGGATAATAGTTTAATGGATTGCCAGACTGTTTGCAGAGGCCGCAAACAAAACATTTCTCCGTGCTTTCTGCCGTTTCGATACAAATAGCGCGATAAATCACAGTACATAACGTTAATAGGATCATGTCGCAACAGGTCTGATTTATTTGTCATGGCCGAAACGAGATTTTTGGTGTTACCAGTGCTTCGTTGTCGCGACATTTTCACGTCGAGGATCGTTTCTCGCTTGGATAAGGTCGCTGCTTCTTTCGAGACACCGCTGTCGGGATTTTCCACGTCGAAGCGAAAATCGAGGGAACCGGTAGCAAACAGCCATGTCCCACGATATTAGAAATTTACAGAGAAATAAATTTTAACCACCATCATTTTCTCCAAATAAACGTTAGAACGTCGAATTATTCAAATTTACCTGATTATCATTCTATTTATCGCCTGTATCGTTTACCGCCGTACGATTATTCAAATTTATTACGAAGGTATAACGGGGCTAAAATTACCTATTTTTCGCTCGCGACGGATAATTTTGACGACAAAAGCGAAAATATATTTACGTCATACACCGTGGCTAATCGTTTTATAGCTACGTGCAACAATCGAAACGTCCTATCGCGAGACCTGTAACAACTTTCAATAGTTTCCTCTGCTTAGCAGAGCAACGAGTATTAAACTCGGTGTACCAACAGCGGCAGATATTTTATTGTTGATGGAATCGAATCGCCTATAGCGAAGCTCGTTGATCTGGTGTACTTTAGGCGAAGTGACTGAGGAGAGCATGACCTTACTCCACGTCAACTCGAGCATCTTCCAAAGACGCTTTTATTCTTTTTACACTCATCAGAGACTACCTTTGCGCTTCTTTCCTTTTACTTTCGCCTCTGCTTTTAAAGACCCCTCACTTCTGTTTTCTTCTCCGCCACCTCTTACTTCCACTCGTTTACCATTTCTAATTGTACGCTGCCATCCGATAACCCGGCGAAACTTGACGCCGCGTCGATACGACGCATTCCAATTACAACGAAGTTTTGTCATTTCTCCGATCTACCGATCGAATTAACTTGCAAAACGCGTTGCGTCTATTACAGTTAGGTTACAAAAGGAATCGTGCCGGAAGCATAGACTTTTCACGATCAACGATCGGGCGAACAAAAGGTCATGGACAAAAAGGGACAATACCTAATCGAATAAAGTTATATTTTTAAGGAAAAATTTGGAATCTTCCTTCTTATTTAAAATACGCAATCACTTAGTTGCCAACCCAGTAGAACGTGCTTGCGTTGCGTTTGTGCGTTTGTCAAGATTGAGCCTATTACAAAATCATTGAAATATTTACGTTTGAACGCAATTGATAAATGATCAACGGTAGGAGAACATTTAACAAGTCAGGCTCACATTTTGGAGAAATGATATCTGGCGCGTATATTTGCAATTAATGCAAGCTTTATGCAAACGAACGGATGTTATGCTGTAAAATTGGATATTGCATACTCTGTGCAGAGTTATAACAAACACGTAATCATAGCGAAATAATAGAAGATATAATAATAAAGACACAGTAACGATAAAACAACGATATATGGTGGAATCTATGTAAAAGACGTGCAATTTTGCGTGACCATTATTTAAATAACACGATGTATTTATAGAATATTGACAAGATTTTCATTAGAAGTTGAATGATACAATATTATTCTCTCCAAAAATAAAGCAAGAGAATACGAAACTTTAAGGTATAGTAAGTTTAGAGTTATAAAACTCGTGGTTATATCTATTTGTAATTGAACTAGAAAAAGCGAATGATTCTAATTAAACGATACAAGTTGATGGTCGATCAATATTAATATCGAATATACTTTGAATAAACAACATTCAATTTAATCTGCGTATTCGTAACGCGAGAGAAAAGATTTAAATTTGGGAGTATACCCTATACGTATGGAAACTGTTGTACAGTAACATAGTGGAATTAAGAAAGTCATAATTCTTATGTTCCACATTTAATTTGCAACTTTATACGGTTGTAAATATATTAGTTTGTCGGACAAGTATCTTTCGTTTCATAAGGTGATAATAGATGAACAAGAATTTCTGTTTTATATTATTTTATTGAATTAGCTATGATCCATTTCGTTATATTTCTATTATTATGTTCGTGAATAATTCAATAAACTAATATAAAACAAATTGTGCGTCTATTATTTCCTTATAAAACGAAAGAAGCTTTTCGGACAACCTAATACATTATCACAGTTTTGATAATAATCCATAAAGTACATGGTGCTCCTCGGATTCCGGGCATTCCGATAGACAAATAAAAAATTATACTCTTTAAACAAAACGATCAAGAGATCGCAGCTTTGAGCGGTTCGAAAGCTGAGGACAGAGAGGAGAACGTTGGCGACAGTAACGGTTGAATATCTCCAATAAAACATAATTTCGTTGTACCTTCTATGTCTGTTTAAAAGTAACTATAAAGAAGAATTCGTAGATATCGTATGGATCGAACACAATCTCTTCAGCGTCGATCAAACATGTTCATTCTGGAATATAAATCTATTTTCAAGGTATCTTATCTTTTCTTACACCACTTGGGGAATCCATCGCCACCATCGTCATCTATCTTACCCGCAAGACCCTGATCCCCGTTGTCGATACCTCGCGATATTTCTCCTCTCGATCGAGTAAAACTTCACCGATACGCTGTACGATCATGGCCGTGAACACGCTGTAAAAACGTTATCGACTCGTCGCATGCACTTTGCATTTTTTGCAGGAAATCTTGTAAAATAGATTTCTCGATCGGTGGGGTAATTTGTCGAAGCAGCGCGACGTTCCGGCTCTTCCGTTTTATCTTTCCACGCAGAAATTACGTAAAAAGGAAGGCTTTTCTAACGGCGAGTTCAGCGAGCCACGGAATGCCTGTCACGTTGTATCTTGATATTTTCATGGCTGGATGTTGGAGCGAGCATGGCACGCTGACGAAATTCCATTTCGCGCTGCGGAACGTGGCCGCGTGGCTCTAAATGAAAGCGATCGTGCCACCGGATCACGGTATTTAACGCTAACAGGCTCGGGCACAAGCTGACGAAACTTCGTTTCGCCAGCCGACGAGGATAGTCGTCGGTGGCGCGAAGTGCACCGAGAGCGGACAGATGGCGAATACAGAGGCTTGAAAATAAGCTAAGTAGTGCAGCTACGTGTACGCGTATGCGCGTTCCTTGAGAAAAAGGGAATAAATTGGCAGCGACACGCGGGCGGGGAAAGTGAAATGGAAGTTTGGAGTGTGAGACAGATCGGAAGGAGAAAGTGACGATGTAAATCGAAGCGGTGAGTTGCATAGAGAAGGTAGGAAAAGGCGTATGGAAAGAGCGAGAGGGGCAGAGAGCAGCGACGTGACATTTTGTCGGTCGTAGACAGCCGAATCGATCGTCACGCTTGCCTTTGTTTGATTTAATTGACACAGCGGTAGATCGGTAGATAGGCCGTGCACGTCGCGCCAGTCGAATCAAGCCTCGGAGTACTATCGCGTCGAGCTGGCTGGAATTCTGCCGGAGGCCAGACGCTCGGTGAATATTAGGGGCGATCGAGAGTGCTGAGTAAATTTCATCTTCTATGCTTCCGGCCGGTAAGCTCTTAAGAGCGGCATACATTTAGCGGTGTACGACGAAGAAAGGGACAAGCGAGAGCGAAGAAGCAAAGAAGAAAGGAGAGACGGTTGAGGAACGGCATGGTGTGAGTAATACGACCGCGGGAATAATAAGCCAATATAAATGTAAATGCGAGGAACTGAATATATCTCGTATTTAGTGGTTTAAGTGAAATAACGCGACCAAGTTACGCGAGATCCTATTAGGACGTGGAATTAGTGGAAAAATTGCCGCGAATTAGACAGCGAAGCGCAATGGAAATAGTATACGCTGCTTTTGTCGCCGCTTCGCTCACCGGTCGTTCAAAAGATCGAAATCGGTCTCGTGGCATTAGCTCGAATCGTATCTCGCGCCTGCAATCGCCTAAGTTTATCGATATTCGCTGTGGACGCACAAATGACTGTTTTTTATCATTTTACTTTGATTGTGTACAATACCTAATTGAATGTGTGAATGTGAATTGATGTGTACATCATTGTTCAGAACGACAGGAGAAATCAGTTAATGGGAGAAATGGAAAGGTTCTATCAGGGAAAGAAGTTCAGTTTTACGTTGCAACTGTATCGACGTACGTCTGGAAAAAATTGCATCACGTTATGATAGACCTTGATAAATAACGCAATATTTTGTTCCACAATTGTTTTTCTATCCAATTCCGGCCGGCTATGTTATGTAGCGGCTCATGGCCGTAGAAAAAGTTGAAAGGGAAAATTCAGAACTGAGATATCCATAATACTGTGCCTTGGAACATTAATGGTGTTTGGGTTACAGGGTCTGGAAGCAAAAGAACTTTCAATAGATTGCTTTTGCTGTTTTTTTGTGGTAACATCCGTTGATGTTATGAGTTTATTATTCTTTATTCGATTGGTATAGTAGCATTGAGCGAGCGACGATTAAAATTGGCACACACTATCTCTGTACTTATTTTAATATTGGGTTAGCAACTAAGTGATTGCGTATTTTAAATAAGAAGGAATTCCAAATTTTTGCTTAAAAACATAACTTTATTCAATTAGGTATTGTCCGCTTTTGTCGATGACCTTTTGCCATCTTTCAGGCAGTGTCATAATTCCATGTTCATAAAACTTTCTTGATGAAAATGTGATTTTACATCATCAGCGTCATTAAAAATTTTACCATTTAAGGAGATCTTCATGGAACAAAATAAATAGTAATCTGAAGGCGCAAGGTCAAGGCTATATGGTGGATATGACAACACATCCCAACCTAGTTGCAATAATTTTTGGCGAGTGACCAAAGATGTGCGGGGCTTTGTATTATCAAGCAACAACAAGGGAAACAACACCCTTACGATTTGCCAATTCCCGCCGCTTTTCTTGAACTGCATCGCTTGGTTTGGCGAATTGTTGAACGTACACGTTTGAATTAATCGTTCGGTTTCTTGGTAAAAGTTCAAAGTACAGAATTCCTTTATAATCCCAGCGAACTGCCAGCTTAATCTTTTTTTTTTACAAATTTATCCATTCGTTACTTTATAATAAACCAGGCTTACTTCGTAATATCTGTAACTGCCGGAGATTTCGTAAAAAGTTGCACAAGTTTGCGAAAGCTTATCCGTTCGCCGTCGCTGTTCGATCTGGCGATATTCGTAGAATCGACGATTTTCAATAAACAGAATTGTTTGATAATTTAAACTCGAGTAAGTAATCGTTGCTATCTAAAAATTGTAGAGCGTGTCTGTCACGCAGTGGCGACCCGAGGGTGTGATCGTCGATCTCCTGTCACGAATACGATAGTCCTACGAGCAAGATTACAACACGGCAATTGCCATCGAGCAGGCGACAACGAGACTCTAATTATATACGCTAGTTACGGCTCGTTCGTCATCCCTTCGATCGTGAATTTAGTATAGCGCACAAACGTGCAGTAGCACGACAGCGTAAAAAATGGCAGACGTGCGTGTCCCTTCTCTAAACATCGACGAATATAAAACGTATTGCCCGAATGTTCGTTTTTCCCAAATGTTGGCCAGCAAACACGAAAAGTCTCGTATCAAGCAATCTGACAACCTTTTTAAAATCAAACTCGATCGCTTCTTCGAGTATTTCAAAGAACCTGATTCCGTGACACGGTCGAACGTAAGTTCTTCTCGTGCGTACGTTAGATGCAAACTCGAGCGTTTCGTTATTCAACCGACAAGGTAACGCGATAGCGGCGGATGAACTCGTTCGCGACACGCGCCGTCTCGTGCATCCAACTTTTCCCCATCCCGACCAATCAACTTGCTACGTTACATGGTTAATTCGGAGTTTCGTTAACACGGTGTATTTGGAACGCGGTTAAAATGACGCGTGATTAATGGAAACAGCGGTCGGAAACGGATAATTCGATCCGGCAAATTACTTGGGTCCAAGTCGTACAGCTCCTTGCTTCGACCAACTAACTGCGACCGAACCGGTGACGTATCACCGAATCCAACCAAAAAATCCAATCGTCGAGCGTTAAGGGAATTCGATTAACTTTCTCTCCGTGCCTGTCTGCAAACCGTAGCAGACCTTGAGGATTAACATTCGACGAAACGTTTGCCAAGCGGACGTGGTAAACCAGTGTCACCGTAACACGATCGAATCGATATTCGAAAATATGCAGCGGATGATAACGGAGTCGTCGCTTAGTTCTAACGGGATTATCAAATTTTTGTTAACAAAATTTTATTCTTTACCACTGGATAGTAGGTCACGGAGCCTTGAAATTAACACTGGAACTACCAAACCAGTTAAATTGTCTGGTTTTACAATTTTATTTTAAAATTCCCACTTCGTGTTATATTTTCTTCCGCAGTGATGTAATGACTTTCGCAACGATAACTAAAAGAGTAATGTAATGAATTTTATTTTATTTTTTATGTATTCAAAATCAAAATAATTTTGTATCAAGGCTACTTATACCAACACCAGTTAAAATAACTGGTGCTTGTCAAAGTGTAAAAGGGTCCTGCAATCTGTTCATCGAACTCCGATTAACCAGCTTCTTCGTATTGTACATCTTCGCACACGTTTTTAAAATTTTTACCGCGTATCATTCGATATGATGATATCAGTTATCAGGAAAATTCCGGATCGATCGCCAGATCGCTAGATGCTAACACTAGAAATACCACAGCAGTCAAAATGATTGGTTTTGCAATTTTATAAATGTGTCAACCCTCGCAGATGGATTAATAATACCAAAAATGTACTACATATATGTACTATGTACTACATACATAATGTATGTATGTATGTAATTTGTATAATGTACTACATAACATGGAATTGCTTCTGTAAGAAAGTAATAAATCAATAAATATAAAAATATTCTATTATTACATATTTTTTAAACATCAGTCATTTTCATTGGTTTTGGTAGGAATAGCTTCGTGTTAACTATGGGTAGTTGCAGTGTTGATACGATAAACGAATCGTCAACGATTGACAGACGATGGGTTTAAGTATCGCTGTGGGAAAGATCGATTGCTATCGGCACGGGTCGCGCGTGCCGTGGAGAGGCGGCTACTGCCGTGGCTCGCGAATAAGAAATTACGTTGTAAGCGTTCGCGCGTGCCGAGCCTCGTCGTCACTGCACTTCTCGTCTCGTGTATCGCGAATACACCGCTGCAAAGTACATACTCGTAGCAGCAGCCAGTCACCGCATCCATATGCATCGGCCGCTCGTAAAGAACAGCGGTGGCGAAATTAACGGAGGTAAGCTACGCTCCACGGCGGTGGAGGATACGAGCGGCTTGCAAATGCCTTTAGAAAGTTTCGCTCCTTTCCACGTGCCCCGCCGTGTTCCTGCTCCATTGCGATCGTGCGGATACGCTGTAAATATGCGCCAACGTAAATTTAGCCACATTATCATTTTCTGGCAAATTGTTTCGTTCGTCGTGCATCGATAGCGCACCGAGGAAAATTTCGCGCTACGCTTACAATCTCGCGGTCTTTGACTTTGAATCGTAGTCGATGCTGCGCTTCGATAAGCTGCCTTTACCCAAGAACAGTTCGCTTCGTTTGTTTCTTTGATTCGCGGAAATTCGTTCCTTCAAAAACCAATGGAAAAACTAAGAAAGAATTAACAGATAGAAATACAGCGGGATCGCTCTGTTACGGAGAGAATAAATTTTGATTCGAATAGCCAATAAGGTTTGATCATCGTCCTGAGAAGCCAGCGATCTGCCTTCTGCTTACAAAGTTCTGTGTATCGAGCACGTACGTCACCATGATATCGAAACGGGGGAGAATAAACTCGAGGGTTACGATAAATTAGAAAGCGGCACGGTTCAGCTCGCGGCGTGCGGGAAATTTAAGGAAGCAGTTTTTACGTTGGCCGGCGAAGATTGCGAAGGAATGTCCTTCGGCGCACGATTTATAATCCCGGCCTAAGAATATTAGAACCTTTTACGGGCGTTCGTGACCGAAACAAATTAGGCGAGCACTCGAGTGTAACCGTTGCCGACTATGATTCCCGCGGATTGCTGGAAGCCGCAACAACACTGGAAAAAATCCTGATTACGATGGCGACGTTGACATTAGAAGCAGTTTCTTCCCTGCTATCGAGGCCGCGAGTACAATGTACTTAGACAGTGAACGGAAATTTACCGTAACTAACGGTTTACCCGTTGCACTCGCGATGCTCTTCAACTGGCAACCTGCACGGTGCGTCGCATGCCACTTGATCGCACGTCAGACTTTTATTTTCCTTATTTCGATAGAGTGGAATTTTGTAACAGTGGCGATGTTTCTATTCTTTCGTCATACGTTTTAAGAATCATCGATAACGAAGAATAACTTTCCATTCGATTCTTACGAGGCACTCGTTACAGATTATTCTTTATTTCGTATTTTATCCTGTATTTTATCTTGTTGGAAATTTGATTTAGCGACCTATCCTGTTCATCGTTGTCGTCGTACGTTTATACTCGTGGTGTGCGCGTTTGCTTTTAATATAACATAAATTTATTAATATTCATTGTGTTCTTTCCGTTTACGAATGAAACCGAATATTCAGATAACAGTATATTGCCATATCGAGAAGTGCATTCGTATAATAACGAGAATCGAAATAATTAGTATAAGTTGCAGCATATACGTTTACAATATGCGACGGTGGTTTTAAATTGCAAATAATAAAATCTGCATTAACGTTACAACATTATAATCGCAGTTGCACAGAGATATCGCTCAACGATTTATCCTGTATCGTATTTATTCGGAATTTACCAAACGATATTTTTTTAATAGTCGTGTTACCGAACGAAATCTTTCAACGAAATTATGGAAGCATAGACGGGCAATTAAGGTGACCATCGTTCATCTTGAAGCGACGTCTGATTAGAGTAATTAACAGCTAACGTACGTCTATTGTAATCATCCATTCGGTAAATTCTATGAAACTCGCTTCTCCTTGTAATATATGGAAATTGCTTGCAGACCGGCACATACACGGACGTACTTACCTACATGTGCACGCGCGTTGTAAGGCGGAATGTGCTCGTAAAATGGTATAAGGAAGTCGGTTTGGCTGGAATCGTGCATCTTCTAGATCCATCGACTTCCATTCCTACCTTAATGGAATCTTTACCGAATATCTGCAACGAAAATCGGTCGTTTGTTTAGTCGTACGGTTAACGGATCTTGCAACTTTAAATCGCAAGCGACACTGCTCGCTGATACCTGTTCCTATAGTCCGCCATAGTCCGTGAAACATTTGAAATCTGAGACTCGAATATAATTTCTTGCACGTCAATCGAGAGTAAATGCTTGTTTTTTTCATTACGATCCTATGTTATTAACCCTTAGAGCGCTGAATACTCGCGGCCTATGCGGTCCGTACGGACGGCGCGCGGCCAGCGCTGACGATCGCTATGGACGGAGTACTTTTTCGCTAGACTGAACTCTGTTGATTGACTATTCAAAGCGCAAATCGTAATAAGCTATAGTAATTCTTTTGCACGAGATTAAATGATTCAATAGCGTTATTTTTTAGTATTAATTATTTATTATAGACATTGAAATTTACAATAAACTAGAATTTGGGTAAGAAACTAGAAAACAATAAACTAGAAAACTAAATTTAGTAAGTATAACGCAAGTTAATAATTCAGTTGTGTGTGAAAAATTTCAAAACAATTATCGATACATAATCCGACATCGCATTTTCTGCATTCGTTTCGCTCGTCGCACCTTCTCTTATTTTTCACACAAACAACACATTTTCTTCTTGATAATTGTGTTGTGCTGGCACGATTAGGGCATTTTGATGGGAAATGCCTATCAATTAAACGAAATGGCAAATCCTCAGACTTTCTCTTTCCTCCTCCTACCATGCTTTTACGTTGGAAATATTTTCGTAAAATGTCTCTTATCAACGCTAAATGAAATTCGCTAAATTTTTGTTTCGAAGCAGTGGATTTTTGATATAAAATATATGCATTATATACGTCCTTAGTCCATGCCGGACACTTACAGAAAACGTATATATGTGTCCTTAGTCCACACCGATAGCTTTCGCCAGACGCATATATGCGTCCATAGCACTCTATGTTCAGATTACGATATATTATGTGTCGACCGAGTTTCCGCTGTGAGAGAAATCTAATTCCCATAGTTTGATAAAAGCTAATTCTACACCGATAAATGGAAACGTTTTCAACGAAAGTAGGCGAAGTAATAAACAAATTCGTACTTATACGATATAATTAACAATGCTATATATCGAATAGAAATTGAATAGAACTCGTGTACTTTTACGTTTCCGCGACGCGATTATTTCTCCGGCGTAAATGTCTCTCAACTCTTAATCAAAGATGAAATTTATCATCTGAATTATTATTAGCTGTACCGTGTTTCCTTACATCAATTACATTAATACACTAATTTCTCTCAAACATAAAAATACTCGTTGCAGGCCGATAGTTTATTCGTTGCGATATTTTCCTTTCTTATAAATATCACGATTCCTGTTGTTTATTGTGCTTTAGGTGCTTCTATTTTCCTTTTACAATTTACAATTAATATATATTATATTCGTGAGTAAAATTACAAGATTTGCGACAATTTTCCGCACGTTGAAAGCATGACGTCAGGATTATAACTCTTGCTGTATACTGATCGAGTTCAGTGATAAGGAGACGTCGACTACTTAACCCCTACGAATCGGTGAACATAGTATATAGTAGTCTAAAAATAATGGACACTTTGCACGCAGCAACATTGTATAATTAACGCCACTACTATACTTACTATATCTACGAAAGCACAGTGTAAGAAAGTTAGCGAAACATTCCAGTAAAGCGACCACGATTTATGTGATTATTTTTGCGCTAAAAATCAAACAGCACCGAAAATCGCTTAAAACTCAAATGAAAAGTAAAAGTACATACGTGAAACAATAGCTCGTCGAATATTAAAGGATTAACCCTTTGCACTCCTATGTCGAGTGTGACTCGATATTAGTTTTTATCTCAGGAGTTCCTTTGTCGAGACTCACTCGACATTCTTTCATGTCCATCTTTTTTTGTGAAAAGAAAACCAGGATTGCATCCTGGAAATTGTTTCAAGATATATCATACACTTAGAAATTACAAAATACAACAATAGTATGAATGAAACTGGTATTTAAGTGAATTTGTTTCTTCCTTCATTTATTTAAATTGTCTTATTTTTTTAGTTCAAGTAAATTTCAAATAAAACACTTAAAAGCATTGGGAACTGCTGCTAACGAAATTGAAATAAAATTCGGAGTGCAAAGAGCTAAAGGAGACTGGGGGTTGGGGGTACGGTACATCTTGGAGGAAAAAGATCGTTTAAGTGACACTAAATAATATTTTAACGATCGTCTTGTACATTTAAATTTGTAATATTCTTGCGCAAAGCTAAAGATGAATTTTTTTCATTTAAACGTGGTACATGTTAACCTTAAAGAAAAACGAAAAAACACCGAAAATGTTGGACCGTTGCGTAAAAATCAAAACACAGTGATTTTTTAATTTTTGTATCTTTATATAAGCGAGATAATATCCTTCTTCCAATAAACAAATGTCACATCGACAAATTTGCTTGAAACAATCGTTATCACGACTTACTTGCAGCACCGTATACTGTAACGTACGGTTATCTATCGTCTATTACATGGGCAATATATTAGGTTGTCCGAAAAGTTTCTTTCGTTTTATGAGAAAATAATAGACGCACAATGTTTTTTGTTTTAGATTAGTTTATTGAATTATGCACGAACGTAATAATAGAAATAGAACGAAATAAATCATACCTAAATCAATAAAATAATATAAAAGAAATTGTTGCCCATCTATTATCACTAGAACTACCGATGGTTAACACAAAGCTATTTTTATCAAAATGACTGTCAAAATGACTGGTCTTTAAAAAATACATAATAATAGAATATTTTTATATTTATTGATTTACTTTCTTACAGAAGCAACTTCATGTTATGTAGTACATTTTTGATATTATTAATCCGTCTGGGACCATGATCCCTAAACGAGGGTTGACACATTTATAAAATTGTAGAACCTGTCATTTTGGCTGGTGTGGTATTTTTAGTGTTAGCATCCAGCGATCTAGCGATAGATCCGGAATTTTCCTGATAACTGATATCATCATATCGAATGATACGCAGTAAAAATTTTAAAAACGCGTGGGAAGTTGTACAAAACGAGGAAACTGGTTAATTGGGTTTCGATAAACAGATTGCAGGATTCTTTTACACTTTGACAAGTACCAGTCGGTTTGACTGGTGTTGGTATAAGTAGCCTTGATACAAAGTTACTTTGATTTTGAATACATAAAGAACAAAATAAAATTCATTATATTACTCTTTTAGTTATCTTTGCGAAAGTTATTACGTCATCGGGGGAAAAATATAACATAAAGTAGAAATTTCAAAATAAAATTGTAAAACCAGTCAATTTGACCGGTGTGGTAGTTCTAGTGTTATCATCTTATGAAACGAAAGAAACTTTTCGGACAACCTAATAAAACTGTATCGAGCTCCCTACGTGTCAGTCCTCTCCAATCTTCCTTAAAATTGAATTTATAAATTACGTCGCTGGTTTAACCGATCGCCGTTCTAACTGGCTATATTTTCTTCGAGGCCGAGTAAGGCGCAACACAATATTACGCATATTTCCGGTTCTGCTTGCGTCTCGAATAAGAAGCTTCTTGTATTCGGTTTTTCTTTATAACCGTTTCTCTCTAAACGTGCAATGTACTTCTCGTACGCTGTCTGGTACAGAACTAAAGTCGTCCTAAAAGAATTCAAAGGATTACTCCATTTACGAGTGTCTCAGCGCTCGTAACGTCGTGGCTCGGATCGCTCGGCGAAAAACGAAGATTTTCCTCTCTCGGTAATTTACGCACCACTTCCCTTTCTCTTTCTTTTCGTTCGCAGAAACGTTCGATACAGTTGCCAGCGAGATAAATAACGCAAAACGAAAACAGACACGGGCAATTGGATTTTTTCATCTTTAATTTGTGCGTCTACGGAAAGAAAAGGTGGCATGTCAAACGGCACAGTCCGATCAGATTAAATGATTTAGCGAGCGACAAGTTGTTAATTACTGAAACGAAGAGAGAGAGGGAGAGAAAGTGAAAGATATGAAGTTAAATAGTAAGTATTAGTATGGATTACATTCACGACACAGAGCAAAGCGTATGAGATTTGCAACCCGCAATCAAATACAACTTTTCTCCTCCTTTTTATCCCAAGTGAGCTTTTTATACCAAGTGAGGATCTATGAGCGTCGTCGAAAACGCGTACAATATAAAATAGGCGTGCACGCGCCTGCAGGAAGTTCGAGGGAACTTGAAACACACGGGCGATCGTGGTCGAATGAATGAACGAATGCACGTCGTACGTTCACGAGTCGATGAATAAGCATTTCATCGGAATAAATGCACCGTCAGTCCTACGCTAAATGAAAAATCGTTGCGTTTAGATACTGTTACCGCGTTTTTCACCAAACAGAGGCGAGAACACGTGCGATAGATACAAACGATCGAACGTGTTGTTCTACAACGAGTTTATCGTTCGTACGCCCTGATCTATATAGAGTTTCATCAGCTGCTTTGTTTCTCCACGGTTATTGCCTCGCTTTCTATAGGGTTTCCGCTTGAAAATAGAACGAGACGTTTCTTTCGAACCTACCTATATCTTCGTACTTATATTTATCGTTGTTATTTTGAAAATGTATCACGCTGTAATTTCTCTGTGTACCGACGTTAACAACTCCATCGATTAAACATTGTCGTTGATAAACGACGTTTATGTTGATCCGTGCGAGTTTCCACGTTTAGAGTATGAAACAGAAACAGCTGTGTCGAATGTAGTTAAAAAGATCATTTACTATTAGGTTGTCCGAAAAGTTTCTTTCGTTCCATAAGATGCTAATAGATGAACAACAATTTCTGCTTTATGTTATTTTATTGAATTAGGTATGATCCATTTCGTTATATTTCTATTATTATGTTCATGCATAATTCAATAAACTAATATGAAACAAATAACATTGTGCGTCCACTATTTCCTTATAAAACGAAAGAAACTTTTCGGACAACCTAATATAAAGTCGTTGAAGTTGCAGGTAGTTGTTCCCGATATTTAAGTACGTTATCCGATATCGATAAAATTCACGAATGCGTTAAAATTTGCATAAATTTTCCAGTTGGTAGATTAAAAATACACATTGGTAAGCGATTGGAGAAATCTTTTTGCAGTCGGAATGATTTCTAACAAGAGAGCGTGTATTACGTTGTTCACCGATTTCAACAAAACTTTGTGTATAGTTAAGCAACTGTGAAAATCTCGCGTTCCATCATTTGTCTGTTATCCTGCGCGTGAAATATTCGTAAGACCGTTTATTCGTTTGAGGAAGCAGAATTTTATAAATTAAGAATCGCGCGTGTCACTTTATTAAGAATCGAAGCTTTGAGTATTGTTTCAATGGAATTTGCTTGGTTCTGGAAAATGGACGACACAAAACAGCACCGGTTTTTTTTAATTTATTAAATCCTTAAACATTAAACATTAGATTAATTGGAACCGCGATTATAAATTCCACCTTTGTCGTCTCTCTACCCAAAAGTACGTGTTTTCGCATCTCCTAAAAAGTAAGTTTCAACGAACTGTTCGTAGACGTTGGTTGAATTTTAAAAAGAGTTGCAAAAGGAACGAAGACAAAAGAGAAAATTAAAGATATAAATAAGAAGACACGGTGTTTAATCGCGTCTCAATGTCACGCATCATCGTATAACATTTCCTCGTATGTAATAAGTAAATCGCGTCATCGCGATTACTTTTCAATTCGTGAAAGATCATTTTCTAAAAGCCGCGTGGATCTCGTTATCCAGGAACCAAAGGGACACAAGCTGAACCACGTAAATCAAGTTCAGACGTTGCCAAGTACACAAAAATACGAGCTCTCTCCATCCTGTCGTACGCTACGGAACTCTTCAAACTCATAAATTCGTGGTCGGTCGATTACTCGGCTCTTACCATACTCCGACCATTTTTCCTCGCTGCTTGCAACGATTCGCGGCACTCTTTCCCCGAACATCTCTAAAAGTGTCGAGCGCAGAGCCTTCTCGATCCCTGCGAACTTCCCCATTCAGAGGATGATTTCTACAATCGGACGAGCACCGATCAACGCTCCTATGGTCCCCTCTCCGGCGTCTGGCGAGCGCAGCCGAGTCTTTATCGCGGTTACGTTTGTGGACGTGCATGAAAAAGTATAACGTGAATAACAGCGTGGTGAAGGGGAGAGAAACGGACAGATGGAGTGGAAAGAGACGAGGAGGACAAGGGAGATGGAGATAGAGGAAAAAGGAGAGGAAAGTAGCTCGCGCCCGATGCAGCATGCAGCGTGTGTACCAGCATGGAGCGTGCACCAGATACGGGGACGGGTAGCAGGTTGAGAGGAGGCCAGCTGAGGAGAAACATCGAACGGAGAGGCCGAGTCGTAAAACGTTATAGCGCAAGAAGTAGCCTACTGGCAGCAGTGGCGAGTGAGAGGGCTTTAGCAGGGCGAGAAGGGTTGAGAATGAAGGAGAAGGCAGCCACCACAGAGTAGGCGCGCACCGCTTGATCGTCGACTAAGACCTGAGAGACACTCTGCCGCAATCTCTTACGCGTGTGTTCTTTCTCTTCGCTTCTGCATAACCGTTTTCCTTCCCTATCTTCTTCCTTTCCATCTGCCTCTTTTTCTTGCCGGTGATTCTTTTTTCCCTACCTCATAACTCTTACCTGCTTTCCGTTCCACCGTTCACTGTTTATCGCTCTTTCCTCCGGCTAGTCCTCCTACGCTCTTCATCCGTTCTTCTCTTCTTCTTTTTTCGAGCTGGTCTTGTTTGACCAAGACGTTGCTTCTCCTCTTTCTTCTTATAACCCGTTTTCCAACACTCTCCTTGCCCCGGCATCGTGCACGAGCGGTGGTTTCTTCGGACTTTTTACTCCGTTCTTCGACTTACTCTTTCTCGTCTTCGATCTGCTTCTCCTACTCGCAGCGAGTCTCTTTCTTCTTTCGTAGATCGGTTTTTCTTACGCATTGGATCGCGCGTAGCCGTAAACCTAGCCGTCCCTGCTGCGGTTCTATCGTACGTAGCAAGTGACGAGCGAGCTGTTTGTCCATTGAGACGCGCTGCATCGCCGCCGATACACCCACGCATCTATATCTGGCGCATAAATCTAACTGCGTGGGAGTGCAGCCATCCGGGGGACGACGTATACGGGCAAAATCCATTCACGGACGTAGGACACGGGTTGGGAAGCGCGAGTATACGCGAGTATGACGTGGCGTTTTATAAGGCGGTAAAACGCGCCGTAATCAGCAGGAACCTTGAGAGAGAAGCACGCCGGGCCCGATATATAATGGGCGGCGCGACCAATCAACATTCTGCTGCAAATCTCCCGCTTGTGTGTAATTTTTGACGCGGGCATATAGGGCTTCGATGACTCGAGCACGAAGGGAGAAACAGCGATTCTTTGGGGATGGCGAAGAAACGAATCGAGGCAACGACGCTCGCCTTTCGTTCGTCACGGTGTTAGTCATCGCTACCGATCGTTATCGTTCCACGGAATCGTCGTTCTCCAAACGTAATCGGCCAGGGGATGATTTATCGTCGGCTATTATCGTGGGTAAATGGAGGTGCGTTTGACGAGAAGTCGGATTTAGATTTTGAGTAAATTATGCGCGAAATTGGCGAAATAGACCGCGTGTAACCTTGCGTGCACTGTACGCGTTATAATAGTCGTCGAACTAGACTCGATGACGCGTAACTAATTCCACGTTCCGTTTAACTTCGCGCTAATCATCGTTTCTTTGTTTTTTCCTTGCGACCGTTTCGCTTGCGTTTCACTTTGTCTTCCGACGATACAACGTTTCAAACGTTTCACAGTTTCCTCGTGTGCTTTCTACAATTTTTATTTTATCGATGAATTACACTTTTTAGCACGACAGGATACATATGTCGTGTGACGAGAACAGCGATACAGCCATAATGGACAAGAGGCGGCAGATTTGTGGTGGAACTACTTTCTCAAGAAATCCGTTTGATCTGTTTCAGGCGAGGTGATTGGCCAGCGGTTCCTGGGAAACGAGAGCCACGTGGAGCACTTCAAGCTCCTAGAGCGCGCGACCACTTCTATCCTGATTGGCGCCAGGTAATTGTTACGTGATTCGATTCTTTACCGATCGTTGCTGCTGTTGGCGCGCCGCGCCGCCAAGGGTCAGCAGATGGTCATCGGCTATATTCCCGTCGTTCGATCCGGGTTCCCGTCGAGTCACTCCCTCGATTACGCGGCACCAAGCCCGATGACGCGGTTCCACCCTCGCACAACCCCTTGTGACGTGTCCTCTTTCATTTTACATGAGTCGTATTCCCTTGGATCGATCCGACCCGACCACCACCGGTCTTTTTCATATGAAATAAATTGCTTTCAATTACCGACACGAGCGAATAGAACGGAAAAAACGCGAGGCAATTGTCGAGGTGTACCGTGATCGTCTCCTTTCTACCTTCCTTTCTTCCTACTTACCACCTGTTCTGTCTTGCATTCTTCGTCGTTCGTCGAGTCTTTAACCCTTTTGAATCTGTGAACGAGATCGTTTTCGCGAAACAGTGTAGCGAAGCGCTTTGTTTCCGACGAATAAACGTTAACGGTTAAAAGCGAAATCAATTGTCGTCGCGTGGCGTGACTCGAGAAAGTAATTATAAGTAATCGAGTTAGGAAATTTTAAAATTGTCGCAGTGAAGATATTTAGGAGAAGATAAAACAGCACTGGATTATATATTTTAATAATTATCACGTCGTTGTGGGTACTGTTGTTCTGCTGCGAGATAGCTTGACTCAATTAGATCTCGGGCTTATTAACGTTTATCAGAATATAATTGCGTTATGTTAATAAAATGCAATAACGTGGACGATATTTCGGAGCGTAAATTTTAAAGCGTTTCTTAAATTAATATGTAAATCGATTGAAATTGAATTAAATCGAATTAAAATTAATCGAGTTAATTTATCATGCATTATATATTGTAATAAAATTCGCGTGGAATTTTAAATAAATATTAATATAATAATAAATTCAGTAATGCCAATTAATTTCTTTTGATTCTTATTTTTAATTTTTCCGTAAATTTCAAAAGATACCGGTAACTGTATCAGAAATTTCGCAGCACTTTAAATATCGAATTTTTTTACAATCACTAAAGCTCAAGGTGTTTTGTTCGCGTGTAAAGGAAAAGTGTGTAATCGGTGAATATGAAAAGAATATGCATACGTACATAAGCGGAATAAAGGCGATATAATCGATATATCGATTATATCGAACCTCTAGTACGACCAATAACTGGCAAGATGAGAAGCGCGAAAGTACCTATGAAAGAGAAGAGAAAGAAAAAGCGAAGAAGAAAATCGTAAATCGTAATGGCCGCACCGAAGACCACTGAATTTCGGCAGACTATATTTTACGTTTTCGAGTTTCACCGGTGATGTATTTCCTCGCTATGGACCACCGTATTTCGCTGCTTTTAACGCGTTCTTAACGCTTTTCTAGCGTGAATATTTTTCGCTTTAAAGATTAAAGTCTGTCGAATAAATGGTGAAAAGCAGGAAATAAAAGGAAGATCGAATTTTCCAAGACTAAATTTTTACATTTCGAATTGCATACTTTTACTCTCTTGAATACGACCCTTCTCTTGATTCCATTAATCTCTTTCCAGTTTTTACATCTTTCTTGTCTCTATCGTCCGGTTAAAAACTTCAGCCCTTTTTCAGTTTTGATTCGTGGAAAAGTACGAAGGAAAACTGTTTTTCAAGGACGTAACGTTTCTCTAAACTCATTAAAGATATTAACCTTCGTATAACCTTCATGTAATGACAGACGAAATTAACACGTTGTTCCGTGCGAGAGGTAAAATAAAATTCTTTTTTTAAACAGACGAAAGATGCGTTTGCGAAGAGATAGAAACTCAATACTGGCAAGTCTCCATTAAGATCGCCTCTCTAATAACTTCAATGGTGAAAGTGAAAACAAAAGAAAATGCGAGAGGCAATTATCCTAGCGACCTCGAGTTTTATCAACGCAACGCTAGCCAATTGTCTTTAAAATAGACGTTGTATTATCCGCGATAGTCGTTGCATCGCGTAATCGTGGATTTTCCCGAACGACGCGACGACGATGTCACAGAGTCATAAATTAGTGATAGAAAAACCAACTGAGTCTAACGAACATCCCACAGGCCATCGAAACAACGACGTAGAGAGTGTTGCAGTGTCAGAAAACAGTAACAGCATGGCCACCTCTGACCTGGGCCCTGCGACACCTTCGGCGACATCCTCTTCATAAGAGCCAAACCCATGGTATATAAACCTTCCCAAAATCAGCTCTCCAGACACTCTGTTCTAACATTCTTAACACATTGCGCTCCCAGGGCCCGCACATTTTTGAACAGTCAGGCACACTGATCCAGAAATAGCAGCCACATTACTACAAGAGCACATCACAAAAATAGAAAAATGGCTACGAAATAAACAAATAAAAGCAAAACCCGGTAAATGCAAGCATATTACATTTACACTAAGAAAACGGAAACCAGCAAATATCCAATTGAATGGCACGCATATAACACAAAGAAGGCAAGTTAAATACCTAGGACTCCACTTAGGCACACAACTTACATGGAAGCAACGTAATAAATCAATTATAGACAAAATACATCACCGGTATATACATCAGCTCTTGACATTCTTTGTTATAACTTTGAACCGTCACTTTGTTGGATTCATACGATAAATTTTCCTACTATATCTAAAGTTCAATTCTTTACCTTATTTGTGAAACGTTTGAACTGCGACGCGAGGAGATCACCGGTGATCTGTCAATTTCGTGATTTCTTGTGTCTCTTACGCGACTCTGCCACAGATGCACAACTATAGGCAAAATTCACTGCAGTGGCACCGACAGTTTTTTTTACGAATATCTCGGAATCTGAAACCGAGCGATGGTTACATGCAAAGGTATAAAATATAATAATAAATATATGAAGTAATATAATAAATATATATAGTAATAATAAAATAAATAATAGTAATATAATTAATAATAATAATAATTATAGTAATAAATAGCAATAATTAAATTAATAATAGTAAATTAATAATAGTAATAATAATATAAATATATAAAGTAATAATAATAAATATATGAAGTAAAGTCGGCTAGAATGGTATGATTCCGAACATTACCCAAATTTTTAGTCGATGGCATATTTAAGCCCAATAAATCAATTTCGTGATTTCTTGTGTCTCCTACGTGACAACGACGACGATGCAACAATACGTTTCTAATAGAACGTAACGCGTGATTTCGATGTGTGGCAGTATCGAACGCTACAAATGCAATAACGAGTCGATATCAGCTTGCGTAGTGTACGATTCAAGGTTTGCAATTTAGAGCCGCGGACGATTGGTATGGCAGTTGAGCGAATAAATCACGCTCGGTAGTTACTCGCTGTTTTAATGTAACAGTTATTACTACGGTGTACGTTGGATAATTTGCTCGGCTAACCGATGTAACAATAATAACAAGCTCGACGCTTTGCCTTGTTGTATCGTAGAGGCCATTGTGAGGAGGCGGTACAGAAACTTGGATCGTAAGTCTCTGTTTTTCCAAACAATTCCATATCGATCTAGATTTTTTTTTTTTATTTAGTTGTTTACATTCACAATTTGTCCGATTTGGACATTTGGTAGAATTTTTTGGCTGTTTGATTATCATGTGGGTGGCTACCCCCAGCGGGGTCCCCGATCTAGATTAGCTCGAAATTTTCCGGTGCAAGCTTCGTTCGAACTTTTCCTTTCGCGATTACCGCGTGTCTCGGTGATTTCAATGGTAGAAAGTTGGAGCTTGTGAATGGGGCACAGATATGATAATGCTCATTATATTTTAATGTATCGTTGTTTCATGAGAAACGAGATCACGGTGTCTGCTGGCGTTCGTATCTGATCGTTTGGGAATCATATTCAAAGGATTTCTTCTTTCGTGGAAATTTCTATTAACTTCGTGTCTTTTCAAACGTTGGGAAGCGAAACTGTGATCGCGCCAAGGAGGCGTTTTCAGAAACGCAACGTTTGCTTGGAAGAAGTTAATCGACGCGGTAACGTGCTTTTTCTTTTTGTGCTTCCGTTATAGAGTCGCTACGTATGCATTCGGCGTTGCGTTTTATCTCCAACGACTACGGAATTGGATTGCAGAAAGAGAAAGGGAAGATACGAAGTAGCGATGTTATACCCGTAAATCGATTCTCTTTGATCACGTCGCAAACTTGCATACATGTTCTTACGAAGATTTAAACTCGTTCTAAGCTGTCGGACGTAACTGTCGGTTAGTAGAAAATTATTCGAAGCGAACAAAT
The DNA here is from genome assembly GCF_040668555.2 of Bombus flavifrons. Lineage (NCBI taxonomy): Eukaryota > Metazoa > Arthropoda > Insecta > Hymenoptera > Apidae > Bombus > Bombus flavifrons. The sequence goes on from NC_138447.1 coordinate 5,180,543, forward strand.
TTGCGACCACAACGCAGTCATAAAATATCAGTCGGTGCTGCTGTTTTAGTATCGTATTATATTAGTATTATTATTAAATATTTAACGCAAATAGAATAGTGTGGGGAAAACGGTTCGTTAAATGTACCAAATAAATCTGATTACGTGTGATTACATTAGCAAACGAAAAAGTTACAATAACAAAAAATCAAGATAACTGAGGACTATTTGAAGACGCGATCTTTATCGTCCATAATTCAAAAAATAATAAGAGATAGAGATAAGAGAAGACAATTTACTAAATGATATTTGATGTTAAACACGTGATTGCTTGAAACGAATGCATTCAATTACGTGTTAATTATTCGGCTAATCGTATCGATATCACGCAACAATAACCACGGTGTGCATAAGCACGTGCATTGTCCAAGTAACATAAATTTCTGTATCGCTGTTATTTTCATTCGGATTGAATGACTTTATTTTTCCGCTGTAGTTCGAGTATCGTGTGGCGTTTTCAGATAAAGCGATGCTTTTGTCTCGTTGATATATAGTTCGAAATTGCACCGGTGTTAACTTCAAAATAACTTTTATTTTTCCACCCAACGTGTATTTTTTCTCCAGTTTCCGTGCGACCATCTTTCAGTACTGCGATCGCAATTAACAACGGGAACATCTACATCGCGTTTATCACGAAATTATAAATGTAATAATACCTTTCTAACACTTTGACCAACCACGGTTTCTCCTGTGACGCCATGGTGATTATTGGTGGCCGGAGAGCTTGAACTTCTTACAATTGTAAAAATTGAATGAAAATTGACGGTTAGGGTATTTTGAATATAACCGATAAATAGAAGATACTTTGAAATAAAAAGAGCCACATTGAACAATTAAACATTTTTATTAGAACATCGATAAAAAAAAATGAGAACAAATCTTGCATCTAATGGTGCACTGTGTTAAAACACTTTAAACATAAATGTGGCACATCAGTACAATCTTGACAATAGGTGGTCACCTTTTTGGTCCGATTCTTAGCAATTTTTTATCCTAACTGTTTAACATTTTTTTTATAACACTCTGCAAAATTTTCCTGCCAGGTACGCTTGCCCTTCTTTCTTCTGCATTTCGTGTCTCAATTTTTGTCGAATAAGTATATTTGACGGCTCTGGTGAATGGCACTGTGTAAGGTGCATTGCGAGTGCCATTCTAAAATCAGGTACCTTGAATTTTGTTTTTGTTGCTTGTTTATAGAGTATCATCGCGTTTGAAATTGATGTATTTAACAATAACTTTAAAGTTAATTTTATTTCCTACTTAAGGGTTCTTCTATGTGGTGTAGAATATGCTACCATTTGATCTGATAAATCTACAGCACATTTTCCTCTGTTGTAATCTACCGCTACCATTGGCTTATCACAAACATAATTTTCTTCGCGGACCTCTACCATTTCAGCCTAATATCTTCTACACGTTTCAACAATATATTCTGCACGTTTTGCTTACGACGAAATAACGAATGCGACTGTTTTGTTGAAATAAACGAAACCTCGTTATAATATGTCGCTATCAACTGTTACCAAGGCGACACGGTGGTCACCCGTGACCACCAATCAGGTAAACGGTCCATTGGGAAAGAATGTTGTCTTGCATCATCAATTTATTATTATTTTGCCATTATATGCTTTGAATAATAAAAATACTCCTGTGGCGCCCTGAGCGAAACGTGTGATTTCGACGTGGCAGTCAAAGTGTTAAAAGGTAAATGTGGTGATCATTGGACGTTATTACCTGTCATCTGTTATCAATCTGTCGGTACATAATTTCTAAATCATCTTTTCGATGGAACTAAGGCTACTGAATTAATTAGTATTATCTTATTACACATTCAATTTTTGAACTAATCTTATTCGTCGAAAAATATCGTCCATTCTTTCGTTGCATACTTCGTACTACTCTCTTTAAAGTAATAAAAACAAGTGAGTTGCAAAAATCTGGAGATTGGCCGAGCGATTAGACCATTAAGGAAAAGTGGCAAGCAACTTTGTCGTTGCGATTAAATAAACTAATTGCAGTGAAACGCGGCTAAACGAAGTTTCCAAGTTGCGTTACGTGTGACATATTAAAGGCGATGCATTAGGGCTGGCTTAATACCTGTTCTAACTTAATATCGAACTTAATTAATTTAGCTTGAAACTTATCGCCTCGCGTCTAATACAAACACGTTTGATTGAAAATCAAAACGTCAAAGATAAAGCACTTACATTTTTAATTCGATTGAAAAGTCAATTTATTTTGCTCGCGCTGTTCAATGCTGTTCCAAAATGGTCTACAACTTAATAGGACATTCATATTTCATGATAATATCCTCTTCAAAGAACTTATCTGGATTGCACTTTAGGTAGATGTTCAAATAGCAATCTTAAGCAAGATTGGGACGAGGAAGGGATTAATATTTTGTAAATTTATGGCCTATGGCGTTTTATGACTATACAGACACGTGCAAACGTTCTGCCTCTCTGTGTATCAGCAGCAGTCAGTCAAACAACAGCAGACTGACTAAGTATTTGCGCTTCGGGTAAAAAAGGATGTAGGACACGATCGAATCAAAGGTGATTCATATTTCTAGTATCGTAAATGACGTGACATGAGGCGATTCTTTTATTATTCATCAACATTCCTGCTGTGCAAATATTCTTAGAAATAAGAATTTCGCTTCTTCTCTCTTTCGGTGTTTAATATTTCAGCGATTCGTAATTCGAATAAGTATTCGAATAAGTTAAGTAACCGGAGCAATTTTTTCGAAAGTAAACACTTTTTTTTCTAAGGCAAAAATCTATATTTCACTCTATACTCGAAACACTCTTGATCCAAGATTTCGGACAAATGCGGAAAGGAAAGGACAAATCGAGGGATTACGCCGAGGTCAAAAGTTTATTCCTGTTTCATGAGAAGCATCCGAGCGCTTTTGCTCGATTTTCAACCGTCGTTGTTCCATCAGGCTGATCGTAATTACTAATGTTTATCCCGCGTCCAACTCGAGATCGTTCGAGGGCGAAAGAATGCGAGATACAAAGAGATTAGGCGAAAGATTTACGAGGCAAACACTTAACGTTACGTATCATGTTTTTTGTCTGTTTCAGGAACGCCATTTACAACATAAGCCTGCACGACCTAACGGAGATCGTCGATCAGGTGAGTGAAATGTTTAAAAACTCGAAACTCGATAAAGAACGATCCAATGAATTTGGATTACGTTGCTCTTCTTGAAATTCGCGGAGGGCGGATGATCGTCGCAAAGGCATCGTAGAGCGGTTTGTCAGAAACCGGAATAGATTCCTATTGCCAGATTCCAAATTACAGTTTTATCCGATTTATATGTAGCGAGTGTTTTTAGTACCGCGGAATAAATACGATCATCGCTATTCCTGCGCGACAAACGCGATCGATAGAACGTTATTCGCGTGGAATAACGTCCATCTACTCGCGTACTATCAACAATCGGAGCTTGGGAAAATTCGTTCCAACGAAGACTCGCTGATTTTCCTCATTGAAAATGGACAAAATTCGAGATTTTGACAAAGTTTACGATATAGGTACGGCAAGTCGTACGATTCATCGAACGTTTTCTTCAATCTTTCTGTCTGCAATTTTTCTACAACCATTAGATTCAGCTAGAGTCAAAGATACGATGATCATTTATTATTCACGTTGTAATACCACGCCAGAATAATTTACTTATAATTCTCAATGAGAATTGATTGTAAACTGCTTCCAAATAAAAACAAAATTTTCTTTCTATAAAAAAGAAAACGTTCCAACGATCGTGCGAGTTATTGTGTATCTTCGTAGAAGATCCTGGACATACAGAGCGGCAAACGATAAGCCGCGAAGCAAGCGATGGCACAGCCAATGCGAATTTTGCATTTTACTTGCCGCTGTCTGTACGTCCACTGCCCAGGGCCAAAAAATTTCGCTCGTGAACATTGCGCGTTTCTACTGGTGGATGAAAATAGGGAAGAAAAGAAAGAAGAAGATAAAGATATTTGGGGACGGGCGAAAAGAGGGAGTTTCCTCCTTCCGCTAAAAAATGTAAAATTAGCCGAACAAGAGCACGAATAAAATTTGCATGATAATAGGTGTTTTTCAAATTGCGCGTGTAATCCGAGCAACTGGAATTCCTTTGCAAAGAGCAAAGAACCGTTGATCGACTTCCGCCACGACTAGACTTTCTATCGTCTTTCTATCGGCTTATTTCACCGATTTCGCGCGTCCTATCGATCAAACCGAGTCTTGCCATGGTGGAGAACAAGTGGATCGTCGTAATGTCTCCTGTGGCCGCCTGAAATCGATGTAACACCCGCACGGGAGGTGAAATGGAAGCTGCAATCGCAAACTGGATATCGGTTCCGCAGCGAGAGGCACGTGAGTTGCGAAACTGCTAAGGGAATCGAAGAAGTAGCTTGAGAGATAGAGAGATACATAGAAAAAAAAGAAGGGAAGGATGGAAAGAAATCGATGCGACATGTTCGTTGGCCGTAAGATTCGGTCGTTTGGGAGAGAATGGTAAAAGTCAGCGAGTTCTTGAGCCACGATTCGTTTGCCTTTATAGCTCATTCGGTATATCGTGATCTCGAAACAGTGGCACGCTCGATAGTTTCTTCGATCCGCTAAATTTAAACGTTACGGAAATAACACAGTCGACGACGTGGCTATTTGCTCATAACGAATCTCGTATGTGAATTCTGAAATCCAGCAAACACGTACTCGGTTTTATCAATAAACAAAATGTAAATTGATCCACTCTATCCGTCTTTCTATAATGATCGATTCGATACACTTAGCTTACGACCACGAGCTTACGCGTCATCGTGCAGCTCGCTTGATAGAACGGTGACACGTATTAATCGACGTTTCTATCCGTGGACCGTAGGCCTCGTGCACGCTCTAACAGATTGCAAGCGATTATTCTTACGCCGCGCTGATGCCGGAGCCGCGAGATGCGCGCGTAAGCGTTTCACGATCCACGCAATCGAATTTACTTTCATTGATATGGACGACGGAAATCGGCGTGAAAGAAAGTAAAAAGGTTCCCTTTCTAAAATTGCTCAGCAATTAATTTATAATTTTGTTAGAAGATTGATAGAAACGTTTCGCTTCCTCCTCCAACGTAGACACGAACGATCCGCAATTTCGCAAACATTCAACCGTATTTTTTACATTTTCGCCTTGTATATTTCTAATAGTACTTTCTGCAATTTAGTAAATTTTGCATGAATCATATTCCGAATCTTCTCGGAAAGAACGTCAAGTTAGTCGTGCAATCCAAGAATTTACCATCTTTTTATCCATAATTGATGAATAGATAAAGCAAAGAAAGAAGTGAGATGAACTGGGATATCTAATAATGGAATCTGCATAAAATTGACGATCTCGATGCTCGAAAACCATCTTGCGTGAGTGAAAATTACGATATCGAATTACCAAGAAGTGCTAATTAATATCTAAAAGCATAGCGCCAATTATAAACGGCTTCGTTTCCGATACGTTTGGGAATTGTACGTCGATTATATCATATTCTCCTATAGTTCCTATAGGTCGACATTTTCGTGGTACGCTTTAGATTTCGCGGTTGCGGTATTTGCAGAAACAACTTCGTCTTGCAGAAATGGATTTCCAGATAAATTCACACCGTTCGAAATATCGACGCACCTTTCAATCTAATCTTCTATTTGCGCAATCCTAAATTTACCTCGATACTTACTTGCTACTTTCGACCTATATTTCGAGAATTATCAGTTCGAAAGGGCAAAGACAGTGAATATCTTCGTTCGACTTTTAATCGACTTTTTAATTCAGCATGCGATCTTCGAGATGTCGATGCTATTTATTTAACACTTTTTATTAGCTTCTGTCGTGCAAACGTATCATCCATTAGCGTGCAAGTGTTAAAAAAAGCGTTGATCGACGTTGTTATTGATACCTGCCTCGGTTGTTTGACCACGACGAACGATAATTGACACTTCCGTCTACGAGTTTCAATTACAATTATCCCTATCGTCGGATCAACTAACCGATCGATCGAATCATTTACGTTTCGTTCGAGCTGCTGTGTCAAGTCTATGATTGTCCTGCTTTTATGCGCGGCGATAAAACGAGTACGAGTATTTCGAGTACAATTATTTTGAGTAGACAGGTTAAAGCCGAGCGTGGCTCTTCAAATTTAATTCGATGCGACACTAGGCTTTGATCTTTCTGAGAGCTGATCATCTTTAACGCTACAACTACCACGACACTCAAAACGACTGTTTTTACAATTTTATTTTAAAATTCCCACTTCGTGTTACATTTCTTTTTCCGCAACGATGTAATTACTTTTGCAGCGATAACCATAGCAATTGTACAATTTTTTTTTTTTTTTTTTTTGGTAGAAACAGCTTCGTCTTAACTGTCGGTAGTTCTAGTGTTAAGTTGAATGCGAAGCACCGACGATCAGCACATTGAAATTACCCGAACTGTGATCGGCGACTCGAATACGATAGAAATACAAAACGTTACGATTTGTAGCCTTTTTCTTTAAGTTCTTCTACGTTTACGTTGCAGCTGCGCTGAACGACAAGATCGCCGATGAGCACGAACCGTAGAAATACATAGAATTGTTTTATAATAGAAGCATATAACGGAATTGCATGTGTTTCTATGGTTCGCTCTCATCGCCGCTCTTATCGTTCATCGCAGCTCCAACGTAAACGTACCCTAACTTCGATAAAAAGTCCGCCGCTAGATGAAGCGAGCCGGTCGTTGTAGGAAAAACGGGCAACGGTTCGTTCGCTCAATTTGTTCGTACCGATGTAATATTTCATGGAACGACACAGACGATGTCGACATTGTTCTATGAAACGCTGTATAATATCTATCTACCCATACGCCTATATTCGACGCTATAAATGCAATTGGTTCCTCGCTTTCAAATTAGCCGTTTTAGTGCCAGGGGTTTTTAAAACACTAGAACCACTACACCAGACAAATTGACTGGTTTTACAATTTTATTTTAAAATTCCTACTATTTTTTTTTTTTTTTTTTTATTTGGGAGAATTTCACAATCAATTCTCATTGAGAATTTTAAGTAAATTATTCTGGCGTGGAACTATAACGTGAATAATAAATGATTATGTTACGTTTGATTCTTGCTGAATCTAATGTTTAAATCTAGAGGATAATGTCTATTTAGCCTTCGGATCTAATGCATCGAGGCAAGTAATTATGTAACTAATGGCTTTTAGCGGTTATTAACTCTTATGTTATATTTATTACTGAATTTGCATATTTCTTCTTTAACTGTAGGTATCTTAAGGTCGCGATGTATTGTTTCTTTGGTAACATACCAAGGTGTATATTAAGGATCTTAGAGTATTTGATTGGAATCGTTGAAGAATTTCTATATTGGAATTACTCGCTGTCCCCATAGTTGGATCCCATAGGTTCAAACAGGTTTAAAATTTCTACTTCATGTTATATTTTTTTCCGCGATGATGTAATGATTTTCGCAACGATAACTGAAAGAATAATATAATGAATTTTATTTTCTTTTTTACGTATTCAAATTCAAAATAATTTTGTATCAAGGCTACTTATACCAATACCAGTCAAAACGACTGGTACTTGTCAAAGTGCAATAGGATCCTGCAATCTGTTTATCGAACCCCAATTAATCAGTTTCCTCGTTTTCTACAACTTCCCACACGTCTTTTAAATTTTTACCGCGTATCATTCGATATGATAATATCAGTTATCAGGAAAATTCCGGATCGATCGTTAGATCGCTAAATGATAACACTAGAAATACCACACCAGCCAAAATGACAGGTTCTACAATTTTATAAATGTGTCAACCCTCGTTTAGGGATCATGGTCCCAAATGGATTAATAACACCAAAAATGCACTGTATAACATGGAATTCCTTCTGTAAAAAATTCTATCATTACGTATTTTTAAAGACCAGTCATTTCGAGTAGTTTTGGTAGAAATAGCTTCGTGTTAACTATCGGTAGTTCTAGTGTCAAGAATCCGTGTCGGATCGTGCCATGCAGCGCGATAGCGCTTCGTTCATTCATTTGTGAGAAATGCCGATTCACTCTGCGATCGCGCTGTTCTTTTTTTCGTTTATGCAGGTTGTTTACGATTATTTGAAAAAAGTAATTGCGAGAGGAAACTTTAATATGACTCGCGACGAGCTACATTCGGAACGGAGTGCGTTCATCACAGTTCATCACAGTACGCGAACAGCGCGATCGCGCTGCGTGGTACTAAAACGGTTAAGGACGTTGGTATCCATCTTTCGTACAAAGGGATGGAAAAGTCAGTGGAGTTACTACAGGAGAGCTCGCCTTTGGGTATTTAACGTTCATCCGTTAACCACCCGAAATGGAGTCAACGTTTCGCGAGCAGCAAGGCGAGTTCACTCTTGTCTTTCTGGTTTCTCGTGTCTGCGTTTACAAACAATCGATTACAAGCAAAGTCCCTACGGCAGGTTTCTCCATTTGAATGGGCACACGCAAAGTTTCCTGTCCTTTTCAAAAATCTTATTTCAAGAACTTGAAATAACAGGTGCAGTCATAACGTCGTGTTTCATCGTAATGGAAACTAATACGGCTAAAGAAGAATCTATCTATTCCAAGTTGTGCGATAAAATAATCTTCCTTCTTCTCTCTGAATATCGATAGAAACACGATTTTGGAATGTGGGAAATTATTTGGACACTGGTAACATAAAAATGGTAACTGGCAAAAAAAAAAAAAAGAAGGAATAGTAACAATAATAGAAACTGGTAAGATGAAAATACGTTCTTGTGTTTGTTCTATATTTCTTATATACTTTTGTATCGCATTTTTGTCCTTTTCTTACAAGTGTAACAAATATACAGATATTTACCTTCTTCTTTCTTCAATGCACGTTAATCATTTGCCTATGTTTTTCCGTAACCGATTCTTGTCGTTCGTATGGAGTTTCTCTGCCAGAGTTCGGTGCAAACTGTAAATTGCAAATAACGAGAGCGATCGCGAGGCCATTCGCGAAGACGATCCGATCCAACAAAGTGACAGAATCGCGAGAATTCTCGATTCAGCTTAGCTACGTGACTCTGATATTCCACCGATCTTCCGCGTTCCATGTCGCGTTGCGCTGTGGGGGGAAATTTCTTTGGGAGAAGTCACCGCATCGAAGGCCCAACGAACAGGTGCGACACAGACCTGCCAGAAGATCGAAGGCAGAAAGAAGGAGAGAAGGCGAGAAGAAACGTTCGAAAGAACGTTGCCGAGAGATTCGATAATGAAAAATTAAACCAAGTAATAAAAAGTTAAACCAAGCAAGTTGCGCTGTTAATCGAGCTAATTGGACGAGAAAGTCTTAATATCAGGTTAATATCGAACGCCTTTTACAGCGAAAGATCGCTTTGTATCGGTGTACGCCACTCTATTTCGAAGTTCGAGCAGATCCGTGAAACGAGTAATCTATAAAGATTTTACATTACATTACATGAAAACGAATTAAAGTATCATCGAATCTAATAAACGGTTCGCCGAAGATACGGTTTTGTCTCGAATTTACGCGATTAAAACGGGACAGACCGATTTTAAGGTATTTTCAGTTTCCTGGAATTTTAGCTTACTTTTGTTATTGTTGATAATTGTGGATCTTAATCGCGGAAATATATGTGTAGGAACACTTAGATTACATTTAGAATTGATATCAAAATAGTTTCAGATTTATTTAATATGCGATTTACAAGATATTCATCGATACATATCTGCACGCGTCTCAGCACTCTCTTTGTCTCACCATCTTCTCTACCACATTACCAACGAAACAGTTGCATTTTTCTGTCATACGAGACGCTATGCACGCACATACTTCACACACTCACACTCATATATGTGTGTCACTACTACGCAGCTAATCTAGTGTAGCAGACAAAATTACACATATCTCAATAGTTATCAAAGGTAATCTACTGTTATTTATATTGTTGAAAGATTTTTCCTACCGATCGGATCGTTTCACTCTCACAGAACGAGAATGGATCTTTAAAAATGCACCGAACATTTGGAATAGATGTGAATGGTCGATAAAAGAAGCGCCGATGGACCCTGAGATAGGCAAGCGTATTTCAGCCGAAGATAATTCGCTTGAAAATTGGTCGAGTATGCCAGAAGAGTCGTCGGCGTGGAAACGGTGGTACGACAAACACGGAAACTTACTCGAAGTGAAAAAGATGCCGACGAGTCGAAGTCAGAGACGAGACGCTGCGGCGGAAGCTGGCACGGAGAAAGGAAATGCTGGCTGGAAACACCGGTTTGCCGTCGAGATCAGCGGACGACATGATCTCGCGCTGTCTGCCGAGAGTCGAGAGAGGACGCCTTTTCGACGAACCGCAATTTCGCTGGTAGGCGCGGAACGTCGGTTGGCCAGGAACGACGTTGTTGACGTCGTAATCCCACAACGAAAGTTTTCCGCGGGGCTAATTGAGTCTAGCGACTCCTATCCCTCCACCCATCCTAGCCACGGCCTCCTTCTCTCCTCTCCTCTTCATCTTTTTCCTCTATCTGTGACTGGAGCTGCAAGTTTCGTGACACGAGTGTTACCTCCGAACTCGACGGTGCATCGTTATTTCTGACGACAATGAGGCCGAGATAAGAGAAGGATCGGATCTTACCGCGACTCGTCCTCCGTGGCTGTCTCCTTTTTCCTCTTCTTCGTACTCTTAGTATTCTCTTTCTCTTTTTTGCAACGCGGCTCTTCAGCTTGTTTCTTTTGGCAACAGCTACTGCTGCGGGCTGTTGCGACGACTCGATTCGGTTTAGAGGCATTTCGCGACGTTTTAAGATTTCCTGGAGACGGTGCTCTATTATTTAGATAAGGAAGATGTTGTTCTGCATGGAAATTATACCTCGGTATGGATAGCGTTGCAAACAGAACTTTATTCCAGGAAAAGAATTCTTCTCCGAGGAATCGACAGTTAAGAAGATTACACGTATCGGTATATTGAATAATAATCAACTTTCAGATAGATTTGAATATTTATTAGATACTGGAAAAATAGCCCACTATCGTGCTGTTTTCTTAACATTAGAACTACCACGCCAGTCAAATTGACCGATTTTACAATTTTATTTTAAGATTCCTACTTTATGTTATATTTTTCCCCCGATGACGTAATAACTTTCGCAAAGATAACTAAAAGAGTAATATAATGAATTTTATTTTGTTCTTTATGTATTCAAAATCAAAGTAACTTTGTATCAAGGCTACTTATACCAACACCAGTCAAAACGGCTGGTACTTGTCAAAGGTCCTGCAATCTGTTTATCGAACCCCAATTAACTAATTTTTCCTCGTTTCGTACAACTTGCCATACGTTTTTCAAATTTTTACCGCGTATCATTCGATATGATGATATCAGATATCAGGAAAATTCCGGATCGATCGCTGGATCGCCCGATGCTAACACTAGAAATATTACACCAGTCAAATTGATTTGTTTGTTGCATAACGTGGAATTCCTTTTGTAAGAAAGTAATAAATCAATAAATATACAAATATTCTATTATTACGTGTTTTTAAAGACCAGTCATTTTCTCTGGTTTTGGTAGAAATAGCTTCGTGTTAACTATCCGTAGTTCTAGTGTTAATATTCTATACAGGTTACTGTCGCAGTCTGCAGAGATACAAAGTAGGCTTTGTCTGGAAAATCTTAGCGTTACATACAGCTGCAGCGCTGCCTGGGAAAGTTCGAAGAAACAGTTGAATAGCGAACATGTCCCGCTATAACGTGACCGAAATTGATATTGTTCACCATTGGTTGACCATTGTTGGCAATTATTATCTCTTTGTGAACATTACCAGATTTGATTTACAGCCGCGCTGTAAGTTGTTGCTGTTTTATACATTTCGCTCGTCGTGTCGCTCTTTTTCAAACGAAGTATTCGGTTGAGCGTAGAAAAATCTGCGGCCGAAGGAAGCTTTTTCAAACTCGTACTAAGTAATTTTATTAAATAGTCGGAATTTTATTTTATAAAATACTCGGATAATAGTTTTCGGACGTAGCTGTGGCCCCGTCCACGATTCATCACGCGTCGATGTTGTCGGGATTTTTACATTATGTTGTCCGGAAAGTATCTTTCTTTCGCAAATGTGTTTTTTTACAACAGTGCACCTTCGTACAAACTTGAAACCAAGTCTGTGAAATGTCGCGGTGTTCATCTCAACAGAACAAAATGGATTGTACGCAATTCGACAAAATAATATAAAACAAAAAATGTTGTGCGTCTATTACTTTCTCATAAAACGAAAGAAACTTTTCGGACAACCTAATATAACACACATACGTAACGCAATACTCTTGATACTTCGTTTCAAAAGGAACAACTTAGCGCAAAGCTGCCCACTTAGATTTATCTATCACTATTCACATTGCCACTCAGTGGTAAGCTATGTCGATTTTGCTTGGATTATATCGCTATTTGACTATTTCTCTGGACTTTGCTAGAGAGAAATGGTAACATTTCTCGGGTAAAATCGACTTCGTACGGCCTGTGGACTGCGTTCCTAACGTATACACATGTTACGCAACTTCAAGTTTCTTGGGTCGAACGAGTCATCGGTTTTCTTATTTTCGATCTATTTTTCAACTTTTTTGTAAAGTTTATCCTATAAACTGTGCTTCTTCGACTATCTATCGACATCTATTTCTTTGCTGTTTTCTCGTGGAAACGAACAAGGTAAGAAAACGTGGCAGAAGTTTGCAATTTCAATGATAGCTGATTGTAAGGTTGGTATTATAGATGCGAATATTTGGAAAAATATAAGACAATTCTGCGTCTAATATTTTCTGGTATTGAGATTCACAAACCTCGATATTATATCGATAAAGTATACAGATCGTTCTTGTTGATGCTAACGATATTTATTTGAAGATCGTACGAAACTAAAATCAGTTCTGCAAAGATTGGACGAAACGCGATGGAGTCTTTGAAGCGTTAAATCGCGTGCGAATACCTAAATAATTGAAATTTGAATAAAACGGCTATTTTCGCGAAAAGAAAGAAAAAATGGAATATTTTATATTGCAGGCTGTCGGAAAACCAATAAATAGTTACGAACGCAATTCACCAGAATCGAATCTTGGGTAACCGAAGTTACGTGTATCGGAGCATTCGTATGCAGTCCCATACTTTTGAGATCCCGACCAGATTCCAATCAAAATATTCGATGCTATCTGACCCGAAATTTTCGGGTATCCGCATAACCCTGGACCGCAAATGGATTCTAGAATCCAACTAAGAAAGCGCAGATATAATAGTTTCCCAAGTGCACTGCAACCGTACAATTTCATTTTTGTCCAGACTTGGTCAGAGTCGACGAAAAGTCAGTGAGTCGCACGATCGAACAGTACGGACAATACACGACATTACGTGATTGCTAAAGTTAAAAGTAGCCGAGCGATTAAAGATGCAGGAAAAATGATGGAAAGGTAAACATTGAAACGTAAAACGATAAATTTTTTGTCGCGTCCTGATAAATCTTATTTATTTCCGACCGACCGATAGAAAATTCGTTAATAATCGTTATCGGTGTGACATCGTTCTATAGTCTTTTTCACAGTCTTTTTTGTTTCCTTCGTCCTTTTAAATCGCTTGATATAATAAACGTAGTGATGTAGACAGCATATTTCGTACTCTTCTCATTACCATTTCATGCTTTTTTATCGATTCTCGTGCAGAGTACATATTAGTTTGTCTGAAAAGTTTTTTTCGTTTTATGAGGAAATAATAAACGCGCATTGTTTTTTTTTTTTTTTTTTTTGTTTTCTATTATTTTGTCGAATTACGTACGATCCATTTTGTTCTATTGAGATAAACACCGCGACATTTCACAGACTTGGTTTCACGTTTGTATGAGGTGCACTGTTGTAAAAAACACATTCGCGAAAGAAAGACACTTTTCGGACAACCTAATATATCGTTATTTTCATTCCAAGCTACATAGTTGTAAATTGTTTTTAAACCAGTGGAAAAATATTCGTTACGAATATTCGTTACGTTAAATGGAATATATCGTTCTTTATAGAAAATCTTTCCAACTATACGACTGTGTGGTAGATATCGTTTTACCAAAATTCTATCGTCTTGTGAAAGATTGCGACCGAGTAATGGGTGTTCCCTTACACTGTGTTCGTTCGATGAATCGTTTGAAACGTTTACAGACGTCGTAGAATTCATCGAACACGGTGTAAAGGGTCGCCCGAGAATTATTTTCCCTTACGGCACAAAAGTAAAATTGTAATAACTACCATGTATCTACCTAATTTTTCTAGCAGAGAAACCTTGTTTAATTAATATTTAGAATGCTGTGTGTATCTGGCTTTGATAAACTTTAACGAACAGATTAATTGTATTGTACACGATATGTTATTCGTTATAGATGTTGCAGATTTTAAAACGTTTTTGCCTGTTCTCTTTGAATAATTTCATCTGCGAGTAGATGAGCGGTCAGCTTTCTTTTATATCTAGAGCCACTTGAAAATTAACGTATGATATTAAAGGCTGAGTTACTAATTTGAATTTTCCGTAAAAAATTGCATGTTCTGTCGCTTCACGGTCATTAAACGGAAATGTCGGCATTTTCATTTTATCAGACGAGTAACATTTTTTGCAGTTTCACCGTATGGTTGGAAGTTACGCGTATCTGTATTTATGCGACTGGTACACGTAATAGTATTATCCGCATGATCCGATAACACGATTGTCCTGCTGGAGCATAGTACGGAGGACCAACCATTATCGAGCTAATATGTAAATACGTTGGAGATTCGATTTTCTGATCCACTCGCACGTTAAGATATTTCACCTTTTTTCGATTCTCTGATTTTTCAATCTATAGCTATCGGCATTTCGCTAGATGATTTTCTTCTCTTTCGACAAACATTCCCTATTTTTCAATTGTTAAAATTGGTTTTTTGTTTGTCAAAATCATGGCTATATACTACAGGATATGAAACAGCGATCGATAGAATAAAGAATGCAGTTATTTGCGCGCAAAAACAAATCGAAAGTATCCAATAAAATGTATCTATTTGAAATTTTATTTTCGAGACGATCGGAATTAATAATTGTTTAAAATTCTCGATAAGTGAAAATAATTTCTGGTAGCAAAGGATGAGTCGAAGTGGATTACATATTTCAGTTGTAGGCAATAATTTACTTTTTCAGAGATCCTTTGTTTTTTAATGCGTTATTACATTCGCATAAAAATCTCGTTATGTTATGTAGTATGCTTCCATTTTCTTGAATTAAATTCCACGTAACTCAGCTTTATTCTTCTCTGTGCATTTTTAAACTTACGCCTGTAGAAGTTTCCGATCAGCGAATAACTCGATTAAATCTACATTTAATTTAATTTGATGTATGATATTTATAAAATTAATATTGTATGATAAATATTTAATATTGAATATGTAATTGTGTGCTGGTTAAAATTCTTGTCGTTTCGCCGTTCGTTATTTTGCTTATATATCGATTCAGTCGAAATTGTAAAAATTAATTTTGTTGCATATTCTCGATTACTGAACGTAGTTTCCGACTGTAATATTAATTGTCGGGTAGCCTGTATTTCTTAGTTTTATTTTATTTCCATTTAATTTATTATTCTGTTTTAATTTATGTCACATCGTTCAAAAATCAGAAGTCGGAAGTTAAAAATGACAAATAATAAAAAATCACATCGTTTAATATCTTTCTTCTTATTTATTTTTTCCAGAAGACCATAATTTAAAAGTAAAACAATTAAACTCTGATCTTGATGCATATCTCTCGATCTGCATGTTTCTCGATGGTTTTAGAAATTGTAGAAATAAGATCGGAAAGGAAAATCTGTTATCTTCTCCTTTAGAAAATTTACACAATTTTATTTCTCATGATTATTTCGATAAAAATAGGAATATTTCATGGTACAGTGGTAGCTAGGTATTTTCTGCTAGCAATACGAAACTGTTCACAATTCCAGTTCTTTTATTCCTTCGTAGCTGTGTATTTATTACATTTAAACTTAAGCATTTCTTTGATTAAATCATGCTTTAATAAGTTGCTAACCGATCGATCGTGACACGATTAGCATGAAAGAAAATGAACGTGGCGGCAAGTTGCAGGGAATTTCACCGACAGCCCCGTTCTATTTGCGCGCGCTAATAATTCAAGTACCCTCGAGAGACAAGTTTTATCATCGCGTCGTAAGGGTCCAGCCGGTATAAAGAAACTTGCCTCGTACAAAGGCGGTCGTTTATCGGATGAATTTATTCATGATTCATCCAACTTCTTAATACTCCGCAACCGGCCATCGCGTCTGATAGCAGCAAAAGTTGAAACGAGTTCAAATTCCGTGGTTGACAACAAGCTGCTAAACCATCGATGCTTCTCATCCTTATCGATACTCTGACATTTTATTTCACCACAGCACAGTAAGTTAATAAGTAGCTTAAAGTACAGATGAAAAGGGTTTACTTTGAGATTAGATTAGATATCAAAGCAGCGTTTTTATTTTTTTCTTTTCTAGTATAAGGAGTATCTTTAATAAAATGGCAAAGGTGATAAAAGAGTATTTATCTCTCTCGTTTGGTTTTCGTATTTCTGCGTTGATAATTTAATAATATTAGAATAAAACAATACCTCTTTGTATTTTTCAAATGGGTAATATTTAGGTCGCGAGTAAATACGACGACTCGAAATAAGATGCTATCACGATTCGAAAATAACAGGATTTTCAAGCGGCCATCCGTCTTCGAGTTTCACCGGCTTACTATATCGCGGAATTTTTCCTCCCATTCGAGCAAGATTGATATTACGAAGGAAATCTGCAAAGTAAATATATCAAGGTCTGGTCTAGTATCACGCAATGGCTGCACGCATTGCTTTGATAAGATTACCTGTCGATAGATAGAGAATCGCGTGTTTCTACCGACCGTAGACAGTACATAAATCTCACGCGGCGGTCGTTGAAATTTATTTCACGAAGCGAAGGTGTCGACTTGCTATAGGCTGGCTCGTTCTCGTGCAAACCAACTAGATGAATCGTGGAGGACGCCCATTTTCCACGAATTTTTCAAATCATCCAAATGATTTGTTTTCCTTCGCTACGATATTTCGCCGGTTAAACGTTGAAGCGGATAAAAGATATTCGTAGCGAATGTTCGTCTAATTGATAAAGAAAATCTTTGATCGTTTTTGAATCATTTGTAACGACACGATCGTATTTCTACGAGAAAATTACGGATTCCTCACGCGATACCATCTTTTTCTAAGGTTCGTGCGTACCGCAAATTGTTGCGAGTTTCGCACGGATGAGACTCTCGACCGGATACGTGGCTAAAACAGCCATTGTCTCGCATAATCAGCACGTAATGGCGCGTTGCACGATGTACTTGTTGTTGCCGCGTACCGGAGATAAGGCGCCTCCGGAAACTGGCCGATCGCTCGTTCCTTCTCTCCAAGTGTCTTCTCTCTTCATCTCGAGCGTTGCACGTTATTTTGTCCCGCTCGAGATCTTGACCCTAGAACTCGCCACGATACTTGAGCCGCAAGGTGGTTTGCGATCACAGCTTCTTACGATTTTTCGTTTCGTTCGTTAATCCTTCCGTTCACGTAGCTTTTTCTTTCAAATTAACAATCGATATGTCTCTCTCATTCTCTCTCTACAAATTGTTCGATCGATGCGCGGAATTTGTTCGTTTCGTAGAAATTTTGCGATAAAAGCGAGGTTACACGTATCGAATTGGTCGAAAAATTTATAGCGGAAAATTTGGAACATTTTTCTAGAAGCAGCGTTTTGTTAAGGATATGCAGAGCCGGCGCAAGGCAGGTTCAGCGTGTTCGCTGGAACCCGGCCCCGCGTTCTACGAATATTACCCAATTAAAAAACACCGATTTTGATTAACTTTTTACGGAATGACGATACCATTAACAGATGCAAGACATTTTTTTAATAGCGACAAGAATCATCAAAGTTCGATGTAACTCCATAAAGTCCTCATATCCTGGAAACTACTTTAGATAAAAAATCCAGGCGCTCTCAGAGAAATGTACTTTTTAGAGAAATTAAACTACATCAATAGTTTTTTGCAAAAGTCATACATGATTACAAACTTTGTGCTTTCATTGAACTTTTTGCCCCTTGAACACGAATTATGCATGCGAAAAAATATTACTTGGATTTGTTTAAAAAACTGCTTATAAAAAATATATAACGTGTAGCAACATTCGTAAATAAATAATTCCTCGTTGTAAAATTTAAGTGTAGGATTTGGACGTGTATTCAGGCCTCGCAAAATTTTTGAACCCAGCCCCGCAAAAGGTCGCGTCGGTCCTGTCGATATGTATGCGCTTTTTCTTCCAATGATCCGTTTACTTGTTAATGTCGCTATAGCGCAAGGATAATTTCTCTGGAAATGCAGCTTTACCTAGAAACTACGGAGTTCGTAGAAGAAAAGACGATAATGAATTTACTTCTGACAACAAACTTGCAGAAGATTTGTACGGAAATAAGGTCTTTGGTCAATGGCAACTTCGTATCGATCAACGTCCCGAAATCGATTATTAATATCAAATGATTACACAGAATATCAACGAATTCTGATCTTACATCGCGCTAATACCAAACCGACTATCGTCTCGTTTATATTACGTTTTCGGATCATAACTTTTTAGCTGTGAGGTGCCACAAAGTTACATATACGTAGATATTAGTTTCCGAAATTACGTTCATTTTATTTTTTAACCTTTGTTCATCACTCCGCTAATTGCGCGCGACTTTCTGGACCATATCGGTTCTTGCGCTTTGGGACCAAGAACGAAATAAAACAGGTTGCTGTAAACTGGACAAGAAATTCTCAGTGTCAGCCTTTGTATTCGTACCCCTTCAGTTGTGAACTCCGTGCACCGAAACATTTGCTTGGGATATTTCTTGTTAACATTTGGAAAGATCCAAGTACACGATCGGATTCTCTTTATTCAATTTTGTAAATGACAGGCTTCTTACGATATCTTATACTTCGCTATCTGTTGAAGTTATTCGATGTGTAAACAGAGAAAACTCGTGGATAAATTGTAAGGCAGAAAATATATTTAAATAGAAGTGTAATTATAAGTAAGAATACTATTTGAGCTGGTCCAGATCCGCACGCTAGCTGTGTTACCCAATAACTGAAAACCCCGAAGCCAACGTCGCCTGTCTACCGTTTATGGTCTGACTTCGTCGTAGTCTTCTGTCTACGCGCTGTCGATGGCTTCGGTGCTTGAGAAAACCAAAAAGACCAGATGTAGAGTTTTCTTATAAGTGGTGACCACTTCAACACGATCGAACGAAATTCTGGTGGAACTTGGTAGAATCGTCGATTCTACGTATATTACGAAAGAAACGATCGACAAATTAAAATGCTCGATGTTCCTTTGATCGCTTCATTCCCGTCAAACCTTTTCCGTTTCGTTTCCCCTTCGTACGATCAATCACAGCACGACGAGAAAAAGCTACACGAAGTATCTGTAAGGAAGAAGTTACACTCCTGAGATTTAAAAAGAATTGGATTAAAAAGCGGAGGAAACGCGGAAAGGTGTGTATCCATATCCGACTGGGCAAATTCGACGTGCCGAAGTGGAAGCAAAACGCAGTTCACAGACGTACCGTATGGGTCGACCTTAAGACACAGGATGCAAGCAAATTGAGTATGTGGCAACAAAGTACGGTATTTGGTATCGCCGGAACCTTCGGTCTCTTTAGCGCTTAAGCTTTCCTGTTGTGCAATAGCCTTCAGGAATACATAGGATGCGCGCTGAATCCTGAACCTTTGCAGGCAAAGAGAGAAAGACGGAGCACGTGAGAGTAGAGGGAAAACAAGCAATACGTTTCTTATGGTAACGCGCACGTTGAATACATATGGCGGTGGCGTTGAATGGAGCCGAAGAAAATTGAAAAATTTCGCCAAGGATGGAATAAATAAGAAATCCGTCGGAGGTTTAAGGGATATAAATGTGCCCCGTCTTGCGATGCTCAACGATAACAATATGGCCGTTTGTATTTTCTCCCTCGGCACAACTCTTCTCTCTTACTGTAAAACACCTCTTTTCCCTCTTTTTTTCTACCGTTTGTTTCCCACCTGCTTCTTCTCTAAGCGATTTCACTCGCGCTGGAAGCGAGAGTTGAGAACGTACGAATTTTTCGACAATTATAAAACGTCTGCGACGATGGTAGTACTAACGTAATCGTAACGAGATACGAGAAAGAAGGATAAGGAAACATTGACAATCTTCTGAGTGAGAATTATGGCGGATCGTACGCGACGATACGTCGGAAAAGAAAGGTTCTTTTCCTCGGCGAGAGCTTGTCGAATGACAAAAGTTTCAAGCTGAATTACGCGTACGAGCTGTACGAACTATAACGATATAGCTGTTCGTATTTCGCCGTAGTATCCGAACAGTGAAAAACGATATACCGATGTTTCTGTCGATATAAAAATATCCGTGTACGATATCCTCGATACAAAAGTAAAACAGGAAGCACACGTGTACGTATACGTATGCATGTGTGTGCAGGTAAAAACGCAACGTGCGTTCGACGTCTTTCTACTTTCTAACGTTAAAGGCGTTTCGTCGCTTCGCTTCGCGTTGTCGCCTATCGGTGGAACTTGAACGATGAAACGGTGGCGAAAAGCTGGCGCTTCCATCACGGCCGATGACAGCAGAAACAAACGAGACAAGAAATACGTGTCGCTGGCTAAAAGATTTTAATAACGCCGCGACATACATAATACGCTCGCGTCCCGCGCCATCGTCGTCATCGTTGTGGCCGAAAGGATCCGGGACGAGAGGCGCATCCGACAGCTTGGTATCTCGACGACGTGTCACGAATTAACAGCTACAACGGCGGGAAAAAAACAGAAAAAAAAATATGGACGAGGAAAGGCAGCGAAACCGTAGGAAAAAAGGGACAAAAGAGGAGAAAATATAAAAGTAGGAGAAACAGGGGGAAGGCTGTTACGCGAAATATTGAAACGCGAAGACAATAGGTTTCCCGTAGGAGGCGAGGAAGCCTTGGTTAGTCGGCCGAGTTCCGACCGAGGGGATCCGTTTCGGTTTCGACATGCAACACGTTTGTCTATGCAGCCTGTTGGCCGTTTTGTAGTGTGCACGTCGCCTAATGCACCGTCGCGCCGCGTGGCCACAGAAAGCCACAGAGAGGTACGTCGTAGTCGACCAACTGCATCGGCTTGCTCGCGTCTCCTTCTGTCTACTCGTTCTCCCGTTCGATCTCCTTCTCCCTGTCCGTTTCTCCTCTCTCGAGTCGTGCTCTGTCGAGAGTCGACGCTCTCTCGAGAGGGAAAGAAACAGAACGAAAGAGAGACAAATGAATCGGAAGAGAGACGAGAGTGAGAGGCGGCTCTGACCGGTCATTCACTCGAGCTGCCCGCGTAAAAACTTGCTGCTACCTTCCATCCACTCTCCTCGTGTGTATTTTATGTTCAACGTATATACATTCATACATTTACCTTCGCATATTACCTATCCTATATATTATATATCTGTATGCATATAATAATATTGTAGGATCTTTACTACGATTAGTTTATTTACAATTAATGGATTAAACGGATGTTGATTAAACAGGAAACGATGGTTGTTTAACGTGAAACAATCACAATAACGTATTATAATTAAAACAACTAGATAATTAATTTGCAACTCTCGTCACCACGGATCCAATCTTCTCTCTTACTCTCTCGACAACGCTAGCAACATTATCTCGACAACGCAATTCGCAGTCTCTGACTTCTCAACTCACAATGACTGCTAATTCGTTTATCGTCCCTTAGCAACCCTCTGTCTTTTGTCTTAGCCCTACCACGCACATGCTCCGCAAACGCTTGTTTATAATTCGCTCGATACTCCCCAGGCCCCTCGTCCACGATACTACAATATTTATATATCGACGTATTTTATATACATATAAATGTACATTTTATATACGTGATAAACGTAGAATAAAAGGAAGAGAAAGGGAGAGCGAGAGAGAAGAACTAGGGGAAGATACGTACGGCTAGCCGGTCGGTCGAGCTTTCGCGCGCGTTTCGCTACGAGACAAATCGTCCCACTCGAATATCGTTGACGACGATACCCTGCACGCCGCGCGCCTATCTTTCTCTCGTTTTTACCCGTAACCGTGAGTCTGGCGGACAGGTTGTGACTGGCTTTGTACGGCGCATCGGCGCAGTCGTCACCGCTCTGGATCGAACGGAGAGAAGATAAAACGTGACAAAAAGAATAGAGAGTAAAAGGAAGAAAAAAAAAAGATAGAGGAGACTGAAAAAGAAAGAAGAAGCGGTAGGAAAAAAGGGCAAAATGACCGCGTCACCGGTGTACCGGTGGATTTCCGCGTGCACTGGATTTAGGGGAGCCGTGGCGCGTCGCCGTATTCGCTCCATCGAATATAATGCCCTCCTCGTTAATCCTTTCATCCCAGTGAAACGGCAGCTCAAATTTTTACCCCTTTTTCTCTCGCTGGATCGAAGGGTGATTGATACGTAATATTCGGATATCAAGTTACGATGTTTATCGCTTTGCCTTTTTTCCTCCCCTCGTGTCCTTCTTTTTCTTTTTCTTCTTAATCTGTTTCGAGAATAGAAACGGCGAGTATCCCTCCTTCATCGAATCATTTCGCGTGCTGTCGCGTGGTTAGTATTAGGTTGTCCGAAAAGTATCTTTCTTTCAGCGATCTAATTAATGGGTCATTAGCGATCCTATTTTACAACTTATACACCGTATGAGCGTCTCAGCGAATATTGTCTGTACATTATTTATTGTCTTAAATACAGGGTGGTTGGTAACTGGTGGTACAAGCGGAAAGGGGGTGATTCTACGCGAAAAAAGAAGTCGAAAATATAGAATAAAAATTTTTCGTTGGAGGCTTTGTTTTCGAGAAAATCGACTTTGAATTTTCGCTCGGTACGCGTGCGGTACGTTATAACGGATCTCACTGTAGATCGTTGTCTCGATGGAAAAATTTAAAAAAAGAAAAAAAATTTTTTTTTTTAATTTTTATTCTATATTTTCGACTTCTTTTTTCGCGTAGAATCACCCCCTTTCCGCTTGTACCACCAGTCACCAACCATCCTGTATATTCGACGGTTTCAACAATAAGCAATCTCGTCGTAAAACCTCACCGACCAATCATCCTCTACACGTAAACTTCTATAAATTGGTACTTCACAGGTATAAATTGGTATTTCACAGACACGTCTTTTACAACGACGCATCTTTGTAAAAACATGAAACCTAATCTATCGAACGTTGGAATCTTTATCTTGATGGAACAAAATGGATCATACGTATGTAGCGGCACATGAGCTGAAGGATAATTCGAATCGTGTTGTTGTTTTGCCTCGGAGTATCAACATCGTTAGGACATACATAATGTAATAATAAATAAACTCCGGGAAATACAATGTCGCCGCTATGTGCAACCGTCAAACAAAGGCGAATTTAAATTTCAAATTACATTAAAACAAGTATAAATAAACGAACGCGATCGCAAGGTGACAAGTTTTTCAGTCTCAGTCTCGAGCGATTTTATTAGCGATCAATACACAGTCTTTAGCTAATCAGTTAGTACCGAGCATCTTAGCGAACATTCTCTGTATTTATTAATTATTTTTAAATACATTTAACGGTTTCAACGTCGAGTTATCTCGTTATTTAAACCACACGACCAACCATCCTCCACACGTAATTCGATAAAATAATATAAAACGAAAAATCTTGCGCGTCATTATTTGCTTATAAAAAACTTTTCAGACGACCTAATATAACCAGCTATCGAAATCAAGACGAATTAACGATTATGGCTTTATGAAAAGAGTTCGTCACGTGTTGCGATAGTTTACGTTATGTTTGTATGTATGTCAAGTTATGTACAAGTATATCGAGGTAAATAGGTATTAGGTATTATTATCTGGAGCATTAGGATCAAATGTAGTAGTAGTAGTAGAGCGGTTAAAATTACGATGCGCAATGTACATATTATGAGATTAAATTATGCGTGTAGTGTATTATACGTGGGTTTTTAAATTGCGTAGCGCGTGTTATTCTTGTTCTCTTTTATACAAACTTCTTGCATTGTTTGTTTCGCTTAATAAAATGCAAAGGCAAGCTTTTAAAAGAAAAAGAATCTCGCGAAATATTTCAAATTTTTTAATGGAGTGGTTCTCAAAAAGTTGAAAAAAAAAAAGAAAGTGTGCGCGTAGCCGTATATTGCCGCGGAAGGCTTGAAAGCACGGATTGAAATGCACTCAACGAAAGTAAGTCTAGCCACTACCTCAATTTCGTAATGAAAGGTGCAAAGATACACGAAACGCTTGTTACGCAATGATGAAACGGTTAAAAAGATACCCGGCCAAAACGTAATACTTTGTTATGCTGTTTCTTAAAACGTCCTAACCAAATATTTAACTTCTCGCTCTTCGATCGAAACTCTTTTCTAAAGTAGAATTTACGACGATGCTTAAAAAATCGACAATTTCCTCTAATTTGATAATTGTTCGATCTTCCTAATTGACAAATTTCATCCAAGCACGTATCTCGTAGCTAGTTTTTCTTCATTTACGATAAAACGAGAAGAAAATGCCTGGAGAGTACAATGATATCGAACTATCTAAGTGACTTAGCGGTCCATCAGTGTTGGCGCTGGCTCTGCGTAGAGACCGACTTGGCAGGATTTCGTCGTAAAATAAAATTGACGAGAGCAATTTACATGTTCGTTCGCTTCATTTTCCAAAGATATTTCGTCTCGAGACAAATTGGTCTTCCGCTGTTCTCAACTGTGCAACCCAGTTCAAGCAGGACAATAAGTCCAGCCAGTCAGACAGAGCGACTGGCTTCGCGCTATTTCATACTCGTAAAGCAAACAAGAAGTCGAAAAGAAAAACGCAGAAGAAGGTAAAAAGGACGAAAAAGAGAGAAGTTGGAAAAAGAAAAAGAAAAACAACGCGATGCTATTTCTCGATATGGCAGTAAATTTCGCCGTGTTGGGTATTCGAGTTCCTATGGAAATCGAGAGCCAAGGCGAATCTGGCTGTCGCGTCCCTACATTTTCTTTTTTCTTTTCCATTTTTTTTCTGTTCCTTATTTTTCCACGGCACGAAAATGGATTCGAGAACGATTGATATCAGAACCCGTGTGTTTCTCGCGGCTTAGCAATTCAAATTGCCAGGTTTCCGTTCGTCACCTCTTACAGCGTCCTCGATTCGTCGTTTAATCGTTTTAACCGGCACCCATCGGGTCGCCTGGTTTCTTTAAAAGCCACTATATTTTCATCTTTGTCGACTTCCGCAAGAATCGCGGATTCGGTGAAGCGAAATGCGACATCTCGATGCTAATGACGTTCTTTAATCCGCTTGATTGTTAGCTTAATCGGACTGAGTATTACGTAAGGAATGTTTGCTCGCACAATTGTCCATCAGCTGAAAAAATAAACCGTTCGAGAAATGAAAAGAAAACAATTTGCATTATTGCGCCACGCGTTTTCCAAGGATGTTTCCAAGCGAGGCAAATTCTTTCTATACAGCGATCCCGGTGAAAGGATACTTTGTGTCTTTTCTTTTTTGCGTTCGTTAACTCGGTCTGTGAGTAAGTCGACCGACACCGGGAATTCTAACGAAAAATTGCCGAATTTATTACGAACAGTAGCTGGAAACAACCCTTCTCGGAGTAACATGCCTTCCAAACATCAACTTTATCACGCTGCGATAATCCGCTATACCTAACTATGCGGTTAATAGAGGAGAACGTAATCGCGGCTCTTTTCGTCTATAATTTTCTAATTAAATTGCATCCTGTTAAAAGAACCATACGTTCGGATGCTTTTGATAGTAGGTGTATTGTAAAAAATGTTAAGAACCGCTGCACCATTTAGACGAACGATGTCAAAGTTGGCCATGCCAAATCGATTAACACAACTTGTATATTGTCAAATAGTTTTAGCCACAGCAATCACGTGCTCGTAGACGCGGTGTATATATTCGTTTAGACAAAGTCTGCGCGCTATTGATCCAAGTATAAACCAGAACCACGAGTCGCAACATGTAAATCATTTGAGAGTAAGATGGAGGAAATTGGGAAAATGTTCGACTCGTGAAAATAGATGGGACAAACGTGAAGGTTAATTTTTATTATCTTTTACTTTTTACCGATTTCTGAATGTATTTTTTAATTACCTTCCTTGAATCTGCACACGTTGGAATTATTTATAATCGCGTGTTGAAATCGATATTCGCTCGATCCATATTTTTTAATACTTTGATGCTTTTAATTCTTTTCTTGCTTCCTCTTTAAACCGACACCTATCGTTTTCTGAAGGTTAAGATCGCACCTCTAACTGTCTATTAATTTACAAATTTCGTTAATGGTTTTATAATCTTATGTCGTTGTACAATGTTGATCCTGTTTGTAACAACGTTGAGCGTCGATGTTTGTCGATAATTGCGAACGGTGGAACGCGCAAGTAGCAACGTAGTCGCAGGCATCGCAGCCTTCAGTAACATTTTCCTGCATTAATGTAACGCCAAGTGCAAAAATAACAAATTCCATGACATCGATCTGTCGTTAGACAGATAGGGAAAGTTGGATAATAATCGCTGTTAACTCTTATATTTTTGGTGGTAACAAACTGACGACAAATCGGTATCATTCTACAATTGTAACGGTTAAGCGATTCTCACTCGATGGATGAAACTCAAATGAAGAAACAAAGTCGCTCTGTTTATAACAACGACTGTATACGTAACACGAACTGTATAAAAGTTCAAATTCTACTGTTTCTCAAATAAAATCGCATACCTTTCCCATAGATAAATAAATACCCTGGGTTATTTCGCGTATAAAAATACGAAACTCTGAAACATTCTTCAAGTAAATAATCTAGCAAACGCTGTGACTTTTGTCAGGAAAATACTGGATATTTCGAAATCGCAATTTTCTATCTCTTTCTCGTCGAATAAGACACATAGAAACGCGAAAGAATTTCGGAGAGAAGTTAAATTGGCAAGAGGGAAATATCTAAAAATACGTCTGAAAGTCGTTTCATCTGCATGTTTTGATCCGATATCAAGCAACGAATAGGGCAGATAGAAGGATTTACGGATAGCGACATTGAATTTCCAGGCGAATTGGTCGAGTTAAGAGTGACGCGGTGCTGTTCCTAGCGATCAAGAGGATATCTCGCGTGCAAACGCATGGTATACACAGAGTGTTCCTTTTAAAATTGCTCGTTTCAACGTCGTGTTGCGAAAGAAGAGAAGAGAGGAGAATTTATTCGAGGCGCGTTCTTCGCTTTACTCGCGCCGTGTCAGCGAGAATTGATCAGCTTTTCATTGGCCAAGAAAGCGGCTCAGCGCGGTGCAGCGCCGTGCCAGAACGTCGTTCAATGAATTAAGGGAAATTCATCGTGGGAAATTATGTAGATTTTTCAATTTTTCCCGGCTCGTAGCGCCGCTGCGACCTCGATTGCGACAGTCTTAATCGCGATTGTTCCCCGATGGTTTATCGTTTGGTTAAAAGTTTTCCCGATAAATGGATTTAAACTCCCATTAATCCGCAATAAGGGAGACGAGAATATTTTTAATAACGCGCGTAAGTTTCTTCTGGAGAAAGCAAATTTTAGACTGTACGTCGCTTTCGTCTGTTTATTTTATTCTTATCATTTTGAGGTGTGTACGTATGTTTGTATAATTTATCAAGCAAAGCATTCGAAGAAATTGTAAGATGATATCGTTAAACGATTTCCTGAACTTTTTAAACCTTTGAAATTGGCAGTTTAGTATTTTATACTAATATTCAAAATAATTTTTTTGCTCGCTTTATCTTAAAGGGAAGCTTTGTATTCGTCTCTTGACGCTACAAAGTGCATCGACGAACCGAGACGCGATGACGTCTCGTTGCTTTACAGTCGGTGAAGGATGAAATCAAATTTAAAGAAAATTCGCATTGGAAAAGGACTTTGATCGATCTTTTTTACTTGAAACCTTCGAATAATGTCTCTACTATATTGCATTGTAAATTTTATTATAAAATAACACCATCTACTCGTTTATTCATTAGTCATTAGTAATTTCGAATAAGCAATGTAGGATGCAGCGTTTAGTTGTTTCATTAACCAAGAGCAACGAGTATAATCGAATCGAATTGAAATTGAATTTCGTTGTTTTTCCATTTACAGTTGGAAATAACTTTTGCGAAATAGAGCAGCGGTGGCTAAAACTTTGTCGTAAATACACCATTTGAAGTATTGAAACAGCGGACGAAAATGGAACGAAAGCTCGTCTTACCCGTTTATTTGAAAAGAATGTAAAATAGCTTAGCTGTTGCAACGCACGTATATAGAAAAATAGAATTTACTACTATTTATGGTAAATCTAAATTAGAATAGAATCGTATTAACTTGACAAAGTTACACCTGTAGCGTACAAGGAAATTATGAAATGCATTTCATAATGATTAGAAAGGCGGTGCTCTGAAAGTCTGGCTAGCTGATAACATTAAACTCATGTGCTCTTAAAGAGCGCATAACGCTGAAACAAGTCTGCACTGTGTCATTTTTAAGATCTACCGCTGTGCAACGCAATAAACTCGAGCTCTGGCTCGAACAGGAAAACAGATTTTCTGAACCAGTGGTCTGCGAACTTGTGTACCTTTTTAACGTTACACCGCCACCTTTGCTGTTTTAAATGGAACATCCTAACTTTTTTCTTTTTTTCTTCGGTCGTAATCTTGTCCTTGTGCGAACCTAGAGCATATAACGAGAAACGATGAAACGATTAAAAGAATAGAGAATTTTCAACGGTGCTATTTCCAAGGAAAAAGATTTTTAAGGCGAATGAAAAGCGTCAAAAAATGTAGTCACGGGATTGCAGCAAAGCGAAAACGCCAGCCATCATTTGCTACACCGTTCGTGTTCTCGAAAAAAGAGGTTTCGAAAGTACGAAATCGCTAAACGTCATTAGGGTAATTTAGAGAAAGTACAATACGGTAAAATTGTAGAAGCAATTGCGCACAATAGAAACAAATCGTTCGTGTACGGAATCTTCCTTTTTATTCTTTCCTCGAATGAAAGACCGAAATTTGTTAGAGAGCGCCATTATCTGTACAACTGGGGGGAGGGAAAAAAGGCTGGCAAATATCGGGTAAATCAGACGTTCAGTTCTCTTGTGAACTATCGGCTGCAAAGGTAATGAAGACACTTTTCAAAGCGGTAATCCCTTTAGACACAGCCGGTAACGATGTGCTTCTTCGATTAAAACGCCCGGAATTCCTTGGCGAAGTTCATCGGCTAAGTTTCTCGAACCAGCTCTGATAGACCTGAAAATATTCGATTCCTGTTAATTATGTGGAAATAACTGGCTTAATCGCGGATCGCCCCGATGCTTTCGGACGATCGTCGACGAAACGTCTCGGTCCTTGGATTTGGTTTAACCCATACACACACATACAATATCTTTCTCTCTCTCTCTCTCTCTCTCTCTCTCTCTCTCTCTCTCTCTTTCTTCGAAATTAATACCCGGATTAACGTCTAATGCGACTTCGTTGAAATAAAAGCCTGTAGAAAAACTCGCAATAGCCACCTGTAGCTTTGGACTTGGGTGCGAGGCTTGGCGATGAAAAACTCGAATATACGCGAATACCGCGTAATATTCGGAATACATTTCTATAACCGCGTTTGTATTCCTCGATGGAATTTTTGATTTTGAAATACGCGTGTTCATAAGAATGTAATTTCACGATGTAATGATAGATACATGTGTATAGATCGTTTTAATTAAGGCAGCTTTATCACTTTTCATCGAAATTTAATTAACTAATGGAGAAAGGATCGTACTAGTACTTGACACTTTGTTAAACGAATGGATATAATTTATCATTTTGCGTGGCTGAAACGGTTTATCGTGTTTGTAATTTCCCATTGATATAATTAAATCGAACATAAACGAAGTTATAAACGAAGTGATAATTTAGATTTTTGCATGGTTCAGCTTGTTTCAACTTGTATATATCTCACGGAAGATTCGCCTGCTTCTCTCCTCTTAGCAAGTTCGCTTGAATTTTTCATTCGGTGTTATTTATCCCTTAAGCAAGGATGACGAATAATTTTCCGACCGAAGTGAAAAAATACATCCAGGGGAGAATCCCATGAATTTCCCTGGTGTTTTAAGGTAACAGGAATCATTTGCATGTAAATTTGACCAGCGAGTTTCATTAATAAGGAATTCCAGAAACTATGCTACACCCGTGGTCGTCTCTTCTCGATCTTGGATAATATTAAAGGCTTTATAACGTAAACGAAAGTCCCTTTTCCAGGATACGCTTACGTTTACAAAAATAGTAGCAGACTGCAGAGCAAAGGAGATAAATATTACTTCGCTTTTGTGATCGCCTCTTCGAAATGGATTGTTCCATTCCAAAGCCGGTTTCTTTTTTTTTCTTCCTCTTCTCCTCCTCTTCCTCCTCCTACTTTTTCCTCTTCTCTCTGTATCCAGCTTCTTTTTCCATCTTCATAAGTGCATCTACAGGGTGAGGCGAAAGACAGGCTGCATTGCTGGTCTATAGAAATATCTAGAGTGATATTCTATAAACTTGCAGAAACTTTCACGGAATGGAATATAAAACTTATCTCCAGCTGTAATCCCTTTCGAACTTGTGATTAGTGTGCGCTTTCGAATTACGAAGTCGTTTCCCGTAGCCGGTCGTTTCTAACGTTTCCACCGGAATTTCATCGATCGATTATCGTTCACATATATATACCCTTTTCGTCATCTGTTTTCCAACTGTGTGCAAGACGGTCTAGAAATTTAGCAGTATCATAATCGTGAAACGGTTTGTTGAAAGTAAACGGACAGGGCTTGCAGTAATTTCATCGATTTATATAACGCAGGTTCCAAAACGATATATATATTTGTCTATGTCAACTCTCTTAAAATCTCTCTTGAAACATACGTTTCATACGTTTAAACGGTGTACATAATTCGTTTAACGCAGGGTTATTTAACGATCGTTTAGTATTTTATTCATTGATTTTGCGGACACATGAACGCGACGATAAATATAATTTAACTGCTTGGATAAATTTATCGCCGTTCGTAAAATTTTTGGAATTACGAACTGTAGTAGATTTGTAGTTTAATAAGAGACGTAAAAATTGACGACCGCCGTGGTCGTTAACGCCTGGCCAAAAATATTCTAGCACTTGGTGAAACGATCTGAAGCGAGATTAAGTCGTTAAGAAAAGAAGGAAGAAACGGAAGAATGCAGCGAACAGGAAAACGTAGCTGAAAACGTGAATTCTTCCGGGAAAATTAAAGTAAAATAGGGATTGTTTACCGCACCTGTGACGACTGAAACTCGCTGACTAACTTCTCATTTTTCCTCCCTCTTGCTCTGCTCCTTTTTTCTTCCCTTCTATCCTTTTCCCTTTTCCATCTCCGCTTCTTCCTTTCCCTTCTTTTTTTTTTTTTTATTATTATTTCAAGAAACCGGCTCATCCCGCAAAGTGACTTCCGTTCTTGCCCATCCGAGTTTCCGCTGGTCTTTCTGCCTCTGAAAAAATTGTTCCTCCCCATCGTCTTTTTCCTCCGCCATAAAACGTATCTTACATGTGCACACTTACACGAACACGTACGTCTGCGGTTTAATGCAAAAACGGATCGTTTCCAACGAAATCCACTCAATATTTTACGAACTTGAAAGTCCGAGCTAAAATGACTCGTGTTTCATCAAATTTCACTGATACCGACGAATCTTGCGTTCGTTTCTCTTGAAGAAAATTATGTTATCGTTATAGTAGACTTTGTAGCGAATCAATTCTCGAAAGTTATATACAGCTAATAATATATAGCGAATTTCTATTTCTTTCATTCTCACAAGTCGATTTATCGTTGTAAAATAAAATTTCTAATGAAATTTGATCGAGATTTAAAAACAATGTATATGTATATTTATGGCGAACATGATATTACGATATTCAAAATTAAAGCGTAACGCTAATTTTCCCGAATGAATAGTTTAACGATAAAACAATGGTAATTCGTAAACAGTCAAATTGGCGATTATTATTCGTCAGCGAGATATGAATTTTGCAAGCCATCGAATCCAACGAACGTTGAACCCGAAGTAGCCAACCTGACGATTCGATTGAAGCTTTCGCTTTAACGGGGATGATTTTAACATTTCGGATGTTTGTGAAATAAATCTTATCCAGTGCCGCTTAATGATTCAATCAACGTGTCCCGTTACCTTTGCTCGTCCCATATCTGTTGCACTTGAACGATAAAACAAACGCAGAATCGAGTTACCAGAGACAAAAAGTTTAATCGTTCCACTCCATTTTAATCTTCCTCCTTACGTTACATATAAAGAGCGCTTGTGGACGTATCAGTTGCTTTAAACGCAGGTCATGGTACCGTGCAACGCGAGTCGTTAAAATGACCATTCGAGCATTTTCAACTGGGAAAAGATTGCGTTAACACTAGAAATGCCACAACAGTCAAATTGATTGGTTTTACAATTTTATTTTCAAATTTCTACTTCATATTATATTTTTTTCCACAGTAAAGTAATGACTTTCGCAACGATAACTAAAAGAATAATATAATGAATTTTATTTTGTTTTTTATGTATTCAAACTGAAAATGATTTTGTATCAAGGCTACTTATACCAACACCAGTCTAGACGACTGGTACTTGTCAAAGTGCAAAAGGATCCTGCAATCTGTTTATCGAACCCCAATTAACCAATTTCCTCGTTTTGTGCAACTTCCCACACGTTTTCCAAACTTTTACTGCGTATCATTCGATATGATGATATCAGATATCAGAAAAATTCCGAATCGATCGCTAGATGCTAACACTAGAAATACCACAGCAGTCAAAATAATTGGTTTTACAATTTTATAAATGTGCCAACGCTCGTTTAGGGATCATGGTCCCAGATAGATTAATATACCAAAAATGTACTACATAACGTGGAATTTCTTTTGTAAGAAAGTAATAAGTCAATAAATATAAAAATATTCTATTATTATGTATTTTTTAAAATCCAGTCATTTTCACTGGTTCTGGTAGAAATAGCTTCGTGTTAACTATCGGTAGTTCTAGTGTTAAACGCGCGTCGAATTCGTACGAACATATTACCTCGGGTCGCAATAAATGGAAAGACTATTCCGTAAGAAACGTCAGCTGTGAAATTTCCTAGAAATTTGACTGGCGAAGATCGTGATCTCGTTTCTCTTTTCTTTTTAACTTAATAACGCGACCGTTTCCAGTCGAAGAAGCTTTCAACGTTTTTAATATCCCGTTTGGAAGATGCGTCTCCTCGCAGACGAAACACGCAGACTGCGCCTTTCCGCCTGGCTTTGCACGAGGAAAAAACAATTGGCAGACGAACAAAGAAAGGGATTCGACGAAAACGGTCACTGTTCATCGTCGTTGGAAAGTTTGCGTTTCATCAAAAGTAACTCGCAGAATCGAGCGTACCGGTTTCCCATTGAAATTACCATGAGACTGACGTCGAAAACACTGAATCCGTGAACTATATCCGTGAATTAAAAAAAAAAAAAAAAGAGTGATCGTAGCAACGCGAAGGAAATATGGACGCGACGCGTTTCAGTTAAATTGAACTTTGATGAAGGATCCGTCTGTGACAATGAATTGTTACGTACGCCTGGATGTTCGCAAACGGCTGCTGTCGTGCGTGACTATGTATTGATTCTTTCGGTCGTGTTTCACGCGTACCGGTCAATTTCCAGGTGCGAAAGATGGCCATAAAACC
Source organism: Bombus flavifrons (assembly GCF_040668555.2). Lineage (NCBI taxonomy): Eukaryota > Metazoa > Arthropoda > Insecta > Hymenoptera > Apidae > Bombus > Bombus flavifrons. The sequence goes on from NC_138447.1 coordinate 5,214,433, forward strand.
GCCATGTTTTTCCTTTCTATCGTTTCTATGTATTTTAGATCCTCGTTTCGGATATCGTTTGTCCTTTATCTTTTATTCGGGAAATCCTTTTTTTCGCTCTTGCTTGATTTACCTAATTTCTCATCGACGAATCGTTGATATAAAGTAGATCTTTGTTATTGCAGGTGAAAGGTTGGATATCGATTTATCGATTCTATCTATCAAATTGATGGGAGATAGACGCGTGAATAGGAAAATGTATTACGTTTAACCAAAGATTCTACAGACTGGTTTAGAGAATCGACGTAAACTATCATCGAATTTAACTGTGATAATGTCTGATGATCATCGCAATATGGATCGAATTTAACTGATTACGAACATTGAAATTGGTTTGATCATGACTTACGGATTCTATGTCATTTCTGAAAATGGATTTATTTGTTACCCGGCGAAAGGTATCGGAGCTTGGTTACGTAAACGTATCGGGAACACGATTCAGTTCAACAGATTATTCGAATTGCAAATCCGAAATATTTTATTTGTAGCTTGTTATTTTATTTCCTATCGAAATAGAGACATCAATGACGGTTTTGATCGCAGCAAACGTGTACATAATTTAATGCGAATCTAACAGGTTGTTATAATAGAATGAGTTTCGATTATCGATAACCGACGCTGTTGCACACGACATGTTGTGAGTTAGGAGATTGCAACGAGATCGTATATGAAAATTATTATTAACCTTTTACCATTAACTAATAATATGTTTTCTCCATCTTTTCTCTTTCAATCCCATAAAATAAAATAAAAAACTGTCGTTATTTTAGATAGTCGTAGATAGTCGAAATAAATTGATGAATGGAGAAAGAAATATATCGAAGATCATGAACACGAATGGAAATGGAATTGTGCGGAAAAGCAGTGGCAAACGGAATCGAATTCCTACAAAACAGGGATCGTTCCTCTTCAACGTGCGCGACGGGTCAGACTCATTGTCCGACTGGCCATAAGTCCGACAGACATGCCAGGACCGTCTGGTGCGCCTTTACAATCGGTCCCGGGGGAGGGAAAAACGCGCGTTCGATTCGAGTCGAGTCGAGTCGAGCGCCGTTGGTCGGCCGGTGACAGATCGAGCTTTAGGAAAATACAATTCGGGATCGGTCAGAACGAATCGGATAGAACGTCGAGTCGTTCTACCGTCAGAATAGAGATGTCCTTTCTATAGGTGGATGGCTAGAGCTAAAGTCAGAGGATAGAAACTCCAACATCGCGAGCTTGCACATGACTTCTTCGATTCGTATTCACCGCGTCTCTCCAACTCTCCGAGACGACACGACACGACACAACACGACACGACACGACACGACGCGACGTCACTCGTCCCATTCTGGGTTACCTTTGTTTCTTTCTTTTTTTCTCTTGTCGTTGCACTTCCGTTTCGTTGCTGTGTCAGTCTGCAAGGCAACTCTTCATGCTGCATAATGGCGGGATATCGAACGTGAGGGGCGAGGTGGGGATTAGGAGGATGAGGGAGCGGAAGGCCAGGAGAAAGATTACGCTCCGTCGAGTTCGCTCGTTGTAGCTGATTGCGGTTCGACCTAACGGAAGTTCGATTCGAGTTAATACCGTCGCGATAACGTCACGACCTAACCAAGAACCTCCACTTTCCATCGGTGAACATGAGCAAAGGGAAATACTTTCCCGTGTTTCGTCTACGGTTCTCTTCTCTCTTTCCGTTCCATTCTATTACTCTTCACTGCTTCCTGTCCTTTCTCCAACTCTGCTGTTTTGTTCGCCGTATTTGCTTGTCCTCCTTCTACGTAACGTATCTTGGGTACCGCGATTGCTCTGCATTTACCTTTCTTCGCTTCTTACCTTTCTCACTTCTTCCTGCGTTTATCGGTCTCTTCCTCTTCATTTCTATGCGCGTCTTCGTTACCGTATCGGTTTGTTCTCGTTCTTCCTTCGTGCTTGGACGACCAACAAAAGATTTCGCCAGACCGCGGAAAGATCGTCAGCGACAGCAGTTCGTGGAGAATCGAGGAAAACGAGTCGTGCCGCGCCGGCTGACGAGTGTCGTCGCTGCTCTCCTTGCGACTGTCCGCACTCGATGCTTCTCGCTTTAAGGAGAACGATACGCTCGCGGTCAGGCACCAGATTATTTGCACGCGTATATATTAGGTTGTCCGAAAAGCTTCTTTCGTTTCATAAGTGAAATAATAAATGCACAACATTTTTTGTTTCATATTATTTTATGAATTTATGTATGATCCATTTTGTAGTAATAGAATAAAATGGATCAAACATAATTCAATAAAATAACATAAAACAAAAAATGTTGTGCATCTACTACTTCCTTATAAAACGAAAGCAACTTTTGGAACAACCTAATATCTATGTACACTCGACTCGAGCTACTGCCACTGATATTGCCACCGACTGGAACGTTCACGATAGATATGTCGTTTTATATCTTTTCGCGTCTCTTGGATTTAGGAACGTCGATGTTCGAACGATGATCGTAATGCGTTAGGAAATATGTCTGTTTTGTACATGTCGTACGACTAGAAAAGCCGAAGCTATCGTTTGTATTGTACGTATGCACGTACAGGCTAATTACAATTAGTCGTGCGTTTTCTCGTAATAACATTTTAGGACGGTTCTTGCCGTGTTTCTAAATTTTCTTCATAGAAATTCTTAATCCTTAAATGTATTTTTACATCGATTTACGAGTTTACGGCTAGATTCAAAATAATATCCGACTCTATCCCATTGTTGTCCCTAACACTTTGACTGCCACGCCGAAATCACATGTTTCGTTCAGGACGCTCAGGACTTCGCTCACGGGAGTATTTTTATTATTCAAAGCATATAATGGCAAAATAATAATAAATTGGTGATGTAAGACGATATTTTTCCCCAATGGACCATTTATCTTATTGGTGGTCACGGATGACCACCGTGGCACCTTGGTAACAGTTGATAGCGACGTATTATAACGAGGCTTCGTTTATTTCAAAAACCATTCGCATTCGTTATTTCGTCGTAAGCAAAACGTGCAGAATATATTGTTGAAGCGTGTAGAAGATATTAGGCTGAAATGGTAGAGGTCAGCAAAGAAAATTATGTTTGTGATAAACCAATGGTAGTGGTAGATTACAACAGAGGAAAATGTACTGTAGATTTATCAGATCAAGTGATAGCATATTCTACACCACATAGAAGAACCCTCAAGTGGTAAATAAAATTAGCTTTAGAGTTATTGTTAAATACATCAATTTCAAACGCGATGATACTCTATAAACAAGCAACAAAAACAAAAATCAAGGTATCAGATTTTAGAATGGCACTCGCAATGCACCTTACACAGTGCCACTCACCAGAGTCGTCAAATATACTTATTCGACAAAAATTGCGACACGAAATGCAGAAGAAAGAAGGGCAAGCGTACCTGGTACGAAAATTTTGCAGAGTGTTATAAAAAAAATGTTAAACAGTTAGGATCAAAAATTGATAAGAATCGGACCAAAAAGGTGACCATCTATTGCCCAGATTGTATCGATGAGGCACATTTATGTTTAAATTGTTTTAACACAGTGCACCGTTAGATGCAAGAATTTTTTTTTATCGATGTTCTAATAAAGATGTTTAATTGTTCAATGGGACACTTTCTATTTCAAAGTATCTTCTATTTATCGATTATATTCAAAATACCCTAACTGTCAACTTTCATTCAATTTTTGCAATTGTAAGGAGTTCAAGCACTCCGGTCACCAATGACCACTGTGGCTCCACAGGAGAAACCGTGACCGGTTATATATGACCAACGTGGCAGTCAAAGTTGTAGAAGTAACTGCTACAAGAAAAACTCTACATCTTTATTTATCCGTGACCTAGAGATTGCTATTACGCACAGATATTCTAAATAAGAAGAGATGCATATTATTGTACCCTTGAATATACATTATGTTTTGGGTTGCAAGGTCTACAAACAATGGCACTACTAAACAGATTTCTATTTGTGTTCCCTGTAGCTTCTAGCCAAATCTATAAGCTTAACTTTTTTGGTAATGTCCTTTTGCTATAAATATGTGAACGTGCTCCCTATCATTCCATTGTTTAGTAACAGTAAGAGAGTAAGGATCTGAATCAGCATAAACTTATACCTTTAATTATTTCATTATACTTTTCTATTCCAAATTCATCCACACGTTCTTCGATCAGTCAACCTCAACCTCAACAAAAGTGCTACGAAGAGAATTCGTAAAACTGGATAATGAAAAGAATGGAAGATAGTGGGGTACGAGGAAATATTAAAACATTAACATGAGCGTATATTTTTATTAAGCATGCGAGCGTGTCTTTATCACGCGAGGCAACTTTTTCAATTTTCCGCTACAAGCTTCGTATCGAGGCAATTTCTTTCTTTAAACGCGAATTCTCATCCATCTTCTACGAGCTCTCACGCTGCTCCCATTAGATTAAGCAGATCCTTTTGAAACTATTTAAGACGTCGGACGTTTTAGGCTGAAGTGCATTAACAATTCTTTCCTAATCCTGCGACTTGCAACGCTCTCAAGAATTTTACGATGCTATTTCGTCATCGTACGACACGAGAAAACACGTACAGTATTTTACTCGTATATCATGCAGACGCGTATATATATATATATCTTAGTGAAATCGAAAATTTTTCACGAAATATATTTTCGTCGGTATGAAAATATATTTGCCACTGAGTTTCGTTACTTTCTTAGAAAAAAAGACGAGGAAAATCTAGAAAATTATTTAGTATGGTATTATTTAGTATATAATTAATATGAACTTGAAAGTAATTAAGGCGTAAGTATATATAGATATAACGAATTGATGTAACTGATTCGTAAGGTAGTTCGTCATATTACTTTTTCATTAACGTAAGTAAAGATTTCGACCGCCAGCTTGTAAGTAAAATAAAGAATATTTTAATCCAACATAAACCAGAGATTATGGTACGTGCCAGGTACGTTCATTTTTTACATTCGCTCTGTGAAATTGCTGCGCACTTTCATGGTGGCCATGGGCAGATATATTCATACAGCGCAAAAAATAATTAGCAATCCACCTACTCCTACGACTTTATTACTCTGGCGGAGACTAGTTTTTTAAAACCTCCGTACGTTGCATGACCAATATGATAAAACGCGAATGCTCGGAGGGAAATAACATTGCTGAAAAAAATGCAAGATATTTCGTTTACCTTTGATAAACGTTCAAAGTCGTAGTTCAACGATGTTACGAAGCGATTAACATTGTTTTCGTTAGTTTCTGTGACGCAGTTTCGGCCTTTAACAATTTTTAAACCCCATTCAACGATATCTCTTGTGTCCTTATCCTTAATAATTATTTTACGATTACCGTTTCAATTCCTAAGCTATTTTCTGTAAAAACAGAACAAAGTTTTACGTTAAATCTTAAGTTAAACGAAACTTACGTTAAACGAAATCTTATGTAACTTAGAGAAGAATCGATGAAAAATCTTTCACCGACCGATCTATCCGATTACGAGTGCGCTTGAATATCGCGGAAATGATGCGAGTTCCTAAGGAGCGAATAGAATGTCCGTGAATTCGGGAAATTAAATTAGAGTTCCATCGTATCACATATGGTCCGGATACACGAAAATTAGAAAAGTCGTTCGCGCACGCCATTTTATTATTTTATTATTTTCGAATAACGCACATATTGCGCGAATAATTTCTATCTTCGTATAGCGATCCTCGTCTGGAAATCGTGCACTTCAAAGGGACCGAGTAAATCGACGAGCAAGATCGATAATCTTCGATTAATTTGCCAGGTTGCGCGTGATTCTCGAAGAAATTGCGCAAGAATTGAAAAGATTTTCTTTCTATGTACAGGGTTTTTTCTTGAATATCCAACATCGTACGTCATCGCGTTACGACAGTCGTGGTGAATCTACACCTCTCCTAATTCATCTATCATAATCACAAACCGAGAAACGCGAATCTACATTATTCATAATATAGGGAAAAGTTGGCGAAACGGAAAATCTGCGCGGGAAGGCGAATACAGCGTGTACCTATGTGCATTGTTATGCCATTATTCACGCGCTGCTTTCTAAAATAATTTTAGATTTTCATCGGTTCCAGCGACTCCGTCTACCGCGGTTCTTCTGATCGCGTACGAAATTTGGATTTCACGCACTCGCAAGCATGCAAAATCCGGCAAAATATTCTACGAAGAATTTCCTACTGTTCTTGATGATCTTTCCAACTGAAAATTCAAGATTCCTTTATTCATAACGTGTATTCGCTTTCACGTATGTAAATATTATGCTTGCGAAATTCCTGCTTAATTAATTATTTCTCTTTATTGATGTTAACAATCGGAGAACCGTGTTCGTTGCTATTTCACAGATTCATCACAAGATATTCTTTGAAATTTCGACGATACGTTATTTGGCGTATTATCTATACACGATTCAATTTTCAGAGAGCCTAGCCTTACCTTTGAGAGCGATGATTCGAAATAAATATTCGTCTTTAGCTGGTGGAAATATGACTTTTTCATTAATTACAGAAAACCCATAGAAGCTGTTCTTAGAAGGTTGATACTAATATGTTACGTAAAATGGCTGGAAGAATCTTTTTTTAAAGATAAATTTAGCCCTGGCCTCGGGCCGCCTTTTTCGCGTAAAAGTAATGTGAAATATGCAATATCGGTAATTAAATAATGATCATTCCTGAATCGTTCGTTAATGCGCGCGCATAGAAAATACAAACGGCAAAGAAATATCTTGCTGGATGGAGAATCTCAGATATGCACGAAGAATATGACTTTCGAGTCTCGGCGTATTTTATTTTTAAGGGATATTGCCGCGCTATAAATACCTTGAATATATTACACATTAAGTATACCATATTATATTTTAATAGGGCGTGTTTTTTACAAATAGTTAAAAGAAACGTGCAAAGCATCGGTATTTCATAGTCTCGGAATGAGAAACGAACGAGTAACACGATGCAACTTTCGTTCCGCTTGCGATGATCCGCACTTAACCGCTAGTTCTCCTCTTTTTCTTGCGCTCGACAATTTTCTACGTTTTTTCTTCTCAATCACGACGGATATAAATGACCCATTCCACTCGAAAAGTGTTAATAATTCGCTTGTATTGGGGAAAGAATGATTAAAGTGGTCGTGGAAAAAGATCGACGCGATATTCGTTACATAAAACACGTCGGAGCGCTCTTGTTTACTTTCACATTCTTTTTTGCGGGATCTTGCACGCCCCGATCGTTCACCCACTTCGATCACTGTAATTTCAGTGAAACTCGTCAACGCGTTTCAACGATCAAAAATGCACCGGTAGATATTATTGCAGGAACGTTGCCTGTATAGAGAAAAGTTTGGCGAAACTGAAGTAGCCAAGTTGCGGAAGCACTCGACGATCGAGGGATTTCTCTGATCCCGTTTGAATCTTGTTACGAGAAATACATATGTAGATCGTTTTACGAACGTTATCACGTATTTTTAACCGGAATAAGTAACGTTTGGAGACTGACCTCTATTTTTTACTAGACACGAGATAATTTTTAGCAGTCGTAGGGTAAAGCAAAAATAATATTTATATATAAACTTCTAGTACCGACAAATATATGGTAAGAATAAAAAGAAGAATTATTACCACGCAAGACTTGCTCCAACGTCCGCTAAAAGCTGACTCTTTCGAGTGTAATCTTCGCATCTCGCAAATCCGTTGGTCGATCTTCGTTCCCTTAAAAGCTTACGTTCACGTTCACATTCATCGCTTCCTGGGCGTTGCCCAACATACACGTTCCAACATACATATTGGCTTCCTTATAACAGGGTTGCGTTATACTGCAATTTTTTCCCAAAGAAATAAATATGTCCTTGGAAATTGCTCAAAGATAACCACGAAGCCGTTCTTCTAATTGTCTATGTTACCACGACCATCTTCTTCTGTCCCTTATCTAGCTATAAAAATTTCTCAATTAACTCGAATCTATTATCGCATGCATCCTCCGTCCTTTAGGCCAGAAACACGTTTACAGCGAGTCTCGCTATTCTCTGTTTGTCGCGATGCTTTAACACTGAAGCCACCAGTCAAATCGACTGGTTTTACAATCTTATTTTAAAATTCCTACTTCGTGTTATATTTTTTCCCCACAATGATGTTGTAGTGACTTTCGCAATGATAACTAAAAGAATAATATAATGAATTTTATTTTGTTTTTTATGTATTCAAACTGAAAATGATTTTGCATCAAAGCTACTTATACCAATATCAGTGAAAGTTAACCAGATTCCTCGTTTTGTGCAACTTGTCACACGTTTTTAAAATTTTTACTGCGCATCATTCAATACGATGATATCAGTTATCAGGAAAATTCCGGATCGATCGCTAGATCGCTAGATGCTAACACTGGAAATACCACAGCAGTCAAAATGATTGGTTTTACAATTTTATAAATGCGTCAACCCTCGCAGATGGATTAATAATACCAAAAATGTACTACATAACATGGAATTGCTTCTGTAAGAAAGTAATAAATCAATAAATATAAAAATAGTCTGTTATTACGTATTCTTTAAAGACCAGTCATTTTGACTGTTTTTGGTAGAAATAGCTTCGTGTTAACTATCGGTAATTCTAGTGTTAAAGACAGATGATCATCGAAGGTAGCGTTTCTAGATTTTTTACATCGTTCTCTAGACATTTAATTCTTCCTAAAAGCTGCTCGTTTATAGCATTTTCCGATCGATATCACACTGCCAGATAGCTGGTCCGCAGATGCAAAAGTGTTAATAAACGGAGGATGCTCGATTCCGTTTCACCAGCGGAGCTGACAAAAGCATCTGCGATCGTACGACGGAAGCAGGCAACGGATCGGTGGAACGTTGCCGCGTTATCTCACAGCGGGATGACTTTCACGGTGAATCTATTCTAACGATCGTTTTAACGAGGCCCGTTAACTTATTATCAGACTTATAATTACGCGTATGTTGTCTGCTGGTTGCCGGAAATAAGTCACACGATCCGACTCTTCCTGGCCATATCTCGTTTCGCCGCGCGATATAACCTTGCGAGTACGATCGCCAGAGATTCGCGGAGGATAACGTTCCGGGAGTGTGGCGGAGATATTGCGCTGCGAAATGCATCGCGGCTCGATTATTAGCGTGCCGACGGTGCGGTAATACCGGTCGCGTGCCATCCATCTATTTCCGTTGAACGCACCGTCAAAAGGGGGAGTCGAGGGGCAAATTTAATCTATTTATCGCAGGTTCCAAGCGGTTCCCCTCCCTCGTCGGCTCTCTTTCCACCACGGGCATATCCGTGATACACGTGTATTATATGCACGATCGAGCCTTTCTCCTTCCCTATCTGTTTCATTCTCGTTGTCACTGTTCAACGAACGCCATGACGCGTCTCTAGCTGTTTTCTGGTCCCATCTAAGGGGGTGTGCAGGCTACGTGCGCTAGCAGGCGGCACAATTAGCGCACGCCATTAGTCAGCAACCTTTTCCTCCTACGTTCAAAATCGTATGCCTTTGGTAAAGGCGCCTCTGTGTCTAGCGAAGGGTGGAACGGGCTAGATAATACGTACATATATGCGAGAGCCACCCCTTCTTTAAACTCTTCGCCAAGAGAGACTTTTATGGGTAGAAAGGGTTCGAGGTGTTCGACCAAACGTTGTCGGAGGTGTAGTACGTTTAGGCGTCTCCTTTCAGCGAGACTTTGAGGTTCGAGTGCTTGAGATTTTTCTTCCCTTTCTCCTCTGTCTTCCTTCTCCTTTTCTCTCTTTTTCTCTCACTCTGTCATCTTTCGTTTTTTCTCGCTCTATCCACAGACCTCTCTGTTTCTCTTTCCGGTTCTCCGGCGTTCTTTTTGTTCGCGAGAAACCAAGTGATACACGCGTTTGTCGCTCTTTTCATGCTGTGTCCCTTTGTTCCACGAGAACCCCATCCACGAGAACATTAACGCAGATCTCGTATTTGTCGCGCCTATTACGTCTGAGGATTCTCCTGGTGTTTCATCCCGGCCAGAGTTAAAGTTGCGTGCATTAAGTTGCAGCGTTTCTTGAGTAGTTTGCGCGTAAGCTGCGAGAGGGTAGGGCCGAGCCACTTCCGTAGACACGATGCAATTACGAATCAATAGAGACGATGGGAAATTCTAACCCAAAGAAGAGTGCCATTTATTCACCCCTCGACGCTGAATACAGCTGTTCCCATGGTCTTAGTAGATTCTTAATGGCAATACGCAGGTTTTACCGGCTGGTCGTTAAAACGCCATCGTAAGCAATGTTTCTTCAATTTCTTAATTTTATCTTGCAATAAGATCGACTTGGACGTTCTTCGTAAACTATCCGACACAATTATCCAGATTGTTATCACTGAATACAGAAGAGAATTCGGTTACGAGTATCGGCATTAACCGTTTTATGAAAGTCCTAATCGATGCTAAAATATTCACATTGCGTGGGAAATATATTTCCTGGTAAATAGCAGTAGAAAACCTTTCAATCTTGAGATGCAAATCAGAAACTACGTTGAAATCAAAGCTTTTGCAACGAGAGTTTGCGGAATAAACGCGTGCCCGTACATCTCGATCCTTCGCTACGCTCCTCGTAGCCATTACGAGCCTCATTATACCGAGTCGCTGCGGAACCCCTATTTTCTGTGCAAGGTTCGTTTTATGCAATTAATAAACATCGCAGTATCGCATTACGCGGCACGTTACACGCGGTTAGAGCGTCGAGGGTTGTAGAGGCTCTCTCCTCGGCCGAGAATCGTTGCGAAGAGCAGGCTGGTTTTTAAATCGCGAAGGCGAATTCCTACGAGCGTAAAAAGGGTGCTGACTCAACGTCCACGCGGAAGAGCAATTCTCTTTTTAACGCGGAGAAACAAATATCGCACGAAGAGTCGCGTGTTGAAAACACGCTCGCTGATGTTTCCAATGGCGCTCGATGCTTATTCTTTGCCTTCGGTCGGTGTGCCGTGCATCGTTAAATATTTTTTCTCTTAACAAAGGAATTCGATATTCGTGTCACGAAAGGATGAAAACGCGGACAGCAGTGTTTTCGCGACAACTGTCGTTTTTCCCGCGACCGTTCGTTCGATTGTTAGGCACATAATACGGAGCGAGGCGCTTGAAATTACTAGCTAAATTTACAACGCTATTGATATTTCTGTAAAAAATTGGGTCGAGCGTAAATTGCGTGGCTTAAATTACACCTTTGCTTACTTTACTTGCTTTTTATAATTGGATCGATGGAAAAGTCGATTTGTTTCAACTACAACCACCTTAATGCGATGTTTCAAATTTTTATGATTTTTTTTTCATTACAGATATATCATTTCTGTATTTCAACATTCAAATATACGTGTTACCTTTAGAAATCGAGAATATATAGGGTAGGTCGGAAAACGGAGGACGATCAAAGGGGCGTAACAGACATTTTGATTATCTTTTGAATTTAGACGTCACAGATAAGCTTATCCACCTAAACCACGCTGATTTGAAGCACGTACGTGCAGCCGGTATGTAACGTCGGTTCGCTATATCCGATTCTGCGAGAACAATGAGAAGACGAAGGAGAACGTTAAAAAATCGAAAGCAGGACAACCAGATTGTTGGTAACGTAACGAAACAAATAAATTCAGGATAGATAACGTACGAATGTGGTTCGATAACGAGACCAACTATAGAGAACCGCGACTCTATTCGTTTCGGAAACTTCATTTGAAAAGGTTGGTCTGATTCGGCGAGAAGAAACATCACCGCGTGTCTTTCCCAGCTAAGTACGAAACGATCGTTCATCGAAGGTACCTTGATGTTTATCGCGATGGAAAACACAAGAGGAATATCGTTTCTTTCGTGAGAAGAAAAGGAAAGAAACAGCGGTAGGATCGCGAAAATATCGCTTGATCGGCTCTTTTATAACGCCCGGCCGTCGCATCGTCGAGATAGCTGTCGCTGTTCGTGTGTATACGTTATACGCTACATACATATATCGACGTACATTGAAACATCGCAGGGATCAGTCGTCGAGTGTCCGAGAAATGTGAGAAATCTTAGTTTTGTAAGAAATTGCGAAAGAGAATTGATCGGTGGATGCATTTAGATTTATCGACGACCGCGCGAATGTTAACGACATTGTTTCGTATCGTAACTTTGTTATCACAGCAGCAAGTTTTCTAATTTTCCTGTTCGGCGAACAGCATATCTCGTGGCTTCACAACTTAACGCCCCTGTATTGTTCGTTACGCAACTTTTTTGAACCGAGCTATCTCCGGCCGTTACTTCCCTAGAAGCATCACCACCGTACACGCGCTTTTCTTTGCGTAAAAAAAAAAAAACGATGATTTAATTACAGGCCGTTCTTGCGATTCCGTGCGATTAAGTAGCGCGTTCGGACGTCGTAGTTTCGTTTATTAAGAAAGTTGCGGGAGCTGTTGGCAAGGACTCCCGCCAGTTTGTTTCGACGGTGCGAGAGGAAAAGTCGATAGAGAGAAGTTGGAAGAATTTTTATCGCAGGGATAAAATGTGGATTGAAAGTAAGAGAAAACGTCTGGGATGAATATGCAAACGCGTTGCTTTCGTCCTCGCGTACCTCTCATAGATTCAACAGAATAGATTCTGGTAGTTCCGTGTGCGAATGGCTGCTGATATATTTTGTAGATTTTATAACTTTCGTATGTTTGAGGGCGATACGGGATATTACGATGCAAAGCTCGCAGTGTCAAGGAAAACATCGCGTCGGTACACGTAGCATGTCGATAACTCATGGTTCAACGTGTACAACGTCTATTTATAGGGTCAATACGTTAGGCATTCTGATCAATCGACGATATTGATTTAGCGTATATAACTTAAATCTTGTCGCGAATAAACATGTAGTTGAATCAAATATGTATCCACAGCAATAGATAATATAATAAATATTATTACATGTATTATGCATGTATTTGTATTACGTAGAAATCCCGTACTCTCGTAACGTACTTATTGGCATTTCTTTATCCAAAAATTGCTTCAAAAACGTAGTTGTCGAAGCAACGACAGAGAGCATATGCGGTTGCATTTCCTGCTTCTAAATATACCAGGCATGTAAATATGAAACCGGAATTTTTGTATAGAAAATACACGTTTATTGTGTGAAAATGATTAAAAATATTTTATTCGAAGTATTGCCCATCGCTAGCTATACATTTTTCCCACCTGTCTGGCAATTGGTGGATGCCACGCCAAAAAAACTGTCGCTCTTTTGAGGCAAACCAGTCATCGAGCCATTTTCGTACATTTTCGTAAGAAGTGAAGTGCTGGTCAGAAAGTGCGTGTCCCATCGATGCAAATAAATAGTAATCGGACGGAGCCAAGTCTGGTGAGTAAGCCGCGTGCGAAAGTATTTCCCAACTGAACGCTTCGATCGTTTCCTTCACCGGTTTTGCTGTATGCGATGGTGCATTATCACGAAGCAAAATTACTTTGTGTTGCCTTTTTTGATATTCTGATCGTTTTTCACGCAAAGCTTGATTCAAATCGATCATTTGTTGTCGGTAGCGCTCGGTATTAACGGTTTCGCCAGGTTTTAACAGCTCATAATAGATCACACCCTTCTGATCCCACCAAACACAGAGCATTGTCTTCCGTCCATAGCGATTTGGTCCTATAGTCGATATCGGTGGTTCGCCTGGAGCTACCCATGATCTTTTACGCTTAGGATTCTCAAAATATATCCACTTTTCATCGCCAGTCACAATTCGGTGGAGAAATGACTTTCTTTTGTATCTGGCGAGCAGCATTTCGCAAGTGATTTTTCGGTTTTCCTGCTGTCTTTCATTCAGTTCATGTGGAACCCATTTTCCCACCTTCTGGATCTTTCCCATGGCTTTCAAACGTATGGAGACGGCTTCTCGTGTCACGTTTAATTCATCAGCGAGTTGTTGTTGCGTTTGAGCGTCATCCTCATCCAACGATGCTTGCAATTCGCTGTCTTGAAACTTTTTCGGTGGTCTTCCACGTTCTTCGTTCCTCGTGTCAAAATTGCCACTTCTGAATTTTTTAAACCACTCAAAGCACTGTGATTTACCAAAAGCATGCTCACCGAAAGTTTCGACAAGCATTCGATGCGATTCTGCAGCAGTTTTCTTCAAATGGTAACAGAAAATCAATGCTGTCCGCAAATCGTAGTTTCCAGGCACAAAATTTGACATGTTCAACGCTATTACAAACTATGCCGTTGTATGAAACTTGTATTGTTCTGAGTCGAAAATGTTTGTGAGATGTCAACAAAGACTTTTGGCATCAATGACGCAGTTTAGTGATAACTACATTATCAGCTAAGGCCATCTATATGCAAATTCCGATTTCATACTTACAGACCTGGTACAGCCACGCGACTATCGTGGAAGCAAGAGGCTTAGCTACACCCAAGACACACCCGGTAGAAATAAAGCGCTATGCCACTTTTTCGCGTCGGTGTTACTTTTCCCAAGACGTTTCTTCTCATCTCTGAAAGCGTATGATTATTCGAGACGACTCGTCTTCGGAGACCAACCCCGTATAATTTGATACAGGCCCTGGCTGGCTGGGATACCGCGAACCGATCAATACGATACGATGAATAATTTTGTAATACTCTTGGAGAAGAGCGACGCATAGTATTTCCGCGGTGGAATGACAATTGATCATGGCGAGACGTCGTTCAGAGAGACGGTACCCGTGCCAAGTTATACGTCAGGATAGTTGGAATTTTCATGGGAACGTCTTTGTTCGCGAATAAAGTGTTCCGCGTACGTGTCCGCGTCGCGACTTTACCCTACGAATACATAGTGGTACGTACGCTTATCAATGGGAAAAGTTTATCGAGTCTTTGTATCGGTGAGTTTTTTCAAGATCAGTCGCGATCGATACGTGTGTTTGATCTAAAAAGCACGTGTTATGGTTGGCGGCGATCGGTGAGAGCGAGCAATATTTGCAAGTGACGGAAGATAGATCTCGTCCTGGGGATATATCGTGAAAAGTTGACCCGATAAACTTGTCCCCTCGTTGTCGAATCCCATTTTCGATTACACTTTTTGCCTTTCCATTTAATAGTCCGAGAGATAGTGTCGCGTCATTGTTGGCGAGCGTTGCTGTTGAATCGATAAGATGAGAACTTGTGGTTTCTATGATGCCAGGTAATTTAAAGTCCGAAATGTAGTTTGCCTTCTTTTGTACATAGTATGCATCCGAGGAAATATGAACGGTTTTGGAGATACGGTAGTAAGCAAAGTTTGAATCGACGGAATTTATTTTTAGTTAGTCGATGGAACTTTCGCTATTCGATATAAATAACTTCAAATCTGTCGATATTCTTCGTATTTATGTTAAATCTACGAACAAATTATTCGTCGGTACAGTGGTTACTTTATACAAACGGAACGCTTTGCCTGTGATTATTTCCTTTAATTTGAACGGATAGTTGTAATAGATACGCTCCGCATCCTAAATTTGCACATGTAACTTTATATTTGCGCGATAGTAAATTTCTACAGACTTCTCCGTGGCTTATAGTAGCTTACGTGTATTTCAGCGAACGTTTAGCATTCAAAACATTATTTTAACAAGCTTGTTATTAAGTTTAATAGTATTAAACTTTTTGCTATAAATCTAGCTGTAGCCGTTGAAACACGTATATAGAGAGGTAAAATAGTTTTGTCAACTCTCAGCTTAATGACCAACATCCCTGCATTATGATGTATATATTATAATGAATAGCTTCAATCCTCGTATCGAAGTTGTAATTACGAACATTGAATATTTCAGGGTAAACGTTGCTACAGTGAAATTTAATTCCAGATTGTAAAGTTTGTTCTATGTTACGGTAAAATCTGATAAACGGACATTGTGCTCCTCCTATGTATCTTAATCGAATCGTTTTCTATTTGTTATCGATTCTATAAGTACGCAACACGTGAAAAGAGAAACATTTAAACTGTTAAAATACTCCTGAAAATTTTACTTTCTTCTGCGTGTAATTTAAATACGTTACGTGTAATAGGACGATAAAAAATGTAAAATATAAAAAATATCGTTGTCTAGACGAGGAATTGCCACCGATATCGAAGAGAGAAAGAAAGATATTGCATGAAACTTCATTTCCTGTTTCACAAGTACCGTTGCATTTATTATCGCTGGAATGTAAATTACATGTAATTTTCAAATATCCCTGATATATCATATTGTCTAATTTCCATACGATATGCGTGTAATTTATGTACTTCTGTCTTTTGTGACGAGCCAGTGAATCGAGTTCGTTAAGTAAGTAGAAAAACTGCGTTTCATTGAAAGTATTTTACGACCTATGTTGATTAAACTTCTTTTCTTCCTTGCTACGTATAAACAACTATAAAAGTTCGGTTACGGTAATACTGAATTTCTACAATGCAATATTTGATAAAAGAAAAACATCGTTATTACAGATAAAAATATAATACACGAAAGCTTTATTTAAATATTACAAAAATTCCGTCTACGCGATTTCACTTGTACGTTCGAAACGACGTTGAAACGATATGTCAAATTTATCGGTGAATTAATTTGTACGATCGTCGAACTAACGACTAAGAGAAATAAAATTTAAATATTCCATAATAATAAATTTGTCTGCTTTTTTAAATTCTAATCAGCTCGCTGGTTATCGCGTAGGCCAATACTTATGCTACTTCTCGTAAGAACAGAAAAAAGTTTGTTCGCTCAGTTCGCTCGTTTCAACGTAGAAATTCGTAAGTTGGCAGAAAACTTTGCGCTCATGGGGAAAGGGTTCATTTATGGTTACGGTAGGTAAGAGACACTTAGAACGGCATCGTAAATAAGAAGTGGATTATTACTGGTCGTAGCGTACACGTGGTAGGAATGTTAACGTCACCCAGTACGCAGCACGCGTAAACCTAAGGAACGTAGCACACTCCTCTGTATGCACGTGTTCTTTGTTTGTTTTCTCTGCCATGTCGTCGTACCTACGTTATTTTTACACTCGAATTTTCATTTTACTTTCATAATATTCGCGTACGTGTAATTGCAACGTGAAATTCTTCACCGGAGTTTGAAATTTATTTCGTTGCTGCAAACTATAATTCGAACGTTGCACGAAATACATAGGAAAAGTACAATTTTCTCGCGCTCTCGTTTCTGAAAGGATTAAGAAGCGACGTCCCATCGCAACGAGAAAGCACAAGTTGCTTGAAAACGTATTCAACTGGAAACTTCTCGATCGTGGAAAGCTTCGACGAGGTAGTCCACCTAGGTCGCGATCGCGTTCATTATCCACGTTCACGCGGATAAGGAATCGCGTTCGTTTAATCTTGGCGAATGAAACGGAATGCAAAAGCAACGCGATGGAAGTTGCCAGCTGAGGGTGTTTAATTATTTCGCTGTTTAGAAAGTTTCTAACACATTGCGCCGTATCCTTCCTCGATTTTCTTCAATTTGCCCCGTCAACTTGGTTCCTTCCATTTCCGGTGTTCCATCGTGTACGTCAGCTTTTGCTCGGTTTAAACGTCTGCGTCGACTGCAGCGGGACACGGAACTACCTGGTTCAACGCACACACAAATATACGCGTTTAAAAGGGGGACGGACGCTGTGCGTCGCGTCGCGTCGCGTCGTTACACCTTCGTTTTTCCGTATGTTGTAGACACACGAAAGCCACCACCGTGTGTCGTTACCGTTTCTGTGGCGTGCGGTGACAAGATTTGCACGTTGCGAAACATCGAGTTTGAAGCGGAGGAACACTCGGACCTTTGCTTCAAAGTGGACTCGAAACTCGGGTTAAAATATTTGAAACGTCGTTTCGTGCGTTATTTATGCCAGGTGCAGAGTGTGTGTTTACCTTAAATAATTGTAACTCGCGTTCATTCGATAACCAAATTATGTCGTATCGAATATGAATTGCATCTTCTCGCGGTTTCGAACTGAAATAGCGCAAGGACGCTGATCAAGCAATCTGCACGGTTCGACAATTTTGTGTATTCACTGCTGGTTTCGACGTCCAGCGATTCATTTACAATTCAGTTTCTGCCGCGACATAGGCGACGAATGAACGTAGGTCCGAATATTAAAGCGATGCTGGATAATTGAGAGACTCGTTTGCTCCCTGTTTCTGTTACGAAGGACACGGGATGCCTACAGTTTCCTCTCGCCGACGCTTGTCGCTTTCGTTTCACACAGTTACGGATACACTGTATCGGATTGTCGGGAAAATCGCCAGCGAAATTTCAGAAAAATTTGTACCAACGTATTCTCATAGGGTCGATATTTCAGCGAATATCGCCTACATGTGTTGATAATTGTGGATCTTAATCGTCGAAATAAATGTATAAGAACACTTAGATTACACTTAGAATCGATATCAAAATAGTTTCAGATTTATTTAATATGTGATTTACAGGATATTAGTCGATACACATTTGCACGCGTCTCGACACTCTCTTTGTCTCACCATCTTCTTTACCACATTACCAATGAAACAGTTGCATACTTCTGTTTTACGAGACGCTGTGCACGCACATACTCTCACACACACTCATACTCATATATGTGAGTTACTACTACGCAGCTAATCTAGTGTAGCACACAAAATTACACATATCTCGATAATATGCAATATCATGCAACACCTTACCATGTCTCGGCATCTAACGCGTTGAAAAGCAACATCTTTTCCTATCTTTATCTTAACCGGTTCTGGATTCCTCTTATTAAACGTTGAATTTACTGTCCAACTCCGTGGCTCTATTCATCATATCCGAATTTAACGTTTCGTTATTTGATCGAAGTTTGCAATAAATAATTCTCTTCCAATTCCGTGAAATATACAACGAAATGTATCGATTGTCAAAAACAACGCTACGAACTTCCAAACTTTACTCTACGCTTAAATCAATCTCTTTCTTTTATTTCTTCTTTCAACGATTCCTTTGTAGGCGACGAAAAAGCCTTGATGGTTGATGTTTAATGGCAAAACCGAGTAACGTTTTTAATCGGTGTGAAATGTGAAATATTTAAACTGAATAGTCGATATACGAGCGCTTTTTGCCTGACTCTGTCTGATTCTGTCTCATCGTGTAACAGCAGGACGTGGTATATCTGGGATAACGAAACGAAGTGCCAGTCGACCACGGAGATTGTCGAATGGAAGAAAAATTGCCGTACACACCCTACGGTCGCGTGTCATTTCGAAACGGTTACGATCGGGTGATTCGTTTCGATTGACGATTTCGCGATCCTCGGTACACTCGTGCGCGACCGTCCATCGGACCGATGCAGATTAAATTAAAGTGGAAAGAACGTCTTCGAACTTCGATATATCGTATTTCAGTTCTACTATCGTACACGCACCGACCTGATCGCATATGCATTATACCACTGATCGATTCGCCTGTATGGCGAAGCGTGTCACTGATAGATAGCCAATTTACTATGAGAACCGTAACTCGTGTGTAAGCCTGTGCACGGCAGCCAGAGAGCTTTGTAAAGCGCGACTGCGTTGTTAAAAAGGGAAAGAAGTTAGCGTTCCAGGATACGCGTATATGTAGGTATGTAGCCAGAAGTGGATTACTATCCCGACTTAATGGTGAATGGAGGTATTTGTAAATCACGATTACCATTTCTAGTCATGGTAAAAGTGAATAAAAGTGAATATTGGAACGATATGGGAACGTAAATAGAAAGAAAAGAATGATATCCTACGAGTCATGTGTCTCTTCACGAATTAAACGACGGAAGGTAAATATTTTCGATGCTGTATAAAACGTATATTTAGTTGGAATGCGTGTAGAGTGTAGCTGGTTGCACTGTTTCCATCACTCGAAATGCTGAACCTCGAGTATATTCCACGTTTCTCTTTATGTTAGTACGTATGTATGTGCGCGGATGCGTGTATTTCGCATATATCCAGCAGCAAAGCAAAATATCGCGCTTGTAAACGTACGGATCCGGGGCGAATGATCGAACGTTTTCCTGTCGTTATTCTTACGTGTTTGTCGAGTCTTCCCTAGGTGGTCTCTGTCTTTCTCTGTCTCTCTCTCTCCCTCCCTCTCTCTCTCTCTCTCTCTCTCTCTATTTCCGTTGCTCTTTCTCTCGAGTTGCAGCCCACGTCGGAATTAGGAAAGTTTGCAGCTAGAAGGAAGTTCCGCGGCCGGAAAAACTTTTCCACGGCGGGGGTAGGTGATGACCATCGCGAGCCCCATCCAGTCAAGGGCTAAAGCCAGCTGTCGCCACGGTGAAATTGAAAAATCTGCCGGTTCTTTCGTAGTTGCGCTTGGCTAGGAAAAATCGGCACGAGGATTACGACATCTTTATTACGGGGACGTTGATACGGCGCGACTGATATGCTGTGCTTTATGGTGATTACGTAGATAGCGATGATAAGGAAGCGCCGCTTGTTAGTAGGCGATTTCGCCGGGCGCAGATACGTTCTTCGTTGATTCGGACGTGTAATTGACCGGATGCTGGTTGATTAATTATTATCAATTCGTTGCACGATGTCTGTTTTGCGTAGTTACGCGCCAATTCCCGTATGAAACTGCTCGGGAATCCGGGAGTGCATCAGCTGACGACGATGTATAAACGGGCACGCTGTGCTTGCAAATTAATGAAATATACTCGCACGGCTGATAACTCGCGCGTTTATTGCTCGCCCGTACATTCCGAAGTTTATAGAATCGTGCGGATTAAAGCCTGATTTACAGTTCGACGGATCAAGCGATAATTACCGAGCGTGGTTACCGATCCAACTTACGAGCTGAAGTTTTTCCGTGCGAGAAAAATTGATAACGCGTCGTCCCACCTTCCTCGATCTCAAATCCCGTTAGACATTTTGTAGATGTTGAAAGATCTCATGAATTTTACGTTTGTCGGGGCAAACTGTTAATTAGAATTTTGAGTAGCATCGCTTCGACCGATTCGATAATTTCAGTAGACTTCCCTTCGGATAACGTCGTCTCTCGCTTTGTCGATGCCGCGTCGAATTTAAATACAATATAAATACGCGGATTGCCGCAAAGGATTACGTAAGTAAAGATTAAAAGAACAACGTGGAAAGGTTCAAAGGCTGTGAAATCGTGGACGAGAGGAGGAAGGAATCCTTGATAAATAGCGCTACTTTCTGCGACTCCTTTCTGCCCATTAAAAATACGAATCTCCATTGAGTAATCTACGGAGCTTTGTCAGGCGAATCGTTCCCCGTCGGTTCAATCAGATTTTAAAACGCGCATGAGAATAAATTGAACTGGAATCTCCCGCGAGACTAATAATGGCAGAAGCATGAATATTAATACCATTTGAACTTCGTGGAAACTTTCAGTTCGGCTTGACAAGGAAGTTCGTCTGTAACCGAAGGGAGGTAGACGGGAAAGCAAAGAAAAGAGAAAAAAAATGGATTCTTGTTCGGTGGATCGTTGGTGGAATAGCGTGCATGAGCGTTCGCGGAGAGTAAAACACGTTTCGTAGATATTTCATTGGAACCGACTTGAAATATTCTTTCAGTTTTAAACTCCGAAATTAACAAAGGAAATGGAAGAAAATAATGAAAAGAAAGGAGGGAAAGAACTCAAAAAGTACGAATGTTATAAATGAAGTCTATCTTTTACGCGTTTTGGTTGAAACACATCCGATTCAAAGGTCGAGAAAAGTCAAAGAGCGTCGGTTTCGAACGAGTTTTTCCAGCAATTTCATAAGGGGAGGGGGGGCAACAGCATGAATTAATTAAACGTTTAACGTTATCTTTTAAATGTAACAACGAAATTTATTGTATACAGGAAGTATGTTGCGAGATACGTAAATGCGAAAGCAACATCATTGCGGGACGAACAAAACTGTAATTCTTTGAACTCGTCCCTTCGTTTTTCCATGTTTTGCTGTTTTTCCTTCCACCCAAAAGCCAGAGGCTGCATAAACCTTTTCGATTAATTGCTTTATCTTACGAATATGCATGAAAGCGGACGCGGCGTTTAAACAAGCCTGGGATACGCGTTCCATCGATAATTTCAAAGTTCGTTTCTGGCCAAATATGGTAGGCAATGACCAACGGAGTCGCGCGCATATTTCACGTTTTCCGGTGGATTTATTTGAAGCACAGAATATCGACCGGTGGGAAATTGAAAAATGCAGATCGCTTTCCCTCAACCTCGTGACAAGGAAGCCAATGCGGAGACTCGAGGGAGGAACAGAGGAACGGGGTGGGGACGTGGTATCTTTGTTCGTTGTAGCAAGAGTGTTTTGCATTGCGAATACGTAATAGTTTCAACGAATGTTACGCGTTTGAATCGTGAATATCGTTTTATCACGTAACAGATGGCAAAACATGGAAGGCTATACCTTACTTTAATTAAAAATATCGGAAAGCTTTGTTCGTACGCGCGTTCTTAAGAAATCGAGCAGATAGTTTCACCGTTCGATCGTTAAAACACGTACAAAGATGTTTTGCTGCAATATTATTAATTATATCGACATCTCAAACTACCCAACCAGAGCAACGGGAAAGACACGGAATAGGCACACGATGTTTCGATATTGAACGAGATTTAAAAAGATAATTTCATCGTAGACGGCGGCATGTAGTCGTGCAAAGACTAAAATCCCAGGAAACTTGGCGTTCCGATTCTAATTATGGCGCGGGACTGGCGATTCCGTGAATTCCAGCACATTCTCCCTGTTCCGATTAAACGAAAATGGAGCGACGTATGTGAGGTCGTGGAAAAAATGTTCTGTCGAGCGCGAATTGCTTGATTAACTGGTAATTCGTGAGCAGTGCGTTACGAGAGAGGACGTGACCCCGTGTCCTTCAGGTGTACACGTTAACCGGTCATGGGTTAATCCGCGGGTTCAAGCAGAGCTGCTAGTGGCGCGGAGAAATGGAAAAGAGGGATCCTCCGGTTTCATCTCTGTCGGGGAAATTAAACCACGTATCCAGCTGGCGTCTATTCATACATACGCTTTCGCGGAAAATGTTTACGGGAAAGGAAAACGTATCGTTGCGTCTATTAAGGATCGGCTATGTAAACGGAGTAATTAAAATTTCATTTTACGCCTGGAGACGGGCGAACTGTTCCGTGAACGATGCTCCACCGCGAAGATTCGTTAATCGCGCGGAGGCGCAATTAAACCGTGGCAAATGCGAATTAACACGGCGTTCGAATGGCTTTTTATCGCAAGGAATCTCGTTGCACCGTCTCGTTGACACTTTTTACAATCCCTCGCTTTTGAACGCTCGCTTTTCGTATTATCGAAATATTATCGACGCACGTGAATTACACTTTTTACGAAGGATATCGACGTAATTTTTCATTTTACTTTCCAACGTACGTTAGCGTGAACAAATTTGAGATCGTACGTTGGTCCAGAACAATGCTCGAGATTAGACTTCCCACTTCATCGCTGGTATGTACGTAAATAAGCATCGGTGGAAAACCCGCTTCACAAGCATCGAAGCATCGATTATTGTTACACGGAGAATCAAATGTTTTCCATGGAAAAATCCAGCAAATTTCAGTCGTGTAATGTTCACACTAAATACAACAATGGGGAAGTTGTAGGTTCTCTTAGAAGAAAAACACACGTGCATTGTATATTCGAGAGACAAAATTGCGCATGAAGCTAAATATGAAATTTCATATTTCGCATAAACTCTGTATAATTAACCTATACCGTTGGAACTTTTTAAATATAAAAGATCTAGTTTAAATACGTTACTTTCTCGTTATTTCGGACAAGCTCATATCTTATTTGATATTTTCTCTATTCGCGTATTGTAACATATTGTATAACATACTCGTACATACACTTGTATCTACCTTTAAATACAATCGACGCGGTACGTTGCAACTACAGCTTACGTAAAAAGTATGAAGCAAAAGGAGCAAATGAAATGGAAGAAAAGACATGCGATCGAAGGTTTGCTTTGGAAGGAAAGAAGAAAGGGCGGCTCGAAAGAGGTAGAGAAACGAACACGAAGGAATCTTAGTGAATCGTTCTTATCGCGGCAAGAAGTCCAAACAGAGCGGCTAACTTTTTCGATAGCCCAGCCAGGGGAATCGTTACCCTTTCAAATGCGAAAAGCGTTTGGTATGATCCATGCGCGGCCATTGCGGGGCGGCGCGGTCCTGGTCAAAGTAAAGGCGGAATCCGGCAGAATGTATGCAGTGCCCCAGAAAAAAAGTTTGGCTAGTGGATAGAGCGCGCGGAGGATTAGAGCCGTGTCCGGGGCCGAATTTATCCGCGAGGTTAGAGCGTGAAACCGGCTCGCAACCGGAGCCTCGAAACTGTGTGAAATCGTATTACCCGATGAATATGCAGCGCGATTTTGCGGTCGAAAGTTTTCGGTTCCGCTTGTAACTCGTAGGCGGTCTCCGGTAAGCGACGACGGAACTATGGAACCCGAATCCTCTAGACGTATTCTAATTAGTACAAAAACCAGAGGAGAACAAGGTGACGGCATGGCGGCAACACGCGGAACCAGGAAAAGGAGATAGCAAGAGTATAGGGAGAACGCAAGGCTGTTCCTAAATCACACTCGACCGAAATCTGCGTTCGGCGGTTTAATTGGTTTTTGGCTAGTAGAAAGTGCGGCAAGAAATCACCGGCCAGCCAGGAATTAATTAGACATCGGTCCCGGAATAACGATTACATCAAATTTAATTGGACAATTCCATTTGTAGATTGGACAGTTTTGAATACGCGCCGCGTAAGAAGCGCCGTTTCCGTGGAAATAATTGGTTTTCTTCGACTACGGCCGAGAGAAGGGGTGTGGCTCTCTTTGTCGTTTCTCGAATAGATCTTCGCTTCTTCCTAACCTTTCTACCATCTTTTCCTTTAGGATCTACTTTTCATGGTAAGCCAAACGGGAAATTGCATCGCGAATGTCCGATTGGCTACCGATGTCTGAACGGATGATTAAAAGTTGATCGAATTATCGAATTGACACGGTTCGATAGATGATTTCGAGCAAATGTCTCTGTTGGTCGAGTTAGCTTAAGTTTCATCGTTCGCGAAATAATCGGTTTTCTTGTCGCAACACCGTGCTATTGGTTCGTTGTCGAAGCTATCTCTTTGGCTTCGATGCGATTGTTTTGATCATTGATCGAAAAGCTGTGAGCGAAAAGGGAAAATATTCTCGTGGTGGCGACGCGTTCATTCAAACGTTTCATCGTTAAATGTCATTTTGTAATCGAATCGATGATCGGATCGCGCGATTCGGATTCGATAATTCATTCGTATTCGAATTATTTTGTTTCATAGCGCGTTGAATATACGCATTCGATGCAGACACATCGCAAGACGGTCCTAAAAAATCACAATGCTTTTGCAATTGCGATAGTGGCCAAAGGAGCGAAAAGATTCGAGTTTGAAATGACAATATTGCTTTGTTCTACAACTCGTTCTGCCACGCCTTGTTTCATGTTTTCTCTTCCAACAGTATTGTTGTAGTAACAAATTGTTGTTTTGCAATTGTCCGATAAAACGGACTTCTGTGCGTAATCCATGTGTAAAGTTTTCAGCTACGCAGACGATGCAATTGTTGAAATATAAAATTGTAGTAGTCGTCGTGATAGCATCGTTACTGGATCGGATACTATTTTAGAAAAACGTTTTGTAATCTGTAACCACTGAGATATGTAAAATAGTGGACGGGTATGTATGACTAGGAAGAAGAACGCGTAATAAAGAAAAAACTAATCGAGCAACGGTATTTCGTTATTTCGCTATTCCGTTAAAGGAAAAGGAAAGGAGAGTGGACAAAAGGAAGGAGGAAGCTACGTAACGCTAAATGATAAAATTGATTCTTACTTTCTACCACTCGTGATACACTCGGGCTACGCGGAACTACGAGATAAAATGAAATTTCACGGTAGACAAAATTTCCGGGTCACAGAAAGGTATCAGAATAAATTTTCAAGTAATCTATTGAAACTTCACCGGTATATCGTAACGTCGAGGAGCGTAGCTAAGAGACCGTCTAAAGTAAGTAATACAAGAATATTAAAATGACAAAAGGAAATGTGTAAGGCAGAGAGAAAAGAATGCAGGTATGGAAGCTACGTATATACCTAGGACCACCCATGACGACATGTAGATTGTCAGAACAAAATACGATGTTAGATAATGCACCGTAACGAGATCGGCTAATGCCATTGGTCTACTCTACTTGGAAAAGTGCATCCACGAAGCAATCACGCTGATAAGATTTATCTTCCGTGGCGTGCAAGTATCCTTAACGGCCGGTAGGTCCGAAATTATCGAAGGAAAAAATTTCTAGGTCGACCACGAGAAGTCGTAAAAAAGATAGTACGAAATGCGTGTGGATACTCACGGAGAAAAAACTTGATCTAGAGATTCCTGGGGCTTCTGGGTAGCTTGCTCATGGATTTCTGGTCCGATAGTATGCAGCTGCAGTCCTTGTCGTAACCTCGCTACCCTCTAACTTTTTCGCCATTTCCAGCTTCCGTTCCACCTTGATTCTCGTTGTTTCATACGCTGGATCTTTATGCATTCGCCTTGAGCGATCGTCGGTCCGTGCAAGGAAATCCAGAATTTCCAGTCAGGGTGAACGACGTTCGATTTTTCAACGTGTATAAGGCTCGTGTATTGTATATCTGTATATACTTAGCTGGTAACTGCGTTTGCAACGTTGTTCGTTCATTTGCTGGCAAATTATACTTCTCGATTTTTCTCGCGGCAGTACTCGTTTGCATCGAGCCATTCTCTTTTTTTTTTTTATTTTTTTGATCACGTTTAAATGGTATGTAATTATTAGCGCAGGTCGACAGCCATATTGTGATTTTGGTCTCTCGCGTTTGAGAAAAGAACAACTGCCGCGAAATAGGTATCTATTAGGAGAATGAGTTAAGATTTTTCAAAGGAAAGTTACGAATAAAAATTTCATCGTACGGCTTGTTGAATTACGTTTGGCAAAATTTTGTAATTATATTGTCCATGTACATTTTACTTTGAAACATCGGAGGTTGCACGGAAAGAAAGAAATTATTTTACATTAACTCGTCAAGCGAATCTCATTTCTCCTTCTGAAGTACATTTTTTGGAACACGTGAAATTTTTCTCAAAACAGAATTCATTCGGTGGGATTTAATACGTCCCTTTGCTTCTTTTGAAATAACTGTTTGTACATATATTGCGTATTCTTTCGCTTATAACGAATATTTCACGAACGACATCGTGCAACGGATTGGACATTCTATTTTACTTGAAACTTTAGATACATTTTATTTTTAATTTGCTCCGAAATAAAATAAACTGCCTTTTTTTATCGAATGAATAAGTAAAAGTCTAATTTTTC
The DNA here is from genome assembly GCF_040668555.2 of Bombus flavifrons. Lineage (NCBI taxonomy): Eukaryota > Metazoa > Arthropoda > Insecta > Hymenoptera > Apidae > Bombus > Bombus flavifrons. Next base: position 5,241,768 of record NC_138447.1, read on the forward strand.
ATTTGAGATCGTATAATTTAATAACTTCTAAACTAGTCTGTCTTTTTAAATATTTTGTTCGATAAATGTATAATAAACGTAGGATGGAAATACTATTTTCGAAAATCTTTCAAATCTAAGTAAAATAATTCGGTTAATAATAATTTAATGATTTCCATTTCGAAAAATAGGAGTCAGTCGAGTAATTGAAAGAGAGATGGCTGAAAGAACGTGAAAAAATAGACCGGAAATATCTAGCGATTTATTAATTACCGCTGCTTACGTTTCTTTATCTGAAATAAAGTAAGACGTACTATACGACATATTTCATCGCCACGGTACATTGTCGTAGATACACATACGTACGTATGCTATATACATCTTCGGCAACTCAGTTACTACGATTAGTGAACGATAGGAATTTCTTAATTTCTCCGCTAAGCAGTAAGCGTTTCAATCGTTGTGTACGTTTAAGCTGCGTATATAACACAATCCTATACCTATACAATCTATACCGTATACATATCATATAGAGGACTGTGCTTAAGTCAAAATTTGGCGCGCAATAGTTTTTCAATATGGCGGCTGAGCGTTGGATGTTTGTAACGCGTGCATCGTAATTCTAATATTAATTACTAATAATCGACGTCAACGTTACTCTTTCTTCTCTAACTATCGTTCCGATGGATAAATCTTTATCGGTGATGCGTTGTTATTAATAATAAACGTGTGTTTTTATAGTAAAGTGGCAAAAATCATATCGTTTACTGATTAACGTTACTGTATTCGAAGAAGTGACACAAGAAGAAAGTTTATCTCTGCTGTTCGTTAATGCTTTAACAGTGTTATCATTATTAGGAATTACGACTTAGGAATTAGCACTTAGTAGGTAAATATGTATGTGTTCGGTGTTTCGATTCGACTCGGCAGAATTTCATTTACAATCGGATGTTTTGGCGTAGCTCGTAACGTAATACGAAATACTACGTTTTAGGAATTAGATTCTAAAGTAACTCTTGTTTGATCTGGTTTGTTATAGAGGTTGCAGTGGTCCAGCAGCGGGGCACATCGTGAACTTTGTTATCTGAAGGGACGTAGCGAGGACCAGTGTCAGAATTATGTACGAGTATTCGGCAGACAAGGGCCTGATCGATTTCTTGTTTGTGGAACGAACGCATACAAGCCGCTCTGCAGACAATTCACCATCAAGGTAAGCGCTTTAGATCTTTTTTTTAATCGGCGGAAATATCAAGGTCGTTTGATAAGTAGTTCTTTGTTTCAAACTACCAGATTCCAGTCACTTTAATGTTCGACCACCACAGTTAACCGCGCATGCGAAAGCAAATCGTTAAGTGAAACAGAGCTTTGTGGCAAACCATGCTTGCCTTTACTGTACAGCCTTTCTATTTCTATTGTTGGTATAAAAGCTATTATAACGTGATTAGTTACAAATTACGCACCGGTAAAATAGAAACCAAAACTACCAATTTTATGTTTTCGGAAAAAGATTTTCGATCTTTATGTGCAAAAAATATTTAAATATATATTTTTAATCAAATTTGTCCGATGTTCACTCGCATGCCATTGACAAATATTCATTACTTCTATACCTTCTTAATGAAAGCTCGTAATTTTTAAATCTGATTATCCGATTCGATCGAAAGATCTCTATACTGAAGGGTATTCATTACAAATAATATTTTGTATCGTTCGTTTGCTGATACTTGATTGAAACGCACACAGTACTTTTTAAACGATTATTTAAATAATGATCTATATTTTGACATTGCTGAAATAATGGATTAATTAGGGTACATCGACCTAGAGTGAAATATCTTCATAGAAAGTTCATGGGACAAATATATTTTTTTTCGTATCGTAACAAATTGTACCGCATGTTTTGAACATTAATTAAACGAATATGCAATATATTTTTCCGGCACAACGACCCCGATAATAAACCATGTTCTTAAGAAATATTTACTTATTATATATTATATTATATATATTTATTTATTACATTTAAATATGTAATTGCTCCAAAGCTTCCTGTTCTTCTTTCTATATATTATATTGTATAATGTGCGTTGAGTTTCGAATTACTACTAACATTATCAAAGAAATTTTAGTCTTTGTTTTTTTTAGTCTTTGAATTTTTGTCTTTTGTCTCACTAATAAAGGAGCGAGCTAAAAAATATCGTGACGCTTGAATATTTGAGCGATACTAGTTAGTTGCATACAAAAACTAATAAAAATACAGTATATATAGACAATGTATAATTATGTTACAGACAGACGCAATTCTATTTAATTTATGACAAATAAAATGAATAAATATTAACACCGTTGTGATCATTCGATTCGATAATTATTTAAATAATTTTTGATTTTGGATAATTGAACATTCCCATAATTTTCTACTTATAGATATAACGATATCAGGCTTACGAATAGCATCCATTAAAATATTGCTTATTTAATATTAATTGTACGATTGATGTATTGCGGTTTGTTTCCATTTTATTATAATGAGTAATTATTAAATCAATATCCATTAAAATTCTTACAAATGAGAATAGCAAATAACAACGATAATGAGTGTAATAGGATTGAAACAATCAACTATATGCACACAAATTGATCTAAATAATATCGAACTCTGATTAACGTTTATTATAAAATATCGTATAATGCTAGGAATAATTATCTTCAGAAACGCGATAAGTTCCTTAAATTTCATACCAACGTACGCAACAAACGATTAAGAAGCTGTACGAAGCATCTTAAGTGGTATATGCGGTCAACAGCTGTATATATAAAACGCTTTTGTTTCGTATTACAAAATCAAATAATCTATAATTTCATAACGTTAATCTGTTACAACAAATAGACGCAGTAGGCCTATATTTCTACCTTCTTTATATTTAATTGATTACACGATATATAAAAAATTTTATCAGAGTCTTATCCTACATGGAGATAAAACTGTTCGTATTAATTTACAATGTTTCATATTTTAATCTTTATAGATACATTAATGTATATTGGTCGTTGTTCTCGAAACAAAATTGATTATCTAGAACACAACATGGCACGGCCATACATGGATACTTAATGAGCAAGCGTTCAACAAAGGCAGACGATGGTCAGATTTTGGTTTTGCTTCGTTTGTTTATTTAATAATCAGGCGCACACAGCGGTGTACACACACACGTGTTTCAAGGCGAGGCGTAACGCGAGAGGAAAGGGTGGCATTTTAGCAGCGTTACTGCAAAGTCAGACAGGGAGAGCAAACTGAACGGCAAATAACGTTAGAAACGTAGAATTTGCGGATAATTTATTGCTCGATGTTAAATATTAGCGCAACAAACAGAACGTGTAATACGTAATAAGCGAGAACGATATGAGAACTATAATCAGATTCGCGTCGATTCTACTTAATGATAACCGGGATCAAGTTATTTGAAGATTGGTTTAACCTACGTTAGGCTAATGAACCGTGGTGTTTGTCATTTTAGATTAAGAAACTACTAGAAATTAAAATCATACACTTGGCTTGATTCTCTTTTTCCTTTCTAGTATCTACGTATTTTATAAATTTCCAGAGTCATAATTATCTTCACAAATATATCATATTTACATCATCGTTCGTTATTTCCAGCAAGCATATAAATATAATTTTTATAATATCAATCACTGAAAAAGTTTTTACTCAGAACAATTTTATACAATTTTACAAAGTTACAATTACTCTTGCTTGATGATGATAAAATACGAAACATCTCATTGATCGTCTGTTGTCTATCAAATTTCAGTGATAATTGTTGTAACGCGTGTTAATGTTCCGACGGGAAAGTCGATTAAAAAAGTTCTGATTAGAAAAAGAACGAAACTGTATCGGGTTGTTGACTCGGGAAAATACAAGCAGTAGAAGTTGGGGTTTTTATGGCATCTTTTACGAGGTTAGAGTAGACCGAAGTTCTTCCCAACTTTTTACTTTATCACGGTGCACTACTAATATCATATAATAACTCATAAAACACGGTTAATACTGTATCTATCTGTACTAGTTTACTCCTGCAAGCTATCGTATATTGCTCGCTTTCGTATTTTTCTTTTCCTTCTTTTCTTACGAACAACGATCTTTCATAGTAGCATAATAATGTATTTTTCTAAATATATGTTCCATTAACCTTTATCGAGTATTTATCACGCAATCACATAGCGTTGCTTTCTAATTTTCAATAGCTTAGATTAATACTTGAAACAATTGAAATAATAATTGAACGTCTTTGAGGAAGGTATCTATTTTACGGACTTTGATATAAAAGGTATCGTAAGTCTTTGCATTGAAATTTGCGATAAAATAGTAAAGAAAGGAAGGGAGAAGGAATAAAAACCAGGAAATTAAAAAGTGTAGAAAATAATTCATAAAATGTTATTTATGAAATATTCAAGTACACCGAGCGAGCATAGGCGTAAAAAGTAGAAAAATATAAAATATGATTTAAACTATGTAATAAAGAAGGGAAAATTAAATAACTTCAGTTCGAAGATTTTTGAAGAATATCTTTCGAAAAATGTAAGAATTTTAATTATGTAGGTTGCACGAAAGTAATTTATTCGCAGGGAAACTTGATATTTTACGAAATCTACTTATGGTCTCGAGTTGTGATATAACATTTCGGCAATTATGCTTGTGAATTTAATACATTTCTGGAGAACGTTAGTCAGCTAAACGAGTTTGCTGTCGTTATCCTTTGCGATATATTAATTCTCTCGGTCATTAGCTCGATACATCTGTCAGATTAAACGGTCAAATTTTAATGCAAATTTCATATCGAAGTTGACGTTGTTCACGTAACAGTTGCGAAATTAATAATCTCGAGATTGACCTCGTTGATTTTGATAAAAGCCTTCATAAGTTGTAAATTTTATATCTTCTGAATTCACTGCTTTGATCATATGAGATATTGATGATTATATTACCGGAATACTTGTACCATATTTTCGTTAATTGTTTTACTTCAAAGCAACTGCAATGTTTATGACATTTCGTTTTAAAAATGTTTCTTTGTAATAATATTAAAAACAAAAAGAGATATCTTGTGCGTTAAAATTCGTTTAAAATACAAATTGTCGAAAGTCAAAAGGATATTAAATTTCTATCTTTTAAGAATTTTAAGCTTTGTTGTTCTTCGTGGAATGCATGTTGCGTTTTTTTTTTATTTTTATAATATTTAATTATTTGTCGAAACTACGATCGTTACGAATTTCCTAACGCTGATAAATCTTGAATTCAAACGCCTGTTGTATTTTAGCTGTAGAAACGATCCACTTGATCTGCATATCTACTAAGTTTACTGTCACGTTTACATGTTCCTAACTGAATTAATTGCTACAAGCCAAGCGTGTAGCATATCGTTCTAAATTTACTAAAAAAATTACTAACGAAAAATCCATTCATTCCGTTTCTATATTTAATTCGAGTATCAATCTTATATTTGTGTAACGTGAAAGTTCGTATGTCGTATAAAACATGCTACATTATAAAGAATAAGCTAGTAAGCTTGTAGAATCGTTCTTGACGGCACATAACACCGAAATCTTTGAAATTTTGTCAGTGGTAAAAGGTATATTTGAAAGTATACTTTATCGGTTTTCCATGTTGTAGCTTTTAATCAAATTTATTGGATCGTGTGCACCACATTGCGCTTTAATATCATTTGTTGCGTCGAATTTTCGCTCCGTTGCATTCCGGATATCCGCTAAGACCAAAGAAGTTTTAACAGAGAGGGGCTATAAGATTTTCAAAAGGACTTTTGAAACGCGCCGTTCTCTGAAGAACCGTAGGCAGAGAGATGGCGAGAGAAAGAGAGAGAACGATGAGCAGCTTCCAGAAAAGCGCGCTTCAGCTTGTAATACACTTTCCCCCTCGCGTTTACAGCCGACGAATCGTTCCTCTTCTCTCCCTGTTCGCCTCTTTGTGTTGTTAGCTTCGCATGCTCTACACAACCTGCTATCGCTCGAAGGCACTATTTTTAATCAGGGATACAGATAAAAAGAGAAATTAACCGTCGATTTTGCCGATGGGCGTAACGACTTGTAGCGAATCTACATTCTGTTTCTAGTCGTCCGCTTTTAAGTCTGTGAGCCGCGTATATCCGCAGGATTCGTTAAACTCCGGTCTTCTTGTTCGGACATGTCGCGAATGCACACTGCATACAGACCGTTAAGAAAAGAGATCGCTAGGTTTGTCGCAGTTTTACAACTACGATAGGTTCTTTGTTTCGGCCGCAATTCGTTTCGCGACTCTAAAATAAATCAGGCAATTTTACTAGTTCTTTTTGAAAATCATACAATCGTTTTTATCTCGTTCTTGTTTCTGACGCAGAATTTATCCTGGGACGGTTGTAGAAACGGTATTTTTTACACAATGGTTTATCGTTATAACAACTGTATAATGGTTCTTACAGTCCTCTTAATAAAACATTGCAACTCAAGTCGTTGTTTTTACTTATGCACATAAATCCTTCGCGAATTGTTGTTATTAATTGAGTAAAGGCGTAGCTAATTCATTTATATGTATCGAAAATAATCGGACGATTTTTAACAGAAAAAAAACACAATTAAGATAATGGAGTGCGGTTAAAAGTTAATCACATACTGTAGTTTCTTCGAGGTACTTTGTCTAAAAACATAGGAAGCATACTATGTCTATAGAGAAAGTTAGAGTCGATTGAAATAGTAACTCGAATCGATACTGAAAAGACATTTTATCCAAGACCGTTTTATCTTGATCCAATCTTATACGTCGTTTTTCTAATCAACGCCCAGTTTATTCGTTCAATATAATATAATAAGGTAAGACAATTTTTCTCGAATTTTGAGAACGAAGAAACGTTCCATCAGCTTTACGTCAAATTAGATTGAGGTTAGGTTCGCGGAAGCATCGTAGATCCAGCATAGACGTCTATATATCTATATATATACTATATATGTATCTTTATAGCAGAATATATGGTTAAACAAGGAAATAATGAAAAAGCAATATCTGAACCGGTTTGGTATTTCATGGGAAAACGAACTTGCCTATTTTTATCGATATATAAATTGAGCGTAAACTTTGTAGCAAATAAATCGCAACGGTAAGATAACTTCTTTATGCAACCGTAGAGCGCGCGACAACGACTAAGGCTAAAACGCTGGAAGAAGCAATGTAAAGGGGCGCGGGAAGGAGGCGTAGCATCGTGGCGCCCAGCGTCTTAATAATGGCACGTCGTGGAAACGCGTCGTCATGCCGGCAAGGGCGGAGAATGAGAGAGCAAAAGAAGAAGACGAAAAGTGGCATGAACTCGTGATTTATCTGCTCGCATATCCCTCTCTCTTTCTCCTGATCTCGCCAGCAAATAGCACCGGTGTCTCCTTAGGACCTCGTTAAGTGACATTTTAGAGGAAAGGCAGATAAGAGCGTACGTACGTGCTTTGATGCATGTTTCGCGGCTATTACAGTCAGTTAAAATAGCTTCTGAGTAGGCCTTCTAAAAATAAAGATATTTAGCCCGATTTTTCTTGCATAAATCAACGCCAACCAACTTGTTTCGCTTATTTGGTTGTACCGTCAATCTGAAAAATGCAACAATTCGTTCGATGTAATGTCATTATCTCTTGAACATTATTTTCATTGTAGTTGCGCGTGTTTACGTTTCATTGGTCGATGATAGAACGACAGTAGGGAAAGTCGGTACAAGCGACCGATATAAAGCTCGGTGGTTGCTAGCGGAACGTAATTACGGGAACGTAGCAATCGACATTTTAGAGAAAATCGAGATAAGGTAAAGAGAGAAAGAGAGAGAGAGAGAGAGAGAAAGTGTGTGTGTGTGTGTGTGCACGTGTTACGATGCATGCTTTGCACTTATTACACTGGATTATACCTTCGTAAACGAAGGGGTAAACGGATAAAGGTATTTACGGCAACTTTTTCATTATAGGCCAATACACGACAAAAACCAACTGTTTGCGGTGGGGCAGGGGGGAGAATCGACGCGAACCAGTTCCTTTGCCTTTCTTATCTCATGTCAAACGATACTTTCAACGGTTCGCTCGTGATCTGTACTCTTTTTTTGGCGAAAAGGTCGTAGATTCAAAATAATCGTTTATCGCGGTGCTTTGGTGTCCGTTTACAATTCGACAGCGACATTAACACTATCGATACAAAAAATGAAAATGTCTCTCCTTACATCGTTGGCAAACCTGTCGCTCTACGTGTGTCAATAATCCGAATTTGTATTAAAGACAGTTTACGGTGAAGTTGAGTTGCAGTTGGAGGAACAAGAGACGGAAAGAAAAGGGGTGGGAATGGTGTCGAGCGGTGGATGTGTAGGATATCGCGTTACACAATTACCGCGCGGAAGGCAAACTTGTCGGCATGTGAGAAGAGAAGCGATCGCACGTGAACCGATATCCGCGAGAGTAGCGAGAATGGACCGATCGAAGGGACAAAATGGAACGTCTGATTCTCACGTGAGCGTCAAAGTGTCACGTATCGGTCGTTTGCTCGAGTGCTTGGTGAAGTCCTGGTGTAATCAATCGAGGTCGGTTCTCTGTCTTGACACGAAAGTCTTATCGAAGGACTTGGTCGGGGCGAAGACGTCGTCGGTGTCTCCTTTCCACGACATCGATACCCTATCATCCCTTGGCCGTCCTAAAACATCTATCTTGCACGCACAAGATTCGCGACTCTTATGAGAAAACTCGAGCGCTTTAGTCTATGGGGAATTCGATCCTGTCGTCCGAACGCGAAACTCCTCAATTTTATTTCCGCCGCACTAACGTCCTTCGGCTCTTGTCCATTGGCTCAGACAAATCGAGCCTGAGGGCTGGAAATTTCGTAAAATTGATTAATTAAACCAGTAAGGGTGCGAATAGTGGAAGAACGCGGGAACAGAGAAAGGAGGAGGGAGGGAGGAGGAGAAAAATTGAGTGATAGAATAGTAAAGAAATTATTGAATGAGAAACGATTGAAAAGAGTTTTCTGGGAAAAGTGGAATTATATTCGACGGTGGGATAATATCGCGGTAGATCCGCTCGCGAAGAATGAGAACTGGTTCAAAATTTAGATGAAGTTTAATCTGATCGATTCTGTCGCTACTTCTGTCTCGCGGATTTTAACTTGCACATCATTATGAACCGAGCATCCAGACTTTCTTTTTCTCGTTGCGAACTCTTATTTTTATATTTTGGATAGACTTTGATGTAGAAATGTAAACTTTCAAATATTCAAATATTCTCGGTACGTACATTGAAAATTAACAAGGTGGAAGCAGATCTAACTATTTTAAAAATGTTTCAAACGAAATCTATTCACTGGAAAATGTTCGACAGTTGCAGCAATCGGGTGAAACGCGAAGGCAGCACGTCGCGTCGTAGAAATGAAACGCGTGATCTGTGTAGAAATAAACTGGCAATTCAAATTTAAAAAATGGAAAGATCCGTATCGAAAAATCCATAGATTCGAGATATTGGCTGGCGAGTAAGTCATGTATCAGGGACTCGCTCCTCTCTTGATATTGTATATCCTCGAAGGAAAAGGTGAAGTTCTATTTCATCTCAACACCGACTTCCTATTGTCGAAGAATTCCGTAGCCACTTTACTCGCCAGTTATTCCGCTAAATCGCAAAACTCGCAGTTCGCGGATTTTTTTATGAAAAGCCCAATCTTCGCGATTAAAGACGAACCTCTATAATAACTTCGTTATAATAAATTGATACATTTCTCTCTTCTTAAATATAATATATAATATATAATATAAATCTAATATAAATAAAATATAATAAAACGGGAGATGGATATATAGAGAGAAGCACGCTAATTATCAAGTTAAGTAACCGAGGTTTATTGCGTACTCCGATTCGAAGTATCCGAAACAGTCTGTTCGCAGCGAACGGAGCGAAATGTTTGAAATTCCATCGGCGACAGGGATAGACGGAATTCTCAAAATCGTGGATGACTCGGTATCGTTTTTGTCGAAGTTTATCAGAAATATTTTCTCCCCTATCCGAAGAATGGAGAGCGTATCCTTTCGTCCGCTTGCAGACTACATCCGAAAGCCACAGAGCATCAGGTACTGATCCGAGCTGTCGTTTGACGCTTTATCGGAAGCCTAATTCTCACGTCCAGCTGAAGAAAAATTCGAGTAGCCGACTTTATTCAGGTCACGTGGCCTGATATGGCTTCCGAATGCGAGCCCACACCTTTGGTCCATCTTCTTTCAACTCCTTTTCCTTCTATTTCCCCTTTCTTTCATCGTTTCCGTCGAGTCCTTTGCTAGAAGGAGTCGAGTTCCTCCTGAAGCTATGGGGCCACGTTTCTCCCTCTACTTTTTAGCTGCTTCCTTCCTCTGTTCGTAGGTTGAGTACTCTGGAGTTGGTCCAACGTTTCTTCCTACCTGGCCAGGCTTCCTTTTCTGAAATTCACCTCTTGTTCATCGAAAGACGAGTCCTATGCACCCCTCTAAGTGGCCACTCTGAAATCATCAATTTCATAGGACCTGCCGAACCACGGTTGACGCTTTCTCTTTTTCATTTTGTTTTTCTCAGTAACATTCCATTTAACCGTCCAACTCATTCCCTTCGAAACGGTCTTTTTCTCATTTGGATCTTCTACGTCGATTCTCCGTTATTGCTCCTCTTTTCTTCCCCTCGTTCAAGATTCTTGGACTTTCTTCTTCCATATTTGTTCCATGCTGTCATTTCCCGGGGTAATTCGCCCACGCTATTCCTCGCCCGCGGATAAAACTTCATCGATGTTCATTTTCGTATGTCTTCTGATCGAAAGTTTTTGACATCCTCGCCGGTTGCCCGGGGAATATCTCATGCGTTTTATACAGAGTTTTCAGACGATCCAGTTACTCGAAGATCCTCTTCCCACTTGTTCTTCGGCTCGATGATGAATTTTTAGCGCTGTTCGAACCTTCGTCCGAGACTTCGGCAGGCTACAGTATTTTCTCATAACCAGCCTCTCCGTGTAACTCAGTTACCAAGGAAGCGCGCGATGCAAAATCTAACCTTATGTTTCTTCGAATGTTCTCTCTCTGATATTTCTCAACCTTAGATCGCTGATTGATTTTTGCATTGAATTTAAACAGAAATTCACCTGTTCGATACGAGAAGGATTTTGAAAAGTTCTTGCAGCAATTCTTTCGTTGGAACACGGTGCACGGTTTCATTAGCTCGCTATACGATACGTAGTTTTAAAACAGCACCGTTAGATTTCCTCTGATTATTCATATCTCGTTTCGTTACATTGTTTCCGCCTTACCACGTTCCCGCTCCTCGAGTCACCCTTTTAGGTTAGTCTTTTGCCTTGTTTACTCAACGCTCCTCTTTTATGCGGTTATGAGCTTCAACTTATTTTTCCCTGTTACTTCTGTTGCCTCCCTCCTCTCTTGAGAGAAGGAGCATCCAGGAAACTTGTAGCGACGTCTCTTACCGCGACTACGCGATCTTCCGTTTCGGAATTACAGCTTCGTTTCAACTTCACTCTCCTGCGTTTTACATATTCCCTCGACTTCCATTCTCTTTCAGTTTCTTTTGCCTCAATTTGATATCGTTACTCCATGCGATCCAGGGGGAAGGGAATTGTTTAGTTTAAGAGGACCTAACCCGTGTTGAGTATACGAGTTCAACGAACTATTCGGTATACAGGTATGTATATCACAAGTTGTTGTTATTTTAGTGTTACGACGTTTCTACGCGCAATGTTCTAACCTCTTTTTCGGTTTGCCCTGCAAATCGTGCGTGCTGTGCACCGCGGTACTCCTTTCTCAGTTTCTCCAAGTTTTCCACACACTGGTATTATGTTACCCTGCAGGCTTCTAGTTAAAACGTGAGATTTTTTACGATTATTCTTTCTTCTCTTATTTCCTAGAAATCTAGTATCTACGAAAACATAGATCCGGAGATCTTTTTTACGTATGTCTAGCGAGTTTAATTTATTCATACGAGCAGACAGGAATACATATTTGAAGATATGAGTATTAGGTTGTCCGAAAAGTTTCTTTTGTTTCATAAAGTGATAATAGATAGTCTTATATTATTTTATTGAATTAGGTATCATCCATTTCGTTATATTTATATCTATTATGTTCGTGCGTAATTCAATAAACTAATATAAAACAAAAAACATTGTGCGTCTATTATTTCCTTATAAAACGAAAGAAACCTGATTTTTTTCGGACAACCTGATATATCGATTATATATGTATGTAATAATTTAAACATAGGAATCTTGTATTAATCTGCTGCTGTGAAAAGGGAAGTAAAGTTTCTTGCTTCGCTATGTCCATATATAATTCTATAATTGACGATATCAGTGATATAATGTTTTCATTTCATTTCGTACGTTATTACGAAACTCGTTTCAGTTTCTTGCAAATGTGTAAAACTACTCATTGCCCTGAAAAACTAGTTTCTTTCTTTCAATTATTAATTTTATCGTAGAAATATCATTTTGTTTTTCTAGTTGTTTCTTAATCAATGTATATTATTACGCATCTATTAATTCCTGATATTTTTGATAAGAATCTTGCTCCGTGATCCGTTTTTGCTTTTCTGCATTCGTTATTTTAATGCAACGAGCATTCGTCCCGCCATGTTCTGTACCCCTTTTCCTCGATTCGTAACTCGACTCTCCATCCTTCCCTCTTTCAATATTTGACACTGAAACCGTCCCTTGGTTCGACCTTTTCTCGTCTCTCGTTTGCTACCTGATCTCATATTCCCGAGGGAGTTGTCAATCAACATCCCCACCACTCTCGTAGCTCGTATATCAGCAACCAGAAGCATGTAACGATGTACCGTAATTATTGTCCCGTATGCAGGACCATTGTTCGATTCTTCCTTCACGAATCTGACGAATTAATTTTTCCTATCTGGTTTTTCATCTCACAGATATCTCTGACACCTTTAGTTAGGTATTTGAAGCTCTTTAGATATTTTCCATACTATACAATACGCGAATTAAATCGAACTGCAGGAAAATTAGTTGAAACAAATAGCAGCGTATATCGTGGACACGGTAAACGCAACTCTTTTTCATCGTTTCGATGTCAAAACCGTAAAGGATAGTTGGAAAGAAAATCTCAGGCTGTACCTTGTTCAAGGTATTCTTGGCATTGTGTTGTCTCATAAGGAACGCCATTATCGTGTTTGCTTAAGATAATCGCTGAATCGAATTAACACAAAGCCGAACTGGGCTTAGATCTGAGGCGAGATCTCGTTTAGTTTAACGACAGATTCATAAGTCACCCTATATATATATATATATGAGTTATTGTTTTCTGCTTTACAGTTATCTCAACTCGATAGGCATCGTCTGTGAGAAAATGGGAAGCCATTAGATGCCGTAACGACCTTTCGATATCGACTATTAATAAGGAGAAAATTAAGCACGATTTAAGCACAATATAGAATCGTACAGCAGTTAATAGGCGTATAGGATGAAAGCGTTGCAGAAAGTGCAATAGAGTATAGAGAACTCGTCGATTGGAAAATCAAAGGAACGTATTGAATGGTAGAGACGCGAGATGAATTGGAAAACAGTATATGAATGAGAGTGGACGGTGTATCGTTGTTACGGTGTCTCGAATCTTTTCCCGAGGTTCCGGACCGAGTTGTTGATCGAATAAATCCGTTTTCCATCATATGGCGCCTATGTACTGCGGTGCTTGGATTCCCGGTTTCTATCTTACAGGTCATCCGTGCTTCCATTCTTGCACTGTATTGCCTTCTATTTCATTCGCTGTATAAGGCGAACCCCGGTACAACGACGATCGTTCCACTTCCGTTTCCCTGATTTTCATTTTCAATCTTGGTTTTTTACAATTCAAAACCGTTGGCCTGGACGACAGGCAATAACTTACGATTCTCGAGCCAACCGATTGGCCTTTATTCGGATCTATTTTCAATCTTGAAATCCTGCCGAAGTAGTTGTCCGACGAACAACTTGCTGCTTTCCGGATGTATTTACCGAGACTATCAGATCAGGCATGTTGATATACGAACAGAAGGATAAACGTACGATACAGACCTAGATTCTCGTGTGTACAAGTATCAAAGCTAATACCCAAGTTGTAGTTGCAACTTTCAAGGGAATATGTAAACCGATGGCCGTAATCGCCTCGTTTGCCACTGTTTTCCATCTAACCTTTACCTGTTTCCTATTTATTGTTCCATGCAGAAGAACTACCCGCGAGCAATCTATTCTTTTAGCCGTGATTGGAAAATATGTATACATATTTACGTAACATGAAAGTTTAACATTTTGCACGAATTGGAAATTTTGGTAAAAAATGACAAAGAAGCTTTTACTACGATGTTTCCATCAAATATATCAAAATATAATTACCATTTCTAGCTGTTGTTCTACCTTTTGTCATACGATTTTCCGTTTAAAATTTCAAATAAATACAGTAGCTGTGGAAAGTTTATTTCGTTTTAAATCATACGTTAATACGGATGATTCGTCCGATAAAAATTTAGTAACGTTATATTTTGTAAGCTTACGGTACTCTCTTCTATTATACTCGTTCGATAAATCTTCGTTTCACTACCAACGCCTGCACTTGTATCTCTGTATGCGTGTTTATTGTAATCCACGTTAACATCCTCATAGTGTACTTTTCATATTCCACAATTTTGCACAATTCTCTTATCGAATGACAACCATGTAACGTTAAAAAATATAATTTCCATACTTCGTATTTCGTGGATTTATCGAACGCTATAATAAGATGGCGCGACACAGCGCGCACTAATCGCCTTTATTCTTTGAAATCGCAGCTCAGAAGCTGAATGTCAATATCCCGACTCTATTACTCTATCCCCTTCTTCCTTTTGTTCCATTCTCTTCTATTCTTATCACCCGTTCCTGTGGGAGCCACCGAGAGAATAGGAAAACGTCGTGTGGCGAAGGTTACGTACACACTTTTCATTGTCCTGGCGTATCAACGCACATCAATGGAGTTCTTCTAATATTTTTCTCTCATTTCCTTGCTCCAATGTCGGCAATCCTATCGAATATTCGTTTGAAGTTAACCAGTTTCCATTGTTCCAATTCTTGGCTCAAAGGAACCCATGTAAGCGTTCTCTCTCTCTCTCTCTCTTTTCTCGCGTGTATCCTTCCCTTCCCTTCCCACGCTTGTTCCAACTTGTACCATAGTCTTCCTGAGGGAGTTGTCGGGACGAATACTGCTCGTGCTCCCTCCTTCGCCCGATGTATACGTACATGAATGGTGCAGCGAAGATTTTTCATACCGGCATGCCGCATTTCCAGAGATACAACCGAAGAATATTGCTTTCTTTCATGTTGCACCGGAACGCGCAACTATTCCGACGTCTACTTTAATTTTTTCTTTATTTTCAAACACGCTGGTTATCTTCTCTCTCGAATTAAAAATCATCGTGATAACCATTTTACCTTTGGTATTTACTATACGTCTCTTTCTTTGAACGAGGATAAATCTACTGCAGCACGTTCGTTCGAGATAAGAATTCGCAATTGGAGTTCACTCGATAGCAAGTAATTGCGATTAATAATTAGAAGAAAGAAAATTTGTTCCTGCAAACTGCAAACGTAACACGATAGTTCGCTTGTTGCTCGATATTATATGTTAATAGGATTGATTTGAAAAGTTGCCCGCGCTTCGTTACCTCGGCATTGTTCGCGCAAAATTGCCGCACTGAGTTTTAATTCGCCGCTTTTATTTTTATTCCGCGCGGTTGCCGTACGTCTTGCAGCGAGTTCCTTGCTCCCTTGCATTCCTGTGGGAATTATCGTGCGAACACCACACCTCTTTCTCGTTCGCGTGAAATGTAGACGCGAAATTCTCCCTTAGCGGTTGTTCTCCGGCGCTCATTGTTGCTCCGCACTTACAGACCCAGCCTTTTCGCTCGCTGAATTTTACTTTCTTTAATTTTGTATTAAAAACTTCATCAAATATTCGTGGTTTCATATTTTATTCACTTCTCTCCGCGTTCCATGCTTTTTCTCCCCCTTAATGCCTTAACTCTCCCTTAATCTTGGTCCGCACTGCCGCGGCAATGTTCTTGCTTTTCACGCGCAAAATACACGTACATCGGCCTGTCTTTATCGATTCTGTACCTTTTATTTTAATATGCAGGACAAATCAAGTAACTGGAAGTAGATGCACTCTGTGTTTGTTTCAAAGCCGGTAAAGCTGGTGCTGGAAAATCGAGTGCTGCACTATCTCCCACTCTTTTCATCCTTTCATCGCGATCTCGTTCGTGTTTCCAGTGAAATTGTGTTTTTGTTTCTCGTACAGAAATTTCATCGAAACGAGTACTTCTCCTCAAATCCTCTTCTGAAAAGGACAGGCACGCAGAGACAAAAGCGACGACGAAATTCGTTGATCTTCTATCAGTCGTGTCTTCTACATACAACACTTTAAGTAACGTTATTAATACCAAATTTGAGGTGTTTGTTAGCTTTTTTTAACCATATCGAATCCGATATACTTCTCAAAATGCACATTTCTCGAACGAAGAGAGAAGAAAACTGAAACATCTCTTAAAATATACAACTGTGGAGCAAGTTGCTCCGAAGGTTTTGCTATTTTTTGCAGAGAGAACGCATATGACTTTCGTGTAAAGAAAGGTGGAATTGCAAGTTGCGGGTGTGTCGTTACTCTTATGAAAGACCGAGGCCACGAAAACACAAAACCTTGTTATACTGTTCAGCTTTTTGTGGCAATTACGTGACTCGTTTCGTATACAGGGATGTGCGATTACCTCTGTTTCCAGCGACATTAAAAATTCGACTAAATATCGTCCGCTCGCGATTTTCCTCTATTCTTCTTTTCAATCTCTCCGGCTCGCTGTTCTTATCTTCTCGTTAGTAGAAGACCCTCGTATTCTCGGGGGAAGTTGCGAGAAAACCGACTTCACTACCTTCATAAAACACATACAAAGACAGAATACCTTTCGTTATTGTAGCTGCAATGAATTCCATTGTTACATTCGTACGTTTTCAATTTTTTATCGGCGACAATACGGATGCCGCGGAACGTTTTTCCATCGATTCGCAATTGCATCCAGATTCCCCATTTCCTCAATTAATATTTTCTCCGTCCTTCTCGTCCTTCCTTTCCCTTTGTTCGATACCTACGCCGCGCCAACTTCCGCTCAAGATTTACATCTTCTTTGTTATCACGAGACAGCGGTTCGTGATTTCAGGGGTTTTAAATGGCCGAGAAACGTGCTTGAAAAAAGGCATACATCGCTAAAAATTAGAGAAGTTCCGGATAGAGAATCGTTATCTTTCTTATTTAGGTGTTTAAAGATTTTCTATGCACCGAGTAATTGTTCGAATTTAACAGCTAACTACTGTTTTATCTGCTTTCTACCATCGTTAACAATCCCCATTTAGCGGAAAAGTTCGAAATTGTAGAGAAAATTTTCTGCATTTCTGTTTGACTAATCGTTTAAAAATATTGAAGCGTAACGAAAGTAGGGAAAAGCTTTCCGTTTCCTGATGCGAGTATATTTTTCATCGGTACGCGATAGAAAGCGATCGTTTTTTAAAAGACAGACTGGACATTTCAAGCTTTATAAACAGAACCCATTTGCGATTCGTACGCGTATGCACGTAATGTGTGAAAATATGTTTCAGAATATTGCGTGCACGCGTATTCGAGCTTAATTTAAACAAGCTACATTATATTCGAGAGAGTTGCATTCGACGGATAGAGGTGCAAATCAAATTTAAACAAATATCGAGATTTTAAAAGCAGCGCAGGTGTACGCAAAAACTTCGCGACACCGTGTTGAAACGAAATTCTCACTTGCTATCTGCTTGTTTTCGCCGCAGAGAAAATCTTTTACGCAGATCGACATAGCAACGTCTTTTTCCTTATGACTTCTTCCTACGCGTAAATTAGGCGCTTTCAAAATTCCGTCCAGATGTTCTTCTTAGGTACGATGCGCAACTATAGTGGCTTTCGCGGATGTCATCTTATATTACGCCGCGCCACTATGGTGGCTCACTCTTCTACTCATTCGCTCACCATTTCAACTAAACGATATTTTTCATTTGCCTTGCTTCACACATTTTTTTGTCCCCGCAACGTTTTATAACAGTGTTAACAATATACAGACAGAATACCATATATAGTCTTTGTTTTTGATACGCCAGTGTCGGATATCAATTGTTGCTTTCCGTTAACACATTGACTGCCACGTTGGTCATATGTGACCGGAGCGCTTGAACTTCTTACAATTGTAAAAATTGAATGAAAATTGACTGTTAGGGCATTTTGAATATAACCGATAAATAGAAGATACTTTGAAATAAAAAGTACCCCATTGAACAATTAAACATTTTTATTAGAATATCGATAAAAAAAGAATGAGAAGAAATCTTGCATCTAACGGTGCACTGTGTTTGCATTCGTATCTTTGAGGGGTAATCTACGAATATTATTACAAACAAACCTTAGAAAATAATCGTAAATGTTGCTTTATAATCGTATAATTGAAGTTGGAAGTGTGCACATACTTTACTATTATATATATGTCGGAGATGAAAGGAAAGCCGAAGCCGTTCCTTGGAAATTTTGGGAACATCCTCTAGTACTCTAGCCTGGATTTTGTCATAGCTGTAATTGTTCGAGATTTGTGATAGCGAGATTGGGTTCGAGGTGACAATTGGTCGCCGAACGTAGCCACGGTCACGGGATGTACGTTTTGCCTAACGGAGGTCTGGTTGTATGGGTTTTTCGAGAAATGTGGTTGTGGCGGCATGCGGCCTCGGGAGCGGGCCTAGCCACGTGTGATACAGTGGGTCATACATTGTATTACTAATCAAACTCCAGGCAGAAACCGCCTAATAACGGCGTTTGCAACTTTCTCGATGCTTCCAACGAGTCTGCCTAGCAACGGCGTTTGAAACCTTCTCGATGCTTCCAAACGGGCATAGAAAAACAAATGCAATCGTACAGCGAGAAAAATCTCCACGAGGCTGGCATTCTTGCGACTGCTTTGGAGAGTGACACGTCGAGTTTTCAACCATCGTATTTCTGTGCTTAAGATCAGTCTACGCTTAGTAAAGAGTTATCCCGTTGGCCGTGGATTCGTTTGAACTCAAAAATATTGTTAATAGCGTTCATTAAACTTATTGTTCGTAAATCATACTATTCATTGAACTTACTATTCGTTAAACTTATTATTCATTAGACTTATTATTTGTTAGACTTATTATTCGTTCAACTTATTATCCACTAACTTATTATTTGTTAAGATTATTATTCACTAGACTTATTATTTGTTAATCTTTGTAGTAGACTTGTGTATACGTGTAAATATAATCTCGCTTGTGTAAAACAATGGTTAATTCACGTCAAGAGTTAATTGCGTCACGCGCCCAAAATTCCAACCATAACCCGACATATAGAATGAACAAATACTGTTTACTAATATCTTCTACACGTTTCAACAATATTTTCAGCACGTTTTGTTTACGACGAAATAACAAATGCGAATAGATTGTTGAAATAAACGAAGCCTTGTTATAATATGTCGCTATCAACTGTTAGGTATAAGATAAACAGTTCATTGGGGAAGAATCTTGTCTTATATCATCAATTTATTATTATTTTGCCATTATATGCTTTGAATAATAAAAATACTCCCGTGGCGTCTTGAGCAAAACATGTGATTTCGAGGTGGTAGTCAAAATGTTAAAATAAATGTACCATTATTAGATGCTCTTTTTAACATGCCGATCCGTGTCCTTATAATTTTTTAGAATCTCTAAGCTGAAAATGTCACTACAAAATAGAAAACAAAGAACAATTTGAAAAACACTATCACTCTATGAGTGTGAAAATTGTGACGTGGGTGTATGTGTCGCACCGTGCTTTAAAATATATCACACTCAGTTGTATTATTAATTATTAAATTAAATTATTAAAGTTAAAGTATATGCATCATATCTTTAAGAAAAATTATAATTTAATTATCAAAAACTTCGTTGCAATGTGCTTGCGGAAAGAACAGCATTATCCGTCACACATTGCAGTGCTGTATCGTTTACGCGTAATTCGCGTGAAACTCTGCCGCACAGAGAAACAGCCCCGCACAAAATTCAACCGTAAGTAAGAGATTAATCCAATGGAATGAAAGTACTTGTGCGTTCCTAACTGTTAGACCCGCTAAATTCCCAAACTCCGTTTTGCCATCGAGTTATCCTGCCTCACCTCTAATAGCCTCGTATCGGGTGTTTCACGCGATTCGTCAATAACGTGGTTACCGAACAAGATATAAAATGCAAATTGGAAATAAACAGCATCATGACCACCTATTCTACGGTACGATGATATCGGTTGAGAGCGCGAAGGACGTAGCCGTGACCAAACCTCTTTTCCATTAATTATTATCAGCTTGACAAGCAAAACCTTTCACTCGTTGGAAACAAAGTACAGCGATTCGCTCGTTTACAATGCCATTCACAATTTCCTTTATTATCCAACCTGTAACGAATTTTCTATCGGCTGCAGAGAAAAGCACCGAGGTCGTATTCGAATTATTCTGTTTCGAATTACGCGCGGCGAGAGACGATCCCTCTCGCAGGCTGTGTATGGAGAAGGGTAGGTTCTCCGCTTGCACAGGATCTATGGGTTATTGTCGCAACGTATCTATCCGCGTTACGCTTGAATCCATGTGTTGCCGCAGTTGGTGTCCAGTTTCGTTGCTGCACATCCCGCCACATAGGTGCAACTGTGAGTGACCTCTCCACGCAATTGGATGCAAGTTATATGGCTAATGCGAAATGGCAAGTGGTAGGACCTCGTCGAAACTCCACCATAGGCGCTTGCTCGTAATTATAAACAGACGCTCGTACGAGTAGAAATTATCGACCGGAGATAGCCTGTTGACTTTTACCGGAACGGAGACTGTAGGATGTATACGATGGCTTAAGAGCTTATTTTCCGGTAGTATTTTCCGAGGGTTGCGATATTTTCGAGTTCAGACTTGTTCACGTACCATACATGTTTTTCATTTCGTTATTTAAACACGAAGCGCGACTCGATAAAGTTTGGTATTCGTAAATTTTGCCCTTTGCGCGCCTTTTTTCTCCTTCCGTCGAGTACCTTAGCTTTCATTGAAACACATTTTCGTTACGAAAACAAAGTCTCAGACAAACAGAGTGCACGCAGCTACGTACGCGGTTAATTTGTAGAAATTGAAACCTGAAGCTTTTCAAATTCCAGATGTCGATTGGTTTGCTTATTCTGTTCGAACTGTGTTTGCCGAAGCGATACGCGGCTTCGTTGCGTGATTACAGAAACTTCTCTAAGGAAATATGTTTCTAGCAATTGTCTCTTTCATATTATTTGTCTAGCTTCTAAGCAGATTTCTTCAATTTGTGAAAAACAGCTTGAATTTCGTCGAACGACAGCCACCGATATCTTTTAGCAGAATTGCGGATAATAAAGTGATTTTTAAAGGATTGTCAGCGTTCAACTTGTGACAATCGGGACAGTTCTTTGCTCGATTCGTTAGGTGCGAGCCAGTTTTTCTATTTTTGGTAACTCGTGTAACGTGCTTCGATGCAGTACAAGGATACAATATGTAGAAAAACTAGCAATCCGCGCTGCTTGTCCCATAGAAAATGCACAATGGTACCTGCATAGCAAATGCTGAAGCAAGTTGGAAAATCTGCATTTATGCATCACAACGCTAGACGTTAATACCACGCAGCGTGTTTCGAAGCTGATTTGGCGATACTTAAATTTGGTTAATTAATAAATTCATTTAATCAATTGATAAACCGAACGATAATTTCACTTCGTTCTAACATCATTCTATTGTTATATCTATCGTTATATTTCATCGTAGTATATTTCATACGTAGGTCTTATTTAAACAATATTAAAAAAGTGTTTCCTTTCAAGAACGATTTAACCTTTCGTTGCTTTTATATTTTGTGATTTACGTCTAATTTTATTGTATATTATCTGAACAAAGAGCACTTTTTTTTATATTATCAACTCGTACTTATAATACGAAAGAACGCGGAATAAGATGAAACGAATCACGCACCTACTCTGTTACTTCACATACTCTAAGCCTAAGATTTGCTTGGTTATGAATTGCTACAATGTGTCGGACGTTTTAGAAATTCTTTTAGAAATCTTCTCGCAAACGGTTAGCCGAGTGTAACGCTCGTTGTTGCGGTGTAACGCTCCAACAACGATCGCGTGCGGTAATTGCCAGCAAATCGCCCATTGGAAAAGTTGAGGTTGCTCGTTCATTAGTAGAATATATCGCGACCGATTTTCAAAAGCTTCTCTAGAGGCAGCCGCATTCGCGGATCGCGAGATCGTTGTTTATTCTCTTTGTCGCCCGACCACGAATAGGACAAAGATTGACAGATATTAACAGAATATTTTACAATTTTGTTACCGCAGTAGTGAAATTCTCTTCAGCGAGATTATAATCTAGGCGTTTGCCAACGAATAGCCACGCGGAATATCAAGCATAGCAGCCAGCACTTGGCAACTTAATCAAGCCCCGAGCCTCTTCCTTTTCATCGTCGAATAGTTACCCTTTGTCGTATAATAAGTAGATTCAAGAGCAGCAAGACTATCCCTCGCGGTGTAACATTGCCTGATACGTGGTGCACGGTCGAAGGTTTTCAAATGATTTTATTAGCCGGCTGGTAATTGGCCCGATATGATTTCCTGGCCGCACCGTTCGCGTTTTATTATCATCGTATTTCCTCGTTTCAAAGGATACACTTTCGATTGCTTGCTCCCTGCGGCGTGCCGATTACCTGCGCCATTTCTGTGTAACATTGTGCTCTATTTTTATAGGCAGATTAAAAATCTCTCTTCCCGCGATGAATTCGCTAGTGAATTCTTTCCAATTAACCGTGTATTTCCTTTTTCGATATTGTTGAGAATCGTGGATCTTAGTTGTCGAAATAAATCTATGCGAGCACTCACATTACATGTAGAAGTGATATTAAAATAGTTTTAAATTGATTGAACATGCGATTTACAAGATATTCGTAGATATACATTCTCAGCACTCTTTTTGTCTCACTATCTTATCACCATGCGTATGGAACATTAGCATTTTTCTGTTTTACGAGGCGCTGCACGACACCCACATACTCCCATACACACTCATACTCATATATCTGTGTCAGTACTACGCGGCTAATTGTGTAGCACACAAAATTACACATATCTAAATAGATATATTTTAAGTTGCTCGAAAAGTGTTTTTCTTTTACAGATACGTCTTTTACAGCGATGCATCTTTATACAAACATGAAACCTAATCTGTCAAACGTTGTGATCTTTATCTTGATAGAACAAAATGGATCATACGTAATTCGATAAAATAATATAAAACGAAGAATGTTGTGCATCCATTGTTTCCTTATAAAACGAAAGAAACTTTTCGGACGACCTAATACCTTCGTTATCTTCAATAAGTTTATTGCTATCACTGTTTCTTCCATTACATCGTCGCGTCATATCTGTCTTTTGTTTTTAGCGACAATGTTGTGTCGTTTCTTTTATCTTTCTCTTCTTCGTTTGCTTAACTCGTGCAATTTTAGAAATTACAGCCTATTGGGTGGCAACTAAGTGATTGCGGATTTTGACATTACCACCTAATGACAAAATCCGCAATCACTTAGTTGCCAAGTCAATATTTCACAAAGTCGCAGACAGTCTCCGTGGAGCAATTTGCTAAATATCATAGCGTTCTAATTTAATATTTTATCGAGCAAACGGATAATACCAGCTGACCATTGCACGTTGAATAGACGATGGGAAAAAGTTTTCAGGGCGCTGAGGCGAGCACGATTCTAAGCAGACATTCGCCGGAACTGTGATGCGGGATATCGATCGCCATTATCGCGGACTTAATGAACCCCGAGGCCCACACCTTACTCGCTGAATATGACTGTTCTGTGCAATAAATAGACAAGTGGCACACTCGATTCGCGTCCAACTGTCGTCCTTCGAACAGCGCTTATAAGTTCGTACTCGGTAATTTCGATATCGAGTGTCTCTATTGACAATCGGATCGTGCGCCGGAGATACGATCAAACATCCAACCAAGTTCGTGCAACAATCGTTGGCGACAACGATGTTCGTTAGACTGCTGTGAATATTACATCGATGCATCGGTTATTAATGCCGAGTCGGTTTTAAAAGACGACATTTCGCGTTATTAATTTAGGTTGGAAAGAGGAACACGGATCACCGTTAACGCGGATTTAACGAGTCCATTTGAAAGTTGCCGCTTTCTTATTCGTTATAAGCTCGTCTCGTTCGAAAAGTGGCTCTCCGTTCACTTTGTCTCGCGGTTTTCAGCTCTCGACGCTTGTTCGTTTCTTCTTTCGTATCGAGAGCCGATTGCCGATCGTCGTTCCACGAATTATATACCTACCTCTTTAAGAAAGTTATCCTCGTTAATTTCAACTTTGTGCTCGTAAGTTGGATTCCGACAAGCAGCAGGAAATTCTCTGGTGATATTTTGGCATGCTTGTCAATGACTTTTCTTTTCTTTTTTTTTATCAATTCCTCTGATTAATTAACTATTTCAAACGGTCGAAGAATTCTTTTCAGCCAAGTCTGTCATGAGTCGTTACAAATGGACCGTTTCCATAGTCGTGTCCTGCCAAGTAATTAACTCGGAGCTCTGGTTCATCAAAGTTGAATAGACATCGGGCGGAAACTTTGATCGCGTAAATTCTCGTCGAAACC
Organism: Bombus flavifrons; assembly: GCF_040668555.2. Lineage (NCBI taxonomy): Eukaryota > Metazoa > Arthropoda > Insecta > Hymenoptera > Apidae > Bombus > Bombus flavifrons. The sequence continues at coordinate 5,266,550 of NC_138447.1, forward strand.
GCTACCGGGCCAACCAATTCTAACTGCAGAAAGCCACGTCTAACGTCGCTTTCCCGAGGCCTTACCATTCGTTTCGAGAAACATTTTCGCCGAGAGCGACGTGCAGACTATTAGAGGAAATCTTGAGAAAATTTCTCGGCACAGAGTCAAACGTTCGATGAAAATTATGATTAACGAAGAAATCGATATCGCAACGGGAGGTGCCTGGCTGACTTTGTCGCGGAACGTTCGTAAGCTAAAGCGTAGGATCGATTCTAAAGAACGCGAGTATACCAGATCGCTGGGAAATATAAATTACCATTAGCTCGACTATAATAAATTAACTATCATCGCAGAAACTATGCGTTGAACGGTGGAAAAGGAGCGCGGAGGTCGGCCGACTAACTGCGTCTCTCTCGCGGTCAGCTGGATTAATTCCACGAGGTATGTCGGCGATTTGTATAGGAATGAGGGAAATCAGCGTTGGCGGTCACGGAGTGATCTCCAGGAAACGCCGCGCCGTGCCGCTACCTCGCCAGCTTTTGCTCGCGTGACTCGCTTTGAAACTATGTTCGATTTTAAACGATATTTACAACACAGTTCGAACAAAATATCGACCACACGAACCGTCGACTCCGAATGAATCCGAGTATATCAGGCTCTTAAACGCTCCAAGTCCAAATCTCATCGAATGCAGTCGGATCTCTAAGATGTCAGGCTATCACATCTTATTTTAAAATTCCTACTTTATGTTATATCTGCTTCCGCAATGATGTAATGACTTTCGCAACGATAACTAAAAGAAGAATATAATGAATTCTATTTTGTCTTTTATGTATTTAAACTGAAAATAATTTTGTATCAAGGCTATTTATACCAATAGTCACAGAGTAAAAGGGTCCTGTAATCTGTTTATCAAACACCAATTAACCAGTTTCCTTGTTTTGTAGAACATTCCACGCGTTTTTAAAATTTGTACTGCGTATCATTCGATATGATGATATCAGATATCAGAAAAATTCCGGTCGCTAGATGATAACATTAGAAATACCACACCATTCAAAATGACTGATTCTATAATTTTATAAATGTGCCAGCCCTCGTTTAGGGATCATGGTCGCAGATGGATTAATAATACCAAAAATGTACTACATAACATGGAATTGCTTCTGTAAGAAAGTAATAAATCAATAAATATAAAAATAGTCTGTTATTACGTATTTTTTAAAGACCAATCATTTCGACTGATTTTGGTAGAAATAGTTTCGTGTTAACTATCGGTAGTTTTAGTGTTAACTAATTTATTTTGGTCTACTTGGCCAAGCCCGCGTGCCAGAGAACACGGTCATCTCGTGTTTTGGTATGACGATTTTACAATTTGCTTTTTGTTCGTGCGCTCTCACGTTTTTCACGAACTTCCTCAACCTCGAGGTCGAATTTATGCCGCAGTAGGAACGGCGGAAATGTACTATTTTGAAAGAATTTGAATCGTTCGCGCGGTGACCGCGTTAGTCGGTATAAATAATTTCTAAAACTATACCGTAGCCTACAGAATCGTAACGTCAAGGATAGCTAAAGGAGCATAGGAATCAGCGTGTAAAAGTATCTGTTTAGAGAACTCGTTCGAGAAATCTCGTTCATTTTTCAACGAAAACGCGAAGCACGAGTGTTCATGAGCTGCGATGAGCTTTAACCTTGATTCGTTACGAACGTTAAAGTCAGGTTTGTTGCGAGCGTCGAACTCATCAGCCTCGAGTAAGATGCATCCAGTTTCTACGATTAAGTTGCAAACGAGGAGCAATGAGGTTTTACGATAACTTCGTAATTTGTTGCATATAGATATGATTTTCTTGCAAAGCGTATAATTTTAGACGATACTTGAGATGTCAGTGCGTGAAATGGTAGGGTATGATTCGAAATGAATATCACATGGAGCATTACGAAGACGATAATAGATAATAGAATTGAAATTTTCAAACTATTCGCGCTATTACGCTCGACTAAACCTGCCTTACTTTCTAAGCGTCGATAATAGTAAAGTAATTCCGTCAGTAATTCAAATTGCACTGATTAACCAAGTAACCAAGTTAAAACTGATCGACCACTTCATTAAGAAACTCGCAATTATGCTGAAATAATCGCTTAAATTTGATTGATATCTAAATGCGTATATCTGTAGTTGCCGGTTCAAGACAGGCGAACAGAAAATCGTATTTAGATCAGCGTAATACGTATTCAATTCTGTACCAACCGAAATAGACGTTAACCGCTACCGTTCTGCGGAATATCGATCATCATTAGCGTGAACGCAGTCTCTTCTCTGCCGGTAGCTAAGCAGAAACTATCGGTGCGACTCTAAATTGATTCGAGATCAACCAACATAAAGAAAGTTAATTTATCTAGATTCCAACGGAATTTACGGTTAAATGAAATTTCTATTCCGGAAGACTGCAAACCTACCTCGCAAGTCTTCTTGGAGTTTACCGAATTCGCGAAAGTCGCCTGATTAATCGATAGAAAATAAATCACTCGTAATTTCGAGGAATTATTAGCGTTGCACGATTAAATAAACCACGCTATTTCTACTTTTCAAGCTCGTGCAACGATTCTAACGATTAGGAGGAATGTCGATTGCCATTACCAAGAAATAGCTGCTGGCTCTTGACGATTATTCGCGAACCTTCTTATTGATATAATTACATACGTACAAGGTTGCGGAATAGTTCACACCAGCGTCGAGCTCTCGTTACGACCATAATTTCCGACGACGATGCCACAGGCACGGCCCGTTCCAACGTAATTCCAAGTTGACAAATGGTTTTTGGTTTTTCGTATTTCACGCGAACGCTCGCGTTTGCTTTGGTCAACTTAATCCAGTTTATGCATTTCACTGACGTGTTTGCTGCGTGCTATTTCCCACGCGAACGTAGCGTGCCTGTTAATCGCTTTTAAATATTATTATTGTTCTACCGTTAACATTTCCATTTAATAATGTCGACTGATTTATTAGCTGACTTTTTGATCCACGTAACATTTTCGTAATTTTGATGTTGCATGCTCGCTTTCGTCCTTTATCAATCTATTAAATTCATCGTTTTAACGGACACGGGGTGGGGGCTGGTCTTTCATCTTTTATAAATTGCTACGGGATATATTAATATTATAAGAGGCTTGTTGCAAACATAAATTACAACATCGATAAATTCTCGCGTAATACCGTTCGCGATTATTTGATCCCACACGAACCAGGCAAAACATTTTATTCGTTTAACACTTGAACTACCACACCAGTTAAATTGACTGGTTTTACAATTTTATTTTCAAATTCCTACTTCATGTTATATTCTTTTTCACGATGATGTAATGACTTTCGCAACGATAACTAAAAGAATAATATAATGAATTTTATTTTGCTCTTTATGTATTCAAACTGAAAATAATTTTGTATCAAGGCTACTTATACACCAATACCAATCAAAACGACTGGTACTTGTCAAAGTGTAAAAGGGTCCTGTAATCTGTTCATCGAACCCCAATTAACCAGTTTCCTCGTTTTGTACAACTTCCCACACGTTTTTAAAATTTGTACTACGTATCATTCGACATGATGATATCAGATATCAGGAAAATTCCGGATTGATCGCTAAACCGCAACACTAGAAATACCACACCATTCAGAATGACTGATTCTATAATTTTATAAATGTGCCAGCCCTCGTTTAGGGATCATGGTCGCAGATGGATTAATAATACCAAAAATGTACTACATAACATGGAATTGCTTCTGTAAGAAAGTAATAAATCAATAAATATAAAAATATTCTATTATTACGTACTTTTTAAAGACCAATCATTTTGGCTGCTTTTGGCAGAAATAGCTCCGTGTCAACTGTCGGTAGTTCTAGTGTTAACGCTTATTTATAGATAATTTGGTAGCTATAAAGTTATAGAAATTATATATAGCTAGCGTAATTGTTTGGTAAATCTGAAGGTTAACTAGTCGAAGGATTGAACGAGAACGGCGGTTCCGAGGAGACACACGATACAGTCTCCCCATTGTGTACTCGACATAGCGTTCTAAATGGACACCTCCCTCGACAGCGGTTCGCGATATAGGGCACTATTACCTCAAACTTGCTGAACCCTGAATTCTACCTCTTTATCAACGAACGAGAACCGCCACATCGCAATAAACACGCGAGGCTACAAATTGACTCTCTAGCCGAGTTTCCTTCCGAGCGCAACTATCAGGTTCCTGCCTGGTATGTAAGAATTCCTAATTTTAAATGACACAATTTCCCTACAAGACCGCATCATTCCAACTTTCCAACGATATTTGAATTTTTACAGACGTATTGTCTCTCGTAAGATCGTAACCTCATTTTCGTCGAATTAGAGTATCATGAAATTGAAAGTTGAAATTGCCGCAATTACGAAGTACATATTTTCTTTTAAAGTCAGATGGAAACTATCGCGACGGAAGCCTGTCAAATCATCGAATCTACGATTTCGTATTTTATTTTGTAGTATTAGGTTGTCCCGAAAGTTGCTTTCGTTTTATAAGGAAATAATAGATGCACGACATTTTTTGTTTTATATTATTTTGTCGAATTACGTACGATACATTTTGTTCTATTACTACAAAATGGAGCATACGTAATTTTGTTCTATTACTATACAATGGATCATATATACATACAAAAAATATTGTGCATCTATTATTTCCTTATAAAACGAAAGGAACTTTTGGGACAATCTAACAGTTAGCCCTAGGTGTAACAAGCAGCTAGATATTTTCTATCAGAACGTCGAATAAAAGCAATGCAAAGAACGTCGAACAAAAGCAATGCAAAGAACGTTTGTAATTCTCCTGATGCAGGGAACGTTACCGCCGCGCAAAACGGTTCAATTTATGACGCGATTCCAATGTATTCGAAATTGAGCGAAATTGGCTGCGTTTGTTCGTCGGCAAGTGCGTCGATTGAACGTACGCGTGACATCGCGATATCAGCGTAATGAAGTTAATCAGCGAACGATCTCTTTGCGAGCTGTACACGTGTAACGATCGATGAATCAGTCCCATTGAGAAGATTTTATAACGTCGTTCCGGCTGATTCTCTAAGTCGCCGGATGGAACACGCTGGCCTATAGACCACGTTGGGTTCTACGTTTGATTCTAAACAGGCGTCTCAAGCGAGTTTCGCAAGAATACCAAGCAGTTTTTCATCGCTGCACGTTCAACGCTCACCAGTTTAACAATCTGGTCACGTAAAATAATCCTTCGAATAGCTATTAATGTACGCCATTTTCTGCAGTTCCGTATAAACAAATCCTTTGGAATTTGCTCCAACAGTATACGCTCGATTCAGTCTCCAGTTTCTATATAATAACGATACGACTTGTTATATTTGAAATTGGCAATGTTGGGCGTCGAAGGGTACAGGAATGTTTTCTGTTCGCGAGAATCTTGAAACTCGTATACCTCGAATCGATATTACACAGTTTATTAGGAAATACCTATTTTAAAAGAAGAAATTTAGTCAGATTTTTCATGAAACTTTTCAACGCGACGCAAAGTTGATTTCTATTTGCACGTTTGATCCATGTGGAACTGTACTGACATTTTACGGTTGACGCGTTACTATTTACGTTTCTTGGCATTTTCAAGGCAAGTAAGTCTTCGAATCATCTTTTCAATTTGCGGCTCTAATGCTACTTTTCCAATTCGTTTCTATCGAAGGCAAAGAAGATTTTATGTTTCCTCGTGAATTCAGGTTTGATGCGATAAAACGCCGCCCCGGAATGTCTCTTCGCATTCTCTGAATTCCCGCAACATAACGTCCTACGTTTATGTGTATCTGGAAAATTGCTTTGTTTCTCGGTCGTTAGTATTGGCCGACAGTCAAGAAAAGATCAAACACTTCGACCATAGCTGAACGTATCCTCGCATATAACGGGTGGCACGTGCAGTCACGTTCACCCGCGTGTGTATCTCTGGTTTCTATATTTTCTCGACGCATTTCAGGTTGTCACGTTGCCAAGAATTTGCAGAGCGACTTTGTCGGTAAATGAAATTCTAAACAAAGCCGTGAAATCTAGCGTGCAACTAGCCGCTGCTCTTTCGTGAAACGAAACAAGACGAAACGCGAGGTGAAAGTTGAAAAACTAATCCGATTGTTCGACTTACTAAAACTTTATCGATGCCTCTTTAACCGGAATAATTTTTTGTGTGTTTATAAGTAAATAAATAAATAAAAATACACCAACGGATGACTGTTAAAACGGTGGCCTTGTCGAAAAAGGATCTAGGTTTGAACTTTGATATAGCTCTCTACGCCGGAAACATAGTGATCCAGAGTCATGTTTTGGTCGCAATTCTTGTCTTTTTCGGGAACTTCGCGAAACGTACTATAGGATTTATTTATTCAGAAATATTAGAAATTAGGGTTTCCAATGATTTCTACCCTAAATGATTAGTTTATTGATAGATGGATCTATTTATTAGGTTGTCCGAAAAGTTTCTTTCGTTTTATGAGGAAATAATAGTCGCACAACGTTTTTTGTTCTATATTATTTTGTCGAATTACGATCCATTTTGTTCTGTTGAGATAAACACCGCGACATTTCACAGACTTGGTTTCACGTTTGCATGAACGTGCACTGTTGTAAAAAGCAAGACACTTTTCGGACAACCTAATACAATGGATTAAACAGGAAACGATGGTTATTTAACATGAACGAAATACAATAATGTGCTATAACTAAGACAACTAAATAGATAATTCACAACTCACAACTAATAGTTTACAACTCATAACAACTTGGCAACTCAACTCTCGACTCCTCACAGCTCGATTCTTAGTCAACGACTGCCGATTAATTCGTCTTTCTCCCTTAAGCATCCCTTTGTCTTTTCTCATACTCCCACCACGTACGTATTCTGTAATTATCTGCGATTATGATCACGTACGCCTTTTTCCGCCTAACTATTCGACTGAAGGACCGACGACACATTCGAATTTCCCCACCTTTTTTCTGCCTGTCGGCACTTAGTCTTTCTCGCAACATTGTTTATAGTTCAGCCGATATTTCTTAGACTGTTTGTCCACGATACTAATTTGGATATTTCCAATATTTATACGACCCATCCTGCACTCGATAGCTCGATATTATGTCAAAAAGCACGCGCAAATCGTTTCTTTGGCAATGGTTCGGAATGCTTGATGCCATCATGAAAATCGCTCGGAGAAGCCCGTGCAATCGTTGCCATAATTTCGCATATTTACGAAACCGTGGACAAAAGCTGACCATTTGTGAAATTACGCGAATACGCGTGCATGTACGTGTGTGTATAAGTTGAATATGACCTACATACATATATATATGTTAACTCCATAAATGACTGGAGTTACATCTGAATTTCCATATACTCTGTTTCCTGAAAAATTCTGGTTCGTCGTCGTAGCGCTTTTATTCAAGCTACGAATAAGTTTCTTTTTTCTGAATAACAGGCTACTCGTATTTTGTAACGATCCTCCATCTAATATTGCTGGTCGAGAAGAAAACGTTTATATTAGGTGATGGTTATAGGTAAAAAAAACTACGCATCCGGGATGCAAGTGATATCAAAATTTCATTAAGCATCAGTTTTTTGCGGGTGCAGACGAACAGTTTTCTATTTTTACGTCGGCAAATCTTTCAGTTCCCGGACACATTACGTGTAAGCAGCGTATATTGCGCGCAAGTTGCTCTAATCGTACCGCGATTATCTTCCTGCCATAAAGATCGTACAAACTTTTTCTTTTTTTTCTTGGACGGATCTCGTTATAGTCGTTCATTTGCTGAATGAGCCGTTTGATCGAGGATGATGTTCACTGGCGTTTCGAGCTATAATATTTTTCCACAAGATTCCATGAATATCATCGGACGGGGTCAGATTTTCCGAACATCGTCGACGATGACTCGTTCCGTTCTGTCTTCTTCCTCCTTTGGAATCCTTGAACGAGCTTATTCAGTCACAATGATCGAGCTGTTATTTCTACCAAGAAATAATAAATTAGCGCGCTATCTGGAAAATCCGAACAGTCGAATCTATTTTCACAAAGCACCATCGTTGACTAGTCTCGTTCCAGCATCGACATGCTTTAGCACGCTTCGTTATACTCTCGATCTATCATTCCACTTACGAACGGAAGCAAGATAATTGTATTATCATGACAATGGCGATTCAAGTTTTCTCACGCCATACAACGATACGGATGATGCATTGTGCGAATGACAAACACGTGGCCGTCATACCGTAAGGGGACAATACGAGAAAGCACGATAATACCAATTATAAAATATCTCGTGTGTAATTACAACGGGAAATTCACCAACGGAGAAGTTCCTTTTTGATTCGTGTGTGGAAGTTTCGCGATATGCTACGCTCTGAGATGGGAGCAGAAAGACAGAGAGAGAGAATGAGACAGACAGACAGACAGACGGATAGACAGGGAGAAAAAAAGAGAGAAAACTCTCGCGTAGAACCGAGTTTTTTCTCGAAGCACCATCGCCTCTTCCTCTAACCTTCATTTACGAACTGAAAAGAATTCGGCTGAAACACAAAACAGCAGCTGGTCTGACGTATCGCGAAGGATGGCGGCCTTTGTTCGCTCGTTACATTCTTCTATAATTTACATTAGAGTCCGTTTACTAAGTACTTTCGGCTAAAGCAAGCTAATTAAGTCGCAGTACGTTAATTAACGTACACGTTCTTCGATATCATCTATACCGGCTCGTGCGATCCTTCGTTTTTGCGGTTGCCCGCCTCTAACGTGTCTTAAGCACGATACTTGGTCTTTTGTAGCTAGAATTTCCTACGGATTGAAAAATTAGTTTTTGTTCCTGCAATGATGCGAGCACGGGCAGATTGCGAGTCGCGTACACGATGCCGCAAAAAGTCGCGGTTATTAATTTTCACTGCGGCTCCTCTTCCGTTCGGAATAACCGGACACTCGACCCATCGTCTCTTCCCTCCTGGTAAAATTGCACGGATAGCTATCATTACGAACGCATATCCGAGTTCTTGCATCGTAATATCTTCCGCGTGTCTAGCAGCGCGTGTTGCCAATGGGTTGAAAGGTTTTCACTATACGGCACGTTCGATGGCTTCCACAGAGTCGTAGGGTGCTTAATATTCGCGTTTCTTTTTGTATTCGGTTGAATTTATACGAGGCTTAGTGGCAGGTGAATTATCCTGAAAATTTATACGTGTGGTTTATCAAAGTACCATGTATTGATAATTACGTGCATACGTATATGGTAATTTTTATCGAGTGTTTTAATTTCGCAAAATTATTAGAATTCCTCGAATATCAATATCGGCGAAATTTGTACGGTTATCATTCGAAACCGTGAGGGTTTTTAAAATCAGCGATTCTTATTAATTCTGGGCCGTGCAAAACCGCGATGCAGGTGACAGGGAAATCGGACCGCCTGCTGTGTGTGTCTATTAATGTGACCGACTGCATGTAGGTACTCCGTCATAGGTTCATGGCAGGTCAATCGCTATCGAGAACAAAGCAGCAGCAAGCCGGAAGTGGATAATCAACAGAAAGTACGAAAATTACGACAAGCCATTTGTTCGAACTCGCTTTTTTATTTTCCGCTGTACCACAGGCATACATATGTGTATATTGCATCTACATTTTCTATAGAGATGGTCGATTTATTTTTGATTTTATCGTGTCACAAAGAAATTTCATAATTGCGTTAGTACGATAACTTGAGGATTATTCTATCGTAGAAATACTGGGTACATGGAATGATAATGGTAATTATCGATGATATTAGATTGTCCGGAAAGTGTCTTTCTTTCACAAATATGTATTTTACAACAGTGCACGTTCATACAAACGTGAAACCAAGTTTGTGAAATGTTGCGGTGTTAATTCGACAAAATGATATAAACCAAAAAACGTTGTACGTCTATTTTCTCATGAAACGAAAGAAACTAATATAAAGACAACCTAATATTTCCTACTACTATATTTATATTATACATAATATTATATTACTTGCTGTAAAAATGTATGTTTCGCCGGCGTTGTCAGAACAACCAAAGACTGTTTCCAAAAATATTTTGAAAGATGTGCTCGTGCTCGAAACGTGTCGTAAGCTTCCAACAACGGTTGCTCCGCCAGATATTGGTTAGGCGAAGTACAGGAAGATTCAAGCGGGTAACCTGTCTCGGTTAAATAAAGAATCGCGGAAGGGACACTAGCGGTTAATTGGAATAATTAATAAGGTCGTTTCATTGTCCATTTTCTCCGGTAGTTCCGTTGTTAGCTTGAAAGGAACGTGTTGAGCCATTGAGGATGAACCACAGGGACATCCGCGGTTCCCAATTGAATTCCGTAGAATTCGCTGGCTTGTGGACATTGCCTTTTACCCAGCAAATCTTCCATCTTTATCTCTTCACAGGGATATCGTGAATATTCCACTTGAATAGCTTAAATCTTGAGACTTCAAAGATATATGCGGTCGCGAGAATGTCGTTGTACCACGAACAGGTTCGCAGGATTTCTGTGATTCAGCGCGATGCTTCGTATGCATGCAAATGGTAAAACTGTTACATATAAATTCAGCATTATTTAAGAGCAACTTAGAACAGTAATATTTGTTCTTCTTTAGAGAGAAATTTTAGTTTGTCGCTTAATTGTTGCTACTTTCGTAATTTACATAGTACTACTATGGTTTTGAACTGTAAAGGAAGAAAAATTAATCGAGCCGATAGGTAGCGTTCGATGTCGAGGTATCGAAAGTTGGAATTCAAGCAAAACTTTGCCTAACTATGGAAGAAATAATATCGCAAGAACTATGGTACAGTGGTTAGCGTGGTAGCGTTGTGCGTCGTGACTCGAAACAGATCGGAAGGTAGCGAGACGTGGAAGATGGGTCACGGATGACCCATCGGTGACAAACCGTATCCAAGGAACAAACATTTGTATTTTTCATTGGAAGATCGAGTTGGAAAAACGAGTTTCATTCGGCAAACCTAAACTTAAATCACAATGGTTATCACCGTGTCTTTACCTGAGCAGAACTTCACATGGAGAGCATTTCCCGAAGAAAAAATAAAAAGATGATTTGCAAAACTAGAAAGGTAAACATAAATATTGCACATGACGGTATTTTGCAGTGAAAATTTACGTCACGAAACGACGTTGCCTGTCGAACGTCCCTATATTTCAAGCCAAACCACTCGTAACACGTTTCGTTGCCGATCGAATAATCGCGTTCACGAAAGACTGGAACGCGATCGTACAGTGGCATTGCCCGTGCGCGAGTCCCGGCCCTGTTCCTGCAGGTACCGACGCGTGTCGAGCAGTTAAACCGACACTGCTATTTCATCTATTCGAAATGCATCGAACTTAACTGGAGAACTAGGGAGGCATTGGTCGCGAGTCGATTCTCTTGGTCGTTGCAATTAGCAACTAGCACACCGGGGGACGTTAATTACTAAATCGACGTCTCTTCTAAATTTCACCGGAATCCGCCACGAAATCCACGGCTAGCCTTAAATCCAGGTGATTCCAGCGTGGATTGCCGATAACAATCCGGGCAGCGGATTGCGGCCGTGCCGCGTTCGAATTGAACAGGGTGCGCGAAACTTGTCTCGCTCTCTCGCGTGGTTCCGCAGGCAAAGCTCGCGTGTACGCGCGCACCACACGCCAACCGCGGCTGATCGATCGATTGGCTGTTTACCGGAAAGCCCGGTGACTCGTATTTTTCCGTCATTTGCTCCGGTTTCCAGCGAGATCCTGACACCGCTATCGCGCGTAATCGCGCGCGTATAATCGCCATCTCCCGACGTCCCTACAAATCCGACGCGTTCCATTCGGCGAACGACCCTCGTCGATTGTTTACCCTCGTGTATTGCTGTCACTGGCCGAAATTCGAACGATGCGGTCGTTCGGTGATTGCTAATTGGTCATGCTGTTCCAAGCGATGAAATCAAATTCTCACGAAATTTCACTTCCTAAGATCACAGTGTAGATCCTGTGTATCGACTGTAACACGGGTGAATTGTGATGTAATTTATGCGAGCTAAAAAATACACGTTTTAATTACACGTTTCGTTGAGATAAATTCCTTTCTTAGTCGAATAAAATTGTTATTCCCATGGAATTCGATATCGAACTGAACGTAAAAATCTTTTATTTGTCGTTCTTAAATGGTAAGCGTAACGAAAGTAAGATAACGGAAAGCAAGCAGTTTGAGAACCACTGTTGCGGCTTTGTAACATGCTGTGATTTCAATTAGCGATGATGCATTTTACGGGAGTGTCAAACAGGTGTTATCCGAGTGGATAGAGGAAGGTTCGATAGGTTGATCGGGATGCTATTTTGAGTGAAAGATGTTGTATGAACACGAGTTTCGTTGAACAGTTTATCAAAGTTTAATCGAACTCATAATAAAATTACCTGATGCTTTATCACGCGCATTTTTGCAACGGCTATTTCCTTTTTTATTTTGATCCTGACAAATATTACGTAACGTAAATCGACAAATATTATCGCACGGTAGCGAATCGTTAGAAACGTATATACACTTATATTTTAACGTAATATTAATAACAAACTTGTTACTAGAGCTGGGATTTTTTCCAAATTTAAATACAACTTGAAAATATATACGTATCGTTTAAAACTTTTGAACAAATGTTTACGTCTATTTTTAACAAGGTATTTGTCTTTTCGACACATGAGATCAGAGAAGAAATTTACGTCTTGAAAAATGTACATATCATTTTTCATAAAAAATTCATCCAATTGTAAAATGATTGGCATTAGTCGTTTGTTCCGTACAATGACTCGAGTTGTGTTTTACTTGAATCCAGACGATATTTGCTTGCGTTGTATTCTCTCGCGATGAAATAGTTTTTCAGACCGTAAATGACGCTTACATTTTACACAAGCAAAGAGCGAAACCGAAGCAAACACGTTACATGTAAGTAGATTGCAAGGCAAGCAAAACGTAACGTCGCGATAAACGTTGAAAATTATCCAGACGATGTTTCTTTAATCGCAAGTCAAAGACTTTACTATATTCAATTACGAGCTGAATTTTGTTTACGAATAGTCGCAATTCTATAAATTAATTTTCGGGGAATGTTCGAGCAACGTTTGAAGTTATCAACATGATCGTAACCGTTGACACACGTAGAATTTTAGAGGAAATATTCGTGCAATCTGACATATGGATTTTATTGCAATATCGCCGTACCACGCTTTGTTCATACAGTTTCATAAAGTTGTATGTACAGCGAATGAATCACCGACATTAACAACGTTGCGTATTTCTTCCATCTTGTTCAAAGGCAGATTACAACAAACCAAAACTTGTATTCAGATTTGTATGTGAATTTGTATATCGCATAAGAATTTCTATTTATTAAAAACTTGACTGTTTCTGAACAATAGAAACTTCTATTTTCACGCGCGCAAGGATATGCGTGTATTTTTAATAGCGAGCATTGGTCGCGGCGTATGAAAATCTTTCCGCCACGCAATTTTATCGTAAAACACGCGAGATCATCTTTTCGGACATTTCGTTTTAATTGCACGTTGGGAAAGAAGCAGCACGCATAGATTTCTGAGAAAAAAATATTTGCATAGATGCGCAGGATAGATTGCGAACAAGCGTATGCGACATTGGTCGTCGCGCTGCGTTCTATTTTCAAAGCTGACGGTAACGAGGTTTTCTATCGTGTTCGCCGTTAAAACGTTAAATCGATCAACGACGACTAATAGATGTATCGTTGTTGCATGCGAGATGCATCGTCTTCGACGGGGCGAGTGTGCGATTAATTTAAGGACGGTGCGGAGCACGTGGTTTCTCCGTTATAACGACAGAATCGCGTGAGTCCACCAACGAATAATTGCGATTTATTTGCCTGAATTAACCGATACATTTGACGTGGCCGCTACTAGCACGCGCTTCGCTAACTTTCTATGACATCGACTGATCGTATTCGGGGAATATTCTTGCACCATCCAGTCGTGCCTATCTATTATTCACAAACGTCGCTCCACCTATTCGAAATCACATGTGCTGCGCACAAATTTATTTATGGATTATACCAGAGATTAGAATAGAACATTTTAACAGTTGACAGACTGTTGAAGCGCGGATCGATGTTTAGCATACCGACTGAAATACTCTATTAATTGACAAACCAATGAATAATACGAATCGTTATAAAATTAACGGAAGACCGACGCGGTTTCAACGTGTTTCAACGTAAAAAGACGGTCCGTTGAATTTCGTAGGTAAATTGGTGTAGTAGGGGATGGATTACACAGGGGTAAAACCGGTTCGAAAAATATCGTGATACACGAGGTTAGATTTTGTGGAACGATAGCATCGCAGGATGCGGGGAACACGAGTCATAATGATTTATTTCCACGAATCGGCGAACGCATTTGGCGCGGCAACACCTGTGCACGTGGTTAATTTATATACCATGCATCGTACATTGGTTGGATTTAAGAGAGAATTTTTTCGCTATTCTGTGAAACCAACGTGTGTCCAAATAACGTTGCAACATTAATCGGCTATTATCTTTACACGTATATAGCTTAATTAAAGCGTAAATGCGCGACGATAATGCGCCGGTTAATTTCGCAAACACAATACGGCCGATTTGCACGATCCCACGCTCTTGTTTCGAAACTTTCGATGCAGATAGTCGATCGCTGAATCGTTTCTCCTCGTAACTCGTTCGTATTATCTAGCGTTGGTGTTTAAAGAACATCTGGAATATCACAAGTCGACGTACGGCAAAAATTGCACGCTAGAAACGATGAACTTATTAACTTAAGCGATATACCGTCGTATTTAATAAGCAACCACGGTGAAAATGACAATATTTTTCTTATTAATTTTATCTCTACGATATTCGAAAGATTATTATTGTTATCGGTCGTTAATTTAATCACGGATTATGTTCCCAGGACCACCAGGAGAATTTATTTTATTTACAAAGCCGATGATATATGACATGCTGAAAATTTATCATCCCTCTTTAATCTAAAATAATACGTTTATTACAAGTGTCGTCGAGCTGCCAACGAGTGAAACTTCCCACCTTCCATCCCCTGTCTATCCCTCTCCCTCTCTCTCTCTCTCTCTCTCTCTCTCTCTCTCTGCATCTCTGCCTCTGACCCTGTTTTTTATGATAGAGTTGTCGCCCGACAGAATGATAGAATAATCCCAATTTATTCGGGAAATCGGCCGGCACAGTTGGCTCGGTTACAACTTCGAACTTCGTTAACTTATGCGCATCGTCACCATTTCGGATAACATACCGTCTCGAATATTACACACCGTTAAAACGTCGACGACCTCGTTTTTAATATACACCGATTTATGCACCGATTCACACGCCACGAAATAACAATTGATCGCTTCACACACTTGTTTTGCCGTATAATTTAAAAATTGAAAATTTATTTCCCTGTTATTGCTCGCGTTCTGCGTCGAGTAAAACTTTAAATTGAATATATCGTCGTTTAAACCAATTGCTGTTGTTGGTCGTTCAATTAGTTTTTGTTAGTTTAAATTCCACGATCAAGTTCTGGTATAAAACAATGATAGCGAAATCATTTTTATGCAGCGTTTCGATTGAAATTTTAGCCCTGATTACTGACATTGGACGTAAATCTTAATTACCAGAACAAATTGCTGCCATTCGACGGCAAAATTGAATTAGTTAAGTAAATATCGGCATTATCGAGATCGAATGTTTGTTAGTGCAATTTTCATTTGCATTTTAAATGGAATATCGAAGAAAATTTCGCGATAGCAATAATATCACAGCCCCTTTTCACCATTTCTTTACTAGGGCGCAAAATTTTAAGATTCGTAAGTTTCTACATTTCATGATTCGCTGTATTTTCACATGTGTCGAGTTTCTTTGTTACAAAGGCGTAGTTTTACGTCTGAAACTGATCAATTATAAGTTATTTCCTATAATATACCTATAATAAAATAATATAATAATTTGAAAATAAAAATATATTTATAATATAATGTATAAAATGTAATATAATTATTAATATAAAAAATATAATAATAAAATAAATTTCCTACAATAAAACAATATAGTAATTTCCTATAATATAATATACTATAATACAATCACTACAAAGAAGATGTAATTCGTACACACACACAAACGTTTCTCTTCTATTTCTTAAGAAAGCTCGGCACACGCAAAATCTTTCGCTGTGAAATTGAAATCGTTTCGATTGAATGATCAGATCGGCAGCATCGAATAGAAGAAAGCAAAGGAATCCGCACGAATACATCGATCCTAACCGTATACATACGTATATGTACGTGTCTATCTACGAATCGCATAGCTTTTATCCAACGAAACTCGGTGAGCACGTTGAAAATACGAAATAAGGGGACTGATGCGCATTAATCGTTGGACAAGTGCGATCGGTTTTTCATTGTCACAGATAGACCAGCCATAATGGCGGATTTATAATCGTAATTTATTTGCATGCATTATGGTCGATGCGTTTTCCACTGGCTGGGATTCACACGGGTCTCGTTTGTTTGCTCGTTCATGACCGATCGATCGTTAACGGGGAAAACGCGATTATAAAAATTAATCGACGGCTTCGTGTTCACGTCCGTGTACACAAGTTTTTGTTTCCAGTATCGCCTTGTTTCATATTGTACGTATTGTACGCGAAGACTACGCTAGCTATTCTCTTTCGAAACAGACGTTTATACATCTGATGTGTTTGTCCAGTTTGCACGACGCCCACGTTATCTTGATTTCATTCGCATTCGTGCGAACCTGTGTGCCACGTTCCAATTTAACGAAGATCGTTAATGTGATCGGAGTACGCGAGAACGCACGTCCCGCTGCAAAAATATAATTAATACATCTGCCGCTTTTCTCGCCGCTTTTAGCATCCGGAAATTTCGAAATGCGAGTCATATGCACACCGCGAGCTTCCAGTTTTCCATTCATGCGTTCCGAAACATCAAATGATCATGTTTTTTCTACAAATTTCCCTCTGATACTCTGTATCGAGTATAATATTTCTTAGGCAATTCGAACACATCGCAATTGTATTTCCCGTTTATGCGAATCTATACAGTTTTCTTGTTAATGGTATGAATGCATTGTACGGAGCATTGTAAAAAGAGATACGACATGCGAAATATTTAAATCGCGGACAGTTTCTATAACGATACGCGTCTGGAAATTATAGTTTCTCATAATTCAGATTCTGAAACAATTTTATTACAAGACGAGTGACATTCGGACTGCTCCGTGTTATCACTAACAGAGATTTAAACGTAGAATACGGCCAGAGTATAGAAGCAGCATTTAGATTTAATTCCTGGCGTCGGTCATTTTCTTGTTCTCGTTTTAAATACGTTAAATATCATTAAACGTCGTGAATATTACTAAACCACGAGAAAGGTATGAAAGATATAATTTTCAGTGTAACGATAGAATGATCGGCTGGAACAATTGTTTAAAAATGTGTTCTTATATAAATTCGTAATTTCTCGGCAATTATTTATCACAGTTGAATAATATAACCGTCGTTTTAACTGCTAATTATCGTGCCATGAATGAACGATCTGTGCAATTTAAGAGCAGGCTTTAAAAGCCTTGCTTCGTACTGCATCGAATAATTAGATCTCAGAATAATTAAGTTTCGACGTAACGATATCGCAGAAATATTTTTTTATCGTGGCAGATTTATTCGGCGTATTACTCGGGTAAACAGGGAACCGCGAAAATTAGCGTGGACATGGATGCACGAGCACGGTCGCCGACCAATTTTCGAATCTTACAGTGAGAAAACACCGGTGGCGCGGCCGAGTTCTCGTATTAATCTCGCCTGTCGAATTTTTTAACCTGCCGTAAATGAGTTTCTCATTGTAACGCCGATATCTACGGGGTGGCGCGTTTCGTTCGCGTGTTTCGCTGATCGATGTAATTCATACTCGCGTTATTGCTTCAACCTTCTTTTTCCTTGTTTTTTTTCTCCGCTTTCCCTCTCTTCCTTTGTCCATATTTTTTCTGTTTTATTTCGTAGAAAAACGTACTGCTTTGTGGCAGATGTATTCGGTAATCCGGCTACGGGAACTGGATTGTCCGTGTAGCTTTCGTTTAACATTACTGTTACATTCAATTACGCGTTTCGACGAATAAACGTCGAAGCAATGAACTCGAGCTCAGACGTTACCTTGACGTTTTACGTTTATGTTTCTCCACGATCCTCTCTTGTTAGGGATTTCTCTCTTCTTTTCTACGTACATTTTTTTCTTCTCCTACAACGAATATTTAAACTAGAAATTGTCCACTATAAGAATTTAATATGCGAAGAATCTGCGGGAATAGTGGAGGAACGTCAAGTTTTGGTATTTATTGGGAAAGGAACATTTATTTTTCAAGATATAATGTAAAAAATTCGTGTATTCTGTATGTCAAAATAAAATATCTCTTTTATTCTCCATTTTATTCCGCATCAATTTTACTTTCTTACAATTTCACTTGTCTTCAATTTTTGTTATAATTTTAGATAACATATACATGAAATGAAATTCTACATGAAATTCTAACACATGAAAAGTATCGAGTTTTCGTTGAACACCTAAATTTCTTAACGCTACTGTAAAGCTCGGGAAATTTTAATTCGTAACGCGACATAGTAATATACAGAGCATACACGAGCATACGAAAAAATGTTAAACTCAAAATTCGTTAAAAATTGCCGTTCTCCTTTTTCCTCCCTTTCCATATACTAAAAATTCTCGACTACCAATTTTACGAACAAACTATATCGGCTTTACGGGCAGGGAGTATGAAATTGTAAATTTAACTTTCAATTTTATTTCGCCTTTCGTTGTGCCAACCATTTTACATATTTTTGATAAATACTTGCAGGATAAGATGTAAATTATCAGATTCGTGGAAATGGTACTGTAATATTGACGTTATCAACTTTTGGCCAACGATGATAAATTAAAAAGTGTGTATTCGCGTTTGAAATTGAGTAATCACCGTAATTTTTCGCTGCAATGCACAACCTTAAAATAGCTTTCTATCCTTCAAACTGTGCACATTTACAAATCATTTTTTTTCACAAAACGTTCCTCTGTAGATAGAAATTACAATTTTTAATTATGTCATTCAAAGATACAAACTGTACGATTATTCTACTATTATCGTTATTATTATATCATATTATGTTAGCAATTAAATGCAAGTCGATACATCGTGTGCTGCTATTAAAAACAAACGCGATAGCTTTTTAACACGGTCGAATTTAAACCAACACATTAAACTATGATCGTTGCTTTCGAAGGCTGTCGTGTACACCTGTGCAGGGATCATAGACTGTTGCGAGCTTATGATATCAACGAGTGTGCGAATCATTTTCTCGTTTTCAGCCGTGTAACAAAGAAACATGGTTCGCGTTTGTTACAGGTTTTGTTTCGCGCTCACGTAACCGGAGAAAAAGGTTTGCGAGCTGCAGTTTTGCTCACATCCGATCGCGGAAACGAATTCACAGTAACGAAATTATCAGCTTCGATTGAGCGGCGAGAATATGCCTCGAACTCGCTATAATTTGCCAGCTAACATTCGAATATTTTACTTCCTCTTTTTGTTCTCGTTCCTTTGTTCTTTGCTTTTATTCTCTCGCGTGCACGTCTCAACTGATATGTAATATAGGCTACCGGGTAATAACGCGAACTTCCATGTCTGCTGAACACTCTCCGACCCGAAACGAGTTAAACGGTCTGCAACGTGTCTGTACCTGAAACTCTTCTGTTCCGGATTCGATGAGAAATTACATTTCGATGGACCGTGCGCGACTTCTTATAAATGTCGTATACAAATTTGCAGAATTCCGGGATATAATTTTTTTTCAAAGCAAACTTTCCAATTGATAGAACGATGTCTCTGTAAGCGTTATTGAGAACGATAATTATAATAATGACAGAAGCGAGAATACTAAGTTACGTTCCGCTAGAGTTAATGAGGTTCTAAACCAAAGGACTTTTATAAATGAGAATATCGAATCCCGGGCAAAACATCGAATAATAAATACTTAGCGTTTTTTTAAAAGTATTTGAAGGTAATTGTTGGGTCTATAGAGTACATTTTTATGGATTAAAAGGAATTTGTGCGTAATTGTAGCTACATAAATAAATTAATTAGCGAAATTACATCCATAGCTTCATGGAAGCTTTCGTTATTCTCTTTGATCGCTTATTCTGTTTGAAATGTGATATAATTTTACGAAGAAAACCTATGTTGCTATTTGCCTTTTTTAAATAAAATATCGAAACCACGAAACAAATACATAATACAAAGGATTTCAAACCAAAATCCAATCGGCGTGCCGAAGTATACAAGCAGAATTTGCTTTTGATTAATCGCGGCAGCCGCGGTGAATTTTCTACAATATTTCAGCTCCAAGCTGTCTCTCATAATCTCGTTTCGGTTTGCTCTCGATATACATCGATCGTGTTATCGGCAAATAATAAACGCGTCGAAAAATTAACCGTATCGAGATACAGCAAAAATACTGGCAAATTGCAAACAAATTTGCAAACGGACGATCGTTCTTTTATTCGATTGTATGGGCGCAATCGAATTCCTCGCTCGCCCAGCGAGTAAACAGCCGTCCTCAGCCGACCTATTTGTCTTGAAATTCCACGTTCCAAAATGTTAATCGGAAATCCGCAGGTTATTATAACGGACCAGGGGACGCGTTGTAAACGTCACCCCATTGTCGAGTATGCGTACCGTTCATAATTAACTAACTGTAATTTAATTAAGCGATCCGTTACGCGGCCGATTCACTGCCTATGCATATTTGTTATCGGCAGCAAATTAGCACGGTCATTTCTAAATATCTCTGAAAGTGACGGGTCGCGTGTGTGTGTATATATGATATACATAAAAAATCTTGTTCGCACAGGTGAAATATATATATATATATATATATATATATATATATATTGGGTTGGCAACTAAGTGATTGCGGCTTTTGTCAGTAGGTGGTAATGGCAAAATCCGCAATCACTTACCAACCCAATATATACAAACGTCAGGCCGTATAATTCGCCTGAAATCTTTCACCAGTATGAGCAAGATATTTCACGACGAGAGAAATGCCGGATTAAGGGATTACATATTGAGCGAGGGTTGAGCGAAATTCAGGAAATAAGCAAATATCTGTTTCCTCTTTGTCTGTTCCGTACGAAACGCTTAAATGAGACACGGAATAACGCGTTCTAACTAAAATCTTTCGGGTATTCTCTTTCTTCGTACCCGATGCGGGATAGTTGTATTACGAACCATCATTACACGATGCTGGTCGACTCTCTTTGTAAGTAACGTACAGACGAGTATGTCGAAAGAGGAGAAGAAACGGAGCTAATGTAAATAGATATCGAGTATAGCGAAACTAGGAAGAAGCACAGAGAGACACGACAACGCCAGCAGGCGGTTATACAACGAATCGGTATCAACGATTAACGAAAATTCTCCTCAGTTGTGCGTGTACGTATACACACTGTTCCCGGGTTTTTCGGCAAATATCCCGCACGACGCGAAACCAGTAACGCCAGAATCTCCGCGACGAAGAAATTACGCGTTTCCGACGTGTTCTTTCTTATTTCCCTTTGTACGTTATGCTACCACGGAATGATTTAGCAGGGAAATCGGGAACACCCTGTATACGAGTGTAAGAAGGAAACCTCGCAATATTAGCAGGCTCGTTCTCGGCGATAAGTAATGCACCGATAACCAGCCGGTTTCACGGTTAACTTGAACGTTGTTGCTGTTGGAGTATCGTTAACAGCAACGCCACTGCCACTCGGTTACCGTTGTTGTCGCTGACGCTGACTCCGTTATTGGCTGTAGTTCGCCACCGTTAATACGCAATCGCGTAGCCCCTTCTTAATTAACCGGCCGTTAGCTATCGACCAGGGATCGGGACACAGGACACGGGACACGGGACACGGGAGCCAGGCCAGAACAGAGGCGTGGCGAGGCGAAAACCGTCTCGTGCTCACGCTAATGACGATCGGTTCCATGGGTCTCTAAATTTCGACGGAAACGACAGTCCGGATGTAAGGGTAGATAATACGGGTTACATTGCCCGGGGGAGGGTAAGCGCAGCACGAAGCAATATCGCGCGCTTCTCTCCGCGAGCCAAGCTGCTACGAGATGCCAGATAGGGGGCGTACGGCATGGTGTTTTGGAGCGTAGCCAGCTAACCTGGCTGGCTATCGTACGCTACCTCCGTAAAGGGTCGCAGACCCGAGCCACCCTTCCGCTTCTCACCGCTATATACGGCTATCTCTTTCTCTATGTACGCCAGCCGGAACATACGGGGTGGCCTGATTTACCTTCATCGCTTCCCTTCATTTCTTTTTTCATTTTTCCTACGATGTCACTCAGGCGTTTGTCTTAGGATTGGCTGTTTACGCCGATAGGGAATAGGGAAAGGGTCTCAGAATTTGGCGATACATTGTCGGGAGTCCAGCGTCGAAGCGACGAAAGGCGTTTAAGTAGATGCGTTGTATGTTTATCGGATGATTGTAAAAATGGCGATAGCAGTTTCGTATTCTGTCGAGATATTTGATTATGGACTTTAAGTGGGGTGGAAGCAATTGAAACGGATCGATCTCTGTTCGATATGAAGTTATTATTGACCAAACCACCCAGTATGTACATTGGACTGTATACCCGTGGACGTATATAGACATGTATAGACACTGTACTTAGATGCTAAACGCTCTATCGCCTACAACCTACGAATTATGCTATATACTTTATCACGAGAGTACCCTAGTTAATATACCGCTTGATCTTTCCACTAATGCTGTCGTTCGCTATGATTCGTGCACGCTTGCACAGGTGTATCTTGATTAACCGCCGTGGGATACGTAATTCTTTCGACGTTTTTCCTCTCTACGCGATAAATTATCGATCTTACGCCGTACATTTTGTAAATTTCGACGCTCTCTCCGTTGTGTCGCGTCCTGTCGTTTGCAAATATTAGGATGTCCGGAAAGTGTCTTTCTTTTACAGACACTTCTTTGACAACGACGCATATTTATACAAATATGGAACCTAATGTGTCAAACGTTGTGATTTTTATCTTGGTAGAACGAAATGAATCACACGTAATTCGATAAAATAATATAAAACGGAAAATATTGTGCATCCATTATTTCCTTATAAAACGAAAGAAACTTTTCGGACGACCTAGTACATATTTTTGCAACTTTCGGAAAATATCGTAGTTTATCGTTTTTATGGCGGAAATAAGTAAAAAGCCTACCGCCGGTTGCTTCCAAGAAAAATTTTACCTTACGATTGCTGCTACGAAATTGGATTTACGATTTGATCGATATAAATGGAAAGCAATTGGTCGGTCGACATCGTTGCTCGTCTTTTCTTGTTTTCCATTTACTCGAGAATATTTGAGAAATTGCGACTTGAAAACTCAAGAAAACCGACTCACAATTAGTCCTTTAATTCCCCGTTTTACTCGTTTACTTTCTCCTCTTCCAAGTAGATATGTACTTACGTTAGACGACTCATTTCGAAGGTTCGTCCCCTTTGCTCGGTCGAGGCTTCTAATAAATACGGGCACCAGGAAGGAAACGAAGACAAAGCGCAGCAAAGGTTAAAGGATCGTCGAGACAGCGTCGTGTCTAAATTTTTACTTACAGTTCACTGTTAACTGTCAGTTGTATTTCCTCGAGGACGTTCACTCGCAGGACTCCAGTTTTCCATGGTTGTGGAAGAGGATTGGTAAAGGACAACTTCGCGAGCTCTCGTATCTTTCCTTCCGACCAGGTCGATCCGTTTCGTTCTAAATTCGATGTTGTGATACCAGCTGGAAACTTCCGCCTCCAGAGACAAAAGAGGAAGATAACAAAGGAAACAGAATCGTACGTCTCTTTACTTGCGACGCACAATGTCAGTTAATCGGTTTTAATTCGAGTCTCGTGTCGTTTCGTTTTACGAATGACCCGATCGGTGCTGGTACAGTGAGAAAATTATTACCGAGATCTGTCAAGGTCTTTGAAGTCGATAAGTAAGAAACCGATTGCAAGCAAAATAAATGCAACGTGGTTCGTAGCAATGCTTGGTTATTGCAGGGTTTGAGTTGAACCGACAATGAGTCGACATTGAACACGCAAAGAATTGACTCTGGAAATTCCTATGTAGAGACTACTTGACTTTTTACGCCTTACGAAATCGAAGATTCGCTCAAGAATTGGAAATTTATGCGATGAACACTTTTATAGTGATAAGACAGATATCTTGGTATTGAAGCGCGCGCCGTATTAGTTTCAGTTTAATGAAATCAAGTAAACTTTATCGAGAACTAACTCTCCGGTATAACGGATACGAACGTTTCATTGAACTATCATAGAGTATATCATAGAGTAGGTAGAAGTTAGCGAGTGCGAAGCGAGCGGAAATCTCAAAAGTAAACATTCCATTGAAACTATCATAAAGCGTGATAGTTCCGTGATAATTAAACAAGTAGAAATTGCGACGACCGAGCGCCGTTTCGCTTTAAACTACGCTCTAAGCGAACTTGGTACGACGAGTCGCTTCACCGGACACGTCATTTTGTCATTTTCCATATTTCTTGTAACCTCGCGAATTCCAGAAGAAACTAGTGAAAAGCATCGCATCGCTTCCACCACCATACAACTTCAAATACGTCCTCATTATAAATTTCCCTTTGTTAAAAGCTTCCACGGGATTCCCTGGTTTTCCCACGGGGCAACGAAGCAACAAGCTTCAATCTTTCGATTCATGCGAAGCAGAGACAGGAATTTGCGCAAACAATAGCGAGTTGGTTATTTCGCATTGGATTATGAACGTTCTTTCTACCTTGTCAGCGTGTCTATGCTCGTTCATAAGGACAAAATCTGTTTCCTTGCTTTATAAACTTTTATGCGTGTAATATAAAACGAACATCCGATTTTAGAGACTCGCTGAAGCTAGAGAAATAGAAACATACGTTTTCTTTTTTCTTTTTTTCTTTTTCTAACGAATCCGATAAAACTTGCGTTTAGTATCGGATGGAGGAAAATATTCAAAACGGAAATGGTACGAAATCGTTTATCACCAAACGGCCTCAAACTCTCGTGGAGCGATTAATCGGCACCGGGTGTATTTAAGCCGCGCCGAATAAATCTTCATTAGAAGCGGAGAGAAGTTTCTAACCCATTCGCGCTTCGCCCAAGGACTTCCTCTTTCATTCCGCCTGACAGGTTCCTAGAGTTTTGAAAGGAGGGTTTAAAGTCGAAGCAAAAGTTCGCTCTCTCGAGCACATTTCTTTTTCAGATAATCCGTTTGGATAATCTGTTTTAATTTGTGATTATTCCTGAAGCTTACGTTACAAGATAACTGCACTAGCTTTTCCGAAGAAAAATCAAAAATTAATAAGCGATATTCTATCCTCGGTTTTCATACGAACGATCGATTTCTAATTACGGCAAGCGTCTGTACGACAAGGTAAGGCTAGATTTCCTTGCGTTTGCTATGAATAGGAGAAATGATTCGTAGAATTTAACAAGCATTAGGTTGTCCGAAAAGTGTCTTTCTTTCGCAAGCGTGTTGTTTATAACAGTGCACCTTTGTACAAAGCAAGTCTGTGAAATGTCGCGGTGTTTATCTCAACAGAATAAAATGAACCGTACGTAATTCGACAAAATAACATAAAACAAGAAACGTTGTGCGTCTATTATTTGCTCATAAAACGAAAGAAACTTTTCGGACAATATGATACCTACTTTTGGCTAAGAGAACGAGCATTAAGGAACGAAGGATGGCGGCAGCGCGTAGCAAACGAGGAAAAATTCCTTATTAAAATTGATTCGCCAGAGTCGAAGACAGGTTTAACAACTAAAAATGAACGTTGCAGAAATGGAAGTTACGGTTAATTCTAACGAAACGCGTATCTCGTAACCGGGTTTTAATCGTTTCATTTTCCTGTGAAACGAAGCTCGATCTTAGGACGACGATAAGAAGCAAAAAGCAGCAGCAAAGCAGAAAGAAGAGAAGCAGGCAGAAGGCAAAGGTACTCTTCCTTGCAGCACTTTACCTTTAAACTCACGTTTGTAGCGCAACCAAGTAATTTCATGGTCGGCGATTTTATGCGTTAACGTAATCCTGAATTCACAATGATGAAAATACAGGTATTCTCGTCAACTTCTGTCGATTGGGAAATAGCGACGTCGGCAAAGACAGAAATATGTCGGTCGTCTGTTTCATTTTTCTTTTTTTCTCTTGCCCCCTCCCTCACACAGCCTTCTCTTTTTATCCGACAGCTTGAAATTCACGTACCGGGATTTCCTTCGAGATAATTTCACCGCAATTTGCGAGCCAACCTTGGAATGTTTCTTTGCAGACACCGCATGGTGATTACTTTCCTTCCTATTTTGCATTCTTCGCCAAACGCATTGTGCGTCGACCGACATTCGAATGGATGCGTGGAATATACGGGCGATTTTTACGCTGTCGCGCGCCATCAATTGTCCACGATGATTCGACGAAATTCTGCTTTCAACGTTGACTTTGAACCACCACGTGAACGCTGTACGTGAAATTGCTGTACGTTTTAGTCGGAAATAACCGAGTAAAATTCAGGCCAAATATTAGTCCAGGACTTGCCTTTACAAATCATTTACGCGATTGGTAAATTTGAAATACGTATTTTGTTTATATCTAGTCGTTTATAGATAGATAATCGAGCACCGAGTAACCGAACGCGAATAATCAAGCAATTTAGCAGAAAAAGGGAGATCGCCAACGTTGAAAGTAACTGTGAATGGTATTCTCAGTTAGTCAAAATTTGGCTAACTGTCATAAATTGGCTTTAATCGGCACCTTTCTCAGATTAAGAGCACCTGGACGAAATTAGCTTTAAACGAGAAGCTTACCTTTCGTTCGGATTAAGCGCACCTGCGTTCCTGACGTTCAGGAAGTTGCGTCGTTGAAATGGAAATAAAATTCGAGAAGACCAAAGTCCAATTTAGCGCTAACCCCATTTTGTATAATTTCCAACTCGTCCCCTTCTAGAACTGGAAACCACAAAAGCGACCGTAAACGACCATAAACGACCGGATATGCGACTATTAAGATTCTAGCAAACATCGAGCATAGTTCCTTTTCAACACAATTAATATTCCTGTTCGCGTATGAGAAATGCTAGTTGAAATTTAATTGAAGGTGTCTCGAAAGAAAAATGTTAAAGATCATCGATCGACAAATTCTAACGATAAATGTTCGCGGATTTGGTCGATTTCGTACCTGAACAATTGTTCGAGGATTTCATCGAACATGAATCGCAAAATTTCACAATGAGTGTTTCGGATCGGTCGGATTCGGCAAATTTCATTCGACTCGAATTTCAAACTATCCGAATATTTCGAGTATCTCGAACAACTCTGTCAACTTGGTGCGCGTAAATCGTTGTCACTTTCATCTCCATAGTACTATATCTTTTATCTCTAAAAATTGCATCGAACGAAGTGTCAACGCCCGGTCGACGGATACATTCACCGATTCCACTGATCAGTACAGACTTTTTGTCAAAGCTAATCATATCCCGTGCAAGCACAGAATCCCGATAAAAGCGGGTTTCGATCAAGAGACGAGGAAATTTCAATTAGAAATGGAAACCAGCCACGAACAATTCAGAAAACGCTACGCCGTATATCGAAAACATTGGAATAATTCACGATCGATTTTTCTTTTAAGTATAGCATGTAAAGTAGCGACGAATTTATCGACGAACGTTTGCTTCTGACAATAATCTGTTCGGTAATAAAGTTGAAAAATTAATAGAGTATTAATGTAAATAATATTAATATAAATATAATATAAACAACAATTTCTGTTTTATATTATTTTATTGAATTAGATATGATCTATTTCGTTATATTTCTATTATTATGTTCCTGCATAATTCGATAAACTTATATAAAATAAAAAACATAGCACGTCTATTATTTCCTTATAAAACGAAAGAAACTTATCGGACAACCTAATAATGTAATGCGATTGTGTGCGTTCGATCGCTTGTTTCGTACTGTCATAAATAAATTTAATTACTATGGCAAATGCGTCACGAGTATATGTCTCCATAAATTCAAACAATGTATTGGGTAAAATTTGCGTTAGAACATTATTACGGAAAATATGTGACATAAAATCAGTATCCTTTAAACTTTGCATTAGGCGAGATATGTACTTCGTTAAATGTTAGTCGCTATATCGCACAAATAAAGTGCAATATAATGTTCAGATGAAAGTAAAGTAACAGTCGAACGCCAAGTTTATTACGTTCATACGCAAATACATTGCTGTGCTAATTTTTATTACCGGGAACGTGAAATATAAAATTTTGACTATGTTGTAAAACAGCGACACGGGAATAATATAACGTTATCAAGATAGAACATATTTTATCGGAAAATGTCGCTTATTAAAATAGAAATAATTGAATTTTAATTGATTCGTTAGCTACTAACGAACCAAAGTTTAAACGAGCCAAATTTTTCAACAGAAAAAGAAAAAAAGAAAATAAAAGGAACTCGTATCTGACTGCAATAATAAAAAGAAGTTATCGTCTAAATATTACGTTATGCCAACGTAAAACCAGCAACAATTCTAATTATGATATATCTTGAACAGTATGGACAAACCAGTCTGAAATCTCGTCGAAACGACACATTCGAACAAACATACTGTCGCTACCTCGGATGATACTCATTCGTCGTTATTCAAACGCGAATAATAAAAAAAAACGAGAATTATATTAGTAGCAAAGTGGCAGTCCTCGAAACTAGCCGGTTCGGTTCGTTATACGAGTAATTGGCAGGAAACCGGTCGTCGCGAACGAAAACTCGATGTTCTTTTCTTATCACATGCTTCGTACCGATCGTTCGTCCAGGCTGTTTATGCGGGTTCATATGCAAATCTCTATGTAATAAATTAAAGAAGCCTACGCGTACCTGTTACACGAGCGATCGTGATTCGAAGGATCAGCCAGCCTGTGTTGCTCTAAAAATATTTCTCGCGCAGATCGTACTACGTGCTGTGTTCAATTTCGGATATTCCGGTGACACGCAGAAAATGTTTCCCATATTCTACGTTGCACCGGATTTACGATAAATACAGAACTATGGCACGATGTAATTTCGGGAAATGTGGAACTTTCAATTAAGAGAAGATACGTATTGTTTTACGAAGGGACGCGTTAGGAACTGGTTAAAAATTCCGTAGAAATCGCATGTTGAGAGAATTGGATTTGCCTATATCTGACTAAGTACGTTTGTCACGAGGACGATACTGGACAAACTAGTGTTCGCATTCACCGACTAGGTAAACTCTTCGGAATTTCCACGGAAAGTCCGATCGTCACGGTAATCCTCGAATACGTCGTCCTTCTATCCGATCACGAACGTCCTTGACTAGCCGAAGCTTCGCAAGGGCTCTCAAAAACCGCGCTTCAAGATATCGAACGGTCTAGATTCGTTCTTTCCACACGATGTCCTTCTATCGGACCGTACTCTCTATCTTGTAACGTTGAAAGATTCCTCTTCTTCTCGACGTTTCTCGTTAATCATATTTCCTTCAAGCGAATTCATATGCTCGAAGAAAGAATGCAAATGTATTAGGTTGTCCGAAAAGTATCTTTCTTCCGCAAACGTGTTTTTTACAACAGTACACCTTTATACAAACCGAGTCTGTGAAATCTCAATCTGGTGTTCATCTCAACGGAACAAAATGGACAAAAATTCGACAAAATAATATAAAACAAAAAACATTGTGCGTGCATTATTTTCTCATAAAACGAAAGAAACTTTTCGGACAACCTAATAATTGATTCGTAAACAACGTACGAGTAAGCAACGCAGCCTGAAACCGACGAATTTCCAAAAGCTATTTCGACTAATACCAGCGGATAGGAACGTTGAACCGCTAATATTCAATTCCCATTGGCTTCGCTAACAATTTAGGTTGTTTAACGTTACTCGTCAGCTCGTGCTGCTTTAATTACTTTACACATAGCAAATTCCAACCACCCGTTTCTAACTTTAATACACTGGCCATAAAACAAACGAGCAACTGGCTACTGTCTTACTTTCTAATCGAAGATTTTGATTTCGATTTCGCGTGTCAATCGCGAATACAAATTATCGATGCACAACAGGTGGCTGAGCGATTATAATTTTTCAAAGCTAGCCACACTGCGACTTTGAACGTCGTAATCTCGAAACCGAGTCGTCGAATAGCACGCTAGTAATCCCTAGCAATATTCCGATCGGCTAGGTAATCCAGCGACGTATCGGCTTTTCGCTTCGGCCACGAAAATCCTGCTTCGATTTTAACGCCAAGAATGTACTCGTCGTGGACGCGATTGAGACGAGTCGATTGGTCGGGTCGATTTTTTCTCTGTTTTCGCCATCTTTGTTTGTTCAACGAAATCGCGTGATGAATTGGTCATACGTAATAAAAGAAGAAATAATTAATCCGTAGAGAGAGAAGTGAAGAGCTATCATCTTGGATCGACGGTGAAAGTTGCAAGCAGAGCTTTTAATGTTTTACGACGAGCATAAACACTCGAACGTTGCACGCTATTTAACGATACAGCAAATAATACAGCGTTTGTTAAACGTTCAAGAGTTTCAATTTATGCCACGCTCGGTCGTAAATCTATCTCCGTATTTTCCCCGGGTTTTTCAGCTAATTTTCGCTCGAACAATTATTTGTTCGCTGTTGTCCAGGTTAAATGTTTCTAAACATTCCCAATAGAGTATTTCGTGCGATGGCTAATTCCTAATTAACAACTTTTCCAGCCCGCAAATTTGCTCACTAGTCATTCGTAGAAATAACTTTCTACCGTTCGTGTGTAACTTTCATACAGAAACGCGTTGTATAGATTTAGTTTTATGACGACGTTAGTTTGTCACGGAATGTGCTAGCATTTACAACATCCGCTAAGCTTCGGTTTTTTAATTAATTCAACGATGCCCTATTGCCATCGTAAAACGTTAAGGAGCGTTTTCTACGTAGCAAAATTGTACAAAGTAACATAATGTTTTTATAATGGTTTTCTGAATATTACTGTAAGAAAGTTTTGCTCTCTCCCTCTCTCTCTCTCTCTCTCTCTCTCTCTTTCTCTTTCTCTACTCTTCTTTTGGAAAATAATTTTAATTGAAATTTGAGATAATAACCACTTTTCTAGAGAATGTGGCTTACATTTCGGAAGTGGCTAATAGCCTTTGCTTTCGTGCACTCGGACGTTCTCATTTATTCGTTTACGACGATGGAAACTCTAAACTTTAATTAGGACATGGAAGACTCGCAGCTTCTTTCTGTTTTTCCATAGCGACTACCGTAGTAACAGAACTGCGAAAACTCTGGATTTTAGACCAAATTGAAATGTACTGAATCGCTTGCTCTCTTCGCGAATTAAAAACATGTGTATCCCTGTAACTACTGTAGCTGCTGTATATGTAAAAAGTACAGCTAAAGACTCTGAACTTCGTTCGAACTTTGAACTTCTCATCACGGTATGCTCAAATTGTACAGTTATCGAGCAAAATTCTCCGATCTAGAAAATCAGTCGCTCTTCGAACTTCTAATCTTCCAAACCCGTTTTTCCTCGGCGAAATCGTACGATGGGATTTTCGTTCAAGTTTCAACATAACCCAAGACAACGATTCTACTTTGCCTCGAAATGTGTGCGTGGAAAACAAATTGCGAATACATTTCAGCATCGTTTCGAAGCTAGAAAATCCGAGAAATCTTCATCTGTATACACATACGTAGAGTACGTACGAGTATTTTTACGTTATCGTGCAATTTTCTTCTTCCGTAGACTACGCGACGCGACGCAGCGACGCTTCGTTTAACGTCGCGCGAGTTGGCGAACTCATAACCAAATTTAGGTAAATATCGGAAAGTTGGTCGGCGCGACGTCATTGTAATTTTGAAAACTTCGCCAAGTAGAGATTTTAGAAAATCCTCTGAGTACGGCGAAACGAGTCTTGCTAGCTACTTTCTCAAGCGTCGAACGTCTTGATTTTCCGACGATGAACCAGAAACTCTTACTAGTCGCGAAAACTATCGGTGGTTTGCTGCAATGTCGATTCGAAGAAAGTTCGCGAAACTGATTAGTTCGCGGTTAAAATTCGATCTTCGTGCAGCTAAATTACACTACGAAATTGCACGAGTATCGTCAGGCTGGAGATGATTGTTTAGGCAAAAACGAAAGTTAAGAAATGGCAACCTTTGGTGGCTCGAAAGAGTCGTCGAGCGTTTCGGGTCATCGAACGACACGACATGAAACGAAAAATGCTTCCGACGCTTCTTTGTAAAAGGAAAGGTTCACAAAGACGGTTCAAATTTATCAAAATAACGTAGGATCGGACATTCGATGTGTTTTACGTTGTTTCCGCTGTGTTTTACAGCACGGCGTGACGCGGACGCAGCGAAGGAACGAACAGGGATTAAGAAACGATAAAACCTGCTGCTAGACGCTGGAAACGTAGGCTCAGCTAATGCTTCTTTATTCCTTCTGATTTAATAATGCTCCGTTCTTTCTTCTCCTCCGATTTAACGATCCTCCCTCTTTGTGTGCCGGCTTGAAGAATGCAGATTCTGTTTGCAAACTGTTGCCGTATATCTTGCCGCTTTTGAGGAATCGCGGGTTTAAAGGAGAACAAGAAACACGAGGATTTATGGTGCTTTCGGTGAGAAATAGAAGGTCCTTACTTTCCTCTTTAAATCTCTCGATCTCTTTTTTACGTAGTGAATATTTTTTTTTCTTTTTTTTAAAGCTCGTGTCTATGATCTTTGTTATGTTCTTCTCAATTATTTTTATTCGGACAGCGTGGTTGTAGAGTTAATTAGAAACGTTCGAGTCGAAGAATATTCGATTTTTGAGCAGGAATCGCGTAAAAACTGCCTAAACTGTGAAAACGGCTGCAATAATTTTGAACGTGAGAGGGAAAAAAGTAAACGAGGCACGATACCGTAGAAGCAAATGGAATTTCCCGAAACGAGAGACATTCGTCGGTATTGTAACTCTTTCAAGCTTACACTGGATCCACGTCTATCGGACAACTATTCAAATTTCGTGGAACTCGATTCCGCGAATACAACGCCTGTACGGGTGTCGCGTAGTTTGTATCACAGCAAAGAACTAGCGGCGAGCTCGAGCCGAAATTTGTTTGTTCCACGCTGACGTTCCACGCGACTTTCTCAAAAATTATCCAGTTTTATTGGAATTTCATTGGAATCGATTGAAACAAACGCGAAAGGAGATTTTCGTAATATCGTGTGAAAAGTTTCAAATATCTGGAACGAATTGGCTGCTGGACAAAATCGCAACAGCGACGGCAAACACGGAAAAGATGCGAATGGAAGCCGGTAAACCACGCTGCATTCTTGCTGGACGGTAGAACACGAAAATTGAAGAAACGTCGCGTCGCGTCCGCGCCACTGACACCGCAAAATTTCTTCTTAGAAATCGAAGAAGAAGAAGAAAAAGGAGAGGAGAAATATTTGGAGCGGTTGAACGCGACCGAACGTCTCGAAAAGCGGCGACTGGTCTCCTCTGTTGGTCAGCCAAAGGCCGGAAAAAGGAAGCTGAGAAAAAGCGCGGAGAAGAGACCGAAGACTGGACGGGATTTAGCGATTTATGTCCCGGCCACGCCCGCTTTTCGTTCCTCGCGTAAGGAGAAGAACGAAATTGCCAGACAGAAAAGTGGCGCTGACCAGGAGGGGCGGCGAGGGGACGGATGAGGTGACTCGACGTTCGAACAGAAACCGTTTCTCGTGTAGACACCGGTATACATACGTACGTACTTCCGGTGCACGCGGACCTTTCGCGTAAATCTCACGCCGGAAAAACTCTCTTTCCAGCCGGCTCTTTTCTGTTCGTCTTCCACCTTCGTTCCTACCTCTGTCCGTTTCGTTCCCTCCGCAACCCCTTTCCTTACCACCCACCCACCCTCTCGTTCGCTTTTCTCGCGTTCGTCCGTCCGGCTTTTAGCTTTTAGCGAGCCATTTCGGCGGCCAATTCGCGTGGCAAGAAGAGCCTCGTTCACGATCGCTCGATTCTACGCTGCCCGACGAGTATAAACTGATTCGTTTTTCAGCGTCACAAGTCCATGGAGCCCTTTTTCATACGTTCGTTTGATTTACTGGATAATGTCTTTCTGATGTAAAGTGAAACGGAACGTAATCTGAAATTTATTGCGAAAGGAGAAACAATGAATGAGAATTCGTTAATCGTATTTTTAACAGACTTTGTCGAAAAAGTTTCTTTCGTTTCATAAGCTGATAATAGATGAACAAGAATTTCTGTTTTACATTATTTTATCGAATTACGTATCATCCATTTCGTTCTATCTCTATTATTATGTTCGTGCATAATTCAATAAATTAATATAAAATAAAAATCATTGTGCGTCTATTATTTCCTTATGAAACGAAAGAAATATTTCGGACAACCTAATATTCTGGACAGATCTGTCCAAAGCAAGTGATCTATCGTAATTTGTATGTAACATTTTGTACGTATCGTGAGGCCGATTCTTTCAACAGAAGGTGGACACGTGGGCAATCTTGCGTACGGAATTCTTTCGTTCGATTCAAAATATTGGAAAAAACTAGTTTAAAAGTACGTCTTAAAAATATCGCGATGGTTGATGTAAACGTATTCCCATCGGTCGTGCGAGTCTGAAATTCATGTGCGATAGGTAAATTATTACGAGTTCACTCGCAACATCGTGGTATTCTTATTATTTGGAAACTTAGGTCTAGTTAAAGCTTTGACAGGGCAGATGCCTAAATTCGTTCGGCAAATGGAGCATCTGTAAACCTTGCAACGTTTCACGATCGAAGGTCTGTCTGATGCAACAGCATCTGACGATAGCGCTGTCTTATTTAAATGCAACGAAGCAATACCGCACGTACGATCTTAGATTGCAGATTAACGCGTGGCAAACAAACCAATTGAACGATCAATTACTTGGACGTTGGATTTGATGACCAATGCGATTGACGAGCGACGATTGCTTACGTTCTTTAAGCGACTGAAGATATTCTTCAGCTGCGTCTGTTATCAAGCTGCCTCCTATCAAAACGGACTACATCTTAACCTTAGTAGAATAACGAGTAATTGTATTTAGTTACAAATAACAGTTTGAAAAAGAGGACAACTCGGGCTAAATATTAATCCCAACGCGAATATCTCAGCTGCGTTGTTAAAAATTGTATTACCCAACAACACCTGCAACCCCGAAGCCGAAGATTTAAACTGTCACGGGGAATGATTTATTCAAAATTCAACGTCTACAGAACATGGCATAAATCTCCATTGGTCGAATTTTCCGCCCAACCATTTTCTCTCTCTAAACAAGAGATCGCTTTCCTTCGCTCCTTTTCTCCCCTC
This sequence comes from Bombus flavifrons, assembly GCF_040668555.2. NCBI lineage: Eukaryota > Metazoa > Arthropoda > Insecta > Hymenoptera > Apidae > Bombus > Bombus flavifrons. The sequence goes on from NC_138447.1 coordinate 5,302,075, forward strand.
TGCCGCCTTTCCACCCCCCGCCGTTCGGATTACACAGCGCGCACGCAATTTTCCACAGAAATTCCGAGCAAGCTGGAATCGAAGAGCGACAAAGACGCGAAAAAATATCGTAGCCGCGTAGAATCGTTCACCCTGTGGCAGATGCCTGTTCTCGTCGTTGGTTCGTATCTTCTTTCCCCCGATTCCCTCCCCCCTTTCCTCCTGGCTCGTCTCACGATGCTCGTTTCTGGCGAAGCACGATAAGCTCGGAGGATATTTGTCGCGACGCTCGTAGAAGGATCGCTGAAAGAGGCCCGGTCGTATCAGCAATGCAAATAAATACGTGCGCGCAATATAATTCGAGCCAAGCAGTCAAGGTAATTCGACAACGATGTATAAATTGGCACGATGGCGCGTAAGGAATTCGAAGGAATGGATCGCGTTTATTTAAAAGGAAACGCGCCTCTGATCCAGGAAGGAAGAAACGCTGGGAATTTATTTCCTACGTTATACTTGTTGTCGCGAACGTGATTCCTATAATGTGTAATAATGCGATTCAACTGATGGCAGGATATTGCTTGCTCACGGTCCACTGTCAATTGCGATTTCAGCTCGTCCACAAGTGGAATCCTTAAATCACGGCTGACCCGATAATTGCTACGATTCTGTTTATCCAACTGTTAACAGCGATTTAATTAAATATTAGAAATTAAATTGACCGTCTATGTACAGCATTTTTAACCAGATTTACCTGCATGACGAATCTACGGAATTATGTTTGCTTGCTAAATGTACGTTTAGGTTTATTGCATTATATGTGACATTGGTATCTTATAGAAATATCATTGATACATACTGAAAGTGGAATATGCCTGATGGCATATCATAGAAATACGTACAGTATAATAAGGAATATGATGATGATACATTAATGATGATTCCAGGGTAGAAATGTGATAATATCGAACAATAAGAAAGTAATTGATCAGAGAATAGAATTACATATACGTCACTTGGTAATATTATGACTTTAACATCGTAATCTTCTTTGTGGTCGGTTTAAGCGACCATTTGTTTGGCGACCAACCTATCTTTACGATTAAGAATTAATTAAAAGTAAGTCTGATATATAAATAATAATTATAACTTTTGTAATTGTGTACTGCAGAAGGTAACGAATAAGACAGCTCGAAAGAATTATATAAATTTCTATCTATTTATAACAAAGCATATCTTCCATTGCAAACACATCTTTCGCTCAGCCTCGGTGTGAATGTCGACTTAGAGTAGACAACTGCCGAGTACTTACGTCACTACGGCCAAGTATTGACCAAAGACATTAAAGTTTTGATATCGCATCAACTACGAGGTTATTAGCAACACCATGAGTAGAGGAGGTGTCAGATAATTCGCTTTCCTGCTAAATCTCAACGGATCGTGCCTTTTTTGCCTTCCAAATTATTCCGAAGAAACTGCTTCGGTGTACGTTTCTCACAGAGTTTAAATTAGGTTGTCCGAAAAGTTTCTTTCGTTTCATAAGGTGACAATAGATGAGCAACAATTTCTGTTTTACATTATTTTATCGAATTACGTATCATCCATTTCGTTCTATTTCTATTATTATGTTCGTGCATAATTCAATAAACTAATATAAAACAAAAAATATCGTGCGTCTATTATTTCCTTATAAAACGAAAGAAACATCTCGGACAACTTAATATTTTGGTCAGATCTGTCCAAAGCAAATGATCTATCGTAATTTGTGTGTAACATTTTGTACGCATCGTAAGGCTGATTCTTTTGACAAAAGGTGGACACGTGGGTAATCTTGGTGTGTCCTATTCGAATTCGACTGCTAATTATTTTTATTGTCTGTTCATGGCCGTTATGTTATGGTCGCTACGTGGCGGATAACGATGTGCAGAGAAGGTTAAGAAATTTTATACCTTTCTTCGAGCTTACGCTACTGTTCGTAACTTTGAACTCGATACCTTGAACTTGTTCTTATTCCGTCGTATCTTATAGCGTCCGAAGTGTATAGACTTCGTGTTACGATCTTAAATATTCGATAGCGATAGTTCCAGGTTTTCTTGTTTACTGTTGATAGTTTGCAAACGAATTACAATTGTACTTGTAATTTGATTAACTGGACAACGATAACGATTAAAATTAAATGCAAGATTGTATCTTCGATAACTTTCGCAACGTTATTCACGATAAAACTTTGAAATTCATTTTGAAGTTTAAATGTAATCGGATGGGAATTATTTCATCGTGGGATCATTAGCGTCGAACCATGTCTTTCAGACGTCATGCGTTTTCCATAATAGGATGTACAATGACGTGGCAAGGATGTCAGACGTAAAACAGTTCAGCAACTTTTTATGGTTGTGGTTAAATACACTCGATAGTTAAATATATTCTAATTTTTAAACGTTAAATGTAGAATCTAATGGTAGCTATATGGTTTTAGTTATTCATTGTGGTCGGTTGATGAGGTTCTTGTTGAAATACGATATACCTGTCACGAAGCGTGCTGATGTAGTAGTGTGTGTGTTCGATGTTTTACATTGATATTACAGTATAGTATAGCACGTAATCTACAACTTGGCGTAGTTTTGCAAAGCGTAATCTTCGGCTATCGGTTATAAAAAGATGCCTGTACAAGCAGCTTAGTTCGTATGAAAAGACTACTACTAACTTACTTTCTTTAGCAAGAAATACCACTACAGTGGAACTTCACTTATACGAATTGCATTTATACGAACGAAATTTTAGTCCTGCCTAATTAACAGAACTTTAACTGAGTTTCTATTATCTGAAGTAACGCTGCGCGTCGGTCGATCCATTTGTAATAATACGAAGGTCTAAAAGACCGCTTAGACTAACAATTATTGTCGATATTCAACGTTCCCATATCTATTTATAATATGAGTATATCGATCGTCTATACGGTCTCTTACGTACCATAATGTTGAGAACCCAACGATCATTGACAATCATATTGATAATAACATTGATCGTCTGAACGTTTCTTAACAATAAGATGTAAACGGTAGGGACACGCGTTACGTGACACGCTATTATGTTTCGCGGTCGATACAAATGTGCAGCACTATTATGTATTTAACAACGAGATGTTCCGTGAAATCCTCTTATATAAACATAAACTCCTACTGCATGAGCGAAAAGTTATAGATGGACTTCTATTGTATTGTATTAGGTCGTCCGAAAAATTTCTTTCATTTTATAAGGAAATAATGGATGCACATTTTCCGTTTTATATTTTATCGAATTATGTATGATCCATTTTGTTCTATCGAAATAAAGATCATAACGTTCGACAGATTAGGTTTCATGTTTGTATTGTGGCGAACGGTGTGATGTGTTGTTGGTTAAATTAATAACGAGACGAGTTAATTGAATTAACTATATTTACAGATATTTTAAAATGTAGAATACAAAGTTAATCGGAAGCGTTGTTCGCTTGATGATATTCGTTATACGATAGTGCAATACTGCGGTATTGATACTAATCGTTATGCTAATTCGCTAGGCTGATTCGTTATACTTGTTTGCTCGACTGACTAACTTACTGACTCGATACTGATATTCATTCGCACTACTGACTGACTGACTAACTGACTAACTGACTGACTTCAGACTGACTGACTGACTAACAGACAGACAGACAGACTGACTGACTGACTGACTAACAGACAGACAGACAGACTGACTGACTAACAGACAGACAGACAGACTGACTGACTGACTGACTGACTGACTGACTGACTGACTGACTAACAGACAGACTAACTGACTGACTGACTGACTGACTAACTGACTGACTGACTGACTAACAGACTGACTGACTGACTGACTGACTGACTGATTGACTGACTGACTGACTGACTAACAGACAGACTGACTGACTAACAGACAGACTGACTGACTAACAGACTAACAGACTAACTGACTAACTGACTGACTGACTAACAGACTGACTGATTGACTCCATACTGATATTAATTCGCGCGACTGACTGTATCTCGAGGACATGGTCGTCTATTTATACTGGTCGAAGGAGGTACCAAAAGGTTTGAACTTGTCGCAGGTTATAGGTTACACGTAGCAGCGAAATTGCTTTGTCCAGAGTTTGTTTATTACATTATGTGCATCGTACAGTGTTAATCCTCTGTGGCAAAACTACTACGTGAGGTGTCTTCGAATCGAAACGTCCTAAGACGCATATGCCGTTACAGTATAAAGATGTGTAAAAGACGTCTTTGTAAAAGAAAGGCACTTTTCGGACAACCTAATAACTCGTCCTCCGACAGGTTCATATAAACACGGTATTTGTGATTAAATTCAGTCGATTAAATGCGTTATAGTGTATAAATTATTCGTAATTTTGTAATACTTCCTCTGTTTGTCAATCTTTTTACACCAAGCTACATTAAAATACCTTTCTTTTCTTTTGTTTCAGGTAAGAGCAAATAGCAGTTATCAGCCTGACTTATTGTTTACTTCCAAACAGGTATAGTGTCGTACTAATATTATACGATAAATGTTATTTAGTTGGATCGAGAAGACAAGTATGATTAGTAGTGGATGAAAAGTTAGTAGCAAAAAGTTATCTCCAACCCTTTTATAGAAATAGAATTAAATAATAATTTACAACTTTACTCAAATTAGACCGAGCTGTACTCATCTAATTGCTAGAATCAGTCGTATAGTTTCAGATAAATATTTTCAAAAAGATCTTTGGAATCTCGGCTCGGACTAGGACAAGTGTAGAACTTTCAACGCGTTAAGTATGTAATTAACACAACGTATCTCCTTGAGAACGCGAGAATGTACGCGGCTAATTCGCGGTCTCTCCTCCATATTTCATCGGAATGAAAATGATCGAGACGCCCAGGAGGTGCTCTATTAAATTGTCGATAAGAGGCTACACGACAGAAGATGGTGGCGCGATGTAGCACAGCGCGGTATAGCTAACGCCAGAGTTCGACGAGAGAGAAGCCAGTTTCGTCGACTGGTCTCGGTCTCGGCTGCCAGCCAGAAATCTGGTTCGAGAGTTGGAAATTGGTATTGACGAGCGACGACTATGAGACCGGGCATAATTTATTCATTTCGGTAAAAGCTATTCCATATTTACACGGAATATTATCTAATAGTAAACTGTTCGCCTAGCTGTTGATTTTCTACTCCGGTTTCTCTAACTCGGCCAAATGACGCTATAAAATGTTTTTTTTTTTTTTTTTTTTTGTTGGACAAAAGAATCGACGAAACGGTCCAACGCATGTTGAAACGTTTCTGCGTTCCTTTTGCAAAGTTTCAAATGATTTTGTTCGTCGAATGATTGATCGGTTGAAATGAATGTTACGGTTTAACATCGAAGAAGTTTCGATAGGAGAAATTTGATCCGCATTCTTCGGATCGCTGCTCGTGAAAATTTCAAAGTTACTCGCCTTTTTCATCAGTCCCATTATTCCGCTATGAACGCAATCTACAAAATGACGCTATTTTTGAAAGAGGGAATGAACATACTTTTAGAATATTCTAATTCGAAGTTACCTATTATATTTGACATTCGCTGCCAACGTTACCTAGGTAGGAACGATGTTTGTATGATTAATTAGGGATATTTGAATAATGTATTTTATCAGGAATTATGTGCGTTTCTATAATTATGTAACAATAACTTGATTATTCATAATTATGCAGTAGGATTAAATTAATCCAACATCGCATAGTGCACATTTATTATTAAATTTCAATTTTATCATTACACGAGTCTATCATAAATCAAATCTTTCGTTTAGTTTTATCAATTTCGTATCATTGCTCAATTGCAACACTCGCAATAAAAGTTACTATTAAATTTCCAAACTTCAAACTATTGCAAATACCATAATTTTCGTTCCTTAGACTACAGTCTTTTATATTTACGTTACGAAAGAACGCGTTTACTATTTCTTCAATTTCAGCTCGAACTTATCGATAAAATAAAATGTTGTTCTATCGTCTCTATTTGAAGAATAAGATTAGCCGATAAATCGCTGGAAAGTATTCTATAGTATTTTCGAGCGGTGTGACGTGAGATATTCTCCGCGCTCGCGCATACTGTGTTTCGTTTATTTATTTACGATAAAATCGCATGACTCTGGTTGTCAAGTCTTTTTTCATTCCTCGATTTCTCTCCGCGGAAGCAAACTTCCTCACGGCGTTTGCGACGCAAAGAATTCCCCTTGTCTCACAAAGTACCTTCTTTCTGTGTATCTCTAATATGATATGCACTCGAAAACAATTCTTCCAAAACAAATAGAAGGATCTCTTCAAACGATGTAAGTTCTTTTTACGCTCAGTCTATCAGCTGAATTTAGTTGAACGTACAGCGAAACAAAAGGGAAGAATGAAAGGGGAAAGAAGGAACGACAAGGATTTAAATTAATTTAAAAGAACGTTTGAATGTATTTTCACAATATTATTAAACAAGGTAATAACGTTCTTAATAAGCTACGGCAATTTGAAATTTCGACGGATTATTTATTAAATTATCGGATCAAACGTAGAAAAACAGGCCGAATTACGCGAAAATGTTCCGCAAGAATACGTTATAGTCGAATTGTGGATTTTCGTTTGTCGTCTGCCTGCATTTCCGTGAAATTCTATTAATCAGTATATAGAAAGTCAACTTTCTACAATTTCTACAACACCTTTCTAATTTTCGAGGGAAAGCGAATCAGTCGAATAAATATTTGACCACTTTTGCAACTCGGTGTGATGCCGTGTCAAAACAACCAAACTAACCAAGTGGCCCTTGATTCTGCGTTTTAAAGAGAGGATTGCATCATTGGAAACCTTTTAACAGAATAACGTTTTCTGCCTCGCGTTTCAACGACAAACAAGTTCTCGTAACGACGGACAACAATTTTTCGGTGAAGCCAATTTTTCCACATTCTACACCGAAACGTCCGTGTAACGTTTTTTCACGTCAAACGTTTTTCCACGAGATTAATAAATTTAAATTTACGAATAATTCTCAACTTCTGAAAGCCTGCAAATTCTCTAATGCTCTCTCTCTTTCTCTCTCTCTCTCTCTCTCAAACTCAACACAGATCTCAATGAAACGATGCATACTCGTAAATGTAAAAATCCGACGCTAAAGAGAAGAGGACCGATTCGGTGTTCCGATGAGAACCAAAGGCCACTTATTATGAGTAATTGCGACGAAATAGCTGTGCATAGAAGCGGCGTTGAGCCACGAAAGGCAGTCTATCGAGAGAAACACAGGGAATCAGAGAGAAAGAGGAAGCACACGACAGAGGATAGGCTAATTTGGAGGGTAAGCCTCGGTTTCCAGGTAGCACGCCAGACTGCAACTATAGATTGGTATCAAGACACATTGGCGAGAAGCTCGTGGAAGTGGTTGAGGGTGGGGTCGGCAATGTACAGCAAGTATATTCGTTAACTCGATTAGCCTTAATTAAGCGCCGGAGCTTATTTCGATCTGTCGGTTAATCGGGTCGTCTGTGTCGTGCGGCGAGCTTGTCGTGACTTTGAAATAGACTCGAGATGCGGTTTCCATCGTGTGTGCGCGCTCGCGCTCGCGTTCGTCCTTCGAGTCGTGAAAGAGACGAGGACCGACCGCTTCCGGAGAAACAGACGGTAACTTCCGCGGGGAATCTCCATGGATTCGACGCTGTGCCAAAATTACGAATTAATTAACCAACGTTTGGACCAACACATCCACCATGTGTATTCCGTGAAAAGGGAAGATCGAGTGATTTCGCCTGTGCGAGGCAACCAAAGTGCAATATAATACGCTTTGCGTAGAAAACAACAGTAACTTCGATATCGAAATGTGAAAGTGAAAAAAAGAAAAGCGTCGTGGTATTCGCTCATCGTCGAGTCGATAAACGGTTAATCGTTGTTGAGAATTGTGGATCTTAATTGCCGAAATAAAATTAAAGGAACACTAAGATTACACTTAGAATTCATATTAGAATAGTTTTAGATTTATTTAATAAATGATTTATAGGATTCTCGTCGATATACATTTGCACGCGTCTCAGCACTCTCTTTGTCTTACCATCTTCCATACCACACTGCCAACGGAACAGGTTACATTCATCTGTTTTTCGAGACACCGCGCACACACATACTTCCACACACTCATATTCACATACGTGTGTCACTACTACGCGGCCAATCGAATCTAGCACACAAAATTATACATATCTCAATAATCGTATTTGCGAATAAAATTATAAAGTAACTCGGATAATGGCAGCAGGTAGAGAAACTATTCTGTTATCGGTAAAAAGAAATCTTAATATCGAAGGAACAGGCTTATTACGCTCTTATAGTCCTGTGAAAATAGCTATAATACTGATGCTATTGTATAATCCATTTGTTAAAGCAAAGCAGTTTATGTACGGAAACTCTAGTTAACGTTACATAGAAGGACACAGATTCCAAAAGAAAGTCTTCAAGTTTTTAAACAAATTGGTTCTTACTACATTAAAAAAAAAATACTCAGTGTCTGATTTACGTTTTATTTCGATCGTTTTTACGAGCTAAATGCGTAGGTACAAGTATTTCTTTTTATTAAATGAATATTTCTTTTTCTCTCGTTTTACCATACTATAGGTTGTCCGAAAAGTTTCTTTCGTTTTATAAGGAAATAATAGACGCACAATGTTTTTTGTTTTATATTAGTTTATTGAATTATGAACGAACATAATAATAGAAATAGAACGAAATGGATGATACTTAATAAAATAATATAAAACAGAAATTGTTGCTCATCTATTATCACCTTATGAAACGAAAGAAACTTTTCAGACAACCTAATATTAACGCTTTATTAGAGTTTACAGATACTTCAAGTTCGCTGTCAGTTTTCCGGTTGTCACTAAGCTACTTCACGATGATATCTTGGAAAGTTTGTGAAGGCATATTTTACCGTTGTCGTTCTCTCTGTAAACAACCGTGTTTTGCCGCTGCATGCCTCGACATAAGCGTATTATCTTTCATCGACGAAATACTAACAATTGCTGTCCATTTATCAATGGACTAATAAATGCATGGTTATTTCAAAAATACAACCAGGTTCGTCTAATCTGTTCAGCCAATTCACGGCGCGTATGTCGCGCATAAAACAACGCTGGGCTTGATTTAAATGTTTAACTTGGCGACAATTCGTCGGGATTTGCCGGTCCATTAAACTTTCGAAGATGATTCGCCATCGCGATACTTTGAACATTTTCTCCGGAAAGTGAAAAAATACAACTGAAAGTCTTGTCGTAACGAGGAATAAGAAAAAAAGGAACATGAAATCGGAATGTCGGTTTTGAACAATGATTTACGGATCCTTTGGAACCAAAACGCTTGGCGTGATCAACATAATTCACGCTATGTAAATATATAACATGTATTAGGTTGTCCGAAAAGTTTCTTTCGTTTTATGAGGAAATAATAGACGCACAACGTCTTTTGTTTTATATTATTTCGTCGAATTACGTACGATCCATTTTGTTCTGTTGACATAAACATCGCGACATTTCACAGACTTGGTTTGTATGAAGGTGCACTATTGTAAAAAACACGTTTGCGAAAGAAAAACACTTTTCAGACAACCTAATATGTACATTAATGTACACTACGAACATGATTTGGAGAACCATGAAATGCAGGTGCAAGGAAAGCAAATTATATTTGAACTACAGCTGTAGAATAAAGAAATACGGTGGAACATAGTGAAAATTCCCATTGAATTTTTACGGAAATTTCAAATCCCAGTGCTATAAAGCTAGAAAAAAAGAGAAAGAATTATTTACATATAATTACATATAATTAGAAATTGCGATGATGTAGAACGTTCTTTCCACTGATCGAGAATGAAAAGAAATGAAAGAATGTAGACTTAAATCACGATTAAAGGAAAAGCGTTAAAACGAAGCGTTATAGAGTGTAAAACGTACTCGAGCGTACGTAGAGAAGAAAATTGCGTCCGTCTAATAAATCGTGCCTAACTAGAAAGAATGTGAAGTTTCGCTTTAACCAATTTCGTGGCACGAACATCAGCTGCGAGGTTGTTACAGCTCGTTCATGAGGAACTTTCGAAATGCTTTCGAGCTAAGAAGAAGAAGGAGGAAAAGCGCGAATGCGTGACAAACGCTTCGTAACAATTAAACAACCTTAAACCAGTTACAGGAAAATTGTCGAGAATTATAGCAGGTGTTTGCGACTGACGTTCAGTTGTATTTGCAACGAGACTTTCCACTCTCTTTTTCGACGACTGTCTTTCATGGCCATCTTCACGATACGACGTCAGACGACGTCAATCGCTCATGAACGTTAAACTGACCGAATTAGATCGGCTCTAAATTTAAAATACCTGCCCCTTTTGATGCTTTTGGCGATGTGGAAGATTTATAAATTTATAAGGTGAATTATATGTATAGAGCATAGTCGATGGAATAAGACTTCGAAAGTCAATTCCTCGTTTCGATAATGCGTTCCAACGAAACTTGAAAATAACGTGAATCTTATAATAATCTTATAATAATAATGATAATCTTATTATCATTTCTAAACGATGTATTCACCTTTGAAACTCGACACGTTTACGCGTTTATTATCTACGCGCGCATTTCTATGCATTTTCTAAAAATATCGATCATAGGTTATCGCGTCAGTGTTTATATTCATCGGCACGCGTACCGAATCGCTCCCTTTTGGTCAAACGTTTTCGCTAAACGTTGTTCAATTTATAACCTTTTGATAATCTTTCATTTTCTCCGAGGCTTCTAAATAGAAACCACACGGCTGTTACTATATTTTCGACGTTTGGGGAAGGGGCAACGTTTTTCGAATCAATGAATCGTATTTCATGGAAAATTGAATTTCAATCTCGTAGTGATGAACGACACGAAAGCGAAATTACACAATTGTTGCAAAAAGTTCGTTTTTCACCGAGTAAATGTTCATATACGAACATACCGGCGAACTTTCGTTATTTTATCAGTGGATGGAATATAGCGGATGGAAATTAATGTTTGAAAGGATGCGAGATATCGAATGCCATCCCTAGGAATTTATTGCGTTCGATAATTACTGCTTAAAAAATGAATTACCTATCGTTCGATATCGAGGCAGACGAGACAACAGCGAAGCGATAAATCTCTGATGTTATGAGAACGATTAGCTGGCTAGTGAAATATTTACCGAAGGCTAATTTCTGTGACAGTATGTTCACTGTTTACGTGTCAAATCCACTGGATACTAGATATTTCGAATGCATCAGAACGCAAGGATAATCTCGAAAACACGTGATATCTCGAACAATCTAAACGCAGAGACGTGCCCGCTTCGGTCTTGAGCTCGCGCAACCATTGTACGTCGCGATATTGTTCTTTCCCTTTGTGTGCTAATTTGACACGCCGCATCCTCGATCCGGCAGCCAGTTATTAACAATAAGTTAGCAAGCGGAGGTGCGGTTAGCTCGGAGCGTGGTCGCTTTGATCGCCACGTAACAATAGCGCGAGTAAGCGCGACGCGACGTTGCACGCTCGAGTTTTCCCGTTGGCCGCGAATTATGTCCGAAAACAGAGGACCCTGCGGCTATTCGCCAACGGACGATTATTGTTTCATCATAGAATTTATCGTGTGCCGCGCAACTTTTCCATGGCTCGCAACTTTATCGCCACACAACACGATTATGCACGTTGGCGATTTAACGCGGCCGCCTCGCCCGTTGTTTCATTAATTTAATTTAATTAGCCGAACGAGGGGGCGGTGCGGTGTGAAACGCGTGTAGCGTTTGCCAATCGAGCTGCGGGCACGCGTGCAATACGTTTGAGGAAAAGCGATAAAAGAGCTTCGTAATTGTGCTGAGCGACATGGAGAAATAATGATTCGTCCCGCTGCTGGTTTGTTTGACGATTTTTCAACCCCGTAGCGTACGAAAATGGAGCACAATGAACGTTTGGAAATTTTACAGCACGTTTCTTCCTTTGGTTATTCTGGCTTTGGTATCATAATTCAAGAAAGAAAGGCAAATTGTTGTATCGTAATTGTAAAGTTCGATTACAAGTAAAAATTCGATAGAAATGAAATTGAAATTCTGATATGCGAGGATATCAGTGAGATATAAAACGTTTTGTTAAAAGCTTCGAAGGTACGCGCGTAACCGGCCAAAACGTATTGCCGTCAATTATAACAAATATCGAAAAGAGGAGCAACGTTGCGTGTGTTCGTTCCGATTCACGAAGGTCGTTTAACGTTCGAAGCGTGGCAACCTTATCTTCGTCTAACAGCAGTGATAAAGCAAATTCTACTTCAAACAAGCTGCGGTAGATCATTGGAATACATGGCACGCAAGTAAATGGATTCTACGTTTACAAGCATACCTAACACAGAATGAAGTGTTCCGTCGGCTAATTACTTTCTATCAATTAACGTCTTAGAATGCGATGGTAATAGAGTATTAGAAACATGGCAATCATCGTCGCGTTAGAAACGATTTTCTGTTATAATTGAAAAATAGATGAAAGAATGGATTTTGCTGGAAAAAAAAAGATCAGCAAAGCTACGGTTAAACCTTAATAACCTCTTTGTTTTATATCGACTGTGGACCGCGTAATAGAAAACTGAGGAGAAAGGAGGGCAAAAGGAGAATATCAGCTCGTTGAAATTCCGAGAATTACCGCGGTTTATCGAGACATTATAATTCCCAGCACCTAAAGCGAGTATAATTACTTGGACCGTGGTGCGTAAAGCAGCGAAGAAGGTATATTAACTGCTATTTGAATTATATTTTGCAATTAAAGCCGGCCTCTTCGCTGCCGCCGGCAGGAATTTAATTAGACGCATTAGATGACATAATACTTGATTCTACTTCATTGTGCTTATTACAACTCCCCTCGGGTTTAACAAAGGACCGACAATTCCAGCGGTGCTGGGCTTTTGCAATTGTACCCACGCGCAGTTCCTCCCTCGTTCCTATAATTCTCCAGCAGGTTTCCGTAATTTTGAGAGTGGAATCAGACTCGCATGACACATGGCATGAATCTCCGAGTTAATCGTTATTAGTGCCCACTTCGTTTGATTAATCATACGAATGAAACACGGATACAAATAGCGAGCATATTTTTCAAACGAAGGATAACAGAGAGAGGGAGAGAGAACGAAAGCACATTTATGAGCGTCGTAAATAGCGATTACGACTAACAATAAGCCGCGATGTTAATAAAGACGAACAAGAGGCGTAAGAAGATTGAAGTTTCAATTGGCCGCAGGTGAATGTCGGCTATCGATCGATTGTGTATAATCGATGGGAACGGCTGACTCGCGGCTGTTTGAGTGACGTGTTTCGAAACTCTTCGTTTACGAACGCAACATCGAGTACACGTAGCGAAATGAAATTTTAGTTGCAAGTTAGAATAAATGCTACCTATGCGTCTATACGTATAGTATGTAATATATTTATCGAATTATTTGCCTACAAAAATCTAAGCCTGGTTTGTATTATTTTGTCCTGAAGAACCTTTATAAAGCTGTTTTATGCCAGCAACAACACACGTATACGGATTCTGTATATCGTATATATATAACAAGAGCGAGGCAAACCACTTTGCGCTCGTGCGGCAATCGCCTTTAATCAAATTAGCTCGTGACGCGCAGCCGGATGTCTGTTCGCAACGAAACAGAGCGAAGGTTCGATAGCTTCTCGAGGCTTTTCGATCGTACTTTTTGGTGCACGCAGACCAATTGATAACTCTTGATATGTCTCGAAAGATGTAAAGAATTCTGCATCGCAGCATTTTCGCTTCGATCGCGAACAATAACTGGAAGAGCACACGGTCTTTGCTGGCTGATGCGCGCGAGGACACGTCAGGCCTTGGACCTTTATATCTCCGGATGTGTTCTATAATTATTGTTTTAACGCGAAAATTTATCACGCGGCACAACTAAAGTTGTATGCGTAGCCCCCGCAAACTGCTCGGATATTGTAATCTGCGATTGCACCGACCACGGTTGTTCTACACACACACAAACACGTATGTACATCATGTTGTACATATATCGTGCTGCTTTCTGGGGTAGCAGACACGGTGCCTGTTGTTTCGATAGAAGAAGATTTAGTAAGATTTAGTAGAAGATTTAGTAGAAGTAGATTGAAGTAACTACTTCAAGAAAAACTCTACATCTTTATTTATGTATATCCGTGACATGGAGACTACTATAATGTTGCATATAATGGCAAAATAATAATAAATTGATGATGTAAGACAACATTCTTCCCCAATGGACCGTTTATCTTACTGGTGGTCACAGGTGACCACCGTGGCGCCTTGGTAACAGTTGATAGCGACATATTATAACAAGGCTTCGTTTATTTCAACAAACCATTCGCATTTGTTATTTCGTCGTAAGCAAAACGTGCAGAATATATTGTTGAAACGTGTAGAAGATATTAGGCTGAAAAGGTCAGCAAAGAAAATTATGCTTGTGATAAACCAATGGTAGATTACAACAGAGGAAAATGTGCTGTAGATTTAGCAGATCAAGTGATAGCATATTCTACATCACATAGAAGAACCCTCAAGTGGTATATAAAATTAGTTTTAGAGTTATTGTTAAATACATCAATTTCAAACGCGATGATACTCTATAAACAAGCAACAAAAACAAAAATCAAGGTATCAGATTTTAGAATGGCACTCGCAATGCACCTTGCACAGTGCCGCTCACCAGAGTCGTCAAATATACTTATTCGACAAAAATTGCGAAACGAAATGCAGAAGAAAGAAGAGCAAGCGTACCTGGCAGGAAAATTTTGCAGAGAGTGTTATAAAAAATATGTTAAACAGTTAGGATCAAAAATTGCTAAGGATCGGACCAAAAAGGTGACCATCTATTGCCCAGATTGTATCGATGAGTCACATTTATGTTTAAATTGTTTTAAGTGCAAGATTTGTTCCTATTTTTTTCTTATTAATGTTCTAATAAAAATGTTAAATTGTTCAATGTGGCTCTTTTTATTTCAAAGCATCTTGTATTTATCGGTTATATTCAAAATGCCCTAAATCTCAATTTTCATTCAATTTTTACAATTGTAAGGAGTTCAAGCGCTCCGGTCACCAATGACCACCAGGCCGTCACAGGAGAAACCGTGACCGGTCATATATGATCAACGTGGCAGTCAAAGTTATTGAAGTAACTACTTCAAGGAAATCTCTACATTTTTATTTATGTATATCCGTGTCCTGGAGATTGCTATTACGCAGAAATATTCTAAATAAGGAGATGTGCATATTATTATACCTGTGAATATACATTATGTTTTAAGTTGCAAGGTCTAGGAACAAAGGAACTGATAAACAGATTTCTATTTGTGTTCCCTGTAGCCTCTAGCCAAAGCTATAGGCTTAACTTTTTTGGTAATGTCCTTTTGTTATAAATATATGAACGTGCTCCTTATCTTTCCATTGTCTAGTAACACTAAGAGAGTAATGATCTGAGTCATCATAAACTTATACATTATACGTTATATTTATACCTTTAATTATTTCAATATATTTTTCTATTACAAATTCATCCACTCGTTCTTCAATCAGTCAACCTCAACCTCAACGAGAGTAAAGATAGATCGCCAAGTATGAATTCTATTTTGAAATTTCTTTTCTAAAATGAAGTCTAGGATTTGTAGATAATGAAGAAATTAATACAAATAGAGACATTTATAGAAACGAATGATTATTCGCAGCTTCTTGCTGCTTCCATCAAGCTCTCCTCCAACTCTTGCAGATATTAAGATATTAATGATTACTGGACGACGCTGCATAAAGATTCATATATGTATATGCAAAGTGTAGAGTGCATAACTTATAATATATGTCACAGAGAATGCGCACAATATCAAGTATAAAATATTTGCAGGGAAGGTAATGCGAAACTATTTTATATCTCGCGTCTACTACTGTACATTAGCGTGTTATTTCACCCCTACTCTACGGTGCTTAGAAATTGTTTTATTGCAGATTTTTTCAATTTTAGTACGGTGAATTTTTGTAAAAGTATAAGAATCGAGATCATTTACTTTACGGTTTAATTACATTTTACTTGCACAACTTTATGCGGGAAACTTGTAAAGTGTTAAGAAATTAATCACAAATTATTCAGCATTAAGTGTCCTCCTTTGGCATTCCGACACGTGAAGTGGGGTGAAATTAAATAGAATGATTCTGTACGCCTGCTAAAGTTATTTATCAAAGACTTAGATATTTAGAAAATACTTTCCCTGTAACGTACGTATATACACGTGTACATAATCATATAGCAGAAACAATAGAAAATGGAATACGCAAAACGTAAATAAAGCAAATTAATATCTTAAATAGTATCTGTGTGTCCTAATGTACGTAATAAATAATGTAAAATAATTTTGTTAAACGATTTTGTTTCGTTCGTTAAATATGTTATTCATTTTCAAGAGACGTGAAAATTCATTTAATAGGAAAGTTTAATTTCGAATATCAATTGAATTTAACGTTAGGTAGTAACTGATTAAACAAATGCCTACAGCATATTATTATCATCTACCTGTAATTAATTCCAAACTCGTGATCTTCTCGTTAAATCGTAATTACGACCTCAAACGATCGACCAAACGTTCAATTTATATTCTCGTTGAAAAATATCTGGGAATTTTGACACACTATCCTTAGCGCGATACTGCACTGATAGATAGCAAGTAGTCGGTTCTTCAAAAGGAATCAAAGAACACGTTTGTAAACCTTTGACGAGCGTCGATCAAAGTCGAGGATCGTATCGGAAAGATAAATTTTCACTCCTCTCGATTCAGACGATCTCCCTCGAGTCTTTCTGGTAATCGTCTTTCATAGGCGACGAAACTGGTTTTCAGGCTAATGAAACGTATCAGTCCCTGTTGGTCATACATCATCGCATGGTCATAACAGCGTATGCAACCGTCCTCTGACCGTTTACGAATTTAAAGGGCCACATAGTTGAATTTCCAAAGGGAAACCCCGCTCCGGGGGTTATTAATGATATGTTATCACGCAGGCTCGTGTTGTCGCTTTGATCGTCGCGAAACAAAGCCGTAGGGTGGCTCGTTGTGCAATTTGTAACCGAGTTTTCGTACTTGGCAGAAATTGCCAGAGAAGATGGTTCCTGTCTCTCGCAGCACACCCTCCCTTTCAACCCCACTGCCTGCCACCCTATCTCTTTTGAAATAATTATCGTTTTATCGGGAGATTTATGAGGCCGAGGCTTGAATACCAGCCATTCAAATTTTCAGGCTGTAGCTGGAATAATTGCAACATTGTTTACAAAGACAACGACGAATTATTGTTCGCGTTGGTGTTCACGCGTGCGCGCGCTCACGGGGCACCCCTATAATTTGCACTGGCCGTTTACTGATTTCGGGCAAATTAGAGAAGACAGCGGTCGTGACGCGGGTAATTTGTTACAGCTCCCCCGGTGAAACTCGTTTCCAAACGTTTTTCCTCTCTCTCTTTCTCTTTCTCTCTCTCGCTCGCTCTCTTCCTTTCTTCGACGAACGAACGTGGCAACAGTTTAATACTACGAGCGTTTTCACAGGGAATATTTCGAAGTTTACTGACGGTTATGAGCAAAACAGTCAATGGATAAAGAAGAGTGTCTTCGTCTCGTTGCTTGTTTCCTATATCTGTTTTGATTTTATTTATTTTTTTAAACTCCAGCGGCAGAATTTAAAATTATGCACAGACAGAGCGAAGCTGTTTTTGACAAAGTATACGTCTGTCTCTGGTGATGGTCGGATTTTTGGCGAGAACAAAGTAGCCTCGCAGCAGTCGCAGCTCTTCTTGTCGTTGTTGCTTGTCTCGCGTAATCTTCTCTACATGGTTATTAAGTTATAGATGGAATTGTTTTTAAAGTTTGGAGATCAACTTCTACGCTAGGCAGTTACTTTTTCCTATTTTCAAGTAGCCGTACTTTTTTTTAGAAAAGAAAAAAGAAATTTTTGTTTAGATTACCAACGTACAAGATCGTTGTCAATGTTCATGGTGAAAGTGAATAAATTCTAACAGCACGTCGATTAAAATCGAATCTCTTAGCGAAGAGAGATGCAGTGGTGTTGGATTACGTCGGAGCGGGAAAATGAAAAAAGTTATAATATAATAGTTGTCATGTAATTGCAATAATTCGCAGGTTCTATACAGAATTGGCAAAAAATTGATATTGAAGTCAGTTAGAATTTTCAGAAGTTCGATATAACTTTTTCGAGAATCACACTCGATTAGTTTTAAGTAATTTTGTCATAAATAATTGCCTCTATTTTGTATTATGTTTACACGTCGATAATTTATATTCATATTTATCGTCAGTTCGAAACGAGTACATGTATGGTAACTAATTGCACTCGTTAACCTTTGAATTAAGCGTTTATTAAACACAACGTTACAAACACGACATCAAATATTGGTAATATATTGATCATATATTTATCTATTAACCGATATTGCGATGGCTTCCATTTGTATCTTTATATCGTCACGAGAGTAATTACTTTTTTTATTTCGACAGATAATATGTCAGTGAAAAAAAGGAAAAATTGATCTTTCAATGTATTATGACCTATTACCTTTTACCATTCATGTTGCTTAACAATATGAAACTTGCTCTGTTCAAAATTCACACATTTGAAAAAAATTTCATAGAAATTGTTTAAATAAGATAATTGAATTTACATAAGATAAAAAAATCATCATGTTCGAAGTTGAAAGTCTATTTAAAAGGACGAAGAGTGCAAGCTTGAAAGATGTAAGGTAAATTATCGTTAGAGATTATTTTGTGAAAAAACTGAAAGATTTCGTTTCAACCTACCGGAAGAAACAAAAATAATTGCTACGTATAAAGCTCAATAGTGCGATCCAACTGCATCTTCGCTATTTTCTCTCCTTTTATTCTGTCTTTTTCATCTTTATATAGCAGAGGAATATTTTTCTTGATAGAAACGCGAATATTCCTATATTTTGATAGTCTGCTTTTCGAGGCGAAATTGTCGACAGCAGTCATCTGGTGCGTGCAGCGTCGTGTCAGTTTCATTCGCAACGAAAACCACAGTGGCGCATTCAGGTATTTTTATTTCTATTTTTATGTTTTCTCGCTTATTTTTCCCATTTATTTTTCTCACTTGAAACGCAAATGGAACGCTATTGCGAAAGTACACAGATTCGCGATTATCTACCGGTACTATCGATATTGGTTTATCACAAAATTTGTAACAGGATCGCTGCCTATCGATGACTACAAATTAATCGGCTATCAACGTAAATACGGTTTATGTTACATGCGATTTTAAGTGGAACATTGTTGGTAAATTTTACCAAATTACGAAATTATTGGTCGAATCCAATGGGAAGCCACGATAAACCCGGATTGACACTGTTCCGAATAACCAAACGAATATTAATTGAATCGAATCTCTAGAACACGATGGTAAATGTTACAAATGTAATTTGTTATTTCTCGTTAATATAATTCTTCTTCTGATAAAACCTGAAATGACGTATACTTTGTTTCTACTGTTACAGTTCCTATAAATTACGTTTCTTTCCGACAACTTGATCTATTTGTGATATCGCGTTAAAGGTTTAAAGATAGCAAGAGTTATACAGATTTAACTACGTCTTTTCTCAATTTTGTACATATACAGCGTTTTAGGTAAACGGATATTAGAATTTTGAGGGAATAAATTTGACGATGTAATTACTTCCCACGTATCCTTCTTCATGAAGTTACGGTAATTTTTTAAATTCCCCGTTATCTCGCTTTCGGGACCATTGCTCTGTAAACTGATAGCTCTCGTATCTGTTCGTATATGTTCAATGTTTTTCGTAAACGGATGACCTAAACGTACGTTCAAAAATTGGTCATTCGAAAAATATTCGAGCTTTCAGTTTGCAAATCATTCAATCTCTATGCGATTACAGATAGCGTAGATTGCATTGCAGGTATTGCATACAAAGCAGTCCATTTTTTCCATGAATTTCGTGTGTACAAACATTTTTCCTGCCTAACATCTTCGTTTAAACATTCGATGGAATGTCGGCTATCGACAGCACTGAATTTCAAATTAATTAAATTCAACGCGACATACGTACGTCGTATTGTTAATTAGTACTTTGTTCGTTTTTTGTCGTCGGTCCGATGATATATCCTCGACGCAAACACCATGTTTACAAAATTCCACGACCGATTGTCCACCGATTTCGAGATCGAAACTCACCGATAACTGAGAAATCAGGAAAGTGGAAAGCACGGTACGCACGAGCGCAGAAAGAAAATGAGAAAAACGTGGCTTCCGTTGGCTGGCGTTTTCCTACGGCGTCTAAAACGCCAGAATTAAATCCACGGTGAACACGGAATGCAGAAGCATATTTAGCATCGTTAATCACGGCTGTGTTTATCGTTCGCGAAACGGTACCGAAAAGAAACCGCGATGTAAATGCGCATTGGCTTGTGCTCTTTTTCTTTTCGCCTTGTTTCTCCCTGTTTTTCTCTTTTTCCTCCCTCCCGCCATGGGGCGGCGTTGCTCGAGCAATACAAATTGCATCGTTCGCGGCCGTGGCGAACCTCCAGCGGCTATCTCCGCTGGCGTTTGCAATTATTGTTTCACAATGAAATTTATCACGAGCCCTCTCGCCGTGAAAGTTTTAAGGCCACGCGAAAAGCGAACGGCCCGCCCTTTCTTCTTATTCTTATTTTTGCCAGCGCGCACGAGCAAAACTTTTCTAATTAATGATAATTAGCCGGTCGCGAGAGGAACTTTTTAAGACCGCGATAAGAAACGGATCGTACGTAAACGGGATTTATACGCAGCCATTGTTCCAATGCCATCATTCTGATTTGCGATTATCCGCCTGATTTTCTCTTCCTTCATTTTTTTAACTTTAACTCGCTCATATATTTTTTTTTTCTTTTATTTGGTAGACATTTTACAATCAATTCTCATTGAGAATTATAAGTAAATTATTTTGGCGTGGTACTGTAACTTGGATTATAAGAATTTATAGTATGTTTGATTCTAGTTGAATCTAATGCTTAAATTTAAAGGGTCTTTTTAGTCTGCGAATCTGATCCGTCGTGTCAAGTAATTGGGTAACTAATGGATTTTGGTGGCTGTTAACTCTTATATTATATCTGTTACCGAATTTGGATATTTCTTCTTTAACTATGGGTATCTTAAGGTCGCGATGTATTGTTTCGTTGGTAACATACCAAGCTGCATCTACTAAGGATCTTAGAGTTTTTAATTGGAATCGTTGGAGAATTTCTATGTTGGAATAAGTTGGAGCGTCTGCCAATGAGCCACTAGAAGCTCATATATCTAACCTTGGGATTTTATTCCAAACATTTCTTCGTTTCTATTCTTCGTTAATGTTGAGAATTGTGGATCTTTGAAGCCGAAATAATGTTATAGGAACACTAAACTTACACTGAGGATTCATATTAAAATAGTAATATATTTATTTCATGGACGATTCCTTATATATTCATCGATACACATTTGCACGCGTATCAGCACTTTCTTCCATACCCGACTCTTAACCGACTGAATAGTTTACCCTCATCTGTTTTCGAGACGCCGCGCACACACATACCTCCACACACCGACACTCGCATACAAGTATCTCTACTATGCATTTAACCCAGTCCAGCACAGAAAATTATACATATCTGAACAGTTAATATCCGACGAGATTCTTATTTATCGAATATAAACAGAAAAATAAATTTAGATTCGATTCGTCGCCTTTTCTTCTATTTTATTTATCTTATAGACTCGTAGAACGCAAAGAGCTAATGACTCGCATCAGTGTGTTGTAGCTCTTTAAACGTCTAATTATACACACGACGTCGGGTTACGGTATCGTAGCCATCGTTTAACGTCGAAACGAGCCATGAAACAAACTACCCCATGACGTGTTACCGCGAGATGTTTACGCTTTTATCGCCTGCAAACGGTGACAAAAGGGTTGCAATCTTATTTCCTAACTTTGGAACTGTAATCACACTATTCTCGTTGCGAGCTTTTCTTCGACGCGACGTTGCGTCTTCATCTTATCTCGGCTTGTAAGCAGTTTAATTTTAGAAAAACCGACCAGTGCGCATACTTTAATTAGCGTTCTCGTGTTTTCTCAGAAACAATCAGGGCCGGCGTGACCTTTTGCGAGGCCGGGTTCAAAAATTTTGCGGGGCCTGAATACACATTCAAATCCTACACTTAAATTTTACAACGAGGAATTATTTATTCACGAATGCTGTTGCATATTATATATTTTTTATAAGCAGTTTTTTAAACAAATCCAAGCAATATTTTTTCACATCCATAATTCGCTCTCAAGGGGCAAAAAATTCGATGGAAGTACAAAATCTGTAATCATGTATGACTTTTGCAAAAAACTGTTGATGTAGTTTAATTTCTCTAAAAAGTACATTTCTCTGAAAGCGGCTGGAATTTTTTATCTAAAGTAGTTTCCGGGATATGAGGACTTTATAGAGCTACACTGAACTTTGATGATTTTTCTCACTCCTTTAAACTGAATCATCGCTACTAAAAAAAATGGTATCATTCTGTAAAAAGTTCATCAAAATCGGTGTTTTTTAATTGGGCAATTCTCGTAGATCGCGGGGCCTCTCAAAACGCGCAGCCGGGTTCCAGGCTGAACCTGCCTTGCGCCGATCCTGAAAACAATTGTTCCTTCTGAAAATTACACCGCGGTAGCAACGTCTTCTGATGATATTTTTTCCTCAGGTCACTCGTAAACTCGTCGTCGAGCTTCGTCGCCGAGAAAGAAACGCAGCTTTGCCGTTACTGTTGTTTTATAAAATTCTTCTGTCGATAGCCCGTTTGAACTGTCGTCGTAGCCAATGGTGTTTGTAAAATTTTCAATAGAAGAATCGTTGAAAAGGAAAGACGAAGCAGGAAGCAGATTAATTAGTAGGACAATCGTGTAATAAATAAAGAATTCTTTCTAGAAGGAATAAAGGGAGGTTTAAATATTCTCGGCTTTATTAAGAAATGCAATTTAAAGGACTCTCGAAGCTAGTACTCGCAGCTTTGATTAGTTCCAAGTTATGTTGAAAAGCTCCGTTTAGTTCGGTGCATTTGTTGGTGGAATAAGTGAAGTAGTAAGTAGTGGATTCGAGAAGACAATTGAAAGCGAGGGAAAACGATGGAAGAAGAAGTTGCAGGGAATTTTCTTACTGCCAGCATTATAGCTCTAACGAAATGTCTGCCTTAATCAAGTCCGTAAATTGATGTTTGCCAACGCTTCGATGACCCTGTTATGGGAAAATTCCGTCGAATAGCAAAGCGATTCTTCCATTGCGTTAAAACGTTCGACGCGACGAATTCACCGAATAGCGAGAAAAATCCATAAACACGAAGATACGAAACGATGTCATTTTCAACGTAAACAATTTTTACGTAAAATACGTTGCCGGCAAATGCCAAAGTGCGTATCATAAGGCAGGCACCCGAAACAAATCGCAAAGACATTCGCGTAGAACAATTAGACGAACCGACACTGCAGCGCTAATCGTTCGAGCGATCAATGCAAAATAAGAGAATAGAAAATCAAAGATAAACGTTCCTGACGCGCAAACTGATTCGGTTCTTAAGGCAGAAGATCGAAAAGGCGTAGCAAGTTTGTCGGTTGCACGAAATTAGCGAACGGTGCCGCGCAACGTGACACACACGCCGTTTTTATCTCAGATCGCCACTCGTTTCTTCTAGCTGGTAGCATCCGTTTGCTCGTTTACCTTCTGGATAGTGTTTCTTGAACCGGTCGCAATTACACGGTTCCTGCTAAAGTGGTTGGCGATGCCTGGTGCACGAACCAACCGAGAAAAGTATTCTCATGAAAAGCGGTGCAGGGAAATGAAAGAAAGCGGATCGAGCCTTTTTTAAACTAGCTGCTCGCACGAATACCTGCAATACGAAGTCTGGTTGGCTGAGTTGGGAAAGGAAAACACACCGACTGCTTTCGAGCGACTGTGGTTACCGGCTTAGCTGGTTAATAGAATTCATAAAGGAGAATACAAGGCTTGATAAACATGGGATTGCTAGGCGATCGTTGGTGAAGTAGATCGGTCATTTTAAGTGGAAATTTTAAGTGGAAGTTGCCATTGTTGGAGTTGTTGTTTGTATAATATAAGTAGAGCGTACGGCGAGTTAGCCAGTTACTTGTTTCGAGTTGGATAGTTGAAAATTGACGGTGTATAATCGATCGATTTAAAGTAGTCGAAAAATATGTCAGTGATTAATAAATAGTAATCAGATAAGACTTTAATTACATCGTCGGATAATGTTCTGTGTTGGGCCGCTGTGGTTTTTCACGTCGTAATAATTATTTTAATATTACCCTTCGTGTCACGAATGATTTAATAAATAACTTTATAAGCAAGTTTGTAAAACGCTCTGAGTTTCGTATATTAAGCTGGCAAATAACTTGCCTTGCTACATTTTATTTCTATTGATATTTGGTAAATAAATGTCTACGGATAATTCGAGCCAGTTTTATCGGTACTGTCTTAAATAACTCGAGTTAGAAACGTTACTTTGAAGGAAGAGCTAATAAAATTTGCCACGGGAAATATATTTATAGTTCATTTCGGAGTAAATTTGCTAAAAAGATGTTTATCGTTTTGTTCGTCCGGAAATTTTAATGAAATCTGTTTCATCGGAGAAACACCATGTTTTAGAATAGTCGAGATTATCGATATGTTCGTAAACAATATCCATAGAAGTATAGAGCTAAACAATACTCGATGCTTTAACATTTTATTGCTAAATTAATTCGTGAAATATTTAGATTGACTAGTTCCACTATTCACTCGTTTCATCGGGAACAGACAGACTTCATCGTCGGTGAATTATAACGGGAAACATGATGTTAAATATCAACCAATTTTATAAACAAACCATACGTGCTGTGTGATACTGTACGATATTGTACTTGAAAAAACTTGGAAAAAATATTTAGCGCCTGATACAGTCTAAAAGAAGATTAATAGAAAATTTCTCAATAAACTATTAAACTAAAGATAAACTATTAAAAATTAGCGTATTCTTAGCTTTATTTCCTCTTCCACCAGAGAAGAAAGAAAATTTCTACGACAACATGTAGACCTTCTCAGCTGAAAGCGAAACGAAGAATAGCAAACCATCGCTAAAACCAAGCCCGTGTCGCGCATTTTGCACAGCGAAGGAAAGAGAACGATGTTCCTGAACCGCACCACAAGCGAGCAGAAAATTTTGCATTCGCCTCACGCGATTGCCTTTCGTCATTCGTACGCCTGTGGACAGCACGCGCTCGTGCTCGCAGAACAAAGCTACAATACAGATGAAATGTTCGAATAATTAATGTTTCTCGCCATAGGCGAATCGTAGGTTTTTTCCACGCCGATTGGCCTTAACGATCAAATTCACATGGAATTTGAAATGAGTTCGGTTATCGCGATATTTCATTAGGTTACGGTAAATAGAAAATCAAGTTGTTACGCGTTTTCTTATCACGTTTTACAGTTTACTTTACAATAGTTCGTCGGTCGATAATGAACAGGTGACGAATGCGAAAGACTTTTTTTATATCGAATGTATTCATTTTTAATTGGACAAAGCTGAGAAGAGAGTCCATAAAATAACGACGATGAGGGTGAAAAGGTGGCGTCGCAACGAACAATGGTTGTTCCACCATTGAACTGGTGGCACGACCGATCGACAACGCGTTGAAATTATAATTGAAATTTTTTAACCTGATCCATTATGACCAGCGTGAATGAATTTTCTCTCTCCCGGGGAATTACGATCGAATCGATGAACCAAGTGTCCGTTGATTCATTAAGTTCTCGAATCGCGTTTCACTCGGATGCCAGCAGAGTCTAACAAATGAAATTTTCTACGTTCGATCGATTAGCCTGAACGGATAATAATATAACGAAGTCTGGCTACGGAAATGGAATCTGTTGTCAGATAATTTGGGACGGATGATGGAGCTTAAGATTAAGCGGTGAACGATAGTTAATTATTGGATCCTGTTTCATTTCCATTACGAATTTTGACGCAGAAATTGTATTAAACGTTGAAATCTATTGTTATTCGATATAAAGGAATTTTTCTTTTCTATAGCTGGAAAGTGCTGTTTTATTCTGTTAGGAAATGAAAGAACGCTTTTGTATCGAAGAAAGGATTAGCTAAGCTTTCTGAAAAACGTCTGAAAATACGCGTTGACATTTTCAGTTCTCATTTATGGGCTGGTGAATTCTTCAAAATAAAGTCACAAGGAAAATTTACATCGTTCGTGTACGTATATCTTTGAACATTGCTTGGCATATTATGCGATGTATTGGGTTTAGAAACTAAGTGATTGCGGATTTTGACATTACCACCTAATGACAAACTCCGCAATCACTTAGTTGCCAACCCAATACTACGTTCAGAAACAGTCAACTTCTTCGATCTACGTACATTAAAAAAATTCTTTTCATAAGCCAGTAAATTAAAAATTTCTCTTCCTTCGCAATGAAACAATTTTTCTACCGTTCTACCCGTCGTAACGTTACATTTCTTTTCGTATCTGTCCACGATAAATTATTAATATTAATAGGATTCGTATACGAAAAGGAATACGACAAGCCAAGTCTGATCTGTGACATACGATAGAAGAGAGAAATACGTTAAAATATGTATCTAAAGGGCATAGACATTGTTTCATGGTTTGAAACGAAAGGACGAATAATTACCAGTGCGTATCAATCACTAATGTCACCAAGCCGACACTCTCTTTGTTTCGATGCCAGTTTCCTGAACGCAAACCGGCCGTGATATAATTCGATTATTCC
Organism: Bombus flavifrons; assembly: GCF_040668555.2. Taxonomy (NCBI): domain Eukaryota; kingdom Metazoa; phylum Arthropoda; class Insecta; order Hymenoptera; family Apidae; genus Bombus; species Bombus flavifrons. Next base: position 5,328,982 of record NC_138447.1, read on the forward strand.
AAAGAGTAGCATTCCTGACAGTTTTTGCGCCGCGTCACGGATTAACGAATGACGTCGCTGTGGTGAAATGAATCAAACGATAATATTGTGACGGCAAATTAGTGGAAAACCGTACTCGACGAAGAACGTGGTCGCTGGCTCGTAACGGGACAACGACGTTAATCGTACGTAATTCTTTTACGGAAATTTAGTAGACTGTGAGGAAAATTTCATTGTTTCAAGCATCGAGAAAATAGCTGTTTTATCTGTGCACAATCGTCATCACTGATACACTTTGTTTTCGTGTGTATTATGAAAAATTGTTTCTCTAATCTAGCCCTTTGTAACAAACTCTGTGTAACACGTACTTGTGAACCATTTAATTGTTACTTTTGACAATTGAGATGAAACGAAATTTTAAGGAAATTTAACAAAATTACGTGCATATTGCTCGATTTACCTTGTGAAATTATATACCTACTGAATATTTCGAAAAACTGTTCGAAAGGGATTTCAAAAAGTCCACGGACGTTAATATATTTTATTTCATTCTTTCAACTCTAACTCGTTGCATCCATTCTTATGAAACCTGAATAAATCTGTATATATTATCTCGCAAGATTCCCTCACGATCTATCCATGCAATCACATTTCCGCATTTGCTTCTTACCACTTTTTTCATTCCCTTCGAATGCCTGAAATCTTTTGTATTGTCAACCGTTAACATTTTTCTCTATCCGTGTAATACCGATCCAGATATCTAATGCAAATTAGCACTCGCGATAGTTTGAAACAAGCTGTCGTAATAATTTCCAAACCAACCACATATGCTGTTTCATCGACCGTTCGCGGAGAAACGCGATCCCAAGAAAGCGCGTCAATGGGAGTTGTAAATTTCCGTTACGATTAGACAATCGACGCCACGAAATGATCGATCCCCTATTTCGTTTAAGATAATAGAGGTAGCTGGATGGATTATAACGTAACAGGTTATAATCTACTCTTTATTCAACAACTTGTGGACAAGATGATTACGCTCGTTGCGTAGATATATATATGTTAATTAGTTGAGTAATTGAAAGTAGATATAGTTAATGAATAGATGTTGACTGAGTAGCGAACCCAGTGCAGAGATCTTGACTGTTCTGTAGTCGTAGAAGCAGCAAAGTTCGGTGACGATGTTGTCACACAGGAAGACTCTTGCTGGGTGTTTGTCGCCCCACCACCGGTCGCTTGCGGGTGAAAATCCCGGGAAACATGAGAAAACCCACGTTTCCGCACTTTTTACCTGATGGAGCAATAACCATAAGGAACATCTTGACTCGAAGGTGTTTTATATCACTTAACGATCAAATCGAAATGCTTAGTTTTACGACAGTTCCTTATGATTGTTACGGTCCAACTAATTATATTGACGTAGCGAGTGGCTGCCTCGACCGAGGCATGGATTCCGTGCTACGCAAAGAGTCACCGGACGAAACATATGCAAAGACTTGCTACATAAAAAAACATTTTGCATGAAAATTATTTTTTACCATACAGATAGCAGAAGCAAGGTAGAATATTATAAAACGAAAGTCGTTGCAACGCAATCTACTGGTACATCCCAGGAATAAAGTCATCCAACCGAAGTCAGTGTCTGAAGAACAAGATTTTCCATAGGAAAACCTGGTGTATGTAGAACATGGAGTATCGGTGGAGCCAAGTAAATTTTGCGAAAAGCTCGAAGAAACGACGTTGAATTTCCGGCATGGGAACACGCCAGAGACCGTGTTCCTGTAGCGTAACACAGGCACGTTGCAAATTAACAATCGCATGAAAGAGACGCTTAATAGCGGCTAATGAATTCCTGAAAGCCGGTGGTCGTGGCGTTGCCAGTATTCCCGGCGTTTTCCCATTTTAGACGAGCGACTAAAAGCAAGCAAGAAAGAAAGCTGGAAGAGTGGTAGGAAGAGGAGAAAGGGGAGGCTACAACGGGGCAAACAGGCGCCAAGAGAAATCCGTGGCTCGGCGCGACAAAGGTGGAAAAAGCTCGTGATATCACGTATTCATCGGCCTTCGTCTCGTTCGAGGCCGTTCGCAGCAACCGTCCGATTTTACGAGCGATTCGCGTATACAGCGACCCATCGCGAGCTCGGCTAACTCAATCAGGGACAGGCGAAGCGAACCTAGCGCGAGACCGGCATACGAATTCCTCCTAAAATGCTTCTATTGCCCTTTCGTTCCGTTGCGTCGGTTACACCGAGTTACACGCCGCGCTATCTCGATCTTTTCTCCTGTCCTCTTTTCTTTTCTTCGTTCCTTTACCAGCTACGACGTTGCGTTCCCAACGGAGGATACGCGAGCAGAAAATCGCGAACGTTATACCCTGGCGTGCGAGTCAAATACGTCGTTGCCGAAACTTTCGAATGATAACGAGATGGTTTGGGTTGCAACGAGCTGATCGCAGGTTTGACAGTTGATCGTAGGCTGTTTGAGCAGATGGTAAAGTACCAGGTACGGCGGATCGAATTGTAACATCTTTCTGCGTTAGACGTTGCAAAGTATTGGGTTGGCAACTAAATGATTGCGGATTTTGACATTACCACCTAATGACAAAATCCGCAATCACTTAGTTGCCAACCCAATAGTATGGGTTTTATTTGGTTCATCGTGGTCGATCGTGCATGCGTTTCGAATTAAGATACGGAAGTGGTATAGAAGTTTTATCGGTGAGTATTAGGTTGTCCGAAAAATGTCTTTCTTTTACAGACACGTCTTTATACAAACATGAAACCTAATCTGTCGAAGGTTGTGATCTTTATCTTGATAAAAGAAAATGGATCATACGTAATTCGATAAAATAATGTAAAACGGAAAATGTTATGCATCCATTATTTCCTTATAAAACGAAAGAAACTTTTCGGACGACCTAATAAAGTAGGCGAGTTATTAGCGGAAGGAACCGGCCCACGTTTGATTCGTTATTCCTATATCTACTGATTCACGATTTTCGTTATTGAAAATACATACTCGGCGATAGTAAACGGTTAATAATATTTGGAATCTTCGATCGGTATAGTACTTCTTATACTCTATTTTTTATAAATTGTAAATCTTCTACTTGGTCTATTAATCGTGCTTCTTTAATATAATGATATGTGTTTTAGACTGTGGAAGTTAAGGGTCATGGAGGTAGTTCTACACGATTTCACGTAGCCAAGTTAAAGCCAAGAGTACTCGACGCACTCTATTACAACCTTTGAAATGCGAAAATTAGAAGCTCTCTCGGTGTAGGTACAGCGTTTCTTAGTTGTGAAAATTAGAAGTTCTCGGCGTAGCGCTAGATCTCTTAGTTTGCGGAAGTTAAAAGCTGTTGACGTAACGTCGCTTCATAAGTTAAATCTAAAGAGCACTTCAAGTACCGTTGTGTTCTTCAACTTTTGAACGCCTGCGAGTCTTCCTGTTCTTCATTTTCAAAGTTCCACGCCTTAATATAACCCTGTGTCTTTGAAATCGTAAAAGTCGGCAACAATTAGTTTAGCGCTAAATCGATTGACGAGACAAGCGCATCTATAACGTAACGATAAGTCTCTTAGGTCGCATTACGAGGTCGTATAACATCGTACATCGCGTGTCTCGATTTAGAAAAACTGTAAAATATCGTAGGGATATTTTTGTAAAGAATGATAGAAACGTATAGTTCCAAGAGAATTGGAATATTGGAAAGTTGGACAGCGCAAATTTATTCAACTGTATTCTCCTTGTGTTCTCTGATTAATCTGTTTTCGTTTTCCGATCATTGCCTTTTCGAAAGCATATCAGCACACCAACACGCTCGTATCCATTCAAAGCAAACTTAAATAGCTTTAACAATAAAAAATAAAATAGACGAATAAATTAATGGTCCACAATACCGAAACACGATAACAGTCGTCGATATTGTTTTCACGGTATTGTCATGTTATCACCGTCTTATTCGATAATCAGCGAAAATGACTGTTCCAATATCCTCGGTGTATTGAAATTTTAATTTAATAGTAATTTGCTCAAAATTTTTGAAAAGTTTTTAACAGAATGTTGGAGATTGAAACGATTATTCAATTTGTTTGAAAAGGAACATTTCACGGGGATTATTACTTTCGCTTAATGTAGTTGAAGATAACATCCCTGACCATTCGCGGGGGAAAAAGTATTTAAAGTTGGAACTCTAATTTATAGTATTAGTCGGAAAAGTTTCGAAAGGAACTTTTCTCGCAAGAATGAGAAAGAAAAGCGAAACAAAGAATGCTTCACCGAAGGATTACGTATGACAGAGATGAGAAACGTAAAAGGAACTGTAACGAATTTATCATCAAACGAACAAGTATGTTTTTTATTTAATATATTTTAAAATCGTGAAAATTCATGAAACAGCTTGATAACAAAAATTGTTGATCATATCTATAGCCATAATCATGTGTTCTATTATAAATGTATTTCAACTTCATATCGCCTTAACGTCTACGAGCCCTGGCAAATCCCATTTTCTATTACGCACCTGTTATTATTTCCTGTTTCCCCCTTTTCGTGCATCGAATTGAAGTGATGCGCGGCGTTTCGCATTGCATGCTTCTATCAGCTTTCCTAATTGGAGTTAGTTGGATGAGAACACGGCAATTTTCTAGGCTTCGTGGGGTAGGCTTCGTGGATAAAGCCTGATCCGAATACGCGAATTTTCAACGTTAATGTCAGTCGGCGAATTCCGAGATAATTAATAATATCGCGTGATACTCGGAAATTATTTTTCCTCCGCGTTTCACTGAAGTATACGTATACAACACGAAAAGATCATTTTTCTTATACGCCTCGATATCCAAGTTTTAAGATCGATGCAACGCGATCCAATCGAATACAAATTTATTCCTACATTCTTGTTTGTTGTAATAAAAAGTATATGGTTACTCGTGAGATAAAAGAATTTTCAGATTATATTACGCAAAATAATACGATATCTTATCGCGAATAGAATTTCTTCAACAATATTATTCTACAATTTAAGAAAACCGAATAACGCGGACGATATATCAAATTATTATAATTTTCTAGGTAAATACATTTTCACTCGTGATTTTTCCTCGTCCAACTTTTTATATTTCAAACGTATGTACGTACTTTTTCCATAGTCGCTCCGCTCGTCTAATTTAACTGACCTTCTCGTCGAAAATAATCTAATTGCCATAGAGTATTACTCTCATACGTTGTTCGTTAAAATTCCTTTACTTATATCAAATCCATCTGCAAATCGCGTAAACGATCGAAAGAAACGAATTCAACCAATTTCCAACGAATGTTCGTCTACTTTTCCTTCTTCTCTCTTTTACAACTGTTTCGCATTTCTCAACGGAAGCAGACGCGTTTGCTGTAGCAGGCTGCATTTCGCGAAAGCTTGTCGCAAAGATGATTCGAAAAATTTCACGTACATACCAGAGAGATATCAGGGTGGACAAGCCCGCAGTAACGCCGCGAATGCGAACGTAGCCGCGTTCTAAGCGTCATGCATATAAAGAAATTGGAACGGCAGACCGTGGCGTGTTGCGATGCGACAGTTCCCTTTTCGTGCATCCAGCAACGTTGTCGCGGGACTCACGTACCAACCCAGGATCAACTTTTCTCCTCGTGTTCGCTTATATCTCGTTTATACCTTTTCCCCTGCTTCGTGTTCTATGCTTTCCAAGCCAAAGTCTTGTGTTTCCGCGTTTTCAGCGGCTTCTTCTTCGCCATCCTCTTTTTGTCGTTGCCGTCCGACGTCCCTTGTTTCCAATGTTTGTAACGCTCTTCCGTTTGTTTCTCTGCATGTGGATTTGCAAGATAATTTGCTTCGAGAAACTCACGCTTCCGTGACGCCCATAGATAAGTCCAGACCCAAACCTAAGTGACGTATAACGCACATCGAAGTAAAGATGTCAAGAATATGTTGGTGAATATGTCGGAAACTAAGGCCGAGCGTAGGTTATATGTATAGGAAAAAATTGTTCAAAATGCTTATTTCTGCGACATATTAAAAAATCGTAGAAATTGGATATCTCGAAATAATTAACGAAATATCCGTCAGATTGCTTATTTAAATTTCGAACTTAAAAGTTGTTGAGCTAATTTCTTTTTCTTTGTAATATGTACATATGTAGCGTTCAAATACATTTCTGAGTCACAACGCGTACTAAAAAGGAAACACCCAGCAGATCTCATAAAGGATATAACCTAACAAACACGAAGATGGTACCCCACTGGGGGTAGCCACCCAACATGATAATCAAACAGCTAAAAAATTCTACCAAATGTCCAAATTGGACAAATTGTGAATGTGAAATATTAAAAAAAAGTAAAAAAATAAAAGAAAAACTTACAACGCGTGTTTCTAATAAATGTACCATAACTCCTACCTACGTTGTTGAATCGACTTTTCAAATTTTATTGACAATTTTAACACTTCCATCTTCCTATTGACATCTACTTGTCTAAGCAAATTACTTTAATGTACATTATTTCGGCCATTCAAGTTTGCATATGTAAGCGTTCGAATACTTTCGTGAGCCACTGTATATTACACGACAGTCGACTTTCGTTGATAGTCGTTACGTATAGGAAAATTAAACTCTTAGAAATTCTTTCTCTTCTCTCTCTGCTTCGTCTAACATAACAGTTGAGAATTGTGGATCTTAATTGCCGAAATAAAATTAAAGGAACATTAAGGTTACACCTAGAATTCATATTAAAATAGTTTTAGATTTATTTAATAAACGATTTCCAGGATCTTCGTCGATATACATTTGCACGCGTCTCAGCATTCTCTTTGTCTCACCATCTTCCAAATGACACTGCCAACGGAACAGTTACATTCTTCTGTTTTTCGAGACACCGCGCACACACATACTTCCGCACACTCATATTCACATACGTGTGTCACTACTACGCGGCCAATCTACTGTAGCACATAAAATTGTACATATCTCAATAATAACAAATGCGCAGAATTCGATTCGTAAATACGTACATATTTGAAAGTCGAAGGAGCACGAGAGACGAACGTCTCTTTTCGATAAATACAAGCGTAATCACGCGACGTTAATTAAAGAGAGGATGGTGCGGTCGAGGCAAACGTACGAGCTTAGTAAATATTCAATCCTCGAAGGAGTTTAGTGCAGACAACACGACACTCGATTTGCTCTTATTGTTGGACTGCTATCGCGGTAGACGCGTATCCGATACACGTGTCTCCGCGTGAAACCGACCTGGTCGACCGTCCTCGTTAATACACTTTATATTAATCACTTTTTAAGTAATTAAAGCATTTTGCATAATATTTAACCACGTGGAATCTTCATTCATTCGATGAATTTTTATCGCTGATATTTCGGGATGAAACTTTGCTTTCTCTATACACAAGCGAAACGTCTGTTTTGATCGAAGAACAGCCCCGTCGTTCGATATTTGTGATAACCGACAACGGTGATTTGCAACATCAAATTCATATCGTTAACCCATTGCACTCCGAATTTTATTTCAATTTCGTTAGCAGCAGCTCCCAGCGCTTTTAAGGGTTTTATTTGAAATTTACTTGAAGTAAAAAATAAGACAATTTAAATAAATAAAGGAAGAAACAAATTCACTGAAACACCAGTTTTATTCACACTATCGTTGTATTTTGTGATTTTTAAGTGTATGATATATCTTGAAGCAATTTCCAGGATGCAATCCTGATTTTATTTTCACAAAAAAAGTGGGGCTGAAAGGATGTCGAGTGGGACTCGACAAAGGAGCTGTTGAGATAAAAACTGATGTCGAGTCACTCTCGACTTAGGAGAGCAAAGGGTTAATATCATATTGTGATTCAACATTGCGATTGAACGAAGCCTCCTTTTCTACAATACGATCTTTCGAACAATCGATTAATCGCCAGACATTTTTCATACATACATACATATGTATATATGTGTACGCGTTAGAACAGAATAACGATTGTCTTGCTCCATATACAGCGAGTGTTTTTAGATTTAAGGGTGTCGCTATGAAAGGAGTAACGATGCTACTCCAATTTTCTCATGCATTCCTCTAGTATACTTCTCTCTGACTTTGTTTTTTCCTCGTTGGTGTACGTACTTGTTTCTTTATTTTCTTGCTCGTGCTACCTTTCGCGCTACGTCTTTCAATTGCCATTTTTTTTTTCTTCTTTTATATATTGCCAAGTTTGCTATTAATCTGTTATTTGCAGAAGGTTATAGACAAACGTGATATTGGTACAGTGTTTTTACAGGAGCAATACACAATGTGTTCCACTATGTTTTCTGGCTACAAATATTGGGTTGGCAACTAAGTCATTACCATCTAATGACAAAATCCGCGATTACTTAGTATGCGATGCAAAGGTGTGCTTGGCTGATTTGAAAAACAGCGGCATGATGAGACGCGTGGTATCTTTTAACGCTGCGTATTCGTCGAGCTATTGTCGAGCAGATTAGCGCAAAATACTCAGACACATTAGAGATCTGTGCGAATCTAATATGTCTGAGTATTTTCTGCTAAATCTCGCTATTTCCTCTTTCACTGCTCGTGTTCCGAGGAATACTCGTGTTAGAATATCTCATTTGTGACATACTATGGCGAGTGTGCGATAATTCTTAGTGCTTCAGACTGAAACGCTTGTAATATTCCTATGTTCGAATTACTAGCAGAACCTGAAATTTGTATCTCATACAGGTCCACACTGGTTTATTTATAACTTTACACATATTAGAATCTTATTGCACATAGATTGTTAACTGAGATTGTTTTCCCTAGTAACCAGTACAATTTTTCTCATCCTAAGTCTACGTTGTTTTCATTTAGTTCTGATATGTTTCTTCCAGATGAGCTGCCTGTCGATATGAATGCCCATGTAGATATTTTACATGGTCCGATGGCGAAATTTCCTTTCTATTGAGCTTAACCGTACGCCAGGTTGTGCTTCTAGTGAAAGTAACGCGTGTTGATTTCGTTCCATTTACTTTTATTCGCCATTCATTACACCGTTTAATTGTGATATGGTGTTACACTCTTTAATTACCGATATCGATACCAGTATGCAATTTTCATTATACGTTATATGTAAAGCGAGTCGCTTTTGTTCTCTCGTTTGTTCTCCTGAATAACTCATTATCTACTTATTAACTTTCTTTTCCTCTCGTTAATCTAGCGGACTCGGCCTTTGTAAAGGTTCTTTCAAGCATAAGAGTAATTGATCAAGTGTTATTAGTAAAATTTTACAACTTGCAAAGTATTAGTATCGATAAATTCTTCGCTGTAAGGCTAACAAGTTTGATAACGAACAAAGTGAAGTTCAATAAGTAAATTTTACAAATTACGAGGCAACTAGATGTTTGTAGCAGAGTAACGTACAATCTACCATCAATAAATAAATGTTATTAATTGGTATATTATCGTGTGCGAGATGGATGAACGTTTTTGCCCAGAGCAAGAAAACAAATGTCCATTGGACGTTTTCTTGTAATTACAAATTTGCATGTATCTGTGGCGGCACGTGTCACGGAACTTTCCAACGGCTTCGTGATACAAAATAAATAAAAAAGGTGATGAAAAGGTGATGAAAGGTGAAAAATAAAAAAGGAAACTTTATTTTTTCTAACAACAATCCATTTTACAATCCACTTCCGAACTCTAGGCGTGACTTTCTGAAGCTCTTACAATTTGACTTTCGATCGGACCCGATTACTTTCTTTTGTCATCCCTCAACATCCCCACCGTCCATGCATTTGCTTGGCGTCCGCGACCGTTGCCACGTGCTCTTTATTCTAGAACCTTCGGTGGAAGGACCGTTGGGATGTTGATGGTTCATTAGGCACTTCAGCGATATAAACTGTCGCCGAGTGCCGCCACATCTTTATCTCCATCGTCAGTCCATCGGATTTGAAGTATGCCGGTCGTGACACCGTCAAAGCGCAACACCGACGTGCCCAATGTGCCATCGATATCTTCACGCTTCTTCCGCCGAATTCTCGGAAGAGCATACACGCTCCAGCCGCTGCGGCACATCTAATGAACGCACGCTAGTGGGGATATCGATGGGCAACGAAGGGAAGAATCCGTTTGATCAGGAACAAAATGGACATTCTACCCCGAGCCGCGAAGCGCGAATGGCGAAGAGAAACGAGTCGGCTATTTTCGAGAGATCGGTCAATCGTCGCTGTTGTTAATCGTCGTCAAGCGACAACTGTTGTTAATTGTTAATTATTATTCAACCGTTGTTAATTGTTAACTGTCATTCAACCGTTGTTAATCGTCCATTGTTATCGAGTGATAGAGTCTAATAAACGTTATTGGTTGTTGAATATATTTGAGTGTACCTTCAGTACCTTTTACACCATACCACCTCAAACTGGTGACCCCGACGTGATCTGAAGCTAAAGAGGTGACCGTGATAGTGATACTGAGACTCCAAACGCCGCGAATTAAAACAGCTGTGCGATGGCAAATATCGACGGGACTGCGAACGGCGCACAACTAGCTCACCAAATGATCAACATGCCCCCGCTGCAGCCCTCGGAGGTCACGGGGTGGTTCACGCTTCTGGAGATGCAATTCGAGGACGTGGGTCTTACGGACAACAAGCGAAAGTTTCTGACCCTCGCCATGTGCCTCGGTGGCCGGTATCTGTTACATATCGAGGACGTGTGGAGGACACCAGAGGCGGAACGATATGAAAAGTTAAAAGACGAGATCATTCGAGAGTTGGCTGATACAGCCAGCACGAGGTTACGCAGGCTGCTGACCTCCGAAGAGGTGGGCGACCGAAAGCCGTCCCAATTCCACCAGCACTTGAGAAGACGGAAGGTCGCCGTTATCGAGACCGAAAGAGCGGGAGGCGAACGGCGAGATTGCCCCCGAGAATCGTCGGACGACAGGCTCTCCAGAATAAAGGCACAAATCGAGGCAGTGCGCCTCGACCGGTGCCGCTATCAACGTCCAAACACGAGACGGCACAGACCGCGCCCGAGAGAAGAGTCACAGAACTCCGGTCTTTGTTATTATCATGCGACGTTCCGAGCACGCGCGAAGAAGTGTCGTTCACCATGCACATGGAATCAGAGAAACGAGACCGACCGTCCGTAAACGCGGCAAGTGTAACGTCAATTCACATCAGAGACTAGGCCACACACCGCGGACAGGATGGCACCCAGATGTCTGCACATCCTTTGACGCGTACCCTCAATAGTCCTAAGTACCCACCAGGGGTCTTGGAATTTTCATAGTTAAGGTCCTTCAGACCAAGCGAGTATTTCTTGTCTCAGATTCCCTTTTACGTTTATTGTCTACCACGTGTTAGCATAGAAAGTTGGTTTTCTTCACATCAGGTATGTTCCGTTAGCAACTTTCTCGCGAGGGCGGCTAAAACCCTTCCTGGTCCACCAACCGTCTTATTATCCAATCGGAGACGGTGTCTACTGCCCTCACTTCCTTAACCAAAATTGTCAACAACAAATCCGATAGTCCCGAGTCCTTAGACACACCCACCCCTAGCCTTCCTCAGACACGGTATCGTCAGTAAAACTCACTTATCCTGTATCCTCGGAGTAGTCAACATATCTTTACCGGTCTCTACCCTTATAACAATCGCGTACTTAACGTATCATTGTAACTAAGTCTTACATAACGTGGTTGGAGTGAATTGTGATTTATGTTAATTTAGTGTGTATTACATTGTGCTTGCTGAATTCATAATAAAGTTTAATTAAAACAAAATTAGTAGTTGTGTTACGACTCAGCTATTTTATTTCATCAACCAACCCTTAAAATTTACGTGACAGTGCCATCGATATCTTCACGCTTCTTCCGCCGAATTCTCGGAAGAGCATACACGCTCCAGCCGCTACGGCACATCTAATGAACGCACGCTAGTGGGGATATCGATGGGCAACGAAGGGAAGAATCCATTCGATCTGAAACAAAAAGGACGAATGGTAAAGAGAAACGAGTCGGCTATTTTCGAGAGATCGGTCAATCGTCGCTGTTCTTAATCGGCGTCAAGCGTTAACTATTGTTAATTGTTATTCAACCGTTGTTAATTGTTATCGAGTGATAGAGTTTAATAAACGTTATTGGTTGTTGAACATATTTGAGTGTACCTTCAGTAGCTATATTACACCATACCACCTCATATCTTTTCGTCTGTCCGTGCAAATATTCCGTTAAACTCTAAATTATAGCGGACAAATGGAAAATCAATTAGAAATTCGTTAAATCGGTAACTTTCTTAGACTTTAAAGCAATGCTCGCAAAATTTCCTCACTAACCCTAATACTCGTGGCTAAAATATGCGTTTACTCGTGGCTCGTGTATGTTTAACGCAAATGATTCGAGACTGTAAAAGAAACAATCGAAGCAGTTCGATAGCGTTCGACTTTCGCCAAAATTATCCCAACCTTTCCAACAAAAGGGACGAATTATTGGCCGAACGTGCGGATTTTCTTTCAACTCGCCGGTTCACCGGTGCTCGGTATACGTCACCGGAAATACAAATACGAAAAAGGTCGAAGCGAGATGGGAATAAAGCGCTTGGCGAAACGGGCCAATCTCGACAACGCTTCTTCACGTGCACACAATGTATCGATTGTGCGCAGCTAAGCAGTGCCACTGGATGTCGGCGATTTTTCCCATTTTCTCCTTCTTCTCTTTTTTTTTTCTTTTTGTTTTTCTGACCATGTATTAGTAGTAGTTGCTGGCTACGTGTACGTATACGTGACCACGTGTATTTTACTAGTACAAGTGGGAAATTGGGAACGGAGCGATGAGAGTGGTCTGGAGCTGTTTAGTGTACACAATTTGACTCGATCTCTTTACAATCGTTTTTTATAAGATTTTTACAATTCGTTTCCCATCATTCGATGATATCGACGAAATAGCGCTATTAGTTCTTAGTAGTTATAAATAATAAATAGTAAAATAGATACAACGATAATTTATATTAAACCACGTTATAACAAATAGGCAAATTTAGATAATGGACCAAGTAAGGACCCGTCTTTTACAACGATGTATCATTATACAAACATGAAACCTAATTTGTCGAACGTTGTGATCTTTATTTTGAGAGAACAAAATGGATCATACGTAATTCGATAAAATAATATAAAACGGAAAATGTTGTGCATCCATCATTTCCTTATAAAACGAAAGAAACTTTTCGGACGACCTAATATCTATAGATCAATTAAACGGAATATATTGAGATGGAAACTAAGTGATTGCAGATTTTGACAATACCACCTAATAACAAAATCCGCAATCTCTTAGTTGCCAACCCGATACATATATGTATCGTGTAAAAATTGACAATAAACATTTAATATTTATGATTATCGTTCGGAGGAATAAATATTTGCTGCACGACTCAATATTTAAAGCGAAAAATATTCCTTCTTGTAAGGTAGCAAAATACGTCGGTGAGGAAATGATTCCCCGAGAGAAAGGTGGGCTATGAATAATAGAATAATCCTGTTTTCTATGCTGAGAATGTATGATTTCGATAATAGCAGTTGTGAATTCGACAAGCTCCTACATATTCATTTACCTATTCACAATTACTATTCTTGCATTCCATTAAAGCAATTATTTGCGGATACTATCCGAAGAAACGATACTCGAATAAGATAACAGTTACTTCCACATGCTATGATTCCTGCCAAAGTAAATGCATTACACTTGATTAAACGATCGAGTAATTTTTTAACTTTCGCTATGGTGCATAAGTTAACAAAATATTTTGGAGATTTTATTATCGCTTAGGGATTTTCTCGGACAGTGCTTTGTCAAATTTAGCGAGGACTCGCGATATTTTCATATTTTGACGCACGGTTTCACCTCTTAAAGCATAGATGTTCAAGATACTATTGTTCTAGTACTCTCAAGTGCTGTATTTTCCTGAACCTTCAAGTCCTATAAAAATATAACACATTGTAGAGCAATCTTAAACGCTCTTCTTACTCTACACTGTAAATTATGTTGAAATTACATTCTCCGTCGAAACAATAATATCTATACAGGATATAACTAAAATTGACGATGAAGATTCGCCACTGTACTTTATTCGTTTTAACACTGACTGCCACGCCGAAATCGCATGTTTCGCTCAGGAAGCCATAGGAGTATTTTTATTATTCAAAGTATATAATGGCAAAATAATAATAAATTGCTGATGTACGACAACATTCTTCCCCAATGGACCTATCTTATTGGTGGTTACGAGTGACCATCGTGTCGCCTTGGTAATAGTTGATAGCGACATATTATAACAAGGCTTCGTTTATTTCAACAAACCATTCGTATTCGTTATTTCGTTGTAAGCAAAACGTGCAGAATATATTGTTGAAACGTGTAGAGATATTAGGCTGAAATGGTAGAGGTCTGCAAAGAAAATCATGTTTGTGATACACCAATGGTAGTGGTAGATTACAACAGAGAAAAATGTGCTGTAGATTTATCAGATCAAATGATAACATATTCTACACCACATAGAAGAACCTTCAAGTAGGAAATAAAATTAACTTTAGAGTTATTGTTAAATACATCAATTTCAAACGCGATGATACTCTATAAACAAGCAACAAAAACAAAAATCAAGGTATCTGATTTTAGAATGGCACTCGTAATGCACCTTACACAGTTCCATTCACCAGAGTCGTCAAATATACTTATTCGACAAACATTGCGACACGAAATGCAGAAGAAAGAAGGGCAAGCGTACCTGGCAGGAAAATTTTGCAGAGAGTGTTATAAAAAAAATGTTAAACAGTTAGGATCAAAAATTGATAAGAATCGGACCAAAAAGGTGACCATCTATTGCCCAGATTGTATCGATGAGCCACATTTATGTTTAAATTGTTTTAACACAGTGCACCGTTAGATGCAAGAATTTTTTTTTATCGATGTTCTAATAAAGATGTTTAATTGTTCAATGGGGCACTTTCTATTTCAAAGTATCTTCTATTTATCGATTATATTCAAAATACTCTAACTGTCAATATCCATTCAATTTTTACAATTGTAAGAAGTTCAAGCGCTCCGGTCACCAATGACCAACGTGATATTCAAAGTGTTAAGGACAAGGGAACGTCGCACACTAACTCGAAACCGTACAAATCTGCACTAAATTCTTGTTTTTCATTTCATTGAAAATCTATGAAATTCCGGTCATAGATTCTTCAATGTATAGACTAACTTATGATACGTATAAATCTTATTATATTTATATTAGAATGAATTAGATTCTATGACTCCAGAAACTCCTAAAACTGTACCGTTTCCAATTCTAACAGATTATTTACTATCAGGTTTTTAACAATTTTAGGCTACTGTGGCTACTCGTACGAACATAACTTCTTTAAATGATATAAACGCCTCTTATTCGCGTTGAAAGTTTATTGGCTGTCACGGGTTGAAATATATTTTCACATAATCAAATTATCGAGTGTTACATGTTTCGGAATAGAATTTTTGAACATTTTCAACAAGAGCAGTCTGCGAAACGTCGATACATCTCGTATATTTGTACGAAATGAAATCATTCCTATCAATTTTAAGCGTTTTCACGATACTCGGACACGAACAAAGAGTTATCGATACGGTGTAAAAAAAATTTGTTTTTTCACGAATCACCGCGAAGATAAGTTAAAACTTCGCGCGGATTTTTCAGCATTCTGCGTTCACAGAAACAAATAACATTCGCTCCGAGGTAAATTAGAAATCTATCAACGGCCAAAATGGCACGTGGAACGTTTGAATTCTTCGAACGTGAACTGTCATCGCGTGTTAACTGTACGTTGCTTTCGCAAGTATAATAAGATACAAATTATTCCAAACAATAATTCCGTGCATTATCGTCGAAATAACGCTAATATCGTTTGTACGTATAATATCCAATGTTCGTTGCGATATTTCGCGTTTATTTGCTCGTTCTAATCGCAGCCGTATTGTAACTTCTGATGTTTAATGGCACACCGTTGCGTCGCGTTGCGTTGCCTCGTGGCAACCAATAACTCAATAAGAGAAGAGCTATAGAAAATTACCTTCGTTTCGTTATAACAAAATGTGCACGAACGTTAAGAGACAAATATCTAAAGAAAATTTTGAAAAGTGTAAGATTCTCTCTTTCGCCGACGTTCGCGAGAAGAAGAAGCGACCTTATAATGGCAAAAAGTTCACGAACGGTCTAGCGCTAGAGAAGAAACGCGCATAACGAGATAATCCTTTTGCGAGGCAGCGAGATGGTGAAAGAAACGTAGTTACAGAGTAAATTGCAAGGTGAAATTTGAAGCCAGTGGGGGAATTCGCGTCGTGAAGTTGTAATTGCGCGATATTGTTCCTTCAAATTAAAAAGATTCGGATGCGAAAGGTAAACAAATTTAATCTTTGCGCTGTCTTCTCTCTTTCCCCTTTTGCGGTGTTCTCTGTAGATTCGTTTCTCTCGATGGATATCTTTCTGCAAAGTTTTATTAATATTTCTACTGTACGAATAATAACAGAGTTATGCGTTAAAACGAAGTAGGACGATAGTCGAGTCGAGTTTCACATGAATATCGTCGTACTTTATTGGTTGATTCTTTTTATTAGAAATCAGATTGGAAAAGGCCACTTTACTGGAGAAAATTTCTGTCAAAGAAATTTCCCTGGGGTACTAACCAAGGTATGTAACTTGGACCAGAGTTAACTACATGAAACACTTCATATACTGTGCGCTCGACTTCGATTAATAGTTAGGTGGTACATTGAATCGAATTGATCGAATTGGCGTTAACTAATACGATTGTGCTCATAGTATAGAATTCGAGGCAGCTGGTAAGTTGGTTTCTCCAACTTAATCGAATTCGGTTCTTAAAACGTTGTTACGCGGTATACGTTGCGAACAATTCTACAAAAGTGCATTGCCTTTCGATTCTTCCCGCGTTCCCTAAAAACTAGATCGATGTTAATAGATTAAACTTTCCTTAATAATATAATAAACAACGTGTACGAAAGAACCGAAGGTAATTAAGAAATGTTCAAAGTCGAACACATAGTCGTATTTTTGAAAGTTTGCAAAAGCTTGAAAACAAGTCACTGTTTTTTGTATATTCCATACCAACGAACTAACGAACAAACAATAAAACTGTACAAAACAAGCTCTTTACGCTTCATTAGGAAGTTGGAAATGCTGCATGAAATATTCATTTCTCCGGGCCAGCATCCTAATTTCTTGATATGCAAAACAGAGCGACTTCGTTAAAAGAAAACGGAAAAAAAGGAAATGAAGGGAAGGAAGACAGGAACCGCGGCTAAACATTGTACGCGCGTTGCTGCACCTCGCCGAAAAATAAGGTCGTTTTCTAAACAGGAAATACGATTCCTTGGAATTGCGTGACTCGCCGTCTATCTCCATTTTTCTATTCCTGGCGGTTTACTTCCGATCACGGCGTAAGCATGGAACGGCTATGAAAATCTGTAAAATGTAATAAAAACGCTGATCCGTAACGTTCATCGCGAACGTTTCTGCAATTACAAGGAAAAAAAGGTGTTTGGAGCGACTAGTGGAAGTTAATGAAGCGATCAAGACGTTAAGTCGTCGTAGAAGTTGGCGCACATGCAACGCTGTTAACTACCGCGAAATACGATTGTTGACCACCGAACGAAAAGGTGCGAGTTTCTCACGCGATTTCTAACGTTGATACTTGCGATTCGTGTTTCAGGATGGAGCGTACGCGCAGGAAAGCGATATGGATGGGCTGGGACTGTGCCCTTACGATCCACGGCACAACAGCACTGCGGTGTTCGTCGGTGAGTTAGAATCAAATATATCTTCTTATTTATTTGCAGTGAAATATCGCGTAAAAATAAAAATGAAATGCGATGGTTGGTTGCGGAAAATCTTTGTCGTATTGTTATCTAGCAATGGAATTTATTTTACGGATCTACCTACGTAATGTGCCTTCTACATATGTATGTTCTTTCGAGCTTATTCGAGAATTTCAAGGGTTTTGCAAAGCGTAACAAGAATTTTGACAAAACGTCTATAAGTTTACCGGGAACGATTCATGGAAAATGATGGTAGAGACAAGCGAACGACGAGAAACGAAGGTTAGCATCGAAAATGAATATGGAAATCAGCAGTTGTCCGAGAAGGGAACGGTTGAACTATTTTAGGGTTGCCGTGCGACGATACGATCGTTTTGCGTAACAATTTCGCTGGGTTTCGCGATCACGGAGAACGATAAGAAAATACCTTTTTATGCATAAAAGGGGGGCACGTTTTAAAGGAGTTTGTTCTTCTGGGAATTTCAAGAGCTTACGGCAAAGTAGGTAACTTTCTTTCCGTTGAATCGCGTTTCGTACGAGAAGGCATACATCCCCGTTCTAAACGTCTACCGAATTAAAAAGATTATCGTATCGCCGATATTAGAACTATGCTTTTCTAGGCTCAGTTTAGTATGTCGTCTACTCTATGAAAATTTCAATGAAAAATCTCTCTATACCTGTACGTTGATCCTATCGTTTGCTCCAAACCAAACCAAATCAAAATCAAATGCCTAGTATCGTAACAAAGATTAGAGTTAACGATGTACGAGAGATAAAAAGTAACAAACTTTTGATTTTAACGGTGTCGATAAATGTTCGTCAAACGCTTAGCTTCCCTTCGAACTGTCTGTTTCGCAAACGGTTAAAGAAGTCGAAGGTTCTTCAACCAAGGATTTCAGATGGTGACAGAGTCCTTCGAGTGTGAAGCGTGTTCTTTGAGAAGAATGTTTCGATGTTTCGTCAGCATCGTACTTATTGTTAGTTTCATCAGGACTCTGAGAATTCACCGATACTGTATAATGTATAAGATCTCTTGGATGCCTAACGAAGTTAGCTACGATACTGACGAAACTTGGGAACAGTGTTCCAGAAGGGTATAGGGTTTACACCCGTAAACCTCTAACAATTTTAACTACAAGAACCCTAAGGATCTCGTTTAAAGAAAATTCGATTCTACCATCGAATAGCTATATATTCTGTCGAATCGTGTTAGTTGCAGTTCGCTCGCTGTATAAATAAGTATCTTTCTCGCGATACTTACTCTATGACCTGAGAGACGATCGAGCGTCTACGACATTTCGAAATTCCATGGTTATTACGATTTTTATTGCAATTATTTTACTGCGAACAAGCGAAACTATGGGAAACTGTACACGGTGACGTACAAAGTAATTTTGTTCTCGAAAATATGTTTTAGAAAAATCGTTTGCTTTTAGAAAAATCACTCCACGTGACGCGTTACGAGACCAACAAAACGTTTTTGCCTCGTAGTGCATAGGCAAAAGTTGCTGCAAAACTTTCTGATTACCGATTGCATATTTAACGAAACACGTAGTCGCTGATTTGAGAAACGGACGGTCGCATGGCTTTGACGACAGAAGCAAAGAGCCACGGTTGCTCTCTCTCTCTCTCTCTCTCTTTCTCTTTCGAATGACCCGATCGCTCTACACTTGCATACATACGTATAAATACGTGGATAGAGCACAGTGACCGAGTCACGAATCACTTCTGGCTTTTGACACGTGTACGCGTGCAACCCACTGCTGCCACGCGGTATATGCAACAACACGCTGTCTCTTCGCGAGTTTGATAAACACGCTGGACTCGTCATCTCTGCCGTCACTCCGAATTTCCCTGAAACAGCGTACGATCGTTTACGAAATGGTCTACAACGCTCTGCTTTACGGATTTTTCGCGTGATTATGAACGTCGGGTCTTATCGGCAGATATAGCGTCATGGTTAAAGTACGGTATGGAAATCATGGTTAAAAGCGAGTTTCACTGCAGCACAGACATATCGAGTATAAAAAAAATATTTAATAACTCTTATTAGCTTTAATGATTTTGAAGTTGGTGAAAGAGATATGTATTTTGCTTGTAATGCACGAAAGGACGGAAATAAAAATTGCGTTAAACGAGTAGGTATGCGATAGAAATAATCGGTGATTTTACGTAAGCAGTGTTTTATTGGAAAAGAGGATTGCTCATTGCTTCATTACCGCAGAAACGATGCATCTGATTCGAGAATGTGTTCATGCCATGACGTAGATGGTATAACGCGTGTAAAACGAACTGAAACTAAATGTAATTTATTATTAAATCGTTCAGAGAGAATACTTCTGCGTCGATTGGAATACTTTTCTAACAGTGATTCTTTAATTAACCTCGTTGCAAGGAAATCCTGTCATTTATTTCGAAACTCGGGCAATTGAATTTTTGTTGACGTGCAAATTTTCGTCGACTTTTGCCGATATCTTTTTCGAGTAGCAGACACAATGGATATTTGGACAAAATATATATTACTTGATAAAGTAGTAATTCTACAGAAATGTACTTTAACTTCTGCTTAAATCTGGTCATGAGATTCCCAACAGCTCGATAGTTTTCCCAATACGGTGGAAGTTGTTAATATTAATACGATTCTTATCTTTCGTTTAAGCTGGATATTCTCTGTAGCGAAGCTGGCATAAAAAAATTGTTCGTTAATATCTAAACGCCAAGAATTCTTGTTCTCCAGCGAATCTTCGACGTTACGTAATCGATTGAATTAATCCGATAATGATTTTAATCAATTATAATAAATAATTCTAATAAAAAAACTCGCATATAGCGATTGGCATTTAGAGTGACAATTAAGTTAAGAGAAATAAAAAGACGCAGAATTTTTGACAAAGTTATTTGAACAACACAGAAATGCATAATACGCGTATGTGACGCTTGGACGTAATCGACAGCCGTCCATCACGCGCTACCACCGTTTTGTTTAACAAGTTGCGTAGCCCGCGTTCGGTTAATTTATGCTAAACGAACTGTTCTTATCGCTGTGAATAAATAACGCGTCTCGACGCTGCCTACATTTTGCGAATCTACAACGATTCGTTCTCGTCGGAGCACGATCGCGACTGTAACTGAGTTTTCAGAGCGTAACAAATACCGCGATTATCCCTTTTTTCTTGCTGTTCGCTTGTTATTCCCGATATTTCTCTAAATCCCGTAGTTACTTTTTCTGTTTGATATATCATACACGCAGGGAAAAGAGAAACTTTTATGTTAAATATCGCATAAAAATACAGCGCGTTATTTTCGTAGTTTTATTCAGAGCCAAAGATATCTCTCCTTTAAACGAAGATAAATCCGTAGAGGACTTGTGTAGAGGATGTTTGATCGTGAAATTTATTAGACGAGATCGTTCGTTGTTGAAACCGTCAAATATATTTAAAACAATTAAATAAATTAGTATACAGACAATATTCGCTGAGATGATTCGAAGCTCATGTGCCGCTACAAATCTTAACAGCCCGATTCTTCGGTTTCGTTATCAAACCATATTTCATGGCATAAGTTGTGCGTAATTCGTTTATAAAATTATGTTAGGTTGTCCGAAATGTTTCTTTCGTTCCATAAGGTGATAATAGATGAGCAATAATTTCTGTTTTATATTATTTTATTGAATTAGGTGTGATCCAGTTCGTTCTATCTCTATTATTACGTTCGTGTATAATTCAATAAATTAATATAAAACAAAAAACATTGTGCGTCTATTGTCTTCTTATAAAACGAAAGAAACTTTTCGGACAACCAAATAATATTTTCCCTAGATCTTGTGAATAGAATGTTATATAAAAAATACGTGATTGATAGTAATAATTATAATTATAAGTAATAACAAATATTAGTAATAATCGAATAAATTCGGTTCGAAAAACACGTAGCCTTGCTTGGAAGTTATTATAGTAGATATTATAATAGAAGATACTACGGTAGAAGAGATTGCGTTATTTACGCGTTCAGTCTTTCCTATCGTTAATAAGGCAAACGTGTATGCGAATGTGTCGGCCATATCGAACATGTGGCGTCAATGAGCTCCAACAAAGGAGAAATATGCGGAAGTACAGTGTGGTTACATCGTTCGTGGCATATCGATATCTTGCGTGAAAGTCATGTCACGAACGAACACGTACGAAGAAGTCGCTGACTGTGAGGCTTTTATAAAGAAACATAGGAAAATGGTGAAAAAGATGAGTCGAATTCATTAGATTTATCAAGGTACGTAAGTTTCTTTTTAACCGTAACAACGTTTCTTTAAAAGGCGGCTGCAAAATCTACTTTATCTCTGCTGTCTTATGCTACGATGTTTTGTAGTTCGTACGCGGTAAGTCCTGTTTGTAGACATACGAAGACAGTCACGAACGCAGCTTCAGAGTTTCCATTTTCTTTCCTGAAATATATCTTACTTTATGCCTGTAAAATTAACCTACGCGATTACCTCGATTCCACCACCCGCCGTTATTTCAACCACAAGGAAAGAGCCTCGATTTTTTAGCACTAGAACTACCGACATTTGAGACGTAGCTATCTCTAGCAAAACCATTCAAAATGATTTTAAAAAATACGTAATAGTAGGATATTTTTATATTTATTGACTTATTATTATCTTACAAAAGGAACTCCATGTTGTGGGATCATGAAAACTATATAATAACAACTATAATAATAACAAGAAGTACAATAATGGAGAATATTTAGTACCAAAATCTTTGATATCAATAATATTAAAATAAATTTCCTTTGGTAAATACAAGAAGTATAATATAATAATATAATAATAAGCGTAATAAACGTAATAGAATAAATGAAATACAAATATAACTTAAATTACTAGGTACAAAAGTTATCTTTCGTCACATTTCTCACAAACGTAAAGGTTCTTCTGCGTGCATTCTCCGCATACATATTTTTTACAAAGATTGCAAATGATGGTGGTCTTATTATTATTACAGTACCCTATCTGACACTATTTGCGCGAATAAGGTGAGTTCTTTGACGTACTTTGGATCTCAGATGCTCTTTGTTCCATCCGTGATTTTTCATTGTCAGCGGCAAGTTCATCTGCTAATTGAAACGTAAAATCTTTTCTGGATATCTGCTCACCTGTGGTTTTCTTATATAAAATCCAGGAATCTATGTCAGCTAAATCTAAAATATTAAAGCAATGTTCTTGCCGTGTGTTTAGTGTCCTTATCTCACAGGAATACAAAATGCCGATCAATTTATCGTTTCCTTGATCATCTAGGTCAATTATCACGTTTTCACGATTATTTACAAGGATGTTGTCTCCCAGGAAAAATCGAACACGAAAGGAAATACGAATCGGTGCAACGTATATCGCTATTAATATTACCATCCGAAAATGATAAGAATTATACCAACTTCGATAACTTGATGGATAATATAATTTTGTTACTTGCGTACACTAAATACTTGCAATTTGTTAGTGTCTGTAAAAATGTTGTAAATATACCGGTGGACAAAAAGATCGTGTCATGTTGTACACTATATGATAAGAGATACGAGAATACATGTGATCGTGAATTACGAACGATATGAAAAAGACGAAGAAAATTAGAAGGGAAGTGAAAAAGCAATTTGTATGATAGGCATTAACCAAAAACGAACGTTTGTGATAAATAAACCAGGTAACACGTACGTACGTGTAGAGTATGCATACTTTCGATAGTATCGTTAATGCAAAATATGCAGAAACATTATGTATCTTGTATCCGATACAACGACAATATTGTCAATTTGTCATCACCACTTAATGACAAAATCCGCAATCACTTAGTTGCCAACCCAATACAAACGATATAACAATCGGTAATAATGTATATCACGTTCAATGAATTAGACTTTCAACGAACGAAATCTATATGATATGATACGATCTTTTGTTTTCTAGAAAATTGTTCACGATTTCGATATTTTCAAGCCGTATACGAGGAGGAGTTTGGAGGAAAAGTCTTCCAAGTCACAAAATCTTTAATTTCAAAAATTTTGGACGAGATTAAACTCGGTAGAGAAATATATCTAACATCTACAATGTATTATACTAACATGTTTGTAAAGGTTTAAAAATTTATAACGAAATCCTTCACGTAAATACAGATGGCACGTAGATATAGTTCCCTGGAGCTATGAGAAGTTTAGACAAAAATTACTCTCGTACTACCTTGCATCGGATTCTTAGGATAAATACGTTGTTCGAATCTCGGCTGTTTGCCCATAGCATAAATACATAGTTGAAATTTCACAAACGGAATCGATGACTCTTGTAGATGTGAAACGACCTGGTACGTTTAATAAAAATTGCACTATTTTTTCAACCCATTCGAATCGCGTGCAAACGGCGAGCGCGAGCGGCAAATTTAAATATTATTCCAAATGTAAGTGAAGTTTTCACAGTAACGAAGTTATTCACGGCCAACAATTACGAGTTTTCGCGTGGAAAATTCCGAAAAGCCTAGAAAGCGTTGCTTTAAACCGGAGGACCGCGAACTTCCGCCGAGAGACGCGATGATATTTTATACTAGACTAAAAGTTTTTTCACTGCCTTTTTTTTTTTTTTTACCTGTTTCAATCTAATTTTTAAGATTAAGGTATTCTTAACCGCGCGCTCTTTCGTTCGTACGCGATAAGTAAAGGACGAGCCATCGTATAACCGAACCTGTAAAATACAACTTCACAGTAACTACAAATACAAAGGAAAAGATATCTAAAGTCCCTGGACGCGGATAATGGCCTAATGCTAGTTTTCGTTTCGATAGTTCTGTATCGTGTATATCTTGTTTACAAGTAATACATCTTAATTTTTGCATTTAACCAACGCGATAGGCGGAGGCTGGCGCACATAAAACTAGCTTGCGTGACTGAATCGCATGTTAGGCGACCTACTCCAGAAAAAGAAAAGATACGGAGCCCAGTGTAATTCAGCTACAATGTACGACAAAGAAATATGCAGAAGCGTGACGCGGTTGTATCATCGTCGCACGATACGTAGTTCGTCACGCGGGGTACCCGCGAATTTTTCCATCCTCTTCACAGGCCAACGTCTTCTGAGATTATTAAATTACCCTTCGAAAATTTCCCTGCTATATGCCCTGTGCTCTGTTTTCCTACGGTCGCTTTAAACATCGTTCTCATATCGATGAGAAAATCGAAGATAGGAAGGAAAATGCAAATTCTACGAAACTGTATGGAATTACCTTCATTTTTGTCCTCATGTTCCATTTACGGTTTCCTACATACACGTGTACGTGCAAACACGTTATTAAGCAATTTGAATATGTATATGGTAACTAGCATAATCATATATATTTCTAGGAAACCTCAACTATCTTAAAATAATGTTGCGTCCGAGATACGAGATGATAGTGGAATTTAGATGATAAGAGAAAAATCTTGAGATACGTGTACGTTTAGCGAAACGATCGCTATTGTACAATATTATTTAACATTTAATAAATTTTGAAGATTTTTCTGGTGATTCGTGGTCGAGGCTAGTAGCTATCGCTTTGAACGAAGCTACTTTTCATATTGGTGATTTATTATGTTAATTAATTAACGTTGTCGTTCTTCTACATTATTTTTATGTACTTTGGTTAATTACACTGCGATGAATATTCCAGTTAATAACATGTTAACATGGATTTCATTATAATATTTTTAGAGGAATACTGTATATTTATTACTACATTTTCATATACGGTGATAGAGCGAACTGATTTATGAATATACGATGTACGATGATGGATTTGCTCTCAAAAAATCTGTACTATTACACAGGAAAAGACGTATGGTTTCACTTAGAGAGATACAGGTAATCTTGATTGGCTGGAAGAAAAATTACTTTTAAAAAAGATTATCGCTAAACCTCATTCGGCGCCGTACGGAACTGCCAACTTTCGCCTACAATGTTTTCTTGTATTTTTAGCAACAAAGAAGATAATTAGATGTCCTGATTTTGATGGATCGCTCTTTATATAGGATTGTTGGAAAATATGATAAACCGAAGCTATTTTCAAGGTATAAATTGCAAATGCAGACTTTCTCTACAAGGTGAGAAGTAACTTTCGTTAGAAATAGTCCCCAGACTCGAGTACAGAGCGTGTAAATTATGGATTATGCAGAGTCAGATAATTTGTCTATCCGTGTCAACTTAATTTAGATATTTCATTTTTTAAACTTGCTACCAAGCACGGCGATATCATTTTTAATCGTAAGCTATCGCTTCAGTTTATTTCATAGAACGACGATATAACGACGTTTATTAAACTTCGTCCAACATTCCACCAAGTATCCTAATTTCTTCCGCGAAGCTTATCCCGAAAATAGACGTTCAATTAACTCGACTATCGAGTGATTTCTTCTTTCCAACTTTTATCTAACCGACGTCTGTTTAATCCGTTTTTCGAATGAAAATCACCAACATCGTAGACTATACATTATTTGCAATAAAGAATATGGTATTCAGAACGCGAGTTGAGGAACCGTCCGAACATGACGCGTTCAACGTAATCTTGATATGACGTAAATTTCAAACGTTCTAGAAACGGTAAATAGCAGATAAATTCGAAAATTACAGTTGGAAAAACTCGGCGACCACAAAGTGACGCTAATTTCATCACAAGCCGCGAGAGAAGTCATCCTACGCGTCCTAAAACTCCGTTTGACCGCGTAACCAAACGAACGTTCACCGTCAGCGTTTGCTTGTCACCAGATTTTCTTATTTCATCGTGTTATATGAAAGAAGAGAAATGGACTCGCTTGCGCCGTCTCTGTTTCCTGGTTCAGTTTCGTACGACGAGACAAGAATGGAGGAGAGTACGTATTTTCTGCGTAAATTTTCATTATTCGATTTATTTTCCCAAACTGAAAGAGGTGATTTAGATTAAAGCGATATAAACAAACTGGCATTTTGATCAAAAGGACATACGCGTCCAGCGATGGTTTTTCGCCTGTTAATAAATGGAATAAACGAGCGCAAACAATAGACTGCAGTTATCGGTGATTTAATCGATTCACGTTGCTAACTATAGTCATTCGAAGCTACGAAATTGCCAAAAAAAAAAAAAAAAAAAAAGAAAAAAGGACATTATCGCCGAATTATAAATAAACACGGAACGTCTAACCGGATAGCGCGTTCTATCTTCCGATAAAACTCATTCTGAAACATTAGGGTACAAGTGTACACGTGTGAAATAAACGGTAAAATATGCCATTTTGATACCGATATGCCGATATTTGTAATAATTTCTGTATCGATGCGTAATATTCCTTTATCTTGTAAATAATAATCAGCGCCGCGTTTCGACGTAAGCGTACAATTTCGACGAGCAACGTTTCATTAGAAATTCACGATTGCCCTCGCTGTTCGAGCGTCAAGGCTGGAAAGTAGGAGGCCGAAAACTCAAACAGTAGCGGCCATAGTTGTTAAAAGTTCGGTAGAATCCCTCGGTTATAATCCCTTTAATATATATTAGAACGAAGAGAAAGAAAAGGGGATGGACAACGCTGCTCGTGCCGTGTTTCGCGCTATTTTAATTTGAAATCATTCGTTTCCTCAAAACCTGAACTCGACGAGTCAAGAACGTCCATTAAATCTTCGATATAGTATCAATGTATGTATGTAGTATCAGTGCGAATAGTATCAATGAATAGTCAGATTTTTTTGAACGTTGCTTGAGAAAAGTATCAGATCAGAGGGAACTGTATAAATGTTAAATTGTAATACAACGTTAAAAAATTAAATATACGTTCGTTATAGACGTTTTCCAGATACATACGCTATTATTAGGTCGTCCGAAAAGTGTCTTTCTTTTACAGACACGTCTTTTACAACGATGTATCATTATACAAACATGAAACCTAATTTGTCGAACGTTGTGATCTTTATTTTGAAAGAACAAAATGGATCATGCGTAATTCGATAAAATAATATAAAACAGAAAATGTGTATCCATTATTTCCTTATAAAACGAAAGAAACTTTTCGGACGACCTAATATATATCAATTTATGAAATTTCCTGTCTGGACACATTGTGAAGATTTTAGGATATAAAAAGAGATATTCGTATGGAATATTTACGTATAAATACGTATTATAGATCGATAGTTACGATAGCATAATATCGAACATTGTTCGTAATCAGGCTTTTTGCTCCGAACAAAATATTACCTTTATTCCACGTGCTGAGGCAAGTATTGAGTTGGCAACTAAGTGATTGCGGATTTTGTCAGTACCACCTAATGGCAAAATCGGCAATCACATAGTTGCCAATCCAATACATCGATATCCCGAAACCTGATAGACAGCAAAACCCTGTCGTCCGCGATGAATACATCATATTCTACGAATGTTTGATCGATTTGACTGACAAAAAGTTTCACGTTGAAAATTAATAAAAATTATCGCACGAATGGAACGCGATCGGTCAGAGACGAAGATGAGGAAGGAAAAGAGTTTGCATGCCAAGACGAACGCTATCTCGGCTTCGTGACAAAAGAGAATAGAAGACGAACAGGGTCCAAGCACGTTTTATAACGTCGTAACCGACACTTTTCCTGTCTGTTGCCTGTCGTTTTCATCTTTTTACTCCATACGTCGGAAACTGTTGGAAATATAGTGGAACGTTAGATCGCACTTCGATCACGTACTACATACGCGATAGCTTCTGCTCCTTCACGTTGCGTTCATACGGTGAAACATGCTTGGATTTTCGTTGCGGCTGAAAACTTCCGGCGTACAAGGTCGACGCGCAAGAAATCGTTTCGGAAATCGAAAACGAGAAATTTATTAGAGCAGAGATCTGTACTTTTGACAGTCAGCCTTTCCACCGAATATCTGTCTCGCTGCGTCAGATGTCATAACGGCGTGCAAGTTGTATTCTCTCCTCTTTCTCCCTCTTACCCCTCCCTCTTTCCCTTTTCTTTTTTTTTCTTTTCTCTTCGTGTCATATCAATCTCGCGGCTATTATACACGAACGACGCGTTTGTCCGTGGCGAATATCGATTTCGGTTCATCGATATCTGACCAAGCCGTCTGTTGGTCGTCGATGAAGTTGTACGGGTATCAACATCAAACGATGTAAAAACGCGCGTAAGCAGGAAGATACGATTCGCGGGTTCCCCGGCTCTCGTTATCGCAAACACGTTGATGAATGACGCGTGCAATGGGCCTTCATAAATCAAGTTTCGCGCGAACATGTTAACGGAATCATAAATATTCACCATGCACGCTCTAGTGTTACTGGTACGTTTTAATCGCCTCGGTAGTGGTACGCTCACAAGGAGAAACGGCGGCCGACTCTTCGAACAAAGAAGAGACCTCTGAAACCAATGATCCGATTGATTGTACCTCGAGTAACTTACGTGTGATGCGTGCCGTTCGAATGTGCAACACGGTTACTCAGCTAATGTAAAAACAGCAATGAGCGATCGCTGAATCGTGTTGTTGGTACGCCAGGATACATCCAGTGAAATACATTTCCCTGAGATAATCTATCGCAGCCACATAAAATATGTATGTAATTTGAAACAATTGAGAGATTGTTTAGAACGCGGTTGTTCGGTAATCCTGTGAAATACGTTATATGCGTAATAGGACATTTACATTTATTTCTGAAATTATAGTTATTCGTAAATACGTATATGAATTATATTTTCTACGAACTTATTAGCGAATGCTTATGTTATACAAAATAATCGAACCGCGTATCGAAATATACAGGGTGGTTGGTAACTGGTAGTACAAGCGAAAAGGGGGTGATTCTACGCTAAAAAAGAAGTCGAAAATATAGAATAAAAATTTAAAAAAAATTTTTTTTTAAATTTCTCCATCGAGACAACGATCTACAGTGAGATCCGTTATAACGTACCGCACGCGTACCGAGCGAAAATTCAAAGTCGATTTTCTCGAAAACAGAGCCTCAAACGAAAAATTTTTATTCTATATTTTCGACTTCTTTTTTTCGCGTAGAATCACCCCCATTCCGCTTGTACCACCAGTTACCAACCACCCTGTATATCGAATATAATTTCGCTGTAAAGAACTTGTCATGAACGTATTATCGATATCCACGTAATTCTTTTGTAAAATTTGCTGGCAGCAGGACGCTTTTCTTTATCGAAGAGAAGAGATTCTGTGTGTTAATTTTCAACGATGTAACTGAAGAATCTGTAACGGAATGCACACAAAGTTAGAAACAATTAAAAATTGCAAACTTCTTCTGTTAGGAAGAATCTAATATTTGTTTGTACGATATATAGAACAAGTGTGCAGATAGTAATTATATCCGATAATGATTAATAATTAGATGAGATCCTCGATGCTTACAAACTTAATTCTTCGATCATTTAAAACGAAGTTTAATTCGAATAAATTATTGCAAGTTATTAAATAAAGGAAAATTAATGTTTAACTAATTAATTCGGCGTACTTGAAGAAGATAAAGACGTTATACTAACTTTTCGAAAACACATATCATCGCAGAGTTGTACGCGTCCTTGACAAATTGGACAATTACATGCACATAACTCGCAATTAATTCATATAACTGACATCGTGTTAGTAATTATCACATTTCATGCTATGTGGGTCACGGGTAAGCCACGACATTAACCGGAAACGTAGGAGTTTCTACTAAGCGAGGAAGGACAATAGATACTCAAATAAAATAAAAAGGAGAATAGTTAGTGACATAATACGAGTTTCATATTACGATGAGAAATATTAAATATTATTACGTGTTACGATTGAAATTTTTTTCATAGTAAAGACCCGTCAAATATCGAATACAGAAACAAATTATTTATTGCACATTCCCAGAATCCGCAACATCGTTGAATCCCCTCTCATTCAAACAGACAGAAAGGAGGAATTCAAGTGATATCTACGTATCGGTATCGATATTAAGCGTGAACAGAAATGAAACTTGCGCCAAAAAAAAAAAGATCTAATCCGTTTACAAAATTATTACAAAAGAGAATTAATTTTGCCGATCCACATCTATGTTCTCTCGTGTCGTTTTTCGAATCATAAAACGATTGATATATCGTTGCCTGACAAACGTTTGATCGAAATTCTCACGAGCATAAGAAAAACATAAGAAATGAAATTCAAAAAGTTGAACCACGAGTCGTAAGAAAACATCGTTAGAGGGAAGTTTATTGCGAAAAAGTTTTCAATTTTCTAATTGCAAAAATTCGATTACGGTGTACAAAGAAAACACGTGTTATCGTTTAGGTTGAATAAGCAAGTTTCATTAATTAACGAGAGAAAAATAATGGCAGGTAGGTGGAGAAGATTTAGAGACTGCGATTCCCAGCATCAAAGTTATTGCCTTGGATTAATTGCGTCAATGACGCGATATATCGAAGAATAGGCCATGGAATTATCGTTTTGCGACAAAACAAGGTTTGAAATGCAAGCAAGATCGATATACCTGGTGGATAAATAGCGCTGTGCTATAGAAATTGGTATATGGTCCGATAAAGTGGTCTCGGCCACATTGTAATACATGGGGAAATATTTGTCAGCCGTTTTCCTGTGTCATAAATCAAGCTTCTCTCTGCCGTTTGGGATTTCGGGAAACATTTTGATTGATCGTTAATTAGAGAACGGAAGGTGCGTGCTAGAAGTGGATTTTAGCGTGGTAGATAGTAACATTCGATTATTAATTGTATTATACGTAGAAGGAGGATGTACAGATTGAGTTAGATTCGAATTTTCGGATATTTCGATTGTATCGTCGACGATAACATGGAGTTTCGCGTATGGAACAAATTATGAATCGGACGTGATAAACGCGAATTGGAATATCATTTAGTTTTGATTTTCTTTCGATCTTTAATTTCGAAAACGAAAGCGTGAAATATATATTAGACGTGTTTTAATATTATTCATTTGCCGAGGTGTTCGAATTTAATCGAATAATAAAATGTTACACGCGCGGTTATTGTATCGTACGGTAAATGGCAGATCATCGAGAATGACAGAGACAATTGAGAATCATCGACTTTAAAGTTAAATTTCAACTGCTCGTCTTCAAAAGAATATTTAACTTGACGATAGTTGAAACATGCTTTCCCTGGCAAAATTATTATCGCTTGCTGGCTAAACCACGCGAATCACTAAATATTTTATAAAATACCAATATGAATAGGATGAATGTATAATGTGATAAAATAAAGAAGGTAAAAGTTACGAAGTAAAAGGTAGGCAAAAGTATATCCATTAAACGCGGAAGGTAATGTTTGCGCGAGATTATTCGATGTAAACCAAAAAACGGTGGTGAGGTTCGATGGTTTAGATTAGAGCGAAGAACTTTTTGTCTGTTCGTAAATCTTCTATCAGATTCTGTTTAACCTTAATCAGCTGTAGTCTCTTTCTGATACGGTGTATCGGTCGTCGAATCGTTTAATAGGGGTGTGGTTAATCCTGGAAATCTTGGACAAACTTGACGCGAAAGTTCATTCGAGACTTGGCTGAAATCCGATTTAAAAGGCAAAGAGTCTCTCGGCTTGATCTCTCGGTTAAAGCTTCCTTTTCAATCATGAACCAGACTTTTTCCGTCCCGGGTCGATCAGAATTCACGTAAATTTTTGATGTCACCGCCACGCAAATTTTTTATCTCACTACCACACAACCATGGTAAATATTTATGTTGTTTCGTAAATATTAAACGAACGAGTTGGTCCTCACCGTTTTGGCAAAGGAACTCCCGTTGGCTTTGTCGGCTCCACGGACTCCCTTGGCGCATCAAGGATATTATTTCCTTGTTAATTTACAAAGGGCACAGAGTAACGAACAAGAACAGGCAGTGGCATCTTGTCCAAGGTACCGCCAAAATTCGTTCCTATGCGGAGTTTGCTACAACATTGTCCGCTACATACTCGTCGAGACAGTGTCATCTCTTTTGTATTAAACGTTTCTGAAAAATTTCAGGAATAACCGTAGCTTGCTATCGAGGAAGATGGTTTTAATTGAAAACAGACGCGTACGAAATTGATAATTGAATTTAAGGCTGTTCCATTAACAGGATAAATATCCATCCGCTGTGCAAACCCTTGATGATCAAACGGTAAACTGATCTGAATAAAACCTAATGGTCGGAATAGGTATTTGCCAGATGACGACTAGTCACATTCCGCGTGCGTAGCGAGTTGAATAAAACACAAAGGGATTTTACGATGCCCGAAGCAACATTGTAGCAACGTTCTGCCGTCCTAACCAATAACCGATCATTCGATAACTATTAGATTACACATATCATATACCCAACGGGCAAACGTGCAAATTTATAGTCCGACTGTTTGCCAGCCTTGACGCATAACCGTTAGTAAACAATGCAATAGTTTAATAGAAAACGACGCGATTAAATAAAATAACTGTGTTAAAAATTGTGGATTTTAATCGCCGAAATAAAAGTAAAGAAACACTAAGGTTACACTTGGAATTCAAACTAAGATAGTTTTAGATTTATTTAATAAACGATTCCCAGGATCTTCGTCGATATACATTTGCACGCGTCTCAGCATTTTCTTTGTCTCACCATCTTCCGTACCACACTGCCAACGGATCAATTACATTCATCTGTTTTTCAAGACGTTGCGTATACACATACTTCCACACACTCATATTCACATACGTGTGTCACTACTACGCGGCCAATCTAGTCTAGAGCACAAAATTATACGTATCTCAATAAACTATACTGTAGAAAAGCGAATATGTCAGGTATCGATACATAATATACGACACACACTCGGATGACTATAATTACCTTTGGTAACGAAAGAATTTGTCCGTACAGTGTACAAACTCTGTCTCTCACCCCTGTCGCTCCTAATGTCAAAATCGACTTTTTTTAAACTTTGTTTTACAAACTCCGTTGAGCATGATTTTTCCTACCAGAGCCGCGAACATCCGCTCTAGGAGAAATTTAAGAGACTCTACAGGGATCCGTTCGATCGTAGGATCGCAACGTGCATTCTGCCGGAACGAACGGTTGTATTTCGTAGACGCGAATCCACCATGAAATCCAGCAAACCGCAGAAGCTTATTTACCGGAACGATTGCTCGCTTTCCACCCTCGTGCTCCGCCTCTGCAAGACAACGCGCCGTGTCCGTTCAGTTCGTTCGAATCTGGAATCTAATCGCGGCTGTGGCCAAGTCCGCGGTTCAATTTTTCCTTGAGAATTAACGCTAACATTCCGATCCGCTGAAAACAACCAACGGTTCTGGTGATCGTTATTTTCGTTTGTTGGAAAGAACCAGCGCTGCGATATTTGGAGTGATTGCTCGAGTAGTATCACTGTTTTGTAAACTCTCCTTGTTCAACTCGATGGTACTTTTATGTTTTCTTCGCAAGTATCAAAAGAATGGTTTGCAGATTTTAAAGAGGGTCTTTTGCCAGTGACCAAGAAAAAGAGAAAACGAAAGGAGCAAAGTTTCTTGTTGTTCTTTCGTAGAACGGAGTAGTTGGTGCTAATTTGGAGAGATTGCAAGAGGTTTGATGTTAGGAAAGAAGTTACGTAGGGAATTAGAAGAAGGTGCTTTAAATACCGTTTATTAGCATTTTATTAGAAAGGCTTTACTTAATTTGTATTACTAAAGTTTATTAAACCACGAAACTCGCTAACAATATTTGGTTATACGCTGATCGAGGCATTGTTAAAGCGTCTGATTTACAAGTATCTTTTAATTCTGTAACATAAACGTTTTCCACTTTGTACGTCGTTTTACTATCAAGTATGAAAACTCGAGAGAGGAAGTTTGAAAATATGATTCCCCTTGGAACGTCGAGAATTTTTCAAACGAATTCCGTTTGTTTAAAACGAAGTAAAATATACGCCCTTGTGCATTCTGACTGAGAGCTCGGAGTAGCATCATCGCCGGGTCGAAGTTCCAGCGATTTTTAAACAAAAAGCGTGACTCGAAAGAGCTCTCGAACCGAGTTGCTGCTCCAAATCGATTGAATTTTCCCCGTCGAGAAAGTTTTATGGAGTTGGAAATAAATGATACTCGGTGAACCGACCGTCTGACGTGTTCTAAATAAACGAGGGAATTCCGTTTCCGTTTCTTTCGAGCTTCTTCCTTGATCATAATTGCGATATACACGCTCAAGTATTAATCGAAACATCGCCGGCTAGTTTTTAATCAACTAATCCACGACGAATCAAACTTTTTCCTAGCCCCAGTCGTCCAATGCGTTATACTTCTCTAAACTGTCAGAGGTGTCATTTTTCTCCACTTTGCCTTGTGTACTTAGAATTCAAAACCATTTTGTTCTACTAAAAATCTCGAAACGTCTCGTTGCAACTGTTAGTCCGACCAATTTATCATTATCGTACGTCGATATTTTCTATGTGCAAAAAAAAAAAACACGTAAAATAGAAAGAGTGTGAAGGAGAGAGAAAGAGAGAGAGAAATGGAAGATGTATGTGTATATTTCAGTGGTAACGTAGTATCTGGAAGCAAGACAAAATATACGAGTATATAAATGTACGAGTAAATAAACTATAGTCGTAAATATCTCTATCAAACGTTCCTTTGCTGCGAAAGCCTATAGTTTATGAACATGGGCGTGTTCGGTTAACGAAGACCATTCGCAATGAATTTACTTAACAAATCATTCATTCATAATTCGTTATCCGATGACAGCTACCGTGCGACATCCGTTCACGATACGGAAAATTGAGGAAGCCTGTGTTACGATTTTATGGCCAAGAAACTCGTAATTAATCGTTTGACATTACGTTCGATATTTCTATCGATGTTGAGAAAGATTGGAGAGAAAAGTACGTGAGTTTTATGGCTAAAAAGTTGTGAGAAAGTCTTGTAACAAGCGTACATTCTGCACGGATGTGGAACGTTTTTATTCATTTTACAGGATGTGTTCGTATTTCGTAGAAACTTATTTCTCCTATTTCATTATTTGTTTCATTATTATCATTAATTGGTCGATACCGAAACAACGTATATTACTGGAATATTAAAATCCAAGAATCGGCGATTGAAGATCGATTAAGAGATCGGATAGAAGCGAGCTACTTACGATTTTTGTTGTCTCGACGGAAGAACTTTCGCCTGTCGGGTTTGGCCTGATTCCCGTGCGCTTCGATGACGAGCTCCGTATTCAGGAAGTTTAATTAACCTTCGACCGCGACAACGTTATCCTTGGAAATCACGTTTCATCCCGTGTCGAAAGAAGAAATTCCACGCGAACTAGCAACGTGTTTGTCACGGTCAATGCGATCAGTGTGTAACACAGCTTGTGTACACGTGTATGTACTACGTCCTGTGTGTACCGTAACCAGTGACAGCGAAGTATAAAATCTAACAAGCCCGCGCCTTTCGTTGCGCGCGAGATTGGTTATCCATATTTCATGGACGTGTAGATTTATCGTGCAGGTTGCGGCCAACAGCTTGCTTTTTACTACGTGGCCGCGTGTACCCGAAAATGGCTAATTTTATAACGAAGCCGGTTACGAGCGTGCTAAATCGTTCGCACTCGTTGCACGCGGGAAATTCGTTGAACGTAACGTTCCTTGGATTTTCATATTGCGGATAATGCGAGATATGCCTGCTTGATTAATAAATTTCTTCGGAGGCTAGGAAAGAAGTTAAGGAATGGAACGAGGTAGGTTGTTTCGTTGAATGAAGTTGAAGGAAGTTGGTGAATGGGTGATGAAGTCAGAATGCGAGTTTCATTCGGTCGAGTTGCAGAATAACGTCGTAACGCTTAAAGTATTTCAACATAGTATATTAAAATCTATTTAAGGAAAGATTTCCGTCGCGAGGATTTCAAAATGTGAACTAATTGAGAAATATATAATTTCAAGAAGAGTAACTTGTGCCTTTCCGCTCGTTAGTAAATACAGTAATTATGTTTAATTAGAAAACTCGGCTGCCTTCGTATCGAGATATGTACGTCGTTAAGACTTATTTAATCGTTATTAGACATTTTATCAGAGCAGAGCAAAGATTTAGAAGTTGTAATACGATTTCTGCAAATCCTCGAAATCTCGCGACGCGCCTGTTGCCTCTCTCGTTTATTAGAACGAGCAATGAGCTCGACGTATAAATACGTAGCTTGAATAATGACTATTTATGACGTCTGTACGGCATATATGTACGAACGATAATGCCATAAGGAGTGTATATATTGCGGACAAAGTACTTACACAATGATTATCGCGAGTAACAGACGCGAGATGTTCGTCGTGTTATCGTATTTCTAATTTGTACCTTTTAATACGCGAATCGATTCGTTTAAATTTATTATTTCCTACGATAGTCAAGAGTTTAAAACTCTAAAAAGGAATTCAGAAAGCTTTTTTCACCGTTTTCCCCCGAGTTTTTATTTCTTTTCTCTTTCGTCTGTATTTTTTCCATTTTTTTCGTTTTCTTTTTTTTTGTATTTTCTGAACGCGCAATAGATCGTACTTTAGCCTAGATATTTTTTCTCTGAAACTTCTATTCAGTTAGATTTAATTAATTCGAAATTTCCGATTCTGTAACTTGTTATTCGCGATTCTCGAACTGCTTTGGTCCTTTTAGAACATTTCGAAATTTCCTCACCGTCGTTCCGCATTCGAGCAGAGTGTCTCGTCAAACGTGAAACAGCGGAAAATACTTACAAAATTATAAACTATCTTTTTTCGATTTTTCGTAGCATGTTGATAAATGTAATTAACGTTCTGGTAACTGAGATAAAATACCGTAGTGAACGGGTCAGTGGTAGTAAAATATGATACGCGTCTACGATTAATAATAATTTGCAACGATCAAAGCAACAACGGCTTGTTCTCAATTAGCTACGCGATGATACAAACCGAAACAATCGCGTAAATTAAATTGCAAAATTACGGATCCAGAGTTACCGATAAAATTGCTACTATTTATACAGACTACGTCAAAATTGATAAATTGAAAGACAATTCTTACGTCATTGTCCGAAACAAAGTAATAATTACGCCTACTTAACAGGCTCTTTCGCTATTCGTTACAACAATTAAAAGTTTTCCACGGTATGTCGTATAATTATGTTGAAGGAGAAAATACCTACGTGGATGCGCATGATGTTGAAAACATAATTACTATCATCCCTAACCAGCCCCGACGCCGTCGCGGCATCGAGCTTCGTGAATAGTCGAGACACGTGTAATATGCGTAATACCAGCGTCAGATGAGGACTGAAGCAGCTAGGATGGATAGGAAACCTTGTCTTAGGTATTACGAATCCAAGCGTGCAACGTGTATTTAAGGTTTAGCCTTGTAAGTCTGATGGATCCAGGGAGGAGCTATCGTTGATCCTCATCGATCTGAACCCTTCTGTTTGCCATTCCATTGCTCCCTTCTGCCGAGCAACAAAGAGGAAGGACAGAAAAGTGAAAAACAGTGACACGATACTACCGAACAACGGATCGATGTTCTTGATACATAACAGTCATAGTCTGTTAATACAACGCGTCGAGCTAATAAACTGCGACTGACTTTCGTTTGCCAATCGATGGATGTCGTTGCATCGTAGACGATCGTTTGACTGAAACTTTATGGTCAGGTTACATATCTTTTAACCGTTCGAAGAGGTATGATTAATCAGAGTATTTCGGAAGCGAACGAGGGAAGTTGATGTAGAAGCGGGAAGCTCGGAACACGATTTCAACGCATGATTCAATTTAGTCGACGTTCTACTTAGTCCAGTTTAGGGAAACTACGATACGAAGTCGGCGTTTATCAGCGTAAATCATTCTGTCGCGTTATTATGGCAAACCCGAGTTAATATACGGGCGTAAAATTTATATGGCGGAATAAAGCGGGGGCCGGACCTTAGTCGTTAGTCGTTAACAAAGCCGAATCAACGTGGCTGCTGCCGTTCCGGCCGCTCCAAGTGCAATGTCCACATACCGCTCTAATAATAGTGACACAAATAACGCGCGTGTACCACACAGCTGAATTCAGTACGAACATTCGCTTGTTATCGAACTGGTGATTCGTATTTTCGCGAACTTGCACCAAAAGCAAGGTAATTCGCGCTGAGTTCGCCCCCCCCCCCTACACTACGAGTCCTTAACTTTCTGCCTCTGTGTGTTTTCACCTGATGATCCTGCGGTGGGTTTTCTCCAGATTCAAGGGTAGATATAATTTGTAGCCTGTACAAGCTGAATACAAAAGGCCACGATAGCTACAGCGAAAATAGTACGTGCAATTAAGAGACACGTTAATTAATCTGATAAACGTAAGTGAAAAGAGTTATCGTACAAAATAAAACATAAAAAGAGAGAATCGTTATCATTACGGTCCTACAAAAAGGTTTGCGTATATAAAAGCGATTATTATTATTATTGTTATTATCAAAAGTTTATTACAGAAAGACGTTTATTATCATATTGCTGCAAGTTAAATAAAAGTATCTCTTTCTCATCGCGATTCGTATTGTATGGCAGAGACATACATCAAAAAGAACCGTCTGAAACGACTTTCTTTCAGATACTCTTTCAAATGGCAATGCATTTTTCCATGTGAAAAAGAACGATCATCCACTACGTTCAATTCGAGTGAAGACGTCATCTTGATCGGGAGTTTCCCGATGTTTAAACAAAAACCAGGGAACAAAGAAATGCCGGTTGAACGTTGAATCAATCAAAGTTACCGCGTGTAAAAAGTACAAATATCGTGCACGATAGTTATCGAACTGTCGATTCATGATCCCATAAGCTTCTAACAGAAGAAAAAATAAAACGTTTCTTAGGTTAACGATCTTGTCATTTTTATTCGCAATCGTATCTTTCTTATCGACCAATTCAACCTTCCTTTCTGAAGCATCTTCAACGTTATTGGACACGTGCGTTTTAAACGATCGTTAGGCTATTTTTCTGCTATCCTCCTTTTTTCCTCTTGGCAACCGCTCAAATGGTTTTTATCGGCATAATTTCAGAAATGAAACGGTCAGTAATTAAAAGTTAAGCTTCTGGCCACGCTGGTATCGCGATCTTCTTTACAGCGAATCCACGTTCGAGTTTTTCCCATGAAAGAAACGAAAAGCTGACGATTAAATTTTGTATCAATTTCGTTTGAGTGGTGAAGTCATTTCGTTTTAGCACCGTTTTAAGATAATTGTCAAATTCCAAATTACGTCATATACTTCCTGTTTTAAAGCGCGTTCTATAAACGTCGCACTGAGGTGCTAAAATGATGAAGTAACTCGTAGGTTTAAACGTAAGTTCATCAATGTAGCAACGTCTATGAATGGAGTTAAACTATTTGAACTATGCATACGGACGAAAGAAAAAGAATAAATTGAAAACAATAGTAAACGAAGTGCACACATCGCAAATAGAATTTTCCTTCAAAATTGCTGTTTGGTAATACAATTTTCCTTCAAACTAATCTCAATGACGGTGCGATACCAATTTTCTTCGACTTTCTTTTTAGTTAATTTTCGCATTTATCCTGATTTCGTGGCGTCGATAGTTCCTTCGCTGGCTCCAAAATTAACTGCGTCGATACGCGAATTGCATTCGTAATTAGCTGCGATCTGCTGCTGCATTTTAATTACGCGTTATTATACGACCAATTGGGCCAATTCAGGGATATATTCGCCACGAAGATTAGTCAGAAAACTTCTTGTCGATTTCGAATTAACACGTATTGATTTCGATTAATTTTCTGTGATACGCTGTACTTTATATGTTAATACAGTTATAACAGTAAATCATTCAATAAGATCAGGTAATTTATACTGTGCTGTCAAAAAGTTTCGTATTATAAAACAGGAATTTCTATTAAAAGCCGGTGATCCTTTTTAATTGAATTCTATTACTGAGAATGGACTAAATTTTCATCAATCTTGCAATTTGATGGAGAAGTCGAATATAAAATAAAAGATTGAATTCTTATGAAATAATTTTAATTGAAATCTCCTATTATGAATTAATTCTAATATCCGTATATAGTATTGCTTTGTTCTAAATACAGAAGCTGCTCTAAAATTAATTAAAAAAGAAAAGAAGAAAAAAGCAACCAATTTTTCTTCCAGATAAAACGAAATAAATTTTCTGAAAATTAATCGCCTTGTAGAACGAACGAACTCCATGTGTAGAAGATGGTTTAGAATTAATTAACAAGAAACATTTTTGCACTCTCTGCATCGAACCGTCCAATTAATTTCTAATAACCGATTCGCCTATCAATTAGGAAAAAATTCTTAATTAATCCCTCAAAAGCTTGCGTCAACACGAGAAATCCGATACTTCGTGTTGAAAAATAATAATTCGTGTGACGCGTTAATAATTTCAAGGCAAAGTACGTCTGACTCTTTAACGCCTCTAATTGATTGAAGCCAGTGCTCATCGAATCGAACAGTATTATCGTAATAAAGCTTCTGAGAGTGAATTTCGTCGCGGACAAAGAAAATTCCAGAGTGGTTTTGAAACAATTCGGAGCCATGAGCTTTTGCTCGTCGAGGTATCCAATTAATTTCGATTAATCTTCGAAACGATTCGATCGAAATTAATTAGTTAGCGAGCTTAACAAGTTCC
Organism: Bombus flavifrons; assembly: GCF_040668555.2. Taxonomy (NCBI): domain Eukaryota; kingdom Metazoa; phylum Arthropoda; class Insecta; order Hymenoptera; family Apidae; genus Bombus; species Bombus flavifrons. The sequence continues at coordinate 5,370,401 of NC_138447.1, forward strand.
TGTTCATGACCAAATATTCGATCGGTAGTAGCAAAATACATTTTTCGGAGAACATCGGTAATATTTACGTGGATATTATTTTATAAGTCATCTTATTAAAACGTGTGAAATTCATTAAACGAAACATAATACGTGCATCGCTGTATTCCGCTTCTACCAGACATTGGATATTATAAAAATTGGCTTTGCAAAAAAATAATGAGAATGCTCATTAGACGCTATGTGGTTGGATATTTGCATTTAGCGGAAAGCGTATCTAGAAAATGATACTTGTCGTATGATGCTTATAACGCCAGAAAGCACGTAGCAAGATGTTATTATCGCGTATAATTTAGTCACAGCAAATGGTCTATTTCTGTGGTAGAATGTGAATTCAAACTAAAATCGCTAGCATAGACAATATCGTGAGCGATTCTTTGAAACGCCTGGCGAAAGACAATGACTAAAACAGCACGATGAAAATTCTAGCTTTCTAAATTTGACGAACAAAAGTGCATGAAACGAATGGTGAAACTCTGATAAATATTTTCGTTTTAACGAGAGAAAAAACGTTTTTTTCCACGTGAAATAAATAGCACTATGACAAGTCCTGTATTTTTTAGACAATCTCGCAATATTTTTGTAGGTTTAGATCTTTACGATAAATATGCTAAGGTAATAAACGAAGCTGAACTATGTATTGCCGGCTGAAGGATTTAATCAACCAACTAGAAATCCCAACGCAAACATTTTTCATTCATCGTTGAGCACTTCAAAGCTGCTACAGCATAACACATCACTCAAGATAGGCTAGCATAAAATAAATCCTGCAGCTTGTCAACTATAACGAAAGAACCATGGACAGCTAACGTATCGGACGTGTCAAACACGAACATGCATAAATTTGCAATTCAGGCGTGTCCCTGTGAGACACGCGGCCGACCTCGTTAAACAAGATAACATTAGCTGAAAACTCAACCACTTTCTTCTCCCATAAAACTGACCAATCGATGGCAAACAATGTTCGATCGATAGAATTGCAGGCATTTTTCCATTGTTTTAGGTTCAATCCGAACTCTTCGTCTACATCTCACCCTCAGACATTTCAGATTTTCGATCGGTTCCTTTCGCTATCTTGAATAATTCCAAATGAAACAAATCAGCTTGTAACGCGTTACATATGCCATTCAGCCTGTACTTTTTACTCAAAATCATAAACCCAAGATATTTGAAACAGGAAGCCCGCGTCCGTGTCTCTTGCTCGAGTAGCCGCTCAAAGAGCTCGTAACGCGGCATTTTTTGTTTCAAAATTCCAACCACTAGCGTGCATAGCAGTTTTACGACGTCGTCATATCCAGGCAGCCCAGTGTGCAGCAAATGTATACATAAAATCCGAATTGTAATCGAAATCGATAAACCGAACGCGAAGCTACACGTTCCTTGGAACATAGCGATTGCACGGTCTGCGATGAAGCGACGTCGGTCGACCGGGCTAATAATGTCGACAGCGCGGCACAAAGAAGCCGGCACGTAGTAGAAAGCTTCCTTCAGTCGCTGGGTATTACGACGACGACGACGGTACAGTATTCGCGAGCTTCGGCGTTGCTGGGCTCAGCGTAGATTTGTAGCCTGCAACGGGCACGTTCATCCCCTAAGTCTAACGTCTACTTTGCCCGGTTATATATGACCAGTCCGCCACTATATACACTTATCGCGCGCATACGTTGGCCAGCCTCAAATCCCATCGTGCTTTTTGAACGTGAAATATGGAAGGCTCGCGAGAAGCCGGAGGAGGGTGCATGGCCTTGGTAGATCTCTTGGTTCGCGAGAGTATCAAGTAAAATGCTCCCTCGCTCCCCCCTCTCTCTCTTTCTCTTTCTCTTTTCGTGCAAACGTTGGCTCGTACATCGGCGTAGGGTATGGCTCCATCGGTGTACTCTGATGCACAGGAAAGCCGCGGCTTCTTGCGGGATTCCACGACCACAGTTTCTATGACACGGCGAGAAAATTGGTCACCTACGTGAGTTCACTAGGGACAGATCTTGTTGTCAGCCGCTCTATCCTGCTTTCAAGTAAATTCGTCGACCTTGTCGAATTCACTTGATCCTGGAGCGTCTGTCGCGCGGCAACAACAGCACTTTGTTTTCTTCTTCGTTACTCCGTTCGATGGTTCTGTACAGATTCGTGCTGAAAGATTGATAAGACACGTTCAAAGAAAGTGCTTTAGCGTTTACCAGAGGTTGCTGCTATTTAGTCGTATGTACATAAATATTATACCGACGTTACACCATGGAATGTTCTGAAAAAATACCTGTGCTATAGTACCTCTTGATGTTAACACTTTGACTGCCACGCCAAAATCACATGTTTCGCTCAGGACACCACGGGAGTATTTTTATTATTCAAAGCATATAATGGCAACATACTAATAAATTGATGATGTAAGACAACATTCTTCTCGAATGGACCGTTTATCTTATTGGTGGTCACGGGTGACCACCGTGGCGCCTAGCTAACAGTTGATAGCGACGTATTATAACAAGGCTTCGTTTATTTCAAAAAACCATTCACTTTCGTTATTTCATCGTAAGCAAAACGTGCAGAATATATTGTTGAAACGTGTAGAAGATATTGGGCTGAAATGGTAGCGGTCTGCAAAGAAAATTATGTTTGTGATAAACCAATGGTAGTGGTAGATTACAACAGAGGAAAATGTGCTGTAGATTTATCAGATCAAATGATAGCATATTCTACACAACATAGAAGAACCCTCAAATAATATATAAAATTAGCTCTATAAACAAGCAACAAAAACAAAAATCAAGGTATCAGACTTTAGAATGGCACTCGCAATGCACCTCACACAGTACCATTCACCAGAGCCGTCAAATATACTTATTCGACAAAAATTGCGACACGAAGTGCAGAAGAAAGAAGGGCAAGCGTACCTGGTAAACTTTTCATTCCGAGAAACTTCGTAATTGCAAAAGGACGGAATGCCTATATGACTTCCTCTATCACAAACTTAAGTTATCTCAAATAAAACATTAACTATTTATCATATGAGATTCTTGTTACACTGAATGCATATTACGTGTTGAGAATTATGGATCGTAATTGCCGAAATAAATATGTAGGAATTCATTAAAAAAATTTTATTTAAAAAAATTTACATAAAAATTTTTACATAAAAAATTTTTTATTTATTTAGCACGTGTTTTACAAGATGTTCATAGATAACAATTACATGTGTTTTACAAGATGTTCATAGATAGCAATTACATGTGTTTCACTACTCTTCTAGTGTCACGTCTCCTCTTCTTGCCAAGTTACACATTTTCTCTTCTTTCGTTGAGGGATCCTGTTCACGCACGTACTCACAAACTCACACCCACACTCACACACTGTAATATGCGTGTCACTGCGCGGCGGCCAACTCATCAGGTGTAACGCACAATATTACACACACACACATTTCAATGGAACATCACGAGTTTGCAAGCACGTCAACCCTTGCGCAGGGCAGGGGCCACGCTAAACAATTCTTTGTATCGTTCCACTTTTAGTATATGTACTACCGAAGGTAAGGTACGATTTGTTTCCCGCATATAAAGTAACATACTACGTATGCGACAACTAGTGAGAAAGCAAATATCGTATAGGCCACCTAGCGGCGCGCCGATGTACTACAAACGCAAGAGTACTTATTGTTTGTTACATTCTCTACGCAAGCACATTGGAACGAAGTTTTTGATAATTAAATTATAATTTTTCTTAAAGATATGATGCATATACTTTAACTTCAATAATTTAATTTAATAATTAATAATACAACTGACTGTGATATATTTTAAAGCACGGTGCGACACATACACCCACGTCACAATTTTCACACTCATAGCGTGATAGTGTGTTTTTCAAATTGCTCTTTGTTTTCTATTCTGTAGCGACATTTTCAGCTTGGTGATTCTAAAAAATTATAAGGACACGGATAGACATGTTAAAAAGAGCATCTAATAATGGTATATTTATTTTAACACTTTGACTGCCACGCCGAAAACACATGTTTCGCTCAGGACGCCGCAGTGTTTTAACACAGTGCACTGTTAGATGCAAAATTTGTTCTCATTTTTTTTTTATCGATGTTCTAATAAAAATGTTTTATTGTTCAATAGGGCACTTTTTATTTCAAAGTATCTTCTATTTGTCGGTTATATTCAAAATATCCTAACTGTCAATTTTCATACAGTTTTTACAATTGTAAGAAGTTCAAGCGCTCCGTTCACCAATGACCACCATGGCGTCACAGGAGAAACCGTGGCCGGTCATATATGGCCAACATAGCAGTCAAAGTGTTAAAGGCTATTAAAGGAATGTACGTACATACTTGGCATCGATACGTTGTTTCAATAATATGCAGAGTGGAAATAATATACAGAATGGAATGGAAAAAGATTAGAGAAACACTTTGCGAGCGTATGCATAGTTATTCGTCAAAAGAAGGAAAAGAGTGTCAATAAGTATAGCTTCAAAAAATACTAGCTCCTGAGTTACGACGTTAAGGACGTTAAACACTTTATCTTTACAGTATACGTGTGTTCGATATTACGGTCGTTCATCTCAACACATACGTCGATACGTTTTCTCGGAGAAGCACCCACACATTGGAAAGATCCCTAGCATTTCTTTTGGTTACAGTTTTCTATTCGTTGTATAGACTCATTTAAGGAAGCAATCGGTTCATTATACACCAAACATCTTGTAACGCCGAAACGAATGATTTTTTTACTCATGTTTGTTAAGATTTTGCTTTGTTCTTTGCTTGTTTTGACGAGTATTATGTGCCAGTACTGAAGCGTTTGCCCGAGTTTCTCGTAAGATTGCCCATATCTGTGTGATATGTGATAACATGCGATCGTTATTTTCCTTGGTGATACTTATCACGCTGAAACGGTGGTTGCGAATTATTTTTGACGTTGAATCTCGTGCAGTCGCGTTTGATATATCGGTAATCTCAGTGTATCACGTCAGTAGCTAAGTTTTCACGGAACACGAGCAATAACAAAGCCAATCAAGTCCACAGTTTCTACGAGGAAGAAGCCTTTGCACTGAAAGCCAATCTAGTTAGCACTCGCCAACACAAAGAGCTCGCTTTCCATCTTTTCTTCGCTTTAATACCTATAACCACAACGGTGGCGAAGAAAATTTGTGTACTTGAATCGTGTTCCAAGCTGTTGTTCCACGCGAAATCTACGATTCTTGGTGTAATCGCGTGGCTGCCGTGTTAATTAAAACGCCTTTCAAGGCACGTTTAATTAAACCGCTTCTAATAAATTCCGTAATATCGTGGCGGCGTTTTGTCATTTATTCAACGTTCGCGTACAGTTATCAAAGATCGGCTGACACTCGATAATTCAGCGACGCCGAACTAAAACCTGTCGTCGGTTAGGCTCGTGTGAAAAACGAGCATAAAAAGATACTCGTGCAATTTAGCTTATAAATGTGCGTTATTAAACAGAATGCTTTTTACGTGATAACGTGGTAACGTAGATGGGTATAATAAAAAGATGTGCAGGTTTGTTATTAAAGCCAATGCAAATTGCAATCTGACAAGGAATTTAAACCGAACATCGTTTTCATTACACGGAAGAAAAAGCATTCGATTATTTTCTATCTCTACGTATCGTTACAGACACGGCAAAGTAATTATTCCAACTCTGCAATCTCTTTCCCCGTTGATGTCAGAAATTCGCTCGATCCCGATACCATCTCCGCCATCGTCGCGTCGTTACTAAACAGTTGCCGTAATTTGCATAAAGCGACACGCGTATCTTAGATTACGCGTCACAGAGTGACAAGCTGTGCTCGCGTCTATAATCCCAACAGCGAAAATGAATACGAAGCACGCGTGTTCGCGAGTCCCTCGTGAAATTCGGTACTCTTTAATTGCCAGGCTCGAAGCCTGTGCGATTCCTCCACGAGCACTCGCGTAATCTCCGTGAAAGAGATTCGCTTTGCGCGAGCATAGAACAGAGCATAGTACACTGGTGATTAGTGCTGACGCGTTTCTAGAACGATTTGCAGCGTGACACGAGCGAAACGTTGAAAACGAAGTACAAGGTGTCTTTGGCAGAATCCTTCGACGATTGCCGCAGACACGACTGCTCGTTTGTCTGGCAAATGTTGTAAAGTCTGACTCGACTGACAGAACCGCGTTTATTCATGTTTCAGAGGGGCAGCTGTACGCAGCGACAGTGGCCGACTTCTCCGGTGGCGAGCCGCTGATTCACAGGGAGAAGATCCGCACCGAACGTTCCGATCTCAACCAGCTGAACGGTAATGGAAGTCATGCAAATTGCATTGGAATATTCGCACGTTAAATTCTAGCGAACGCGATACCAGCTTTTCTATCGCGATACTCGCCAGCCTCTATTTTCCTGGCAGCGCAGAATTTTGCCACGTTTCTAAATTTTAATTGCGCTCCATCTGATCTCTTGCTTCGTTTTATGTATCTCGGAAGTATTATGTCGTGGTATCGCGTAAGAAAGTATAGGACAAGAGTTTGCATTGTGTTATTCACGTAACTATTATGATTAACTAAAGTACAAAATAAAATAATTAAAAATATCAGACGTCTACCGAGGCAAATAATTCTGGCCTTAATTAGGTAACAAAACGCAGAGCCGTAAACAGCGATCAATTTAACCGTAAAATATTGGAAGAAAACAGAGAGTTTGCGGATAAGATTGAATTTTAAACTAGAAAATCATTTTTACACGAACTATTGAACTCTCGAGTTGCCTCTGGTAATTGAAATATTCGATATTTATTTAATCGACGTTTTAACGATCGCACTTGGAAAACCGGTCGCGACAGAATGTCCAGCAATTGCCGTGCTATTTTTGAATTTCCCGTATCTTCTCATCGTACCGCGTCCATATAAAATTTTACGACACGGTCGCACGTGAAAAGTTATCGCGTGGCATTGTGCTTGTTATACTCGCAGCTCGTATACAATGGACGATGCTTAAACGATGTAAGAAGCTTTGCATAAATTATATGCTGCAATTTGCGTATCCACCCAGACGTGCTTTTTTTCCTTCCTCTCTTATTTTTTTTTTTTTCATTCTTCTCTTATTTATCACCGATTGCGAGTTGCGAATTTGCGATGCAAGTTTTGTATAAATTACATAATCCATTCAAAGCTTCGGGAATTTTTGATCGATCGCAATTTCCACGCGGCGATCCCGTTGGCAATTTATCATACTGCCCGCTCTTTCGAAATTACCAAGTTATTGGAAGATCCATCTAGGATCCGAAACGGCCGCATAATTTCCTCTGCATTGTAAAATACGTGGAACGTTATCGAACGAGAAGCGTAATTTAGAAAGAAAGGAAAAGATATGAGAAGAAGGAAATAAAGACGGAGATGGAGGTACTCGTCGAGACAAACAACAAACTGCGATGAATTTAACCCTTCAAAATGTTAAAGTAGCATACGCTCGCGCGAACAGTGTACCGTCGCTTCACGGTTTGCTTGTTTTTTTTTATTATTATTATTTAATTTGTACTTTACAATTTGTCCAGCTGGACATTTGGTAAATTTTTCTAACTTAATTGCTAAATGACATGTGGATGGCTACCCCCAGCGGTATACCATCTTGGAGTTTGACTATTTTATTTCTTTAATGAGGTCAGTGGGGTGCTTTCTTTTTGGTCTTCTTCCTATGAGAGTTTTGCTCGCTTTAGCAGCCAGCTGGTTGATTTGTTTGTTTCGAACGAATACCGTTGCCCCTAACAAATTCGAACGTTATTGTTACAGGACCGAACTTTGTCAGCTCGTTTGCGTACGAAGATTACGTCTTCTTCTTTTACCGAGAAACAGCCGTCGAGTACATGAATTGTGGCAAGGTAAGGCTTACGAAATATTAACGACGCGCTACCTATCTATTTATATTTACCTACTCGATATCAAAGACCGTTTTACGATGCGGAATTTCCAAAGCGACGAAATTGCAATATCGAAATGTCACTCTTTGTCAGCGAAAGCACTTTAACGAGCGATTTCTTAAAAAATGGCCATACGTAACGTACGCTTTACGATCTCTACTATTGCCTATATTCTTGGTATTCTCAAATTTTCACGCACCGACAATTTCCTTTCCTTTCTCCCTTAATCCCGGTGGCAAAGTAACGCAGTATAATAGCGCTGGATGCAGGGTAGAGTAAGACGGTCCGAGTAAAGAGGAAAGAATCGAAGAAGCCGATTGTTCGAAAGCTCCGGCTGCATTTGTGTTTTAGGCAGTGTACTCGCGAGTCGGTAGAGTGTGCCAGCACGACAAGGGCGGACCTCATGCGTTCAGCGACAGATGGACGAGCTTCCTGAAAGCGAGGCTCAACTGTTCCGTGCCCGGCGAATACCCTTTCTATTTCAATGAAATACGTGAGTATGCCTGCATGTACACACATCGTATATACGTGCGCCCGTAAGTTCGCCATGGTATGACGTTTGCCGAGACCCTCGTCGAGTGCTCTCCAGTCCCTATGTGCCGGACAAAGGGGTTGGCCTAACCGGTGTACTACCTTGCAGACGTATCGAGTGGGATCCGACCAATTTTACAAACAAACTGCCTCGTTGCGAAAGGCACGCGAAATTTATCGTTCGTCTGGAGAATTTTTCCACGGCATTGGTAGGAGACAGTAGAAAATGGAATTTTTTCGCTAGTTGGTGATACGGACAAACGTTGTTTATAGGTATTATTGTGCTGTATTAACACTAGAACTACCGGTAGTTAACACGAAGCTATTTCTACCAAAAGCAGCCAAAATCACTGGTCTTTAAAAAGATACGTAATAATAGAATATTTTTATATTTATTGATTTAGCACATTTTTGGTATTATTAATCCATCTGTGACCATGATCCCTAAAGGAGGGTTGGTACATTCAAAAAATTATAGAACCAGTCATTTTGACTGTGGTATTTCTAGTGTTAGCATCTAGCGATCTAGCGATTCATCCGGAATTTTCCTGCTAACTGGTATCACCATATCGAATGATACGCAGTGAAAATTTTGAAAACGTGTGGGTACCTGTACAAAACGAGAGAACTGGATAATTGGGGTTCGATATACAGATTGCAGGACCCTTTTACACTTTGACAAGTACCAGTCGTTTTGACTGGTATTGGTATAAGTAGCCTTGATACAAAATTATTTTCAGTTTGAATACATAAAAAACAAAATAAAATTCATTATATTATTCGTGTGGTTATCGTTGCGAAAGTCATTACATCATTGCGAAAAAAGATATAACATGAAGTAGGAATTTTAAAATAAAATTGTAAAACCAGTCAATTTCACTGGCGTGATAGTTCTAGTGTGAACAGGGACGAGAAACTATTGGAACGTTTATTTAGATGGTATTTAGAGTAGTGGCGCTATGAATTTGTTCATATAGAAAATCATCTACTTACGTATATCCGTAAATATAATTATTTGACGCCAACATTGTTTGATAGTTTATAATCGCGAGTGCAATTAACGTAGGAGTTGAACGCTTGAAATTAAATTTCGTTAAGAAAGGAACTGGCAATTCGACCCGTGCAATTTATACGCGAAGAATCTGAAATGGTGTTCGTAAGTACAAAGGTCTGGCAACGTAATCTCTAAATAGAGATCAAATTTTGGCTAAAAGCAAGCTTGAACGTGTGCATAGTCTAATTGGGCCGGAGTCCAAGGTCCAAATAGTCTAACAATTCTCAAGGATGATGCTCTCCAATTTTGTATCTCGTGTACGATCCACGTGTAATGCAACTTGATTTCACAAATTTCCTTGTACTTCCATTACTCACTCCCATTAACGGAAAAACAGACCAACGTTTACGTTTCAATGTTTCGCGTTTGAAACGTCGCTTACGCTCTGTTCAGAGATATTTGGTCACTATGGTAAAATTGCTTTGCACGTTGTTACTACAAATCGATCAAAATACCCGAATGCCCGCCAGTCAATAGCTAGAATAATTTTATTTCAAGGTTAAATTGCCACCGTTAACGCAAACAAATTTTTCTCTCTCTCTCTTTCTCTCTCTGTTCATCCATAGTCGAGATAATAGTTTCCCCAGTTGAAATTTCGTTGCTGAAGACGAGAAAATCTGGATCCTGGTAGATACTCGATAAACTTACTCGTTTATTCTTCATTCTTACGTCAGTACGTCTGAGTAATTGCTAGCTGGCAATTTCGAGGATGCAACGTAAATTGGCAAGAGAGAGGATCGGGCTTCCCGGTTATAAATATCGTCGCAGATAAGACGCCTCCGATATTCCTTACGGAGCTTACTAGAAATCCATTGAGCTTCATCTCTCTTTCTCTTAGCCTCGGTATCTAGCTGTGTATCAACGACTGCCCGCGTAATTCTTCTTCTTATGGAGCACGCTTTATCGCGGCCGATCGTTTTCAACGACCCTTAGCTGAGAAAATAGCGAACAGAAGAAAGAGCACCAATCGATCGGAGCGGAGCGTGCAATTATAACTTAACGACATGGTGACGAGCAAATGGATTTGATTCGTTGCTTGGTCACCGCGTACTCGATTCGATATCCATTACATTCACCACCATCCTCCTCCTCTGCTCTGCTCTTTCCTCTTTTCCGTTTTCGCTTCTGCTCAGCGATTTTCCTTTGCTGACCCACCAATTTCCCAGGGCGCTTCTCGTCCGGCCAAACTAGTTTTCCTTATCACCGCCACTTATTACATTATCATTCCGTCGGCCCGCGTTTTATACAACCTCCCGACCGCCTAATATCTTTCTGCTGCGTCACGCGAATAACAACCGAACGATTTTTCTTTGTTACGTTGCTCGTCTCATTTCGTTCGCTGGGTCCGCTCCGATTAGTTTCGCGTTGTTTTTATCGTTCGATGGAATAGAATGCTGGCTGGGTATCTGTAAAGAGAGTTTGCCGTGCCAAGTACCTGTTTCGTAGAAACGATTGCTGTGAATAACACTTTCCCACCGAGAATCAATCAGCAGCAACGCTCTTTACAAAATCGCTGAGATGAAAATCGTTGGAACAGCGAAAAATAGAAGGAACTCGCGATTATGTAACTCTTTTACGATTACGAACTTGTATACGAGTTGGAAAAAAACTTGCTGCGTCGCAAGAACGCTACTCAATTGAACAAATATTTACGATCCTGCGTTAAAAGCGTCATAAACGTTTGGCTCGCGATGGCCGCTGTCGACCGACAAACTGACGAGAGCAAAGTGGCTGGTCTTATTGTCAGAAGGATATTGTTCGATTGGCTCGGTGCATTACCAAAAGATTAGGATGCTTTTGGAGTTTTTGTTGCGTGAACGAAGAACCAATGGAGCGGATAAATCACGAGAACGTGATTTTGAAGCTTTCATTTTTGATAGCCACTCGCGCGGATATCTCGTGTCATAAACAAAGTTTTTAATCAACGAATTTTCCAAGTCCCCTTCGAAAGAGGTCAAGAGTTAATTGAACGAGAGAACCGAGGTGAATTTGTTGCGACTATACGGTGGACCAGACGTGTCGTTCGGAGCGTTATCTGAAACGTACGCTGAGATTAGTTTCGGTGAAACGTCAGATAAGAGGAAGAAAGACGGGTTCAACGGTGATATTACTGGCAACTTTCAAGCATTTCGTATAGTTATTTAAGGTTAGGCCACCGTTTACCGTTTCGTAGGTTGGCGCATCGATTTCGTAAATTACGCGTAAGGAAATTTCATCCTTAACCGCGTTTATCAATCCGGTTATTTAAGAGCGAGAAAAAAAAAAGAGGAACAAACACGATAATAATTTTTTCCTGTTTTTGATTTTTTGAGGATCACTTTTTGAACGCGAGTGAAATTGATCTGGTGAAAAAGTTGTATTTCGACATCTGTATAAAAATACCAAAAAGCACGGAAAGATATGGAGAGGCACTAGACGTCCGATACATTGATACCTATTTTGTTTCCCTTTGAACGAGTGCTCGATGAGCGTCAATAATATTGTATAAAATCCATTGAAATATACAAAATATACAATACACATATTCAAGCGTATAATATAAAACAGTTTAAATCTTAATATCCAATTATCGAATAATTAAGTTTTCACATGCCGCATATGATGCGTAATAAAACGTTGCTCGTTTTATTATAAATCGAATTTTACCAAAAATATTAACAGGATATATTTAATTTATTTTGAAATGTTACTCGTATATACGTGAAATATATAATACTTATTTTTCATCGTTAACTACTATCTATTATTCTTACGCTGGTATACAAACGCGGTAAAAAGATTAAAAGAAAATAGGGAAACATTGAAGTTCTTTTGAAGTTCACTGCAACAATCTCGAAAAATAGCCATTGAAACAAGGAGAAAGAGAGAACAAAGCGGAACCAACATACAGCGGACAACCTAGCCCTTCGTCGGATCTTCAAAAAACGAAGAACAAAAGTGTTGGTCTAAACTCAACACGAAGACGATGCATCGAAAACAACAATGAGAAAGCCGAACCGAATAAACTCCCTTTCCACATGAAATTCCGCCTCTTGAAAAAAGGAAACGAAGAGGAATCAAGGCGTTTCGAAAATGTGCCTCTGGAGGGCAAAACCTGAGAGCAGAGAACCCTAACGGGAACCATGTCGGAAGCCCCGACAGGGATCCCGGAGGAAGAGCCATCAAGCTCGGTTCCCGCGGTGTCGGACACGCATTCCCTTCGCCATCAGTTCCACGATCACGCTCGGAATCTCCGTCGTTCTCCCCGTCTCCTCATCTCGCATCAGTGTGGTACATATTCTAGGTACATATTCACCGGCACGTTCAGCGGTTTTCAGAGCTCGGCGCGCGCGCGCCTATGTACTTTGTCACTCGATAAGTCGGCTGGGTTGGTTATGGAGCAGCGGCGAAATGAACCAGCAGCAGCAGCCTCGAGTGCGGAACACAATGGTCGCTCCGCGCACCGTCGACCCGCAGGATCGAACGAACAGTGTGGACGGGAGACACGTCGCGTCGCGGCTCCGGAGCGGCAGAGGGTGGCAGTGGATGGCAGAGGATGGCAGAGGGGAGACACAGACTGCTGGTTCTCGTATAAACGTAGAATATTGTCGCCGCACATCGAACCAAAATCCCTATCCGGCCGAGGAAAGTTGGCTATGGTCCAGCTCGGAGAGCCGCCGGTGGATCGCTGCCAAATCGCAGCTCCGGACTATCCCGCCGATTGCTCGGACAACCTACACGCCCACCTCCACCGCCGTCTGCCTCGTCCTACGCTCATCTGGCTGCCGAAGGGCCCCGTCCAACTCCCTTCCGACCCCCTTTGGCGTTGCTGTCCTTTCCAGATGACGGCCGAAGAAAAAATGTCGGACGTGGCCGCTGGGCTACCAACCGGGAAATATAGACGGATAGATGGATAAAGGTACGCGGGAAAATAAACCGCCACGGCATGGGCAGCATGGAAAGAGAATAGCTGTCCGCCGAGCGACCGACGTTGAAACGACTACGAGTAGACTGCTGCTTTGGGTGAACGGCGGGAGATAGATTGGCTGTATAAATCGTTGATGATGGACTGGTCGGTTTTGGTCGAATATGGCGGTGGTTTGGAGGAGGTGGTCGGATCATATAGCTACGAGGATTTTCGGTTTTCGGTGTTGAACGTTTTCCAGAAAGAAGAGAAACCTTAAAATCCTTCGAGTCTTAAACACATTTTCGATGTTATAATCTCGTTTGTGGATAATGCGTTGCGATTTACAGAGTCGATGACAGTATATAGAAGAATGTAAGGAGAAACTTAATAAGTTAAATATATAGATTTCTTGAATATTAACAAGATTTACAACGGCGATATCAGAGTCTTATTATCTGGATGTAATATTGAAAAATATATAACAAGCTGATAAGCAGTGTGTTACCATTCGTGAAGCTGAAGATAAGTAATAAGAAGAGTAAGAAAGCAAAGTACGGGGAAGAAATATCAGATAAGAGCTGAGTAAGGAATATCTCGGGCATTCTTGGAATTAACATAAAGACATTTTCCGCTACTATAGTCTAGAAATGAACAGAAAGAAAACAATTCCCGTGCTCTGTGTATGATATTCTTTGCAACGGAATCATCTCCTTTCGCGGGATTTTAAAGGATTCTTTATTCAAATATCAATGCACTCTCTATTGACTCGTAAAGACATTGAGAAAGCGTAAAATCAAAAGAATTGTAGCTGCGCGAAAGCTTTGAAAGGTGACTATTATATAATTCGGATGGAGAAAAAAATACCTGGAAATTCTTACGTTAAATATTATAGAAATATAAGTTCGAAAATGTGAAAGACTATCGGGTTTGTAATTTCTTTTCTACAAGTTACAAATGTTGGAACGATTTTAAAAAGATTAATATAGAAACATTGATTGCCCCAGTAAGGACTACAAATGACAATTTTATTTTATACAAGTTACAGAAACCAGATCAACGTTAAACACATTTATATCGAAACATTTATTCTACTGGAAATAATAAAAAGTATAGCAATTCGCTCGAGATAGTTAATCGCTGTGTTAACCACAGCTCGTTCGCTGCAATTGCAATTTATTTCGAATAATATAGATTTATATTGAATGAAAACACACATGAATTTTATGAAAGCTTTTGCTCCGTATCGTTGCGTCGAATGAAAAGAAAATGCTTATAGTTTTAATTAAAATCCCTTACGAGTATTTTAATGAAAACTAACGATACACCGATTTCTCGATAAGAAAACATCTTGTCTAAAAAAATCATTGGGTTTCTTCTCTTCGTGAACAAAGTTTCAGCTTTGTGTCACTTACCGTTTGTAATTCGCTTAATTCTTCGATGCGCGTTGCTTCTACTCGAGTTTCTCTCACAACTCGAAATTGAAAACTTTCCTCTTTCTTCGCCATTACGTATCGTGCATACACGGAGGAAAGTTTTTAATAAATGATATTTTAATCGACAGTCTGCCAAGCGCGAATTGCGCTTATTATACTATGCATCTTAATAAACTTCGACGTGCGTTTAAAGCAACGCGTTTCTTTTATAAAATAATATCGATTCAATAATCTATAAAGCGTATTTATAAAATGTATTTTCTTCCTAAGTGAATATTTTCGACGTAATGGGAAATTTTCTATTAAATCGTTTTTCGCGCGACCAATTTTCTCTTCTTATAGCTCTTAATCGATATCTTTGAATCGTAAATAACCTGTCACGGTTTGGGTCCGATTATTTAATTTTTATTTTATTTTACTTTATTCGTTATATCGTGTGTGACTGAAATACCATTAGTAATACAAAAGAGAAAAGACACGCAAGCAAGTGAGTGATCCATTAATAATTTTATAATTACTAGGAACGTAATAGCTAAGCCTGCTTCTGACTAATATGTAATTAAACGAGAACAGAAAACTAAGCACACGCTTAAATAGAATTTAGATACCAAGAATTGCTAACTAATGAAATAGGAAGAAAAACAATGACACGCGCAAGATCTAAAACGATATACGAGATCGTTGGTATTTAAGTAAGCGAGATGGTTGAGGAAAAAAGGATCACTAGATATATGTTTGCGTACTATTGACATGTTTGCGTCATACCATTGAAGCAGTTAAAATAGCCATACAATATACGATGACGTTGAACTCGTAACAGTTCAGGTTCATGGAAATTTCTGAATGAGATTCCCAAAATGTTGGATAACCAGGCGAAGAAATTTATGTCGACAGAATTTGAACAGATTATGGAACCATATTGACCTAACCCAGGAGCAGAGAAATAAAACCAGAGTACTCCCATTTCGAAAAAACTTAAAAATTCTTGCAATGAATCCTAAGATTCTAAAAACATTATATGTCTCTAAAAATGTTATGTTGTTCCGCGAAATTGAAGTCAGAGGAGAGAAGAATACCAAGATACTGCACCGACAAAGAATTCCCTTGCATTATGACCAAATCTTATAATTTTACATTTAGCTATGTTAAATAGTAGTTTGTTTAAATTTTACCATTTTTTTTTTATGTTATGTTTAATGATGCATTTTATATTTTACGCGATAAGATCCTAAGTTGAGGATTAACATCGAACGTTCCACGTAATGAAAGCCAGAGAATTATTTAAACGCGACAGCTTATCAAACGGTTGATTGTTATTGCTGCATAACAATTAGATACCAAGGCAACCGAGTCTAGTCGTCATTGTTTTCGTTATCAAGTTGAAATTTTCAAACGCTCAGGAATTCGAGCTACTTTCAACGATAGCCCTGAACTCGTTTCGTTTAATGTTACATCTGGCTATCGTTAGCTCGTAGCATAATAGCAACGTAGCTGCCAAGAGAGACCTGGACACGGTTGACAAGTCAACCGGCATACGTTCGTTCGTTTCTCCCGCTATTATAGATAAATCGTGGATAGATTTCAAATAAATTACGATTAAATTGTAGATAAATTAGCGTTGGTGATAAGCACAGAAAAGTTAGATCGTATTTATTATTTTAATATTAATCAGATATATCAATTGCATATCTTTGCTACTACAAATTACACGCAACTCCATTCGTTTCATTTCTCAATAACTTGATTATTTAAACGTAAAAATCAGCAGAAACTATTTAATGTCGTCGATATTCGTTACGATAGTAGCTACAAATGGTGGTATCCAGACGCTGCACTCGAAGATAGTTTATAAGTAAACACGTTCGATCTTTCACCCCCAATTCTAATTGCAAGTGCCAGTAAACTGTAGCAATCATGCACCGGAGCCATCCATCAGTCGCCTAATTACCATTCGTCGATTTTTAATCGTCGTTAAGAGATTAGTGGTGTAACGGTGACGCTAGAAATAATAGATTATCCAGCGACATTAGCAGCGCCGGAAACCAAGAAGTCGAGGAATCGATACGAGATTAAATTCTCGGAGAACGACAAGGGGCCGCCGCGCCGCAGGGACATATCGAGCGGATAGAGAAGTTGCGCGAGAATACGTTTCCTGGGGCACGGAAACACGGTACGTCCAAGAAACGTAAAACTAACGGGCTCGAGGTGTCATGGTTTTCGGATAAATCGAACAAGCTTCCTAAAGAATTTCCCAAAATTTAACCCTCTTCTTCCTACGACTATAGCCGCTCGCCGCCAAACAATCTCCGTATAAAATGTGACGAGTACATCTGTTCTCGCGAATACAATTTTAACACTTTACCGACCGCTAGCGGTTCAACAGCATACGCACGTCCGACCGGCAACTCAGGCGCAGATTCTCCCTGGCGCCGGCTCTGTTTCGGTTTAGACTCTCCAATACCATTCCTTGCTTTCATTCAATTTTTCAAATTGATATAAAACTGTGGGAGCTTATAAAGCAACGCAAGTGACGCGACTGATGAAGGTACCTTAATACTAAATAACAAATTACTGCTCAAATAATGAGAAAGATTGTCGGTGACAAAAAGCCGATTAATAGGCTATCGGTCGGTAAACGTTGATGATAAAAAGCCGATTAATAGATTGTCGGTCGGTAAGCGTCGGCTACAAAAATCCGATTAATCGGCTATCGGTCGGTAAAGTGTTAAGAAGACGATCGTCTTTCATCGATTAGATCGATGATCGATGGTAACACGAGCTTCGCTCAAACGTGTCGTACCACTGACTTTCGACAGAGATAACCGTTACGAAAAGCTTAACAACAACCCTCTTTCGTTCCCGGATGAAACTAGCTGTAACTAGGTTTGTAGGTGGCACGTAGGTAAACTAAAATAAAGAGATCATTAGTATACTTGTGCATGCAAAGTAGCTGTAACTTTTGGTTCTTTATTGATCGTAACTCGTACCGAGGTGGAGCCATGCGCGAGAATTCGATATGTTCCGGGAAAATTTCGGTCCTTAACGAAATGTCGGTATAAAAGGAAATAGAAGATCGTGGTAGAAATTCGAAACGCTATTTTATGGCTCGATGCCATCGATCGATATACGTATAGGGTATTATACTTGTAATCGAAAGAACGATAAGGGATTGCGTTTCTTTTCAAGTTTATGGAAATGATCTCTAACCCTTTGGATATCACGTGTCATTGTAGTGCCATCGACACGTTCACTATGTAAGGAAAGAATATTAACGACATTACTTGTGGGGAAAAAACGAGCGAGTTTAGTGGGCAAAAATTTCTTCGTATTAAATTCAACAATACGATACAAATAATATCAATTTGTTGAATAATTTAGTTCTTTGTGGAAACGTAGTACGTAATTGTTATTTGCATCGTTAATGGAATTGCTTTCCTTTGTTTCATAATATGAAATTATTCTCATAACGCAGGCAATGATACACGCCTAATAAATAGAAATTAATTTCTACAATTGAATTCATATTTTTATTATATTACCGATATTCGTTACTTTATAATGAACGTGCAAAGGCAATTTGATATTTTTACAGAAATATTTTACGTTGTAGAACCGTGATTACAAATGGTTAAAGATTAAATGGAAAAATATCTTCCCACGGTATTTTAATACTCGAAAACCATAACAAATTTTACCGCGGAGTACCGCAAAAATTAAATTCGTTGATACAAGCAATGGTAACTTGAAAACTCGAAAACAGATACATCGCGGAAAGGAAAACACGCGATTAATTAAAGCTATATCGCGATTCTTTCCACGATGTCCCATTACACGCGGGTCACAATATTACACGATCGAACGTAAACGCGAAACGAAGGTAGCCAAAAACGGCAGACTTTTCCTGCAACTCGTTAAAATAATCAAAAATGTATTAAACGATCTTCAAATATGTAGTTTGTCTCGCCGCCCAGTTTCGAAAAGCTCATCTAGTTCCTCCAACAAACTCGTACTTTTATAACGTATTAACGCGTGAATGCCACGCGCTCGCACTCGTTGGAATTAATCAGTTTTCCTTTGAAAACGCGTAGAACAAATAACGGTATCGGCGATCCTTTACGGCGTATATCGTGATTAAAAAGCCTGCCTCAGGCATATACCATCGATTTTTGTTTCACCGCGAAAACCAGCTACTCAGCCTGTCGGTGCGCGATTCTCGTCCTCGTCATTATATCAAAAAGAAGATGGAATTTCCTCGTTTCGAAAGGAACAAACCACTTTCGATTCACCTTAATATTCGATTCTTGTGTGTTTATACGATTCTAATTACAAATCTAATCACAAATATTTTATTTCTAAAAATCTGTTCGAAAGTTTGAAATATTTCTGACAAATAAATAAATCGCTATACATTTTTACGCGTCTTTTCGAATTGAACATCAGTATAATCATTCGAGACTCGTGTATTTCGCGCGAAAATTTGTAGAATTTCTTTCACGTTCGATCGGTTACAGCTACCATTCGTATCTTTGTTCCTCGACTGTTCCTGTTGAATTTGGAACAATAGTGGAAATCCTTTCAATGAAAAACTGAAATTTACCATGGATACCGGTTGAATTCGTTTTTCTTAGTGAAACAAGTTTTCGGAAATATTGTACGCGTACTTGAATTTACTTACAAGTCTATGCATATTTGCTTATATATGCTCTACGTATCACCAAAGTTCTATAATTTTCCGGATCTCCGGCTTGGATATGTACCTTTGTTAGCTGAAAGTTTTTTGTCAATGGTGTTAGCCGCGCTCCAGCTATTTCCAGTTATCGTTGAATTTAAGCGAGCACCAAAAGAGCTGTTGAATCTTTACTTTTCCTAGAACGTGTTGGCAATCGAGGATTAAAAATTAAAAGTAATTTCAAGATCGAGTCTAGGAGTCGAAAACAGCCTGTCGTAACGTTCTCTTGATGTTAGATCCGTTGTATCTTGAAAATGATAATTATTACTATAACACGCTTCTCGATGATTCACGAGAGACTTTGAGTTAACCGATACCTTCTGTAATTAAATGCTATCACGACACGCTTCATAACAGCCTTAATCAATACTTAATTATCGTCTTTAATGCACGTGATGTATTATAGGTCAAAGATAACTCAACGCAAACTACCTCTTATATGCAGAACTAACTCTAACAAATTCATCTATGTCTGCCGTATCTTTGCGTCGAATATTTTACAAAAGCAACGTTGTTTCAATAAAAAAAAAACGTAACTGTGTCACACTTTCAGTAGTAATCGAGAAACAATTGAAACGTGTTATTTGTACAAGTTGAAATATTCCCGTGATTCTACTACGAAAAGTGTAACTTTTGATACTAGAAATTTGCTTGCGATGCTGATTGCAGTGCGATAGCAACTGAACTAGCAAAAAGAAAGAAACGAAATATTTTGCAAGTAGATCTGCAGTCAATGAAACCAGAATTTGACGTGCACGAAATAAGTCCGGCTTTGTCATACGATGAGAAACGTCTAGTTAGCTCGATAGAAGTAGAAATCGATCGTATTAAATTACACAAAATTACAGCTGTTCGGATGTGTCAAAGGAAGGAAGCATCATCGATGTATTTCACATACGATAAAACCGATTCTGTTCGGTTGATATTGTATCGCGTTCCTATACTCGATGAAAACCTCAATCGACAGAGGATCGAATTTAAATCCGGAAATAAACACTTGACACGGAAAGTGTCAAAATAAAGTATGCCCCGCTGAATGAATTATCAGCGGCCACAATTTAGTCAAAAATCTCTATTTACTCGTGGTCTCTAATAGTCGGGACCATATCCGCTCGACTATCATAACTATAAAGTCTATCTACGCCTTGAAGGGAAACCCCCGCCCATTTGGACTTATCTAACGAAAAGCATCGCTGATCGGCAAATTCGTGGATCAGCGATTTTCTCTCGATTAAACTTTCCTCTGACCGAATTTAAACGGTCGTCGTTGCCTCGTTGTAATTGATGAAGATGTAGTCACCCAAGACCGCGTATCATACTTAGGAGTCATATCGGATATGATTTTCACTTTTACAGATTTTCCTCGATTTCTCGATTAATTAG
The DNA here is from genome assembly GCF_040668555.2 of Bombus flavifrons. NCBI lineage: Eukaryota > Metazoa > Arthropoda > Insecta > Hymenoptera > Apidae > Bombus > Bombus flavifrons. The sequence continues at coordinate 5,391,346 of NC_138447.1, forward strand.
ATTTACGACGCATAACGTAATATACGTAGCTATTTCTGAGGGCTTTGCTAACACTTTAACTGCCACGTCGGGCATATACGACCGATCACGGTTTCTCCTGTGACACCACGGTGGTCACTGGTGAACGGAGCGCTTGAACTTCTTACAATTGTAAAAACTGTATGAAAATTGACAGTTAGGATATTTTGAATATAACCGACAAATAGAAGATACTTTGAAATAAAAAGAGCGACATTGAACAATTTAACATTTTTATTAGAACATCGATAAAAAAAAAAATGAGAACAAATTTTGCATCTATCAGTGCACTGTGTTAAAACACTGTGGCGTCCTGAGCGAAACATGTGATTTCGGCGTGGCAGTCAAAGTGTTAAAATAAATATACCATTATTAGATGCTCTTTTTAACATGTCTATCCGTGTCCTTATAATTTTTTAGAATCACCAAGCTGAAAATGTCGCTACAGAATAGAAAACAAAGTGCAATTTGAAAAACACACTATCACGCTATGAGTGTGAAAATTGTGACGTGGGTGTATGTGTCGCACCGTGCTTTAAAATATATCACACTCAGTTGTATTATTAATTATTAAATTAAATTATTAAAGTTAAAGTATATGCATCATATCTTTAAGAAAAATTATAATTTAATTATCAAAAACTTCGTTCCAATGTGCTTGCGTAGAGAATGTAACAAACAATAAGTACTCTTGCGTTTGTAGTGCATCGGCGCGCCGCTAGGTGGCCTATAAGATATTTGCTTTCTCACTAGTTGTCGCATACGTAGTATGTTATTTTATATACGGGAAACAAATCGTACCTTACCTTCGGTAGTACATATACTAAAAGTGGAACGATACAAACAATTGTTTAGCGTGGCCTCTGCCCTGCTACACGGCATGCTTGCAAACTCCGTGATGTTCCATTGAAATATATGTGTGTGTAATATTGTGCGTTACAACCTGAGTTGGTCGCCGCACAGTGACACGCATATTACAGTGTGTGAGTGCGGGTGTGAGTTTGTGAATACGTGCGTGAACAGGATCATCCCTCAACGAAGAGAAAATGTAACTTGGCAAGAAGAGGAGAAGTGACACTAGAAGAGTAGTGAAACACATGTAATTGTTATCTATGAACATCTTGTAGAACACATGTAATTGTTATCTATGAACATCTTGTAAAACACATGTAATTGTTATCTATGAACATCTTGTAGAACACATGTAATTGTTATCTATGAACATCTTGTAAAACACATGTAATTGTTATCTATGAACATCTTGTAAAACACGTGCTAAATAAATAAAAAATTTTTTATGTAAAAATTTTTATGTAAATTTTTTTAAATAAAATTTTTTTAATGAATTCCTACATATTTATTTCCGCAATTACGATCCATAATTCTCAACACGTAATATGCATTCAGTGTAACAAGAATCTCATATGATAAATAGTTAATGTTTTATTTGAGACAACTTAAGTTTGTGATAGAGGAAGTCATATAGGCATTCCGTTTTTTTGCAATTACGAGGTTTCTCGGAGTGAAAAGTTTACCAGGTACACTTGCCCTTCTTTCTTCTGCACTTCGTGTTGCAATTTTTGTCGAATAAGTATATTTGACGGCTCTGGTGAATGACACTGTGTGAGGTGCATTGCGAGTGCCATTCTAAAATCTGATACCTTGATTTTTGTTTTTGTTACTTGTTTATAGAGCTAATTTTATATATTATTTGAGGGTTCTTCTATGTTGTGTAGAATATGCTATCATTTGATCTGATAAATCTACAGCACATTTTCCTCTGTTGTAATCTACCACCACCATTGGTTTATCACAAACATAATTTTTTTGCGGACCTCTACCATTTCAGCCTAATATCTTCTACACGTTTCAACAATATATTCTGCACGTTTTGCGTACGACAAAATAACGAATGCAAATAGTTTGTTGAAATAAACGAAGCCTTGTTATAATACGTTGCTATCAACTGTTACCAAGGCGCCACGGTGGTCACCTGTGACCACCAATAAGATAAACGGTCCATTGGGGAAAAATGTTGTTTTACATCATCAATTTATTATTATCTTGCCATTATATGCTTCGAATAATAAAAATACTCCCGTGGCATCTTGAGCGAAACATGTGATTTCGACGTGGCAGTAAAAGTGCTAATAGCTCAAGCCTCAACTGGCACGAAGCTTTAATTAACTAAGTCAATATAGGTGACCACATTGTTTTCTTATACAATAATCGATAATATTTGTGATCATCTTGTACGACTGAGAATTGCCCTGTCGACAAAGATTAAAACGGTACGTTGGCACTGAACTGGGACGAGTGTACGAATTCTTAAATTGCTTTTCCATCAGCCTCGGCCTCTGACTGCCTTTCAAAAGGAAAGAAAAAGCGAGGGGATTACTCGTTTCGCCAACGATCTCGCTAGAATCCTCATCGATAACCGAAAGAACGTGAATTTGACAAACTTCCTTCGACCATGCTTTGTCTCTGACTAAAATCGAACGACCGAAAAAATATCACCTATCGTATTTTAAGGGGAAGAATAATTCGTCGACGAAAAGTTTTTCGCCAACGTAGCCGAGTTTCCACTTTCACGCGTGCTTTTCCGAAGAGAGGAACGTAAGCGGAAGTTGGTTGGCTTATTCGACTTTTAAACTTAAGAAGGGTAATGGACGAGAGACGAGCAACAAGGACAAAGCCACGTCCTCTCGCCCCTTCCACGTTCCCAGCCAGTTCTCTCGTTGTTCGCCAATGTTTTCACGATCGTACGCCACACGTTCATCCGCGTGGCTTATTTAAAGTAAAAACTAACCGGCTCATACACACATCGTTCCTTTGCAAATACCGCACCCCAATACCAGGCAGACTTTCACGTACAGATTTATCGTACGACGAAAAGCCGAAGATTATTTTTACACACTCACAACTGGAATTTTCAGCGAATAACCATGATAATTGTAAAACGAATTTTCAAAATACTCGTAAATGAACGAAAGATTAACGTTTTAATAATGGTATAATTACGGATATTCTATTAATATTCTATTAATATAATACCATACTTGCATATTCATAATATATATAATAGCAACATTATTATATCGTACAGTATTTTGGGGCTTCGTTAAATTTGCTTACATATAATCAAGTAAATTCATCAATTGGTGCATTTCGCAAGCTAATCATTTTTAAAATATATTCAACTTCTCGGTCTAAAAGCGGGAAGAATTTTCGTAATTTCGTGCATTGCAGCGGTTAGTAACACTGTGTAGCAGTTTAACGAAACTGAATCTCGGTGTATAGCCGAAAGTATAAAATAATTTCTAATGAAATACATTCGTTCAAAATATAAAACATTTTACGTTTCCGATCGAAACAGTGAGATACATGTTTCCAAAAATTATTTACTTCATTAATTAATTTATTTATTTATTGATGGGAAAAATCCATTAGTAAAAAACATTATACGTGTGTGAGATACAGAGTGATAAATAAAGCAGTGAGATGGAACAGATAAGAATCTAAAACAAAGTACGAGTTGGCTTAACACGTTCACGCCGGCGCTGCTATTTTATTCCTGTGCTCGTATTCGTACTTGTAATAAATTTATAACATTGAATGGTTATTTTTTTAAATAAATCCTACTTTCTTCAATTAATGTACATTAAATTTCCATTATTTAAATGTTCAACTGTATGACAATTTGTTCTGGTCACTAAACGAACTACATTTTTGCTGATACGCACCGTTCGATGGAACATTCAAGCGTGAGCCACCGGTGGCGCACGCCGGTCTGAACGTGTTAAGAAAGTGAGGCGACTGATAAAAAAAGATCGGTGAATACACAAACATTATTGGCGCGTATTATCCATTCGATTAAAGTATCTAAATTAGTCATAGTTCGTCGTATTATCATATTAAAGATTATCGGAGGATAGTATGAATTCAGACAAAAATGTCTCCTCGATAATTGAAAAAGACACATTTGCACCTCGGTTAAACGAACTTGTTCAGGTTTTCGAGTGAAAGAAGGTCCGAAAGAAAATATGTTCTATAGATGAGTGACATACATGTTTGATCGGCTTCGTGGAAAGTTTGTCGAATGCAGAAGAAGATTTCCGAAGTAGCACGGTTGCTCGTGTATATTCGCCTCCGATGTATTGGCGAAGAGTTTTAACATGGGCCATTGGGTCGGAGTAAAAACATTTTGTTACGTAACATTGGAACGGAAACTCACGTGGACGTTTAGAAAGCACCGACTTGGAAAACATATTTCGAAAAGAACTTAGACTGAAATTCGGAAAGGAAACACATACGGATCAGAGTTTACGACAAGTTTTCCTCTTGCATCGCTACCTACGTCGAATCGCGAGAAAGTGCTTGTTTTTCAACTAGTAGGAAAAGTGACTTCTCGTCGCGTAAAATATTAGATCTGTAAAAGTGAAATAAACATAATCGCGAATAAATCTTTGTTTCAGATCGTTCGCTTTCCCTGCAAAATGATTTGCGCTTCGAACGTTATACGATATTGCGGAAACGTACGAGTTGGTTTCATTTTGTTGGTTTAGTATATTCATTCCGTTCGATTTTTCGTCACAGATGAAAATTGAAAAGTTTCATCCAACTGGTATTCACGTACCATGCGTTTATCAACAAACAGTTTTAATATCCAGTAGCTTTATTCGTATCTTTGTTAAACAGAAATCATTATTCCCTGCACGCTAATGGATTTCGCAAGGGATACGTATACAATTTTATGCTTCCATTATCATCCTTTGCTTTTAAATATCCAAGAGAAACGAACATCTCTCCAATAATTTGCAGATTTTTTTATACTTTAGTAGTATATCTTTTAGTACATATATTCGCTTAGAAAATGCTCATTATAATTTTTCGATGTTGCTAATCGAATCTTTAGAAAGTAAAAACAATACCTTTTTTCACTCCGTGTCGCGTACTACGAACAACTTTTGATTTTAAACGCAATAAATGTGTACAATAAAATCCTATATAGTGGCACCTGTACATGGATTACAAAGAACTTTTCAATTTTTAAAGGATTACGTAGAATATAAATTAAAACGCCGAACGAGCGTTTGTAACGTGTATTCGTCGAAAGCGAATTAAAGTAAGCACTAAAATATCGTGCAAACTTTTTAAATAATTTGAAATCAGTTTAAAAGCAACTGGAAAACGCTTTTTGTAGGTATCTTCATACTTACTTCGTACTTACCTCCTCTATTCGAGCTACTTATATAATAGCGGAACAATGAATTAATTAAACTTCATCGATCTATACCATCAGTCTGTGACTAAATAAAAATAGAAGCGCTGGGTTAGCATCGTTCTTTAAAATCCGGACCCTATAAAAAACGAAAACAATTAACCGAACCTTTTAAAGAGGCTAAACCTGGTAACACTGACGCAGCCTCAACTTAGTTGGTCTATTCAGCTGGTCGAGTGTTTTCGTGATCAAGGATGCGGAGCTTTATTAAGGCTAGCAGTGTATTTACTAAAAACTGCTTCCGTAAGCGCGCAACTTTGAAAGCGAGGTGCTTGCCGCTTTGACAAGAAACGAACAACAATTTGCATTCTCGAAGTCGCTGCGTTTTCGGCCCGTTGATCATCCTTCCAGCTTCTGCTTTTCCCGAATTTCCGTCGGTGAATTTGTAATTACATGATTCCGCTTAACGTGCACGGCATGGCGAGTTCTTTCAGCAGTGGAAAACCGTTTTACATTTCGCACCTTCTCGCAAAATTCACTTTTGAATTCATCGCACCACGGAGAGCACTTGTGGACGTTTCGTCCTGTTAAATGTGACTATCCGTTGTCGTGATTTCCCTTACGTTTTTCCAAGCTTAGAATTCCAAGAATTTATATATCTTTTCATCGATTAGATTTTACTCGATAATAATTTTATATATAATATTAAAAAAAAAATAAGCTTTCAAATTAATTTACACATGGGATATTGAGTTTATTATATGAAATATCGACACATAAGACGCTTCCGGCTTCTTCCAAAATATTCGGGAAATTACGAGAATCGTCGAATTTCAAAAGTAATTTGCTAGTGCGTTCCGACATGTGTTAGCATTTCATGGTGTACCGTGCCGAAACTCATAAAAAGGGAATAATAGAAAACGATTAAAAATTGTAGCTATCTAAAGTCTGGTACTTAGTGTTTGATTAATCTTGTAAGAAATATGCAAAAGTTAACATTTATCATAAAGAGAGAGGGAGAGAGAAAAACAAATATTACACGTTTTTTGAAAATTCCATATTAGTTTGACGAAGTCATTCCGAGTTTCCACCGAGGTGATTTCTTAAGCTGATAGAAACTGGGACACTGGCCTTTAGCGGTAACTTTCTAGCGAAATTAGCTTAGTTCCCGGGGAAGTTTACTGCGAGTAATAAACTCGTAAATCCAGTGCAGCAAAAATTGAGAAATTTGTAAACATGGTGGCCAACGAGTGATAACTGTTGCACAAGAATGAGTCGAGCGCCAGAAGAGCAAAGGAAAGTAAACTTTTAACTCTGATAAACTAAACTCGATTTCCCGTAAAACGTGGATAGTTCTTCGCTAAAAATCGTATTAAAATTCACGTAAAATTATTTCGAATTAGTCGAACTTGCTATACGAAACGTGGGAAACTTAATTCTCGAGAAAATTTAATTACACAAAAGTAATACCTATTCCTGCCGCTCCGACTATCTTAACGCGTTTGTACCAATAAGCACGACAATGCTTGGTGATCTATTAATTATATAGCTAAACGATAATATCATTATCTGATAACAAGTTGATTTTCGAATCGATATACCTACAATAAAAAAAAAACAATAAAATGTTGGTCATTTCTGGAAGCTAGCACCTTGAGAGTTTTCCAGCATATCGTAACTGGGAGACGTCAGTTCGGCGTTTTATTCAATGTTTTATCGAACACGAATTACCCTTTCTTCGTGCTAATGCCCCCCAAAGAATGGCCGCATTAATGGTTTTTAGCCTCGCTCGTGCGGAATTAACGAGCAAGTGACAGAAAACTTTCGCTACGTTTCCTTTCAACCGACTTCCATTCAGTCTTTGCTCGCTTGGATTACGGTTCTTTAACGTTATTGTTCCCGGGGAATTTTTAATATTAATGGCCATCATCGGCTACCGGTGTACCAGCGCAGCGATTCGAAACGTCCGTGATTTAAAGGCTAACATCAAGGCACGGCTCGTGTCACACGAACTATGCATTAAGGGCAAATTTGAATTTAAGATGACTCAAGAGCTCTTTGTGAGACCGATCCTTATTTTTGTCTATGCAAGCGGGCTGTGAGGGTAACTCGTTAGACGAACCTCTTTAACGTCATACTCGATCCTATGTTTTGCAACGATTGCTCTTTTCCACTTGACATCGATTCTTTTTCATACTTCTTGCCTCCTTCCTTCCTTCCTTCCTTCCTTCCTTCCTTCCTTTCTTCATTCGTTCGTTCGTTCTTTCCTTCAATTTCTTTTCCTTATCCGTTTTGGTCTTTGCAAGTTCAAGTAGAGGAAATTATGGTTACAAAGTGGTATAACATCACAATGTTAAAGTAACTAAAGTAACATGTAAATGCTAAAGTAACAGAATTTTTGTAGAACAGGATGGTTTACGTAAGGATAGCGTAATGTTTAAACGCACAAGTAGATAAATAAAAGAGAGTAGAAATTGAATAGGATTAACTGACAACGTATGAAATTGTAAAATTGCTGTAAAATTGCAAAAAGTTATAAAATTGCTTTAAAAGACGCAAAATGGAACATCTTGTTGCGTGTAATAGTATTCAGGTGAAATACAGTGACCTTTGGTAATTCGTGATTTTACTTTTCCCTGAAAGTTGCAAACTAATTCACAGGGACAAACATATGACCGTTGTTATTTCGTGTCCGCTTAATTAACAAGAACTATCGCGTTAATGTAAATTAGTAATTTTCAATGTTCCAACGATGATACTGAACATGAATGATGAAATGATCTATATCGTTCGTAATACATTAACCAACGACGTATTAGCGAGTGGTTTTCAATTAAATCGAATACGTGAAAATGTTATATTAACATTTTACGTGGGGAACGGAGCAGCCTCGAAAAGGACATGTTTTCCTACATATACACACACGAGTTAGCATAATTGATATTACGCTATGGCGTAACGGCATTCACCCCATTATGCAAGAGGTCGCTGTTCAAATTAATATTAACACCTTATTAGCAGCCAGGAAATTACAATTTCTCGCACGTACCACCCACTTCAACTGTTAGTTTTATAAGGATACTAATTTTATAATGCGCGTTATGGACAAACCGACACAAAATTGTTATTATCACTTAACGATGGTATCGCATTAATGGAGTACAATACCGTGCGTATACTGCGTGTAGCAATCGTTGATTAATAATTTCTACCCTCCTAACCAGTTAATCGAAAATTGAAATTCTCTTAAAATGCCGTACGTAGAATTTAATCCTTGTACCTTGTATAGTATATATGTATACGTATCTACATACATATATGTATTACGCGATGTTGGTTTCATCGGTAACATGTAGGAGTAGAGGTACTGATAATAATTAAATTATGATACTCGAAGTGCTTCGAACGTTGAACTCTTCTAAAACGTGTAATAGAATTATGCAACAACAGGTTTTCGTATGTTGCATAATAAATTGTTAATGTTAGAGGGAACAATGTTAGGGAAAGTTTCAAGGAAATTTGTTACGTTTTTAAAAAGGGGCTGATTTTGTGATACTGTTGCTTTAAATAAACTACTGATACTGGTAATTTTACTTGATAACATCGTTACACAAAGTAAAGCTAATTGTAATAATATTGTTTTATACGGAATAAGAAACTTTGAATACGTTTGTATTACAACGTATAGTAACGCAAAGAATTCTAGAAATATTCATTTTCGCCATACCGTAAGATATTCGCGCAACTCTTTGCTCACAGAGAAACTTGCAAAAAGAAAAAACACGTTTGTCTAAATTGAAAAATGTCAATTCGATATTTAGTTAAAAGAGAAGCAGCGAAAGAAAAATTACATAGCTACAGAAGCAACCAGTTGGAATAAGAAACATGACTAAATCGATAACAAAAGTGGCAATGGTCGAAAATCGATGCCCGTGAGCCACGCGTGAAATGAAGCAAAGAAAAGCGCGATATGTAGAGGACGAGCGGTTTATCGAGCGATTTACAATTATTTCAGAGTCAACGAGCGACGTCACGGAAGGAGTTTACGCCGGCGAGCGTGCCCGTTTGGTTTATGGGGTGTTCACAACCCCCGTGAATTCGATCGGCGGTTCGGCCGTCTGCGCTTTCTCCATGAAGAACGTCCTCGAAGTCTTCCAGGGTGCGTTCAAGGAACAAGAAACCATAAACAGCAACTGGTTGCGAGTACTTCCGGAAAAGGTGCCCGAGCCTAGACCCGGTGCATGCGTAAACGACTCCAGGACACTTCCAGACGTGACCGTAAATTTCGTCAAAGCGCACCCCCTCATGGACGATGCGGTCCAATCCTTCTTTTCATTACCTGTGATAACCAAAGTCAGTTTCAAGTAAGTGCTTGCTACTCGTTATTCGTCATTTCTTTGTTTGTGATTCCAAGCGCTATTATGTTGTAATAGAACTTTCCTCCGTAAATACATTTTACTTTTTTAATGGAATTATATATTTTCCTTGGTTCTTCAAGTTGCTCAAGTTGTCTTATGAATAGAAGACGAATAAACTTTATTATTTCCGTGAATATGTTGTGAATATTTGAACATATCTTTGCTTGATAGCCGCTTTATCGAAACACTTGTTAATAGCAGTAGTGGTAGTAGTAGTTGTAGTAGTAGTAGTAATAGCAGTCGGAAAGCGAACTAGACAGCAACTAACTTTATGTTCAAGTCAAACATTGCTTCGTAACAACTTACTATAACAAGCAAGATTGCTAAATGAATGGAATTATACAAAATGGCAACGCAACTTGTTCAACATTAATTTCCGGTACAGTCACAGTTAACGTAATCTCGTAGAGTTTCCAATTATTTGGAGTGTCGAAAATGATACCAATTATAAGAGTACGATGTTGGAATGTAATTTGAAAGAGTGACGATCAAACCAAAGTGTCGTATTCCAGTTACAGATTTACCAAAGTGTCGTATTCCAGTTACAGATTTACCAAAGTCGCCGTGGATCCTCAAGTGAAGGCGTTGGATGGCAAAGCCTACGATATCCTGTACGTCGGAACAGGTGAGTTACCGCAATTGTGCATCACGGCGAACAAAAGCACTCGTACGGCATTTAATTATGATAATTTCATAATTATTCGTAGACGACGGCCGAGTTCTCAAAGCGCTCAATACTCGAGCGCCGGATTCTCTGAACAACGTTAGCCAGGTCATCGTCAGCGATGTTCAAGTACTCAAGTACGGTAAGCGGTCCTCGAAAATCTCCACGCATTTTTTCCCTGCAAATGAAACTCTCGAAGCCTCGTGAAATTCAACGTTCGATCGTTCCACATCCGATAAGCATCGATCCAATTATGGAAATCACATAATCTATGTTCAAATTCTAAGCCAAAGAATTTAATCAATCCGTTGAATTACCATGTACAAAAATCCTAATAATACGTATTACGAAGAACATAATAATTTTAATTAATATTAAAGTAGTCTTTTTATTCAAGTAATCTTCGTTGATCAAATTTCCAACATTGGTGAAACGTTGACCGATAACGTCGCACGAACCGCAGCAAACACGTTTTCTTCCGAACGACGAGCCGATATTCCTTCGTGCTTAATCCCTACACGAGAATTAAAGCGTCCAATTCCGTTCACGTTCAGGACAAGCGATCAAGGATCTGTTGGTGGTCCACCTGGCCGGCGAGGCGAGCAAGTTGGTCGTGTTTGCTGACTCCGAAATTCGTGCGGTACCACTGCATCATTGCGACGCGGCAGCGGCGGTCACCTGCGCGTCTTGCGTTGCACTTCAGGATCCACATTGTGCTTGGGACGCTACGAAGAATCTGTGTGTGGCCGTGTCGACTAAGCTGCACGACAGCGATGCTGACAAAACCCTCTTCCAGGACATTATGAACGGCAGACACAAGGGCTGCGGCTACGAGCAAGGTAATTCCCGTTAACGCAAACTCTCCTTAATTCAGTTAAGACATTTAAAGCTCGATCTCTCGCGAGATTATCAAACGTTATCGACGCGTCTCTAATGTAAACTTGTCGTTCTCGCTTGAATTTCTATTTTTCCGTTTTCTTTTTTTTTTCAATGAATTCACGCTGATTGGTTCCTTTCTTTTTTCTCTTTTTTTCTCTCTTTCTCTTATTTTCTATCAAAGGATTGGCAATCCTGATAGCAGCGATTACTTAATACGACGAGTCTCTGTGAGATTTGTAGGTTCTCGTAACAAGCGAGAAACGTTAGCTTGTAAGCAGAATTTAAACGAAAGAAACAACTAACGCTTTCAATTTGGTAGAACGGTATGATACCTATATACTAAAAACGCATTAACAGGAGATCTGTCCGTACAACGATTAATCAAGGACGGCTAGATAAAAGATAAAAATAAAAGGGTCTATCATCTTTTCGCTGAAAAAGAATAAATACGTAATTCTATAGCGCGATAACGCACTTTGCGAAGGTCACGCCGAAAAAGTTAGTTGAATTAGATTGGAAAGTGTCATCGCACAACCTCCATATTCACTAGATATTGCGCAATAGAATTATGGTCTCTCTACAGCACTTCGACGTTTTTAACCGATAAACAAATTTTCTTACGGAGATAATATCAAAAATACTATATGTCAATTTACTGAACTGCAAAAATGTAAGTTTTGTTCGTTAGAGGAATTAGGTCCCTCTGGTATACAGGGTAAGTCAATCAAAACTATTAGTATGTAGAACAACTCGTTACCTATTGATTATACAAAAAAACGTTTTATCTAAAACGAATTATAATGCGTTCGAAGGGACTCATCGAATGGATGCAATTCGGCTTTTTATATCTTGGCGGTTTCTTCGGCTGTGCAAACATTGGAATAAATCATCGAACGCAGTTTATCTCGCACAGGATTAAAGGTTCCTCCTATAGAAGCGACCTCCTTCTGCTTTTTTATATTACGCGTTCTCCAATAGTACTTTTGATTAGAAAAATAGTAACGTGTACCATAGAAACCCCGGCAGTGGGTTAAATCGAACATACTGTGTATACCTCGAAAGGTCTCGACGTTGTTAGGAAAAGTTATAAAAAAAAAATCTTGCTAAAAGCTACCTTTTAGACGTAATTATGCCGCCAGTCTCGAAAGGGTTAAGTGGTACTCGATTCGACGTTTGCCAAGGCATTTTGACTGGAAGCTGGATTGTTGGAAAGTTACACGGTACACAGCCACATGAATCGTGTAGGAGTTTTCCTCGTTCAACGAGCGTGACGGTAGCTCGCTTACTTAGCCATGGCACGGTTAAATTCGACGGTTTTTCGCGTTTACACCGGGGCTAAAATGCCGGGGAAGAGAGCTATCCGTGAGAATTGGCTCGCCACGCTCCTTGATCGGTTTCACAGCCTCTCCTCTCCAAGAGGTCTCGACGGAGAAGTTTCGCTCGCCGGATGAAACACGCTTCCTAGAGAGGAATTTTCAACGCCTTTGCCGCGTAACCGTACGATTGTGAATACAGTTATGAATGCGGTATGGTTCGGGCTTCGTAGATCACGTTACGCCGAGCAGTCGAGAGACTCGTAATTGGAATTTCGAGGAAAAATGTTGGCAAATTCGTGTGGATGGTACACTTTGTCGTTCGCGAAGGTTAATAGCGAAATATAGTTGGTCAAATTTCCTTTTAATTTTTTATCGAGTGCTGTCAATTAACACTTCAACTGCCACGCTAACTGCCGGAGCTTGAACTTCTTACAATTGTAAAAATTGTATGAAAATTGGCAATTAGGGCATTTTGAATATAACCGATAAATAGAAGATACTTTGAAATAAAAAGAGCCACATTGAACAATTTAACATTTTTATTAGAACATCGATAAAAAAATGAGAACAAATCTTGCATCTAACGGTGCACTGTATTAAAACACTTTAAACATAAATGTGACTCATCGATACAATCTGGACAATAGGGGATCACCTTTTTGGTCCGATTCTTAGCAATTTTTGATCCTAACTGTTTGACATTTTTTTTATAACACTCTCTGCAAAACCTGCCAGGTACGCTTGCCCTTCTTTCTTCTGCATTTCGTGTCGCAATTTTTGTCGAATAAGTATATTTGACGGCTCCGGTGAATGGAACTGTGTAAGGTGCATTACGAGTGCCATTCTAAAATCAGATACCTTGATTTTTGTTTTTGTTGCTTGTTTATAGAGTATCATCGCGTTTGAAATTGATGTATTTAACAACAACTCTAAAGCTAATTTTATATGTCACTTGAGGGTTCTTCTGTGTTGTGTAGAATATGCTATCATTTGATCTGATAAATCCACAGCACATTTTGCTCTATTGTAATCTACCACTACCATTGGTTTATCACAAACATAATTTTTTTGCGGACCTCTAACATTTCAGCCTAATATCTTCTACGCGTTTCAACAATATATTCTGCACGTTTTGCTTACAATAAAATAACGAATGCGAATGGTTTGTTGAAATAAACGAAGCCTTGTTATAATACGTCGCTATCCACTGTTAGTAAGGCACCACGGTGGTCACGGGTGACCACCAATGAGATAAACGGTCCATTGGGGAAGAATGTTGTCTTACATCATCAATTTATTATTATTTTGCCACTATATGCTTTGAATAATAAAAATACTCCAGTGGCGTCCTAAGCGAAAACATGTGATTTTGGCGTGGCAGTCAAAGTGTTAAACGAGATAGATAGTCAAAGTAGGTTTGGGATCTTATTTCAGACGACAACAAAGAGAAATTACGATCAAAGAAGTTGTTTGAAAGGAGATATTTTCGTAACGAATATGTACATCTGTGAATAATCTCCTATTAAAACTACTACTGATTATTATTTTATAGCGTTATGTTGCCTGCATCGTAATTTTAGTTTTGTGCTTACTTCCATTCATACAACATAATCTTTTGGGAAAAAATTGCAAAAGATGCAAAACCAGTTGCGACAACTTTATCGCCTTAAAGGAAGAATCATTCTGTCCGTAAAAATTCTACTTTTAAAACCGAGAACTTGTAAAAATGTGTAAATCCCTTAAAAGTGGAGTAATTCTAACCGTAGAATTTTGTTATCCGAAAGATTGTAAGATGTTTGTTATAACGAGGAAAACTATTTTAATTAATCGCTGTCAGCATCTATTACCTAGAAACGTTCGTAATAAATTCTACAAAAATCCATAAATTTAGTGCAAGATATCTCATTCCGTCTTGCGATAGTACAAGCGAACCGAAGTTCGAAAAATGTTTGTAGAATGGAGAAAAAAGAATGACAAGACAAGGACCGTCTAAACAGGATATGTTAAAAATGTCTATCGTCGCTATAACTTTTTAAGCGGAATTTCTCTCAGGAATTTGTCCATTAAACCGAAGAATTTCTCGTGTTAAACTCACCCGGGCGCAGTTGAAAATTTTACCGTTGCACTCCGGTTGCAGGTCTTGTCTAATTTTTGTTAGAAATGAAAAAGAAGAAAAGTAAAAAGGTAAATAAATAAGTAACAAGAAAATAAAAAAACAGGAAGAATTCTCGAAATCTTAAAAACGAACCGCGCGAATATCTCCACGAATTTTCCATCTAGCGGATATAGCGGCATTTCTGAACGACGCGACGCGAGAAGGACCGCTTCAAACTTACATTTACTTTGTACGCTCGCAAACGATCTTATAAGCTTCAGCATATTCATATTTCACGCTGGTTATATCAGCGGCCATCAATTTCTGTCGTAATCAAATTCGCATCGGCCAGCGACGTAGTAGCACGTGCGACGTTGAGGGGACGCGTGTTACGTGGATGTATCGCGACCGTTTATAAACGTGATTTCTTTCTCCATCGTAGCCATAACAACTATATATTTTGTTATTTGGCCGTCCATTTCAATCGACCAGTCTTCTTTCGCTTTTCTCCCTATATTCATCACCGTTCACTGTACGCTTTTCTCGCGATAGCTCGCACGATGGTTCAGCTGGCAAATAGCCGATAGCAATCGGACTAGCGATGGAATCGAATTCGGCGCGTATTCGCGAATACAACTAACAAAAAACATCAAAATACTGTTATAAAGAGCTGGAACTTATCTAGGTTCGTGTTTACTTGAAAATACGTGTGTTTTCTTCAAAGCGAGGCGTTGGAAACTTTACAGTTCAATTGGAAGCTACTTGCAACAGACTCGATTCCACCGGTAGCAGGCGATGTAGAACTGACAATACGCTTCTTTCGACTGGTCACCATGGGCTAGAAGATACGTAGACGCGATAACGGGGCTATCGGCCCGATGCAAATGTATCCTGAAATCGATTTATGGTATTCGACACGGCGCGGCGTGCAACAGCGTCAGATGTGTACCGTCTGGCCTACAGGATAAATTGGAATTTATGCGTCGGTTTACGTCGTCCGATACGCTCCTAACGAGCGTTACTTGGCCGTTCACCGCTGCTAAAAGTGCTCCAGATCACAGGATCACAATGAGCACAGCCAGGAGCGGTTGTCACGGGGAAAATCGATTTCCCGTACGATCGAACGGGAAACACGGCGGTGATTAGAAGGTAACGTTACACGTCGTGTTCACTTGGTTTACGCTGACGGGTAAAACCGTCTACGACTTCTCGTGGTAACTTTTCTTCGTTTTAACGAGGTTTAGAATTATCGAAGTAGCGAAACAGAATGTAACATCGGGCACAGAATTACTTTTCTGCGGCTAATCGAATAGCGTTCTCTCAAACGCAAATTTTCTCCTCCAATTTATTATCTTCGCTTATTTTCATCACATAAAATTCCTGGGTTTCCTCTTACGCTGTTCACCACGAAATAACCGCTATAGTCTCGAAAGCACAGTTAGATGTACGTACACTTTCTCATCTTGCGAGCAGTCATCCTGTAACGGAGTTTCATTATTTTCTACAACTTAGCTCACCTTCGTCACCTGCGTCAAGCTAAATCATTTGTCCATATAGAATATCGACTTTTGTGGTGTTTAAGATTCAAGTACGTTACAAAGAAGCATTCTACGAAGGAGAGTCTCGCTTTCGCTCGTGTCAGAGCGACTGTAAGTTGCGTTACCCTTTGCGTTTTGCTATTTGGTTCGCTCGACCGCTAATGGAATCGACCTTTTCCCCGTAACTAGCCTAGAAACGACCGCAAATGACGCGACATTCGGTTTAACGCGTTCTACGGGGTGTAGATCACCGGTGTGAGTCACAACACCGTGACAAAATGGCGAATTCGCTGGTAGCTCGATAGCTTCGCCCTGTCTGCCGGCATTGATAGCCAGTGAATCAGACGCTGCTTTTACCTCTACTACGGAGACTCGAAGTACGTTTGCGAGTATGATTTGTTGTCTGTGAGGTTGTGTCAGGCTGACTCGTAGGTAGAATCGAAGGTAGTATTTATATGTCGCTTTATGGGAATGAGGCAGCGTCTTTTCCTGCGTATGAATCATCCCGTTTAAGAATATTACGTAAAATTTGAAACAAATGGATGTTGTTTCGCATTTTCTTGATACTAAATATACTAGAGCGAAATCTAATCTTATTCATTATCGCGGAAATCTTGTTTTCCAACTTATAATAATTCACGTAGCTAGTTATAACGGTAGTACTACACGTGCAAATATTTCCCCTGATAAAACCTGTAAATTATAAAACCTACGAATCTCGATAGCAAGGTAATCGTAGCGATTAATTAATCACGGGTATTTATACACGGAAAATCGTAGGTGCAACCTTTCGCGGTAACAAAGAAAATAACAAAATGTCTCAAGTAAATACTAGACCTGTTATCAAAATCTAGGAATTAAATCAAATAATCCCATAAATCCTGTTACTCTTACCACGATCACGCAATGTACGGAGCTAAAGCGCGTTAATCACAGACCGTTAAAATTGCTCTCGTGGCTTCAATCCTCTTACGTTCCATGGAACCGATCGCATGTCGATGCAAAGTGCGTAGGCTTGTCTCCATCAACTAGTTTGACCTATTACTCTTTTATCGGTCGCATGATTTATCCACGAGACGAAATTGCAGAAAAGACTGGCTCCATTGAAACTCGAGACGCACACGCTGCAAGAAAATTGCCTCTTAAGGCTAAAGGTACTCGCCATTATCGCAAGTAACGCGCGGACACGTCGCACGTTAAAGAAGCTCCTCCAAATGCCGCTGCCACGTCTGCATCGAGGTGAAAGTTTAATAAGAGAGAAAATCACCGGTCCAAACGAGTCTTACTTGTTGCTCTAACTAGCTACGCTCGTTTCTTAAATCCACACGCGGAAATGGTTCAGCCCGCTCGGATTAATTTTAATCGGCTGCAACTGGTTTGCGATACCTACAGCTGCTCGGCCGATTATACGCTGAGAAGTGCCGCTGCATCGATATCCCGCCAGTGAAATTTCTCGTGAAACACCGTCGCGATGTTCGTCGAAACTTTTTTCAACACGTTGACTGCCACGTCACTCGTATTCGGGTGACGGCAAAGTTTCTAATAGGACCGCGTCACCCGTATTCGGGTGACTCTTATTTGACTATTTGCGAAGGATCGTCGTAGGTATTTGAAAAGATTTTCCACAGGAAATAATGAAATTATTGAATTGTTATAAAAGTAGTACGAAAATGGTTTATTAAGAAAATTATTTAGAATGTAAAACTTTGAAGCATTCTATACAAAGCTGAGTTTGGTCGGGACAATTTGGACAATAAGTTGTTGTTTTCTTTAAATTTTTTCGTGTCTTTGATCGGTCCGTTTGACGTCTTTTACCTGCATAACATAGTTTTCATGCACGTCTAATGCTTCTTCCGGAATCATTTTTCCAAACGACGATATTATGCTGACTCCGTCGAACACAAGGATTTTTTTGTATTTTCAGACAATCCTAATATTTTTCCTAATAATAAGCTAATAATTCTCTAAATCTTCTAATATTTACATCATTCCTTGTTGCAATTTTCTGATACAAGTAAGTTTGTTGTTTCGTCATCAACGAACAGCTCAAACACATCGTATGGATTGACATCGCCAGGTAATTGCCTAATGAGACCGTCTGTCTCAGGAAAAGGGAATGACTTCTGCCGACCACTAAATTCATTCTATTCGCCAAATTGAATTGTACTTTCCTCGGTATCATCGGTTCTTTTTTCTTCCTCAATGACCAATTTCTTAAAAATCTCGTCAACAGTATCTTCATTACATTCAGTATCACTACGATTGCACTTATCAATATCCGAATCAGAATCAAACGATGTGTAATTCTATTTATATTTCTATTTCTATGAAATCTGATTTCTTCCTCATTGCTACTATTCGAATTTGCATAAACCTCGTAAAAGCTTTCTTTTTCACTGCTATTTGACTCACTAAGAAATCAGTTTTCCATTTTCCTTTTCGACATTGTAACGAATTAGGACATAGATTTTAAGTTATCTAAAATATCGGTGGGAGTACCTAGCAGAGTACGTTTGATACAGCGGCACTCGTGGCCTGAAGGAGATTTCATTGAAAACACGCGCGGCAGTCAACGTGTTAAGAACACTAGAGAATTTCGATTACGAAGTGAAACATCGTAAATTCGTATTTAATTCTGAACTGCTACGATAAGATGAAAATAGAACCCGGATCAATTATTAACATTGATTGATTATCCCATTTCGAACTGTGGATATAGGGGCTCGATATTTCGACGGTTAATATGATATAATATAATAAAAATATAATTCAAAGTTAAACGTTATCTTTCTATGCAGTCGCGAATTTTTCAGTGTTTCTGTTCCTCCTTCTACGCATATTCCATTGTTTCCGACTGGTCTGTTGCAAAGATCGCGAACTCGTGGAATGACCTAATACAATTCATCGCGAATTCTAGGCGTGCGCGATGATCGTGTTAAATAGGGACGCGAAAGAGCGATTTCTCTGGAGAACAGATTCGACGGAGGCGTGGCCACGATTTGCCAACATTTTGCCCACAAATGCAAGAACGAGCCGCGCACACTGCGCTTATCACCGAGACACATATAATTTCCTCGGAGTGCAGACGTGCTCTCGATAAACTCGCCACGGAATAATTTCTAACTACGGACCTTATTCCTCTGTGCATCTTATCACGCTCGCAGGTTGCCCGACTAACGAGCATCGATCGTAGAGAACCGGTACGACGTACGGTTCTTTGAATTTTTATACCTTTTATCGAGTAGAGAGCAGAATGGAAAGAAATCTGGCGGTGCTAGTCCACCGCAAAAATTTGTTACCGCTATTTCGCGGGTATTTCTCGGCAAAATGGGAACTACGCGAAAACGAGTAGACTAAGTTGCTCGAAGCATCTAGAAAGTGTTTTATAATTGATAAGAAGTTGATTTTTTCGCAACACTGTCCTTGTTCCTTTGTCATGACACGATAACGGATCTCTTTAAAGCTGAAACGGTTAGCGGACAAATAAATTGACTTTGGGTACCGCGATACGTAATAGAGGAACTCGGGACTGCGAAACGTTGGAAATATGCCGCGGACGTGATTGAATCGATCATCTTCGAAAGGACATTTCTCTGTTTTGAAACTCTGTACACAGTGTACACGCAGGAGGAAGAAGGAAAACTGCAGCTGTTAGTTACAATGACTCGTCGTTTGAATTTCACACGACGTTCGAGCTTGGTATTTTAGCTTTATTTCATAACGCTGACGACTCTTCCTTTACACTTTTACTCGACACAATAGAGGAGTAAAATTATAACGTAGATTTCTGATGCTTTATTATCGAATGCTTTGTTCTTCAAAGGCGCTTTGCACGTGACGTATTTGGAAATATAGCTATACTTATACCAACGCTGAAAATAGTAAAAAGAAGAAAGTATTATGTATAATAATGTTAGAAGATCGAAAATTATATCGTTTAACTTTAAACATTCTTCCTTACAGCTTCAAGGTTTATTTTACGGGTACAACTTTACATTGAAATTGAAAGACCGTTGCATCTTCGATGATATGTAAAGATTTTATATTTTATATATAAAGAACTTTTAGAATACGATAAACAAAACACGCTGCTTTTACGTTAGAACTTAGTCAGATATATTTAAACTTGAAACATAAAGGTAGTAGTTATTTACGGTGTTGCTTGAAACTTCAACTTTCCAGCTTAAGTGGTTTTTAAGGTACGTGCACTCTTGTAAAGAAAAATGCAACGTTTCAAAAACTCGCGTTGAACATTGTTTTTAAGTGTTCCAAAGACGTGAACGATATCTACAGAAAATTCGACTTTTGAAAGAAGCTTCGTAGAGAAGCCCTGGAACGCGTAGAAATAAAACCCATGGTAGAAGCCCGAACCGGCAACCCTCTTATCACGTTGTACTTTCCTTTGAACAAACTAAAAACTCAGTAAATTGCTTCTGTCGTCTAAATTAAAATCTAGGAAGCAAACTTTCCATATGTTTCTACCGAATCGATTGTACCTAGAAGCTTCTTAGTTTGCTATTTACGCACAACCAACCTTCCTTCGCCATGTTAAAACAATAAAAATTGCAGCCTTATTAAAATTCCAGCTTTCGAATAGAGACTGAGATCGTAGATAAAATAGCTGCAACATAATACAACGTATTACGTATGTTCATGTATCGAGCCTCGGAGTCGATAAAAGCATATGCTGCATATCCTTTTCCGATGGACCCCTTTCGTTCGTTGACCGTGACGACTACTTATATTTATTTTCTTGCAAACCGCTTTAATCCTTTCACCGTCACCTACTCTACGCTTCTCGCATACTACTACCGCTATTCTCTATCTATGTCGTGATGCCGCATTGTTTAACAACCTCGTCCTGACCACTTTGTATGCCCACATTGCGCCCATGCGCGCGTGTTATGCGTTATACCATCGAGATGTCCAAGTGTCATTCTCAATGGCAAGTAGCAGCAAAGTTACGAGATCATATTGGCCTCCTTTTTAATAGCTGATTCGTAAACGATCGTATCTAAGCGAAACGTGTTGTTCTCGTGTCACTAACAACCCGATCAAGTACAATTTTAATTATTAACGTTGATGGTTCACGCCTATGCGTATGCTTGTAGCTTCGAGGACAAATCTTTGATCGTCTTCTTCCCTTCCTATGATTTTTTCCAGATTAATTAGACCAATTTTGTCGATTTGTAGTAAACCGACTCACTGTTGAGAATGTCTTACATACAAATAATGCACATCGGCGTGAACGTGTTAAATAACAATGGTTTCGGTTATTCGTATTAATCAACTACACACTCGCTAATCTTAATCCATTATCTTGCAATACAAATTATTAATCCATTATCTGCCAATATAAAGTATATAAATGGACTTCGATGTAGAATATTAAAAAAACAAGTTTGTTTAAAAGCATTGAAAGGCATAGAATAGTATTAAAATCTGTAAAAAAAAAAGAAAGAAAAAATTGGCAGCTAATAAATCGATCTCACAGAAGTCGATGCAAACCAAAGTTGCCATCAATTATTGTTAAATCATGATCACAGACTTAACTTTGCATCGTCCCCTCTGTTAATTGGTATTTTTCAGTCGCATGCAATTCGGCCCACCGTGGTCAACTATTGAAAAAGGGACCAACGTACTTACGAATCATTACTTTACGCTCAGAACATCATTTCTTTTTGTTTTGTCTGTCTTAAACTCGACTTGCCATCTGTGCTCTCGTCATCAAATCAGTGAAATGTTGCTTCAGAGATGGTGAAGCCCGTGCAACCAGCGATTCTGCCCGAAAACGGGCGAGGCGAGCAGCCCGATGAACGGGACAATGAAATCGTCATCGAGCTGGATCGAGAAAATCAGTACGGTCGTACGCAGCCACGAGCTAACGAGCCTCAAGGTAATCATTTGCGCAATATCCAGATGGTCCACCCACACCTCGTGTCACGATACATTTTTTCCGTTTCTTTTGTTCATTAATCTCGATTACACGCACACACACATACACGCACATACACATATATACACACACATACACGCCTTGCTTTCAATCCATCGTCATCCACCAGTCCGTACGTATACAAGAGATTAGGCTGTCTCAAACGTTTCCTTCGTTTTATAAGGAAACAATAGATGCACGACATTTTTTTGTTTTATATTATTTCACTGAATCATGTACGATCCATTTTGTTCCAACAGAACAGATATAAAATAAAACAAAATATATAGCACAAAAAGTGTTGTACATCTATCATCTCTTTATAAAACGAAAGAAACTTTTGCAACAACCTAACGGATATCCAGTTTTGTCTAGTCAAATTTTATACGTGTACTCTGCTATTTTCTGATGAAAATAAAAATGTTGTATTTTCAACATTTCAACTTTCAAGTAGAGGATTTTGTATATAAGTAGAGAAATGTTGTATAAGGAACGACATCAACTCTACTGGCGCTGCTTTAACAACATCGATAATGTACAAATTATTTGATTTTGTTTTCCAAATAGGAAAGCCGCAGATGCTTTTTGTCGATTCTTACTTTGTGTCGTAGTAACGGCAAGTCCGTTATCGTCCTCTTAGCGTCTGGTATTTTTGACGTAACTTTTTAATAAAACTTCAAACTACATATGTTTGTATAACATTTATTTCTTACTTATATCAACAGAATATACTTATAAAATTTGATCAAGAGAAAAACTCGAACTCCTTGTATATAGGCAACGCGTAAACATACAACTTTAGTAGCCATTTTTCATTGTACACGTACAGATAGTTGAAGCTAGCTCTCTCTCATTCGTCATTCGTTACACTGTTGCGGTTCTCCTCGTCTATATGTATATGTTTCACGTGTACAGTGTGTCCTAACTTTGTGCACCGTACTCACCCTGTTGTTTGTAACTAGTTGCACCGACCACTCGCGTCCCTGCTACCTGGTTTTATTAAAAGTGCAGCCAACTAGAGGAAAAGAAACGCGTGGAAAAACTCGTGGACATGATCCTGCCTGGCATCCACCGCAACGAACGAGACTCGAACCATGAAATTGTGCTTCTGCCAAGAGAATTGCATCCAAGATGGTTGCTAACGTCGCAATCTCTTCCAGCCGATGATCCAATTTCATGATTCGATTTCTTCGTGCTAAATGTAACGGTGAACGCAACGAGCGATCGCTAAATACTGTCCAAGCCGAGAATAGAACGATCGGTTGTTGCCACGCTAGATAGAATCGCGTTTTTCGACCAATGCAAAACGCTCGGACACGTTTTTCAAGATCGCAAGCATGAGATCAATCGATCTCACACTTGGACGTTTAATACGTGAAATTCACGGAGATTCGGATACACGTGTAATATCTACATCATCGCTGTTGGGTGATCGAATACTTTGTTCTGACAGAAACTTTATGACACGCTGATTTCGTGGTGTTCGTCGATGTGCGAACGAAGCAACCGATTCTTTCGTTGCTACTTTGACGCAACACGATCGGAGATCGTACGTTATGGTAACGAAAGGCTGACACGAGTCGAGCTACTCCATTTGTCGCTGCTGTCAGAAATTTGTAATTGCTGGTATAATTGGAGAAAAGAGGAATTTATTAGAAAGTGCGAACAAGGTGTTTACGGTACAAGGCTTCGTTTGTGAAAACAGCGATTTGAAATATTTATTAGGTGCAAAAGGATGAGAAATTTCTTTGTAAAACGAATTAGGAACGTTTTCTCCTTTACGGAAGTTTATCGTACGATAAACTGCTTGGATTATCGGAAAAGGAAAACACGCGCTAAAAATTGAAAACGAAGCCGCGTACTAAATATTTCGAATTTTTCCTTAGGATCTCTGTTCTTTAGATACCTTCTTCTTCACGTAGAATCCAATCGTATCATCGGTTACAAAAGACCCCGTGCAACGAAAAACACGTGCCGCGTTCCTCGCCGGATAAATCTGTTTCCTTTCCGTTCCTCTTTTACGATTTCTTCTTCCTACGAACAATGTCCATGAAAAAGCCCGTCTTTCCATCAAGAGACGATAAATCGTGCTATCCAGTGCCCTCCGATACTGATTCAGCTTTCATTGCAGACGTGATCGCAACACCGGTGGTGTACTCCGCTCAGACTCTGACCGGTGCCCTGATAGGAACCTGCTTCTTCTCGCTGGTAGCCGGATTCGCTTCCGGTTTCTGGTTCTCTCAGAGGCTACGCAGTGCCCCTTACCCGGAACCGTCGGAGCAACGACAACAACTGAACCGATTGACGGAAAGTTCGGAATCTCCGGGTTTCAACAACAAGTCGATCAACTTGGTGCTGAACGTACCACCTAAGAATCCAAATGGCAAGAACGCCAACTCGTCGGCGGAGAACAAGCCGGTGCAGAAAGTGAAGAAGACGTACATATGATATAGAAGACGACACAGGGCCGTCTGAGGCTTGCCGCAGGACCCCACGGGTTCCGGCTCTTCTTCTTCCTCCTCTTCCTCCGATCTCGCGGAATCAGACGATCGCAACGACGACGACGACGACGACGACGACAACGACGACGACGACAACGACGATCATCTGGATAACGTCGACGAGGAGAATCGGTTGGCACGTGTCACCGCCGGTTCCCTGCTTGACCATCTGGCCAGACGTGACGAGGACGCCTATGAAGGCGTGACCAATGAGGAGAGATCGCTCGAGTTCCTTGCCACCCACAGGGGGGTGCCTTATGATTCACGATCGATGTCGAAGGTGACCGACTACGACAGAAGATACGACCACCAGTTCGCCGCGCGAGAGTATACGGAGACAACGTTAACGGAATCGGTGAACAGACTTCAGGATTACAACAGCAGTAGCAGCAGCAGCAGCAGCGCGAACAGTCTCGATGGTCTCTGCCAGGGACATCAACGAATAATCAGCGATTTAAATCGCGGCAACGAATCGAGCACGCGCGATCATTATATGGTACCCACTCGCGATCCCAGGGAACTCAACGAAAGAATCTTGTCGCTGTTCAATCCACAGTTCCTGCCGAACTTTAACGACATGATGATGTACGTGGGGAATCAGTACGACGCCAGACGAAGCCCACCACCCAGATCACGATCGATGGCCGACGGAGAGAGTCGTTTGTTCAGGAGCTCGAGTTGTCGAAAGAAACGCGTCGGTGCGAGCTCAATGTTCTTCCGCCGTGGATTGACGTACGAAACGGCGCGCAAGTGACGCAAGTTGTCTCCTTTCGGATTCAAACGAAGAATACAGAGTTGGATAACCCGTGATGAAACGTAAGACGACTCTCGGAGAACACCGTTGTCCCGCGATCGAACGAGAGAAAAAAGATTTCGATCGGAAGGACCGAAGACCGAGCGAATTAGCTTCGGAACGGTTTAGTTAGTTCTCTTCCTCCACGATCGCTCTTGCGTTTCCTATTGCAACTATCCTTCGTGATCACGAAAACATCTTGATCCGTATGCGTTCTTGTACGGAGAACGAGTCTACGAAAGAAGACCACGATGTTATATGCATACTTAGTGTCGCCGTTACCTGAGATACCTCGAGAACGTGTACTCGAGATATGTACGTATTTCTGTTTTGTCGTCGTTCATGATCGTGTACAGACCGACCGTGTACGTTGCAAGACCACTTCCGGTGTCACGTGTCATATCGTCTGAGATGTATCGCGAGAACAGAGACACGCGGACTTTGAAAATATTTTTTTAAGGTATATCACTTCAGGCTCTTTGCGATGTCTTTAAGCGCGACATCGTGTATCGGACGCTCCAACCACACCTTGAGCTAATTTTTGTACGGAATTCGATCGATTTTCGAATTCTTCCTTTCCGTTTCTCACCAGTACGGCAATGGAAGGATATGGGAAATGAAAGGCCACACAAAAAGGAATATAACCATGCAACAACGACGATGGGACAAAGGATCGACTCGTAGCTGTGTAATGTGATACGATCAGAGGAGAGACTGTGTTCGTAGCAGTGGCCTGCTTAGGTGCTTAGAACCTAAGAACGGTGATTTAAGGACGAAGACGAAGCGTCCAGCACTTGGATCCTCGTTTCTCAAACTACCTTCTACGAACTTTGGCCCCCATGGCCCCTTGACCGTTGACAAGCAACCAAGAAAATCCCGGTAGACAAAAACTCGCCAAAAAAGACAAACTACTCGTTTTACACGAAGAAAAAGTTGCTTGCTGCGCAATGTCTATCAGATTCACTTTGTTCACGATCCTCGAGACAAAGTTGGAGATAGTTCCAACAGTTGAGACGTAGAGAGAGAAAATATTCAAAGAGACAACCGGAAAGGGTGAAAGTTTGAGAAACGTGGTCCCATGGAACGACGTTCCAAGCATTCGCACGAGACGAGGCGTGCCTTCCGTATATTAATTGTTGGCAAATTTCTGATTTATAAAACAGGAACGGGAGAATGCGGCCGGTATAGATTCGGGCAAGTGCCTCATTTATGCGTTTCGTTTAAAAATAAATATTCGATAGTGGAAGAGGACAATGATAAGTTGGTGAAGATGAAAAGAGAGAGAAAGAGAGAGCGAGCGCGCGAGAGCGAAAGAGAGAGAGAGAAAGAGAGAGAGAGACTTATGTAAGACTTATTCAAAGTATTGTTGTGCACTTATTGCCGTGCTGTGAGTATATTGGTTATTAGCAAGAGAGAATCGTGGTGTTGAAGCACGTGTACGGTTATTAAAATGAAAAGTAATAAGGAAGAAACATTTACCGCGTTGTGGCGCCTTCGAGAAGTTATGTATTTTTGGCTGGGACGTGTTACGAATCAATTTATCACTGTTAACGGTGTTCCGGGCGAGGTGTGGAGGTGTATCTTTTCCTTTTCTTTATTTTTATTCTATAAGATAAACGAAGTGATACTACGTTGCGAATGAATCGCTCGAATCCGATTATCGATGACTTCATTTAACTGCAGGATACCTCCGTGAGGTCAAGATGGTTTTAAGTTTTATAAATGTGGAAATGAAAGATAGAACTTTCGATACCCGAACTGCTAATAGTTTTTATACGTTTTAGAAAAAATACACAGGAATATTTATAACATAAGTAGAAAAAAGTAATACGAAAGTTTCTATCTTCCTTTATCGGTAATTTCATCGCACAGATATTTCAGAATTTTCGTTTGAGTTTCTTTTAAATTTGGTATTCTTCTTCCAGTGTTAGGTGAAACATTAAGAAGAATGATCTCTCGCGTTTCATTTTTCGCCGCTGGTAGAAGTATTAGTATAATTAAGAAAGGTATTTAGAGAAAGGAAACTGTCTTAAAAAGGAGATCGTTTTTCAACTTATTTTAATTGTGTATATACGTACTACTATGCTACGCTACGCTATACTGTACCCTAATCAAATTTAAAGCAGAGCAAAGTACATCTTCGTAGAAGAGACGATCAAATAATAAAATGTTCAAGATATAAAAATTCGGATAATAAAGATTCTATCGTGCGGTATATAGAGATATAGTTTTAAATAAATTTAATCGTTTCTCCAAACGATTTGATTTTGTGGGAAAATGTTGCAAGAAGCTAGAAACTGGAGGAAAAGTTCCGGTGAATTCCTTTCGCCAAGATCAATCAGTATATAATATAATAAAATCAATGAAGAGGAGGACGCGACAAAGGTTCAGATAAACGCATTCGCGCGATTCGCTTCAGCTGGTATGTATTCCTTAGAGCCGGTACTGCGTGTTATCCGACACCTTAGCGAAAACTTGGTAGCGTGTACGACAGTTCTCTACGACAAAGTATCCTCGAAGAAAGCTCGGGAGGAGAGGAAACTTGAAAGAAGAAGGGGAGTCTTGGCGTGTTTGGCAAGATGTCTTTGACAATGGCGTAAATCGGTCTTACTAGCGCACAATAGCGAACACTGGGCATATTTCCTTTACAGCTTAAGGGCGGATAGAGCGCCTGTAACAAACTGCGGCTAGCGTTTGTCCCAGATATCGAGTAAGATGGAAAGAGAACAAAGGAGGAATCTGAATATAGAAAGTCAAGAAACGTGACCGTGATATCGCAAAAGTAGAGCGATTCGATTTTCCAGTTCTTCGTGAAATTAGCGTGTCGGTATAGAAAGATGGAACGATTGCGAAAATTAGCTTTAGCCGTGCTTTTAGACGCCAGGAAAAGCGGATATTCGAGATAGTTCAGAAACTCATGGACTTTTAGGACGGTTGGAAAATCGTTAGAGATCATCGTCTTTCGTTTGACAGATGTTGTTAAAAGGATACATGTACGCTCTGCTCTTTTCATCCTCGATTTTAATATCAATGGACAAACGTCCGGCTGCTCTCACGAACCAACACTGCCACGTCGATTCTGATATGCTTCGAACAGTAAAGGAAACGGTAAGACGAATTCTAAGTAGATACATCGATTTTCACTGATTGTCACTGAGCGTTACCAATAATAGCACGGAAAAGGAGAAATAATAAACGATCGATTCGAATAATGAGGAAGCTTGACGCAAACACACATGCTAGATAGAGATTATAACATACGCGTATTGAAATGGCCATTAATAGAGAGACACGGTCTGAATACAATGAAGGAGCAACGTAGAGAATGGTCTGAAGTTGCGTGCTGGAAGAAAGAAGAAAGTCGTGTACATAATAAGTAGAAATTGTTTTTTATCGTTGAAATCATTTAGAAGCAAGGTCGAGAACATTCATTCGCTACGCTACTCGTCACGCGGACAGCAGTGGTACGCATTAATATTGTTTACGTATACATGTATACGCGTGTGCCGCATCAATCTTTAATACATGTATATGTAAACATCGCATTTCCATTATTGCATATGTCTATATATATATACACACACATGTACATATATACATACATATACGAGTGTATACATATATGTGTGTATGTGTGTGTGTATATGTATATGTATATACACGTATATACAAAAAATATATATATATTCATATATTTTTTTTTTTAATCCGCATAGATAAAATATACTATACGAATGAGAAAAAAATCGCGTTAAACGAGAAAGGCAGCTAATTACACACTTTTTTCGACGGTCTTTATGAAAGTCCGCGATCTTTTTTAATTAAAATTCCGCCGAGCACCCGCGATGATCTCGTTAATGTTCGACTTCACGAAGAACGACTAACAACTGATTGTTCGGCAAAAAAAATATTTTACGAAATATGATGTTTATATTATACAGTAAAAAAAAACACATCCAACTTAGGTACCTTGTGTCGAGATGAGAAATTATATATATATATAAAATTGAAAGTTATATATGTATATAATTTTTATATAAGTCATATTGGCGGATTGTTATATGCTATAATATTTCTAAATTAGAGGAATCGAGGAGGTATATAAATATATATATACACATATGTATATAGATATATATATATATACATATGTATATATATGTATAAAATATTATGGATGTACATGTATACAAAGCGTTTTATTAGAGTTTACGTGATTAGCTATTGTAAGGACGATTGTACATATTATTACTCCGTTTAAAATTGACTTGATCGCGCTAAACTTAGAACGAGATTTACCCTGTTAGGGGAACACTAGATTTTGCTCGATCATGTTTTCCTACTCGTTTTTCTTTTACTTTTATTATTTCTCTCATTTAATTTTTAAGACAGAAACGCTTGCACGCTAGCCCTATTTCCGAGCATGTGCATTTCATCGTTTATACATTATATTCGAGTTCACTTTGAATCGAGAGATCGTAACGATAAGATTATTTTTTACGTCGAGGAAAAAGAAGATGAAACTGATCATAAAAACGCGCCAAGAGTCACGTGTGACGCGAAAATGGTATTTGTACGATTTATTACGCGCAGTTTTATAGAAGTGAATCGATGTTTTTAACATAAAACAATTTAATTTGACGAAAATGAAACTTTCGATGTAGGAATATATTCGAAGAAATTTACATACGAATTTTCACGCTGAAACAAAAACGAGATTGTGACATAAAAATTCGAAGACTCTTACACGGAAGAACGTACAAGTCGATTCGTTACAAACATTGATCCGAACGTTTACATACACGATTGTCACTTTCTATTATCTACGTTTCAAAAATCTAGCTAACCCTTTGTCACGAATTAACAATCAGCATACACAGCGACAAACATTTCAATATTGACTCAACGAAAAATCGAATTCACAAGGCAGAAACCGATTCTCGAACGACGTTAACCCGATGCTAATCTTCCGCGCGGTTTGCGCCAGGGATCGAGGGAAGAAATCCATTTTGCGGGTGGCAAACGAATTCGTAAGGGGAGAGTCGACCGTTTTACTCAGAAAATCGGCCTTGCCATAGTTGGAAAGTTTCGAAGGATTCCGCGATATCTCGCGCAATGGGTCAAGTATTCAAACGATCCGAATAATTTGGACGTATTCGAGTTATTCCAGTGAACCGGGAACGTTTTCTCTCTGCATAGTTCGTAGACGCTCCCGCGATTCTTTCCCTCCCCGTACATTTGAAAGTCGAATCGACGCGACGTTCATCCGACGGAAGAAATCTTCACCGAAAATTTACCGACGCATATTGTTAAGCCGGAAACACGTCACGCGCTAGCGCTAGGTTAGAACGTAATAACGATCGCATTAATTAGGTAAAGTAAATACAACATTCCAAGTAGAAGCCAGGACTGCCAATCGATTGATAAGCAGCAAACGAACTTCCGAAAAACTATTCACGTCTGATAATTTTGAGCTCGACGTATGTTACCACGATCACCTTTCTGATTAACCTTCAAAAGTTTAAAGTCGCCGATCGTTATTTATTAAAAGGTTATTAACAAAGAAATATTGGAAAACGTATCGTAATTTTCCCAGAAATCTAAACTTTGCCATACCAAGTACGGAAATATTTGCGAAATATTTGTCGCATTTCTGCGTATAAACAAACGCGAATAATATAAATATACCAAGTTTGTATCCACGACGTGTGTCTTGTCCAACGTTCAGAAAATACGGAATTAGGTTAGGTTAGACCGTAATTTCTTTTGTCGTGGATTTCAATACTAACATAAATAACTAATATGAAAGCACTTGGTGCGAAAAAGTTCAGATTTCTAAGAAAATTACGGTAGGTTTTTCAATTTTTCTTCGTTAATAGTTTTTTAATAACCAATGATCGGTGGCTTAAACCTGTGCAAGGTTACTCAGGAGAGTGAGCTTGATATCGTGTGTCAAGGTTAAGGTCATCGGATGTGGATTTTTTCGGAGATTAATCAATGAAAGCTCGCAACGATTGGCGAATTTAGAATCATGTCAGTTTGAGTCTATCATGTTTTGCGTTTATTATAGAAAGTTCGATAATTGTTAACTCCTCGTAAAGCCGGACAAGTTCTATGGTTCGTTTGTTAATGATCGCCTGTTCCTTTACAAAGTATTATTGTAGATTCGAATAACGTGCGTGAAAGTAGCATTCCTTTATTTTTTATATCACGTAGCCTCGTTCCGTATGCTGTAACAATCCCCTTTCCTTTTGATATTGCACAATGGCTTGGATAAAAATATTCTGAAAATGAATGACGAAGATGATCGTTGGGAGAACGATCCATTGGGAGTCCAGGAAAGTCGTATCGATACTATGCCTTGCAATTAATTAAAACCGCTAAACGTGCAGTAAGCTTTAGAACAAGTAATAAAGATTAATTTAAAAGGCACTTTTGTACGAACGTAAATCATATTTCTTAAATACCTTCGATATTATTCACAGAAGCTACGAATGATATATCGAAAATCGACTGAATCGATGAATTTCTCGGATAATCTGACATTTATGTTCCCACAAGCTTTCTCCGATCTCCGATAATCCTATGTCATCAAAATTATATAATTCATCGTTAATTCATCATTAAAAGAGACAAAAAGATATACGTAATTCTTAAAAGCTTAAATCTTAAGTCATAACGTAGGCTTGTCAGGCTTTACAACTGATATTTTCAATTATGATAACCCGCTTGAAATGTTTTATCAAAATGATTGGTCAAACTCGATAAACTAGGTAATTATTGGTTAAAAATATTAGTTGATATGTCTTCGTAATTGCGTGGATCAGTTAAACTCTCTGTAATCTATTCTTTGCAACGTTCATTTTGTAACATCGTCAACATTGGCAGATATCTGTCGTGAAACCATTATCACGACAAACATATACCCATTAAGCTATCCATTTTCATAACAATAATTCATTGACACAACGTCATTTTTAAATAGTTACAAATGAAATATTTTCTTTCATCGATTATTGTAACAATAAAAACTCGCGTTTAATTGTTTCGTTCAGACTTTAGAAATTACTAACACGTACACGATAAATGCATAGACCTTGGTTAACTTCATATCATAAATATATATAGAGAACGATGCTTGATAAGTGAACCGTTTGTACTAGAAACTATCTAATCTCACCGCAATCTACTGTATTTTATAATTAATCACAGAGAACGTTGAGGATCGGTGCCGGGAAACACCGATCAGTTGATTTTACCACATGCATGGAATGCTGACGCCGTTTTTTTCATTTAGTTTTACGTTTCGTAAAAAATATTAATCAAACGATTGTATCTTTGCAAAAGACTCGTAAATAAACCAAAATGCTACCGCTCGAATATAATTTCGAAAATAATCGTATCGTATAGTACAAACGGATCTGCCCAACTATAGAAAATAGCAGTGACTGCAAAAAAAAAAGTGTAGAAGATGTTTCTTTGGCCTGAAAAAAAAATGGTAAACTATAATATTTTGCTAAAGATGTCAGTAACATACCTTACTACCTTTAAACGAAACATAGCGAGTGTAGTAAGCTGTAGAAGTTGGGCAGAGATATTCTCATTGGACTAAAGATAAAATTGAATGAAAAAAAAAAAGAATTGTTCGAATAGAAAATCGATAGGAAATGTTACAATAGAATGGAAAAATCTTTAATGTATACGTCACGATTATTTCGCTATGATAAGATACGAGAGCATGACGAATGAGTAGCTAAGTACACGGGTGTACGCTATGCGTCGAAACGATGGATGGCAGTCCAGGCACACATGTTTGCTGTGCCAATGCAATGCGTTTTCTGTACATAGTATCGTAGCCCTAATTAATATTAGTTAGAGTGTAGCTGGAATCACGTTGACGTAGACGATGGCATATACGTAGAAGTAATCGATAAAGGCACATAAAACGAGTCATCCAACCGCGCTGTTCTTCAGCTATACTATGCAAACATCGCTGATATCGTTCTCTGCCGGTTTATAAAACCATCGAGAACTTTTCGTTCGCGCGTTCACTGTGGAATGAAAGCGTAGAAAAGTTGCGAGTGACGTTAAAATTACGGTCACTTCGAATTCTGAAAGCAATAGGCGATTCTTTGAATATTAGTAGCGATAGTTTAGATATTTGAATAGTTTAGATCAGATAATACGATTGTTCATTCTCATCACGTGTAATACCCTTAAAATGTATTCATTTCGGGGCGTTGCATTTATTATTTATTTAAGTCATCGTCCAAGTGTCGATAAGAAACGTTAATAAAACAGTGGACGCGTGAACGAACCATTAAGAACGGTTGGTTGCTCAAAGTACGCCTGTTGTTGCGCCCAGAAACAATGATCTACATTTAATCCTTTATTTGATAAATGGAAAAATTCGAGCAGCGGTATGTACGTACGTATAGTACATACAACGATACGACGAAATAAAGCAACCAGAAAGATATATAGGTGTAAGAAGACTGCTGTTTAAAAGTGACATGATCAGATAAAGGGTTAACGTTGTACGTCATCCAAACACGCGTGCAAGTTGTATGCATATGGAACGGCATATGAAATTTCTGATTTGTACAATAATACTCATTTCATTTGGAAAAATCATAAGTATTACGTATATGTATATACGTATAGAAATGATAATAACGGCTCCTTTGACATATTACCATTAGTATTATTTACTACCGTTTAATGCTACTGTTTTCTTTTCTTTTTTTTTTTTTTTTATTAAGTTTTATCCATGAACGACAGAAATGATTTTACCATATCGTTTTGAGAGTACATTGCCTTGTAAAATGATGCGTTGACCTATACTGTCCGCGATTCAATGGCGACCAACAGCTCCATTTTTCTCTAAGTTACACCTCGAGACTTGTATGATATAAGTAACTCATTAGATGTTAGAGATGCGTTATTGGTACTGGTAATAATAAAAATCACACCCCTCGAAAATCATAAAGTGATTGTATTTGCTTATTTTGAAAAGAGATCTGCATCTTTTCTCTATTTTCTTTATAATTCTTTTATAGTTAGCGAATAAATACACGTGTACCTATCGTTTAGATTTTCCCTTCGTTTCGTTTCGAATTACAGAAAGATATATAAGAAAACGAGTGTAATCGAGATCGACCGACAAAATGGGAATCGATTGAAAGTTCAATGAAACAAACTGCCACGCACGGGCAATAAACTTCTAAATTACGATGTAACGTTTAACATTATAAGCTGTTCAACGATCAATTTTGTATATCCCGCCAGTTCGTGACGAAAGCACAGGTCATATGAAAAATGAAAAAAAAATCGTCTTTCGACTGGTTTGCTCGTTATACGGTAACTACGATCGCGTATAACGAGATAGCGAGAAAATACAAAGGGAAAACGATCGAAATAAGAGGAAAGAAAAGAAACGAAACGTTTGACAGAAAGAGAAATGATTCGAGAAATAATATAATATTCGTCATGATTAGTTTTCATCGAGGCGGAAGTGCTAGAACCTAAAATCGTCTAACACTTCGCACAAGACTGAGGAGCTTGTATATAATTACATACACATTTAATGCGGTACATTTGATATAAAAAAAAAAGAAGAAAAACGAGGCGTTTACCTTTTGGGAAGTTCAGTTTATTATCATAACGTAATAATTGTAACAGCATAAATACGTTGTATGATTGTACATACGAAACAAGGTCCTACTATCGCCAATATACATACATACATACACACATACATACATACATGGTTACTACCGTTGTCACAGCGTCTCCGGTTTGCGGTGTTTACTCATTTTTCCAAGTTTTTCTAAAAAAAACAGAACGCGAGAAAGAAAGCTCGCGACCGCGAAACCGAAAGAAACAGAGATTTCCTATTTTTCAGCAAAGGCCCGAGTACATACATCGAGAATGAGAATACTGCGCGTCGAGTGCAACGCAAACACGCCCGATCCAGTGGACCAAACAAATTACATCGCTTGAATTCACCGTTTTCACCCGTTTCATGCTTCTGCCCGTCTGTCTACTCTTCTTTAGCGTTCGACAGGAAGAAATTTAAGGATAGGGAATCGATAGGTCCGATTTCATGATAATAACAAATTAACCTCGAGGCTATAATTCTATCAACCAGACGCTAGATGAATCACTCGCTAATCTATCGCGTAATCGCCTATCACCAATAGCAACAACAAAAAAGAAAATTGATAAAGGGGAAAAAAGAGAAGCGCATATCGTTATCTGGAAACAGTAAGAAACCTGTCCTTGTTTCACGGTAATATTTATAAAATCGTTCGACATTAATCGTTGCTCGAAGCCAAACATCTCGCAGGGAAAAGAAAAACGCTGTGTCCCCGACGCGAAGGAAATGCCATCGTGATACATCTAGCAATGACCTAGCGGGTATATCGACGATGGATTTTTATCGAGTGTCCGTGATATCTACTGTAAACGGTAGTAAACGAATTAATGCGAATAAAGAATACCGCAAGAGATCCGCTTATGAGTTACATTTACATTTACAATCCAGATATCCAGTACGATAAAGTTAAATAGAATTAAGATGAATGTCACAAGTAATGTAAACTCTGAAAATAATGAGATGAAATAAACAAGACGATGATTCAAATATATCAAAGCATATATTTCTTCTGTGAAATCCCTTAATTACATAGATGCGTATAAAATCCTTATTTTTAAATCCGGTCTTTTTACATTAATACAAACGCAATCGCGCCACATGCAAGCTCGATTTCCTCTCTCTCTTACGTTCTTCGTTAATCGAATTTCGAAAGAGATTACACATTGTCGCGTATCCTGACAACGAAGCGTTAGTGTGTGTGTGTGTGTATATATATATATATATATATATATATATATATACATACATACATAAAAATAAAGCGGTTCCATCCTGTATATATATATATATACATATGTATATACATATATATGTATATATATATATATACAGGATGGAACCGCTTTATTTTTATCTCTGGCGAGATAAGGAGGAACGAGCAAAATCCGCCTTCCTAATTTTCATCCGAATTATAATAATATAGAGCTGCAGTTTTTCACGAAGCGTGTAATCCTTTCTATGCTTTTCGTAAAAGATATTGTAACAAGCAGAAGCTTAGGATAAGCTTCTCAGGACTTGTATACACCCAAAAGGACTCCGCTGATAACGATATCTGGAAGACTGTTCGATGTAATGTTCGACTGAACATATGGATCACAATGGAAAGTTAGCACAGGTTGGTGGCCAAGAGCACTGGTGTCCACGTATTGTTCTCCCTCCGTACCCTTATACGTACTAAAACAGAAAAATATTTCCAACGATCAATGAGATTTTCGAAATGGCATACAATTTTAGAAAAGAAAAAAGATATGTTGAGAAATACGTTTGTTATATAAATTGGATAATAAGAACCTGCTGTACAACTTTCTATAGTAACAGACGCATCAAATATTATATATATGTATGACGCACCAAAAATTATTGAGTATTAAAATTGGATGCATTTATTATTATGTAAAAGTTACAGAAACATTCAATTTAGAGGGTGTGATATCGTTTTGTCGCGGAATGTACTAATACATGGTTAAACTCTTGTAAGGATCAAATACATTTCTATATTTAGGACCAAGTTTATTACAGTCGCAATCTAATAATTGCACATATTGGAAAAACCGTATTACTTATAAAATCATCTAATAACGTGATCCTAAAATAAAGTAGCAAAATAACGAAGACAATACCTAATATGATATAATATTTCACAAAGTTAACGAGTTTTATAAATTCTCTTGCATGAGTACATACTTTTTATACGGCACATCGGGTGTTGGACTTTCTATACCCAGAAAATTGAGAACCTGTTGCTTAGTGGCTGAGAGCCTTAACATTTTCTGGATGTACAGTTCCAATGCTGCTCGCCTTTGCTCAAGCACCTTCGGTTGGGAATTTCTTACCTTCTTCGGCGGAAACGGAGCAACATCCGCGTTTTCTTTCTTCAGCTATAATCAAACAAATGCGAATAAACTCCATATACGATAATGATACCGATATGTTAAAATTTGGAAAGTACTGTGACAGAATCTCGAAGGATAAAATTTAAATATTTTGAGAAATAAAGTTTAGTAGAACTTTGAAAAGTTAAACATGAGTAGCATAAAGTATATCGGATAGTCGGTATGTTATTAATTTGTATGCATTTATACGCATACGGTTGATTTTGCGTAAATTATAGTTAATTAGTAAAAATACGTAAATGATTATACACAAATAAAAATTTATACATTATTTGAATGTGTAAAAAAAAACTTGAAACATTGTCAATTCTTTATGTAGATGTAACTTACGATTTGAAACATGATTGAAAATAAATAACTGCACACACGTATTAGATATTTTTACCACTAACTTTATTCCGCATGCAACTTTCACGCAATCCAGTTACGCTCTAAAAAAGCTCGAAAATACTAACTGCATATACGTAGAAGTTTGACAATATAGTTAGTCGATACATCGTATATCGCTAAAACGCTGATAAAACAAGTTATTAATATGACTAATAGTACACTATCGAGAGAATATTATACCGAATATGATGAGGACAAATTCAGTTTTACTTTATTCCCTAAATTACATATGCGTCATATTAAGAACTAAATTAACTGAATTGAAAGAAGTCACAACATAAATATTATCATATAGTAAGTATTCTCGCAATAAAAACAGCGTAAATGCATCAAACATAATTCATGATATAAATATAAGCATATACGTTATTTTATGTAATGCGTACATATTATTTAATATTTTGTAGTAACGTACATCCTCGTGGATACTGGTCTAACTTATTCATGCCAACGAAATTGAATGGAGAAAGAAAGCTTAATAAAGAAATCGCTATCCTTGTACATGCAAAGCAGAAAATATTCTAGACATGGATAAAGATACATATGTTTCTCTCTTTCTTGCATCGCATCATGAGGATCATAACGAAGATAGAAAGTTTAACTACTTACAATTCTACGACGATACTTATGATACATAAAAGGAATACCAACACGATCTCCAAAAATATTCATATGTATTATTGTTTCATTTAAAGAACGGAAAAGAATTAAAATTAATTAAGAATTGAAATTAAGAAGAATAATTAAAAATATTGATGTTAAAGAGAGAAAAAACGAACAATGTGACTCTATTTGCACATTGTATACTTAGATATTTATCGGTGATACATTTGTTTGCATAATCAAAAACATCATTTTGATACAAATATTAAGACTTTGATATGAAACAATGAAATAACATACCGTGCGATGTAGCGCATTAAATTCGCTGTATCTTCTCTCAATAAAGTATCGGGTACCACTTTCGGACTCCAGAACCTCAATACAGTAAACATAATAAGGCTTGCCGTGTGACACTTCGGCCAAACGGTATCCACTAATGAAAGCTTGATACATTGCATCGCTGGCAATTTTCTAGGTTCTTAAAGCAGTTACAAAAAACTAATAATACAATAACAAAGTTAAAATACACAAAAAATGTAATAATTTGAACTGTATACTTTCATACTTTGATAGTATCAGGAGCTAGAGTAGTTTTGTCGCACATAAATTCATTGAAAAATGCACTACTACAAAAAACATGTGCGCGAAGTGATGCCAACTTTTCAAATACATTTTACACTATATGCACAAGTACTTTTTAAATATCTCATCTTTCAATGGCAAATTACAAAATCAGCCTGAACTTTACTTTAGGTATCTGAAAGTTGTTGACCTTTTTATTTACAATCTTCTGGTTTTTGATGTATAGAATACCAAATTACAATTTTTAAGGCGCGGAATCCACTGATTTAAAAGTTATGACTATGTAAAACAGAGTCTTTATAGGGTATTTTACAGGTTAGGTTGGCAGCATATTGGTTTCTATCTATGATTCGTCCAATAAGTAGAGCCCGTGGAGTTACTGACTGCATGCGAGTGGCGGTTATTTTGACACAGTAAGTCAAATATGTTTGGCTGCATATGTTCTGCATATGTTGGTGTTACCTGGTTGATTGTAAAAGGATACGTATATGAAAGAATCAGTCACTGTGTAGAATGTGTAGGTAAATGAATTTGATTTTGGTTTCGTCTAGAACTTATTTTCCAACCTCTTTACGTTAGTACAAACTAATTTTTAGCGACTTTAACTACAGCTTCCGAGAGTTTGCATATCCAAAAAACAAAATCGAATTTGCGACCAGTTAAGGATTGAATGCCGATCGCGAATTTTTATATATAACAACATTAATATAATGGTATCGTTGATGAGAACGATTCAAAGATAAATTTTTGAATAAGATAAGCGAAAATCGAGAGCATGAGAATGCTCATTTATGCGGTCCAATCAGATGTTAACTATGCGATCCACTCATTGGATTAAGCATGGATAGAAACCAACATGGCGTTAACATTAACAAAATACCCTAAAAATTCTCAGTTTGACATAGTCGTGATTTTTGAACTAGTAGATTCCGCAACTTAAAACTTACATTTTCAAATTCTACACGTCGAAAACTACAAGATTGCAAATAAAAAAGTCTATAATTTTTAGATCACTAAAGTAGAATTCAACCCAAAATCAAATTCCACTTGAAAAATTAATTTAGTTCTATATATAGGCTAAGGAAAAATTAATTTCTTTGAATTTACTAGTAATAATATAAAACAATAGTGTGTACTTATTAAACACTGACGTTTGCAATATCTTTATGGTTTTTACTACAAGTTTTCGATCTTTCTTTTCTATGATCAATGAAATAAAACTATTTTGTTTGTAAAATGTGCATGGTACTATCACAACATTGTTTAAAAACGTAGAATTAAAATTATATAAAAATGACACTTCTTCTGAAGCTTTCAACATGGAAAAATCTAATAAAAAGATCATTTTCACCAAGGAATCAGATAATATCAACAATATCAAAGTTCGATATTCATACGTCGGAATGTAACTATAATTTTATTAATTTATATATATATTATTAATATATATATTATATATATATATTATATTATATATATATTATTAATTTATATATATATATAAATATTATTTGCTACAAATAATCTTAATGTCTGAAGTATATATTTTAATCGCCTAAAAAAAAGGTTATTTTACCTGATTAATGGATATTTTTCAGATTCTTTCCATGGTGAATATGAAATGCAAGACCCAAAATCAGAAGCTGATATGTAGGTAAAATTACATATACATTCCTTATATATAAATATTATAATTCTGTCATATAAAAATGAAAAAATAAAGATTTTATCGTGTTAGGTCTTAACTAATATGATTTTTTAAATCTTATAGCGTTAATGTTACTTTTATTGATAAAATGGGAAAAAGAATACCTATAAAAGGGAAAGTGGGAGATAATGTACTGTATTTAGCCCATAGATATGGAATTGAAATGGAAGGTGCTTGCGAAGCATCTCTTGCTTGTACCACTTGTCACATATATGTACATCATGATTATATGGATAAACTCCCAACAGCTGAAGAAAAAGAGGAGGATTTATTAGATTTAGCTCCATTTTTAAAAGAAAATTCTAGATTAGGTAGGCAAAAACAAGTTTGACATATATAATATTTAATATTAACACATTTGCACTGAGAAATTTGGAGCTCAGTCTGACGCTAGAATCAGAGCATTTTAGCACAATCAAAAAACTCATACATGTGCAATCCAGGTTCTAGTAAAGGAATCTGAATGACACATATGTAACTCATCTAGTGCAAATGTGTAAATTTGATCAAATGTTGAAACAATTTTATATTTTTAGGTTGTCAAATTATATTAACGAAAGAATTAGATGGTATAGAATTAGAACTGCCTCAAGCAACAAGAAATTTCTATGTAGATGGCCACACACCAGCTCCACATTAATAAATTTTTTCCTTTGTATTTAGCTTAATATGTACATATTTTATTCATTTAATTAGTATAATTGTAAATTTATATATTATATATAAAATGTAAATGTAGTATAAATTGAATATTATGTAGCACATAAGTTATTTCTACGTATATATATATATATATATTTTAGTGATCAGTGATTAATGAAAACATATTTCCAGAATGTACTGTAATGTATTTCATAAACTTTTAGAACAACAAACTTGATTTATGTGACATTTTGTCATGATACAATATATTTATTTCTTATACATTTGGATTATGATACATATTTTTAATTACAATGATACAAGATTTAAACATTTATGATATAATGAATCTGTAAATTAAAATTGTATTTGTTAATCTTGCAGCATTTACATTATCAGTGAAAATACCCTATAAGTTTTTTTGCAAACTGATCGTTTTTGAGCACTGCCACTAATTTGTTTACATGTTTTCCATTTCTGGCAGGCACCACCTTTATGCATTTTCCCAGTTTGACAACTTTCACAATAACTTTATGTATACATATTCGTATCTATATGTGCATACGTTCCCACGTTCATTAGCTCGTTATATATGCTTACGCAACTTGCGCTTCTTTTCATGCATCCATACATATCAGTGTCGATAATTATTATCATCAACATTGTCATATAATTATCGTACAAACTATATTTATTTATATTTTCTGCTCATTATTGATCACTATAATTATAGACACGTTATAATATCTCAGATCAATCGCAACCTACAGTCATACTTCATAAGTAAAAGAATTTAAATAGAAGTACATTCATACAATGTCATACAAAACTACACTGTGAATATGATTATATATGTATCTCTCATTTGGTATGAGTCATCACAACGGACTTATTGAAAAAATAATTTTTTGTACTTATTTGTAACTAAAAACGGGTCATGATATTTAATTAAATATTGTACAGAAAGAGACTGTCTAAAGAGACATTACATAATGTATCAATGGAATACTTTGAATCAATAAAAATAAAAAATTTGTTTGATATCAAAATTAAACTATCGATTTTCTATGGCAGTAAACAATTTAATATTTACATAGTTTGCAAATTTTTAAATAAAACTCTTTCGAATTTTGTGAGTTTGTAATTCTAAAGATCTTTACATAAAATTTCCTGTATAAAATAAATCCTGACTGATATTAATCGATTTACGATAAACGCATATTGTGTATAGGAAGCCTAATTATACCACTTTTGTTGTATATCTCCCTGAGCTTATTAAGTAAAAGTATAAATACAATTTTTTATATTATCAAAATGAAAGATCATTATTTTCTTGGAAGTATCTTTATTATAAGTTGTATTTAATACTCTCCCTCTCTTCTGTTAAAAGAATTAGCATGTACAAATTTAAATTTAATTTAGTAGTTATATGTACTATATTAAATGTATCTTATCTTATACAACACAAAACTGTTGCTCTCAAAACTAAGATCTATATTATATTTATTAATGAGATATTAATATATGAAAAACGAATATATTGTAATATAAAAATTGACTTTATGAATAAGAGAGTGTTGCTGTCTAGAGATATTAAATCTATTATTAAATGGATATTTCTGCCCTCTGTCCATCTCTATTTAAATTTTGTAGGTTTTTACAAGTTATTTGTGAAGTAAACAAATATAATAAAATTATTAGAAACATTAGGAAACCACAGCAATCATATATATGTATATATATATTAAAAAATGATATGAAGCTCAGAGAGATAAAATATGATATCATTAAGTATAATCATGAAGTAATCAACTCACAAAAGCAGATATAAGATTTGTTATGCCAATGCAATTTGTAGTATCTAATCATGTCATATAAGATTAGTAAAGTATAAGAGATATTTTAATATCTAATGTTAAATAAGAAATATAAAAAATATTTTAGATCGGATTAAGAGTAAAAGAGAAATAAAATAATTAAAATTAATTGAGATTAAATATGTATAATACATTATGTCAAATAATTTTCACTATTTGTTAATAAAACTACATTAACTGCACAGATATACAAGATTTATACATACATGACTTAAAATTTTCAGCATAAGACAATTTTGACATAAAAAAAGTTTTAATTAATAAATGAACTAAACACATAAATTATTATTATTGGACTAGAAATGTAAGACATAATGAAACTTATTGAACAATAATAATTAATTCTTCTTTTTATGTATGTTTTTAAAATACATATTTCTCCTTTTAAATTAATTAAGTGTGTCTGCAAAAGTCTTATTAATCAAGCCATTTAGGAATTAATTTACTTTGTTATTCCAAAGCAGCATCTGACTTTATCGCATATGTATTAGAAATTGTATTTCAAAAATGATGTAAAAACACACTACAACATTTAGATCATGTTCACTGATTCTATCTATCGTGTCACTTTAGAAGCTTCAATTTTAAATTATTAGTTTTTCTGCATTACCATTTATAATTATGTAATATGAACCAGAAAACAACTATGCTTTTGTGTTGCGCTTAAAGATTTATAGCAATTTAATGAGATCAGAATTAATTCTTTGTCAACTAAAATTTGAATACAAAATATGGATTCTTAAAACAAATAAAACTTTAGAACCACACATTATGGTTTATAAAGCCAATTATTTATAAACCATACATAATCAGATCTTTGATAAGCGGAATTATTGCTAAAAACCAACCACGACCTTCTTTTAAAAATATCTTATTCTCCTAAATATACAACAATGATATATTCATATCATTCAATTGTAAAATATATAGAATGAAACGAATTACCTCCTAATTACTAATGTAGTTAGAAAAATAATTAGGTATGCAAATAATACAGTAAATCAGAATTTTTAAAGAATGCCATATACATGTATGTATAGGTATCTTAAAGAACTATAATACACTACAAAATAGAAAGTTTCACGTTTCTGTAAACA
This sequence comes from Bombus flavifrons, assembly GCF_040668555.2. Taxonomy (NCBI): domain Eukaryota; kingdom Metazoa; phylum Arthropoda; class Insecta; order Hymenoptera; family Apidae; genus Bombus; species Bombus flavifrons. Next base: position 5,435,674 of record NC_138447.1, read on the forward strand.
ATCTATTTTATGCAAACCAAGTTTACTATCCTTCAATATAGATATGGTTAGTTTTAAACTGAAAATATATTCCAATATACATAATAAGCCTCAAACTGACAATACATGTACTTAAAGTTTCTTATACTTATTTTCATTGTGCATGAAGTAACAATAAAATTGGTAGTACTAAAAGTACCATGCTAGTAAATAGTAAATACTGATATTATTTAGCATTTAACACTGTGCCAACATAGTAGCGTAAGAAGTTCCATTTAACAGATAACTGACTATGTAGTTTATATAAATATTAATATTTTGTAAATACAAAGAGCACAATACAAAAGGTCCTTAAGAACAGAATTGCATGTTAGTGATATATAAACAAAATTATATTCTACTACATATATTCACAATCATTCCCGAATGATCGTATAATTTCTTTATAAAACATGATACAATTTTTAGTCATTAATTTCAATACATATTTGTGAAAGTGCAACTAGCTTTTACCAACCAGTTTGTGCTAATTACCAAAAGAGATTCAAAATCTGTACTTGAATAAAAATAAATTGAATTTAAATCAAATTACTTTTTCTAGTAAAATTATGTAAAATGCTGAAAAACAAATTTGTCAATATTGACAATATTGGATTCAGATATACAAAAAATATACAAAATCTTACTTTAAAAATAAAAAAAAGGAAAGATAAAGCTAATTTAAGTAATATGTATAATTTTATGTGTATAAAATTTTACACATTATTTTTAATTTTTTTCATGAAATTCGAAATACAATACAAAGTACTAATTAATAAAAAGCTTTAATTTATTTATAATGACATAAAAACTTTTAATTTATTTCTGTCTAATCCTCCTTCTCGATAATAGCAGCAGAATTTAATCTTATAATACAGCAAACATTTTCTTTGTAGTTTTTATACGAGGCGAAAACTAGCTTTCAAACTGGGAATAACAAATTACATTTCGTTTCTTGACTGATTTCTCACAGTGTGCACCATGTATCACAAATACTTGGTCAGTCCAGATAATATTATTATGGACCAATCATTCAGAGTAAATACTAAACGACGTCCATTCTCAAATTGTTAATGTACAGATGTGTCTAAATAATGCATTTGCTAATAAAATATACAAAATGTATGGAATATACATGATCTCAGGGCTAAATGCGATAATTTGCGCTCCTATTTTTTTTGTTTCTTTTTTAAAAACAAATTATTTCAGAGATGACGCTGATGGATAAGTGCATGTACTGGAAGTTGTCTACCCCTTTGATACCTCTGACAACGGCCCATACTCAGATCATGACATTCATACACATTAGCCACAGCACCGCGTGATGAAGAAAAGTTAGTTGATTCAACTGAGTATGAAGCAGAGATATCAAAGGGTTCCTCCAGTTATTCCATCGGATGGTGACGTCCTCCACACATTCCACAGGACGTGCCACACCAATGAACAGCTCTTAGTGGAGGATAAATCCACAAGCAAGGAACGATCAGTGATAATAATGCCAAACCAAACCATCTGCGTCCACATCCTTCTTCTGTACTACAACTGCACAATTCAATATTGATTTATAATGTATTCTTAGCTATGTTTTGATAATCATCCCAAAAGTAAATAATAACGATTTAGTTAATGAATAACTATCGAATACATTATAGATATCAAAAACCTACATTTGAAAGCTTCTTTATGATACAACTGAGAAAGTAGTTCTAAAGAATCAAAAAAAATAGCTTAGACAAACATATCAGCAAAAATTTTACTCACCTGCAAGGATTTTGGGTAAAATCACCTTCAGCATCACTCATACAGTGGTATAACATACCCTGAGCACAAGACAGACACGAAATTTTCGCGATTCCTCGTCTAATAGGATCAGGTGCGTATTCACAAGACCCCCTAGGATTGTGCTGCTCTGTGTACAGCTCTTGGCAATGTTTACATCGTAATCGGATATTACGTTTCATAGTATTTTTAGAAGGTTGGGATACTATAATATCTGGTTTCTTCAAAGAACTGCCGGTATTATGTCTATTTAATCGGTCTCCTTTATGATCACCGATGATGGGATATAAATATTCATGATTAAGCGTTGTGAGCTGCACATAAGAGTAGCTATCTGATCCAACATCTTCAGTTGATGCCAAAGGATGCTGAGATGGTGGCACTTTTATAGATGGTCCACCAATATAATGAATAGGTTTATGTGAATCAGGAAGATCTGAACACTGGGAATGATAATTGGACAGTCGTACTATTCCATGAGGTGTATCCGATGAGGGACGTGGTTCTGGTGGTTCCACAGGTAAATTTAAAGTCTGTAAAATAAATTCAATTTTAAATGTGTCGATATATCTTATCTATTTCTTTTCAAAATAACATACCATAAAAACATCTTCATCCCCAACATCTAACGAGTTGCCATATAATGTTGTATTGGTCAACCCTGAATTATAGAAAATATATTGTTAAAACCTTATTTGAAGTAAACATTTATAAGTTAATATTTAAAATAACGTTGGTATCCTTACCATTTGTACATTCCACAAAAAGTAGCAGAAAAATAAAATTAATAAAAATTTATGTCATTATATTGTAAGATATATTAATTCTATCGTTATAATGGAAGTAGATGCTATAGTCAAATTAACAATTTACCTTCTAACAATTCTTCAACAGCTGTACGAACACCTTTATCAAAAGCTCTTGCATCTGCAGCTGTTTGAAATGTTAATCCAAACTTTTTCTCTCCTGTCCTCCAGTGATGGAAAGTTGGCATTACCTTATTATATTCGAAATCTTTTTTAATTGTACAGCTAAGAACAACCTAGGAAAAGAAAATAACTCTGTATCATATTTTACAACAAATACACATATTACAATATATTTAAATTATTAATAAATATATTTATATATATATATATATTACTGATTGATCAGTGATGCGTTTCCCATAAATAAGGTATTCATGCATCTTCTCAGTTGCACCAGGTGGAGAACTGTTAGAAGATCCATGACTTTGGGTATTAGTAACACTTGTAGTTGATACAGGTTGTATACTGCTAGTAATAGAGACAGTCGTAGTAGAAATACCAGATGCATTGGTATTATTAGACTGATGTCCACCTGAAGAAGTTGGTCTTCGTCTAACCGAAACATTTGCTAAACCACCGCCACTTAGAGGAACCCAACCACCTGAACTATCATCCCTTGTCATTACCTGGGCACGAACCCTCACCAAATAGTTACCACTAAAAATAAAATTTTAAGAAATTGCAAAGTGACCACTAATTAACAATAACACTTTTTAACATAAACATAATTATTAGAAATTGTTTACAAAATTTCTTAGAAAAATATTTAAAACTTACATATATTATTTAATGCAAAGTAAAAGCATATTTATGGCGTTTTATATTATTATTTTTTTATCACGAACAAAGCTAATAATACATTTAAATATTAATTAACAATATTACACAGCTGTATAAAGAATTTGTTTCTGTCACATAAGGTTTATAGGAAATGAAATTTTATTCATAAATTTACACTTGGTAAGAAATATTGGAACTAATAAAAGATCGAGATTGGTTTAAAGATATTGTAAAAACGCGCAAGACCGACATGTACGCGAAAGCGAAGAATCGCTATTATGTACGAGATAGCAGATGTTACGCGCTGACATCGATTTAATGAATGAACGGTCACCCCTACACGGACAGAGGATAACACACCAACACTTGAATCGAAATCATACGTTTACTCGTGTAAATTTTTATAGGTGTTCAGCGATCATGACACGTTTCTAAGAAGGGAAGAATCGTTTGAAGGATCATGTAAAATTCGAGGAAATTAAAATGCAATGATTGATAAGTGTCGAAAATGTTGACAGGAGAATGAGTAGGACGAAGTCAGACAGAACTGTCAGGTGCCGCACTGTAAACGTGATATCAAAGGAGCACAAAACTTAAGCCATAGTCACGGACATTTCAGGTTTCGGAGCGGAACAATCGTCAGAAAGTATCACAGACATTGTAATATTACTTACTCCTCTGACGCCTCTGTCATGGTTCGAGCTGTCGAAGCCTTTACTCAATGCCCACTTTTTCCCACACTTCACCATTTTCGTTGCATTGAAAAGACATTCGGCCACGATTCTGTTTATGGAGCTTTTTTAGGCTAGTGCCAACCACAGGAAGCGCCCTAGTCCTCCTCCCTCTCGCATTCCCCGTAGAGTTCATCCCCACGCCCGACTCGAACTCGCAGTCCACGCCTGCTCCCTTTAGGTTTTACCGACCGTCGCTTTCGTTTCGAAAATATCTCTTTTTCTGTATCTTCTCCAATACATTTTCCACAATTGAAATATCAATCATTTTGCCAAAATATAACCGTACCGTATAATTTCTTTCGTTCCGATTCTTCACTGAAATCATAAAAAACTATACTGGCCAAAAACTCGCGCATCGACATTCACCCCGTAAAATTGACTAACTATATGCTAGCTATCGACGCTTTTACAATGAAAGCTACCGGTCTGCGCAACAGGATTCATTCATCGATGCTGCCCATACAGTCTTGTTAATAATTAAGCGCGCTAACGTCTCTATGGCGGACAATGTACGTTTAAGTTACTCATGATCCTGCGAAATTACTTTATTACTTATCAAATATTTCACTATAATCCTTATCCTCTTTTATTGTATAATTTTATCATGCTTTAAGCCTTTGAATTCTCGTGTGACATTATTTTTCCATAAAATTTACATAAAAATCATTTTGCATTATAATTTCCTGACTTTCTGATAAAAGTCTCTTATAAATTGTTACATATTTATCTCATTTTATTAAATTACTATACGATTTCCTATATTATATCAAACATTAACGAATAATACCTACACGTTATTTTTAACTTTATATTTCAATAAATTGTAGTTTAGCAATTAATGTACATTACAGGATGTTACCATACATATAATAATGTCATATAATCTAATAATGAGTTACTTATTTTATAAAACGCGGTATTGACTTTGTTACTTCAATCGGTTGGTGTATCCTTATTTAAATACGTCCCTGAACTTGAGGCGTTCATTTTCCAGTACATTTATCTAGTCAATGTTAAACCGTAATTATGAATCGATAATAGAACAAATTTTTATTATATGTACCATATAATGCTTGATTTGTTTTATAGATACAGAATTCAATGATATTTAAAAAACGTTTAAAAACTAATATACATACATGTATATATATATATATATGCTATTTTCATAAAGAAGCTCAAGGAAAAATGTCAGTAATTTTAGTAGCGTGTTATATTAATAAAGTAACTGAATAAATGAAAATATCGATTTTATAGAATAATTCAAATAAAAAACAAAAGTGAAACTAAAACACTTGAAGTATTATAAAATAAATGAAAAAGATGTTTATTAATTTAATTAATTTGCTTTTTAAATTAAATTTATCTAAATAATTTTCAGACGTATAAAACTTTTAAACACTACATTTCATAATTGTTAAAAAAAAAGATGTCTATAAAGTATATTTAAAATACGATAAACAATGAAAATAAACAGTATACAACAGTATACAAAATTACGAAACAAATGTTAAATTATAGTAATATAATTTTAAACAACTCCTTAATTTATTTTTAAAAAATTAACTAATTATTACAATTAATGATCGATAAGTGTTGACGAAGTGAAACATACATACATTACTTCATCCTCATACTCCCACGCGTAGAAAGAAACATTGATCCATATTTTTCTTTAGTTAAGTCATTTTATGTGTGTTTATTTTACACAAAACATGTACTGTGTAATATATTTTATCACGTAAAATATCAGAAAAGTTTTAGAAGTATGTTATATCTGAGATATTAAAACTTCTATTTGTACCGCGTTGCATTATCAGTTACATTCGGGAAAACGTCTTTTTAAGTATTTCCGGTACTAAAAAGTTACTGGTATAGGATTTAACATGGATCTAACCATGGATCTAAGTTATCGGAGGTTAACTTTTAACAAATAGCGATGCAGAAAACATAGGGAAATTTGACGGGCCGATATGAAGAAATGTTGCATCAAATAGGTACAAGTCACTAAATCTATTGAAATTGGTAAATTTTCAAACACAAGATTACTTAAATCACGTTAAAGTTGTTTTAGAAAATATAAATTTAAATAATACGAGTGACCATGAAAATATGTTGACATTTGTGATGTTCGTACTAAACTTTATAAATATGTAGTGACTAAAGTAAATAACAACTAAATGAATAAATGCAAACCGGCATATTTTAGAATCTGGAAATAATCGAGAGACGTTTACAGTGATATACAACTTGCTTATTTTTCCGGCAATTAATTTAATATTAATATGGCTGGCAATTTTTGGCAAAGTTCACATCAGTAAGATATTCTCATAAGCCCTTATTTTGCAACTTTATTTCATAATACAAATAAATACTTCATGCTTTTAGTCAACAATGGCTTCTAGATAAACAGGATTTAGTGCGAGAACGACAACATGATCTTTCAATTTTCACAGAAGAAGAATATCAAAAATTATTCATCTTTTTTTCTAATCGTAAGCTAAATGTTCGATTAGCCAATTAATCCAAAATGTTGTCAATGTGACTTAATATTGCGAAGATTAGGGAATATTGTTATACCATGAGTTCAATGTAACTGTATTTGTATCATTTATATACATCACGTGCTTATATATCTGTTTATTAAATAATTTAAATAAGTATTTTCTGTACTTTTTCAGTAATACAAGTATTGGGTGAACAGTTGAAGCTAAGACAACAAGTCATAGCCACAGCAACTGTTTATTTTAAAAGATTTTATGCTCGCAACAGCTTAAAGTGTATAGACCCTTTATTACTAGCACCTACATCAGTTTTTCTAGCTTCAAAGGTAGAAGAATTTGGAGTTATTTCTCATAATAGATTAATTGCAGCTTGTCAAACTGTAGGTACGTAATTGTATGTATACTATATGTAATAAATAGAATAAGATAAATATCGAATGAAATAAGTCTATATCAAAGAAAAGAAATATGTGATGATTTAAGATAGTTATTATTGTATATTTCAGTAAAAAATAAATTCAATTATGCCTATTCACAAGAATTTCCTTATCGTGGAAGCCATATCTCAGAATGTGAATTTTATCTTCTGGAACACTTAGATTGTTGTTTAATAGTATATCAACCATATCGACCTTTACTAATCCTCATTCAAGATGTAGGGCCAGATGAACAATTACTTACATTGGCTTGGCGTATAATTAATGATAGTTTACGTACAGATGTATGTTTATTATATCCACCACACCAAATAGCTATTGGTAGGAAAATATAAAGAGTACTTTAATAATAGGATGTATTATATCTTTTATATTATGATATATCATTGAAAATATTTTTAGGATGTTTACAAATAGCTTGTGTCATATTGCAAAAAGATTTAAAAGCATGGTTTGCTGAATTAAATGCTGATATGGAAAAAATTCAAGAGATTGCACGTTACATCATTAATTTGTATGAACTATGGAAAACATACGATGAAAAGAAAGAAATTCAAAGTTTATTATCTAAAATGCCAAAACCTACACCATCACCACCACAGCACTGACAGCAAGTTCTTTTATCATCTAATATTTGGGACTGATACTCTATACAAAAGATTGAATATCTTTTCTTTCATTAAACAAATTTAAATTACATACAAATGAATTGATTTATTTTGTGTATTAATTTTTGAATATTCCATTACATTTTTACATTATCTTTTTAAACAAAGCTATAATAAATAAAAATTATCTTGTATATTTTATCAAAATTATTTATATTTTATTAAATAGAAAATAAGTTTCAAAATTATAGATATTGTGTACACGCGGATAATTTGTAACTATATAATAAAAACAAAGTTTGTTTCTTATTAAAAATCTCAATATACAATATGTATTTGCTTACGCAATTTATTACGACGAATTGTTAATTTTTAGTTGGCAGTGGTTAAACTTCTTCATTAAAATAACCTGAGATGTTAATAAATAATTGATACAAACTGATAAAAATTGATCATATTTATTTTTTGCCTTAAATGACTTAGATTTTTATATTCTTACACATTTTTGTTTTTCATTTATAATATTTAAATTTATACTTTATACACTTTGTGGCATATAACAAAATATTTAATGAATCATTTATCTTGCAAATATTAAAAATGAAAAAATAATTATAATTGAAAACGAAATTTTACTATATGAATTGTTTGTAAACAATAGTTTTCTAGCACTATTCTTGCTGTACTAACTGGAACCTTTGGAATATCGTTTCCAAAATTTTTTTACGTCGTCATGACCTGCTTTCGTAACTACTATAGTCCGTTTCCTACAAAAACAAAACATTTCATACTCTAAGCATTTGTTTATTTAATTCTTAAAAAATATATATAAATAAAATATTTAATATAGAAACAAACCTTTCGTTTTGCCAAATTAGTACTCCAGTAGAAAGAGCATGATCTCTAAGCACTTCAAAATCAGTTTGAGAAAGAAACTGACTATATAAAACTCCTTCACTAAATATGAATCTATTTCTTTCATTTTCCCATAATTTAATTTGATCTACTATAGTTGGTGGTAAAACTGGAGGACCTGCTTCTATCATTTTACCATGAGCATGTTGCTGCAAATAACTGTTGATATAGCAGAGTTCAAATTAACTGTTTACTTTGATAGTTTAATATAATATATATATATATATAAGAATTATTTCAATAAAGACATACCCTACAATTTGGGCAGCAGTAATTCCACTTTTCAGAGCTTGACGTACAGAATCTCTTGTTAATATTGACACAACCAGGTTTGGAAACCTACAAACAAAATAGTTTAAGCTTTTATATGAGTGTTAGTAAATAGGGAGTGTATTTGACTTTTTCAAATACATACCTATATAACATCTCACAAAATAATCCAAGTAAAGCTACTTGTAAATTCGAGTTTGTATAAGCATATACTCTATAATTTGTTTCAACAACAATGTAACCCTCCTTCTCTGGATCTCTAGACAATGGTTTATTTTGTCCAGTTGCAATATTTAATGCTAATCTTGTGGGATAAAATCTAAACATATTCATTGAATATAATGTTATTATTTATCTTAAATAATTAAAACCATTTTAATAAAAAGAAATGTTACATTTTACCTTCCAGCTTTTCGTTTTCTTTGATAAACCAAACCAAATTCTCTTAAATGTTGTAAAAATGTTGACAGACCTTCGGACATTCCTTCAGTACTGTAATCTTTACCAAGTGTCGAGAAATTTAATTGAAATAAAAAAGTAAGACATTCAACTAGGTCAAGTCCTCTTGCTTCTATTGTATCTAGGTATTGTAAAATAAAATACCACACCTACAATGTATTTAAAGTAATAAATATAGCATAAAATTTACACATTTTTGCTTTTATTTGGTAAATTTAATCTTAGTTTACTAACAGTATTAGAAGAGGTAATAATTATGTTTAGGTACCTGCGATGCAGTTTCCAATAACAAAAATTGAAAACCTGCTTGTGTAATAACTGGGCTTCCATCAGCTTCATCTCGCTTCATCAAGCCAGCATGTAAAAGAATTCTAACAGCATCAGCAGATATACCTATAATGTAAAATAATAGTAATTATTCATATCAAAGTTCTAAAAAGATATATTTTCAATAACCAAGATACATATATTTTAAAATATTTTTCATTAATATATGAAAGAATATATACATAAATAATAACACTCTCTTTACTCAAAATAGATTACCTTCTTGCTGTTGTGAACCAACCATGTAATGTAAAACACATTCCCACCTTTCTAATGCATATGAATCTAAAAATGCAACATCTCTAGGTTTACTATCAGTTTCTAATTGGTTTGACATTGTCCATGGTTTTCCACCTCCCAAAAGAACGATTTTTAAGTTTTTCTTGAATGTAGTATTTAAAATCCATCCAGGTAGTCCACCTGGTATTGATGCTTCTTTCCATACATTTAGTTCATTTAGTATCAAAACTACTTTTTGATGTTCCTCAAAATGAAGTTTAGAACACCAAGAGGCAATAACTGCTTGAGGTACAGGTTGTTCAACAAATAATAATCGCATAACATAATGTTTTGCTATTACTGGCAATTCCCGAAACACAGCCAAGCAAATTGGAGGATTATGATATAATTTGTTTAATACTTCTGGTGGACGTGATTTTAAATATTCTTGAAGATTTTTACATTGCAATCCAGCTGGTCGTAACAAGTTTTTTCCACTTATTGTATTTGACATTTTTTATATTTAATGAAGAATTATATATAACATCGAGTAATACTTGTATTTATATTTATTATATTTAATATAAAAAAATATCTTTTATTTGTATTTAATTTTAAGTATAAATATATATTTATATTTATCCTTTTACATAGATAATAATATAAACTATCTTAACAAATCACACAAATAATATTATACCTTATATAAACATTACATTGCGTATGACAACTACAAAATTAATATCTACAATCTCGTATCTTTACTACAATTCACCGTCCACCTTTCTCGCGGTGCTTAACACACTTAATAGCTTGGTTTAAGACATAACATACAACATATAAAAGATACGCAAATTCATTTTAAATATTATTTTATTTCTCTTTAATCTTATTGGTTACAAAAGTAAGCAATTTCATATTTTTACGTACTTCAGAAAATTATGTTTATAGCTAAATTATTAGGTCAAAAATAAAATTCTAACAAAAGTAATATAATAATTACGTTTATTTTTTATATTTAATAAACTTGGAATCATAAACTATAGACTGTAAGTTATGTTGTGTGATCTTTCCAAGGTTTTGGGGAATTTAGCGCGGTTACAGCCTGTAACTGTTCGCGTTATAACTTCAAACAATTCGGAAACTAACTCAGCGTTTGAATGAAAAAATAAACAACGAGAAAGATTAACTTGAAAAATAATTTATATTTAAAAATGAATATTTATAATAGATTGACTACTTTAACAAAGATTTGCGCTTTAATAAAATTTATTTAGACTCCGAGCTCAGCGTGACAGTTCTAACGGTTCAACGTTCTAACGATTCTCTCTGTTTTTAGGTTGCAGAGTAGCCCATTTATCTGTTGATTAGACAATTTATTTGTTGTTCAATAAGATAAATTCTTATTAACTAATGCTAATAAACAATTTGATTGGAGTTTACAATATTAGAAAGCGAGCGATTTATGCCTTGGCAATGTTCTTTCCCACGGTCACGAAAATAAATGCGAAATTTGAGAGTGATCACAGTTGTTACTGATAAATTATTTTGACATTTAATCAATAAATTTGTTAAATAACTTTTGTTCGTTGCCTCGGCTATGCTGCTGTACAGTTAAATTCGCAGCACTAGAATTTACCCTATTATCATACAAGATATTTACGTTAGAGGGAACCACAAATCTACACCAGTTCATAATAGTTACATGCAACTAGTTATAGATTGGAAGTAGTGCATTTTGTGTTTGAGTAGTGGTACGTTATATTAAATAGCATGTAATACTGAATACAAAATATATAAGTACATACTTCATACAACAATAAAAGAAGTATTGCACTGTGTATACTAACCTTTATAGAATATGATTTTGTAATGTCATAACAAAATGTATTCGATATGTAAAAGTACTCATCCGGCTACAGGAGTAGAGCACGCAATAACGTGTTACTTCTTTAATCGTTCAGAAAAATGTCTCGCAGTAGCCGGCGCAAATATTATTAGAATATTTCGTTTAATTCCAGATGTGGATATAACGAAGAAAGAAAAATACACAGGTATATTCAACTAATTATTTGTTATTTGAAAAGAAACAGATTAAGTAGCGTAGTTAAATATTGCTTTTTTTTTAGAATTGCGTCCACCGAAAATGAAATTAGAATGTTTATCTCAATATACTTTACACGGAAATGTAATGTCAATGCAAGCTGTAACTCTTGTTGGATCTCAAAGAGATTCTCTTTTATTAAGCTTTCGTGATGCAAAATTATCAGTTGTAGAGTATGATCAAGATACACATGACCTTAGAACAGTATCTTTACATTATTTTGAAGAAGAAGAAATACGGGTAATTAACATTGTAATATTTAAAAAATATTTAAAACTTATATGTTTTAAAATATAGGATAAATTGCAAATCCAAGACATGACATAATTATTTGTATCATTTTTTTAGGATGGGTGGACAAATCATCACCATATTCCAATAGTTAGAGTAGATCCTGAAGGTAGATGTGCAGTAATGTTAATATATGGTAGAAAATTGGTTGTCTTACCTTTCAAGAAGGATCCAAGTCTTGATGATGGAGATTTATTAGATAATTCAAAAGCGTTATCCAATAAAACTCCTATATTATCATCATATATGATTGTACTAAAAAGCTTAGAAGAGAAAATGGATAATATAATAGATTTACAATTTTTACATGGTTATTATGAACCAACATTATTAATATTATATGAACCAGTAAGGACATTTTCTGGGTAAGATTTTAAATATGTTTAATTGAACTTGTTTGATTCAACTTTTAATAAAATAATAAATATAATGTAAAATTTTAGACGTATTGCAGTTAGACAAGATACTTGTGCTATGGTTGCAATATCATTAAATATTCAACAAAGAGTGCACCCTATAATTTGGTCTGTGTCAAATTTACCATTTGATTGCTATCAAGCAGTACCAGTGAAGAAACCACTTGGTGGTACTTTAATTATGGCAGTCAATTCTCTTATTTATTTAAATCAAAGTATACCACCTTATGGAGTATCCCTAAATAGTCTAGCAGAAACCAGTACAAATTTTCCATTAAGTTTGTATTAAATAATATATATTTCAAAATACAGCTAAATTTATTAATATTTTATTAATATTTATTAATATCTTCTTATTATTATAGAACCACAAGAAGGAGTAAAAATAAGCTTAGAAGGTTCACAAGTTGCATTTATATCTTCAGATCGTTTAGTCATTTCACTAAAAAGTGGAGAATTGTATGTGTTATCCTTATTTGCGGATAGTATGCGTTCGGTAAGAGGTTTCCATTTTGACAAAGCTGCAGCAAGTGTATTAACATCATGTGTAAGCATAACGTAATTTAATTTAATTTTATATATTTTATATAAACACATCTTTCCCTGTATAAAATATCATAAAACTTAGGTGTGCATGTGTGAAGATAATTATCTGTTTCTGGGATCACGTCTTGGTAACTCACTGTTATTAAGATTTACTGAAAAAGAACCAGAAAATTTACAAAATACGAATGAGAACGAAATAATACTTGAAGAAAATGAGACTGAAGAAACTCCAGCAAAAAAAATAAAACAAGATTTCATAGGAGATTGGATGGCATCTGATGTATTAGATATAAAAGATCCAGAAGAATTAGAAGTGTATGGAAGTGAGAGAGAAACGCATACTTCCATCCAGATCACATCATATATATTTGAAGTATTTTTATATATTATGACAAATAACTGATTGATAACAATAAAGTATTACAAACATGCACTTAAATTCTTGCAGGTATGTGATAGTTTGTTAAATATTGGTCCATGTGGTAACATATCTATGGGTGAACCAGCTTTTCTATCAGAAGAATTTTCACATAGTCAAGATCCTGATGTTGAACTTGTTACAACTTCTGGATATGGTAAAAATGGGGCACTTTGTGTCCTTCAACGTTCTATTCGGCCGCAAGTAAATAATTGTTTTATACTTTGAATAATTTGTAAACTATTTAAATTCAAATATTTTACAAGATATGATAAAAATACTGTTTACATTTAAAACAGGTTGTTACTACATTTGAATTGCCAGGATGTGAAGATATGTGGACTGTTATTGGTACATTAAATAACGATGAACAAATAAGACCGGAAGCAGAAGGAAGCCATGCTTTTTTAATTCTAAGTCAAGAAGATTCAACAATGGTACTATACTTTCTATGTAGCCATGATTTTTAGTTTCTAAATATAGTAATATATTGTTTAAGATTAAAATATCTTATATTTAGATACTGCAAACTGGTCAAGAAATTAATGAAGTAGATCAAAGTGGATTCAGTACACAAGGAAGTACAATATTCGCTGGAAATCTTGGTGCAAATAGATACATAGTGCAAGTTACTCAAATGGGTGTACGCCTTCTACAAGGAATTGAACAGGTACATACAATGTTATTCCAATTGTACTTAAATATAAATATTCATATCACAATTACAGATTCAACACATGCCCATAGATCTTGGATGTCCAATTGTACATGCAAGCTGTGCAGATCCTTATGTGACATTACTTTCCGAAGATGGACAAGTCATGTTATTGACTCTAAGAGAAGGGCGCGGAACTGCAAAATTGCATGCTCAAGCAGCCAATTTATTATTTGTAAGTTTATAACGCTATTATGTGTTTACTATTGTTCTATTGTAGTATTTGATTAACTCTTTTATTTTATCCAAATTTTAGCGTCCTCAAATAGAAGCATTATGTGCTTATAGAGATGTTAGCGGAATATTTACAACACAATTACCTGAAAATGTAGAAGATGAAGCACCTGAAGAAGAACATAATATAGAAGAACCACCTATTGTTGGTAATATTGATAATGAAGATGATCTACTGTATGGTGATGCACCAGCTTTTCAAATGCCTACACCATCACATACTAAAACATCTGAAGGGATATCTAAAAGAACTCCTTGGTAAGTTTATTTCAATTAAAAGTTATTCACTAATATTATATTAAATAACATATACATATACATATTATTACATAACATATTTAAAATATTCAATTCAATATGTTGTATTCCCTTCATATTAAAATATAAATTTAAATATATAAAATAAAATATAGATTTAAATTTTCTTGACATACATAGGTGGCAAAAACATTTACAAGAGATAAAACCAACATATTGGTTATTAGTATATAGAGATAGCGGAACGCTAGAAATTTATTCTCTTCCTGACTTACGCTTATCCTATCTTATCCGCAATTTTGGATATGGACAATATGTGTTACATGATAGTATGGAATCTACAACATTACAAACAACGCCTGTAAATGAAATTCCTAATCCTGAAATGCAGGTATTGTAAATAATTTAATTGAATTTAATATTATACTTTAACATACATATAAAATTAAATAAAAAATATAATTAATTAATTAACTATGAATTGATTAAATAACATATAATTAGGTGCGAGAAATTTTAATGGTAGCATTGGGACATCATGGAAATAGGCCAATGCTGTTAGTACGACTTGATTCTGAACTTCAGATTTATCAAGCATATAGATATCCAAAAGGTCATTTAAAATTAAGATTTAAAAAATTAGATCATGGTATAATACCAGGACAGTTAAGGTATATATATATTTTTTAATTGTAGTGTTTTTATTTTCATGATTTGTAATTATTAATTTTTTTCATAGGCCAAAACCAAGGGATGAGGATATACCTATGATGAATGAAACTCGACATTGCATGATGCGTTATTTTAGTAATATCGCAGGATACAATGGTGTATTTATTTGCAGTGATTATCCTCATTGGATATTTCTTACAGGACGTGGTGAATTACGTACTCATCCAATGGGTATTGATGGTCCTGTTACCTCATTTGCACCTTTTAATAATATAAATTGTCCACAAGGATTTCTATATTTCAATAGAAAGGTATCATTATTCAGATTAATATAATTTATATTTTTTATTATTACGATTAATAATTATTATCTATTATAATTACTAAAATTGAGTTAGAGCGTACGTGTACATTTTACATTTTAATTTTAGGAAGAATTGAGAATATGTGTTTTACCAACTCATTTATCATATGATGCTCCATGGCCTGTTAGAAAAGTACCATTACGATGTACACCACATTTTGTTACATATCATCTTGAAAGTAAAACTTACTGTGTCATAACAAGTATAGCTGAACCACTTAAAAGTTATTATAGATTCAATGGTGAAGATAAGGTATAAATAAAAGCATAACATCCAAAATAGAATCGCGAAAATAAAAATAACATTTTTGTTATTATTTTTAAGGAATTTACAGAAGAAGAACGACCAGAACGATTTATTTACCCTTCACAAGAACAATTTTCAATAGTATTGTTTTCACCTGTTTCATGGGAAACTATTCCTAATACTAAAATTGAACTTGATCAGTGGGAACATGTTACTTGTTTAAAGAACGTTTCTCTAGCTTATGAAGGTACACGATCTGGTTTAAAAGGTTACATAGTATTGGGAACAAATTATAATTATGGTGAAGATATTACAAGCAGAGGAAGGGTGAATTTTACTTTTATATGAAATGCATTAAATATATATTGGATTTTATTTAGAGATTTATTTTATAGATACTTATATTCGATATAATTGAAGTTGTACCTGAACCTGGTCAACCTTTAACAAAAAATAGATTCAAACAAATTTATGCAAAAGAACAAAAAGGTCCGATTACTGCAATTACACAAGTATCTGGCTTTCTAGTGTCAGCAGTTGGCCAAAAAATTTATATTTGGCAATTGAAAGATAATGATCTTGTTGGGGTTGCTTTCATAGATACACAAATTTACATTCATCAAATGTTAAGCATTAAAAGCTTAATTTTAATAGCTGATGTATATAAATCTATTAGTTTATTAAGATTTCAAGAAGAATATAGAACATTATCTCTTGTCAGTAGAGTAAGTACAAGTATTTTTATAATTTTGTATTTCTTCAGTAGGGAAATTTTTAAGAGAATATCTTTTTCAGGATTTCAGGCCAGCTGAAGTTTATACTATTGAATACTTAATTGACAATACTAATTTAGGATTTCTTGTGGCTGATGGTGAAAGTAATATGGCTTTATTTATGTATCAACCAGAATCGCGAGAAAGTCTTGGAGGACAAAAACTAATTAGAAAAGCTGATTTTCATCTTGGACAGAAAGTAAACACATTTTTTCGTATAAAATGCAGAGTTTCAGATCCAGCAAATGATAAAAAGCATTTCTCTGGTGCAGATAAAAGACATGTTACTATGTATGGTGAGTTCAACTTAAAAAATTTTCTCACTTAAATATTTAAATAAATTTGTAACAATTTTATTTTGTTAGCATCACTTGATGGTAGTCTTGGTTATATTTTACCCGTACCAGAAAAAACATATAGAAGATTACTTATGTTACAAAATGTTCTGGTAACACACATTTGCCACATTGCTGGTTTAAATCCCAAAGCATATCGGTAATTATTATATTAAAAAAGGTTATTTATTAGCATTTAAATAATAAATATTTGTTACAATTCATTATTTTTTATTTTTTTAGTACTTATAAAAGTCATATTCGAACTCAAGGTAATCCTGCAAGGGGTATTATTGATGGTGACTTAGTCTGGCGTTATCTTTATTTACCTAACAATGAAAAGATAGACGTAGCAAAAAAGATTGGAACACGTGTACAAGAAATAATAGAAGATCTTACGGAGATAGATCGACAAACGGCTCATTTTTAAGATAGTGCCTTTTCATCATTTCAAAAGAAGAATATTTTAAATATTCTTCCATTTGGTTCTTGAATGGTGAAAAATTTAACTGAAAGAATATTTTTCCTATTCCAAATAATAATAGCTACTTATATTTATACTTTTTATAAAACATACATGGTTAAATTAAGATTTTTGTAAACATAGTTGAAATTTAAATATAAATCATTATAACGAATGTGAGTGTATATAAATACATTAACTAAATGAATTTTGTACAGATCATGAATGTAATGTTTTTTAACTTGCTAAATTCACGAGTTATTTTGTCAAGGAAACGTATACAATATTAATTTAGGCAATAAATTTTTATAAAGATTGAAGTACATTTAAAATCTTTTCTATATTTCTATAACTTGGTATACCCTCAAAACGAATTCGAATTAAAATTTAAAATATACAATGGAATCAGCAGTACAGGAACTTGCAACTCAACCAAGTCGAGAATCTATTAAACAAAGTATTATGTTACGACGATTAACGAGATTTGAATCTGCACGATGTATGTATAATTTATAGATTATAGGTATATAAAATATTATACATTACTATGAGAGAGGAAGGTTGATTTTACATAGATAAAAATGTATAGGTGTGTAAAAATGTATGTACTGCAACATTATATTGATCAAACAATTATTGAATGCTAATTTCATATATGTATGTATGTATACAAAAGACTGTAAATAAAATATAGTTTACCATATAACTTTTATGTACGAGATACAAAAATATAATGGCGCAATGTAATATATTGTTTTATTATTACTATTATTATTTAATTTATACTTCTTGCTTATTGTAATTTTATGTTATACATTTTTCATATATTTTCATATTTAATACATACTTTTTATACAGTGCCAGTTTTAGAACCAACATTGCTGGAGAAAAGACTGTGCGAAATATTTGATATATTTGATACTGCAAAGACTGGTGAAATAGACGTTAGAGATTTGGGAACCATTATTAGGGCATTAGGATGTATTATCACCGAAGCAGAATTACAAGAAATACAAGTTGAAGTGGAAGATGTAGTAAACAATTGTGTGCCATTAAATAAGTTTCTAGAATATATGTCTAAAGCTATTAATGAACGCAAGTAAGTTTCTTATAAATTTTAAGTTTTACTAAAAATAAAAAATTGTGACTTGTGGTATTTACATTCTTGATATATATATATAATCTCAAAGCTATTAATTTTGAATTTCTATTTAGATTTAAACCAGCAGAACCAGAAGATTTATTAAAAGCTTTCCAATTATTAGATCCCGAAAATCGAGGATATATTATGCGAGAAGATCTAGAAAAAGCAATGATGGAAATTGGAGAACCATTTTCAAAGGAAGAAATAAGTAACATGATGGCTATTGCATGTGATCCACAAACAAGAAAAATTAATTATGAACATTATATTAACTTACTGCTCGTATGTATTGATACCTTTTAATATATGCTATTATATTTATAATTTTATTACACAATACCTACCACAAAAAATGGTGAAACTGTTATATTCAAATTTAGATATAAATGAATTGAAATTAAAATGTGTAATTAAAATAAAATATAGAATATTCTTCTATACTTTTTATACATAGGTAAAAATACCTGATGAGATCAATGTATATTCCATTGTGGATGCATTGGATGCTGCTAAATTAGAAGTCATGCCTAAAAAACCTAGATTGGACAGTCTTTTATTAACTTACCAGACACTTGTTTAACACTAATTTGATCAATACAGTTGTATAATTTATTGAATTAACAATTTATTAAAGGAAGTACAATTTATTAAAAAAAGGTGTTAGTATTAAAATAATTGTAAAAGTATAAAACATATTTCTTATTCTTTTTTTGAAAGGACATGTTAACTTTCACCTTGTATGTATGTATTATTATATATATAATACATATCACAAAATTTTTATTTTACAAGTTAGAAAATATTGGTAGATCACCTTTGGTAGCTTGTGATACAGCAGCAGTTATAAAATCTTCACTTAGAAGCATACTTTGATTATACATAGCCTGTTAAAATATAATTTAGAAAAGATGTATAAATATATATATATAAATAATTGTTATTGCAGGTGGAAAAATATTGAAGCTTACAATATGATCCAAACCCTCCTGAACAGAATGATCTCTTGAATAAATTAAACTTAATTTTGAACCTTGCACTGCAACTGGACTCTTATTTGCTATCTCTTCTGCAAGTGCAAGTGAGCTATTTAATAAACTAAAAAGAAAAAGATATATCTTTAACTAAATTACTTATTCTCAAAAATAACAGGAATCAAGATCTCATTATCTTGTTACTTGTATAAAATATAAACATTTTTTACCTTTCTTGATTATCAAGTAAACAACTCACAAAACCTTGTTGTAAAGCTTCAGTAGCTGAAAATTTCCTTGCAGTATAAACAAGTTCTCTTACTAAACTGTCAGAACCTATAATTTTTTGAAATCTTTGCAATGTACCAACATCAGCAGCCATTCCAAAAGCAACTTCTTTTATTTGAAACCATGCATCTGAAGAACAATAGCGAATATCTGCTGCAGATATCATATCTACACCACCTCCAATGCATGCACCATGTATGGCTGCAATCACTGGCTTTGGGCACTAGAAGATAATTTAAAAAAAAGAAGGAAAGGAAATATTAATAAACGCTGCATAAGTAATTGAAAATTATCATACATGTCATACAACCTTTTCTATTGCAGTAAAACTTTCTTGATACTGTTTGATCCTTAATTGTAGAATTTTGGATTTTCGTGCAATATCTTCATGTTTTGCCAAATCTTGACCAAATTTCATTACATCTTGTAGATCAATACCTACAACATTTGTCTAGTATTAAATTCTTTTTCAGTTACATTGAATATTTATAAAATGAAATATAATACCTGCACAGAATGCTTTGCCAGCACCTGACAGAATTATTACTCTACACTCTGGTTCTGAAGCTAGTTGATCGAAACAAATCTTAAATTCTCTGTACAATCACCAAAATAAATATATCAAACCTCAGATGTAACTAAATTAAGATTTAATAGAAATATATACCTCCACATAGTATCATTTAGCGCATTAAGCTTTTCAGGTCTATTTAACTGTACCATACAAATCCATTTTTTGGGTACTGATATTGTTAAAGTCTCATATTTATCAAGATTTTTGATACTAGAATAATTCATTTTATAAGCGTATTGAATTCCTAAAAAAGTCATATATTGTAGCTCAACATTCTTAAAAAAAACACCTGTTACTATGAGCAGTTCAAAGTACTAAGCTAAAATTATAATTTATATGTTGATAGTTTAAAAAGTAACTAAACTTATTAGTCCGTTGTATAATTAATAGAAATTAATAATTAATGATAATTAATAGAATTATAATATGCTCTTACGTGTTTTTACAACGTTTCCTAAACAATAGCGTGTCGTATTTAGTAGAGCCATACTTGTAAAATAATACGGCAAGAATAAAGAGTAATAATTATTAATTTTACATTTTATAACTATTTGTTACAGATTTATGGTGATTTTCAAGAAACGAGAACGTGGGTTGGTACTCGCGGAGCGCTGACCTGCACTGCTTGTCGAAATAAGGGAAATATTCAAATAAAAATCTTTCGTTTTACTGAAATGAGTAACTTTTATTTGTAAAACCACTGTAATAATTTTTACAAGTAGTTTTGTACAGTGCCTGTTTACGTATTAATTGACAAAAGTAAAACCAGATTGGAAGCCATTATAGCACATGCATGTGGGTGCAAAGTTAGCTAACGCATTGTTGGTTGTTACATTTGCATGTAGCAACGATCCTGTGATACTTCGGATTTGCTTGATTCCAAACTTCGGAATCTTCAAGTTCTAATTTTTCCATTGCCGTACTACGCATCGAACCTCTGGACAGTTTCCATATACATTCTATTTAAAAAATTGTAAAACATTTGTACGTGGTTGACAACATTGCAAGTATACATGTCAATCTTTTTAGATTACTAAAGCTATATGTAAGACAAGGATACATTCACGCTATAGCGTAACATGCTTTTAGAGATTTATACATATAATTTAAATATGAAATTCAGTTTCTTGATATATTACACGTTTCGTCTTTACAATGTTACGTTTTGTTTTGGATTTTTTCAGAAAAAGGTACGTGAATTGATGCTTGTGACTTAAAAGATTTAAAAAGATTAACGTTTCTAAACGATCGTTTATTCCAACTTGTACTGAAAGGAGTTAATACTTAAAAGTAAAAAATTGAATTGAATTTAGAATCCAACTTTATTTATCAAAAAATATCAAGAAATTCGGATTGTTAGTTCATGCGTTAATAAATAATCTAAAGTTGCAACTCAAATCCTGAGAAAGATTACACGAAAGTTGTCGAGAATAAGATAACAAGAAATTGTATTAAGAAATTCGAACTATTAATTATTAACAATAATAAATAGTTTAAAGCCAGTTTGCAAAGTGTTTATCTGTCTTTCGAGTCAGTGCCTTCCTTTATCCGGCCACTTTCGGCGATTACATGGTTGGACAAATGTACAATTTTTCATTTGCGTACACAATCGATCAATTTAAATTTCGTTCTTGGTTTATACCGGATATTTCTATAGTAAATGTAAATAAGATTTGATTACTGCGGCTGTAACCATTAACTGTCGATTAGTGTCACCCAAGTTTCACTATAGACTGTTTCTAGATACGATCATTGAGTCAACTTCGATAATCATGCTAAAGGCAAGTTCACGCGTTAGCACTATGGCGTTATTTAAATGTTATTTTTTGTTACTTTTTACTTTTCAAATTAATGCTTATGCTTCATTCTAATTCTAGTAAATTCCTTATTCTACATTACTTAATCAGTACATTTGTATTTACATTTATTATTTATTATAGAAAAATTTCTGAAGTTAAAAATAATAGTTCACTAATATATAGTATTATTGTTATGTATAATTTAATATAATAACAATATATAATAATAATAATATACTAATAATATATTAATTTAATATATAATAAGATAATTTAATATAATTTAGTATAATTTAATAACATATACATATATAACGACTAAACATATTTAAATACAGTTACATATAAAATTCAATATTTATAGCAAATAACAAATTACTCCTTTTTTATATATAAATAATTTAATATATAAAGGTAAAATAAGAAGGTAATTTAAAAATAGTATTATAGAGCAAACAAAATTAAAAATGTTGCTTTAAAACATAAATGTTAAATATGTATTTTTTGAAAGTGTCTATTTATATCATATAAACTTGTACATTGAAATTGTATATTGGTTACTGAAAAAAAATTTACTTTTTTTTAAAAATTTGCACAATTTTAAGAAAAACCACAGTAATTTTTATTAAGGAGTTTACAAAATTTATAAACTATAAGCATTCTAAAGTACTGTTTTCAATTAAAAACATGATATAGGGATTTATTAATAATGAATTTATAATATTCTAAATAATTTTAATTCATATCTATACAACAAAATGTGCACAGTATTATAATAATATTTGATGAAAATTTTACTATGCACAATGTACGATTAATTTGTTACTGTATTAGATGATAGATTGCTCTACTATCTATTAAATGCTTTAGAAACTACTGTGCAGCTAACTTCGTGGATTCGTGTAAGCTGTCCTGGATTCTTTCGTGACAATTAGGAAGACAGAATGTTGTCAAGATTAAATATCCGTAATAGTAAGATAAAATTTTAAATATAAGAAATTACAATTGTTGTTTTGCAAAAGATTTCATGTACTATTAATTTTATACCATTTCCGCCGTATATTTCTTTTATTGTCAAATTTATATCGATTATTTTATTGCCATTATGTAATAATGTAATATCACTTGTATGATATTTTATTCCTAAAATATCATTGTACTAATTTTATTGTTATAATAATGTTTCAAGCAATATGTTGCATAAATTGTAAAATATATTCATATTTGACAGCGTGAATTGCAATCAGTTTTTTAGTTAATATTTAATTTTAAGTAGTGGGTAGAATATATTTCTGCACTTTTGTATTTATTTATCTCTATAATTTATTTTATAGTTTCTTCACAACTGAAAGCTGTAGCTTCTTGTGGGATCCAAACAACTGCAGTTACCTCATGTAATGTACCACGTCCAAAGCGTCCCATCGAACCAGCTCCAGTTAGGTTTGGATTCATCCCAGATGAATGGTTTCACTTTTTCTACCCTAAAACTGGTGCAACAGGTAAATTGATAATTTGTAACATACTCATCCACTTCTTTAATTTAAGATGTAACTTTTAATTATAAAATTATAAAATGTAACTTTTAATTTGTATTTAGGTCCATATGTATTTTTAACGACTTTTTCAACATACTTATTATCCAAGGAGTGGTATATCCTAGAACACGAATATTATGGTGGAATTTGTTTGCTTTCTATTGTTCTATATGCTTCATATAAAGTTGGACCCAAACTTGCAACATTCCTAGATAAAAAGATTGATGAAGTTGAAGATAATCTTAATGTTTCTAAAAATCAAAGTATAGAAGAACAAAAAGCTGCAATTGATAATTTGGAAAAGGAAAAGTGGTGTACAGAAGGACAATTGATGATCTATGATGCAAAAAAGCAAAATATTATGATGCAGTTAGAAGCTAGTTATAGGGAAAATCTGGCAACTGTTTACACGGAGGTAACATGTTTATTTTTACATATTTTTATATAAATTTTAGTAAATTTTTATTATTTACTGTATTTTTTTGAATATTAACATTAAGACAAATAAAGAAGCTAAGTATATCATAAAAAATTGATATTATTGATAACAATTGTTACATAGTATATTTTCTTGTGTATATTTTCTTTACAGGTTAAAAAAATCCTGGATTATCATGCCCAAATAGATAATATAGATCGTAGAATTGCTCAGAAACACATGGTACAATGGATTACAAATAGTGTATTAAAAGCTATTACACCAGAACAGGAGAAAGCTAATCTTCTGCAGTGTATCAAGGATCTTGAAAGTCTTTCTGCAAAGGCTTAAAATTTTATTTTGAATCAGAGAAAATAAAAGTACTATTAGTAATGTGGACTAGTTCATTGTAAAAAAGTTACGAAAATATCCAAAAGCTGTTGAAATAATTATATAAACAAAATAAACATAATCTTTTAAGTTGAATAAATGTCATTGAGAAATAATACTAAATTATGCATAAGTGACTTTTTTCATTCGTAATATAAAATTCATACGTAAATTTTATTTGGATTTGATTTGGATTAATTTTGTAAATTTGATATGTTTTATTTATAATTTTACATGGAATATATATTCATAATAATTTTTTATTTTTTTTATTAATTCTGGTTTATATAATGTGACTTTAAGTCACATGAACCACTAAGTTGGGTCATTACTTTTATTAGCAACTCAATTTATATTATTTATAATATTCATAATTTTTGAAGACTGGTATTTTTTAGAAATTTCAGTAGCTGCTGTTTCTTCTTGCCTTGTTACGTATAATTCTTTAAGCATAATGATTAAATATACGTATAATCATTCCGTATATCATCATACGTATAAATCATACGTAATAAATACGTATAATCATTCAAAAAGTCATGTAAGTACATATATATACCTAATTCAAGTGTATGACATATATTGAAATATTAAACGTACGACTGTAATATATCTAACAGATTTATCAGAAAGTTCTAAAAATAATCACTTTCTAGTTTCATTTTTTTATTTATAACAACATAAATTATTTTTATGTTTAATAAAATAATAATTAATATTTGTTAAATTATTAGGATACTTTTCGTTAATTGAATTAAGAAATTTAAATAATTACAGTATCAAAATAAAAGAATCGCTTGATAAATGTTAAAGAATTATAATAAAGCGAACTGATTGAATGATGGATATATATATATATGTATGTATGTATGGATATTTTGTTTTTTTAGGTTAAGTTTCTACGGTTCGAGGACATGAATTCTGTCAAGTGTTAAACGTCATCAAAGTTATAAGAAGTATATGTATAAGTGTATATTTTCGTTTTTATATGAAAATGGCATGGTTGTCAGGTCTTGCTGATAAGGCAGAAAATTTATTAAATAAAATAGATAAAAACACTGCGGCTGTTTTAAATAAAGACAAATATGAGTTATCCCAATCTCAGTTGACACATGTTACATGGATTTCTTCTGAGTCATGGTAAAAAGTATTAATTACTAAAAATTTAGAAAAATATGTATGCATAATTGAAGTTTATTAAAATTTTACTTAATTAAAAATAAATTAATTTCTGTTATGTTTTATTATTATTTATATTAATCTTTATGTGTATCAATAATTGTTAACTAAAGTACAACAATTCTTTTGATATATTTCAGTGTTAACACACAAGATGATACAATTTTGAAACCTTCTACACATACAGAATCATTAAAAGAATTTCCTTATGTTCGTTCAGTACCAAATCTTTCATCATTGACAACAAATTCTGTTATGTCTAAAGACGAAGAGCTTCTAACTTTCTTAAATACATTAGATTCAAGTCCAAAAAATAATGTAGTAGAAGTTTCAATGTCACCATCAACGCCTTCATCGCTCATGGTTGAACATCCAACAGATACTACAGATTCTGTATCGGACTTATCAATTCATAGTGGCCGCTCTAGTCCTAGTTTTGTCCATACATCTGTAGAGATGCCAGATAATCTTAATCATGATGATGTGAATGTAGACAATGCTAATTTTTGTAAAAATGTAATAATAAATACCCTAAATAATGAAATAATGGAAAATCAAACTTCTGATATAGTTTTGAATAATGGTAAATTTACACTTTGAATTTATTTAATTTGCATCAATTTTAAAATTCAAAAGATTTTCAAATTTGTTTCAGATCATACTGTTATGGAAAAGTCTGATAATATAAAACAAGAATATGAGTATGATGTGAAACAAGAAAATACAGAAATAGATAAATTGATGAATTCATCTCACAATAAGTATATAAGAAAGTATTTGAAAGAAGTAGAAAGAAACTTAGAAGAAAGGAATGAACTACTTGGAAAACAAGAAACAGATCATCAAAAGGAAATCATAGTTCTGAATGAAAAATTGCAGTCTTTATATACAGAAAAAGTACAATTATCCAAGCAAGTAATAGAATTACAATCAGCTTTAGAGAGAAGTAGATTAGAATTAAACTCCACTAGATCTGACTTAGAACAACATAAAGCTAGAGCTCTAAAAACATTGCAAGAAAAAGAAAAATTAATAGCAGAATTAAGGTGCAATGAGTCTACAGGGATGGATGATATAACAATTATGGAACTAAACCAACTCAGGTAAATATAAATTTAAAATGTAAGATGGATAAGTATTTAACAAGGTCTTTTCAATATACATTATATTATATGACAGGCAAGAACGTGATATACTCAGAGAAGAAAATCAACAAAGTTCTGAGCAATTAAGGATAGTACGTGAAGAATTAATGAATGCTGATGTAAAATTGGAAAAAATGAGGCAAAAATCTGCTGAAGCAAATATACAAGCTCAAGAAATTCTTGCTACAGAAAGGCGTAGAAGATTAGATGCAGAAGAAGATGCAAGATTACATTCAGATGTAAATTAATATATTTTTATCTTTCATATATGTTATATTTAGTGAAATCGATTAATACTAATCATTATTGTAGGAAATAAGATCATTAAAGGATGAATTAATTCGTCAACGTAATAATTATACTACACAACTACAAAAAAGTGATTCTGAAATCGCTCGGCTTAGGGTGCAATTATCCGCAGCTTCGACACCAAGCAGCAAAGTAGAATCAAGATTGACATCTCTGACCCAAACATTGGTTTCAAAACAACAAGCATTAGAAATTTTAACAACTGAAAGAAATGCTTTAAGATTACAATTAGAAAAAATAGAAGTAAGTTAATTAATAGAAAGTGCTTTCATTCGAGCTAAATATAAGGAGGACATTCTTTAGTCAAATATAATGATATTAACAATTTAAAACTAAATATAATGAGGTATTTTCTTTACAGCATGAATTTAGGAATAGTCGACGTAACGTTTTGTATAATAGCATAAACGATACAGATGACGCTAAAGCTCAAGTACCCACATTTTTGATAGAAACTCCATTTGATACTGGGGTTACTAGAAGAGTAAAACGAGCTTATTCATTGTTAGATGCTATTAGTATTCGTACAGGAGTATTTTTAAGAAGATATCCTCTTGCAAGGATTTTGGTACTAATTTATATGGTAAGTGGGAACACTTTAACTTAGAAGTACTATAGTTTTAATAAAAGATAATCGAAATTAATATCAAATTAAACATTAAATAGTTCATACTTATTGATAAATGTATTTATTGTAACTGCTAACAAAAGTTTGTTTTATATGTTTCCTAATTTTTTACAGGCATTACTTCAGTTTTTGGTTCTTATAGTTCTTCTATCGCAATCACCAGAAGCGCATTAATGTATGATATTTACAATACATGTAATAGGACATTTTTGTAAATATTACATTGGGATGGTGCATACATATACTAATATTAATTACTAATTATATCAGTAACTTTTTATAAACTATTAAATGGTATGTTATATAATGTACGAAAATTGTATTTCTAAAGAGATATATATGTTAATTTTTATAAATGTATTTGAATGATTGTTTTATTGAATCTCGTTTATAATATATGTATGTATACCATGTTGATCAGTGTAGTATATCCCCTTGTACGTAATTGTTGTTAGAATAGAACAAAAATCCTATATTTACAATTAATAAGCAATGAAATATCCTTATTTATTCAAATTATCATTTATTTTTTCATTATACAGAAAAACAGATAATACTACAAATATAATGAACATAATGTATTTAATTCAACCTAACCTAAATAAATAAATAAATAAATAAATAAATAATTGCTTGTATTATATTTTTTCTACATGAAATGCTTTAAAAAAAAGCACTTATTATTCTTTAAGTTGAAATGGATAATTTTAGATATAAGAACAAAATTTTTTATTTATTGCTGGAAATAGTAGTTAAGGATATTGTAATGAGCAATAATGATCGAATGATAAAAATGATTTTTATGTGTGAAAGTTAATAATGAATTTATGATTTCATTACTTTTTATGTGATAATTGTAATTGTATATGGTATCATTGATATAAATTTAACACTATTTAATTAATTATTGTAGTTAAATGTTTATTGTATGCAAGCTAGTATCTGTTAACGATATGGAATTGAAC
The DNA here is from genome assembly GCF_040668555.2 of Bombus flavifrons. Classification (NCBI taxonomy): domain Eukaryota; kingdom Metazoa; phylum Arthropoda; class Insecta; order Hymenoptera; family Apidae; genus Bombus; species Bombus flavifrons. The sequence goes on from NC_138447.1 coordinate 5,464,714, forward strand.
GTGATCACATAGAGGATTTAAAACTTTTTGTGAAGAATGTTTAAAACAGTAATTTAACAGATGCGCTTTCAAGAAGTTAAGATCATTTCAATGTATGTCCAATAATTTATTAATAATTTTAAATTAAAATTTTTTAAATGTGTTTTACATATATCATTACAAAAAGCGAAAATATTTAACTAGGTATATCCTAACTAATTATTATTATTGATTATCTTTACATTTCCCTATGATTGTTAATTTGATTTGGTTGATTCTTATTGCTATGTATTACTATGATATCCTAAACGAAAAGAATTTGATATGCCATGCAAAAACAGAGATATGCGAACAAACAAAATTCTGTATATTCATTTGCGCTTCTACTTTTCTGTAGACATGCAATATGTTCTGTTGAACTGGAACCGTTCAAATATCTGGAATGATACGAAAAAATGTTTCAGACTGAAGTTGTATGGTATTGAGGGAGATATACTATACTTTAATTTTAATTTTTTATTACATATTCTTGTAGCTGATATTCAGACGTTTTTAAAATAGTAGAAACTTGTGTCTTTCGCACCATCCACTATCGAAATTTAAACTTTCAGATTCGGCTGAGCAATACAAAGAATTACCAAAAACTGACTGTTCGCAACTATCTAGCCATTTTTAAAACATTAGAAAACTATAGCCTTGTGTTTCTTAGCATCATGAAAAATATCTTTATGCGTCTTATACTGTGGTGTACACATCGGTTAGTGCTAATACCGGTGGCACGGCGAATTTTAAAATTCATATCTCAATAGTGGACGTTGCAAAAAATACGAGTTTGTAGTGTTTTGAAAAAAGTTAGTTTGGATGTCAACTACAAGGATAATAAAAGATAATAAGAATAATGCAAAAGTAATAAAAAATAGAGGTATCCATCTAAAAATTTTAATATCACTTTTACAGGATGTTTCAAGGTCGAATAGATAAAAGCACAATATGTCACCCTCGATACCATACAATTTTTGTCTGAAACATTTTTTCGTATCACTCATATTTTTCAAATATTTGAGCGTTTCCAGTTAAACAGGATATACCGTATACATATGTATATATTTTACGTTTGATATTCAAGGAATTGCTTTTTCATTTGAGTGGTTGGTCGCATTTACGAAATTTAAAGTTAAAACAATGAGCAATTTCTTACTGATTGACCTAGTACTGTCTAATGCTACGCCTCTGTTGAAAATCATCAAATTACTATTGTTGAGCACATAATTTGTAATCTACACTATTTTCTATCGTATTATAATTTACCTTTATAAAGATATACAATTATATTGAACGTTTTCGCAAAAAACGCGACACGACCTAATTCGTATGTAACAATTAGAATAAAGCTTAAGCAGAATAAATTACAACTAGGTATATTGCTTTAGCAACTGGAGAACAGCATACATGATTCCTATACTTTTTAGGCACGATTTTTGTGATTTAATAGATACGTTTAAACGGTGGTCGATATTCGGTTTAAATGAAAACTGCTAGACTATTCGGATAAGATCTTCTTTCTTTTCACGAATGTTCTAATCCAAATGCAATCTAATATTGAAATGCAAAAAAGTTGATAATTGTGTCACTTTTTTGTCGATTGGATCTGTCATTGAATCATCGGTGTTAAAACTTGTTTCCTTCTTTTCGTTTTGCGTATTATTTTCAATACTGATACACATCTTATAGGGACTTTCGTTTCATCGACACGATATGTTGCATCATTTTATCATTTTTTAGCGTTAGATTTTCATCGATCCCATACAAGGAGACAATTTATATAGGTATAAAGTTGGAAACATTGCGAGATACGTGTTAATACATACGGTACAATGTACCGAGCGAAAACGTGAGTTGTAACCCTAATTCGGTCTTCGAATAATTTCTGTTTCGATCATTTCAATTAAGCTAGAAAATATTTCTTTTAAAAAATGTACTAATTTCGAAATAAATGTACAAGTTTGTTATTAGTACATCTAGCTTTCCGCATGATTCTATGTTAAAGGTTTACTTTTATTTAAATTATTAAACGTCTTTCGCGTAAATGTAATTTTTCGTACTTTGGGAAAATCGCGATTTTTTTTGTTCGTTTCTGTTTATATACCGTTGGAAGAACAATTAAATCGGATTCTTCGTGATATATGCAGTCTGACAGTGTGAGAATTTAAAGTTATTGAAGGTGAAGATGAGAAGAGCCTGAATTGAAATTATTATGACTAATTAGTAAATTTCCGTGGAAGAATTATAAGTAAATCTCTCCCCTCTTTTGAAAAATATGATGCCAGAAAAATGCTCATGATAATATGGACGCTAAAACAAGAAACCCAAGTCGGAAGGACTTGGTATGAGATTTCACATGAATCACATTTTCAAAATACTATGATTAGTAGACGATCACAACTTGATTTTAACGAATCAATACAATTAACATTGCTTTTAAGTTCGACTCTTATGAAATATGTCAAAATATATGTACATATAACATATGCATATATATGTATATATATATATATATATATATATATATATATATATATATACTCAATAAACGAAGAGGTACGTTACTTGAAAACTATTAGACAAACCTCTCTTAAGAAGGTACGTTAATGGACACTATGCGTGTTAACACTACTAATCTTTTTTGCATGGGGAAAAGATTACAGGTATTTAACATCAAGCAGATCAATGTATACTATATGTTTCTAACTTGTGCTTGTTATATTATCAACATAAACGAAGTTTAAAAGAAGAAATATTTCTCTTCTTAGAAATACTGTGAATATTTTTTGATTATTTTTTTTAAATTAATATTTATCGCAATAAGTTTTTACATTTCGAACAACGACATTGTTCGTATGATAGTAGTTGAAATGAGTAAAAAGTGGGCGTTTATCTTACGATACACTTAATCTGCAAACACCTTTTTGGCGCAGTATCAATTAAGTATGTAAGTATGTAAGTGGAACATAGGTCGACCAATGAAACAAATTTAGTGTAATATGAAACGAGTTTAGAAAATCTGCACTGTCTAGATTAAAAATCTTTTATCACTTAATTCTATACGATACGATTCTAGATTTCTTAAAAGTATATTCGTCGCTTGAATGTGGACATTTCCGTTAACGGTCGCACGATCTTTTTGAGACAATGCCGCGATTTTGTTCGAAAAAGACGAGCAATTTCTAATTTAATTAATCGCGAAATTGTTGCACAGAAAAACGAGAGAAAAAGGCAGAATTACAGACGCGAATACAAATTTCACAGCCACCAAATTTACAGGGCATTTTCATTTGTTTTTCTCATTTCTTTAATTCTAATTTATTCTAGTTCTAACGCAAGTTTGTCTAGAAAAGCTTTACGCATAAAACTTGAATACTAAAATTAAAACGTGAAGCAGTCCTGCAATTTTATTTATATACCGCAACGCCCTTTTTTGAATGTAGCATTGAAAACGTTAATAAGTATCTAATCATGTATATCAAGTAATTGTAATAATTCTACGTTACATGTTACATCGATTTTGCAACATTATATCATTTCACGATTTCTCTGAGTTACTTCGTCGACATGTAAATTTCTTTAACTAACTTTTGTATCAAAAGTGTGGCTGAGATCTTTTCTTTTTCTTAATATTGAAAATATTGCATTTTTTGTATTTTACCTTGTGTCGAATAATTAAATCGTCTTTTTTTTTAAAGTACAACTAATACAGATAATAAGAGGTAAAAGAACGGTCGATAATAAGGAACTGCGTATCTTTCATTGATAATGTAGATTTTTCTACGACTACTACGTAAAACGAGAAATGAGAGTTTACGAATTAGAAATGTAATTTTTTGAAGGAGAAAAAAAAGAAAAAAAAATAATCTTGGAGAACTCGATCTTTGTTTAACAGAACAATTCCTTTGAGTTCGTTATAATAAACATTACGTACAATTTTATGTAATCTCTCCTTCATTAATGAATCATTTGTATTTTGAAGTTTTACTTTTGGAATTCTAATCTACGATATAGATAGTCTTTATCGGTCGATAGAATTTTTTATAATTGAAATGTATAAGATAAAACGAATGAAAATTATAATCCTCGCGTGGATCAATCTTTAAATGCTTAACATGTCTAAAATACAAAGATAACATAAATTCAATATAAATTAGATATCGATCATCTTATATACAAACCGATTAAAAAAACAAAATTTAAGAAATTCATCGATTCAACTTCATTCGTATCATCATCAGTAAAACTTTCATTTCTCATCTTGTTCGATCAAGAAGCGATCGTATTAATCGTTCGATTGCTATATTATGTGTACCGACAAAGCGACTCAGGCTACTCAAATCAAGTAACCGATCAACATCTCATTCCGTTTGATTTCGCTTCGAACTTATATCTTTCGTTTGCGCATGATTCTCAAATATTATGATTCGTCGTTGGAGAATCGTTCAGAAGTGTTTTCGCTGTCATCACAGGTCGATGTGATATCATTCGACGAAGAATTCGTCGAGTCCGGCGTAGGCGGAAGGGACGGTCTTGCTATGGTTTCCTCTGTCGACGAGGACACATCCGCTTCCTTGCAGTCTATCGCGTCCAATCTCTGTTGTATGCATTTGTTTTCGGGATTATTCAACACCGAATGAATGAAATCTCGAGTCTCTGCACGCAAAGCATTCACTCTTTCTTGAAGGATGTTGTTTCGTCGAATCAAAGCCATCGTACGTACAACGATATCTAAAAGACCTGCGATTTATGATAATATATTTTAGAGTAGCTTGTATTTTGAACAATTTTTCTACACTTAACGATATATAATAATTTCCGCAATTCACAAATTTCTTTCTCAATGATCCCAAAATTAAATAAAAATTCTCCTTTCTACAATTTCTATCAGATGAGTAAATTCATATTCGATATAGATAAATCGTTACTTGGAGTCCCTTTGGGAAATATTAGAAATATTTAAAATTATTATTCAAGCGATTATTACTCGCCGAAAGAATAATGCAAATAAAAGATCACTTCACTTTTTAATAAAACTTTCACTGCAAAAACTACTCTTTTTCTATATTGTCCATTTACCGTCAATTACACTAAAAGGCACACCTTTCCGTCTCGCTAGGAACACCTTCCAATGTTCCTTTATGTCCGCTGGAACTCTAGCCGAAACGTTCGGAGAGGAAGAAGTGACAATGATCGGGGCACAAGAGACACTGGGACTCTCTGGATCCCATAGAGGACTTTCCGGTGGCGTTAAAGATGTATCGTCACGAGAAGACTCGTTCGTTTCCAATCGTCTGAATTCTAGTCTCTGCTGCTTTGCTACAGCCCCGTTACGAACCCTTTGTCTTCGTCGCGAGCATGGAATTGTCGATGTTCTTACAACTGGTAGTTCCGACAAGTAAACAGTCGGAGCCATTTTGTAATGAAAGATCTGAAATCAGAAGAAATAAAACAAGACTAGAAATAGAGTACATATTTCAAGAGAGAGAATAAAATTATAAAAGTATATTCTCGGGTTCCAATGATTTGTCATCTTTGATAACATTCTTTATAACACGATTGTATTATAATTGCAATTTCTATTGCTATACTCGTGATTATATATATTATACATATGTACATACGTATATGTATGTGTTACAAAAATACGCAAATTTTGTCTGAAAATTTTCATTTAACTTTGTTTGTCTTCTAAGCCGATGGAACAATTTTTATGAATGTTCGTCGCAATTAAACCATTCATGAAAACATCCACGTTTTCGTAAAACTACGTTTTGTTATATAATTTTTGTCACGTTTCTTACTACGTACGTTAAATACGTTACAGTCTATTGATTGTGATAATTGCTCTGTCAGCGATATATAATGATACCTACTACTAGTCATCTGCGTAATTTAACGAATGGAGAACGATCGATGACCCATATACGCATCGATGATGCGCTTTGTTGCGCGAAAGTACTTTCTTTCAGCGATGACTGGTCCATGTGACTCGTATGATAGATTTGTTAAAAAATTACAATACAATAGTATTAATGTTTGAATTATGATTCATCTGCGATAAGTATGCTTGAGTTGCATTGTACAAAATGTCTTCAGTAGTTTATCGTCAGTATAAATTTTAAAAAGCTATTATTAGTAAAAACAGTTTTGATAACATAAAACTGAGCGACAACATATTCAATTTTTAAGTTGCAGCCCCATAAGACACGAAAAGTGCGATAAAATATGCTTAAATACAAAGTAACAGCCTTAACCGCTAGGCTTAAAAATCACATCCTCGCCTCGTTATAAGATTAATGAGGAATAATTTAATACCAGGTCTGTCATTGGCGTGGAAACATCGTCTCACTTTGTGATCAGGGAATTATTTATAAACGAAGGACCAAGAAGACTTTCACTTGTTCCAGACGTCTAATAATACCAGCCAGGTCGGTGTGTTGCACCTTGACCTCAGAAGGCACGTGCGCACCTGCGTAATGCTCGATGTAAAGCAAGTACTTTACAATGTTCGCACGTGTGAAAGTACGTGAAACGATTTAAAATAAAGACAACTAAATGCGATAAAGGTACAAACATGTGAATCATCGAGTTACACTTATTAACGTTATTAGTATTGGCTTAATTAATCGAATGAATTTGTAATTACATGGTAGCATTAATTCTTGCAAGGTATTTTGCTTTGTCATTTACTTTTTAAACGTACGCGAAAATTCTACTTAATTCTTTACCAGATATGTTATCATTATCACGAATAATTTGAAATGCATTTTTAAAAAACGACAGATCTTAGTATAGTTTGAAGGTAAGAACAAGGAAGAATGCAGAATCACCGGTTTTACTCAGGAAACCAATGTGTGTAGTATGATTTGGCTACGAATTACACGTGTTCGCTCGTACCGGTTGACGACGCGATCGATGCAGGCGATGACCCGATTACTGTGAACGTCGGTGCACGTGCCTGCACCGAACTAAAGCTATAGAGCCTCGGCATGACTTCTCGTCTCCCCTCGACCGGTTACCCCGACTACTTTGACCTCAGATTTCGTCGCACCACGTACGACTATGAAACAATACTGATAATCGCTTCAAGAAACATGCATAATCCAATTGCGGCTACAATTCTCGTGATATACCATAAATGAATGAATGAATAAACATATACATGTGCATGTATATATGTATAACGTATATAGCGCATATATATATTCTATTGAATTTTATTATACATATACTCATAGGTATAAGGAGGATAAAATACTCAGAATATGCTCATTTTTACCGTTACCACATATACTTATCTACTTAATTTGAAAGTTACTTTAAAATGAAGTTTAGATAATATATGTATAATTACGCTCTTTTAAAAAATTTCATATAAATCTGTAAAACTTTAAACACTCTAATCATCGCAGTTGATTGTGTAATTTACCAAATTACGTAAATTATCAGTTATTATATCATATTCTCACTTCTAGACTTAAGAGAACGGACGTAAGTTATCCTTTAAGTCTAAATATTTAGTCGTGAAAGTGTAAAAAATTCTTCCGGCGATCGTCCGACATTTCTGTGTCCTCCGCGAAAGTCCATCGAATTCGATGAGCACGAGTTTAGCAGTGTGATCTTTTCCATTAAATAGTAACGGTAATTTTGACTCATGACGAATATGCCCACGATATTTCACGAGGGGAACAGCTGTGACATATCGTAGGTATCGTATCTGAGCGTTCGTGGATTCGCACCCAACAACCAACACGCGGGCAAAAGCAAAGTGGTGGCATTACAATACAGACATTCGTCAATGGCAACTTCCCGTACGAATGAAGGTCAACTGGGAGCTCTACAATCGGATTATTGCAGAGGGGTTGCATCGTGGGCAAAAAGAGAAGGAAAGGAGGAGAACAGGAGAGAGTAAAACAGCGAGGAAACTGGATGGCCTTCAATAAGGGTACGCGTGCTAAATTTTTAGTTCATCTACCGCCTTTCGCTTTGTGTCCCCGATTTCCGCAGATTCATTGCGTTCGTCGATTTCGTAATTTTCGCGCTCCGCACGATTATTTTTGTCGCGAAAACGATAGCAATTTTTCATTATATCCTACATAGTAACCACGTAACTTGGAAGTTAAGTTCTTACTTTCTATGTTTCTGTATGTATGTCTATATTTTTTAAATGTTATGTTACTTATTTATTCAATCGATTATTCGCGAAGAACGAAATTGGTTTTTGGGAATAACTGTAACTGTTATTTTAATATTTTATATTTTACATTTTTTATTATTTCTATATTCTAAAGTTTGTATCCTATTTCCGACGTTCGTTTTTCAAATATAAAATTATCGAAATCGAAAAATTATTCGATTTATCCATGAAAATGTGGCAATGGTGAAACTATTGCCAGGTGATGGTAACACATTTTTGATACTCGTAATAATCAGCACGTCCTGTAATGTTTCCGAGATAAAAGTTAGATAGGGAAAATAAAATTGTTTGATAATATGATGCAACTACGTGAGAATCACGAGTGCGAAGCTAGGGAGAAGTGCAAGGCCTTCGACGAAGAAAGGCACACGTGTATCTCGTTTCGTCGATATCCGCTATATTTACGGCTGTGCACAGTGCACACTACGGCCACGTGTCATATTCGAACTCTACGGCAATTTTCCAAGAATTTATCGTGAGTCAACGTGATGCGCTGAATTTCTAGGACATCGTTAAAAATTTATACTAGCGTTGCACGTGCGCGTCTAGAAATCCCCTTTTAAAGGAAGATCCAATTTATCACGTTTGGAAACGCGTTTCGATTCACTCTCGTAGTGGCGATAACAGGATAAACGAATTAATGTAAATGCATAATAATGTAAAAAGGAAGAACACGAATTAAAAATGAAGGTACCAAAAGAACTGCGTTGACTAAAAAGTTGCATGATAATTTTTAAACATTCATACATGAGTATGCATGAAATTAGTAATAAATATGTAATAAAAGTATGTGACTTGAAAGTTACATTCATATTTTCTATAAATGTATTATTTTACTGATTCTTGCTTTTTAAATTAAAATAAGAAGTTGTAATCAACTGACAGCTTTTTCTCATAAGCAAGCAAAATTTTGGTGTTAAATGATTACCTCACATTCTTCAATGAAACTTCAACGATATAATCACGTACTAAAAATTTGCAGATAAAGCATAAAATAAAAAATATGAATTCTGAAACAATATATTTTGACACGGAGAGCGAAGTTTGCAGTAATGTAAGGGAAATCTGTCCGAAAGTTGCGAATCAATCATGTTTTCGTGAATTTTTCTTTCCAGTTGACTGAAACTGGATCTTAAAAGGGGCGACGAAAGGTTCCATAGGTATTGCGCCTACCTATATAAAAATTTCACCGATACACGTGCTGAACTTACAGTTCAGAGGCATAGTTATATTTATCGTTGCGGCCATTCACGGCCTTTCCAAGGGTTACACGTACAATGCAACCTTCGTGAAAAACTATTTCGATTTTTTTCACCCTATTATTTTAAAAAAAGACCAAAAAGAAGCAAAAGGGAAAGGAAGAAAACCGCGTCGGCACGTGTCAGCGTTGAACGTTGAGGAGTAAAAATATTGTTCGTATAACAGCACGTACACCCATTCTCACATGTAGTGAGAAATAAATCATAACTATATTTTTATTTCTGGAACGAAATCTGCTATTTTATGATGAAATTAATTATTATATGGCACTGAATAAAATATTATTTAGAATGTGATAATTATTAGTTATAGCGTAATAGTTCTTAGATGCAATATTCAACAAATATTTATGAACAATAAGTACAACCTCCGAAGATTACACGAATCGTTCATCTTCCTTTACAACATTGTATTATGTCTATTTCAAAACAAAGATAAAGAAATGTATGTATATAACAGTGTATAATTAAGCTGTAGTCAGTAACTTGCATTTTCAAATGGAATAAAAAGTAAACACGATTCAAATATTGAAAGAATTGAGAGAGTAGAAGAAAAAAGGTTGGGTTAGGAATTTTAACAACCGGAAGTATTATATTAACGATTGCGCAGGATAGGCACATTCATTAACTCACTGTTTTGATAAAGCAGAATAGCTTGACGATAAAATAACTCTAAAAAAAAAACAGATAAAGTATAAATAATATTTTATACTAAATCAGAGGTTATTGCGTAAAATAAAATTCTATTACCGTTCTCCGATTAATTCATTCAGTCAACATATAAAAAAACATCTCATGCGAGATTTCGCGACACGCATGGAGTTCGTTTTACGTGCCACGTGTCGAACGCTCGAGGAAAAATGATCTTATTAAGTATTCCATTCAGGCATGCACAAGCTGTCGGTATCAGAAACTCATAAGAATGACTAGATTGCCCGTGTGACAGCATTATCGATTGTTTATTACCGTTTCACGAGCTGTACGAGATCTTGCATGAGATACATTCGAAATTTATCACTCTATAAATGACCGTGTTACCGAGACTGACAATCTACATACAGAATTTTAATTGAGAGCCTAATTTGAAACAGCCAGGATGTCAAATTCATCTTTCGTCGACATTTACAGTAATATTACGACTACGACTACAATTCGTAAAGAAGCGTATTATAATATTTGGCATTTGTCATAATCTTAATTTTGAAGGTCAAAATATGAGATTCAAAAATAACCGCATCTATAAATCTTTCAAAAATATTGATAACCTAACAAATCATAAATTATAAAAAGAAGAACGAGATAAATTTTGGACTAAAAAACTACACGCGCTCCGTTTCTTGAAATTATCAACGTAACCGCCATTGATATCATCCCTAAAAAAAAGAGTCATTCAGCAAATTGCGATGAAAATCGATAAAAGAAAAGAAAATTTATCATTTATGAAAAGAAAAAGATTGTAATTTCCTGCGTCATTACAAGATTTCAAGCGGCGTAATTTTAATTTCGATTTATTTCCCTTTACAGGAAGCGAAAATTCAGTCCAGATAAAACATTCTGCAATCATGGTACACACATTGGACCGAGATAAAAGGGAGTTTAGTAAATATGACGCAAATAATCGGATCCATGTGCTTTAATTCAGACATTATCATTAAACGCGCTTAACGCAGCTATCAAATAAGTAAGTATGTATGCAGTCATTCAAATGGATATGATTATCAGTTATGCAAAATAAAACAAAATCAAGAGAAAAATTACAAAAATTTTATTAATTTTATTAATCTATCTATGGGATGATTTGTTTTTTCAATTACTCTGTTAATTATTTCTTGTGATATATTCTTTTCGATTATTTGTCAGAGAAAATAATATCATAAGATTTGCAGTGTTCAAACTGCACCGTTAGCAAAATATCGATCCATTAAATGTGAAAGATTAGCGAATTGCAGGTCGCTGCATTCTGTGACTTCTACTTCCACACTCAAGTATAGCCACGTGCAGCTTTTCCCCCACCATCGAACATCTTGGTGTCTCGCCAATGGGTATATACCATCCCCACCCCATAACCCGTGCTGGCTGACGATCGTGTCTCTCACACTCACACTACACGCACCCTTCGCGGTAAAAGGACGGGATATTCCCGTGGATACACGTGGCTACCGCTGTTGGGTTCGACGACCTCGCTTGTGCGTCCTCACGCAGTGCTTTTTGGTGATGTACCGGTGGGGGATGCGTACGATGTCCCCTTGTTTCCCCCCAGGAGGTACCGACTCTGCCGTCTGGCAACGTTTTCCTCGAGTAGCGACGGCTACCTTCGACTGTCTTTGACTACGAGTAAACGAACAAGCAGCTAGTGCTTACTGCTAATCTTGATAGCCACGAAATATGCTCTCTGATGATAGACTGAATCATAGTAAAAAAGCTAACATTCATCTAACCAAAGAAAGACAATAGCAGGAAAATTGGAACCGAATATTTCAAAGTCTTGCTGTTTATTACAAAGGTAATATAGCCGAAATTAAAGATCTAACAGTTTACAAAATTAATCACAAAGCTAAAGATTCAAAGAATCGCAAAGTAAATCGTAACGCTGCGTTTAGTTCTTAATTTTCATTTCGTTATAGCTTTCATAAAAATGAAAAGGTAACAGGAATAGTTCTAGATTCGCATAATTTAGCATTTTTAAATCATTGGATATCTTTTTCATGTTGTAGTATATTTCAATTAGCTCATTCCCATCACTACGTTAAAGCAGAACATTGCAGTCTGCAATCAACGATCTTGCTCCTCTCGTTTTCCCCTTTCCTTTGGCCACCCACTTACTACTGTTCTATCGTCGTAACTATTTTTGCACGCAGCTTCGTCCATCCCTTTTGATCCTTACTTTTGGTTCCCAATGGAAGGGGGGGGGGGATACGAGCGTGGAAAAAAAGCACTGATGCATAATGCACACTTTGATCGCAGCAAGTATTTAAAGTTCCTATGAAGCTGTGTGAAATTAGAAAATTCAAGACAAATAGTTTACCTTATTCATTAATTAATTTTTAAAACGTCCAACATTTTCTACAGTCAAATATTTCTTTCTTTCTTAAATAATTTTATGATCTATTTTATTTTTCTTTTCAAAAATCAATCTCAAATAATCTATCTTTTTAAGTAAATATTATCTCTGTCCATAAGAGTTATTAACTTTTCTTTATATGACAAAGTAATTACTCGAATAAACAGAAGCTTTATCAAATCTTTTAATTTTCATTAAGAGCAACTTCATGATATGGAAAAGACGCGGATTAATCCATCACGTAATATCGACAATTTATCATTAAAATTATGAAGAGAAAAAAGATATATATGTACATATATGTCATTTCATTTAAACAAGAACATTCCTCGTTCTTTTCACTACACCAGTGCAAACAAAAAAAACAGTTACTTATCTGTAACACCGTTCATAGAAAAATATGTATTACTTTAAAGAACACGTGCGAATAAAAGTCATGGCAGATAATACAGATATAGCGATGATAATACGATTTTTGAGAATGCTAGTCCGCTGTTACGCCGGTTACACGTGGATTCGTGCTAACATGGATGAAAGAAATTACATTCTTATCCAGGTGCGCGTTCGAGTACAGAATAGAATTTCGTTGTACGATAACATGGGTGAAACAAGTGCGTGAACATGTAGGATAACATTCCACGACGTGGATCACAATCTGTTGTTTTCGTTTATTCTTAGATAACATTTTAAGGAGGTATTCTAGTCTACAAATTTGAAAAAATCGAAAAATTTTTTTTTTCATATTTCCAAAGTTTAGACATTCAAAAATATGCTCTTAAAAGTATTTTTCAAAATTCCAATTATTTTATGAGTTACTTATTATTTTTGTGACGCGGCATCTGCTCCGGTCCGACCGGAACAAATGAACAGTACACGGTAGACGTTGTCCGAGTAAACTTGTCTCAAAACTTTAAACGCGTTTTTCTCGAAACTACTTTTTTCGAGTTGGCGTGCACGATATCTCAAGTTCTAATGAACCGATTTATTTGAAATTTGGTGTGAATGTTCTTTATACGTTCCTCTATTGCCTGAACCACGCTCAGATCAAAATTTTTAATTTTACTATTTTTGAAAAATTCGGAATTGCCAAAGAAACATGCCAAAAAGGAACATTTTTTTCAAACGGCCGCTATTTTGTGAAAAAATATTTTTTTGACTTTTCCAAGGTTCATGCTATAGCCGTATCTATACTAATTAAGAATCCGTTCGACCTTTTTGCTTCAGATGACCAGAAGGGTTGAAATCATGCACGCTAGGACACCCTTTTTTTTGGACCCCCCCACTTTGCCAGTTCATAACTTTGTGAATTTTGAGTTCTTTTTCAGTTAATTTTTTATGTAATCTTAAAGTATCAATAAACAAATGATAAAAAAATGGATAGTAAAAATATTTTTTGTTTCGTTTGTACAGAGCTTCAAAAACCGCCCGAAATTCATACCTCTAGACTAGAATACCCCCTTAAAAGAAACTTATTGAAAATCGTAAGCGGGGCCTGGTGAAGATAGAATTTTCGAATGAGAAGTTTGCACGAAGTAACGAGGCACGATACGATTTTCCATATAATATGCCACTTTAAACATAAAAAAGAGAAACGAAGATCCTGATTCGTTTAAAAAGACTGCATTGTTACTTTGTTTGAGTTCTTAGCCGTTACTTAAAACGTATTTCTAAGAAGTACCACTTGAGTACTTCATTCATAATCCACAAAATAAAATTCTTTGAAAGAACCTTACGATTCACTTACGAGATGCTTCTTTTAGAATATTTGTGTTGAATTTTATAATACTTGAGATGTATCTTGATTTGATGCATATATGTAAAATATTCATAAAGATAAATAGATATTTGTTTTTCTTTTCAAACATTCCTCTTTATGCAAATTGATTATCAGATACACTTACGTTCATTTAACATGTTTGCAATAGAAAATAATATCCTCATACTTTCTGTATTGTATATGTTTGTATGTGCGATGCGTACTATTCATAAGAATTATACCGGAATATTTTACCAGCCATCTGAACTAACTGTGCCTTTTGTATAGTTTTTACAGTTCAGTTCTTTCAAGTACAAGCTATAGCGTCTTACAGGTAATTTCGAATATTTCGTTGGTACTACCATTAGCACTGTCAAAGAATTAAATAATCGTATACAGATAGAGATACATACTGTAAAAGAATTGGCGATATCATTACAATATTAATCATTCAATAATGCCATGTGACAAAAATGCACTTTGTATTAAAATATTGTCAAGATCAGTGCACTAGGAGATTATACCATATCAATATCGCTCCGTTCCTACTATAATAAGATAACGTATATATGTATATCATCAATGCATCTGCATTGCAAGCAGTATCTATATTTGATGTATTAGGATACTATGGATATATCTTTCTCATGAAACACGTAACAATGGTAAATGCGATTCCGATGAAACGTTAGATCGTACTTGAAGAAGAATAGAATAATTAGGATAATACATTGACTCGAAGAAATGCGACTTGGATCGCAAAACATTAAGTACAATCGTATCTTGTAATATAAGACCATGTTAAAGAATTTTCAATATTTATTGTTCGAATCATAACATAGAAATAATCAAAAGAAGAAGAAAAACGAATACGCAAATTAAACGTGACCGAATTTCCGCTAACAAGACGGTACACGTAATATAAAATACGAAAGCACGATTGTTACGTGTTTAAACCACTTAACGAAATTAAAGCGAAAGAACTGCTTCTGCTTTGCGTGAGATATCCACTGAGCGGTTACGTTGCCTCACGTTAGCTACAATTGCGATCACACGTCACATCACGTGGGTGTGCACGGCTGGAGTAAGTACACTGCAGTATGATAGTTCCTGTATCGTCATCAGCTCTACGAAAATCGGAAAAACGAGGAGACATTCTCGCCTTATTCGCTTCTCAATTCTTCTGAATTTAAGTTAATACTATTTAACGTTTCAATGAATGTAATTCATTGATATTACGAATAGGTTACTTACTAAATCGGTCAGGGTACGAAAAGTTTATATACAGGATCTGGCCGATTAACATGTAAAAGCGGACGCAACGTGATTCCTTATGAAAAAATAGGAAAAAGATACAGGATAAAGTTTGTTCATTCTCGGCTTAGTTCCCGAGAAAATCGAGCTTGAAAATTTATCAAGCATACTTAAGCATGGCTAATGTCGGGACTAAATAATCGGCAAAAGGTTATTCTACGTGTGAAAATAGGTCGGAAATTCAGAATAAAATTTTTCTGCTTAAAAGTTCATTTTCAAGCAAATAGAGTTTGAATATATTTATTAAAGAATCGGCCTAGTAGATTCTTATGATAAATTTTCAAATTTATTTTTCTCGGAAATAAAAAGTCTTGTGAAGAAATATTATTCAACATTTTCAACTTACTTGTTCTCACACGTAAGTAACTTCCTGTCGATTATTTAATTCCGTCCAGTCCGGAATTAGCCATGTATACTAGCTAAACTTTCAAATTTGATTTTCTCGAAAACTAAGCCAAGAATAAAAAATTTTATTCCATATTCTTTTCTTATATTTCCACAAGGAATCACGTGGAGTCCGCTTTTACATGTTATTCGGCCGGATTCTGTATACATATATAACCGCAGTTCACATAGAAAGATAAGTTTACCGATTCTTTCTATTAAATATGATTTGTTATATTTTTTATATTTGTACCATATACCGAATGCCATTTGTATATACCACTGAATATGTGCTTTGTACTACGTTTAAGAACAAAAATAATATAAATCAAAATGTTAAGAAAACGATATTTTCAAAATAACAAAATAGGATCATAAATATTATTTAAAATTGAATAACAATACCAAGAGCGAAAGCAAAATGTTATAAAACTTGTAAGTGTGGATGCAAGCCTATTTTAAATCAGAAAATATGTAAATGCATTTTCGTTAAATTAGTGACTCGTGCATTTTATAAAATTAAATCGCACAACTGTCGGAAAACCTTGATTTTCTCAATACATATACCTAACAAAATCGAGGATTAGCTTCAATTACAATTGCCTTGTTTAAACTGTCTCTGACGTGACGATTTACTTCGTGATACTATACCAGGAAATTAACAGTATAACGTACACGTGTCTCCAAAGCAAGTGACTCAATGCCAGCCGATGATTTAACACAACGATAATGGGTATTAATATCAATGCTCGATAGACGCGTTACAATTTTAACATCGTAATAAAAGAAGGAAAAGCAGATAAAAAGAATGAAAGAGAAACAAAGGAATTTCGCTATTATCGTTAAAAAAACGATACAGCAGAATATAAATATCTTCATCTTATATAAGGATTATAAAATAACAGTCTATAGTCTATAGTCTATAGGAACATGTCGTTATTATGTAACACTGATGATCTAATAATCGACGTATAATTGTGCATGTATGCAAAATTCCTTTTTTTCAGCTCTATTTCATTAGTCTTAGACGAATTGGTCAATTAGCCTACATTCGTAAACATTCAAGTACTTCTTACACGATTAAACTAATATTATTAGTCGCAAGTTATAAATTATTAATGAAATTGTAGAAACAATTTATGCTACAAAAGTCCGTAACGTACAATTTGTCATTTATCAATTTATTAATATTATCAGCTAGCATATTATCCTGCCAGAACAAGTCTCAGAATCCTTCAAAATATAGCAGGAATATAGACGTAACGCACGTTCTGAATCGATAAATTGACCTATGACGAAACAACACGTAACACGATCAACGACGTGACTTAAAATCTGCAAGCTTCAACCGATTGTCATACGAGTTACACGTGTTCTGGCGCAAGTAATACTGCATAACCCGTTCCGATGCATTAGCAGACTCCTCTTGGTTATTAAGAACGCCGCCAGCCTAATTGCACGTGTCAAGAATTTTCAAGTAATTACGGTATATAGTGAACGTTCATTTAATATTCAAATAAATAGGTACATATTCGATTTATACAAGAACTTTCATCGAGGGAATGTTAAAAAATAATGAATAGTTTCGTATAAAAATTCAAATGCACTAAATAACGTATTAAATATATAACAAATACTTAGTAAAAATAAGTTTACGCAAACACAATCAATTTACACAAACGTCCTCAATTGAACTCGATTTATTTGAATGCTACATTCTCAACTAATAAATTCACAAAATTTTAACTTTAATTTGAATTTTTCAAATATTCTCAAGCTGAAACATTACCCAACATTAAAAATTCATTGAATTTGCCCTAGGTAAGTCTTAAAACTTCCGTCAATCCGCCTTTTTAATATATATCAGAGACCTGTTAAACTCGTGTCAAAAATCGAGCAAATGCGCGTCGTTTGTAAGTATATGATACACGACGTTGCTATAAAAAAGAATTGGACGCGGAAATTGAAATTCTCGCTGACCTTCCCGTAAGTACTTTTCTAGCCCTCGTTATACTCCATGTGTAAATGTCGTCCACGTGTGATCACGTATATCGGCGTACGTTTTACAAGTTCGAGGCTAAAATAAGTACTCAAGTAAGATGAAGCGTGGGCTGCTTCGCTTTTCAGGACACCTCGGATCCGACAGGAGATCGAGACAACACGACACGGGTTTAAGTTTAGAGCAGAATCGTATGCTTCGCTGATCAATTGCGCAATTAAAGAGTGACCGAGTGGCTAGTCTGATAGAAACATATGACTGTTCGATAATGCGTGTTTGCCCATTCTTGAAACATTCCTGGATTAACAGTGATTTTTCAATACTCTTTACCGTAATTCGAACAGCAAAAGCGGAATTGAAATTTACAATTTCTTAGAAATTCGAAACTGAAAATGTTGAGATTACAAGAATTTTTGAAAATATAATTAATATCAATTATTTGAAAGATACCTGTTAAGTCGGAGTATTTGGAAAAAGAAGTTATATTAAATAGCTACATTAATAATTAACATCAAGATATATGAAATAACCATCTTAAATAGATTAATAAGTTTCAACACCGCAACTGGAACTTATTCTTATACATTAAAGGCACCAAATATTTACAGATTTTACACAATAAACTAAATATGATGCGTTTACAAAGAGTTATCACTTAAAAGTTTTGAATTTATGAACAAATAATCGCTGTGTCAAGAATTATTATTTACAACAGGAAACTGACTTAAGTAGATCGCACGTGGCGACATCAACGTACTATAGTTACTATATAAAATCTTATTCGGCTATAGAACTGTACTAGTTCTGTCGATACAATAAATATATTATTTATTTCACATTATAAATGCTACCGCATAGCAAAACTTACGTCAACATATTACCTACTGTATTATTTTCCTTAATATCTTATAGAAAGATATATTGCATTTAAAGGATATTATAGTATATCCATTTGTTTAACAAGTTATAATTCGAGTAAATAATAAAATATGATAGAAAATATAGTAAACTTGATCGTACTGATCAACCGACAATTTGACGATTCTTTATTGACAACTGCATATAGCACATACTAGTTGTATTATATTAAAGTTTAAAATGTAGGTTATATGTAAAATTTTGCTTCAGAAACTCTAAAGTTTTTTAATTTTAATCACATATGATAGGTCAAATAAATTAAAGAATAAGTAGTGATAACCGAAATGTTTCATCGAAACGTGCAATGCTTAGTTACCAAGTGAGAGGTACAATTATATATAGATACAATTATATGCGTAGATATAGAACTACATAAATATTTTATATCATGTGATAACTCACCGATTTTACAGGATATTTTTACGATGCGGTTCCAATGATTTCAAAACAAATTCAAATGGGCGACAAGATTCACCGTTTTGTTTCTCTTGTCAATCACCTCAGTATTGAAGCTGTTTAAACGGTTCAGTTATAAAATCACTTTCGTAACGTGACGATTGAACTTACTGGGCAGCAGACTCTCAAACCGCGTTTCTGACCGGTGTCAGAGCAAACTCTCATAAACGTCACTTAGCGCGTGCAATAAGTCTTTATGATCGACACACACGAATCGTTCGTATTTTCCAATCGAAACAACGAGTATTAAACCGTTTCATAGCGGGCAAATGACAATGGCACGGGCTGTTTGTGGATTTTTCAGTCACAACCACTTTTCATTCTAAATAATTTGAAAAAACGATCCAAATCTACCGGTGTCCGTACATCGACTAACGGCGATCGAGTACCGCCATGTTATCCCCCCTCATGGTTGCAAGCAACACGGTTGCGCGTGCGCAAATGCACGATCCTCATGCACGCGCCTTGAGCTCCGGCATTACGACAATCTCGATAACAAAAGCCATGGCACGTGCATCCCCACTTCGAATTGGATCTTCCGAAAGGTTCCGCGGGAAAGCAAAGCAGGACGCGCGTGCTTCATAGAATTTCGCCGCTTCACGCGCCTGTGAGGTGTCACAACACGAGCCCTTGGCTCTAGAGCGCTTTCCCAGACTGAAAGGGCATTGACCCCTAAATAAAATTCGGACATATTTTTTTAACCCGCAGATTTATGAAGCAGATTTTCCCAGAATGAAAAATTATAATTTTAATATTGAAATTAATCTTCATATTAAAAAATAATAAACTTGCCTTTGGAAATATCCACCTTGAAAAAAAGTGAACATTCAATTACAAGTTCCACAATTTTATCTATTCTTCATTTCAAGATATCCTTAAAACAAAGAATAACTTGAAATTTATGAACTCATTAGCAACTTGAAATACATAGCTAATATCTTAACCCCTTAACCTACAATTTACGTTCGAGAATTTACGTTTGGTCCGATTATCTACTACGAGCTATGTCCGTAATATGTACGTTTGGCCCGATCATCGTACTGCGGGCTATGCCCGTAATATTTACGTTTCATCCGATCATCTACTACGGGCTATGTCCGTAATATGTACGTTTGGCCCGATCATCGTACTTCGGGCTATGCCCGTAGTTGTAAGTTAAGAGGTTAATGTTGCTCTAGTTTGTTTTACATACGTATAATATTTATAGTATTATGTGCACTGTATATATTTGTTCATGTATAATATTTGTTATAAGTTATTATATTCTAATGGTAAATACTCTTACTATACTGGCGTACAAAATTAAGGGATCATTAAATTCTCGACGAAAAATTATCGATATCCAAATCGATGTAACTTTGTAAAAAAAAAAAAATCACATGACATGGCCTGATTCATTTTAAACAACTAAAGCTTCAAGTTTACTCTTTCGTGACGCTGTCTTCATTTTCTCAGACTATTATTTATTTTGAAAATTTTACATATACAAACGATTGCATGCAATTTAAAAAATTTTCTTCAGAGTTCATTTAAGATTCCTCCATAAAGAAATTTACAAACCTTTTACAATGGCCTCAAAGAACTTGATGTACGATGTTTTTTACCATTTTATCGCACCTGAAATGAAAACTGAGCCGCCGGTATTGGAATAACTCAAGGTACATCAGAAAGAAGTGCATAGTCGGTCCTGTATCTCGTGTAGAGAGTGTATGTGTATGTTTAGTTTGTGAATTCAATGTTTGCAAGTGTGTACGTAGTGTGTATCTGTGTTATGCGCGTTCAATAATATTTCATAAAATTATGTTTTTCCAGACAGGGCACCAACATCCAAAAGTTATGTGGAAAATACAATCAAATTTCTCAAAAATATTCATCTATATATTTGTCTAATATCTTTGGAAATATTTAAAATAACATAGAAATAAAAACTCTCAAACATAGAGGGAGGGAGGAAAAGAATATAACTAATATTGAAGCTATAACTTAATACCGAGTAGATACAATATTATGGACAAGAACTTGTATGCTTCCAATATGTTTGCAATAATTATTCCTTTTGATTCCACAATTTCTCACAAATCTTGTTGGAAATTTTCCAAATTGAATGCTAAATGTCAGAGTAACCGAAGAATTAAAGTTTCTCTGACGACACGTCGATTATGAACGCTATGTCGATCGTAATTTTAACGACATATGAAAAGCATCGGTTTGTGGAACCGCATATCATCGTAGCGATGTCATTCCTTCCACATTGAGAAATCAGCTGTCTGTCGGTACGTTTTCCGGTTATTTCGAAAATGATGACCGTTAATATTCAGCTAACCGTACCAGGTAGTCCAGCTGTCTTTGAAAAAAAGAAAAAAAAAGAGAGAAAAGAAAGAATGGAAGTAAACTGCTGTAAAGATAACTATTGTAGTTATTTATGATGTCGTTAAATTATAATACTTTACTGTATTGTTTTCTGTACTGTGATAAAGTAAATTATTGAACGTTCCTTTCTTAAAATTATCGTGTTTTGTCAATTTATTTTATTATACACAATTTGTTTTCTATCAACAATTACATTTAGATCTGTCGTCGAAAATAGGATAGATCTTATATCTTAGATATTCTTAGAAACGATATTAAGGCGTTCTATTATTCTTACAATAGAATTTAAAACCGCACGTGTTCGTTTTGAAGTATTTGGCGCGTGTCTAATGTAGTCAAACGGCGTCACGGCATATTTTTCCGTGACTGACGCTACCAATAGGTCATGAGAAAAATCTCGTACGTCATGAAAAGAATAGTAGAAATTAAAATAACAGTTCTCTCTCGCTCTTCTCCACCTCTCTTCCATTTTATCCATCTTTCTTTTTCTTTCATTTTACAGATGACGACTTAAAAACATCGGCATATTGCGCAATAAGAATTTTAACATGTTATTTAAACGACCGAAATTTTATGACATCGTCTGGCTAAAAAGAAGGTACGGAAATTTATTTCTAATTATACATTGTATACTGCTTACAATTTCTCAACCACACCTGACTCCACCGTTCAATATGTTTTTTACTTTATGCTCTCACTTTCATTTTATGATGCTCCGTGTCATATTAGAAATAATATTTTTAAATGTTACATGTTAAGTGCATTCATATTTAATACGTTATACGTGACATACATGCGAAGAAAGAACATTTTGTGTAATGTACATACATGATTTAAATATATTAGATATCTGAAATTATTAACGATAATACTCAAAATTCTTCAATTTTGTTGTAGTAAGTACAGAATATTAAAACCATTTAAACGCCTCTCGGTATCTTCCAGGAAGGTGGGAAACAAGGGTCGCGGTAATGATTTAATAGTGCGTATAAAGAGACATGTTTGAAAGTGAGAGAGAAATACCGATGTGTTGCGATTATAAGGAGAGAAACAGATAGAGCAGGTCAAAGAAAGAAGGGGAAGGAAGTCACACGTGTATCCAAGTTCCCCACTACCGTTTGTTTCTCGACTGAAAGGAGCGTCCTTCGGCAATCTTCCCATCCCTTCTGGTCCTCCAACCATTTTCGACCATCACAATGCCTCCCCCTCCCTCCCGCTGCGGCAGAGATCGCGAGGATCTGTAACCAATCAGGGTCATTTGCAATGCCTCTACGGCTTGCACACTTAATCTCGGTGCATATTATTAACTACTCACGCGTACAATACTGTGATCGTTTCGCTATCTACACATAGATCTAAAGTCAATACAGATGATTTATTAATAGATTGTGCATGTGAATAATATAGAACGTTTTAAATATATATATATATATGTACGATGGAATATCTGGAATTACCAGTACGATAAACTCATATTCCTTTAAAGTTGTTAAGCCGATGACTTCATTATAAATGAAACAATGCTCCAACAGTTTACAAAGGCGAGATTATTGAATTTATTATGATTTAATAATTTTATTTATTATGATAAACATTATTGTAATTATGTTCTTCTTATTTTATATATAGATCATAAGTTTTACCATTGACTAAAAATAGGACGCTGTATACTCATCTGTGATTTTAACTACACAATATTAAGAAAGAAGTATATACATTCAATTTTATAATAATTTTCATAAATTTCATAACAATTTTACTGCTAGTATCTTGGTATAATGTTATTATTAATGTCAATATAAAAATCATTATGAATATACAATTGAAAGTGTAAAATTGCAGATTACATTATTACATTATTACATTATTTAGATGTAATATGTATTTACACGCAAAAATTTAATGTATATAATATTATAGCATATATAATAGATATCATTTATTGTGTAATATATTAGATATATCTGCAATATAAAGTGCAATAGATAAAATCAATATTGTTGAAATAACCTATTTGATAAAATAATTACCCAATGATTAAAATTTTGTGTTTGACTTAAATCTCAGCTCATTCAAAATTAATGTTTAAGAATTTTTATATATGAGTACATGCGTGTGATTTATCTTTTTTATATGTTAATAATATAATCAACTTTATCGACTATGCATATCATCATTTTGTGCAATGTTATTTCTTCTTCTGAAGAAGTCATTGAGTAATTATTTTGAGGATATTGCTACCTATTTTAAACAAATAAATACTTTACTTTTATATTAACAGAATTTAACTTATTTATTTAAACACTTCAACATTTTAACGAGAATCTAAACTTTATAATAAACTTAGACAAAATTTTCCTCTGTGCTCGCCACGTCTCCGAACTCTTACCTCTAACTGTTTATTAGCAAAAATTTATGCTGATAACAAATTAGAATAATTGAAATATGTATGCAGTGTGATAAAATAATACATAGATAGTGAAGTAAAGTAAGTAATGAAGGGAACTTCAAAAGTGTGCCATGCCAATTACAGGGCAAAGAAATTCCCTATCTTACCAACTAACGAAGAAACCTATTTTATTGAGATTTATCAATGGTACATGGAAGTAAATAGGTTCTTGTCTATGTTAGTGTGGAACCACTAAGATCCTATACCTTTATCTTTTCGTTCGAAATCTTTCGTTACTACTTCCATTACTATTTCCATTACGTTATCAATTCTTAGCGTTACCGTGTAGTGGTACACATTACAAAATGAATCATACATAATTCAATAAAATAATATAAACAAAAAATGTTGTGCGTATATTATTTCCTTATAAAACGAAAGAACTTTTGGGACAATCTATTATTAGTATATTTCGTAGTATATAAGATTTATAATAATCGTATCAGTATATTCTTCAGTACTGAATACAAAGTTTTAAATATAAGTTCTTATTAATAGTTAAATATTCTATTCACTTCTTAAATCCATTTCCTTTTGGCATTGAGCAAATAGAGACAAGTCGAAATTATAGATTCGGTGTACTCGTAAATTTGAGTTACAGGGAGGACCACTGCTCGTAACTCTTGAACGAAATCCATTCGTTAGTCATGAATCTGGGCCTTTGTTAGCTCCCTTTTTTGTTAAGTCAATTTCAGTAACAACTCGATGCCGAAGACGCGTCATGCTGGTCGTAAACATGAATTGCGGAAACTTGTTCGCGAACTATACGAATCCGCTATCATAAACCGCTATCCTCTGGGAATCGTAGAACCGCTCAGAGTAATAGGAGACACTCGTATCGTAACGCCTGTCATAGAGAAGATGGAATTCTTGATACGACCGGTGTATCAGAAATCCACACGGTAGCGTCTTCTCTAATTCCGCGGAAACTATAGCCGATCGGCGCACATCTCCTCATCCTCGAAGATTTTTACATAGACGACCCGACGTACGATGTACATATATATCTTAGACATCACAAAGCCATGCTTCGCGCCTATCACTAGGTACCCCGGTGTGTCTGAACTGTGAGATTCTTGGAGTCTTGGAAATAACGTCATATGCCAGAAATTTCTTGGTTGAAATTTTTGGTGCCTTGAACAATTTTTCGACCGCTTTTGCGAGTTTGTATCAGAAGAACATGATAACAAAGGAGGCAACACAACTTCACCTATTCTTGGAAGTGATATCATATTCAAAACTTTGGATTGTTTTTATCATTTCGTATCAGGAGAACATGACAGCGTAAAAGGTGGCAATTTTTCTGAATTTTTTATGGTTCACTTATTTTAATTTGTGAAAAAGACAAGGAAGGAAAGTGGGAGGTGGATAGAATTAAGGATAAATGATAAGATATTCGAATTCGCTTTAAAAAACCTATTTGTTGATTAAATTAAAAAAATTATACAATAATCTTTACAATTAAAGGCAATTTTATAGTGATTAACGTACTTAACCTTCTATTATATAAATATTAACAAATATAACTTAATTCTACCTTCAATAATGTATAATCCATGCTTATTTTTGACAATATAATTATTATACAAACATGTCTTTAAAACTACTATAGTCAGAACACATTAAAATTAAAAAACATTAAGAATATAATAGGTTCTACACGAAATTACGATTCAATTGTATCATAATACGATTGGAGTATAATTAAGGATATATTGCAAAAATATGGAATTCTATACTTCATGCACAAAATATCCTGTTCTGTACCTTATTTGTAATTTCATAGGGAAATTTAGATTCAATTCAAACCACTATTATGCTGAATTGATAACGTTGTATGATCTCAAAACGTGAGACACGAAAAAATAGAAAACAACAGAATGTTACATCTATTCTGTACCTCGTCGGTAGTAGGACTCACTACAATTTTTAAACTTATCACTCTAAATCGTAGAGGGCATAACAAAACGTATAATTTTTTACACGATCGGTATTTCAGTGACCACAGGTCACAGATGAAACATTACAAAGTCTCATAGAGTGTTAGATCTATCTTTTAGCTTTTGTAACACTTGACCGCTTGGCGCAGCACTTGTACCAGGAGAAAACTTAACTTACGGGCGTGAGCGTAAGCACTGTGTGCACTCTCATTTCCTCTGATCTGTCATATGCCTATGACACTATGACTATGATCATGTACTACACTGTAAACGTAGTCTAGATGGAGTTACTTGTGTAGTGAATACAGTAAGTTTTGAGGTTATAGCAAGTTTCAGTAAGGACAACATTGCTAGTATTATCGTAATATAGCATTATTTAGGTAAAGAATCGTCCTTTTATTCGGACGTAAAACAGACTTCTTAAATAAATTATGTGAGCAATTAGAGCTCGCTTATTAATTCTATGTCGATGATATGTCGGCTTCAAACAACGTTAAAACAATGCAGGTGTACAGATTGGCCTACCTGGCCGTCTGACAAATATGAATTTATGGCATAATTTCATAACTTTAATAATCGATCATGGTCAAGGAAAAACCAAACTCAATCCGTATTTACGATTCAGAAGGTTATAGACGTAGAGCTGCATGTATCTGCGTCAAAAACGATCTGGAAGATGAGGTAAGCCAGCAGATGGCAGTTGATATTATTCCCTTTATTAATAGAGTATATTTATTTTAATATCAGTTATATTTTATTTTTATTATATAAAATAAATAGAAATTACACTTTTATATAATTTATAATGTAGGTACTCTTGGTTACATCCAGTCGAAGACCTGATAGTTGGATAGTACCTGGTGGGGGTGTTGAACCAGAAGAAGAACCTGCAGTAACGGCATTAAGAGAAGTTCGAGAAGAGGCTGGTGTTTTAGGACATTTAGGCAGATGTCTTGGCATATTCGAGGTGCTAATGTGCTCGTATATAGAACACAATTACTTGCATAAATATAATGAAAACGCAACTAATGTATTCTAAGAATAGAGTTGCCCGAAGAAGTATGAATGGTCAAAATAACTTTTCTTTATAGAATGTGGAACATAAACATAGAACACAAGTATGGGTTATGCAGGTAACCGAAGAGCTGCCAGAATGGGAAGATTCACGTGCTATTGGTCGAAAGCGAAAGTGGTTCTCTATACCAGAGGCCTTGCTTCAGCTTGCTCAGCACAAGCCCGTCCAGCGTTCTTATATACACAGCCTCCACAATACTAATCCTCGACATAATCCCAATATTTCACCATCTCATCATTCACATACCACTGTAACATCTATTCAGCTAATGAATAATTCTAGTAACAATCCTCACCTTAACAAACACAGCTAATATTAAATACCATCCATTTGCGTGAATAATTGCTATCAAGCATTAGATATTTGTTGCTGCTCCTTTCCTTTCGTACAGTTACAGCAATTACTATATATAAAGTTGTATTTTATATGTAAAATGACACCATTTGTATATTCTCCTTTCCTTTTCTTTTTTCATTCTTCTCTGTTTGTTATTTGTAGTACAATTGCAGTGGATCTTGTTATTGTAACTACTAGTACTACTATTATACATTTACTACCATTATTACTATTACTACTACTACTATTGTCATTGATACTGCTATTCTACTATTAATACTACTATTATTACAAATACTATTATTATTATAATAATAGCAATCATTATTATTATTATTATTATTGTCTTTGCTATTATCGACGTTATACTTATTCACATAAATTAGTTAATAAACTGGTCCATAAAGGAGCAGTTTCTTCAATTTAGTTCTCATTTTTGTCATAATTTTGTGGGGAAAATAATGCTTATACTTCATATATAAATAAGCACATAATTTTCATACGTAAAGTGGATGGTGTTTTATGCAAAAGGAAAGAAATTCCACAATTAGAATATTTCTCTCATGTTGTTTAAATATATTCAAAGAATATTATAAATATCATAATGAAACATATCTGTATCTGAACAGTTTGTTTTGAAAAAGAGTTTTGTTGATATGTGATAAGAATAACAACTTAAATTTGTTTATATGACAATTATAACATTTTACATGCTATGGTCACTATACTAGTTTACAAACTGAATTGTTTCCAGAATTACACTAGGGATTGTTTAGAATATATGTTTAAAGAAAATAAAATTTTTCTCTATATAAATCATTAAAAAAGGCTAATATGAAAACTATTTGATGTAAAACGAAATATAAATACGTGGGTACACTACAAATTTTGTAGATTTTCTTTTGTGCAATTATGTATTTAAATTTTGTATAACTTTCTAAATGTCAGCAGTTAAATATTATAATTTCACAGTTATTGTCATTAATTTGCATTGTTGCAAATTGATTCGCACAAAAAGTTGTCAATAAACCACAGTAAAAAATATTGTAAAAATTTTAGTACATAGAATAGTTATTTTAATGAATATGTGTACATATTTGGTGGTACCGATACGAATATATAATCAGAGATTAGTCGGGAGATCATCAGAGCAATGTTAAAAAAGTCTGCCAAAAAATGAACACTAAAAATAAGAGCCTCTTGTGGCCAATAGCTGCACTATCGTCCCCGGTGGTTTTGGAGAAACGTGCTAATGCACGGCGCGAAGAGAAATCTGCTACAATGCAACGTGCAACTGTACGACTCAACTCGTACCTCGTACCGGTGAAAAATGAGAAGTCGCGCGTGTCGTAATTCGTAATCATGCACGTAACGTGACGTAACTATAAAGTGGTAGTGGGGATAATCCGGTAATGTGATATCATGTGCCATATGCATAAAAATAAGCAAATACTTGTATGTATTAAGTACACGTGAAAGACAAATACTAGATTTCTTATGCATAACCTTTTACTAGTACTAGGTATTAAATGATAGTAAATCCTAAGTAAATACCATTTCTAGTAAATACTTTATCTTTTACGCACACGGAACCGAGTATTTATTTGAAGAATCACTAGTAAAAGCTTTTACTTCTATGCATAACTTTTTACTAGTATCTGGTAGTAAATGATGGTAAATCTTAAGTAAATACTTCATCCTTTATGCACACGGAACCGAGTATTTCTTTGAAGAATCACTAGTAAAAGCTTTTACTTGCCTTTATACATATAATCCTATGTATCCAAAAAGGGGGAATTCTTACGGCAACGCATATAGAGGAGAAACGTACGCACAACAACGGAGCACTGCCAGAGTAAACATAGACAGCCAGTCTTAAGTATGTAGTACATACCATATACTAGGGCATTTATTGACATATTTTATAAATTACGTGCTTTCCATTGCTTTTATTTTCTAGTTAATTTATTATAAATCTATTATTCCATTTGTATCATGTATGCATTGCAATGAAATAACCGAAATAAAGTAAAATTTGTTATAATTATCTAATAAATATGTTAAATAGATATACTAATACTTATGTTCGCCACTTGTAGATAAATTCGTTTCCTATTTTTTTACAAAATTTAACGATTATTAATAAAAAACTAAATTTAAAGAAAAGTACATAGTTTCGCCGTGCTGATCTGAAGGAGGTTGATTATTTCAATAGTGTTTTCAGAGAGACTTTTGTATGATAATTATATTTATAAACTAGATATATGTACAAGGTAGAAAAAACATATTTAGAAAACAAGTTTAGAAAAAACATATTTAAAAACAAAAAAAATTTTTTTAATTATATTTTGTTTTCAATTGGTTCTATTGATGAATTTAAATAACTTTCATCTATCCGGTATATAAACATTTAGATGATTTTTTTCGAACGAAAATGTTATTACATTTGCTTTAAGTGAAAGATGATTATATAATATGTAAATAATACTACTATTAACGCCTTTTTTCAAACATTTACATTTTTTATTTCATATTTTTGTGAAATTGTAGAACCATTACGTCTTCTGAGATTTCGGTGATCTTTGTTATATAATATTATATATTATTATATATTGTATGTTATATATTTCTTATATATTATTATATATTATATAATATATTCTTTATTGATATAAATTCAAATCCATAAGCATCGGCGGCAACCGACGATTTCCCCACTCTCTATTACTCTTTAATATAACGTATAACCTATAAAGCGTTTCTCAGATATTGTTTCATCAACGTGCTCCGAATCTGTGTTATGAGAGGTAATTTATAGAATTTTTTATATTAACGATAAATTTGTTAACACTTATATTTTGTAACACACAAATTTTTTCAAATAATATGTTGAACTAACATATTATGTTAGAAATGTTAATATCAAAAAATATTCATTATATTTATATACATACCTATATAGCTTTATTGCATACTAAGGTTAGATTACTCGCATATGTATTTGATTATTTAAATTTTTCTTTATTTCTAATTATAGATGTATTTTTATTAAGATGACTATTTTTTATAAAGAAATTTCTAAAGAAATGGAGTATGAACAAATGAGTGAAGTTGATGAGGATATGGAAGAAAGTAGCAGTGATAGTAATGAAGAGGATTCTATTGCAAGTGATGAAGTAGAAAATAATAAATCTAAGATATATCTTCCTGGAAAGTCTTTAGAATGTGGAGAAGAACTTATTGTGGACAAGACAGCATATCGAATGTTACATCATGCCCAATCCGGAGCTCCGTGTCTTAGTTTTGATATTATTTTAGATGACTTGGGTAATAATAGAGAAGATTACCCATTGAATATATATCTTGTGGCTGGAACTCAAGCTGCCAAGACACATGTTAACAATCTCCTTGTTATGAAAATGAAAAATCTATGTGGTATAGAAGATAATTCTGATGATGAATCAGATGATGATGAATTACATAGCGAAAGTGATACGAATATACCAATTTTGTCTGTTGCACCAATGAAGCATCAAGGTTGTGTTAATAGAGTTAGGTAAATATATATTTTTATTGCCTTTTAATAACCATAATACCAGTTACCAACATAAAGTTACCAATAATGTAAATTTCCAATATGAATAATTAAAAAAAATAACATTTATTGGTTGTTAAAATGTGTTTATTTATTTCAATAGATATAAAAGAATTGGTAATAAAGCTCTGGCAGCAAGTTGGAGTGAATTAGGACGTGTACATATTTGGGATTTAGATAAACAATTAAATGCACTTGATAATGATGAATTGCTACGTGCATATAATAAGGAGTCTAAAAAAAATGATGGGAACATCAAACCATTATTTAGTTTTAAAGGACATCTTTCAGAAGGATATGGACTTGATTGGTGTCCAACACAAGTAGGCATGTTAGCTTCTGGTGATTGCAAGGGTAACATTCATATATGGCATTTTAGTAATTCTTCAACTTGGCATGTGGATCAACGACCTTATAATTCACATGCACCATACAGTGTTGAAGATATTCAGTGGTCACCTAATGAAAGACATGTACTTGCTTCATGTTCTGTTGATAAAAGGTATGATCTTAGTTAAATTTCTAATAACTTTCTATTAGGTTAATATACGTTTTATTATTTACTTTAATACCATAACTAATATCAAGTTTTTAATATACTTTTGTAATTATACTGTAACTTTTACAGTATCAAAATTTGGGATACAAGAGCAAGTCCACAATCTGCATGCATGTTAACAGCAGCTAGTACACATACTGCTGATGTTAATGTTATTTCATGGAATTGTAAAGAAAGTCAGTTTCTTGTATCTGGTGGTGATGATGGCTTGGTTTGTGTATGGGATTTGCGCCAGTTTGATGCTAATAATACAAAAGCATTAGCCATATTTAAGCAACACACTGCACCCGTTACAACAGTAGAATGGCACCCTCAAGAGGCTACTGTATTTGCTACTGGTGGAGCTGATGATCAAATTGCTCAGTGGGATTTATCAATAGAAGTCGAACAATCAGAAGAGATAGAAGACAGTGAATTAAAGGAACTTCCACCACAATTGTTATTTATACATCAAGGTCAAACTGATATAAAAGAATTGCATTGGCATCCTCAATGTCCTGGTACTGTAATATCAACGGCACATTCAGGATTTAATGTATTTCGTACAATTAGTGTATAATCTGTCCAATAAAAAGTCCAATGTTTATAAAATACTTTCTATCATTTTGAAATTTTTGTATCCTGTAATAACATGCTCATAAATACCTCCATTTTAGCTACAATGCAATAAAATTAGAAATGTATGGTGCCATTTAAAAAACATTGATGATTTCGAAATTCCGTAAAAATATGACACATAAGAAAATCTTTTCTCACTATTACATATATGTAAGCTTCCAAATAATTTAGTTTTTTCTCAATAGTTTTTTGACATAAAGACAAATAAGAAAGACATTCTTCCTGTTATCCTGTTTCTCGTGACTCATCCTGTATGTTACATATTTCAAAGTGGTTTCAAGTGTCAAAAATATCATTTTTTTGCATCATAAATAAATGAGAGATACAGTGACGAGCAAAAGTGTAAACACACTCCGCTGATTTTATGTAAAAGGCGATACTACGACTAATTTTTCAAGTGATCGGTAAAGATTAGGTAACAGTAACTACAAGCTACGTCTGATTAACGAAATGTAATAGTTCATTTTCATTAACATTAATAATGTACAGAATATTTTATAATAATTGTGTTTTGAAACAACGTAGTTTTGCACGTTTCGTCAGAAACGTTTATGATAGCATGTAAATGTCAGGGAAACGAAACTGTCAATAAGCACGGATTGTCCACTGTTTCGCAGTCAACTGTTCCACACCATTGCTAGATTACTTTTCAGTTTGATATGTTTAATCCAAGATGAAGCCACTTAGTGAAGATAAAAAGATGAGTATTATTTGTTTGTGTGATAAAGGTTTGCCGTTGCGGCATATTGCAGAGAAATGTGGTGTCAGTCATACGATAGTTGCAAGAATAAGAAAAAAGTATGTTAGTGCACCAATTTTTTCACAAAACGGTAGACCGCGACTTATTTCGGATAGAACAGCACGTGAAATTGCATACTGTATTCGGTCGGATAGTTACAAAACACCAAAAATTGCTGATCAGAAAATCGAAACAAGTGCTAGCGAATGGACCATTCGTCGCTCTTTAAAGAGAATTGGTTTACGAGCGAAGGAAAAAAAAAGTAAACCAACTTTTTTAAACAAAAATATTAAATTACGAAAACAATTTGTTGACACCTACAAAGAATGGACGACCGAAGATTGGAAAAGAGTTATATGGAGTGACGAAACAAAAATTAACAGATTCGAATCCGACGGAAGGTCATGGTATTGAACTTCATCCGAGAATAATGATCAACCAGGTGGTATAAAACAAACTATGAAGTTTGGAGGTGGATCAATTATGTGTTGGGGTTGCTTTACTTACAGAGGTGTTGGTCCCTTAGTTCGAATCGAAGGTATAATGCGAAAAGAGCATTATTTGACCATTCTACAAAGTAATTTACCTTCTGTAGTTAATTCTATTGGATATAATGAACGTGAAGTAGTATTTCAACAAGACGGGGATCCTAAGCATACTGCAAAAATAGTTAAAACCTGGCTAGAAAATCAAAATTTTTCTGTGATGAAGTGGCAAGCACAAAGTCCGGTTATGAATCCGATCGAAAATTTGTGGTCCATTTTGAAAAGAAGGCTGGCAAAATATAATAATCCACCTTCAGGTGTTCATGAATTATGGGAAAGAACACAACAGGAATGGTACAATATTGAACCACAAATAATTAAAAATTTAATTGACAGTATGCCTCGTAGATTAAAAGCATTAAAAAAAAGTAAAGGAAAGTGGACGAAATACCAGGTTGAAACCTTAATTCGATGAGTATAATTAAAATGCAAAACTGTAAACATGGTTTGAGATGTCCATTTTTGTAAAATGTTCTGTACATTATTAATGTTAATAAAAGTGAACTATTACATTTCGTTAATCAGACGCAGCTTGAGTTACTGTTACCTAATCTTTACCGATCACTTGAAAAATTAGTCGTATTATCGCCTTTTACATAAAATCAGCGGAGTGTGTTTACACTTTTGCTCGTCACTGTAAATATATTTCATATTATTAACTAATTGCCCGCACTTTCGCTCACAGTATTTGAATTTATATATATATATATTTATAATCCTCTGTTTGAACATTCTCTAGAAGCTGAAATTTCGAAAAACGCTTAAACACACGTTTGTTTATTTTTAATAAGGAGTTCATATGCCGAATTTCACGTCTTTGACTTTAGTGGACATAGAGATATGGTTATTCTTCAAAAAGAACTTTATCCCCTTTTTACCTTTTTGAGGTCCATATTTCCAAAAATCCTTTTTTATTCTATCATAAAAGAAGTATACTGTATGCAAATATCATGTTTCGTATAATATAATTCGTATAACGGATTGGGCTGGACATTGGTGACTAGAGTCACTTTTGCGTTATACATATATATATATATATATATATGTCGGAGATGTAGGGACAACGGGCCTTTCTTTTAGAATTTTGGGAAGATTCCCAATATTTTGGTCTAAACTATTCATTATAGCTGTACTTAAATAATAGAACTTAGAAGTAATTGTTGTGATACATCCTGTTTATGTTTGCCCAAGGTTTGTGACAGTGGGCTTGGGATCGAGGTGACACAACTAGTCGCCGAACGTAGCCACGGTCACGGGATGAACGTTTTACTTAACAGTAGAAGTACCAATATTGAGGGATACACGCTGTATTAACAAACAAGCCCCGGGGCAGGAGCTGAGATGGCTCTACGCGGGTCTGCCTAGTAACGGGGCCTGGAATTTTGTTGATAGCCCCGATCAATACGCAATTGACAAGTGTGATCGTGTCAGTCTTTTATTCTTATGATCACCTTGGAGAGTTTACACACAATGTCTGGTCAATCAGTCAGAAGGATACCGTGCGTCACGGCTAACGTCATTTTGAGTTTCAAAACATATTCAATTGTACAAAGAGTTATCCCGTTGACCGTGGATTCGTTTGAACCTAAGAACATTGTCTTTACTTTAAGAGTGTCTAATAATCACGTTAAATTGTTAAACCCTGTTAAATCAACACTTGTACATATAATTGAAAATATAAACCTTATTGAACGATAACAATGGTTTATCCTAATGATGATACGCAACACGCCCTTAGAACTAGCGTCAACCCGACAAACCCTATATATATATTATTTTATTTCATGTACACATACATATAATACATAGAATATAAAATATAATTTATTTATATATAAGATTCAATGATAACAGATGTCTTATTGTCGGTCTACCATGAGGGCAATTCCAAGGATTTTCCATTTCTGCCATTTGAGTAATTAATTTATGCATGTCATTGTTATTAAGAGCCGTACCTATCATAACTGCCTTGCGACAAGCTTTTGATGCTAGCATTTGTCTTACACGACTTGGACGAAATGTACTATTTTTTTGGTTTTCTATACCACCTTCTCTAATAAGAAAAATCAATTCTTCGATGTCATCTTGTCCAAATTGCCAATGACCACTTACTGGTATACCTGTGAGTTGCACACGATGACCAGATTCACCTAAACCAAAATATTTTGAACTATATTTATTTATATTTGAATAAATTAAAAATATATTATACATTCTTTCAAAAGTACTAATTACTTATGACAATTAAAACATTTTTTAATTTATTTTGTTCACCTTCAGAATCTATTTTAAAAAAAAAACCATTATCTTCAAACGTCTTTTGATGTTCAATTAATATTGTCTCATTAAGTGGAGAAATATTTAAAAATTTAGGAATAATTAATTTTTGGGTTCGTAATTGAGTTTCATTATTAAGCTTCTCAAAACGATATTTTTCATCGGTAGCATGTTGATCAATAATGAAAAGATCTTCTTTCAAACGTGTTATTATAAAACCAAGATTAAACTGACCTATAATTTCCATCTGTAAAATATTCTTTTTATAGAAACTGTATAAGAAAATAACTATTATGTTAAACTTATAAGATAATAAAATACAAAATAATACATGATGTGCTAAAAAATTAAAACTTATAGAATCCAATAATTCAGTAAAATATAAATAACCTCGAAAAAAGAATCTTTTGTTAATTGTTTTTTTAATTCATTTTCAGCATTTGAATTTTGATCCATCTGTGCCTTAAACTTGATCCTTGTACTTGAAATCACACATTTCGATAAAAGATTTTGTTTTTCTTGAAGTTGTTGTTTTATTGCCAGAATGCTAATTGTCATTTGTACGGTATCTAATATTTTTGTTTTATTTGTTATATTATTTTGTACATTATCATTATCATATTGAATAGTTTCATTTTTATTAATGTGTTGTATATTTTGTTTTTCTGTATATTCTACTTTTGATATTGTATTTAAATTGTGAAATCTTTTGATTGGTCGATCAGCATTTGTAGGTGAAATTGTTCTTTTTACACCAAAACTTAATTCTGGTACAGGATTTACAGTCAAATTTCCTTGTAATTTGTCCCATCTAGATGATAAATTATATTTTAAAGTTGCTAAAATTAAATTTTCTTGTGTACAGAAGATGATTCTCTTATTTGGAGTTACATTAATATCAGTTGAGTGTTTATTTAACTTCAAATTTAAAAAAATAAATGGATATTGTTTATTATTATATTTATGATAAATTTGATTTATTAATTTACTGACTTTTGTCAGATCACATGGTCGACCATTTACATAAAAAAATTGTCTATCAGGAGCAGAACGTCCAACATCATGATCACAGCTGCTAATGTAGCAATCCCATTCAAAATCCACAACTACATTACTTGATAAGTTATATTCTTGCAATGTTGCTTCATCAGGAGGTAACAGTTCAATTTTAATAAGTCCATTTGAAGATTTTTTGCCAAATATTAAATTAATATTGCTTAAAATATTACTGGGACTAACAGTATTGATTACAAGATTAGGGGATTTGTCCGATACACAATTGGAGCATGTTATTTTTGTATTAGTAGAAACTAAGCAATAGCTATATAGTACTTGAATAGCTCGAATATATTCCTTTTTAAGATTTCTTTGAAATTCTTTTGCTCTAACAGAAAGGCACTTAAATATATCTTTTATATGCACAGTAGTTCCTATTTCTCTTGCACATGGTTCCTTTTTTTGCAGCGCACCATTGTGATCAAATTGTAATTTAAAACCATGTTCGCTTGTAGAATGTCTTGTAACAATACTTAAGTCAGCTAAAGAACAAAGTGAACTAAGAGCTTCTCCTCGAAATCCAAACGTGCTCACTTCTGTTAAATCTGAGAATTCTCGAAGTTTAGAAGTATAATGCTTCAGTCCTGATTAAAGAAAAATGTATGTAAATATTACTTAACTATTTTGGAATTTCTCTTCTATGTTAAATATACACAGATATATGAATGCATATATGTACCTAATCCTTCAAAATCTTGTTCTAAAACACCACTTCCATTATCACTGACACTGATACATGTCTTTCCATAATCTTTCAATTTAATATCAATTAATGTAGCACCACTATCTAAACTATTTTCTACCAGTTCTTTGACAGCAGTTGCAAGATCAAATATTACCTAGTAAAATTTTTTATGTATACATATATACATATATATATTACCTAACTATTATTATATATCATATATATAAGAATATATATGAGAAGTAAATATGGGAATTGACAAAATTTATTAAGGCTTGCATGAAGCTATGAGAATTCTGTCTGGAGGACTAACATGGGCAATATTAAATCAAGCTAAAACTAAAGGAAACTTCAGGAAACAGATAAGACTAACAATTAAATTAGTAGAACTTGTCAAATCTGAAATACACTATACTATATTTCAATATATTATATTGTGATATGTATGCTGTATTATATCATATTACGTTAATCAATAATATATTATGTATCATGTTATATTTTGCTATATTGTATTATATTATGATTATATAAAATATAGACGTTTCTAACAGAGACTGTAGTAGCTTTTAAGCCTCATTATAATGAACAAATAATAATAATTATTAATACCATAGTTAAATAATGTAATTATTTAATAAACTTAAATCGATAATAAGTTATTACCTACTACTTAATAAGCAATAGATTTAAAAGCACAATTATACCACATAAAGAATATCTTATTTAATTTGAATCAAGTTGAATTACTTAAAAAGTATCAGTATTCTACAAAAACGTGATTAAAAAAAATTGTTCTTATACAATATAACCAAAATCATATATACTATGTCTGAAACATTTTTCAATATTATTTAAAAATTGGCATCATATTAAAATATTTAGCTGTTCATAGCTACGATACTCCATGCTCTATACTGACATTTTTATGATATAATTATAATTATAAAAGAAATATTATGTTATACTAATTAAGATACAGACGTGAAAGTAGGGTAACCTTATACATTTCAATAAATAACTAAGAATAATAGAACATACATTTATTTGCTAAAAAATAATTAATATTACATATTGAATATATAACGTTGATATATATAAAGGTTGAATATACTCGTAGGTTAACCTCACCTGGCCAGAACAAATTTGATGAATTGTTTGTTTACTTATAACATTAATCTTCTTCGATTTTTCCGACGATGATATTGGTTCATCCATCACCAATATATGTGAAGGTAAATGAAAACTCAATTAGTTATCTATTGTCTACGTTGTAGGAACATCTGCACCTACTTACATTGTAGCTGTAAAGTATTATAGAAAAGTCAATAATTTTATATTTTGACAATGTTTCAATATAAAAATTTTATTTTTTAAGTAAGAATTAACGTGTAATATTTTAAATATTTTAAATATTTTAAATTATTTTCAAATAACTTGTGTTTATAACATTCTCATATTTGATTGGATATGACGAAATGGAAATGTTAAGTAAAACTAACCACATTATATTATGGCGCGATATTTGATGTTTATCTTCTAATAATATAACAATCTTCTAATATACAAAAGTACGGATAACTTTGTAGTAAAATAATAATTGCTGCATAGAGAAAGAGATAAATTTGTTAAATCTCTACAATAGTAAGAAATAAAATTAAAATGAATTAATTACAATTTTGTTCTTCTCTACGAAGATATACATTTTATAATCAATTTCTTTATTATACAGCATAGATATCCCATTTACTTATCTAAGAATAAATAAAATTGCGAGTGGAATGTAACGCAATTAAATTATTGTAAGACTATTTAAATGTTATAAATTACTACCAAATACGTTACATTTTCCTAATATAATTACATAAAATATGTTTCGATTAGTGCCAAAATTACCTATGTGGAATGAGGAAAGTAGAATACGATTATGTTTCCACTAAATTATAATCAAATTTAATTTATAGTACTTACAATGTTCTCAGTAGTTAGTTTCCACAGACAACAAATGCATTCATAAAAATATAACAAATCATTCTATAACTGTTACATTTCCTTTCGTAGAGATAACTGAATGCTTTTTATTTAAACAGGACTTCAGGAGGCTAACAAAAATATAACAACAAAAATGAAGATGCGTTTGTTTATTATTAACCTTATGTAATATCGTTTCAAAAATTTTCAATTACATTATTATATATAATAAAAATAAAAATAAAATAGAAATAACATAATAATTATAATCGCAATAATTGCAATAATCGCAATAATTATAATTATAACAGTGGTAATAGTAATAGCAATAGTAGTAGTAGTAGTAGTAGTAGTAGTGGTAGTAGTAGTGGTAGTAGTAGTAGTAGTAGTAGTAGTGGTAGTAGTAGTGGTAGTAGTGGTAGTAGTAGTAGTAGTAGTAGTAGTAGTGGTAGTAGTAGTGGTAGTAGTAGTAGTAGTAGTAGTAGTAGTAGTAGTAGTAGTAATAGTAGTAGTAGTAGTAGTAGTAGTAGTAATAGTAGTAGTAGTAGTAGTAGTAGTAGTAGTAGTAGTAGTAATAGTAGTAGTAGTAGTAGTAGTAGTAGTAGTAATAGTAGTAGTAGTAGTAGTGACAGTTTAATAGCAGGAATAGTAACAGTGGTAATAGGAGTGATGATGGTGATGGTAGTGGTAGTAATAGTAGTAGTAATAGGAATAGCAATAGTAGTGATAATAACAATAAGAATAATGGTAATAATCATAATAAAGACAATAATAAAAATATTAATCACATAATCATAATAGTGATAGTAATGATAACGACAGAAGTAATATCAGGATGAATAATAATAAAAATAAAAATAATAACAATAATAATAATAGTAGTAGTAATAATAGCAATAATAATATAATGTAATATAATATAATATGAAAATGTTTACAGGGTAGATACAACTTTTTCTTCATCTTGTATGGAGGCTTGTTAATTTTCATCTTAATAAATTGGTTTTTCTTAATTCAGTTTGTTTTCTGTATTCATTCCTTACATTTTTTATGTCGGTTAGCGTGTGCAATCATCAAACAAGAAACTGAAATGATGGATGTGTATTCATCATTTCTTCTCGTCTATAGACGTACGCACTTTGCATAACAGGCATACATCAGTCGTGTATTATAGTATATTTTCTGAACACAATGTTTTTACACATGACGTTAGGAAACTTATGGTATTTTAATCCAGTCACAATGTGTTTCAAAGAATTTGTTTTAAGATTTGCATAAATATAACGTATGGTTTTCAAATCATTTAAGCAATTTAATAATTTGAGTGAAAAAAGCGTAAAATGAATTTTTTAATAAATACCCTGATGAAGTTGTTTTAATTCTTTTTAGACAGAAACTAATAAAATAACACGTTTTTTCAAAATATGAAGATATTCTTTATCCCATTATGAAGCAATAAAAAATATACAAAAGTTTTTTAGTGATATATCGACAGTAAATTAATTAAATTTTATTCAATTAAAATTATTTGAAACACGAATCGTGATCGGTTCTTATACTATTTAAATGTATACAACTCTGTTGTCTGCTAATTGGCATAAATACTCTACATTTTGCGACAATTGTTGAGTGGACAAATTTTTTCGGGGTACAAAAACTATAAGAAACATATACGTTACAAATGGAAAAATATGAAAATATTTTGAAACGTATTCTCTGTGTAAAAAGTTTTTATATGAAAAATTAATTGGCGCGTTTGAAATGAATCTATTGTTGTATAATATATGAATTCCACTTTCTAACGAAAATTTGTCAATTTCATTTGTTATCCGACATATACTTCTTTTGTTTCACCAATTTTTTTCTTTTTCGAATAATCGACCACCACTCTTCCGAGTATTTTTTAAAGATCTCCATAGTAATTAGTGAAATTGCACACATTTAAAACATTTCCCCTTCTTTTTCATTGTAAATATTAAACGAATTTGAATTTCAATTTTATGTAACGATCATCGCCTTTTTTACAAGCGGCAACTCTACTAAATTTACTAGTAAGTGATAGGATACAATCAATCACTTTATCTTTTATCTAATCAAAGTAATGGTAATCGTTTTGGTAAAAATTAATAACTGTCAGATGAGAAAATGCTTCGATGATACGTTGGAAAAAACTGCATTGTGCTCAAAAGTCAACCTCTTCTAAATCTTTCCTCGTTTCCTTTTAACGAAAAAAGGACTTAGAAGACGACATTTTCCTATAATACAGTTTCTTGTGCTACAATTTTATCAAAAGTGAACTTTCCTCGTACCAAAATACATAAGTAAAAAAAAAAGAGAGAAAAAAGAGAAGAAGGAGCAGGAATTCTAGTTCTTTGGAGGACTGATGAGCACAATACATAATAACGTGAATTCGGAAGAGGGCATGTGTGGAATCATCACACATTTTGTCTACGTTTATAGAGCGTACTGATTTTTGCCGTTCAACAAGATTATCGAAATGTCAGAAATTGTCATGAAAAATCTTGACTAAATCTGACAAACAATGTTTTCTGTTTGAAAAATCATTCTCTCCCTTTCTCTCTCTCTTTCTTTCTCATACACATACACGCGCACGCACGACGCACGTACACACGCACACACACACACGCGCGCGCGCGCGTATGCACGCACACACACACATTTTCGTTTTTTCTCGCTTTCCCTCTTCCATACTCTCTTTATAAAGTTGAGAGATATCGTCACGGCAAAATGTTTCCCGCTAACATAGAAATTTAAGAATAACTTCATGGTTGTTAGTAATTATAAATTTTAGATCGAATTTACACCATTGCGTTTATCATTTCTCATTTATTCCACTTAAAACAGAAATTCGTTATACCTTTTAAAGTTAACATAACATAAGCAATGATCGTCATACATTAGGGCGAAGTAAAAATACTAATATAAATTTTTTAGTACTTGATGGTAGAAATCTATGAATTCGAACGAATGTCGTTTCGCGAGTCATTACGTCTATCGGCAAATCTTCACAATGCAAATATTTAAAAAATGCAGGATTCTAAGCAGCCTATCTAAACAAGCAATTCTCGAAAATTCAAACATTTCATTCTCTTTCATAAATTCGTATAATAGAAAATAAGGCAATTAATGTAAGTTTGAAATTCTCTTGAGGTGTACAGAAAAAATTTCCTCGAGAAAACGATGCATATTTTAAGTTAAGCTCCTTTCATGTAAATTATAATATTATGAATGAAAAATATTCAAAATCGGTGTTATTAAAAACAAAATATTAAAAACCTGAACAAACAATGTTAAAATTATATAATCACATGCTTCGAATAAGCCGATAAGAAGCTGGCATACTGCATACAATAAAATATTAAAGTATCATTCGAATGTATATTTCGTTTCTGTAAAATAATACAAAACGGTCAATAAAATATCATAAAATAATTTTAAAAATCAACCTGTTTAATGTATATGCCACAACAAAGAATAGAAACATGCAAAATATCTCAAGAATTATTTGTTGCAGTATATGTTATTAATAAGTATCGAAAATTTACATCGTTCGTCGTGTCTTGTTTTATATTATCTTATCGTTATTGACACAATTTGTTTGTATTTAATATTTCGCATTCTGGCATCGAAATTTACGTTCCTAGTTGTCGGTACTCTATAACCAAATATGAAAAAATAAGAGAAATTCATTAGAAGGAGCATATCGATCGATACAATTATCAGAACTTGAAAAGAAATGTGCAAGTGCCAGAAAACGATTATAAACTTATGCTGAAGGTATATTAATATAATATAAATAACATTACTATTACCAAAGTGAAACGGCAAAAATCAATTACGACTGCCATTGGAAACATATGTATATGAGTACGCGCGTATCGTTTATTATAAAGTATCTAGGTTTTTGTATGATTATATCGATCTTGATCTTATGTGTATACTGCCTTTTAACTTTCTTATTACTGTCTTCTGTATAAATATGTATTGTTGTTAAATCATGCAAACCTCGTTTGTTTAAAGTCCTTCGTCGGTAACAAACTGACGTTTGCAACGTCCTCTTTTCTATTCATCAAAGTAAATAAAAGAGTCGAGTTTACAATGTCAGTGTTCTCCTCTTTCACACTTAAAAGCTAAATCCTAAAGCTGCACTCTTATCATTTATCTATGTATATTGTACAAATAACTAGCATTTGACGCGACTGTTTGCTAGCAATTACTTGCTAAACCGTTTATATTCGTGACATTGTGTATAAAACTCTATTGGAGTATATGCTTACACTGGTAATTCTTATTTTTCCTTCTGTTTAATGCATTTTTAATAATAGTAATTATCACTTTTTCGCTCTCTAGGCCACACAGTTTGGGTGCCAAAATTTATTAACGACGTTTGCACGCGACTAAAGCATTTGGAGTGTTTGCAGAATCGGGCAGGACCCGAGAGGCCAGCTGGGTTCATCCTCACTAGACCATGTTTGTCTGTCCGTGCTCATAAGCAAAGTATCATAAGCTTCTGTGCCGGACGCGGTATATCCATGCCCAATGTAAGACCAGTCGGCTTCTTAAGATAGACAAATAAAAAAAACTAAGAAGAGAAAGACAAAATGGAAAAAGGAAGTTTCCCTCGTGTTTTCCTTTGCATTCCTTCGTATTTCTATTTTTCAACTGACTATTTCTCATTCTTTTTCTTTTTTCCTTTCCCCCATCTTTTTGTTTTTAAAGAAGCCACTCATATATTTTTAAAATCTCTTTTTCTCATAAACGGACGAAGAATTTCTCGTATGATGAATTGCTTTGTTAACCTGTCTTTTATGTTTCGTTTTTGTTTTAAGCTGTTAGTTTGAAGCAATGTACTCTTACTAATGTACTCTTATCTTTTCAACTCGTTTACACAGCAATACTATATTTGTAGTGCTTTTGTCTCAAATTATTTCTCATAACCAATAAAACGACGAAATGCAAAGCAATGCAACGGGGAA
The DNA here is from genome assembly GCF_040668555.2 of Bombus flavifrons. NCBI lineage: Eukaryota > Metazoa > Arthropoda > Insecta > Hymenoptera > Apidae > Bombus > Bombus flavifrons. The sequence goes on from NC_138447.1 coordinate 5,509,294, forward strand.
GGACTTCAAATTTCCTACTGCCCGTTCTCATTTCCCTCTTTTTCTTTTCTTTTTTTCATAAACAGTACGATAGGTTTTACGGTATCGTCATGAACTTCGTATATACAGTATATATAATCACCTAATATATATTTTTGACGGTACCGCTAACGCGACGATAGTATGTGTAATTGGCCATCGCCGTAGTTCCTTTTTATTCTGTTTCGTTTCAGTGAATAGCAACTGGACTCTGCTGGACGCATACTCCAACCATAGGACTGTCTTCCCTTTCTGGGTCTCTTTGTTTGCCGGTTGAAACTGTCGACGGTTGTCTGACTATTCCGTGCGTATCAGTCGTTGAATAACCGTAATTGTAAAAGTTCTGCTGCTGAATCATCGGTGAGGTCATCATCGCAGGCAGATGGGGTATACCAGGGAGAATTAGGCTATTATACGATCCAAGAGAGCTTTGTATCAGGGAACTGTCTACAGATTGCATGGACATCGGGCCGGATGCAGACACCCCAGTGGCCGAAGTTGACGGATAGTTTGTTGTAACAACGCGTCGATTCCCCAAATGACGAGGTGATGACTCGCACTCCATTGGCTGATAGCCACCAGGGAGACTTGATACTTGCATCGGATTGCCACTGTTGTTGCTTCCCTGTCCTGACATGGTTACCAGTCCTGGGACATTAAGAGAACATAACCTTAGATAAACAGTTTAATCATTTTCACACTAATGCAAAGATCATCCAATGGATTACTATCTCTTACTATAGAATGTCACTATAAGAAAGTTAAAACAAATAAAAGAGTTTTCAAAATACTACGGGGATACATTCCAGGCATTGAACTTAACGTTTCGTTTTCCTCTCGTATAGTCAACAGCTCTGATTTAGATTTCATTGATATCTAAATATACCAATACCGATTGATCAATGATCGATATCTAAGCAATAACCAACTGTTCATCTTTGTTTCGGGTCAATCGAAAATGTAACAAGTTTAAACATATTTTACCAAAATTATGATTCATATACATAAAATTAGAAAGACGATTTCTAAGAGTTGCGTCTTTTACGAAATTGTTATTTCATATAATTTCTATTTTATATAAAGTATTCAATAAATACATTTATGTTATCTGTTATTTGCTAGCTATATCAGAATAAATATGATAAACTTATGAGGTAAAAATAAATTTATAAAGTGAAAAAAAGTAATATGTTTTTTGTGTTTTTAATGACATATTACTATTGTATTAATAATGTTATAACTGCTCTTTTTATTAGATTTTATCATTAGATACTGTTACATTTAAAGGACAATTTTAATAAGAAGCCGATAAAAAAGCTTTCTTAATGTTATCACATTAATATTTTATGTAATGTATTTTGATTTATGTTACATAAGTGATTAAATAAGTTAGACTAAATTAAAACCAACTAAATATTGTAGTTATTCATTCATCGTAAAGTGCAATTAATTAAAAAAGTATTGTTTACACTACTCTTTAAAATCGTCTTCCTTTGTATTCTATGATCCTTATTATTTAGAAATATGTACTTTTTAGGACACTATATGCGTACATAAAATTACAATTAGTTATATATTAACTATATAAACCATTTTAATGAACATTTAGATAGTCGCTTTCAGGTAAGAATGTACAAGTCAAAAAGAAGAAATCAAACTAAAAAAAATGAATGTAAAACGATAAATGTGCAGATTATAAATCAATAAAATGTTTACTGCAACAACGGAATTTAATGTTTCGTACGTTATACGATGAAGATGCATTTCGCATGCTATATGCAAGCAGTTAAAGCATGCATGAAATAAATTACAAGACAATGAAGTAGTTGCTCTACAGAATAAAAACTTAATACAGATATGCAAATTGAATTACTTTTAACAAGAATATGTTCTCTGAAAACGGAAGAATTAATAAAAAAATATATATGCAATAAAATATATGTCATACATAAATTATTGTTATTTGTTATACTTGCATTTCTCATAACTGCGGATATAAACATTACAAAGAACATATTCTTAGAATGCTATTTAATATTTACTGCTTTTAAAATCTAATGTATTTCATAATAATATAATAATTTAAATAATAGAATTTATGATAATAAATATAAAACTTATAAGAGTACACTGTATCGAAGAGCAGAGACACGGGCAATCAATATGAATCCGTATCTCATATTTAAAAAAATCAGAAGTGCAAGTTCTTTTATTCAAGCAAGCAAGGCTTCGTATATTACATCCGAGGTCAGGATATGATTATCAGGGACATTGTTAGTCTTTTAGCTTGTAGGATTGTTTGTTAGACAGAACTTACTTATGTTAGTAAGTAAGATTAGGGTTGGGGCCTAGGACAGGTCGTCGCCGCCCCGCGGATACGACAGTCATCGAGCCACGTACTGTCCCCCCATCATATCTACGGGCAACAACAAGTATCGTTTAGTTTGCGCAGAAAATAAAATATATCAGACAAATATACATTTTATGTTGATATTCACTGATATTATGTTATGATTTATATCTCTACTAAAATGTAATTAATAAAACAGTTCTTCTATTTAAACAAATTTTTAATAAATATAAATAATTATACTTTATAAGTGCCAATTTTTTGTTTATTTCATAAATAATTTTTATTTATTATGAAATATGTAACTATACAAGCAAATGTCTTATTTTCTGCACAAATTAAAGCCTGCCTAAATCTTCAATAGAATGCCGCAGTTCCTTAAAAAGTTCAACACAAGAGAGTCACTGTATTGCTCTAATTCATTAACTTTTAGATATGTATAATATTTCTAAATTATCGCAGAAGTTTGAACTCAATTGGATGTTAAATTATAAACACTGAATTAAAAAACATGTTTATATGTATGTTACTTCAATTAGATTTTATATAGATTTATAGATTTTATATATTTATATAAAGAAGTACATTTTAGCTGTATAAGACAAAAGTTGCTATACATTATATGAGAAGCAAGTGGAAACAATCAGACAAATTTTCAATCATAAGATTATACAAATTTTTTTATAAGTTAAAATAATTAAATAACAAAGTTATAAATTTAACGTATAGCGAGAATGTCAACTGTATATTTACTGAAACTGTGTACTTTTTAAGCGATATATAGTCTCTTTGCAACGATTATTTGCATAATCCGTGTAATTATTATACGTTTTATATTGTAAACAGCACGTGCGTTTTTTAAATAAACAGAAATTTATTAGTAGATTTATATTTATTCTAAATAAAGAAATATCAAATATAACTTTATTTAAAATTGATGTAAAAAAATTAAATTATCTATCTAAAATTTTTTATTTATATATTATCATATGATTTCTTTTACTAAAATTTAGTTCATTTTATTTACCAGTGTAGTTTATCTAATTTTATTTTATTTATCAGTGTAGGACAACTTAACGAGTGAAGATGATTAAAAATCTTACTGAAAGTAGAATATCTACTGAAAGTAGAATAACTGTATTATATACAAACTGCTTAAATTATGATTTAAAACCAATGGTAACAGGTAAAAAAAAATACCAGATTTGAAGGAAAACATCTTTATCCTTCACGCGTGTAAAACGACCCAGTAAGCAAAAAATGCTGCTTTATGCATTATGAAGTTTTAGTAACTTACCATGATCTTGGCTCATCGATACCACTGCCGGGCTCGTGTTAGCACTGTTGGCAGCAGCAATATTTGTGTTGGTCCCCTCGTCGGCTGTACGCTTAAAGAAATTGTGCTGAAGTGCATAATACGGTGTCACTCTTGTTTTCGGATCAAAGTCTAACATTCGCAGGATCAAGTCTTTGAATTTGAGGTAATCGGAAATTGAATGACCAGGTTCACCTATCCTTCTACCACCAGGGCCTCCGCTTTCGACACCTAAGATATCATGTAAGCGTCTTGTACCAGGAGGTTTGTACTTTTTACCATCCTTTGACTTTTTCAGCACATACGAGCCATCCGTGGGGACTTTGTCAAAGTATTTCCGCGCTTTATGCGCTTGGTCCAATATATGTTTCGGTGGCATTCCTAGTACTTCTACGATTTTATTCATCTGATCGACCTGTGAAAGAAAAAAATGAATAATAAATAAAAAATATTTACTTTTCAATAAGAATTACATACATTATAATGTTGCAATGAAAAACAATTATGTATTGTAGATTAAATGATTATATATTAAATATACTATAATACATGAAATAAATTGATACTAAAATACTCTGCAATTAAATTACATCATAGGTGAGAGCTCAATAAGTTAATAATATAACTTAATAAGTTATAATTGCTACCTCATTGGCCCCACTGAACAGAGGTTCTCCTGTATGCATTTCAACTAAAATACATCCTAGACTCCACATGTCTATCGCAAGGTCATAAGGTATTCCTAATAAGACTTCAGGAGACCGGTAAAACCTGGATTGAATATACTGGTATATCTACGAGTAATATTAACAACAATTAGTTTCTGGATATTATCAAATTATGGTATGCCGTCAGATATTCACCCTTTGTCCAAGTTGACATGAACTACCAAAATCCACTATTTTTATCGCACTTCGTTTGGGATTGCACAAAAGTATGTTTTCGGGTTTCAGATCACAGTGAATGATGTTCAATTCCGGTGTAGACAGGAACAAAAGGGCAGTACACAGTTGCTGTGCAAACTTCCTTGTTAAGTTCAACGACACTCCTCGAAAATTCGTATTTCTAAGTAGATCATATAGATTATACGATAACAGTTCAAATACCAGACATAAATGATTCCGCCACATAAAATGCCTTTTTAGTTTAACTGTAATTAAAAAATTTGAATTATGAAGTAATTATAAATAATTTGATTTAAGTAGTACGTATATATATATCTAATTATAAAATACAATAACCAACCTATATAATATTTGTTGTCGGTATCCGCCCTGTTCATCATTTCTAATAGCCTCACTTCGATTTGCGCTTGATTTAGAAAAGGTTTTTTGTTCTTGATAATTTTTATTGCCACTTGCGTTTGTTCTTCATGATCAAACGCTTTTACTACTTGGCCAAAACTGCCTTTACCTATAAAATGCAAATATTTCATGTCATAAAAATGATATTTATCATACTTTACCACTCATAAAGATATATATTAAAGATTGTATTTAATTATTTAATTTAACTAAATATTTAAATTTTTGATATTCATATAGAGTATTGCTAAAGGAAACAGTCTTCTTAAACGATGTACATAATTAGATATTACTAAATGTATTACAGATAAAATAGAGAAAAATGTCTCAGAAATATTTAAAATACTCATATTTAAGAAGATAAGCATTAAAGAAATGATTAAAAGCACTAATATTTACAATGGTACATATAATATAATAAAACAATAAGTTTATCCAAATAAATTCTAAAATTAGTTGTAGGATTGTACTATAATTACAAATAATATTGCTGAAAATAGTACATATATTAAGAATAAGTCAATGATTTTCGTAAATTTAACTTTGCATAAAAGAATACGCTTATATATAACTACATTGAGAATTTTCTACATTTATCTATTAGCTTTAGGTATTTAGCATTATGAGAATATCTTTTACATTGTTTTCCCTTTTCTTCCATTTTACTTAAGAAGGTTACTTTTCTCAGAGATACTTTGTACATTATTTTTATATAACACTCTTTTGTAATTTTTCCAATTCCGTTGTTATATAATATTAATAACGGATTCCTCGTTATAAATGACTCATATTCAATAGAATAGAACATAGCCGAGCATCTTTATAGTCTAGAGCATTATTACCTATTAGCGAATCGATCTCATAACGATCGAGGAACTTTTCCCCATTCTTGATAATATAATCATGATTATCGTCATCCCAACCATCGTTGTACAATTTTCTTTCTTTTTTATGGGAACCATCTTCTCCTTGCATCTGTTGCGCCCTTCTCTTTTTCTTAGCATAATAAACCTATGAAAAAAACGAGCAAATTAATGAAGCAGAAAATTATATATTACAGGTTATAAAATGTTACATTAGACAATATAAACTATTAAAAATTTTTTTAAATATTAAACGGATATCTTATTTTATAATAATTTGATTATTAAACAGAGTCAGAATTTAAATAAAAATTATTAGTTTTCAAATAAATGCAAGTATTATAACATATTTTATGCACAACATATTTTTATTTCATTTTCAAATGCTTTTGTTGGTTTTTCCACCCTTTCTCATACATGGATTAGTTAGTATTCAATTTTTTCTAATGGTAGAATGGATTAAGCAAAAAATAAAATGAAAAAAAAATATAGCACAAACAAAACGTGGAGTTAGTCAAATCCAAGTAAAGATAAAATAAGGATAAAGAAATTGAAAGACATAACTTGTAAGTGACAAGATATAATTAAGGAAGATAAAATTATTCTGTAAAAGAGATAAGTACAAGATAAAAATTAATGAAGACTTATTGTATGAATATTATTATAAAAAGAATTTAAAAATTTGAAGAAGCACAGAACACTGATTTAATTCTTCTGCACTTTTTATTCATTAATGCATTTGACAGGTTTCGTTTATCAATATTTTATATCACAATAGTATTTTTAATGATAAAGGCAGAAACAAACAAATAGAAATAAGCTGTACAAAATAAAGATAAAAAGTTAGTAGTTGAGTTAAATGTAAGGTTTGTCAAGAAAATAAATATATATGTTTAGCATCAAAGAAAAGTAGAAGTATAAAACACTATAATAATATTGTATTGCATATGATATTATTATATTATTACGTTATGTTATCATATTATTGTAAATTACCACTCAATAGATTAATTGGGTAATTATTATAATATAATAATCAATAAATTATTGATAGAATGAAAAGTTTCCGATGAACTTGATTGAAGACATAGAAGAATGAAGAAAGAGAGAAATAGAATCTTGGACTGTCTTTAGAAGAATGTGGGATATTTTCGTATCTTTTTTTGCAATGTTATAGAAAATATTTGAGAATTTTGAAGACACTATAATTTTTATTATAAGAGATACATATAAATCGCAAGTTTATCTATTATTATTTGTTTTCCATCCAAAATTAAATGGTCTTTTGCTTATAACATTTTCATTATTCTACTTAGTGATGTACGATCTTGTTTATATTAATAAAAATTATACAAAAATGTTTATATTAATAAAAATATAAATTAAAACTGTTTTAGGTTCTAAATGTTTACAAACCATTTGCTATTATGTCTTTTATAAAAGAAAAAAACAAAAAAAACAATGAGAAGTATTACTATAGGTTACCAACGAAGCCATTAATTATGTCTTTATGTTTAACAAAAGAATGGACAGCTAGGAGAGAAAAGAAGGTGAATAAATAAGTATGTAGGTGAGTAAGTATGTAGTTAAAGAAGTTACGTGCGTAGATGAGACAAAGCAGAGGAAGAGGTGGGTATACTGTGAAAGACGTGGAGGAAGATGGATAAGAAAGGAAGGGGTACGATAAAGATAACCAATTAATTTGCACATAATATTAAAGGCAAATATATTTGAATATTGATTATTTGTGCTCTAAACACACCGAGTAAATCTAATGTAAACGAACGACTATTGAGCAGAGGTTAGTAACAATTATTTATTATAAAAATCATTTATTTATTTATTTTAAATAAACCCCACTTGTAAATATTGTATTCTTAGCCTTTTACCTTTTTACTACTTTAACTACGTCAATAATTATTTAATAGTAATATTCAATAATGTTTAATTATTGTAAAAATCAGTAGCATGTTATGTTTGATGTAACAGATTTTCAAACTATTCTTCTATGAATCGAAGTCAAGATCCAAGGATAGTACAATTTTATAATTTTATCAAAAGAATAACAGTAAACAGACTTGAACACAAAAAGAAGCATAATTGAAAAACGATAAACGATTTGTTAAATGAAAAGTATCTTTCACCTCGTTGATGTGCTTGTAAGTTTTGATGAGATCTACACTGAGTTTCCTAAGAGGTGCCGTAGCTGGATCACGAAACCTATGGGGTATCCTAGCTTGCATAGCGTGTATATCCGCGGGGGTTTCTTGCGGAACCCCACCAGTACCGCCACCGGTACCGGCACCCCCACATACTGTAGGAGGTAATGGCTCCTCAGCTACCAGACGACCGTAAAGGGGCGCGCCGCCGCCTCCACCACCGCCACCGCCTGCACCCGCCCTTCCGCTTACTGAAAATTAAACATTACCAAATTAATACTAATTATTAATATATTTATCATCAGTGATTAGTTTATTTATTACTTTTAAAGGCTATCAATCGACATAGCTATATAACTTGCCTTAATATTTTTCCTACTCTAATTGGCAGGAAATAAATATTAAAGTATTTAATTTCTTAATAAATTAATTTTACGAGTCATTCGTTGAATGATGAATACTAATTCCTCTAGTTATAAATTGAAACTATCTAAATAAGAGAATTCGAATCTGATCGTCGACGATCATAATTTAGAATTAAAATGTAAACAGATCAAGCTGCATTTACGTTACAATGAGATTAATTTCTCATACAATACATACGATACAATCGTATCTACTCCCTTCTTTTAAGACCTAAGGTATAAATTATCAATTTTAAAATCTTCTTTTGATATTAAAATCGTTGGTATTTAATTAGTATTTGATACTAAAGACGAAAGTTCACTTAAAAGTAGTTTAGTCACGGTATACACAGCTCGTATGTACAATGTTACAGTACATGTGATTGAGAATCCACGCAACGAGGTCACGAAGACTGACATAGGTCGTGCGATAACTAGCACGCATTCCGCTTCATTCATGTTTCTTGATATAGACTGACTTTCACCCATATACAACCATTCTCTAAAACTGCCCCTAGAGAGTATTCGTAAATGTACACTACCTAGTCTTTCTCAAGTAGCTACTACCAGTCACAATCTTTGTTGAATAAATGAGATATTTTGTGATAACTGTCATGTAAAAATTGCATTCTATATTATATGACAATTTTCTGAAATCATTTTATAAACAAGTAATAGTGTAAGAAATGAAAAGGAATATTTTTATGATTACAAACCATTAGATGAAAGAAAAAGAGTACTTACAATTTATGTTATTAAAAGATGTATGTAATTTGCGAAACAAGACAAAGTGCATCAATGCATCGTACAACATTGGCAGAAACTATCAAAAATGTAATTAACAGAACTATTACTAATGAAAATTACATTAAATATTATAACAGTATAACAAATTATAACAGTTTCGAAAAAATAAAACAATTTGAACGATGTCCGTCCGTTTGATTGCTTCAATTGAGCTTATCGGGTGGCTTGAGTATTTATCGCAACCCCACGTGGTGAGAATCTCTGTGTAAGGGTCGAATAGTGTTCTGTTACCGACGACAACGACACGACTACAACGACGACAACGACGACAACGACGACAACGACGACAACGACGACAACGACGACAACGACGACAACGACGACAACGACGACAACGACGACAACGACGACAACGACGACAACGACGACAACGACGACAACGACGACAACGACGACAACGACGACAACGACGACAACGACGACAACGACGACAACGACGACAACGACGACAACGACGACAACGACGACAACGACGACAACGACGACAACGACGACAACGACGACAACGACGACAACGACGACAACGACGACAACGACGACAACGACGACAACGACGACAACGACGACAACGACGACAACGACGACAACGACGACAACGACGACAACGGCGACAACGGCGACAACGGCGACAATGGCGACACGACACGACGACAACGACGACACGACACGAACGACACGACGACAACGACGACACGACACGACGACAACGACGACACGACACGACGACACGACACGACGACGTAACACAACTGCTTGTTTGGTACGAGTGTTAAGGGAGCACGTGCTACCTTTGACCCGATTTAATCGTAATCTTTTGATCTTAATATTTAATGCTTCCAAAATATTAAATGTGTTATTGTGATAAAGGTAACTTATTGTTTCGTTAATTTACTTCTTCGAACGTGCTCAAATATAAAAATTGTACGTTCGAAGTACATTATGTATATAATTTCGAATTTCTCGATTGATAATTGTGAGAGATAATTCGATAATTAAATTAGAAACTTAAAAAAACATAATTCGAAGAACTTTACTTTCTTTCTTTAATAAACTCCTTCCAATTTTATTTAAATTATTCATCTTAATGTTTGTATAGGTTTATATTACATTAATTTATAAATGACCTAGTAAATGAGCAAACGCAAACTTTGATCTATCATATTTAAAATCACTAGCGCAGTTTTAAAGTACGTACAAACTATTCGGTATTACGTACACACTATTATACTTCAGGCTAATATTGAAACAGCATAGGTAAGTAAATATGCTTATTGGACGTGTACACAGCCAACATATTTTCATGAACATAATACATATGTATATTTTTTTATTGAGTAACTGCTTTAGAGTAGGCGATAACCCTCTTATACAAACTGAAGTATGCATCACAGGTGAAATATAAGCATTGCCAAGTTCGAAAGAAGTTTTAACATAGATGTAAGATGTAAAAGGTATGGTCGATTATAAAATAAGATATAAGAAATCATAATCGATCATTGACGACTGACAAACGATCATCTCTTTCGAATAGGTTGAACAAAATGTTGGTAACTTTTGCGCAATTTTTCTATGACATTATTAACTTTATAACACTATCATTTGTTCATAAAGAGTTGAGATGTAATCAAATTAATAATAGCTACTATACAAAAAAAGTACTGATTCAATGCGATTAATTTCCAATTGGATCGTAAATAATCTATATTAGTTTGGATTCAGTTACTTTATATAAAAGTACTTTATTTTAATCTATATGCCATGTTTTGCATGATAAAAATCATAAATAACATTTATTACATAAGACACAGAATACAAATTAAATTAAATTATGTATGACATTTAATGTCTTAAAATTAACCCAAATCTATCTCAAATCTTTATTGTCATCTATGATCCAACGATGCCAGATGAAAGTTAAGAAATGTAAGTATATGTATTCCGTTAAAAACTATAATGAAAATGCTTTTCTTTTTATTACAGTGATTTAATAATTCAAAAATTTGAATTATTAGGTTATGAATTATATAAAAAATCTGAGTATACTAAGCAGATAAAAATTAAATTTAAGAAAGCAAACAAAAATGACTACTATTCTTTGAACAATAGTGATTTTAGTGATATTAATGATTTAGATACATTTAAAGGTATTTAGGGAATTAAATAATACAAAGAATAGCACAAATAGTATACACGTTACGATATTTATCAAACACTGTAATTCGAAGATTTAATTTTTCTTCGTTTTATATCCATAGAAACGAAGTTTTTATAATATTTAGAAAAGAAGAAATAAGAGTGTGCACATGAAATTGTAAATGAGATGCAAAATGTTATGATCTCCATAAACCGAGCGAATATTTTAAAAGTTAATTTATTTTGCGAACTTTAAATGTTTCCGACGTAAATGATAATATTTAAATAATATTAATGTAGCATAATTGATACATTACGAATACAATTATTAAATTGTATTGCACAATATTATATATATATGTATATACATGGGACAACACAGTAGTTATAAATTCTGCTGTACTGTTATCGTAAAAAACAAATAAGTTTCCTGTATTAAAATATATTGCGGAAACGGTACCGCTGCACAGATAATTGCATCGTTAGCGCACCGTTTCACTATAAGCATTCTTCAATGAGAGACATGTTTGTGTAAGACTATAAGGCTTTTTATAAATGGATGAATTTCTTATTACGTAAAATGCAGGTAAATGATCTTGTTGGAGATTAATTTCCTTAAAAATGAGAGCGGAATATCTACATTTAAAATTGTGCTTTCATTAAAAGATATTTCATATATCGTAATTAATATTCTTATTCTTATAATTAACTCTTTCTATAGAATACTAAAACTTTTTGTGATCAAGTAAGTATTTTGATTTCCCTTTAACTTTGAAGTTCCCTTTAACTCTTTCCTTTATGATTTTTTTGTGCACATATACATCAGTGATCACTGCGTGATCACTATTGTCACATATATGTGTGCATCAATATACACTGTTTTCCCTGTTAACAGTATAGTTGTATCGAAAGTTGTTTGAAGCAAAAATTGAAATATTATAAGCAATTTACATTCGATAATCAAGTCTTGCTATTTTGAATTAAAATCAGAATTTAAATCGATCTTTAATATAGAAGTGTAACCTTCTGTCTTTGTCCAATCTGATTGATAATTGATATCACGAGTGTTACTCGATATTATAAAGCAAAAAAAGTGAAATCGTTTTTTCTGTGTTATCCACTTCTCAACTATAATAAAATAATGAATAAACAGATGTAATGAGGTTCACAATTTAAGATAACAGCTAAAAATGGAAAAAAATCTATTTTGTATGTTTGAAGTTTGAAAGATGAGATAGTTTTGCAATTGTTAAAATAGAAGTTATAAAATCTAGATTTTAATCTCTACACACCATATACATTCTTAAAATATGCAACCTGTTTTGCTGTCCGGATATATGTATGTCTACGCGTGTTTTGTCTCATACACACACTTCTACAAAACTATACAGATCATAGAAAAGTACATTTACCGACTAAATATAAACTGCGAAAGTAAAATACTTCCACCACCACTGAATGTCATTTTACTTTTCTCTCTTCTAGAACACTGTGTTTGTATTTTGACAACGTATCGGCATCAAGATTGTCACGCCTAAAATAAGCATAAAATGATGAAAAGAAAGAGATACGTGAAGGTGGGCGAAATGTTTTCCAGAATGCAGAAATATATACAAGCGAAAAAGAACAGTATAGATAAAAGGAAGAAAAGAAATAGAAATATATCGAACCTGTTAGGAACAAAATAAAAAATCAATTTTTGCACAGCTCCTCCGAGAGATTACAATAAAAACAATGCGTATACCTGTGAAAACATAAAGGTTAGCAAAAGATAAACAAAAACGATAAAAGGAACAGATTGAAATGAAATAAAAATGAGAAACGAAAAGAAGAGAAAGAAAAAAGTAGTTTTGGATAATCGTTTGGCAAGGAACGACGGAAAAGAATAACGCGGAGAGCGAGGCGACGCAGGATCTCTGTCCTGTAGGATGACAGCGCACGGAAAGAGCTCGACCGGAGGAAGGAGATGGGAGAGTAGAGAAAACAGAAGAGAGGATAAGGGCAGCCAGCATAGCAACAGAAAGACAGCTTCAAAACGAACAGTTGAGCGCTTCTGGTGCTGTTGCCGATGGTGTTGCTCGCTCTTGCTGTTACCGTTACTGACTACGGAGCTCTGCCTGTACGATCTGCATGGAAAGAGAAAAGGAATGGGAGAGGGAAACGAGAAAGTTGGGGCGCGCGCGCGCGTCCACGAGCGCACGCTGCCGCGTGTATATGTGAATGAGATAGGGGGTGAGCACGATAGCAAAAGAGGAGAGTCGCGTATTGATCGTGTCGCACGGGGGTGGAGTAACCGCCGACCGACTGGCTGGTCTGTCTTCTATACCGGCGCGTGTTGCGTCCAAAGAATGAGACGGAAAATGTGAAAAGAGAGAGAGTAGCCCTTCGAGAACAGGGCCTCCGTCTGTATATCAACACCATAGGCTATAATAGAAAGTATCGAGGACGACCGAGAGAAAGACAGTGCGTCGCCTTGAAATCAGGTGACCGCGACTTCTATCAGTTATTCATTTTACTTCTCCTTTTGATGCTGGTTTTTTACCTTGTATTTCCATGCGAACAAATGAGAGAGTATATTACGCATCGATTGCTATCAAATCCCCCCACTCCCTTCTTTCACGAATCAACAATGGATACACGAGCGGAACCAGTTAATTGGATAATCAAATTCGATATTTCTTGACTTAACTGGAAGAAAAACAATGTGAAATGATACGTTGGTATCGTTCATCCAAACTTATTTACATCTGCTACCTGTCGCTCGCAGGCTTCACGTACTTCTGTGCTTTATGTATTTAGGTTGCATATAATCATATCCTTATAGTTCTGTTTAAGTTAATAGTGTATATATTTGCGACACATTCGAGAACTTTAATATTAAAGGTTTTATTTGAATATGTATGATATTTCAAATTTCCTAATACATTGCAATATTTCGAATTCATGTATCTATATTTCATCATTTAATTTTCGATGCAAAAACAGATATATGATACTGTTAAATTTAATTATTACACATACACATTATTAACTCAATATATATCATCCATATAATCATTTATTTTAAAAAACACATAACACATTAACATTTAACGAGAATTACGCTTTATCTAGTATGTGTTTCAAATATAACTAATAAATATATAAATTTAATATATATTTCTGACCTTATCTGCTTCCTTCACTTTATTATGTTCTCTTATTCATGTCTACGTATATAATATTCATCATAAATCTTCTGAGTTATATAATATTTTTACACAGAAATTTTCCTATGTTACAGAATGATACTATATGTAATATGTAATATCACTGTGATTACTGGAAACGAAAAGTCATAATGGTAACGTAACACAAAATTAAAGTTCAAATAATATTAAATGAAGGCAGAAACGGATAACAATAAGTTTTGCATGCAACATATTTGATGATATAGTTAAAGTATCTGTCAATAAGTACGTGATTAAGACTCATGCATATAAGCTTTTATTAATTACATTAGAGAATAATAATAAAAACTTAAAAAGAAATACTGAAGATGATAATGATAATTTTCTCTTTTATTTAATGAATTAATATGTACCTTATATAAATTCAATCAATTTTTATAGTATTGTCAAAGATATATAAGATCTATATTCAAGGTAAAACCCAATTACTTTATTAAATGCATTTGTTATTACTAATTTCAACTTGATTACTCTTAAATTACATTTCCATATTAAATATATTGTTTTTTTAATCAAAATTCTGACAAATTCTGTCCCTTTCAACCGCGATTAGATAAATAAAATGATTGTTAGACGAAGATTATCATGTCAAATGTTTAATGATTATCAATATAACTTATGTTGCAGATACCCAAGATTTATGTTCTATCATATTAATTGTTTGAAAGCGCAAGTAATTCTTAAAAAATAAGTCAATCTTTTTTCAGACGTCATCAGATATCAATATAGGTATCGTACATTGATTATTAGTCTAAAGATTAATTACTACAATGGATTCTCATTAGATCATACAATAAACTAATTCCTATAGATCACATTTAATCATTATTAATTTACATAAATCTTATACTTTGCTCTTTAACAAAATGAGTTTACGCAATTGTACTTTTATATAATAATAAACACCGATTCTTTATCTTTATGTAACTTGATTATGTATATCGAATTTCAATCAAACCTGACTGATACTACAAACAAAACGTAATTGTCATATGAACAATACACTTCCAGTTATATGTAGAGTATTTTCTTGACAAATTTCGAAAACTTTTTAGAGTCTACTTATTCAGCTCACAGCAGCAGTATCTATTACGTATTGAGAAAGGGCTAGAGCAGCACCTCTCTCTTTTGCTATACTAATTATTAACATGTTTCTTATTATCAAAAAATTATAAGAGATGTGTTATATGTTACCGAATCATATTCTCAGTTGCACAGCTTGTTTGTTACAGAATTTGCAATGGTAGATTAAACAACTCCTAAAATATTTGTAAGATCTATTCACATAAACTACAAATTAAAATTAAATACGATAATAATATCCGCACAATATCGTATAACAAATATCACTACTATTAATTTATAGATTTTCAATTCATATTACATTATAAATCCTCAAAATACGACTTTCTATAACATATATGTACTATCTATATATCTTTCAATCCTTATATTAAAATATCTTACATAATGCGGAAAATATTGCACGAATATAACCATATTTTGATTAGATTCTAGAATATAATTCTAATATATAAAATACAAAATAATATCGTCATTCTTTAATTACGAAGATCACGGAAGAAAGAGAATACATATCGTGATACTTTACGCGTAAAATGTTCTTCAATATTGTTTGTTATCTTCGTAGATATTCTAGTTCTTCGGAAAATTTCCTATACCTCCAAATTTCCATTTAGAAAATAATACGATTGTTTTTCATCCGACAGGTTCAACTCTTGCCAATGTCGGTTCTTTAATCAGAAGATATAAAATGAAGTTAAAAGTAGAAGAAAGCGAAAACACAAAGACATGATGCTAGAGGGATAGAGTGCCAAGTCGAAAATATATATCAGTCAGTAGCCAGCCGGACAGTCTAGTCAAAGTCTTTGAATTTTTCGAGAGTCACCGAGTTCAAAAATGGATCTCACTATACTATTGCCAACGTTTCCTCGCCACTTATAAATTTGACTTTCTCTTTTCTCATTCACAATGTATATATCTGTTGTAAACAAGGTGAAGTTGCCACTTCTAATGCGAATTTTTATAAAAACTAAACGGCACTCGTTTGTCCACGATTTGTTCACATTTGTTCAACTAAAATTCTCGTTGGTCCACTCTTCAAAAAAAATTATCAGTTTTTTTTAATTTCCATTGGATGATAAATCTTTTTTGAGAGATGGATATTCTAGGTAGTCAAACGTGAACAAATCGTGGACAAACGAATGCCATTTGGTTTTTATGAAACTTCGCATTTGGGGGTGCCAACTTCACACTCCTTTTTTTAATATGGCGATAACTTTTTTTTGAAGCGTGAACAAACTAAAATTTTGGTTGAACAAATGTGAACAAGTCGTGGGCAAACGAATACCGTTTTTGTAAAAATTTGCATTTGAGGGTGTAAACTTCAGTCAGCTTCTGTTTTGAATATTGTCCATCTTGTCACTTTGTTATACAGATTTTCGTTAAAACAATTTTTCATTACAGGCGAAAGAATGAATCACTAACTTAAAAAGTTTGAAATACACGTGCTGCTTGAAGCTTTAATATTGTCTTATATGCAAAGTAAACTCTGTGAAAATTATCATTCGGTATATCGATTTAGAACAATATAAGAAAACAACAAACAAAATTTTGGAGTAAAGTTTCAATTTATTTAATTAAGGTGAATTTCTATCTACGCATATCACGCCAATACAATTTAAGATCAAACACATTGTATTATTCTTTATAATTTTTCTAATTCAATTGTACAAAATTGCAATATATTTTCAATTCAAAATTCTCAGATCACAATAAATATCGAAAATTTTCTTAATCAATTTTATCAAACGTATTTATTTCGAAAGACTTCTATGTATTATTAAAACCATTTATTAACTAAAATTTTACAAAGATTTTGATTTATATATAAATCATAATTATGAATATAAAATTAATATAAAGTACTATAATATTGTTATAATTGTTACTACTTAAAATAAATTATATTTTCATAAATTGCAAAAATATTATACAGTTACAGGATAAAACAACAGACCATCTGAATTATTTTTGATAGGAGAAAAATATACATCAGATCTTTGTTCTTGCTTGGTTTCGAGGTAGGCATAATTTGATATTAATGGATTTTTTCATACTTATAGGTGTAAAAGGGATATTAAGGTCAATGTCACTTTTTTATATGGGATGATATGTTTTTCACATACTTTGTGATATAGCATTTTAGGTAGAAGAACCTGTGTGTTTAAGTAGAATGACCTATAGTTGAAGATCATTAAAGATTCTTTAAGATCAACTAGAATGGAAAATAAATTGCTTTAAGATACCAATCGAATACTTTTGTGTCTTCATGTGTATCCATAAATGCTATTATCAATATATTAACTTGAAATATGCTACCGACTAAAGAGCGGGGTTTTGTAATACACAATTTTCCAAAATGCGTTATACAAAAACGCGAAAAGTAAATATAGTTTATATTTATGATGAATGTTGTAAAGTTAAGAGACAGTTTGTGTACTGAAAGATTTCTCGATCGTGTCAGACCCTTACGTTTTGTCTTTTAAGCGTTATAGAAATTTTTCATGAAACCGAAAGCGTGGGTAACAGAAGACGCAACAAACGACTTATGATAGAAGCGCTATAAACATTTTAGCAGCTGTAACACGAAATCCACATGTTAGTATAAGATAACTAGAAGGCGAAAATGGAAACAGTTGACGAAGTAATATTTTGTAAGATACTTCATTTCAATTTTCACCTTTTCCACATTTCATTTCGCTAACAGTTAAGTAAAAATGAATTTCAAACTCATTTATAATTATGCGAATAGGGTTTATGACACCTGCAAAACGATGATACACGTCTGACTAAAATTTTGTTTATGGACGAAACCACATTTACACGGGGAAATTAATCGTCACGACATGCGCTATTGGTCAATAGATAATCCACGGTGGCTAAGAGAAGTGGACAGGCAAAGATCTTGGTCTGCATATGTCTGCTGAGAACTTGTTAGTAATTAAATAATTGGTCCATATTCTATCGATGGAACGTTAAATAGTCCTAATACGAGTGAACCTTAACATTCTTTTCGCCAGAATTATTACAAGGACATACTTATTACAAGAACAGAATCATTTCACTCAACATACGACAATCCAGCAAGATAGATACCCTGCTCATTCTGCACGAAATGTTACGGAATTTTTGAACGAACAAATGGCTCGCACGGTCCCTTTTTGCCCACTAAACAGCTTTAGATTTTTATTTGTGAGACTAATTAAGCGAGTACAGCAAGAATATAGTAACATACCAATAATCAAAGACTATATATAAAAGAGCACATAAGATGAGCTTGCTCTGCGATTGATTCAAATGAAATTCGTCATGTGTTATCCGCATTGCAACGTTTTAGAGCATGTATCAATGATCAATATCATCACTTTGAACACTTGTATATACTAACAATGTAAATCGCCGTAGTGTTTAATCAGTGTCTTGAAGTAATTTATTTCCAATCCGACCTGGCCTTGAACGACCTCGAATGACCTTGACTTATAGGTAGTTACATTCATCTTAAAACACTCTATCAAGAGATAAGTAAAAAAATTTACCATTTCATTTAAAAAAGTGATGCTGACCTTGATATTCATTATACTTCCATCTATGAAAAAGCTATTAACATCAGGTCATGCTCCCTCAAAACCAAGAAAGTTTGGTCTGATGCATTTTTTTCTACTAGACAGTTATTCAAATCGTTCGTTTTAGATATCCCTATATAAAATCAAATATGAATTTCATGTTGAATACAATATTAAATATTTGGTCAAAACAATTTTCAAACCGAAACTTGGACTGTGAATAATAATCTACTCCTTAAACGGTAATAGTGAAAGGATTCATTTGTTTACTCAATTGGAAGAACTAACGCTTCTACAGATGTACATTATTTTTATATACAGCAGATCTTTGAATAGAGACTGTGAAAGTGACAGTGAAAGTTTGGAATGCTAATAACGCCAATAACCTATTGTCGATCAGAATCCTTATTTCGTGTACTATTGTATACATCATTATTACTGTGTATCTATTGCAGGAAAATTTTCTTAAGGGAAGATTAAAATAAATAGAATCTATTGCGAATTTTCTGCTAAACGCAGAGACTGTACTATACACGTAATGTATAACACATCTCTTATGGTTTGTTTGGTAGCAACGGACATATGAATGATCGCTACAACGAATAAAAAGGACTTATTCTGTCTTTTCTTCGATAAACAGAGCTATGACGCTATGTTATGACGAGCTGAATAAATTAATTCTAAATAAACAGACGTCCAATTCAAAATTTTTAAACACAAAAATCCACGTTGCACAAAAGTCAACTGCGCGTAGATTTTAAATATTTCCTACCGTGTAAGCCTATAATCTAACCCTAATGTTCTTGTCTAAAGTATAGATATTTCTCAAATATACATAAATCGTATGTTATTGCCATTATAAATGATAATTACGTATTAGTTAAAATTTTCTTATAGAAATTATTTCAATATAATATTCGACTTTATCATTGTATTTAAATGCGTACAGTGAAACGTACTCCAAAAAATAAAACGATACACGTCATTTACGATACAATAATCAAGTACACTAGAATGTAAATATATGAATGTATGAATGTTCATGAAAATTTCATCACATGTTAATTATACTAACTAGAATGTATTTTGTACTTAGCATCCATCATGAATTTAAATAAAAGGAGAGACAGGAGTGCAACTTTAAAAATTTAAATCATCGATTAACATTTCTAATAGAATTATAATATTTTAAGTATTTGTTATTATTATTATTTATTTCATTTAAAGTTGCATCGACTACCAAGGATAAGTATTTGTTATCATTTTAAAATCTAATAAATTAAAATCTTAGTGAATCTTGTAATAGAATGGCACTGCTGCGAAGCAACACGTGTTTCTACATACAAGAACTACTGACTTCTCAAGTCATGTCCTGTTATAAGATATCAATATTTTACATTTTCATATAACAAATAACCTATCATTGTTATTCAATGTATCGTAATATAGATATAGTATATCAAAAGGAAAAAACATTAATTGTAATAAAATTTTACAATAGTAAATAGACATTCGAAATATCCGTAATTTCTGACAAATGTAAAACAGAAGTAACACAAAAATTCGGTTTACATAAATTGTATTCGAACTATAGATAAATAAATCAGTGTCCACTAAATTTATATTCCTGAAAGAGATTCACAAGTCTAAAGGATGAAAGAATGAAAAAAAGAAGAATATCATAATTTTGGTGTGTATACTTACATTGTTGCTTATGTCTCGATTCCATAAGGATCATTTGTTCGTGTTTGTGCCATGCAGCATCAGTAGTGTCTGTTCCCGCCATACCCCTCGCACCTGCGGAGGGTGGTTGGACACCCCCACGGCCCCCACCGCCTCCGCCCCCGCCGCTTCCATACTCCATACCAGCGGCACCCTTACCCTTCCCTCCCTCCCACCCTTTCACTTCTGCCCCCGGCAGTCTTCAGACGCTCACAACATGGGGCACGCCAGCCCTCTCAATACCGCTTCAGAGCGTGCACTCTTTCCCCCTTTCCCTTCTTCACCACACACTTCTCTTTTTCTCTTCTTTCTTTCTTTTCAGCCCTTCTTTTCCAGGTGTTCTTTTTCACGGTCTCTTTCTTTTTTCTTATATTACTTCCGTTTATACGCTCACTCTCTCTCTCTCTTTCTCTCTCTCTCTCTCTTGCTTCCCGTGAAAATTTTTTCAGTCTTTTCAAATCTAAACTAGTCACTCTTCGCGAATAATATTCTTCTAGAAGTGGAAGAAACACGATTGATTTTGAATGAAGGCTATAGAAAAAAGGCTCGATAATAATTGTGACACTGTATTTCTTTCTCCTTCATTCACCTCTTTCTTATCCTCTGTTACCAGTGTTTTATCACCTTCGTATATCCTTCTAAGAGAGAGAGAGAGAGAGAGAGAGAGAAAGTCCTCCGAACCTTCTTTCGTTGAAGGACTTTTAAACGTCTTCTCACTCGTTTCTCCTCGTTTCGACGTCGATGTAGCTCCTTTTCCCTCATACGAAAAATAACTCTTATTTACAAACACACTGAGTTTTTTTCTTTTTCACTCTCTCTCTCTCCCTTTTTATTACGCAATCCACGAATGTGTACACTCGCTTTCCGATACTCTCCCTTCGTGTAATCCTTTTCGTTCCTAAGCCCCTTTCTGTCCTTTTAACTAATTTTATCAATTTTCAACAACGATACGTTCAGTTTTTTATTTTCTTCTTTTTTACTGCTATCAGTTCACTTGTCGTCTTACGCTGTAAATTCCACTTTTCGACGAAACGAATTCTCATTCAATTTCACTATCAACTTCCATGATCTTTGTGATGTTGATGTCTGAAATCAAACAGTAAACCATTAAAGCGCTATTTAATACTTGTGTCAACTAATTTATTTTTCTATTAAAAGAATCATAAGTTCTTGCAAATCAAGAATTAAATTCATCTTGATATAAAGAAACTCTTGAAAAATTTTAATTTTATAATTTCATTAATTAAGGATCCACAAACCACGTGTACCACCTGTTTTGTAAATACATTCATATATATTCATATATTATTGATTGGTAATTTTATGAAATAATTTAATTTCTTAAAAATTTCTACACTTAAAAGGATCTCAGAATATCGTATCAAGTACTTCTAATTACAGTGATATATTTGTCACCCAGCGTATAAAAGCTAGGTTAGGAACTGATGCGCGTGCTTATAATCTAAGATGTATACTAAATTTGTTACACGTTCATGCAACTTTAACCCTTACAGGAGGAACACAGAATTAATAGTGACAATAGCAATGATGAATTTTTTAACGAATACAATTAAATATCAAATAGATATTTAAGTAACGCAAAATTACTATCGAAAGAATTCATTTCTAAATGCTTTATTATTTAAAATGCAAGTATTAGATATATATGTATATGTATGTACAGTCGATCACAAAGATTCAGACACTGTACAATTTTCAATAAATGTACAAGGACCAATAAAAATGTAGTATATTATGTTACATTACACTATATAAATAACAATAGAATAACAATAGAAAAAGTTTTTAAGTTATTATTTATTGTTGTGTAGATATTAGAAGAAATACTGAAAAAGAGCAAATTTTCATGTTACAAAAAATTTCGGGAACAAGATACATATACTATTCATTGCAGTAAGACTAATGATCTAGTACATCTATAAATATTAATTAACAATTACAAAATTCAACAATGTCGTGAATTTTGTACTTGGATTGAGATAATCACTAACGTGCTCTAATATATTATAGAACCCTACTTTTTTATCACAGTCACACGTTACAAGTTATAAGAAAAAAAAGGGGAAAAGCATAATTCCTTTTCCATCGAAAATAAAGCATTCTTGTCCGTTGATATCTCTTTTAAACGCCTTTAATTAAATATCGAAATACATATTTACATAAATTTTTAGCAAAATTCGAGAAGCATACTTCAACTAATAATTGTATATATAACTTCCTTCTTAAACATAAGATATAAAATACATTTTATAATGTCAATCCTATTACTTCCAAAATATATCTCGTAAGTAAGCTACCCAATAAGTGTCGACGGTAAACGTGTCGCCTATTATTAGGCACGTCGTTTCCGCATACGCGCACGTAGGATGTGTTATATATAGGTTTATTTAATGAAAAGAAAAGTAAAATAGTCTAAATAATTTTGATACTAACTTAACAGGTTTTAATCGTGAACGTATTTCCTACAGCATATTTTTTTGTTTTACGAATGTAACAATGTATTATAGATAAAGTTAAAATCATGAAATCTCGCGAGTATATCATTAAACAATCGGAATTTCAACGTTAAAATTTATATTACAGAATAATAATTAATAATTACTTTAAGAACAAAGTATGTATTTCTAGGTACTCATCAAGATGTATATATATAGATTTTCTCAATTTTATCATGGTTAT
Organism: Bombus flavifrons; assembly: GCF_040668555.2. Classification (NCBI taxonomy): domain Eukaryota; kingdom Metazoa; phylum Arthropoda; class Insecta; order Hymenoptera; family Apidae; genus Bombus; species Bombus flavifrons. The sequence goes on from NC_138447.1 coordinate 5,532,945, forward strand.
AGCATTATGGATATTATTAAATACTGTTACAAAACTAGATAAGGTTAGTTACAAGAACCAGTAACAATTCATTTAATTAATTGCTAATATTTTTATTTAAAAATATATAATTCAAATATTACAACATGCAAGTATTACATCGACATTTTACATATTTGAAAAAATTTGTTGATTTAGTACTAATAATAGTGTTGGTGTGGCATAAGATTTTAAAATACACCAATTGCCGATAACATATGATAAAAATTAATCTAAAAGATGTATAAAAATTAAAATGATATAATCAAACAATAAATAACATTTTTCAGGCACAATAAAGAATCCTACTAAATAAACAATTAATAATAATCTAAATATAAATGCATTCTAAGAAGGAAACCAAATAATACCAAGATCATCTAAATTATACCTTTTTATTTTACTGAAATTTATAAATTTCTATATATTCATCAAAATGTAATAGCGAAGGAACAAGAAACCAAAGCAACAATTAAGAAATAAACAAAACAGAATAATAATTAAACAAGTAATACTACTTCACCTAACTTTATTATTTTAAATCACCCTTGTGTTTCTTAAGATTATAAAAGAGATTATAAAAATATAAAAATTTTTTGAAAAATATTTCAATTTTATGGTGCTTTATTTACTAAACTTCTAATTTATTTTATTAAGCATATCCTATAATGTGTACTTCAGATTAATTATAATTATACATACATACATATATTAAATCAATAACATTGCATAAACAAGGAATGATATTTATATACATAATCTAGTTACATTTTATCAATTAATTTAGCCTATATTCATTCTTTAATGTTTATCGTAACAAACTATGTATAACAGATCCTTTGAATTTAAACATTAATCTTCACATATTATAAATATTCAATATCATAAAACAAAATGTAACACATTTTAAAAATGGAATTAAAATGTAAACAAATATTTAATTGTTTATAATTATTACTTTTCCTTAATTTTAGTCATAGTAATAAAAGAGACAAAATTATATACTATAAAAGATGCATATTTCCACAATATATCTTCCATAAAGCTATACTTTAACATTTTAAAACAAAGTATATATTAAATTGTTATTTGAACTTTTGTCAAAAAGTATCGTACAAAGTTTTAATATCAAATGTCACATTATAAGATTTTTGTAGTGAATGTATAGCAATGTATAATTTTTATCAAAAGGAGAAATGATATAAGTGATTTATAGTAACAATCAAAGTAATATTTCTTTTTTATTTCATTTTATTTAAGTCATTGTACTTTAGACACAGAGCCTATTACAAGGAATTTGGTGAGTTTTTATTTCTAATTCCTTATACTATTATGCATTAGATTCTTATATTGGATTTTTAATTCTTACATTATTGTATATTGCTATCCTATTATAATCAAGTTAATATTATTGTGGACTACATTCATTTATTTTATGATAAATCAAATTATAAAAACAGATATTGTATTATAAATTACTAACTGTATAATGCAAAAGAAAAGTTAATAATGTTTTAATTTTGCATTAAAGTAAGCAACTGTTTTCGTCATTAATCCTCTAATCAAATATCAATACTTAGAAGCTATCCAACAAAGCCCACACGTTTTATCATGAACCATTGCTTTATACAAATTTTCATCATCAGTATTATAATTTCTATCTGCACATTAAAAAAAAATTTAACATATATCATGTAAAACACAGACATTGTTTTGCTTTATGTCTCCAAATACATATAATATGTTTCTAGTTAAAGAAATAAAATTCTTAATGAGATTTAAATTCCAAGTGTACGTATGTGACATGATTTTATACTTTTTTTATTAACAAAAATTTTGCTTCCATTAATTAAATGATGAAACTAATATTTTTGAATGTTTAGAATGACAAAACTAATATTAATATCCAAGATTTAATGAACATATAATATATATGATAACATAGTACACATAACACCAATTTATAATTTCTCACATTGATTATTTTTTAATTCTGAAATATAAAATAGAAAGAATGATATTATATAACCATCTTCTAACATGATCTAGAATATTAATTACATGGCATATATTATGTAGTTCTGTAAATATTCATATTTATTATAAAATATCTATTATAAAATTTTATGTGACTTTACATTTTTAAATAACTTAGATAAAATAATGTGCAATTTACAATGATAGTAAAAATGTGCTTCTTTCAATATAAATGAGATTATACTTCATGAACATATTTCATGTATTATAATATTAAATGATCTAATATATTTATAATATTTTAATTATTGATCTCAAATAGTTAACTCAGTTGGAATGTGTTCATGACAATAATTTAATATGTACTAATGCACATCATCTTAAAAAGTCAATACTTTTAAATCTGCCATTAAATACCATAATCAGTACTACTTTACTAATTTAATAACTCATTTATTAATCAATAAATAAAGTCGTAACAATGCTTAACAAGTTATAAATATCAAAGTAATGAAATATCAAACAAGTCATAACATTCAAGATATTAACACTAATTAATTACCAAATTATAACTAAAATATGAATAACATAAATAAATAAATTAATAATAGAAATAATTAATAATAGAAATTATAGATACAAGTATTTTAACAATTATATATCATTATTAAACGTGCAGTATTAAAAACATAATAGTAAATATCACACATATATATATAATAATGTTGTTTCTTTTACACTGCAATATTCATTAAGAGCTTATAATCACATTACTTAACATATTGTTGCATGGATGTCTCTAAGTTTTTATTGTTGTAAACATTTGACAAATGTAAAATATTTAAAAAATTGTTCACCGTATCAAAGTATGAAAAATCTAATGAACCTGATCTGTTGTTGCGCATATTATAATAAATTATAGAAATAAATAATATAATAGATATAAAACAACTAATAATTGAAACTAAAAGAATTATACCATCTTTATGTTTACCCTCAGTAACTTTGATTTCAGAAAAACCTCTCAAATCTTATAGTCTCAATTTAAAATTTATGATATAATAGTCTTTTTCGCTTTGCTTCTTCCTCTCTAATGTTCTAAATTTCTATTTTAGTTCTATTTTACATATTTTAAAATCCAAATATTGTAAGAATATGTGATTTCCTTTTTAAAATATATGATAATTTAGAATTTACAATATGGAAAGAAACAATACATGAAGCACAAACTTAGAAGTTTCGTACTATTATTTTAAAGTACAGAATACTTTAAAATAAAAAACCATTAAAAGGTCAATGACATAAAACTTAAAATTTCTACAACACAATCAAATTTATTCTTATATGTTATAATCTAACTTTTATTTTAAAATGGAATTAAATTTATAACCAATTTTCATATATACTATGAAATCTAACAATTTGCTAAAAATCTGTAACTGACAATAGGATATAGGAACTATTCAAATAGAATATAAAAAATATAATATTATACTGGCAATTAATAACTTGCTTTAATTCCTACTTGTAACCACTTGAAATACTTATATTAAACAGTATGATATTACTTTTATTTTTTATAACCAAGTTAACATCATATTTGATATAATTTCAAAAATAGCAATACATTTCATGTAAGATATGTCGCTTTACTAACTGAACAATAAAATGATCTTGAATACATCTCTAGTGAAGTTTTACCTTCTTCATTTTATAAAAAATACATCTTTTTACAAAAAGTAGAGAGTAAAACTTTATAAATAATAACAAATTGTAACAAGTTGATAACAATTAGACTAGACATTTACTGATTTCAAATTATCGATATACAATTTTGGAGGAAAAGGGAAAAACAATTACATTGTTTGAAATTCTTTTTTTGTTTATTAACATGTATGAATAATGAAAACCAATAAAATTATGGTAAAATCAAGAAAAAGAGATGAGATAATTAACCGTATTTGAGGTTAAGTACTAATGATCAGTAACCTAACCTAGAAACATTCGTTTCTACACGAATCACAAAATCGTAAATTTAAAAAAAAAAAAAAAATAAGAGATAAAAATAACATTAAAAAATTAATTGATATAAACAAATACAAGGACATTAAAAATAATTAAATCTATTATACACTATTTTCAGTCCATTTACCTTTTCGATGCAGTACGAACGTTTCAAAATACACAATACAATAAAATTTCATAATTTAAAAATTTAAGCCTTAAGAACTAAAAACAAAATAAATGAATTTTTTCGTTTATAAATATTCTTCTCTTCCTTCTTTCATTTTTTCACGTTTTTTCTAACTACATTAATGAAAAGAATAATAATATAAATAAAAGTATAAAATTATACTTCTTTAGTTTTTTCTACTACCAATCTCCCCCCTCTATTCTGTTTTCCTTCTTTTCTCCCATTTTCTTTATCTCGAATAACTAATTAAAACATATGCTTTGCAAGAACAAATGATTACATATTTTTATAAATATTATATATTAAAATTTTGACTCACCAGGTATTTTTCATTGTTAGACACTTGATAAAATACCATCCAACACTTCACTACAAAGCACAGATATTTTTCAACGATGCTGTTAACTTGTCAATAGACACACTGGTTTCTAAAAATTATAATTTCCTTTCTTCTGCTATTAAACAAAATTACACAATTTCCATCATTTACTCTTTCTTAAAATTGTTAAATTGACACACAGTGGGATGTTTTCCAATTTAGCTGGTCAAAATTACTTCTGTTATTTGCTTGATCGACAACATGATTATTGACTTATTTGTGGTAAAATTAAAACAATTTAAAGACAAAAAATCATTAGAATGTGTTTTTAATGGTTTAATTGTTATTATCGATAAATATAATAATATGTACATATAATTAAATATAACTAAGATATGTATACAAAATGTATGTTATTTCAGATTTTATATATGGAAATTTATTTTTAATTTTCTTGGTCTAATCTTCCAAGTATTCTTCATGACTCAAAATGTAATTTTTAACAAATTTTAATTTTTCATTAATATTACAATGTTATTTTTGTTGCATTATATGAAATATATTTTGATATATTTTTCTTTGATATATATATCTCTTCGAGTCATTGTTTTAACCCAAGATGCTCCTAAAAACAAAATTTTCAAGTAAAAGTAATCCTTAGTGAAAAAATATCACATATGACCATTTATTATATTCACAATGATCATAAGGAGATTCATGTATTTTAACAAATCCTTTCAAGTTATGATGATAGATCCTTTAAATTTAACTAAAAAATTCCTTTCCTTAATACTCTAAGTATGTTGAAATAAATGAAATTTTAATTAAAATGCTTGAGACTTATGCACCTTTACCTACTTCAGGACAATCTAGGAAATAATTTGATACTGACAGGTACCTTTAAGAACAGGAAAAAGTGACGAATTTAAAAGATTATTATCGCGGAAATAAGCAACAAAATGTACGTTCGCTGTGAGACACGGTCAAGTTTCAATTAATCATCAGAAGCTATACATGTTAATGTGAAGATGAAAACAGTTGCAGTTTATTGCCTCCGTGGTACTTGCCTTTCTCAGATAAAAAGTTATTTTTACCTGTAATGAGTTTAACAAAACTGACTTTTGTCCAACTAGATCGAGCAAATAACCCACTGTGCGACGTAAGAAACGTGCTTGACACCTTTTTCTTTGGTAATGAACGGTGTGGTCACGAAAATGGAAAAATAAATAGATCGTGACCATGAAATCAAATATTAACCGCACGCATAGTAAGTTTCTTATCAGAGAAGACACTAAAAAATCTTGTTGATAAGCTCGACTTGTGATTCTCACGGGCCTGAGTGGCGACCGTATTTCACACGTGGACACTTGTATCTTTTCGTGAATACGAGCGGTTAAAATGTCGGACTCCCACGCCACCACCTTCAGACAATTACACGTAACGGTTGACACTATACCGACACTGTATCAATGACACTAAGTGCACAGTGCTCCATAGCATGATTATTTCAAGTTAACACCGTTATGAGAGGACACTAAACGAACGAGAAACAGTATACGTATCGCGATCAATCCGTCCATTTGTTCAACTAGTCACCTGTTAGAAGCAGACTGACTGATCTTTTTCCTGTGATTAAATCTTTACTTTGTTTTCACACTAGACGAATAATACCATCAAAGCATAATACACTTGTTACTCACAAGCGAACATCCTCATGTTAATCGCAAAAAGCGGTAGCGTGTTCTTTATCACAAGGAAAAAACAGCAGAGAGAATAACGAGAGCGCAAGCACGAGGAAAGACGAAAAAAGTCAATGGCTACCGTTTGTTTTCTTTCATTCGTTCGTTTGCTTGTTCGTTCAACTGCGACTACGTTGAATCGGGTTTAATCGGGTCAAATCGGCTCAATTCAGGTTATGGCCATCGGGGAGTCGAGCATGCTTTGCATGACGCGGCCCGACGACAGGTATATCACGTGGTTCGTCGCGTCCTTTCTCACAATCAGTCGCAACGTCACTGTAGTTCTTTTCAGTTGACTCAGTCAAGATATCGCACTAAGTCAATGTTCAGAAGTTGTCGGCAACTTCTCGCCCTATGAATAGGCGGTTCAACGTGCCTGGATTATTGGTGTGATCAAGTACATACACTAGTAGACATGCTGCATATACCACGTCGTGGTATGGTTCTGGCGCCGTCGGCGCTGCTGCTGCGGACGGAGAAGGCCGGAGTAATAAAACTGGCTGACACCCCCGCGAAAGCGCTGCAATGAACTCGCCCGGTTTGTAGGGTCAAAAGCACCGCGGCAAAATAATAACAACGCAGCCGCCACCACCGTCGTCGTCGCCACCGCCGTCGTCGTCGTATAGGCTGAGGGGTCAGCAGCGTCGCAACTGTAACCGCCGTCACGAACGACCTTCTTAAAACGAGTTGATCCCGTTGTTGTTGTCTCTGCTGCTGTTGCCGCCGCCGCCGCGAGAGAAACGGCGCGACGCCCCGACGCGGCGGAAAGTTGTCAAAACAGCACAACGTCGCGCGTTACCGCTGCTTCTGCTCCTGCTGCTGCTGCTGCTGCTACCACTACTACTACTACTACTACTGCTAATGCTGTTCCACCTTCTCCTCCTTCTCCTCCTCCTTCTCCTTTTCCTTCTACTGCTGTTGTTATTGCTATTGTTGCTGCTCTTGCTGGTGGTTGTTCGCGGCCGCGGGTTTTGGCGGGTTTCCACGAGCGACGAGCGCGCACACCACTGGCACACACCGCGGCCGCCGTGCATTCACCTCGTCCTCACACCTTGCGCCACCGCTGTCGTCGCCGTCACTGTCGTTGTCGTTGTCGCCGCCTTCGCCACCACTTTTAACGTTATTATTTTTGCCTTTGTTATTAGTATTCTCTTCTCCGTCGTTCTTTCCGATATCTTCTTTCGATTAAACTGTATTACTTTGTGTTGTCGCGATCGGTTTTTACCAAGATTTCCTCGTGCACCGAGACCAAACCAAAAATCGTTTCGCCACGCTACTTTCTGACACGCCGAGAGATTACACACCCTTAAACTAACCTTGCCACTCTCGAAACGACCGGTTCCAAATACTGACTCACAAACTAACGCATACAAACTATTCAACGTCCTCCCACTAGACACGAGATTTGTATCCCCTAATCGCGGATATACCGCATCACTTTCACGGGCGAACATGGAGCTCGATCCATGCCGAATGTTTTCTAAAACGTCCGCATCTCCGTTTTGTGGCGCTTCTCATCTGTCGTTCTTCTCTGTCTCTTAATATTTTCACCTCTTCCCACTGATCATCAGTACCTTTTCCATGTGGTTTTTGCTCATACTCAGGTTTACCAACCCTATCTGTGATGTAAATTCAACTATTTCAATTATTTTTAAATAAATATTTTTAATGTCACTTTTTTTCAACCTTGCGTCTTCACTTTTTTAAACTATTTTTTTACTAAAATTATATAAATATAGCTTTTTTACATTATTTTAAACAAATTGCTATTAAAAAAATATATATATACATATATGTATATATTTATATAATCTTGTAAACTAGGTTATATAGTACCTCAAAGCACTAGATAAATAAAAATTTTTAATTCTAATATGTAGCGTATAAATAGACTTTTAATAAACTTTCAATTTTTAAGTGATTTTTCATAAGTATTACACACCTTAAACTCTAAAATGATATATATTATAGAATAAGGTATATATACATACATATATACTTATGATAGTATTATTGATGTAATACTCTACCTGTCGATGTAATATCTAATGAAATAATTCAATAATTTTATTTAGCAAAACTAATCAGTAAAATATCGTTTATAAAGTACAGAATCAATCTATACGGAAAAATTTTTTATTTTTTAATATATATTATAAGACAATTTATTTAAGAATCATATAAAAATGCAAAATTTTCCTTACATTATCATTAAAAATTTTAATTATGAAATTATGAAATTCATGTCTCAAATTTCTCTTTGATTAGGAAAATAATTTTTTAAATCGAATATATATGCAACCAGTATTAAATACAATTTTTCGTACAGTTTATTATAATAAATTTAAATATATAAATTTTTTATACGTAATATTTAATAGATCTTGCGGCACTATTATGCAATCTGTTCCGTAAATAGCAGTTTTTTGATATGTAATGTTAATATTTTATGCAACAACTATAACTGTATGAAAAATAGATTATTGCTTTAGTAGTTATATCGTAATTAAAAATTATTTAAAGATTCTTAAAAGATAACATTTTAATAGTTTAGATATCGTACGAAAGGAGAAACTATGCGATATCCAAAATATTCACCGCATCCGTAATAGGCTGCGTACCAATTTAATGCGCATATACAAACATTCTCCCTTAATCAAGTAGTTTTGATATTTTGATACCAGTGTTTTTATTTATGCTCTTTTTGTATTAAAAAATATCGTCATTTTCACATATTGACTTTTTAATTATAAAATATAAACGATGGATAATTCTACCACATGAAGTACAAAAAAAGCCTTTAATACAAAGTTTCAGCAGTTCGTATATTTTAGTTTATTATTATCTTGATTATTTATTTACATCTTCATACTTTTAAATTTTTTGCTTTTTTCTAAATTAGGCACTATTTACGTCATAAAATGTTATTTCAACACGATAAATGTTGGTTCTGAAGTCTCTATGACATAGAGCTTATTATCGGAATATTTATATAAATGTTTTGAAAACATTACGTTCGAAATAGATAGGGAACTAAAGAAAAATTACATAAAGAAATATTGCCTAAAGGTTTTTTATGTCAGATATATTACATATTAAATATCATACTTATGATATTTCAAATAAGCTTTGATACTCTTATATGTATGTATCATTTATATGTCTTTAAATAACCTTAAACTTATGTAAATTTAAAATACCATGATATAAATTACTAATAATAAATTATTATTTTAGGTTTAACTCAAATGAAAGCTAAGAAAATAATAAAACAAAAAATGGGAAATATTTCCTAAACAAAATGTCTATCATATATTGTAATATATAAATAAAGAATTAGATATTCATTTATACATTTTCATCTTTACCATGTTATAAAAGTTATAAAAGTTTGATAAGTTGTCTTTTAGACATAAATAAACTTGGGAATGAAATACATATATAAATTTATTATAAAAGAAAGTATAAAAAATAATATTGTTGCTAATTATGAAGATCCTATTCCACTTGTTTCTTTGCTTTTGGAGCAATTTAAAAAGGGACGTAAAAAATTTCAGTATTTTAATATTTTGAGGCATTTAATCCATAAGCAAGAATCTAATCCAGTAAAATCAAATTACAAATATCATATTAATAAAAAGCAGTTATTTTTTAATCTTACATTCGCTAAAGTAATTCCTCTAAACATGTTTGGAAAATTGAAAAATTTTTTAAAAGTACTGACAGCTATTTTCCACTTATTATATATACCATGTTTTATACCACTTAGTTTGAAACCTTTTATTGAAAAATTAGATTTATGTAACTGCACTATTTTAACAAAAGTAATTCATTCAATGAATTTGCACTATAAAAATATATTTATATATTTTAAATCTTCAGTAATCTGTTTTAAGTAGTTACAAGATATTAAAAGTACACAGACACATGATGGGTTATAACAAAATTTGTAAAATGTTTTTTGTTGAATTTCTTTCAAAAATATTCTATATTTATTTTCATATGACATCAGATTCTAGAAACAATAATGTTGTAATGTAAAGAATTACACAATATGCATTCAGCTTGGAACCTCATCCAAACGAAATTTTTCAAATTAAATTTGGAAATCCAAAGTACAGATAAAAGTAAATTTTAAGTTATATTATAAAATATTATGAGAACAAAATTAAATCTTGTATATCAAATATTTCATTAGAAATATTCATATTAATATTAAATATATAAGAACATCCAACATAAATATTTGTAAAACTTAATAACATTTATCAATACCAAAAATAATTTGATAAACATTACAGGCATGTCTGAGACCTTAGATAATATTTTATTGTGTCACTTTCTTCTATTCATAAAGTTATTACTAAAACTAAGTATTAATTTGAGTTATGCTTTCATTTTACACGTGTTTAAAATTTGACAAAACTTTAAATAACTTTGTAACAATACTGTTACAAATACAGATTTACAACATTTTCGAAAATTAAAAATACTTTTTGATATGCTTCATTTACGAGAATAACGGTATAACGTCATTTCCATTAACATTCAGCAATTCGCCGTAAGGAACATATGATATTTTCCCCCAAAACGTTTGTAAATTGTAAGCAATGGAAATAAACCTTAGGTTAGGACAGGTTAGAGTGTAGAATGTTGTATATTCATTATTTATCGGTGGGTGATTCTCTGAAAGAAAACTAATAAAGTAAACTAAATTATTCATCAATGTAGATGTGTAATGTGTAGATACTAATCCCATATTTACTTATTGTCACCTTTATATAATGTATTAAAATCTAATATTTGATTCTTATAATTACTATAAGTTGACAACACTATTTTTATAAGTTCAGATTAAAATTTGAAGTTAATAAAAACTGGATTGTTTCATTGCTCGTATTATTTACAGGTTCAAATATACAACTTCAGAGAAAAGTGCATTTATTGTATTTCTCTGTTATAAGAAAGAATTTAAATATTAAGTTAAACAATGTATTACTCTTAAAATACATTATGGAATATGTGAACAGATCAAAAAGCAATTTAAAAAGTAAATGGTAAAACATTCTTGATAAAATTAATACAAGTTAAATTAAAAAATTATCAATGATATTAAGTCTAAATATTACTTATCTTTTTTATTCAAGGTGGAAGTAAAAAATAAATGCAATAATTGGTGCATTTTGAATAAGATAGGAGACTTCTGTACAAAATAAAAAGACTTATTTGTATTTCAGTAAAATATTCTGTAGTAGCCGTTATTTTGTAAAAATAAGATAATATTACATAATTATATATTTAAAAAAAGATATAATTTAAAAAAGATCAATCTTTTAAATATTTTATTGATGTGTACATTATTAAATGTGTAATAGTACTAAAAAAAAAGACAAAACAGATAAAACTTTGATAAATTTGAAGTGAGAAATATTATATGCTTTTAAATACTTAATCAAAAATGTCAAAACATTGTGATGTATGCTCAATATATTTTCAAGATGAATATGCCTTGCAAGGTCATCTTGCTGGTAAGAAACATTTAAAAGGACTGGAACGATTGCAAGTTATGGAAAGGTCAATTGTTGTTTTGCCATTACCGAAATTTATTCCTGCTCGTAAACTTATTCATTTTTTTCAACAATATGGTGTAATTAAAGGACATCAATTTGGTCCAAGTTATCTCATAGTTGAATTTTGTGACAGGTAAAATTACATTTAATATTGTTGTATTGTTTGATACTGTAATTATATTTATAATCTTTTAACAATGTAGAAGTTCTGCTGAAGCTTTATTAAATAAACCAATTTGGATAGATAATGTAAAGCTGAATATAGAAAAAAGAAAAGCACATAATAGTGAGTATTATTCATTTGAAAAATATATATATATTTTTATGTTTATAAATTATAAATATCTTCTTTTAAGATTTAAAAAGACCAAAATCAGAGAAACAAAATAGTCTTGTGGAAAATACAGATTCTATAAGTTATGACAACATAAAATATATATTTGAAGAAAAATCTACGTTTGATGATCAGTTAATGATATTTTTAAATGCAGTGCAACTTACTGATACTGAATTAGAAACAAGATACAAATCTGTTTGTACACAAATGGATAAAATATTTAAAGTGATATTTCCAAGGTGTAAAACATATAGGTTTGGTTCAACTCAAACTGGATTAGGTTTTAAAGAATGTGATTTAGATATATATATGGATATTGGTAAGACACAATTTTTTATCCAATTTTATTATTATTTTATAATATATATATTTATTCTATTCTTTTTAATAATAGTACATATCCTTTTATTGAAGGTGAACCAATAAATGAAAGTAAAAGTACATCAACAGATGCATGGACTATGCATAAGATTTTTAAAGAAGTAAAAAAAGTTATGTATCGAATGAACTGTGTTTTTTCTAACATAATATTAATTCCAAAAGCTAAGACACCTATTATAAAATTTTATTATGTTAGAACAAATGTTTCTTGTGATATTTCATTCAAGAATAGTTTGGGTGTATATAAAAGCTATTTGATAAAATATTGCATATCTCTTGATAACAGGTTAAAACCACTAATGTTGCTTATTAAATATTGGGCACGACATTTTAAGATATCAAGTGGACAGAAAATATCCAATTATGCTTTAGTGTTGTTAATTATTTTTTACTTACAACAGCCTTCTGTTAATATTATCCCTCCTTTAATGGTACTGAAAAGTACATGTCGACCACAAATTATAAATGGATGGCAAGTTAATTTTGACAAAAATGCAGTATTACCACCAATTACAAATAAAAATAATATTCCACAACTTCTTCATGGCTTTTTCTTTTTTTATGCGACTTTTGAATTTAAATCGCAAGTAATATGTCCGATAGATGGAATGGTACACACAGAATCAGAGTTTAAAAATATAAAAAATTTACCATCATGTATGAATAGATATAAAGCATGTGTAAAAGAAGATGAATCTCTTAAATTCAACGTTAATAAACCAATGTGTGTACAAGACCCTATAGAACTATGTCATAATGTTACAGCAGGCACACAATTTTCCACATTGGATTCTGTTATAAGATATTGTGCAATTGGTGCAGAAATTTGTGCAATATCTAGTAGAAATGATTACAAAGATCTAATGAAAACTTTGCTCACCACAGATCTTAAAAAGAAAGGTAAATTTAATATTACAATTTCTGCAAATCAATCTCAATATGGATCAAATAGTATGGAAACATGTGTAAACACTACAGAAAAGACGAAATTTTCAAATGGTGACTGGTATTCTACTGTTTTTAACATAGTAAAAGATATTTTTGAAAAAGTTTTCATAGTACAAGTTGAAGTACTTCCAGTTGAAACAGAAGCAAAGCAGCAAAAAGTTGAGATGTTATCAGATGTGCATATAGAAAAACAGCAAACAGTTACACTTCATTGTACTGGGACCCATTGCATATGGCGCAATAGACGAATTGACAATAATGTTTTAGATCCCAGTTTGAGTTGTTTACAAAAGGAAGCTCTTATGTCAGAACAAACAATAGAAAACTGTGGTAAAGAAAAAATAATAAATAGAACAAATTTAGATTTTATTTGTACACTTAAAAAGAAAGATCCCTTAAAAGTAATTTTAACTGTAAGTAATACACATTGTGATGATCATGTTTTTCAAGAATTTGCCTGTTTTGCTAGAGGTAAGATAGCTGAAATAATAAAACGAACATTGATACATATGCAACAATTTAACAAATCGTAATACTATATCCATATATATAATATTGATTATGTATATTAAATACCTAATTCTGGACCAAAACATGAAAAATAATAGGAATTACATCTTGATCTATATTATAAACTATGAATTTTCTTTAAAAAATGTATTAAATTATTGTAGATTTTTTAAAAATATAGATATTAATTTCAATGTCATTAGTAAACCAAAACTAAATTTAAATAAACCTTATCTATTTATTCCACAAATCTTCCTTTTATTAGTAAATATGATTTTCATAATGTAGAGGATTATTTATTAACGATTAAGTTACAAAATACATTACAGCAATTAATAATTGTATAATAACAAAATAAGTAATATAAATTAGATGATATAAAATGATTCTAATAAACGAAATATTTGCAATATTTGTATTGATACGATGTATACACAAAAATTTTAGGCTACTTAAACAATAATATTGCTGTTTAATGTTTCAAAATATTATTGTATTTTTTTAAATCAATACACCATACACTAATTACAAGTAAAGAAAGTTTTTAAAAGCTTAATTTTATATCATGTATGGATTTAGATAAACCATAAAATTAAGGTATCTACTTTCATTAATTACATAAGGCTGATAATGTATGATGTACAATAGTACAATTTTTATTTTCATTAATAATGAGTATTTCAAAATACATGTTAGTACATATTTTAAAAGAAATCAGGCATACAAAAATAATATGAATATAATAATTCTTTAATCGTTTCTTCATGTTTAAACATTTTATTCATCAAGACAGACCTATTTAAAGCAACATCTATTTATTTTTACAAAAACTTACAAGATATCACAAAAATTTGAAGTTATTAATATATACCACATTTATATCACAATTAATTTTGTTATTTCTACTTTTTATTACAATTTTATTTTATATAAACATATATGTATATATTTTATTAATCTTTGACTACCAGCTACAAAATAAGATTGATTTACATAGATTTCTCATTTCAACTGTCATTCAATCTCGATATACACTATAATTTTACATATATTATTATATATACCTTAACTTACTCTTAATTATCCTCTATTTAGTCTATATACTTAATTACTTTAAAAAAATTTATCTTGTAAGTTCAATTTTATTATTATTGTTGTAAACTGGTGTATGATTATGGTTCCCTCTAATGTGAATATCTTGTATGGTAAATTCTAACGCCGCGAATCCAGCTGTATAGCAGCGCACCCAAGGCAACGAACAAAAGTTATTTAACAAATTTATTGATTAAATGTCAAAATTATTTATCAGTAACAACGGTCATCACTCTCAAATTTCGCATTTACTTTCGCTACCGTGGGAAAAAACATTGCCAAGGCATAAATCGCTTTCTAATACTGTAAACCCCAATCAAATTAATGTTTATTAGCATTAGTTAATAAGAATTTGTCTTATTGAATAACAAATAAATTGGCTACTAAACAGATAAATCTGTTACTCTGCGACCCAAAAACAGAGAGAATCGTTAGAATCGTTGAACCGTTAAAACTGTCACGACACTGAGCTCAGAGTATAAATAAATTTCATAAAAATACAAATCCTTGTTAAAGTAGTCAATCTATTATAAATATTCAGTTTTAAATATAATCAGTCTTAAATATAAATTATTGTTCAAGTTAATCTTTCTCGTTGTGTATTTCTTTATTCAAACGTTGAATTAGTTTTCGAATTATTTCAAGTTGTAACGCAAGCAGAATGCTTCAGCACTCTACGGGCTGTAATGTTGTTTTAAATATGAGCATTTATTATATGATATATATATATGTATATACCTATAATCTGTCGAATGAGGACAAGAAAGAAACTCGAGTATCACTAGTGGGTAGGCAATAGTGGCAGTCGCAACAATCACATTTTGTTTGCGCTTACTGCCTCGTCTCGTTGGAACACGATTACGATCATACAAACAGGTCTCCACACTGATGTACTGAAACCTAGGGAAAACCGTCCGAAAATTGAGTCATGTCTAATCGTGAAAGATAAACGTGGAAAGTCAACAAAGTTCTCGTTCTTGCGAGACAGAGATGAATAGAGTGTCACTGTTCTGTCTGAGACATTCATAGTATGTCACGCATGCGCAGAATAAGGATATTCTTATGTTTCATGTTAATATTTTACAACTAGTCACGACTCAATTTTCGCATAGTTTTCCTTAGGCTACAATATACGAGTGTCAAAATATGTTTATATAATCGTGATTTCAATTTCCAACTATAAATTAAAGATAAAATGTTGATATGACTTGTAGTGTTGTTTTAATCATGGACCTAGGGATCCCAATATTCCTATGTTCATGGTTTTAATAAAAGTGTAAATAGCAATAAAAATAAAAATAATATTATTTCATCTCTTTCTTGTAAAAATCATAAGCATTTTTTGCATAATAAATCATTATTATTAAATTCATATTGTATTACACACGTCTTAAAACATCTGTGGGGACGTCATATTTTAACCTAAAAGTATTTCTACGCTTTTAATTATATTTATTGTCCTTTGTATTTAAAATGATATTCCAAGGAAATATATGTATATATTGTTATTTCTCAATATTAAATTTTTTCTATGTTTGAGTGCATATAAAAGGATTTCTAAATTGGTAGAATTTTTTAAATGGAAAAATCATTAATTTTATATTATTTTAAAATTACAAAATTTGGATATGTATTTAATATATGAAAAATGGAGATAAATAATACAGAACAATTTTTAATTCTTCATTTGATATATTAAATAATGTCAATTTAAAATGGAACTTAAAATTTTTTGTACACAAATATAATTTTTCTAATTAATACATATTATAATATGTATAGTAAAATGTTATTTCAATTTTCTCTCTCAATATTGGTCATAGTTGAACAATTCAGTTACATTTATAAAAATGGTTAATAATAAATAATAGAACGAGGTAATAAACCGTGATTAATGTAATACATGAAATTCATAATTACCACATATTTACATTTGTTTAGTAATTCAATGATAGCATAAACAGTGTCTTTCTTCCACCTGTTTGTATTGTCCCATAAAATGTTTATTCAACAGAACACATTACATATAAATGATTTTATAATTTACACCTTAAATATAATGTTATCATATTTTGTCAAGAATATTTATGTATATACGCATTTGATTATTTATGATGTAATGTTCAAATGCAATCTGTATTTCAAATGTATTTTTATTTTAGTAATAATTTTTGGAATATTTTTAACATATGATGTAAAAATTTAATTTTTAAATAAAACGATAAATTCATGTCTTTCTTTCCAAATTTTTGCAAGAATAGACTATAACTTTTTTAATATATTGGTATATTTGATTACATGGTTCTACATTTAGTGTTTGTGCTTTATGCAAATAATTTTAGAATTTTCCACGAAAATTTCCACGCCCGCGATAAGATCTTCCACCTGAATGCTTTCCTCTGTACACATGTTTCATTAGTGAACTTGATCTACCTCTTGGTAACTTCCCTCTTCCATGCCAATCTGTTCCCCTTTGGAATGTATGTTCCAATTCCAATTCTTCTGCAGAATCTTCTAGCATCATTGGACTTTCACCTCGACTATGATCACTTCTGTTTTCATGAAATTCATCACGTCCTTCTAAAGAATGCCTGTAATTAGGTGAGTATCTTTCATGGACATAATGATCTCGTACAGATCCTTTATGACTGGAGAAATTATCTCTGCTTCTTATTGGAGATTCTAATTTCATATTTCTTGAACCATGATCTAAGGAAGATATAGAATCTATACGATGTTTACGATCATCAATTCTTCTAGGAGGTGATACCGTTCTATTCCAAGTTCTTTTTTGAGAAGAATTACTTAAACTCCATCTCAAGTCGTCAGCCTCTCGAAATTTAGGTGTGCAATCAAATGTTTCACGCACATTCCAATCTAAACGATCCATAATAGGTCGTTTTTCTTCTTTAACAGCATATTGTAAATCTTGAGGATATACTTGTACTTCAGAATCTACCATAGTAACGCTCGCTTGAACAAATTTTGTATTTGTTTCCACTTCATCAGTTTGACAAATTTTTTGGTGCATTTGTACATTTTGCTTTATGGAAGTTAGATGTTGTCCTTCCTCTTCTTCCCAATAGATTTTGCTTTTGTTCTTTTGTAAAAGAATCGAATTTGACGAATATACATTTTGTTCACTTTGTATATTCTCCTTCTTTGGATCATAAAAAAATCGTCCTTTCATTTTTAAACGAAGATCTTCAATAGGAAGTTCGCGTAAAGCGTGTTCACAGTGACGTAATATTTCTGGTTTGAATCCTATTGTGAAACAGAAACAAAATTACGTAGAATTAATTTACTCATTTCTATATCACTGTACTTGAATTAGGTTGAAAAGAAAATAATGTTAAAAAATTTATTTAATAATGTTGCTTTACTTAAAGATAAACTGTAGAAACCATTATAAGTTGACAAATTAAACTATTCTTACCTGGATACAAGACTGGCAGACTAGTTGAATCTAAAAAATGTATAGAACGTGAGAAATAAACTAATAATTTTGTTTATTAAACATAAAAAATGTTTGAAATATTGTATATATAGCTTTGAATAGTAATTAAATCAAATATATTCGCACCTTTAGCGGAAACAGATGCTTCTAACAGACTGGATAAACTTGTTTTTTCAAATTGCTGTAAAATTAATTCATAAGACAAATGTTAATGTTTTCATATAAGATTTAAAAATTTAACTGCACACTACATGAAAAGGTACGTAAAAATATTACTCATTAATTTCAAAGTAATATTTGTTGTTTTGTGTGTGATAATACAGAATAAAATATATAGCTATATAAAAAAAGAATTTTTTGTTATAATATATAACAAAATTACTTTTGTATCTGAGATGACTGGTGGTTCGGGAGTCTTCAATCGTTCTTCTTGTGAGGTATGATATCCATTATAAGAATCCGTAAATCTACGTTCCCTGTAGTTTTGTGAGATTGTATCCTTAGATTTATTAGAAAATTCAAAATTTTGAATTGGAGATTGACGAGTGGAAGGAATGCCATGAGATGAATTATATGTTTGTATATGTTCCACTGTAGATGTAGCAGATTCATGTTGTGGTGATGAAATTGGTGCTGGAAGAAGTGCTGGTCGATGTGTTGACTGAATAGAACCAGTATTTGGTTGATTATACATTACTGGACCAGAAACATATTCAGTTTGAGGTAATGGATGTAATGGAACAGAATCAAAATTCATTGGCTGAGATGAATTTTCAAAATTCATAAAAGGTGGACCACCAGTTGTTATATTTGATGACATTGGTGGTGCTAATCCAGTTTGATGCATGTAAGATGGTATTGGCATTGATGGTCTAGATTCTGTTTCTTGCTGATATACATTATTCATTAGAGGTGATATGCCATCCATAGGCGAAGGATGTGTATATCCAGAATTCATGTGTGATGTCATTATAGCTTCATTCCTTAGTTGCCTTGTAAGTTCATTAATAAAGGGAGATCGTTTCCTTCGACGTTCTAATGATCTACTTCGAGTTCGACTTCTACGACGAGGACTGTAACGTCTACTAATTGGTGAGCGGCTGACCTTTCTTCTAAGACGTTCCATACTGCGACTTCGTTGTCGATCACGGGACCGACTTCTTCGGCTTGACAATTTAAATTTTAAAAATTAAAATATTTTATTAATTTAAACTGTTAATAAATTTCACCAGTATAATTTAATAAAAGCAAAAAACTTTTTACATTAGATTTAGATTTTATACGAACTTGTTTTACAAGATAGATTTATATAAAAAACATTTTTTTATATCTACAGTAAAACTTAAGCAGTTATATACGCTTAAAAATAATGTCCTCTCACCGTTCATGTATATTTATACGTCTCCTGTGTCGTTCAGCACTCCATCTTCTATCTGCACTTGTTCTTCGTTCCCAACTAAGTCGTCTAATTGGACTTCTTCGTCGTTCTGGACTGAATCCAAAAGGGCTTCTACGAGCACAATTAAATCTTGGACTTCTTCTTTTGTCAGGACTAAACTTCAGTGGACTTCGATGTCTCTCATTGCTCATCTTGAAAGTACTTCTACAACGTTCTGGACTTAATATTAGGGGAGATTTACGTCGAGGAGAATTTAGTCTAATTCTGTCTGGAGTTCTACGTCGTAATGAGTTTCCTCTTTGACGTTCTATACTTCTACGTCGCTCTCGGCTCCTACGCACATGCATCTGTGCTTGTTCTATATTTTGTCTCTCTGTAATGCTCTGAATGGCTTCAGTTTCTGTACCTGGAGGTACAACATTATCAGAGTCCAACAAATGTTTAATAGCTTTCTCTTTTTCAGCTAGAAGTTTGCTTTCATTATCTCTTTTTGTACGTATTTTGTCTCTTTCTATATCTTTTGTGCTTTTAGAAGGATCGCGACGGATTTCTTCATGTTTCTTTTCTTCTCTCTTCGGTCTTTCACGATTGTAAGATCCTTTGTGGTCACGTCGATATCTTTCCCTATAAGTAGGCTTATAATAATTTTTTTCTGTATATTACTAATTATTCAAAGGGAAGAATTTAAATTTTTAAACATAAACTACATTGATTTTATAATGTAATATTAGATATTAAAATTATGATATGTATAATTATAAGTTATAAACTGACTCTATGTGAAAGTTTGTTGCTATTATATTTTATAATAATTTGTAATTATTATGTAATATTATATAATAAATTCATTTTTATAATATAATAAGAAATAGCTATAACAATATGGATTCTATATGATTAATGCTACCTAGAAGAACGTTTTTGTTCTTGATCCTTAACATGGGTAGTTTTAAATTCAACTTCACGACCCTTTTCTTCATCACCTTCCCAAGCATCAACAACATCTAAACCTTCCATAAAATCTTCATCATCAAGAAATTCTTGAAGTTCCTCATCTGGTATATCCTTTAAACCTTCAATTGCACGTTGAACATCTTCATTTGTACTTTTTAATGCAGATTCTTTCTTATCAACACTTTGTTTTGTATAAAACTGATCCATTGATTCATTTTGCACATTGTTCTTAACACTTGAATCTTTCATTTTTTTTGCTAAATCACACATTTTTCTGAAAGATCAACTAAATTGTTCAGTTAACTAAAAACACTATAAAATTAACATTTCATATCTTTCATGTCATGATAAGTTTATAACAAATATTCTAAAAATTTGATTCTTGGTTTACGATAAAATTAAGTTGATTCAAATGTTTCCAAAGGACATTATTATGTTATAGTCTTAATTTTAAAGTTTACAATATATCTACTTGTAATGATATGTTTTAGTAAAACATTTATGTAATAGACATATTAAAACGTAATAATTAAAGTAATACAAAATTTTCATTATTAAGTACATTTAATTTCTTTTGAATAATGTACTTAATACAATTATAGGTATTCTTTAATAAATTGAACTTTAAATAATAAACGCATCTCTTAACCTTTCGATGGAATATATAAAATTGATATTAACACTCTCATTACGTAAGTCGTATTATCTTTATTTAAAATCAAAATAATTAAAAAGTCGTATGTTTCTTGATTTTGTAAATGACGCTTATTATACATTTACGTTAAGAACCAAAGTTACAGTTGTTTGCCAAGTAGACTGTTCTAATAGGTAATATACGCACTTATTGTTAATAATACTCAGTACAATTAAGTACACAACACGTGACCTCAATGATAATTACAACGTGTACCAATAATGACATAAAAGAATTACATTTAACTTGTCTCTTCTTAAACTCTATTATGTAGAAATATTT
The DNA here is from genome assembly GCF_040668555.2 of Bombus flavifrons. Lineage (NCBI taxonomy): Eukaryota > Metazoa > Arthropoda > Insecta > Hymenoptera > Apidae > Bombus > Bombus flavifrons. Next base: position 5,554,816 of record NC_138447.1, read on the forward strand.
GAATCCGAGATATCCGGATCTTGAAAAGTCAACATCTATCTATTCCGCCATATTAGTTACTAACAGATTTGAGGTACGGTGTAAAACAAGGGTATACTCATATGAATTTCAATACGTTAATTAACAATATTAAAATGATACATTACTAGTATAAAGAATTATATTATTGATTTTAATTAATTCATTGTTTTGTCAAATTTATATTAATCTCGTAATAAGGATTCATATAAACGCTTTCATTCAATTTGTTCCTTGCAAGTACTACATGGTCATAAAAACGGGTCTGGTACTCGCTAGGGAAAATCGTCGATCTTTTGAGTCGAAAAATATCAAGATGGACAATAAGAAAAGATCTTGTTCTGCGAGCTAGAGAGGTAAGTAGAGTGTAAGTATGAATCTGCTCTGTTCGAACAGAAATGACTATTCATTTCGGGTTTGAAATATTCATAGTATCTATGTATGTATATGTATATACGTATTACGCATGCGCAGAACAAGACCTTTCTTTGACCTCCATCTTGATCTTTTCCACTCAAAAAACGGACGATTTCGTCAATACTTTCAGTATGAGAATGTCCAAATTTGTTTATATGACTATGGCATTAGTTTACACCTAGATGTAACTACATATGTTATACTTACCACATTGAACAAAAAGAGGGAAATGTGCAATTTAAATGATACAAATATTATTAATAAATAATTCTAGTACTTTATTATATTTCCGAAGATTAATAATGTTACTTAAAATATATAAACTTTTCAATTACATCATTTTATTGAAATTGAAGTTATTGTATATATATTTATAAAATTTTTAACTGCTAAAATTGTAGCAATTAAATAAAAAAACACTTTTACATATATATGTATCTTCCAGTTATATTTATTAAAATTAAAAAATTAGTTTTATGCACTTTTTTTAGAAATTAAAAATATTTTATTAAAATACTTTATATGCTAAAGTAGTTTCATAATATAAATGTTTAAAAAGTGGCAAACATTTTAAAATCAAAGTTATATAAATGAAATTGAAACATTGAAATTATTACTTAATCTTATTTAGATTTAGATAATAATATTTAGTTGTAACAGAGAGATATAAAGTTCCTGTTGAATAATAATGATAATAATAATAAGATATAAATAAACAACTGTGTTTTATTTTTATAATATATGATTAAACAATATTAATCAATTGAAGGATAATTGTAAATTATAGTCATATCATATGTTTTGTATCTTTCTTTATCGCATTTCTTAGAGCGTTTGTAGCATTTTATGAAAGGAATGCAATACAGGAAGTATCTAATAAAATTTTAAGCCCATCAAATGGAAGATTAACCGCATGCTTTTTCGTCAATAATCGACTAGGCCCCTAAAAGAATAAACGTTAATGAAACGTATTGGAAGACCATCTTAATTTTAATTCAATGTACTATAAAGAGCATTTGCAATTTTACCGGCTATTTCTTGGACTTAAAGAACGAAGTGGAGAATCTCTGTATCTCCTACGAGATTCACTTCTAAACTTTTCTCGATCATCCCGCCTGTCTCGTTCTCTATCTCTTTCCCGTTCACGATCGTGTTCGAAATCCCTCACATCTCTATCTTTCCTTTCTCGACGGACAATTCGTGGACTACGACCAGGGCTTGGCGTACGCGATACAGAGGAATGTGAATCAGAACTATGACCTTCATAACGATGTCTTCGTTCTCTTTGTCTAAAAATTGTTAGACCAGAATAATAATGATAGAAGATAAGTAATATTAAATTAAATATAAAGAATATATAGAATAGAGATAATAGCATACTTTCTACGTAACTTCAAAGACATTTCCCGAATTTCATCTTCTCGATCTTGCCTTTGCTGTTCCATTTTTTCAATTCTAAGTTGCTCGGCTTTTTTATCAGCTTTATCTAAAATATAAATATAATTATATTATACTAAAACTACGTTTGTTATAGAAGTTTTTATAAATTTTACTTACACTGTCTATTTAATAAAGCTTGCATCTTCTTCTTAAGCCGTTCCTGGGGTGTAATCTTCAGTGACTGAAAAATGTAACTCTTAAAAGTCTGTTTACAATTACTACAATTTTTTTCTGATATGTATAGCAAAGCATAAAATATTTCTAAAATTTTAATATAAATTTGGTAACATTAAAGAATATTATCTGTTACACTTTTTTTCTTTTATTCAAAATATTTAAACTTTTTGGTACAAGTAGTTCATTAATGATTTTAAATAAATGAAAATTTCAAAGAAATTTTATATTTATATATAGGATGTTCAGAAAAACCATTCAATATATATGTGGTACATAGGATACACCATACTGAGTAAAATAATCTTAGTAAATATAGTGAATATTGGCTTAATATTTATAGAGGGCGTTCCACATGTTTTCCTTCAATTTCTATAGACAATTGGCATTTTCTCATGCAGAGTCGCAAACTCTTTCTCAAAAATTCCAGATCGCTATCGAATTATCCGACAAGTATACCAGATTCGGTTACGTAATTCTTCTGTCATTTATCCAACCTATATTTACTAAATTTATTTTAATCAGTATGATGTGTCCTACGTAACATAGAAACATTGAATGGTTTTTTTTAACACCCTGTATATGCTATTAAATAGTATGAAGTTCCATATTTTGTATAAGTTTAAGATATATTACATATATAGTGAAGCTTATATTAAAATTTTAAAAAATGTATTATGCTATTACATATCAAGATATTGGTATCAAATATATCCTATACTGAAGACTCTTTTGTATTACTACGTCTACGAAACAAATATATTAAACCATAAAAAATTTAATGTTTTCATTCTGATAACGTCAATAATAAAAATGAAAATTTCACAGAAATAATTTCTGAGAAACTTCATTAATGGAGCTATTAAATCAAATTCTTCGTGTCTTTCTCCTACTGGACATGTATTAAGAACCCGAAATGAATTGATTAAATGTGAAATATAAAGAACATGATTTAAACGCCTTGTATTATCCAACAGAATGAAAACAAGTAGCACTTGTTGAAGTTCTTCGTCGAGAGGGTAGTTATATAAAGAGTATATACTGTCTTTTATTCTCTGTGCTTTAAGTGACTAAGTAAGCGTTATGGTTCTTACTGACTTTGTGTCCGCCACCAGAATTTGTACTTAACCCTGCTTTTGGCTTGTTCCTGAAATATTTAAGTTAATTAAAAGACTCCTTAAAGCTACTTTTAAATTTGTAGCGTAATATAATTAATATTAAATTTACATGTTCGTGATATTAGTAACCGTTAGTTTCGATGCTGCCGGAGAGACTTTCTCTTCGTTATCTGATAGTTCTAATTCCAAACTTGATGATTTCCCACGTCGGCCGTAATATCTAATATCATAATTAAAAAGTAATAAACATACCGAAAGTTTCATATTTATTACAATATATATCCTACCTTGGCAGTGCTGGCACTTTATTTTCAACACTACGAGATCGTTTGCATCTGGATTGACTTCTTGACCTTGATCTAGATCTAGATTGAGATTTAGTTCTGGATCGAGATTTGGATACTGATTTCGATGGAGAATAATGTCTTCGACGATAACTATCTCTTGAGTGACTTCTGTTATGTGACTTAGATCTTGATCTCGATCTTGACTTTGATCTAGATATACTGCTCGAAGATGAACTTCTAGATCTTTTTGGACGAGAGCGGGATCTAGATCTAGACCTTGAAATGGTGCGCGAACGAGATCTAGTGAAACTTCTATATCGAGATCTAGATTCACTTCGAGTTCGTGATCGCCTTGAACGACTTCTTGTTCGCGATCTTGTGATTTTTCTATGTCTCGAACGTGTTCTTCTTGATCTAAAAATTATATATCAATTAGTAGAATAAGTAAATATATATAATATAAAAAATATACATATATAATTATATATATATATATATATATATATTTATTTATACATTATATATACAAATACCCTTATATGTATGTAAATATCGATGAACGTACCTGGTCCTCGACGCACTTCGTTTCCTATCACGGTTTCTGTACGATTTAGATTTATTAACAGATCGAGAGCAACTCCTAGATCTTGATTTTGAAAGTTTTCTATTAATTGTACGTTCATTAAGTGCTGGACTATCTGATCTTCTACGTCTAAGATGAGAGTAATTGACTTTTTTCGAGTTGGAAGAAGTGACATGAGACGAACTTCCATGAGTCTCTTCTTCACCGCCAAAACTTGTAATATAAGTTATTTGTCCAGTGTTTATAGGTGAAACAGATCTCGAGCGAGATTTGGATGAAGATTTTCTATAGGGATTGTATTCAGGACTTTCCCTTGCTGCATAACTAATAAGCAAAATGTAAAATATTTTAAATATATTTCTGATAATAAGGACTAATTGATTAAGTACTTAATTAATAAACTTATTACTATAGTAATAAGTGCATTAATATTATAATATAAAAGTGACTACCTAGGTGGACTCATAACTCGACCAATCATCTTTTTTTCTCTAAATGCACGTCTTTCTCTACGTGATCTTCTACCCTGTGATGTGAATTAATTAAATGTATATATAATAATATAATTAGTAATATGTAATTAATAACTTTAGTCATGTTATATTATCAAAAAATATATTTAATTTAATTTTATATTTTACCGAGTACATAGCTTTTTCTTCTTCTTGTTTACGTGCTTGTCTCAATGTTTCAGCTTCTTCAAAATCTTGTGTTAAAAAACTAAAATAATCAGCACCTAAAAGCCCATATTTTTGAGCTACTAAGTTCATTTCATGCGCTTGTGATGGCTCTATTTGAGATACATCTACGCAAATATCTAGAAAGAAAAATTAAATGTTTATAATATATAAGACAAAGTACTATAATAATTATTTATAGAATATAAGTTGTACCTAGATCTATATCACTGTCTTCATCGTCTGCTTTTTCATCAGATATAACAGTATCCAATGATTTTACTGTTTCAGTTATTGGTTCTTCTGTTTCATAATTATATCCAATCGCAACATTATTACATGATTTCTTCTTATCCCTAGCAGAATCTAACTTTGTTGATGAACCAAATTGTTCTTCCAAATGTATTTGGTGTAAAAATTTTTCTTCCGTTACTACATTGAAGACTATTATTTATCAAATAATTTTAAATAAAAATAAAATGTAGATTTTAAATAAATCTCCCACCTCCTAAAAATTCGTTTTGAACAATAATACGATAACGTTCATAATTGATATGTCTGTCTTCACTAGTGAGAGCAATATCTACATCAATAGAATCTGGTGCTTCTGGTATCCAATCAAGATGAGCACGTACATCAAATCGGTCAATAAGATTGTCTTCGTTTCCTTGCCATGGCATCCTATCAATATAACATACATTTTGCAGACAGAGTTATTTATTTATATCCTGCTGTATGATAAAATTTTCAAGTATTCTGTTTTTTAACATAATTCATTAAATGTTCAATTAATTCCTCTGTTTAGTATATAAAATATTTTTTCATGTATAATTCCTATATTCATGTATGATATGAAAATGTTACATATTAAATCTAATTTTCATGCCAAAATATATCACAATTTTATATATATAATAACACATATGCATGAAAATATACGAATGATGATATTAACAATTAAACAATTATATGCATTAAAATTTATTTATAAGATGAAATGATGTTTTGACAAAAGGTGTAATAAGAGATTAATAACACAAAGACTTACATATTTGCAGGACTGTCACCAGCAGTAGCAATCGCTGGATCCAAATGTATTTTGCAAGGTCTTCCATGAAGTTGCAAAAATTGAGTAGGATCCGATTTCTAAAGAAAATTTAAATGTGTGCATAATAAAATGGAACATATTTCATGTATGACATCTATATATTATAATGTATAATGTATACATGCATATAATTGCGCGATGTGAAATGATGTGAATTCGATGTGAAAGTGAAATGTGTAATTTCTTGAATTTATATCTTTAAGCGACTATTAATAATTATAGAACAGACATAATGTATCTATAATAGACTTAGGAATGAGTTTAAGGTTAACTTAATAATAAAAGGAAAATAAAAATTTTGGTCTCATGACAAGAGGAATAATGTTAAGTTTCATAATTTCAATAAAATTTACATAAAAATCGTTATTTAATTTGTTTTCTTACAATTTTTTCATAATAGTCTCGTCGACGTTCAGCTCTACGACGATAATCTACCAGCATTCCACGAATTTTCTTTTCCTGTTTTCGTGCTTCATGCCACATTCTACCACCTGTCTTTTTTACGGAAAAACTCATTGTACATATCAAATAATTCACAAATCACTAAATTAAAAAGGAACTTTCATGTTAACACTTCTATATAAGGAATCCAAAAAGTTATTAATTAGACTCTTCCCCTGAGAGGTGGACATATTGCATTTTACAAGCGCTATTCTTTATCCAGAAAATATGATTCTACTAGAGAGGCGATTCTACGTTACCACATTGGCGATAGGTTGGAGATCAGCTAAAATCTCTTTGCACTGTGACTGTTTTCTTTATATGTGGTTGCACTTCTTAAAATGCAATATCCAATGCCTACGGTACAAATTTTAATTACTTAATATGTTAGTCTTAATTTAAATTAAAATCCTACAAGCATTGGATTATATTATTATAAATCTATTTTATTATATTGAACTATTGTATGTATATAGTATATTTTATATAATATTGATGCATATATAAATATAAATATATACATATATAACATAATAATATAATATTAAAATAGTATATGCGTGTAATACATGAGATACATACCAAGAAACGTCTGAACGGTGCATAGTGAAGTACATATTTGCTATGACAGCTTGATCAAAATTTAAATTTTCAAACTCATTTAAAAACAAAAAAAAATCTTTTTCCTTATAATATTCGAATGAAATGATGTAATGGTAATTTTAGCGACTTTAAACTTCATACGAAAGCAGGCGTTCGCATAGAAGAAATTTTCATTTATTCTGAAAGTTAGTTTTTACGCAAGGTATGAAATTTATAACTTCTCTTATCGCAACTGTTTAGTATATTATTTTACTTTTAAGCTATTTGATTTTTAGCAATTCAGCAATTTCAATCGCCTTTTTTATTTTTCTGTAATGCACATTTGGAGGAAAAGTGTACAAGAAATAGGTTGATGAAAATCGTTAAAAATTGTTGCTCACTCACTTCTACATACATACTTATATGTATAGCCTATTAACTATAATGAGTAATAAATAGATTTAGTTGAGCTATTTGTCTGGAAGAATTCCCGAAAATACCGTGATTATTCGGGCTATTACAGTATTCTCCTGCTCTAATTTATTTAGATAGATATTACATTCAAATTATTTTAAAATTGGTGATGAAATCTTAGTTACCTTACATTTACAGTACAGGGTATTTATTATAACGTTTGCCACGACATTTTAGCCCTTTTTGCTAATCTGATGAAAAAATATTTCGAGTAAAAGTTAGTCAGTACTTAGATGGTAGCAAATTGCAGTAAACACTATCAAAAAATTTTTTTTATTCAATAGAAATTCAAAGTCACTTTAACATTTCTAAATGGTATCATATAATTTTTCTTATCGAGTATTAAAGGTGGCGTGTATCGAAACAAATTCAATGATGTCATGCATATTTACTTTTCTTCAATAACTTCTTAAGAAAATTATTAAAATATAATGTAAGTTTCCTTGTAAGTATTTACCTACATATGTAAGTACATATGTATGTACTGCATCGCATGTATCTCCTCTACTCTCACCACATCAATCTTTCTAGAAATCGAAAAATGATATTGTTGCTATAATAGGTAGATGTTCTAATATTAATAAGTTCAGAATGCATTTATTATGTCAATAACAAGTAGATTTACATTTAGCTAGAAGGTATTACTGGATAATTTTCTGCGTAATTTACGTGTTAATAAGGGAATTTAATAGGCTGACTTTCTTAACATCTTATTGAAAGAAAGCAAATGTGCATGACACCGATGAATTTATCACAATGAACACAAACAATCATATGTATGTATATCTAGTGTCATTTAAGCACGTTATGTTGGATTTCATTTCTTATTGAATAAAAACCTTTTTAGCTATTTCTATTGTTGCAATTTGTTATCAAAACTTATTTGACTTATTTTTATTTAAAACAGTTCTTTATCAGATTAACGAAAGGAATTGAAAAATCGTGGTGACTGTTACGATGAACACTTTGTATACATATACAAGGTGAATCATAAATGCACGTCCATATTTCATGGTATGAATCTACAATCTACATATATTTATATGACATATTTTTCTTATTTTCACTCATAGGAATATAGGAATATGCTTCTGTTATTTTGAGAAAAAGAAATTGAAATATTTTGCATATTCCCAATTATTCAAAAGTGTCTTTTTAATTGGTATGAAGTACGAAATTAATATAAACATATAATATAACGATCAAGATACATTTAGGATTTGAATTCAAAATTACATTTTATTATCTTAATATGGACTAGTATAATATTACGATGTACACATTTAATAGCTTACTTATAATTTATAACTTATAATACATCCACAAACATTGATAAAGACAGTCATAATATTTTGTAGCATGTTTCATGACTGATGAAGCTATAGCGCAAGCTCTATTTATGTATAAGATATATTTTATCACTTATCGTATCGACATTACAAATGGTTGTGTTTAGATTATCTTACCAATATGATTTGTTTAAGGTAATGTTGTGTCTATCGTTTGCACTGACTTTACCCGATTAGTGATCATTATTAAATTAACATTTCCTCTCTCAAAATTGACTTTCCCCTTTCTATACAAAACTTCCCTTAAAATTAATATTAACTTACATCAAAAGTATATTTATACTAACCTAAATTGGCTATTTTTATGACATCTTATACGTTTTTTCTGTTTCAATATTAACATTAAACTGTTTTAATGAAACATTAATATATTTAAATGTATATGTATGCTCGCTTAATTTAGCTGAAATTGATGCATCAGGCTCATCTGTTCTTTATTGATATAAAGAAAAGGAATACAATAAAATCTAATTACGTTCAAATAACGAATCAAAAATTAATAAACATGAACTTTTATTTCACATGTTTAGAATTTACGTTTTCCATGATATAATTATTAACCATAACACCTTTTACACGTGTAATATTAGCCGATAAGATCTAACTATATTCCGGTAAATAAAAACTCGTTGTTTTCTTTTTTACTTTTTACTCTTCAGTTACGGATATTTTCGACAAAAATTTAAGTCTTTAATTTTATATAAAATCTATAAATTATTTATCTGTTATTTATTTTCGTTCTTCAACGCGTTTCTTTCTTCCTTTTTTTTGACAATACAAGTAATTTTCGGACATCATCACATTATTTATTGTGAATTAAAAATATTTTTTTCAATTCTTTCGAATATAAACTGCTTGTTTTTCGAACACATGAATGTTTATTATTTGCTATAGTATGAGCATTTTTATTGGAGTACGTTCTACATACGTAAGTTTATTTGCATAACAATCATTTTAAATTTTAAATCGATGAAACTCTTCATTTATGATGAATGAGAAAAGCATAATAAAAAGACAATCTCTTGAATTTTCATTGAATTTTTTTCTTATACGAATTATTCGATTCAATGTATCGAAGCTCTTTAAACAATTTGTCGAGAAGCGATTACTTTCACGTGTACATTAGAGTAATATGTATACCTAGTAACTCGCGTTGCAAATCTTTGCGGTTTCATACATACATATATATATATATATACTATATGTATAGCTATATATTTATATATGCATATGTATATGTCTGTAGTCTTTACTGCACAAGCAGTCATACGAAATTCTGTATAGTTTAATTTTCTAATTTATAACAGTTCTTTGCGTTGATATAATTCTTTTAAAAATTTTTTTTTTTAAGTAATTATGTTAAATATATTCTGCGATTAACAGTATGCTATAACATTTTCAATACCGCGTATGTTTCTTATACGTTTAACACATGTTATGCAATGAAATGTGATATTTTGTATTGATATTACACTTTTAGAATTTTCTTTACGAATATGCTTTACAACTTTTCAACGCATAACAAAAGTAAATGCAGGGATACGTTCAACTAATAAAAACTTCATTAACTTCACTGCTTAAAAAAAAAAATGTTCTATCAACAACCACGCAAGGTCAAATCGACAATAATGTTATTTTGCGAATGTTATTAAAATATGGCTAAACAGACACATTCAGTCAGGGTGGTTCACGGTGGCTGTATATTTTATTTTATTTTTATCTTTATATCTATCTATCTATCTATCTATCTATATATACACACACACACATATATATGTATGTATTTATATTTGTATTCATATTTATATTTGCATTCATTTTTATATTTATATTTATATTTGTATCGATTTCCGCATATATACGTATTTATATGCGTACATATGTATACACGTACATATGCATGTTTTATCTTACTCTTACAATTAGCGTAATGACTAGATAAATTTCGGCCACCCAATATAAACATGTTTGATCCCATATATTTTATTCGTATCATTCCTTTGTTTACCAAATATATGGATAAAAATTTCCATGCCAAAATTCATTTCTTTTTTATACATAGGACATTTGTATTGTAAATTTGTGTCAACGTTTCCGGGCGCAGTCTCCACATAACTGAAAAGAACATTTTATCGGTTCCCTTTTTCCCGAAAACTTCGTCGATATACGTACAACACTTTGTATAAGGCGCTATTTTATGGTACGTTTTAGAAATATACGTGTTCATACAATGAATTTGCAGATAAAAAATGATATTAAATATTTCATAAGTAACGAAAAAGCTTTCAGTTAAAAGTAACAAAGTTAAATGACGTAAGATTTTTTATATTTTCAAATAATTAAAATGTAAATTATAAAATGAGAGAAAAGTACCAAAGATCTAAAAGAAATTTATTTAGAGTTTACTTAGAGTAGATGCTTTATGAATGGTATCTATGTAAGAGAATAAAAAAGAAGTACATAATACTATATGTAAACGATTGTGTTCATTTTATGAACATAAACGTCCGAAAGAGTTTTTACTGGACTTTTTGATGAAGGGAAACGCGTGGTGGTCAATATTATATGTGTGTATACATTTAATGTGATATGCGATGTTCAACACGCTGCTTACGTCTTTTACAATCGAATATAAACTTTCGAAATTTATTTAAGGCTTGCTTTTTCTAGAATTCTATGAAAGCACCCATAAGGATTAAATGTATAAATAAATCCTTCATGGTATAAAATTTATATCGTTATTGTATCTAGTCGTAAAATATGAGGCGAAAAAGGACTGTTTTAAAATAGCAATAAAACAACGTATCTGCACGACATGTATAATTAGATATCAGCTATTATGGCAAGTAGATATAAAATAATCTAAAGAAAAAAAACCGCATACATAGAAAAATAGTACGTGTATAATAGTACGCGTATGTTATATCTATATAATAGAAAGATAGTTTGATTGAAAGTAAACATAATTATAAAAAATGCAATATATTGAAACTGCAATTGTTGACACGTTGATTATCTCTATCATTTTCCTCATATTATAGAACAAAGCGTTTCTTGTCTTGATATTTATACAAAATAAATTAAAAGAACAATTAAAACACATACGTGATTTACGAATTGAAATAAGGTTTTTCCATCAAAAATATTGTAAGAAATGTAACCTTTTCTGAAGATATAGTAAATGCATAAAAAAGTATTGAGAATACGTTAGGACATTAGCAGAAATAATAAAATGTGCACGTGTAAAGTATCATATAAATAATCTTTTCAATTGAATAATTACAATTTAAGATCAAAAATACAAAAGAAGTAACTGTTATAAATATTACATATGTATTATAGTAATGATATTAATGAAATATTATTTATTATTAAGTAATAAACATTCCAAAGTACATTAATGCTGTTAGGAAATATTATTTGTTATTTTCGAATTGGTACATTATGCGTAATGAACTTTTCTCAACCACCTCATACGTACCTATCTCGTATAAATCAAATAACATTCAACGTGCGAACAATGTGAGTTTTTACCGAACGAAGCAAGAATTAACATCTTTTTTAATTCATATATTTCTAATATGTATCGCTATTCTGTTCACTGTATTAGATCTAAAGTGATTTCCATTTATTTAAAATATCTATATTATGCAGATATTCAGTAAAATTCTTGTGAAGCAAAAGCAATAATGATTTCTGAATGATAATATTGAGTCAATAAATAAATGTAAATTATCTTGCATTAAATAGATTATAAACAGCAACATTAATCGTCTGCGATCAAAAATAGTATTTCTTGGGAAACGTATCGAGTGGATTTATATTATACAAAATGTATTTGCGTATATTTGTAAGTTCTTTCTAACTTTTTGAATGAAATTCCAAAAAGAGTAAAACATTTCAACTGAAATACGAAATATATAAATAACCACATATTAATAATTAAAACCAGATTTGTTATCGTACATAGGATTGCATAATTTTGAAATAAACATACAAATATAAAATTATAATTTATATAATATGTCCACTATGAATGCACAGTTGAACTTAAATTGAAGTTCTTGACGACAATAAACGATTCTGCGAAAATATTCTCTATTAAAAGTAATTTATGTAAAAATAAAATATATATTATTTGTAGGAATTATTATTATTGCTAATCTTATTTTAAAGACGTTTCTTCTCTAAAAAATAAATTTCAAAAAACTTTTACATTTATCCTTGTTTTCGATTAATCATAAATTATCATGAATTCATGTGTTTACGTTCGATATAAAATAAGGAATTGAAAAAAAGAACAATACAAAATTTACTATATTTTTTACGATTGAAATTGCGCGTTTCGGAGAAAAAGGATAATTATATATGTATATATCTTGTCCGAAACGCGCAATTTCAATTGTAAAAAAAAGATATGAAATTTCGTATTGCGTTTTTTCACACACGCACGTATGTGCGCGCGCGCACACACACAATATATATATATATATATATATATATAATATATGTGTGATATAAGAAATATAAATTATATCAGTTTACTGCAAAGTGTACATTGGTATATGTGGATTTATCATTATAGACTTTTGCTTTAATAAATGAAGCATATTTCCCGACGGAAATGACGACAGTAATTTTGAAGAATTTTTATAGAGCTGAATTATAAGGTATTAGACAAAATGGAAGAAATCAACTTTTTATACCAGTATACTGTTTGATAGAATTGTATTTCTTGATAGAGACATATACTTAAATTTAAATAAATTTTAACAAATTTACACAAAACTGTTGCATTATATGTATATAAGCATTTTTATTTGATTTATTAAATTTTTATGCGTTGAGAAACATAATTTCTTTGGTTGCAGCAATGTTCCTATAACTATCTTTAAAAATGTGCTGTATTTTTGTGTGCATTCGACAATATTAAATTGAATTTTTAAATTAAAACGTTGTTTGTCATTCATTTCAAATAGTGTTTCAACGAAAAATTGTCAAATCATTCTATTAGAATTAAGATGGTAGAATTTTCCACTCAGATCCGTTACACAAGCATGCGCATATTTTTATTTACTAAAACATAACTTTTGTATATGTAATAAAACATAAAAAAGTTCAATTCCAGGGCATTATAAATGGCACTGATTAAATGCAGACAAAATAAAATTAGTATAAACTACATTTTTGTACATAATATTTGATATTACAACAAACCGGTTTAAATAGGATTTGTAAAATCATATAATTCTTTAAACGGCGAAATTATTATCCGTTTCAGTTACTTTCTCTCACATTCACCCTTTCCTTTTCCTTGTAATCGCTTTTCTTTTTGATTTCCTTTCTACATTTGAAAGATGTTCTATCGTGAATTTTTTTTTGTTTATGATAAAACAAAGATTCAATAAATAATAAAATGTATTCTATAACATAGATACTTCAAGGTTGCATCATTTTGTAAAATATATTTATTTTTACGTATATCATCTTTGGAATACACAGAATAGCTATGCAACAAAATAAGATTGCTTTAATCATTTTTTAAATATTTTGTTATGGAAAAAAATATTATCGAAAATTATAAATATAGTGCTGTATGATCATTGCAATTCAAATAATTATGAAGAGAAGAAAATAAAAAGAGAAGAGAAAACATTAACATGGTAAAAAATTTGGAAGAATTCTTTTTGCGAGAAGCACGTAATTTTGCACTTAACTTACACTAATCAAAAGGAAATTTAATCGAGAATTTTATTAGTAGTATGCAAAAAATGTCGCAGTTGATGTATTTCTTATATTATGAATTTATTAAACGATGGCATATTATTTGGAAAGTTTCTTTTTTAAGCAAATATTGGGTTTTAATCAATCTTGAGGTACCTATATACATACATGAATTATTTTGACTTCTCAATATCTTAATAATAGAAATGCAAATAAAAGGACCTGGAAGTAGTACTAGATACAAAAATGAAGAAAACATAATCCTATTGTACAACAGAAAAATAAAAGATATTTTCCTTGAGATAATAAAAATATAAAAGCAAAAAAAATAACGAGGAATCTCTATCATGAATTCGGTATTGTTGTTTACATAAAGAACAAAAGTAATTTAAGCTTTTTTTTCGTAATTTCACTTGTAATCTTTTACAAATATTAAGCTTGATATTCTATGAAAGTTTATTTAGAAGACAGAAATTATTATGAATTGAAATTTGATATGCGCAAAAAGGAAAATTATTATTACGTACATATCATGATAAATAGTTAAGAAAATCATGCGATCTGACATATCATATTTAATATAGTTATTTAATGTACTTTGGCATTGAAATTTTATCAAACTTTCATTAGAAATCTTAAGATTTGCATATCGCGTATCTGTCGTTAGTTGAAGTGGAAAGCTTCCAGCAAAAAATTGATGGAACTCAATGGGTGCTGATGCGCGGTATTTACATAGAAGAGAACTCCTCTCCATGTTAATATTATTTAGTTACCATTTGTAAATGTTACCATGTTAATAATTTTTCAGTCGTAATATTACATAAAATCGAGATTAAAACGTCTTTTTCTTTTAAGTTAATTTATATTCGATAAGTAAAGAGTATCTTCTAAATAGTTTAATAAGATCATGTTTCAATCGTGATAACTGTAAATGCTTGTATAATTAATGAGATTGCTCTCGCTTGATTACATTAATTGTGAAAAAATGATGGAGTAATATTGCACCATGTAAGTCGGTTACGACTGACGACATTAAAATATCATCATCCATCAGTAATAAAAATAAGTGCGTTCATTTTTACGCAATATGTTACATACAGATGTTGTTTTGTTGATCATATATTTACTTCAATAGCAATTCATAGAGTGTTATGTTCAATTGTTAAACGAAATCTTAAACTTAAAATTTGGAAGTAAAATTCTAAAAATAATTATTCATATTTTCTGTATTATGGTATCGATACACAGAAAAATATTTTTCTATTTCCTAACGCGAAATTTTGTTGTTAAAGTTTTTTTATCTTACAATAATTATCAAAGCGTAAGTAAATTTAAATTTAGAATACAACATTATGGAAAGACACCTTGTTAAAGTATATTTAGCGTTATAATGTTCGGTATAATAATTTTAACAAAGAAAGAAATACAGAATTTTCGATAGTACATTTCGATGCCCATACAACGTTGAATATTAAATTTCTTTCTATGTATCAATAATACTTGGTATTAGTAATTTGATTTGATCAAAGTAATTGTTAACAACAACCAAAAATATTCCTTTATCAAAAAGAAATAGTTCTGAAAAAGATCACTGTAAACAAAAATTTTGTTGATGTAATGAAATGTTATACGGAGTACTCTTCAGTATAACTACCGTGATATTTATCGCGATACGTCGTATTCGAAACATTATGTAGTAGACAGTAGATCTTAATATTAGTAAAAATTAAAAAACTAAAGGAATTGCAACTCGCGGATAGAAAAGATTAAATAAACGATGTAATTTAACATGAAGCCAACAAAGTATATGAAGGCCCTTCCAGAAACATACTCCGTCGTTAACTATGTAATGTACAGAGAGTTCCAGCCCTGCTCTAAACGGTGGTAAAGAGCTTTGTGCTATGTATAATCGTGTGCACTGCATATTTCGCTTTTCTTATCGCGCATGGAATGCGATTCTCGATGCTGATTTCGCAACATATATTATTTCTGTATTCATTGTGTTTGAATACATGGAATTTAATTACTTAATTTTTTGTCTTCCTCTCTGTATTTGTTTCGCAAAAAGAGCTTCTATAAATATAAATGTCCATCTACTTATCATATCCTTTTTGTAATAAATTATTTTCTCATAAATACACATCACAAATGTATTTTTTAGTAAAAACTTGAAAACAAATATACACAATGAATGAAGATATACACAAATGTATACACATATAAAGTGCAAGCAACACAATTATTGCTCTTTACTTCAAAAGTTGCTTACATCGCAGTCTTTGAAAATAAACATACAATAACACCTTTTCCACATATATGGTAAATAATTTTCTCAATACATAAAATATTCCACTATTTTGTAAGGCGATAGAAAATAAAAACACATTAGACAATGGTGAGGAAGAATCGATGAAAATTCATCAAACGTATTTTCGGTTTGCAACAATTGGTTGTAGTTTCAGCATCTGGATATTATTTTTTAATAGTTGTACGAATATTAGACTGGAAAACAGACATAGAGAATCTCATTCATAAATAAAATGTTTATGTATATATTATGTATATATATATATTTTTTTTGCTTTATGTAAATATTCAATATATTAATATTTGTCGCAACGTGTTTACGTAAATTTTGTTGCTTTGCTAAGCAGGAGCTGGTGAGAATATACGAATAGAATTTCACAAGAATCGAAACACAAAGCAATTTGCGTAGAATAAATCTGTACAGAGAGTAGAGTATTGAATAATATGGTAGTGGATGGCGGATGTATTGTCTGTTCACTACGCATATCAGCCAGGCAATCAAACGCTTATATGTACACTGGAGATTCCTGGCCAGTTAGTAGCCTAAACATCGACGTGGGCATCGTTTTCATTAATATCTGAAATAAAATACAATTGGTAAGAAGCGTATTACAATAACAATTATTTTAAATACAAATGTAACTTCCAATATATTGCAATAACTCGCAAGTTATGAAAGTGAATGTCTTTGAGGATAGGAGTAAATTAAAAAAGAGAAAGGTGATACATACTTCGCCAACGGATGTGGCAAGAAGATTGACGATCTTCTCGTGGGGCACGGCGACGACGCTTTGATTGTTAATTTCGATAATCCTATGACCCACTCGAACACCTCCTCTTTCAGCGATACCGCCTCTTAGTAGACTACATATTACTCCATTCTGTACACTAAATCCTAACTGATACTTTGTGTCAGGTCTTTTGATTTTGACCTCGACTACTGGCGCGCACGGAACGACAGTTAGCTTGACGACTGTCTGATTTTTTGAATTCTTGATGTAAGTCTGACAAGTGGAGAGAGGCAAGCCAACTAATGAAACACCATTGATGGCTATTATCTGATCACCAATATTTAATTGTCCGCAACGAGCAGCCGCTCCAGCTGGTGCCAAATTTGCAATTACAACTGTCGGTAGCATAGAACCCCATCCGGATTCAACAATTACTACACCCAAAATTTCGCCTTTCGCCTTTGGTACCACAACCTGTAAATGTTCAATGATATAAATTTGTTAATTTCAATCGAAAAATCATAAGTAATTACTACTTTACTTAGCCTCTTTAATGAATAGTATTTTATGAAATGATAAGTATGTCGGGTTTACATTGGAATTAGGAATAGGGGCGTGAAACGAATCGTCGTTTGGTTTACGCATTATTATAGAATATTATACGATTATTATAGAATTGGACAAGCAACCGTGGCAATTAAACACTCGAGAAACTAATGATAATGATCCTAGGTTCAATAACGAATCCGCGGTCGACGGGGTGATGGATGAACGTGCCCGCAAAATCTAAGTCGGACTCTTTGTTAAAACGGGGAATATCCACCGAGCGTACAGACGCTAAATAAGTCGCTAATACGATCTCGCGAGAGAATGACTTTTCGTCGCGATGATGCTGCAGAGGAAAACTATGATGGGGTGTGTCTAAGGACACGAGATCATCGGATTCGTCGAGGATAGTCTTCGTTCAGAAAGTAAGGGAAATTAACGTTGCTGCTAATTGGTCAATCTCCATATCGGTGGTTAGAAAAGATGCTAGCCGCCCTCGAGGGAAAGTTGCTAGTGGGAGACGCCGTTCGTTGAAAGAAATAGATCTCCCCTATCTTCCCGTAGTTGGGACAAAGACTGTTTATCTGTTTGAAGGACTTTAGGTAACTAGATCTTAGTGTTTATAACGGCCCTCGGGCTAGCTGATCACGTACTGTGGAGACACATCGACATCTGGCAATCATCTTACTCGAAGAATAGGGACTGCGTGTGGCCACTGGACAGAGACCGTTGGAATGTTTACTGTCGCGTGTCGCCAGAGATATTTCTTTTAAGGAGAGTTATAGAATTACTTCGTACCTTTGTTAGGCAAAGCGTTCATCCCGTGACCGCGGCTACGTTCGGCGACTGGCTATCGCCTCGAGCCCAAGCTCATTATCACAAATCTTGAACAAATACAATCGGATCGAAAGACGACAATTGTTTAATTACGCCTATGATAGAATCTAGATTACGATGTTAAGGGATATTCCCGGGGTTCCAAAGGAAAGACTCCGATGTCCTTTCATCTCCGACAAGTATAATCTATCTAAACGTTAATTTCAATTTGAAAATTATTTTTCAAAACTGGACACAGGATCCACGTTTTATAAGAAAACTTATCTCTGCTAATACTTTTGTTCGTCATTACATATATTAGGTCAATTAATAAGTTTGTGCCACTAATTATTTTGCTATTTAGAAACATTTAGTTTCGATATCATTCGCATTTTCTTTAAATGCCAATGAATAGTTCGATCTAAATTTGAAGACTTTAAATGCTTCTTGAGTGAATAAACTTCGTCAATAAAGTTGACAAAAAGTGAATGCAAAGATAAAAAAGTGGCAACGGCAAAAGGTGCCCACGTCTTACACTTAGCCTTCATTTTCTTTAAATTCTGATCCAGCTACAGAATAATTATTCATCCATATTGACACAATAATTCTTCAGAAATTTTGCTGACCAGGATTAAGTGTAACGGATAAACAAGTTTGACCATTGCCATTTCTCATCTATACACTTATTTTTTTTCAACTTTCCTATCACATTTGCCATAAATGCTAATAACATTTTTTGTTCCTTGAGAGATGCTATGAAATGTTCTGATACTCAAAAATAGCTACATTTTAACTTTTCTTTCCGAATAGGTACAATCAGGAAACTATCTCGCGCGAGAGAAAACATTTTTTATAAAAGGCGCAAATATTATTCGTAGTATTGTTCATACAGTTCGTTGTTGTATTTCCTTTATGATATTGAACGACATTAACAGATCGCTCGTGTCAGGATGATTTTTGATAGTTTATTAGACAGAATATACTATTAGATTATATATAGTATAGAAATTAATGAATTACCTCTTTTTGCATTTCCTTTTTGGCAAACATCTGTAGTTCGTCACCGAATATTTCTTGAGAATTGAGTACTTCCTGATAATCCATTTCTTTTACGAAACTATGATCTTCTATTCCATTTGCTTTAAGGAATTCCATGTAAGCTACTTGAAATGCTTGTCCGATGCTTTGTGCAATAAATCGAGCTTCTTCGCTTTCAAACACGTGACAAATCATCTTTGGAGTTCTGTTGATTTTCGGCGCCTCTTCCATTTCGTGTGGTACGAATCGTCTTCGTGCCATTAGCACCACTACATCACCAATATCTGCTATATAAGATATTGTTCTTAACGCGTGATCCATCATGATTTCTTTTAGATCCGTATTCAAAACCATGATCTTTTCCGTCGAGATGAACAAATCAACTTCTGTACTTGGTTGAGTTTCGCCATCCGGTGCCTGTACGTACAAATTTTTATTTGTTTATATTTGAATGGCATACAAAATTAAAGCACTGAAAGTCTATTTTACGTCGACGTAATAGATTCAATGACAACAATTACGAATTTCTAAGCTGAATCAACGATAAGTATTTATGTAGTAACCTTTTGAAATTAAAACGAAGAAATTCAAACAAGAATAGTATGAAAATATTATACGATTGTTCAACTGATTACTAGGGTAGATGTAGCAAAATGGATCTGAAAATGAGGGAATTCGACGATTGTAATTCTTACTTTTTATATTACGCTACTATCTACACTATCAATAGCTTTCTTCTTTACAAACAGAAAGATTAATCTTTAATTTTTATTTAAAGGGAATATATATATGTAACTATTGATAATATCTGTTTTTAAACCAACACAATTGCCGACTGTTAGAAAAAGATTTTCATAAAGACAGTTATCAAATGTAATTATAAATGAAATTAAAAAGTGCGCTGTAGTTCTGGATTTGTTGGTCTAAAGATGTCTTCTATTCTATAAAATTGCAAGTATTATTAGTAAAATAAATTTATTAACGTGCTTTCGAGTATTATGTATATTTTTCAATATGTATTTTGCATCACATATATTGTCAATGAATTTTCTATGAATGTTTTCAAAAATATTTACTTAAAAAGCAAAGTTTTTATCTCAATATCAATTTATTAGCAAACCAAATAATTTAAAGTTTATCATAAAAGTATTGTCATCAATGATATTGTCGTCGAATTCATTAAAAATCGTGTAGAGTAAAAGTACTAAATGGAAGTTCCTACTTTCAACTACCTACATATTTTGTTTCATCTTATATATTTGTTACACATGAAAAAGATATTCAATTAAAATGGAATTGTAAAAAATACGTACCAATGCCTATCACGAAGAAGCAGCATGTAGAATAAAATAAAGGAAGCAATTAATTAATTAATTGTGATTAACAATATTATACAGTAAAGAACAGTAAGAAAAGATGCTGTAAGTTTACTATATATCATGTTTAAATTTATTGCAAGGAATGATGCACAATATTGAAAATGCGATTGTTAGTAAGTTTGGTGAAATAGAATTCACGTCCATATGTATTTTTTCTATACTAATAAACTTGAAATTCGAAACTTCCGTAAACCTGAGAGTTTAATAAGAAAACCTAATCAAATATGTGTGTCACGTATAATTGTGAAAAACATTATACATTCAAAGTACAATTCGTTTAAATAATCATGTCTAGTTACACCCATTTTCATTGACAACGAGTAAATCTAGATAATTTTCATTTAAAACAATTAAGCAATTATTAATCTATGGAAGAAAAATATTTTTCTCTTACATTATCTTTGAAATATTATAATTATCTTATCCTTCTATCTTATTAATACGTATAAAAGTTCTTCGTTTTTGCTTTAAGCTCTGATTTTGAGTTGATTTTCAACTTATAAGAAACTGTTACTTGATAACACGTCAGTCAGTGTTGTGAGACGGTAATAATCACTGAATTTTACTTCAATTGTAACGTAAATTTGATAAGTAAAAAGTGGCTCTTTAAGAGAATACGTATATAGTAGGTAAATAAGTAATAAAAACGTAAAATTATTAGAAATTGGAAGCTACATTTTAATAGTGAACACTCGCTAGTATGCCACGCTCCATACGTTGAAACCTGCATCAGCATCGGACTTGGCTTATTAACCAAGACAATATACGGTTTCCTGCACCAATTACTGGTCCTATACAGGCGAGTTATACGCGCAAGACTTAATTAATTATTCTTCCTTTCACGTTCTTTCGTGCGGTTGGTTCCTCGCGATAAACATTGTTTTTCATTTCTTTTTACGGGAGGAAGCGTCTCTTAGAAAACACTGTAATTTGATCAAGCAATAGTTTCATTACTTCTGAAAATAATCAATGTTTGACACAAGATGTCTAACATTATCGATGTTGCGAGATGTTGCCATTCTTGTACATATCCTAAAAGGTATCGTCACACATTTTTGTTACAATTGACGAGAAAAAAGACGATGTCAGAAATGTCAAAAGCTTGCGTACACCTGGCAGATTTTCGTGGTATATCTTTCTGTGGAATAACGTCTTTTATTAAGTAAATTATTTTTTGCATCTTCTATTTATTACTTTATCTTGTTAACTGTAACATTCACTACAAAGCATTTGCTGTGTAATACTACGAGCTATCTAAGAGTTTTCACTCTTCAATACCTAATTTGCTATTTAAAGCGCTAAAATTCTTTCTTTAAAACGAAGATATATTTATTAGAGTATCGGACGAATAATTAAATTTGAAGGATTCAAGAACTAAGGTAAGTAACATGTACGTAAAATACTGAGTACTCGTTGTCAGTGAAAGAAAGCGAAGGTGTAATGTAAAGAGAAACGAGAAATAAAAAAAGCAATCTGTTGCAGGTAGGAGAGTCGAACATAACAACGATTATAGAATAGAATATAATGATACATCTAAGGGTTGGAGGGCGGACCTTGATCTTAGTCACAGCCTCCCGCACTATGTGGTTGTTAAGGCGCTTACGTCTCCCTTCCTCTTCAACTTCAACCGATCCGAGAAAGTGAAGCCTGAAAACGGTGGTGGGCTCCATAGAGCCACTGATCGGGGCCAGTTTTGGTTGGAGCCCCACAGTCTGCGACTCGGACTGGCCCCCACCAGATGCGTTCCCTATGAGTTCTTCACTCGAGTCGCATTCATCTTCCTCGAAGCTTCCTTGCGATGCAACGCTGCACCGACCAAACCCTTGCTGCCCCCCATAGTTTAACAGCGTAGCCTGCATACCCGTAGCCATTGGCCCCTCCTTCCGTAACGATAAACAAAACAAATGCTCTTGCTAGTCACATTACCACGCACCACCGACACCACGAGCAAACGCGGACAATTTTTTCGTCTTTTCATTTCCCACTTTTATTTTTTTTTTTTTTTTGCTTTTCCTCTACAATGCATTTACATTTCTCGAATTTACTGTCGTTCTACTCTCTCCTCTATCGTACATTCTTCACCACGGCAAATACAGAACTAAACTCGATTCGGAGCAAAGAAAATTCATTACGTTTGATCTTAATCGGCTTGTTATTTTCCTTTTACCGAATACGTACATAAATACATTAATACACGATCGGTATTATATTTGTTCTATTTCGTGTTTTGGCTGGAGCAAGTGTGTTACGGAATAACTTGACGTTTGTTAAATATTAACTTTCAAGTATCGGTATGATGGAAATCACACACAGATCAGATCGAAATTCGTGTGAAGCGTTTGAAGTATAAGCCAACAAACTGTACAGAACCACTGAACTGTATACGATAGAAGCTGGTACTGTATCATGCTTCGAGATGTTGGCACTCATCATCTCACACAGAGAATGTCCTATTGTTGTTCAAATCTAGGACATCGTGCAGATCTGTACAGATCTATACATTTTTAGGATTCTTAAGAAACATTTGTGACATTTAACAAATTTAATAATATTAATTTTCATCGAGTTTCTAGGCGTAAAATCGTATATGAGTTACGAATCATTTCCTGATATATTATGATAATATATCTTGAAATCAAATTATTTACAAACTCTTTGATTATATGGCACTTCATAAATATCAATTTAAAGTAAATTGTTTGCAAGAATTATAGAAATATTAACAGTTCATAACTATTAATAATGTTTTCAAACTAAGTCTTGAAGCAAGTTCATCTTTTAACGACACATTTATTTTAAGACGCCGTGAGTTTCTAATATTTATATCGTCCGTTTCAGATTCGAAAATAACGCAGACATATTGAAATACATATATCGCGTTCATAATAGAAGTGACGTTATTTGGAAAATCCACCTTACGAGTATGCTTCTTCTTGTTGATAAGTTGATTATCAGAATAACGTGTTATTATGTTCAGAGCGCGTACTTAGTTTCTTGCATCTTCGAGTTGTGTCACTTTCGAAGTTAGAGTGTGATACGTGCAATATTCTTTCTTTCCTCAAAAAGTATCTAAAATTACCTTACATATGTACGTGTTACAGTGAAATATAATAAAATATTAGCTTCGTTTTATCAAGGCTGACTTTTACTTTTTATTATATTTTTTGTGCGCTACAGATACTGCCACGTATAAAGAATTTCAAAGGCAAATTGAAATTAAGGTGTGACGTTCTTATTTCGGAATTAACGTATCAGTTCATATGCTAATGTGAAGCACACAAGTCCATCAATATAAATGTACTTTATACATTTTTTTCCTTATATACTGTGATTTATGTTACACGAAATTTTTATAATACACGATCGTGCAGAAAGAGACATAGTGTTGCGTACAATCTACGAAGCAAAGTAGGGCAGACAACTATGTATACACAAGAAAGTAATCGTAAAGGAGCCGAATAAATATGCCTCTTTTTCATGAATAATACCAATATATTTAAAATACATTGTCCGAATTTTCCAAGCATGTAAATACATGCATAGTAAGTTAATTTTTACCAATGTAATCATACAACGATTGCTTTTCATTGTACTTTGGTTTGCAAAAGCCATAATCTTATTTTTAAATCTTATTGTATTAATTTATCACTGGTATATACATGGCATAGTTAACAAAAGCAACGTTTTTATTTGTTTATATTTATAGATATATGCTAATATTTGGTATTTTATCCAGCTCCTATCCGAGACAGATAAACACAGAGAAACATCAAAATCACATAAAAAAAGTGAACGATAGGTAGGTGGTGGTGGTGGTGGTAGTAACATGAGGAAGGGGTGACTATTAGAGAACATTCGGACTTTTTTACGTAGTGATCAATTTTAATGCAGATCAATCCCCAAATTAGTCTTGTGTACAATCAAACTATGTCTTAGTATTCGAATATTTCCTAAAAAAATTCATTTACGGAATGATTAAACAATATTGTGTAATTATGTATATAAAAATGCTTAGGTGAAAATGCGAAGAATTTTCAAAATTATGTAAATAAGAAGCAATAGTTCACATAGAAGTTGTCTAATAATGGGAAAATCATTTTATAATGTTTAATTTGATAATTAAATGTCATTTCAATACACTGTAATATTTTTGCCAATTTATTTATTAGTAGAATATTTAACATAATACTTTTATACAGACGGTATTGAGCAATCGTATTATCACTATTATAGCATAGTATGTTACACGTTAAGACTAAATTTTGAAAAATACAAAAATTCCGAACAGATTGTTTGGGTGATCATTCTGCATGTAAAGCATTATAAATATAAACATAGATCCCGATATGTACTTATGTAGTTACAGTTTAAAGTTTTCTTGCAATTCGAAATTTTACTGTTGTTATTGGAAAGTCTTAAGTTTAATATTACAACTCAGCTTTGAGAAATACAAGTTATTTTTTATTCCAAATGACTTTCCAAACGAACAGGCAAAAATTGTCATACTTTATACTTTTATACTGCAGCAGATTATCCTGTATAATTTCAACAATAAATTATGCAATTAAAAGACATTATATTTTTATACATAGATAGAAATATCATTTTACAACGTAGTGTAAACCATGCTATTATAATTATCGTGTAAATTTAAATTACTTTCCTCTTTTAAATATTAATTATCTCTCTTAAGTTTAAAGTTTTTTAATAATTTCGACCAAAAGTTTAATTCAAGATATTAATTATACTTTACTTTAATTTATATATTTACATTGATATTCGCATTTTTTGAGATAGCATCAATCTGTTTTATTCGAAACTGCTTATTAAATATTTTATGTAAAATTTATATATTAGCTAATATAACATCCAAATAACATACGATGCTTAAAATTGTTCTCTTATACTCAATTAGTAATATTTTGTATAGAAATTTATCGAGAAACTAAATCTTTTATATTTTTTAAAGTTTTATCATTTTATGTAACTTTTCTAGAATATTGTAATTAGAAAATTATTCGAATACTAATAGATTGAATTACAAAGGTATATAATATTGTATAAAATAGTTCGGTGTAAAAATGGAACAAAACACTAATTCATAAGAAGAGACGTGATCAAAGCATGTGTGTAGAAAAAGCACAGTCAAATGCTAATAATGTAAGTCTTTTCTTATACCGAGTGAAACATGAGTTTATGAAAAATACATAGAGAAAATTCAAAATTACCGTACCTTTGCTTTCTTAAAAACAACGTATCTGCCTGGTATTATAATAAAATACAAAAAATATATCGTATTTAAATAGAGTATTTAGAATCCACAACACGATCAATTCTTTCTACCAATTGATAATTCATCTTGCAGCTACTTCTAAATTATTAACATTCTATATTAAAATGTTGATTCTTATTAGCGATGTTTCATTTCATGTTAAATATTTTAAAATTTCCAGCATATCGAGTCACGTGTTTTTTTTATCAGAATTTAAACAATGTAATCTTTTTAATATTTTAAATTCAAAGTTCCGTTTAATATATAAGGTTGTTCGAAATTATTATTTCTATTTTATTAGATTTAATTCGATTGTTGTTAATTTTAAACAGTCGTATCCGATAATTCAATTAAGTAAAATGTTGGCAATCAACGTGTTGCTGATTCAGAAATTATTTGTTTGGTGTACATTAGTCAATGATTTCTTAATGTTATATTACCAGAAATTACATTTACATAATATAGGATTAAAAATTCATAAAACAAGAATTGTGTTGAAATTCTGAGGAAAGGTTAACTTCGAATATAATCCTTCGTTTTCGCGATATTCCTAACTTGTGGGAAAAACTCTCAGGTTTAACTGAAGTATCTTAGCAAAAACTTTAATTTATTTTGTTTGAACATACTTTTATACTAGGCTATTTATCAGCTAAAATTTAATAAAATACATATAAATTTTTATAATACATATTTTTTATGACATTCTATATTGCATTTTATTGTACATGCAAGGACGCGTCAGTGCATTATATTACTGTTATACACATAAATCGCATATACATACATCTTATAGAGCTACCGAAAAGATATTACACTTCTATAAGTATTCAACATAAATTATTTTAAACAATAGTTTTCTTGATACATCTCATATAAATCACCGTAATATTTAACAGCTTGCATATATTGCACAGATAACGCAATAGGTATAAACGAACATATATTATGTATGTATATGTAATAACTATCTACAGGTATAAATAAAAAATACTGTGAAAAACAAATAAGAGACATTTGATTATTCAAATTATTGAAATTTTAATCTTATCTAAAGATAAGATTATCTAAAGATAAGATCTAAAGATCCTATTGAATTCAATGCAATATATTCTTTATAGAGTGTTTGATAAATGGAAAGTTTCAAGATTAAATAATAAAAATATCAAATATCAAAATGATTCCTCGTACATTGAAATTAATATTAATTAAGGAGGGAATGAGATATTTAAGTAAATTCACACGATGTACTATTATGTTTGAATGTTCCTGCCATTGATCTTATAATTATTTTATACATATATGCACGCATTAAACCTCGAACTAAAAGTTAGATACAATTAATATCTCAAGAACTTACTTTTTATATTATTTATTGAGAGCTATGTTGATATTAAAAGAGTAAAAATTGAATGCGTGTCTTATACAATGAATGATCGAAATTCAATAATTAATTATGCACATTAATATTCTATTAAAGTACGAATCATTTTGTTTTCACGATCGAGAAATTTCACGTTTATCAAACACAAATCTTCTATAAGTAGGAGTTATTCTTCCCTTCTTGTAATCTTTCCACAACATAAACCACTGTTCGTATATACAAACATATCTGTATTGACAAAACAAGAAATGAACAAAAAAAAGGAATGCTTACGATAGCAGCAGGTCTTTACCTATGAATTATGAAGTTTCGAAGGAACTAAAGATCTGCCATGCATTTACCGAATGAATTGTGCAAACGATACAAATATGTCTAATAGTGGACAATCTACCCTTACTTCGCAGTGTTGCAATCGTTTATAATAATATTATAAGTAACGCGCGATAAATGCGAGAGTTATGAAAATTATACGTGATCTCTACCGCGCACATAGAGCGTAAATGAGTGCATGTAACGTTTAACTTGACATTAGATATCCTAACATATTTAAATATGTTGCTAATTATAAATACATATGGTTATGATCAGATAACCGTATAGAATAGGACTCAGCGATAGGTTTCATCGAAATAAAATATATAAGAAAATTCCACATCAAATTAATTGCGTTTTCTAATTTTACTCTTTCATCGTTTGTAATTTTGAAGTAAATTGCGTGTAGAATTTTTCCGACATCCTAAATACAAAAATACATGTCATGTTCTTTGCTCTTTCTTATGCAAGTTACACATTCTATATCCTACCGTATCTTGTTCCATATATTTTAATTATCTCTTAATTTCTTATTTTTGAAAGGAATGTTAATAAGGATGCTGTAATTGAATGCGCAATGTAATTTTCAAAAATCATATTAATTTAATGTGGAATAATTACCAAATCCTATGATATCAAAGAAGTAAAAATATAATTTTGAAGGAGGGAAACGAAAGAAGTAAGTTGTAAGGTAAAGAGCATATGCGTAAAATGCAAACATATAATAAGAAAATGATAAGCGTACCTTTATCCTAGACACAGCTTCCTCTGCCTGACACATACGAGTCGACTTGGTAGGTTCTCCTTCGCAGACGAGCTGAGTAGATCCGAGATATCTGGCTCGGAACAATACTCCTTCGATCAAAACTGAAGAATCGTTGAGAAGAGCTGAAACGTTCAAAGAAATGTACCATTTAGACTTCTCACGCGATCTCTTCTTGTTCAAATTGCCGAACAACAAAGAATAATCAAACGATGACTGAACAAGTCTAATTGAAGACGCGCGTATTGGAACAGGAACACTTCCCACCAAGGTTTCATCATTTTTTAAATTGTCTCTTAACGTTATATCCATATCTTTTATTAACCAATTGTTTGCTTGATGTCATTTTCTGATCCTTTTTAGACTTCTTACAAAATTACCAATTCTTTCTTGTTTCGTAATTAAGTATCAAAACGGTTCTGTATGCGTTAAAAGTTTTGGTATAGCAAGCAAGTATAGTACAATTTTAATGTTCTTCATAGTTCTTTAACATATTCTAATAATGAATACGTTCTCTGGTTGATTTATTTAATTTATTATCTCTTTAAATTCAACAACTAATGTCAGGTATGGAAAATTTGTACCTGCTTGAATATATATGTTTCATATATGAATATTTATTGGTATCACATAAATCTTTAAATTATAATTATCAATTATATTTAATTAAAACAATATAATTTTCTTCCTTTGCACTTCTTATTCTCCATATTTCTTATACTCCATAGTTGATTTCTTGTAATAGTTCTTCACTAGTTTCAATAGATCTAAGCTTGATCCGAAGTTTCTAATTTTGTATAACTAATATACGTATATAATTCAGTTATATAATAAATAAATAAAATGATTCCACTGAAATGGACATTCTTAATTTTTAGCTTTTTCTAACAAATCTAATATCTAAATAGATTATAAGTACATCACAGAAGTCCATTTCGTACTGTACTGATCAACTTCCATAAATATTCTCGGAAAAGAAATTAGATCATATAGTTATCAGCCGATCGGATATTATCAAGCTATCTGTCATCTTATCAAAGGGTTTAAAGAGATACAAATTCGTGCCTTCCAAACATGCAGTGATGTTAATATTTATAAATCAGTCAGATAGTTTGCTTGCTACAGCAAAACTGTCACGTAAAATTGAAAGCAATGTTGTTACTTAAATTATCCATTAGTAATCTTATTTAGTATTATTAGTAATCTTATTCTTATTCCTTCCAAATTTATAGAAATAGCAAAATTGCAAACATAATTCTTACAGTCTTCAATCATCAATGTAAAATCAAACGTTGCGTTATATCAATTAAGTAAAATGAAGAACAATTTTGATTAACTTTCCACAGTTAACTGATTATATTACAAGTTCCAAATTTGAGAAAATTATAAATTTTACTTTAAACTACCTACCGAGTATATCCAACAGGAATGCAGCAAATGAAAGACACATTTTATACATTTATTAGTATGTACATAATTTGAAAATGAATAGTTAAAATAATCAAAATGATAGAGTTAGGAATATTCTTTAGAGTTTGTTTTGAATCGACTATAGAGTAAGATCATAGAAGTAACATTATCTATAGCGCCACATAAACTTTAATCTTATTGCAGAAGATTAAATAAGCATTAATTAACCTTTTTTGCTTTCTTAATCTATATCATACAGTATCAAATAAGATAAAAACAATTAATTTCATATACCTTTAGCTTATCATGAAGTTTTTTAACATAGCCATGTTATATTTTAATTTTCTAAAATATTTGTGATGAGCGATCTTTTTCTGATTTATCACTATATTTCTATACTATTTACAACCAGAAAAATATATCACATGATATTAAATAACATTCCTCAGTGAGCAATAAAAATTATTGTTATATCACTTATTACAAATATTACAAAATTATTACGAAAAGCAATACTAAATAATGAAGTAACATGTACTTTGTATGTATTCGCAAAAAGTATAGAAATAGTTTTCATTACCTTCTTTATTTCTGCTTTTCTTCTTCTCTTCTTTTTCCTATTAAACATAAAAATATTTGCAATTACTTCACTACTAAAACAAGCGAAAATTCATCATACAATATTATGGATACGTGCTTTTGCAAATTATATTTTGTACCACTTATCAAAGCTTCATTCATGCAATAGTTTTTCAAATCTAACTGTCTCGATAAATGAGTTTTAAAGAAATATTTATTGCAGCTAATGTATAGTTAAATAAGTTCCAAAAGACCTTAACCCGAACCATGAATCTCTTTTTATAAAATTAATAATTAAATTAGACTGTATGGATGTATATGCTTTTTATTTCATTGTTTTTGTATTATCTTAATATCGCAATATTGTTTTAATATTGTAATATTTTTCAAAATGCAATCTGAAAAAAATAAAAGACTGAAAAATAAAAAATAAGGCAATTGCTTTTTTAATAAAACCGTACTTAAAGAACACCGTTACCATTTGGCTCTACTTTATTTGCATTACGAAAATAATGAAAACTGTTTTGAATTTGTTAATATGCATGCACTTGTGACGTACTATGTAACTATTTATCACTACTTTGTGTTTACATAGTTTGTAAATTGCACTGATATGTATCTCCTTAGATTAGTATATTATACAATTCATATTTAATCACCGAAAAGGAAGAAAAGATGGAAATTATATATGAGGGGTTCAGAAGCAAATCAGAACAAGTCCATTAGCATTGAAACCGAAATAAAGGAAGTTTTTACAATTTATATTGCTGTAAATATAAATATTAAAAAAGTGATAATACTAATAAAGATACAAAAAGCGATTTTTATTATAAGATGACATACGAATAAGCTTAACCGTAAGAGAAAGAAAAGAAAACACCATGTTTTTTAATAGAAATCAGATTAAATCAAAAAATTGTGATATGTCAAATATTTGTTCGAATTATCACTTTCAAAGCCACTGGCATCAAAGTTCATTTGATTTACCTTTGATATGAATGCTGGTGTTTTTTTATTTACTGTAGGCAAGATTCGATAAAACCTATAATAATGCAGCGGAGTATAACGTATCAGATCAAACATGTGTTTCTTTCGTGAGTCGATACTCCGGACTTCGGATACAATGTGACTTTTCTCATAAAATCTCATAAAATAGAAGATCATTCTGCAAACTTTCTTTACAACAAATTTTGCTAATTATTTAGAAAGCTGCCGCCACATTGAATTTCGATAACTTTTTAATATGTCGTTAAGGGCATGATTCTAAGCAATTTTTTTCTATACATGTAACCGCCACTCGATCTTAGTTTCCGAGATATTCGCCGAGATATTCCGAGATATTGGACGAGGTTAAGTATTCCACGGATCTTTCGTATTACAGCTTCGTGCACAACAGCATATTAAAAATGATTACCTTTAATGGTCAGCGTTAGGTTCGAGTTAGTCTTTAAAATTTGGTCGCCGCGCTATGACTAATATAATTTGGGTAATAATAACGTAATTATAATTTATACTAAGCTTTATATTTTATTGATATTATCCCGTCGGAACAAATTTTCGAACACATTTCTTGCAGCTTCGCGTATGCAGTTGTGAATAATTATTTCGATTCGTGAAGTATGGTACAAAGATAAAGAGATTAATGGTTGATGGATGTAAATTATGTCACAGGTATACGCACATAGGTAGAACTCTCTGTAGTGATAGCGACAGCTTTTTGCAAATACTAAAAGAATCCAGCGGTAACATGCAAAGGGAAAAGTTGTTTAAAATTTCTACAATATTTAAAAAAATCATCGAAATCTAGGACACCATTCCTAAATAATTATCTTCAGACCCACTATCAGAAGAAAGATAATTTTTTGATAACAAAAAAATGCGTATTTTCATTTTTTTCTCTTACGTTGAAATTATTCTCCAAATAACAAACAACAAAGCGTAAACTTAACGCGACTTTAAAGTGACTTACATTGATCGTCCGCTGAATAATTTTGGCCAGTAACTCAGTGGTCGATATAAGTACCGAAATCTATTGTATATCTACATATAAATGTAGCTACTTTATCAATTGGAATATCTTAATAATAAAATAGTTTTTGGACTATATAGCTAGCTTATTTTCGGGGAAAGTTGGACTTGCACTGATTGATTTCTGAGCCCTCTATATAATGGTCTCTATGTATATAGTGGAAGAAATAGCAAGTGATGTTATTGATTAGGAGGATTGTACTAAGATTACAAATAAATGCAATAAGTTACTCTAAAACTCGAAATTTTCAGGATTCAAATATAAGGTATAAATATAGATATAAAAACCCCAAAAGCATTATAATTTTATCGAACACTTATTTTCGAAATTAATAAAATAAAAAACAAATCCTTGTGAAAAACATTCATGAGAAATTATTAATTATTTTATGAATATCAAAATGTGATATACAATTGTAACATAGAAAAGTACCTTTAATTTGTATTTATTTAATTAATTAATAATTTAATTAATAATATTTGATAATATTTAATTAATAATTATTTGATAATTATTTAATTTTTAAATAATGAGACTATTTTTTTTAAACAAATAATGAATAACACGAAGATTGTAGTAAGTATATCAATTGGTATTTGTTGTTTGTTGTTATTTAACTGAATATGTTACTTGCACTAATGGTAATAATAAATGAATAGAAAAGAGAGTAGTAGCAGTATGATTAGTAGCAGCCATAATAAAAGAAGATAGGTTGATGAAATTTAATTGAAGGGGCACCTTTTTCACCTTGTTGCTGGATTCCTTGAGACTCTGAGGGGACGAAGGAGAATTTTTGGCTGGAGTCTTCTGTGGACTTGTCGTAGGTTGTGAGGGAGTAGTAACATCACAATCGGAAGGCGGAGCTTGAATAACGGAAACTACTGGAGGAGGTGAAATAGAGGCAGAAGCGGAAGTGGATACACAGGCTGAGGTCGAAGCTAAGGGTTCCGAAGGTGCTAGCGGGCTTTCTACCGGAACGACACTCAGGCTTTTCGGGGGAGTTTGCTTAGGAGTTGGCACTTTTCCACTCATCGGTGGTAACATTGTCCTAGTCTTAGGCTTCCTCCACCCCTATGTAACACCAATTATATTTATTATGTTAGTCTGTTTACCCTTAAGATAATACCCCTACACAGATCATGCACTACCTAAGGCATATTTTTTATTTACTTTAATCCTTTACTTAGTTTAACGTATTCTGAATAAACTAATCTTTATGCATTATAATATCTTTCTTCGCAGAATACACGAGAAGGAGGCGATAAATATCAAAAAGATGTGAAATAAATTAAAATATTTTCTGTATAAAAATAACGGTTAATTTTATCTCAACAATTTTTTCTAATCGTAAATAGTTATAAAATATAAATAAGATATAAACACGAAACTATTTCAATTTTACTTTTAAGAGTTTTTATAATTCCTTTATAAAACCCATATTTCCTTTTCCTTATTAAAAACTAATATTTACTATTAACATTTGTAAACTATAATATTTATCTTAGTATCTTATTCAGTTAAATGATATTTTATTGTTATTAAATTTATTTATTGTTAAATAACATTATTTTATAATTAATGAACTTTACTGAACTTCTCTTAGATATTGCAGAATATTTTTAAAATATTTTTTGTATTACTAAATAAAGGATTAAAACCATTGAACAATTATATGTTATCATATCATCAAACAAGTTGTATAATATAAGAATTATTAATCTTTAACGAATAAAAGAGTTTTCTTCTTGATATATATAGGATATTCGAAACTGATTTGTCATGATCACAGCATTTTTCTACACCCTGAATCCTCGATGTGACCTTGGCCTTGACGTTAAAGATCAAATTTCTTTACTGCATCATATTCTACTCATCGTGAAGACGAAAGGTCTCAAAGGAATCGTGGTTCGCAACACGATAGTTCTCTTGAAAAAAAAAAAAAAGATATGTTGAAGTTCCATTAATTTTAAAACTCGTTTTGCAACATGCTTATGCAAAATTGGCAGTCAAATGCAGGAAAAGTAGCATCTATTGTCACATATGCATATCCCAGATCCATTATTATAAATTCGATATCTCCTTTTTTTTCTTTCTCGTTATTAGTCTTTCTTATTCCCGAAGTCGCATTTCTACATTCCGACCAAATTTCTCCCCAAGATCACGCACTGACTTTGACTCTAAAAAAATTGTTGAATCGATCGATGATGCTACTCCATCTCACACTAGTCAACCGGTTCATCAATTTTCTTATAATCTAAAGTCAGGACGTAATCTAGGAGAAAAATTGATTTGGAATGTAGAAATGCGAGTCCGCGGCTGCGAGAGAGAAAAAAAGGGAGATATGGAATTTATAATAGTGGATCTGGAGTACCTACGTATGACAATAGATGCTACTTTTCCTGCATCTGACTGCACAATATAAGCAAATTACAAGTAAACTGAATTTGAAAATTAATGGAACTTTAACATTTTTTTCTCCAAGAGAATTATTGAGTTACGATTTACGATTCCTTGGATACTTTTTGTCCTCACGATGAGTAAAATACGATGCAACAAAAAAAATTTTGACCTTTAATATCAACAAAGTCGTGGTCAATTTTGCGGCTACTTTTTTTGCAGATCTTTGACGATTCAGTGATGTTGAATAACGCTGTGATGCTCGTGACAAATAAGTTTCAAATACCCTGTACATAGTTACTTACTAACAAAATACTGAATCAACAGATACCTTCTAACATAGAGTATCGATAATAATAATTTGTACATACATATATTTGCGTGGTTATATATGAAAAGTAATATTTTTAATACAAAGTATTTTGTTAATTGTATAATCGGAATTATAAATGGCAATAATAAAAAAATCTTTGCTGAATAAATAATAAATATCGATAAGTTTTTAATTTTCATTATTAAAGGTTAAAATTATTAAAAATTTTTGACAGAACCTGGTTCAACATTTGGAAGGACTATATTCTAAATTGCTGTAAATGTTTTTTTAATAAATATTTAGAATAATAAAAATCAACAGTAATTTTTTAAATACAAGATTTGAGAAGTTAACATGATAACATAAGAAGATAACTGTAATAATAAAAAAGTGGAGAAAAGTTAAAGTTCGTACTAGAAAGAAAACTGTACTATATGTATTCGGTATCTTTGATTAGATATTATTTTTTAATATTATACATTTCGCCTGCAACAAAATACATGACGATTTCAGTTTATATGTATAGTACATATACTGTTATCTTTAGAGGTGTGTTTTAATTTTACTAATTTGCGCGAAGATTATTTCGTCAATTCATAAGATTGTGATTTAAAAAAACCTTATTGAATAATATTATTTTATTATTATATATCTTACCTTGTCGTCGTAAAAACCCTGGTCGTCTGTTCTTTGCTGTCCAAGTAAACGATCAGTTTCGAGGTCAGTATCTGCCTCTTCTTCATCTGGACCCTCCTCGATTTCAACATCTGCTTCTTCACCCGTACGACGAACTTCCGACTCTTCGCTATTATTTTCCACGCAAATTCTCCGCCTGCCATCCGATAGACTACATTTTAGTTAGATGTTCTTAAAGAACAGTAATTACATCTCAAATACAAATATGAATGATTAATTTATTATGCAAAATAGTTTCTTTTTTATAATATTTTGTATTCTTAATATTTTTATTTTACAATAGATTATTGAGACTATGCCGTTTAAACAGTACAAATATTTATATAAGAAAATATTCAGATTAAAAATTTATAATAATGATGTTTATAATAACTAAAATAAATATATGTATTACTGTCAATAAAGAATACTCTGTGGATTGATGTGTATGATAGTAACAATAAATACTATTGTAGAATAGATAAAATCTTACGTTATAAATTATTTATGTAAATATAAAGATGTTTAACAGTACACATAATTCATGTTTGTAATTTTTATTGCTCATATCGGGCATTTTAATGCAAACTTTAAAAGAATGGAATATGATACTGAAAGATTTTATTTAAAATTTTGAAAGAACAAGAGAAATAGCAAAAATACTAATATAGAACTTATAAATTAAAATTCGAATATAATTGCTGTTGCCTTAATTCGTATTAAAAATATACAAATATTTGCAAAACTAATAAAAGAATACAAACTTTAAAAAAAGGAAAGTGAAATACCTTGGTATCCAAATAGGACTGACATTAGGTTCAGCTGGTTCTTCTGTAGAAGATTTTACAGGTAAAGTCTTAGTCCTTTGCAAAGCCATTCTAATGTCTTTAATAGCAGCTTCAACTTCACCACCTATTTCTAGATTAACACTTTGTCTAGCCTGAGGTGCTGGTGGTGGTGGTGTGCCAAGAGGATCCAAACCATCAAGCTGAAGCTCATTTGTATCATATGAATTTTCTTTCTTAGGAACAAATAGATCAGGCGATGAAGTTTTTAAGGAATGCAAAATATCTTTGCCGACATTTAAGCCAGAGAGATCTTTCCCAACTGAATCATTCTCCGTGGTAGCTGGATGAGTACTATCATTAATACGACTACGTTGAATAATTTCTTTTTCAATTTCATTAATTTGTCGCTTCATCAACATCACAGTTGGATTATTATTATCAGTATCACTGGCGTGTCCACTAGATAAGCCATCTTCAAGAACTGGCATGCTAGCATATATTCTCAATGAATCTGAATTATTTCCTAAATCACCAACTGATCCAAGAAGACCACTAGCTGGTATTAATTCATTATCCATCATCATTAATGAAACTTCACTATCGAGATCTCCACAATTACTGTCGCAATCAGTTGTTTCAGGACTCAATGTAAAATTGCGAGAGTGCCCAACTTGCAATCCAACCTCTGTTTCTCCGAGATCCTCACTACTTCCAGTACCTACTGAGAGGTCTAAGAAATTATTTTCATGTTCACCGGTCTGAAAAGAGACGAAACACTAAAATTCAAGTAAATATAACTTCATTTTAAGTAAAACGATGCTATGTAATATATTTTGAACTTTATCTTTTTTTTTTATTGTAGATCGATTTTTGATGATTAACTTCAAATTTGATTAATGGCTTATATACAAATAAAAATTACACATTTAGAAATTTGTTTGTATGAATATTCTTACATTTTGTGGAAAATCTGCTCTTTGTTTCTTGGGAGATTCATGAACTAGAACTTCCTCTGTTGTTGGTGGACCACTAGCTAATCGTTGACCAACATAAGCACTTCCTCCTTGTCTCCGCAGTTCATAATCCAAATCCTTGAGAAAAGAGTATGATTATAAGCAGTAGTTTAAAACATAGTTACCATCATAGAAAAATCAATTTTAGTACAAGCAACAAAAGTCAGAAAATGCTTTTTAATATAAATCATGTGCTAACATTATAAGATAAAGTTACATTAAAAGAATTAAAAGCTTTAACTAAGGCATGAATAAGCTTAAAATGTTTATAGTATTAAATGTGTATTTATGTAAATTTTACTTTCGTCGATTATAATACATATAAAATAAACAAAATGTTGATACCTGAAATGGGAAAGACTCAGTACTGTTTTCCTTTTCTTTTGTTGGTGGTGGACATTTAAAGAATTCCTCAAGCACTTTTCGAGTTTCTGAGAATTCATATAAATAATCAAATGTACTACCACCAGACGATACTAGATTGCTTATATTATCTGTGGGTATAGTTGATGGTTTTAAAGAGTCTTCTTCTTCATCTTCAATTTTAGGAGATGGAGGAGAGGCATTTACAGCTTGATCATCAGAATAATTTATATTTGTTTCTACCACAGCCTTTTCTACGATGATTTCTGCAGAAGTATCCTCCTTCTAAAAAGAAACATGAAAATATTCTGTAATTTCTATTTTCTTGATACAATAATGTAACCTTCCCTCTTCCTTCTCAAATTTGAATTTTATTAAATTTAAAGATAATTATACATATGTATAAACTTATAAAAGACTTTAAAAATTGTTAAGGTGTTGAAGTTACACTATACACTCTGTATAACAACACAGGAAAATATAGCTATTCATTTGAAACATACCTCATTATGACTTGGTGTTGTCGGTAATACTCTCTGTGGAAAACCAGGCCTTGGTGTCATGTATACAGATGGTGATGACAAAAGGCATGGAAGTTGAGTATCACGTACTCCATAACGTCGTGGACTTTCAGAATATTGTGCTATTGGTAATTCACCAATTACTCTTGTTACTTTGTGATTACGTTCTGAAGATGGTGAGTCTACTTCACAATCACTAGCTGGAGTAATAACCTAAAAATATATGTTCTATATAGTATTTAAAACTTTATTTTGGATAATAATGCATAAAAAACATTTTACTTCTCAATTGCTTTACTATATTAAATGTTTTAAATAATTTTATTATATTCATGCTACAAAGGAAGATGTAATGAAATCTGATCATTTATTTAATTGTGTAAATACAAATATATATTATAGATAAAACAAGCAAATAAAAATATGCACCTTAAAAAATTCTGAAGTATTACGATGATATGCCGTTGTTGGGCTCGGTGTACTTCCAATGCTAGAACTTAACGGTTCTGGAGGAATGCGACCTCTTTGAGATTCCTCAGTTTCAAGGCTTAAATTAGTTGGTGTAACTTGATTGGTATTGTTAGAAGTTAAGTCTAGTCGCAAATTTTGCCAATTATCATCAATGTCATCAAAGACAACTACTTCACCATCACTAACGATAGCCATGCTTCTTGCTGGCGTAGTGTGATTTGATTGATAATCTATGCAGCTTTTTGACAATCCATAATCAAGATCCGCAGTATTTTTTGATATACCATATTCTACATTATTGCTATTCAAAATTGAGTCATAGTTAATAATACGATTGCTGTGATTGCTCTTAGGGGAATCATAGTCAATAGATTTTGTTGGATTATGTCGCACCGAATGTATTTCTGAAGAAAATACAGTTTCTGTGACTTCTCTATTAGAACGCTGCTTTCTTGTATCACCGCATCTAAAAATTTAGTCATATATAATTTGTATTATTATATACAATCCTTCATCAGGAAAATAATACACAACTAATTTATTGAATATGATAGTCGTATGAATAAATGAAATTTTTCTTGTTCAATTCTATCATATATTTTGTGTATTAAAAGTAGATAATACTTTTCAAATTACCGGCTTCTTAATTCCCATATAGTTTGAGTGTTTGGTGATTTATTATTTCTTTTAACTGATAGCTTGTTATCTGTTTGAATGTCTTCATTATTTAATGAATTTGATGCCGCAAGAAAGCGTGATTTTCTAGCTGCTACTTTACCTCGACTCTGAGAAAAAACTTCTCGTCCACCAGCAATTTCTATAATTCTAAAAAAATAATAATTATTTAAATTAACATTTAAAATACTGTTTGTAAAAACTATTTTTTATAAATTAAATTGTTATATAGTAAGTTAGAAATATTATATACAAAAATATAAACCAATAAATTTGTAGAAATGATACCTTAAATTTATTTATTATATCTACTCCACTTGTTTATATGGTTATTTATTACATGTTAAATCAAGTTTAAACTCCATTGAAGTAAAATGCAAAAGGAATACATAAGGAATTAAATAATTAAATAGAATAAACATAAAATTTTTGAAACATATGCTGACATATTATTTATTTCATAAATACAAATATTAAATGCTACTATATTCTATGAAATATTATACTAATGTTGATGTAAAATCAACAGTAGAAAATAATAAAAGATAAATGGGAACACAAAATATGTAGTCAATATTTATTTTATTATAAATTATTTAGATATCAAATATCTATGAAAATCTGTAGAAATATGTTTATAGTATAAGAAAAATCTAATATAATTTTCATATTTATTTACATTTATATTATAACTGTATTGTCTTTGTACATATGTATAATTATATTAAAAATAATGTTATGAAAAGAGATCAACATTTTCTTATTGCAATCATAAATAACTTATTAATCTACATCATTAATTATGTTCAATTTATTCATAAATTTTCTTGGAAAAAAGTGAAACATAATACAAAGTATTAATACTATTCTTTTAAAAATTTTTGTAATAATACGATCATCTGAAATATATTTAATGCTTTACAACTTAACAAATTTCAATAAGAATGAGGCATTACAATTACTAGATGAAAATACATTGTTTTCGTCGATATTATTTAATAAATTTATATTAAATAACTTTCCATCGCAATAAATGGTATTGTTAAAGACACTTTGAACTGATTATCTTAATTAAAATCATTACGAAATGAGTACTGATAGTATCTGTAAAATAATGTAAACAAAGAGTGTAAGAAACTTTATCATGCTATATCATTTATTATATAGTTAGTACTTACACTTTGTTAATAAAAAAAATTAGTTTATATAAAAGTTTGTTGTTAATATAATAATAAACAGTTTATATGATATACATTTTTCATTAATCACCACAAATTAAGCTTAAGAACAAAAAGTGGTACAATCTAACCTAACATCAATTGCTGTGTAATGTTTATCGACTAAACTTCGATTGTGTCATTGACAAGTTTATCGATTGTTTCAAAATGTGGGTAAAATTTTTATAAATATTTGATTCTTTAATCGTTTAGGTATTTTACAAATACTGAATTTAAAGATAACAGAATTAAAAAAGCATAGTAACTAAGAGATCAATATAAGAATATAATATAGTGTAAGAAATTAGAAATAAGAACCCAATAACAATCTTCTTGTAATAGGCTATGAGACTAAATAAATCTATTATTAATAAATCAATCATTATGCAATTAAAAAAGTAGTAGTGAATTATTTATTCCTCTTGTTTTGTGAAAATGTAATTTGTTTATGATGAAACACACAATGTTAAAAAATATCAATATTAAATATAAAACTGTTTGGAAATTTAATATCACAATCTGAATTTTTTGAGATTAATATAATTAATATAACATTTTGAAATTAAAATTTTAATTACCTGAAAAAGTTTAGAAAGTGTAATATATTGAGTTTTCCTTTGTTGAAAGTATTAAAATTAGTATTTATTATTATATTTAAAACATTATTCAGTATGTTTATAAATTTTTTACTTGAAACATATATTTTTAAACGCATATTATGAATTGTATTATCTTTTTTATATACATAGTTAATGATTATATTTTATTAGAGATTAGGGATTACAATCTATTTAAGGAAAATGTACTATAATTCTGATATTTATTAATTTGGCTCATTAAATATATATATTTCCCAAATACAGATGAGATATTTCAATATAATTAAAGTAACTTACCTGGAATCCCTTAATTTGTAACTGCGATCACCCTTTGCAGAAGTTAAAATGTATACAGGGCTTTCCTCAGGCCCACTATCATCCTGTTGTGAGTGACTCTGCTGATCACTACCTGGAAGGCTACCATATTGTTGTGCATCTTCACTATGTCCAGAGGCAGACGAGGAGCTCGAAGAAAGCGGTTTAGTACTAAGTGCACCAAGCGAATTAAATGTTCCAAGAGGACCACCAACATTGCTTGTACCACTGCTAACACCAACAGATAGTTGACTGTCACCTGTAAAACCGGACACCATGTTCGTTGTCCTAGGAAAGAAAAGAGTAATTATGATTATAATCTATGTTTAATTTAAAGATCTTAGAAAGTATTAAAATTAATTTTATTTATTATATGTATTTATCATTATGATTATACACTTCAGTAAAAATCCAATAAATAACAGTTCTTATTTAATTTAGTAAATATGAAATTTTTTACTCATTTTATACATTTTTTAATATTATTTATTTACTATTTATTTCATCTTTCATACACTAAATGCGTTTTTATATATGTTTCTTAGTCTACAGTCTTATTGCATCTTGATGAATAAATAAAACATATTTCTAGCTTACAAACTTGTTTAAAATCATTTTAACCAG
Organism: Bombus flavifrons; assembly: GCF_040668555.2. Taxonomy (NCBI): domain Eukaryota; kingdom Metazoa; phylum Arthropoda; class Insecta; order Hymenoptera; family Apidae; genus Bombus; species Bombus flavifrons. Next base: position 5,597,742 of record NC_138447.1, read on the forward strand.
TACAAACTAAATTACATCTTTTAATACAATATTGTGAAATTACCAAGATTTAAATTAATGCTTTAATTCATCATCCGGAAAGTTAGTTAATTTATTATTTAAATTAATATTCTATAAGAAAGAGATCCTTTTTTTATATATATACAGAACTACACAAGTTATTTAAGTTCTATTTATGATTAGAAACAGTTATATGGATTTTTTATATATTCACATTTTTACAGTAGTACCAGAAATATTATATGTAATATAATGATTGCTAATTATTTTATTTTTATTATATTTATTTTATTTCTATTTTTCAATACCACTTTCTCCTCATTAATATTTTTAATGTTATAAGATGAAGTTATTTTTCTATGAAATAGCTGTGAATTATCCCAATCTTTATTTTTTTTTGTGATGTAAAAGATATAGATTTTAAAGATAGGGATTTTTAAAAGCTATATTTTCCACAAATATTTTAAAGATTTATATAAATGGTATTCAGTGTAGTACCTAAAATTACACAAATACTGTTACTGATGTATTTAAAATATAGATTATAAATGTACAATATTTCTTCCTTCAAATATAAACTATTATTAACAAGAAATAGTGCTTTTCAAATATAACTTTAATAAAAAATTACATTTTAAATTTTTTATTTATTTTTGTTGTATGTGTTATTATTTTTTAAGCGTGTTTTTTTAATTACTAGTTATTATAACAAAGCATTAGTAAATAATTTAGTTCATTCTGATGAAACTTAGTAATTTAATTAAATAGTTGTATAAAGTATTAGCAAGTAAACAGTGCATTTTTAAACTGGACATTCGTCGCAATATATTTTTATTTATATTTATATAAGTTAAACATTTTTGGGGGTCTAAATAATGTTCGTTAATGGTTGCAATGCAACTTGTAACATTTAAAATTCTATTATATCGATTAATTTTAATTACCGATTAGAAGAAAATCATTGATCGGTAAGTCAATATAAATTTACCTATCGGAGATATCACGCTCGAGGTCGATCATGTCTTCCGGTATCGCTTGTGAGTGCGTTGAATGTGTGTTCTTGGAGTGAGTGTTTGCGAACGTAGTCGCGAGTGTATCTGTGAGGCTAGTCGTGAGGCTGGTGGTAACAGAGACGGCCTCCTTCTGGCAGAGGCTCTCATGCGGCTGACTGATCTGTGTGGAGGCCCCCGGACTCGGGGGTGGGCCACCCCTAGGCCGACATTTCGGGAAAAGTCGGTTCAAGTCTGCGTTTTCCAAGATCAGGCTTGTCATCGCCACGCCACATTCATTTCTCTTAATACCCTGTCCATTCTGGAACATTATATATCCGTATCATGTAGAATGCTACTACATATATGGTTAAATTTTTACGTTGTTAGGTGTTTTTATATCAGATGAAAGTTCTGAATATTGCTTAACATATAATTAATATCTAATTAATAATCTTAATCTTTTTCTCAATATATATTTACTGGTGTGTAAAGAATCATTAATATATAATGTAATAAATATTAAGTCTTTAACGAAGTAAATAATAACCTGTTAGAAATCTCATTTAAAATTGATAAACAAGCAGTAAAATTAAAAAAAACTCAGAATATCATAATGATTATTCTTAATATATATACATAATTCTTATTCATAATTTTACTTTTATTTTAAAAAATGGAACATGAAAAAATAAAAATGTATTATTACTTTATCAAATTTCATTTTATTTTATTTTATTAATTAATATAAAAGTATTTTATGTAATACGATCGTAAGAAAGAATGTTTATAATAATAAGCTAAAAAAAATACAGTGCAAAATTGTGAGAATATGTTTACTATGATATTTTTGTTACGATACAGTAAATACTTATAAAGTTGGACAGTCCTGAACTCTAAACATAAACCGGTACCTCACTTATTGATTAAATTATTGATAGGTAAATACATATATGCATAGCACGTGGTATTTTCAATACATAACACCGACCACACAACTTCACACTTTAATAACGTAAAAAGTTATATCCTTTATTACAGAAATTGTAAAATTTAGATCAAAAGAACTCAATGATACAACATCCATCAGACCTACATTTATTTTAACAAATCACATAAGTAATGATATATATATATCATTACTATATATATAGCGTTGTTACCAAATTCTAATTTCGTTTTGTATTCTCTTTTGCCATCATGCTTTTTCAAGATTCTATTTACATCGTTTTTATGTTACGAAATATAAATGTATTTGCACAATTGTCATTAGACACATAATGTAGTTTCATAATAATTATGCGAAACAAATAAAGGAAAACAGTAGATAAGAAAATAGAGAAATATAAAAAAGAAGACAAAATGAATAAATAAATGACAATGGTGTAAGAAACTGGATAGAATAATGAGACATGGAAATCGGTGAAAAGAAAGAAAAGGTGGTAAAAGGAGAGCGGAAAGTCAGGAGGTGAAAGGAAGTATACAATAAGAAAGACGAGTTCTAGTCAAAATAAACGAACAGAATGAGACAAAGGCAAAAGGATGAGAAGTTTGCGGATTTGAGGAAAACATGAAAACACTAGCAGAAGAAACATAAAGAAAGCAAGATGAAAGACGAGAAAGTGTATACTAGAAAGGGCTAGAGAGAAGACGAGGGTTTGGCCCGTGCTTCGTTGAGCGTGGAATCAATAGGAGGTCACTGGCACCAGTAGATACAATCGGCACATTTTAAGTCTGCCTCGGTGTTGCACAGCTTGCTATTGTATTGACCCTGTTTCTCTTTATGATTAATTCGAGACATGTGCATATCCGTAATTATAATAATTTGTGCTGTATATTTCAACATTCTATTCCTATCTCTTCTATCCCCATGTTCCTTTTTTTACTTTTCTCATTCTTCTTGAGAACAAGCATTGGGATGAATCATACAAATGACACCTTAATCCAGAAGCGATAGTTATTATTCTCTTCAATAACAAACAAGATTTAAACAGAGTGAAATCGTGCACTTATGAGATAAAATATTTTTTGTCAAAGCAATTAAAGAATCAACTTTATTTTATACTTTTATATATTAATTATTACGTTTTGTAATATCGTATTGTTACTTAAATTAAATATTGTATTTGGATGTATCATATAATTAAAATACATTGTATTTCGGTGTAACTTTTGTACTAAAATAGACGTAAGCGAATTTGATTTGTTTGATTTTGTTTGATTCTTAAAATGTAAATTTCTAAAATGTATTAGATTGTATTGTTATCTATGAAAATATTATTTTACAAACTTATAAGCTATCAATTTTTTAATGATTTGTGTCAATGCTAGTAAAAATTGTTTATTTATATTTTTCATGTATATGAAAAAGTCAATTTTAGTTTAAAAAATATAAGTATTACTTTCAGCCTTCAGGTTTTAATGTTATGAGTGTAATACGAATATAATTAATTTTATTCTTCCGCGATGATGTCTGATACGACACCAAAGCTATGAAATGCAAAAAAATTATAAATTACATTAAAACGATAAGTTACGAATGTAAAATTTATCAAAAATATAACAATTAATAATTGAAGTATGAGAAGTGGAATGAAGTACTTGGAAAAAATGGAAAAAGGTAACTATAGTGTATATACAATATATACTAATAACGTAATGAATATTACTACTATAATACATATAATAATGTAATGAAACAATGAAACAATGAAAATTAATCTAAGAAAATTATCATTTTCAAAAATATGTTTTATTTTGTTTAAAATTCTTCCATATGTAATGGATCTTAATAGCATAAGTTTTGTGAACTTTATACAGTATTATCTACGTGATATAGTAGTAAATATCTATGTATATGTTAAATTTTGTTACTGCTGATAACTTTAAGCTTACAATAGCAGGTTGCCATGGATATGTGTTTATTTCTCTCACACGCACAATGTTCAGTTTTTGGTACATGTGCATATAAAGAAATGCTAGCAAATAACGTTTTTAACTCGTAAGTATGATGAAAGGAAAATAACTGATAATTTGCATTGTAAAATATCATATTATACAAAACTATCTTACGAACTTTTTTATTTGAAATTAGCATGTTAATCGTCACGTGTGCTGTCAGCGGTAGATGACGTCTTTCGTTACTGCATAGGTTAGTTTCATTTTTTTTTTCATTTGTCAGTTTGACAGTCTGTAAGATATGAAAATATATCTTGCTAAATATATCTATAAGAAAATAGATCTTGCAATTTTGACTTAAAAATTAAGGTATTAAAAAATATAATTCAGTTCAGGAATGCTTGCAAAAAATTTTGTTTATATTTTGTTCTTAGTAGTTAAAAGAAATATACGAAATAACTTTAACTCCAATTACAAAAAAAGTTTATGAAAAACATTCAGTTACTCGAGTACCGATGTAAATATATGTATAGATGCTAGCTCTACATTGGTTCTAACTAGTAATATAAAAAAATTACTATAAAAATCAAAATGAAAAGCTAATAACATTATATTATGTTTTTGTGATATATATTTCATGTTACACATTATTGATATAACAGAATATAATTTGATTAGTATAATGAATTTTTAAGTTGATATTTGATTGATATTTAATTTCATAAATGTACTTAATACTTTTTTTAGAAGATTTTCTAAAACTTCTGTAGTTATTACACATAGGTAATATAATTTTGGATATGTTATTAAATTATGTAAGTCGTATATACATATGTGAATGTTTTTAATTTAGAGATTTGTTTTTGCAACAAAAGACATGTAATGAGAAATAAAAAACGGAAATTAGAAAGTTAATGTAAATAATAAAATGCTTGTACACATTTATATGTGATGAGTATTAAAATGTTGTGATATCTTTCCTGTAATATTTATATAATCACTCGGAAATAAAAATGAATATACATCCATGTAGTACATATATACAAGTATATCAACTTTCAAATTCAGTAATTTGATAATTAAAATTTTTCGATTTTGCAATTGAAAGAAAATGTTAAAAATAGTGTTGGTGATTGCATATTTAGTTAAATGTGCGCTATTTAAGACAAAGTATTTTACGCATTTATTTATATAGAAAATAACTTGAAGTTCATTATTATTATCTTCACATAAATTAAAAATTATTAGGAAACAATCGAGGAAGTGATATACATTATACAATTAAAAGTATTTCATATTTTGCGTACGTCGAATTATTATGTAAATTGGCATCGTTATTTTTATTCATCATTGTTTGCTATAATTATCCAAAATTGTACTTAACTGTGTTTTATTGTGTTTCACACATTGAAATCTTTTCATATTCCAGTATTTCTCCCCATAAAAATCATATTAAATAATTTTAATTATAATAATTTTTAATAATTATCGATAATTTACTATTAAAAATGCTAGCTTTTTGATTAAATGGAAATTGCAATATGTATATATCTATGTTCTTTATGTTATGTTCTTTATTTTAGCAAAATTTTTATTGAAAGAAAAAACAATATTTCTTTTGAAATCATTTTTAAATATTCATTTTTAAAGATTATAGGGCAATAGTCAATTATATAGTTTAAAACAAATATTATGAAACAAGGTTGTGCTTGGATTTCTAAATAGAATTTATCTGATTGTATAGCGATTGTTCTTATGAATATTTCTGACAAAAATGAAACGCAGACTTATGGGTGCTGGATACACCTGTTTAAAAATGAGAGCATCATGTATATTGCAAATCCTGTCGTCCGATACGTACGAATTATCTATTGTCTATCTGGATTATATTTTAAGTATCAAGATCGAATTTATTACTTGTAATATATCTAAAAAAATCTCAAGGAGAAATCGATCGTACGATCTTATTTGTATTTGCATTCGTAAAAGAAAGGAAAACTTGAATAGAACCTACATCTGAAATGAGTGTAAATCAACGAAATTTCAATGAACTCGTATGCGTTTAATAGAAATTTTACGAAAAAATAGAGGAAGGGCTTTGGCTCTAGGCGTCTTTCTATCCAGAGATTTCGAGGGTGACTTGACCCCTTCGAACATCAAATTATGCATTTTTGAGCAAACTTAACGAAAATAGATGGACGTTTGATGCACGAAATAAAGTAAAATGCACGTTTTCACTATAAAAAAGAGACTAAAAATTCGTAATCAGGTCTTCTATTGGAGTCTCCCATCGCAATACGACTTGCGAGAAAGAGGAATCGATCCAACATGTTAACGCGTGTCTGGCATCGAGGATGGCAGCCACCCGAACAAAGTAAGTCTTTTAGGATAAATTTTATTATCGTTTCTATTTACCTTGTTGTATCCGTTTTAATGCGTTCACTCGTCACTTTGTTATGACACGATGCACTGAATTAAATTGTCACACGAAATGTCGCAATAATCTGGTAATACGGTCGCGAGTACACAGGTCTTCAGAGGATAGTCAGACACTGAACGAATAGATGGCGCCCAACACTTGTACGCCACCCCTAGCGTCGAATTTTCCTTCAACCCTCTTACTCCACTAACATTGCTTGCTGCTTTCGACTAGAGGGTTGATCGTGTGATTCTAATCAAACTAACGAAAGTCAGCGCCAGTTCTAACTACGTAAAGTTATCTATAACAGAGAGTTGTTGATGCTTTTAGTTAATTTGTCCATTGGAAATTCAATAAGCCAAAAGTATAATTAAGAATATCATCGTATATAGAGAAAAGCATTGCTTGCCTCTAAAAGATTTACTGTATACATATACATATATGTAATAAAAAAAAGTTTTTTAAATACATAAATATAAGATTAATTATTGTCATACTAAACTATTGTGAGTAACTATTGTAAGATATTTAAGGACAATGTGCCTTAAAATGATATATTCTATACATATGTATAGGTAAAATATTGCTTTATATAATTGATTTTTGTAGAAAAATTATACAATGAATGCGTATATATCTTAATAAATTACTATCATTTTTATGTCATTATTTTTGCGTTTATAACATATTTTTAAAATTATGGTTATAGAATCAAAAGTTTATTTAGGAATTTAACAGAACTTAATGTCGTTATCTAGTTGCTATATCTAAGGCAATGGTTTCCCTATTTTAAATCACATCTTTGGTTTTAAACAACTGATAAATGAATTGAACAAGAATTTAACATGAAATAGATAATCAAAGAGAATCAACCAGACCAACTGCGGTTTTTATTAATTTTTCTAAAACAAATATTTTAAATACTTTTATTACTTAAACATTATCTAAACATCTGTATATCATTCTGTCGCAAAAATCAGATAGATGGTATGAAGTAAACGTTATTTATTAATTGATATACGATGTAAACACTGTAACACAATAGAGATAAGTACACTGTTCATGTTAAAAGTATCTAAGTGCTTGAGAATATTACTAAGTACAATAAACGTATATGTATAATAATATATTTTTTCCGCATGCTTTGTTTCTTTTAGAATGTCAACTAGTAGCAATAATACAATATAGATACATATATATGTATACATTGTCCATATGTATCATCCGATATTATACATACGTAATTATATATACATAATTATATTTTACTTGCATAGTTTATTGCATTCTGATTGCATCGCGTTTAGGAGTCTATGTTTTACTTATTTCGTGTTCAAGAAGAACTATATAGTACGTATAGGTCCTTTACAATTTACATTCATCAATAAAAAAAAGAATCCATTTTTCAAATGAAATAATAAGAAAATAATGATTTTTAATTAATTTACCAACTTTGTACATTTTACCCATTTTAATTGTATAAAAATAATGACACTATTATCTTAAAACAAGTAACGTATATTTCAGGTTAATCATAGTTATGTTAAGAAAAAAACTGATATTTATTGTAACTTTTTAAGCTATTTTTGTTCTACACATGTTCAATTATTAACGCTTAAGGGATGAAAAATTTTTTGCAAGTCCTTCGTATAACGGGTCATTAGTTTAGAATATTGAAATGTTTATCTTACTATCGGATAAGGTACCTACATGTATTCGCTTGGTGAGCCAAGCGAACAATTAACAGGAACAGATATATCCGCTATCCCCGCTCAAGAGGTTAATTTTTGTTTTAATGATTAGATGCTATCACTTTGTAGTTTTATGTGATATTTAAATTTTTAGAACATAAACTGTAATAAAATACATTAATATAATGCATAAAATGAATTTACTTGCTTTAACAATAGAGTATGTTTAATTTTTCATAAACTTGAATTATGTGTGTGTGCATGCCCAATATTTAAAATACAAAGTATGATAAATAAAGATATTTAGGATGTTACAAATATTAATTTATCCTTATTATTTTTCTACATTAAGAAGTGTAGTGCTATTGGAATTTAAGTATATGCTTTGCTTATCTATGTATGTACATACATGTATATATACCATACGTATATACGGAAGTACATATACAATGTGCGTAAATATGAATCTTATGTAATTAGTTTTTAGTGATATTAATAATAATTAAATCAGAAAAGCGCCATCTATTACTGATCCGCAATTACAACTAGGTGGTATATATATTTGATAACTGTTGATTGTGATGAGACATGGATGAGATTGAGACTACGGCCATGTAAACAGGTCTTGACATTCAATAGGGAAACCGTCCGAAATTTGAGTCATGCAAAATCAACATGGAAGACAACAAAGTTCACGTTTTTACGAGCCAGGCAGAGATGAGTAGAGCGTCTCTGCCTGTGTGTGAGACATTCATAGCACGCTACACATGCGCAAAACATGAATCTTCTTGCTTCCATGTTGCTTTTTTATGACTCAATTTTCGAGCGGTTTCTACTATGCTTTCGATATATAAATGTTTAGTCCAGATGTTGAGACTTGTCTATATGGCCGTGGATAAGACTATGATATTTGGGTTAGATATTTCTCGTAATTTATTTATTTGCAGTTAATATCTCGAATATTTATACTTATCGTTCATGATTAAAAACTAGTGTGGGATGTAGTCATATAAAATGTGTACTAATTAAAGGAGTAATATTTAATCATTAATAAGAGCCCTGAAGGTAAATTGAAAATATCTTAATTTGTTAATTTAAAAATATAAAATATTAAAAATTTATACGTATATTTGTTATTGGTCAATTATTTTAATTTCACGTTAACTTTTTTTTATCATTTTTCATTATTTTTTACATACATGTTAGTCCTAAATCTAACCTTTATTATTTAATTTTATGATACAATATAATATAAAGATCACATATAACGAAGTTTTACTATATTTCAGAATTGAAATTTCAAGTCTGATTCAAAATGGTCTGTGAAAAATGTGAAAAAAAATTAGGAAAAGTTATAACTCCAGATCCTTGGAAAAGTGGTGCACGGAATACAGTAGAAAGTGGGGGACGTAAAGTTGGAGAAAATAAAGCACTTTCTGCAGGGAAGGCAAGATTTAATCCCTATACTGTTACCTTTGAAACTTGCAGAATATGTAGACAGAAAGTACATCAAGTTGGATCACATTATTGTCAATCATGTGCATATAAAAAGGCTATATGTGCAATGTGTGGTAAAAAGCTAATGAGTACAAAGAACTATAAACAGTCTGCTACTTAAATATTAAACTTAATGGATTTGTTTGTAAATTTACATTATGATAGATGTAGATTGGTATAAAGAAATTAATTTGACTTGGGCAGATATTTTGTCTTGATATAAATAATAACTATATATATATATATATATATAAGAGTATTGCTTATATTATTTTAATAAAATATGGTAGGATGTACAAAATATGTTAATTAAATGTATAATATAGCATTATATCTAATTTTGCTTACCTATTCATAAACATGAATAACCTTGGTGACTATTTTTAAAACATCTGATAATATGAAAACAAAAGTTGAAAGAATGGAAATTGTTAATGTTTATACCTGGAATATACCTATTTTGAAATGCAATTTACTAAAATATAAAAACATTTATAATTTAAAATAAGGTTAAAATAGATATACACACATATATCCATACGAATTCATGTTATTATTTTTAAGTGGTAAATCTACACCTAAATTGCTTTTTTTATTTTATATTTAAAATATATTTGAAATATATATTATTTTATATCTAAAAATATTGTTGTCATATTTTATACAAGGCAAAATTGTACTATTTTCACAAACATAAGTTTATGTGTTTTGTATACCATAACAGCTTTTGCTACTTAAATATGCATTATATATGTTTAATATTACTCAAAATGAATATGTAAATTTCAGCATAATAAATTAAACAATGTTTAACGTATAAAGTTTATGATATATATTACAGATTTTGGATTTTTAGATAGTTACCTTCTTATTCAACCGCTTCATAAATATATGTTTAGATACAATTGTTTAAATTTTTGTGTATGTCATCCAGTATTTTGTAATGAATTTACTTTTATTAGATAAAATTCAGTTGAAATGAAACGTATACGTCGAAATTAAAATTCATATCAAATTGTCGTCTTTAGTTTTTCATTTGAAATATCTTCCGAGTACAGTTCTCAATTCGATGATAAATTTTTATCGATAATTTTTTAATTTATAAGAATACGATCGATGCCAACGAAATTGTAAACTAAATGTGAAGATATGAAAAATATTTTTAAAATATATACAAGTTTGTATGTTTGTTATTTTACATTACATTGGTACAGCTGAACCAAAAATTAATTGTCATAATTGCTTAAATCTTGTTAAGCATCGAAGAAAACTGGTCTCATAGCTATATAGTGAAATGATTAAAATACATCAGATTATAAGTATCAATAACATATATTTACAACATTTTACATACATCAGACGATTCGAAAAATTTCGTATCGTTGCAAGAAGTCTATTTAAATACAGAAAACGGAGTTTTGTCTAATATATGTATGCGTACTATATAGATACTTTCTAAACTGTTACATTCGTTTTGTTAGTAAATACTTGTCTGATTCTTTATTTTTAACATTAATGTGTATAATTTTATTACAATATTTTGCAGTTTATTATTATATGGTCCAATAAAGTCCTTCATTTTGTTAGATTCTTATATAATAAGAATCGTTCACAGTAGATAACAATTAAGGAACGCATAAAAATAGCAATATACAAGAAATGGGAATGTTTAAATAGCATTGTTTACAGATTAGTACAAAATGTTCTTGGACAATATTAGTACTTTAATAGCAGATAAATACTACCAAAGATATTCCCTTTTTTATTTTAAAATTTCAATTTCTTTTTTTAACATCAAAATGAACTAATCTGTTTTATTTAATTTGTTAAGTTAATAATAAGAAAAATGTAAAATCATTCAACATGTGACTCAGATGAATTTCACATGTATAGTACATTATTTTGGCGTACATGTAAAAAAATTTTACTTAATTAATTACTTTCCTAAGAATTACAAACTGTTATTTAAATCTTAGTAATGTTAAGAGCTCTAAAGAAAATTTAATTATAATAAAGTATTCATTTTTGATCATTTGCCTCTCGAATTGAATCATGCATAACGAAACATCTGTAACTGGCCTCTATTTACAACAAAAAACATTTCTAACTGTACACTCTTTTTCTTAATAAAAATGTACATATATATTATTTAACAAATAAAATTGCACTTTAATTTTGAAGAAATTGCGAAATAGATGACTTATTTTAGCAAACATGATCTTATATTTACATGTAAAATTATTTCAAGTAGAAATTTAATTATCACTATCAATACCAATCTAAGGCACGTTGAAACATATATCATTATTTTACTTAAAAATTAAGGTATTTTTGTTTGCATAATTTGCATAATTTATATATTTATTTAATTTCTTATACAAGAAATTATTTTTCGAATTATGATATTCACGTATGCACACAGCCTTATAAATAATCGAAATGCACACAGGGTGGTTCTAAAATAGGTTACCGAATAAACAGACTAGAAAAAGCACCTATACTTCAACCAAAAACCTACACATGTATTAAATTATTGTCAAGTTCCAAATATGAAAAAGATTGATATAATAATTTTGAAAGTATGCTTTTATATTTATATTTGTGACATCTCATTTAATTTATAAGATCAGTATGAAAGAATAGATCTATTTAGAATTTATGTAAATGATATATATGTATATAAATACTATTTTTTTCTATAAGAAATAATTTTCTATATTTGAAATTGAAGCCATGATGAAATGGATTTGCGTCAATAACAATTTTAAATATAAAACTGTGTGATTATTTTTGCATCTCAAATATATATTGATGAGATAATAATTTGAAACACTTCCTATCCTAAAATTACATGCACATACAAAATGTTGATATGATTTATAAGTGAAGATGAATAAAGTGAGAGATAATATTATGTAATTATAATTATGACAAATTATTGATTGCTTATTTCACTAATCTGTTAAATCAATGTATAATTAGCTTCTTGAAATTTTCCTATATACATATATACGTATAATATAATGTTTTATTATGTTCCCTTGTTTTTCAAATATTCTCAATTAACAATATATAGTGGACGGATTTAATAACATGAAATAGAACCTTTAAATGTTTACCATATATAATATATATCAATAAACAAATGTGGCAACATTCTGTGTACATATATTCATAGTATTTTGCAGCAAACTGCAGTGAAATGACGAGTAACATGAGGTAAAGATGATTGTTACATTTTTGTTATTTTTTTGTATTTTTCTTCAATGATGATTACTTTGCCGTAAATTTGTCTGTATTAATATTCATTTGAAATGAAAAAGATATGATTATATAGAAGAATTATGAAAATACCAAAATCATGATTCCTACATATTATTTTCTAGTGTAGAAAGTTTAGAAGGTTAGAAGTTTAATAGAGAAACTTTTATTCGGTAAAATAATAATGTAATAGAATTTGATAACGTATACAAACATATTGCTATATGTTTGTATAACCAAAGCTTTATAACTGGTTTTGTCGTCGTTTATCGTTATATTATATATTTTATGTACATTTTATAATATAAACATTGTTTATAAGCTCTCATATGAGTTATTTTTGTAAAAAGATGTTAATAATTATCAGCAGTGTTTAAAAAATATTCATTTTATATTTAGAAAATGATACTATTATAATTATTAATTTATTTTTTATATGAAATGATAATGTATGGTAATAAAATAGTATGGATATTATATAATATTCGTACATTATAATAACAACATTATTTCATATTGTTACAGTTTTGCTTTGCCCCATGTTACCCTATTATTGTTAATATTGCGTTAATATAAAGTATAATATAAAAAAATGAATTTTTACTACAGTCATATCCATAAATATTTATATTTTTACACATATAAAAAAATTTAGAAAAACTTATAATAAATATTTTTACCTCGTACTGAATTTGTGTCGATCAAATTGTGAAATATCATCTAATATCAATAATCGAATCGATAATTTTAGTGTTAACATTCTCATATATCATATGGTCATTAGTTAGTAGATATTTATTGTCTTAAAATTTGTTTAATAATTATACACATGTATATATAAATTTCTAATAAATCGTGATTTAATACACGCATAAATCATTTATTGCGATAGATCATCTATCACAGTCTGATAGTATACGAGCATTCGATAGATAAAAAATATTCAAATATATATACATATAGTAATAGTTAATATATTTAAAAATTTACAATATTTTAAATTCGTTTTTATAAAATGTGAATTTTGAATGATTTTATATCTAATATAATTATATTGTTTACTAATTGTTTGCTAATTATATTGTTTCTATGAATTATATGTTTAAGTTAATTAATATTATTATATTTGAAATTTCAATAATATGGATTTGTATAATTATTGCTCATTTATAACCATGTATTATGTAAATATATTAATAATTTTATTAATCAATTTCTGGAATATTTTAAACCATAGTCTTGTAATTTCTTATTATTGTAATAAAATATGATGTTTAAAAAAGCGCGTGCAAAATACATACAATTTTTGGTAATACTGTACTATTTTACACAGATGCGAATCATATATAATACAAATTCTAATTGTAATAATTTTTAAAACAAGAAATGTGTTATAAAATAAATATAATTATAACAACAAATATTTTTATCAAATGATCAAAAAACATGTTTTTTTAAACAAGAGCCAGTCTTTTCAGAAGATTGAGGAAGATACTAGATAAAATTTTCTTCGACTAGTTCAAGAGCAGATCTATTCTGGATGAGCACTATAAGTAGTACATACATATTACGATCGATGTGATTTCTCCATATGAAAAGGTTTAAGTACAGTATATTCTAATTTTAGCTATATATAGTATTAAAATTTTCATATTTGATTATAATATCTGTCTTATTCCTGTACTAAAAAAAAAAAAAAAAAAAAAAAAATGGTTAGTAGAAAAAATGTTGCTAATAATTTGCAATGTTTAGAATTGCTCCTTCAGTTTATAATATGTATTTATTACTTTATTTATTACTTTATTTATTACTTTCAATCTAAACCCACGAAAATATTATTGACTATTGTGTAATTCGCTAATACTTTATTCTTATGTCCGATTTTATTTTTTATTCCCTAAAATAATTTATCGATCATGTCTCTGCGGACCAATTATCTGGTTGTTTGATTTCATGAGACGCGTCTGAACCATCTGAATCTTTTGATTCATTAGATTTATATTCGGTTACATAAATAACTTGTTTTTCTGTATTTCCTTTTTTATTAGATTTCGTAATGTCTGTTCTTCTGGGAGGAACGGGAGGCTTTTTATTAGTTGTAGGTTTCCCATTTGAAGTTGTTTTGATTTCGTTTTGCATCGGTTTCTTACCCTTACTTTCCACTGTGGAAAGTGTTTCACTGCTCTCGTTGTCATCTTCTTGAAATTCCTCTCTATTAGTAGAAAGTTTGATTTCCGTGATATAAGTCGTTTTTTGTGGCATTGGCGTATCTGGGAGTGGTGGTCGATTATCAAAATCTTGTGGATTATAATCCATTGATTCACCAACTAACCCGCTATCTTCACTGTTTTCACCACTTGAAACACTGATATTGTTAATGTTACGACGATCCTCACGATCAAATAAGTTTTTGTTATTTATAGTTACACCAGAACCGAATTCGTATTCGTCTTCGTCTTCGTCATTTTCTCGATCGATTCTTTGATTTATGGGGACTCCAATTACTCGTTTTGACGACGAGTTCGAATTTAGCGATGACTTTTCACTTCTACTTTCTTTATCTTTAAACGTCGATCCATGGATATGGGACATCGAGATTTGTTCCTTTTCGTCGTTAATTGTTATCGAATTGGAACTACTACCTTCCATTGAATTGGGAGAATAGTCTTGCAAAGGTATTGGGGTTGATGATCTTTTTGTAAATGATTTTTTCTTGCAGGTTTCATGACGATTACAGTTCTCATCGCATGCATGGCATCCTCTCTTAATATTAATTTTTGTCACTGGTTCTTCATTGACAGATTTTTTACCGGCATATGAAATCATTTCATTCGACGTTAATGAACTATCTTCCTTCCAGTTTTTGAAACGAAACAAGTCATGTTTAGAGGAGTCTGATAATGTCGGCTTTTGTACATATGTTTCAAAATGTTTCAAAGCTTTCTCGAAATCTTTATTCACTATTTTTTCATCATGGTCCGAAAATTGTTCATTTATTATCATACTATCATTGTTAAAATCATCGGGCAATGAGATTTCCTTTTTAAATTGTAATTCTACTTCTTCAACTGTAGGACTTTTAACAACATTTCCATCATTAACAATTCTGATCAGAGAATTATCTTCATCTGGATTGAACATTCGTTCTGCATGAATAAATTCTTCTGTAAGTCTTTTGCTCAAGGGAAGATTATAAAGTTCGATACTAGTTTCGTCGTCTGTAGGATTTAGTTCTTTCGAGTCAGAAGTTTCATCTTTTAACTTAATTTCTATAGAAGACTTAGATCGTTCGAGCGAACCATTACTCTTTTTTCTAATTTTTGATTTTTTCGACTTATCTTCCGAATCCTGTTTTTTACGCCATACAACATCTTCTAAATTACCCCATTCATTCGACTTTTTCAATAATCTTCTATCAAAAGTATCCATTTGATCAAGCTTAGTTAAATCTTCCGTAGATTCATTAATATCCTCCGGTGGTAGAGGTGCTTTACGTTTCTTCGTGCCGGTATCAGTCATGTCCAGACTTTGTGCTCTTTCAAGTGTTGCCGACGTTCTGCATTCGTACTTTGACAGATCACCTAAGCTCGCAGCTTTTCTGTAAACATCGTCTTCTTCATCTTCGTCGTTATTTGTCTCCGGTACAGGTGTCCGATGAATTGTAATATCAGCCGAGTTCAATTCGATAGTCGTAAAACTGTTTTGAATTTCGCTGTCAGTGTCAGATTCAGAGTGTCTTCCATCAATTATCAAAGTTTCTACTTTTTCTTCTACACGTGGATCTATTCTTTCTGTAGTTTCGCGTACTTTCTTTATATATTCAGATAAAGAATCCGTATAATCAGTAATACTATTGATTTCATCTTCTTTTCTCAAATCGTATTCTTTCGTAGTCGACGAATCTTTCTTCATAGTAGAAGTACATTCGATATCGTAATTATTGCTTTTTGGTGGTGGTGGAGCTTTCCTTTTATTCTTTTGCTGATTTTTGAAATCCTCTACCTCGATGGAATCTATATTTTTTGATATATTTAATAGCTCAGAACTATTTTTTCGGTTTCTACGAGCGGCCATAGCTGCGTTATGAACTTCTGTTGGTACTTCGGATGGTACATGAATCGACGTATCACTAAGTTTGCTGTTTTTATTTAATGTATCGTTATGCAGTTCGAAGGTATCATTTTTCCCCTTAGAAACTTGCAATACTTGTGACGTTTGTTGACATTGAGCTTCTTCCTTTTTGTCACCAACTCTGGAAGCTTCGTTCATATTTGACAAATGTTTCTCTGTATCGAGTTTCTTTGAATGTTTTCTTTCAAGATTTGTGTTATGTTCATTTTGATTTTCAATGCGATGAACAGTTCCATCAAGGGAGGGTAAAACTTTAATACCAAATTTATAGTGATTGCCTTTGGACTCGTCATGACATTTTTCAAATATTTGACTATTTGGTGTGGATTTTGTGGATTTTAAAGTCGAATTCATCGTCGAATAGTTAGAATTGATAGAGTCATTCGGATCAACTATGAAGAGTCTCTTCGCAATACTCTTCGATTGTGAGAGTTCTGGAATTGATTGACTCCTGTATAAAGGATGACAAATTCTTGCCGCGCTAGGACCAACACTTTTTTTCAAAAGTGTGGTTGGCTTCGATCCAATTCCACCGCTTTCTACTTCAAGTTTTACGTCGTATGGCGAAGCATAACTTAAAATCGTTAAGGCATCCTCGTAAACCATATTCCGAAAACTGATTTTTACACTAGCTATACGATCACCTGTGAATATAGTAATGGAAAAGAATTAAGTTTCTTCAAGTTTATTGCTATTTACATATATTTAGTATTTAATAAGGGTGATTCTACGTACAAGAATAAGTCGAAGATGTGGAATAAAATTCTTTTAACCGAATCTTCATTTTCAAGAGAATCGAATTTGAAAATATGTCAAGTAAATTTAAATTTGGCTAATTATCGACTGGTTATAAAGGTATAACGATTGCTTTAAAATATTTAGTTCTTGGATATAAAAATAACGACTAACCTGGATGTATTCGACCGGATTCCGATGCAGGTCCACGATGTAGAAGATCTTTAACAAAGATTCCTTCTCTCATATTGCCACAAATATTAAATCCCAGTCCTGTGAAATCTCGGCTTTTTAAGCTAACTATATTGATCCTTGTTGCTTTTGGCTGCATAAAAAGAAATCTCTGATTAGTCGAATTGAAAGTAACACATTATCGATAATTGCAATGTTACAAGTATTATTTCTTTCAATAAATCATTTTACATATATTAAAATGATATTTAACATATTCTTTTCCTATTCCTTTAAATCATCAGTGTTCTTTGATCTACATAGAAAACTTCGATTTTATTATATTACGTGCTTCTTCTTCTTATATTCACTTCTTACATACATTTCAAACGTTCATTTTGTAAAAATTAGCTTTATAATTCGACTCATACGCCATGGACTTCCTCCTCGCCAAGAAATATAAAGGCACGTATCGAAGATGGCTAGATTAACTGTACATCCAACCAAATTTGGCTATGCACAATACCTTCCATGTTTGGAATATTGAAACGAAATGTTTATTTTATAATCACTGTAGCCTGCTTCATA
The DNA here is from genome assembly GCF_040668555.2 of Bombus flavifrons. Classification (NCBI taxonomy): domain Eukaryota; kingdom Metazoa; phylum Arthropoda; class Insecta; order Hymenoptera; family Apidae; genus Bombus; species Bombus flavifrons. The sequence continues at coordinate 5,616,122 of NC_138447.1, forward strand.
AAAATCTTTTACATCGCTTACTACAGACGAAAATATACATATTCTTTTCGTATTTTTCTTACAGCGTTATGTCTTCATTCGTAATATAACTTCTGTATTACATCGTGAAACGGGTGAAAAAGAGATAAAACTTACTCCAAGGCACGAATCGTCGAGAGTTTTTCGTTTATCGGTGCGGTTAGTCGAGCCCAGTCCTAAGGATGTCCAGGAGGTAGACCATCGTGTAGAATCTTTGCTTGAAGTGTCTCCAGGTGTCAGAGACACCGGTACCTCTCGAATTCGGTTACTTGACGATATTGTGACATCCTTGAAACAGGGATTGTCAAAGGCATAGGCTTCTTCGACGATTTCTGGATCAGTCACCAGTACTAAGTGTTTTCCTAAAGATATTTGTTTCATATTATTATTGATCGAGATTAATTATTTCAAACCATTAAAAATGAATGTTTTCATAGGACTTATGTTTTTATATGCTACTTTTAAAATATACTTTTCTAATAAATAAAATAAATTCTCATGGCGGAATACTTGCCTCGAAAATTCTTATATAAGTATTTGAATTTTAAATTACTTTCTATCTGGGTAAATGTTCGATAAATATTATTTTTCGTTTAACCATATTGCCTATCTATCGGAATTTGATATATTTTTTTACATGACATTGTTATCGCATAAACTACGCTTATAGTAATTTAACTACTCCTTCTCTGTTTACAAATTATAACATATTCCGATATGTTATATAAAAATAAGACATTTTTTAAAAGATATATTAATTAACAGAGCGAATACGATTTTCATAGTATATGTATAATACGCGTTTATTCGATATCGTTGTAGTTCGTTGATGCCAGCTACTGCTTGAATTATCTGATTCCGCCTGTTCGTGCTCATTTATGTTCATTTGTTATAATATACAGACGGATCTTAATAAGCGCCAAGAAAGTTAAGTTTTACGATCCTGAAAGAAAAACTGAGATACAAATGCGTGTTATATGAACAACAGAAAACTCTTTTATTACGCTATTACTAATTAATATTACATATTGACTTAACGGTCTAGATGAATAGATTGTATGTACATATGTACGATGTATTAAACGACGCATCGAATTAATATAAAAAAATTATGTATATAAGGAAATATAATGGATATTGGTCATTTTAGAGATATTTGAGAGATATTACGTAAATTATATTACTACATACGGTGACATCATTCTACAGATTTGCGCTTATTTGCCGCGTTTAGCATACTCTTGTCTGCCTACTACGTTTACGCATATATTAAAAATTACATGCTATTCTGGTTGTTTCAAAGTGCATTTTTCATTTACGAAGGAACTTAAATCATGAAACAAGTTCGATTCTCCTCGGTAGATTTAATTTACACAATTAGTAAGTTTCGTTATTATTCACTTCTTTCTATTAATTTATAATAAAATTTATAATAAAGAAAAACTAATTTATAATAAGAATATATATATGTATTTGTGTACTATGTATCACATATGTACCAGGAAGTACTATACTTGTATGAATATGTATGAATATGTAGTACAATATATTATCGAGATAGTACAAGTCAATTTCGACTGCCCTTTGTACGAACAATAACTTCAATTTGTGTATTTCAAGAATATTTGTTTACTATAAATTCTTTAAATTTACTTTGAAACATTATCACTCTATTACTATGCTCATCATTTGACCAGATAATGACTAATTTTATATGTGTGTCTGTTTCTCTACACATTCATATAAAAGTTAATCGATATTAAATATAAATAAATCTTTATCATTAAGTTAATTGCTATTTATATCCAACGTATCAAATATTTTCAATTATAACAGAGTTCTTATAATTTGAATCGCTTATTTCAGATAACCTCAAATTCCATTTAACCATTATTAGGTAATTCGATACTTGTTAAGTAACATCATTGTTAAGTAACAACATTCATTTGTCACTTTTAATATCTTTTCCTACTGTACTTGCTATTAGTATTTTAACTTTTATTTTCATTATATATTTATACAATCTTATTCATTTCGCAATTGATTAAACTTTCATTTCTACAAATTACTTTTGCGTGTGATTTAAATTTCCAACAGAATTAATAAATATTTATAAATGCAATTATCATTTATGCTAAATGATATACATAACTATAATTATATAGGAATTTTTTCTAACTATTTGGTAATTCCGAGGTGAATAAAAGAAAAGAAAGAAAAGGAGAAAAGTTCAAAAATTGAATTGGTAGTTCTTCTTATATTTATATATTATTTTGAATTGAAGAACACTGTTTAACTATCTATATCGGCTCTGTAGCAATTTAACGTTCCACATGTAGTATATTCTATAATCCTAAAAGTCGATCCCAAAGTAAAGAATGCACATTCCGTAGGAGATATTTTACATTCTAATCTGTAAACATCATTCCACCAGATAGAGATTCCAATGTATCGAGCTAGAGAGACTTTCGTGTCTTATTGTGTCTCTCGAGTGGCACTTCAAGGTCTACCTTTTGCGTGGATATACGCATCAATTGCGACGCAATAGCGAAAAGGTTTGTAATATGCAACACACGTTGATAGAATGTACGAAATGGCGAGGAATATTTCTTTGAATTTCTTTTACTATGATATATATCGTTCTATTATCTCTAATTATTCATGTAAAATTTTTATGACAATTCTTCGGAGATTAACCAATCTACTGAGTAGGTCATTTCAATAAATAGATTTTTTCTACATCTTCAATGACACATGATGTTTTGGTTTACAGAATGTTTTACATCACAAAGTTGTATTGTTGAGAAACATCGATTAGTTACATAATTGTATTTCTTTCATCTATCAGTTCATCAGTTGTGTCTAAATTGCCCAACTTTCAGTAGATCGATTAGAAAATATGCATATAATTGTTCCGCGTGCCAGGGCGGAGTTCTTTTGCATCGTGCATTTGATGTATTTTTATAGAAGTTGCGGAGAAATAACGCGTAGGAATAAATTCCGATTTATTGTGCAATAAACCTCATCGACTTTGCATATGCTTGGTATCGTAAAAGTATGACTACAAGTCGGTAAGTGCAACAAATTGTTATCCTCAATGATAAAATACCATTGGTTCTTTGAATGAGCAAATTAGTTGTCGCAAGAACGTCGTTGCAATAGCTTGAATTTAACAGCTAGAGCGCGCTCGAGCGAACACAGGATCATGAATGTAAACCACGATCTGTCATTACGGATCCTATGACACATTATTACCGGCAGTTGATAGGATTTCTATATCTATGAAATACGAGGACTCACCCTTGTGCCTACGCCACTGTCTGTAAAGGAGCGCAGCAACCAGCAGCAGGAGAATTGTTGTAAGGAAAGTACCGATTACAGCCCCTGCCACATTTCCTGCCCCAAAACAGGTATCCCGTGGCTCGTCCTCCATTGCTCCTTCTTAAACTCTCCTTCGATGCATTTCCAACCTGGCTGCTGCAGCGTACTCACGTTTCTTCTTCAAGAAATATCCGTCCTAAACCTTTGAACAGACTAGGCTTCACACTGTTCACCGCGATTCCGTTCGATGTGCACAAGAAGACATTATTTTCACTTCGTGAGTCGTTGCCCTTTACCGAAGAATCAGCACCGCGATCGGAGACCGTCCTACTGCCGTGACACCGTGCACGATACTAAAGAGAAAGAGAAGAAGTAGTAAGAGAAAGAGAAAAGAGAGAACGGCCCCATGGATCGAGTAAAACAGGTAGCTGCGCAACAGGTGCTTCTGCCTATGAGGTGGGGATTCCATCTCTGCACAATTTACAGAGGGCCGGGGGCAGGGAGGGAACGAGTATGCGAGATCAGTGGGGGACCCTGGCATTCCTTCACCGTTTCAGAGCTGACCGTATTTCTCATACCTCATACCTAGCCTAGAAGTATTGCATGAATGTAAGCCGTAGGAGTGTAAAGAAATGATTCTTATATGGAATAATTTTTATAAAGCGGAAACGCACGCGCCGCTATTGTTACAAATCACTTTTCAAGAATAATTCACAACCCTTGAATGATGATACATCAGCCAATAATGTATATTATTTGGTAAAAGTATTTAAGAAAATGATAATAAATCAATGATTAACGTGTAATTTAGATGAATAGATACAATGTGTATAGAAGTAATTAGGAAATGAAAATTTCAAATCTTTCATATATGATGTTAAATTACTCAATAAGAAAATAGAATTTTAGAAAATAGAACATTATTAGTTTATGACTTATTTATCACTTAAATTTTACATAAGGATTATTGTTAACTAAACTTTTGCTGATGTGTGATAATGTGTAAATCGACTTAAAAAGCAAAAAAGTTGTTTTAAAAGTATCATTACTATAAAAAGTTACATTTACTAATATTATTAGATAATAATTATAAATTCCCTAAACTATGAATGATCAAACTTACAACTGTCTTTGATCTTAACAAATCTAACTATACTTTGAGCGTGTCATAATGCGCCATTTCTATACATATACATATATATATATATAGTTCTTTCTAATTTATATAGTTTCTATACACCGGAAATTTTCAAGCAAAAAGATATAGATCGTAATCTGAAAAAAATATAGTTCATTTCAATTTCTTTCTTTATTGTAAGCTGAAATTTTACATATAATGATCTGAGATATTAAGTATTTTCTCAGGATGAAGATATGTATTGAAAATTTGTATATGGATGAAATATGGATATATATATATATATATATATATATATATATAGTAGGAAATTAGTTAATGAAAAAAGTAATTACATCCATATATGCAATTAAGAATGTAGCATATTATATACGAGTATTACTTGTAATAAACAATTTGAAAACACATATACATAATATGTATCTGTTTAATATTATATAGTATTATTAACAACAGAACTGTACAGTGTAACCAGAGATATTCATATACGAACTGTTTATATATATTTGTTTTTAGTTTTAGACTAATTAAATAATATTTATTAATAAGAACAATAAAAAGAAATGGAGTATTTCAAAATATGGACTTTTAGAAAGAACCTTATAAGTTTGTAAATTATTTGAGACACAAGTAATCTGTAAATAAATTTATCAACAAATGTATGAAATTATATTGATGCATATACATATGTTGCATGAGTTTTGAAATTGGCGCGATACAAATAATGAAATAGATAGCGTTAAAGTAGTTTGCTGTTACTACAATATAGTACATATATTACTACTGTTTCTACTGTTTTTTCTAAAATTCTATAACACTCAATTCCATACTACGATAGAAATGATTCATTATTTTCAATTGAGTTGATAGCATGGTCGTATAATTGAATACTACAAGTATTCCTACATGTATTCCTACGTGTAGTCCTATATGTATTCTAGTCATAACCTGTAAAGTAACAACTAAAAAATGTGACAAAACTAAATGTATATAATACTAAAATACTGTAAGTTGATATGTTATATGTAATTAATAATTTAAGAAATGAATTACTATATTTGAACCTCGATATTCATGAATATAATCGTGGAAAAAAAATATAATCGAGGTGCTATAACCTAGTTCAATCTGTTATTGAGGCATTATGACGCTTAGTCCGAAAGATTTATCAAAATTATTGGATATCCTGGAAGAAGAAAACCTGGATACGAGTTTGGAAAGTCTTTGTAATCAGTTACATCAAATATTTCCGAAAGAAGATCGATTTAAAGTGGGAATGACATTGGTTCTCCTTTTACAGCATATAGATTTATTGCCAAAAAATGTTCAACGTATAATAGCAGTTGCATTGTTATTTGACCTTTATAGAGGAGAAACACTAGCATCGACACCATTTGCGCCTGTTTTTGTACAGGTTTTAAGATCCCAAGAAGATACAAATAATGGAGTACCAAAGACAAATTTTTCAGGACACATACCAGTTTTATCACAATGTGAAAAAAATCTTTTAATAAGTTTACTGGGATATAACCAAAAGGATATTTTAAAGAAAACTCCAAGACAAATTGTGGATGAATTGTATTTTGTATCTGTACCACCTGTTGATTTAAGTAATTTACAAGTACAACTAGCAGAGCGTCGTTCAGAATTACCTTCCATCGCCAAATGTGGAAATCCTGTGATTTTACCTGATATGGATCATTCTAAAGTAACAGAGATTGATAAAAATGCAACAAAAAACATGACAGAAGTTTTAACTGCCAATGATCCACCTTTATGTAGTCAAAGTTATCAACCTGAGTTTTTAAGATTAGTACCTCCTCTTTATCGCTCAGTCGATGAATTACCATGGTTCAATGTTACAGATCCATCTCAATTTACAATTGAATATGATACTAATATGTGTGTCTCAAATTGTGCTGGTGCAGAAGCTCGCAGATTGATGGGCAAAGCGTTCAAAAGTGTACTGACGTTACAACAACAACAGCATCTTGTTAATGAATTGGATAGAGATCCAAAACTGGTGTATCATATTGGCCTTACTCCAGGAAAGCTACCAGATTTGGTAGAGAATAACCCTTTGATCGCAATTGAAGTTTTGTTGAAACTTATGCAATCGAGTCAAATAACAGAATATTTTAGTGTTTTGGTAAATATGGAGATGTCTCTTCATTCAATGGAAGTAGTTAATAGGTTAACTACTACTGTGGACCTACCTACAGAATTTGTTCATTTATACATTAGTAATTGCATTTCTACTTGTGAAACTATAAAAGATCGTTATATGCAGAATCGTTTAGTACGTCTGGTTTGTGTTTTTCTGCAATCCTTAATTAGGAACAAAATCATAAATGTGAAAGAACTCTTTATTGAAGTGCAAGCATTTTGCATTGAATTTAGCCGCATTAGGGAAGCTGCAGCTCTTTTTCGCCTACTTAAACAACTTGAATCTGGTGACATTGGTGGATTGAATGCACCACCCACTAATAATAAATTGGATATGTGTTAACATAGTTAATAATATACTTTTCAAATATTTAATAGAAAATTAATAGAGCTATGAAGTTTTGTAACTATTTTTTTATGAACAAAATTACAACGAATTAAAATATTTATATATAATTGATGTTTATATATAATTTTAGTATTCGATAAGTAAATTATTAGCTATCATTTATTTTCCATTAAGTGTTAACATGTTACATAATATTTTCATTAAAATAATTGAAAGAAAAAGTGTTTCTGCAATAATATATATAAAGTATACTTATTCATCTCTCATAATTTTTGTGCTAGAACTACATAAAATATATGTATACTGTCTATTATCATAGATATATTGTAATATATATGTCTTAAAAAATAATGTATGTTGTTTCCTAATAATTAATAAAAGATTGCATAAATTGCACTTAGGAAAAGATAAAATGGACTATTATTTGCGCTCAGATGAAATATTTTTTGTTACTATGTAGTTTTTAATATTTGTATATTACATTATCAAAGTTAATAAAATCTTACAAAATATTAACATGTCATAAACATTTATTACATGAAATAAAGGATACAATAGACATAAACAATAAATTTTAATATTTAATTATATTACATTGTCATTAATGCCGCCTTTCTGATTCATTCAAGGCAGTGTTTACTGTTTATGCAATACAGTCATCATTGTTATTTACTACAATCAACTTAATTGTTAGTATTCTAAATTATTTTCTACTATATTATTTATAGCACATAACAAATATATATCTTCATTCTATATTTGTGTATACATATAATGTAAACTTTCCGTTTTAACGATTTCACTACTTTGCTATATTAGTGTTGATACTACAACAATACAAATAAAAGCTGTGATTTCTGTTAGTAAGCTATACATAACAACAAGTTGTATAAAAGTAAAAATAGAATAAATGTGTGAACTATTTATAGCATGTGAATCACCACATTTGTAACTTTTGTAACACTGTTACGTTTTCTATGTACGTATATATATTTACATAGATTACATTTTACCATCTACTTAAGAAATAACTAGTGAATCAAGAATAAAACCATTTTCATTGAGAATATTCGTTTCATTATATTTCAAGTAATTTGTAAAATAAATTCAATGATCTATTGCAAGATTATCTTTGAATATTTTCGAATGGAAATTAATATGTTCTTAAAATAATCTTTCACGGTAGTGAATTTCCGGAGATTTTTGTATTTTTGTTTCCTAAATTATAGATTAAAATCTTACATTTCTCAATTTTTTTGTATGGAAATGTAAAATTCCTATGTTAAAAGCCACACATACATACATACAAGTACATAAATTTTCCGCATCGCCGAGAGATCTAAATGCTCGCACTATTAATGTGTATCAAGCTGAGCTGCTACATACTTCGAAAATGATTTCAGTCATTGTACATTCTGAAAATAATTTGAAGGGGAAGTTTTTTTGTTTAAATTAATCAAAATAATAGTAGATGTTATGGAAGTTATTTACTAGAAACTATTAATTTTTAATTTGATCGTTTTTTAAATTCAAATATTAGTATCAGTTTTATTATAATCGAACAAAAAAGAATGTTACAAACAAAAATTAGTCAACACTCAATCACACAATAAATTGCAATACCAAAAATTTGTTAAATATCTTTTTTCAATAAATAATCAAGGTTATCTTTATTTTTGTAAATAATACTAAAAAAGTTACTCGGTAGTTACTTTTTTAGTATGATTACAAAATCATAAAATTCATTTAGAAAGTTATGAAAATGTTTAACTTAAATCATATTAAATAAGAGTTGATAACAATGCTTCTCTATTTCAAGAGATAGAATTCAATATATGGATCTAATACATATAGTATAAGAAACTAGTAATAAGAATGCAATAACCTCTTTGTAACAGCCACTGAGTCTAAAGTACAAATATGTAATAATAATAATAAGATAACAAAGGAAATGTTAGCTGGAGATAAATAGTTTTATGTTTTAAAATCCTCTTCAGTAATTTGAATTAATATTTACGGCTATTCTGAGCTATTTTATTCCATTATATTGTGGTAGTAAATTTACTAAACAATTCTAAATTAGGATGTAATATGAAATAATGATTTGCTTTAAATGTATGACTTAAGTACTTACATTTATTTGATTTAGATAATAATTTAACTTCCAGTTAAATTTTTATTTTCAATTTGCTATCAATGTTATAACATAATTAAAAATTTCAAAAATATTGATCATATTAAAATAACATATTGAAATTGATACTCAATCGTAACAGTTTTAAATGCTGCGTGCTATACTTACAATTAGTATCTAAGTTACCAACTTAAAGAAAACGAATATATAGAAGAGTACAAAGTTATAGAGGAAAATAAAAATTATTGTTACTTTCTGCAGCTTAAAAATTAGATCAATTATAAGTATAATTTATTTGTGAATATTAAGTTAATCTTTCTGAATATGTTATTGTGCAAAACTGTCTGTTCAAGATATATTATGGAATCATTTTATTGGAAACTACGTTTTCCGCAAACTATTAACTATTAAAGTTAAAAATATTGAAATCCATTTATCGCAATTAGTATTTTGAACAATTGCACTGAACACACATACTGCTTTACTTGAATATATTAAATAGCTAGTTTAAACTAACTTCAATTAGAAAATTTTAATACACTTTTGTATAATTCAGTTGTAATATAAGGTTCTTTTTTATTGACGTATCTATACTTTAGTTTTTTATTCTTTGGATACTAAATGCTCTACAAAAATATTACTTTCGTACTTGAAAACATTGAATATAATTTTTTTACGGTATATATAGATTTTCGTACTACCTATATCGCAATAACTTTCTTTCTCGCTATAATTGCATTTTGTCTTTAAATTAAATATTTTCTCTGTTAATACGGCTTCTATAGTAAAATATTATATAGCATATAACGTCGATATTGAGTAAAATTCTTTCATTTAATATAGATATATATATATACGCGTATTTTAAAAAATATAATTTGTGTTTAATATGCAAATAAAAATATATTACAGCAGGTCCCTTCGTTACGCGAATTCTCGATTTTTAGCTACTTTTATTTTATTTTATTCGTATGACTAATTGGAGACGTTATACGAGGACAACAAAACACATGATTTGAGTAGGTAATAAACGATAATTTCTCATTGAAAGATGAAAAATTATCACGCAATTTTTAAGGCCATTTTTGATGCTATTCTTAAGAAGTTTGAGAATGACAATTTCGATAGTGAAGGCACAATATTTCGGCATGCCTCTTATGTAAAAAACAAATATGATAAACCTCATACATATGTTGCAAACAGTGCAATTAAAAACTATTTTTTTGAACATTATCTTATTGTGTGCGAGTAAAATAATATATATATATATATATATATATATATAATATATAAAATAATTGTGTTTGTTACTTTCATTAGAAGATGATAACGAGTAATTTTTTTGTTTCATTAAACAGTCTTCCTTATTATACGGTATGTGATATGAATTTGAACTATTACGAATACCTATGAAAAAATGTTATTCCTTGTATCAAATATTGTTTTATGACATTTTTGGAGTAGATAATTCGGATCATTATAAGAACAATTAATCGATATTTATATCTTATATTATGAACGTTAGATATAAATGTTGACGTATGAGACATTTAATTTTCGTTCAAATTATCTTTTAATTAATTTAACTTGTAAAACTTGATGTTCTCTTAATTAAGAGACTAGAATTTTGTTCATTAGGAGATTAGAAATAAAATGTATCTATTAAAACTTAACGAGAAGAAATCCCCAGAAATAATTTTGTTTGCTTAAATAATAGAATTATGGAAATTAATTTTTAAGTGTTTAACATAAATATTTTTTATTATAAAGTGTAATTTTCTTGGAAGATTAAGTATCTCTCCCAGTACTAATAAATACTTTAAACCATGTATAAAAGTAAAAATAAAAATAATTAATACACATTGTTAATTTTTAAATAATATAAATAAGAAATCTGAACATACGTATATAAAAAATAAATTATCGAAGTTATAGAGACATGTAAAATTAAGAAAATATAAATATTTGCTCACTATATAAATTATGATATCTACACGTTCAATTTTATCTATATACTTAAATTTGAGCTCTGCATGTTTGCTCTGAACTTCTTCAGATAACAAAGTAAGTTTCTTTGTTATTTGAAACTGATTCAATTTCATCAGTAATACCGTTTTATAAATTATTATATCATCATTTATAACAACAGATAGAGTAACAAATAATGATAAACATTTTCAACATCGTTTCGTCTCTGTTGGTCATTATGAAATTAATATGAAACAACAGTGTTGTTAAAAAATTTGTTGTCCGCTAACTCATAATTAATCACCCAAACCAATTATTAACGAAGGAGTTGAATCCATTACTAATGGATGAAAAAATTCCGCTATTTGTCTCGGATGCAGTATTGGTTCCAGAATGTGGTCGAAAATGTATCACATGGTCCCGATTAATATGGTCCCTGTTTCCATTATAAAAATTGGATCCAGCTTCATCCTCACCTGGATGTCTCTATTATCAAGGCATGTAAAATAACTTTCAATTAATAAACAAATTTCGATAGAAATATATAGATAGATGGGTAGAAAGAAAGAAAGATAAAGAGAGAGGGAGGGAGAGAAAAGGGGGAGATAACATCTTAAATCTTTGTCTTCAAATCAAATAATATGGTGATTCTGTTAGGTTTAGCCATTTTTGTAAACAAAAAAAGCCGAGAAAATGGATGTACAAGTATTTGTTTACATATACATATGTATTCTTTAAATTCTACTTACACTTGCTCTGTATAATGTTACGTTGAAAGAGGTCGGATGTTGTTCTACTACTCTAAATTCTACATCACGTGGAAGATATCCATTTGCATATACCTACAAAATAAAACGATAAATATCGTATAAATGACTAAATTACTGTATCGAATGTGGTTTAAAATTATTTTTGAATTTATAAGATATCAACATAACATTGGCTTTATTTATCACAATTTTGAGTTTTGAACATATTAAATGATGATGCAAGTATGAAAATTGTTAACTTGACTTTCAACAAGTTACCTCTAGTTTATACATTCCTGGCAGTAAAATTCTCCAAAATTCACCATATTTCGTAGTAAGAAAACTAACGTCTCGTGATTTCACTTTAATAGATGCTCTCTCAATGGGATTTCCATTTTCATCGATAACAAATCCACGGACACCCCTATGAGCTTCCGCTAAAAATTTAATAAGTGCCTAAAAAGAAAATTAAAATACATTGTGTAAGTAAAGTACACATATAGTATCAATTTAATTAGGGTAAACTGTGTTTGCATTATTTTATTATGACTTTCACGAATTAGTTTTCCATATTAAGCGTCTATTTAAAACATTGGCGAGCTAATTCCAGGAACCAAGAGAAGGTACCTTGCAAAGAAATGTTCGATAACGTGCTACTCTTTTGAAATATATTCTTGTCACTTTGATAACTTACCACGCGATTTTCTTCCCAGTAAAATTGTAAATCAGAAGCAGGAGGATATTTACAACACGAAAGTTCCAATGTAATTTCCATACAACCGTTCCATACGTAGTTGAAATCTTGCATTCCACCGGTAAGTGGATACCATTGTGCTCCATTAGTTATACCATTTTTAAAGCCGGGTTGAGATGGCGAGCAGGGTAATCCTTGGTACATAGATCCGTGGTTTCGGGAATACACCAACGATAAGTGTTGAAACACGTCATCGTCTGGACAAATACTCGGCGCCGAAGTATAACTCTGAAACACTAAATTGTTCGTATACATCTTGGATCTGATATATCCTTTCGAAGATTTGCAACATTTTTACAAAATTTTTATTTTGGAATAAGAAGTTAGAACTGATAGAATTACGTTATAAAATTCATTAAATATATTACAAGTTATGATTTATTTAACTCATTGACAATTTATTCCGAGAAACTCTTGGACACGCCGATATGTCGGGCCTCTGTATTTTGCCATACTGACGTGAGATATTTCATTGTTATTAAAATTTAGTAAAATCTCCATTTACAAAAATCTTATGTCGTTGTTTAATTACAAGCAAATACCAACGACAGTTTTATCTTCCATAGCAATAATACTTTTTTTTATCTTTTCGTAGAAGCAAGTAAGGTAGGTAATAGCTTTGTTTGTGGAGTGATTGTCAAAACAAATGACCTTCAATACATAACATGAAGATTAGAAGATGTGTTGTCTCTTCCGGAGGATATTTGATATTCGGGACAGATATATTTTTAATTGAGATTGACGCCCCACTGTTTCCGTAGAAGCTAAGTTGACCGAGATGATATCTCTAATGTTTAACATACAAACCAATTATTTTAAAACAAATAGTTGAATTATCCGAAGCAAATTATTTGCTTTTAATAAAAAATTATTTATCTCGCAATAAAAATTTTGATAAAGCCAAATCTATTTAGAGTCCTTTTACTTTTTTCCACTTTTAATTTTTTTTAGCAAGTTAGTAAATATACTATACCTGCACATAATGGCGCTGACCGGCATATTCCTGACAGCATGAAAAGTTATACAATACCATCAGATTACTTTCAATTACATTAATTACGTAATACAATTCACATCACAGCATTAGTGTGCCATGTTGTAGCATGTTTAGATACGGATGTGTAGGTCATTATTATCATAATTTATATTCTTAACTATGTATTTTTAAAATATAATATTGCTGATCTTTTAATTTAGATATGAAGTACATTTCAAAGTAGACGAATGTGGTACAATTAACGTGAACGCATATGAACACGTATGATCACGTATAAAAACAAACTTACGCGAGTTAGGTGTGTTATCGAATGGATAACTTGCAACCAAGGCACCTCCGTGTAAGCTTCCAGACAAAACGAATTGAATTTTAGAGACCCATTCCTTTACAGCCTCTGTTTCCGGTTGACTTTTTTTGTTGTTCTGTTTGAAGTAATCGGGGAAATTTCGATTGAGATCGAAACCGCGTGCGTTATACCTAAAGGAACATAGTTATTCGTTTAGACGTAATAATATGTTAGATGGTATAGAAAAAATACGTTAAAAATAGCTGAAAAATTACTACGACAAAAGTAGATACGAAGAAAAAGATGTAAATATATTTCATACACGTGCCCAAGATCTTTTTACCGTGTATTTGCTTTTGGTAAAATTATATTTCTTCCATTGCGTACTTTTTAATTTTTACATTATAGAAACATTGTAAAGCCTTACCTGCCTTGACCACCTTCGCAATATCCTTCCTTCGAAACTTCAAAACCATCAGGATTCATTGATGGAAGAATATGAATTCTGGTATTGTCTAAAAGCCACGTAATATATGGATCTGATCCATAACTGGTGACAAGGAACTAGAAGTAAGAAGTAGAATTTCTGTATATTAATACCGCTTTATCATAACGAGATCTACATATGTACATGTATAAGTGATTAACTCAAATATATCGAACTTTTTTATGAAGTTTTCAAAAATAACTTCTTTTCCTCTATTTTTCTCTTAAATTTTACTCCTTTCTTTTCCACATTTCGTAAACAAACGTGTTAAAGGTATGTAACAAATTTTTAACGAAGCGAGTAAGTTTTGAAATATCTTACTATTTGCGTGAAAAATTTCGCTTCGAATTTACGCGTTAAATCTAAACGTTTCATTTAAAAACGCACTTAGTAAAATGGTATACATTAATAATTATAACACACAATATCAAAAGAGCAATAAGGGCTTTTAGTCAAGAAGCAAGAGATATTAATGCATTTTATAACTATCGGAAGTATTAAATATTGGTATAAAATCTTCAAATATATGCAGATAAATTCTATGTATGAAATACAGGCGTTTTCTTTTTTACGTAAATACACATATAACGCTGCTCTTCTTCAGAACGTGTAGAAATTCGTTAATGAAGTTGTGACATGTATCATACAGCTACTTACGCGAATTAGATGTAACATTAATTCACGACCTACAGCTTCATTCCCATGTATATTGGCCACATATTTTACATCGGGCTTACCGATCATATGTTCATAAGGCGAGGAAGAAACAACCATTACCCACAAATCGCGACCTATAAAATATGTATATCTTTGTTTCATTATAGATCTGTAACGTCACAGAAATGAAAGACATATTTGTATTTAAGTAATTGACATAATATCGCAATACAGTCATAGAACATGAATATATCTGGATAAATATTTTAATACTAAAATGGTACTAATTGTAAGTAGAAGAAGGGAAAGTTTCTCGAGAAACATACCTTTCACGGATTTTCCTATAGAATATAAGGCAGTGAGGTTTTGAAATCGAAGAGACGTTGTTCGAAGAAAACGACTCATTTGCTCGTAATTATGATACGTGAAGTCGATAGTGTACGGTTCTTCGTAAACGTGAAAACGAGCATTGTAGTGATTCGTGAGATCTTTGTTAATGTGTTGCGAGGCCGCGGCAATTTCATGAAATGCTCCGAGAATGGTAACGAAGAAAATCGGTCCATACATTCTGCGAATTAAACAAGAACTTATTTCATAGGAGCAAAGTTTCGATGCCAAGAATTTATTGGTTTCGATAGTATACTGTTTCTAATTAACAGGAACTAGTTGTCTTTCAATGTAAGCGACGATATTATAACGCATTATGGGCATACTTAATAAGCTTGTTACGCATACTTCTACGTATGGGGAAATATCTTATTATTGTTATTATATTTTCCTTTCGTCATTCCTCGTTTTTATGTAGTATACTATATAAGGTATATAGGTTTATTCGTTATTACATATATTTTTATACGTAATATTAACATTGCTACATATATTTATTATACATTATTCGTAACTAATTCGTGACTAACATAAGTCAATTACGATTTACTCGAGACTAATATAAGTCAATTTGTGTAATATTCGCAATTGCAAATTGTGTGTTTAACTTTTGCAAAATTATGCTTTATAACTTTAGTAGTACATAATAGATAAAATGACTGTAAAACGGTATCATTTCAGGCTCACACGATGCATAAAATCAGATCAAGGCTTGATATCCCTCTATGTGAATTATAACGAACTAGTAGGAACTAAAGAAAATTGCGATACATATATTTTATATACAGGGTGGTTGGTAACTGGTGGTACAAGCGGAAAGGGGGTAATTCTTCGAGAAAAAAGAAGTCGAAAATATAGAATAAACATTTTTTTTAATTTTTTTTTTTTAATTTTTTTTTAAATCTACAGTGCGATCCGTTATAGCGAGACGTGATAAAGTGCACGCGTACCGAGCGAAAATTCAAAGTCGATTTTCTCGAAAACAAAGCCTCAAACGAAAAATTTTTATTCTATATTTTCGACTTCTTTTTTCGCGTAGAATCACCCCCTTTCCGCTTGTACCATCAGTTACAAACTACCCTGTATATATATATATATATATATATATATATATATATATATATATACCAAATGTTTTCAATCCACATAGATTCAACTTTTATATGTTAGCTTCTTCACATCTATTTTCTATACTATTTCCTATTTTCCTCGTTATTTTCGCATTAAAATCGATTTATGTCGAAAGGAACATAATAATCATTTATTAAGCGGAGTCAGCGAGAATCTAAAAATATAAGGCTTCGCTAAAAAAATTGGGTTACAATTATTGGCTTCGGACAAAATTAGTCGTCGATCAATCAGAAAATACGTACTTCTATAAAATCTCTGCAACGGTTAGCTATATTCGTTCGAGAAAATCTAAAGATTTAAATTATACCGAACTAGAATAAATTTGAGTATTTTGCTAAGCATATTTTACTTGAATTAGATTGCAATAGAATTCTATTAGATTTTATTCAATACAAAATTCCTTATTTCATTTAAATATAAGATATATTATTATTATATGCAATAAATTAAAGATACATAAAGATTATGTAATATAATATATTAAAGTTGCAAACCATGCAATATCCTAATCACAGTGTAATCTATACAAAAGTAACGAAACATCATTGTTATTCTTTTATTTATGTAACATTACAATTTCTCATGATTTCATCGCTGATAATAGGATACTTGTATTTTTTAAGTTTTCTTTGTCGCTGTATTTTTATAATTATCGATTTTTAATAAATTTGATTAAATAATTTTACATATTATTAAGTATAACTTCAATTATGTTGCATATAATATACTCTATAGATAGATCATGATTTTTTTACTATTGCTATATAATATATATATAATATATTTATATTACATACAAATATTCACATTTCTCATTTTATTTTATACAGAATTTCAGTATACAAGCGTAGTAAATATAGCGGAGAATTAAAGTAGTGTCTCTACAGAGCTGTCCTCGCGTTTCAACTTGACCGTGTACTTTCTCCTATATTTTTAAGACTCGTTTGCTATCCAACGCTCCTTGGGAATGATTTTTAATATTCATTTCCTGAATAAATACATTCCACAGGTGCGTCGTCTTAAAGCGAAATAATTTTAATAAACTGTTGGAACAAATATTGGAACCACTTGATAATATTGTAAAAGGCAAGGATGAGTTGAGTACTATAATCCGTCGTATAAGTATCTATTGTTCGTGCGATTCTCTACATAAATCTCTAAATGTGTAGAAAAAAAGTAGATAATTGATGTATTTTCGGAGAGAAAAGAAATTACCTGGCTTGTTAATTACGTGAAGCGCAGGAACGTTGGTGATGGAACTGGCCAATTCGGTGAATCGTACGCGTGGAAGATCGGCGAATTTGCGAAAAAGATGCAAAGAACACGAAGCACGTGGCGACAGAAAGGTCGCCGAGAGAAATCTGATTCTTCGTTCGTTCAAACAGATCCTCTCAATGACATAGTACACTAGTAACAGTAGCAGGGCCGAGGCCGTTTCTCGCGGTTGAACACATTAAGATTTTCGATCGTTTACAAACACGGTTACGCGAATAATCATAGAAAAAGAAAGAATAATTCCACGGGTACGATAAACGGAATGGAATCGCGCTGAAGGAACAGTTTATTTCACCTGCGAGAGTAAGCCAAGGTGCGTGGTACTGTGAGAACTTACAAAGAGAAGCGCGAAGTGTGCCGCGCGCTCACTACCACCACCTCCACCACTACTAATGAAAGCCACTTCCTTCGTCGCTAGCATCTGACGTTCTAGAACGGCTACCACTACACCTTCGTCGTTTAGTAAATACGTAGTTAACACCATTGCGCCCTACTACTACCACTTTCGGCAAAACAATGAGTAACACACAAACGGTGTCATTCTGGCCCCTTCTCTTCTTTTCTCTCCTCTCCTCTCCTCTCTTCTCCGCCTCTCTCTGGCACCTCATCAATTCCTCATCCTCTTCTCCCACTTCTACCTGCCTCTACCTCTGTGTTCTCCAAAAAATTTCACGAATCTGATTGCAGGATATTTAAAAAAAAAATATGCTTTGTTCTATTCTTCCTGTGTATTATAGCAATGGGCGGATATGCGTAATGAAAACTAGACAGATCACGCTTGACAATACGCTTTTTGAATCACCTACATTTCCAATAGCGTACACGCTACACGCGCTTTCTTCTACTTCCTGCATCGCATTAGCACGCGTACTTGCAAGTACGTTCGTTTCGACTAGCTTTGTACGATAATCGTCGCATAAAATGGAAAATTCTTTGGTAAATCCTTTTCGTGTGCATTTTTTTTCTCTGCGGTACCATTACTTTCCTCTTTTTCTTCCATTTCTTCGTATTCGTTTAAGTTCTCATAACTTTAGAAAAAAAAAAAAGAATCTATACCGTTCAGTACCCTTTTCGCGTATGCGCAACTTTTTTGAAGTGTCGTTAGTTCGTTTCTCTAAATGGAAGCACTTCTTCCATCAAAATCCGGTTTCACGTCTTAGATGCTTGAATTCCGAATTTTTTGCATTCACGTGACCGCATATGCGAGGGGAACTCTAGCGGAAAATGAGAAACCTACTTTACAAAATATGAAAACAGAACACGACTTACGAGAGATGGTTGTACGTACAAGTTCACCTTAAATAATGGTGTCGTACGAATACGAGAGAGAAAGTAAGTGGAGCGAAATAATCGATATTTCATTTGAAATTATCGAATAAATGAAAGCGTTTCTAACAATTGAAAGCAAAAAGTAAATGAAGATGTTTAAGCTTGTTTCCTGAACGAAATTCCTGAACGAATATCATTCTATATGAACACTTTCAGTTTTGCGGTTTCCTATTTTTATATTATTTATTTATAATATTATAAAATATCTATAAAATTGTATATAAAATTTTAAGCCATGTAAATACTTTTTAAATATATCCTTTTGTTTAACTTGTGATATGTTACAAGATATATAATATTTTCAGTTTCAAAAATGTTTTACATTATTAAATATACTGAAAAATGATAATAATACAATGTAATGAATAATATTTTAATTAACTAAACTTTCATTAATATTCTTTCGTTATTAAATTAAATGCCAATCATCCATTTCTTAACAAATATTCTTTCAATTTTTAATTAAAACAAAATTGTATATTTATAAATTTTAGAACTTGTTTGGAAAATCCAAGGTCGTTGAACAACGAGAAAAGTAATGTTACAACTGTCACAATTGTATTCATCACGGAATAAATAACTAATATGTCGAAAAATAAACGTAATTCTATATTTAATCAAAACGAAGTTTACATTGCTGAAAATCTTGATAACTTTGATATTTAAATGTTTTAGGTAATTTTACTTATGTATATATAGAATTAAGTTTTCCATAATTTACATGATATTTATTTCTATTACTGAGGCATTATACTTTACATAAATTCAGTATGTGAAAAGTGAAATGCAGGAAATCGAATGACTATTTACACAGATTAACACTTATACCGGAACACAAAACCAGTGAAAGTTGTCCAAATTTGTCATTAATTATCGCTGATATTTTTAGAATCTTTCGCTCATTTTCTCTAGTATTTCTTAGTATACCACCTATAGGTGATCCCTATAATAATAAGTAATTACTATTTAATCCTTATGTTTCGTATTCAATGTCAATGAGGTAAAATACAGTAAGCATCGAGCAATTACATGTAGCAAACAAGGCTGCATTTTTGTCATTTCTTCGTAATCTATAGAGGGTCTAAAGATACAAGAATGCATATATTGTAGAATGCGATAAAATATATAAAATATCTCAAAATATAATACTCGTTACAATACTTAACAGCTGAAACAAATTTCTGCCTAGAGAATTGTATAAATATGAATTTGCATGAATATTTGCAATCTAATGATAAACGATAATCTAAAAATTGGTAAGCCGGTAAGAAGAACAGGCATTACTTTCGTACCAGCCCTTGTACACGTTTCAAGAGCTATCGAGATCAGTGTCCTACTAGCAGTGCTTACCGAGTAACAGATCATACTCTTGGATGGATCGTTGAACCCTGAAGTGTGGAACATGTTTGAAAAAAATTCCAGTCAGAAGTGTGTCACAGCGGTGTATGATACTGGCTGTTGAGAGTGGAAGTGGGGGAAAATGGGGGTGATGGTAAGGGATAGAGTGGGGAGGCTGGAGAAGAGAACTTCTCACGGTCGATGATCTACCTTGAGATGACCACGGGACCTCATTCTTAAAGGTCAGTGGATATTTTCAGCTTCTAATTTTAATAGTACTTAATATTAGTACTTACTACCCTATTTTATTTTATTAACTGCAATTTTAGATAGTTGAAGCAATTTCGGTATGCGGCTACTGAAAATTCCGTGCGAGAATTTGTGAAGGGGAAGGCGTGCGTGAAAATCAGAGCTTGATGAACGCGTACGCTCAGCAAGTATACAGGAAAGGAGGAGGATATTCGAGAAAAACGTATAATTCTTAGATTGTGCGAACGAATTGTAGCGGAGTGTACTGTCTATAATGATTAACAAGGTCCTATTGACATTTTTGTTCCCGTTGAAAGTGTTTTCGTTATGAATGAAAAATAAAATCATAGCCAAATGGAACTAAATCTATGTGTCCATGAAGAGACGAGCTATGGGTATTTTTATAAGATAATATTGCTTCATTGAAATTACCATTATCGTATCAAACAAAATATCAAGAAAAAATTAGCTTAAACGGTTAAATTTAATATATTATCCTATATGATTAACATTGTTCAACTTCGTCTTGTTAATACGTTTATATTGTTTAAATCAATTGCGGTACTTAATTTCTTATTTAACAAGTGTAAATACTCCGCTGTTACATACATTACACAATTTCGGGTCTGCATACTAATTCTTTATGATCGAAGCATGTTTGAAACATCATACCTGAACCTTAGTACTCTTAACTGATACTTTAGTGAAAGGACTATACATTTTCTCTATATAACGCGCTTCGAGATGATCGGTGTTGCTTTTTGCGTTACGTCTTTAAGAAAATAGCGGTAGTAAACTTATATTTCTTCTCATTAGTTGCATTTTCGATTTCGTTACAGAATGTAGCTCATTAAGATTTAAATGGCATACATGTGTAGATTTAAAAATTTCGTGAAATAGTGAAAGTAGTGAATTACATTTTTCTCAAATTCAAATATGTCATCGTGTTAATATACGAAACTATAGTTTGCATAAATATTGTACATACAAACGTACATTAGGTTGAGAGAGAATATAGAGTCGACTGAAGTTCACATTTTTAAATCGTTATAACTCATATATATTTTCTTTTCCAATTAATGAAAAACAGCATTCGTTAAAATGTAGACACTTTTAGTAACAACTTGTAACCGTATTTATTCTGTTCCTTAAAATATTCAATTGCTTCTGGATTAATACATTTTTCGAAACGCTTTTAATTACTACGACTTAATTATTGCAGTGATACTTTTCTATTTTAATAAGTTGCCTGAGTTATTGAAACAAATTTGTATGAGGAGAAAGAAATGGATATAACGATTTCTTATAGACAGGGATAATATTTATAATAATTTAACAATAATAAGAGTGAATCTAATAAAATGTCTTTCATACGAAATAATTATAAATAATTTAATTTAAACCACGAGTAATTATGCATCAGCATGAGCGGGTGCTTTAACTTTGTATCAGCTCGGCAAAAGTCGGACGAAATCGACTCGAGGCTCGGGAGCCCGGGATTATTCAGTTATTAAGAGGAGATAAAGAGATAGCAATGTTTAGTAAAGGACTTTGTTTAGATTCGTACCATAACCTTTAGTTATGGACACGTAATAATAGTTTAATCATTTATTTATTATCTTTTATTTAGCAGGAGTTAATGTATCGTGAACATTTGTTGAGCCGACAATGTGGATTGGCGTTCTATGTCTCGTGATTGTATTAATTATAAAAATAGCGTTCAACTATAACGACCGCTAAAATTTCATCTGCTAAACTTTTGTCTACTTTTTTACTTTTTTGTCTACTAAACTTTCATCTACTGAACTTTTTAAATTATGTATTTGTATGTAAACAATTACATATTTAATGATGCACATTCTTAATTTTTTTTAATTTAAGGTCCTCGAGGTTTACCCCGCATTGGAAATATATTAAATATCGTAGGATTAGTAAATCAGACGAAGTATTATGCTGATACCTGGTGTCGATTAGCTGAGAAATATGGATCTGTTGTTGGTATCAGACTAGTTTTCGACAAACCACTGATTATAATTTGTGGAAAATCTGCAGTCACAGAGATGTTAAATTGCCCTGAATTCGATGGTAAAGCAAATGGATTTTTACATAAATTTAGAAGTGGTGGCATTCGACAAGAAATATTATTTATAGATACTGATATATGACCCAGCCAAAGAAGGTTTAATTGAAATCAAAGTTATTTCTATTTCATAATTTATAATTTATAAATAGAATTAACTATTCTATGATATCGATTTAGTTATCGTATATCAGTACGTTAAAGAAATATTTTTAATATTCGACAAAATTTAACTTAATATTTAAAGATCTTGGTACATATAGGATGTTTCAATCTTCCTCTGCAAAACTTTACTAGTATATTCTATAAACAATTCCAATTCCTTAGCCTCCGAGATTACCAGATATCACGTCCATGGACTTTTACTTGTGGAGAACTGTAGAAGAAAAAGTTTATCTTACACGAATTAATACGCGTCAGAAGTTAATGTAAAAGATTCATGACGTATTTGCTGCAATTAAGGAAAATGAATAAGAAATTATTATAAAATACTAACTTCTGAAAAATAATTTTGGAAATAATTTCGTACTTTCAATTTATTTTTTTTATTAGTGTTGAAATACGTCGTAATAAAAAATTTATCAATGAATTTTTGTGATATTTATTATTTCAGTATTTCAGTCTATATGATTTTATTAATTGACATATTACAGTTTTATATTCAAATTGTCAGACTCTAATAATTTATATTCGAGAATGGCGTATTGATGTGAAATGTGAAACACAAGCATTGACTCACAAATGGCGGCGCTTAATGCGCTGCGCCGTGGCAGAACTGCAAGGTTCGTCATAAAATGCGGGAAAGTCAAAAAGAAAATATTTTACAAAGTGAGATACTTGATATTATCAGGTTGAATATTTGTTATTGTTGCCAATGTAATCGAAACATGAAAAATTGTATATCGTGAGATAAATAAAAACAAATCCTCTGACTCTAAACTAGAGTATGTTGAATGGATGTGCGCCATCTGTGAGACTGTTGTCATAAGAAAATATTGTTTATTATTTTATATAAGTTTCTTCTCTATTTTATGTTTTAATTTATACATGACATACGTTATAAGATACGAGAGGATTCGAATTTACATTTAGTACATAGAGAAGAAACAAAGGTGGTTTGGTTTTCGTTATGTCGAAAGTGATGAAGAAAGTTGTTAAAAAAGATCTTTAAATTTCTATGGTAATATATATAATATGCAGAAGATGGTACTAACATAAAACAGAAAAGTTATTCATATATTATAATATTTACTTAAAAACAATCGAATAAATGACATTCCGATTTAAAAATGTTAATATACATTAAATTTCGTTAATTTGTTAAATATTAAATTTATTGTATCACGATACATTAACTTAAATGGTTTGCTTCTATTTATTTCATATGAATATGCTGTATCGTATAGTTTTAAGTATAATTCAAATTTAACTTTCCACAGATTTTCATCTGTATTGTTTCTGATTGCTTGACAACATGGCAACAGACCCATCAAATGACATTGTTTTGAGCTACTACGACTGCTTACTGAGAACAAGTGATGTTGCATTGCTTCAAGGATCACATTGGTTGAACGATGTTATAATAGGATTTTATTTTGAATATCTGGATGAAATATTTAACAATAATGAGAGAAGGGACTTTTACTTTATTAGTCCTGAATTAACGCAATTGTTAAAAATGACAGATCCAGATCAATATATTATATTTTTGGACCCTTTTAGTATATCTGAATGCAAATGTATCTTTTTCCCTTTGAATAACTGTGATAAAAAAGATGAAGCTGGAGGAACACATTGGAGTTTATTAATATTTTGTAAAGGAGATAAAACATGTTATCATTTTGATTCGGCAAAAGGATATAATCGTAGTATTGCCTTAAAATTTGCAGAGAATGTAATGCATTGCATACTTGATAAGAATGAACCTAACAAGAAGTTTGTTGAGGTAGATAGTCCACAGCAAGACAATAGTTATGATTGTGGAGTTTATGTGTTATGTTTAACAGATGTTATTACAAATCATATTTTGAAAAATGAAAGAATGGATGGATGTAATTACGACAAGGTAAAAGAATTAGTGTATACAAAACGTACAGAATTATTAAACTTGATAAATCATCTTAAACGTAAACCATTTATTAATTAATGATAAATATCATGTAAATATACAATTATTACATTTAATTATTTTTGTATAAATATATTGTAAGTATTCTATTATCAAGTAATTTGTTTACAATTTTATGTTGCACATATGCATGTAGGTAATAAATTTTCAAATATATTAATATTTACTAGTATTATTATTTTACATATTCCTGTATTTTATATATGTATATAGTTATAGTATATAGAATATTATATTATATATCAATACATAATATATTCACAACTTATATATTGGTGACGTTGATGTACATTTGTGAAATAAAGAATACTAGTTACACCAATTCCTAAATTTGTAGATGTACTGTACAGATGACTGTACTGTACAGTCGGACACTCTGTAACGCGGTACTCCCATAACGACGACTAAAAATTGCGCCATGTGTATGACGCGATGAAGAAGTTGCTGGAAATGACTCATTTCTGATATGAAAATATGCGTACGTTTGAATTGACTCGAAACTCAGTTTTGCATTAACTCTTGTGCGACAAGGAGGGATTGTTTACAGTGTGCATTATGTAAAAGTTATTATCGTGGAACGTATATTATTTTATCATACTAAAAAGGATCACATATTTATTTATAGTTTTTTTTTTGCGCTCTTGAATTCATATAACGCGAAATCTGTATAACACGGAACGTATATCTCGCGTTATAGGCAGTCCTACTGTATTGTACCATACACTGTGTTGCAAGGAAAAACTAGACTATTAATAAAATAAATCAGAGAAAGAGATTAAATTTCGCAAAAGATAATAAAAATAAGATGTAAAAAAGAACTAAATATCAACAAAGATATTTGAGATATAGCTATGTATTCAAATACAAGTAAATTAACATGTTTAGGTCAGATGAATACAATTATGTGCGAAGATATAAAACTTATGTCCAACAATAAATCACGGATTTTATAAAATATATATAAACATATATCAACCATACATAACAAATATAAACATATATGTGTGTGTGTGTGTGTGTGTGTGTGTGTGTGTGTGTGTGCTTAACTTATTCACAAAATTCAATAATAAAATCAAAAATCAATAGTAGATTTACTTGCAGACATATAGAAATAAATCCAAGAATTAACACGGAAAGAATTAAATTTATAAAAGAATTAAACAAATAGAAATTAGATAAATATGAACTAGACAAATAGGAATTAGATAAATAAGAATTAGCAAAAGTATATTTAAGGGAACGGACACAAAGTTTGAAGACCCTTACGTAAAGAAGGATATCATAGTAGGATGGCTAAGAATTGCCAGAAAGAAATCTTGCATCTCAAAAGTCAAAGAGAAAAATGTTTAAAGTTCGCTAAAATCTATTAAATCATGATAAAGAATTTTGTTAAACTGTTATATTTTCTGATGATACAAAAATAAATTTATTTATCGCGAGCTCTATAACTCCGCTAATCTTCACCATCAACACAGATGTACGTTAAATTTTGAAAGTAACTATGTATTTGATTGTTGTTGTTATTGACATATAGATCTAATTATGACATGAAACATTTTAGGTGCTAGTCGAGGTAGTTTGTGTGATATGACAACAATAATAACGACAGAGCTAAAGCTGGAATAGCTGAGCTTTGTTTTTATTGAATAGGTCTTATAAGTATAGGATATATCATCGCTGTTGTTCTGTACAGGGTGCCCCATGCAGCCGGACATATTATAATTTTGCAACGGTAGAAGATAGAAAAGAATTTCATCAGGTAAAATTTTGATTAATCTAGCCGTAGGTGTCCACTCTGAAAGTAGCGGTATTTTGAATATTTCAAAATCACCTGTATATCTTTAAATGGAATTATAAATTTTTGTATACATCGACCGATCTTTATATTGTTTATAAAAAGCTACTAAAGCACTTATATCGAGAACTGATTAATTTCAAATATGTTTTAATCTTGATCTTGTAAAATTTATTATATGGAAAATGACAACGCAACATTTCCATATTTCTATTTTCTTTGCCTTTCATACACTCAGTGTGATGAAATTTTTTAAGCTATGTAGTTTCAGGTATAAGTATAGATTGATCTATAAAAAAGATTTATAAATCGACTTAAAAAAAATAGACGTAAAAATAGACATAAAAAGTGTGTGACTTAAGATCCCGATCGAGTGTTATTTGAAACTGTTTAATTTCGCTTAATAAAATATTTTTCTATCTTTTACAGTTTCGGAGTTGTAGCTTGACTTTTTAACAATTTGTTACGTGGGAGACCTCGTATATATATACATGTATACATATATACGTTCATACGTGCGGACATACATATTATATGTGCGAATGCTCAAGTACTATCTATTTAAACATTGTTGCACTATCGGCATATAGTTGATAATCATTTTACATGACACAATAATTTTACAGCACAAACTGAACGTTTTGTACTTATACAGTTTCATGTATATTCAGTATAGCGAATATGTACTATTAAACATTACAGAATCTTTAGTAAAGTTTTTTAAAGCACTCCACATACAATTGTAATGCATCTAAATTTTTAAAATAACATACATATTTTAAATGAAATATGAAAAATAATAGCTTCCAGCATAGAATCAGTATATAAAGCTCAAGTATAAATTGATAAGCATCGTTGCATTACAATGTAATATTGTTATCGCTCTTTTTGTTCAAACGAATCTTTAGTACAACATGAGATTCTTTTGCAAACAATAAATTTATGCTTGGTGAGCTAATCATAGCTAATCATATATGTAAAGCAGATAATATTTAGCTCTGACGCAGTCATTGAATAACATAACGTCCAAGATGCACAATCCGAAGTTAAGAAATGTTGCCAAATGTTAATCTCAGTCATCATCAAGCATGAGTCAATGTGTTTTCGAGATGTAATACACACCTTGAATCGCAATTGTGAATACGTTAGTTTAATTTTTCATGCTTCGAATGCGCATACCGTCCATCGAGAATTATCATTGTTTTTCAAGTTTTTATGAATTTTTTACATGCATTAAGAACTTCGTTTTAACATAGCCAAATATACTATAATCTAGATAAGTTGATTTGAGCTGAGTCGTTGAATGTGCTAATATAGTGTTGAGTTCTAAAAGTAAAAATTTATTAAGTGGAAGCTTAATAGTGGAAAGAAAATGTTTTTGTATTGCTATGCTCGTTCGATATTATTTAGGAACTTTATAATAATATTTTTATTAATGTATAATATATTTAATAATCCAAAGAGTATTCAATTTCTTAAATTCATTCATTGTAATGAAATTCTAAGATATTATAAACGTATGATATAAACGTGTCCCAACTGTATAATTCGAAACATTAAATTGGAGCATAGCATTGTATACATATATCGCATAAGCAAAAAAAAAAAAAATTGCTGCGTTTATTAGAACAAAGCAAAAGAACTTTTGATCTATAAATGTGTACAAAACATACTTGTTTTAATCAATAAATATTTAATAACACAGGGTTTGATAGTTACTGTTAGTGTTAATTTAAAATGTCTTATACGTATAATAATGATTGTATCGCAACTTTAATAGAACAGAACATATAATGCTTCTTAATATTTTCAGGTATTAGTACATTATTTTTAAGAGATTAATATAGATAAAACTAATAGATGCACAAATTTCCGTATAAATCTTGTGGAATTTAGTCATGTAATCATGTCTACTGAAAGAGAGGAAGTGTTATTTAATGAAAATGAAAATATGCCAAAGAAAAAAACAGAAAATGTATATAAGTCCGAAGAAAATTTTGATCCGCCTGATGGTGGTTGGGGTTGGGTTGTAGTAGTAGCAGCTGGATTTTCTAACGTAAGTTATGGTTATTCTCAATTTTTAGTATCTATAATATAATAACATTTTTATGATAAAACGTTGAATCAATGTTAAAAATTTTATATGATTTATGATCTAATGTAACAAAGATGTACATAATCTAAAAAATTTTTCCTACATAAAGCTTATTGTTTATATTATAATGATTTATTTTAAATGTAAATTAAATGTAAATTTATTTTAAATGTAAATATATAATGTTTGATTTAATTACGGAATTTGCCATTTTTATTATATTCTGCAATTTAGAGCTTATCTTATTAATAATGTGAAATCATCGTTAAATTTTCATTCTCGCATAAAGAAATATTTTAGATTGGAAATCCATGCTTACTAAAAATATAATCAACTATTAATGGAATTTTTACAGCTTTGTATATTAACAATGTTGCAATCTTTCGGATTAATATTTAGAGACAGATTTGCAGAACTGGGAATCAATTCGTCACAAACAACGACTATAATAAATATAAATTTTGCAGTAAATTCTTGCACTGGTAAGTTGTTTTATTTACCAATTATTTACCAATTATTCGTCTTCCGTACTGATTTTTCGCTTACATACTCCATAATCTTTTTAACTCTGTTTCATCATTAATTATCTTTTCGCTAGACATGACGATGTAAAACTCTATCAGTTTACAAAACAGTGCGTTACTGTGCGTAACAGTGGTATTGATAAAAATAAGCATGATTTTATCTTAACATCGAATGGGGATTTTGTGCTTTTCCATTATCTTATAACATATCGCTAGGTGTATCAGTACCTATCATTTCATGCTGCCAACGGTAGTTTTGTAATATTACGATCGAATATCTCACAAATTCATCGAACTTAATTAAATGCAACGATTGTCTTTGCTGACAAACAGTTGTAGTCATAGATCTTGAGAAGAATTTAAAATGGAAAAGCTTAAGTGGTTGCGATAATTTAAACATGATTTTCAAGTAGCGAATAGAAACTTTAATCTATAAGTTACGTTGAGCGTAATTTATTTACGTTAGTACGCTGTTTACGTTACATGATATTTATATTTTGTTATATGTTTGTAATATTTCTTAACACTGACACGTCTGGTCAAATGACCGGTTTCAAAATTTAATTTCAAATTGTACATTCGTTGTTATTTCCTTTGTTCATCTAACTTTATGGAAATTCTTATATTAACAAAAGTTAGGAAATTAATTAATCAGATAATATAAGTTTAATAATACAACTTTATGCAAATTCTTATATTAACAAAAATTAGGAAATTGATTAATCAGATAATACAAGAATTTACATAAAGTTAGATGAACCAAAGAAATAACAACAAATGTACAATTTTAAATTAAATTTTGAAACCGGTCATTTGACAAAGGTCATTTGGTAAAATTAGTGTTAATATCATTATTACTACTATCTGTAATTTTTGTACCATATCCCCATGATTATAAACACAGATAAATTAACGAATTTATCTAAAATTCTTTAATAAAGATGTTTTACATTGTAGGTTTAGCTAATGGTCCCCTGTTTAGAAAATACAATTATAGGCAAGTAGCTTTCGTAGGCACTCTAATTTGCGCTGTATCGATCACAGCATTGTCAATGACAAGAACTTTTACCGGAGCTTTAATTTTCTTTTCTATTTTATACGGTAAGTTAAAGGTGATAATACAAGAGAGATAAATTTGGGTAATGTTAACAGCGAAATATAAAGAACGACATGATAAAATATTTATCGCGCAAATTTCAATGATGCTCTATTTATAAGTTTATTTAAAAAAAAAGTATTAAAATACAGATGTTTAACGTTTCAGTTGGTGATTTCAGGTGCTGGACTTGGTATAACGATGTCATCAAATACTATAGCTTTAAATGCTTACTTCAAAAAGAAAATAAGAATTGCTATTAGCCTTAGCTGGACCTGTACTGGCATAGGACCAATAATAATGCCGCAAGTAAGTAAGTATAATTTATACGAAAGAAAATAATAATTTTTGAATGTACAATAAATAAAGAAAAGTCAGGTAGATTATACTTAATCCGTGCAATTTTCAATTGTGTAACAACTTTTTAATTTTATGAAAAATTAGTGCTACATAAAATAATTCCCAAATTATTGATTCTATACAATTAGATTAATATAGTGGAATAGACCATTTTTTTCTGAAGTATGACAAAATTGAATATTTCCTTACAAAATACATGAATAGTCGACAAAACGATATAGAGCAACGTTTACGTTGTTCAAGGACTAATTTTACATACACGATTGTTACTTGTTAGTCATAAGCCATAAATGTACGGAGCTTTGTGTTCTTGGTTAACAAGATACCGAGATTAAACATTGCGACGTTTTCTTATGGTTGCATTGAAGTTTAAAAAACCATTTTAAGAACTTGAGATATCATACCTGCAAGTATGATCTATAAATCTATAAAAGTAATCTATGAGGAAAAATATAGTTTTAAAAAATTTCGATATACGAATACAATGATATAACAAGTATTTAAATAGCGCTATGCTGTATTAACGAAATAAAAAAGTTTATCATGAAATTACCTTTAAATAGAAAATATGGGCAGTTGTACGTACTGTTTTAATTCTAGCGGATTTTTTCCACAGAAAAGATGAATTTATATTAAATGTTGCTTATCTCTTTTAGCTCCGAAAGTTAAGTTATAATAATAACACAATAATATAATAATTTATTCGTACAATAGGACCATAGCCAGTTACGAAGAGGTTGCTGCACTCTTATTCCTAGTTATATTCCTATATTGAACTCTTAGTTACTCTATTATATTTCTATTTAATTGTGTTATATTATATTACTTAGCTCTTTCTTAATACAAGAGCTAAGTTATAGTCGATACAATATAGTAATAATTATATTAATTTCTAGATAATTACATTGCTGACGCCAATATATGGTATGGAAGGCACTATACTCATTTTTGGCGGTCTTGCATTTAACGCCGTAGTTTGTGCTCTTCTGTTGCAACCTGCTTCTTGGCATGTAAAAAAGAAACAAGATATAGAAAAATCTCCGAATATCAAAAACGTGAATGCCGAAGAATTGCCAATGACTGATAAGGTATAGCGTAAAAATAACTATTATAAGAATCATTTAATAACATATATGTCGGAGATGAAAGGACATCGGAGTCTTTCCTTTGGAACCCCGGGAATATCTCTTAACATCGTAATCTAGATTCTATCATAGGCGTAATTAAACAATTGTCGTCTTTCGATCCGATTGTATTTGTTCAAGATTTGTGATAATGAGCTTGGGCTCGAGGCGATAGCCAGTCGCCGAACGTAGCCGCGGTCACGGGATGAACGCTTTGCCTAACAAAGGTATGAAGTAATTCTATAACTCTCCTTAAAAGAAATATCTCTGGCGACACGCGACAGTAAACATTCCAACGGTCTCTGTCCAGTGGCCACACGCAGTCCCTATTCTTCGAGTAAGATGATTGCCAGATGTCGATGTGTCTCCACAGTACGTGATCAGCTAGCCCGAGGGCCGTTATAAACACTAAGATCTAGTTACCTAAAGTCCTTCAAACAGATAAACAGTCTTTGTCCCAACTACGGGAAGATAGGGGAGATCTATTTCTTTCAACGAACGGCGTCTCCCACTAGCAACTTTCCCTCGAGGGCGGCTAGCATCTTTTCTAACCACCGATATGGAGATTGACCAATTAGCAGCAACGTTAATTTCCCTTACTTTCTGAACGAAGACTATCCTAGACGAATCCAATGATCTCGTGTCCTTAGACACACCCCATCATAGTTTTCCTCTGCAGCATCATCGCGACGAAAAGTCATTCTCTCTCGCGAGATCGTATTAGCGACTTACTTAGCGTCTGTACGCTCGGTGGATATTCCCCGTTTTAACAAAGAGTCCGACTTAGATTTTGCGGGCACGTTCATCCATCACCCCGTCGACCGCGGATTCGTTATTGAACCTAGGATCATTATCATTAGTTTCTCGAGTGTCTAATTGCCACGGTTGCTTGTCCAATTCTATAATAATCGTATCTGCACTAGTCAATGTCTTCTCTATTGCTTATCGACAATGCGTAAACCAAACGACGATTCGTTTTACGCCCCTAATCCTAATTCCAATGTAAACCCGACATATATAAACAATATAAGAAACAATTACAATGTCAAAAAATAGTTCTTATCAACGTTTAAAACTTGTATTAAGAAGTAGTTATATTTTTTGTAGATAACAACGAATGTTACTTCTCAAAGTACATCGTTGGAAAACGTTGCCAAGAATACGCAAAGTAATTATAGTATTTCGAATCTTGTGAAAAGAAAGTTTGGAAGCCAATATTTGTATTATGACGATGATGAATATGGTGCTTCCGGTATAGACGTAATGAGTCCTGGAACACCAATGATGTCCCGAGCTAATGATGGATGGTAGGTGTGAAAATGTATGGAATAACAGTAAAAACTGAAATTCATAGTGATTCGTTTTGTCACTAGAAGTATACAATGTAGAAAGTGATAAGAAACAATAGAAAAATAACAATAGAAAAAATGACAAACTAGTTCAACGATAATGATTCTTTATAAATAATCGTTTCTTTTGAAGCGTAATGTTACAGTTCGAATTTCATAAATTTATATTTCAGTTATTAAGTAAAACGCATTATGCGCAGGTTGGAAACTAGCTAACCTACTGCACTAAATACTATTTCTTAAATAGCATAATTTTCATGCACGTCGTTTTTACGTGCAATAAATTTAAGATCTATAAGCTTTTTTTATGTGTAGCAACTTAAAAGATAAGAAATGAAATATACACAGGTTCTCTAGAAGAAATACTTCAACTACGTCGATCACGTCTAAATCATCGAGAAAGGAAAGCTTTTCATGGACTCCAAGTCCAACACCATCAATAAATTTAAGTAGACAACCCAGCCTTAATAAAAGGTCGTCGGTTAAAAATCTTAATAGGTAAATATATACAATATAGGTATTTCGCTGCCAAATCTGATCCCGATATTAAATATTTTGATCTTGCAATACTTTAATCTTCGATGGTAAATAAATCAGCTTTTTGCTATTGCTAAATCTAAATTATTTATTTTGTAATTAATATTATGTAACACTTAGTTAATACAAATATAAGCGTAAGTATACATATATACATACGTACATGAAATATACTATTACGTTAGAACTATTTACAGACCA
Source organism: Bombus flavifrons (assembly GCF_040668555.2). Classification (NCBI taxonomy): domain Eukaryota; kingdom Metazoa; phylum Arthropoda; class Insecta; order Hymenoptera; family Apidae; genus Bombus; species Bombus flavifrons. Next base: position 5,650,144 of record NC_138447.1, read on the forward strand.
AACGGTGAGACAGAAAAAAGTCGAAAAAGACGTTTGAGTTATCAATCATCCATCGCTCCATTGATTATCGCTAGCGAATCTTGCGAACATACTGCGTATCGTGAAGATTGCAAAAATCCAAATTGTCAGCATAAATTGCAACAAAATTCAATAATGCTCGAAGAATTTGAAAATAATCAACTCTTGAAAAAGGTAAGTCTGATTAAAGTTTTAAAAGTGCAAAAGAAAAAGAAAAAAATGAAGAGATAAGAAAATTTAAAAATAGAAAAATAGAAAACTAGTAACATAGAAAAATATATTAATTTTAGGAATGTGTCGAGAAGACGACAAAGAAAACGTTCTTGGAAGCATTGATAATCTTTTTCGACCTAGATCTTCTTCGCGATTTTGTTTACGTAAATATAATGTTGGGTATTACCTTCGCCAATTTCGCAGAGTTAAATTTTTCGCTCTTAACACCGTTCATATTGAGCGAACGTGGATTATCAAAAATTGAGATTGCGACTGTGATGTCAATTCTTGCTAGTTTCGACGTGGTCACTAGATTGACAATTCCTTTTATTGCCGACTTTATCGGATGGCAAAATAGGACTTTCTTTCTAGTCGGTGTTTGTGGAATGGCAGCAGGTCGTATTGGTAAGGAATCAATACAATCATTTGCTTGAAATTTAGTAATTCCTTTCAGTATATGATAGAACTAATAACATGGAAATGATAAAATTGAGAATGTCTATTCACTTTGACCTTCAGTTTATCAATATGGTATATAAAACAACGTCTCTCGTCTTTCGATTATTTTAATTAATAATATTTTATACGTAATTAGTACTATCTCGTTAATATACGAATTCTCGTATGTGAAACCATTTACCGTTTTGTATGATAACTAAGACATTACGGACTATCTTTCTGCTTACTTACATAATTCCCATCAGAACTGCGTAATATGTACTTAAGAAGAATTAATTAAATTTCTCATTTTTATCGGATCAAACTATAGAAACAGAATGACGATATTTATCGTATTTCTATGATGTTCTTTAATTCATTTCTATAATATGTATACTATTATACGTATATGTAAAAGATATATATAATTTTATAGATATAGATCGTAAGAAGCATCATATAAAGAACATATAATTTATATATGTTTGTCAACTTTTTTCAGTTTTAGCACACGTTCAAAATTTTGGAGTTATCTTGGCAGTTGCGGTTCTAATTGGTGCTGGGAAAGCTTTCAAAACAATCTTTATGGCCCTTGCAATCCCTAGTCATGTTCCTCTGTCGAAGCTTCCAGCTGCGACTGGTATACAACTTTTAACTTGTGGTATTGTTTCATTGACCTTAGGACCAATAGTCGGTTGGATTAGAGACGTAACTTCAAATTACGCAATTATGCTTCATTTTTTGAACATTTTCACGTACTTGACTGTAATTTCGTGGTGGTTAGAAATCTACTTTACGGAACGAAAGTCAACGACAGCAGAAGAAGAAAAGGACATCAAATAAATTAAACATTTAACACGCTGACGATTCATGCAACTCTAACACCGAGTATTGTTCTTCTTCTTTTTCGTTGACGTAGAATGAATAGAACGTCTTGTTTCTCTCTTTTTTTTGAATATGGCCATTTTCATTATTTAAAACAAACTTATGAATTAACAGAAAATAATCTGTTTGTTAGTTCAGTCTCGATTAGATCACTGGAACTGAATTTCCTCGACAATCAACGTGTTTTTCCACGATATGGAATTTTTACAACGACAAATAAACAAGCACGTATTTTGTGTTTATTCATAACAAAAAATGGTGTATGATCATATACATATGTATTAACAAATAACAAATAATTAACAATGTATTTAAATTATGTAAATGTTAACATTGGACTTTAGATATGAACTTTTCTGAGATAAGAAGAAGATATGAATACCGCTGATTATCTATCTTTTCGTATTATTATGAGCAATTTTAATTCATTGTTGTAACATGAATCGTAAAATGTAGGCGGATGATATTTATATACACTTGAAGTGCTAAATGACGTAAATATAAAAATTAGGACAACACGACGCTATATGATTTTACATTAATAACGAAATATTTTCAGTTTACGCGATATGCAATGACAAAGCATTATAAAGATAAAGATTAGATTAATCAGCAGTACGTACTTGACTTTATCGTTTACAAGGTAGAATTCACTTTGTGCGGAAAACTTCTTTCAGTACCTGCCATGTTAGAAACGTAAGACTGATATCAACGTCGTTTATTGTAATTACTCTATTATGCTGTAAAATTGTCTTAATTTCGTTTAAGTACATTGTTATGAAATTGTGTGAGTGTAACTCATGTTCTTTATGTTGAAAAGAATGGCAAAATGTGTTCACTAAAAAATAAGTGAAACCTTTTACGTTATAATACTGTTATTTGTTATTAGAAATTAATCTGTTATATTAATTTTTTAAGTTGTTATTACTATCAGTGTTATTAGAAATTAATCTTGTTTAAATATAAATGATATAACCACATGAAACGCAACATTAGGTAATATAACTTTTAAATATGCGTAAGATGTTAACCGAACAATTGTAAAGAAGATTATTTAAAAGTTAATATATTTTTATTGTTAATGTTCTGTGAACGAAGATGATATAAATAAAGAATCCAATGCAATCATATTTTATTATGGTGTGATACAATTTGAACAAGAATAAAGAAAAAGAAAAAGAAGAAAATGAGCGTATCAAACACTGCTAAATTACCTCCAGATGGAAGCTGGGGTTGGATGATTGTCCTGGCATATTCATTGAACGGGGTACGTTAAATGTAATAATAAATTTATAGCAACTGTTATATTTTACTACATCGTTCAAATAGTACAGTTAACAAAATGATCGTCAGCATGTTATTGAGCCTAAGTATCAGTTTTTTCTAATAAAATGTTTTCATGTCACTTTCTTAATTAAAATAAATTTCCATCGATATACTATCGGTATTACTTAGAATTGAAATATCTTCTCACCCGTAGCATGATAATTTCATATCGTTGCTTTATCATAGGAAAGAATTTATGATCTTTTTCAAGTGGCTCCTGTACTCTATTGTTTGTAAAATAATAATAATTTTTATATTAGAGTAATTTCTATCTTTTTATTAATCGAAATAAAGGCTTTATCATTTAGTTAAATTTATACTTGAAGACTTACTTTTATGTATATTAATGAATTTTTTTTTGCGATTATTAATAGTATTGAATTTTTCTTATATATAGATATGTACCGTATCGATTATGCAAGGTTTTGGATTAATATTTAAAGATATTTTCCCTCGTTTTGGGTTCACTGCGACGGAGGGAACAATCATTATTAATACAAATTTAGCTTCCGGCATGCTCCTTGGATTAATAAACGGTCCGCTTCTACGACTTTTCGGATATAGGAAAATGGCTATGATCGGTAGCACAGTATTCAGCAGTGGAGTAATTATAACAGCATTTGCCAAATCTTTTACCTGTTTAATGATATTCTATGGTATAGTCGCATGTAAGTGAAATTTCCATTGTATACTATTATAAAAACCAATTATTTAGATATCTAAATAATATAAATAAATAATAAGAAGATTACCATATACACAGGGTGCTTTCTCTATTTTGTGTACTTGAATATCTTCCTTACTTTTAGAAAATAATGTAAAAACTAATTTTAAAAAAGCTAGCTATAAAATTCTTTTCTATCGTTTCGTTTAATGTAGTGTATTGGGCTTTCTTCGTGTAATAAATAGAATACGGTTGCTGCCTTTCTGCAAAGAGGAAAGGCTCGCTTCCTATTTTTAAATTAATTAACAATAGTTTGTTCCATTGTTTACCAAGAAAGTATGAGTATCGATCATTACATAATCTTATGAATATGTCAACTCTTTGTCTTACGACGCTCTTGCTATTTACATAAGCAAGCATTAACTATTTATGTCCATGTCAAATGGAAAATATTATATTTAAACGTAAACGTTACTTATGTTTTAATTCTAAACAGTGTTTTTTCTACACAGCATTTGGTACGTCGATGACATTATCTGCTTTCTCGTATGCGTTAAACTCGTACTTCACAACAAAAAGGGGACGTGCAATATCCTTAGCAATGACACTTATTGGAGTTGGCCCCATAATTGTACCTCAAATGACCACTTTATTAAGTTCATATTATGGATCTCAGGTATTTTTAAACACATTGTATAGTACTAAAGGAAATTATATTTTAATTTTACTATATATATTTGGCTACATATATTTACACATTGTATAATGAAATTCGTAGATAATATTTCTTAAACTAAATAAAAATAATGTGAAATAGAAACGTTTAATTAATCCTATGTTTAGAATTTTTATATTTTTCAATTTTATATTACTAGGGTACGATATTGTTATATGGAGCGTTCACTTTGCACTCATTAGCAGGTAGCTTGTTACTTCATCCACTCAAATGGCATACGAAAAATGCTACTAAATCGGAAAGTGTGAACGGCGAATCGTCGAAGAATGAGAATGAAAATACAATCAGGGGTAAACATTTCTTCAAGGAATAGGAACAGAAACAAACTTTCTTTTTTATTTAATTTTTACTGTCATTCGATATTTATTTAATTGCAATTATTACTCAAAATTTATATTCTAATTTATATTATAATTATTTTAAATTCATCTTTTCTAATTATTTCAAAATTAAATATACGGTTAATCATGAAAACAATAATGGACTGTTAATTAGCTTTTCATTTATAATTATTTTCAAAGTCGGTAAGATTAACAAAATTTTGAAAAATTCTAGATTAAAATGAAATTTGTTTTAGCACGGAAGCACAGTGTTTTCCAAGACGAAGAAAGCTTTAAAAGTTCAATATTAGACTTAGTTAATGTACCAAGAAAAACGACTGTTTCAAGTATCGATCACGATGCAGAGATTGGAAGTATATATGGAATTGATATACCCTATGCTCGACAGATGTCTGAAACATTAAGTTGTAAGCGATAGATTTATGATATATTCATACTACTGCACCTTAATTATATGAATGATGATTATTAAAAGAAATGTTAACGCAGCTTCGTTAGGAGAAAAGGAAGTTGATATGTACAAAATTACCGAAAATGGTCAAGCGGGAAAGGAGCGTCAAAAAATTCAGCCTTGTAATCGTCGGTGTAAGTATATTAATTTTTTTTAACCAAGACTAGTTAAAATATAATGAAATAAATAATTGGAAATACATATGTTCTTATTTTAGTAAAAAGCATTGAGACAATCAATCTCGGCAGCAGTATAGGAATTTTTGAAGAGAAACCTTTAACTAGGTGTAGTAGCATAGATGAACTTGAAACGGATAATTATCAAAGTACGATGGAAAACGATACATTATTAACAAAAACTCATGCAAACACAGTGTCAAATGCAAATATTGACAGCAATGGAAAGTATGTATACACGTTCGGATTAACGTGAAATTTAAAGGGAATGAGATTTATTTGGATACAAACGTTTTACTGAAATTAATAATATAAAATATATTTATGTCTGTTCGTGTACATGTTCTAATGTGAATATCAGAAAACTTGTGATACCACGAATAATATGTTACTGTCTTCTTGTCGAAACTAAGCATATATCGGATATTATGTTAGCCTAAAAATGCTTCTTTAACGCTTGATCCCGAAATTATTGATTATATGGTAGTTTTTGGTCAAGTTTTTAAATATATATATAATTGAAAAAGGAGAACCTTAATTATAATTTGATCATTATTGCCTTTTGGTTTACTTTGTTATGTACAATCACTCGTTAAAAATATTTTCCTATTTTTTCTCAACGCTATGTATGACTCTTAGTATGATAATAAATGTCGATTCGAAATACAAAGAAGTGTACTTTGAAAAATAAATATTTGTTTTAAATACTTGATTTTTTCAAGGATGTGCGTATTCTTTTCAAAAGAATTGCAAAGAATATTTGGTACGAATTTCTCATTTTGTGGATCTTAAGAAGTCTCGTGGATGATTGCTCTAAACAGCTTTAATAGATCTTAATCCCTCGAATACTGAAGGATGATAACAGACAGTGATATACTGAATTCAAAGAACGAGGAAGAAAAATAAAAATATTATATCTTAGCTGTATTTAATATCAGATTTAATCGATTTTAGGTCTGAAAAGGAATCGACAATGACACGAGTATTCAAGACGATATCAGAGTATTTTGATCTGGATTTATTGCGAGATCCAATCTATGTAAATATGATGTTGGGAATGTCCATAGCTATTTTTGCTGAAATAAATTTCTCTCAATTAACACCCTTTTTTCTGTCGGATATGAAGATATCAAATAATCAAATAGCGACTGTAATGAGTGTTATTGCCAGTGTAGATTTGATGTTCAGAATTATTGCTCCTTTTATCGGCGAGTGGCTTCAGCAACCACCAAGAGTAATGTATCTAGGAAGCTTATGCCTCTTAATTATCAGTCGATCAGGTAAGCATCCTATCGTATAGTTTATCACATATTTAATAAAAGAATATTAATTTCTGAATTAACCAACTAAAAATAAAATAATGTTTCATAAGCACTTGCCTCATCAAACAAAGGTATTAATTCACCGATTTTTCATAAATATACATAGAGGCGTTGATAAGGATTCTTTGATAAAAATATCTCAGAACATTTCCAGATTTTTTGAAAACCAAGAGCAATAAAAAGCTTGGTCGTAGGTATAAACGACCCAGCTTGCTCACGGAGGATTAAGTCTACATAGGTAAACTGGGTCGTTGATGATCTAAGTGCTTCAACCTTGAATTTTTTCCTCTGAATCTTTTACTTTTATTGGAAGTAGACCGACTTTTATGGACAAATTTTTTATTTAATTTAAAATTTGACTTAATAGTAATCTTTCAAATTTTTCGAATCTAGTAGAGTAAGAAAGATAAGTTTGAATAGAAACGAGCTAGTTTGCCTATAGAGACATTTTTGGCTATGATGAACTATTTAAAATTTAAAACATATGTTCAAACTTACTATTTTAGCATAGAATATCTCTTCGTAACATGAATCTGTTTAATCTCATTACAGCTTTATTATTCGTCAATGGATTTATTTCATTAATAATCGTCGCTGTTGGATTGGGAGCTGCTAAAGGGATACGTTCAATATACATGAGTTTAGTGATACCTTGTTACGTGCCAATAGATAAATTACCTAATGCATCGGGAATCCAAATGATTGTAAATGGAGTAATTCTTTTGTGTGCTGGTCCTATGCTTGGTATGTACAAAACTAAAATACATCAAGTATATTTGTATATTTATATGTATTATTATTATGTGTAGTATTAGTAGTATTATTACATTTCTTGCCACAATTACGTTCATGTTTTAACTGAATGATTCTACAAGTCAGATTCATACTTTGAGTAGACTGCTTGAAATTTCCTATTTAGTTTAATGTGAACTTCTTCCATGTATTATAAAGTGCCCCTTGTGGTATCTAACACATAATTGTTAATCCATTGAGTTTCAATAATTCTTGCAAATAGTTTTTAGGAATCTTACACATGGAGTTAGTAATGGCGAGAATTATCATCAGAGAATTATATTTGGTCAAACCTTTTTCTATTTTCCTCAAAGAAATATATTTTTTAAACGTGTTATATACGAAAAACAAGGAATACGCGATACATTTAATAATTTTCAGGAATTATGCTAAAACGATATATATTTCATTTTTTCTGTCTGTAATTATTGCAGGTATAATGCGTGATAGTTTTGGAAGTTTTACACCTTGCATAATTGTGATAAATTGTGTTACGGGTCTAACAGTCACATTATGGACAGTGGAAATGTTAATCATCCGAAAGAAAAAAATGCAGAAACGAAAAGAACAGCGAGACTCTCCTTGAATTGTTGAAGACTCTATACTCTATACACTTATTAATAACTAAAAGTAATTTTTTTATTAAACTTGAATCAATGTATATCACTGTACACGAGACAGAACATTTTTATCACGAACTGCCATTAGTATGTATAACGTGCATTGTAGTTGTGATTTTTCCAAATTTTGAGCAACGTTCGATGTTACGTATAACGTTTCTCCACTGAAAAAACGAAATCGATAAAATATTTCCATATGATAAGAAGATTAAATATTTACTAAAGTTTACTAACGAAGACATTAGGCTATAATTTAATGTATTCATTAAGATAACTCGTGAAATGTTATTGACATATATCAACAGAGATTCAGTTTGATTACTTTTATACCGTATATACAGAAATAATCGACAAAAGAGATTTCATTTTTCCGAACTGGTACTAGACGTACATACATCTGTGCATTGGATATGCACTTAATCATCCATTCTTCGTTTTAATTAAATCTTTACAAAACATTCTGAATGACAAAAATACATTATAACACGCTTTACGTGCCTGCAAAACGGCTTTGAACAATTTATCGCTGAAAAAGGTAAAAGAATATTTTAATAAGACAATCACGAAATTATTCAATAAATTAATAGGTAATTTCTTAAAAATTTGTTACTAATTTTTCGAACTATCCAATAGAATAATTAAAATTTGTTAACTAATTTTTAAAATTGCTATATGTATTTAAAAATAATACTTGATGCGACATTTAAAGAATTAACGATTATACTTACATATAGTGTTTATTAAAGAAAAGTTTGTACAGCACTTTCTATACGGATCACAGCAACTGCTATATTATCTCAAGTTTAATTAAGGTCGTGTGCTTATTCAATGTTGTTTGCCACAGAACAGACTTAATGATGTGAAGTGTTTCGTTACCGCAACTCAGGTCTTTTAACAATCACGATCTTCCGCACAACGACAATAGATTCTTTTTTCTCAGAATCTTCCGGTAAAAGTTCTCACACGCTGTTAAAGGCATAACACAAAGGATTAAACATTTTACAAATTTTAAAAAGGGCCCATTACACGGATTAATGTAAATATTCAAAAATAAGCATGATAGTACGAAGAATTTCTAACTGGTTCGGGACAAATGTAATTGTACATATGTATATATGTATGCTTGAGTAAGTTGAATGAATAAATATTATTTTTTTAAAAACCCTATTTTGAAATAATTAATTTCCATCGTAGGAAAATATACATACGTCTCGTTATTTTATATTTTTCTACACGTGTGTATATAATATTTGCGCGTATATATAATGTATATACACATCTATAACTTATATATAATTTAGGTCTATAATTTACAAATAATTTGGTACTTTGAAAAAAGCATTTTATATATCTTATTTATTATATTTAACAGAAGAATTCGTTTGTTTATTAATGTTCCACATTACGGAAATTTTCCTTTAAGATTATTGTAATAGATAGAAGTAAGTTAATAAAAAGTCAAATTCTTCTTTGAACGTATATATTCAGTCAATATATATAAGAAGAATGAAATTAATAATTCCGATAATTTCAATATGCATTTACGAATCCAAGATAAATTTTATACAAATGTGTCTCTTCTTTTCCAAGTATTTATTCTTAGAACTTTCTAGTCAGCTTTAAACCAATTTCTGATATAATTCTCGTATCGTTCTGTAAAAGTTTAAAGCACAATAAAATTAGAGAGTATCATCGTAAATTTCAGTCACGAAATCATGGTAAAATGGTCGCACTTTTCAATTGATGAAACAACGTGAACCGGAATACGGTCTCCTTTCACCATATAATCGAGAAAGTCTTAAACATTGTCAAACACGCAGTATGCGGAATACGTATGAGTGTGCATCGCTGTAGTATCTGAATACAAATAGCTCTTTTTGGATGGCTTCCAAATGTGCAAAATCATCGAAAGTGACGGTATAAGAAAACGTATATTTAGTTATATATCCAAAGAAAAACTTATTGAGGTAATTAAAAATGAAGTTGTGTTTCTAACTTTTAAATGTACTTTGAATTTAGTTACACTACATTTACATTTACATTTACATTAGTACAGTAGGGTTTAGTACATTACAAAGTTGATTCTGCCCCTCTTGAAAATAGCCAAAAAATAGATAATGGTCCCTTTAATTTTATAACTATACTTCATCGAGTCGAAGAATGTTTATTTTTATACATTTCACGCGTACATGTATGTTGTGCGCTCTGTGTTCTACTCTTTAATGTTGTAAAGGCAAACTTCAAATTCAGAATTGAAAGAGATTTTTAACAACATCAGAGTAATGATTAACGTTATTATGATCTAATTTATTCGACAGTCTATAGCAACTTGTAACTGTTGAATTTTCCACTATTTTACAAAAATAATTATGGATTTTTGCGGATAGAATCTTGTCAGTACGTACTTACAATTAATTTAATCCTATTTATCAAACTTATAGTATGTTTACTTTTACGTATTTACAAAGTAATTACACGATCAAGTAACAGTTACGTCGATGAAATTGTATTTTTATAGCAATTCTTTAATTAATTAATTAATTAATTAATAAATTAAACCTTAATTCGCAACGCTCGTAACACGTTACTTTTTACAGACGTATCTGCTTATGTTACAAATAATCATCTTATTGTTTCTATATAATAATACGTATGAGTCTACACACTGGCCGTAGTAAAGTTCAGGTTGTACACTTAAAACGCTAAAACAATTTTATTCGTGTCCTGTTACACGCGAATCAAGTAATAGAAAGTCTTTAAGATTAAAACGACCGAACAGTTAACTATTCACAATTAAAAATTGTGCTTTTCAGCCTCCATATTTAAGAGATTCTTGCTTGTCATCGTTTAGCTCGTGACACCTGTAAACAATATCATTGTTATTGCCTATAAATTATCTATAAATAACGAAAGAGAAAGAGAGAGAAAGAGAGAGAGAGAGAGTTAACAAATAGCAATATTTCTACCATTTCCAAGGATAATAATTGACAGAATATGTTCAATATTTTCAATAATTTATCACCTTCGAGTGTCCAGAATAAAGTATCGGTCCATCCACGATATCTTCTGCTGCTTCTTCGTCATTTTCGTTCAAATTCAAAGAAGCAAACTCTTCGTGTTCCATAATTCCCCATAAAGGAATGTTTTCCTTCCCGGTGGATGCAACAGCAAGATTATTTACCGCTTGCGGAAGCACTTGATAGGCTTTTTCGATCGCTTCAAAGTCACTGAAATTATTCTTGCTGTTGCTTATGTCACTGGCGGTCGTTTCACTTGTTGGCTCCGGTTGTTCTGTCTCCTCTTGCTCCTTACGATTTTCCATGTCATTTTTCGAGGGTATTTGTGATATCGGTTGTGGCGTTACCACGTAAACTCGTTCTTTATTAATAGATGATATCGATACAGAGTCTGATTTCCATGTTGACTTTTCTTCTATCGTGGGCTTATCTACGCTGTGCAAGTCGTTAATTGTCACTTTCGGTTTATCTATTCGTAGGACCTTTACGGCCTGGAAATCAATATTCAAAACAATCAATACGAATAATATTATTTTGCTATTAATATTGTAATTTACTGTTAATATCAGTTAATATCGTTGCATGATGTCACTTATAAGTTAGACGATAATAAAATATTATTAACGTAGTAGTATTAGTAAAAATTACTAATGTGCTAATTGATATCACCAAGCAATATTACTCTTAGATTAGATAATGATCCAGTGATCGTAACAAATAGGTAAAAGGTAAAATGTGGAGTGCACATCGAATCGCATCAAATTACCGATTGGGTCTCCTCGATACGATTACTCGCAGAGCCTTCATGTTCTATCTCGTTGAAACTGAAGCCAGCCAAAGAATAAGTTTTCACAATTTCATTGTGATCTTTCGACTCGTTTATACGATCGGCTGGTTCTGTTGTTGTTAAGTACTCCGTTGGAATTTTCTTCGATGGCGAAAGATAAGGGTGCAAGGAACTAGGTAAAATCGTACTAGACGTTGTAGGTCTTGAATATTCCTACGGGTAAAAATCTTATATTAGTTATTTTCCCCTTTATGCCTGCATAAAAAGCATATTCATTGTAAAAAGCATCAACATATTAGTATCATTTTTAATAATGCTGAATTTACCAATTAATGAAAATGATGCAAAATTAAAGAGGCAAGACTAATTTGATGGCAAAATTTTATAAAATTTTGATTACTACATGCGACGACTCTTTATTTTCCAAAAATAAGGAGAATAAAGAAAATTTTGATTTCAAGAGAAAGGAAAAATATGATAATTATAAGTAATAAATAATAAGAAGTATCGAGATATGATAATTGATGATAATTAATTAATTAACTATTTATCTATAAGCTCACTTGTATTGTCCAGTTATCGATATTCTTTTGCAACCTTCGCACATCGATGGAAGTGTTTGCTCTTGTTGTAGTGCTTTTTGAATCTTCTACCGTAGTTGAAGATGGTCTTATCGATTGCACGTTCAATTTCTTTGAGTTATTGACATTGAATTGTGCTTGAAATTGATTAACTACTCGAATATCATTCCTAGATTCTTGTTGAAGATAATTATCAGCGTTCAATCCGGTTCGAGAAGGAACCTTTCTTGGCTGCGTACGTTCAAAATTAGTTTTGATACTCCAATCTCCGTAAGATTGTTGGAACGGAATCGGAGTATATTCCGACGTGTATGGTATAATAACTTGTACCTAAAACATTACGTTATTTTCATAAATTCGTAATCTTTGTCATCGATAATCGAATTTTACTTTATTTTCATACAATTGATTAGTTACCGTGTAAATAAAGTCTCAATGAAAATTGCTGAATACGTAAATAAATATCTTAAGTTATTTGTAAATAATTAAAATTTCGAATTTTATATATTCCACTGTTATATTTAAGTTTCGTAAAATCCTAACTACATTTATACGAATAATTTTGCTCACTTGTTTATTTCGCTTCATACTTTGTGGCTTTTGAAGCGTATCTCGCGTATCCTTCGTATCTATACTGTCTTGCTTTTCAGAATTCTTATTTCCTGAGAAAGAATTATTCCATCGAGCAAGATGATTCAAGGAACCGTGATTCTTCGATGAATGATTTCTCAAGTTTGATGTATTTATTAGCAAACTTGGCCACAAATACCCTGCTTGTCCGGATGGTGGAATATACGAAACGTCTTGTTGATTTGTATATTCTCTACTACCTGTTGACGTCTCGACATGTTGATTAATATTACTATTTGAGAAATCCACGGTTGCGATAGTTGAAGGTCCAAAAACACTATTAATATTTTGAATATCCGGAAGAGAATACGATTCAGTCGACTTGACAGAATCGGATGAATCATCAAAAAATACATTTTCGGTTTCTAAATTATAATCTGTAGTTGTCTTCGCTGTATTGTCGGATACATTATCGATATCGGTATAGCCAATAGTGGAAGTTGGCCATTGTATATCGGTGCGACTTTCGTCGTTTTTCGTCAGATCTAGCAGCGGCGATTCCTCAAAATGTATCGGCCTTTCTTTCGGAACGAAAGAACTCACAAGAGACGGTTGCGTCGTTACATGAGAATCTTTAACGACACTGCCACTAGGCGACAGATCGCCGGAATATTGATAATTCAAACTATCGCTTTCTTGATTGTGAAAGGTAGAAGTTGCGAAGCTAGCCGAAGGTTTCAGATCCGGCGGTAAGTAATTGAAATCGGTGATAGGAGTTGGATTTGGATGAAAGAGTTCATGGTATTCGTTACCACTTTGACTAGGAAATTCGTGATTTTCGAGATTCGACGATCCTGGAGACTGAGCATCGAGAATCGAACTATCAAATGATTCTTTGTGGTCTACAGGCTCTTTGTTGATCTCGATCTCATGGCTTTTAGATATGGCACTTACATGTCCTTGATTAATCTCTGTTCCAATGGATCTTTGATCGTCATTACCATAAATATTATAACGCTCGTCCTTAACATCAGGGCTTTTGTGTACTTGATCAGTTAACGGTGTCACAGGCAAAGCTGGTGATTTGAAATGTTCCACATTTTCGATTGCAGGAGGATTTTGAAACGGCCGAGCAAAGGGTTCTGCTTTGTAAAGGGGAGGTATCGTGTCATGGTACAACAGTGGGTGCGGTAATGCGCTGTTGAAAGGTGTTTGTTCAACAGGTATTTGAGAAAGTTCTGGTATTCTGATCTCATGCGAAGCCGCGTATTGGACGTCGTGATTTCCTTGATTGCTAGGAGGAAGATAACCGTTTGAAAGTTGCGTAGGAAGCGGATACTTGTCCGAATGAAGTCCGCTATCTTGCATCGGAATCCAAGGAACTTTGTTACAAGGATTACAATGTTTCCCTTTATTCGCCGCTATGTAACTACCGCGATTGTCTTTCGGAGTTGGGAAAGCGCGTTGCATACCGTGAAAGATCGTTGAAGGGTTGTACAATTGTAAGGATGGGCGAGCAGGAAGATTAAGAGATGCATCCGGATGTCCACTAGAAGGAGCTGCCACAGGTGGACCGGCATGTTGAATAGGAGGAAATGGACCGATAGAAGAGTGCAAAGATGGATCAATTTGAGGTCCAGGTTGCAAAGCAGGATGCAAATTATATGGTGGAGGGCCGTAAGATTGAGTTAGTGGAGAATAAAGAGGTGGTGGTTCGAGATGTGATGTCTTTAGAGGAGTAGAAGTTGAAGAGACATAATTAAAAGGGTTCAACCAGCTCATCAATTGTGTAAAGTATCCTGGAGATTCCGCTGCCGAAGGATTTGCTACTCTTCCAGACCTCACCGGATAAGGTTTCGGTATTGGAGGTGGGACTAAATATTCATTTAATCCGGCCCTTCTACTGCGCCGAATAATATTTGCACCATTATCGAAGGATGGTTCACTTGCATCATTTTTCAAGCATGATGACGTACTGCATGCAAAAACGAGCAGTGATAGCGTTAACGTAACCTAAAAGCATATAAGTTGTTAATTGGATTAAAGATGAACACCGAACTTAAACCGTTTTTATTATTATATTTATATATTTTACATACAGATAGTTTCTAGTACGAAACTATGCGCGATATAGATAATTTCATGTTTTAGAATGTTCGATAAATACGTTGAATTTATCGAAACAATTTGATGCGTTTCATGAGAAATAAGATATATTTTATTCAATGATAATTAAAATAAATACATCGCATTCCTAACAGCAGATGAAAATTCATGAACGAATACGCTTAGAAAAGCTTGTGCACTTCTCACAATGGTCAATAACCATGGAAAATAAACACAGGGTAAACTAAAGTGGGTCACTTCCTGAGGAACATTCATTACCGCTCTGAATTATGCCAGAACTATGTAGTTTCACTTGGATTAGACAATTACACTAATTTTTCGTATTCTCCTACTTATATTAGTAATTATATATATAAATATTCTTTTTCTATCGTCTCATACGTAATTAATTATGTCCATTATCGATTCGATGAGACATAAACATTTGGGAAAATAATCAAACTTTACCATAATCTCCAGCAGAAGGTAAAACTCATAGACGTAGGTGATAAGAAAACTTTCTAATATGAAAATCTTTGTTTAATTTAATCTAGAAATAAGATCTTTGATTCAATGAATTTTGTAAAAGTTGCAATAAGGAATCAAGCAGAAACATTTCTGCAACATGATAAAGAGTAAGGAATAATTAGTAGCCTTCATCATCGTTACTGTGTTTGTAAGTTCTAATATTCAACTAAATTATCGAAAACAAAGGGTGAGGAGCGAAAGGGGAGCAAGGATAGCATAAAATCGAGCGCAGAACAGATTTGAGCGACCAGCTATTGCTTACGAGTTTCTCACGAGACATAAATTCAATGGTGTTCCCGTGGAATTCCACGTGCTATTTTACGTTTACCGTGAAACACGCGGACGTGTGAGAGAGAACGAGAGTACTCGCGGATCACCGTACTTACAGCGAGAACCGGAACTGCATAAGAAAGTGAACAAATGAAAAAAAAGGATGGAAGAGATCCCTCATATCACTTTTAAACCTATTAACATGAAACTCGGTGTGCTTTATATTCTTAGCAGCGGATAAGAAGTAGTTACTCAAGCGAAAGTAGCAAACAATATCATTTTGTATTATCGCTTTGAGACAAGTCCCAATAGGCAGAGTTACTTGACCTGTTATTACGTTTTCAAATTAACTTAAAATAGATAATATGTATAATAACATTTTAATTGCATAGTGAATTTCAAGCCAGCCATAAGCAAGCATAATAATTCTATCGTTATAACGATATATAAAACAATAATATGTATTGAAAAGGGAACCCTTAACAAAACCATGAAATATTTTTTAGTAATAAAGTTAGTAATAAAATCTCTGGAGTCACAATTATATTTTATAAACGTTAAATTACGTATTGTACAAATATATTTAATTCAAGCGGAATTCTAATTTCGATAATTTTACGCGTTGAAAATCATTTCATAGCTAATTTTGAATTACATTTAAAATCAAAACTTAACACTTATTTGCACGTGTAAGGAAGTAAATTAGTATTTTATAAAGTTATAACATTCTAAACGTGTATTCTAGAAATTACAATATATACAGATAGAATAAGTTTTATAGAGAAAATAAATAATTGCAATGTCGAAGTTACAAGGAAATAATTATAATTGTAGCTGTTGTTTGTTTACTTGTATCATTAAATGTATAGAAATATTTTTATTATTGTCGATGTGTTGTCACTTAAATATTAACACGTTTTTGCCTTTTCATAGAATTGAAACGCTTTTCACTTCGAAGCATTTCAAGGCGAAAATTGTATTTTCCCACTTTTTATCTTACATGAAGTACGCTCGCGTTAAATTTATTATTTAAAGCACATTCGTCAAGGAGGAAGGAAATATTATAGTAAAAGAAAGTCTTAAATTATTATTCAGCTAATACAATTTGACTAATAAAGATTTCATTAAAATGAAATGAATGAACGAAGGTCATTAAAATTACATTGTCGTCTAATTTTGGCTATCGAAAAGTAGTATACATATAATCGGTTGTGTTTGATCGTGAGATAAACTATTCTTCATTGAAGAATAGGTAGTTCACACACTGTAATAGTCGAAGTATATAAGAGACACTTGTGTAGCAGGGGTAATGTAGGTAAGTGGGCTGTGGGTATTACGAGAGTCGACCTATAGTGAGAAGATGTAATATGTGGTTGCATGTAATCAGTATAATGCGTATTCAACAAAGTGTTGGTGTGCTCGTGTGAGCAACACGTGTGCTAGAATAAATGCCGGCGCTAATCGAGACTAACCAATACCAATAACGAGTGTGCAATTTTCTTCTGGCTGTCTATCTCAAATCGAAATAATATCAGAAAGCTTTCATTCTGCTTATTGAAAATAATTTCTGTTGTCCTTAAATCTTCTAATCGTAGGGAAACTAATTGTACAGTAACAAACAAATGTATGTCTGTCTGTATATTTCTTCGTTGTTATAATTCTTCGTTGATATTTTAAGGAAGTTAATATATCGATGAATAGGATCTTCTAATATTAAGATATTTAATTTTTAGAAAAATATAATAAAAAGCAATTAATATTGCAAGTTTTTCAGTTCTATTAATTTTAGTTATAATAATCGATCGTACGTATAATTAAATGAACTTAAATGTTTCAGAATTATAATTACATGAAAATAGAAATATATAGGTCAATTGAAATCGAAATGAATGCTTGCGATATTGATACGAAGAAAGTAAAATTTATTTTAGTAGCGAGTAAAGTTTGGTCATTTTATATTTCGTCGCGTGTGTTTTATGTAAATGTATGATTTAATTACTCTACACGCCATCTTATGTATATAATATAATGTATTAAAGAAAGAAATTCTAATCGTTTTTGTGATGTAACTATAGTAAGAAATAAACTTTCAAACAGGAAGGCTCCATTCCTTGAGAACTTGATGGGAAGAGATAAAGTGAAAATCTTGAAGTCTTATTCCTCACAACGAACAAGCTCTAACGGTTTTAACGAAGTAGTTTACATAGGAAGGACAGTTGTGGAAATACCTTGATAATGAGAAGTGTAATTATCGCGTGCATTAGATTTTTTAAACGAATGTCGGGAAATAATAGATATAAAATATATTTAATATCTTCCTTAATTTTGTGAAATAAATTCTATTTAGTTCAACAGCGCGAACATTATAATATAATGATAAAAAAAGATGAGTAAATATAAAATATAAAATAATATAAAAATATATAATAAATAAATATAAAAATTAACTTTCTGAACTTTCCTTGTTTTTTCGATCTAAACAAGACTACTCATAAATTTTGCTTTTTCTATGTTTTTATCGAAGCAGAGATCTTTCTCTTAAATACTAAATACTCGATACTATAATTAGAATGTTAGAATGTTACATACATACATTCCATACTATTACGACTATTCTTCCATAATTAGTTTCTACAATTTTATAAGTTTACATGAATGAGGATAATCAGCTTGTAATTTATAAAATGCACTTGTAGAACTGTACTTGTTTTATCATCGATCTTGTTACTGTCATAAAAAACAAGAAAATCTATCGACACTGATAATTTGATACTCCAGTCTTATCAAACTTCGCTAATAACATTAGTTGTGAGAGTATCTTGTTGTTGAAAATTTTATAGAAAAGAAAAAATTGGTAAGGTTAAATGCTACATAAATCATGTGACATTTATATAATGTACAAATATTTGTCAGAAGACGAAAGTTTTTATGAGTCACGTCAATGTTTAATAAGGCCATAAAGCTTATTCAAAGATGATCGGTATTGACACTGATAAGAGGAAGAAACGTGCAAACGGAAAGCGACAGATTTAGGTCGTAGACGAAAGAGTTTCGCTCCTACGTTGGCACTATGCCAAACGACAAGGATCACTCGAAAGCGTCGAGCATATGTTTTCCTCACATCGTTCACGACGTCTTTGTTGGATCGTGAACGATTGGCGATTCACGACGTATACAAATCAGACCTAACTTTCAGAAGCTTTTGTAACCGGACACGTCTGCAGGTTAATTTCTTGTTTCTTGAAAATCTGCCAAAAAGTTTGTTAGTGGTTCAAAATGGTCAGTAGTCAGAGGTTTAGCATTCAAATGCTACACTATAAGAACTCATGGGAGGTATTACCAAAAAATAACACCGGACGTGTAGTTGCCAATAATAAATAAACGTTTGCTACTTGTTTCTTTTTTTAACTATTAAAGGTATACGTATTTGTAATTATACTAATATGAATTGTTTATAGAAATTATCCCGTTAAAAAAATTTTTTAAAAATTGTTCTATTACGAACTGTATCTATCGATAACGTTTGGAGAATTTTTTCTAAAAATTTGAGAACATTATAAAGCATTTATTTTTTTTATCTTTCCTTAGTATCTTTGCTTTTATTTTTATTCCAATTAACATCTTATTTCTATCTTGATTTTATTGAATTTTTGAGTTAACGAGAATTCCTGCTTTTGAAATAATAATATAATAAAAATAGGTGACGTTAATGTTACTGAAAGTGGTTTCGTCATAAATGTAAGAAATTTTCTTATAATCTTGAAATCAATATACTCGGATACTAAGCTAGTTCTAAATTTCTTTACGAACACTTATGAGTGATAGATTATTACAAATAAGTTAAACTTCTATTTCATAAAATAAAGGAAATGTATACTCGTATTATCTTACTTGAAAATTCACAATCTCAGCTAATTGAAAATTCGCAAAGCGAAAGTAGACTAGTCGTAGGTATATTTCTTAAAATAGTAGTTAAATTTGGTCATGTCGCTGGAGCGTCGTTTTACCAGACTTCGAATTGGTGATTTTTAACTTTCGCCTTGTACGCGTTGCATGATAAATCAAGCACATGCTCCTCTACAGAATTCTATATACAAAAACATGGACACTATACAATGTTTCATTCCAATAAACATTATATTTTTAATATGTTTTGTAATATATAACATAATAACTTAAAAGAAACTATGTTTAGAGTAAAACAAATTTAATTTTATTATGTTTTTGAAAGGTGCTATTATTTATGTCATGGAATATTTGTAGAAATTCTTCTTTAAAAAGTTGAAGAAGAAAAAATTGGAGAAGGAAAATAAAAGTATACTTTCTGATAAGAAATAAATTATTTTAATTAATAACACTGTTCTATTATCCCACCTTTTTACTTTTTGCATTAAGTTATAAACAAAAAGAAGATTTAGAAAAATTCTTATTGAAAACAAAATCAATGCAACATAATTAATATTTATTATATATTATATTCGCTAATAAGACATTAAAATGTATCTATATGATATAAATAAATTTATTGTAAAAAATAGTAATTTATCTCTGTCAGTATAGCTTTCGCCTCATAAAATCTATGGTTAAAAAGTCGAACGTCTACTCTCACAAGTACAATGCAAAATCAATGAAATACATATGTATAGAGTTTCTAACCATTAATTTGTAACTAAGAGTGTATCCTTACAAACAAAAGTTTCAATTAAACAAACACTTATTTCATACTAAATATTAATTGATGCTGTTATAAAATAAATTAATTTATAAATGTAAAATTGAAAAAACGTAAAAAGGTATAGGAAAAATTTGGAGGATATTTCTAACAGTTAAGAGCTATTTGCATATTCATCTTTTGAAGTTAAATTTTAAACATCGTAGAATAATTAATTACAAAAGTAAATTTTTATCCACGAAACTGTAAGTAGGTAAAGTCAAATAAAATAGTAATTAATATTTTATACGACTTCTAAACACATATTTCATTTTATTCTTGTACCTAAAGAAATAGGTATGTACTTAGATCAATGCTGTAATCAACATTTCGACAATAAAACAGAAAAAAAATAGTCTCATTGTTAGTACATTTTTGCAAACGAATTATGGAAAAACCTTGTGAAAAGTTCTGTGAAAAGAACTATGAAAAAGCTTTGTTGGAGTTTTATGAAAATAACTATGGGAAAGCTTAATTAACAAGCTTTACTAATGCTAACACTAGGTTGAAACATTATTACACATACATTACGTAGAAATTGTTAAATATAAATGTAAAATTCAATACAGAGTAAATAGAGTAGTATAATATGTACAATGTGTAATATAAGATTAAATAAATAAATTTCTAACGACAATTTTTGCTACTTGTCCTGTGTCAAGGTACGGAAAAAGTTTGCTCGATATGAGATACATTGTTTAATCAATGGACTATTGTTACATATTTAATATAGTAAGTTTTAATAATTAAAATTAATATGTCACGAAATATAACTCTGTTATTTAATAAACTTTCGTAATGTTTTAAAATGTTATTTATACTCACTCGAAGCAGATTCATGTTTCGCATACTGTTATGTAGGTCCATTTCGTCAGGAACATATCACAAGAAACAAGGTGAAACTTTTTAATTCAATGGTCACACATTTTGATTCGATAAAAAAGAATTTATTGAAATCACTGCAAATACTGTTTGAAGATTACAACGAAGAACGAGATGCAAACTCGATATATTATTTTTGGTAACACATAATCAGAAAGTGCACGATGCGAAAGAGTTACTGAACTTCCTCACGGCAAGATCAAGATTGAAGAGCAAGGACGTCAAATAGAAGGATCTTATAGAAAACTTCGAAGAGTAAGGAGATTGGAGAACGAAGAAAAAACGGGAAGAAAGGTGCACGCTTCAGTAAGGTCAAAGAGAGAGTCCATTGGCGCGTCTTCCATGCAAGTCGCTTATATACATTTGCTCCTTCTTTCCTTCCTCTTCTCTTTCTTTCTTTCTCCATTCTTTCATCCTTTCTCTTACTCTCGAAGAATCGAACTCCTTTTCTACCTACCAATCTCTCTCCTACAATATATACCTCTACGAAAGTTTTCTTACCTGCAAACCCCCTGTTGGAGAACGATCTAACTTCGAGGGAAACTTACGTATCTGTTGGGGTTGTTCGAAACAAATGTTACAAACCATGCAACTGGTGAACCGATTAACTATAATATACTCTATTTACCGAGTAACCTATTTCAAATAAAAATACATTTTTTACAATATCTAATACTGTGTTTATTCACTATACTTGCTTATTGTTATATAATATTTTATTATACACACTTATTCTTATTAATCGATTAAGTAATCAGGATCGTTTCATTAAACTCAAATAAACAATCTTTTGCATTTTACAAATTACCCAACAAAGCTTGCATAGGTATCTTCTATTTCAGACAAACGAATTTTCATCAGTTGGACAGATTAATGATATTTCAATATTAAATTTAAGAAGCAGTTTGATTTTAACAAATTTAGCTAATTTACTACCGAACAAAATGTTTAAAACGTATATCATGTGAAATAAAAAATTTAATTTCTTCTTCTTCCTACGCTATTTTTTGGTCGTTTTTCATAAATTCTTTCAGAAGAAAATAGCTCTAGGAAGACTAATTGTTAATAGTACGTTCATATGTCGTACACAAGGAAGCAATAATAGTCCGCATATCTCTTTTACTCATAAACCAAGTATCATAAGATATTTATTTTCAGCTCGTATTTTCTCAGAATTTAACAGATATTCGTAATACGCGATAATAAAACAATAAATTCAACGATGGTAATATATTCGCTGCAGTGATGAAGCTAAGAAACATATTCTCTTTGATTTTCGGCAAATGAGCATCGTTTTCTGGAAACCAGTAAAATACGCAAAATGAACGTATTCCTCGTTGCGTTTGAAATTCTTTTCATCTTTAATTCGATTCCCATTGGGACGCTTCAAATAATTCCATCTAAGCGAACATGTGTAATGCAAGGAATGTTTGAAATCGTGGATGGAACGTGTGCTAATTATTATATATGTGTTTTTAACGGAGTTGAATTCGTGTCATACGATATGTCGTGCTCACCTTCGATGGTATTTGATCCCTCGCTAAAATATTGCACATCGACTACGAATTATATCTGTAAGCAAACTGCACCATTGACGTCAAGTTCCACGTCAAGTTCGACACCAAGTTCGACGCTAAGTACGACGCCAGGTACGATACTAAGTACGACGCCAGGTACGATACTAAGTACGACGCCAGGTACGACAGTAAGTACGACGCCAGGTACGATACTAAGTACGACGCCAAGTACAGCGCCCAGTACAACGCCAAGTATGACACCAAGTACGACGCCCAGTATGACACCAAGTGCGACGCCAAGTACGACGCCAAGTACGACGCCAAGTACGACGCCAAGTACGACACCAAGTACGACACCAAGTACGACGCCCAGTACGACGCCCAGTACGACGCCCAGTACGACGCCCAGTACAACACCAAGTACGACACCAAGTACGACACCAAGTACGACGCCAAGTACGACACTAAGTACGACGCCAAGTACAACACCAAGTACGACGCCAAGTACTAAATGCGTTACAAGTGGTAGATTTCCAATAACAAGTGACCTCACTTGTCAGCAATATTATTTCTGTTACGTGAATGGTGCAACGATCATCAAATATGATCTTAAGTGCCCAAACGGTTTAAAATTTAACAGTGTAACGCAAAAATGTGTATTACCTTGTCCAGGTATTAAGCCATGTCCACCTTGTGTATAGCCTAAATAAATTTTCTTGAAATAGATTATAAATCTCTTAAAGATATTTTCAATATATTGTTCGATTATGTTCTCATTAAAATTACATCATAGATAATAAAACTATCGCATGTATATGTGAGATTAAATATTGTGAAATAAAAAATTTTCTGAAATGTAAAAACGTATTGAATAATTATTCATCATGATAAAATCTCTTTTGAACATGTAAGTTTTAGATGAGAATGATATAAAGTTTTGACATAGATACGATATAGATGCAAGAATGTTATATATCATGAGATATTCAATATGTATATATGTACATTATATTTTACTTATCTTATTTCAAAAAGAATTCTAATTACTTGATCTACTAATACAAATCAAAGATATAGGATATCGTTTATAACGTACTATGGAACTACAGTTCCATGTAAAAATGAGTCAGTAATGTAGAATACAATCTTTTTGTACAAACAAACGAATTACGTCCGATGAATAGAGTAAAAGACCAATGAAAAAGAAAAACAAGAAAATGTACGAAAAGAGCAAACAGATGACCAAAGTCTTATTTCTGCGAATAAATATATCGATCAACTGCATCGATCTTTACAAATGTATTAAAAGTAATGCTTAAAATTAACGATACAACTTAAAGCTGGGACTTAAAATTCAGAGTTAAAACTAAGATTTAAAATTACAACTTAAAACGAAAAACAAACAATGAGTCCTTTGTTGACTTCCACCGTCTAACACAGTTGCTTAGTATTAATTTAATTGAAATCTTAGAACTAGAACCTATTTAAAAGTAAAACTAAACTATAGATAATAGATACTAATTTGAGGTATTTATGGACCGTTGGAATATTATTAGACTTATACCATATATTATATCCAAGAATATTAAAATGTACGGATGGTGCAATAAATACGTCCATACAAATCTAAAGTACATTAGATCGCAGTCCTGTCGGCAGGCTTTCGTATCAAAAGATTTAACCTGAAACAAAATTAAAAAAAAATGAAATTATAACAGTCTGTTAAAAATAATAATAAAGAAATTTTTAACCTTTCGTTCTAAGTTAAACAATGTATCTTTATATAAAAAGCGTGCATACATCATAAATTAATTCTACTTATCAATAAAATATCTATTCTACGTTATACGTTTCGTTTGTTTTAATTTAATGCATAATTGGCAGAAGAAACTGGATAAATTGTGTAAAAAATTCTTAAACATGCTTGTATTATATTTGATACAGGAGTAATTAATATTATGTTAGCGGGAACAGAACATGGAAATCTTTTTGATAATAAAGAAGTACTGAGTATTGAAGTTTATTAATAAGGATCTGAATGTATCTAGAAGACTTGTAAGCACACATATCGTGTGCAAGTTAGTATTATCTATTCCCATGTAGGAAATTATTATGGACACCAAATCACGTTATATTTGACTCTTAAATAATTTCATTAAATATGTTTTCAAAACCAGAGTACCACAAATTATGACAAGAAATTCAAGTTCATTAAGACAGAAATAAAATTTAAAAATGACTCTGTTAGCCTTATGTACGATGATAGAGATATCTTTCAAATATCTGTCAATAAAAATGTTATTGATTGTCGTTAGAAAATTGTTGAATCGTGCATGAGTAGAAGTCGTGGAAGTTTAACTCGTATGTAAACTTAAATAATCATGTTTGAATATTGAACTTATTACCAAAAGAACCAAACCATGTAACTTACCAATCGTAGCATGCATGATTGAATGACGAAATTTCATTGCCTTTGTTTTCATTGCCATGTCATTTGCTTCCTCAAATCCATGAGCAGAATTTGATTTTATGGCTTTGTTCGAATATGAAGCGTTAAACTCTATCCATAGATATATGTTATTAATACATCGCGTTGTAACCGATTGTATTTGAAATAGTTAAGTGAATAGCTAAATGAAAACTGAAGTACTACATTAAAACTTAAAATATAAAATTAAATGTAAATAAGATACCGTTTGAGAGATTTCAAGGTTTAGTTAATATCAGATAAAAAGAAATAAATTTTTAATTATTACGAATTGATAGTGTAACTGTTCTAAATTTATTGTAGAATTGTTATAAATTAATAGCATAATTATTATAAATCGATGGTATATTGTTATAAATTAACAGCAGAATTGTTTTATAAATGGTATATTTTCTTCCAAACCGCAGTGTACACGGTTTCATGTCTGTATGAGTTTGCATGCGAGTTCAATACTTATATACTTGTATACTTATATATACTTGTTATGATACACATACGAAGTGACTTAACCTTGTCAAGATTAGTCGAAAGTTTTCCAATGTAACACAATCAGACCTAAATGTCATAACATAATAATTAAACTGTTAATAAGTAAGTAAAAACGCCAGTTTATGGCAAAAATAATTGTATTATAGTAGTTAAACATGAAATTGACCAAAGGGAAAAGAATTTATATAATATTTCAGTTTGTAATAATAACAGATTTTTCAGAACTCTTTTACAAGATTTTTAATTTTTACAACCGATCATAATATTTTAATTAATTATTAAATATATAAATATCATGTTTTCACACACACACACACAACTCTGTTCTACTGTTTAATATAAGATTATGTTGAAATATTGTTTTCATGTTTCTTACGATAGAATTCCGTTCAATTGAACCTGTCGTGCGACAAATACCTAACTTCTAAGCATTTACAATTTCTGGCTCAGATAAATGATGAATTCAATGACCAAAAATTTATTTAATCGCGCACTACCTAAAGTTTTGTTTAAATAAACGGAGCGCATTCAGATTATTTACAATTGTCGCGGTAACGTTATAAATTATAGAGGGCGTAAGAAACATTGATTTTTAGCGGTCGGTATTTCAGATGAGGTCCCATTTAATTTCACGTCTATTCTGTCTTTAGTTAATGATATAACAGTATATATTACCTGATATTGCATATGATGCCATGACCAGTAAGATGTAATAAGTCCATTTTTATCGTGTTCGACGATTTAATTGAATTACAAATTTTTATATTCGCCATAGCAAATAGAGAGCGTAAGAAACATTCTGATCTTTTTCGAGGTCGGTATTGCAGAATGTGAGACACAAAGTCCTTCGTCGATACTACCATGACAGACGAATATTCATATAGAGTTAGATCTATCCTGTACATACATATATCTCTATCCGTTAAAAAGCCGCCTGCTAACTATCAATAAGTAGTCGTTAGAAACGCCTCTCGCTCACACATTATAATTTCTCATTTGTTTTTATATCGTAATTAAGGAGATCAAAATCAATGAGTCATGTTATCCATGAACGCAACGAAGAACCGAATAAACGAAAAGAAAGAAAAACACCAGGTATTGGTCGTCGGATATGTAACCGCTTATTGGAAAAACTCTCTTCTAGAGGAGAGAAAACAACGACTTTAGTATATTAAAATAACCTGACTTACCTATAATCAGTTAATCGTTATTGTATATGAAACATTGTTAGATGGCGCTAATACACCAAAACCACGACATTGTCAATGATCGGTGCCCATAATACGACATCTCGCGATTGCTCTAATGCAACACTGCTTGCACGAGTCGTGTTAGGATCGTGGGTGGATAATGTTCGGGTAGTGAGCATGTTATTTAATCCTATTCTAAAAGTGCTAAAAGTACGACGATGAGAGTGGTGTTCAGTGGCTTATTCCTCGAATATTCCTTACATAATCCATAAACATTGGTTTGTTAGCATAAACGTATTCTTATAATTTACGTTGTATAACAGATTTAGAATCGCTGAATTAATACTCGCAGCTATATTCAATTCCTACACACGATAAGCCCGCGTGGCACGAATTAACAGTGAAACCAAATGTTCCTTATGCATAATTTTTCTGTGTTTTATCTTCGTTCCTGAGCTCATAATCATAGTAATTGCACATAGGCGTCTATAATATATGTTAAGACTTTCTGAAGACTTGTACAAGCGAAGGAATCTGTTATTATTCCAAATTCATGTTTTAAAGGTAAGATACGATTCTTTACCTGATTTAATTATTACTTTCTAATTGTTAATTACTTCCCATTCGCACGACACGTCATAAGAAACTTACAAAATATGGTAGCTGGTACAACATAGGTAAACTTTATCTATGTAAATTGCTTAATTTGAATCAGTCATGCGTACATCGATTTAATTTCTAATTTTTCTTTCTTTCATATTTTGTAAGAACTAGTCAGAGCAGATGCAAGATTATGTAATAGTTACCAAGCACTTAACGTGAATATTTTAAAAGAAAATAGAGGATGGTAATACCAGATATAAATTTTAAAAGATGTTATCACTATCAACTCGTGCATTTATTTCCTAATCAAAGAAAAATGCAAAGAGTAATATTGTTTCAAGAATTTTAAGGATAATGTGGACACTGCATAATGCTGCAGCATGTTCTTGAAATAGGACACCAAATGATCGATTACTTTATACCAATAGACCTTTCCCTGCTCTAATTCGTGTCGGTTGTGTGCGATGCGATGATACGAAACCACACGAATTTTAGTTACATGACAGAAAATATCAACAAATGTAAAATTCTGCGAATGAATACACGATCGCTGAATGTCAAAATTTCACGTTCTTCGTATGTTGGTAATATTTATGTGAAGATATTGTGGAAAAATATTAACTCATTCAAAAATCATACATGTTTTATCTCTCTCTAAAGTAATGTTAATCTTACAGGTATGTGATAAGAAATAAAAAGCGCATTTTGTAAAAAAGAGATAAGGGTGATATTGAGAAGATAAATACATTTAAATATGTGTGTCTAAAAAAACTGTTGATAATGCAACGTTTATTTAACCATTAATGATGAAGGATACGTAGATAAGTATTTCGTGTTAAATATCAAGCCTTCATCATATAATTATTTATTACGCAAAAAATATTGTTTTTGTTAAAAGACGACATTTGCAAAAGAAGATATTGCAAAAAAATTTCAATTAAAACCAAACGGACGTTAATTAAATAAAAAAATTTGAGATTGTAATTGTAATAACGGTATAACTCCTTTAACCCACTATAGAATAAACCTAATAACCTTTGTTTCTATTATAACGCGTCATTAAAGCTAGAGAAGATGTTTCCTTCACACGATTTCTTTTTTTTTATTATTATTAAAACCTAGTCGAATTACTCTGTGAAAAGGAAGATAGAAACTGCCTTTCCTTCGGGGTGTAAAATTCCGTTCAAATTAGTCAGCATAATTTTTTTACTCAGATTCTTTATTAATTAATTTAACAATAGAACAATTTTCTTTTAATACAATTGATTTCGTAATGATACACAAGTGTAAAACAGTGTAAGATAAATGTAGACACATCTCGGTTAATTGATAATTTCATATCTTATTTCTTGTGTATATACATGTACAATACTTAATGTTTCATTTAATTGTATTTTTAATATTTATGCTACTTTTTCTACACTAGTGTAGATTCTTACCTATCTAATAATTTAAAATAATAACCATCTGAAAACTGACCAACATTTTTCATCTTAAATTGTACGCAGGTTTCAATTGCGACTTTTAGTTTTATATGGCTTGAGTTAATTCTAAAATGTTAAAAATAGGTTATATTTATACTATCTTAATAACTTATAAAAATAATCTAATATTTTTCTGATATATAGTAATAAAGATAGAATAATTTTAGTATTGGTAAAATTTAGAAAAAAAGAAGTATTGCAATAGCTTTAAAATTATAACTGTTTACTTTCTCAAACAATTCAAAACTCTATGAGTTGTACACTCATCTTGTACTAACGAAGAAAATTCATACCGAGCAAATATACTTGTGAACAAATCTGTTACGAACGGAAATAGTTCCATTAAAACGAATAATCCAACGCAATGAATCTTTGTATTATAAAGTCGATATTCTTCAAGTGACCAGTTTTCAGCATGATATAGTTGGTACATCTAGAACTTACAATAACATTTTTCATACAAATAAAATATAAAATTTGTTGTATATCAAAATTAATCACGTAGTCACATTGAAAAAAATATTAGAATGTTTTTTTTATGCAAGCTTGAAATACAATATTCATTTAAAACTTACAAGATAATGAACAAAGTTATAGCTGTATAAACATTGCTATTAGATTCTACTTTTAATAAATATTTGTACCATCATCGACTGATTTTCTACAAATATTGCAGCTAGTTCATTATAAACTCCAATGAATTTCCGGCTTTTGAATGGAGATCTTAAAATGTTAATAAACCACGTTAGTGCTGGTATTATAGTCAAGTATGTATGATCCCGTTTGTTAAACGGGATAGATTCTCACATACTATACAGTTAAACGGTGCAATTTTGAAAACTGAGATACATATAATATTTATTGTTCATTGTGTATTATTAACTACAATACGTGAATACTACATTAGTAGTGACAGTACATTATATTTTATTTATTAACAATATTTTATAATTTTATAATAGATTTATAATTTCGTAAATATATATATATATATATATATATATATATATAATTTATATAATTTTACAACTTTCCATCTGCTATAAAATCGCTATAACCATCGGCTAGATTTTGTTCCTTTTTGACAAGTGACAAAGACAGAATAGGATAAACAATTAAAAATATATGTAATGTGAATATACTTTACTGCTGCTATCCATATATGTACATATTTTCTTATAAGTGAAATTCGACGAAGTTTGATTTTTTCGTACAGGAATTTTACGAAGACATGAGATAAGTTAAATCAACAGGATGGTTCGTCACGGCAGCGAAAGGTCCTTGCATTCCCCGCAATCGATGCATGCTGATTATTCAGCTCATGTAAACAACACCAATGAATCACCCTCGATGGACTTAGAATCGTTAGAATCAGCAACATGTACTGACAACAATAGCAGCACGCTCA
This sequence comes from Bombus flavifrons, assembly GCF_040668555.2. Taxonomy (NCBI): domain Eukaryota; kingdom Metazoa; phylum Arthropoda; class Insecta; order Hymenoptera; family Apidae; genus Bombus; species Bombus flavifrons. The sequence goes on from NC_138447.1 coordinate 5,680,757, forward strand.
AGGTCAATGCCGATAACAGCGTGGTTTACACGACAGAAAGTGCACCGAGTACCGTTCCGTCACCCTCAGTATCTTCGGTATCCTCTTCGTTGGATTCTCGGATTCCACGTCCCTCGCCGACAGGTCTACGTCGTTCGGTTAGCATGCGCATGCGCGGTGAGCGAGTTTCACCGAATCATCCACCACCACCACCCAGTACCGCGGTCACCGCGGGTCTGAGTAGGTCTTATCAACAGTGTCGTCGCTTTAACCTCCTGCACCACCAGCAACACCATCATCTGGACCATCGCACTTTTCCCGTCATCACGGAGAATGGAACCGAATCACCCCGACAACGATCTCTCGTAAGTATTTTAATCTACCTTGTCAACCGATATTAGCCATCTTTCATGTATATTCTATATAAAAATTGCTCCAAGTGGTCTTCTTACATCCTTCTGCAATATTACGCCGTATCCTTCGTTCGATGCAGATCGCAGATGCGTGCTGACAATTGCGTCTTATTGACTATATCCAGACTGCATTATGTTTTCGTGTAATTTATAATGCAATGATTAAAACACAAAAGGTATTGAAAGGTATAGATTGGTAGTGGAAGAAGGATATATGGATGATACGTGCCTTATCAGTGTATATTAAACGCGGTATAAACGAAACTGGTTTTTTGCAAGTGCTAAAGAACTTATTGTCAATCATCGGTACACTTTTGTAGGCAATAATGATGGTAAACTATCGTTTTATTGTTAATAAAATGGTTGAGGTGTAAAACAAGTACGTGTACATAAATCTTTTTTCTTTGTTTCTTGTTCAAATTTTAGTAAACGTGTAACTGTTTATGATTGTAATAATATTTTATGCGTTACACATAACTGTGACAGATATGGAACAGAAAAAAATATATAAATTATAGTAGTAATATTATTTACAGAAAATATTTATTCCAGCTATGATTTTAGTTAATAGTTTTAGTAATTTATGGACTTCATAAAAATATAACTACAGCACATATGCTATATCGAAGCTTCGCTTTATTTTTAAGTTTAATACAGTACAATAAAATTTCCATTGCGCAACTAAACGTTATCTTTTAGTTGAGTCATTAAATAACATAGAATAACGAATAAATTCGAATCGCTCAAACGATGGAGTAAATATAGGCAACTTGCCAAATTCGATTCCCTTTGATATCTTTGACATCATGTTTAATAAAGTCCTTTCGATTCATTCGCTGTAATTGAAAAGTTCATTTATTATTGAATAAACAACTTTCCACTTTCTCTGACCTGAATAAATAAGAAATATTTGCGAAGGATCGTATAAACGTATAACGACCTCCATTATAAGCCGCTTTCCTTCATAGAGACAGACACAAAAGCAAGAGGGACGACGTGTATGCATGAAAAGATGCCTGGCGCTTACCTAGACAAAATTTGAAATATCAATTGTATCTAAATTCAAGTAGATTCAAGATAGCCAACAAAATATGGAGATAGTCTGACCTTTCTGTAAGCAATGCGCCGGCGCACATGAAACCTCTCCATTGTTCCTAGATCGTCGTAGTGCTTCGAGATCGTGCTCGGTATTTATTAACGCTTTAATCCCAATAGGCGTTACGTTGGTTTAACTCTCTCATTCTTAACACTAGCTTCAAACCTCATTCACGGCACGGTCTGTGAATACCATGTACATAATATCAACTTTAATGAAAAACTATCAATAGATTCTGGTGTTGACAGTAATTATCGTCTAGAGTCTAAATTAAGTTGTTAAACATTCCGTAAAGATATATCTACCCATTATTGTATTGATAAACTTTAGATTTGCTTCGTTTTCTTATATATATGTATGTATAATATACAGGGTGGTTGGTAACTGGTGGTACAAGCGGAAAGGGGGTGATTCTACGCGAAAAAAGAAGTCGAAAATATAGGATAAAAATTTTTCGTTTGAGGTTTTGTTTTCGAGAAAATCGACTTTGAATTTTCGCTCGGTACGCGTGCACTTTATCACGTCTCGTTATAACGGATCTCACTGTAGATCGTTGTCTCGATGGAAAAATTAAAAAAAAAAAAAATTTTATTCTATATTTTCGACTTTTTTTCGCGTAGAATCACCCCCTTTCCGCTTGTACCACCAGTTACCAACCACCCTGTATAATGTATATAATAAGAATATAATATAATATAAATGCATTATATATATATTATATCTATTATATATATCTTTACATATACATACATATATATATATATATATATATATATATATATATATATATATGTATGTATATATATATATATATGTATATGTATGTATATATATATGTATGTGTATATATATATATATATATATATATATATATATATCAGTTATCTTATCGTTTGCATAATGTGCATAATACTATTTAGTAATCTGCATAACATTACTCTAATATTAACTGCTCAGTCAGGCGAAAGGGTACAACACTTCTTTCTTCGAACATCGAAGTAGTGAGAAAAATAAAGAACCAAGAAATATTCCGATTATCGACATTTGCGGTATAACAGAAATTGGCGCAATTGTCCGCCAGTGAATGTTGATCTTAGCAGCTACATCAATTTTTGATATTAATAATATACAGTGGTTTATTGAATTGATATTTAATAAACAATAAAAGACCAGCGTTAATATACATTATAGGGAAAATTTCATTGATCTTAGTAGCTAATTCAATTTTTGATATTAATAATATACAGTGGTTTATTGAATTGATATTTAATAAACAATAAAAGACCAGCGTTAATATACATTATAGGGAAAATTTCATTGATCTTAGTAGCTAATTCAATTTTTGATATTAATAATATACAGTGGTTTATTGAATTGATATTTAATAAACAATAAAAGACCAGCGTTAATATACATTATAGGGAAAATTTCATTTGCCTTAAAATTTTTTATTATTTCCTATGTGTTTTATGAAGGGTATTTTCCAATTGATAAAAAATTTTGAGTTAAATAATACCAATGTATATATCGTACTGATGCAAAGATGCATTTTTTTTTTGTTCTAAAAGTTTATATTCTCCTTGTTACAAAAAATATGCCGTCTTTTTCATAGACTACTAAAAATTAATTAATAATTACAGTTTATCTTAAGAATCCGTAGTTGCAATTTATAATTATATTTCCATAACTATTTCTAAAATGTACAATAATTTCAACAGACTTTATACTATCAATTTTATTTCTCACCTCATTATAGGTAATAAAGACGAAATATATTTTTTTACACTCTGACTTACGAGTTTACTTTAGTCCACTTGTCACGAAAAGATAAAATCATTTTGCAACAACGGAAACTAAATTTGCGTGATACATTATTCATTACAAAGTAAGAGCGCGTTTAAGTTTATTTATAATTGACACATTTATCAAGCGTAATCTATTATTGAAAAGTATGTAATTTATAAAATATTTTAGCCACTTTTATTTGAAGACTGTTCTCGTGCAGATTCGACAAGCTTCTCGCCTTTAAGGAAGACTTTCATATCTTTCTGCTCAATGGGGTGTTTGATTTTGCCTCACTTTCAAACCAGACTTCCTAAGTTGCTAGTCAGAGAGCAAGAAAGCTTCTCCTTAAGTCTAAGGTAAATTACCCTTAGGTCAACCAGATATAAAAGCGATGAACTCTTCTTTACGTTTAATCTTTCGAATGCAACCTTAATGTAAACGTGGAATTATTTACTGATTACGAGTGACTGATGTTACGAGATGAATTTTCTTCTTTTTTATTTAACAGTAATGCGATTGTGATAAATAAATGGGGACATTTGAAAATCTTATTTAAAAACCTTGTAAATTAGAAATTACTTAAAATGGAAATCAGACGTGGTAAAAATGACTTGTTTTAACCATTCACAACACTAATTTGCTTGTTAACGTTATTTACTAACTTTTCCAAAACTAATTGTAGTTTTCTATGTATGAGTAACCCTTCTTTATAATGCATTAGTCGAACTATGTGTTCAGCCTTCTTCGGATTCGTATTTCAACTTTATGAACAATATATATCGTATATAATGTACACAACATTTATCTTTATCTTTCTTTTTATTTCTGTGAGAAATTTATAAAATCTCAAGATAATCTTCCAAACTTGATACGTAAAAAACATAGAAAAGGAATTATGGTAATTCGTAACTCTCGACATCATATAAACATCATTTCACATATTTTGAAATACTCTGTGTACTATAACGAAATATATCTATGATCTTTATTACATTGATAAAAGATATTTAACTGTTTACCATAATAATAATTCCTTTCTAGTGTTCCTTTTCTTATTTAATACAGTGTAATATGAAGAAAAAATACAATTTTAGCTACGAAGAAACACTATATCGAAGAAACACTAGTCAAGATGGATATAATCCTGTAAATCATAAATATAAAAAGAAAACAATAATCCTAAAGGATTTGTAATTTATCTTTTGTAAGAAAATACATTTTGTGTAGTTCACTTAACCTGGTTCGCATGATTTAAGTTCCGATAAGATAACGTTCTTTGATATAATGCTTATGCTTTCAATTAATCCAACAGATAGTAACGAAATTATTTATAAAATGACCAGAGTAATATGAGATAATAATTCTGACGAAAAAATTAACCCTTTAAGGACGAACTCTATTACATAAATAAAATTTATAAAATTATACCAAGATCTATTTTTCGGGAGAGACTTTCACTTTCTTTTTGTAGATTGAATGTATAGAATATAACTACTTAATATTACGGAGGTTCAGTTTTAATAAAAGTGGGCCTTAAGGGGTTAAATTACTCGAAATTAATGAAACTATCGTCTGGTTTTTTTTACTCTGCAGAGCCTTTCATTGACCCCGGCGAGGCCGCGACCTGGACACGCGGCCTCCGGAGGATCAAGCACTGGAATTGCCGATGACAGCGATGCAGAAAGCGTAAAAAGTTACGGAAGTGCCTGCAGTACCGCAAGCGCCTGTGACCATGCTACGTTTGCTCTCAACGGTACCACGTGGTCAGGTAGATCACGAAAATACGTTGTTCATTGTTCAAACCATACCGGGGACAATGAACAATACCTTACGCCTACTCAAAGAGCAGCTAGACAAGTTAGAAAATTTCAGGTAAAAACCAACATTGTTTTTCTTTTTTTGGAATGTTCTTCGTTGGAATTTTTACTTAACACTTTATTGTAATAATAAAAACCATTCGTAATGATATCAGTCTGAAACCGCAGACGGTAAGAGAATGTAACGCGTCTAAAGCCTCTAGTTAAGACATGAACTCGCTTCATATTTCTTGTAAATTTCTCTTAAACTTCTATCAAATCGTTTGACTATAAAATATAACAAAATATTACGAGAAATTTTCTATGCAAAAAATATAATACTTTTATGAAATTAGATACGTTCTTCGTATCTGCATATTATTTGTAATTTTTTTCATTTTAACAGTTTAATTAACATTTTAAGTACTTCGTGGAGACGGTCAATATGTTTTTAATACATACCGATTATTATGTACCGATATGTAATTCGATATGTAAGTTGCTAAGCTAAGAAAAGGTGTCTTTTTATACTTTGTCATGGTATTCAAGTATTTTTACCCTTTGGTTAAATAAATAAAATAAATGTCACCTCGTAATATTAATAATATGGTGCATATAGCACCTTCGCCGTATCATTTATCATCGTAATAAGAACAAGAACATCTATTTTGAATAATATAAATCATTATAAAAATCATATTATTCAGGCTTTGTTAAAAGAAGCGCGAAAGGAGATTGAAGAGAAAGACCAGGAGATATTTCGACTAACGAAGGAAGTAGTGGAATTAAGATTATACAAAGCTTCTCTGAATAGCCCCGACGAAAGAACGGATAGTAGCGATGCTCTCACTGTACGAGAGAACAATCCTTTTTCACCTGAATCGCCAAGCAAGGATTTACCGGACGAAGGTACACTACAAAAGGTCGCAAGTCCAGAAACTCCAGAAAAATGTGCCCCCTCTGATCTACCTTCCTCTCTTGCGGACTCGGGTCACTTTGAAGACGGATCCGTCCATTCGAAAGATTCTGTATATATACCGGAGGTGCAACCAGAAAGTACACATGTTACTGCAACGCCTAATACAGTTCCCGAAAATAGTACTTCCGATACGTTTGTAAGATCCGCTGCAGAAATACCAGAAAGAGATGAAGTGAGACGCAAGTTGGTGAATCTTTATGAAAGTAGAATTGAAGAAATGCATCGTAGACATGTTGATGAACTTCAAGAACTCAAGCAAAAACACAACGACAAGGTATATATCTCAAATAAAATAGTCATATTGTTGAATATTTATAATTGAATAAAAAATAAACAAAATGAAAGATTCGTATTTGATCTGGTTTAGTCAAAGAAGTCTAGTTTATAAGAACATAGAACGGTTAATAAAATGTAAAACAGTAATGATAATGGTTTCATATTTTTATGTATAGTAAAGATCATAACTAAATCAATAATCGCAAATTTTTTAATATATAACATATCTTTAACGTCATATAAAAGACATTGCAAAACATCTTTGTATACGTATTGATTCACAATATCATTAATTTGGTGCAATGAGGTAACACCTTCGTATTTTATTGCCCGCTTTACATGAACACAGCACTGAGAAATTCGATCGGTGCAGATCCTATAGTATCGCTAAATATTTGGAAAATTATTGATTATTTAAATACACAAATATTAATTTAATTTAATTTCTTTTTACTTAAGCACCACCGATATCTTAATATGAAACTTTTGTATAGTTCTGAAATGTTTATGATATAAAATAATAAATGTTTTTTAAAAGCAAAAATTCTAAGTAGACTTCTAAATTAGAAATTTATTAGTCTTAATGTTACATGATAAGTAAAATGCCAGAATTACAGTAAAAATAGAAATAAATTGTTTACATAAGAATGCATTAACAAATAACATACATTAATACAATATGTATTTTAAAAATTGGCATAATGAATTGCTTTATATTACAGGTGGAAAGTTTATTGAATCAATTGGCTGAAGTTAATACACGTTACTGCGAAGTGAGGCCTTCTGTTGATGCTGCAGAAGCTCGTGCTCGTGAATTAGAAGCGGAACTAGAAACCGTGAAAACGGAACTTTCTGAACAAAAAGCTTTGTTAAACGAGCAAGAAGAAAGAAATAAACAAATGTACCTGAGAATGTATGCCAAAGGACAGGAAGCTGCACGCCTAGAACAAGCTGATCAGGTGCGTTGCACGTTGATCATTACATTGAATCTATAAACATGAAACAAAATTTCATAATATATTAACTGTATTATTTTTTTAAAAGATAACAAAAAAATGTCTGTAATATTCAATATCTCGATACAAAGTTTTAATGCTTTTAACTTTTTTAGTATTTTTTAGTATTTTATGTTTACTATTTTTAGTATTTTTTAAACGCATAAATAAAAACTAAAAATTAAAAATTTTAATAAAATTGATATTTATTACAGATATATGAACATGCGCATCAAACACCACCAAAGGTTACTGTTGCAGAGCTACTTCAACAATTAACAATTACACAAGCAGAATTAGAAAATATCAAGGTAAATGTTTTTGCTTTAGTTACGATGTTTACTTTCATGCAGGGAATTCCTCTCACTAGTTAACTCAAAAGCACCGCCGATCACATCGCACATCATACATTCCCGTTTTCACTTTACAATTACATGTACACACAGCTATACAACCGTGTCTACTTTGACACAGAGGCGATATTGGCTTCTAATATATGTATGTACATTTGTACATTATATATATACGTATACTGACACGATGTTACCGCCGTGATATGATTGTTGGTGCTGTCTTTGAGTTAACTAGTAAAAGGATCGCCTTATATATAGTTAATACTTATGATAGTAATATACACAGTGCACATTAAAAGTGAAAGAATAAAATTCTTTATGCCTGACGTCATTTATAATTGAAGCTTTATCTTTATTGCTATATAAAATATGTAGCATGAACTTCATTTTAACACATATTAAAATTTGTTATAACTTGTATAATAACACTAAATTATACTATTAATATGATAACAATGTATTTATAATAACAAGCAATATTTAACATAATTATTATTTATAATATCAAAGATAATTTTGAATTTTGAATTTAAAACATCTGTATTATCGGATTTAAAATATTTTAAACATATATTGTTTACTGATATCATTTATTTGTTGATTTTATCAATTTCTTTTTTTTTTGTTGCACTCACAATCAGCATTATTTAATTACTTTAACTATCTTTTTCACATATAAACTCTAAAAACATTTCAATAGGATATTTTATACTTCTTTGTAGTATAACAACAATTTAAAATTGTATACAGTACCATTTATTATTTTATATTTTTCACACTGTCTACATAAGTTTGAAATCCGTTCATAGAGAGATTTAAAAAATTACAACTTTTTAATACTTTTAAATAATGCATAATAATTCAATATAAATAAAAAAGATACAATTTAGGAATCAGTGTTGTTTGCGCATCACTTTCTGTGCATCTCTGTCATTCACAATTCTCTTGTACTAATGATGTGCCACTTTTTTTGGTCGCCGCTCACACTCCAGGACACAAGCTACTCGCCTGAACCTCACATTTCAGCCGATCGTAGCCAAAGTTTATTAAGTGCTCAGGAGGCTGTTTCTCTCTGGGTCCTTGGCACACGTAAGGTCTGTATTTTTGCTGAATCGCCACGTGATGCAATTCTCATCCACTGTTTTTTAAGCATTTATGTTGTATTTGTTCACGTACAAATGCACAAACAAACGAATATTTCTTTTTTTTTCTATTTTTGCCCTTTTGAGGTTTTTTTTGCAAAATGATGGATTCTTATAATATCAAATGTTTATTAGTAGAATATCTGCATTTCTCTCCTTAGCAAGGAACAAAATAAAATTGTTAATTTTATAAATTTTACTATTTGAATAAACCTTTCACTGTTATTTATTCATTTCCACTTTATATTTTGTTCTAATATTATTGTTAATGTCATCCTGATTATTATCATTAATTTTGTAGTAACACCACATAATTATTGTTCAGAACATGTATACCCAAAGAGATCTTTTTATATATTTGTATATATCGTGTTTCAATTTATTTTTATACATAATTTATTTTATTATATCTTGAACAATTTTTTTATCAACCTGTATATATATCCTAAATTCCACAAGCATGAAATTAAATATAAAATAAATGTTTAAGCATAATGTTAAATAGTTTATATGAATGCATATATTTTTATTTTTCTAAAAAAGTAGAATATAATTCATAGTTATATTAAGTGCAATTAGTATGTCAGTTACATATAACAGAAACTTATATAATACTAATATCAATTTTAGTCAATATATTAAGTATTTTTTTCATAATAACTTTTATATATAATCAACAATCATATTGTTTATTAAAAATAGCTTAGCCGTATAATAACCAACATTTATAGGTACCTGCTTTTTGCTTACAGAAAAAAAACTTATAAAAAATATAAATAAAAAGTAGAAATTATTCTGAATTTGTAAAGAGATTTTATCATTTTGATAATTATTAAAAACAAAAGCTTATTAGCTTTTAAACTATAATAGTGGCAAGAATTGGTTTCACGTGCTTTCATTTGTAAGTTATACATATTAGGAACTTATATTTATGAGAGAATGTATTTACAATTGAAATGCTTCGCCACAGCGATTGCATGCGAATTGTTATTGTTAAGCACAAATGTAGGTGGTTCCTGTTATTATGCAGTATTATTAGGTCAATACAGATTATTTTGTGCACTTGAAAGAAACAGCCTCTTATTATCCTTCAGTTAATGTAAGTTTGCACGTGCTTAAGCATCACATGCTTGTACCATTTCATACAAATCACATCACTATAATCATGTCAAATCCTGAAAAAAAGACAACTTTACATAATATACATGTATATACATGTCTACATACATATATATATTTTAATATAGTTTTCCATTCAATGTGTATTTATAGCTTTCAATAACTTACATTTATTGTTATATATATATATATATATATATATATATATATATATATATATATATATATATATATTTAATCGCTCATTTTTCATTCATTTGACACCATATCTGAATCTAATATTTACAGTACACAATCAAGGAATGTATCAAATTTTAAACAGCACATAAGTTAATCTGTAAAGAGAAAGTTATTAAAAATATTATTAGCAAATATAATTTTTTCAACAGGCAATGTATCGACGTATCATAGAAGCGCGAAATAATCAAGGTGCCCTTGATCCAGAGATCACATTGCAGTTCCTAAAATCGGCGATTTACTATTTCTTAACGGATAAAGAAAATCATCATGGGCATCTGAACGCAATTGAAAGCATTCTAGGATTCACAGAAGTTGAAAAGCACAATATTGATAAAATATATCGATCAATAAGAAAGTAATATTTATAACATTTTAATTATTAAATTTTAATGCATACAGATCTAGGATTTCCGGACAATTCGTTTATTCTTAGAAAATGCCAACTGAAAAATATGTAAACAGGTATGAATTATCTTTGACTTACATTTTGTTTGAAATCAGTCTACATAAACTATGAGTTACATACTTGCATTAGTAAAATAACATATAATATCGTTGTGCAGTCACGAACAAAAATATTGGCATACTGTTTAAAACAGTATACATTTTTTTAAATTGGATCAAATGATTTGATTTTTTTAAAGATGTTAGAAGGTTAGTCGACAGTTGGTCGGAATATAGTAAAGGTCATTTTTTACGACTTCTTTATCTGGGCCTGTAATAAAAATTTTAACAGAACATTTTAAAGAGTTATGTCAGCTATATACTTGCTAAAAATTTTATCGAAATCGGTCGATGCAAAAACAAACAACAGGTATCGAAAGATGAACAAAAATGTAGATTTATTATCGTTACGAAAACTGTGAGTTTCATAATTTTTAACCTTTATAGCTTATAGCAACGTTAACAGATTTTGACGAAATTTTCATCATATATATAACTAACATAAATCAACAAAGTATACTTTTTAAATTTTTATTACTGGCTCAGATAAAAAAGTTGTAAAAAATGACCTTTACTATTTGCTTCGTGATTTCGACCAACCGTCGATCAACCTTCTAACTTCTCTAAGTAAAGTCGATTGGTTCAATTTTAAAAAAGTTATTTTGCTTTAAAGGCTGTGCCAATACTTTTGTTCGTGACCTTATATATTTTTATAACTGATGACGTGAAATTTTATTTTACCTGAAATCCGGTATAAAACATTCATATCATGTATTTTACTCACTTTTTCTTTTCTTTCTTTTCAAATTAATTCGTTTAACCAATAAGAAAGTCATTATTCAGTTACCTTCACTGATTTTATTTATTTCGCATAAATCATTTAACAGTTAACTGTATTATAAATTTCTTAGATTGATAATATGGAGAATTGTTACTTGCTATATCCAGGAAATGATAACTTACAATGATAAGAATATTTTTTTACATCATGTTCTGTGACTTTCTAATTTTATGTAATATGAAGATTCAATGGAATACAATTTCATGAACATATATAAATATGTTAAAAATATATATAAATTTGTTTTTATTATATTATGACTAAAATAATTTGCACATAAATACTTTAACATATTTTTATTCAATATATAGCAATTGCAAAAATTCTCTCTCTCTCTCTTCCTTTCTCTAAATACGTTTTAAATAACAAAACTTTACATTTTATATAAATGTAATTTACTAAGTTATTTTCTACAACAAAAAGTAAATAGATTTTGAATTATGTTCTTCTAAATTTAGAATTAACTTATTGTATGTAGATCTTCAATTTGACTAATTCGGTCATTAAAATTGTTACACTGACATAAACATATGTTTAAAAATTTTCTGAATATTGAAAATGAATAATAAATGATAAATATTTATTTTAAATGTATAAAATATTATGAAAATATTTGTTTGGTATGTTTTAAAAATAAAACATGTCAAAAAAATATAGTAACATTGTGTAAAGTGCTTAACATATGTTATAATGCTTATAACATAAGCTATCAAGAGTAATTCTTCTATTTAGTGTTATTAGTTTGGTATTTAATTGACTCAGATAAACATGTATTAAAAATGAAAAGTGATATAAAATGTATATACATATATGTATAAATGTATGAAGTATAGAGTACAGTAAATGATTTAATCCTTTGCATTGCACTTGAAATTATTGGTTGACAATACATTAGCTAATATATTACATAGTAATAACTAATAATCACAATTCTCACCATAAAAAATATTAAAAGGTTTTTATAAACGTATAACATGCATTACATTATGTAACATATTGTACAAATTATACTATCACATTCAGTATTATTACATGTTTGATATATTAAATGTATGTTATATAAAATACACTTTATGTAATATACATATATGTTTGATGTGTTAACTTTATTTATCAATAATACAACCAATGCAAAAGATTAAATATATTTACGTATCTATGGTAAAGGGAAAAAATTTATCAATTCTACTGTGGAAAGTAGAAAGCATTATGTATTTGTATAATTTACCATGGCATAAACATTATATTGAATTAATTGTACAGAATGTGAGTTAATGTTACAAGATTATTTAAATTCTTCAACATATATCTAATTGTTATTAAGAAGAATATAGTATATATAAATATTTAATTATATTATTAAGAATATGGCGTCCAGATAAACAAACAATTTGGAGACTGAGGGATATATCTTGCCTTTTTATCTGTCTGATTACGTCGAGTTAGGTAAATAAGAGAGAGTATTATAGTGCAATGGTGTAACTATTTATGGATGTCACATGTGAATATTAAAAGCACATTTCTTATATATCTGTTATAATTCTATTTCATGTTTTGAAATGATTGACTATATATACCATTAGATCAAAACCAAAGATAAATTTAAATAGTAAAAAATTATTAAACATAAATTGCAGATTACAGAAAAAAAATCATATATGCTTTGCTATATTGCTGTCAAGTATCCTAATATTAATTAGGTAATAGAGTTCCAAAAAATTAACCTTATGCATCAAGTTTTATTACTATTTCATAATAGTATTACGGTATAAGGGTACTGGAAAATAAGCTTATTCTCATATAATAAGCTGATGTGTTTATAATAATGTCAGTCATTCAATAATACAAGTTTTAGTATAATATATTCCAGAAAGTAAAAGTTATATAAGTGTTTCATACAGAAATGTTTGCACTTTTGTATCATTTGAGTTAGAACTATTACAAATAAATTATTTATTATCATAACTAAGTTTAATAGGTACTTGGAATAAAAATTTATATTACCAATTTTTTTACTTAAATTACACAAATTTAAAAGATTAAATTAATGTACTAATATAGTTTTCCAATACCCTGAGTATTTTAATTTTATAGATATATGTTAAAGGTAAATGATAAAAAAATAAAATATAATGATTAGGTAAATATTAAATTGTGATTTCCATTTCGGAAAATATATTTAGAATATGTTTGTAATAAAAGTGTGAACGCTTTGCTTTAGTTATCGTTATTATTTGAAATTGAAGAGTCTAATATGTTTCATGCGTATCATAAAAAAAAATAAAATTTGAAATCGAAAGGGAAATACGTGACAAAATTAGTTTTAAATGATGTGTTCACATCTCTAAGTAGTATCTTTGCTCTAAAAGATATGCAGAACTACAACTTTGAAGTTCCTTTCTCATAATTTAAAATTAACCATGTGCTCACTTAAAAGTCAAAATATTCAACGAGGTTCCAGTTTCCATATTAATTTATTTACTCATAATTTCTGTAAAAAAGTAGCATAAATAAATAAGACATATATAAAAAATAAAACATAGGATCATGTACTGATACAACAAGGCCTTTTGTATTTTCACATTCTATACTATCACTACTACGGTTTTCACAAATCTGATCTGATAATTATTTGAAGAACTAAATGTTAAGCTAAAACCAATGCCTTAGTTATCCATGGCGTAGATTGTATGTGGAATATTCTTATGTTATCTTCTTTATGGAAACATGAATGTGTAACAAAATATTCTACTCATGTATTAACGCACTGGTGACGATATAATAGTCATTAATAAAGTCTATAAAATTCTAATTTATTAGTGTGTATCTACTTGTTATAACCTTTCCTTATCATAATACGAAGTATTACGTCACCGATTCTTAATTTGAAGCAAGTTTCGTAATAAAATTAATAATTGAATAACTTTATACAATTTATAAAATTCCGTTTCTAATATTTTTATAAAACATTAATATTATAAAATTGGCATTCAAATTATGCTTCTTAAACAAATAACGTACTTATAAGCATGATAGTAAAATATGTGATGGAGGTATTAATAAAATTTGATTAAACAAATAGTTTATTTTTAAAATTTTTATGAAAGAACTGTAAAATACAAATATGTATATTACTTCTTCCCAGCTATAATAATACCATCATACTTCTGTTGAAACCATTTCATTGCATCTTCTTTGGTAAGTCTATGTTGGAAACCAACTTTACCAGTTTTCCTCCTCCTGTGAGCTACATTGAAACCTTAACAGAAGAAAATATTGCAAACTGTATATAAAAGAACATTTATTTGATTATACTGTAATATAGCTTGATTTAATTTTTACAGTTATAATATACACAAGCTAATGTACCATTTATATTAATTAAAATAAATCTATGCATATAGATTGTAAATAAAGGTAATGGTATGAAAAAATCGGTTGACTTATTCAAAACTAATAATTCAGACATTAAGGCATTCAGTTATGATACCTCTCAAGATCTGAAGGTCAAGGACTGAATGTCTATGTCATCTACAGAGATTTATATCCTTTATTAAATTTTTGATTAGAACAAAAAAAAAGGTCATTTTGTTAGAGATATGAATTATAAGATAAAGTGTCTACAGCATCAAACAGCTTTTAGTTCTAAAATTAAGTAAATTCTGTAATTTACTCTTAATTTATCAAAATAGAATTATAATAACAATGTTAATATTCAAATAAATATGAATCTAAACTGTAGCTTCATTTAAGTAACACACCCAGTATTATAAGTGGGCATGAGTTGCAAATACGAAGCCTATATTCTAGCACATATTGTATAAATATAGATACAACTTGAATATAATAGTAACTATTATGCCAGATGTGCATATATTTAATATATTGATTTATTATAGAATATCAAATGGTAATAAACTAACCTGGTCGTCCAAGTACAACATAGAAATCCAAGCCATAAATACCAATGCTGGGATCATATTTAATTCCTAAGTCAATGTGTTCTTGAATACCAAAACCAAAGTTTCCAGTGCCAGAGAAATTTTCTTTCCTCAATTCATATTCCCGTACCTTTAAAAGGAAAAGCAAAATTGAACACTTAAAAAGAAATTGAATGTAAAACATTCTTATCAGTGATAGAATTACCTTCAATCCACGTTCAAGAATTTCCTCTGCTTTAGCACCTCGTACTGTACAATGTACTGCAATTTTTTCATTACGGCGAATGCCAAATGAACGCACAGTGTATCTTGCTTTAGAAAAAACAGGTTGCTGTCCAGTTAATTGTTCTAACACCTACAAAAATTTGAAAAATCTTAATAGAATTGAAAGGTTTGTTCCTTAATTTGAAAATCGTTATTTATATTAATCTATATTTAATTACAAAAAAGATTAATTTTTAAGAAATCAACTTTTATTATTCGAGATATAGAAACATATATATAGTACATATATATTTATATGTCAATAATTATGATGTAATAAAAGAACACGAAGAAGTTAAAACAATTTGAAATGTACAAAATACAAATAACATCTATAATTATTACCTTTGCAGCACGAGTGAGTCTATCACCAGATTCACCGACACAGATGTTTAAACAAAGTTTACGAATGCGTACTTCACGCATAACATTCTTGGATGAATCCTTTGGCTCTTTCCGCACTTTTTTTGCTACCACTTTCTTTACATCCTGTAAAAAAGTTTGTCAATACGCTTCATTTAATGAAAACTGTTCATTTTAAATACTGTATACAAAAGTAAAAAATATTCGAAATATTGACTTGTTTTATAACAATAAATTATGATATCAAGATGTTCAATCTATTCATATTAATTTCTTGAACTAGTATTATAAGCAACTATTTTATAAGTCTTATAAACATCATAAAACAAATTTAGGTTAGACTCGCAAACATGCTGATAAACCTCGCCTAACTGTCATATATAAAACTTTAAAGATTAAGGTATTAATGAAAAAGAAATTGATCAATGTTAAATTAGTTAATATGATTTCTTTGTAATATATAAACAATCTTCCTTTTAGGCATGATGTCTTTGATATTTAAAGATTATAAAATTTGTTTTCAAAACGACGACTCCACACTCACCGCCATGATGAAGAGAAAAGAACGGAACTACGCACGCGCACAAATCACGATGCATTCTGGTGAGTACTAGAAGAATGTGATTCTAAAGTAAGAAATTGCCAAATTAATAAAAGTAAATTTAAAATAAAATTAAAACATGTTGTTTATCCACATAATAATAAAAAATAATAATCCGATAATATAAAAACAGGATTATTTAGAACATTTGTAATTAAAAGATATTCAAATGCTGTTATAGCTTCTATGTATAAATTATAATTGTGTGCATGTGCCATGTGATTATTATTTTTTATATAAAGTTGCAAATAATAGTAAATTTGAATAATTTAATGTTTTATAATTCCACGTTATATGCTAAAATATTTAATAATATAAAAGAAATAAAAAATGAAAATTACTTAAAAAAGAAAATTAGTTCCTAGGGTTAATAATATTAATAATATTGCGTTAAAAATAATACATATTTCACAATTAATGTTTGATTAAATAATATTGAGAAAAAACAGCATATGCGTATATTTTACTTTATAATATATTTTTTTAATGATAATACAATTTTACCGCTCCAACCAATCAGGAGTCAGCTAGGCGGGAATTTGGCAAGATAAAGTATCACTTTAGTGTTGGTCATCATGCTTGCTTTTATATCGATAGTATTTTCATAAATAGATCTTTAAATTTTTGTAGATATATACACAAATTATAAAAAAATCTTTTAGATTTCTGATAGGTAAAGTTTATGAGGAAATCTTTAGATTTTTGATAGAATTAGGTTCCTGATAGGTAGGGTCTATATAAGCGCTTTCAATTTCGTTTAAATTAATCTAGTTTTAAGTTAATTTCAGGCATTTCTTCAAAACCTGTGGGAAGAGATACACAAGATATATTTATGTACAAATATAGATACAAGATATTTAAGTGTGTCATATATGTATGTATATACAATATACATGCATGGAAAGTATTCAAGACTCTGGAGGTATGATGTCGTACAAACAGGTCTGGACACTCCTATATTGAAAGTACTGACGAAACCATAAAGCATCCACTTTTTGAGTCCAAAAAGTCAACATGGAAGACAATATTTTTATTCTGCTCATGCGTGACATGCTATGAATGTCTCAGCAAAGATACTTCACTTATCTCTGTCTATGTCGTAAGCACTTTGTTGTCTTCCATGTTGATTTCTGACGACTCAATTTTTGAGCGATTTTCCCTAGCGTGTGTCGAGACCGGTTTATATGATTGCGTTTTATACAATACCTTTCTCCTCTTTCTCATTATTACATTCAGATATTTATGTATACACACAGATAGAGCTTATGAAAATTTTTAAACTTTTACTAGACAAGTTAAATTAGATTTTAGAGCGAAAGTAGCAACAATAATAATAATATACTTTTATTAATACGCCATGCACTATAAAACTTTAACTTTTTAACTTCATTGTTTCAACACATGTTTTTCAGTTAAGGGGGGGCTAAGGTTAATTCGTACAAAAATAAGGCATGTTTTTGTGAAATATTTGTGACGACACAGTTAAAATCTCTTTATTAAAACCAATAGTACATTAAAGTATGACATTCGAAGAATATTGTATAAAATTTTCACGGAGATATATTAAAAAATACGGCAATGGCAGCAATTATTCGGACGTGTCTCGGAAAAAAGGTAGAATTGCGGTGCTCCTAATAATTTGGTGCTGGATCATCTGAAATCAAAAAATCAAAGTTCATTCGTTAGGTAACAGTTTTCCCCAGGTAACGCTGGAAGGGTTTTTCGAAATTTCAATTTTTCACTTTTTTGGAACACTTTGAAGAGAAAATTAGCCGTAAATTTTCACAAAATCGGCTAATCTTGTTTGTTTTGTCAATATGTTTGTCCTGAAGGATTTTCTAATCCTAGAAATGTTTTCGGTTTATGGTTTTAGAAAAGTGCTTAGGTTTATTATGCGCTCTTAAAAACACCGGAGAAAGCTGGTAGTGACCTAACGGGAAAAGCGGGTATTTATCTAACGGAAAATCCGGGTTTTCCCTTAAACAATGACACCAACTAGCAATAGGTAGGAGGTTTCCTTCCCCTCTCATCACTCATTAACATTGACTAGAACCAATAGACATCGCAGATTGTTTCCCTCACCTTACTAACGAAAAGTGTGAGCAACGAATCCGCTTTCTTCGCTCAAAAAACCACACCCACACCGAGCTTTCCTCCGCAATTGCATGAGAGCGGAAAGTCAGTGTGTTCAATTGCTACTTCAGCTATACCAAGAGACTCACCTTCTTCTTATATTCAACTGTAAGGGCCTTGCTCTACTACGAAAGAACATTCAGTGCTCATCTATCGGAGTGTCATACTTCAAAGTATCGTCTATGGCATTTATATCATACGTACCGGTGTAACTCTTTAGTGTATTAAGTGTTGGAAATATAAATTTTATAACCCTGTTAATCGCAGTGTTATACCACATCAATCACCCCTATTATCCCACGAGAAATAGGGGGATCGATCTGTTCGTGGTGTCGATTCTTATAATAGTAACGGGAATTTACGACTCCCGTTGACGCGCTTCCTCGCGATCGCGTCTCCCCGCGATAGATCGAAAATACATGGTACTTCGAGCCGGTTCACGCGCTATTGAAAAGTGCACTTACCAGTGACCAGACAGTGTCACGTGAAATCAACATTCCATCGACTTAATCACCTAATCAAACGAGCAGTCATCGGAAAGGAACTCCTCCCTCGCTAAGCATATACGCGACCGCACGTCGCACAGTAACGAGTAGCAACCGATTCTCGGACCAACGTCCAGTTCTTCAAGGTAAGACCGTTCAAGCTATTAAACTAAAACATGTCCTTAATCGGTCAATTGACACTCACGAAGCGTCAACTCGACGAATATGAAGAGTCCGGACGGGTAAAAGTAAAAACTATCTAATATCTTGCCGCAAATCGTTCGACGAAAATTGCATGAAAATAATCGCGGTCCAAGACGAATTGGAAGCGTTAGACCAGGAAGAAGCTGAGCGTCTAGTATCTTTAGCTCAGGAATATAACAACATTGTTAGAATTTAATCTTAAAGTTAAGATAAATAATCTGTGCAAGACACGATGTTTATGTTGAAATAATATTAGGTGATATTTATTAAACAGAATTACAGAACCAAATATATTTAAAATATAAGTGAATGATACGGTATAATTAACAAAGTGTGCAGGTAAAGAATTTATGGATTGTTGACAGTTGGCCAGTTGTAGGTGTAGACAGTGTAGGTGTCTGTATAAGATTATTTGTGTCTATGTGTGTAATATCATTGTATTCCAACACCCTTCTTCAACGATATTAGTCGCTAATCATTAATTCTGTAAATTGCACTTCTTTAACAGAAAATTCAATTTAATTACACTTAAAGGTTTAGTTAGTAAATCAGCTATCATTTGATCAGTAGGACAATATTTTAAATCAATAATTTTCTTTTGTCGTAATTGCTTACAAAATGATATTTAGTTTCTACATGTTTTGTTCTGTTGCTAAACTTATTATTTGTGGCTATTTGGATACAGCTTTGATTATCTTCGTAGAGAATTAATTTTAATGAATCTTTGTTTAGAAGTTTCCTTAATATATAACTGATCCTCATTCCTTCTTGGCAGGCTTCGCCCAGTGCGACGTATTTTGCCTCAGTTGATGATTGTTCGCGGCACACCCAGCCTATGCATCCTCCAAATAGTAGGTAAACGTAGCCACTGTGAGATTTTCTCTCAATGCTGTATCCAGCCCAATCAGCATCAGCGTATCCTTCGATTGATTTGTTGTTGAAGTCTCCACCGAGCTTTAATTTGAGATTCTTAGTACCCTTTAAGTATCGCACGATTCTCTTAGTTTCTGTCCAGTCGGATTGTGTCGGATTCTTATTGAACTGACTAAGTATCATAACACTAGCCGATATATCGGGTCGTGTGATAGTTGCTATGTACAGCAAAGCTCCGATAAGTTGCTGATACTGTTCCATCTTCTCCATTGGTTTGTTGCCACATCTAGCTTCTATATGTCATGTACATATCCCATAGTATCAAAAGAACGAAGATTTTTGACGTCAGGTAGTTTAGAGTACCATGATTCATACGGCGTCTTATCTGTGTGTTTTGTAGGTAAGATATTTTGCAGGTAGTTGGTTGTGCGTATTGCTTCACCCCAATACTTCCTGTCCATGTTGGCGTCAATAAGCATACATTTAGCCATTTCTATTAAGGGGGGGGGGGGGGTATTCTGGTCTAGAAATTTGAAAAAATCGAAAATTTTTTTTTCCATATTTCCAAGGTTTAGACATTCAAGAATATGCCCTTAAAAGGATTTTTCAAAATTTCAATTATTTTATGTGTTACAGTCATTTTTGTGACGCGGCATCTGCTCCGGTCTGACCGGAACAAATGAACAGTAGACGGTAGACGTTGTCCGAGTAAACTTGTCTCAAAACTTTAAACGCGTTTTTCTCCAAACTACTTTTTTCGAGTTGGCGTGCACGATATCTCAAGTTCTAATGAACCGATTTATTTTAAATTTAGTCTGAATATTCCTTATATACTCCTCTATCGTCCGGATTACGCTCAGCTCAAAATCTTTAATATTACTATATTTTAAACGTTCGGAATTGTCAAAGAAACGTGCGAAATAAGAAATTTTTTTTCAAACGGCCGTCATTTTGTGAAAAAATGTTGTATTGACTTTTTCAAGATTCAAACGATAGCGGCATCCATACTAATTAAGAATCCATTCGCATTTTTTGTTTCGGATGACCAGAAGGGTTGATATCATGCACGCCACGACACCCCATTTTTTTGGCAGCACCCACTTTGCCAGCTCATAACTCTTTAAATATTGAATTTCTTTTTTCAGTGAATTTTTTACGTAATCTCGAAATATCAATAAACAAATGCTAAAAAGAAGGATAGCAAAAATATTTTTTGTTTCGCTTGTACAGAGCTTCAAAAATCGCCCGAAATTCATGCCTCTAGACCAGAATACCCCCTTCTTTTGAGCGACTCCATTTTACTGCGGTGAGTATCCTGCTGTATATTGAATCTTCATACCTGTATTATGTAAATAACTGCTCAGGTTGTTGTTGACGTATTCTCTTCCTCGATCCGATCTTATTACTTTAGGTATCTTGTTTAATTGATTTTTCATTAGTTGTACAAATCCTTTAACGCATTTCGTGATTTCATCTTTTGTTTCCATCAGATATATTTTTGTGAATCTACTGAAGTCATCAATTATTAAATAATTAGTTAAAATATACCTTTTCTTACTTGGAGTTGCAGTCTGCATTGGGCCACAAACATCTGTATGTACGAGATCCAAAATATTACTCGTCCTCGTCGTTGATTCTTTAGGGAAAGGTTTTTTCTTCATTTTTCCTTTTATACAACACTCGTAAATTTCTCTTATGCCGCAGCCCCTTGTCTTTATCCCGGTTAGAAGGCCATTCTCTAATTGCTTTATTGTATCTATGTTTCTATGCCAGAAACGCTTATGCCAGGTATGTTGACAGTTTTCATTGTGTTCCTTTTCCTTAATTGTACATGCACTTTCGATGGTCGGCGGTAGATATAAGTTGCTTGAGGCTTTAGCAAACGCTTTTACTACTCCATCTTTTATAATACGACAACAGTCATTCTCGAAATTTACTTTATAGCCATCATTTGTTAATTTTTTCACCGAGAGTAAGTTGGAGCTTAGTCTAGGTATGTACAACACATTGTCACATTATTACTTTACCGTTACTTGGGTACTTTGATGTCTGATCCTTTACTTTTTACTCGAACTGCCTTAACTTCGTCTGCTAAAAGTACAAAACCCTTTTCATCTCGATTGAAGCTGTTGAAAAAATTTCTGTTTGCCGTCATTTGGCTCGTAGCCCCTGAGTCAATAATCCATACATCTGTACCTTTTCCATTTTTATTACTCATTTCGAGACAAAGTTCCTGGGAAATTTTCTCAGATGCCTTATATTCTGTACTCACAAAAGCTTGCTGTTCTTCATTAGATGTATATTCCATCACTTTATTCAAGTTATTTTTCTTTGTTTTCCATGTGGCGTATTTACGGTAATCCTTCTTCATGTGCCCGGATTTCTTACAAAAGAAACATTTCGTTTTACTAATTCTACCTTCATTTGCTTTCATTACCGTTTTATTTTGGTCTGTTGTCCATCCTGAACATCTGCGCCGTTTATATTCATCGATGAGCTTTCCTTTGATAAATTCCATAGTGAGATCTGATTCTTTGTAGACTGTATGACTCTGGTAAACTACGTAGAAGCATTGCTACTGACATCTCATCATCCAAGATTTTTCCTAATGCTGTTAGCTGATCGAACATGTTTAACATTTCTATTAGGTGTTCTATTAAGTATTCTTCCAAATCGGCAACCAAACGCTTTGAACTTGTAAAAAGGGCATCAGTCTGCACAAATTGCCTAGTCAGAGGACAGTCTCTTACCCAATGTTCAGCTGGTTCGTGTCACATATGTGGACAACGACACCACACATACTTACATCGGGAACATACCCATGTCAGTTCCCAGGTATCAAGCGTACGATCATCCAGCGATCGGTCGTCGAGCGGTCGATCGTCGAGCGGTAGATCGTCGAACGGTCGGTCGTCGAACGGTCGGTCGTCGAGCGGTCAGTCGTCGAGCGGTCAGTCGTCGAGCAGTCAGTCGTCGAGCAGTCGGTCGTCAAACGGTCGACCGTCGAGCAAGCGGCTGTCGAGCGGTCGTTCGTCGGACAACCGATTCTCTCACAGACGATCATCACCTGGATCACCGACACCGCGTTCATCACATCGTTCGAGACGTACCACAGAACCTCCGCGGAAATCTCCTCCGTCACTTCCAAGGAGTCGGGAATGCCCTCCTCAATATGAATCTCGGTCACCACGAACCAAAGGTACCGGATCGAGTTCATCGTCTAAGCCACCACGAGCAGGCAAAAACTGACTAGATGGCAAAAACGATACCAGTCGACCGATCGGAGAAGTTCAGTAAGTTCTTGTCTGATCGATAGTAGCTCTTCCCTCGTATCAGCTCCGATGAGGGCGTCATCGACATAGAAGTCGCGCTGTACAACCGATGACGCTCGCGGGAATCGATGTCCCTCGTAGTCTGCCAATTGTTTTAGGCACTGTAGAGCTAAGTATGGGGCTGCTGATAGTCCGAACGTCACGGTGTCGAGTTGTTATATTTCGACCTCCACGTTGGAATTATGCCCAACGATCAACACATCAAGGTGGGACCATTCTGAGTCGATATTATTAAAAACGTCACTGTACGTTTGTGTGTGCCCTCCATGGAAGTAAAAGTGGCTGTGATATGGCGCTTCGCGATAGTGGTTAAGTTATCGAGAGCACCGATTAGGATCGCACATCTCCTTTGCTTTATACCGAGGGAGTTGCGAACTTTTCGGTCATGAAGTGTCTAACAAAGCTCTGGCTCGGATTGGTTGCGCCCTATTATTTAAAATATTGATCTGTGCTGTGACCAACAGATCATGATGCAGAGGGGCGTTTGGAGATGTTTGTTAAATCGGTCCCTTTTGCTGTCATCGTTTCATCTAATCAGTTTTTGTCTGCTCGTGGCGGCTTAGGCGATGAACTAAATCCGCTACCTTTGGTCCGTGATGACCGAGATTCATATTGAGGAGGAGATTCTCGACTCCTTGGAAGTGACGGTGGAGATTTCCGCGAAGGTTCTGTGGTACGTCTCGAACGATGTGATGAACGCGGTGTCGGTGATCCAGGTGATGATCGTCTGTGAGAGAATCGGTTGTCCGACGAACGACCGCTCGACAGCCGCTTGCTCGACGGTCGACCGCTTGACGACCGACTGCTCGACGACTGACTGCTCGACGACTGACCGCTCGACGACTGACCGCTCGACGACCGACCGTTCGACGACCGACCGTTCGACGATCTACCGCTCGACGATCGACCGCTCGACGACCGATCGCTGGATGATCGTACGCTTGATACCTGGGAACTGACATGGGTATGTTCCCGATGTAAGTATGTGTGGTGTCGTTGTCCACATATGTGACACGAACCAGCTGAACATTGGGTAAGAGACTGTCCTCTGACTAGGCAATTTGTGCAGAGTTTTTTTTTTTTTATTTAATATTTCACATTCACAATTTGGACATTTGGTAGGATTTTTTAGCTGTTTGATTATCATGTGGGTGGCTACCCCCAGCGGGATACCATCTTCGTGTTTGTTAGGTTATATCCTTTATGAGATCTGCTGGGTGTTTCCTTTTTAGTCTTCTTTTTATGCTTGATGTGTTGATCGTTTCCGCTGCCAGTCGGTTCGGGTGCGTTGCTATTCTTTCTCTGTACCTTCTTGCGTATCTGCTAATCTCCTCCTTGGTATTCCAAGGTCTTTCCGTATATCTTCGTTTCTGACGTACCATGGTGCGTTTACTATTGTTCTGAGGATTTTAGCTTGGATTATCTCTATTTTGTTTATATGGCTCATTGCTGCTGTTCCCCATAGTGGTATTCCGTACGTCCAGACTGGTTTTATAATTGTTTTGTATATTTTTAATTTGTTTTCTATGCTTAGTTTGGATTTTCGACTTGTTAACCATTGCATTTGTCTCCTTGCTGTCTGTATTTTGTATATTATTGATTTAATATGTTGTTTCCATGTAAATCGTGTATCTAGGTGGAGTTCTAGGTATTTGACTTGCATTGTTTGTGTTATTTGCGTGCCGTTAAGTATAATGTTTGGTGGTATCTGTTTTCGCAGTGTGAATGTAATGTGGTTGCATTTATCGGCGTTTGCTTTAATTTGTTTATCTTGAAGTCACTTTTCTATTTTTGTGATATGTTCTTGTAGTAATGTGACTGCTGTTACTGGGTTAGTGTGCCTGACTAGTACAGCTGTGTCATCCGCAAATGTCAATATTTTGCTATTGGTACTTGTTGGTGTGTTGGCCGTGTATAGTGTTTATAGCATTGGTCCTAGGTCGCTTCCTTGCGGAACCCCTGCCTTGATATCTTAAACTTCAGAGTATGTATCTTTAATTTTTACTATAAAGGTTCTGCTGCTTAAGTAAGATTTTATTAATTGGTATATCTGCTCCGGGAATTGTTTTCTGATTGATTGAAGTAGGCTTTCGTGATTTATTTTGTCAAATGCTTTCTCGAGGCAGGGCTAAGATAAAGAGGGCTGTGCAGTATTGTTTGTTTTCTAATGCTAGTATTATTTCATTAATGAGCCTGTGCATTTGCTCTATCGTGAAGTGTTTGTATCTGAATCCAAATTGGTAACCTGGTATTAATTTTTCCTTCTCTATTATTGGTTTTAGGCAGGCGTGTATTATTTTTTCTAGTATTTTGGAAAACACGAGAAGTAGTGATATTGGTCTGTAGGATGCTGTTTGGTGTGGGTCTCTGTCTGGTTTAGGTAACATTATGATCTGTGACAGTTTCCATAGTTTAGGATAGTATTGGATTCTTAATATTGCATTGTAAATTATTGTCATTAGTCGTATCGGCTTTGGAGGAAGGTTTTTCAAGATTTTACCATTGATTAGGTCGATTCCTGGTGCTTTATTGTTTTTTCGATTATGTTTCTAATTTCTTGTGCTGTTGTTTTACGTATGGTGTATTGCTTGTCAGTTGCGGTACTAGTGGTTAGCGCATCCTCGTCCGTATGACAATTGAGGTTGCTGTTATTGATATTATGTGGTGTAAATGTGTTGCATAGGTGGTTGAAAAATTCTTCAGCTTGTTCTTCGTTGCTTCTTGCCCGTGTGTTATCTGCTTCAATGTGCTGATCTGTTCAACGTGGGCCATGTTTTAGTTTAATAGCTTGAACGGTCTTACCTTGAAGAACTGGACGTTGGTCCGGGAATCGGTTGCTATTCGTTACTGTGCGGCGTGCGGTCGCGTATATGCTTAGCGAGGGAGGAGTTCCTTTCCGATGACTGCTCGTTTGGTTAGGTGATTAAGTCGATGGAATGTTGATTTCACGTGACACTATCTGGTCACTGGTAAGTACACTTTTCAATAGCGCGTGAACCGGCTCGAAGTATCATGTATTTTCGATCTATCGCGGGGAGACGCGATCGCGAGGAAGCGCGTCAACGGGAGTCGTAAATTCCCGTTACGATTATAAGAATCGACACCAGGAACAGATCGATCCCCCTATTTCTCGTGGGATAATAGGGGTGATTGATGTGGTATAACACTGCGATTAACAGGGTTATAAAATTTATATTTCCAACACTTAATACACTAAAGAGTTACACCGGTACGTATGATATAAATGCCGTAGACGATACTTTGAAGTATGACACTCCGATAGATGAGCACTGAATGTTCTTTCGTAGTAGAGCAAGGCCCATACAGTTGAATATAAGAAGAAGGTGACTTTCTTGAGGTAGCAGAAATAGCAATTGAACAGACTGACTGATATTTGAATATATGAATATAATAAATATACATGTTTATTTTGTAAGATATAATAATTTATCTATACGTGTAATCTGTTTGTAATTCTGTTTGTGAACGATGGTGTTCAATTAAATTTGAGCTAGCACAGGACGTCCGTGAAGAATTTTAAAACGATGGTATATTCTATATGGGTTAAATAATTTCTCAAATTTCTGCAAAATAATACATAAAATAAGTCTTATCATATATGTATAATTGAACAACGTGCAATTAACAATCATTTTTGTTCGGTTAACGATTAATTTCTTTATATTATATTTTATATTTATATTTTATATTAATGTATTAACCTAAACCCCACTCGCTTTCCTTTCACCGACCTCTAGCGAATCCGCAACGTCGAAAGGTATTCGGTTCTCAGCGCGCCGTGATGCGAGCAACAACTGTTTCGCATTTCGAATAACTCGCTAGCTCGTTTATCGATACGGTTAATACATTTTTCGTAAATTCACAAAATCAATGTATAAACTGTTCTCACTTCAATTCATTTCAAAGTAAACAAGTCGAAAGAAATTTTATTAATTAATTTTGCTCGTGATTAAAAGACGTGTTTATTATTTCTCTTTTTACTTTTTATTTGTTTCTTCTTTTATTCTTCTTTCCTGAGAAATTGGACGACCGACTAGGAACTAATTGTAAAATCGTAGAATAGTGTTTGGGATTTCTTTACCAAAAGAGTTACCTAGGACTCAATTTTCGTAAAAGGATTTATATGCGCTTTTGCTTTTGCGCTTTATATGCATATTGACAAACGGATTCAACATCGGCGCGTTCCTGCGATTTCGTTAACCATTTGCCACCCCTGAAGTCTCTACGAATTGTCACTGTGATGTGTGTGTTGTATAATTCATTTTTAAGGGGGTATTCTGGTCTAGAGGCATGAATTTCGGGCGATTTTTGAAGCTCTGTACAAGCGAAACAAAAAATATTTTTGCTATCCTTCTTTTTAGCATTTGTTTATTAATATTTTGAGATTACGTAAAAAATTCACTGAAAAAAGAAATTCAATATTTAAAGAGTTATGAGCTGGCAAAGTGGGTGCTGCCAAAAAAATGGGGTGTCGTGGCGTGCATGATATCAACCCTTCTGGTCATCCGAAACAAAAAATGCGAACGGATTCTTAATTAGTATGGATGCCGCTATCGTTTGAATCTTGGAAAAGTCAATACAACATTTTTTCACAAAATGACGGCCGTTTGAAAAAAAATTTCTTATTTCGCACGTTTTTTTGACAATTCCGAACGTTTAAAATATAGTAATATTAAAGATTTTGAGCTGAGCGTAATCCGGACGATAGAGGAGTATATAAGGAATATTCAGACTAAATTTAAAATAAATCGGATCATTAGAACTTGAGATATCGTGCACGCCAACTCGAAAAAAGTAGTTTCGAGAAAAACGCGTTTAAAGTTTTGAGACAAGTTTACTCGGACAACGTCTACCGTCTACTGTTCATTTGTTCTGGTCAGACCGGAGCAGATGCCGCGTCACAAAAATGGCTGTAACACATAAAATAATTGAAATTTTGAAAAATTCTTTTAAGGGCATATTCTTGAATGCCTAAACTTTGGAAATATGAAAAAAAAAATTTTTTCGATTTTTTCAAATTTCTAGACCAGAATACCCCCTTAAAAAACTTAAGAAACTTAGGCGCTCGCAAGTTCGGCGCCCCGGAACCGCCAAGCAGTTCGGTTGGGGAACCGAACGGCCTTGCACGGCGGTCCCGGCGACAGGGCGCGGTGTGACATGGCCGCACACCGCGTCATTAGCGTATGTATTATTGTGCGCGAGGGGGCCCGATGTGTCGCTCGTAGCGGTTCCCGGGCCTCCTCGATCGCAACAGGGAAGGTCATCGTGGAGGTTTTAGTCGGTTGGAGTCCGACACTACCATGCCGTTTTCCCCCAAAAGCGGCCTGGTGTCCGTGCGGATTTCCTCCACGTAAAAAAAAAAAAAAAAAAAAAAAAAATCATCTATACAACGCATTGCATTACGATCAAGCTTCGATTGTTTCGATTTGTAATCTATTTATTACGTAAAATTAAAAAACCATAGAGAATCTCTAACACTGGTATTACATTAAATAGGAGTTGTAATTATTGAACATGCACGAAGTGGTCTTCGTTTCTTATAATTCCTATAATTTCGTTTTATAAATAAAATTTGTCTGTTTTTCAAAAATATACCTCTTCTACAGTTCTTCAAGTATAAACATCCAAGTATGTCGTTGTTGTTGTT
Organism: Bombus flavifrons; assembly: GCF_040668555.2. NCBI lineage: Eukaryota > Metazoa > Arthropoda > Insecta > Hymenoptera > Apidae > Bombus > Bombus flavifrons. The sequence goes on from NC_138447.1 coordinate 5,710,079, forward strand.
GTTATGTCCTGAGGCAATTCTCACGCGAGCGTATGAACTACGCAAGTAATTCCGCTCAAGAGTGGCAGCTGTGTTTTGAAATACGAGCACTAGTTGGTTACCTCTCTCAATCATCCAATCGTTATAGGAAATAGCAATGCGTTACGAAGATACCCGATACCGATGGCACAAAAGCTTACCAAGTTGAACTGGACGATATTCCGATAATAAACCGTGGTTTGAGGCAAATTTTCACGCGAATCAATACTGCTTATCGAGTTCACTGTGTAAACGGTTCTAATTGCAAGTCACAGCTTTCCGAAGGGTAAATTCTAGTATACGCGAGAAAAAAGTGTTATTGTCCCATTCATGTTTTTTAAAATTGTTTTCACTTATCACGTAAAATTTCTCTTTTTGTCATGTATGCGGACAGTTTATAACAACATTTCAATTTGTCTCACTCTACTTGTAATTTCGTAGCACACAGTAGCTATATAAAACGGGGGTGAATATTTGGAAATTTTGATATTGGCGAGATAACAGAATACGATTCAGATATCGCACATTTTTATGAAATTCTTCGAGGTTTTCGGCGTGCCATTGCTATGTAATGAAATCAATGAAATGCTTTCTAAAATCATTAGATTTTGAGAATTTCGGGTAAATAACTTCTGCGAATGGTGAAATATTTATTTATGATGATACAATTTAAATTATTTTATTGAAATAATTTGGGCAGATTAAAATTTTAATATTTTAATTGTTTGCAAATTTTTATCTTTTTCATTATTTCATTATCAAGGCCATTCGGGGGAGCCAATATCCCTTAAATCTTGCCAGGATCTTGGCCATCAACCACTGCCACCACGAGTCCAAACCCATAATTGGTTGAGCTGAGGGGTCGCATCTCCCTCCAGGCTTTTACTCGACCCCCGTGGTACCAACCTTAGTCATTGGTGGGTCTATCGTGTGGATGTCTAACCGTACTGTCACTGCCTAACCGTGCTCGGCAGTTCCGGATGAGACACACGTAAGGGGGGGCCTCAAGGTACAAAGTACCCGGGACTTATCTCGACGGTCCTACCCTTGGCTTCAGGATTCAGGAGAGTGTAACTGTACTTAAACGCCTTACACTCCCGGCGACCTTCCCTACGGTGTACATAGAGGACTTACGTAAGCGGGACGCTTGTCCCGACGATCCTCCCTGGCCGGTCGCCGCCTGTGACGAACCCTCTGATACCGTCTTCGGGCCTGGACGCATCTCGCCCTCAGCTCCGCGATATCGGGATTCCACTTGTAAACGGCTCTGCTTCGCACGGTGCCTGGTGTGGCTCGCGGCATGGACGCGTCGCAGATTGCCGTCATGGCTCGGTGGAGGCTCTCGGCCTCCACTTCCACGCCTGTTTCGGTCGTGGTTGTCGAGGCCTCCCAGCTCCAAACTGCCGCTATCGCGGCCGCCCGGAGTAGATCTTCGTTCCTTTCCTTGACCTCCCATCTTGGCGGTGAGCGCGCACGTCCCGCCCTCGAAGCCGTCCAGGAACTCCTCGAACGCTACCCATCCGCAGTTGGGCGACACGTACACGCCCACCACCACCATTCCTGCCCACTCGACCGCGACGTATCCGTTGCCGCGCTCCAGCGGGACTCCGTGGGCGGGTGCCCCCAGCACTGATGTCCAGGTGACGGCGACCATTTCGTCCGTATCTCCGGTCCAGTCCGGAGCGTCCACCCCCCTATACGGTTCGGCCACCACCGCTAGGGCGACTGCGTTCTCTCTGATAGTTTGAAAGAGCAGATCTTGCACCCTTCTTGACCGTCCCATCGTACCTAAGAGATTAACCTTTCAAAACTATTCTATATATCATCTATATGTCAACCCTAATTTCACAATTTATGGTCAATGGTCAAATAAACAACACGTATATACATCTTCTAAACGTATCTTTATTTGTTCTTTAGTCTCCTAAAAATTAAATTATAATTCAAATTATATTGCATTACGTATTACCTGTTATATCATTTTATACTCTTTTAATTCCTTTCTTACCTATATCAACTTCCACGCGTCTAACTTACGATCTTTATATATATTTCACAATTTTCACAAAGCTAACCCATGTTTCGATAAACTCCCACGCTAAATCAACATCGTTATTACGTTTCCTTCTCCATCTTTCGCACCTCCAGATTAGATACGCGTTTATTTCATTTACGCATCTTTATTACACACCTCGTCCTTTCACCCTATACTTCAACGTTTTTATCACTACCTGCTTTACGCAGAACGTTTCACACTTTCAAACACTTTCATTAATGCTTTCATTTACACGTTCTTATTTATACATTCACGCGCTACTTCTCCCTGCTACTTCTTACTTTATTTCACACTTTTTTTTCCACGCTTGCACGCAGCCAACGAGGTATTCAAGAGATTTCTCATTGTCAGCGATAAAACAAGCTGCTTTCCTTCTTCTCGTTAGTCTTCCTGCTACTCCTCGTCGTCATTCCACTTGCCACAGCCCACTTCTCCAGATGGATCGTCCAAACATGCTCGCCTCCAATTTATACTAAAGGAAACAAACCGGTATAACTTATAGCCTATAATATGACACCTAGAATTACCTTTCGCCTATTATATTTATCTTAACCCTTTTATGGCTATATCAACCTGCGATAGACATACCCTTATGCTAAACTTCCAGATACGAAAATATCTTACGCAACCTCCACCATGCGAAAGATTCCGCAACTATTAAAAATACGCTCATAAGACAGCCGAGAGTCACCGCGGATAAGATGTCGGTCATGAAATACGTAGAGCTCAGATCGTCCATCACTCCCCGTTTACAATAAACTATTCTGGCACTTTCGAAATTTAAATTTAATTCGTATAAAAGACCCGATCAACGTATCGTCCTTGTTCTATCCTATCGCAACGACATAGTCTTATTTCCCTATAGTCTTCCATATAGTTTTAGCAGAGCTGCTACTATCCCCTAACTAGACCCTTAGGGAAGTGAAACTTTGAAAAATTATAACCAGCAAGTATGTAATTACAGTAGCCAGTAAAATTCGAAATAAGTGTAAATCTAAAATATTACATTCTTACATTCTATAATATTCTTCTATGTAAAAAAAAAACTAACTTTCCCTCGTATAATTATATTTCACGATTTTATATATATATATATATATATATACACTTGCGTGTCAATGTTCATGCATTGATCGGTATTTGTATTTATATAGTACTACAGCTTGAAATTCACGCGTTGCATATACCGGTTATCGTTTAAACTTTTAAAAAATTAAAATTGACATCAAGAATTAATAAATAATTGAATGTAGTTTTTTGTACACTGATACGCTAATTCTACAACGTTCGATATTATTTTATAAAGGGGAGAAAAATGTTTAAAAAGTATGTATGACATTTTGTCTCTTGTAAGAACATAACCTTTTTCTAACAATAATAATATAATGATATTGCTTTCTATATCTTATTAGATTCGACGAAAAAGATAGTGTTTCTGGTATACAACAATTGAAATCATCGGTTCAAAAAGGAATTCGTTCGAAGCTTTTGGAGCTTTATCCTCACTTAGACGGTCATATAGATGCTATCGTTCCAAAGAAAGATGCTTTTCGAATTATAAAATGGTAAGTTTTCTCAAAAGTAATGGATTTTACGTTTAGTATTAGGTGATTTTATTTATGTTTATTTTGTGATTAGTCACGACCATATAGAGATTATAGTAAATGCGGCAGGAGATCTTTTGTTCTTTCGTCAACGTGAAGGACCTTGGATGCCTACTTTAAGATTGTTACACAAATGTAAGCAATATCTTTCTACGATAAATAAGACAAAACAAAGTTTGATTAATAGAAAGTTAATTTCAAACAAAATATTGTTGTATTTTACAATTTATTTTGCTTCGACACAAAATTTAAACATTCTAGACCCATTTTTTTTACCAATGGAACAAGTTGATAAAGGTGCTATCAGGTTTGTTCTTAGTGGTGCTAACATTATGTGTCCTGGTTTAACGTCGAAAGGTGCAAAGATGACACCCGTAGAAAAGGGAACAGTCGTTGTATCCTTTGTTGAAATAACTAGAATGAGGTTGTTTACCAGTTTCCAAAATTAATTGAGCATATTAAATTCTTAACTTGAAATATAGGCTGTTATGGCAGAGGGCAAGCAACATGCTTTAGCTGTGGGTGTTACTACATTGTCAACATTTGATATGTAAGTAAAAAAAACCTAGTATAGAATGTGTGAAAAATATGGACTGCTCTGTGCGTTATAACAATGTAATTTACAGAGCTAAGGTGAACAAAGGAATAGGCATAGAAAATTGTCATTACTTAAACGATGGACTTTGGCAAATGAAATCTGTGAAATAGAAGACTGATGTACATTGCCCAAGGTGTATTATACGGATATATTGATTGTTGTATGAATGCACTTTGTAACATTTTTGAAGATGAGATGTGCTGTGAAGTGATAATTCCAATTACGAAATTACTCTCATAAATAAAAAAGAAAGATTGACAATGCATCTTTATTGTACAAACTGAATGTATATGACAAATTTATTGTAACTGTTTAAACGCATCGATATTATTTAAATGTAATTTTACAGTTTACATAAAATGAAGAGAAATCTATAAGGGAATAGATAGAATAGTATGCGGTTATAAAAAATAATTAACCAGATCCTGATTTAATATCTGCTTGGCCTTCTTGATTTTCTGAAGGAACGGAACGTTCATTTTCACAATGTCCCGATGCTGGAGAGTAAGATGAATTACTAGCATCGGAAGTTGGTGCGGAAGCGTTGCTTGAACCCGGTACGTTGTTATTAGTAGTATTATTTTCGCCAACGGCATGAGGAGATTGTGGATGATAATGAGGACTGTGCGGGCTGTGAGGACCATGGGCGTGAGGACGGCCCATAGTATGTGGTGAATATTGTGAATATGGTTGATGGTAATACGGATGTGCGTATTGAGGATATGGTTGATGATATGGTTGTTGCTGAGAATAAGCATAGGATGGATGAGGAGGTCTTGGAGCTAGTGGAACATTTTGAGCCTGCTGAGTAGGTCCTGGTTGATATTGCTGACTGTAGCCTTGATTCGGTGGAATCATTTGCGGTGTATGTGGATTAGAAACTGGTCCTTGAGGTGGAAGCACCTGTGTTCCCTGGGTTCCTTGATGAGGCGGTATTGAGTGATTAGCTAACATTCCTTGTTGATGAGGATTATGTTGTATAGGAGGAGCTGGTGAAGAAACAGGAGGCATATTCGGTGTATTTGCAGTTGCATTTGCATTTGCAGGTGCATTAGTGTTAGCAGAAACTGCTGCTGTAGTAGTAGTAGTAGCAGCAGTAGTAGTGGTAGCAGTAGTAGTAGTAGTAGTAATAGTAGGTTGCTGTGATTGTAAAGAAGATGGTTGTGATTGTTGCGTCGGTGGCTGCTGTTGTTGTTGTGGATGCTGTTGATGTTGAGTTGGTGGTGGTGGCGGTTGCTGTTGATGTTGAATTGGTGGTGGTTGTTGATGATGTTGAGTTGGTGGTGGTGGCTGCTGTTGTTGTGATTGCGGTTGTGAAGACGGTGGTAGCGGTTGTTGTTGTTGTTGCTGCTGCTGCTGTTGTGCTGCTGGTGGTGGTGGTGGTGGTGGCGGCGGCGGAGTTTGTTGTTGTTGCTGCTGCTGCTGTAGTGGACTAATAGTTCCACTGTACATTCCAGAATTGGATGTATGTTGATTAGAATTTCCTTGAGCTGATGAAGGTTCTGCCTTATTTTCAGTATATGGTGGTGAGGATGTTTCCTTTTTAATTTCATTATTAAGTTTTTCAGTTCCATTTGTCTTTTTATCTATTGCATCATGATCAGGAACCTACAAGGAAATAGCAATGCGTAACGATACTTGTGTATCAATAATAACATTTGTTACAGATAATACTTACATCGGATGGTGTTTCATCGTTAATAGGAGCAGGAGTTGGAGTAGGAGTAGAATTTGGAGTTGATTCGCTGGATGCAGGTCCATCCGAGCGATTTTCTTCTGCACCTTTTAATCTATCTCGCCTAAGTGCTTCGTATTGTCGCTCCACCATCTTATTGAATGTTTCTTCATCTACAGCTGGTTTACAATGCTAAAAGAGGCATGTTTGGCTTCGGTATTTGAATAATTATCAAATAATAATTAATGGAACATGTCTTATTAAAAATGATAACCTACCTTCTTCAATTCTTCTTGAAATATTTCGCTTGTCTCGATAAATTTACGTTTCTTTGCTTCAAATTTTTCTTCTATTTGTTGTAATTCAGCTTCGAGCTTTTTCTGTAACATTTAATGCCACGATATAGTAGCTAAAATAATATATATCATATTAATATAATTAAAAATTAACTTCTTTTTTATTGTATATATATACCTGATGCATTGTTAAAGACTGTACTTGACGGCGTAATACTTGCATTCGTTGTGTAGTAACAACCGAGCGAACATCCGGCACTACGGTATCACTAAATATCTCGTTAATAAGACGATGGTTTCGAGTATATCGAGAGTACGCAACGTGTTTTACGGAATATCCATCATCTTGATCTGCAAAATAAAAGAATCATTTATATAACTTTTACTTGTCTGAATTGTATAAATTTATATACCATCATCATCTTCTGCAGGTAAAATATCTATTCTTCTATCTTGCGCTGCTTGTCCTTTGGTACTGCCTGAAGAACGTTCATGACTTTCTCGATCATCATTATTTTGTTGTGCGGCGCATAATGCTATGATAAAAATAATGATATATTGTACTAAGAATGTAATATAAATAAGTAGTGTACTTATTTACTTACTAATGTAAAATATTTACCAGATTTTCCTCTATTTTTAGCTGCGATGTAAGCTAAGTACGCAGGCGAATTGTGATAAGTTTTTAAACTTTTCTCATACTCAACCTATTGAAATTCAAGTAGTATTAATATCTAGTTTTACAGTTGTATAAAAATAGTACCCATATATATGATCTTTACCTTTTCAGCTTCATATTCTTCAATAAACTCTGTTTTATCCTCCTCTGGTAAATCTCTCCACATCTGTCCAATAATCTTTCCTATTTCCCATAATTTTAATTCTGGATTTTGAGCTTTCACTTGATCCCAAACTTTTCTACTATATCTCATATAAGGCATAAGAGGTTTTTCTGGTGGCTTGGGTGGTTTGGGCATACGAGAATCAGCCTACTCGATATTAGCATAAAATAAAATTTTGACAGATTTATAAAAATAGTGTTACAATTTCAACATGATTTTATTAAATATTTATATTATATATTTAAAAGGTACGTACGTTTGTATTTTTCCCAACTTTTTGTGGTGTAAATCCTGGATGACTATGAGGCGTTTGAATGAATGGGCTTTGTGCATCTTTCTATAGATTGTTATAAAAATTAGCTTTACATTTTGACACGTGTATAAGCTCATTTACATAAGAAATTTACTTACGCTATTAGTTGAACTACTACTACTACCACCAGAAGCTCTGAGTCTTTCTGAAATGTAGTTATTATATATATATATATATATATAACTTTTTTCTTTTTCTTTTTTTAATACGTACAGATTAAAAAGGAAAAACGGTATTTGATATAATTAAACAATTTAAGGTTAACAACACTTACGATTAGATGCAACAATATTTGAAGTAGCCATTGCCACTTGCTTATAGTTTGGAGGTAAAGCCATTTTGTACGTCAATGAGTTTTATTTTCTTAAAGGTATAACGAACACGCTCAATAACGTATAAATATTATTAACATTTATATCGTTTGTGATAAAAAAGAATTGTAGCGTGTTCCGAATTTCAAAAGATTCACTCAATCATATTGCTGTGACATCACAATTGTAGACAATGCTTCTTATACCGCGATAAAAATATCTTTTTCTTCTTCTAGCCTTAAACCAAAATTGTAAAGTTTGTCGAACGAGTCGAGTGAGTTGTAGGGAACGAAAATGATCACGTGATGTATTGCAACGGGTTCAGTCATTGGCTACTAATTGTTAGTTAATTGCTGATTTTCATAAACAATTTCGCATTACTGTAGTAAACTTATCAAATTAATATCTTAATTTTCACTTTTGTATTGACCAATCTTCACTTAAGAGATTAACGTCTTAAAAAAATTGATTTCACATGGTGGAAAAATTAGGCACTATGTCCCTAGTTTATTTTTCGCTAACTTGTACACAGAATTCTTAAATAACCAATATTTTTCAATAACTTTTAATATCTGCTATGGTGCAGATATTACTCGTAATTATTAATTTGATCTTATTTACGACCAATTCATGACCGTCATCTTCTTATAATTGTACATCAATGCTTATAACAGTTTATAATAATTTATATAACTACCAACTTGTTAAAACCACTAAATATATGTCACTACAGTTGCAAGTTAAGCCTAATTTTTCTAGTTCTCATAATTCATTGACAAACGAAAGTAAATATTTGATATCGTATTTATTCTATATTCGCGAGAATGCCATCGTTATTTCTACCAACCTTGAAAATTAGTTTCACAGAGTGTCATCGATAAGTACGCGTTACATTTATACGTGTATTATAATCTGTGATCATCGATATTTCACTTACTTATACTCGTTATTTCGGGTTTATTCATTCGAATTCGCAAACAGTATTTCGAGTTATTGCAACAAGTAAAATATTTATTTACAAATGCGTATACATATATTGAATAATATACTTACTTATGTACATACTCTTATAAAGAATTCTTAATGATTACATTTTACTGGTTTCAATGTAATATTTATAAGTTACTCATTCGGACATTTACAAAAATTATTTTCGATTAAAATAAGTATTGATTTCAAAGAATACATTATAGATTTTGTTTCCCTTTCAAATCGATGCATCGTTGGTATAGCATATATGGCAATGCTTAATATTTAGTTTTGATTCATTTTATATTGCAACATAATGCAATTCCATATGTGAAAGCATAAAGAATATAGGAGATTTTAAGTTATTTTTTACATCATGAAAGCAATACATATGATGGCAGTGAGCAAATTGGCAGTGTTAATCATTTTTTTCCAAAAATAAATTAGGGTAAAATCTTAAAGCTTCAATTGTGTCGTCTCTACATGCTTTTCCTCTTTTTTCCGTTACTAACAGTCTTTCGCGCGCTAAAAGGACTGATATACCCTCCGATTGAGCAAGTTCTTCTGCTGTTAGAGATCCTCTTTCTTTTATCTGTAAAAAATAAATAAAGTTAAATTTTATACAAAAACTGTTCGAACGTATTTACTTACTAGATCAGCTATAACATCAACTATGACATTATCATCATGCGATCGCGATTGAAGAACCATAACTCCGCTATCAAACACTCTCAATACTATAGGTAAACCTAAAGATGCTAATTGTCTACTGGCATTTAGTAAATCTTCTGGTGAAAGAAGTTCTAAGCCTCTAGCTCTGTTTACACGACAATAAACATCTGTTAATGTTATCATTCCCCCAACTTCCTGTGGAATGAAATTACTTAAATATTTATCATGTATTATAAATTTAGTAACGATTACTAGGAATATTAACTTTAATTGGCTCTTCTAAAATATTTGCGAGTTGTTTTGCCAATTGCTTGAAATATTCATTACTACTTTTATACGCATCTCTGGTAACGGGGTCATCAATGCCAAGACTCATTAAATAGGACTTAAATCTAACCGTTTCATCCTCTGTGATGTCTCCTTGTCTCTCCTGCAATGGTCTTTGATTATGAATGTCAATTTTACAAAGTAATCTTGTTGAGAGTCACCCGTATTTTTGCCGAGATGGTTTTTGAAATGGAAACCATGTCTTTGGCTACTTCCATGAGCTTCTTAAGATCTTGAAAAGCCATTGATATGCTTTCGTCTGTTGCTTTCTGTTGTTCCTGAAGGCTTCTTTCAATACCTATGATACCGGTTCGTGTCTTTATTTGCGGCAGAGGCTTATTAATGTCTCTGCTATTTTTTGTGTTGCTATCAGGATGTTCCAGAGGCACGATAGGTGTAAATTCCCAAATTCGTCTTGTAATAGCATCGGACAAATGTGTATGAAAATTTGGATCCAAACCTTCTTTAAACGAGAATTTTATATAGTTGCATACGCTATTATCCAACGGACCAGGCATTTTATCTGTAAAGCAAAATGTAGTATTAGCATTATTACGTAGCTTGATTTACAAATACATTTTTCCAATAATTATAATATACCGATTGGAGCTTCAGAAAGGTGTATAACAACTTTTTTACTGCGTCCAAAGGAAAATGGTCCAGGAATTTCTTCCTCGAAGAAAACTATATGACGAAGAGATAACGAAAGGCATGTATGACCGCGTGATATATCACCAGGTCTTCCCCAAAGAAATCTGTGGCTGGTAAGTACTAATTCACCACTTTCAAAATTTGTCTGTCAAAAAGTTGAAGGTTATGTTTTACTTTGATGTTACGATTAATATACATACCTTGATATCTCCATCGTATATGCATATGCTAACATCGCGTCTTATATAAATTTCATTCGGAAGAAGTCGAGAATCAGCGTATTCAAATCTATTCATTATTTCTGAAGATTAAGATGCAGAATCAAGAGTGTTACAAAGACACGTAGAAAACAGTTTATCTCGGGCATAAACTGTCTTACTGGCAATTTTGACGTATTCTAACCGCAAGATGTCCTTCGATTTCGTTACAATTTACCTTCACTCTAACGCTAAATCGTTGATATATTTTATGTTCTGTTTATCTACGCGTTTCCTAATAGCAGAATACCATAAATTTGATAATTGATGTAATAATTGATTTTATTTTGTAAGCTTTTTGCTTTCAACTATGTAATTAGTAGTAACAATTGCAATTTTATGTAATTTAAAATATCCACTTCATTTTAAGTAATTTAAAGATTGAAATTGGGATAACTTGCAAAATTATATATGGATATATTAGACAAAAATTTATACAGGAATTCAAGGTGATAATCACGAAATAGATGACATTAGTTGTTACTTTAAATATATTTGTTTGGAATTTATTCAGTAAACGAATCGTGTAAATAGAATCGCAACCATGATTAACAATGATCATGTATGTATAGTTAATAGTACGTGATTTTCCGTGTACTTGTTACATTACACGATTGTGTATAGTGATTAACCTTTTCATTTGTAATATATTTTTTTCACAGATTTTAGCGTAAGGTTGTTTTTCGTTTGTTTATAATTAATATAGCATAATGTAATGTGTAACAATACACGTTATACCTTTCACAAGCACAAGCTCGAACGTACCTTACCTTAAGGGATATGTTACTATTATTAAAATTAATAATTTTAAATCTATACAAATTTCCATATACATTTTCCGTTTAATGAATCTATACTTTTAAATATACCGTACTTTTAAATGTAACATGAAGAGATCGTAAAAACTGAAGAGCAAAATTACATACACGACCAAATCGAACTATTTAATGATATATGGGTAATTTATTTTTAGATTTCGTTTAGAAACAAGTAATTGTAAGCAGAATAAATCAAAATTACTTTATCGGAATTAATTTTGTTAAGTTTTCGTTTACATTCGTTCTGTTTACTCTTTTATTGTAAACTGAATAATAGCAAATAAAAAGATTTTTCCAACATACGGGGAGAATTAACTTTATCACGAGAAATAGATTTCTCTTCAGATTATTAATTAATTTGTTTGTAACTTTTCTTTCCTTAACATCGATAAAACAATAATTATTAAAATTATTAGTAAATTAAAACATTTATTGGTATGGATCGTTGAAAATCATTACCAATACTTCATATATGATTATTTTAAACGATTCAGCGTCTGTCGAAGTACATAAACGCTTTAACAATTCCCTTAAGTTCATTTAAGCAGGATAGCGTCAGCAACTTGCTTGAATATTTTTATAATCGTTTAAATTTGCACGGTTTTTGATTCGGTTTTTGAATCTGGCGACGGTACGCACGAGCATAATCCGAAATGTAATTAGGAAGGGCTTGGCAAGGATTGTTCTTCATAAAGTTTCACCTTAGTCGATAAGATACAAAGACCAATGCATATACAGGGTGAGGTGAATGTGCCCTTATTATATCACAGAGAGGCGTAACAAAAATATAAAACAATTTAAACATTATAGTATTTTTGTATGAATCATATACGCTCATGCAACGGCTACGCGTTGCGATTCGTCCTACAATTCTGATCGCGATTTCTAAATTATAAGGCATCGTAATTCCTTTTCTCACGAATCCTGATTTTCTGATTAATAAAAATTTTATATGTGATTAACGATACAATATCTAGAATATAAATCAAGAATATCCTAAAGAACGTAAGATACAAGTGGAACAGCTGTGCCGCGAGAAAATATTATTATATCGGTGTGATAAAATAAATGATAACGTTTACACAAACATAGAATGTTTCAAGATAGAACATTCTGTGTATAGAACTGATTAACAATGTAAAATATTGAATTGAACTCGCGCGTAATTAAGCAAGAGTATAAGAAAGTACTCTTTGAATATAACTAATAAAACTTATTTAAGACATACATACATATATGCATATCGGCGAGTTCTATTATTTAGGTGGTTAACTGTATCGTTTGCAGTACGAATCGCATTGGCATTATTATTGTCATCATCACTCCTTTTTCCCTTCTTTTCCCTATCCGATGATCGTTCGTTCTTATCTTATCTTTCACGCTATTCTTTCCTCGCGTTCTCTTTACATTCTCTCGTTTGTCCACGTTCTCTCACTTTCATTTTCTCTTGTCTCTTGCATGCTCCTTTCTTTCCCTCTCTCTCTCTCTCTCTCTCTTTCTCTGCCCCCCGTCCCTCTCGCGCTTCCGCTCCAACTCTACGCTCGCTCTCTTTTATTCTCGTTCGCTCTGTTTCTCTTAATTTCGTCTATAGCTAGCCCCTGACAAAACTAAATTCTGGTAAACGAGAAGCAAGCTATTGAATGCCTTCAATATTGTTCTCTCCCTGTCTCATCGTTCTGCGCCATACGTTCAATGTATTCCAGTTTTTAACAGTAAAACTTAGTAATACGTATCCGTAACATATGCGTACACGGACGCAGACAGACGTACGTGAACAATTCCACCTACGCGTGTGTGCGGGCGCGTGTGCGCCACGTTGGTATTAAGAATAAAAGATCAGTTTTGTGCTGATATACAACAGTGTTTTGAATGGTAATTTGACTTACATGTATACAGATTATACATACGTACTACGTACGGTTTCATGAGTACAAAGTGGAACGCGAGGACGATCCAATTGATTTAGCTTCGTCGCGTCGAGTCATTTTCTTCCATTTTTTTCTTTCTCGTTTTTCTTTTCCGTCTTTTTTTCATTAAGAGCTATCTACGAGTTGTATTTGAAGGAAAAGAGGAATCGATTGATTTGACTCGATCTGGATCGAACTTGCGATCTAAAATTTCCCTTTATCCGCGAATACTCTCTCTTGATTTTGTACAATTTTTTGAATTTTGAAGAATGAAGAAATACTCAATATTTCGTGAATCGATTGTTGATAGTTAATTTCATCGGCATTAAAAATCGTTCAAGTTTCGATCGAGGTATGCACGTAATAATTAATCACAATCGTTCTCGCTGACCACTTTGTATGAAACGATGCAGAGATACATATCGTTCACGATGGATAATTTACAAATATAGTTATGGAGTTAATGAGAGTTCAGCGATATTAGTCCCATAGTAAGTTAGCGATAGAAAATATCCTGAATAAGTTCATAAGTATGGATTTAAATAGTCGGCAATTTATGACAAAAAATGTATAATATAGAGTGTAAAATTCTCTCGTAATGTAACTATACATATATATAGATGTTGTATATGTATATATACACGTGGCGTATGAGTAATGTGTACGTGTAATACGAAGAGTTAGGTTTGTTAAATTTTATCGTGTACGAAGAGGTACAAAATTTATAGGTATAGAATAGACTATGAGGTCCGAAAGGCTATCTAATTCGTTCGATTTGCGTTAACGATCCCGTTAGTCGAAGTATCGCGTGGTTTTCCATTTCTGTCGGATCTATAAACGTATTGTTAATTATAAATTAAGATTTCCATGAACATTCTTCTATATTTCGAACAGCACGCATCATCCAATCACGATGATAATATCAATTAACACTAACGACGAAGAAAATTATTTTAATAAAATATTCATTTTTCATGTCAAATCACAAGAATAATTGTTTTCGTATCTTCTCCTAATTTCAATGACATTCCGCACAAATAATTCCGACCAAATGATAACGCGTCCAATTATATCAGGAATAATCGAGTATTATCGTAACCTCGAACGTTCGATGAAGTCGTAATGGTGCAAATTTTGTAGGATTAAGTCGACGTAAGATTTCTTCTATGAACTGTACCGTGTACGTATAAACAACCGGCAACAGATTTGCATCGACCAAGCATTGCTTGAAGATGGTGTAATTCGGTCATGTGCCAAGTACTGTCACGAACGCGAACAGGAAAGAGGAGAAAGGAATCGAGGTTAACCATTTGATCGTCGAAATGAAATAACAAAAAGAGATGGACAGACTCTCCGAGAAGAAAGAAGGAACAGAAGAAGAAGAAGAAGAAGAAGAAGAAGAAGAAGAAGAAGAAATATGAAAAGGATGATCGTTGGTCGTTAGAGGAGAGAAGAATATAATCAAGAATTGCGATCAATCGTCCACGTTTGGAAAAGAATGCTCTGCACGTCGAGTACGTCGTTAATAAACTCTGTACAAACATTAACAGTTCATTGGGAACAACAACATTTACATCTTGATAAAACCCTGAAACAGAGCTTCCATCGTTCATAAATTTTTCAACGTCGCAATGAATCTTTTAATTGCGGCGCAACATTTCTTGTTTCTTTTACTTGCTCTTTTTTCTTTTTTTTTTCTTCAATTTCTTTTATTCCTCTGTAACTATGTAGCCAGTCATTCAATGAACAACGAGCAAGATTACATCGATACCAGAATATGCCAGAATAAAGGCACGAAAAGAAAAAAAAAAGAAAACATGTTTTCTTTTTTTTACAAGTATCGTACAAAAACTAATAAATAATTCTGGCGTTAAAGAACACGATGATTATCCGACGTGGAAAAGGGTAATCTTTTTCTCTCGAAAAAGAAACAAACTGCATTCTAACTAATATCAACATAGGTACATACGGAATACATACAGAAGATGTCTCTGATGGACATTTCTTTATACACGTAAGGAAGGTTCGATTAAGCTTTTCTAAAATGTATCGGTTTATACGTGTATTCTTTTGCAAAGGAAAAGAAACTGAGAAAGAAGAGGAGAACACATTTTTTAATGCCATCGCTAATTCGTACGGGTTGGTTTGTGCATAATTTCGTATGCAATTTGATGTTTAATTCACTCGTGCAACGAATCAGACGAATAAAGGCAAAAAGGATATTCCTTGGCTCTGACATTCGCCGGCCGTATACGATATCTCGATACAAATATTTGAGCCTCGTAGCGAGAATCTAGCGGTCTCGTCACAAAGTTCGTTCGAACCTTCCTCGTGGAGAGACACACGGTATGGAGAACGATGTGGATCCATTTAGAACCTACAGCGATTTGTGCTTGACGATGACTTTTGATATCGATATATCAGTCTGAAATGATTGATATCAGCTCCGTGTTACATCCCGATTGATTCTCACGTTTCTTACAATTTTGCTTGTTTATCTTCCATTTTAACGGTAACCTTGTGTCGTGATTCACGTTGGAGCAAATCGTGTGAGCTTTCATCACGGAGCCGTCAATTCGAATCTTATCATTAGACGAAACAACATATCATGTACATCCATTTAGTACATGTACAATAGGATACGAGTTTTACATTGAGAATTTTATACCATCAAATCGAAAACGATGAATCGTAGATTTTGTTGAATTGTCATGTTTCTGCTTGCAACGTGTCGCCACACGTTTATGAGTGTGCTTCCTCGTTAGAGCATAGAGGAGAACGGTTAAAGAGAGAAAACTGGACATTCGGTAAAATACTTACAAGTAATCGTAACGTGAATAGAAAAATCTTTCGCATTGAGGCCTTAAGTTTGTCAGCACCCTGTAAATTCACGAATTTATATACAATAAATCCAACGAATTGTACGTGATCGTTTCTTTCAAAGGTCAACAAAATCATCTAGGTTTCTCTCTTCTATATTCTTTTTGTTAATGAAAATAGACTATTAATTAATACTGTATATTATTGGGTTATTCTAAAAGATCACGCAGTTTCGAACGGTCTATTTTGAAAAAACGTAACTTCATTTCCTTTTCAAGCTTCTTTCTCTTGAATGGAAATATTCTCAAAAATAGGAAGACCTCGAAAATCGAAAATGCTTATCAGAATTCTCCTATTTGAAAGATTGAAATTTCTATATCGTAATTTGCAATGTTGCTCTAATTTCAAAGAAAATCGTTGAAGCATGGGAAAGTACCTAATGCTTTTTAAAAGTGAACGGCTGAAAACTCGGACGAATATCAGGATGACTCACTACAACATCGTGTCTACGTAATCCTACCGTTCTCCCAGTATACTTTAAATCCGTGCAGATTTTCGTTCTATTATATATTCGCTTTGCCAACATCCTACGCGATCCTTTCATTTCCTGAGCGGATGCCACATGGCGACAGGGCGTCTTTGAGCAGCCAACATTTGTCGCCAATGGACGAATGCTCGTCCTGCTGACGTAGGTCCCACGATAACGTGTCCGACGGAGTACGGCTTCGAATTTACACCCTGTTCATTGTTTACTTCCGCTACAGTTAGCCTTATCTGTATGTTCTGAAATTAGATTGAAGAAATTAGCATGTCTTTTTCACAATACCTAACAAATTTTATAATTAAAAATTATTCGAAACCTGCAGAATATGACTGGGTACGTTAAAAATAATTGCCTCGTTGAAGATTGGACTTTCTTCTCCCTTTTTCACAGACGTCTTCTTCTTGTGGATCTTTTTGCCTTGTTGTAGCAAGTAAACCTTTGGAACATAGTAAATGCATCATTCAATGATCAATCAGTATCTATGGATCATACGTGATCACAATAATTTTAGTTAGCCTATTTGATTTTGAAAATGTTTAATTTATATAATATAATAAATCTTATCTTTCTTTTTTTACGTTTATGTGTATAGATTCTCAAGGGAACTATTTTGAAAGGGACAATGTACATTTTTCATTAAATGACGTATGAACATTTTTACAGGGTCAGTCTCGTTACTTCTTAGACACACCTCGGTGCGTACGTTGAGATTACAATGAGAAATAAGCACTTTATTACCTTAACGAAGAAATCACCGGGCACGGCACTGACACCATGTAAATTTCTAGCCTTCACAACCACCAGGGTCAGTCTTTCAGCCGTTTGCAAGTAGCTCAAAGAGAACATCAACTCTCCAAGTCTTGGCGTGGGCAAAGCTGATCCCAGAAGTGGTAACCATGTAGTTGCAGGTGCTCTTGAGGCGGGTCCTAGACGTAACCTAGCTTCTCCGATGAGGGATGTTCCATCACCTATACTGGTCTCGTCAGAAAATACCTTAAAAATTTCCCATGCAGATAATATCGCTTATCAAGCATTTTACATATTTCGAATTATTTTAATTAAAATAACATACTTCGACGAGAAGAGTCCTTCCAGTGGGACCATCGTCCAGAGGGAACAAAAAGTTTTCTTGATAACTAGGCGACGGACTGCCTCTATACAGCCGGGTTTTCACGTGTAATTGTCTATTCGGTAACAGACAAACTCTAAAAGAATAAATAAGTATCGACGGTTAATTTAACTATCTTTCTTTCTATGGTGGATATGTAATATTTAACCCTTTCATATTTGACGCATGTACGCAATATTGCGCTTTACGAATTATTCGCTAACTAATAATTGGTTGTGCAATAATAAGCAATAATAATCGATAAAAACAAATTTTTCACAAAATCTAAGAACTATTCGATCCTGAAACGGTTAAATTTAGATATTTCTACGATCTTTTGCCTGATATAATTCAATCCCGGACCTGGAAATTATTTCGTTCGTCGGATTATTAATCTAATCAGTATCAAACGTAATAAGCTTGACGAAATGTTCAAACCTGGCAAAGGTATCTTGAGCAGGTTGTCCATCCGAGGTGACGAGATCTCTGGCTTCGAGAACGCTGACCGCGAGATCACCCTCGCTATCAGCACCTCGGCCACCCCATCTGTCGTACTGGACACCGACGCACACATGACCGACGACAGGTGCTTCTTCGAGATCGTTTAACACTACACTGGTATCCGAGCATACACTTTCGCAGCTTATTGCCCTTTTTAGGTTCGATTCATCCGGCGGTGGCTCTGGATCCGGCCCCTGAGGTCCACGACGACTTCCGGGATTGATGTCATTGTAATCGTTCATCGTGTAGTTTGTGACAAATGCCTGTGAATGAAATTATATTTGAATAACAGAAAATCAATATATCTGAAAGTGAAATTGTACCTGAGAGAACTTTCGCTTCAATTGCGCTTCCTCCAGTGCGACAAAAAAGTCGTGACTGTTTCGTTTCCTGTGAAATAAGTTGAAGATTAATTTGCTATTTAAGACAGATCGACCAAGTTACCGTATATCGAAGGCTACCTTAACGAGTCAGCGTCATCGAGTTCGTTGAGTTCATGGATACCGTTCAGTCTCTCCATACTTTTTTTTCTTTGCTCGATACTGTTTAAAATATCCTGAAAGTAAAATGATATATACGATGATACGATTCATCGAATAAAGTTTAAAATATAACCAAGATCGATAGTATAGTCGTACCTCTGAGGTTCTCGTGAAGCTTGGGTCAGTCATATACGTGTAAACCTCTTGACTGTGATCTTTAACTAACAACGGCGACGACGGTGGATCTTGTAAACTATTGTACACCTAAAATCGTCAAGATTTAATACGATGATTAAAATTTTAATAATATTCTAGCGTCTTCCTAGACTCGACGCATACTACCTCTTGTGCAGTTCTATGTGCTTCTAAATTGAGTTCAGGACTGTAAAGATCGGAGCTACGCCTAGAGCCGTCAGGACCTATCACATCGGAATCGTTCTCCGCGTAAATATCTTGAACTTCATCGTGCAATCTAGTAGTGGAGTTATCCTCCACCACCAACGACGGAGATCTCGATGGGAAGGTGAAACGTTGAACTTGTTGTGCCGAGGATACGACTGAGCTATAACAACCAAGAACAAAATTGTTAATATTTATTCGTACGAAAACATCTTCTAGTTCTTTTTTTCTTTTTTTTTTCTTCACAGAATGATCAATCTGACGTATACTTGTAAAATTCCGAGGCGTCGATGTAGCTGTGAGACGTGACCAATCTGAGAGCGTTAAATATTCTTTCGCCGGTTGTCTGCCCGTTCTTCTTTGGCACATCTTTCGGTGGGTCAGGTGGCGCGGGTGGCGGTGGTATCGGACTGGAAGCTGCCTCACTGTTGACCTTCAACGCGTTGATCGATGTCTGAATCGTGTCATCGTAGAGGATGCGATCCTGATCTCGGTGGAGTCCGAGGTCGTTGATCGAGTCGTATATAGGAAGATCGGGTAAGCTCTGAATATACTGCGAGACTTTTTGCAATCCTTGATTCTCGCGAAACAGGTAGCACGGGCTGACATCGTCCTGAAGGCTGGAACTTGTAAAGGGCGTCATCTCGATGCTTTGCATCTCGTTGCTCTTACGATCGAGGTCGTTGCCGAGACTCTGAGTGCTGCGAAGCATCTTAGATAGTTCCTCGGATCCGTATATCGATCCCATGATAGTCTGGCTGGCGGCATTCGAAGAATTCGTCATATCGAAACTGCTTGGCGAGCTTCTCGAATCATTCCGGACATGTTGCCGTATTATGTGATTCCTTTGGACGATGTCGTAACTGCCGTAGCTCGTGTTGTTGTCCTCGTCCCCTTTCCCATCTAGCGTAGCTATAGGTACACCATGTACACCGTACCTAA
This sequence comes from Bombus flavifrons, assembly GCF_040668555.2. Taxonomy (NCBI): domain Eukaryota; kingdom Metazoa; phylum Arthropoda; class Insecta; order Hymenoptera; family Apidae; genus Bombus; species Bombus flavifrons. The sequence continues at coordinate 5,730,189 of NC_138447.1, forward strand.
TTCTTGTCGATTCGAGGCCAGTATCGAATTGCCTGTAAGGATTGTGCCTATTCTGCTCTTTCCTCGGTTCTTCCTCGAATTCGTATCTCAATCTTGCGTCGATGTGATTTTGTGAGCCGTACGGTGTCATCTGAATATTCTCATTCGTCATGGTGTTCGGTTTCTCGCCGTCGAATCTAAACGAACCGTGGTCGTTCGACGCTTGATGTAGACCATAATTTTTCATGGGCTCGTTCTGGAAAAGAAAGACCGACGGACCGTTCGACCTCGAAGGAATCGATGGTCTCTGCAACGATGGCGGCGGTGTCAGAGGTACCGGGCCAGCTTCCTGCATTCTCAGGTAGTCTACTGTGCTGGAGGTTTGTAGCGGAGATGGCCTTGGACGTGAAGTTGGCCTTGGTTGAGGTGCTGGTCTTAAAGGCTGCGGTGGTATGGTGCTGCCGGTAGCAGTGCCCAGAGGCGGATGAAGATCTCTATCTACCGGTTCGAATCTGCAAATATAGCAAGTTATATCGTTTTGAGACGAACAACCTCTTATTCTTTCCTCCATTGCATGTTCTTCGTCGAAGCGTTTCTTTACTCTCTTCACGTTTCTCGCTTTATACACGAGTGGCGAATTTGCTTGGAACGTTGTTTTTCCATCCGATTTTCATTTCTCTAAATATGATATTTTTATCACACTGATGATATCGAACGCTCAAATCGCGCGGATATGTCTCGTTTCGAATTCGGCGCATATATTAAGTCGAACTGTTCATTTGTCGAATATGAAATATTGGCCGCGTGACGCGGTGCGAGATGCAGATTTGATTTCATATTTCGCAGAAGCGCGGTTTTGGCTCGTTGTCGTGTGAAATATTAGTAAACGAGTATCGATTGGCCGGCTGCGTAGACATCGCACGCTTACCGAAGAAAGGAAATTGCGTAATTTTCCCTTCGAATATAAATACTTTAACGATTGTTTCGAACAAAGATTTATTTAATGTTCGTTGTTTGAAACAACGAATGCACGAGGGGGTCGAATAACGTATAGCAACGACAATAATTAAGATTTAGTGCTTTTAATAACGACACTGTTATTCGATTGTAAGTTAGTCGAGCTATCGATGGTTTTGGCCAATTATTTTCCGAGTGCTTGTTCCGGAAAAAGTTATCGCTGTGTCATCAAGTGGTCGATCGCATCAAGCAAAATATAAGAAATACGCGAATATCGGCCTATCGCTTCGATAATGTCCTGTGTCGTAATAAAATTAACGCGCGATGGTTCCACCCTATCGTAATTTACACGGCGATTTCTTCCACGGTTCGGTTAACGATAAAATTATATTTATTATCTGTCGTGGTTGTTTCGTCCTCGTCGAAGAAATAATCGCTTTATCGGTTCACAATGCGCTATATGGCTTTTCATTAACCAACGTCCAGTGAATTAGTAATTTATTAGTAATCTAATCAGGAGTTGATTTCGCAGTTCGTTACCGCAATACCTGGTGAAAGCTCCTTGCGCGTCGAGTCTGAGGTCGCTGTCGCTGTGAAGCAAATGTTGAGATGCATTTCCAGGTTGTCGATATAAACCGGGAATTGTCTGGGCTATTGGATGTTGTGCTTTCACTAAACCAACCTGGAAAATCCATCGTAACGAATCGTCGGAATTTGAACTTTTCGAGTGACAAATCTTAAGCGAATTTTCTATTTCTTTTTAAAGCTTCTATTTTCTTCGTTTTACCAAAGTGTACCTTTTCTTCTCGCGGTGCCCATAACCACGACAGCCTTTGTCGCCATTGCTCGCAGATGTTCCAAATGTTTCTAGCGCTCCATTGCCAGTTGATGCAATACCTGCGGACAATATTCCAAACAATTGTTATTATTAGTAGCCTCGCTAAAGTTACATTAGTATGTTTCGCGTTAGATATCCGTTATCTATCGTGTGAAAATTGCTGTTACGGTTAGATATCGAGCTTTTGGACTACGGTATGGCAGTTGGATTATCACTGAAAAGGGTTGCCGGTGTTTCTAGTTAATCGACCGACTTTACATTATGACAAAAGTCGTCGTGAACCGATCGACCTACTTTTTTCATATTTTTCTTCTTCCTTTTTTAACGTTCGATATGCTAGCGAGAAAGGTGTTTGGTCACATGGAGCGTTCGATGGCAGACTAATAGGGTGAATATGCTACTATTAAGAGTATGGGGGAATGCGCGCTCGTCAAAGGGGTGAGCGAGGAATCGATCAACGAGGAGAAATGAATTTTATCAAGTGTGATATTGCAAGGTAAAATAAAATTTTGCTGCATTCCCGGGCAACAGTTGTTTAATCGCTTGCGTGCGAAAGGCTCGGCACACGCTTTTTGAACTTGAACCTTTCCCTACCATAGAATTCTTCAGAGATATCTATTTTTGTTCATTGTTCAGAGATATTTCTTTTTTTCACTTGTACCTAAATACTCATTATGTATTCATACGTGCTTGTTTTTATATGTAAGGTGTATGTGTATTGTCCGTGATAATTGTAGCGCTGGCTGTAGATGTCGTTGATGGGGTACTGCTGATTTTCTTCTGTTTTTGATGCATAGAAGAAAAATCGGACTCCGGTCGCCGGGATTTGAACCAGGGTCGAACGTTCGTAACCTAAGGCGCTAACCACTGCTTCTTTTTTTTAACGTTTATTTAAACCAAGATACAATTTTTAATACATATTGTGTATTCACAATAAACGATAAGATGTGTTCGGTGCAAAAGTACCGACACGCGACGGTACGACGTAGCCATACTATATTATGTGTCGGCGTTTTACATTTTTTGTGTTTTAAATCTATTCTTTGGATTTAAGCCGCTGGGGAGCGGAGCTTTTATATAATTTTGTTTTTGGTTGGTTTTTCTGTCCTGAAAACTTGGTCGCAAAACAGGACGCTTCGGTAGTCTACTTTTTGGGTGCTGTATAACTTTGGGGGGAGGCGGGATAATAGGGAGGGGCGGGGGAGGGGGATGTCAAAGGCGCTAACCACTGCGCTGCCGTCGTCCGACAGAAGTTAATGTCGAGTGGCGGTATTTGTTGTCGAGTGTCGCCACAGTAACCCCTTACCAGTGATAACGTTTGTTCTTAGTGTGGTAAAGCGTCAGCCGATTGTTGTCAAGCCCGTGTAGATGTTGCGCGTTGTCTTCGATGTGGCGGTGGATACCTGTCGGTACTGTGTGGAGCGTTCCGCGTACGGTCGTAGGCCTGCCCTGTTCCTCTTTTTAGTATGACGTGCTGGTGGTGATGCCCATGAATTTTGCATCATTCCTGACTTGGTCATCGTCTCGTATCCTGTCACCTGCTTGCGTGGGTCGGCGGTGAGGCGTCGAGTTTTGCTGAAGGAAGGGGGCCGTTCCGTGTGTGTCGTAGCGATAGATCCAGATTGCCACAGTCTTAGATTCGCGATGATCGAAGTCTCGGGTGGCGCTCAACAACATGCCCCCGCTGCAGCCGTCGGAGATCACGGCGTGGTTCACGCTACTGGAAATATGCAATTCGAGGACATGGATCTCACGGACGGCAAGCGAAAGGAAAGTATTTATCGCATATCGAGGACGTGAGGAGGAGGACACCAGAGGTTGAACGGTACAAAAAATAAAAAGGTAAGATGATCATCTGAGAGCTGGCTGATACAGTTGGCACGAGGTCACGCAGACTGCTGACCTCCGAAGCGACAAAAAGCCGTCCCAAATCTACCAACATGTAAGAAGACTAGCCCAGCCTCTCCATGCCGGACGATTTCCTTCTCACGTTCTGGAGAGAGCGACTCCCGGACTTATCTCGACAACGTCCTGGTCACAGCGGAGGATATATCGACGCAGAGAAGCTGATGTGGGCAACCAATCGGATCCACGGAACGCATTCACTGAAAATACAGAAAGTCGTCGTTATTGAAAGACTGAAAGAACGGGAGTCGAACGACGAAGTTGCAGGAATTGTCGTAATCGGCTAGAGTTCCGCGACGCATCGTGAGCAACCATCGTCCGACGATTCTGGGGTGCAACTTCCCCTTCTGTCGGTCTCAATAACGGTGACTTTCTTTTGTTTTTTCAGTGAATGCGTTTCGTGGATCCGACCGGTCGCCTACGTCAACTTCTCTACGTCGGTATCCTCCCTACTGTGATCAGGGCGTTGTCGAGACAATCCGGGAGTAGCTCTCCTCCAGAGCGTAAGGAAGAAATAGTCCGGCATGGAGGAGCTAGCTAGTCTTCTTAGATGTTGGTAGAATTGGGACGGCTTTTTGTCGCTCCGGAGGTCAGCAGTCTGCGTGACCTCGTGCCAACTGTATCAGCCAGCTCTCAGATGATCATCTTACCTTTTTATTTTTTGTACCGTTCAACCTCTGGCGTCCTCCTCCTCACGTCCTCGATATGCGATAAATACCTTCCTTTCGCTTGCCGTTCGTGAGATCCATGTCCTCGAATTGCATATTTCCAGTAGCGTGAACCACGCCGTGATCTTCGACGGCTGCAGCGGGGGCATGCCCACCGTTGCGTGCCGTTCGCGGTCTCGTCGGTATTTGCCATCGCACAGATGTTCTAAAAATTCGCGGTGGTTGGAGTCTCAGTATCACTATCACTACTCACCTCTTTACTTCAGATCATGTTGGGGTCACCAATTTGAGGTGTATGTGTGTTGTCCGTGATAATTGTAGCGCTGTATCTGTAGATGTCGCTAATGGGGTACTGCTGATTTTCTTCCGTTTTTGATGCGTAGAAGAAAAATCCGGACACCGTCGCCGGGATTCGAACCCGGGTCCCGAACGATCGTAACCTAAGGCGCTAACCACTTGGTTTTTTTTTTTTTTTAATGATGTTTATTTAACCAAGGATACAATTTTCGTTACATTTTGGTATTCATAATAAACTGTGAATTTTGGTAATGGTGTGCTAGGCAAAAGTACCGATACGCGACGGTACGACGTAGCCATACTATATTATGTGTCGGTGTTTTACAATTTTTTGTGATTTTAAATCTATTCTTTGGATTTAAGCCGCTGGGGGGCGGAGCTTTTATGTAATTTTGTTCTTGCTTGATTTTTTTTGTCCTGAAACTTGGTCGCAAAACAGGACTTATCGGTCGCAAAACAGGACTTATCGGTACGCTAACCACTTGGCTACCATCGTCCGACAGAATTTAGTGTCGTGTGGCGGTATTTGTTGTCGAGTGCCGCCACATATTTTTTTTTTTTATTTATTAAAATTTACAATCAATTCTCGCATTGAGAATTTTCAGCAATTTTTTCTGGCGTGGCGCAGTGACATGGCTAATTATTTATAATAAGTTAATACTTATTATAGATAAGTATAATTTATAAGTATTATAAATAAGTAAATATTAATTAATTTAGATAACTAATTGAATCTAGCGTTTAGGTCTAGCGGGTAGTGTCTCTTCAGCCTGCGGATCTGGTCCGACGTATCAAGTAGTCCAGTAATTAGGGGGTTTCGATGTTTGTTGACTCTTTTGCTATATCTGTCGCTATGTTTTGCTATTTCTTCTTTGACTGTTGGTATCTTGAGGTCGCGATGTATTAGTTCATTGGTGACATACCAGGGTGCATTTATAATGTTTTTTTGAATTACTTGCTGTTCCCCATAGTTGGATTCCGTAGGTTCAGACAGGTTTGTAGGTTCAGACAGGTTTTATTACGGTCTTATAAAAGGTAATTGTATTCTGTGTGTTTAGTTTGGATCGTCGGCCAGTGGGCCAATAGAATTTTTTGAGTTTGTCCTTCAGTTGCTTCGTTTTGTCTGTGATGTGATATGTGCCGCCACATATGTTATTGACTTTTTATATGATTTTATGTGATATGATTTCATAAGTTTGATGATTTACGATTAAAAAGTACAGCATTATCGTATAAAGATCAAAGCGTTTAACAAGGCTTTCTCTCTCTTAACAAGTAGAGTGTAGAGTGCTCGAGAGGCTCCTACCTAGAGGAGGTTTTCTAAATGTCGTCACAGCTTCAACGATTCAACTTGAAGCTACCGACTTGCTATTACGATTATCACAAATTCTCAGGTTTCTCAATCCTTTAACGAATCTATCGATGAACGACGCCTGCAGGTCGTAAAGAGGTGGTTTTGCTGAAAAAAGGATAAGCTGGATGAGAGAAAAGGGCAGATGAGATAAGAAGTCACTGATACAATTGGTAGCTGAACGACCCTTTAACCTGTTGCATGTGCCGTATTTACTAGTCTTCGCGAACGTACCTGTTGTGTAACGCGAGAAAATACAGAAACAAGAAAACACTATTCGAGCTTATCACGTGAAAGAACGTTTCTGTTATCGCGAGCCTGTACAACGAGCCTATAGAATCGTAACAACTGTTACCATCGATGTTTCAGCGAAGAGGGAAGCAAGGAGTTGAAAGATGTTATCTATTCGTTACTAGGAACGGTAAATGTAAGCTTCGAAACAACGAGACTAAAATTTCCCGTAAATCGTGAATCGTGAATCGTGAATCGTGAATTGTGAATCTCGAAAATCTCTGGTGCGAGCTGTCATCGAACATGTTTGTTAAAAAATATAGTGGTGCAATTACCTTCTTCTGTAAAGTGCCAGGGCGGCGCTAGCCACGACGACAATGGCTAAAGCCACCCCAAGAACGGTGAGCGTCCAACCCATCCTTCTTAATGCTAAATCCAGGCCTGACCACAAATCCAATCAGACCGCCGAACCTGAAACACACGGAGTAAATCCGTAGAGAGCATGATCCGATTACAGTTACAGAAGCAAGATTACCAGTGGATTAACGATCTTTATACATACCAACTGTGTGTGGACCCGTTTATTCGATTTCTCAGTATTTTCGGCAATATATTACACGGGTATTCCAACTACTAATCGTAACAACAACCATTTTACCTTTGCTCCCATTTACGTTCTTATCGTTACGTTTAATACCGAAATCGATCGTTATATCCGCAAATTTATATTTTTATGAACACCACTGGAAAAATGTGCGATATATATACAGAGAATCGTTTCATTCGCTAAATATTGTAACGAGTGCTTCTATATCATATTTTCGTCTGTTATGTGCGTTTTCCCATCTTTAACGATTTTAACGTTAACGTAACGGTGTAGCGTAAAAAAACAGCGTTCGATGAAACTCGCGAAGGACGCAAGTCAGATGGAAGCCGGAAATGTCGATAGAAGTTAACGAGGCGGCACCGTGAGCGATAAAATCTCCCCTCGGGAAGTTCTCCGACGATTCGTGCCTTTGCCGACGACACGAAAGGATTTTCAAGATTCGCAAGAAACTCCACCGCAAAATTAGAGTCGCTCGTGGCGGCGGTTTCATCTCTGGTTACGTCGTGAAGGGTCCCTAATCTGGTCTTTCGACGTGACTGACTCTATACGAACGTGTGGTGTATTCACCTTCCTTGTCACTTGTATACCAATGTACGCGTATATATACGTCGTTTCCAGTCGAACAGACTCGTGTTACGAATACATGTGTTATGTAGAGGCATACATATGCATCGAGGAACAAGTAGGTACATAGTCGGTAGACCAAAGACGACTGGAGAACGCTTGGCCCTTGACGTCGCATAGGTTGCTTCTGCCTCGAGCAACAACGCACGATTTAAAACGCCATTCTCTGGAAATATATATATTTACGATAAAACGATTTATTTTCTCATGCAAACTTTTCCTCCGATTAGCTTCTGGTAGATTAATTTATTTGTCAACCTGGCTTGGCACACTCCCGTACTTTGCTCGGAGCACCAATCCGCATTCCCACGCCAAATCTCTCAATATCTCGTCTCATATCGAACAATCGCTTAACATACACGCGTTTCTCGTAACCTACGCGAATACACTATCTTATACTTACTTAACCTATTTAACATACCTGTCGCGTATCTACCTTTAAATTAGCCGGCTACCTATACTCTTACGCTATTTTTCACCACCGCTCCATTTATCCAACCCTCTGCTAAATCTTCCGCTCTTAAATACGCTAGAATCTGATCTATAGCAGTCTATACTATACAGGGTGGTTGGTAACTGGTGGTACAATCGGAAAGAAGGTGATTCTACGCGAAAAAAGAAGTCGAAAATATACGATAAAAATTTTTCGTTTGAGGCTTCGTTTTCGAGAAAATCGACTTTGAATTTTCGCTCGGTACGTGTGCACTTTATCACGTCTCGTTATAACGGATCTCATTGTAGATTTTTAAAAAAATTAAAGTGAGATCCGTTATAACGTACCGCACGCGTACCGAGCGAAAATTCAAAGTCGATTTTCTCGAAAACAAAGCCTCAAATGAAAAATTTTTATTCTATATTTTGGACTTCTTTTTTCGCGTAGAATCGCCCCCTTTCCGCTTGTACTACCAGTTACCAACCGCCCTGTATAATATAAGTTTTGCGTATGTAGCGAAATTGGGTAATTAGTTTCACTTTGTAACATTTCCTTCATAGATATATATAATCATCCCGTGCAATTTTACAACTTAACATTTTTTAAAATGTACATGTAAGCATTTTTAGTCGACTAAACTAAATAAAATTCATATCCAAAGATATCGGTCGTGGGTTAATATCAATTTATTACAGAGTAACAATAATTTATAGTTGGCAATTCGTTCATGGTTTTCTAGCTCTCCTTCGTACTTTGTTCGCGTTTGTGATTGCTTAAGCTTCATATACGTATCACCGGGAAGAAGTCGAGGTATCGTGTTCTTCTGTCACGTACATCGGAGATTCTATATTTTTATCTGAGAAAGGAACGCGTCGTCCATTTTCCGCGCACAGGGTAATGCTCCCCCTTTTATCTCAGACGTTTTGACACAAAGTACGTGTGTGGCTTAGCTTAGGTGTAGTCATGTACTCATCTTCTTTCAAAAAAAGGAGAAAAGAAAAAAGAAAGAAATAAAGAAAGGAGAGGGGGGGTCGGTAGGTTAGCGTGGAGGAGGAAGGGGTGAAAGAAAGAAGGTACACCACGGCGTGTGTGTGAAAAAATAGGCCAAGCCAGCGGAGTCGGTGAACTTTGCTCAGATACTTCGACGAGCATACGAGTATACAACGAGCATACAGCAATCCGGATGGTTTCCCCTTCGAAGATGCAATCCGCTCTTCAAGCGCTATAGATACGAACGATCTAGCCTATAAATCGCGCATATGTCCACGGTATTTCTAAATATCGTACTTGCAACGCAAGTATTTTCACCATACCAATTCCGTTGGTATTTTTCTCCTGTGACCTTATTTTTTTTATCGTGATTATCGATTATCGTTTGTGTTTCAAAGTAATTTTTATATGCTTCGTTTGCCGTTATTCAAGATAAATCATTTAATATGAATAGTATATACGAAAGTATGATTGATGGTAGGTAAACTTTGGCTGGTAAACTTGGATTTGTTAACTTTCGCGGCAACGAAGCTTGCATGTAAGTAGTGAAAATAAATAAGTCAATGATTGAAAAACGGTGTATGGGATATGTCGGGAAAGCAAGACAGTACATAGCGAATAAAAGAACTGTGGAAGAGCGGCGAAATTGTCTGATAGGAAGGATACGAAACGAACAGGTGGAGAACGACAGTCGTATTATGTTAGGAAAGAAGAAGCCAGGAAACAAGCGGGTAATAACGCCGGATGGAAGAGGATTCTTACCCGCAAAAATCATCCTCGTTCTAAGCGAAAGATGAAGCACGTATGTTACCATAAGGTAGAATGTACTTTCAATGGTCAGACGCAGGACATGCGCGTTTTCCTTATGCTGAAAGCTAAAGTTACAGTTAAACGAATATCGAAGAAAAATTGACGATGGTTACTTTGTTCTCTGTTACACGATGGCAAACAACTTGTACGCTATTGACCTCGGTAAAATTTCAAGCACGGGCAACGATCACGATCAGTCGACAAGTATACGATGGTATGCGCGAAACTTTTCAATCTCGAGATAGATACGAAATACGAAGGGAAACAAGTTAGCAAGAACTCGAAGGCAGGAGTTAAGAATCGAAGGAAATAATTCATTGTCGCGTTGGCTGAGCGAATCGCGATGGTATACATATATGTACATATAGTTGGTTAAAGAACCGGCTGTGTACGTGGTGCAGCAAACAGCAAGTAACTGAGACTTTTGGCAAGATGGAAGAAGAAGGTAGATCAACGATAAGATTTAGCAGGAATGAAAGGGGCGGTGGTTGCGGGTCGCTACCGCTGTAGGTGGTGGTGCTTCGGTCTTTCCCATCGGAGACAATGGTAGCAATTAGTGGCGTGTAAGATTTTAGCCCGGGGGCTGCAGAGAAAGAGAAAGAGAGAGAGGGAAAGAAAAAGAGATGCTCCGATTCTCAAGTACGTTCATTCAGGGGCTAGTCTCTTTTTCGTTGTCTCGATGTGGCAGAGGAGGGAAAAGAAAGGGTGTCATGTACATCTAATCGAGCTCTCAAACATTCATCGATCCACTTACCACCTATCGAACGTTACGCCTATTCGAAGCAACAGATATTAAGTATCGGACACCGGTTTCAGATGTGGTGTTCGATTCAAGAACGAAAGGGTTCAGAGTTTTGCAGTTTCGCTCGGAAGAATATCATTGACGCGATAAATCTATCGTGCTCATTATACTTGCGTAATATTTAAAAGAAAACTTGCGAAACCGACGTTTTTATACGTTTTGTTTACTTTCTTCGAACCGAAGATAAACTTTTAACACGACGATAGAATAAACATTACGTCATGCGTAGAGTTAGGACCGATCAAGTTAAAAGATAAAAAGCTATTGATTGTAAAAGCTTTCGAATGTAAAATCTTTGCTCGAATCTTTTACCTCGATCTTTGAAAATGCTTTCAAATACGTTGTTGTCGATAAAATAAAGTCTCGTGACATCTATACATATATGTATAATGCGCACATCCGTTGTTACAAGCGCGCAAAAGCGCATTGCGCCTTTTGGCAATCAGGTATCCATTGGGAATCGATGCAAGGGTAACGCATGCGGAACGGCGAAATAAGGACGGCGAAGTAAGTAGAGGATATTAAAACCGGGTCAGACCAGAGCGTTCTGCCTCTGTTTACATTTGTGCCACTGTGTCAAGGTAACTGATGTCAGATGTACATGACGTATATACAAATCAAGAGCAGTTGATCAGAGACGAGAAAAAAAAAGAAGAGAATTTTGTCAGCCGCGTCTGTCGTCGCGTATCAACCGTTTCGATTCCGTTTGAAAGAAAATGTATTAAACATAAAAATCCAGTCGAAACAAATACTCGACGACGACGATACCAACTTTTTACTACCTATGTGCCCTTCGACTGAGGTTGCATTCGCTTTTTAAACATATACGGATATACAGGGTGGTTGGTAACTGGTGGTATAAGCGGAAAGGGGGTGATTCTACGCGAAAAAAGAAGTCGAAAATATAGGATAAAAATTTTTCGTTTGAGGCTTCGTTTTCGAGAAAATCGACTTTGAATTTTCGCTCGGTACGCGTGCACTTTATCTCGTCTCGTTATAACGGATCTCACTGTAGATCGTTGTCTCGATGGAAAAATTAAAAAAAAAAAAATTTTATTCTATATTTTCGACTTCTTTTTTCGCGTAGAATCACCCCCTTTCCGCTTGTACCACCAGTTACCAACCACCCTGTATATACACGAATTTTTTAAACGTTTCGATTTTTATTAGACACGTGGACGTTGTACCGTTACAACGAATTTTGTGCGAATGCCGAGCGATATTCGTCAAGTGAAATTTAACTATCGTAAGGCGCATCGGTTATCGTTAAAATGTATACCGTTCAGTTTATCGCAATTGAGAAAGTTACGAGATCGGAATTCTTGACTCACCGTGAATAATTCACGTGCGAGTTTCGCTTGTTATTGACGGTTGGTATACACGCTTCGACTCGGTTAATAAACGCCGTTGCTAAACCGTGAACGCTGCAAGCTGTCTCGTCGCTGATTCTTCGCTGTCGAAAATAATAAGAAGATAATTTCCTATTCTTGTCAAAGTTAGTATCACTTTATACCACTGTGTTTTCGCATTATAGTAGGTGAACGATAGTTTTACGCATTTAGCGATTAAAGTCGGCGAAAGAAATGTTTTTCTTATCCGTACTTACGAACGTTTATGCCAAGATATTTATCCGAGTGTCTAGTCAGCTGCCTTATGAAAATTCGTTGCGGTGAATCGCGGTCGTGAACGACGACGGGACTTGACGTTGTGCATACAACGGGCGAGTCGGCCATGGTCGCGAAATATCAATGCGAATATTTTAACAAGAGAAGTTATAATTCCTTGGTCGTTGAGCGAGACTTGAATTCGTCGATTCGTATTTCGTATTTAAATATATTCGTCCTGTTCGTCTGATATCGATATACGGATTATCCGGATCAGAGCAGATCAGAATACGATGAGAATTCCTTTGTAAGAGGAAAAAGTTACGATACATTCGTTACGTTTATCGAGAGGATTAATTAATAATGGTGAACGCATACAGAAATGCGGTAAAGTACAATAAAATTAAAGGAACAGATGCTACACGGATACGTAATAATGTTGTGCCATTTGGCATTATAGGAGGACAAAAAGCAATTTTTGCATTTGAAAATTGATAATCAAAGTAGAGTAAGGAAAGGAATGAAAGGGCCGACTGACTAATTGGTAGAAAGAGTTTAATTCGGCATCGAAGGATTATATCGTACCGAGCAAGTATCTACGAATAGTCAGCTTCTATTTGTTCTATTTATCTAGCGAACCATAAAAAGTTCTTTCTTTTTCAATTTGTAACGACGGGCGACTAGTAGACTAGTAGAGTATTTACTTTGTATTTTAATTTTCTATCCTTGTTAGAACAGGTGACTCGTCTGTCTGATGAAATTTGTCTTTGACATCGATTCCCCGATGTAACCGTCCCTAATTTGTGCAAACCAGGGGAAATGAAAGAGGTTGGAGGAGGTAACGGGAAACCGTTGATGTCGCGAGTGTTTCGTATGAATATTTACGAGCTAGATAAAAGTAACGCGAATACTGTCACTCGATTTCCAGCTAAATCGAGCGTCTATGATGTTCTATAAAATGTTTTGTAGCATTGGAACGTTTACGATTCGCAGGGTCGTGGTCACGCGGAATTTTCGGTTTCGCGGAAGAAGAAGAGCGAAGAAGGCGGAGTTGCGCAACGTTTGCGTTTTCAATTCCTTTGATGTCAAACCGGTGACCAACCATTTTACACGAAAATTCTGTAATCGCGTTTTCCATTAACGAAACAACGATCGAGGAAGCGGCGAAGAAAGTTTTCATGTAAATTGCAACCGAACAGAAACAGATCTTAAAATACAAGTAGTAATTGTTCGCATCTTGCCGCGAAAATTAGTTCACACGTTGTTTATGAAAGAAAGATACTTCATATCTCGTATCGTAAATTTTGCTTCTTGAAAGAAGAACGAGATTGGAACGTGAAAATTGCAGAATTTAAAGGAACCAGCAAGATTAAATATTTATTAACATTTTGTTACGCTTTTTCGTCTTCTTACTCTTGTTACGCTTCTGCATCTGTCGGCATATCATTCGCCTCTAAACGCTTCTAAAACGATGATTAGCATACGCGAAAGAAGTTGGTCTGCAACGAGTTCGTCTAATCGAGTGGTCTCGATCGATCGGGTCGTCGGTCCCGTCCCATCCCGTTGCGTCGCGTCGCGTCGCGTCGCGTCGTATACGCGGCTGCAGGAGTGCGCTGCAGGTTCGTTGCACTTTCGGCCGCATTTGTAAAACTGCATGCCACTGCACCATCGGATCTCTCGTTCCTCGCCACGAAACTGCTGCGATGATCGAATTCCATTCTTAATCGGTTCGATGGCCATGGTGTAGTATAATATTCGCCTATACTGCGAGCATTAATACCGACGAAAAATGCAACGAAAATAAAAATGAAGAATCGTTTGTGATATTTAATCGAAAGCCGTAATCGATACAAATTAAATTGACCTGAATTTTTAATAATTGCATGCAAAATAAATAATTAAGAAAAGATTTCTCGATCCGTACTCGCTTTGAACTAGAAATCAAGCAAGATTTGCCATCGACAAAAGATATTATTTCCCTTCGGGAACATTATAATCTTGGTATGTGCGGCCAAAGCGAAAAGGCAGGATTATGATTGTTGGATGGGTAAACGTTATCTATAAATGCAGCCCGTCCGGGTAGCGGAAGGAAGCTGCGGGGAAATTCTTATGGAAGATGTGAGGAAATAAGATGGGCTGGTCGTCGTGTTTGCGATGCACATTCATAAAGTCGGCGATGTTGCTAAGGGATCTTTATCCGGTTCGGCGATCTGTCAAAATAATCGAATCTCTATGTCAGCGTTGTGGCGACAAGCAGGCACAAGCAGGAAAAGTGGATATAAGTGGAGAAGAGGGAAAGAGACAGGAATACACGGACGGTTAGGCAGAGAAAACAGGAGGAAGAGGAAAATCAGACGATCATAGCCTTTAGCGATGTGGTTGGTATTCGAGTTGATTACACGTATTGGGCCACGTTCAGCCAGTGGAGCTCATGCTGGCAGAAGGAGCAGAATGAAATGAGGACTGAGGTTGGTGGAGCTGGCCGATATGTTGGCGAGGAACGTAGTCGAGGGTCGATTAAAATGCAAAGAAAACTACAGCGAGCTATCCAAGGACTCGGAGAAGAAGGTCTTTCTTCTTCGACTCGGGGAGGGTTGTAAGAAAGCAGAAGAGATACGAAGAGTGAATGGGGAGGGGGGAACAAAGGAAGGCGGTAGTATTCGTATCTAGACGCAAAGCAGAGAAGAGAAGAGAAGGAAAAAAGAGGGGAAAATAGAAAACGGCGAGAAAAAGGAAAGGAAGGAACGTATAGATAGATATTCTATAAGTACGTATACCCGCGTACCTGTTCTATTCTCTTCTTTTTGTCTTTAAGAGAATATCCCTCCTCTCGGGACATTTCACCTAGTCTCTTTTTGTCTCTCGTCTGTTTTACTTCCACCCCGTTTTTCCGTACACCGGTAAGGAGTGTGCTAGGAAGAAAGGAAAGAGGTGGGGCAGGGAAAGCGAAGGTGGGTGCGTCAATGTGGACGAGTGAAAGAGATAGTAGCGGTCGAAAAGAGATGGAAATTCTGGGTAGCTGCCAGATGGCGCATTGCGCTCTAGAATCTCGCTTCCCGAGTTTCTAACGTTTCCAGCCAAACACCAAAATTCCGTGTGTGTGTGTTTCTTGCGCGGCTGTGCACGATCGCGTGTGTGTTACGTAGCTTCACGGACGCGTATCCGTATATCTCCGCAACAGAGAAGATCGCGCGCGGGCTTTTAGGGTTTCCCAAAATCCGGGGCACGAGTGCTAGCTCCGCTCGAAGCCCTAAATTTCTCTGCGAACTCTCGATTAACGACACCTAGGCTCGCGTCCTAAGCTGAAAGTGCCGCCCTAGGCTAATCGGCCTAGAGACGCGTACTCGTATCGTACCGTAATCGTATTCCCAGGCGGAGAAGCGTAAGGTTACACGCCCTCGAGGCGGGATCGATACTTATAATTACATGTACGATTCTTTTTTTTCGTCTCGAGATCGTTTATCGATTCGTATTAAATAGGACGCGCAAAGTGCGTTGGTTATCCGGGCCACGAATGCAGCAAGTTTTCGAATGCGTTGATCTTGAATCACTACGGTAAATTTGTTCGAGTCGAACAAATTTACTTTAGAATCGAATAATACGCGCGTTTGTACACAATAACGCGTGTTTAACGCCGATACGAAATTAGTGGGAAAGTTAGAATAGAACGGACACAGAGCTCGAATAGCGAGCGTGGAAGGGTGATGGATGTTGGAAACGGTATACTCTGTGCGCGCGATGTATACACCTCGATCGCGATATAACAGCGTTCTATGTCAATGCCTATACGCTAGTGTGCCTAAACCATTCGGCAGAGACTCTAGAGCAGCGTAATTATACCTTGACAGCTAATTTCAATTACAAATAACCGTGTGCTTTGTCATTCTCCTATTGTCTTTGAATAATCTCCTATTCAGCCTGTCGTCGAGATTTCCGGACTTGTGCGGATTTTCCGACTTTCATTCTAAAACGATTTTTTATATAATAAAGTTTTCATACGAAATCTATCTTTATCTTGTATATCTTTGTTCAAGCTTTTTTTATATAATCGATAGCTTCAATCGATACGAATCGATGATTTTTTCGATCTTCGATCTCGCAATATCTGCGCTAACTGTTCCTTTCGGACACGTAGTACGGGCCATGTAGCTGGGGCTACGCGTCACCCTCGACTAACGGCGACCATGAATTCCCGCAGCAATCTGCAAGGCGCCATCCGACCGTCTATCCTTGATCTTGACGCGGCTTTCGCAAACTTTTCTCTGATCGAGCGACCTGCCTCGACGGGTCCCTCGATATGAATCGTTCGCTCCTCTGCTTACCACTTTCTCTTCGTCCTATCCTTCTTTTTTTGTTCTTCGCAAGTACTTGGATGACTAAAGGATTAACTCGAGTATACTTCGTGTCGTGTGCTTTCTTTCGAGGCAAGGGGAAAACAGTTGCCGCGAATGCGTTCTCGCTTTTTCTTCTCCGTCTCGTTAACGATTCAGAACAGTGTTGCACTGAAAAAGCGCACGAACAGTTCGCGTTATCCTACTCTCCAACTATGCGTTTACCTGGTCATCGACGCGAGATTTCATTTCAGACGCAAGGTAATCTATAACGGTGTTGGGACGTGTCTGTTTGCGAGGTCTAAGCAAAAGCACGGCCGTCAATGATCGTTCCTCGCCGTTGGAGAAAAAGGAAGCGGAATGAAGCGAGATGAGATGAAACGAGGGTGAGATATACGCGAGAGACTCGCCAGGCTGTTTGCCTCGCTGTTAAAATCGGTAAAATCGATCGAGTAGGAAGGCGAGACACGGCCGAGACCGGATCGTTTACACGACAGAAAAATAATATCGCGTGGCGATCCTTCAACGATCTTTCGCTTGTCAAAGTAACGTCTTGCGATTGTTAGCGGGTCGTCCGTTAGATGGATTTAAAATATGGCTTAAGAGCGCGTGGAATGCGAAAAGCCTGCCGCGTTCTTCGCTTACCCTCCCCCCAGCTTCCTTCCTTCGTCCTTTTTCCTCCCTCTATGGCCAAACGTACAAGGCGGTGTGTGGCGGCTCTGGAAAAGAGGGAGGAAATTGCGCGAGAGAAGAGGAGACGCCGAGAGAAATACAAAGAAGAAAAGGGATACGCTCCATACGTATATTTGGAGAAACAGGAAGACTGAGGGAGATTGGGAGGGTTTCTTTCTTCTTTTGTGATATGCTTCATCTTCCACTCTATGTGCGCGCGTGTACGCGTGCATACTGGTGTGAATACGTATGTGTTTATGTGCGTGTAGTCCGTGCGTTTGGTCGTGTCGCTATGTTTGTTTGCGAGAGGAAAGGGAACGGCAAAAGATGGACAGAGGGTAGAAAGAGACAACTCTCAAGAGTATGAACCGTCGCGATAGAACGACTCCGACTCTCTTTTTCTACTGGAAATAAGAGAAATCCAGAACCTCATGAACGTTGCGTTGTTCTCGATGAGATTCGTATAGAATAGAAATTGATCGTCCTCGACACCGTAGCTTCCTTTCGCTCGTGAATATCTCTAGGAAATTCTGCGCTTGCCTAGCGACTACGAGGAAGCGTGCGAATCCGAGGAAAGATCCTCCGGTTCTGTGGAAAAACGCGCACGTATCGGAATTTCCGTTAGCGACACGCGATGAACCTTTTGTACGGAGCTGAGAAAAATGGCTCTGCAAGTCTCGACTGGTGACACGCACGGACCAAAGAATGTAACTGGGAGGATGCTGGCTACGACCTCGTGATGTCGTAAGAAATTGGTTTGTCTATCGGCAAGTTGTCTGTTGCGGACCGCGATTCTTTCCTCTCACGTTCTATAGGATTGCGCGAATCTTCTGCCTTTTCATCTTTTTCTTCTCTTTCTTTTGTTGCGTACCAAGGCTCGGTAGGTACGTTCACGAGGACCAAGAGAAAGAAGACACGAACGCGAGACGAAAGTAACGAGAAGGCGAAATGGAGAGGATAGGCAGGAGCGAAAGGCTCGACATCAAGAGTTTTGTCGGCAATTTCGTAAAGAATGTAACGAGGATCTGTTTCAGGAAACGAGGCTCATCTGCTGAACCCTATCGGCATACGTTTCATCGGAATATTTAACGAGAAAGAAAATGGGATCTTGTCTTACGCGTGAGCATGTTGCCCGATCGAATGGGCAGTTAATATGACAACGTTTCGAACGTCTTGATGCTATTTTCATACGAATTTAAATAAAAAATGAGAAGGGAAGAAAGCGGATAAAAGAGTAAAATATATTTTCTTGCGGCGAAATTAATTTTCTGTCAATCTATTACTTACCTATATTCATTGATCGTTTGTTTCGGTATAATAAACGGAGTCCTGTGTTTGCCAATAATGCCAAGTTTGTGGAACACAGCCGCGAGTTAATATCCTGTCTGCACAGTGGCAAGACTCGATAAGCCTTCGTCACGAAACAATTATATATTGGTGCAGCGTGTTCGGGCATACGCTGGCAACTAGTGTAATTAGTGACGCTACTTTATTTACCAATTTATATGAATACGCTTAATTTACCAAGAACATGATGTTTATAAATTCCTGGCACGTCCAATCTCTGCATGAATTTCTATCAAATTTACGGTTTCAAGATCGACAACCATCGTAATGCTTCGATATGACTTAGATATGACGGCTTTCGTTCAAGTTATGAATTTCATTTCGTATGAAATAGTCCACTGGCAGAAGGAAAGGCAAGAATAATTTCCCTTTCCCTCGAAAATACAATCACGTGGTAGCTTTATAAACAGCGTAGAGCAACGTACTCTTTGATCGACAGGAAATTAAGATTTGTCGGGTACGTGGACTTGGCAAAGATTCCAACGGCCAAACCCGACTTTTTCCCAGAAATGTTCCCCTTTTTTTCTTCTCTTATATTTTATGGCGAGAAAGTCGCGTCAAGTTTCCAGGTCCACCTTCAGCGTGGCGTAAAAGCTTTTACGGTGTATCCGAACGAGGATCGCTTCCGAAGAAAAAGATTTTATTCGATCGTAAGGGATAAAAGAAAGAGAGAGAGAAAGAGAGAGGTGGAAATTTTCAAACATTCGTATGACTGTTGTATCACGTAGAAAATGTACGAGCGCGAGCACGCGCATCGATTTATTCGTTGACGGATGAACTTGGCTTCTCGTATTAATTTCATCCCTCCGTAATCGTGAATTCAGTCGAACGGATCGATTAATCGTGGTTCGGTAACAACTTTCGCGCGTGTACGATCAAGTTATCGCGTCGATGGGGCGTAAATGACGAGACACGAGGAACTAAGCCAAGGATAACGTGACCCTGACCCCTTATGGCGGGGGGGGGGGGGGGGGCGACGGCGGCGGCGACGGGGTGGATTCGGAAAAAGCTCGAAGGGTACGTTAACGGAAAGCGGCAACGTACCGATTTCCGGGTTAATCAAACTCAGTTCCGACCTGCGAAGCGACTAGCTTGCACGAAAGATGGACGATCGACGGTTATCGTCGTATAAAACTTGTCTTTCACACGTTCTTATCGCATCGCGGTTTAGACGAGCACGAGGAGACTACCAACTACTATCGCGATCTTTTTTTGTATCCAAAGTGTAGTCTTTCAACCAAATTTTTCATACGCTTAATACGCTAGTTCATCGAATCGTGCTTTGCTTCGGTGAGATTACTTTCTGACAAATTATAATTAGGAGGGTAGTACGCTTGTAAAATAAAACGTCGTATTATCGTATTAACTTGTGAAACGCAATAAAGGAAACATAATTAAGCGAAAGAAATTTAATTAATTAAATTCGTGTAGTTAGAGGGAAGGTAGGTTGAACACGTGTTTGTACATACAGAGCGTAATGTTGCCGCTATTCGCGCGTGTATGGATGCATCCCACGCATTGTGCAACAACCCATGAATAATAAATCCAGTAAATATAAATATTCGAGTGGAGACGATGGAAGGAAGGTAAGGAGGATCGATAGAATGGATAAAACCATGTAAAACGCTATTTCGTGGTGATCGTGACCACAGTGATAATAATATTCGAAGAAAGTTTAATTAGAAATATACAATTAGATGTAAGTAATTAATGTGTGATCGTACAATAATTATCGAGGAATAACGTAACTTTCCAATTTCTTCTTCTTCGTTTCTTGTTCCATCGGAACACTCCTTTTGCTGTAAGCAGCTAGTTAACGTATAGCAAGAAAGTTTCGATAAGAGTTTCATTTTCAAGCTCGTTCCGAGTCACCGACGAAAATCGACTCTGGTCCCATAGAAGCTACACGTGTAAAAGATACACATGCACGTACAATGCTTTACGTAATGATTGTTTCATCCGGCAAAGGGAAACTCCACCAATGGTTTGTCGCGAAAGTTTTCACGGAGAATTTCTTTTCGTTGCTGCCTTCTCGATTGGCTTCCCTTTGCTTTTCCTGCGTTTCTTCTCTTTGTCGATGTCGAGTCCTTCGGTCCACCAGTTCGGTTCGACTCGGTTTGACTTTCGATTCAGACAATTCGCCGATACCTCTCCTTCGCTATCGACGAAATTTCCGTGAATTCGAAAACAAGACACGAAAAAAGAAGAAGAGAAAATTCACGAGAAGCGAAGAATATACACTTTGCTGGATGGTTTCGATATTTTCTTTATAAGCCGTTACCAGAAAACTCGATAGTTATCACAGTAAAACTCTGGTTTCGTTTTATATTTGTACGATTTTCGTTCCTTTCTATGCCACCCCCCATACCACACCTAACTCCAACCACCACCGCCCCGCCCATCAATTTTTCCAACAAGACGGGCGCAGAGGAGAGCGTGGAATTAAAACGTACAAAGAGCTGTTGATTCATTTTCAAAGAACCCGGCAGCAGGATATGAGATACTATTTGTTACTTGTTTTCATTACCAACGAGTACAGAAAGAAAGTTCTTATTAAATAATTTACCACTTACACTTATCCCTTATACGAGTTTTCACGGTAAGATACTTCAATTTCCCGTCTTTTGTACCGAACTTCTTACATTTTTTTAATTCAAAAGTTTCACATAGGAAAATTTGTAGTACGCGTTGGAATCGCCGATTATCGTCGCGATTCGTATATTTGTATAATTGTATTTTGTATTTTGTATTTGTATTTTGTAATTTGTATAATTGTATTGTATATTTGTATTTCTGCGAAATAAAGTGGACGTGACAGAAATGAACAAATATTATAAAATAAATTGCACGAAACGGATGGATGCGGGCCGGTTGCATTTTTTTCTTTTTATTTCTTTTTCTTTTTTCTTTCGATTCGTTTTCTCTATAAATCCTGCGGATAGCACAAGGGGAGTATAACGGAGGTTGGAGCGGTGGTCGCCTTTGTGCGAGCTTATTGTCTTATTGGCTCGCTTGGAAATCCATTTAGGAGGGCAAACGGCGTTAGACAATGGGTCGCATTCAACAAGTAACGAAGCCCACCGATTGGCAGTCTATTCTCGGTTACTGGTCGAAACTACTCCAACTAGCAGATCCTGATTCCGTATGCTTAGAAGTAGGATTTTCCGTGGCCTGGCTGAGATGGATCAATGTGTCTAGACGGTGCAATGGGTCTCGATCGCGATGTTGTTACAAGAGACAGGTTTGCAGGCTATCGAACATTCGTTCTTGAACGTAGCTGTTCGCATTAAAGTTGTAGGAAAATTGGCCATTTTCTTCGCAGAAATGTCTGGCTGCTCGAGTTAATTACTACTTGAATAGGTGGTGCGGGGTGGATGATCGAGGGAGAAACAGCAGCGTAGAATAACAGCAGGTTAGAATTCTTAGAACGCGTTGAATAATTTAACCTGCTCTATTTTTCACTGGCGGTAATGTCTTCCCCGTGTTGGTTAGAAGAAGAAGATATCGATGAAACGTTACTATGTATTGTTACTACGAGAGCTTTAGGTATACATATTACGAAGACATTGGGGATAGTATACGATCGGTTTTTTAATTTTAGCTTTGCTCCTTTTAGCTGATAATTCTATGATTAAATTTTTGTCGAGTAACAATTTCATAGTCTCGTAATCTTTGATTCTAAAGAAACTACTATTAATAAAAGTCAATTCACGATATTCAGTCGTAGATTCGTAAGTAGTAGATAGTAGCAATGAATTACATCATCACCTTTGCATTTTTTCATCTTTTTTAGTGATAATTGTCGTTAGGTAATTTGGTTTTATCCTTGTCGGATAGTAAGTAAATGTACGTACAAATACTTTTGAGCAGTGCTAGAACGACGACAATTATAATATCGCTGCATATTTAATTAAACGGTAAATAAAGTCGCGATGCTTTTTTATTTACTACTATCTCCTCTGTGACGATAAACGGGTATTGCTAGTTGGCAGACGGCCACGCGAGTAAACCTTTCGCGAGCAATTACAGGTTCGAAACCGAAACGTTTCGCCAAATCACAGGCTGAGTCACGGGAACATGGAACATCACTACCTGTGCGCTCTCAAACACCGCCTTCCTTTTTTGTTTCGTTCCTTTGTCAAACGCAAATAATATTTTTCTTTGTAATTGATCGTTCGTGATGGATTATAGACGATAGACGTGATGGATTATAGATTCAAGATGAGAGTTTTTCACAGAAGAAGCTTTTCAGAAGTACATATTTCTCGAAATTACAAGGAACCCTGGAAAGCGGGAGGAACAGAAGAGAGAATCGGTGTGATCGTATTGCCGCCAGATATTATCGGGATTTATTCTTTTCCGTTGCGATAATTATTGGAAATGAATCGGCCGAGCTCGAAGATACTAACGAAAGCTTACGGGGGAATGCTAGATCGAAATGAAAAGCTGCAGGCTTTCAAGGAATTTCTATTTTCAATAATAATTTTACGATGTAAACAATTTATTATATTCGAATAATACCCTTTACTTTGTTTAGCATCCTATTCGAGGGGACAATCAGACGTAATAGAAAAAATAACGGACACGGAAGCACGTTTTTCGTTTCTCTTGGTTTCCTCGAAATTTCCAGAGACTACGGATAGCGAAAATAAACGAATCGTAAGAGTTTTTCCTTCTGCTGCTTACATATCCTGCATCCAGCAACACGAGGTTGCAAAGTTTCAAGGATCTTAGATTTTACTCTCGTACCTCTATTTTCGTCTACCTACACCTTTCGCATCTTTATCGCATTACAGACTGGCTAAACGTCTGGCACCGCAAGAAAATTTTTCAGCGAGGAGGAAGGTTTGCTCGTTAGATGGGGAAATCATGGCTTCTACGGATATTCGGTTTGCGAGCAAACTGCATCTTACAACGTAGAAACGCGTGCCGCGTTCAAATAAGCTCGCGTAATTTGATTCTTTCATAATTCTTTGTCGCGATGGTTTCTTCTTCTCATCCTTTCAAAGTAAGTATAAATTTCAAAGAACGAGTAACATTCATATTCGATTTCGTTTCAATTCTATAATCTCCGTATTTTTGCTTACTTTCCTCGGAGTAAGCCGTTCTAGAGTTTATTTCTCTCAAGACCTTGGCTGCGCTTAAAGCCGGAACATCGACCGGTCCTTACGATTCTTGGCCGTTATCTTTTCTTCTCAACAACGGTCACGTCGGAGAAAAGGAAGCAGCACGGAAACGGAGAAAAGAGAAGAAAATAAAGGAGGGAACGACGGCGATGAAAGATCCTAGGGAAAATAGGCGAACTGGGTCGTGGCCAACAGCTGCCTTCTGCCCATTATTTCCGTCTCTCATTGGTGCACACCGTTACTTACTGCTTCCGTTCGGCTGCACGGAAAAAGAAAAAGAGAAAAGAGAAAAGACAACGGACAAAGGCAATCGATACCGTAAATGATCGGATATTCCGGTGACACGATTCATCCATGAACTCTCTGGTATATGATTTGCGCTTTTGTAATTATATTATCGAACCGTGTGCGTGGATTCGTGCAACGTGATAGATAGAGGAAGAATAGAAAAAGTCAGAACGCGGTAACATTTTTATCCAAACGTTTCCGCTTGATTTTCGTTCTTATTCTTTTTCTTTTTTGCTTCGATTTTCGAAGATCTTTAATACACAGATTAGCTTCGTGTCTCACTTATTTATTACTTTATTATTTATTTATCTAGTTATTTATTATTTTTATACAGGTTGTCTTCGTAGGTAGTTCGCGACGTACTTTTACTTTTAATCTTCTTTTAATTTTTATGCCAAAGAGACGGCTGATGATCCATCGTACGATGCATCGCTTTCAAATTTCACGAACGTGCATTCAACTTGGTGAAATTAAATTTACTCGACGATCGATCGAGGCTCGTGTGGCATTCTGTTGTTCACCTGTTGGCAAATTCTTCCTGTCCACATTGATTATTTAACCAAGTATGTGACACTGATTTGCGTCATCGTTTATCGAACCGTTCCCACTCGACGCGAGTCACATCCTATTGCCGTTGGCGATGTAATTAACGTTGTCGAAAACAGATTGACACGGAATATTCAGTGCTTCGTGGAGAAATACATGCACGACTTGCAAACAACACGCATGTACGTTAAACAAATGTAACGAGAAACGGGCAACATAAGAAAAGGTTCATTTCGATTCAGTGGCGTAAATTAATCGCGTGTCAGACGAGGGACAGTGGATCGAGTAATCGTAATCTCTGTCAGTGTTCCTCCTTTTACACGCCAGATAAGAATTGCAAATTTGTTATGTCTACAGACATCTATATGTTACCGTATGCCGCTCTCCGAAACAATATTTCGACAATACGTATCATAAACGAACGTAACACAGTTGTAAAATTAAAACAGCCTGGAGGTACGATTGGGTAGAAGCGATATTTACGCGTCGTTGGAACGACGAACTGCATTCTGAACGTTGAAAAAAAAAAAATGAAATACGTTTCCCGTAACGTACGGCGCATACACGTCGAAGCTGACGTAAAATGAAACTGCTGTCTTGCCGGCAGGCAAAGAGTACAAGTAACTTGGATCGATTCCTAGTCAGACAAGGGTATTCGTTACACCATCGAATGGTAGCTCGTTTCTCACCAGCCGCGGCTGGGAATATCGTGCGATAGCGCAACGTTTTCACAGAGAGCATTGGAGCTGTACATACGTACATACGTGGCGTCATTACCTCAGTTTTCTTGCCTTTGAAATTCTCACCGACGCGGTGACGGTTTAATAAATTTCGCATCCACGAAGCTGCCGAGTGAGAAAGATGAACGAAGAAGGGATGAAAGGGGAATTTAATAACAGGATAGAAATAGAGGGAGAGAGAGCAAGAGCGAGAGAGAGAGAGAGAGAACGAGGAAGCAAGAGGAGAAGAGAATCCAATAGTCCAACAATACCCGGCTAGAAGCGAAGCTCTTTGTCTCCCACTCGGATGCCAATAGCTGGCATGCTTCGGGCTATGCGCCTACACACGATGGCAGGCCACACCGGTGTATCGTAGCAGCGCAGTACGATCGGCCGTTGGCTCGTCATTTGCCGCAGGAATCTTTGAAATAAGTTTATTTGGTTCGAGCGAAATCGCTCGATGCGCCGTTAAACTTATTAGCCTTGTACCCCTGCCTGGCTCGAATTAGATTATTTTCTGATTAAACGTTGCGAGTTTATAACAATTGCTATTCATCGTCTTGCGTTGGGCCCGCTGTCTTGGTTACTGATCGAACAAATACTTGTCTAATACTTTTCTGATTGGTCGGAACGCGTTCTCCTTAAATATCGATACGCATTTTTGTGGAATTTACAGTTTCAGTTACGGGAATTGTGGGCTTTTTATTACCGGATGAGATAGATTATTTAGATATCGTTTATGCAGATTTTATAAAGTAATCGTTTATGAAATCGTTTATGAAAATATGGATATTAATATTCGAGGCAGATTCGTTCGCTCTGTTCTCGATACTATATGCAAATTCCACTGCACTCTATCAAGTATATTGTCCGCAATAATTACATTAAAGTTGTAAAGCTGTCTGTTACATAATATGTCTGCTCACATATCTTTGTCACAGTTTTACGTTTCTCTTTTACATCTACTTTCTTAGCTACGTTTCGCAACGTACAGGCGCTTACCTGATTTCAATTGATGTTTTTATTCGAAGGATATCGATATCGAGCATCTGTAGATCATTTGGTATTTTGCCACCATCGATCGGCCCAAGTCGAAAGATCTATCGATAGCGTTCCATTAATCGCATTCCATATTTAAAATCTCAAGAGGCTCGTTCGCATGCTTGTTCGGAAAGGAGAGCCTTTTTTCTTCTTTTTTTCTCTTTTTTTCTTTTTGTTGCCGCGTGCGATCTCTCCGTGCGAAATCTCTCTTTCCTCTTGCATTTGAAGAAAATAATCGCGGCGTAGCGATGGCATTCCGGGCAGCAAGTTGAGGTGAACCTTTATCGATGGAGCATAATGCGAGTAATACTTTTAATTAGATCATCGCATCGCATCGAGTTCATTAGGGTCGTAAATGCATAAAAGTAACGTTGGAAATTTCTGCGGGCTTTTTGTTAGTCACTCACGGTGCGCCATGAACTGACTGAAATTGCACCTCTGTTCCAAAGTTGTTGGCATTTCGCTGCGGAAACTTCACCGAAACTTGTTGTTTGATCTCTAATTCATTTTTACGTGTATTTGATAATTTTCCATGACAATATTTAAACAATGTAGTTTTATAAACAACGTACTGATCACGGTTACTAGTGATTAAGAAACGAGTTGTAATATTACTACAAAAAAATGGTTATCTCCAACAGGTTCGCTGCTGTTGGCGTACCTACGTTACGGCTATTGTTTACGTAATCATCGAAAAAAGTATAGAGGTAAAAGTGTAGAGCGGGAGGGACGTTTACCTAACAGAAGTATGGAATGATTATATGGCCCTTCTTAAAAACAAAGATTGACCCGAGAAGTGGGGACAGGGGTATATAAGGGCAGTTTCATTTGGATCGAGAGCTAGAGAAGTAGAGAGTTACGCAGATAGTTAGTTAGTGAGTCGTTGGGCGTGTAACACCAATCTCATCTCAACCATAGGATATCGACCCCGAGTCTTGGACACATCACCACCTTATCATCATGACCTACACCAAGGCTGTGACGCACCTTAGTCCACATCACAGATAAAGGCTTCGACCCCTGACCTTCGAACACTTCTCCACATCACAACCCACACCTAGCCCCTCAACATTCTAAAACCAAAACATATATAAACCGAGACTTCACCCAGCTAGTTCTAGTTCTTGTTCTTGTTTTAGTGGCTGTACTCATACTAGCTCTTTTCTCCGGTTCAGTGTCATCTCTGTAAGTGTTAAGATTTATAATAAAGCTTTATAAAGGAAAACTAGTAGTTGGATTACGACTCAAACTCCTTACTACATTCCAAGTACCCATTTTACGTGACAGGCGCATTGCTGATTGAGTTATTGAGAGAGTTATCCGCATCATGTAGTACGTTGGTAATCGTCATCCCGTGGGCCGTGGATTCGTTATCGAACCTGAACTCGTTGTCACCATCATCTTTACCATCCTATCGCTGCGATTACTCATAGCCTCTTGTAGTGTCCACATTCGTAACAATCAACATTTGCTATGGTCCCCTATGGGATGCTATCCCATCCGCGATGGTAAATTAAGTAAAGGATCATCGAACGCCCCGAAAGTCCAACCTGACTCCGACATATATATACTGATAAATATTATTAGAAACGTTAGAGAAATCTTGAGAGATCGAAAGATATGAGAAACGGAATTATATTCCTACGAGCGTTATGCGTATGTAGATCCGGTTAATATCGCATGGGCCGATTACCGCTACGATCTTGTAATAGTTTCATGAAACTTGTCTCTTGCGCATTCTTGTCCGTTGTCGAGCGAATTTACTTTAGTTTCTCTTAATTTTAATTTCCTTTATCTACCGTACTTTTATCCATTTTGAAGCGTCGTCGAAGCTTACAGCTTAATATTATCGCTTAATGTCAATTAATGACGAAGTCTCGCGTTTACAATAAACATCGATACGATAAAGACGTGAAAATTTCAATGGTTCGTTTCAATGAGACGATATGAAATATTCTACGAACTTTAAATTTTCCATTCTTTGTCTATGAATTATAGAAAGTGTAGAAGCTCGGTTTCGTGGCAGATTCGAATTTTTCGATTCATAAATCGGTTCGCATTATTAAAATATACGTATACGTACATTTTAGGTGGGTGGCACGCGACCCAAGTATACGCGTATACAGGTTTCATGGCCGGTGTTTAAAGTTTCACGAAGACACGAACAAGGATCGAGTTTGAGTTGGGAAGTTCCATTTGCAGAAGGCTTCAGTTTGAGGATAATTAATGCGCAGGATATAACGCGACTAATATATCGCTTGGCGAGCACTGCAACGATCCTGCTGTAACTGGTATACAACTTTTGCACGGACAGCTATAGTTGAATGAAATTTTCCATGCAGCTGAAAGACACGAAAACATAAATATATAGAGATATGTGTAATATCTATCGTTTAAAGATCTAAGATGACTCGAATTTTTGAAAATTCTATTCTTTCGGCTTCGGAATATTTCTTTGCTAAGCTATGACAAGTATATGACGACGATTAATTTGTGTCGTGCCCCGTATCTATATCTATTAACAGGTGGAGATCGGTATTTTCTTATGGTATGTTGCTACATATGTACATAGCTCGAGAAGAAGAAAAATGTGTAAGGCAAATACGCGGATGTTGCTGGTGATCCGAAGCTTTCCTCGCGGAAACCGTCCAGACGCGAGAATTTGCACTTATACGGCAAACGTAAAAGCAAAGGAGCGCGCCCTCGAAGGGTGAAACATTTTTACACTTTTTTTTTAGCACTTGCAATTTTAGCAGCATCGTGCAAGTTGGTGGCTGTGGTTGAATTCGGCAAGCGGTCGCGAATTTCGCGGTTTGACGTGTCGCGTAGTGCCTTTTTGGCACCGCTCTCGCCGAGAAGGAACGGCTTACGTAGGAAAAAGGCAATTGGCGAAGAAACACCGCAACGTTCGACTCGTGCCTTGCACGATGAAACGAAAGCTTTCGTCTCTCAAGCGGAAATCGTGCTTCGAGGGAATGGAAACTTTCTTTTTCTTTCAATCCTGCAGAGACGATTAAGGTGGATATTGAAAAAGCCGGGAACAATTTTATCGCTTAATGGAAGCTCTGTAAACGATAATTTCACGTTTCAAACACTTTGCCTTCTTTCTTTTCAACCAACGTACATTTTGTCGATGAATCGCTATTAACGGAGTCGTGGTGACATTTAAACGTCGGAAACATTTAAAATAGTCTAATGCTACGTTTTTCCGAGTATTGGCAATAAAAATGTCGGCACACGCTGGTGAGGTTGGACTATGGATCTCGGAGGTAATAACAGAGACTCGTATATAATTGAAATGTGATTTAAGAGGACGAAAATATCCGGCCGATGGATTTGATCCGTTTGGTCGGGAGAACGTTTGCGCAGTACATAGCGGACAATATCAACTGAAAGCGACACGAATAACAATGTAAATAACGGCGTTCTGTTGTTAACTGGATCAACAGAGTCTATTCCTGTTGACGTCAATTACAAGCGGACGATCGATGATTCGCGATTAATTTGCATCATCTGCCGCCACGTTCCAGTCGTAATTAAACGCGTCGAGTGCAACGTAGCTATTAACGGGCCGGCGTATTTTGCATTTTAGCCTTTTTTCTCGTTTCGGCTGGCTTTACACGTCTGGATGGCGTACGCGACGTTACGCGTCGAGTTTGCCATTCGATAAATCGACACGACGTACTACGAAACGTGGAAACCGAACGGTGGAAGAAAACCGAATAACAACGCAACGCCTCTTTTTCTTTCCTCTCTTGTAACGCGACTCGCCTGTTTAATCCTTGCTGAAATTCGTATGAAGCGTAAACGTTGGAGACTGCGGTTAGGTTGCAGATAGTTGGACAGTGAATATGGATCGAATTGAATAATTTAACGAATTGAATAATAAAAAGAAGCACGAGAATTTAAATGCGTTTTGACGAATAATTAATTGCACCGATTAATCGGCAAACGAATGTTCCCTTTTGCGTTTGTTCAGTTTGCTCGAATCCACCAAATTCAGCAGCTTTATTAGCTAAAGAAAAGCTTTTAAAGCAAACCAAGTTGGGATAAAGAGGATGCGCGACGTTCGATCCGATGACAGCGTTGGCGAATTCAAGCAACGTTTCGTTTCTTTGGAATATTGAAGTTGAAGCGCTAACTGTTGGAATTAGAAGCCGAACGGGACGAGTTTCTTGGAGTAATCTCCACTAAAGTAACTACTTTTCTATAGAAGCGTTCACTTGCGAGATAAATACGACAATTTACGTTCGTAGTAAGTCACGTCGGAATAAGTAAAAAGAAAGAAGGCGTAGCTTTTGATAAAAGGCAGCTTCGACGAAATCCTTTTTTTCGTTCGACGAGCAAGATCGTGAAATATTTCGACGTAAATACGGCGTGTGTCGCGCCGCGAACGAATTTCAAACGAAATCGGCCGAGCGATAAACCGCGATACTTTTATACCAATTTATTTTTTATCTCTCGAAGGAAGAAGGAGAAGAACGAGCTTGCATCGGCATATTCGTTTACGCGTTTCAACGTTTCGCTCTAGTTATTATCGAGTATTTCGAGCGCCTTAGACTAATTTTCGTGGGCATGAATTATCAGAAACGCCTTGATTCTTTTCATCCCGAGGCGAAAGATAAGAGGCAGAAATTATGTAAGACGCTTTTCCGACCGGGCGTTTCCTTGCTGACGAGGAAAACAAAGTTTTCGCTTGAAAAGTTATTGCTCGACTTCTCGCGGCATCGGCCGATTATTTGATAAATTCGTTACGTCGAACAAAATTTCTTAGCCTCGTGAGATAATTTCATGGTAGGTAGCAGAGGGATGACGACGCCGTTCGCTTAAATTGTTGTTCATTAAATACTTGATCGGTCGTGCGAATTAAACGAGCATGTGAAACGATACTTTTCTTTTTGTTTGGTTGCCGTATTTACGAACAATGTATCGTCTGTCCGAGATCGTACGATATAAAAATGAAATCGAGCAAAGAAATTGATTTTTACTCGGATGTCAGGCAGTGGTTGGCTGCATGGATCGATAAAAAACGGTTACCGTGGTAAACTGTCGAAGAGGTTAACAGTCGGAGATGGACTAAATTTTATTTCACACGGCAAAGCACCGTTTCCAACAGAAAGAATACCGTCATCTCCGAAACGCAACAAGGTAATTTACGCGTAATACATAATCCTTGGAATTATTCCGCATAAAATCAAACGTCTAAAGTAAGAGTAGAAACGCTAAAGTAAATGGGGGGCAAAAGCAAACGCGTTGGCCGATGGAGCAACTGCAAAGAGACAGACTGTCCTTTTACGGTGGTGTTGGTCGTCGAAGAAGCCGGGAACAAGGTTAGCGGTGGAAAGAGCTGATTGACATCGGTGGCGATGATGCATCCAAGCGCGTTATTAACGTTGCACCGCTACGAGCAGACTTCAGCCTCTGTGCTTGTCTGTCTCGATGCCGTGTGCTCGTCTCTCAGGCTTTGATCGAACGGGCAATATGGCGAGGCTAGAGTGTAAAATCTGCGACGACGGTGCAAAGGTGGTCATTGTCGTGCTCGGTGCTAGCGCGTAAGCATGTACAAGTACGTTGAACACGAATGTTGAGGGAAATAGAGTGTAGCAACGGAGGAAGGAGCGTGGCTGTATGGCAGAAGGAAGAAGAGAGAGAGAAACGTTGTAAACGCTGATGGAACGCCAAGCCCATCGCTCTCTCGCAAATCTGATTACCTCCTCCGCTAATTCCGGCCGTGCTCGTTCACCGTCAGTCGTTCCGTTAGCTATATCGGTATCCCTGTGTGCACGTACGGCCAGTCTACGAACGTGTTTCGACGACACGGTTAACCACCAGACGTTGCCGGACGACGACCGTGTCTCGAAAATCGAATTCGCCGCTTCGGACGTTTGTCTCCGCCATTGATTTCCGGCCAGTTCCCAACACCCAATCCTTCGAAACGACGGTCGTTGGCTGAAAATTGCCTCCGACAGATTTTTCGCCAGACGCCGCCTACCAACTGTACACTTGCGTCACCCTGGATCATAATGGAAAGGGGCTAGGCGAAGGTTAATTTGCAATTATCGCTGGATCCTGTAGCTGGATCGAAAACGTGTTCTCCCTCTTCGTTAAAGTTTCGAATCTTACGAATTGACGAAGTATCTCTCGATGTGTTTTTCGCTTCGTAAGATTATAGAGAGAGAAAATTCGATGTATCGTAGTTTACGAACAGCGGCTCAAGCATCGCCCACAAACCATCGCCCGTCTTCGATTCTGTATCTGCACGATCGAAGATATATTATCATTACAGAGGCGAATTTGATTTCGAATTGAAATTTGGCTTCATCGTAGAAATACGTAAAATAAAACTTTTCACTTTGGTTTTACGGGATTATAAATGGCTATATCGTAATTTATGTACGTAATTTATCTCGTTTTCTTTTGCTTTTTTTCCAACGATTCTTTGGCGCGTGCTAAATCTTCCGTATCTTTTCGCCTGTGTCCGCGGAGAATAATGCCTCGCAGATGGCAAATGTTCGTTTCTATCTAGAAGGAGAGCAAGCTTAACTCGCTAACGCCGACTGTTTGCTCTCTGCCGTACACACCATCGTCGATATCCTCGCTTCCGGGCTAGGATGAAACATTCGCGCGAGAAACGAGAATACGAGAACGAAACGCTTTGTGTGTGTGCACGCGCGCGTTATGGCACATGCTTGAATTTTTTAATTTTTCCTGCTTTTATCAGGTCTGTAAGTATGAAACCGGAATTTGCCTATAGATGGCCCTAGCTGATAATGTAGTTATCACTAAACTGAGTCATTGATGTCAAAAATCTTTGTTGACATCTCACAAACATTTTCGACTCTGAACAATACAAGTTTCATACAACAGCATAGTTTGTAATAGCGTTGAACATGTCAAATTTTGTGCCTGGAAACTACGATTTGCGGACAGCATTGATTTTCTGTTACCATTTGAAGAAAACTGCTGCAGAATCGCATCGAATGCTTGTCGAAGCTTACGGTGAGCATGCTCTTGGTAAATCACAGTGCTTTGAGTGGTTTAAAAAATTCAGAAGTGGCAATTTTGACGCGAGGAACGAAGAACGCGGAAGACCACCGAAAAAGTTTCAAGACAGCAAATTGCAAGCATCGTTGGATGAGGATGACGCTCAAACGCAACAACAACTCGCAACATGGGAAAGATCCAGAAGGTGGGAAAATGGGTTCCACATGAACTGAATGAAAGACAGCAGGAAAACCGAAAAATCACTTGCAAAATGCTGCTCGCCAGATACAAAAGAAAGTCATTTCTCCACCGAATTGTGACTGGTGATGAAAAGTGGATATATTTTGAGAATCCTAAGTGTAAAAGATCATGGGTAGCTCCAGGCGAACCACCGATATCGACTACAGGACCAAATCGCTATGGACGGAAGACAATGCTCTGTGTTTGGTGGGATCAGAAGGGTGTGATCTATTATGAGCTGTTAAAACCTGGCGAAACCGTTAATACCGAGCGCTACCGACAACAAATGATCGATTTGAATCAAGCTTTGCGTGAAAAACGACCAGAATATCAAAAAAGGCAACACAAAGTAATTTTGCTTCGTGATAATGCACCATCGCGTACAGCAAAACCGGTCAAGGAAACGATCGAAGCGTTCAGTTGGGAAATACTTTCGCACGCGGCTTACTCACCAGACTTGGCTCCGTCCGATTACTATTTATTTGCATCGATGGGACACGCACTTTCCGACCAACACTTCACTTCTTACGAAAATGTACGAAAATGGCTCGATGACTGGTTTGCCTCAAAAGAGCGACAGTTTTTTTGGCGTGGCATCCACCAATTGCCAGACAGGTGGGACAAATGTATAGCTAGCGATGGGCAATACTTCGAATAAAATATTTTTAATCATTTTCATACAATAAACGTGTATTTTCTATACAAAAATTCCGGTTTCATATCTACATGCCTGGTACACCTGAAACGGTGTCGCTCGTGATCCGAGCGCGAAACGCGCATCTACGTGTCGTTTGAAGATACGCGACAAATTGGCCGTGTACATGCGGCTATCGAATCGTTTGCGCAAATTGTTTGTCCTTGCATGGCTCTGCTGTGTCGAACAAGGTTAAACGATTCCAGTTACATCTTGCGCTTCACCGAGTCTCATCATCTTGAATAAGATTCTGATCGATATTAGCGGAGAGAATGTTGCTCCGTTCGTTTCGAATAATAATCAAAGTTTGGTATATTTTTGATGATTTTCCGATTTTAATGTCATTTAGCAGGAACAAATCATTATCGAACGTGAAAATGTTGCCATGTATCTTCGATCAAGTTTGGTATTTTTATCTTCGCAGTAGCGTTGCTTGAAATATTAAGGGAAATCGCTGCCGCTTTAAGCGTCATATTAATAAAATATTCAGGTCGTTGTAATATAACCTGCTTAGGATCTTTACACGTAACAAGATTATTTTTACGCGGAAGAACGAGTTACGTTTTGCCTCGCAAGAGGATAATGCACGAGTAAGGCACGGCTGACGATCTCTCGCAAACAGAATACCGTAAAGTGTGTACTTTTCCAACACGATTATTTGTCGGTGGCCGTAACCAAGTCACGCTGAAATTTCTAAAACATTCGTCGTGCGATCTTCCTTCCAATACGTTTTCTCCCGTCCGTTCGACGTTTTTTCAATCCGCTCGTGTCCCCATCGCTAAACGATACAATCGAGATATGATTCGTCGATCCTGGCAATTTGCATGCATGAAAATGCGGCAAAGAAAAAAGAAAGAGGAAAAGAAAGAAAAAAGATGCACTGTTTTCTCGAACAAGATCCACAAGTTAAGATCGACAAGAATGAATTGAATTTAAGAGCCGCGCGTTTTAAAAATTAAACGTTCACGTTAGCGACCGATATACGCCAATGTATAAAAACGATGTATAGAATAGAATAAATTTTCGTTCTAAAATCGAGCAAAATGACCCGGTATTTAGCAGCCTCGATGAAATATCGCAAGCTCGTCGCCATAAAACAAACCATTATCTCGTCGAAGCTCCTCTTGTCGTAAATGTGGATGGTAAAAAGTGGGAAATAAAGGTTTATAGGTGCGAGGATTATTCCTTTGGAATTGTCAAGTTGCCTTATGCCCGGGAATTACGCATTGTGTCGCTTCTTCGGGATAACGTAATACCGGTTAAAAGCGGCGCAAAAAGCTCGAACGCTCTGTAGTAGTAACTTATTCTACCATCGCGATAATAGTTTTCCGTTGTTCCTTGGTAGTTTCATTGATTTTTCTACTTCCATCGATTGAAATTCTAACGGCGGTCGTTAGTCTGTTCTCGCGCGCAATTTATTAGCCGCTTCAGTTTCATGCCGTTCACAGGCAAGGCGAATGGCTACCAACGCGTCCGCTAAAGATACAGCAAAACGTTAGATTCGCGATTTACACTTTTTCCCAACGTGCCAATTTCTTTTCCAATTTCTCCTTTCGTGGTTTCCACTATTTTACCAGTATGTCCGTGGTTAACGTTACTCGCATCATCGTTCGCAAAGTTCTTTGCCGATTACCCCGTTTTGGGCAATCGGTATTTTTAAAGGCGACGCTTAAAGTCCAGAAATAATGGAATTTCCAGCGAATAAATTTCTCCATTTGTTGTGCTTTCGTGATATAAATAAAATCAACTTGCGTTAATCGCGATAATTCCGCCTTTCAGCGCCGTTTCTTTTTTCTTTTTCTCGCATCTTTTTTAAACACAAATTTTTTTTTAATTTTTCTGCAATTGCAAAATATGTCATATTTTTATATTCCCTCGCTGTCGTCTGGTCGGGCCCATTCTTTTAAGTCTCTTAAAAATTCTGTAATGGGATGAAAATATATCGAATCGGTTAAACGAGAGGCAGCTACCTGCTACTTGCAAGCGGTCGTTTTGTTCGCATTCAAAAACACATGCATTTAAAACGCATTTATAACTGTTTGGCAGAGAATCGCATACACGAAAGTCCGGCAATGGACGTGATATTTTGCTTGCTTTCGTTATTACTTGTTCGTTTTATCGCATCGTTGTTCCGGCTGTAGTCACATTGTTGTCGCGATTCATCGTTCCACCGGATTAGACACGTTTTGTCGTTTAATCGAACAAGTTGTCCGTATGCGATTAAATAAGGATATTCAAAGGTTAGTTACGACCGCATCGTGGTTACAAGTTTGCAACAGTTTATAATTTTTCTTTCTTCTTCTTTTTTCATTTCCACGAGCTCACTTGCTCGTTTCGCCTCTGTGTAAATCGTTACGAGTTACGGTAAAATGTTTTGGGTATCGCGTTGATAATTCTGGCGATGATATTTTGCGGAATAGTTTCGAGATGAAACGTTAAGCGTTTGTTTTCGTCGATTTGTTTAGTCGTTCGAAAGCCCGTTTGATTCGTATAAAACGCGATAATTGCCTTAGACTATCGAGGAAACGATTAATCGGTTGGATTTTTGTTTATACAGGACAACACGTCCATTAGAAAGTAAAAGTTGTTGGAAAGAGACGCCAGATGAAATAATAAACTACTACATGTTGTTAAACTGTGGAAGCTGAACAAGTCTGCTGTAAATGAAACGACGTGAGAACGATTAAATTTTAAGTACGTACGTAGTCGCTGTGATCTTTAAAGCGATATCGAACGTGCGGATTCCCCGAATGCTTTAAATAATCGTTGAACGTTTCTAACGAAACAGCGATGGTTTCGTACTTGTGAAAGTGGTGTGTGCACGCAATAAATACGAAATACTGTTATTTATTCATCATTCATTGGCCGCTTTCGGCCGGCCAATTGAATTTCCGTCACACTGTGAAAAATATCTTCCTTAACCGTCTTGAAAGACATTATCCGTTGACGTAGTGGTCGGACGAGTCGTTGAATCTTTCACGAGAAGCGTTTCAGTTAGCTTCCAGCTGATTAAATTTAGAAAAACTTTTACCCGTTTCGAAAGTGCTTCGCGTCCTCGCAACTTTACTCGTCCGACTTTTCTATTTTTTTATATTTTCGTGTTATCTTGGTATGGTGGATGTGAAGTTTAGCGAATCTTCGGCACAACGTAAGTAATTTTGTCGGCGAGCGCGGTCCAACGGTAAACACTTTCCGTACACCGTGTAAAAATTAGGTTCATCCAATGTACTGTGCATTTGGGTTAACCATGTTCCCTTTAATATTCCGTAAGTTTCGAAACTTTCCGCTCTGTTTGACTTTCAGTTTAACTTTTCCACTCTGTTTTCACTATTTGTACGATATTGGGTATATTGGATCTGCAACAGACCGAGAGGGATGAAACAGATTTATCCGTACACGTCACAGCAAATACGTAAGTTCTCGCTTTTCCTTCGTCTATCAAATTTTACATTCACGATGTGATACTTGTTTATCAAGATCAATTAGAGCGGACAGGAACGTCTCTATGGCTTTTTCAACGGACTCGTGAAAAGTTGCTCGCTTATGGCGGATGTTTTTTTCCGGTTGTTATTTTCTTTTTTTCGGGCGCGGTCGCTTTTGCCGTGATTAATTAATTTTGGCGTTCCTTTGAGCTGCGAGATTAATTTTCAAGAGATCGCGACTCGTCGTAACAGACTCGATCCCAATGATCGCTTTAACCTGCACCGGCTTTTACACTGGTAAATACATTTGCCCCTTTTACCGCCCACAGCTTTTTCTCTCGTTTACGCTAAATCAAACGGTTAATTACTACTGCCATTAGAGCCTGCCAACGAGCACGATGAAAGGAACCACCTGGAACAATGATGGCAAAGAGTCCTGCCCCTCTCGTTCTCTTTACTTCGTCCCTTCGCTTCTTCGTCTCTTTGCCTCTTTGCCTCTTCGCCTTTCGCAAAAGCTGAATAAATTCTCGATTGATCGTGTTTCGATTCGTATTACGACGCCCGTTGATCGAGTTGCCCGATTTTACGTTGCGAGACTTCACCTCGCCAAATCAATGCTCTTTTCACCGGAATAAAACTCTGTCTCGTTATTTCGTTCAGCGGAACCGTAATAGATTCTTACGAGTCGAAGAAGAAAGAATCGCGGACATGTCCCGTGATATCGAATCCTTTGTTCCATATCTTGTCTATGTTTTTATAGGCTGACGATCTTTCGATAGATTTTAATAGTATGACACGGATCGGGCAAGACGAGGATCAAACACGGATACGATTCCACGAGCAAGCTCTCAGCCCACGATTTGATCGTTACCGCCATGAATATCTAGACCAGGCCACACACCGCGGGCAAGATGGTAACCAGATGTCCGCTCGTCCTCACTGCCTACCCTCAATAGTCGCAAGGACCCATCATAAATCTCAATAATTTACTAACTAAGGTCCTTCAGACCAAACAAATATCCCTTTTCTAAATCGCCTTCTAAAGAGTATTGTCGACCACGGGTTGACACGGGAAAGTTTTCGTTCCTCACGTATGAGGCCTCCCACCAACGACTTTATCTCAAGGGCGGTGAGCATCCTTCCTCACCCA
The DNA here is from genome assembly GCF_040668555.2 of Bombus flavifrons. Classification (NCBI taxonomy): domain Eukaryota; kingdom Metazoa; phylum Arthropoda; class Insecta; order Hymenoptera; family Apidae; genus Bombus; species Bombus flavifrons. The sequence goes on from NC_138447.1 coordinate 5,768,845, forward strand.
CCACCACAGCAAATAACCAATTAACAACGAAGCCTATTTCCCTTACTCTATTAGCCAAAATCGTCACCAACAAATCCGATGATCCCGTGCGCTAGACACACCCATCCTTAGTTTTCCTCCGTCACAGCTTCATCGCCGAAGCTCACTGATTTTCTCTTCTTCAAACCGTCAACATCTTGTAAACCGGGTTTACACCGCAGATCAATCAACTATTAACTTGTACATTCGCATCAGTGTAATCATTTCTCTACAAAGTTGTTGGAATAAATATAAAGTTATACCTGTTGAATCAGTGTAACTACTCAATTAAACCACCCCTATTATCCTAACCGAAATAGGGGATCGATCATTTCGTGGCGTCGATTATCTAATCGTAACGGGAATTTACGACTCCCGTTGACGTGTTTCCTCGCGATCGCGTCTCTCCGCGAGTGATCGAACAATCTTTAAAGAACGTCACAGTCTGTACATAAATTTTTCCGTTACACTTTTCAATTAGTTCCGTTCCTTATCGTATTTGGATTATTTACCTAGGAATTCTCTTATTTACCTAAGAGTCTAGGACTCTGTCTCGTTCGCGTAGTACATTCTTCTCTCGTGCACGGAAAGGAATTTCTTGCGGAGGAAGAGGATCGTAAATAGCGAAGCAATTACTGGCATGGTAATGTTAACGAATGTTTATCGAGGATTTCAGGCTTCATCTTACGCTTTCGTCAACTACGAAATAAGCAATTGTTTAACGAGCAATTTCAGACATCATTTTTCCTTTTCACCAGTTTACGAACCTTTTATACCTTCTTCGTATCGGATGAATAATAATTTACTAATTAATATTACCAGCGAATCGACAAGTATTTTATGTTGCAATGGTAAAATTGTAAAATTCATTTGTAGATCTCTGTTTCGTTAGGAGAATCGTTATTATCATGCAAGATCGTGCGAAGTTCTTAACACTGATAATGGGTAACTTGCGATTTGTAAAATTTTGCTAACGGATAATACAAGTTCAGCCGCGAACTAGTCGTGCAAACGTTCTATAGAGACTGTACGAATTAGAAGCACAAAGTAGGATAACGTAGGACGTTCGGTAGTTTCGTTCAGTCTATTACGCAAAACTACTTGAAAACAATACACCTGCATCGAATAGTAAAAAGTATTCGTCCCATTGGCGAGGCTTCGAGATTGGCTGTTGCAGGCAGATAACGTTATTACACCGTTCGTGTATTTACAGCTGTGAATGGAATATACGTATGGTGTTTCAACGAGCGTATCCACGCAATGGACAAAACGGATTATCGATGCTTGGATAAAGAAACGTTAAAGTGGATTTTCACTGTGTCCACTGCTGTTGCAACCACACGATACTTGATCTCGTATTTTAACAAATTTCTATATATTTGATATTTTGCGCCACTGTTCCCCAATTTTATACAGAAAATTAATTAATGTTATAAATTTTAAACACTTTATTCTTTTCGTTTTTCTACTTGTTGTTCCAACTGAGAGAATAATTCGTTTTAAAACCGTGTGAAAAAATATTTCGCGAAGGAACATTCGATATGCGATTCGAATACTATCAAACGACGAATACGTAAAGAGTATTTTTCAAAGAATTTTGTAATATAATTAACGCGTAGTTAAAAAAAAATTAGTATTTTTCACAATATAGTTCAATTATTGTGAAAAGTATCGTTAAACCGTCAAAGTACTATGCTTTCGATATTTCATACATTTTTTCATATTCCGTGGAATTTTCCACTCTGAAATTCCCTATAAACCCATAAAAGAAACCGCAATTTATTAGCGCGTGTTCAAACGTTGGGAGTCGAAAGATCGCCTTTTAGACGGCGTTTAAATGGGACAGAAATTCGCTGTTACATCTTATTCTTGCAAGCTTGATATTCTAGAGATAGGTGAATTTGATGTACTATTACTATTTATTTGCATCGATGGGACACGCACTTTCTGACCAGCACTTCACTTCTGACGAAAATGTACGAAAATGGCTCGATGACTGTTTTGCCTCAAAAGAGCGACAGTTTTTTGGCGTGGCATCCACCAATTGCCAGACAGGTGGGAAAAATGAATAGCTAGCGATGGGCAATACTTCGAATAAAATATTTTTAATCATTTTCATACCATAAACGTGTATTTTCTATACAAAAATTCCAGTTTCATACTTACAGACCTGATACATAAGACCAAATGATGGAACTTAGTTTGAAAACGAATGGTAAAACGAATGGACGATTCGAACAGTCGAATAGCACAAAAATCTAATTAAAAGAGGAAATATCTGTGGAATTATTGGGACCACGCGAACTCTGGATTAGTCAGTCCTGATGTACAGGGATTTCACACGCACGCTGCTGTACTCTTCTCGAGGAGCATACGAGATGCACGCAACGTGTTTACGCCGTTTCAGCCCGCGAGCCGTAAACTCTCGTTTAGGGAATTTTCTCGCTAGTGCGACGTTTTGCGCTTTCGCTAATTGGAAGACGACCTGGTTTCGTGCTTGTGCTCGACGGTTGGCATGGGTCGTGCGTTGACGTAAGAGCGTTCGAGCATGGTGCTAAAATCGCGCATAAAGTTAAAATAGTGGTGCGGCGCGGTGGCAGCCAGGATCGCGCGTTAAACTGGCGAAGCTACCCAGCCGAGGAACATTTAATTAACGGACGATTTCGCCACTTAGCGAGCTCCCTTCTGCTGTTGCGTTTCTCGTTCGAGAAAGACGAGAGACAGGCCGGCTCGTCGAGCTTCCTTGTTTCCAGGTGAACGTACCAGGTAAACCCACCGTCGTCTCAAGCAAATCGCACAAGAGTTTCGAACTTTTCTACTAACTTTTTCAACTAATTTTTTTCAACAACAATTTTTAACGAGAGCTAGGGACGAGGAACTCATCGATTTCATCGTAACTAGTTTCCTTTTTAGAAACGTATAAGCATTTGTGTTGTAGGAATTGTGTTGGGTAGCGTATAAAATAAAGTAACAAGAATTATATCTAACGATAATACGATATCAAAGTCATTTCAATTTTCGCACGACTCTCTCGCTCCTCGTACCACATTCGTACTTGGCGGCAGACGACAATCTTGCCACGTGCAACCAAATTTCCACACGCAGTCTCCGAATCGTTCCTCGCTCGTCGCCGACACTCGAGCATAGGAATTTTCACTTTTCTAGTATGAAATCGTTTCGCACAGTGTGAAAACACGACTGTTGTGTTGTATTTCACATTTGGATCTGCACTTTTCTTCTGTTCTCTTCTCGAACGCGGTAGTTAACGACTTTTGAAACATTTCTTTTTATTTATTTATTTATTGAAATTTACAATCAATTCTCGCATTGAGAATTTTCAGTAATTTTTCTGGCGTGGCGCAGTGACATGGCTAATTATTTATAATAAGTTAATACTTATTATAGATAAGTATAATTTTAAGTAAGTATTATAATGAAGTAAATATTACTTAATTTGAATAACTAATTGAACTTTTGAAACATGAAAACAGAATTCTCTTCCTATTCGAGCTATCGTACGAAGCGATTAAAAAGCTTAGTAGGTATAAGGCTTGCAGCTTTTATCATCGTCTCGTTGCCTAATTCCCTAACTAATGTTTCCGACGCTCTTTTCACTTGTAATTCTTTTCAAGTTGATCGATAGCGACTCATATTGGTTCGTTATCTGCCGATCATCCGTATCGACCAATCATCAGTTGCCCATACTCTGACGCTTCAAACTCGGTCTTTCCGCCGTTTCAAGAAATATTCTTTTGCACCGAAAATAGGTGTTGAAGTGGTCACCACTTCTAAGAAAACTCTACATCTGGTCTTTTTACTTTTTTCAAGCACTGAAGCCATCGACAGCGTATAGACAAAAGACTGGGACGAAGGCAGACCATAAACAGTAGACAGGCGACGTTGGCTTCGGGGTTTTTCAGTTATAGGGTAACACTACTAGCGTGCGGATCTGGACCAGCTCAAATTGTATTCTTACTTGTAATCACACTTCTGTATTAAAATATATTTTTCTACCTTACAATTTATCCACGAGTTTCTCTGTTTATACATCTAATAACCTCAATAACAGGGATAATCTGTGAAATAAACTTACGATTCGTAACGAATACGCCAACGTAGGAAAACATGTATAAACGAGATTAAGGCTATCTGAAGAAAGAGAGAAGGCAAAAGAATAGCAAAATTAACCTGATCTTCGATCAAGGTCAAAGACAAGCGTGAAGGGCGAGGGGAGAGAGAGAATACAGAAAGAAGAGGAGGAATAGGCAAGGAACGCGTTGAATTGAACTCGAGCGAAATCATTCAAATCTCGTTAGTAATTATCCGACAATTGTTTTGCCGACGTCGAATTAATTGAATGGCGCAACGAGAGAGCAGTTTAATCGAGTTTTGTATTAATTCGTAACGGAGTGAAATAACAACAGCGTGGAACGAGAAGGAACGAACAACCAAGTAAACTGTCATTTCGTGAGAAACCGTGCGAAATAGACGGCTACTTTCTTTCTTATTTCCGGATAACTTTTAGAATTTCCTTCCTAGTTGAGACTTGACACACGTAAGATGAGAATGACAAGAATACGGATAAAGTTTAACACGTATATGATACACTTCTTGTATATATATTCTTTCTCGACGGTTGGATAAGAGCAAAAATATTCACAGTTCTGCTCATAATGGAAAGAGAGAGAGAGAGAGAGAGAGAAAGGGGAGAGGGAGAAGGAGGAGGAAAGAAGAGAAAAATTTCTGTGGATGAAAATTTCAAGTTGGTCTTTGCGGGTATCCTCGTCTGCCTGGCTGTATTTTCGCGTAGATACGCATTAATTATACTCGCGGTTTTTAGCACGGTATTTCGCTCGGCAGGAATATTTGAACGCGCCCAACTCTCTTTTCCCGCGGACACCGGCTAAATGAAGTGGCAATTCCGTCGAGATTAATCGTCGGTAAACGATCAAAACGAAGTTGATTTTAGCTGTTTTATAAAGGTAGCGATCATTCGCAATTGCTCGCGACTTCATCCTCGCGCAAGAAATTCTCACTGATAAATGTTAAATAACTGCACCGAGGAAATTCTGTCAAACTTTTTGCATCTTTTCATGGTTAAAATAAATACCAGACTATAACGTTTATAAAGTAAATCTACGATTGTTATCGGTGTTTTCCGTATTTTTGAATTGAAAAAAAAATGATAAAAGTGATAAAAAAGTGATAAAAACGATAAAAATCCTAAAGATGAAAAGAGTAGAACATTGAAAAATTCACGGATTCAGCAAGATTCTGGAGAATTTTATTTTTGAAATATCGTAGTTTACCGCTTCGATCCACCATATAAAGTTATTCTTTCCTTGATCCTTAAAATTGTTCGACTTTCCTTTCCTATATTTTGCTGCACGACAAGACACGTATTTGCTGTTTTACAAGACACGCGCAACGTTGGATATCTTTTTTTATTCGGTAAAGATATTTTCTTGGTCCGTTTCGGTATACGACTTGCCAAGTACATGTACCTGTGGAGCACTGTGTTGAAATATAAATGCCTCGGTATTACGGTTTATAAATATAAATCGCCGTTTGTCCCGCAGGTGTGCATTCACGGCGGCGTTATTCGCGGGCGGATAGTCTCGTAGCGCGTGCTCCATCTGATAAGCTCGAGGAAACCGAATAGACGCGTGCAAAGATATTTCCCATTGGCGAGAGAAAACTTACTTTAAAGTATCGTAAAACGTTATCGTTGTCGGATAATACGTGTTATTTTACGTTCGTTCGATTTCTCGCCGATTTGTTCGTTCCTTCGAGTGTAACGCCAAAATGTAACGCTCGTTACGATCGACCGCGTCGAGTAATAAAATCTCACGAATAATCGATTCGGTAGCTGTTTAATTAATCCGAGTGAAGAAAAAGAAAAGAGAAAGAAAAGAGACAAATAAAAGAAGCGACGTTGACTTTATCGCGCCTCATTTATTATCATATATCATATGTCTTACCATTTTACCACTTTTTTTACGATATTCGTCGTTTATGATATTTAATATCCTTTAAGCTACGTCATAATATAATATAATATAATATATATATATATATATATAATATGGCCAACTATCGACGAGCCTTTCAACGATAAAATTTATGGCATTAATGGGCTAAATGCGTTCATACGTTATATACGTTAGTTACGATTATAGTTCGAAACCTATATCCACATGGGTGTAAATTATCTGGCGGAATCAGCGTGCTTTCGCGTATCCGCGCCATCATCTTTCTGCGTGCAAGTCGTCCGTTCTTTTCGTTTTTAGCTTTACCATGATAGCATTTAGCTTCGACACGATCTTTATTATCCCTTTCGACGTTCTACTAAATTTGATTCGGCCGTGATGAACGTTATTTCTCGAGAAAGATGCGAATGTATCCGTTTCACGAAGCTTAATGGCATCGTCGTTATTAAAGGGGAAATATAATATATCTATATCAATATACGCGAATGTATGCGCGGTTTTGTGCAGCACATTACGGCATGATGCGAATACTTTTTTGTATTACCACGTATTGCGTGAACTCGACTCGGATTTCATTGACATATTCTATGCGCTATTTCTATGCGAATAAACCTTAGTAGCATACGTACAATTCGTATTTCGGCGTCTTCGTTTCCGTGCGATCACGTGCCTCTTAATTTTTGTGATTTCTTTATGGTTTCGTGATTTATTAGTGGATCGTAAAGGTAAGTTCGTAACAAGCTCGGATCAGTAAACTTAATTATATGTCTGCGAGGTTATCAGAACGAGGGTGAAATGTACGTTAATTTAGTGGTAAATTTTCTTTTTATCAGCTTCGACAGAGTGGAACAGAGGATACGTTTAATTAATTGGTTACTTTTTCGAAATCAAACATTTTTATCAGATAAAAGTCGTCATTCGTAATACTAACTCCAGTTTATATGGTATCTCTGAATTGGATAAATATGAAATTTTCTCGCAATAGGAAGTGCGATTTTTAAATGTTAACGATTTACGAGATTGGAGAAACGGGTACAAGAGAAAGACGAGGATTTTTAAATGTATTCGTTCAATACAATTGTCAACAAGGATTAACAGAAACGAATTTTGCATGGAAAGCTCCATTTGTAAGTTGGTTCGTGTTTCGTTCCTAGATCGTCTGAATACTTTTGAACTAGCGAAACGACAGCTCCGTGTCGCGTATCGCGATGTGTCGCATTTAATTATTTAACGCTCTTCATTGTGCGACCAGTAGTTCGTCTTCCAGCTACTCGGAGTAGAACGGATCGGGTCGATCGTTAAAAACAACGTACAACGATCGTATAGCATCGGATGCACGTTTTAATCGAGTGTTACGTGGTCCTTTTAATCAAACCAGTTTTAAATTAATGTCTTTGATTAAACGAACCTTAACATCTTTCCTCGAGTATACGCGCACATCTGATGTTCGTAATTTTATTATTCTTAAATCGTTAGTCTACGAGCGTGTATACGTAACAGAATTCGGCAAAACGTAATCTGATCAATGATCGATTAATGTACGATGATTAACGTAAAATCAGATTACTAATCGTGATTACACGTCGTTTAATAATCGTTGGTTAACGAGTAAGAAAAGGATCGATAGCTCGATTGATCGTTAATTACGACACAATTAGAATTTTTTTATGATTATTTCCTATAGCTATGAATATTTTAATGCTACTGAATCCCGCAGTCACAGCACTAAGCAATCTGGATTACGCGAGTAATCGTAAAATAAAATTACGTGAATGATTAAAAAAAAATTACCGATTAACGAGTACACGTTACAGAAGCTGATTAGCTAATTACAGATTTGTAATTAGGACTTATTCGTCAACGATAATCGGTTGATTTTGTAGGAATAGAAATCTCGCGCCAACAGAGCAGCGATGAAACGAAGCTTTCGATGTATCACCTTTACACGGGTAAATCTCGCCATCTCTCTTGGCATCTTTTACCTGATAGTTGGTTCAGTTCACCGTTTCATTTGGAATTGCGAGCGTACGATCGTGCGCTGACCGTTTAATTTGCCTGTGGTTATCCGACTACTAGCTCTAGTCCTGAATATTACGTTCAGCTCGGTCGTTCGTCAACGCGTCGTTAGATGCTACGTTCTGATCGGAAGATAGCGTTTCAAACGTCGAATCGTGAGATTTTGTACACCGCTGATATTGATAAATTTTTATACGACGTATTCACCTGTACGATAATTTTAATGAAAATTGTAAATAAGAGAGCGCGCAACGTATGCGAGCTTGAGAATTTCTTAATTCTATTAGCACCGAAACATCTAGGTAGCATCTAGCTTCTCGAAACTGGAATAATTCATTTGGAGGAAACGTAGATGGTGTAGATATAGAACGGGAATTTCTGGTGAAACGAAAGCTTGGACGCGTACGCGAGTCGCGCTAATACCACGTTTATCGTGTTTCCCGTGATAAAAATCAGAAAAATGATGAAAACGATAAAAACGATAAAAACCTGCTGCATAAATCGGCTTTCTACTTATTCTACGTCTATTTTACGCGTTCGAAGCTACGCGAGCAACCCTCCGGTGTGGTTGGCTGCGCGTTACCCTTGAAACATAGTCTTAGTATCGATGACAGAATAATACGACGTCTAATACGTACTTGCTCGTACGCATGCACCGTTCGCGTATAGAGGTATATGTAGCGGAGAACCTAGAACGTAGGAGGTTGTCGAATATACGCCCGTGTATCCACATAACGTATATTCGATACACGTACCTACGTAGCCTGTAGGTTTAACGTGGGCCGTCTCGCTTCCTCGTGTCTCGCTACGAAGCGATGGACAAAATTGGACGATGAACGTGGCTCGATGGTGATCACGAGCAACTCGATCATGCGATGCTTCGGTCGCCGATCGAGATCTGTCGAAATTGGCTGTATCGCGTGGCGCGAGGGTAGGCGTGTGGAGTCTAGTAGTTGATAGCCGCCTTTAAACGGGCACAAAGTTGAACGAAAACGGACGAGAGAAGCGATTGCATCGAACAGATAACGTAATTACCATTCCTATCGTTATCGTAATTATTATCGTCACGATGACCGCGCATCGCCACTGCGGCTAAATTAACGTTGCCTGGTAATTAACGTTCCTTCGCGCGGTTGGTTCAAGTTATGCGACGAACAGGGCACACGGCGTCGATCGATCCAGAGATGTTGCGTACGTACGTGATTTCTATGCGTCGCAATGTATTATTTTAAATCGTTCGAACTGATCTCACGCATAGCCTCTCGACCATTCTCTCCAGGCTAAATACTTTAAGCACGTGGTCGAGTCTGATTAACCTAGCAAACGTTGTTTAGACCGAAGATTTATCCGTCGATCAGCTATTCTTCTTGTTCTATGCTTCTCTTCTAACGGACTATGGATACGCGTTCTAAGCAACCGTCGCTTTGACGAATGAAACACATGAAAACAAAAATACGTTGTATCTGTATACAAGGGATAGTTGGGCATTACCTTATTTTCCAAGCATTTCTTCTTTGAAACATGACATACATGTACTGCTAAATGAAATTATTGGTATATAATTAGTTGGTATGTAAATGCTGTGATAAATTGACATTTTTATAGAGTTACCTATTGTTTTCTAGAAACGCGCTGATCTTTAAATATCAAATAGAAGATGATTTAGAATTCTGATTCCGATGGCAATTTTAAGTAAGTCTTTAAGTGTAAGTCTTGAATTATGTTGGGAAAATGACGTGCAGCGTTCTAAGCACACCAATGGGGATTTGTGGATGCAGCTGTGTAACCTTGTAACGTCACGTACGTCCGTAACTTGGCAGAGCTACTCCATAATTGCCTATTCCGATTTTACGTGAAATCTAACGCTCGTGCGAGTTTCGGATTAAGTTGCTCCGATGGAATGAACATTTCGGTTGGTCGGATCGAAGCAGAGGATTATGACGCCGCCATAGTGGTAACAAGTCGTGCACAGGATGACGATGAAACACGCGTATATGCATATAGATAATTCTCTTTAATTATATTGAAATACAAGTTTTCTCTTCAGTTGTATCGTATTATGAAAATTGATTTCTTCTATGGAAGCATATTTTAGGCTTTTCTCGATATTTAGGCAGATGGTTTAATAAATGACGAATAGAAGATGAGAGACATAGATCGACAACGATCGATTTACGCTTAATTCGTTGCACCTAACTACCTGAGAACAACGCACCTGTCTCGAGTATGGAAGGTACATATTCCCGTGCCACTGCAGGCTACTTGCAGATTGGCCACAACGTAGATATAACGTTGTCATACTGTACGCGAAATTGCAATTGCAGGTGCAACGGGTACGCGCTATATTTTATATATTATTTTATATATTAAATTATATATACAAAACGGATAATCGGATAAAGGAATTTGAAAACGCAATTCCACCATGATCAACGTGATTATAATAAAATATAAAGTTCGATTGGCTAGTGCGTGTGCGAGCTCGAAACCAAGAGCAGAGGGGGTGCGTGTATCGTAATAACACCGCGTTTCTTCTTTAATTCTGCGAAAGCATGAAACCATTCCATTCGTTAGCCACAATGTATTCTATTCGTATTCTGAAACTTACCGCAATACTACGCTACTGCAATATAAGGCACTCATTTTCAAATATTCCGAAAGCTGGAATTTTTACGTTGATAGAGAAAAGATTACGTGTTTGCTAATATTTATATTTAAATAAATCAGATATTCGATATCATCTCGGAATATAAATATATAAAATGGTTCGAGTAGATTGGATAAGATCAGAAACGAGTAATGTACGAGATATATCGAGATAACAAGAATAATAAATTCCATTAATCGTCAAGATGTCAAGTCCTTTTATTTTGAGTTTCAATTTATTTATACGAATCAACGTGTCTAAATGAAGATAATATTAATTAATTGCTTGCCGACTTTAATATCTAACGAAGTTAGTAAAGTTAGGAAAGTTTCAGCGAAGCACGATAAAATATACAACGAATATTAGTAATTCCTGTGCTAAGCAGTTTTTATCGGTATTAGTAACGATTACCTTTGGCGGAGTACGTTCCAACTAAACCGTAGTTCGTACCACCATTCTTGAAATCGCATGAAACATCGTCAGCCTACGGAAAGGGAACCCGCCGAGTAAAACATACTCTGATATTTTTCATTCTTTGGTACGTCCCAAGTACGTAACGTACTTTTCAAGTACTCGCGTAACCAATTGCACGGATAGTAACACCTCTGGTTTGTATTTTATTCCAAAGCACGTTCTTCGCTTCCTAAGCGTTTCATCTGTACGCGACTCGCGTAAAATAACGTACGTCATAAAACCGGCTGATGACGTATACGTGTAGAAATACTTGGGGGTGCGTCGCCTTGTATGCAAAACTTGGTTCGTCGATAGATGGTCGTGATTGTACTCGTAGTATTCGTCATGGTTGCCATGGCAGTGTAAGGAAACAGTGGAACGGAACTATGCTGGGAATGTCGAAAGTTGCGTTACAAGTGGAAAAGAACGTGGGCTGCGTTCTGATTTCGGCTCTGGCATTTTACGCTCACCACCTACGCGTGCAAGATTAACCTCACGGTGAAAAAATAAGAGAAAATTACGCGTTGAACCTACGCGAACAAATATGACGAAGAAATGTTTTTCTCATTTTACAAAGTACACATCTTGGCGAGTATATAGCGTGCGTGATGGCCACTACGCTAAGTTACACGAACAGAGTATTCGAATACGCTCGATCGTATTTATCCATTGCTGAATATTTCATAAGTCTAGCGAATAAAGGAATATACGTGATTTTCCACATTGCCTCGTAGCTACTCCTAGGAAGATTAACAATGTTTTCGCTTGTTGAAAGATGAGCGAGATTGAGAAATAAAAATTGGCGAATCGTAACGGGATTAAGTCACATGATCTAACGAAAGACTCGCGGAACATGAGACGTAAAAGAAAGAAAAAGAAGAGACACGCTGTCGAGTGTTTCTCTTGTACACTCTTTGTTTGTTGTAGCTATAGCGTCGAGTCTGTAATGGTTACGAATAAATAAATGAAAGAAAAATGTTACAAAGTGGTAGGTACAGCGACTACGTTCGATAGTAGGTATCGAGAATTCTTTTAGTCCCTGAGACTATATGGGAATCACGTACCCTCGGAAAGCTTTTACGTTTATGATCTGATTTGATCTGCGAAACCGAGTTCAAGAAATCACCGAGCGGTATCGATTTGAATATGATATTGACCTCAACAGTAGGGAAGTAGATTTGAACAAATTTCAATCTAATTTGCAGAGTCCTTGTCGGGTCGATGTTACGTATATGCCTGTTCGTTCTTTTAACCTCCCTTTTCTCATACTCTGTAGGTATATTCGCTTTCGATCAAGGTTAACAGTTTTGCTGTTATAGACTTTAGAACGTATTACTACTTTCTTAAAGTCAATTATTTCAAACTTTCTCTAATAAAAATAAAGATTCGGGAAATAAATAAGTATCGAAAGCAAGTAATAGAAGGAGGTGATAAAATTTTGATTAGATTGTCTCGTGACTCGGATTGGCAAGCTGATAAATATTTTATTATGTATGTTAAAGTATACGTGAAATTGCAAAAAAAAAGAAAAAGAAAAGAGAAGAAAGAAGACACAATTTCTTTAAATACTCTTCGCAAGGAGATATTTTTAATTTATCGAACGAATCGAGACGTACGCGTCCGTATGATCCACCGATATTTATTATTCGTACTTTGTTAAACGAACTGCAGCGATCTTCTCTCGTTTGCTCGTGAAACGATGTAAGATTATCTGCGTGGTAATTTAGTCGTTAATTGGTGCAGTAAATTTCTGCTTGCCTGGTGCAGCGAACGGATGAAACGGACTACGATATATAGCGCCAATTATACTTGGCAACCGAAGTTAATGTAGGCGGGGAGTGTTAATGGATTAATACTCGATGGGGCTATGAAACAGGATGAACAATGTTCAATGTCTACCGTCAAGTCGACGAAAGTTGACGAAAGCGAAGCCCCCGGCAGTTTCGTGGAAGCTGGCTATTCACGTTCTTCTCTTGTGACAGCCGGGAAACAAAGTGGAGCGCGATAAATCTCGATCGATTTTCTTCGTGACTACGGAGTGACACGGGGCACGGTGTAGTAGACACGTCGAACGTGCAACTTGCACGGACTTTGATTTACTTGCTCGTTCAAGTGCGCTGTTATTTTACTTTTCCAAAGTTAAAGATTCTTCCAACGTGCTTGGAAGACTTCGCACGCAACCAAAATTACAATTTTCTCAATGGAAACATCGGTTGTATCTTTCACGAAGAAACAGTTCTCGCGCAGCCGTGATATTCCGATCGTTACTCACGAACGAATATCCAACGAATCAATTACTTGTTGTTTAGGAAGGAAAAGATTAGTGGATCGTGCTGTCGGTTCGTGATTGAGTAGGTTCGATATTTGAAAAAGAACTATGCCCACATTCTCTGTCAAGGCAAACGTAACTTGCAAATAATCTCGCTTCTAAGGATGCTGGGAAAAGGAATTAGGCTTTACAAAGGAAATGTTTATACGCTGAGCGCAACAGTTGAAATTTCAATTTCATTTAAATATCAAACATAGCGATGCACCGGTCGATAGTGAGGTAGACTCGAGATAGCTCGCCATCCCTACACCCTTATTATTTCTAGTTTGGTTTTTTAATTGGTAAAATTTGATTCGATGGGATGAGAAACGATATACGAATTACTGTGTCAGCAGGCCAAGTTTATTAATTAATAATTATTCAGCTTATGGTCTGGAAAACGCGGATTTACATCGGTCGGTAGATCGTTTGTCGACCGGCAGGTGATCGAGGTCGTGTATCTGGCGTTCAGTAAACGCTCGATGTCTCCATGCTCGACAACGATATCCGATGTTTCCTGATTCTACTTTCGTAAACGAATGGACGATAGCCTCTAATGCTAGTGTATAAGTGTCACGCGCACACTGTATGTATAGGAAATGCAACACAGCTACGATACATGCACTGCATCAACGTTTAACGAGCAGTTCATGCTCGTGTAAATAGCTTTTCTCGCGATGATAACTTCTTTCCAACGTTTTTTCAATCTTCCACCTTATAACCGTTAACCATTGAACGCTTCCGATCTACTCGATAGTTTGCGCGCTTGTGTGTGTGTGTGTAGTGGTAGTAGTTATAGTTTTGTCTGATATTAAATTTACGTGACAATCCTATCTTTAGAAATGATGTGATGAAAGTTTCTACCGACTAGAGTAGGATAAACTATTTCTTCCTTTCCCTCAACTTTCCCTCTCTCTCTCTCTCTCTCTCTCTCCACTCCCTTCTAAAGAATAAACAGAAATGTCATTTTATGACTTCGGTTATTCGCAGTCGTTGTTTCTACGATATGTGCATTTCACTTTAGCCTATGTAAGATTTGCACTTGCTTTTGTATTTGCAAAAATAAAACGGACAATACCGTGCGTTTCATCGCTAAAGCGTGTCTACGATTTTTATGCGGCAAATACGGTCGATGTGGAAACAATACGCGCGTAAACAGCAAATTTATATGAATTTCCCTGCGCGTGCGAGCTCTGGAAGCAATTACGTTGATTAGTATTCGCAAAGAAAGAAAGAGAGAAAGATGGAAAGAACGAACGAAGATAAAAAATAAAACTCGAAGAAGACAGACGCAGTTCGGTTCGGGGAAATTTATCGTTCGCAAATGAAATACCCGTGTACGCTCTGGAAAATGTCGATGGCTTTACTCGTCTGTACGACATTACCAGGATCTTGCGTTTAGGTTATTAAAATGTGCCGCAGCTACGCGAAAATATTGGCAGCTGAAAGTTCTTGCCTCTTTATTTCAAAGTTGGACGCGTCCCGGCTTTACGTTTGAAAGCCATTATTCCCGCAAGTTCGCTTTTAAAAGCTACGGAGAGCAGGTGGTCCGGTGGCGGCGACGTTATTTCTTTTTTTTTTTTGCGAATCGAAATCGAGTCATCGAGGATTCTCGTATCGTAGCGTGACACGAGCGTGTTTTCACGAGGGAACGTTCATTCGCTAAGCCGCCGCACGCTTGGCTTCTCTATGCTTCCATCTGATTACGAATCTTTGAACGCTCGGGCGACATTGAATTCGATGATCTAACTGTTCGAATTTTCTCTTAAAAAGTTACGTTATGGCGATACATTTTTTGGGAAAGAAGTTAAGACGTTCGTTCTCTGCGTTTGCTTGCACCGTTTAAACGGTACATCGATCCAGTTATTCGTATCGAAATAACCGATCGCGGATTGTTATTAACCGCGTTACGATATGCGGATACTTTTGATAATTGCGAATCGCAACGAGGTCGATGCTAAAAGATTCTTCGAGCAGGATACTTAATCGCAATTGCCAGGTTGCCGTCTACGCGTATGTCCAGTGCTTGTAACAAATACGTACCTTTCTGCATAGGTACGTGTAGGATGGAAAGCGATGTATAGTTAAAACGCAGTGTAGTAGACCGAGAGAGCTTACGGCGCGCAGCACGTTTTAGGCGTGCAACCTTGTACTAGCTAGCTGTACTCGTATATGGGTGCAAAGATACATACGTGTACGAAATGGACGCAGCTGGCTTAACAAAGGGTGTACGCGGATAATATCGTTGGCGCTGCTTTGCACCGTGTAGCTCGACATCCGTCACACCACAGCGGATACATTCTTCTGTGAATTGCAACTTTTCAGTTTTCTTTTGCCCGTTCGCCGATTCGTCGATACTCGCGTTTCTAGAATTTCGTATTTCCATCTCTCTCCTTTATCTAGTTCTTCATCGGCGTCGATCGTCCTTCCTCACGACTTTTACTTTGTTGTGAGTACACATTGTGTATACTCGCTGAGATACCTGCTGTTTCCTCTACGAGTTCGCTGAATTCCACGATGGTTCAGCCATATTTAGGCGATTAACGCGTTTCGATGGTAATTGGTAATTTGTATTTTTTCTGATTATCTTCTAATCTTTAATCGTACCGTAAGAATCAACATCGACTGCCACTTTCGTCGTGTACCACGAATACGTGGAAGAGGGAATTTTCAGACGTAGAGAGAATAAAACGAAGCAGATAAAACGAAACTTTGAGATTCGACGCTTCGAGAATCGCCTTCTTCACTTATATTCCTAATAAAATTTGTATTCTGCATAGATTACTTTTCCTTCTCCTTCGGCTTTCTTCTGCAAGTTGCGCCGAGTTTTATTCTCAGCGACGAAGCCGTTTAAAATGGAATTGTAGTCTGTTTATCTACACGTGGACGTGCATCTGATGTAATGGACAGCGATACGCGACGAAAAAAACTGTCAGATTGGTTTGCAGCGGTAAAGCAACTGACACGCGTCCAACTATTAGAGACAAGACAGAGAGAGCCAGCATAGAACGAAGATGAGTATTTTTTCGTCGATATTTCTCAATTCCAGGAGGCGCGAGCCTTGCGTTCCTCTTCTTTTGTGTCGATTACTCGTGCACGTGAACCAGCTGCGCGAGACATCGCGCGTTTCCTTCTTTTTAAAATCATTTAGCACATCGACAGCGATGTACTCGTGCTGACGAGATATCGAGTTCGAATGACCCTCGAGCTCGAATGTTCGGTCGATCCATCGGACGAGCGTACACGAGGCAGACAGGAGAAAACAAAAAATGCTTTTCAAATCACGAATCGATGTTTTACGCCACGCCCGATCGAGTTTGAAATTTAATCGGTGCGCTTGAAATACGCGCGTATCACCGGTTTCGCGTTTAGATCGAACTTTAACTCCGTCTATTCGTAAACGTCGAGCTTGGCCTGTTGATTCGATTCGATGTTGATTCGATTCGATGCTGAATTCGATTCGATGCTGATTCGATTCGATGCTGATTCAAGGGTGGAAAAATGTTAAAACGATCAAGACGATCAAGACGATAAAGTAAGTAAGTAAAGTAAGTGTCGTAAAGTAAGTAATTGAGTCGCTGCAAGTAGTGGCCGCTACGGATAAACGGACCGGGATACCTTTAAATAATACGTCTATTTTACATTACGTAAAATACGAAACGAACGATTAATCGGTTGAATTACGATCTGTGTTTCTTTTGCTGAATCTGTTTGGGAAATTACAACTCCAACAAAATGCTGGTCGCTTTCATGCGTATCTTCGACCTAAGTCTAAGTAAACGTTTGAAGGAAAATTTAAAACCTTTTAACGTAAGAATTTCATGTAAACGAAATCTGTGGATTTTATTAGTCTACTTGCGTCAAACTTGCGTTGCAAGGTAGGTAGATTTTTGAATCAAATATTTGAACTTTCCGATGAAAGATGGCAAAAGCGTGGTAATTGGCTAATCTCGACGCTTTTACATGGCCGAGAATGTCTCGATGAATAAAATATGAGAAAAATGTTTGAAATCGATCTTTGAAACGGACGCTGTGAATATTTAAAGAATTTAATTTGAGGATAAAGGATACCTTTACTGCATTGTAGTGAAAATAAAAGGAGAAAGAAAAAGGAAATAAAGTACGATATATCTGCGCTTGTGCTGGCCTTAAATTCAGGAATTCACGCGTATGCTTCTTTTTTCCTTAAATATCGATCCTACTCGCTCTGACTAGACCATAAACTCCGCTATTCCGCAAGACGTGTGCTGAGCTTTCGGATCTCGTTTACCAAGTTCGTCGATCGAGATAGAAGGGATTTCGGACGGTGACCGAAGAAGATGGAAATGAAACTACGAGATGGAAGAAATCCGGAGTAGGGTTGATTAGGAGCGCGTCCTACCAAAGGAAAAATAATTTTATCCAACGTTTGCCTTATTTTAGTTTGTTCCACCCACTCGTAAGCAAATTCTGATCCTACGTTTATTTACGACCACTATTTCTATTAAGTATCACAAATTACCATTTATTTTATTTAATTCCTCTTCATCTATTTATTTTGTTTCCGCTGATTAACTTTTCTATGGTCTTCGAAGTTATATCTTACGAAACGAATAACGCAAATTTTACATATTTTTTTCTCGTAAGACACATTTTCTCCAAGTAAGCAAACTTCTGTTCTTGATAACAACGATTTCGAAGATTTTTTATGCAACGCCAACTTTAAATCCCTATGTATCTATCAAAGTTTACAAGAAGCAAGAGTACTCGAAGGCGGAAGACATTTTCCGTGTCAAAGCGTATCGTCATCCTCGAGTATCGAACGAATACGTACGTTAACCTTATTAACGTTTACCTTGAACTTCACTTTTAGCTTTTTGTTACGTACACGATGGCCTTTAAGCGCCTAGGAAACAGTTTTATTCGATTCTTGCATGACTGGGAACAATTTTTTCCCTCGATCTTCGATAAACGCAAATCCCTCGACTTTCGTACGAATTTAAATTCTCTCGTATAATTCTCGTGGTCGAATCGTGTTTTTCGAAAAACTTTTAAGACAAACGTCGAACTTCGTCCGATTTTCCCAAATGCACCAACATCTGTTCACAGACATTCGCTCACAGACAACGTGTCCACGACAACAGGTTTTAAAACAGGTGCACTAAAACGAACGACGAATTTTCGGTTGAAAAAACGTTACGCTGGAAGATGCACAAAGCACAACTTGCTGGTCAAATATTCACGACAGTGCGGGTATCGCGTTCATAACGTAAGAAAGAAGGGAAAGAGCTTGATCGCTCGATGAAAGTAGCGAGCCGTATAGATAGAACTGTCGTCCTGTTAGCGAAAAAAAGAAGAGCAAAAGAAAGAGAAGAACGGCCTGGCAAAGCTGGTCGGGCGCTCTTACCGACCGACTCGCGCACGAAAAGAAGAACATTCGCCACGAGGTCACGTTGCACCCCGTCTTCCATCCACTATCATCCGTTACAATGTATGCGCGTTTACGTATGTGCGCGTGCCGTCGCGTTCCTAATCACCCTGTTTCACGGTTAATCAGCCGAGTGGCCGGAACACGGAGAAGGTCAGAGAATAGGGTGAGGCGCAAAACAGAGGAGACAAGATAGCTAGGACAGACAGAGAAGAAGATCGAACAACGGATAAAACGAGAAGGACGAAGATGCAGAGAAAGGGAGACAAAAATTGTTGCAGCAAGACACAGAAAGAGGCCACTACTGATACGAAAAGAGGAAGCGAGCGAGAGCAACGTGAACGAGAAACAACGAGAGACAGACAAATACGGAAAGAAGGATTCGTGCTAGTTGGTATAACGTGTATTACGTGTAGCACAGAGGAGAGAGAGAGAGAGAGAGAGAGAGAGAGAGAGAGAGAGAGAGAGAGAGAGAGAGAGAGAAAGAAAGAAAGAGAGAGAGAGAGAGAGAGAGAGGGAGGGAGGGGGAGAGAGAGAGAGAGAGAGAGAATGAGAGGGAGGGAGGAGGAGGAGGGGGGGAGAGCGCATATCACAGTTAAGTGCTCTCGATATATATCGCACCTGATCAATTAAGCTGCTTATCACGCCGAAATCACTGGTTAGGCTGCCGGCACTCCATCCACCCCTTTTCAACGACGATTATCTCGTGTATCGTTCGATCAGCCCGCGATTCTTTCTCTTGATCGACGTCGGCGACATTTCTGCCCACGTTCCGCGTTTCACACAGTGCGTCTATTGTTGGTTTACGCGACGGAATGATAAACAGGTGGAGTCTGTTCCGAGGCAAGAGTGACCAGAACGGTCGCAACGAGCCTTCCACCCTAGCGAGTCCCGCTCCTCGCACGACTAACTGAAGCCTAGAATCGAGGCTTGCAACCAACCCTCCGCCCCCACGACCCTTCACCCCTTTCAAACGTTGGGGAGGCCACGCAAGTGGCGCCACGAGCTTGCAAAACCTCGTCTCATCCCCTTCTGCCCACCCATTCTGCATCCTACCATCGAACGCTGCTCTCATCTACGGGGTGGCGCGCGCGGTTAAATTCTGGCATCCTCGGTATCCTCGTGCTATCGGCACGTTTGGCCCGCGATGATTTTAATTTCGTTCCACCGTACCGGCTCGTCCGTATCGTATAATTCCTCGTGTCTTCGTTACAACCGGCAAGAAATATTTTTCCTTTTTGCATTCCTCTGCCCAAACCTGTCCTCGATTAATTCTTATAATTGTCAAAAGAGGTTGCTCCTAGTATCCTCAACGACGACGAACCCTCTTTATTTTACAATTTGCAGCTCCATCTAACGTGCGTTATATCTGTCGAGCTTACTTGCGACATGAAATTTCAAAATTTCGCGTTAATAATTAATCAATCGTATCTAATAACTGATCGATAATTTGTCGTTCGTCCGAATTGTCTTGTCCGTAACGATCCACTCTGCGCGTCTCGTTGATAAGTCGTTGATCGTCCGATTGATCCGAGGAGATTCTGTGTGACTGTTGTTTAGCGCACGCTTGACACGAATATCGGCCGATGATTGTTCAAGAATCGTTCCGCAATCAGTAGTTCGAGAGATACTTGGTATCGCGCTACTCCATGTCCATTGCACGTTATACGGTAATTTACTTTTCGTTTTGTATGAGAGCAAATTCATCCGTGGAACAACGATATCGAGCGTTCGCGTGCGATATAAACGGTGAAAGGGATAAAACGTTCCACGAGTTGACGCGTGCATTTTGTACTTCGTTGTTCGAGTTAGGTTCGACGAAGCTCTGTCGGTAATGAAATTGCGTGCATTTCGTGCGCGGTTTTCCCCAGCCGCTTTTTTCGTCGCACCATTTTCATTCAGCCACTTTCTTCGACGCATTCCTTTCTCTCTCTCTCTCTCTTTCTTTCTTTCTTTCTTCCAGTAACAACCACCTGTAACCCCCCTCCCCACCCCAACCCACCCCACCCCCTGGAGACAGACGTTGGTTTCAAAGTGTACGCCCTCTCCTCCTTCTATCATCTTCCTTTAGCCTCCCTCCTCTCTTACACTTAGCCTTGGCGGCCCTTTCCGCTCTTGGTCCGATCGACTGGATCGCAAATCGCACCAGACGATCCATCAAAAGACCATGCATCTATACAGTACCCTCTTTCTCTTTCGTTTACCCCTGACTATCGACAGCACTCTCCAACTTATCTTTTTCTTAACGTAGTGTACATAATTTTCGAGTTGGGAACTTTCATACTTTATAGAACGTGCATGAGGAAAAGACGAACCGATGGGCCAGATTTCCCTTATAAATGAGAGATAATGTTAAACAAATTGGATACATGCATTTTTTCCACAAACGAGATAAAAGCGCGATACGTTACATCCGTATTTGATCCTTTCGAAGGATATTCTTACGAATTTTTAAGCACTCATTGACTACGTGTGTACCTATAAATATTTTAATCCAAATATGCGTAATGTATTATATTATCTCTACGGAAGGATGACTGCGAGATAATTTTATTATTAATTTCATTGCTATTCTTTCCTATTACTCTTGCCAATTTCAATCTCCAAAAATTTCAGCTTGTATTAACACCAACATCCGAAAACGCACGAACTTTACCGTCACAATGTAATTTTATTTTTTCATTTGTATCGCTTTTTCGCCTTAAAGTTGCTCGAATCTTAAAAATTAGGTTAGGTGTTCGAAACGATTTCTAACACCAAATAGAAACTGCCTGGTGAATCGATTTTGTTGCTACCCTCGAAAGTTTTTCATTTAAATCTTCTAACTTCTTTTCCATTTATTTTGTCGGGCCTTCCGTAGATGGAATAGATCAATCTTGCGTGGTAATCCATCAAAAGAGCTTGCGATGCGCTTCAGTGTGTTTTCGGCACGTTTATTTGTTGCCATGTACATCGTTTCTTTAACAACGTGTTTTCCCTCACGGAGGAAACAGTATAGCGTGCCCTTTTTTTGCAGTATTCGTGGCTTGATAAAACATCCAAGGTTTAAATAAATTTTGCCCATTGGCGTTCACGCGATGGAAAGAGTTTCCTTATTTTTTCTAATGGCTTGCGCGTTCGTATAACATTGAGATTTCTGTATTTGGCTACAAAGTTGCAACGTTATCACGAATAGATCGAACCTTTATTTCTCTAACTTCGAAAAATTGAAGTTTCTACAAAAAAAAACGTGATCGAATGCAACTCCGCTTCTACGTGTATGTATAGAAGCCTGTGGCTTCGAGAATCTGTCTTTTCTCAAATTTCGAATCGCCGATACATGTGTTTCTTTAATATTAATCCACAAGATGCATCCTGCCTGTTTAACTTCTCCCCCCCCCCCCCCTCTCTCTCTCGCTTGTTTAACATGGCCATCATTTGTTTGGGAATTTAAAAAAGAGTATGACTGATTACCGCGTTGATTGGCAGTGGACAAAGACCACGATATTTCCTTTGCGCGAAAATGATAATCGTGCTACGATACACGGTTAAAACGGGAGAGAAATGCGACAAAAGTCGCAATAAAAAGTAATTCATTCAGTACACGTATCGAAATTGAAAAACTGTCGACTTGGTGCCTCGTCGCGTTACTATTATTATTATTATTATTACTATTATTATTATTATTAGTATTATTATTAGTATTGCTATTACTATTGTTATTGTTATTGTTATTGCTATTGTTGTTATTGTTGTTGTTGTTGTTACTATTACTATTGTACGCATGTAGTTCTAGTTGTTTCACGATACAAGTGCTGCACCATGCGGTCAAGTACTGAGGTTAACCAAAGCTAGCGTATACAAGAACCTATAAAATTAGGCATCTGCCCTGTTCGGTTGCACAGTAGCATAGACAAGAACCTATTTTAATTGTACGGTCCTACACAGAAGAGTTCGTATCCACTTTTCCATCAGAGATAGGTAAGTATGAGAATGACAAAATCGCGCGATAATAAAACTAATTGCCAGTTGTTTACTGCATTTTCTTTAGAGAAAAAAAGAGAATATTCCGCTCCGATGCAATAATTTTAATATATTTCTTATACGCGACAATGTTTTAGATGTAACGTTAGACCTACTTTCATCGTGATAATGTTTTTGTTATAGTAAAACTTAAATATCAGTTTTTTATTAATAAATCGGTGAACGGCCAATAATATTTCAGACGAAATGTATGTCTGGTATTTGCCTTACATGCGCGTTCATTTACATAGACGATAGAAACAAAAAAGCCAATCGATTATAGGCGAGATGCAACGACACGAACACGTAACGACTAATTTGTGTAATCACGCTTTTTATCCATCTTACTCGAGTTTATTAATTCTGTAAATTTTGACAAACAAAGTATGAAACAAATATGGAGAGATGATATTTGAAACTGAAATAGAAATCACTAACTAATTATGTATAATTCTACTGATTTTCGCAAATTATTATCACAGATCCGATTAACTTTTTAACGAGTAGTACGTATATATATAGTTCAAATCGTACCTGCGGTGACATTAACTAAACATGTATTTAAAATATATGTTTAACGTAGAGAACCTGCGGTTACTAGATTTTCTAAATTCAATCTTCTAGTAGATTACTTTTAAAAAATATGCTTATTGTCCAACTCCGTTTCTAATAGATATTACGACTAAAATTTTTATTTTATTTACTTTATTATTTAAAAAAGGAGCAGAACATTTTAAACGATCGTTAAAAATGAGCTTTATATTTATAATTGAATGAAATTATAAATATACTCTGATCAATTTTTTTGTACAAACGCATTTTGAACATTTGCTTGAAATTTATTTCGATAATGAAAACTTTCCGTTAAAATCTTAATTTTGTGTCAGAAATGCGAAAGTACATTTACGTTTGTAATATTTCCTTTATACTTTTGTCATCGTGCTTTCGCCTCTCTACGTTATATATATATATATATATATATATATATATATATATATATAATATCAATGATCTTTGCATGTTCAACTATAAAAATCATTCAACGAAAGTAATTCATTTAATTATAATCTATTTCCCCATTCCAGCTGACTGGCAACCCAAACAAAGGATTACTGTCTAGCATCTAGCTTTTGTTCCATGCAATAGTGCTCGTTTTCCAGTAGCATTGCTTAAGAACAGGCAAACAAATATTCATGAACCATAGCTATATACTAACCACTATCTCTCTTTCGCCAACTTTTTACAAGCTTTTAAAAAATTCGTTAGATTATCGTTAATTATTTGTCTCGAAGTCCAGTTACGAAACAAGGAAACACAGAAATAAATTTTCATACGTTCGAAACTTCAAGAAGAACGGAGACTTCGAGATAAAGAATTATAGGAATCGTGAAATTGGTATCAATTACATTTGCGAAGAACGTATCGTGCGTTGAATTACGCAAAAACTAGCTGGACATACATGTTATTTCTAGAAAATATTCCCATTTGGTATACTCACCGAAATCCTGGAACGTAGAAGCTATCAGTTGATACGTCTTTGTCCATGCAGCAACCATAGCGTTTTGCTTCGTTGGCATTAATTCTCCGTGATATTCGGACAGAATATGGGCTTGTCTAACAGTAGTTATCTAAGAAAATGCAAGAAACAAACAACAGATAATCAGAAAATGAAAAAAATATGTTCGGGAAATAGAAACAAATATAAACAAATGTGATCGTATACACTTACTTTACACATAAAAGTGAGCCCATTCGCTGCGCGCAAACGGTTAGAGTAACAAGTAACGCTAAACTTTTCTCTAATGAAATTTTGTAAAGCGGTTGTATGCATCGAGGTTATCTCGAGCACATCGTTGGCGTTTGTGTCCACGATGTTTTTAAACTTTCGTCTTGTCATCGCGGCTGCTCTATGATCTTTAAACTCGACAAATATGAATCCACGATTCAACGTTTTGTCATGTACACTTGGATACAGACAGATATCAGTGATACCCCCGAGGATCTTGTTCAACTCCTGTAGAAATTCTTCCTTTCATTTGTTCTTGGATGCACCACCAAAGAAAAGCCGGTGATTATCAACCGACTTAACAACGCCGATACGATGTCCATGTCTGATTTCATAACCGTCATGTTTTGCGCACGCGCTTCTCGCTACTTTTGTATCATTGAACAATGCGAATGCATATCCGCGAGTTGTTCCAAAAAATCAATCGCAATCCGATCAAACGACCGACTGTTTCGAGCATCGGCATTAATTCCAGCTCGTAACAATCTCGTGGAAGACGGCCAAGAAACAATTTCAGCATCTTTCGCGCGTTGCTTTTCACCACAAATGATTTCTTAAGCAGTTAAACGGCGTTGTCCATTTTCTTGCATCAATTCGTGTTTCGTTTCTTGCAACATTTCCAACAACCTGATCCTCAACTGGCACTCTTCCACAGCATTTTCCCGCGTTTTCTTAGTTATATCCATTATGAAGCGAAATAAAGAACTTTTACCGCAAATTTATGCACAACGAAAAAACGAACAAAATAAGCGGACTGTCGAGAACTAACTGATCCTCCTAAGCTTTTTTCCTTATTCCCTTCTTCCTTTTGCTTACTCACACAACCATACAGAATCCGTTGATATACTCATGTGATGGAACTTTATTCCTCAAATGGACCAATCGCAGTGATCGAAGCGTCTTACTGCCAATACAGCTACATGTTCTCAGATAGAAGAAGATAGCAAAAACATCTACAGTTAACTCGGGTTGAAAATGCAGGTATAGATATACATATGTACATCACAGGGGAGAGAACACGCATCCTATATTACATTTCACAATGTCTATAGCGTTAAACAAGTAAATAGATTAGTTGTAGACTTACTTATGCTCACTATGGAATTACTATGGAAATTAGCATTATAGGAATATGAATACAGTTCTGACCTCTAAAAACCATAAGAATTAATGAATTCTAAGTAAATAATTATGTAGGAATGATATATTATAAATAACAGAAAGAACAGTATGATAAACACAATATCGTTGCACTCTCACAAAATCGAATACAATATCGCGTTTCGCGTATTTGTTACTCACTAATTCTACGTCACAACAACACGACGAACTTCTTTCGACCACGATAAATTCAACTCTGAAAGCATTTACCACGCTCATTTTTCCCTTAAGAAGCCTTGGTAACGCTCACAACATTCCTTGACAACATTAACATATCTTGACAACGTTTATAAACAATCACCCCTCACGCCACGTCCTTCCCTGACGTCACACCATCCCACAATTATAATAGGAAAGTCATCGACTGCGAACTTTGTAACAATTGCCTATTTCTGTATGTGTATATGAATTTCCGAAAGTATGGGTTGCAATGTATATAAACAGAGTGGGCAAGGAATATTAGAATTAGAGCGCTTACCGGACCGATAATCTCTGTTCATTTTATTTATTATCCATTTATTATCTTTTCCATTTTTCAACAAATTTTATTTAATCAAATCAAATTATGACACGCATACTAAATTTCTAAACGCAAATATCCAGGTTTCGAATTCATAAATTTTGTTCATGTAGATTATATTAGCTTACGCTTACTTTACTTACGTGTTTACTTTCTACGCGCATTTTCGCGTTTCACAATCAGTTTAACGTATTATTTCTTTATTTGAAACATAATACCCTCACTATCGAAATATATCCTTTCCAGGAATCTAACAACTCTTGTCGTCTAAGTATATGTATATATACGTTCGACCTGCCAGAGGGCCTCCCCTCCGCACTCCTTATCAATTGAAATTACCTAAGTAAACAATGGTGCAGCCGGGGGGTCAGTCTAGTGTCGAAAGTGGAAGCGATTAGACGCGTTTTAGTGTCACTCCGCGATAGGTGTTGATTATTTTATTGCGTAGCAAATGCTTTCATAATCGTCCTTCCACCACAGAAACACACGCTACTGTCGTTTAACTAAGGTACATTCTTATTCAATAATTTACTAAAATTCCTCGTACTCTAGTATTTGATTATTTTTTTTTTCTTCGATCGTTTTTCTTTTCCCTTTTTCTTTTTTTTTTGTCATGTACCGGTAGCTCGAATATCAAACTTTCAAGATGCAATTTAACCTTGATTGTTTCATTCTATTTTAATATTTCCTCTTTTGTGCGGATTATTGCTTGGTTGCGAGGGAAACTTCGGAGCATTAAGAGAAGGATACTGCGAAATTCGAAAGGAAGAGATGACAGTCAAGACGGCGCCATCGCAGCGATCGATGATAAATGTGATAACTGTTCGTCGAAACGTGGTAATGTTTCATTTATTTTAAAGAAGGCAAACGTATACATACGTTTGTTTTCTCTATTAATTGGATAATTGGTAACATTAATTCAATACCCAATCGACTTCGTTTCTCATACTCAAAAATACTCATATTTCGTAATATTGACGTAATTAATATGTAATATAACAAGTTCTAAATTCACAGTTTATTAAGAATACCAAGATGAAAAAGGCAAGATTAGAGAAATTCCTTTTTTTATTTCGAAGAAATTGAATAAATTGTTTAACATTAATTTGACATAAATTTTCTGGCTTTTGTTTCATTTGAGTGAGAAATTCAAGTTGCATTTTCATTGTGCTTTGTTACTCGTAAATCGACTATGACAAATTGTTATTTCGACGGTTTGAACAGGCTCTGTGCATCTTGTTTTTTTCGTATTGCACAGCTTTGTTCAACTGTCAGTGAAAGCGCGCCATGTTTTATTAGGACGAAGTCATAATACGCGAAGCATTTGAACCTATAATGGCGGACATTCGATTTGATAGATAATTGTTACAAATCGATCGTATTATGAAATATTCATATACATATTTGACAATAGTAGAAAATACTACATTTTCGTTCGTATTCTTGCTACGATTTTAATATTTATGTTTTTGTATTCCTGATATAATATAGCGTACTGTCTGTGATAAATGGATAATAATTCGGCAACACGCAGTATAATCATAGTAAAATCAGTTCTAATTGCATCCAGAGTATTCGTTAATGTTCAATGTAGAGATACATGTTTTATAATATTCGGAAATTTGTTGATTCGATACGATCGACTTGTTTACGATTTGTCGCGACTGTCAATTTCCGTTGTACGCGACGGGTTATTGTATTTATTATATTTGCCTATAACGTAATAATTATAAAGTATAAAATATTGTCTTCAACAATAAAATGTATATATGTTTTCCCATCTTTTGTTACAGATATTACACAACCTGTACTTTCACCGTAAGGTTTGATAATTCTTCCAGGATGACAGCCTTCATGATGGTTTCTTCTGAAGTACATCAACATCGTTGACATCGTTCTTCGTGTGTAACTCTGAGTCGCATGCTTTTTTGTCCCTCCAGTCGCTCAATCATGTCGTAGGACGAAAGATCCAAATCGACATGGGCCACTGGTTGTATCACGTAGAATTTTTTACGAACAAAGTGACCACGGGTATTTATTATATCCGTGGGTGGTAGTACGTATTTTCTTTCTGTGTGTTTTATTTAGTAGTTCAGGATAGATCTTCTTGCACATCGCGATTTTTATCAGCATGAATAATGCTGTGTAAGGTTAATAATTGATTAATTAATTACGAATGATCATGAATGAAGACAAATATATTCATACAGATATAAGTACGCGTATGAATAAAATATGAATATTTGAATATTTAATCACGATCGTAGCTAGCTTCATTAAATAGCTTCATTGATTTCTGTATGAATAAAGACGACATAGCTTTTTATCTTGTAGCTCTTTTCGAGTAAAATATCTTTCTCAATTCTCAAAAGCTTACAAAGTTGCCATTGCATTTCTTAAAGTTTATCTTACGATATTAAACGATATAAAAAGCGTTTAATTGTACGTTAGGACGAACAATTATTAGACATATTCGTATTGTAATCGTAAGATATCGGTCGGTATCATCGGCGCGACCACATCCTATGGATAAGGTAGAGTAGGTAAAGCGACTTGTTTTATTGGCAAGGCTGCGATCCTGTATTCCCAACTTTATTAGTTGTCGGTACTTTTCAACGCGTGAGTTTTTATCGTCTTAATTTTCACGTCTTAACTTTTATCGTCTTAACCGCTTCTTATCGAAAGTTTAAAATTGTAGTTTTTGACAAAAATAAACTTTCACGATTCGCGATTATACGAAGTAAGATAGGAAAGCACTTGTTTCTACTTTCTTTTTATTTCATAATTTTATGGGAACTCTTCTATTCTCTTTATTTGATTTTATTGCTATTCTCTTTCTATATATTAATTTAAATACTGAATATGGCCACAATATAGCGAACGTTGCTACGATGCCTTGATCAGCGGTAAGTGAAAAAATAGAGGACAGCGTGAACAATAGTTTTAAACGTATAATTAGTGGTAAAGACGGTTCCACGATCGATGTATGTATATTGTGGCTTATTAATATACTGAATGTTTGACTGTTTATATACTTTGGTGACTTTTGCGAAATGTATGATTCTAGTAAGCATCTCATAATTTTTATATATGTTTTGAGATGCGTTTCAAATTTTACCGATATAATCAGTGATTATTAATTACGATAATCGTGTCCCGTTAGCATTACAAAGTGCAGATTTCAAAATGTTTTGTATAATATATAGAATAGAAGTTTGTAGGAAGATTAGTAGGATTTTATCTTAATTCTACTTGCCAATACGATAACCTCACTTCGCTTCTTTGAAACATAATACACCCATTGCTGAAAACATGATTTAATTAAACCCGACTGATCGACGGATAGATCTTAGATATTGCCATGCCGTTTAATATTTGTAGCCTGCCTGTCGGTTCTATGCTCTGTCGTTTCTGTTTCATTCAACTGATCGCGGTTATTTGCTGCATGAGTGATTATTTCCAACAAGAGCGCTATTACCGTGAACTGACAACAATACGATTTTTCTTTCGAAATCAGTTACTAATTTTATTTCTTAATTGTATTATTTAAATGTGAGGAAGTAAAGTAAACAAAAGAGACCGTAACTTGATCGTTACGTTCTATTCCTTTCACTTAAATAATTCCGTCCTGAACAAAAGGCTTCTCTGTAATTTAACCCCCGTAATTACTGATTGTGTCGACCCTCTAACCATAAAATGTCGGACGTCTAAGCGTAAAATGAATTTGATCCAGGTTCTCCGTTAGAGAAATCTGCCTACTTTTATCAATCAGCTTGAAAGAAAGGAGCAGAAGTTTTTGACAAAGTTTCGATACTTTATCAGAGAATAGAACGGTTTTGCTTGAATTTAATAAGAATCGAAATAATAGGAATGGGTTCGACTTGATAGGAAATATCGAAGAATTGAAAGACAAGTGAAATTAGTTAAGAAAATTAATCAAGTTCCTTACTATTGGTTTGTTCGTTAAATCCGAAATTTTCTGTCGAATTTATACTTTAAATATTAGAGAACTTTTTATCGTCTTTTTCTATAAAATAGATACTTTTAGGGATTGTTTTTTGAAGATTACTCTTCTTTTGAATTTCATTGCATTCTTACTTATACGTGTGATATTCTAACCTAAAACCTAAATTAATAATCAACTTAAAATAATAATGTCATGTATATTCTAAAAGACGAGCAATGAATGCAGTTTATATTTCTGCGTTGATTTCGACCGATGAAACGTACGAGACAAATTTTAGAACGTTTAAGCGGCATTCCGCCTAGTTTTCTTAACCTCTTAGGTACAGTTGAATTTTGTGCGGGGTTGTTTCTCTGTAATGGCATAGTTTGACGCGAATTACGCCTAAACGATACAGCACTGCAATGCTGTTCTTTCTACGGAAGCACATTGGAACGAAGTCTTTGATAATCATTATTTCTACGGTACGAGTGCGTGGAACCCCGATATAAGTCGCCGAGGTACGATGTACTCGCGAAATAAACTTTTCACTGCGAGAAACCTCGTAATTGCAAAAAGACGGAATGCCTATATGACCTCCTCTATCACAAACTTAAGTTGTCTCAAATAAAACATTAACTATTTATCATATGAGATTCTTGTTACACTGAATGCATATTACGTGTTGAGAATTATGGATCGTAATTGCCGAAATAAATATGTAGGAATTCATTAAAAAAATTTTATTAAAAAAAGTTCACATAAAAATTTTTACGTAAAAAATTTTTTATTTATTTAGCATGTGTTTTACAAGATGTTCATAGATAACAATTACATGTGTTTCACTCCTCTTCTAGTGTCACCTCTCCCCCTCTTCTTGCCAAGTTACACATTTTCTCTTCTTTCGTTGAGGGATCCTGTCACGCACGTACTCACAACTCACACCCACACTCACACACTGTTATATGCGTGTCACTGTGCGCCGGCCAACTCAGGTTGTAACGCACAATATTACACATCTTCACACTCATAGCGCGATAGTGTTTCTCAAATTGCTCTTCGTTTTCTATTTTGAAGCGACATTTTGAGCTCGAAGATTCTAAAAAATTATAAGGATACGGATCGGTATGCTAAAAAGATCACCTAGTAATGGTGTATTTATTGTAACGAAAAGCAACAATTGATACGTGACACTGGCGTATCAAAAACAAAGATTATATATCCTGTCTGTATGTTGTTAACACCGTTATAAAACGTTGTGAGAGCAAAAAAATTGTGATGCAAGACAAATGAAAAAGATCATTTAAATCAAACGGCGAGCGAATGAGTCAGTAGAGTGAGCCATTATAGTATATATGTAGTATTGTGGACAAAAGACCTAAAGGATATCGGGATAGTATAATGCATTGCCGCAGACAGGTCGTCGTACAGGACCGGCGAAATGCATACAATGTAGCGACCAGCGTATAGTTCCAGAAACGTCGATTCGCCTTCGGTCCGTTATTTTTCACATACACACGGAAGGTGCACACGCGATCATAGGCGTGAACGGTGGCGTGATCCGAGCGTAGTGGGGGGGTCGTCTCCGAGAGAAGACAAAAAAGATCGAAGGGCGGGCAGTACCATTTTGAGGAGTCAGAGAATGCAAATCAAGAAGTGAGAGTGTTGCCAGCGTTGTCGTGAGAGTATGGTCCGCGTGAGAGAGAGAGAGAGAGAGCGTTGGATCCGTTGTGACAAGAGTTACAAATTAACGATTGCGTTGTCTAGACCATAATACGTTATTGTGATTAATCAACATCTGTACAATCCATTCATCGTAAATAAATCATCAATATAATATTATATTTACTACATATATATACGGGAAAAATGAAAAATTACTTAAAATCAGTCAGAAACGAACCAGTATGCGAGCTTAATCCTTTCGCTTCGGTAGTCCAGTCCGCCGAAGTGCTGTCACTGAACGTAAATGCGCGCCAGAAATACGCACAGTGTGCGTGGTTGCTGTATATACGTTTTCCTAAGTCTTAAATAACAATAATTCTTGTAAAAACCGTATATGAAATACCGTTTCACTGTCAATGAATTTAATAAATTTTTTAGCATGAAACAGTATACGATCGTTTGGATGTTTGAAATATATCGCGTGATTTCAACAATGAGTAACTTTAAGAAATGATTAATCCAACACGTCAATGAAATCAAAATGTTTTGCCGATAACGAAAAAATATATTGTTGACTACAGATAGCACTTGTATATGCATCATTTGGATGCCGGATATACGGGGTGCCGGACTCAGGAGTCGTCGCGTGGTCGCCGCCTATATGCGGCGCTCGAAGCGGAAGGGTTAAAGACGACGGGTTAAATATATTGAAATACTATATTTATTATAATGACATATAATTATACATATATTATAATATGTACGTGTATATATATTTTGAAATATTTGAATATAATACGAATATAATACGAATATAATAAATACATGTATATTTTGTTTTTTGTTATTTATAAGATTTAATGGTTTATCAATATGTGAAATCTGTTTGTGACTGTTTGTGAGCGACGATGTTCGTTTAATTTGAGCTTTAAATAGCACCTGTGCTTAAAGGCGCCTATGGAGAAACAGAAGATTTATGTATATCAAATTTCTTGCGCATTTTAAAACGTACAAACAACACACAACAACGTACACACAACAACGTACACACAACAACGTACAACTATTGACAATCGCTTTTGTTCGGTTAACAATTCATTTCTTTAATATATTAGTCTAAACTTGTTTAAAATTTTAGGAGACGGAAACATTTAGACGAGAACCATCTACATACTACGTACATGGAATTTTGTTTAATTACATACGAATACGAATATGAACATTGTAAAGATAAAACTATAGTAAGCTATTTTTAAAGCACGTAAAACATAGTCGTGTCCTTTCAACAAAAAAGTAAAATGATAAAATTGATGATAAAATTTGTCTTCTTATTTTCTTATGTGACGAAATATAGATCAATGTACTACGTTCATATGTTTATCTAGAAATATAGTTCTTTCTTTTCCTTCTTTTTTCTTTTTTTTTTTTTTATACGTTGGGAAATCGTCATTGACACTCCACCATACTTCTGGGAAGCGGCGGGGTAGTGTCGGACTTACCGACTAAAACTCCACGGTATCCTACCTAACGCTTAACAGGAGTTTCCCGGGACCATCTAGAAATATAGTCTATAATCTATGTAACGAAATGGAATGTTAGAAAATTCTAACATTTAGAGAATGTTTTTCATATATGTTTATAGTGTGTATGTGTGTGTGTGGGGGGGTGACATATAATCGAACGATCTTAATTTCTCCATTAAATATTGTATAGACGTAAATGAGGTACAATGTAGTTCTCAAGAATAATAATTCTCTGCGACAACTTCTATATGTATTTGTATGCGCATAAAAATATACATTACACATGTCGCGAAGTTGTAAAAACAAGAAAGATCGATGTATCTCTGAAAACAAACTGTTTCTGCCATTTTCTGAAATATTAATCGGAATGGAATGAAATAAAATTCTTAATAAAAGATAACGGAAAAAATACAAAATGATAAAAGTATTTTTCAGACATATTTTTATCCGTATACACGTACATGCGTATATAAATCTGTATAAGATCTGTATAAAATCACAATTATCGAAAAATAAGTTATTTGTTTGTTTCTTCTCTAAATATTGTTTGGGATTTGGAGTGGCCGTCAGTTTATGATTCGGACAGCACATCTCCCTTTTTTGGGAAAGTCAAATTCCGAATTGCCTTTCCCAAAATTTGACTTTCCCAAAAAAGGAAGATGTGCTGTCCGAGTCATAAACTGATGGGCACTCCAAATACCGAGCAAATATAATGCTGTAAGATGATATAACATCGTAGTCAAAAGGAGAAGATACCGTGTGAAACAGGCAATAATTCTCGTCTGATGGAGTTACGGTAAAACTATGATCGCGTGTCTTGCGGCACAATGTAACACAGTTATGAGGTAGATGTTCGCTATAAGATAGATATATACCAACATATATGCGTATAAATGCATACATATAAACATATAAACATACATACATACACATATCACAAGGCAATCGCGTCACCTTTTTTATATTTAGGAAATCATCAACCATTACAATTAGCGATGCAATTGTCGACACGAGGAGGGGAGGTGTAAACTCTCTAAGAATTCAAATGCGAATACGTTTGTACGACCGTCTCTCAACGCACGATTTCTTTTGTTTCACGGACAGAGCGGCTTTCTTTGTTTTACGGAGAGTTATTTTGAGAGACACGCATTTCCCAAACGTACGGACAGAGATCAACATCGGAGGTAGACAAGATCACAGAAGAAAGTATAATTATTTAAAACATTGAAGACTGACGGAGAAAGATCGCTAGCTCAGGACGTTGAAAATCGATTCTCTATTTTGAGGTAGACATTACACAGAACGTGTTATTTATTGTTTACTGTTATTAATTGGTTGTTGTTTATTTATTATTGTTATTAATTGTTGTTTATTTCTGTATTTCATTTAAGTATTTTCACAATAAACTCGATTTTCAGATTTGCAGAATCGATCCCTGAATTATCATAGAATTGAACTTTATAAATCGATTTTCGCTACGCTATGCCGCTGAAAGTTAACTTACGTATCGTCATGAACGAGAACACAACAGGGGAGAAGATAGAGAGTATAGAATCTATAAGAAGACCAGAAGACAAAGTATGCTACATTTTCCCCCCAGAATATCAAGCAAAAAGCTACCATCAGCAATTATTCAGTTCAGCAACAGTGAAGAAGGCCGCAAACAGTCTAACCAAGGTAGGCCAGTATAGAAATGTTAAACTCACAATGGATGACGAGACAGCCGCGCTATATATCGATACAGACTTAAACTTTGTATTCCGAGACATTTTCCTAGAGGAAGCAGAAATTACCCCCACAAGGAAAATAAAGCCGGAAACCGAGAAGTCCAGTGTGGACATGGACAGACTTCTAGAAACTCTCTAAAAACGAGATTAGCGTGAAATAGAAGAAATAAACTTTAATATAAAATAATTTGAAGGAACTCAAGAAGCCACAGACTGGATATCAGAGTATGAAGAAGAATGCAGAAAATATAAAATAAAAAGTGATGAGGAGAAAGTCAAAGGTTTAAAAAATGTATTTAGAAAAAACAGCAGCAAAATGGTACCAAACAAATCTGCTGAAAGCTGAAGGACACAACTGGGAAGACTGGAAAGACGCATTTCTCAAAACCTTTAACAATAAAGGTTGGTCTGCAATACGATACGCTTACAACTTCAAATACCTTTCGGGTTCGTTCGTTGAATATGCCTTAGAGAAAGAACGACTAATATTGGAAGTAAAGAGGAAAATGGATGAAGACGTGAGTATACATTTGATTGTCATTGGATTACCCATCGACATCCAAGATAAAATCGAGAGAGAAAGTGTACAATCAACAAATGACCTAATGGGAATTTTGGGACAATAGTTCTGTGAAGCACTGAACTTCCCGGGCCGATTCCACCCAGTGGAATTATGTAAAAACAGAAACAGGAATGTTCAAAAGAAACCCAAACAGGTAAATTCACTGGAACTATATACATCAGAAAATGAGAAAGCAAGAACACTATATGAGAATGAAAAAAACTAAAATGCCCGGAGAAGTACGAACCACTGATAAAACTGCGAGTTAAGATCAATGATCAAAAAGAGATTGAAGGTGTCTACGACACTGGAGCTAATGCAAGCTTTATTAATCAAAAGATTATTGATCAAATAAAAGCGGACATAACAGAAGACAAGAGTATGTTCAAAACTATCAGTGGAAAGGACTTCACGAGCAGCTGGGCGAGACTAAAAATGAGGATAAATAAAATAGAAAAAGAGATAGACATTTATATAGTACGCAGTGATAACTTCACATATGACCTTATCCTAGGGCTAGACGTCATAAGGAAGTTTAAACTAAAACAAGATGAGAATCTGAGAGTCACTCAAAAAGTAAGTGACAAAGAAGAAGAGATAACATCTAATAAGAGAGAAGAAAGAAAGAATAATCAGAAGAGAAGAGAGATAAACATTACCGAAGACATGAAGACAGACAAATTTATAGACAACCTTGGACACTTAGATAACTCACAAAAGAAAGAGGTATTTCAACTTATAGAGAAATACAAAGAAGTATTTGTCAAACACAAATTCGATGTGGGAACGAGAAAATTACAAGAGGCCTCCACAAAGCTAACCGAAAACAGGTACATATCAAAAAAACCATACAGGTGTTCTATCCCAGATCAGAAAGAAATAGAGTTCCAAATCACAAAATTACTGGAACACGATCTCATAGATTAATCAAGTTCACCATTTGCAGCACCAGTGACTCTGGCTTTTAAAAAAGAATCGAATCGGAGAGATAGACTGTGTATCGATTTCCGGGAGATAAACAAAATTGTAGTTCCAGAACCACAACCATTCCCAAGAATAGAAGACATCATAGTCAAAGCGGGAAATTGCCATTTCTTCTCAACGTTTGACATAAATTCAGCGTTCTGGTCAATTCCAATAAAAAAAGAGGACCGAGAGAAGACAGCCTTCATAACACAAAACGGACACTGGCAATGGAAATGTTTACCGTTCGAACTGAAAATCTCTCCCGCTATTTTTCAACTAGTGCTTGCAAATATTCTTAGAAGAAATGGACTAAGAGGATTCTGCATAAACTACATAGACGACATCCTAGTCTTCTCCGAAACATTCGATCAACATACCAGACACATAGAACACTTGATGAAGGTTATGGAAAAGGAAGGTTTCCGATTAAAACTGACCAAATGTAAGCTAGCAGAAAAGTCAGTAAAATATCTGGGTCACATCATCGAAAACTCCTGGAACCACTCCACAATTTGTTAAGGAAAAATGTAGAATTTATTTGGAACGAAGAATGTGAAAAGTCATTTCAAAAGATTAAAGAATACCTCTGTTCAAGCCCAATCCTTTCAATATACGATCAAAACAAAGAAGTATTTATTTATACAGATGCAAGTGGAAACGGTTTAGGAGCTGTCTTAAAGCAACCCCGAGACAACGGGATGTTACATCCGGTTGCGTACTTTTCGAGAAAATTGAGACCAACAGAGGCAAAGAAGAAAGCAATTCACCTCGAATGTCTGGCTATTAAAGAGGCGATTCAGTACTGGCAACATTGGTTAATCGGTAAATATTTCACTGTTCTTTCAGACCATAAACCGTTAGAATCAATGAGAGTCAAAGCAAGAACCGATGAAACTTTGGGAAACCTAATGCACTACCTATCGCAGTATGATTTCAAGATCATCTACTCGCCGGGAAAAGACAACGTAGAAGCAGATGCACTATCCAGGAATCCCGACTTAGAAAGTTTTGAAAATGAAGAAGACGCTCTGAAAGTGGTGAATATTATTACAAAGAAGGACATAATTCAAGATCAGAAAGAAAACGAAAAAAATATTAAAAATACAGAAAACCTCACAAAAAAATCAGAAATATTTTTCAAAAATATTAAAAGACGGCAACGTATATTCGTCTCACGAAAATTTGGGGAACACATTACAAAAACGGTTCGTGAATTCTTCGGTCACGTTGGAAGGAACCATATACTAAAGAAAATCCGACCTTTCTACTACTTCAAAAATATGCATCGGACAGTCGACAAATTCTGCAAACAATGCGAAATCTGCATCAAGAATAAAAGCAGAACGAGAAGACCGATTGGATTTATGTCGAAACTAGGACCAGCTAAGAAACCGTTTGAAATAATGTCATTCGACACGGTCGGAGGTTTCTCTAATAACAACTCACCGAAGAAATTTATGCATATTCTTATTGACCATTTTTCAAAGGCCGTTTTTGTGTCCACATCAAAAACACAACGCTCAAACGATATCACAAAACTTATAGATTCGACGGGAGAAACCGATTCTATAAGAATGATCCTCGCAGACAGATATCCGGTACTGACATCCAAAGAAATCCAAGAATACGCAAGGAAAAAGAACATCAAACTAATTTTCACTTCGACAGACTACCCATCCTCTAACGGATTAAACGAAAGGGTAAACCAAACACTAGTAAACAGAATCAGATGCAAAATTAATTCAAACAAAAAAAAAAGAAAAACTGGACAAAAATCGCAAAAGAAAGCGTGGAAGAATACAATAACACCAGACACAGTGTCACAGGATTTGCTCCGAATTACTTACTGTACGGGAAAAGAATTGAGATCGCTACTAAAGGAACAATTGAAAATAAGATAGACTTAGAAAGAGACAGAGAAGAAGCATTTAAAAACTCAATGAGAAACTTCGAAATTAACAAACAGAAATACGATAAAAAAAGAAGAGAGCATGAATTTAAAATTGGCGATATGGTCTTCACTCACAGTGGGAACAAATTAAATAGAAATAAATTGGAGGAAATTCGGAAAGGGCCTTTTAAAATTCTGAGAAGGATCTCAAATCCTATGTACGAAGTGGATAACGATACTCGTAGACCTGGAGGAAATTTCTTCCATGCGAGTAAACTAATTCCTTATGAAAAGGACAATTAGCGATGCAATTGTCGACACGAGGAGGGGAGGTGTAAACTCTCTAAGAGTTCAAATGCGAATACGTTTGTACGACCGTCTCTCGACGCACGACTTCTTTTGTTTCACGGACAGAGCGGCTTTCTTTGTTTTACGGAGAGCCATTTTGAGAGACACGCATTTCCCAAACGTACGGACAGAGATCAACATCGGAGGTAGACAAGATCACAGAAGAAAGTATAATTATTTAAAACATTGAAGACTGACGGAGAAAGATCGCTAGCTCAGGACGTTGAAAATCGATTCTCTATTTTGAGGTAGACATTACACAGAACGTGTTATTTATTGTTTACTGTTATTAATTGGTTGTTGTTTATTTATTATTGTTATTAATTGTTGTTTATTTCTATATTTCATTTAAGTATTTTCACAATAAACTCGATGTTCAGATTTTCAGAATCGATCCCCGAATTATCATAGAATTGAACCTTATATGTATGTTCTTCTGTGCGCTCTTATCGTTGCAAGACTGAACGGGCAATTTATTATGCGATTAACTGCATAACGAAACATTAGGATCATCAATCAGACGCAGTTATCGACTTGTTCATTTTCATCGACTTAATTAAAGAAAAAAAAACAATCAAATTTGCGCTAATTAGACGCATCGAAGAACTCGTATCTTTTTCTTTAATTAACCTCGATAATCGTGGATCTGTTTTTCATGAAATGTGAATTCTTTCTTCATGCAAACGCGCATATTTTATCGTATTTGATATTCTTCATTCCCGTCTTCTCCTACGATTGTGTTTTCTTTCTTGTGCAACTATGCACAGGGCGCATTAACTATTTAACACGTTCTTATAAGAATTTTATGAGAATCCAACATGGCAATAAAGATATTTAAAAGGTTTTTACAACATGTACGGATAATAATAACATGTAGACGCTTGTAATATGTAAAAAATTATCAATTGCCCGTTTCTTCGAAGGATGGGTATGATTAAATTCTGAGAAAAATATCGGACGTGTAGCTCTTTAACACGTTTTACGTAGTGTGCAGATCCACGTTGAACTTTTCATTCGATTCGCTGAGAATTTCAACGTATCTGTATTTATAAGAGTAAGAAGTAATAGCAAGATACATGTTCGCTTGGAGCGAGAAGCTAAAACGGCGTGCGTAAGATGGAACGTGTCGAAAGCAGTTGTCGTAAAAAACGGAAGAGAAATTCGTATTTGCCTATTTGAATTTA
This sequence comes from Bombus flavifrons, assembly GCF_040668555.2. Classification (NCBI taxonomy): domain Eukaryota; kingdom Metazoa; phylum Arthropoda; class Insecta; order Hymenoptera; family Apidae; genus Bombus; species Bombus flavifrons. The sequence continues at coordinate 5,808,962 of NC_138447.1, forward strand.
ATCGTTTCGTAGTAAAACTTTGGTTGTTTGCGCCGCTTAAGCGTAATAAGAAAAATAACAGTCCCGTTCTTTCCGAAATTTTGTTACAAATTGTAATTGTACAACTTTCGAACGTTGTGCATTTTTCTTACCCACACGACGAGCTTTTCTGCGACGGGCGCAAATTCCAAGCAACCAGTTTGTCCTTGATTTTTTTAAAGGTGCTAGATGAGTAACAGACTAACCATATCAATATAAGCTGAACGAATGATAGGCCGACTCCTACTCCAATGAGCTGGGCCATGGTGCGGTATGTTTCTTGTAACACAGGAGTGTAGCAGCCCTGAAAATTTTCATTTGAATTATTGTAATTTTTTGCTTCGAACAACCTATCTTTCCTACGATTAGCTTAAAATTATAAAAAACGTGCCTGAATCCTTGTACGTATGCATATATTACGTATTACGTATCTGATGGAATGTTTCGTTATAGAATAATGTAATATGCGTGCATGTAGATGCGTTACTTTTGCACTCTTTTACTTTGTCCGACAATGTAAGATGAGTAATAAGAAACAAAGTATATCCGTAAATATCTTTGTTACAACAAGGTTGTGTTGTTCGAAGAGGCACACGAACAAAATCTTTCTCAACGTAATTTGTATTTCTAAATCGTTATTTCTAGATTCTTCCCCTTTATACAACTTTCGCTTATTACTATATCGCTTTCGTTTTTATCTTACCTGAGTATTAATATCGTTTGTGTCAGTAACGTTACACACATGTTCTGCCACTTTGCAGCAAGACAGTGGAATTTCCATCGGTGGAGACATATCGGACCAATCTGTGAAACCTCTGTTACCGCAGCACTGAAACTAAAATCAGAGTCCGCCACTTATGCAACGATTCAGTCTGTTTATAGTGGAGCCGGCAATATGGATCGTCGAGGTGCAGACGAATTGTTTAACGTTCAATTTCTTTGAGAAACGAAGGTGCCGCGTCTAAAAGAACTTACACCTACGAGCTTTTATTGCCCAAATACCGTTTATTTCGTTCGGTTCAGCTCTGAATAGCACGAGGATAAAACGAGCGCTGTACCTTTAGCGATACATATTGCCGCTCACACGAGTCTCTTAGTAAGTGCACTTTTTTATACGCATAATTTTCTTTATTTTGCTATACAATATACCAATTTCTTGGCAGCTGTCTCGGTGTTTCGTATGGCTCCCACGTTTCTCATACATTAGTAAGAGATTTTAGTACTCGAAATATCTCCGTTGCTTTTAATGGTTAAGGAAAAGTACGCTAGCTACCATTGCTAAATAGTACGTAATATTAAAATTATAGAATTTGTTCTTCAAAAGAAGTGATATACGTTTTAGGTTTGATTTGATTGAACGAATGGTACATTAACTTCTTTTAGTTGTATCAGTGCCACAGATAGCTGTGTACTTAAACACCTCTGGCAACACAAATAGTAGGTAATTACCGTTTTCTACGATGTATTTTTGTAAGAATACCTATTATGTAAAATAATATGTCACATAATGAAATTAAGTAGGTAATTTAAGTATCGATAAATATAAATTACGTAGAGTAAGAGAGTAATATTGAATAAAATAAAGAATTAAACAGAAATAATTTGTTCTGTAGTTATTCTGCATTTGTAAATAGTAAATATACGTTCGCTTACTTTAGTCTGCATATTGTCGATGCGGATGGTCTTGTTCTCGTTGTGCCCATAGGCGGACATTGTTTGATTGAGATCGCGGTCGAATTTTCTATTGAAATTGCCATCGAAAACATAAGTAAATACACCAATCGCAACTTGCAGTAACGCAAAGAAAGTTATCCATGTAGCGATCTGCAAACAAAATCTTTTAGTAAATAGCTTGTAAAGTGAAATTCCATTCTGTAAGGCTAATGATATGATTAATTATATGTCGGGTTTTCATTGGAATTAGGGTTAGGGGTGTGAAACGAATCTTCGTTTGGATTACACAATGTCGCTATGCAATAGAGAAGACATTGAGTGCAAATACGATTATTATAGAATTGGACAAGTAACCGTGGTAATTAGATACTCGAGAAGCTAATGATAATGATCCTAGGTTCAATAACGAATCGGCGGTCGACGGGATGATAGATGAACGTGCTCACAAAATCTAAGTCGGACGCGTAATATGCACTGATCGTAAGGCGTTACTCTTTTTCGTCGATGAGATCGCAAGAAAGAAAGAATTTCCGTGTCGATGATGCCACGGAGGAAAACTATATTGGGGTGTGTCTAAGGGCACGAGATCATCGGATTCGTCGAGGATAGCCTTCGTTCAGAAAGTAAGGGAAATTGGCGTTGCTGCTAATTGTTCAATCTCCATATCGGTCATTAGAAAAAGATGCTAGCCACCCTCGAGGGAAAGTTGCTGGTGGGAGACGTCGTTCGTTGAAAAATAAGTCTCCTCTATCTTCTCGTAGTTGGGACAAAGACTGTCTGTTTGAAGGACTTTAGTTAGCTAAATCTTAAGATTTTTTAACGGGCCCTCAGGCTAGCTGAACATGTACTGCGGAGTCGCATCGACATCTGGCAATCATCTTACTCGAAGAATAGGGTCTGCGTGTGGCGAGCCACGGGACAGTGACCGTTGGAATGTTTACTGTCGCGTGTCGCCAGAAATGTTTCTTTTAAAAAGAGCTATAGAATTACTCCATACCTTCGTGAGACAAAGCGTTCATCCCGTGACCGCGCCTACGTTCGGCGACTAGCTGTCGCCTCGAGCCCAAGCTCATTATCACAAATCTCGAACAAATACAATCGGATTGAAAAACGACAATTGTTTAATTACGCCTATGATAGAATCTACATTACGATGTTAAGGGATTTTCTCACAGTTCGAAAGGGAATCCTCTCATATCCTTTCCTCTCCGGCACGGCCATCTTGACTATCACACGTCCTCGTGTATAACTGAAATATTGTGTTTTTCCAACATTAGACTCGACGTAACTGATATTATTTACCATTCAATTAAATGTTCCAAATAAATCAAGGGTCCATTTCAACAACGAAATTTTGTTCGAAGGTTTGACAAGCAAGGAAATGAAAGAGAACTAAAATTAGTAGCGTTATAATTTGTGTTCAAAGTGCTAGTTAGATTCTGTGAGTTACCAGTCAGACCGTAACGACACGACAGATCACTTTCGATTTCGTACACTGATGAATCTCAGTTTGTTGGATATTACTACCACGTTGGCTGCGTTACGGAAAGCGCAGGACGCCACACTGAGCGTATTACAAAAAGCGCAGGACACCACTGAGCGTATTACAGAAAGCGCAGGACACCACTGAGCGTATTACAGAAAGCGCAGGACACCACTGAGCGTATTACAGAAAGCACAGGACGCCACCGAGCGTATTACAGAAAGCGCAGGACGCCACTGAGCGTATTACAGAAAGCGCAGGACGCCACTGGGTGTATTACAGAAAACATAGACGCTACACTGGGTGTATTACTATGACCACAACGAGGTGTTACTGATCCTTTGAGGTCAGTGTACTCGCATCGTTATTATCACCGTCGTTGTCATCACCGCAGACGTCCAACTCAGCAGGAACGCAACTATCTGGCATTTTTCTCAGTCTGTCATGTCTGTCCTTATATGATCGTTTGCCGTCTAAGGTTTTTAAAGCATATCTATCTCCTTCCAAAATCTCTGCTATCATGAATGGACCAATGAATTTCGGATCTAACTTCGTCTGGTGTCTTTCTTCGTTTTTGCGTAATACAAAATCACCGAGGTTAAACCTAACTACTTTAGCTTTAGTTTTGTCAAATCCACCTTTATCGTACCTAGCACTAATTTCTATATTCTCTATTGCCTGCCGTCTAACATCAGTGATATCTACTTCTCTTTCTTCGATATTATTGGGTATCGACGAGTCGTAAGGTCTTTGCTGTGTTGAGAAATGTTAAGTTGGTATGATCACTGGTTGCTACAAGCTAAGTTGGTACGACTTCTAACGACGCTCTTTCGTCTTAGAAGTCGACCACGTTGTTCTATTGACTTGGAGATTCCTGTGTGGTAAGACGTGTTATAAGACTGAATTATCAGACTGAAATATATTGGAGAAAACGAATCTAAGTGAATCGTTATTTTATAAACCCAAAACCTTATTAAATAACAGGTTATGGGCCCAGGGCAATAAACTGCGGGGAAAAACGGTATTATTTTTTGAGTTTTTGTGTTTTATAAGATAATCCGAGAAGAGACCACGCCATGGCCGTGTCACGTAAAATTACACAAAAGAACAACAAAAAAGAATAAAAAAAAGAAACTTTATTTTTCTTCTAACACTTGGTTTTACAATCTGCTTCCAAGCTCTAAGCGTGACCTTTTAAGACTGAAGCTCTTATGATTTTTTTGACTTTCGATCGGATCCGATCACTTTCTTTTGTCATCCCTCAACATCCCCACCGTCCATGCATTTGCTAGGCGTCCGCGGCCGTTGCCACGTGCTCTTTCTTCTAGAACCTTCGGTGGAAGGACCGTTGGGATGTTGATGGTTCATTAGGCACTTCAGCGATATACATTGTTGCCGAGTGCCGCCACATCTTTATCTCCGATTTTAAAGTGAGCCGGTCGTGACAGCCGATCACGACAAAGTAAGTGATGTGGACAGCGATATGAAGCCGGTCCTAAGAAAGGAGAATTACGAGTATTGGAAGACAATGACGGAAGCCTCGCTAGTTTTCCTGGGTTGCTGGGAGGCAATAGAACCAGGATTTACGGCAGCGCAAAGGCTGGACCCAGAATGCATGAGGAAGGATAACATGGCACGTGCGTATCTTTTCCGACATATTCGCCCCGAATTTATCGGAGAAATTAAATCCTTGAAGACAGCGAGGGATTGTTGGAAGGCGCTAGAGGACGTCCATGGGAGGTCCACGTCGATGGACACTGTCCTATGCATACGGGAACTGGGTACCATAGAAAAAACCCCCGATATGGACGTCGGAAAGTACTGCGGGAAGATATACGATTTGTGCGAAAAAATTTCCAACGCAGGTTTAAGAATCGAAGACCACATGATGGCGTGTTTCATCTTAGCCGGCCTCGTGTCGGACCCAAACTACGCGACATATCTTAGGACGGTAAGACTCGATAAGAATCTAACATCGAGGGTCGTGAAATCCGATCTCCTACTTGAGGAAAGGAGAATGGAAGCGGCTATGGGTCCCTCCGAGAAGAACAGTGCAATGGCGGCTTACAAACAATCGAAGACCAAGCCCCAACAAAGTCAAGATGGCACTAAGAAAAAGCACAAAGACCCAAAGGATAAAAAATGCTATAAATGTGGAAAACGAGGCCACATATCGTACAACTGCCAAGAGGGAAAGGAAGACAAGGAAGGGAAAGACCCAGAAAACAAAGTGGAAGGTAAACCGAGATCCAAGGGACTTATCTCCACACTGGCTTTATCATCTATCAACCACGTGGAAAGGGACAGGATCAGCTATCTCAACTCGGGAGCCTCAAACCATATGACTCCGGATAGGTATCGGTTCGTGGACTTCGTGCCTGCGGCCGGACAGATCCGGATTGGTAAGGGGTACCTGGAAGTCAAGGGAAAAGGCACGATCGTCGTGAAGATGACCAAGGCCTGCGGCGGGTGGAGTCTATCCTTGTCGAACGCCCTGTGGGTACCTGAATTAGATGTAAATCTAATATCGATCAGGCAATTGGCAGTGAAAGGCGTCACCACAGTATATACGAAGGATGAGGCCGTCGGCACACATGATGATGGGGACGTGGTATTCAACTCAAAGGTAGGAGACAACGTGTACTACCTAGAGACAATACCACCTGAGAGGCATGCAGCAAACGTCTCCATGGAGAACGATCAAGAAGAACCTGGAAATGATAACGACCACGCCGAGGTTATTGAAGCTAAGGCGTACAAAGGTATCGTATCATGGCATGAGAGGTTAGGTCATCTACATGGGAATGCGATGAGAAAAATCCCTGTAAGGAGCGTGAAGGAGAGGACTCTAGGATACATGAGGAACCATGCGGGGTCTGCGTGAAAGGGAAAATGACAAAAGTACCATTTCCGAAGACCGCCCACCACATGTGTCGGCGTCCTTTAGAAATAGTTCACAGCGATATTAGTGGCAGAACACAATGCAAGTCGCTGGGCGGAGGTAATTATTTCGTAACGTTCATAGATGATTTTTCTCGTTTCATGCACGTCAGAATCATCAGTAGGAAGAATGAAGTACTCAAGTGTTTCAAGGAGTACCAGGCGGAGGTGGAGGCTTTACACCAATCCAAGATAAGTGCCCTTCAAACAGATAACAGGGGTGAGTACACAGGAGAAAACTTTGAGAACTACCTGAAGGAGAAAGGCATCTTACACAGGAAAACTGTTCCTAGAAACCCTGAACAAAATGGGGTCTCCGAACGAGCGAACAGAACCCTGGTCGAAATGTCCAGATGTTTACTCATCCAATCTGGACTCCCTGACTATCTGTGGGGGGAGGCTGTGAACACGGCATGCCACATAAGGAACTTATGCCCATCCGCTGCCATCGGAGACAAGATCCCACTGGAATTATGGAAGGGTAAGAGATGTGACCTCCAAGGGGAGATAAACAGACTGAGAGTGTTTGGATGCAGAGTCTGGTATCTAAAGAGTCCAAGCGGAGGAAAATTCGAGAGCAGAGCGGATGAGGGGATATTTGTGGAATATGACAGACAGGTCAAAGGTTATAGAATTTACCTACCGAAGACCCAAAAGGTGGTAATATCCTGTCACGTCAGATTCGAGGAGAACACGTTTCCCTACAAGAGCGCTAAGGTGGAAACGAACCATATAAAGGATAAGTCCTCGGAATGGATATGGGATGTAGAAACCTTTGAACATAGGGGAGAAGCCGGTCAAACTGACATCGAGACACAGAGTGACGGAGAAAACGACGAAGGGGAAACCGACTACTTTATGGATAGTTTAACGTGTGAGGACAATCCAGTGGATACTGTGAGTGTACCGTTTGTGCCGAGGAGGTCGGCAAGGCTACACAAACCGAGAACATGTGATTGTTGTGCTCACACTGCGACAGTTTGTAAAGCTCAAAACATGTGTGTACCTGTGAATGTGCATGAAGCCCTGAGAGGGCCAGACACTCAAAAGTGGACTGATGCAATAAAGAAGGAACTAGACAATCTAAAGGGTAAAGATGTGTGGGACATTGTGCAAAGACCCTTAAATAAAAACGTTATAGACTGTAAGTGAGTGCTTGCGATAAAGAGAGACCCTGATAGATATAAGGCTAGGTTAGTAGCTCGGGGATTCTGGCAGAGGCCTGGAGTAGATTATTCAGAAACCTTTAGTCCGATAGTAAAACGCAGAACTCTAAGAATTCTGCTTGCTCTATGTGCGGAGAATGAGTGGGTTTACGAGCACATCGATGTGGAATGTGCATATCTCAACAGCCCTCTGGATGAGGATATATACATGGAGCAACCAGAACTCTTTAGAGTTCCAGACAAAGACAGAACTAAATTTGTGTGTAAGCTCAAAAAGAGCCTGTATGGACTGAAGCAAGATGGAAGAATGTGGTTTAGGCACATCAATAGCATTTTAAGAGGTATGAGTCTGAGCCCATGCGTGAGTGATCCATGTGTGTATGTGGATGCGTCTAAAAGGTTGATTGTAGCTGTGTATGTGGACGACATCCTTGTGTTTGGGACGAATGAGTGGATTGAGATATTCAAAACTAAGGTTAAGGACAAATTAGATGTTAGAATGCTAGGTGTAGACACTCAATTTCTGTCCATCCACCTGAGTAAGCCAAACAGCACCACGGTAGTATTCGATCAATCTGTACAGATAGGTCAAATGCTGGATCTGTTTGACATTACTCACGAGGTTGGGGTGGTGGGAGTATCGACACCGCTAGCTAGGGAATGTGAGGCTGGTTTTGATATTGAACGTGATGAGCCTTTCGACAGTAAATTATATGAACAAGCTGTGGGGCACATAATGTATGTCGCTACTGTAAGTCGTCCGACTGTATCCGATTGGAAAGCAGTGAAGCGGGTATTCAGATATTTACTAAAGACCAAAGACTTAAAGTTAGTATACCAGAGGACCCGGCAACCTCTGGAAGTATTTTGCGACTCGGATTTTGCGGGTTGTACGGTAGACAGGAAATCCAGGAGCGGGTATGTGTTCATACTCGCTGGTGCTGCGATATCCTGGCTATCCAAAAAACAACCGATTATAGCTCAGTCGACGTGCAAAGCGGAATTCGTGGCAATGCAGGAAGCAGCAAGGGAAACAGTGTGGATTTCTTTACTGTTAAAGGAATTGGGTCAACTGTCATATTGCCCTCGCCCCTGCAAAATATTCTGCGATAATATCGGAGCTATTTCATGGTCAGAGGACGAAATAGTTGCCGAGAGTTCTAAGCACGTCCAAGTGCGCTACTTTTACGTTAAGAACTGCGTATCGAGGGGGATACTAGATTATACTTATGTACCTAGTCCGGAGAATGTCGCTGACATTCTTACCAAAGGCTTAAATAGGATTAAGACTCAGCAATTTACCAAAGCTATGGGGCTTGTAGAAACTAGCGATCAAAGGGGAGTGTTGAGAAATGTTAAGTTGGTATGATCACTGGTTACTACAAGCTAAGTTGGTACGACTTCTAACAACGCTCTTTTGTCTTAGAAGTCGACCACGTTGTTCTATTGACTTGGAGATTCCTGTGTGGTAAGATGTGTTATAAGACTGAATTATCAGACTGAAATATATTGGAGAAAACGAATCTAAGTGAATCGTTATTTTATAAACCCAAAACCTTATTAAATAACATGCTGTTCTACCAATTAGTAGTTACGATGGACTCGATTTAGTCACACGGCTGGTGGTGCAATTCGAAACCAACTGTATTTTGCCAATCGCGTCTAGCCACGATCGTGTTAGGTAAAATGGGTACTTGGAATGTAGTAAGGAGTTTGAGTCATAACCCAACTACTAGTTTTCTTTTATAAAACTTTATTATAAATCTTAACACTTACAGAGATGACACTGAACCGGAGAAAAGAGGTAGTATGAGTACAGCAACTAGAATAAGAACAAGAACTGCCCGAGCTGGGTGAAGTCTCGGTTTATATATGTTTTGGTTTTAGAATGTTGAGGGGCTAGGTGTGGATTGTGATGTGGAGAAGTGTTCGAAGGTCAGGGGTCGAAGCCTTTATCTGTGATGTGGACTAAGGTGCGTCACAGCCTTGGTGTAGGCTATGATGATAAGGTGGTGATGTGTCCAAGACTCGGGGTCGATACCTTATGGTTGAGATGAGATTGGTGTTACACCCCCCCTCTTTAGATTGATTTTGGTCCTCCAAAATCTTAGTGTTTCTTCAGTATGGAGCGATGGAATTGGACTCTGACTGGCTCGACTTGTACTTGTTCTTCTTTGTCGTGGTATATTATGCTTTTGCTATTTCAACCTGTGAAGGTTGGCTGGTTAAATTTCGACCACGATTAATAGGGATAATTTGCGAAGTTTGACTAAATGCTGCAGTATTATGTGTTGAATCTTTTGTAGACTTTCCAACAGCCTGTGATATAGAATGAGTTAGTGGTCTTTGAGTAATGATTTTATACTATCTTGTTGTTTCTTTATAGTTTGATTGTTATCCAGTTGTTCCTTTGATACTTGTATTTCTTTGTTTTGTTTAGCAACTTCTACAGTCTTTTCAGCATCTACAACTGGTTCCTTTTTCCATACATGTAATTTTTTCTTCAACCAGTACAACTGTGCTTTCCTCTATAGTTTGTGTTTTGTGTCATTTAGTAAACTTTTCAATTCAATTTCCACAGTATCTGGAGCTTTAGATATCGACTGACTTTCATCTTCTGCATTTTCAACACCCCAGTCATCAAAGATATCCTGAATTACAATTCTTTTGTTAGTTATGCGCACTTTATCTGCTTCACTTATAGATTTATTCCTTCCTTCTGTATTAGCAACATGTATAAGTACCACAATTTTATTATGAATAATTTTCTTTTCTACATTAATTTTATGTGAACTATCAAAAGATCAATCTTGCCATTTCCATTTATTGTTTCTTGTTATTCTTTTATTTAATATCAATGTCATCTGCAGTTTCTAGATCACTAATTACTCCTGAGGTAATAGGAGTTATAGAATCGTTTCTCGTCTTTGTATGATTTAATACGTCATAATTGTCATTCTGGCTACAATTTTCAGAAACTTCTTGAGCCACAATTTCTGTTGAGATTACTTCTATAATTGTTTCATCACTTTCTTGTGCATGATCTATCAAATTAAATTCTTCATTGGAATTTACAGCAGCATCCTTTTCATGTACAGTTAAAACAATATTTTCTTCTGTACTTTCATTCATATCATTAATAGTTTCTACAGTCAGTACCATTATTTCTAAACTACTATCAACTGGTTTAGACAAATCTGTGTCTGTATCCGTGACATGCAATGTTTGGTCTTTATCATTAAAAGTCTCACCAAGTGTTTTAATTAATGCTTGACACTAAGCGTTAGTATCACTAACTGTATCTATATTTAACACTGTACAAACGTTGTGTTTCTCAATGTTTTGTTCACCCTCATTTGTATTAAATATTTCAACATTGTTTGTACTTTCTTTATCTAAAAATGTGTCACCTGCATATCTTGAATGATCTCCAATCTCGGTAGTATTCTCTGCTTGCTCTTCTTGAAATTTCTCATCTTTTTTTTACATTGATAATCAATTTGTGGGTCCTTATTAATTATTTCTTGTTCTACTTCATTAATCGCAGCGTTCTTTATGCTCTCTGTGTCACTACTTTCCTTACTTTTAAAATTTTTTATTTAAATCTGTTACATCACATTTATTTACTACTAAAACATCTTGAATTATATTATCTGTACCTTCCTGTGACTTATTTTCTTGATTTTCTGGAATATCCTTCACATTCTTTATAATATCAGTCGTTGATTCTGATATTAGTGAAGAAGATACATCTACTTTTATCAATGATTCTACTTTATTAATGTCACTGTGCACTTCATCTAGTTGTTCCATAGTAAAACATCAAGATTGTTACAATTACTTAAGAAGTCATGGATTGTCTATTTAAATATTTACTGCACTTTTCCATCAATGTAAGCCTTTATGGCAGTTTGACATTCTACAGAACACCAATGCTGTATCAGTTTATATTTTTCTTCATCATGAAGTTTTATTATATCACCTAATTCTTCCTGATGTTTTTCCCTCTTTTTTTTTTTTAATTTTCAAATAAGAGTGTATTTTCCATGTGAATCTTCTAATTCTTGGTTCGCCTCGCGTAAGCGATTATTAACATCTTTGGAAAGTTTTTGAACGTTTCCCAGTTTTTTTCTAAGAAAATTATTTTGTTCGTCCATATCTTCTACTTTACCTTGAATTTCTACCCTACGCAATATTTCAAATTCATTTTCATTGACAAGGATCATTTTTCTTCTTTTTCAAAATCCAGTTTCAATTTATTAGTTTCTTCTTCATATTTATATCCAAGATCACCCACTTTTTCCGAAACATTTTCAACAACTTTTTCATATTCACCCTTTAGTTCGTCTAGTTCACATTGAAGGGCAGATTATTTGTCCTTGTGGTTCAAGAACTACATTTTGTCTCTTTTACAACTTTAGCTCCAGCTTATCACGTTCCTCCATTAAATTACTAACACATGAATTAAGTTTGGCCTTTTCTTGTTCCAGCAAGTCAACTTCATATTTGTGACTTATGTTATTTCTTCTAGTTTTATTGTTAGTTCTTCAATTTGTATTCCAAAAGATTGAACTCTTTTCAAACGCTCTTTTCAAGGTTCAAGCGCTGCTATTCTTTTCTTTTATGTAACTCGCCGAGTTGCAATTCTAATTTTTACACTTCCTCCTTCATGTCCTCGTGTCGTCCTGTCTTTGTTGGAACATTCTACTTGAAGATCAGCCAGTTGATGTTCGGGATCGTAATTCAATTTTTGGTCGTTAGTAGTAATAAGCCCTCGTGACTTCACTTTTGAACTTGATCTTGTTTTAAGCTTTGTGTTTCACTATATGATTTATTATTATTAACTACCTCAACATTATTTTCAGTAGATTTTTTTTTTCGCGTGATTTTTTACTTATTTAAATAATTTAACATGTGCAAATGTATCGTACGTCAGATATACCATTTTTAATAAATCATCGCGTTTACTACAAATCGAGTTACCTCTAATATCCTGAATGAGTCGCATGATTGATCAATAAGCTATGAATAATTATACAAATTCAGTTTTTTTTTCTCATCTATTTATCTGAATATTATAACAAATACTTTACATCGAATATTTTATTAAAAACTGTAAGTTTTTCATAAAGGCTTCAGAATCCACAATCTATTGATCAATTCCTCTATCCTTTCTCTTTCTCCTCACTAAAATAGATAAATTCTTAATGCAATTTGTGATTTTTTTTTTTTTTATAAAGTAAATCACATTTATCATCTGATATATTTTTTGAAGTAATTTCTGTCTGTACATTTTCTTCTTTTCCCCTACTTCTTTTTCTCCTTCTAATGAATTCTTTTTATTCTGTAGAATAGTTTTTGTATCTTCAATTTTGTTAAGTGCAATTCTTATTTTTGATAACTTACTTTCATTAGATAATTCTTGTGAGTCTTCTACTACATCTTCCATATCATTTTGAGTGTGGCTCCTACCTTTAGTAAATTTAATATTTTGAACAGTATTATTAATTTCAATAGCTCTTTCCGTATCTAGTAAATCGCCCTTATTATCTAATATACTTTTTGAATTGACTTGTGTCTCTACAGTTTCTTCTTTTGTATTTTCTTCGACTTTTCTTTGTTCTTCTAATCCACTCTTTTCATTTTGTAAGATTTTTCTCGTATCTTCATTTTTTTTAACTTCAACTTTACCCGATCTCCTAGGTCTGCCTCTATGTTTTGCTTCTCTCTTTGCAATACTAGCACCTTTGTCTTCTTCTGGTTGCTTTTTATCATCACAACTCTTCGATTGCCGACTACGTGATAAGGGACTATCAAATACCATATTTATAAGTAAACGAGATGTTTTATTCCTAGTACGTTGGCTTAAATTCGCTTCATTAATTGTTGTTATTCTCGTTACTGCATTATCATTTTCTACAGATTTACACCTATCGCTATCACTAGCTGTGTTCGTTAAAAGAACTTCCCTTCGTTGACGAGCATCAGTTGTTTCGCTTTCACTATCTGAAATTAATTTTTGTTTAATACCTCTTTTTTCTTCTTTAGTCAATTTATTTTCTACATTTTCTGTTGCTTTTTGTTTATTAATTATTTCAGACTTATCTTCGATTAATTTCGTCTTTAAAGAGCTTCGCAAAATTTTATTTGTGTTTGACTGTCTTGTTTGATTGTAAACAATTTCTCCAAATTTTAGCGAAGTAGCAGGCTTTATAGCAACATTATAACGACTGTTCCGTTTACTACTATCTAACATGGATGGAGATAGACTTTTGTCATCTTTATTTTCTAAAGACTTCTCCTGTGTATTGGTATCTAAATTTCTTGACATAAGATTTGCTGAAGTTTTTGGTTCTGCACTATCACAAGCGTTTTTCGCTGTTTTGAGATGCGTTTCAAATTTTACCGATATAATCAGTGATTATTAATTACGATAATCGTGTCTCGTTAGCATTACAAAGTGCAGATTTCAAAATGTTTTGTATAATATATAGAATAGAAGTTTGTAGGGAGATTAGTAGGATTTTATCTTAATTGTACTTGCCAATACGATAACCTCACTTCGCTTCTTTGAAACATAATACGCCCATTGCTGAAAACATGATTTAATTAAACCCGACTGATCGACGGATAGATCTTAGATATTGCCATGCCGTTTAATATTTGTAGCCTGCCTGTCGGTTCTATGCTCTGTCGTTTCTGTTTCATTCAACTGATCGCGGTTATTTGCTGCATGAGTGATTATTTCCAACAAGAGCGCTATTACCGTGAACTGACAACAATACGATTTTTCTTTCGAAATCAGTTACTAATTTTATTTCTTAATTGCATTATTTAAATGTGAGGAAGTAAAGTAAACAAAAGAGACCGTAACTTAATCGTTACGTTCTATTCCTTTCACTTAAATAATTCCGTCCTGAACAAAAGGCTTCTCTGTAATTTAACCCCCGTAATTACTGATTGTGTCGACCCTCTAACCATAAAATGTCGGACGTCTAAGCGTAAAATGAATTTGATCCAGGTTCTCCGTTAGAGAAATCTGCCTACTTTTATCAATCAGCTTGAAAGAAAGGAGCAGAAGTTTTTGACAAAGTTTCGATACTTTATCAGAGAATAGAACGGTTTTGCTTGAATTTAATAAGAATCGAAATAATAGGAATGGGTTCGACTTGATAGGAAATATCGAAGAATTGAAAGACAAGTGAAATTAGTTAAGAAAATTAATCAAGTTCCTTACTATTGGTTTGTTCGTTAAATCCGAAATTTTCTGTCGAATTTATACTTTAAATATTAGAGAACTTTTTATCGTCTTTCTCTATAAAATAGATACTTTTAGGGATTGTTTTTTAAAGATTACTCTTCTTTTGAATTTCATTGCATTCTTACTTATACGTGTGATATTCTAACCTAAAACCTAAATTAATAATCAACTTAAAATAATAATGTCATGTATATTCTAAAAGACGAGCAATGAATGCAGTTTATATTTCTGCGTTGATTTCGACCGATGAAACGTACGAGACAAATTTTAGAACGTTTAAGCGGCATTCCGCCTAGTTTTCTTAACCTCTTAGGTACAGTTGAATTTTGTGCAGGGTTGTTTCTCTGTAATGGCATAGTTTGACGCGAATTACGCCTAAACGATACAGCACTGCAATGCTGTTCTTTCTACGGAAGCACATTGGAACGAAGTCTTTTATAATCATTATTTCTACGGTACGAGTGCGTGGAACGCCAATATAAGTCGCCGAGGTACGATGTACTCGCGAAATAAACTTTTCACTGCGAGAAACCTCGTAATTGCAAAAAGGCGGAATGCCTATATAACCTCCTCTATCACAAACTTAAGTTGTCTCAAATAAAACATTAACTATTTATCATATGAGATTCTTGTTACACTGAATGCATATTACGTGTTGAGAATTATGGATCGTAATTGCCGAAATAAATATGTAGGAATTCATTAAAAAAATTTTATTAAAAAAAGTTTATATAAAAATTTTTACGTAAAAAATTTTTTATTTATTTAGCATGTGTTTTGCAAGATATTCATAGATAACAATTACATGTGTTTCACTCCTTTTCTAGTGTCACCTCTCCCCTTCTTCTTGCCAAGTTACACATTTTCTCTTCTTTCGTTGAGGGATCCTGTCACGCAAGTACTCACAACTCACACCCGCACTCACACACTGTTATATGCGTGTCACTGTGCGCCGGCCAACTCAGGTTGTAACGCACAATATTACGCACACACACACACATATTTCAATGGAACATCACGAGTTTGCAAACATGTCAAACCTTTGCGCAGTGCAGGGGCCACGCTAAACAATTCTCTGTATCCTTCCACTTTTAGTATATGTACTACCGAAGGAAGTACGTAAGGTACGATTTGTTTCCTGTATATAAAGCAACATATTACTTATGCGTCAACTAGTGGCACCTACCGGCGCGCCGATGTACTACAAACGCAAGAGTACTTATTGTTTATTACATTCTCTACGCAATCACATTGGAACGAAGTTTTTGATAATTAAATTATAATTTTTCTTAAAAATACAATGCATATACTTTAATGTTAATAATCTACTTTAATAATTAACAATACAATTGAGTGTGATATATTTTAAAGCACGGTACGACACATAGGCCCACGTCACAATCTTCACACTCATAGCGCGATAGTGTTTCTCAAATTGCTCTTCGTTTTCTATTTTGAAGCGACATTTTGAGCTCGAAGATTCTAAAAAATTATAAGGATACGGATCGGTATGTTAAAAAGATCACCTAGTAATGGTGTATTTATTGTAACGAAAAGCAACAATTGATACGTGACACTGGCGTATCAAAAACAAAGATTATATATCCTGTCTGTATATTGTTAACACCGTTATAAAACGTTGTGAGAGCAAAAAAATTGTGATGCAAGACAAATGAAAAAGATCATTTAAATCAAACGGCGAGCGAATGAGTCAGTAGAGTGAGCCATTATAGTATATATGTAGTATCGTGGACAAAAGGCCTAAAGGATATCGGGATAGTATAATGCATTGCCGCAGACAGATCGTCGTACAGGACCGGCGAAATGCATACAATGTAGCGACCAGCGTATAGTTCCAGAAACGTCGATTCGCCTTCGGTCCGTTATTTTTCACATACACACGGAAGGTGCATACGCGATCATAGGCGTGAACGGTGGCGTGATCCGAGCGTAGTGGGGGGGTCGTCTCCGAGAGAAGACAAAAAAGATCGAAGGCAGTACCATTTTGAGGAGTCAGAGAATGCAAATCAAGAAGTGAGAGTGTTGCCAGCGTTGTCGTGAGAGTATGGTCCGCGTGAGAGAGAGAGAGAGAGAGAGAGAGAGAGAGAGAGAGCGTTGGATCCGTTGTGACAAGAGTTACAAATTAACGATTGCGTTGTCTAGACCATAATACGTTATTGTGATTAATCAACATCTGTACAATCCATTCATCGTAAATAAATCATCAATATAATATTATATTTACTACATATATATACGGGAAAAATGAAAAATTACTTAAAATCAGTCAGAAACGAACCAGTATGCGAGCTTAACCCTTTCGCTTCGGTAGTCCAGTCCGCCGAAGTGCTGTCACTGAACGTAAATGCGCGCCAGTAATACGCACAGTGTGCGTGGTTGCTGTATATACGTTTTCCTAAGTCTTAAATAACAATAATTTTTGTAAAAACCGTATATGAAATACCGTTTCACTGTCAATGGATTTAATAAATTTTTTAGCATGAAACAGTATACGATCGTTTGGATGTTTGAAATATATTGCGTGATTTCAACAATGAGTAACTTTAAGAAATGATTAACCCAACACGTCAATGAAATCAAAATGTTTTGCCGATAACGAAAAAATATATTGTTGACTACAGATAGCACTTGTATATGCATCATTTGGATGCCGGATATACGGGGTGCCGGACTCAGGAGTCGTCGCGTGGTCGCCGCCTATATGCGGCGCTCGAAGCGAAAGGGTTAAAGACGACGGGTTAAATATATTGAAATACTATATTTATTATAATGAAATATAATTATACATATATTATAATATGTACGTGTATATATATTTTGAAATATTTGAATATAATACGAATATAATAAATACATGTATATTTTGTTTTTTGTTATTTATAAGATTTAATAGTTTATGAATATGTGAAATCTGTTTGTGACTGTTTGTGAGCGACGATGTTCGTTTAATTTGAGCTTTAAATAGCACCTGTGCTTAAAGGCGCCTGTGCAGAAACAGAAGATTTATGTATATCAAATTTCTTGCGCATTTTAAAACGTACGGTATGTCGTATATTAACATAAATAATTTTTCAAATTTCTGTAAAGCAATACATCAAATAAGTCTTATCGTATATGTATAATTGAACAATGTACAATTGACAATCGCTTTTGTTCGGTTAACAATTCATTTCTTTAATTTATTAGTCTAAACTTGTTTAAAATTTTAGGAGACGGAAACATTTAGACGAGAAACATCTGTATACTACGTACATGGAATTTTGTTTAATTACATACGAATACGAATATGAACATTGTAAAGATAAAACTATAGTAAGCTATTTTTAAAGCACGTAAAACATAGCCGTGTCCTTTCAACAAAAAAGTAAAATGATAAAATTGATGATAAAATTTGTCTTCTTATTTTCTTATGTGACGAAATATAGATCAATGTACTACGTTCATATGTATATCTAGAAATATAGTTCTTTCTTTTCCTTCTTTTTTCTTTTTTTTTTTTTTATACGTTGGGAAATCGTCATTGACACTCCACCGCACTTCTGGGAAGCGGCGGGGTAGTGTCGGACTTACCGACTAAAACTCCACGGTATCCTACCTAACGCTTAACAGGAGTTTCCCGGGACCATCTAGAAATATAGTCTATAATCTATGTAACGAAATGGAATGTTAGAAAACAGAATGTTTTTCATATATGTTTATAGTGTGTATGCGTGTGGGGGGGGGTGACATATAATCGAACGATCTTAATTTCTCCATTAAATATTGTATAGACGTAAATGAGGTACAATGTAGTTCTCAAGAATAATAATTCTCTGCGACAACTTCTATATGTATTTGTATGCGCATAAAAATATACATTACACATATCGCGAAGTTGTAAAAACAAGAAAGATCGATGTATCTCTGAAAACAAACTGTTTCTGCCATTTTCTGAAATATTAATCGGAATGAAATAAAATTCTTAATAAAAGATAACGGAAAAAATACAAAATGATAAAAGTATTTTTCAAACATATTTTTATCCGTATACACGTACATGCGTATATATATCTGTATAAGATGGGAAATCACAATTATCGAAAACTAAGTTACTTGTTTGTTTCTTCTCTAAATATTGTTTGGGATTTGGAGTGTCCGTCAGTTTATGATTCGGACAGCACATCTCCCTTTTTTAGGAAAGTCAAATTCCGAATTGCCTTTCCCAAAATTTGACTTTCCCAAAAAAGGGAGATGTGCTGTCCGAGTCATAAACTGATGGGCACTCCAAATACCGAGCAAATATAATGCTGTAAGATAATATAACATCGTAGTCGAAAGGAGAAGATACCATGTGAAACAGGCAATAATTCTCGTCTGATGGAATTACGGTAAAATTATGATCGCGTGTCTTGCGGCAAAATGTAGCACCGTTATGAGGTAAATGTTCGCTATAAGATAGATATATACCAACATATATGCATATACATGCATACATATATACATACATACATACATACATACATACATACATACATACATACATACATACATACATACATACATACATACATACATACATACATACATACATACATACATACATACATACATATATCACAAGGCAATCGCGTCACCTTTTTTATATTTAGGAAATCATCAACCATTAATAATGAAATTTTAGCCAAACGATGTAACATTTTAGACGTAGTTGATACGCGCAACTAACGAGTAAGCTAACAACTATCGCAAGCAGAACAAAGTAATTACGTTAAATCTAAATATTATTATTAAATAGTACCGCTAAACTGATAGTAGTAAATAGTATGTTTGGTTTTATTAAAAATATAAACACTGTGACGTATAAAGCTAAAGAAAAGTTGGTAAATATTAGTGTAAACATGAGTCTTGTTTAATAATAAAAATAGAATTTGAAGTTGTATCTTCAAGCCTTTCGCGTATTACTGTAATTAACGGAACTTTCTCTTGCCAGTTATATCTGGCTATATGTATTCGTCGATCGATCATTATGGTACACTGATGTTTCGGATCGTAATTGTACTTATTAAACGGACGTTACTTTGCGTTCTAGTCTTTAACGTGTTCAATATTGGCGCCGAATGAAATATATTCCGAAATATTTTCTGACAATTTCTGAACTTTACACTGTACCGAGCTACAAACGTTAGTTTATGCTTTTTATATTTGTATTTCCTTAATTTAAAGGTTAAAGATACTTGATAAATGAATTCATTAGTTATACTCAAAATGATAAAACAATAGGGAAAAGTAGGGGTACTATCGATGATAACAAAAGAGCGTATAGATTATGCAGGTATATCCATAAAATATACACTTGAAAAGATATATACTTACACGATATTTCATACATGCATGTAGTTTCATTTACCTTATATAAATACCTTTAAATTACATTGTTCGAAAGTGCTATCGTACTTGAGGTTTTCCTGGAATTGTCTACTCTGCTTTATTAAATAGAATATTTTTCAACACAATGATCTAAACAATTAATAAGATCTGTTCCATCTAGTCGGATTATATTTCAGCTTATTTTATGGAATTATGTATGTTCTTCTGTGCGCTCTTATCGTTGCAAGACTGAACGGGCAATTTATTATGCGATTAACTGCATAACGAAACATTAGGATCATCAATCAGACGCAGTTATCGACTTGTTCATTTTCATCGACTTAATTAAAGAAAAAAAAAACAATCAAATTTGCGCTAATTAGACGCATCGAAGAACTCGTATCTTTTTCTTTAATTAACCTCGATAATCGTGGATCTGTTTTTCATGAAATGTGAATTCTTTCTTCATGCAAACGCGCATATTTTATCGTATTTGATATTCTTCATTCCCGTCTTCTCCTACGATTGTGTTTTCTTTCTTGTGCAACTATGCACAGGGCGCATTAACTATTTAACATGTTCTTATAAGAATTTTATGAGAATCCAACATGGCAATAAAGATATTTAAAAGGTTTTTACAACATGTACGGATAATAATAACATGTAGACGCTTGTAATATGTAAAAAATTATCAATTGCCCGTTTCTTCGAAGGATGGGTATGATTAAATTCTGAGAAAAATATCGGACGTGTAGCTCTTTAACACGTTTTACGTAGTGTGCAGATCCACGTTGAACTTTTCATTCGATTCGCTGAGAATTTCAACGTATCTGTATTTATAAGCGTAAGAAGTAATAGCAAGATACATGTTCGCTTGGAGCGAGAAGCTCAAACGGTGTGCGTAAGATGGAACGTGTCGAAAGCAGTTGTCGTAAAAAACGGAAGAGAGATTCGTATTTGCCTATTTGAATTTAATCGTTTCGTAGTAAAACTTTGGTTGTTTGCGCCGCTTAAGCGTAATAAGAAAAATAACAGTCCCGTTCTTTCCGAAATTTTGTTACAAATTGTAATTGTACAACTTTCGAACGTTGTGCATTTTTCTTACCCACACAACGAGCTTTTCTGCAACCGGCGCAAATTCTAAGCAACCTGCTCGTACTTGACTTTATTAATGTTGCTAGCTAAGCAACAGGCTAAGAAGACCCCTATAAGCGGAAAGAATGCTACGCCGACTGCTATTCCTGCAACCAAGCCGATGTTGCCGTTTATCAGTCGTAACACACGAGTGTAGCAGCCCTGAAAATTTTCATTTGAATTATTGTAACTTTTTGCTTCGAACAACTTATCTTTCTTACGATTAGCTTAAAATTATAAGAAACGTGCCTGAATCCTTATACGTATGCATATATTACGTACTACGTATCTGATGGAATGTTTCGTTATAGAATAATATAATATGCGTGCGTGTAGATACGTTACTTTTGCACTCTTTTACTTTGTCCGACAATGTAAGATGAGTAATAAGAAACGAAGTATATCCGTAAATATCTTTGTTACAACAAGGTTGTGTTGTTCGAAGAGGCACACGAACAAAATCTTTCTCAACGTAATTTGTATTTCTAAATCGTTATTTCTAGATTCTTCCCCTTTATACAACTTTCGCTTATTACTATATCGCTTTCGTTTTTATCTTACCTGAGTATAAATGTCGTTTATGTCATTAACGTTACACACATCTTCTGCCACTTTGCAGCAAGACAGTGGAATTTCCATCGGTGGAGACATATCGGACCAATCTGTGAAACCTCTGTTACCGCAGCACTGCAACTAAAATAAGAGTCCGCCACTTATGCAACGATTCAGTCTGTTTATAGTGGAGCTGGCAATATGGATCGTCGAGGTGCAGACGAATTGTTTAACGTTCAATTTCTTGGAGAAACGAAGGTGCCGCGTCTAAAAGAACTTACACCTACTAGCTTTTACTGTCCAAATACCGTTTATTTCGTTCGGTTCAGCTCTGAATAGTACGAGGATAAAACGAGCGCTGTACCTTTAGCGATACATATTGCCGCTCACACGAGTCTCTTAGTAAGTGCACTTTTTTATACGCATAATTTTCTTTATTTTGCTATACAATATACCAATTTCTTGGCAGCTGTTCGGTGTTTCGTATGGCTCTCACGTTTCTCATACATTAGTAAGAGATTTTAGTACTCGAAATATCTCCGTTGCTTTTAATGGTTAAGGAAAAGTACGCTAGCTACCATTGCCAAATATAATAGTACGTAATATTAAAATTATAGAATTTGCTCTTCAGAAGAAGTGATATACGTTTTAGGTTTGATTTGATTGAACGAATGGTACATTAGCTTCTATTAGTTATATCAGTGCCACTGATAGCTGTGTACTTAAACACCTTTGGCAACACAAATAGTAGGTAATTGCAGTTTTCTACGATATATTTTTGTAAGAATACCTATTATGTAAAATAATATATCACATAATGAAATTCAGTAGGTAATTTAAGTACCGATAAATATAAATTACGTAGAGTAAGAGAGTAATATTGAATAAAATAAAGAATTAAACAGAAATAATTTGTTCTGTAGTTATTCTGCATTTGTAAATAGTAAATATACGTTCGCTTACTGTAGACTGCATAGTGTCGATGTGGATGGTCTTGGTCTCGTCGTGCCTATAGGCGGACATTGTTTGATTGAGATCGTGGTCGAATTTTTCATTTAAATTGGTACGGTAAGCATAAATCGATGCACCAGCCGCAAGTTCCAGTAACGCAACGATAGCTAAGAATGCACCGTACTGCAAACCAAATCTTTTAGTAAATAGCTTGTAAAGTGAAATTCCATTCTGTAAGGCTAATGATATGATTAATTATAGATTTAACAAGTCAACGTATTTAAGGACAACGGATTTTCTAATCGAATCGATGATACGCGTTCAGTAGAAATCAAGAGATTTATTCATACGATTTGAAATGCAAGTAGTGGCACAACTTGTGGAGGTAAAGGCGACAGAGATTTCCCGTAAATAGCAAAATAGCAAGTAAGTATAATTCGCTTACCAGGAATAAGAGGGCTGGATGGCCGCGAGTTGTGCAACAGCAAGCGAGCGTCGCTGTCAAAGTCAAAATACCGCCCAGACAAGCCAATGCCAATAAAGCTGCCCTGCTGTTCTCAGGACTTACGTCCATGTAATCGTGAAGTTGAATTCGCATCCAAATTCCGATGCACAGTAACAATATGCCAAATACCTAAGTGATTTACACAAATAATTTACGTAAATTTTACTTATGTATACTATCAAACCAAATGGAAAAAGATGGCACTATACGATAGATAGAGGATCTTGTTCAGTCGAGTTGTAATTCAAATTGCTATCTTTCTCTAAAGTAACAATTATAGTAATTAATTATTGGCACGCCAATTAATACAATTATTACTGGTACAACGTACAAGTATTTTATTTTTTACATATATAGTAACTGTTATTTTCAGTAAAATAATAAGTTTCATTTAATTTAGCTTAATTCGAGCAGATGTTGTACGATTAACGATTTGTCAGGGAAAAAGCTTACGATAAGGTTGACGATAACGTTCATCTACGTAAGAACAGGATGTTGATAGCACGAATAACGTATACACACCGATAACAAACCAAATGATATCTCGCTGGTGCCAAGCAGTAAATTTTGTTTATTTTTCCAACTAAATAACAAATATTCAACGATATTAAGTTTAACCAAGTAAACAAATTCTATACTAAAATGCCAACTTGATCGTGTAAATACTAAACTCGTTGAATACACTCTTTTCCTGTTACGCTAATAAAACGTAATTTTATCTTTAACAGCTCCGATACTTTCAGTCGTTGTCGAACAATTTCAAACTATCGCAAAGTATCCTTGCCTATCGATTTTCAATGTTTATTGATAATTTCTCATCAACTTGTCCCAGATCTCCACGAAACATCGGTAAACTCTCTTTGAAATGTTCTTGTTCGCAGAAAAATCACCATGTGCCCTAATGACTCGAACAACTTTCAAACTGTTGCATCATCTTTCAAACTTACTTTCTACGTCCTTTCTACGTAATAATAACGGACGATAAAAGAATGGGATAAGGATGAGTTGAATGGGGAAAGACATTCGAATAACGCTGTGACATCGAAACGATAATATATCGTGCAACAGTTGGGTGAAAGGTATTCCAAGGTTTTCTCGAGTCTACGTGTCAAGGGTGGATTACAGCAAAAGAAACGGCCTCTTACCCATAAAATACAGTTGAACAGCATCAGCAGGCCTTTCATGCAAGCCATCGTGGCCACCGTTTCCCAATCCTTCGTCATGTCGATCGATTTTGAAATTATTTTCTATTCTCGTAGTCGAAGTCGTGTCCTACGATTCAATTTTCAGAGTGTACTACGCACTACACTCTCGAAACAAGTGAGAAGTCGATCGATTTGCAGCAGGATTGCACGAGTTTACGTGTTTGCGTGCGTGGCTAGCCCCACCAACCGTGCATGCGCTCTGTAGCATCCGTCCGTCCTGTTTTAACAGATTCTACCAATAAAACAGAACGTGATTTCTGCATTAAAATTATTTTAGAATAGATAAAACTTTAATTACACGTAGTTTTTTCGAGACGCGATGCGGGTTACTGTCCGAAAGTTTGCGATCATGTATTAGATGAGAAAGAATTTACACTTTCTAGTGGAAGATTACGCAGCTAAATGTAGATGATCGTTTGAGATTACGAATCTGTAAATAAAATCAATTTTATCAAAATTAACGTGTCACGCGTATGTAGTTTCCTTGTTAGCGAATAGATGATTTAATATTAAAAAGAAAAATTCACCTTTGACTTGTCCAATATCCTATTATCTATAGTTTGATTGACTAATGAAACAGAAATAAGAATAAAACTAATCATCTCTGAATGAATAATACAACGGAATGTCGTATGTTTTCCATCTTTTCGTCATTAAGAACTCTCATCGATAGAAAAAGGAGTAGTTGTTATTTAACCGTTCCAGATGATCTTCTTGATCTTGAAATATCATTGATTTCCCCCTCGGTGTTCGTTCTCTCCTGCATTATTCGTTACGGTCGTTGACCAAAGGCTCCGTAACATCTGCCTATTTTTAAAATTAATCATTCGATTATAAAATGTTATCATTCTGAAACTACAACGGGCACTAAATGTCATGTTAAACAGTGTATAAAATTCGTTGCACCTACACGAACCATCTTGACTTATCTGAGTGTACTGCGTTATTGTAACGGACAGTGTGAACTTGCGAGGAATACTCCTCAGAGCAACAACAATTTGTCTCTCGAAACATTTTCGCATGTTAGAGACGATCTATTTTTGACGAAGGATCGGGCAGTTTGGTGCTATTTAACTTTAGAACAATTTACGATGGATCGGTTCTTACCGTTAGACTGCATCTATCTGAAAAATTTGGCCCAACAGAGCACCGCCTCTGCTATTTCCTATCAAAAATCCAAGTCCATATGGGACGATTCTCCGATATACCACTGTATCACCTTGAGATAAATGGTTTCATCTTCGCGGTACGCAATCACGGCGACAACACTTTTTCTACAATATTAACGAACAACGAATTCTTCGTAGTTGGTTCCGATTGTTCACCTCGAACTTGCACTTAGAACATAGTTTACGTATTTTATCTCTACATGTACGTATATCGCTGTTTCAATCTTTCCATAAATTTTTGCGATTCTTACGTGCATTTAGTTCTACTCGGTTTCATTATAGTCAGCTTTACAATAGTTCTTTCAAATATAAGATTAATATAAATAAGACTAAACGTCTAGATAAACTCGAAATATCCGTATGTCTGATACATAAATAACGGTGTAAGAGAGTGTGGCAGTCTTGGAAGAAACGCAGATCGCTAAAAATCCTATAAATTATTACGTTCTCTATCTCTTCAGCTATTTCATAAGTATCGCCTTTTGTAAGTGGCGCGAGTAAGCTCTCCTATAACTAACTGAATATCTAACTTATCGCATCCAGAAATATGTGATTTCCTACCAGTTCCAGACCGTTTTATTACACGTCATATCCACGAACGCTAACTCTGTTGCGTGAGATCGCTTCCCTCTGCACCTGTTTGCCCCTTACCGCAACCGGCCTCCATGTATAATGCAAACAATAATTGTCATCGTTGAATCAACCAGCAGTGCAAGAAACCAGCAGCGAAATCAACAACCTTGTCCGCAAGTGTAACGCCACATATGATTTATTAAATTGCTCGTGTGTACAAGATAAAATTTCATACGGACTCAAACGTCCGCAAACGGTCAGTTGTCTTCGACGCGACGTAGCAATGTTTTGAACTGAACGAATATCCTTCCGTTGAACTTTATTAAACTCTATTTCGTTCGTACAAAGTACGCAGTCTCTTAAAATCATGTCGAAACGAATGACGCCGGAGAAAGTGATCGACATCATTTGGTTTAGCGTAGCTTTGACTTTCTGTTGGCCGCTTCCTATCAATAGCAGCGGAACGCGAATTCTGGTTCACAAAATTTTGCAGATCAGTAGCGTTATTAGCGCTTGCATGCTTCTCCTGCCTCTGCTATATTCGATTTATCTGCACCTAGACGATATAATTATTGTTTCCGAATGTATCTGCCTATTTTTAGGTGTGAGTCAAACTATAGTTCAGTCTATTATCTGCTTGATCAATCACGATTCTCTGCAAGTAAGTTTTTATTCGCTTCTACCTTACGTTTGATTGAAAAAGATACGCGCTTTAACAACGGGTTACAGCACGTAGTCGAGGAAATGATAATCTGTGTTAAACAAGCGCGAGAATACGAAAGGGAAATTTTTTCCAAGCATATCGCGCGATGCAGCGTCTTTTATGCAAGTTCTATTATGTGCATATACCTGGCTGCGACTGCTTTTTCGATAGGACCTGCAATCTTGCCGCTATCCTTCCCAAGCGAAGCGGAATACCCATTTCGCGTTAATTATACGCCAGTGTACGTTATCATATACATGCAGCAGTCTATCCTCAGCTATCAATGCGTTGCACATATATGCCTAAGTATGTTTGGATCGCTTCTATTTTGGTTCACCGCCGCGAGATTCCAGTGTTTGGCCATGGAATTAAAAAGGACTGCAGACGTTCGTACGCTGATCGTTTGCGTTGAGAAACAATTACATTTGAGAAGGTAAGAGTGAGGTTTTACGACGCGTGGACGAAACGGAGCGTTCATGTTTATCGCGAGTTCTTTTTTTCTAGATACGCAAAAGAAGTGGTGGATAATTTTCGTTTCATAGTGCTTTACGCTATAGGAGTAAGCACGTCTGCTCTGACTTTATGTGGTATTATATTGCTCGTGGTAAGTGAAGCTTGTAATATTTTGTACGACGAATTCACTAAATAGCTTACGTCTAGGATGTACCGCCAATGGTGAAAATACAGTTCGTAACTGTATGCCTCACTGTACTTACGGAGATTTACGTATACGCGTGGTCAGCCGATTACATGAAAGATATGGTAAACCAGGTTCTATTGTTTAAGTGTAAGGAAAGAGGTAGTAATATGACCACTTTTATCGATGAAACTCTGATTATATTTATGAAACGTTTCGATGTGCAAAAAGATATTTAACAAGCGAATATTGCTTTCATAATTGCTAGCGATTGACGATGCAGACGTTAAAAAGGTAAAAGAACAACGATGTATTGTAAATTATAACTGCTTGTTATTGCTGCGACGAGATGCTGTAGTGATTTCCCAAATAATTGCCTGTTTCGTTTCGTTTCTCTCATTTCATATTACTACCTCTTTCCGTGTATAATCTATAAGATATGTTTCTTTAAATACCACTAATCCTTCCTATGCTTTAGAGCATATATGTCTCACGGAGTGCATACGACATAATATGGTACAAGCAGAAGTTAGAAATGCAAAAAAATCTATTGACTATGCTGGAATGTCAGGAACCAATAACTCTCTCTGTGAGTTGCATAATACCAGAGCTTTCTTTGCGTTATTTTTGTTCGGTAAGGACCAAATATCGATTGGAAGGAATTGCAGCAATTTCAAACTAGCTCCATTTTGTACATATTATTAGTTACACATACGTATTGTTCCAATTTATAAGAGAAAAAAAAGAAAAGGAAAAATGATCTTCTACTTAGTAGCAAGTTCTAAAACGTAGTTTTCGTGATTTCGGAGTAAATGGAAAAATATGAAATTGTTATATAAAGTCATATAAATTACCCATTATAAATAACAGATATCATAGATTATAAAATTATAAATCCATATCATAAAATAACATAAAGCAACGTATAACTTTATAGTGTACTACTGAAACTAAACACCCAGACATATTTGACAAATTAAAGTTATAATATCTGCTAAACTGATAGTTTTTCGACATAAATAGATTGTTACTTTTTCGTAGGGAATGCCAAAATGGTTCGATTAATGTATGACAAAATGTATGGTTTTATCTAAAGAAATTAAGTTGTTCTTGCACCCTACTCGATCTACAAAAAAATTTTTTCCACCATACGATGTTTCGCTTTAAACCAGACAACGATGTTAAAACATTTTGTTGGTAACCATTCCCTCGCGCAGTACCGTGCCAGTTTCACTTAAACAAAACACAAGCAAGTGTACATACTATATACATATACACAAGCAGCATCCCAAAAATACAGCTATCTGTATTTTCTTCCTGTAACTATCCAAATCGAGTAAGGTATGCCTTAAAATTGAGAAAAAAAAATGAAACTGACGTGCAAATAAAAAGAGAAAGGAGCGAATGCACGTAAAAGTGAAAAATAATCCTTTTTTCAATATATAAATTTCAAGCTTTTGCAGTCAATGTAGAGTCGGTGTCGTTTGTAACGCAAACAATTTACACAAATTTTCAGTTACACGATAATCTATTTAATGCAGTGAAATATTCTTAGAAGTTGTCGAATATTCCTAAAGGTTCTTAAGACGACTGATTCTGAAGTACAGAAAGATAACTGAAACACCAATTTATCACGCATTGTCGATCAATTGCTGACGACTACTGGTGTCGTTGAAGTATACGAGCGCGTACGCACTTGGTCGTGATAACCAGCGAGTCTTTGACGATCACGGAAACACGAGCAACGCACAGACGGTCGGTAGGTCACGGTGACTAATATTAGACTGATATTTTCTAAAGGATTATTTTTCTCTACCTAGTGGTATTCTCTTCCCTTCTTCCTTTTTCACTTTTTTTCTTGTTCTCTTCTCTTTTTTTTTTTTTTTTATTTAACGTCTTTTAGTGTCTTAGCTTTATTTTTGCAAAGATATGGATTACCTTCTAAAAAAAAAAAAAAACTATTAGGGGACCACCAGAGAAACGTACTCTACCGGGGAAGATATATCACTCTTCTCTTTTACGTCCTTTCTACCTGCTTAGGGGTGAATTTTCTGAGAACCGTTGAAACACTTTTACAGATTTTTAAATGGCATCTGTGTGTTAGAGAGGAATGTTGTAGGTGAAAAAGTACAGTCCTATAACTGACATCTGTTGAGTAAGGCAAAATTTTGAATTACGCCTCCATGTATTTGTATAAGTAACGTTTCTAAGCTATACTTAAGTCGGAATCTCATTCGACCTAGGAGACATCGAAAAGTCTGTAAAAACACATTTACCTCGTTCCATTCCCTTAGGACACGATTTTGAAATAATCGCTTTTTAATGAGTGGTTTATGCTGTGGAAGAAGCATATCCTCCAGATTTCATGTTTCTATGTTGAGGAATTTAGGCTGTGCATTGATGAGTTAGTCAGAACATAGTGTGTATGCGTGTGTATAGGTTTTTCTCTTAATCAAATTGTCATAAAACGAAGATGTAGCTGCAATCTCTTTAATTGTTATACGAATGAATTAATTAAGAATAACATTATGATTAATAAGTTGATAATATTTCAGTATCTGTCCAATACTTTCTCCATCTTCACCACTTTACGTATCGTGATCGAAGATAATGCAGAATAAATGCGAATAAAAGAATATGGACATTGTTTTAATTGTATATTATGGAACGATGCTTTTATTGTGGTAGTCGCGATTAAAATCCCAATTACAAACTAAGCTCTGTAACCACCAAATTATTATAGGAAACAAGTTTATATTAAGCTATAATTTTTTTTTAATATAATGCTACAATAAGATACGTTGTTGGAATATATTTTTCTAGCTCTTGCAACAGCTGCGTCATTTGTAATTACCCGTTTTATGATAATTATTCTGTCAACCGATAGCTTTTCTTTTGTCTGTAGTACCAGGTTAGTTCATAGGCCCGTGCGTATTTATATCTATAGGGAGATGGGTGGGGGGGGAGAGAGAGAGAGAGAAGAAGAAACCAAGATTTTGTTCAATCTACGATGTATTTGCCATTGTATACACTTTCTGGTTCTCTTAATTTGTGGTTCTTAATTTCATGTTCGTAAATATGCGCCCGAACCTGTAGACTGACTAAATACTTTTGCCACTAATACAATATGATATAATATGAGTCGTTCCTACAATCGAATCCTTCTTTTACTTAGATAATCTTTTATTATTATTGTTGTTGTTGTTGTTGATAATAGATATTAAGAAAAGACATAATTATCGATGAAAAAATCGATCGAAAGTCTAAAATAAACTTTACACAAGAATTTGTTGCGATGCTTTGTTTTCAAGAAAAATAACTTTGTACACTCGATAAATGCAAATGCGCTTAACTAAAGTTTAGTTTCATATCTTTCCGCATAGTATTATTTCTATTCAACGTTGTGTGCACAAGTATCATCAAGATTGAAGGAATATTGCTTAAAAGAGGTTTCTGTCGACAGTCGAAAGATGAAAAACAATGAAGAATTCGCTGAGGATGGAATGTGGTAACTTTATTTTTGTAAAAAAGTTGCATGTTTACCCGGTGCGGATAGTATTTGCGATACGTATCGTATTTTGATGTATAAATGGGCATGAAAACTAAACGCATCGACGAGATTAATAAAACTACTAAACTCTGAAATAATGGTACACCGGAATCGTCGTATGTAACGTACTTGGTCGAATCAAATTTTCCATCTTTTCGTCATTAAGAACTCTCTATTCATTGATAGAAAAAACACAAAGCACATATCAAACTGATTCGATAACTGCGTTAGCGACGGATTATAACATAATGATTTGTATACGAGACAAATGTAATTTATTTTCCATCATACATTTACGAGGAATATGGTTGATAAAATTATGATTTTGATTTGAAGAGTTTGATACAAAAAGGATGTATTCTAATAGAGCGGAACGATGTTATACAGATAATTTTACGTGCATTTATTGTTGAAACGTTTGTCAACGTTATTGTTGAAACGTAAAATCAAATGCATCGCGTCGTGGAAATTTGTCTTCTAATTTATTTTCGTGGTTCATTGTAATGATGCGGCGAATTGGAGGGGCTGATGTTTTTAGTGTAATTTAATAATACACTAGGCCAAACCACTTCGTTATCACCTACAACTGGTTGTTGTTTAACCGTTCTGTATGATCTTTTCGTTCTTCGAACGTCAAGAAACTTCTTGGTTCCTTCCTCGGGCTGCATTTCCTTCGCGTTGTTTTCATCTTGGCCCACGCAGCTTAATTGCGTTCGATTGTTCAAGTTCGTTTTCACGACGGTTTCTTCGTCCTGAATGTAATTATTATTCGTTTGCTCTTCGTTCTCAAAAATTGTCAAACCGTTTTCATTATTTAGCTGATTGGTAACCGTCACGGTGATGTCATCTTCGTCTAAATCGAGCTTCGACAAATCCACGTTGAACCATGCGACAGAGTCAAGTTGCCTGTTGGCATCCTGATGAGAATTTCTTGTAGAATCCAAGGCATTTTCTTTATCGTGATTGGCGAACGTATCTTCGAATAGCTGACTGGCGATAAATCCTGACACTGTATTAACGTGCCATTCGACCAGCTCCTCGCTGCTAACAGAAATCCCATCTTCTTCTCCGTTCGTGGTAACATTAACCTGTTTCTTGTCATTTTTAATGTCGCCAATCGTCTTGAAGTAAATACTATGGTCGTATCTATAGGTTTCCAGACAAGAGCTGTCCAAATTGCTGTTTGATTGGTAATTGAGAGTTGCGCAGCAATTGATCTTGGTTTCCTCCGGCCGAGATCTTCGTCGTGACTTTTTCAAGCTATGAAAACGCGGACTCCAGGAGCAATCGTCGATGATCAGCTTGTTGGAGGAAATACTCCAGCGTGGCTCCTGTCCTCCTTGCATAGTCATACGACCTCTTGATAGTCTTTGTGACCTCAACCGGTTGTAACCTCTTGCGTACGCAGCCCATCGCTCGATTCGTTGAAAAATATACTCGGTTTCTTCGTTCCACCATTCCGACAGACCCTTTTGAATCGTTACACTAACATCCTCGGACATTATCACTATTGCGGAGCACTTGAAACGATGGTAATCGCACGTACTACGCGCGACCGTCTTTATTAAAGGCGGCAACCAAATGCCGTACGACGAACGATGGATAACGAACGATAAATTTAGGTGAGAAGATAGGAAACGATTGGATTTTTGAAGAGACAACGGTTTGATTTATAGGGTACCTTCGAAGCACTAGAAATACCGAAGCCATCGAAGAGCTGTCATAATCCATGACCGTGACTTCGTACAAAGTTACGTGAAATTTTGTTTCTAGCTTCGTTGCCTGTGTGGCTTATACAAATTCCGCCCATACTGTGGTCACAAGCTCCGTAGTAAGCGAAAGGATGTATGTATCTGTAAAGTTAATCGCGCCAACTGTCTTAGATAACAGACATCGATGGATTAACGTGGAGGTGATTCGTATAATAATTTTTATGAAACGACTGAATGAAATTTGATATACGTATAATAGTATTTAAAAGCTGTTATTGCCAACATTTTACATCGAATTTAAAAGTATCGCTATGTAAAAGTGAATAGAAGTTAAACAAACATTTTTTCTTATACGTACGTGATTAGTCGCGTTGTTGCGTAGTATATCTGATCTGATTAACCGAATAAAATTATGTCAATATCGTGAATAATAAATAGTTTTTCCAGTACATTGTTCAAATTCGGTAAAGTAATTATAGCAAATAGGTAAAACTTGGTACCGTTATCGAAAGTAGTGTTCGTGTCTTATTACACGCATATTTTAACATGAGAAACGATCGCGTATGTAAACGATTTCACAAGGTAAGTGCGTTTAATATCACTTTGCACGTAATATCGGCAGTGACAATATTTCACGAAAAGGTGTCTTTCATATACGTGTAAAGCACACATCGCTTGGTTCAAGTCCTCGTGAATCTTGATATCGTTAACATTTATTTAATTACGATAATCCAATAGGACAGAATGGAAAAATGGAAAAATGGAAAATTGAAAACTCTTACGAATCTATAAATATTTACCGAAGGTACGCAATTAACAATACTGTAAAGCAAGTTGAATCATCGACTCGCAATTCATCGACTCAGTTATCAAGGGAAACGGATCTTCTTATGAATTGGTCAGCTACACTCAAAAGCACACGCATATATCTTTTTATTTGCACGCAATCGTGTTTCGTATCTTCGCATTCCTATACTATATTCTTATATACCTTCGCTTTATCGTGGATTAATTTGAATGATTGAAAATTCAATAAAACGAAAATTGTTGTACGTTATGCGGAAACTCGTTGAAAGAGGCAAACGTAATGTATTGCGTTATTCACAGTTTCATTTAGTTACTAAGTTCGAGTTAAGGGGCTAGATGAAACGGCCTACGCTGTTCAACAGAGAGAAAAGTTAAGATGGTAAAACGGTAATACGGTTATTCCAACTGCCAATCTTCGGATACCGCCGTGGAATATTGAACGTTTGACACAGGAGATGTCTGCGCGGCCAAGAAAATTCTTTATCAAACTACAGCTACGTGAATTAAAATTCAGATAGCTCCTCAACGTTGCCCCGGGATACCGAGAATGATTGAGCGACTGTTGTATAAAGCCACGTGCAAACTCTTCCGCCGATTTTCGGACCTCTATCGTACAGGTGAACAACAGCTAACCTCGGCCCATCTTTCCTTGCGGTAACGTGAATCGTTAATCCCGTGTGCTTGCGTCCAATAATATAATTTTGTCGTTCGGAATATTAATCGTATTTAATCGTAACGTATCGTAGTAATTTTGATCGAACATTTTAACCGATCGAATTCTAACGTTTTCTAGACATAAATATAACTTTTGCTCCAATTTGCATGATGCTGGTCATTTGGTTATTTTATGCCAAATGTGAAACAGCCGCCGAACTTGCTACAAGGGTGGGTATAAAGCTTACTCAATTCGTTATACGTTTAATTAAAAACATTATATATGTCGGGTTAACACTGGGAATAGGGTTGTGGGCGTCAAATGAATCTTCACGGGAATTAGCCATTGATGCGGTACACACAGGTGTAGTTTATTACAATAATGGGGTTGTTACAGTCTTGACAATTAATCACGGCGATTAGGCACTCGCGACGCTAGTGACAATAGCCTCAGGTTCAATAACGAATCCGCGGTCAACGGGATGATAGATGTACGTTCTCACAGAATTTAAGTCTGTTGTTAGACAAAACGTTCATCCCTTAACCGCGGCTACGTTCGACGACTGTCGCCTCATTATCACAAATCTCGAACAATTACAATCGGGCTGGATGACTACAATTGTTTAATTATAGCTATGGTAGATTCTAGATTACAATGTTACGGGATTTTCTCAAAATTTCAAAGGGAAGACTCCGGTGTTCTTTCATCTCCGACACGGCCATTCTGACAATCACACGTCCTTGGGTGTAGCTAAAATATTGAGTTCTTTTTTCTAACATTAGACTCGATACAACTAACATTATTTACAATTTAGCTAAATGTCCAAATAAGTCAAGGGTCCAGTGCAACAACAAAATTTCGTTCGGAGGTTTGACAATAGAAGAAATAAAAGAGAACAAAAATTAGTAACGTTATAATTAGTATTCAAAGTGCTAGTTGCATCCTGTGGGTTATCAGTCGGCATGACGGACCATTCTCGATTTCGTACCCAAATTTCTTTTTTCTTTTTCTATTTATTTATTTAAATTTTACAATTTGTCCCGTAGGACATTTGGTAAAATGTTATATCTTGGTGTACGTACCCAAATGAATCTCGTTTTTCTAGATCGTACGAGCACATAGAGCTTCGTTCCACGGTCTCATTGAGCTTTATTACATTGTCGCCCCGAGAGCGTTGTGAACTACATCACACGTCTCACTGAGCCTTATCACATTATCGCCCCGAAACGCGTGCAAACTCACTCCGCCAGGTGTTATAGGCATAGTGCTATTGATCTTCCGAGATCGGGGTACTCATGCCGTCGTGGTCACTGTTATTGTCGTCACTGCAGATGTCCAACTCAGCAGGAACGCAACTATCTGGCATTTTTCTCGATCTATCATAACTGTCTTTATATGATCGTTTGCCGTCTAAGGTTTTTAAAATATACCTATCTCCTTCCAAAATTTCTATTATCAGAAATGGACCCTTAAATTTTGGATCTAACTTAGTTTGGTTTCTTTCCTCGATTTCGCGTAATACGAAATCGCCGGGATTAAACCTAACTACTTTAGCTTTCGTTTTGTCGAATCTGTCTTTATCATATTTAGCGCTATTCTCTATATTCTCTATTGCCTGCTGTCTTACATCGGAGATATCTACTTCTCTTTCCTCAATATTGTCAGGTAACGATAAGCCGTAGGGCCTTGCTGTTTTGCCGATTAGTAATTCTAAAGGACTCGACTTAGTCACACGATTAGTGGTACAATTCAAGGCCAATTGTATTTCGCCAATCGCGTATTGCCATAATCGCCCGGTCGTTTCTGCGGTTGTTCTTCAGGGTACCCATAATACGCTCTACCTGCCCGTTAGCTCTACTAGCACCGGTCGCTATTAGGTGGAGATTTATGTGTTTAGTTTGACAAAAATCTTGAAATTCTTTGCCCGTAAAACATCTTCCTTGGTCCGCTATTACCCGGCAGAGACTGCCGAATAAAAATATAGCGGACATAAGTGCTTTAATGTTAAGGGAATCTAGTTTACGGATATGATGCAGGTATACGAATTTTGTAAAAGCGTCGACCAAAACAATGACGTATTCTTTCGAGTCACTCTTGCCGCTTAACTTGCCTGTCATGTCTGTGTGAACCGTATGCCAGGGTATGCTGGTCTTAGGTATGGGATGTAGTTTGGCTTGTATTTTACCCGAACTCGCCTTAGAAACTTGACAAGCATGACGGTTCTCTACAAATTTACGAACATATTTCGCCATTCCTTCGAACTAGTAATACTCGTACAGCTTCTCGAGCGTCTTATCCCAACCTAAGTGCATAATTGACTGATGCACATGATTGATAACGGACCACCTAAAACCTCTCGGGACCAATGGGCAAGCAGAAAGTCCTGCCTTTTCTTTGTATTTTACGATAAAGGGTACCGGATCGTAGTTCGTACGTATTCGCGATATCGTCCGCGAGCTCATCGTTTTGCAATTTATTGGCGATTTCTGTAATTTGGGGATCGCGACGTTGTTCCGCTAATAGCCAATCTTCGGAGATTTCGGTCAGATTGATTTCTTTCTCTGTAACTTTGTTGATCGTACGGTGATCCAAGTCTACGTGATTTCGCGAAAAGAAATCTACGTGGGCCATTCGTTTACCTTCCCGATACATAATGTCAAAGGTAAAAGTTTGTAGGTAAGCCCACCACCTATGAACCCTGTCATTTAAGTGTACCTTATTACTAGATGCCTTCAAGGAATTACAGTCGATGACGACAAAAAATTCTCGTCCATGCAGATAGTGGCGAAAGTGTTTAACGGCGTTTACAACTGCTAACGTCTCTAGTTCATAGGAATTATACCTAGATTCCGCAGGACTAGTTCTTTTGCTGTAATATTCCACTACTCTATTTTTACCTTCAACCTTATGCATTAAAATAGCCCCATATCCCTCAGAACTAGCGTCGGTATATAGTTCTATCGGATAATTGGAGTCGAATATCATTAACACCGACCGACACGTCGGTCAGGACGGAGATTACCTTTTGCCTTATTTTTTCATGTCTATCCGTCCAAGTTATGTTTTTATTACCGGAAGTAAGTGTATACAAGGGTTTCATTATCTGTGAGAATTTAGGGACGAATTTTCGGAAGTAAGAGGCTAAACGTATGAATTGCCTGAGCTGTGTGACGGTCGTTGGCGCAGGCAAAGAACTCAAGGCGTGTATTTTACCCGGGTTGGGACGAACTTCTCCGTCATGAATTACATATCCCAAATAGAGTACCGATGTCTTTAGAAAAGAACATTTTGAAAAGTTAAAAGAGAATCCGCCTTTTACGAGGGTATCTAATACGGTGTTCAATCTTTCTAGGACTTGATCTATCGAGTTGGCAATAATTAGGACATCATCCAAGTAAACAACAACGTATGAATACGCGAGCTCGCCTAAGGTATTGAGAATGGCCCTCTGAAAAACCGACAGTGCATTTTTCAATCCGAACGGCATCGTTATGTACTCGTATTGTCCGTCGGGTGTAACGAACGCTGTATACTCCGTCGAATTAGGATGAATGGGAATTTGATGAAACCCGCTGGCCATGTCCAGGCTAATGAAGTATCTCGCCTTTTGCAATCTCGCGATTTGATCCGCGATAAGGGGTAGGGGATACCGATCCGCGACCGTATTTTTATTTAACGCTCGAAACCGAATTTTTATTTAACGTTCGCTGATTCTCTCTCGCACTATTCTCCGCTCTTCCTCGCTAAATCTATAAGAACTTCTTTGTACGGTGATGTTGGGATCAATTAATCGAATTTCTAACTGGTCCGTATTTACACGAGTACGCGGGAAACCCGTAATAAATGAATGTTTAAAATTTTGGAGAATAGAAATCAATCGGCTTTTATCATTACCAAATACCTCAGTGCCTACTTCATTAAGATCGATATCATTTTCG
This sequence comes from Bombus flavifrons, assembly GCF_040668555.2. Lineage (NCBI taxonomy): Eukaryota > Metazoa > Arthropoda > Insecta > Hymenoptera > Apidae > Bombus > Bombus flavifrons. Next base: position 5,846,962 of record NC_138447.1, read on the forward strand.
GCGGTTTTATTGCAAACATTGACTATCTCCGTTTTGCAAATATCGAGGCTATTGTGCGTAATATTTACATCGAATCCTTGGCTTAAAATTTCGCGACCAATCATAATATCATACTTTAAATAACTTTCGGCAAGGACGTGAAAGGTTATCTCCAATGTAAAACCGTTAATACGTACAATGGACAAAATCTGAGACGTACTTTTAACGCAAGTATTCCCGATTCCTCGCATTACTACTATATCGATCGTTCTTTTACCGGAGAATTTCGAGGCTACGGATTCTTTAATTAATGAGCATTCGGCTCCAGAATCGAAGTAAAATGGGAACGACTCACCCAGATGACTTAGACTACCCGTTGGAGACTCCACCACGCAGGAGTTCGTTCTTGGAGACGGGTTTTCTGCCTTGCAGTAGCGGACAATCAGGTGCAATATGGCCCTCCGCGCGGCACTTGAAGCAAATCACCTTGGACGGTGTAGCTGATCGGCTTCCTTCCCGGCGTCGTGCATTCCCCTGCTTTTCGCTCCGCATTCTCTTGCGACACTCCGTCGCTTTATGCCCGCGGATCCCACAGTGGTAGCACTTGGGCCGGAGGTCTGATGACCTGCTTCTTTTAGTTCCGGGGTCCGCTGGTGGATTTCCTGGCGAAGATGTCGGCTCCTCCTCGTAACAGAAGGGTCTCGTCTCGTTCCAAAGTTGATCTTCCGTCTTGATGTCACTCGTGAGAACCAATCGTTTAAAACGTTGGTCGTGTAAACTTGTTAGGTAGAGGGCAGTGGCGATAAGTATTTCGGCCCTCGTAGAATGTCACTACCTCGTCTCCAGGAGAGAATGGATACGATTGCAATATGCTCCGGAGGATTCGTTCTCCCCTAGTGGTTCCCTGGATATCTTCATCAGCGATGAGGACGTTGTCTCTTGGCCACCGAAATGCGCAACGAATCGTTTCTGAACAGTTGGCCAGGTCATCTCTTCGTTTTCCATCGCTCGCGTAAGCCAATGTGCTGCAGAACCCTTTAAAGCTGCATTTAAGGCAGAGTATAACGCACTGCCTTGTAGAGGGTTGTCCTCCATAAGCCAATTAACAGCCAAGCACCACGCGGCTGGATCACATGTTTCGAACAATTACAATCGGACTGGATGACTACAATTGTTTAATTACAGCTATGGTAGAATCTAGATTACAATGTTACGGGATTTTCCCAAAATTCCAAAAGCTCCGGTGTTCTTTCATCTCCGACATATATGTCGGGTTATGGTTAGAATTTTGGGCGCGTAACAACTCTTCACGTGAATTAGCCATTGTTTTACACAGCCGAGATTCTATTTACACGTATATACAAGTCTACTACAAAGATTAACAAATAATAAGTCTAGTGAATAATAAGCTTAACGAATAATAAAGTTAGTGAATAATAAGTTGAACGAATAATAAGTCTAACAAATAATAAGTCTAATGAATAATAAGTTTAACGAATAGTAAGTTTAATGAATAGTGTGATTTACGAATAATAAGTTTAATGAACGCTATTAACAATATTTTTAGGTTCAAACGAATCCACGGTCAACGGATAACTCTTTACTAAGCGTAAACTGATCTTAGGCACAGAAATACGATTGTTGAAAATGCTCGATGTGTCACTCTCCAAGGCAATCGCAAGAATGCCAGCCTCGTGGAGATTTTTCTCGCTGTACGCTTGCATTTGTTTTCTATACTCGTTTGGAAGCATCGAGATGGTTCCAAACGCCGTTGCTAGGCAAACTCGTTGGAAGCATCGAGAAAGTTCCAAACGCCGTTGCTAGGCAGTTTCTGCCTGGAGTTTGATTATTAATACAATGTATGTCCCATTGTATCAGCACCTCCGAGGCAACATCACACGTGGCTAGGACCGCATGCCGCCACAACCACACTTCTCGGAAAACCCATACAACCACTCCAGACCTCCGTTAGGCAAAACGTCCATCCCGTGACCGTGGCTACGTTCGGCGACTAATTGTCACCTCGAACCCAATCTCGCTATCACAAATCTCGAACAATTACAGCTATGACAAAATCTAGGCTAGAGTACTAGAGGATGTTCCCAAAATTTCCAAGGAACGGCTTCGGCTTTCCTTTCATCTCCGACATATATAATAATTAACATTGAATATCATATGGAAATCGTATGTAAATAGCTTTATAAAGACTAATTCGTATACGAATAAAACGAATACACGGATACCTTTTCCTAAAATGAATTTTAAATTAGTTGTAAATTCTTCTTCGATGTAATATACTGGCATGGGCACCGATGGATGTACGTGGCGGACCATCAACATTTTCCATGCCATTTTGTCATTTTCTTTTAGCCCAAGTACATAAATGGTACACCGTCGATAGTATATGTTAGCAATTTTTTTTACAGACGTTGAAAACGTTAATACGTGGTTCCAATTAAAAGTTGAATGTGTACGAGAGACCGTATGGTAGCCGTGACACGAAACGTGTCGATGTCATTTTAGAAAATATAGAAATACAGTCTAGAGATTGTATCTCCTTTTCTACGATGATCTTTGAACTTTTTGTACTTCGCTTTGATGTAACATACGACTTGAAAGCTACATATATCGCGTCCTTACTTCGAAAGTAGCACGACTCAAAAATATCAAGTTTGTCAAAAATGTGAGAAATCGCGAGGGAAATAAAAAAAAACAAAATCACTTTTTTGCTCATGTATAATATAGAAAATCTGCTTGTTGACCATGATGATTTCGTAGATTTCGTAAGTAAACGACAACAGTTTGACGATTATGGTCATATGAAATTCGAGAAAAGGGAACAATTCGAAGATTATGATTATATGCGATTTGGCAAGAGGCACGATTAACTACCGATGATACTAATAATTTTGAGATGATAATTCCAATCGTGTGGCGTCGTTCCACTATTATCGTCGCGATACTAGATGAAATATATTTTACATTACAAATACGCATTCTGTTATTCTGCCCTTTCTCCTCCCTTCTTTTTCTCATTGAGTTAATTGCGGGGAAAAAGACACAATGAGTTAACATGTAATATTATAATAACAAGCATAATTACGTTTTAATGTTCTAATAATTACGTTCCTCTTCTCGTGTGTTAATTATTTATCATGAGACAATGATGAGATGATGACAATGATTTTAATTAAAAAAATAATTTAATACCGTCATCGTCGATGAAAGTCTCCATAACATCTATCTACTTTTATCCTTTAAAATGATTCGATACACATTTTAATTGTGGATAATATACCGTTAATATATCTACTTTTATCCTTTAAAATGATTCGATACACATTTTAATTGTGGATAATATACCGTTATTATTCTGAAAGTATAACGTACCTTAACTGCTCTTACACTAAATATGGTATAAAGATCGTTTCATTATTTCACGAATCATTTCGCTTTATTGTGGAGATGCCTTATCGTCAGGGAGAAATTTATTGCGAGAAATGTTCACCAGAGCAATCAAAATTTGTCCCTCAAATCACTTTTGCATGTTAGCTATCGATGATCCATTTTTAACGTAGGACCGGTTACCTTAGCGCCGTTCAATTTCCAAACAATTTGTAACAGATATGGGTATTTATCGTTGGACTGAGTGTGCCTCCTGGTAAGAGGACTGTGACGAACGAATGACGCGGTATACACCTCAGCCATTTGCAATTGTATGGGCATTTGAACAATTTGGCCCAGCAGTGCACCGCCCCTGCTATTTCCTATTAAAAGTCCAAGTCCTTGCCGGACGAGTCACCGATATATCACTATATCACCTTGAGACAAAAAAATTTCATCTTTGCGCTACGCAATCACAGCGATGGATCTTCTTGTCAAATGTCAATGAATAATAAGTTTTTCACTGTTAGATCCAATCTTTCCCCTTGAATTTCATTTCCCCTTGAAAAAATCATTTAATATCTTGTCTTTCACATATACGTATGTACATCGCTGTTTTCATCTTTTCATAAATCTCTGTTCACAATAGTCCTTTCAAGTTCAAACATAAGACTAAACGTCTGGCTAAACTCGAAATATCCGTATGTCTGATACATAAATAACGGCGTAAGAGAGTCTGTCAGTCTTGGAAGAAACGAGTATCGCTAAAAATCCTATAAATTATCACGTTCTCTATCTCTCCAGTTATTTCATAAGTATCGTCTTCTGTAAGTGGCGCGAGTAAGCTCTCCTATAACTAACTGAATATCTAACTTATCGCATCCAGAAGTATGTGATTTCCTACCAGTTCCAGACCGTTTTATTACACGTCATATCCACGAACGCTAACTCTGTTGCGTGAGATCGCCTCCCTCTGCACCTGCTTGCCCCTTACCGCAACCGGCCTCCATGTATAATGCAAACAATAATTGTCATCGTTGAATCAACCAGCAGTGCAAGAAACCAGCAGCGAAATCAACAACCTTGTCCGCAAGTGTAACGCCGAATATGATTTATTAAATTGCTCGTGTGTACAAGATAATTTCATACGGATTCAAACGTCCGCAAACGGCCAGTTGTCTTCGACGCGACGTAGCAATGTTTTGAACTGAACGAATATCCTTCCGTTGAATTTTATTAAACTCTATTTCGTTCGTACAAGGTACGCAGTCTCTTGAAATTATGCCGAAAAGAATAACGCCGGAGAAAGTGATGGACATCATTTGGTTTAGCGTAGCTTTGACTTTCTGTTGGCCGCCTCCTATCAATAGCAGCGGAACGCGAACTCTGGTTCACAAAATTTTGCAGTTCAGTAGCGTTATTAGCGCTTGCATGCTGCTCCCGCCGCTGCTATATTCGATTTATCTGCATCTAGACGATATAATCATTGTTTCTGAATGTATCTGTCTGTTTATGGTTGTAAGTCAAATTGTGGTTCAGACTGTTATATGTTTCATCAATCACGATTCCCTGCAAGTAAGTTTTTATTCACTTCCACCTTACGTTTGATTGAAAAAGATACGCGCTTTGACAACGGGTTACAGCACGTAGTCGAGGAAATGTCAGTCTGCATTAAACAAGCGCGAGAATACGAAATGGAAATTTTTTCTAAGCATATCGCGCGATGCAGCGTCTTTTATGCAAGTTCTATGGTATGTATTTACTTGACCGCGACTGCCTTTTCGATAGGACCTGCAGCCTTGCCGCTATCCTTCCCAAGCGAAGCGGAATATCCATTTCGCGTTAATTATACGCCAGTGTACGTTATCATCTACACGCAACAGTCTATCCTCAGCTATCAATGCGCAGCACATATATGCTTAAGCATGTTTGGATCGCTTCTGCTTTGGTTTACCGCCGCGAGATTCCAGTGTTTGGCCATGGAATTAAAAAAGACGTCAGACGTTAGTACGCTGATCGTTTGCGTTGAGAAACAATTATATTTGAGAAGGTAAGAGTGAAATTTTACAACGCATGGATGAAACGGAGCGTTCATGTTTATCGCGAGTTCTTTTTCTTCTAGATACGCAAAAGAAGTGGTGGATAATCTTCGTTACATAGTGCTTTATGCTATAGGAGTGAGCACGTCTGCTCTAACTTTATGTGGCATTATATTGCTCGTGGTAAGTGAAGCTTGTAATATTTTGTACGACGAATTCACTAAATAGCTTACGTCTAGGATGTACCGCCAATGGTGAAAATACAGTTCGTAACTCTATGCCTCACTTTACTTACGGAGATTTACGTATACGCGTGGTCAGCCGATTACATGAAAGATATGGTAAACCAGGTTCTATTGTTTAAGTGTAAGGAAAGAGGTAGTAATATGACCACTTTTATCGATGAAACTCTGATTATATTTAAGAAACGCTTCGATGTACAAAAAGATATTTAACAGGCGAAAATTGCTTTCATAATTGCTAGCGATTGACGATGCAGACGTTAAAAAGGTAAATGAACAACGACGTGTTGTAAATTATAACTGCTTATTGTCGTTGCACCGGACGTAATTTCAGAAATAATAGTCTGTTTCGTTTAACATTACCACGTTCAACCCGTGATAATAGGTAGGTAATAGTACGTTCATATTACCACCTCTTTTTTCGCGCAATCTATGAACTATGTTCCCTTAGATACAACTAATCCCTTGTATGTCACAGAGCATAAATGTTTCACGAAGCGCATATGACACGATATGGTATAAACAAACGTTGGAAGTGCAAAAAAATTTGTCGATCGTGCTGGTATATCAAGAGCCAGTAACTCTCTCTGTCAGTTGTATAATACCAGAGCTTTCTTTGCGTTATTATTGTTCGGTAAGGACCACATATCGATTAATACTTGCTGCAATAGAACAAATAAAATTCTACAGCTAAATTTGACAAAAGCTTTTCAAATAAATCAAATGCCATGTTTGACGTTGTTCGGTTACATGCAATGGTAAACGTAATTGCAATTTTTCAAATTGTTAATTTTGCTTTTAAGACACTGTTCGCATTTTCAGTTGATCGCGACGCAGCCTCATTGCCAGAGTGTAAATGATATTCTGTCTAATGTTCTGTTTGCAAGATTTCTATTATCAATATCACTTAACTATGAATATAGTGTCTATATAGATCCATCTTATATATTTTTCTTTTATTCAAATTGCCATAAAACTGGGATATAACTGCAATCTCTTTAATTGTAATCAACGAACTAATCAAAGATGACATATCATTAACAAGCTGATAATATTTCAGTATCTGTCCAATACTTTCTCCATCTTCACTGCTTTGCGTGTGGTGATCGAAGATAATGCAGAATAAACGCGAATAAAAGAATATGGATACTGTTTTAATCGTATATTACAAAACGATGCTTTTATCGTGGTAGTTGCGATTAAAATCACAATTGCAGAATGAGCTCTGTAACCACTACAGTATTATAGAAAACAAGTTCCTATCAAGCTGTAATTTGTTTTTAATACGATAGTACAATATAATTATAATAGTTGCATTATTTGTAATTATCCGATTTATCATAGTTGTTTCGTATAATGTAACCACCAGCTTTTGTTTTATCGGTAGTATCGGTTGAGTTCATAGGTCCGTACGCATTTGTAATTGAATCAAAATAAAACGAAACTAACGTTACTTTTCCATCTATACTGTATTTGCCACTCTACAATTTCTCTATACACTTCCTGGCCCTCTTAATTTGTAGTTTTTAATTTTATGTTTGCAAATATGCGCCGGAACCTGCAGACTGACTAGATGCTTTTATCGCTAATGTAACACGGATCCAACAGGAATGCAACACAAATTCCTTCGTTTACTTGGATAATCCTTTGTTGTTGTTGTTGTTATTATTATTACTATTACTATTATTATTATTATTATTGTTATTGTTATTATTATTATTACTAGTAGATTTCCATATTGTATCCTTTCTATTTTCTTCGTCTTAACACGCGTGGATGTTCATGTTTCATACTACGTAGAAAACTCTTTAACAGGCAAGTCACAATAACAGAGACATTACTTTATCAGCATATTCTCTAACGACAATAATAATTCATTTCTTTCGATGAATTCGATAAAATATATTCTCGGTTATTTTTGTACATTCCAATTTTCAATCCTTACAATCTTTTATATTAGACACATTGATGTGTTCGGAAGGATGACTGTCTTGAAACGTACGCAGTTTGTATCTTCTTGATTTTAAATCAGCTATTTGTTTATGAAGCTCCATATTGTCATCTAAAAACGTGTACGTCCCGTTTCGCTTTTCCAATTCTTCCAGGCTATATCCGATAGTCCGACGATTTAAGAGCCATGGTTCCGGTGGTGGTGGCAGTGGCGGCGGTAACGTTCTTCGTTTCATGGGATGAGGTGATCTGTAATGAATTTCCGTTGTTGTTCGATAATCCATGTTTCGGGCTTCATCGGCATCGTACACGATATCCGTCAATGTCTCTTGTTTTTCTTCGGGCCTGCGATATATTTTTCACATGTCATAAGAAATATCATACATTTATTTCTTACAAACGTGTAACATTATACTTGTATGATATAATTCATATATTATTGTATGATTGTATGATATTGTTACGTCGGGCGACACTCTACCTAGACCAGGCCACACACCGCGGGCAAAATGGTAACCAGATGTCCGCTCGTCCTCACTGCCTACCCTCAATAGTCTCAAGGACCCATCATAAATCTCAATAATTTACTAACTAAGGTCCTTCAGACCAAACAAATATCCCTTTTCTAAATCGCCTTCTAAAGAGTATTGTCGACTACGGTTTGACACAGGAAAGTTAGTTATTTCTCACGTATGATGCTTCCCACCAGCAACTTTCTATCGAGGGCGGCTAAGGCCCTTTCTAGTCCACCAACCTTTTTTTACCCAATCAGAAGCAATGTCTACTGCCCTTCCTAACCAAAATTGTCACCAACAAATCCGATGATCCCTTGCGTTAGACACACCAACGACTAGCTTTCCTCCGATACAGCATCGTCACTTTAACTCACTTCTCCTACGACATTAGGAAAGTGAAGTCAACGACTTCTCCTACGACACTAGGAGGGTCAAGTCAACTACTTACTTAACTTGTACATTCGCATCAGTGTAATCATTTCTCTACAAAGTTGTTGAAATAAACATAAAGTTATACCTGTTGAATCAGTGTAACTACTCAATTAAACCACCTCTGTTATCCTAACCGAAATAGGGGATCGATCATTTCGTGGCGTCGATTATCTAATCGTAACGGGAATTTACGCGATCGCGTCTCTCCGCGAGTGATCGAACAGATATTATTGGTATTATTTTGTGATATTACGCGATATTATTTTTCTAAAATATCAATATATACTGATTCATCGGGTCATAAGTATATAAAGTGATTTCTTCCATAGTATTTTCTTTCCCAGTAGTAGATATTTAATAAAATGTAATTGTCGACGAAAAAATCGATCGTAAGTCTAAAATAAAATTTGTACAAGAATTTGTTTCGGAGCTTTCGGATACTTTGTTTTGAAGAAAAGTGTCTTTGTAAATTCGACGAATGTCCGTGCACCTAGCTAAAATGAAATTCTGCTTATCCATCCAACACTGCGTGGACAAATATCATTACGATTGAATTTTCCTCGAAGGAGATTCCTGTCGTCATTCGAAAGATGAAAATTACACAAAATTCGTCAAGGGTGGTACGTGGTAATTTTATTTCTATAAAAAAGTTCCTTATTTACGGTATGGATAGCATTTGCAACGAGTATTGCGTTCTTATATAAATGTACATGAAAACTAAACGCTTTAATTTTATACTAAAAGCCAGTTTCTTAATGTACGATACACAATAGCTACAGTATTTGTTCCATTCTTTTCAATTTCCTTCGTAAACATTTTACTCTATATTTACAACTTTCTCACGAGAGATTATTCTATTCATATTTTGCTGCTACTAACGACAAACCTATACACAATACGCGTCATATTTTTCATGATGCTCCACTCGCTATAAAAGGTAACTATGATTATAGTTTTCAAACAATTGCCATAATAATAATTATCGTCTCATATTGAATGGAATCATCTATTTTGACTATTCTTTAATAGCGAATAAAAAATTATTTAACGAATACATACTCTAACGTTGCAAGTGACTTGATATGAAGTAGAGTACGTTGCGGATAAATTGGTTTATACGAGTCTTTTAATTCTATTTGAGACAACATCGCGTGTGTTTCAGTAATTCCTGTACAAGCAGGTTCTGGTCCTAGTCTTTCATACGATGATTTATGAAGATTCCCTTTCGGTGGAAATATCTCTTTGTTATCTCTGGGTTCAGCCAACGTATGCATTTGCCTGTAAATAGCAAATTTTAAGTTTTATCAAAGTCTACAAATAACGACGTATCGACTTCTCATATGTATATTCACGAGTCAACTATGTATGTGTAAGATCGAAAGTTTGAGCAAAACGGGAAAATAAGGCGGGGAAAGGAATCGGATATGCCCGAGAATCAACGACCAGGTCATAATAAATAACAAATAAATATAGGTGGACTGAATATAGCTGGACTATTAAACACGATAAACGAAATAAATGTTTTTGAGAAGTTCATCTTCCTGAAGCGTAAAAGAATATTTAAAAAATACACCTAACACGTTATATAATAGCATTACACGCGTATTCATATACATATACACACACATATACGTATCCATACGTGTAAATATTATTAATTATGTGTTCTTGGCTAAAAGTTTCGGAAAGAGTAATACTTACATCACGGAAGATGATATTTGGCTTGATAATTTACTACGATAAAAATGAGTAATAATTAGTATGTTTAGTGGTCAATTTGTATGTCCTTTTCTCCATTTACCACTTTGCATCGTAATATTAGAGATTTTGTTTATTTTGTGCTACGTAGAAAGAAAACTACACGCACAGTTGAAAGCTGTTGCAGTTTGAGTGGTCTGACAATCTATATTGACTATATTGACTATAGTGACTATAGTGACGAAACTGCGTTGCTACGCACAATAGAAGGCGGGAATGTTTCACCCTTCTTCGTTTTCCTTGTTACAGTTTGACAACATAGGGAATACTATCGAATACAAGGAGTAACAAACATAGGAGTATATACGATGCAAACTTCTGTATCATATCGCAATTTAAAAAGTATATCTTATACAAGAAGTTACATGTCATGGTAAAGTTTTGGAAGTATATAAAATAATATGCATAAAATATTTCAGAATATATATACTTGGATAAGAGTTAGGAATGCATGGTTAAAGATGTAAACTAATAAAATAATAAAAGATGATAAAAATAGTAAAATTTAACATTTTTACATAAATAATACATATAGATAATATATGGATGAAGTATTTATATTGGAAGGATCGACAAAAAATTATTTTCGAAGCTTCGATTCGATTAAAAATTAAACAAACGACAGACATTTCTCCAAAATTTATCACACTGGTATAAATATCGATTACACGTGTATCGAATAACAATAAAATATTATTTTTATTTCTGTGCTATTTATATAAATAAATAATGAAATATGCTTACCAATCATGAACCTTTACTTTGGCGTTGTAAATAGCAGGAGTATGAAAAACAATCGGTTCGAAATCTTTAAATTCATCTTCACAGGTTGGAAAGACGACCTACGATTCAACCAGTATATTTTCTATATTTATAACACTTTGTATACAAAAATAAATACGTACAATCGTATTGATTCTAATTTATACGCCATTGTAACAGACCATTATACGTATATAGGTAATGGAAGGAACTTGCGGAAATAAATGTAACGAAATGCAAAGAAAAGAACTGAGCTAATATCTATTTTTGTCGAATAAAATTAAACATAAATAAATTAAACATAAAGTTTTGTGCGAGTACAGATTTCGTAGCACGATCAAAAAATTGATAATTGTCAATAATTTGATAACTCTTTTTATACAAATATAATCTTACGTTCAGTTTCCCTTTCGTCAACATTTATTCTTCTTTTCAGTTAGGCAACTTGAATATTTGTTATTTTTCTTGATATTTTATCCTACGGGATAACGTGATTAATCGAAAGTTAATCGGAATCCAATGTCAATTATTTTCAAAAACATTTCAAAAACATTTCAAAAACATTTCAAAAACATTTCAAGAACATCGCCTAAAACATCGTCTTGTTGCATAAAATAACGTCTGTCGAATCTCTGATATCTTCACGTTTCTTAGATTTTACGATATACGTGGACGTAAATTATTAAAATTCTATCGCAGAATTGAATGTTACTTTTAAATAACTTTAGCGAAAGTATAGATTGTTGCGAGTTTACTCGGAAACATATAAAAAAGATGAATAGTACGCTAAAAGAAGTGATATCAGAGAAATGTCGGAAGAAGGTTATTTCTCTGGAATCGTATAGCGAGAACGAAGGAGAAGTGGAAGAGATGGAAGAAAAAGAAAGCGAAATAGTAGAGGAATTACCTTTCGAAGATATTCTCGCTGACAAACGTCGTAAATATAGCGCTAAAGAAGAATTCATTTTTCTTCTTTATAATGACACTTTGCAGTATTTTGTGAAAGAGTAATCGTTTTCATTTTCGTTCTCGTTTAAATTTTTACTGAAATTTTGATATTTCTATCAACTCTCTTTGATACCTTTATGAACTGTTACGATTCAAAGTTCCATATACATACGATTTTCCCTGTTTATTACGTTTAACAACCGAGTAAAATACGCGTTAAAAATGTCAATTACTCGATGTTTGTTATTTAACGTTCATTGTTTAATATAGGTGGGATGGCACGTATTTAAGAAAAAAGCCTACGAAGATATTGGTCGATGATTCGAGAAATTCGTCCAACGATGACGAAGATATAGGTGAAAGACAAGATTACGAAGATGTAAATGAATCGAAAGAAAGCGACAATAATTCCGAAGAATTTAATAACGATACAAATAAATCAAATATCGTTTCGTCTTGGAAATTATCACTGCCCGATGAATTTGCAAACATAAGATTTATTAGTAACAATACGTACAGCGGTCGTATTAGTAGAAAAATGATGGAGGGTGAAGGCGTATACAAGTGGTCTAACGGTGCTCAGTATAAAGTAAGAATTTTCAAATTTCCTATTATTACGATACAAGTATATAAATTTCAGCGATAAAAGTCGTTAATGGAATTCATACATGCAATACAAACGGTCATCATTCTTTGCGGCAATATGCTTTTTATGCATTAAAGATTATATCAATGGCAAAAGCGATTGTATATATTTTACAAAAAACTTTGCACTTGGTTAACAATTACTCTAGTTATTAATCATAATATACGATTAATTTATATACAGGGTGGTTGGTAACTGGTGGTACAAGCGAAAAGGGGGTGATTCTACGCGAAAAAAGAAGTCGAAAATATAGAATAAAAATTTTTCGTTTGAGACTTTGTTTTCGAGAAAATCGACTTTGAATTTTCGCTCGGTACGCGTGCCTTACGTTATAACGGATCTCACTGTAGATCGTTGTCTCGATGGAAAAATTAAAAAAAATTTTTATTCTATATTTTCGGCTTCTTTTTTCGCGTAGAATCACCCCCTTTCCGCTTGTACTATCAGTTACCAACCACCCTGTATATATATGATTTATTTAAATTTTTCGTTATTATTTATTATTATTCGCTTTTCGTTATTATTGAAAGTTGTGTGGTTTCATAGGGAGAATTCGAACAGAATCTTATGCATGGCAAAGGTCTATTAGAATGGAATAATGTTTGTTGGTACGAAGGTGATTTTACGAACGGCTACCGACATGGTAGAGGAATTATGGTGGATGGAGAAAATCGTTACATGTATACCGGTCAGTGGCATATGGGTCAAAGACATGGGAAAGGGTAAGTACGTAACAACGTACAGGTGAAATATTTTCACAAGCCAGAGAAAGAATGTAATACGATGAAACGTTTTTTAACACGTAAAACTTACATCCTTTACAAATCTAGTAGTAAAACAAAAACTCGATTAATTCGATTTATGTCTTAGGATGTGTTAGTTGTCGGTGTGGCTATTATTATTAGATATATGTTCAGGTTGTTATAAAAGTGTTAGAATTGTATGTAAAATACCATTGTGGAGTAATTCTATACACCGAAATAAACGCGAAAATTCATATGCAAAAGTGTCGATAGAAGCTTATTTTTCAACTTAACTTACAAGCAATCGAATTTCGCGCTAGAGACATTCTATCATATCACCGTGTCCCTTGTCCTGCAAAGCCTCTCGACGAGAAACATTCGATTTCGACGCGTCCTCTTGACGGTATCATTTTGAACGCGTGATTTACTGAGCTGCGTGCACAAGGGATTGTCGTCACTTGTTATAATCTTTAAGTATCTTATGGTACTTAGTAAGGCAACATTTTTGTTATACAAAGACAGACGTGTTCTTCTTCGGTACGCAATTTGTTGACGACGTTTTTTTCTCTGGTAATATAATTATTAGCAAAAAGTGTCGTTATCATATGGTTATTCACTGCGATACAAGTTTTTTTTGTAAATAATCAGTTTTTTGTAAATGTACTTGTTAAAAAAGTTATTCCCGTTACTCTGACAATGGTTCATACGACGGTGATTGGGTAATGAACAAAATGAACGGGATTGGATTACGAATTTATCCAAGCGGTGGCCGTTACGTGGGTCAATGGAAGAACGGAGTTCGTGATGGTATCGGAACCATGGTTTGGCCCAATGGGAGTCTCTATCGTGGGGAATGGAAATGCGGTGCAATGCACGGGTTTGTTTTGGTCTCTATGGTTTTATAACGATGAATGAAAGAAATATAGTTACATTGGAAGAGTGGTTAAAATACATATGTTAGTTTTATTTAATATTACAAGATAATACAATGTTTGCAGCTATGGAGAGTACGTATGGAATGGATTTTTTAATAAAACGTTTGCTTGGCCGCAAGAAGCATCGTACGTAGGTTACTGGCGTCGTGGAATGCGTCATGGCAAGGGTGAATCTATATTGTTATTCTGAAACAATGTTCGATAAAGATAATAATAAGATCGTTATAATAGGGGAGATAAAGCTGAATTCTGTCGGTGGAGCTAAGTATTCTGGTTATTGGAAGGATAATAAAAAGCATGGTTACGGAGTTATAATTGGTAACGCGAACGTTTTACAAAATTAAGATATTTGCAGCAAAGATACATATTGTTGACGCAGCCAACCTCGAGAACTCGAATCACAAGGCAACGACTAAAAAAGCCTTCGAGCTGTGGAGATTTTACTTTTTCTACGAATAAGAGAGGTTTAATATTCGAAACGAGTCGAACAAGTTTTGCGCGAAAGTCGATATTCTTCGAATTGCAGAGGATGTAGAGACTCAAGTTCTAGAGGTCAATTATTTATTTGAAAAATAAGCGACAAGTTGAATCGGGATTTTTCATTGTAAAGCGTAGATTCGTATATCGTAGCTACGTATATTATAGGACACGTATACGATATTTATATACGGTTTTCACAAAGCGGAAGGTTTTTTTTTTATTTATTGATATTTACAATCAATTCTCGCATTGAGAAAGAAGCGGAAGGTAACGAGCAAAATTGTTATGCGAGTTATCGAGGTTCGACTAATAACGTAAGCTAGTTATTTTTCATCCTTTATTATCAACATGAGATTGTATTACAAATAATTCCCTTATATTTGATATGACGTTTTTTGATGGATCAAATATTGCGTCAAAGTAAAAATATTCGTGTTTTATGCAGGAAGTAACGGGCACAAGTTTGAGGCTAATCCATTATTTTCAAACGATATTTTGTGTGCGCCAAACGTTGTAGCCGATAATTTAGAAACTGAAACGAAAACGAAGGATGAAGGAGAATGCGTGCGGACAGCTAAAGAAATAAAAACAGCGTAAGAATGCCATATACATATACATTGTACACTGTACAATAACGATCATAGGTACAAAATGAGTACAATTGATGTAACAGTTTATACAATGTTGTTAGTAAAATGTATCTACTCACATATGTACAATAACGAAATATAGGAAATATATTTTAATATAAATTAATATAATTAATTTCTACTTAATCATTGATAGATTTGTCGAGAAACCTGGTCAATTGGTAGAAACTTGGCCAACACCCATCCTGAAGCCAGAACAGTTTCTATGTTTATCTTACTATATAACTCGTCTATTGGATCCAAAAAATATGGAGCCATCTGTCGTACTTTCGGCTTCATCTGGAAAATGCTACAGTTGTGAAAGAGAATCTTGTTCTTGTTTGCCACATCCACTTTCCATAGGTCTATATTTTTTATTATTAATTAACATATACCACACGCAAATTACGCAAATTGCAAGCGTAAATGAAAATAATTCGAAAATACGATTGCATTTCTTCTTCGTATTTTAATCGGATAAAGTGACACCGTTGTTTCGTTACACGATAATAACGGCGACATTTTTAAATTCTTGTTAATAAAATAAAAGTATTTCCACTCGTGTATACTAAACTTTTACACTAAACGTTTGAACGAAAGATGTTCAAGGAGTGAGTGACGACTTATATGAAAAACTTTCATACAGATACGATTACAAGTGAACGAAACGACATCACGCAGACACATGCGCCTGAATCCTACACCGAGAATATGATAGAATCTGTCTGGAAATATGAAGAATGCTGGACATATAATTGTTTGACGTTTCACATGCATCGTTTACGTGAAATTTACAACGATTATGCTACGTTATTTGCCAAGTCGGCGCCAAAATGCAATCTGGCGATGAGTAGATTATGTTTATGGCAATTATGGAGAGATTGTGGTATTCATAAGAAAGGACTTAGCCTCACTGAAATTGATAGTTACATTGGTGAACGTTAATTGATAACTACTGTAAACATCGTTGTATATTATGTCGCAGTACTGTACAAAAGTCCTTTTCTTGGACCGTCAGTAGTGATCGCTACAGAGTAGTAATCTCACAATGATGGTAATAATATTTTTAGGGGATACGTATTTGTGGTGTTTGACTTTCTTAAGTAATAAGGATAGACTTAAGATAATATCAAAGTC
This sequence comes from Bombus flavifrons, assembly GCF_040668555.2. Lineage (NCBI taxonomy): Eukaryota > Metazoa > Arthropoda > Insecta > Hymenoptera > Apidae > Bombus > Bombus flavifrons. The sequence continues at coordinate 5,863,541 of NC_138447.1, forward strand.
ATATTCTTCATATTCATTTGGTAGGTAGCCTAAGATTTTGCACAGTACTGTGTACCAGTACATATTGTATATGTATATGAGTAAATTAGTTTTTAATGTAACAAAACAGTAGTTTGGAATAATATCCGCTATCGCAAACACGTCTCGGTACAAAGTTTCTATTATTGATGTAAATCGTTAAAATATTAGCGAAAAATGAAACCACGATGGTGAAAGATCCTCTTCATCCGTTCGAAAAGATTGAAATCTGGCAATTTTTACACGCCTTGTTAGAAGTTTCCTGGCACTTATATACTAAACACAACGACGATAAAGTCGAGGAAATGAACGGAAAAATCGCTGGTGGTTTGCACAAATTTTTAAAAAACTATATATATCCTCATGCTGGAAATCATGTTGGTACGTAAGTACATACCTAATACGGCAACATTATCATAAATAAGATAATATAAATGTAAAAAGTGGCTTTTGAAAAGAAAAGGTGGTATTGTTATGAAGACAATTTATGTCATAAGGAATATAATTTGCGTCTATGTAAGTTTTTGGGAATTTTCATTAAACTAAATGAAACAAATGTTTATGACTCTATGAAACAGCTAGGAAGTCTTTTGTGTTGTTAATCATTTACACAGCGAATACAACTTTTTCAATTTTAAACTGAAATTTTCTAAATAAAATACAACTTTCCAGGTAATCTGTGCCGTGAAAATCAAGATTTGCTACCTATATACTGCGTCTTTGAATTGTACCAACAGATTGGCTATCCAATTTCTGCAAAAGATCTCCTTCGTGCGACGTGCGTTTTAAAACGTAAGCTAACTGTATGTTGTTATTTGTTATTTAAATTTTTCAATTATTAACTTCCGAAATTTTTGTCAACTTTCGATAGAAAGTAAATAAACATTAAATAATGTAATGACTTTTGAACGTTTGCAACTTTGAACATTGTGCAAAATTTTGTAACGCTTGCAAAAACGTATTGACGTTTTATAAATTAAATTTATTTTTATTTAAGAAACACTGTTGCTATATAACAACTATATATATATTTTTTTTCGGTATTTGAAAAAAAAAGAAAGAAAAAGAGAGCAATTGGATCAAAACATACAACGTTACAGTACTTTATTAATAGTAAACATCTATGTTGGTATATTTCACATTGCGCGTACAGTTCCTAGAGCAATGGTATCTTTACATTGAAGCGTATGAATATTTTAATGATGCAGACAGGACAGATCCAATGCTTTCTTCTACTACTGCCGAAGCTGTGGAAAATTTTCCGGATGGAATTAATTCTGTGACGATAGGCGAAAAAGTCAGCTACTTACTGAAACTTGACGAAATCTTTTCGTCACCTGATCGTACGATTAATATATCAAGAAGAAATGCAAATAATTTATGTAGCAGTGGGTATAGCACATTCTATAAAAATGATCGTACATGCTTTGTTTGCGTTAAGAACGTTATTCGTATTACAGCTAACGGATTGTTGGTCTTTACACAACTAGGGACTAGAAAAATGATAGAAATTATGATGCTAATATGTCCTGGAATAAAAGATGCAAGTAGTGGTGTAATTATAAACATGGATTATAAGGTATATTATCGTAATTCAAATTTTGATATATTTGATACAAATGAAATTCAATAAACCTTTTTAAAGATAATCTGTTGATAGAACGATCTGGTTGTTATTTGATTATACTTGACTTGCTTTGGTGTCTTCAGTTTTTAACATCGTAATATTTAAACGACGTTGTTATGCTATTATATTACTATTATCAGATTTTAACGCACCGGTTTACATATATAAACACAAATTCTTAGCGAAACGCGTTATATGAAACAAATGAAAGATATGGCAGCAGTCAGATCGTCTCTATACATAATTACTTGCGATTAGCCTTGTATGTTGCTCGCATGTAAAATTGCATAATGTCGATAACTACGAATATCGCTCGACATAGATAACTTTATTAATGGTTATGATTGTTATCACTATTATTATTATGCAATTTTTATTTTATGCGTACTACGTGATACGTATTAAAAAGATTATAAAACTGAAATTGAAAGTAGGTAAGTTAACAAACAATATGAACAGTAATATAAAATGCAAATTATGTCAGACTGGGTTTCATCGATTATTTAAGTATCAAGTACATAATTATAGAATTATCATCGATTATGTATATAAAAAGCATAAAACATTATAAGTAGCATAGATCGAAATGCGTTTATTACATCAATATATATGAATATCATAAACCAATATTGAATATCATATTTAATTTAACATGTGACTAATATTTTAATCAATGGTTATTTACAGATATTACAAAAATTGCGTTTTCCCTAACTTAATTATCTCTCGCTTAAATGCATAATATATTTTACAGACACATCGTATACGGTATTTTTTTTTACGGCATAATTTACAGTATAGAAATTTAATGTTACAGCTGACATTTCTCGAATTTTATGAAATAATACTAGAGGCAGCAAAGGAGTTACTTTCTTTAAGAAAGAAGACTCTGAGAATGTTGCATACAAAGAACATCGAGGAGGAAACCCTATCGTTAAAAGCCAATAATTTACGAAAAAGAGACGGTTCTAGAATTAGCGAACTGTCTCCGATCAAGATTTCAAGAACAAAGAAAGAACCCTAATATAATTCGATAAAGTAATAGTACAAAAATCTAATTTCACTTCTGTCGCGTGCAAATCTTATCCTATTTCTCATTTGTTTCACATTGATCGTTCAAAATCATCAATATTATGTTAAATAAGATTGAACAGTTTCTACTGTATCTTACTTAGTTTTAGGAACATACTTATAGCATGGAAAATTACAATTAAAAATTAAGTTTTAAGAAATAACAGAATATTATATCGATTATTAAACTAGAATTTCATTGGCACGTAGGTACATTTTTAGATAACAAGAAAGCAAAGTATAGAAAAACATATCAGCATAATACTTTAGATATCGAACTCGATTAATAAAATAATTTAGACATGATATTAATAAGAACGATCTATTATAGCCAATGTTCTTCCAGTTTTTAATGACAGCATAAATGAAGAAATATTGCTTTTTGAACGTATCGTTCTATTTGTATCACGTACATCTGTGCATACATAATTAACAATTGTAACAATTGTAAAATCATTAATGGAGCACGATAAATAAATTTTTTTCCATATAAGGTAATTTTGTTAATGTAAAAAAGCATACATTCTTTTGCAGCATAGTATCTCAATAAAATACTGCAAACAAAATATTCGGATGTTAAAAAAAATGAAATAAAATCAATCGAACGAACGAGGGTTCTAGATATTAGGAAACACAGTATATGCGTAGATGCATTGGATGTGTGAAATAGAACAAAACAAACTTAAGTAATGAAAATAATTAAACGCGCGAGTATGAAACACGCAAATACGTTCGTCTTTGAAACAGGTACAGATAGAAGATTGCGATTCATAAAACATTATAGGATTGAAAAGAACAGAAGAGCAGTTGGCTTTTCTTGAAGCCACGGATGGAACGATTCAGTCTTGAGCGAGCAATAACGAAATTGTCGGTGTTATCGGAACAAGCGAATCCGTTACGCATTGTCGTATAATAATGTGATGGAACTCAATCGATTTTCTTCCTTCTATACATGTATATATAATCCAAATATGCTTTCATAAAAGTCCCAGGGCTCAGGAAGTTAGAGAAACGACAGTGTGCGACCAAGACGCTGACTTACACTAATGTTTCCGTCTAAAATGCAATATATACGCGTTACTTTTGATCCATTACGTTATCGTTATCGTATTTTCTTATCTTCGTCTTCCGTAATATTTACTCTAATAAGATATCTAATATATATTAAAATTTCATTGACATGTAAGATTTGTTTCTTTCGGATATTTATTAAAATCCGTGCTACAAAAATACCGTCTAAAACTACACGTAAGCAATTTAACGGAGGAATTTTATTTCATTTTCTACCAAAGTAAAATATTCTAACACGCACAAATTGTAAATGAACGAAGGATGAACGTTTGATTTGATATTATAAAAATAAATGTTATACGAAGTCTCACATTTGTTCGCCATATTGTAACGTATCATAGGACGTATATACAGAATATGTATGTTCCCGAATTGTGGGTAATGTAATTAATGTAATCATAGACAAATCGAAAATTGTCGAAAATAGAATACATTAGAAGACGAAGACTTTCTACTGATAGATTTACAAGTATCGCGTCGTGTACGGCTTAAGCCGGCTCAACAATTTCTATAAGTAATTCTAAAATATAGACTATATACCGATTTATATAACTACAATACAGGACAGCAAAACACGCTTCTATGACGATAAAAGCGGGACACTGTTCAAATCCTCGATAGCAAGTAAACATTTTACTCGATTTACCGACATTCAAATATTATATATATTCGTGGCTCCCGGAAAAAAATGAAGTAGCCATGCACTTCCGTTTAAAAACAATTTTTTAGATTCTCGCACAAGTAAAATAATCTACTCTTAGTTATATCAATAAGAAAACATAACAAAATGTACAACATAACATAAATGAAGAAGGTAAAGCGTGAATCTACAACGCGATCAATATATAATTCGTATTTTAAATCATTTTCACTATTCTCCTGTTCAAATTCGATATATTTTATGTCACTTTCTATCGATTCATTTACAAATATGTATCCTAGAGACAAATACGATTCACTAATAATTAAAATATAAAGAAACGGATTAATAAATTGACAGTAGAAAACATTTTTCGTAGAAATATCTACAACATGTATGCGAATCGCTCGGTAAACAGGACACCTTAATTTAAGTAACTTGAATACCATCGAGTGACTGTTACGTTTTACTTTGTTTAATTGATTATCGAGATACAATATGGAACGAACTAACGTCTTTATAATGTAACTAGTACACGAACAGTAAATCATTTTATAAAAATCATTCGAGTAATTATTAATAATACGACTATAAGAATGGGTGTAGAGCGCAATGAGCCCCGGAACATACAATATCTCTCACGTGAGTAATGTATCGTCCAATTCTTCTATTTTGCCTTCAGGCTGCGATAAAACTTTGCGCAACACTTTGCTGACTACATCTGACAATGATTCCCTTGCACCGGCATCCAAAAAGGCCATGCAACGCTAAAAAAATCAATTTACAAAATTATAAGTAATATATAAATACCCAAGATTTTCACTTCATAATTTTATACAATAAAGTTGATAGAAATATACCTGATGTTCTTCTTCCCCTTGCCTCAATCTAAGTACTGCTATAAGAGCAAGTTCACTGTTGGCTTTCACGTAACCATTTTTCTCTTTCGTTCCATTTACCAACATAGGTAAAAGCGATTTAAGTAATTCTGGTGACATCTTCTCGGGTGGTATGTTACGAGCCAAATGAATGCATACCTTAGCTAATAACTGTTTTACGTCGTTACTATTGTTATTCATTGACTAAAAGATAAATTACACAATAAATTATTTATATATAAAATTACAAACATAAATTTACATATAATTTGTTGAAATATTCTTACTCGCACGAAAGGAGATAAAATTTGTTGAGGTATAGGTTGTCGTTCGTTCATAAGATATTGAAACAGATAACCACAAGCTCGTACACCGTTCATGACTATTTGAACTCGATCTGCACTTAAATACGAAAGTATTACTCCACAAACACGATCTTTCTCTTTACTGTTGTAGATAGTTGTTGGAGATTCCTTTAATGCAACAAATAATGCTGCAGAACGTCCGTGTCTAAGCATCCAATCGACACTGGTGTCACTACCTAAAATTAATTGAATAACTCAAATGTTATATGTATTTTATAAAAAAGAATCTATGAAACGATAAACTATAACTTGAAGTGTGCGACAACTAAATGTTCGGTTCGAGCCGAGTCAGGTTCCGAAAACATCTCGGAACTCGAGAATGTTGAAATCCCCGAGAATTTCGACAAGACGAAAGACGTTTCAGGAAGAATTCGATAAAGCTAGTTTAGAACCTGACCCGAGATCCCGAGAAAAAATTTTCATATTCCCGCAAACTTCTAACTGTGATTAACGCTAATTATGTATAATATTGTAGCATATGTCGTTTTCTATTGTCTTGAACAAAAGGATATTCACATTTAAAATATTTATTTTCAATCATAATTGAATATTCTAGAAATTCCATCATAATTCCAAATATAAAATAAACTTACATAATAGATCTTCGTTAAGAGCAATATTGAGTTGGTCTAGACTGAGCCATCGTATCAACGCCCCAAAACAACCGGCTACGGCGTTCCTTGTAACATCTTCCGGATGTCCAAGCATACTACTTAAAGTAACAAACACTTGTTTCTTCATTGGTTCTGTCATTTTGTCACCAGCAGGCGTAAGCACACCTCTTAAAGCTTGTAACATTGTTTCTCTAAATAGAATGAATATGTATTGGCAAACTTCAATGATGCAAATATATAAATAATTTATGAAATATATTCAATCCTTTAGTTTACCTAATAGCTGGATCATCTCCAGTTTTAATGCCAGTATGAAGTTCTGTGAACAATGGGTCAACACGAGTATGAATTACAATGAGATTACTTAAAGCATAAGCAGCTTTTAATCTCACTTGTCTATTACTGTCATTCAATGCTCTCAAGAAAGTGGTTTGTAATTGTGGTAAAAATTGCTTTAACATTACTCCAACCTAATCAAAGCATTTTAGGTATTATTTACTTTTGCGTTATTCTTATATCTTATTATATCTTTATAGTACATCTTTCTCTTAATATTGCTCATACATTATTGCTATTATTAGATTACCCTACCTTGCCGAGCAAGATTGCAAGTGTTTCTAAAACTGCTGCTTTAACACTCCAATTAAAGCGATCGCCGAGAATACGAATTAATGGCCCTGTAATATGTACAACACTTGGTTGTAACGCTGAGGCGCTAGTTAATTTTATAACTTCTCCAAGTCCTTGAGCTGCTTGTTCTTTTGCTTCTGGTAAACCATTTAATATAGCTTCTCTGAATATAGGAAGAATGGGAGTAATTCCTTTCGGCAAACAAAATCCTGGCAATAATTCTTGTCCCTTTAAATCAGACACTGCAAACCGAACAGCTTGTCTAATATCTTGTACATGAGCAATTTGTTGATCAGATGCCAAAGTCTAAAAATAGAATTTAATATATTAATTTCAATAACATTAATTGAAAATTATATTTAAATAAAAAATTTGTATTACCATAACATAGCCTTACCTTAGTGACTGCTGTAAGAGCTTCCCAACTCATCTGTAGTACATCCTTATCACTGTCTGTAAATAAGTGAATGAGACCTCGTAATAATTGTGGAACATATTGACTATAATCTGCACGTGTATCACGACAAAAAGCACATAACAAAGTTGCAGCGCTTCGTCGTCTAGATGGATCGTCCGCTCTTGTAGCTTCCATGAGCTGATCCATGACTGTTCTAATACCAACTTCATCGGTAACAGATAGGATCACTGCTTGGCAATATTCTAATTCTTGAACTTCATTTGGTGTGCCCTGAGCACTAGAGAGAGCAGTTAATAGTGCTGGTAGAATTTTGTGAAGAAACCTTGTTAATGCTTCGCCTGCTACGCTAGCCAAGATTGATAACGCTTTTGTATTGACAGGAGGAGTTGTCAATTGAGGTACTAAATATGGTAAAACAACACGAGATTTGATTGCCATTACTTGGCGTAAACCATCTAAGGTATTCTCTGCTTCTGCTGGATCCGGTGAATTTAATTGTGTTAACATTGCTGGTAATATATCATCTAATGCTCTAACTCCTACAGTTGAATGCAAACCGTCAAAGGTTTTTGCTGCTGCCTGTCGAACTTCTGGTAATGGATCGCACAATGCTTTCCTACAATATAAAAATAATAGTCTTTCTAATTATCTCATCATTATTTCAAAATTTTTCAATAACATTCTTTACATATAAACATAAATATTTTTACCTCACTGTTGGAACTAAGCTGACTACAAAGGTTATCACCATGTCTTTATTTGTACTTGTCATAATTTCTGATAATCCAATACATACACCTTGACGTTGATCAGCCTGATCACTTTGTAAACCTTTCTCTAAAATAGGTATAATTTCTGGTAACACCCTTTCACCTAATTTTCTAACTAGATCTCCTAAAGTCCTCGCTGCCACCTGTCTTTTATCATTACTTGTACTAGCTAGACAGCCAAGTAATAAAGTAAACAATGTCGGTAATATTTCTCTTAAAGTTCTCGGTGTATTCGTTACAACAACTTTCCATACATGAAGAGCAGCTTGGCGTACCATCAATGCAACATCCGATCTACCCATGTATAATCCCGCTAAAACACGATTTCGCCTTTCAGCACCAAGTGCGTTAATAATGGCATAATGTGACTGTTCAGTTCCAAAATTATCATCTTCGCTTGCTGTTTCTGTTGACATCTTTCCCGAAACTCCAGAAATTCGATATAACAAATCACCAAGTAATTGAACCGATGAGTATCTAATACGCCAATTATCATCAAAGAGACTCTTTTCCAATTCTGGTAATAGCAACATAATAGCAGAATCAGCATAAAGATTAACGATACGTTGGCCCGCTCTAAGTGCTGTTTCACGAACGTATTCATTCTCATCAGCTAAAGCTTTCAAAATAGGATTAATAATTTGTCCAATATAGGGTGTAAATTCTGTAGTAAATGCACTTGGCATATAAATAAACATCATAATATAACCATCCTTAACATGAGGAGCTATGTCGGTTCTTTCGGCAGTACTAATAATTTCAGGCATAAGTTTGTGAAGTTTTTCAACACCTAATCCCCTCACAACTTCTGAAAGGCCTTGTGCAGCACCTGATCGATCAACGCTACTTGTTTCAGATGTAAGCGTTTGCATTAACCAAGGAAGTAAATCTTCAAAGCTAGATTCACCCATTCCTCGTACCATAGCACCTAATGCTCTTGCAGATACACTTCGTACTTCTGGTACAGGATCTAATAAACTCGTTTTTAAGCCAGGGATGATTGTTGGCAAATATGGAGTTAAATCTTTTTGATCGGTTAAAGAATACATATTTCCAATAATTTGGGCAGCCATTTTTCTTGTTTCTGTTGAACGATCCAAAAATGCTCGTTGTACTACAGGCATAATAAGAGCTAATGATGGAGCATCGATAAAATGTACGAACTGAGTATCTAAAAGAGTTTGAAGACAAGTAGCTGTTTTATGAGAAGGATCTTGTAAGGCTTTCAATAAAACTGGTACAATAGCTTGAATCTCTGGATTACGAATTACGCTTCCAATAACTTTAAGAGCTTCTGCACCAGCCTCTTGAACTTTTGTATGTGAATCACTAAGTACTTCGATTAGCTTTGGAACTATACTTGGTAAACAACTACTAAGCTGTTTTGGTGCACAATACGCCATTGCACCTAATAACTCAACAGATCCTTAAAAACGCAAACAAAATTATGTAATATCTACAACATGATTATTAATTTAAATAACATTAATATTTAAATTATTTACCAGTTTTAGTCCTCCAAGAATCTTCTTCTAATGCTGCTAATAAACTAGGTAAAACAAGCTTTACCCCATGTGCAGATAATTTACTCATAACTACACGAGCTGTATCATCAGTAGCCGCTCTGACATATTGACTTGAATCTCCAAAGCATAGCAGCAAATGTGGTAATACGTGAACGATGTATGGTTCAAATAACCTACCAAGCATTGTACATAACATTTCGAAAGCAAATAACGCTCCTTCCCGATGCCTATAGTTTTTCTTATCCTGAATGGCATTAGTTAATGTGGTCATAATATCAAGTTGTTTTAATGCTAGTATCCCCATACCCTTGATTATACCTGCTAAACCGTAAGCCGCACCTTTACGTTCCCCATATTTGTCTGATTTTAACAATTGGTCCATTAATTTGTCCACAATCTTTGGTGCATCTTCCTTAATAGAAGGTACAAGATGTGGTAAACAATTGGCTACTGCTTCCTGCACTTGTTGCGATGGTGTGGAAAGAGCAGCAATTAAACGCATAACTATCGGTTTAATACGTGAATCATCTTTGTCCAAGTGTCTTGCTAATGACCCCATAAGAATAACTACAGATTGTTTGATTGAATCGAAACTGCCAATTTTTGGCGCTTTATCCATAAAGTCTTCAAAAACCGGTAATAAAGAAGTTATATTTGCTTTTCCATGAAGATCAACAACAGCTACAGCAGCAGTTAACATTTCTGTTCGGACAGTTTGATTTCTATCTCCTAAACCAGTAGAGACGAAAAATTGCACAAGTTTAAGTACTGTATCAGCACTGAGAAGAGCTGCCATTTGAGCCAATGCAAGTGCTACACCTCGTCTTGGACCCCAAGTATCAATCGGCTGTTCAACTACACGTCCAAAATCATTCAATTTTGGTGGAATCATGGCTAACTTTTCTTGATACAGCTGTAGTAATTTATCCAAAATTTCTGGTACTAGGTGGGGAACATCAGTTAAACACTGCGCCAAAGCACAAGCAGCTGCTTGCTGTATAGGTTCTACAGGATGTGTAATGTCTTGGATCAGTTCATCAGAAAGTATGTCCGTATGCATTACTAAATCTGCAGCATTCCATAACTCATTAGCAAGGATTTTATTCTCATCGCAAACATCGAACTTAGCAATCCATATTTTCCTAACAAGATGAGATAGTTGGTCAGCATTCTCCTTCTGAGATGGAAAAGCTTGTTTCACGACTGTTAATGCTCTTAATGCTGCATCTCTTATTGTAGATAAAGAATTTTGTAATGCACCAATTAAAGAATCTATATCTTCACTAGTTGCTATTGCAGTACCTGGTTGACCGCTACCGGATTGAGCAACATCTAGCAATGTTGCAACTGCATGTGATTGTACTCTTCCGCTTGTGATTTCCATTAATTCTATTAATAGATCAAACATATGTTTACGCGGAAGCAATTGGGGATGTCTCATATCTTTAAAATCAGAAGAACTTCCTCTTTGTTTAGCATGTTCTTGTATTATCTGTAATCCTTGAACAATCATATTATCATCCTTATAAGACAATAAGGTCTTTTTTATAAATGGAAAGACATAGCAAAAGGTCGGAGCTGTAAATAACTTCTTTTGTTTTATTGTTGTTGTGTGTAAAAGATTTAAAGTTCTCTTTACCGCTGTATCAAGATTTTCCTCTTCCCAAGCTTGATTCAAATCACATTGAGGTTGTAATTGTCGTAACGTAACATGTGCTACTAAATCACTAAGAACTGGATTATTTATTTTCACAATCCTCTTTAATCGGATATAAAGATCACACATTGCAGGAGCAGCTAATGGTGATCTTAAGTTTTTCAAAATCGGAAGTAGAAAATCTTTTAAATAAAAAGACAATTCTTGTCCATTTCCACGCATAGAACATATAATTAGAGATACAGCATTATTTATTCTATGTTTCAGTTCTGTCAATCTTTTACGGATTGCATTTTCTTTTGCCATTTGTGCCTTAAGGATTTCTTCTTGTTTGGGTGTTAATTTAGGTTCCTTTATTTTTCCTTCTTTCTTTCGTTTTTCATATAATTCTCGCCTAAGTTGCAATTCTTCTTGCTGTTCTTTAAACGAATACACCTTACTCTCTCTTTTCATGTTCATTGAATTAAGAATATCATTTTCATCGCTTGTTGGTAATACGCTTTTGTCGTATAATTCCCCCTCTGGAGTGAGATAAGTAAAGTATTCGTCTTTAGTGACTTTTAAGACCTCTGGATCATCAAGCTTATTTGTAATGTTTGACACTATTGCAGGTAATATGATGTCTGGTATAATTGATATCACGTTTGTCAACGCATTTTCATAACTAGCAACAGGCTTATAATTTTGCACAAGTATTTTTTTAATTTCATGATTAAATGAACATAAAAAATTTTTTGGAACAAGATTAAAATTCTTTGTAATTTTGAACCATAAGTTTGGCATTGCTTTATAGATTGCAGGATGATGAGATGGTATTAATGCATCTCTTGTCATTTGCATAGCAGGTAATTCAAACAAAAAAGAACCTGAACAAATAGCAAGTAATCCATCTGCAAGACATCTGCCAGTTGTCTCGCAACTAGAAGAATCTTCTTTATTTTCTTTATCATGTTCAGACTTGATTTTTACATTTTCTAAGAATTTATTATATTCCATTAGTAGTTCTTGTGCAGGATCATATGTACTCAAGCCAGTTAAAACTTTTTTAATTAATGGAAAACAACGTTTCCTTATTTTATATTTGGGGGCTGTTGCACATGCCACAATTGCTCTATGTACACCGTTTAAAGCTTTTTCATTTAATCTATCTCCGAATTCAGTAATTAGTCTTTCACAAAGCAGCATGAGGTGATATAATATATCATCTCCACAAGCTGACAAAAATTTTTCTGAAAAGAATATTTGCTCATCAATAGCATTCCATAATACAGTTTGTTTGTCATTCTCCACTTGATTAGCAAGAACAAATTTTAGTAACAAATAAGAAGCCACTAAACCCTCTGTAACTGCAGCTGGCTGTGCAGATTGTTGCATAGCTCTTATTATTGCTTGTACGAGTAATGGAGTTATTGCTGCAGAATAAGAAGCTACTGGAGTAGAAAAGAAGAGTTTAATATAAGCAGTACGCACTGCCGCAGTTGAAGTTTTAGCATTCATGCCCTTTTTAAATGCATCTATTACACATTTTGGAACATTATTTGCAAATTTATTGGACCACAAGGCCATCATTTCAAGAGCATAAATTAAAGTTTTCTCATGAACCTCAGTTTCAAGAACTTTGATAAAATGTTCACAAGCTGTTTCAGCTAATTTTTCAACGCTACTTCCTGAAGCTGCATTGTAACTAAGATTGCCAGCACCTTGTAAGACGGAAATTTTATGAGTTGCAACTGTAAGTTTTCCTTCTGATCCATGAAATACAGCAAATACGGATGACAATAAATTTTCCAAAGCAATATTATCTGAACATTGAAGAGCAAGTCTACGACAAGCTCCTACAGCTTCATCTCTAACTAAATCTTCCTTTGAATGCAAATTGGCAAATAATCCTTTACTTATATCTTGACTATACTGACTTAAATCGAGACTTAAACCACTTAAAATATATCCAACTGATTCAATGATAATTTCTGGATTTCTTAACATAGCTTTTTGCAAAGCCGGTAATAGTTGACTTTTAAACTCGTCATGAGATATTCTACGGAGAAGAGGTATAGCATTATGAACAACATATAGATCTGGTTTTTTCTTACAACTAATAGTTAGTTTTATGAAAGCATCTATGGTGTTTGTCTGAAAAGAAAAACAAATATTTATTTGATAATATTTACTACAAAGAATAAAAGATATTACTGATATAAAAACAGATTTTTCAACACAAAAATATATTATCAAATATAAATTTACCTTCAGTTTCACCACTAATTCACTTTTCTTTGCATTAACTAAATACTTAGTGAGTAAACTAGCAAGGACAATTACACCGTTTCCAACTTCCAATTTTGTTAGTGTCTCTAAATACACAATATCAATATCTTTAACACTCAACCATTGATGCGCTAGTAAAACATATACTTTCTCCATCAATCTTTTATCCATGGATGCCAAAGCTGCTGCACTCAAATTTGCTTGTGCTTCAATGAGTTTTGGTAATTCCGGATTGATGTCTGAATTGCTTTTGTTCCCATGTAGAACAATTAATGTTGACCACTTTAATGCAAGATACGCCGTTAAAGCTGTATTCAGACTACAAAATAACATTTTGTTAGTAACTTATGAACATTAATACATAGTTCAAAATATGAATTTTTTTTTAAATATATGCATTTGGAGAACTATGTATGTAATTACGTACGTAGGAACTACATTTTTATGCCATGTAGCTTGTTCTATGACAACATTTGTCATATGCTTTATTGTAGATGCTGGTTGCTTTCTCAACAATTCTTCGATTAAATTTTTCACGTAAGATTGGGAAGTAGTATCCTTATATCGATGTAAAGTAAGAGATATGGTTTTGCAAATTCCATTAACAATTTTCTCATTGATGCCTATAAATATAGAAATTTAATAAATATTATATATTGACATATTATGAATATTCCTTCAACCATTTGTAATATGAATTTATACAACTACTTATAAGCAGAATTTTATTTTATACATTTCCCTCTTATATAAATTATAAAAATAAATATCTTACACATAATTATAATGTAATAGTATATATGTATTTTACATTGTCTAATAATATAAAAATTGAAATAATGTAATTATTTATTTATTTTTATAGTAAGATTAATAAAGGATAATTTTATACATATTTTATACAACATAACATTATATATAAAAATATATAATACTAGATACATATGACTGAGATACATTAATTACTATATATAATTTTACATATCTCATGTAATTGAATAAATATTAAATCTACATCAACATATTAATATTTAGGATGTGTATTGAAAGTGGGAAAAAATCGAGATTAAGAATTATAAGTGCAAATTATATACATATTGTAAATATTATAATAAAAAAATAAGTAGTAATATACATTCAGTCCTGTATATTATTTAAATTCTAATATTCAATATTATCTTTCTCTTTATATTAATTTCAAAATATATTTATAGGATACAATATAATTTCCTTTTTCTGTGAACAGATATTTTCGATCTAAAAAGTTATACATTTTTATCAAAAGTTTATTCGCATTTTCGTTTCTTACCAGGATTTGACAATACATTGACGACATTTTGTAGAATCTCTCGCCGCTCGTTTTTACTGGCGGTTTGAACTCGGTTTGGCAAATCTTTTAATGCTTTCGTTAACTGTAACAAAATCAAATTTAAGTAGTTATTAATTACAAGACAATAATACAGTTTCTGAACTTCCACGTGACAGACTCACCTCGACATCCGCCATATTTCTTCAAAAACCGGACTGCCCAAAGCGCCACCCTCCATTGGATTAAACAGCATCCAAAATAAATTGTATACATACGTACTATTGAAAATTGTTATCCTTTTGAATTATATATCTCATTCAATTAAATATATTTCAGATATATGTATATTTCAAGTACATATTTCGTTTTAAAAAATTGTCACTATATAGCGGAAAAAAATTTGTTTTCACAATTTTGTGTAAATGTGTGTGTGTGTGCGCGCGCGCGCGAGCGCGCGCTTGTAAATGTTAATCCTATATTTTATCAAAATTGGTTCATATTATTTAAATAGTATGTTTTCATAATTTAAAATTTTTTATTTTGTATATAACAAAGTAGGATTCATATACTTTAAAATTTGGAAAAGTGCAAGGTATAGTACCCGCTACACCTACATATTTCAGGTATCTTGCATAAGCAAATATAACTCTGTGTGTGTGTGTGTGTGTGTGTGTGTGTTTGTAAACAAGCTTGTTGTTTAATATCAAATTTTAAGATATCCTAAAAGGATATAATATTTATTAGCATTATATTGCTTTTAAATATCGGTAATATTAAACGTTAAACAGTATTGTACAGACGCATGCTTACTAATTAATCAATGACAACAATTAAGTTGTTAATAACACCTATGAAGCATTAATAATTGTTTAATCGAATTTGTTAAAATTTGATCAAAGTATACTATTATCAGAGAGGAAATCTATTACTATCATATTAGAATTTAAATTTTCATGTAAATTACTATAAAATTTCGTCTATTTTCTAATAGTATAACGTATGGTGATAATTGATAAGATAATACATAATTGCTGTTTTATAAAATTTGTAATGCAAATTTTTATGTTGGCAGTATGTATTAACCTGTCATATATGTCGGGTGTTGTCAATGTCTACATTTATTCTTTTAAAAAATTAATATATTATAAATATGATCGTTGTATAGCCGTGATAATTGGTAACAATTATACAACTGATGTATGTATATGCCCAAAGGGAAAAAGAGCTAACAGTATTTTTTTATATTTTAATCTGAATCTTTTCAAAAAATTTTAATATCTATAATTTAAATAATGTTTAGGCAAAGCATTTAATATGACTGCTACACCAGCATTTATTGAAGGTTGGAGCCTAGACAAAGTTTTAGGTTCTGGAGGATTTGGTATCGTCGAACTTTGGATACATAAAAGTGGTAAAAAGCTTGGTATGTTTTTTTATTCTTTAACAAAGAAAATAAACCAATAAGATTCAGTATTTAATATTTTATGAAAACTCTAGCAATTAAAATATGCAAACGGGAGGTTGCACAATTAAAAGAAGCACAACGAAAAAGATGGATTAATGAGGTACAGATAATGAAACGTTTAAGGCATCCAAATATTGTTAAAGGGTTAAATTTACCATTTAAACATCCTGACGATAAAGTAGATTTACCTTTATTATGTATGGAATTTTGTAGGAAAGGCGATCTGAGAAAGGTAAATATCAATATATAACTTATCTCTCAATCAATGAAACGATAGTTGTGTTTATATTAGCAATGTTTGTTAAATTGCAGGTTCTAAGGAAAGTGGAAAATTGTTGTGGTGTTAGTGAAAAAGAAGCAATTAGTGTAATGAAAGATATTTCTTCTGCGATAGAATATTTACATTCCAATAACATTACTCATCGTGATCTGAAACCTGAAAATATAGTTTTACAAGATGAATGTAACATCGTAAGCAATATTGTATTAATGTAGATCTTATTCAATATATTACAAGTGATATTAATAATATATACATAAAATATATTTTAGATTTCATATAAATTAATAGATTTAGGATACGCAAAAGAACTTGGAGAGGATAGTACATCTGGATCTTTAGTGGGTACATTAAATTATATAGCTCCAGAACTATTATGGAAACAAACATATAGTTGTTCTGTAGACTATTGGAGTTTGGGCATTCTTTTTTATGAACTTGTTACTGGAACAAGACCATTTTTACCTAAAATGCAACATACTATGTCGTGGTATGCTATATAATTATGAAAAGTTTATAATAAGAATTTAAACATTGGTTAACTTATATATTTTTTAGGATGCAACATATTAGAAATAAAAGATATGATGATATCTGTGCTTACAAATCAAAAGGGAAGGTAGTTTTTGGTCAAGATATTACTGGCCCTACAAACCTATCAAAGTAACAACTATAACATTGTTTGATAAAATGAAAAATAATAAAATATTAATTTTATTTAAACTGGTTATATTTTTATTAGAAATCTTCGAAATAAATTAATAGAGTGGTTTAAGGTTGTGTTACAATGGGATCCAAAGAAAAGAGGGAAACAATATGAAAGTGGAATATCGAAGCTTGTGGTATTTGAATTACTGCATTCTATTTTATCAAAACAGGTATTTTAATGTAACATTTTTCATACATTGGTATTTGAAAAATCTACATAATTATTTAAAATATAAATAATATTTTAACTTTTTTCAGATAGTTCATGTGTTTGTTGCATCGATGTATAAAATTAATACATATGAAATAGATAGCACTACTAAGATTACAGATTTACAATATATGATTGAAAAGGATATTGATATACCAATAAACCAACAAATTTTAACAGATTATTTTGGTAAAATTCTTATTGAAAATCAAACACCACTTTTATCACAAATTCAGGTATGATGATATAATGCTGTATATTTTTTTATGTTAGTATGCAATATATAAATTTATTTTATATAGTATTATTTTGATTTAAACTATCAATTTCCCTGTAGAATACAGATTTATTTGTCTTTAAAAATGAGAGTCCTTTAATAGAGACCATCCCTATACCAGCAATGCCTATGGAAATTCGAAAAATGATAGAATTGCCAAAAGGTCTGTTGGATTTTGAAACATTACAAGATTATTGCAGAGTAACAATATTTTTTATCAGGCAACAAATAAATTTGTTTCAATTGTATATTTTTGCCTTAACTATAAAATTGTAAGTATTTTATATATATTTTTATATATTAGTTTGTAATCTATCCGCAGATTCATCTATGAAATTAGTAGTGGTTTATTATAGAATTTTACTTATATACATATATTCTGTATAATATTTCAGAGATTTGGTAATCGCTAAACTTGATACATTTAATAAAAATATGACAAATACATTAACAAATATAAATAATCTTCTAAGTGAACTATCTATAGTTCGTATTAAATGGGAAGGAAGAACTATAAATAAGAAGAAATTGACAGCTTTGGAAATTAATCGTAAAAAAGTTGCTAAACTTGTTAAAGCTGCTAATCAAATAAAATTAAAATTTAATCCATTGATAGTAGAAAGCAGTAGATTAAGCAATGAAGTAAAATCTATTGATTGTATTAAAGATATGTTTGAAATGTGAGTAAAGGACAATGTTAAAAATGAATTTTGATACTAATTGAGAAAAATTCTTTTATAGTACGATTGTGCGCTAAAGAATAAGAAGTGTAGTAGTAGTTATTTTTCCGACAAACATTGGAAATGTTATAATAAATGCGGTTAAATACAAGGATACATATATGACTGTGATCATAATTTATTTAACAGTAACTTATCGATCTCATTTTCATAATAATAAATAAATCATCATTAATAATTCATTGGCAACAAGCAATTCTTTTGTAATACATTACTAATGCTCTGAACGATCAAAGACAAATAATTGTTTATTTTACAGATGATAAAACTTTTTGAACAAAATTTTTTCTTTCCGATTTGTATCAAAATCCACCGCCTATTTTTAATATTGTCCTTTACTTTTTTACTATCATATTTGAATTTTAAACAGATATAATAAAATCGAAAAAATCTATGAATTGCATAAAGATGAATATTCTCATAAAAATGCAAGACCAACAGAAATAGTAAAATTAATTTTTGAATTCCTGAAAGTACAAGGAGTAGAGTTTCACAATATTTCTGAAATTATAAAGTATGTATATGGCCAATGAATATATTGTATATTAAACTATAATTGATGTATCTTACGTTGATATAATATTTTCAGACAAATGGCAAAATTAGAATCAGAACTCCGAACATTGGAAATGATTTTTGACTCAGTTATTGCTATGAAGACAGTGTACTGTGAAGAACTTCAAAATATAACACAACATCTCACTTCCAATGTGTTCGATATTTCTAATAAAGAATATTTAAGTCTATCTACCTCTACAAATAAAGCTACAAACATTTTATTATACGATAATACGGAAATATCAAATGAATTTGATAGTAATCAATTTCTAAATATATCTAGTATGAAACATAAGGAAAAGCTAAACACAGAAAATGATGTGATATATGATAACTTAGTAATACGTTACACGTATGTTTCATATTATGAATTACTATCTAAGAAATAAGTGCATATATAAGTGTATAAGTATATAAAATGAAAGTATACAATATTTTTATCTTTTATTTCGCCAGGTTAGATAATCTTTTGATAGAAATGCAAAAAAGATACATGGAACTGCTTAGCTTGGAATCATAAACACAAATATAGAATGTATGTATTACATCGTATTCGATTTTCAAAACTTTATTTTTCTATCTCTCAACAATATTTCATTATTTTTAGATTAAAGATATTTCTCTTTGTCAAATTTAATATTAATTTATAAGACAATAATTCTATAAAATATATCTTTTAGGAACTTATTTAATTATTTATGATTGCAGTATATTGTGATCTTGATGCTCTTGGAATATAATGTCGCACGCCCCATTTAATATTAGCATTTTCGTCTGTTTTGATATATGTATAAATGGGACCATTTGTTATATTTTTCAGTCTCATTTTCCACCCAACATTATTTGATGATGTTAAATGATCTGTAAAAGATTATGTATCAGTATGAAAGGTGTTGAAGATATTCTACTAGGGGAATACCAAAATTTTATTTTATGTGCTGATCTAAAATTAACTATGAAGACACAAAAAGTATGATAGTAATATATAAGCATGTACACATGTATATGTGCGGTGAAATTAAATAGTTCAGCATCAAGATAAGAATACATGATAATGAAGCTTTTCTATAAAGTGCCTATGATGTGCAAAATTATTTGATCTTTTCAAGATGTCTTACAGCTGTTCTTACATATTGTACGACATTTTATGTGAAATCTGCACTATACGATTATAGTTAGTGTATTATGTACATTAATAATTAATATATATTATATATACGTGCGTGTGTATATCCTTTCTTTATATATTTTAAGTAATGTTGTAAAATTACTTTATTATAATTAAAATTATTTATAATTTGGTTTTATAAATGTGTTTTAAATGTTATTTAACGTACCTATTTTAAAAATTACACACAGGATCAAGTATATAAAAATAGTTTTTAATATCTGTAACAGAATTAATCCTTTATATATATATATATATATATATATATATATATATATGCCATGATTATTTGTAATTAAACTATACTCACAATCCAGATGTTTAAAATTTTAACATCCATTGTAACCAACACAACAGTAAGATACTGAATATTTTATAACAAAACAGTACCAGCAGCTCTTATACTTTAAACTTAACAAAAACTTACACGGTTGAATGAATAAGTAAGAGATATGTTTTTATCATACTTTCACTTATAGAGAAATTAATATTTAAAATTTTTATTAACTCATTTTTCTAAACCTTACATACTAAGATGTAATAATTAAAATACCAGGCGAAAAATAATGCTATTATATTTTAAAACGTGTTTTATTAAAAAAACTGTATATACATCCTAAACTGAGGATTAAACAACAATGTTAAAATAAATATGATTTTCATTTACTATTACTTTCTCTTCACTGAAAAACCTTACACACTATACTATTTTTCTAGATTGTCCACGTACATTAACAATTATGCAATTTCACATATAAAAGTTCATTGTACATTAACTTGACAAGTAAAAAAAGAGGAAAAATGCGAACTTTTTTAATATCTATTTATCAAATCTTCCGCGAGAAACAGATATTATTCATTGTCACTGATATCTTCGTCAGTTGTATACTCGGAATGTTCATCAGCTGCATCTACATCTTCCGCAGTTTCTTCATCTGAAATATCCCATTGAGGATGTTCCGTGGGTACTTCTGGTGCCTCTTTCACATCCAACTGTAAACAAATATTTTTGTAATAATTATAAAGTAACAATAATACTGAAATTTTCGTTTACGCAATATAAACAAAATTTCATTACATACCTTAATATCTTGAGCTTGATCAAAGCCAAGATAAGAATCACTGCGTAAACATACAGTAAACGTATAAACACCTGGCCACCGGGGCGCTGTAAATTTCAACTGAACTTCTTCAAAATGTGCTAACGACGTAACATAAATAGGAGTTGTTAGTAAAGTTTGACTCTTGCGATCACAGATGTAAACCCACCAATATTCCTGTTTCACATCAGGAAAGAGTGGACAATGAACTTCATGTGATATATTGCTTCTTCCTTCTAAAACTTTCTCTCTCTTTGAAATTCTTTGCTGAAATCTGTTTATAAAAACATTAATACGTAAATACGGGAGATCGTTATTATGTGTACGGACTGGAGTAGTAATCGTAGTACAATAGGATAGGTGGTGATACTATGTGAAAAGATAAAAACTGAAAGATTTAACAAGATTTAACAAGTACACCTAAATCTTTTCAATTCGGCTATTTTTTGAGAATAAATAATCCACAGGTGTTTAAACTACATTTGAAAATAAGTAAAAAATTTAGAATAAAATCTTTTCGTGAGATGCTTCATTTTCAAGAAAAATAAGTTTGAAAATGTATCATGTGCGTGTGTTTATCAGACCAATTCATAATTAAACATGTTTAAACTTTATTTCCTTGAAAACGAGTCTTTAAACTAATAAAAAAATTTTATTTTACATTTTTTACTTATCCTCACATGTATATATAATAACTTCTTGTTGGTTGTTTACCCACACCCAGTCGGTACTTAGCCAAGTTAAAGTATACTTGGTAAATTTTTAAGTTTGGTTTTCTCAGAAAATGAATATGACGAGGCGTCATATGAAACAATTTTATTCTATATTTTTGACATATTTTTTCACGTAGAATCACTCTCTGCTCGGTTGTACTACGATTATCACCCCACCCTGTATACAAAGCGTTCTGCTTAAATGTAAACAGTAGAATATCTCACAAGGGATTAAAGTTATTAAAAAATTGCTTTTAGAAGAGTTGTTTATTTTAAAGAGGCGCATCATATCGTGCAAATTATTTTTTTACGGATCCGGTAATGGGGGAGGATTTTAAGCTCAATTTAATTTTTTTAAATAGTGCCATATATTTTTTTATACTTTTTAAATACTGCTTCGTGTCTTTTCTCGTCTTTCATATGACGGATTAAAGTTAAAATATCCGCTAAACTAATAGTTTCCCGACATGAATAGGTTAATACTTTTTTTATAGGAAATATGAAGATCGATCAATTAGTCTGTTAAAAAATATATGGTGGAAAAGGAGGAAAAAAAATTAGAAAAACAGAAAAAAGAAAAAAGAAAAGAGAAGAGAAAGAAAAAAGAGTTGACCCTAAAATATCTCCCACTACTTTGTAAGATTTGTAAGAGAATAATTTGCACCATCTGACGCTTATCATTGAATCAAAGAACTTTTGTACAAGTCATTTTCTGATAACTTTAAGCCCTCGTGAGATATTCTATCGTTCTCAGTTAAACGAAACACTCTGTATATTAAATTATTATGAAATATTTTACCTCTCCCACTCTGTGTCATCATCATCTATGGACACATCTTTTTTTTCATGACCATCTTCGTCATTACTTCTGTCACTATCAACATCGCTGTCACTGACATCAGATAATTTATCTTTGGAAGACTCTTTTTCTACCTTATCTTCTTTCTTTTTCGCATTAGGAGTATTCATTTGTTGAGCATTATTGCTAGACTGAAATTGTGTCTGAGCATTCTTTGTGGAAGCAAATTTTTTACTAGTACCTTTCTTGTGGGACTTCTTTTGACCCTTTCTTTGCCTAAGCCATGCTGGCCTTTTAACAGATTGGTTTTGTTCTTCTGATACTTCATCAGGAGCTTCATTGTTTATTTTACTGTCATCAATCATGGTTTGTTCCTTAATAGAATCATCTCCAAATAAATGTTTCATATCTTTACGGGTTAATGATACTGTTACAGTCACAATAGCACCAGCAGTATAAACAGTTGGATTTTCGTCGTCAATTACTGTAAGATATATTTTACTTTAAAAAGTACATACAAGTTTACATACAAGTATAGGAAATATTAAATATTAATAATATAATATTAAAATATTATAATTAAATATTAAATAATATTAAATAACTTTTACCTTCAGACCGTACTTTAAATTCTATATATGGCATACTTCCAAGAACTTTCATTACATCCTCATATTGGCTATCTGATAAATGTCTAAGAGTCAGTCTTCTTTCTTCTCCTTTTAATTGTGCGAATTGTTGAAGACTTTTGATTTGATGCTAAATCAATTACAAGTCTAGTTAAATTTCTAATTATAATATATAATGAAATGTAGGTTATTCTACGTTAAATTAAAGTATTCTGAATGATACCTTTTTTGGTAAGAAACATTTCAGATTATCTTCTGTTATATGTGGTAATTGTAGAAGAGGATTTTTAAATTCCCAAAAGCCTTGTACTATCATTGCACACAATTTCATACAATTTTCTACAGTTTTTATAGTTGGTAAACGTGGAACTGCAGATAAAAGAAAACATTCATCAGATTACCAGTGTTTAAATATGTATTGCTACTATAAAATTTGTTTTGTTTGTATGTATTTAGGAAAACGTAGGACAGGTTGGGAAACCTACAATTTATAGCATACATATATACCTCTTCTAGCATAAGCTAATAGAATCACTCGATTAACACAAGTTACCATTTCTTGAATCAAATATGGACATTTTTTTACTATATATTGTCTATCTTTTTCTAATGTTTCTGGATTTAATAGTATACGAAATAAATGTGCATGAATTAGAGCTCTAGCTTTAACTGAATATGAGTCACATAATGGTGTTGCCTTGTTTTTTGCACCTAGATCTGGTAGCTGCTTAATAAGCTGAAAATGAAACAAATACAAAATCTAGAATTACCTTAAGCTATTAATTTCTTCAGATAAAGAAATTTTCAATTTCAAAGTAAACAATAAGAGCCATACACCACTTGTTTTACATCTAGTACAAAATTGTATTAAACCTGATATAAAAAGAATTGTACATTACAATAAAATGTATTCTATATATATTCATTATAATTATAATTGTAAAAACCATTAAAATATAGTGCACATCTTACCAAACGAACTTCTTCGCTATCTGTATATCTCTCGACTATCTCTGCATTTCGTTTCTTATGAAATTCGAATGAAGCAGCAAGAATCATAATAACTCTTTTTAATGACATTGAAGGATATTTAATAAAAAAGATATAATATAATTGAGTGGTTGCCAACAATACCTAAAAACCAATAATATATTAAGGATTACTAATATTCAATTTTTACTAATATTTAATTATATGTATATTGTAACGTAGATGTATTTACTTGGTCACCAGTATAACGAATGCTTTTATACCACCACATCCCAACAGCCGTTGGTAAAACAAACATGAAAACCATTGAATAGAATCCTAAAACCCAAACTGAATTTTTTTTTTCGACTATCCAAGAAGGTAAAGCAATTCCAAAACTCATTGCTCCTGGACCATCCGGATTTCCATATTTTTCCCAATTCTTTCGTGCTTCCTCATCCGTTAGGGCTTGATATGCTATTAATTAATGTGGAAAGAAATGTCTTCGTTTCAACAACAATTTAAGTTATCATGAACAGTTATTATTATTTTTATAATATTTTATTTTATTACACACGCACGCACGCGCGCTCGGACGCACACACACACGCACTCTATTTTATGTTTATTCTAACCTTTGGTTAACCTCATAAAAGCTTTTTCATTCCCAGTTTCTTTATCAGGATGAAGAATTAAAGATAATTTGCGATATGCTTTTTTAATGTCACTTTGAGATGAGCTCTATAAATAATAATAATATCATAAATGTTAAGTAGATATAGATGTATAATAAATAAAATTGATACTTTTTAAATTGAATTAATTGTACGTACAGAGGAAACGCCAAGTATTTCAAATGGATCAAAATTAGCCATTTCATAATCGAATTGTGATACCTTATATGTCAAAAAGATAAGGACTACCCATCCAAGAATGATAAGAAATTTGCTACAACAATATAGCAACATTTTAAACGTCTAAACTTTATATACAATTAAGATATATATATTTGATATGAAAACATAGTTACTCAAATAATGCTTTGGTTTCTTTCCAAGGTTTATTAAGTCGTAGGATAATTTTCTTCTTTTTACATCCATCGCATTGACACTCTTTTGCTTCTTGATCAGGATCTATTTATAAATAATAATAATAATAATTATATGTACCATTTACCTTATTATTACCAATAGTACGTAATTAATTATATGAAAAATATGAAAAAGATTAGATTTTCCATAATACCGAGTTTTAAAATTATTAAGAAAAGAATATTTATAAAATTTTATATAATTAAAATTTATTTGAAACATAGTAATTTGTTTGAAATTGTTAGAGAATAAAAACAGTGTTTATTTGTGCATGTTCTGTGTATTATGAATTACAATAATTTACTGATATAATATTTTATTTAAATATTGCCTAATTTAAAAAATCTATCTTAAAAACGTAAAACCGATGGAATATCTTAAATCATATATATGTACATATATATAAGATACTTTTTTATAGGAATACATTATTAAACTTTGAGCGCAAAATCGGAATATTAGTAAACCTTAAATGTTTTACTAAAAGTGATCAAATATTATATAGCGTACTCTCAAATATTATTGAGAACATTAGAAAATTAGTAACGTAATATTCATAATTAAGAGCTCATTAATCCCTTGCCACAACATTATGAAGTGAATGTGATAATGAAAAGAGTAAATGTAAAACATGGTGAAATTACATAACTCGGTTGTAAGTACGTATAAACATAGAACGTTATCGTAATATCACTTATTTTCTATGTTAATCTAAATAGATTCGTCTAGAGCTAACCTTGTTTGGGGCGACGTGGCCAAAAATAATATGTCACAGGTATTTGAAGGAGGGCCGAGAATGATAGTAGAAAGTAGAAAAATGTCCCACCACTTTCGTCGTATTGAAATTTTTGGCCGCTCATAGCTCATTAAATTACAATCTTTAAGTATATGGTTTAAGTACATTCATTACTAAACTCCACTTTGAATTCACGGTATCATTCAGTATATACAGTACAGTTACAGAGTTGTCGTCGTCAAGACTGCCAACTCAGCACCGAATGCTATTAGTTTAGGTCTGATGTGCAATTGGCGCTGTCGATTATGTTTATATACAACTAAGAAGAAGAATGAAAAATACGTAAAAAATCACAATGATTAAGTCTGTTAACAAACGATACGTCGCCCCCACTGTAAAGTTACAATTACAGACTACTTTACTGTGTTTAAGTGAACTTAGAATACGCCATTGTATGATAATACGGTAGTTTTGTAATTCTGTTGCATCCTGATCGTGAACAACGTCACTAATGCCAACGTCATGCAACTATTAACTGTAAACAAGTCCTGAATCGAGATCAAAATCGATAGATATATCGACTGTATAAATATAAATCCAAAAGTGAAGGGTCACTATCTTTTAATATACTGTTTTCAAAAGAAAATTAGGAATCATTTTATTCTAATTCAAAAGTAGAGCAGAAATATATGTATATCATATTAATCATCATATTAACTACAGTATCATAAGAGAGTTACGTGGAAATATATACTAAATATTATAATAGCCTTTTATACATCGTAAAAATGAAAAGTCACTATTATGTGGTTGGAAATTAAAATATTGAACAGGACGGTTTATATTTTATATTTTAATGTAAAAATTCTATTACTTGTAGAAATTCAAATCTACATTATTCATTTCATTTTAAAGTTATTTTGATGTGTTTTCATTTTGTTTAGATATGTTTCATGAATATGTTTGTTTCTTATCATTCAAGTAAATTTATTAATATGATCAGCGTAATTCTGAATTGAAATTGCATAAAGTAACTATGAAGTTTGCCGAGATATGTACATAAGAGATATGTACACCATACTCTAAATCGAAGAAGTAAGAGCTGTTAAAAGTGATGAACCTGTTCAACTGTGCTCGTAGCATTCTAATCAATGGTTCTGTCTGGATTGGTTTATTTACAAATACTGCCAATGTATGGTTTCGTTTGACAATAAGACTATGATATTCATGATATATATTCATTATGTACAATAAACGCACGAAAAAATTGTGATACATAGCTTTGATAATCCATAAATTAAGTTTCTAAGGTATGTCGTATTTAAATGGTATTTATATAGGTTAAATATATTTTAAAATGTAAGTGATTTGGACAATTATTTGTAGAAGAATATAGAAAGTTTCTTTGTAAAAAAATTCATATAGAAATATATTTTTTATTATTATATTTTATTTATTCAATAATTTTATTACTGTCAATATGCTTATCACTATGTCGAAACTATTTTTATCGTTAATACTATAATTTACATTAATAACGGAAAGTTACATAATATTTTTGTATTTTTAATGTTTTCAAAATCTAAAATTCTTCTCATTTCACACGTTATTTTGGTGAAATGTTTCATTATATTAAGTAATAGTTCTCAATAGTTTTGATTGTGTCAAAGTAGCAAAATATATTTGTATCCAGTGATGGGTATAATATAAATTGTTAATAAATTATTTCTCATGCTTTTTTTTTAGGTACGATTAGTACAATTTTGTATTAAGATAAACAATGTCTGAGAAAAATATTGTTGAGTGGACGCAAAAGGATGTGACAAGGTGGCTTAGAGAAACTGGACATGAAAAATTTGTTGACTCATTTCTTGATCAGGAAATTGATGGAAAAGTGCTCTTGACCCTGAAAGAAGACGATCTAAAGTTAATATCCAGGAATTTACAGAAAATTGGTGATATAAAAAGATTATATATTAGCATAAAACAATTACAAAGGGATAATGTGGCAGTATTATTTGAATTAGGATATATTGATATATTTCCATCATCAAATTTTTATAATCATCATAAACATGAAGTAAGAAGGAAAGTTAAATACTTAATATGAAAAATTTTTTACGATATATATGTTCCTTTAATATATGAAATGTGATAATAAATGAGATATTTTAAAATAATATCAATTGTGTTTCCATAGTAGAAGTTTGTTTTCTATTTTAACAGATGCCTAGTAGTGGTATAAATAACGAAGGTTCTATTGAACATGAATTTTATTCAGCATCTGTATCAGAAGATGGTCATGCGTCACATTTGTCACCTGAAATTTGGAAAACTTTCATTAGTTTGGCATATTTATTTATTGTTACATGGATTACTGCCTTTGTGATGGTCATTGTTCATGATAGAGTGCCTGATATGAAAAAATATCCTCCGTTACCTGATATATTCTTAGATAACGTTCCACATATTCCTTGGGCATTTGATATGTGTGAAGTTACTGGAACTATACTTTTTGCAATATGGCTGATTGTACTAATTTTTCACAAATACAGGTAAAGTATATTATAAATGCTACTAATATTTAAAATTAAGTTGCAAAGTAAATGATTTGAAAAGTATTCAACAAATTTTTGTTAACACAGATTTATTTTATTGCGGAGATTTTTTGCTTTATCTGGCACGGTCTTCCTGTTAAGATGTGTTACAATGCTTATTACTTCCTTATCAGTACCAGGCGCACATTTGCAATGTCAACCAAGGAAAGTTCCCGAAGATTGGACAAGGTACAAATAATATTTTATCCTTTAAAGTGACTAGTATGAAAAAAATTATATTGATATTTTCATTTTATAGTTCTGCATATGTAGAGTTATATAATAAAATTGCTATGGCTTATGTTATATGGCGTGGTGCTGGTATGTCGATTCAAGGTGTTAGAACATGCGGTGATTATATGTTTAGTGGACATACTGTTGCGTTAACTATGTTAAATTTTTTCATTACAGAATGTAAGTATTAGCATGTTTCTGAATAGATAGGCTATAGATAATATGTATATGAAGAGTCCACGGGTAAAGAAGGTAATGTCAAGTTTTAGCATTTCTTAGAACACTTTATCCTTCGTCGTATTTTGGATCATTTTCAACTTTATCTTATAACTGTAAGTGATATATAGCACATTAAATTGTAAAAAATGAAAAGTACACTATACACTATACAGTATAGCTACTGTGAAACTTGGAAAATTGTTATTCAAATTATTGCGACATGGTGATAAAGAGCCAGTGATAAAGAGTACACGCAGGAGCATATGAGAAATATTAAATTCAAAATTTGTTAAAATTGACATTCCCCTTTTTCACCGTGTAACCTTCATATAATTCTTATTATGATGTTTTATTTACAGATACACCGCGACAATTGTATTTTTTACATACCTTCACATGGATGCTCAATATGTTTGGTATATTTTTTATCTTGGCAGCACACGAACATTATTCCATTGATGTTTTCGTAGCTTTCTACATTACATCACGACTGTTTCTTTATTATCATACTTTAGCCAATAATCAAGCATTGATGCAACGTGATTCAAATAGAACCAGAATATGGTTTCCATTATTTAGTTTTTTCGAATCTTCTGTCGATGGTATCGTTCCAAATGAGTATGAATCTCCGTCTCTGATCGTTTATAATCTAGCATGTACTGGGAAAAATATATGGCATTTGGTACGATCCTCAATTTGCTTCCGTAAATCATGGCGTGATGTAAACGGCAGTGTAAAGAATAGCACAAAGAAGGAACACTAGCCAGTATATAAGTTACTTCAGTTTTATATTCCTTTGATAATAGACTTTTGAGAATATTAATTTTACTTGATAACTCTCTTTATACCATTTAAGTAACAAAACTATATAACAAAAAATACTAATTGCAAATATTTATTTTTGGAAGTGAAATTAGTTAGTTAGCAAAATCTCCATTATTAAAATGAATTTGTACGATTTGTTTAAATATTTCTAATTTTTACGAAATGACTATCCATAATAGTATATTTAAATAATTGCCTTCCAAAAGAAATTTTATTATTATAATATTATCATATTTAACTTGTACAATTCCTATTAAAATCAATTTTCACTATCTCTTCTGAAACTTAGATTTAGACGCATTACTTTTTTCCCTTATTGTTAATCACGGAGAAATTTGTTTTCTTTTTCGTGAATAAATATATTATAAAAATTTGATTATGCAAGTAAATTTTGTAAGTAACAAGGAATTAAAATTAACTGAATGTATGACTATATGTTGGAGCTAATGATCATGTGCAATATAATTTGTTGTTAATTAAAGCTACCGAATGAAAGTTATATTAATGAAACCATAAATAAATTGCAAGTAACAGTAAGTAACAGCGCATAAAAAACTGATTTCATACGAAAATTTATGTATTCGTTTATTTCATAATTTTTGATACGAGATTTCGGAAATTAAGAAAATGGGATAGAGTGCAGTACTGTGTAGAAATATGAATAGTCTTTCCACTTTTAATTTGTATATTTTTTTTACTAAAATTAAGTGTAAGCGAAGAGATTTTACTGATGAATCGATTTTAGCAACTATTATGTATTCTCGTCTTATTGTGATATCCTCTGTTTCTAAATGCATCATCACAAATAGAAGTAACAAAACAAAAGATAATTACGCACGACGAGAATATAACTGGACACATGATGGTCATGATCAGATATGTAAATTTACATATAATACATGCGATTAAAATACATTTAATGACGACGCTATTCTTTACGTGATTTAACTGAAGTACAATTGAATGAATATTGAACATTTCGCAAGAGTTAGTAAGAGGCTATGTATGTTACAGTGATCTGTAATATTTATATTTGTTATAAATAGAGTGTATGATCATTTAGATTTTTAAAAGAGGCTCTTAATGTTATGCTATTGAAGTGGAAGAATGATTTGCACAATAGTAAGAAAGAAATTATATATATATATTATATATATATATATATATATATATGTTAATATTTGTACATATAATTGTTGTATTCTACGATCATTTTATATTAAGTTGATAAAATTATTTTTCTATATTGCTTTATTATGAATACTTTTTATATTTTCCTTTTTCATAAATAGGTGTACATTCGATAAGTGTAATGTCGTATAATATAATCATAATAATCTTACAAATATCTATTACCAAAAACTTTTGTAAATACAGTATTTAAATTATCTTTATAATTAATATCGAAAGGTGCTAATTTTATCGTAAATAAAAAATATTATAACAAACATTTTTCATAACGCATTCTTTCAAGGATATATTTGATGTTCATATAAAAAATAACGTGCACTTTTCAAATTTTAATCGACGAATATTTTGTTTTATATAAAGTCCGCTATCAGACAATAAATGATATATGTATAATAATTAAGTAGGATAAGTTTGTATTACGCCGAATAACAATCTTTTATAGAGTTTTGTCAGAAATAGAAGCGCGTCTACGTAACTATACCGCTCCTATAATTAAACCGCCGGTGTATGTAGACCGTCATAGTTTCAGAGTCGTAATGTCGGAATTTTAAAGCAGTGGTATCGCAAGTTTCAGCGTTTTACGTATTACTTTCTTATTCTCGTTTGAAAATTACAAAATTAATAAAATACTTGACGCAAATAAAGATGTGCCGCACTCGTTTTAATATTATTTCTACTATATTCATGTTCCTATCTTACAGGTATGTATTATAAACTTGAAAATACTTTAAAGGAATTTTAAGTACAACCACTTTATCAAACAATATAATAAGTATTCACCATTTTATTTCAATATTTACCTTAAAATTATTTAATCGCGCATTTTATTTCTAACATAATCTGAGAGAACATAAAAATAATTTTAGCATGCTATTTATTTAAATTGCAAGCTGTTTCTAAGTACCG
This sequence comes from Bombus flavifrons, assembly GCF_040668555.2. Taxonomy (NCBI): domain Eukaryota; kingdom Metazoa; phylum Arthropoda; class Insecta; order Hymenoptera; family Apidae; genus Bombus; species Bombus flavifrons. The sequence goes on from NC_138447.1 coordinate 5,895,819, forward strand.
ACATATCTTTTATACATATATAGAAGATTAACAAAGAGCAGAGATTTAATTTTAAAACTATTCAATGTTCAGTAATTGACATAGCATGGAATCGCAAACGGAAGGCATCTGTCCGATCTGTAATCAACGTGCAACGCTGAAATGTAATGGTTGCAAGCAGCAATTTTATTGCAAAAAGGAACATCAGCGACAGGACTGGCCTAGACACAGGTCAAATTGTCAAGCATGGGAGATTCGTGAGAGCTGCGAACTCGGACGGTATTTAGTGGCATCAAGAGATTTAAATCCGGGCGACGTAATCCTATCAGAGTCACCTTTGGTTTGGGGACCGGCATTACATACAGATCAAAGAGTTTGCGTTGGTTGCGGGAAACAATGCAATAGTAGCGATACAAGATGCACGAAATGCCTTTGGCCGGCGTGCGATACTAATTGTTCTGGTCTTACTGATAAAAATAGGCACGGTCTGGAATGTTCTTTTCTTATAAAAGCAAGAATCATTCCTAGGTTTGTAACATTTCGCAAAATACAAAAATACAGCTGCATTTAAAGTGTAAAGACGAAGAACAAGGGGAATGTCACGAAACAGTTTTAGCGAGGAGATCAGTTTTAATAATTTTATTAGTTAACGATTAAAAGGGACATGGCTCGGTTTAATCGTATTGTTCGTAACATGAAGTTTATACATTTATTAGATATTCAGAAAGAAGAACAAAGAGATAACTGTCTTACATTCGCTTTCAAATTGAATACTGCAGGAAACTAGAGCAAAATAAGAGAATTCATTTGTATTCATTTGTATTTATATACATAGAAATGTTTATACATTGCTTAAACGTTATTTGGAAATTAATAAAAGCACTGTCATCACTTTTTAAAAGACAGCGAAGGAGCGTTATAAAGCGTTACAATCGCTCACGCTTATATCGTATACAATACAAAATAATATGACTAGTGTAGCACAGAAATAATATAAAAAAGGATAGAAATGATATAGTTTAATATTTATATGTATACGTATATATGTATATACATATTGTTCTACTTTGTGTGTATGATTTCATTTATTCTTAATTAGTGTTCATTAATTCATGTTTCAGGTGCGATGTTCTCTTAGTAATACGTATGTTAATATTATGGCGTAAGAAATTGAAATATTGGTATTCTATAGAAAAGTTACAAAGTCATCAAGATTCTCGTGGTCAAGGAACGAACGCATATGAGGAAACGATGAACATATATCAGCATATCGAACGTCTTTTACCAGACAATCCCTCCAGCAAAGATATCGTGCACAAAATTTGTGGCTTAATAGACGTTAACGCGTTGGAAACTATACCACCTGAGGGCTGCGTTGCGATTTATGAAACGGCATGTCTTCTGGAGCATTCTTGTTTGGCTAATACGAGACACAGCTTTAAAATCGACGATAAGGGTAGACCTCGAATCACGGTGATAGCTGTTTGTTCTATACAGAAGTATGTAAATGTAATATTTCACATTACAGTCTTCTCTTTCAGTTTTTTTTTCTTTTTTATACATCTTTTTATGCCTCTAACGAATATTTTTGATAAAGCTTGATACAAAGTGCAAAGCCAAGTGGCACTTTTGTAGTACATCTCAACATCAAAGAATCATTTAATATGTTTGTGTCGTAGGTAAATTGTCTATATGTTCTATAGTATTTACTTTTAGAAGTGCGTTCCACTTAGACTCAGTATAGAGGATAACTTGTTTTCTGAATAATAAACCTAAAAGCTCTCTTTTATAACGTATAGGTGGGACCATTTAAGCACAATGTATACACATGCACTTTGGTCAACGAGGGCGCGAAGAGCTCATCTTTTGGAGACGAAATATTTTTCTTGCCATTGCAAGCGATGTGCCGATCCAACAGAATTGGGCACGCATCTTGGAACCTTAAAATGTCCTCACGACAACGATTTTATTTTACCTAAGGATCCATTAAACTCTGATTCGCAATGGGGATGTAATTCGTGTCCTGGAACTTTGACTGCATCGGAAGTGATGCAGTTTGTTGGAAAATTGGAAGAGGATGTTGATGAAATTATGTATCAAGCAAACAAGAATAAATTGGTTGATCTTCTGTCACGGTAAAATAACTTTCATTTATCATACATTGGATAAAAAAATATCGCATCTATAATACTTCCTGCGGTATACAAGAGTAGCTAAATTATTAATTTTATTATCCACCCTTGCGTATTGTCTCTTTTTTCTCTTTCTTTGAAATATTTTTCTATCGATACCCACTCTATTTTCATTGTACATAGAAAGGATAATTATATAATATAAAGTAAATATTTTTATATTACATTGCACATGTACATAAAATTACAATTCGTCGCTATTGTTTATCGTCAATGCGTTGAAAATAACCAAAAATATGTTAACTATATGAGATATATGTATATGTACTTACGTTCACTCTTAATAGCAATATAATTACGCTTTTTGGAGTCGTTAAAGCTTACACATATACATATATATATATATATATATATATATATATATATATATATATATATATATATATAGATACATGATTTTGAGGAAGTTTTTCTTAATAAACGAATCCAAAATTAGCTAGCTTTTGTCTAATGAAATTAGTTATTTTATTTTATTTTTGCATGCTTTAATGCAACAAAAAATCTTTTCACGAAACGAAAATATGGCTCGAAATTCTATTAAAAGTTGTCTTTTCTTTTTAATAAAATAATCTCGAAAAAAGATATTTTCGTAAAGATCACTTTGCTGTGAGTTTAAACTGATTTTTAGACATTGTATGGAACGAATGTTAATGATTCAACTATAATCGTTATTTAATTCTAGGCTCACTACGTTATTGCATCCTGGACATCAATTGTGTACAAGTGTCAGTCATTCATTGATTCAGCTATTGCCCGCAAGCGATCCGAAAAAACCTGAATTATGCAAACGTATCATAAAAACCACCAAAACACTAGATCCTTATGGTGCAAGATTAGCATTGTACACTGCAGTCGCATTGAGAGAATTGTCTACTTGTCCAGGAGAAAATAGAGAAGGCCTTCTGTCAGAAGCAATATCGTTATTGCAATTTGAACCGGAGAATTCGCCTGGTGAAAAGCTTCGAACGTTAATGGAATCTGAGTTATGATAATTCTATTAGATTTAACATTTAATGAAATAATCGTAACAAAAATTAAATTATAAAAATTGTTCATATCCTGTATTATATTTAGTAATTTGCATTTAGAAAATGAATTTATACTGGAAAAAAGCAATATGAAAAATGTTTTCCTTCGCATGATCTTACGCCATAATAGCTATGTAACATGATATATCGTCCGTATTGAACAACAAAATGGTTATTTGCAATTATACAGTACGCATAATCGTGATCAGCAGCACCGTGCTATATATATAGTGCTATGGTAGTTCATAGTGCTGTTCTTATGTGTCACATTTTATTACATAAGATAACGTTGTATTTACAGTGTAAATGTTACTTGTTTCTAGGTCAACGATATTGTTAATGTGTGTTTGTCGTTGTAGAAGAATTAAGTAGTGAAAATCTGTCTTAAGCTGGAGAGAAAAATTAGAAATTCCAGGTAAACGTTATTGGATTACGGTAGCATGTAAATCTAGACTAGATTTAGCCTCGAGATGGAGTAACATATTTTTATAACAAGAATAGTGTCTTTTTTTCTTCTTTTATAGCAAAGCGATTATCGAACCTTAATTTACTTATACTACACATTGATAAATACATATCATTCTATCGGAGTAATCTTTAAATGAAATAGTGACACGTAAATTTTGTTCGTAACAACGAATAGATCTGAGTGAAAATAGATTCGTGCGTGTATTGGTAATTTAAAGACTTGATGACTTCTAAATGTTGGCTATTTAAACAATTCATTAATGAACATTCAAACTAGGAGAACTAACAAGTAATTCGCACCACGGTTTTCAAAAATAGAAATATCTTTGTTATCATACATAATATTCGCTTAGGATAATTCTTCTTATATTCTCAATAATTTCTGTTTGTATATTCTGACCGATATTTTAAATCGGACATTGTAAAATAAAGAAGCACGTTTTAAATAAGAATGCATCTAAACAGCAGAATTCTGTACAAGTTATATTCAAAAGATCTTAACTTTCTACAATTCGTCACAGTGCATCTCCAAATAATTACTAGTAATTGATCGATTGTCTGTGCGTTCATTTCATCATAAGAAAGAAAGAGAATATTAGAATTTATTAGTTAAGAATAGGAAATACAAAGTTCTAAACGGAGTAATATATCGTGCGATCAAAGTTCCTATGCCTATTTTCCTCGATGATTATCAAGGTAGACAAGAACGTCGAGTGCGTACAGTCAACAACGGATAGGACAAAGATTGTCCCTTTAATTGAGCTGTAATTTGTAAGAGATAAGATTTCCCTGGCTGTAATCTTTTAAGGGTAAACGGAAGCGCTCGATCTTTCGATGGACTCTGTTTCTCTTCGCAGACCTCGAATGTATACTCGGAACGTCGTCGACGATGAAGACCGCATTGGTCTGGGATTGTTGTCATGCTGGCCAATGACGAACTGCTCTTTAATTCTCGTACGAGGATGCAATACTTAGCAGAACCTGCCGATTCTACCCCTACTGTCACCTCGTGGCAAGTTCTTAAGGATCTGTACTCCCGTGGCGCACTTTTAGATGGAATCTAAACAAAGTGTTCACAGCCTTTCTACATTTTGACTTGTAGAATCACCCTTAACTAATCGAACACTCTTAACACGCTTCTCGAAATTAAGATTCATCTAATTCTATTTATCTACAAAAATGTCGATGACAATTTGTTTCGAACGAATTTTTTTTCTTAAACAGCTGATCGTATCTGTATACCCATTCTATATACAGTGTTCTATATACAGATCGTAAACAGCGTTAAGTTTTCTAATAATTTCATCCAATTAGAAGCATCTATCTTATGTACCATGGTAATTTTATGTACACATTCGTGTTAAAGGTAAACGAATAATGCAAAAGTAGTAGGTATGTATAAAGCTTATGAATATATCGATATTTATGTGGCAACCAGCGAATAAATATTATTTTGTTTCGCCTGTGTTTTAATAAATAATAAACTAATTTCTCTATTTACAATTGTTTAACACGCGACACATGCAACATACTTGAGTTAAGATAGACATAACGACACCAAACAAGCGATAGCTCATTTTAAAAACTCTATTTTTAAATAGAGTTTTGTGATAGCGTATCGTTTCGATGTGAAATCGTTAATCGTTTTGTTCGTTATCAAAATTCTAGCGTACTTAGAAAGCAATTTTACGCTTTCAATGTTATTCAGCATGTGATTAATTTGCATGAAATACCTGTGGATATATCGCGGATGATTGTTGGGTGGCTAGTACTTTAATGGCAGATACTCGTACTAATTCCTGTGGTGTAGCGGATATCCGTAATGTGTACGTCTTCCCTGATGTTAAAGGTGGTACTCTTAACGATGCATATCCTACTACCTCCTTTTCCTACAAATGTTTGTAAATTGTCTATAATAGTTTGATATCAATGCCAATAATTTTTCGTTTCGCTATTTCAATAAGACTGTTCCTTAAGTAAGAAATCTAGGTAATATTACCCCCTTAAGAAACTAATTTGGTTACATCCATAGATTTACTATTGCAAATATGCGGTTCGGTATAAAAGCCGTATAATTGCTTTCATCGCATTATGTAACGGCGTTAATGTATTACATATTAACATGTAAATGTTACCTAGATCATTTAAATTGTATTTTTCACTTTTGCGAAATTGAAAATTACATTGTAGAATATAGTTTTCACGAAAGTCTTTTTTCCTCCCAACTTTATGATCGTTTTAATACTTTAACGTATCGGTTTAATTCGCTTCACAATATACAGAGTTCTAGAAATCTGATTATTTTCACATACCCTGGAAACATTTTAACTTTGGATCGTAAAAGTTAAAACGTGTAAGTGAACTTAATTACTTGATTACCTAAGTAAGATATTAGTATTAGTATAGATAAACGAATCTCATATTATCGAGCTAATCATTTAAAAACGTGATATATATTAATGAATATAATGGATATAATGGAAGAAAGTTTTTCAAACAGCGATATAAAGATTCGAGTTTTTGATTTTCGAACGATAAAGATCTTTGAATATACAGCTATAACTAGTGATTATAAAAGCTTTATTACCCTTAAAATTCCTGGACCACTTAATTTTGCTCTAACGATGCCACCGCCGCAAGGAAGAATATGAAAGGTGCTCGAAGTATTTCCCGGAGGACGATAATGGAAGCTGATGAATCCATCGGTTTTGCGCAAATTAGCTGTGGTATAATGTCCAGTGCGTAGTCTTAATTCCGGTGTCTTCCGAAATTTGATCGTGTCAGTCGCTATTCGATTTGACACATTATTTCGCGTATTTACCTAATACAGAATAAAAATAAATAACTAAATATCGTTCACATGTCAACAAAATAGTTGAACTAGAGAAAAAAGAAAGAACGCGTGACTTTTAAGATACAGAAGAAAGATAGTTGTAACTGTTTTCTTCACTGAAATCAATGATACGCTTAAACTAATAAAAAAAAAGAAACGACTGCTTTCAAAAATGAATATTCTCGTGGAAAAGGTTCGTTTTTCGAGTGTCTGACATTTTTCTCTGTTCCAGCAAGAAGAGAAACGGTTTACTTCCCTTTCACTGCTTTTACTGAAAAAGGCACGATACAAACACTTTATTATAGGATTAAGTGTTCTCTAGTTGCAATTACTAACCACGTATAAGGTAACATTGTACGTAGTATCGTACTTCATCCTGTGAAGCGTCAATTTTGTTTGACGCACGCAATGAAGTCCTTCCGGAATGCCGCGATGTTGCTGTTCCTTAGAAGAGGAACTCCCTTTCGTCGAATGCTGGTAAACGCGTAGAACATTTTGCGCGGCGCAAAGGGTCAAGGGGTGAGCCTGAGACCCTGATGTCACGGCTAAACAGTAATGCGAGAGGTGGGGATCTATGTTGCTGTAAAAATAAATGGATTTTTGTCGAATTCGTGGCATGAATCACACAAGCCAATTTTAATTCGCTGGGACGTTAATCGTAAACTTGATATTTCGTCGACCAGCCAAAGAAAATCTTTATTCCTCTAATTTCTATTTTGTTCAAATATCAATCTTTCTATTACCCTTTTGAATATGAATAGTAGAGTTCTAGCGATAATCAATTATCGTATGTTATTATTATTATCATGTAAAATTTTAAAATAAATTTAACAAATGATATTTGCGAAAACTGCAATTTGTTTAATTCGTTGCTTGTATGGAGTTAGATTAGCGAACAAGGTTTGGACATTTTTATATGTATGCGGGAAATAATTTCGAAGCTTCTATTACAAAATTTTTGTCCAACATTGGATCGAGCTTGATTTAATTTGCCAAGTATCCCTCAAATACATCGAAATTACAATTTACGAGCTCGATATGTCCATATGATAAGGCAATTTTTATTACATTTCGATTATTTTTATCTCTTGGAAATAAAATTTGATTAGGAGTTGTTACACGTTGAATATAACTGTACGCGATATTATCGTTAAATATGACAACTAAGTTTTCCAACAACTTGCGCGTCAAAAGAAAATTATTAGCGATACCTTTTATTCCAGGATATCGTAAGCCGACGTTTGCTTCTTCGTTGTTGAAATCTTAACGAGCGGTGACGATTTTCCATTTCGTTTGCATACAATTCCGGGATATGGCTCAAACTGCTTGACGTGGCGTACAGCAGTACTGTGCTCGGTGTTAAATTTTGTAAACTGGCACCAGGAGGGTTCACGGATTTAATTTCGAACCAATAAAGACCAGCGCGTGTCTTTGATATCGTAAAATTCTGATCCTCTGCACCCTCGTACGTGAAAAGAGGGGAGCCTGGTTTCAAACTCTTCACTGGCCACCGGGTTTGAACTGTTGTATCGATCATAATATACACTTTATCATAGATTCTCTCTTGGATACATCGATGTTTTACGTTTCTTTTACTTTCCTTCTTTTTCCCTCTTTTTTCTTTTTCATTTTAACTTTACCAATCTAACTTTATCGATTTCTAATATTTTGTATTGTTTCCACAGTACTCATTTAAATAGGTGCAAAGATAACGAAACCTCGGTAAAACATAATTATTACATGTTTCGATGAAAAGCAATTTGTGCTTGGTCATATAAATTCTAAATAAGGACTTAACGACTGAATAATTCTACTAAACATTATTGGACGATATACTGCTATTCATTTTATATTTGAACTCATTTCAAACGATTGAACCTATGGATTTAAATATGGATAAAATTTACTGAAAATTGGATGTGAGAAAGTATATGAAATAGAGATTATACTAAAAGATATTTATTTTATAATTAAAGAAACTATGATATATATATATACACACACACACATATATATATATATATAATAGTTGTGTGTGTGTATATATTTTACACATAAAAATGAGAAATGGTGGCTTTTTTATGTACACAATGGGTATAGAATATGAAAGAAATCCGAGGTACGTTCGTTGAAATACGGTATGGAATATAAAAGAAAAATAAATTGTATTCAAATAAATTGTATTAAATAAATTGTAATAAATTGTATTGTGTCAATCGCATTTGACACACTCTATAAATGATAAAGGTATAAACTTGAAAAATATGAAATTTCATTAGGTCGTATGGTATTTCTCTCCACCATTTCTCTCCATCAATCGATCCATTTGATAAATAAACCACATGCTTTGTTCCTTTAAACTTTAAAGTTTAACGGAGCAAGGTTCGTTTGGTTCACTGATTGATTTTAATCATATAGGAAACAATTCCTAAAGTTCTCCGTACATTTTGCTCCTTCCGTTTCTTCAATGTTCTCCGGTGGCTCGACGTAACTGACCGTCCATGATATCGGCCCGCTACATGGGCTAACGAGTAACGTGAGAGGTGGTCCTTCACGTGGACTCAGGTAATAGAACCTGCAATAATTTTATCTGCATCCAGTATAATATTAATGTTCGATACGTATTAATCGTAACCAAACAAATACAAAGAAATATTTTAATTAAATGGTGTGCTTCTACAAAAAGATAAAAAAGATCGTGAATTTCGTGATCGTTTTTAGAGTATTCTTTATACATACATACATATTTACACACATATATATATATGTAAATATCTATTTTCTATTTAATAATAGAAGAATAATAGAGTAGAGTAGAGAATAATAGAGTTACACGCTGCTTTAAGTATTGTATTTCACGATATAACAAAAAATTGTTTTTTACGAGGGAAATGTGAAAAATTTGGATCGATATAAAGAGGTATTTACCCTTTTTTCTTCTTTTCTTTTTTTTTTTTAATAGAACACGATTGGCTCCTTAAAGACGAATTATAAGAAGAGATAATGTTACCAAGGTTTATAAATAAGAAAGAATAACCGATAAAGGGAATTTTACTGAACTTGTATGTGAATATTTGTACAGTTATAAATTCTGTACGTGAAAGTTTTTCCAGCGATATTTCTTTTTTTCGATGTTAAATGAAAAGTAGAACGATCATCTTATTGTTGTTACTGCCACAATTAAGTATCAACAAACCGTCAACCATCGGTCAGAAGCTGGGACGAGGTACATTCGGAATAATCTTTCAGTATCCAAAGGCAAATAATTACTGAATAACAATAGATTATAGAATCCAACGAACATACATATACACGCATGGTACATAGGCATGGACGCGCGTGCATAAATGGCTATACAATTGCAGCGTGTCGTTTATATTTAGTCATAATGTTTGATCGTACAAAAGTTCCCGTTTAAAGATCGTACCGGTTAAGTTTACGCCTCGACACAGCCGTCACTGTTTCTCTCTCTGTCTGTCTGTCTGTCTGTCTATCTCTGTTTCGACCCAACAAGATCTGTCCCTCCCATCGGCTAGTATCCCCATCATCCTTTCGAACGTCGTCGCGTCGCATCGTCGCTGCTCGTCCCGTTAGCATAGTCCGAGAGAGCGTCGGGACGCCGCGCCGCGCCACACGTGCTCTTCGTTCACGGCCTGGCACTGAAACGGCTATTGTAAAATTAGCGTCTACACACAATGCTGGCGTCGCGGCGTCTGGGGTCGCGCATCCACGACCCCCGTCGTCTAATTTTGGCGTTTGGTTCGTCCCACGACAGACTCGAATTGATTCTGTCATTCAGCCGGCAGCGCGAGGCCGTCTACCGACTTTCGTGGAAATCCACGCCAATAGCAGAGCCTACGACGCGTGGCATCGCGACGCCTTTTCGCACGTGCCTTAGCCTAGACATCACTTTCCAGGAATCGTCGCGACCTTTCGCTTTAACCTACACCGAGGGAGAGAGAAAGAGAGAGAGAGAGAGAGAGAGAGAGAGAGAGAGTTACGAGGGAGAGGGGAACAAGGGGGGTTCTAGGAAGGGGGCGGAGGGGAGGGAGGGAGACCGGACGACGAACCCCGGCTGAATGAAGTTCCCGAGAAAGATAGCGTGTGCTTATTCTGACCGTTCGATCCTTCTGTTTCTTCGTTACTTATACACCGATCTAAGTGCATACTCATTCTTTCGGATCGATCGTCGTCTCTCATCGTTGTTTCTGGCTACAGTTTCTCTCAAACTTTCTTACGATCGTCACGATTACGAATGACAACGGTGGAAAAGAGATTACACGTGTTAAAAGGAGATTATATTGTCGAGTCGTGTTACTTCATTTAGTCATATAACGTACGGTATTAATTTATAATGATGTTTCTTTCGACTATATAATATTAAAATGTATTACATGCCTTTGTTTACACGTTTCACACTGCAAGGATTTTAATTTACTCTGTTTTCGAAATAATTGAAAAATTGTTAAGGCGCCTGATTCTGTAAATGCACCTGCCTTCTGCAAAAGTTAAATATACACGCGTATGTTAAGTTCAAGTTTAACGCGTAACCTAGCGTTTCAGTGTTCAGAGCAATTGTGCAATTAGACTTGCGTATGAGTTTCACGGAAACCATCTGATAGTAGAACTTTATGATGCGTAGCGTCGCGATGCATCGAACCATCAAGTGCAAAATAAAGTTTGACTGATGGTATCAGTTTTATCCCTTTAGAAATTTGGTAAGAATTTCGTATGACATACAGAACGATAACTGTAGACGAAAATCGATCACGTAGAAACGGCGAAACAATCTCCAATCAAAATAATTCATTCGCTGCGATTACCGATGTATTCGAATTTTCTCTTCGAAACGAAAGTAGAGGAACATTGCTTCGTCTTTGTATCTGATTTATTTACTTATATATATACATATTATCGCAAGTAATTTTAATAACGGAAATTTAATAACGGAATTGGTCGATACGATTTCACAAATATCGTAGTAATAAGCGATAAGGGTCGGTGTCTAAAAGTATTTCGAATTGGTTCCCGTTTTTTCATATTATTTTATAATATAATAATAGAATGATATTCTTTTAACTGGAGTAAAAGATGCCGTTTAATGAATGTGAAACGATATTCATGTAAACAAGAGAAAATGGTATGTATGGTGAAGGAACGCAGTAACGAAAGTTTAAAGGATCATTTTAACAACCATATTAACGCGAAAGTTTTGCTGATCGTTCGAAGTTGGTGCGATACCATGAGAATTACACATGTATGTCATCTAGCAGTAATTCGAGTCAAATTGCATTCGTAAAATCTGTGCTACGGTTGATGAAACACGGTACGGGGTTCGTGACGTTCTCGTATAAACGTTCAAAGCTCCATAGGCTTGGGTACACGTGCATCGAATAAACAAGCTATGTAACCCAAACGAAATTCGCACGAATTGTTTCTATGGTTCGGCGAAAAGTGAATGCACCTTTCTTGCGGTGTTGTTTATCTTTAGATCAAAGTGTTACTTTGTCAAGAAGAAAATCTGGATTTTTAAGTACAAAAATACACCTTTCCCCTTTTTCCCCTTGCTCGAGTAATAACTTTGTTTGTAGTGAGGATTTTAGGGTAAACTGGATGTTATCTCGTTTGCGGTCCTTTACTACGAGTAAGATGTAAAAAATGTTTCAAACGAATGATTTCATTGGTAATATATATTCGTAATATATTACGATAGAACACGATTTAAGTTGATCCCAATTGTTCTTTCGTATACGAACGATAGTTACATAGATTATAGATGAACTGGCAGTTTCTAAGATACATTAGTCATTCTAGCGTATCTCGATACTCGATAGTCAGAAGTGTAATACGTTCTCGGTAATGTAATCTACGGGTATCTACGTTTCTATTATATTGCTTGGCCAAAGGATTTGGCATTCCAATCCGAGTGAATTGGATTGTAACTTAATCCGTGGTGTTTCAGTGTAAAATAATTTTATCGTTTCACAACGGAAGAAACAAATGGAACGTTATTCGTAAAGAAAGAACTAGGAAATAAACGTTAAAATCACCATTCGTTTCGTTGTTGTTCGATAAGACAATCGTTTGCACGATTGCTACTATCAACAATTTGGCGATAATTTGAACGCGTTTAACCACTTCTTTAAACAACCAATTTACAGTTTACCGATATAGACTAAATTAACATCATTACGGCAGATAGATTATTTAAAAATTACAAAATAGATTTACCGAGTAGATGTGGCAGTGGTGTGTATGATCTATTCAAAGTTACAACGGAATTATTTTAAACAGTGCGCTATATATTCCGATGAAAAGGAAAATCGGTAAAACTTTGCTAATTATAATAAAGCGGAAACAAGTTTAGAAGACATTTTTCTCGATTAATGAGAGCAACAAAACGATTAATAAGAGAGGGAAAGGAGAATCGTTGAAACGTTGCGCTACAAAATCAAGTTGAAGATTTAATCGACGAAGCTTGGTAAAAGAAGAAGAAAGACAGGGTGGTAGATACTCACTGAGATACGTTACCGGGGCGAAGCGTAGCTGGTATCTGGTACTCGGGGTGCAGCACGCCTGTCCTGTTGAACTCCTGCACCCTGGTCGGTTTCTCGGCACCGAAAGGCCTCGGGCTACCGATCGTTTTGTACCCTTGTTGCTGGTGCGGTTGTTGCTGCGACAACTGTTGTAGCTGGCGCAGCTGTAGCTGTTGCTGGGACAGTGTTTCGCAGAAAGCGCAACCGGTGGCACGGCGCGCGTACACTGACACAAATACGAGAAGGAAGAAGCCGAGTGGTTGCGCGTGACGCATCGTGGTGACCGATTTTCCTGAGCTGCGATGAGAAAATATGTGGGATGAGAAGGGCGGCGACGACGACGCCGCGACGTCCGTCGTTCAGTGGCGAACGAGTTCGACTGTATGCCGAACGGTAGACGATGCCAGTCGGCGAGCGAGGCTGCCGCTTGGGAAACCACGCTGAGACGAAACGAAATAACCCCTCTTCGCTTCCTACCGAGGCGACTTCGTGTTTGCCCCATCTTCTGGAAGGAACCCTCCTTCCCCTCCTCGTCCTTGCCTCCTTTCCCTTACTCTCAACCCTGCCTCGTCCCCCACGAGCGACCAAACCATATATACTCGTTACGTTTAGCCGTACATGTGCTAGCACGTGTATATACGTGGGTGACCCTGATTCCGAGGAATTTTAGACGAACGAATGGTTGCCGAGGTCTCCGCCAATTTGTCCACTGAGACGAAAAGCAAGTGCCAACACTGTTGTCCTCGAGGGGTTGTTCGCGGCTTTACCCCTTCGACGCTTTCTTGCGTTCTTGCTTTTCTCCATCGTGCACCTTGACTTTTACGCTCAATGGGGACGAGAGATTTCGCAGCGGTGATTCGCTAGACGATTATCAGGATTTCTACATTCAATTACGATCGTCTATCGAAACTTTATCGAAACTGCTATTGTACCTCCGCTGGAAAATGACTAGGTTACACCGTTCGTCCAGATCGGGTCTTACGGTGAACGTAAACGAAACGTCTCTTTCATTTCCTCGAATAGTACAAGTAAGATAGATGAGGCGACCACTTCTCTAAGTTTGGATTATGCGTGTAATTGTTTATGTTTGTAGCATGGCGTACATGCAGCGATTACGTACAGAGAACGGTAAGAGTAACGACCTATGGCACGGAATCGTTGAAACCTGATTCGTAATTGAGTACACAAGTAAAACTTTCACGTCATAAGTATTCCTGCTGGATGCATCAAGCGCACAAGTGTATCAGCCTTCACGACGAGAGACACGGTCGCAATTAACAGCAGTCTAAAAAGAATAATTCGAGGTGATTTCTACGAAACGCGGCTAACCGCGTTACCGCTAGTGAATCAACTTTGAAGTAAAGGTACCGTTCGATAAACACTGCCGTCCTTGCTTGAGAAAGAGAAAAACAGAAGCCGTGTGTGTTACCTACGCAGAGATAATGCTGGCGAGGGAGATAAGAAAGAGGTAATTATTAAATAACGACGAGAGAGATAGATAGGTAGATATCGGGCTACATAAGGTAAAACAAGGTGGATGGACGGTTTTAGAGCGGCATCGAACGAGACCTTCCTGTTTCGCCGGGGTGCGAGGAAAGAAGGAGTTGATATGGCGCGAAGATCGTGCAGAAAGGGAAGTTATATACGGTACGCTTCGCTGTATCTTGGACCAACCATGGGACGATGATGACAGCAGGTCTGGCGGGTGGCAGGCCAATAAATCATGGCTTACAGTGTGGGAACCTCTGGCTATATGCTACTCTCTGCGTGTATGGGGTATGCCATCGGTAAAACCTTTACTCCCGTGAGTCGATCGCAGGGTGACCGTACGTCGTACGTGTATATAACTCTTTCTCTTTCTCTTTCTTTTCCTCTTTCTCTTTCTCTTCCTCTTTCTCTTTCTCTTTCTCTTTCTCTCTTTCTCTTTCTTTCCGCCTGAGCCCGTTCTCTTCGACTCCACACGCTTCATCGGTGCATGCTCGAGCCCGGCCGCCGCGCCGCGCCGCGCCGCGCCGTGCCACACCGCGTGTAGCGAACATCAAGAGACGAATATGCTGGTGCAGGCGTTGCATTTCGTGTAGGTGTACATCCTTATGAATACATCATATATTGTTACCAGAAGGAGCACCATGTATCTCGTGTAATCGGTAACGGTGCAGCGGTTCATCGAGATCAGCCTTTTTCGGTAATCGCTTCTTTCCCCATGCTCTCTCACAGTCTTGCCATTCAACTGTGTCAGCGATATTGTACTTACGCTCGATGGTCTACCGACCGCCCATAAACGGCCGATACATCGGCTAAAGAATATGACTGTCCGAAACGTTATATCGACATTGTCATGTTACATCGAGTTTGACACCGTTCGTCTTTCTTTTTGGTAAACATCGCCGTCGAACAGAGTCCAAGTATAAATTTACGCGCGGCCATTTTTATGATTCTCTCTTGTCCATTCGATTCTACCGCGTGGAAAATTGTCAAACTTTAGTACTCAGGGTTAATAGACTAACGATGTTTTTATATATCATTCGTTGCAGTAGATAAATGCTATGAAACCTGGGTGATTACAAAGGAACAATGACAGCAAGATCGTCGTATATGAAAAGCAAGACGCACGAACGCAACGACTTTTTTCATACAAGTTCCCGCGCTCTAATTTTGCGCGAAGAAGCTTGCGATCAATGCAGACGCGTGCATCGAGTTATTCGCGTAATGCGGAACCCCGTTCGTTACGTAACAGTGTAACGTAATTCGTAAAAAGGGACACGTATTTAAACAGGATCGGGTTCCGAATAGACTCGTACCGAAAAAGGAACGATAGGAAGGAAGGAATTGTTCGGCGAAGCAAAATGGTAAGAAGGGATAAAAACAGCTGTGATACGGCTTCCACTGGGTATCGCTTTTGGCTGAGTTGTCGTTTCGATCGGTCGTTTTAACGTTATACCCGTGTTTCTTTCTCTTTTTTTTTTTTTGCGCCATCGAAAAATCCTTTGTAGATATTTGAGTAGCTGTTATCGGCCTAACCGCTCGCTGTATTGTATAACTTTGTTACAACATGCTCACAATAAGTCTCGAGTTGTGGTCGTTTCATCGTACACGTAAGTACTTTACATGTTTGTATCGTTTATGAACCTATATGGAAAATGCAGCCCAACGAAAGAGGGCTACCTCAACGAAATCGCTTTTTTCCTGTCGATTTCAGCGCGAATCCTGGATATGGATCGTTAGCAGACTTTGTAAATATTATAATATTCGTACGATTCTTGTCGTTTCGTTCGTTTCGTTATCGTACTTGCGAATATGTTAATGTTACCTTGGTAAATAATACTCGTCATATTATCAATGTGTATCATGTGAATCTAACGAAAATGTAAAAATTATATTCCAGTTTTAGCGTGCAAATATACAAACTTGAACTTTGTTTTATCCGTAGATATTTATTTTAACGTTAGTTGAAAAACGCCTAAGAATATGATTGTTTAAATGTCCACATTATATAGACGGAGTTGTACAATGTGCAGAACAGAATAAAAAGTACCGTTAGTTGCTCGCGTGATTCCAGAAGATAAATTTGATTTTATTCAGATCTCGAGCAATTAATTTCACTGAAAATACACACAGAGACAACAAAGTTGCAGGGCTGTCGCCGGCGAGTGCTCGAGTAATTTCAATCTCGAGAACATACATAGTCTCCGTTAACTTTTTTCCACCACTTGTCTGTTTCCGGCTTAATTGCCTTCTTTTATTTTCCTTTTTACTCTTTTATTTTTTCCTTTTTTCTTTCTTTTCTTTCACCGGACTGGTTCAGGGCAACAAAATGGTGGATATTCCGTGATCGCCCATATATTGGGTCCAAAGTTTCGTTATCGAAACGGCCGGCCGCAATAAATAACGGCTTCGCTTTAAAGAAGTTGAAGTTGAAAGTCTTTTGGTGGTCATTTTGGCAGCCCGGGGATATGTGCGGACGTCGATGATCTATACCTGCAACATTGTGCTCCACGTCTTACATATGGAGGCAATGTGTTTTTGTAGGCTGATCAAAATCAAATCAGATTTCACGATCGCAAGTTAAGATCGATTGCTTCCGAATTCCCTGTAATTCGTACATTCGCTCCGTTCGTCTTATGACATTACTGTTCTTTATATATTTACTTCCGGCGTCGCACTTCAAGCAAGTAAGCGAAGTTTATCGCATGATATAAATCTCAAACGATTGTATCTTTTACCGAGAAACAAGTTTCCTCCAACCGTTATTGTGAATTAGTAAATTAGCAATTGCGCGTTTAAATGGCAATTCCTACGAAAAGATATACTGGTTAATTTTGTGATCACTTTGTTTTACTTTTCCTCTATTTGCTTTTCTTTTCTATTCTTTTCTTTTCCTTTCTTTCGTGGTAGAAAACCTCGTTATCAAGAAGAATTATCCTTCGTAATAAACGTGTATCGTTACCGATGTATATAAACATGCCTGATGAGTGTAATAAAGCGAAATGCTATCATTTTACATGTTATTCTTGGAGGTTGCGAGAATGTTTCGAAAGCCAATCTGTCCAGATATTTCGATCTTTCTTTATGGTAACTATTCGAAATAAAGTAATGTCTGTACGATCGCGAATCTCACCGTAATTGTATCTCGCAGTTTCATCGGTACACAAGGATGATATTTTCCCGTTTATCAACGATACAGGGTTATCAAACATATTAGCGATTCATTGCTTATTAAATGTTATTTCTTAATTTACCTGTATTCTAACATATTTTATTTCTTGGTCTTATTTCATATACAGGGTGGTTGGTAACTGGTGGTACAAGCGGAAAGGGGGTATTCTACGCGAAAAAAGAAGTCGAAAATATAGAATAAAAATTTTTTTTTTTTAATTTTTCCATCGAGACAACGATCTACAGTGAGATCCGTTATAACGTACCGCACGCGTACCGAGCGAAAATTCAAAGTCGAGTTTCTCGAAAACAAAGCCTCAAACGAAAAATTTTTATTCTATATTTTCGACTTCTTTTTTCGCGTAGAATCACCCCCTTTCCACTTGTACTACCAGTTACCAACCATCCTGTATATACATGTCACAAAGATTACAACTTGATGCAATCAGTATCTTACGCGAGTTAGTTACGCGATGAAACCGTCGTAAATACCTTTTATTTTCACCGATTTATCCACGGGACAATTTATTTTTGGTAAGATTTTGAAAAACTCGAGGCAATTCTTATTTCTTACCATTGATGTTCACCCACGCTAACAGTAAGTTACTCGAAAACGTTTTATCTTAACGCGCTCTTAAATAACTCTTTCTTTCCATTATACATGATATTACGCCGATTGATAATATGATAAATTATACTGCATCATACGTATAATATTAATTATGATTAGTAGCAATCTGTATCGACTGAAAATTTGTGTACTTTTTTTACTTTTCTTCTATCCTTTTCTATATTTGTCAAAATAAATCAAGCAAAAACTAAATATAAAGGGAGACATTTAACCAACGGATAAAAGAGGTGCGTGCTGTCAGCTCTATTCCGAGGTATCCTAAATTTTGTTGCATGTCTTAAGTCTTGAGAGAGGGCAATTGGACGATCGTAAAGGGCTGAGATAAGACCCGCGGACGATGTACGTACTTACGTAAGTATACATGTGTTGTCCACGTTACCTTCACTCTCTACCGGGCTCTCGCATAAATTTCAATCGAACGCATCCCTGTACTCTTTTATTTTCTTTTCGCCGATTCGATGCTAAATAAAAACGCGAAAAAATACGTTCCCACGAACGGTTAGACCGGACGTTATCCGTATGTCACGATCCCGGCTGCGTATCAACTACACGAACCAAACTTGGCTTATTTTACTTTAAATTACGCTTTGCGTTTCGTATTATTGAAACTACTCTACAAAGCGACGCGTTAGACGTATCCTCCAGGTTATTTCGCACGTTGTTCTTTGTCGTCGGAGATGAAGGAGCTCGTTAAATCGTTGGGAATAGAGCGAAACGCGACCAAGTCCTTTCGTTTTTGTTTGAAAAAGTCAAAGGCTACCGCGGGTCAACAAAATTGTGAAACTCGAGCTCGTTGCTGGCAAGACGAACCTTAGGAACCGCCACTGTTCTTGCAAATGTTTCGCTATGAAATTTCTGTATTCAACGAACGCGAATCTGTTCTCCTAATCGCACGTCGCATCGACCTCTCAAAGGGACAATGACGCGTTTTAATTGCACGATCTTTCTCGCTGATAAGAATTTTTGTACTTCAAGACGAGATAATGCGAATGTTACCAACGTATATTTTAAGGCGCGTTTCGTGGAATACGGATGTCAGATAAGCATCTTCGAAACATTCAAGAAACGTAAATTTTTACTCGAAACGCTTTCTATGTCAGCGTTGTTGAATGGGTTACGAATGGAATACGAACATAATGATTAATCGTATCGATAATAACGCGATTTCCTTATTTCGTTTCTTTACATAAAATAAGAATTCATCAATATCGAAGATTGGATATAAGTATTAATATGCGCTATGATATTTGAAGCAATTTTCATTCGTTATTTATCGTGTTAGTATTATTCTATTTAGGAAACGTTAAAACGAAGGAAGGTTGTACGCGAGGAAATTAAATGTGTTGCTCGTCTTGAGAGGTTCCGTTGTATCGATATTTTTTGGGTCAGAGAGGGCAATAAAGATTCTTCGTTTCATAATGATTCGAATAAACGCGATGAAAGGTATACACGATCACAAATATACATAGTTATCGATCAACGAATACATGTGCATACATGTACGTGTATGATAAACTAGTTGCAAGAGAGAACTATTGGCTAGCCACAACTTATTGGAACAAACGAGGAGTTTGGTAAAGGCGAAGTGGTATAAGCAGGTTTTATCTAAAAACGAGTCAAGTACAGGGAACGATATATATGGTATTATAACGATATAAAGGATTTCGATGTAAATTTCCAAGTTTCTTTCTTAATTGCTTTCATCTTCTGTAGTAGAAATATAATTAGTCGACGATACGAAGATACGAATCATATTTATGCTCCCTTGCAGCTGAAGCCGTGATAGTAGTGTTTAAATTTTAACCGAGTAACGCTTCGATTCACTGTAGTGCAATTAAAACGACTTCGAGTCGAGTAATTTAACTTGTATAAACATAAGTTTCAGGCAGCTTAAATTCAATTAGTTTGACTAATCCGGACGAGGCTTTAGATCGAACTAGCCATCATCGAGCCGCGAATGTCAGGTTCCGATGATCCACCTAAGTATCGAGTTTACATGTAACTTGCACGAATGCTGTTTTTCTTCTCTACAGCTGTTGTTTGCGCGACGAAGACCTACTCTGCGTTCGCTGTCCACCGCTTCGCGATAGTGACCCTGGCCGAAGGACCTGCCGACACCTTCCAAGTGTTACGCGGTCCAAGTGTTACCGTATAACAGTGCAAGAAAATCTCACCTTTCGTGTGCTCGGGTGTCACACTGGCAACCTGAGATCTTATTTGGAGCGTGTACAGGTATACGCGTATGTATTATAGCTGTATTCTTCCATGTTGCTCTGTAACGTGACCTATCAAATTCGTTGTTATTCGTTTCCCTCGATCAACACCACGTTTCCGTCTGATCGTAATCTATTTCGCCCTTCTCGTTCGATTTCCATTTCGTGATACCTCTAGTTGTTAAGTCTGCGTAACGGAAGTAACAGCAACGCCGGAAATAATAGTATTCACTCTAACATAATAGATTTACTTCTCCTTTAATCGTCCAATCTCTTAATTACATTAACTTTTCAAACTTATGTAAATATATCGAAAGTATGACCGCTTACTTTTATTCGTTGTTTTTTTACCAACGGGTTTCCCTCTCGTGGTAATTTTGAATTAATACAGAGCGAGCCAGAAGTAGAAGAATGCCATACATTGCTGAAACAATCCACGGAAATTAGCTCGCATTCGTACAAATTATTTTGTAATTTTAAACTTTTCTTGAAAGTTCGCTTCAGCAGATTTCCGAGTAGAACCTATACATACATACACACATTCACGCGCGCGCGCACACACATACATACATACATACGTACATACATATATACATATATACATACATATATATATATATACACATACATATGTTTTTTTCTCTTTTTAATTAGCTGACATTTCATTAAAAGTTTTAATTTCCCCGTGCAATTTAACATACAATATGAAAGATAATCATATCTGGCTCACTTTCATGTCCTCGTGAAAGCTTTGGAAACACGTATCCGGTATTGTTTTAATATCCCTCTGGTTCATCAATTACCATATCCAATTAGTAAAATATGTACGTTGAAATAACATGTTAAAACAGATAATAAAGTTCAGTTTTACAACAAAAAATATTTTCTACTCAATCTCTCCGTTTATTATCTTACGAAAATAAATTCATTATTAGACGTATCTTTCTCTGAAAATATTGAAAATATAATTATCCTGTAAACGATGAAACTTATTTAGTAAAATTAAAATTAAAATTATTCGGTATTACGAAACTACGTCAATAATCGTAAAATGCAACTGCGTACAATATACTGCGTGAATATATTATATCGATATTACCGTCGTTAAATTACTGGTATCGATATTAATATTACAAGTATTACTATAAAGAACTTTACGTTATGCATGTTAGCATTTATATAAAATGTTTCCTCACTATGAATGGGATTCCTTAATCCATTAATTCCTTATCGAATGTTCCGCTTTTATACAGTATTTGTACTTGCAGCGTATAAGTAAATGCAAATTCCTATAATTATAAGAGAACGTCGAATACGTCATCGTTGACGCGCTTCGTCAAAGATTGGCTCATAGCTTCGGGCGAGGATGATCGATCGATGCGGCAAGAAATCTTACTAAATAAAATATTTCACGGCTGTTCGACCAAATACGCAACATAAACATCCCGTCTCGGTACATTTGTCGCGTATTGCGTCCCGGTATGTCCGTATTTATAGGCCCCTTCAAAATAGTTTGAGCGCAGTGTTGCAAAGACCGTAGAAATTCACGAGAATTCACGCGTGTAGGATGTAACATTGCTCGGTCGACTGTATTTCATCTTCCAAGTTTCTCCGCCAGTCTCATCCTCCGAACAATTTTAATTATACTCGCATTATCCGATTTAATACATCGGTTCATCGAGAGGTTAGAAAGCATAGATAAGGACACGTTAGTCTATATGTATGTACATATCGAATCATTTTATTACTAGACAGTAGATATTTATGCAAATTCACATGTTCGTGAAAATAAACGAAAGAATAAATCCTATACGCAGATTTGTCCCATTTATTAAATACTATATACTATAACGAGTACTGTGCTTGATCATTGTGTTTATATCGTCTATTAATATTTATGAACTCTATTCGACATAGTTTAACACCTTTCCTTTATAAATCAATTCAATTTAACGTCAAAGATAAAATTAAAAAAACAACGTTCTACTTGGCTCTTTGCCTCTTCGTTCGTTCGTTCGTTCGTTAAATTAGATCAGTTTAGTTCCGAAAGATCAAGTATACGGCATTCAAAATTACCGAGTATCTCTGTCAAAGCGTTTAACGCTAAACAAGAACATCGATATCACGGCCGTTTGGCCATTTCCGGTAGCAAATAAATCGCGAGTATAAATAAATCATCCTCCTCCAGGTACGTTTATGTGTCCACCGTGCGAAATAATATGCCGATCCCGGCGTAACAACAAGGTGTCCGGTGATTAATTACGCGTGCCAATCCCGTAATCGTTAGAGCAAGGTGTTGAAACGACAATTACTGTCACAGCGATCTCCCAGTGTATAATACATACGGTAAAGAAGAAGATGTAAAACTAAAAGAAAGAGAGTAAGCAAGTCGCGAGAGGGACACTCCTCGAGCCCAAAAGTGCACGCGTTTCGCTCTCGGCATACAATGCATCTTCTTGGCCCGCGCCCCTCCCGGAATCCTGATCTTTCGGTTCAACCGACGTATTACTTATTTATTAGGACCGTGCCCGGGTGGTCCGCGACATGACGGAATCGATTACGCGAATTCGCGGAACTGGCCTTCCTGGCCCGAGTCCCTTCGGAATTATGCTTACACTCCTTCAGATTCGGCTCTCTTCTCTTCTCTACCTCCTCCTTTGAACTCGTTCGATCCTCCATCTTCTTCCGTCCGTCCCACCTTCGCCGTTCCTCACTTCTTCTTACAGACCTCCCTTCAACCTTTTTCCAACTCACACACACACGCGCGCGCTCGCTTACCGTATTCTCACGCATACCGACACACCCACCCTTGTTCTTCTTTTCTCTCCCTTACCCGATTCCTGTCATGCATCCAGCAACTATGCCTTTCCCTCCGCTTGGTAGAACGCCCTCCCAGGACCCGGTCGACGTTAACGTTCGGCTTATTATGTAATCAGAATAACAATAATTGTTTCGGAACTTTCGACTACTCATCAATCCGGGTGACAGCCGATTGCCCGCAGCTACGTGTAGGCATCGCTCGTTTAGCAATCCGTGGATAAGGATCAGAGGGCGGCAGGTTTCGAAGAGCTTCGAATTATCTTCGATTTTGTGAACTTTATCTGTAGGACCGGCATGGAGGAGGAGCAGATATTGGGAATGGTTTTCTCGCGAGTTATGGCCTCCTCTCGTTCTTGGAGAGTACTAGAGGATGGACCGGATCCTAAGTGCCCGCGGATGAAATTATTACGTTCATACGTAATTGTATGGACAAATTTTCGCCGCGACAATGTGATTTTTGCGGCAATGTTGGTGACTAGGTGGCAATAATACGGTGGTCGATCATATAATATTCAGCGATAGCAATATATTATATATTTATATATACTTACGAACTGTTATTTGAAATTCGTTTGCAACACTTTATTGACGCAAACATTTTCAATATGCGTTACCTGAAACGGGTACTTTTTTTTTTTGTTAATCATATTACGAATTAATAATTCCCTGTTAGCTTGCAGTCTCGCGTAATGATACTGTTATGAAATGAAATTAAATTGAAACGCGTACATCTACCAGTATGTACCTTATTATTACGTGGGTGTGTACCTTAGAGGAATATTTATTTCTTGCGTAAATATTCACAGCGTTGACATGCAACGCACGAGATACATATTGATACGAGTATTTTGGACAAGTTTCATCTTCTATAAACGATATGTGTATTAAAAGTATATTTTGGATTAATGATTTTCCGCTAAATTGCATATCTCTGCAATGATATAAATTCGAACGCAAAATATGTACGTTAGAAAAATTGGAAAATAACTTTATACGTATGTCAATTGTAAATAAGAATAATTAAATACAATAGGATTGTTATAGCGTACAGAGCAATTTCCCACTCACCTATAAAAAAATACATTTATTCCATGGTTTTTGACAATCACAAAATTTCATTGTCCGAACAGTAAATTATCGATCTTAAATATCTATTTTTGTTGTCGGCTAAACAATAGGTATGTATGCAACTTGAAAAGATCGCATCGTATTAAAAACCCTAAACTATCTGCTGAAATATCTCCGCCATTCTTCAAATAATATCATAAATGGCGAAGCGTAAGTTAACGATATACATCGATATAAACAAAATCTATGGAAAGTCTCTAAACACTTTTCTGTCTGTGTACTTATTATGGTACGGAACGAAGAAATGCGATGTAACGTACCACGAAAAAGGTATGGATGGGGCTAGATGTTGGTTGGGGATGAAAGAGGGTTAACAAACAACACTATAAACGTTGAAATTGTATGTACATTTTTTATTTGGGGTTAATATAATAATTCTCGTAATCGGGGCGGGTGAATACGATTGGGTCGCGCGCGTGTTTTATGTGTGTGAGCGCGCGCGCGCGCGTGTCTTGGGTGTGTGTGCGCGCGCGCGCGTGTGTTTTTTAGTCCGAAGAGCGAACGTGGGATTTAGGTAGCTAGCCTCGTCCTAGCCTCGTGTGCGCATTCACACCGTTAATTAGTTTGCAACGTTTTGCGTGTTTCGCAATTATTATTACCTCTTTTTGTTTGTCGTCTGTTCGTTCTCGTTAATCTCTCTTGTAAATACTTTTCATCTAATAATTTAATTGCGTACGTAATAATTCGATTAATCAATAAATCCGTAATAAATCGGTATAAATGTTGAATCGTGTGCGTGAGTGAACTAGTGGTGCCGATCCTGTCGTAGGGCCGGCTAGGAAGTCTCGGTAGTAACCAGCGGTAAACGTATCACAAGTCATGTAGCAATCATTTATGCATTATCGGTACGAGTGTTCGAGAATCGAAGCTACTTCGCGCTTTCTCTCTCGTTCTCTCCCTCTCTTTCACTCCTTTCCGCGCATGCTCTCTTTCTCTCCAGAGATGTAAATTTTTGTTTGAAAACTATTCTTGGTATATATCAACGAACAACGAGTACCGGTGCTTCGCTGCTTCGTCGTCTTAACGTAGTGAAAAAAAGAAGTCTGTATCTACTGGCTGCGCAAGACAACAACAGCAAAAATAACAGTGAAAAATTTCTCTCTCTCTCTCTCTCTCTCAGTGTTCCTAGTTCTGTCTTTATCTTCGCGAACGACTTTAGCGCGAGTTTTGATCGATATTAATTAAATTGTACTCCACTGATCGCAGCCAAACGACTCTCTGAATTTATCTATAGTAAAAGTTCGCGTCGCGTCACTCGTGAAATATAACGCGATCGCGTGTATACATATATGTATATTATATATACACACACATACACATACACACACACGCACACACATGCGCACGCACGCACGCATATTACGTTAATTACGTATAGATATTATATATATATATAATATATATATAAATATATATATACATATATATATATTGTAGCTAATCGCGTTTGCCCGATTCTGTCCTGTCGATATACATTGCCTATGTTATAGCAGCTACAAGTTCAGTATTCGATTCGTCTGTCTCAACGATAACGTCGATTCTCGAACACTCGGAAATATTGTAGTTATAGCGTAGCGCAGTGCCGCGATGTTTACCGTTCCGCAGTTTCACCTATGTAAATAGGTGTATCGCAGGACACGCGTTTGCCACCACGGCCCCCTGCGCTTAGGTAATTGTTATTGTATATCAAACTTTATAAACTGTAATACAATGTAAACCTGTAAAAAATATACTGGGTGGCGGCGGCTCTGTATAATATAATAAGTAGTATTATAATCGTTATGGTACAATTGTAATTCGTATAAATATATCGTTATATTATATTTCTGTAATGTGCGCTTCCTATGTTGTTGTTTCTTTTTCTCGCGTTCCATGTTTTCGTCATGTAGCGTGCAAAACGGCTGCGTACCGGCCGCCGATTGCGTTCTATTATTTCCTTCTGTTATATTTCGTATAAGCGCTTGGTTCGTTGTACGGTAAATGCAGCTCAGCACCATTGTAGGTATATCTAAACGTATCAGGCAACGTATATCACTTTATACGTATACATGGTCGTTCGGCGTCTGTACACATTCTTTGTCGCAAAGGAAACTATATACGCGTAAATATGTCCCCTTCTAGCTTGTTTATGGTAAAACGAATTATTCTTTCTTAAACACTGCGCGAAATCAAGGCATATCAATTATTTTATCACTCGCTTCGTATATTATGTATAATCTTGTGAAATATTTTACATATAAAAAATTAAATCGCTAATTGACGAGATAACCAATAACGACGAATATATACTCTGTTAGAATGAAATTCAGCGCAGTGTTTAAAGAATCATCACTCAAGGTAGATGTACATTATGAGGCTGCGAAAACTCATGATCGCCGGAGGAATAATGTTTTGAATGATAGCGATAAAGATATATAATAATTATTCCTTCGATCAAGAGCATCGAAGGCGCAGCGATTACCGTACCACGAATAAACAGCGTTAATTTGTTATCTTCTCATGCGCTCGGGGCGAGGCTAGGGCGATTTAGGAACTACGTGACAGCACAACCGATGCAAGTAACTATTTCATCTGTTTTCTGGATTTTGTCCTGTTGCTTTATACAATGAATTCTCGGTGAAACTCGATATTGACGGTTTCTATGTCACGACCATTGGAACTCTGCCAAGAGTGACCGATGGAATGTTTCTTGCCCGTGTCGAGTGAAAAGCCGTCAAAACTTTGAAGAAATCGGAGGCAAAAATTGATAAATTTTGACTTTTCGTTAGATCGATAATAACCAGCCAAAGCGATTTTATCCCGTTACAAATCATCTGTTTTACCTATGTAATGTACGAACCATGCCGACGGTTGATAATACCACGACGGAGCAAATAATTACAACCTACGAAGCGCCATCTCTTAACGATGAGGCGCACCCCCCGAGACAGTTTGCACTCGATACACGGCACTTTCGAAACTTTCGCATACTCGCCACATAATAATATCGCACGACGACACAGAAACCGCGTGTTTTATGCACTCGTTTTCTCTCTCTCTCTTCTCCTCTCAACATACGTTCATCCAGTTTCTTGTTCTAACTAATCTCGCGCACCCTTGCAAATTTATATCTCATTTTTTCTTTCTATCACTCGATTAAAGGTTGTATCCGAAGAGCAATATTCGCATTGCACAATTATCGATAAATATATATAATATATATATATATATATATATTATATATATTTACATATACGTACATATAATATATATATATATATATATATATATATTATATATATATAATATATATATATAATATAATATTATATATTATATATATTATATATATATTATATATATATTATATATATTATATAATTAATATTATATATATAATATATATATATATATATTATATGTACGTATATATTACGCATAAATAATCGATTGCGCGCTCTTTGATCCTATGTACAAGTGTGGTTTCATGTAAATTAAAAATAATTCTTTTTCGGAGGCGTATCTATTTCTTGCGCTTTCTCACCCTCGCTTTCTTACTCTCATACTCACACCCTTCCTCTCTCTCCCACCCAGTCTGTCCGTCTGTCTGTCTATCTCTTTCTCTCTCTCTCTCTCTATCTCTCAATATGTAAATACTTAATACCTTTCATTCTTGTTGCAGTTCGTTCTTTTCACTGTTTTATTTTTTCCTATGCTTTTGTCAGATAAAATCGTACTATCTCATTCTCGTACTGTAGGAACTTAAGATGGTGACTTCGGTCTCGGAGTCCCAGAAAAATCAAAGGTATTTCGTCTGTCCTATTTGTGTCATTCGATATAATATAACTGTACCCATAGGAGTAATGTGATTATCAGTGTAACAGTGTATACGTTATAGCGGCGGTCGCAGCGGCGATGGTTTTAAAAATATTTATGTTTGAACGGTGACAATGACGGTCGTGGATAGTGCATATAATGACAACGTGATAATGACACGATATCGAGTGAGAATGATCACGATAATTACGATGTAATATGCCAGCGATGCACCGATAACAACGTAGAAATGACAATAATTTCTCCCACTTAAAGACTAACTAATAAGAAGATAACGTGTAATAACATTGTGCGAGAAATTAGCGCGATAAAGATTCGGTAGTGGAACGAAATGACGCGTTGAACAGAAAATAGGGGGAAAGATATTTTAAGGAATCCGTTTCATTTCGTTACAAGCGTTTTCACGATCGGAAATCCTTTTCGGTAATGATTCGATACGACGATATAGTTGGTACTATCTCAAGGCGTCGTTTGAAATTTAATGCTCGCCGTATTGCACTATTTGTATTGCAACAGGAAGAAAAACTATAGAATTGATTGGAATCGACTAATGTAAACAGAAATGGGGGCTAAGATAATACGGGTCGTTAACGCAAGTTTGTGAAACGGGACGAAAACAGATTCCTTAAGACATTTTCCTTCTGATGCGCGTCGTTTCGCTGATTTCTGTCAAAAAAGTGTTAGAAAAGTCGGACAGTCGGAACAGACGTTTGACGACGTGACACGCGCTACATTTACGAGAAACGCGTCAGCGAGCTACTAAAATTAACAATACCGCGATAGAACTAATGATATGTTGCGATCGCGTCTTGTACGTGGAGATCGTTAAGCGGTGCGAGCAGATTGATCTTTCCCGACCGATTCGAGTTATACAATGCGTAATATTAAGTAAAGTAAAGTTAATTATAATCGTATTGAAAATATTGACAGTAGTCAATAATGATAATGGTGATAATAATAATAATAATAATAATAATGATAATAATAATAATAAAAGTAATAGTAATAATGACGACGATAAGAATATTAAGATAACAAGAATAATGATAATAATAATAATAATAATAATAATAATAATAATAATAATGATAATAATAATAATAATAATAAAAGTAATAGTAATAATGACGATGATAAGAATAGTAAGGTAACAAGAATAATGATAATAATAATAATAATAATAATAATAATAATAATAATAATAATAATAATAATAATGGCGACGAAAACGACGACGATGATGATGATAATGGTGGTAATAAATATACAAATAATAATTATAGCGGACATGGCAAAAAATGAATAATTACGTCAGTATATACGTAATAACAGCAATCATAACGGCCGACGATTTTTCGTGCCGTTCAGAATTCGAATACAACCTTTCGCCGTGTCCTGTTCGTACGCGTAGTCAAGATTACTAACAACGAATCGATAATTACTATCACTTTTAACCATCATCAACTGGTTTCGCGTGCCTTCGCGACAATTCGACTAACTTGTAATACGCGCAATAATATCAGTGCATTTAGCGGTAATAAAGTAACCAATCGATACGCGTCGCCTTTCTATCTATTCACTTTTTCTTTTTCCTCCGTTTCACCTCTCTACTTACGCCCTATGCGACAATGCGACAATGTGGCAATTTTTCTCGATACCGTTCACGCGAGTACGCGTACGCGCGCGCACGTATGTGTGTGTGTGTGTGTGTGTGTGTGTGTGCGTGTGTGTGTGTGTATCTGAGAGTGAGCGAGTGAGTGAGTGAGCGAGGGAGTGTGAGTGAGTGAGCGAGGGAGTGTGAGTGAGCGCGCGCGTGTGTGAATACGTGTTAATATGTGAGTACGTGTGCCCAAGTACATGTTCGTATATCCGCCTGTATGAACGCGTATGTCCCTCTTATGCAGCTTCCGAGTCTCTCTTTCTCTCTCTTTCGCGCGCGCAACCGTACTTCTCGATGTCAGAGATGATCGTCTTTCGCGTATATCCTGCACGTTTTTCGCTTGTCCGATCGTTACGTTCTCTTTTGCTCGAAATAAGTTACTCGCGAATTGTCCGTGGCCGATCTCGGATTTGTGTGTACGGGGCACGGGACACGCTGGAATATGTTTCGCGATCAGAAGCGGGTCGGAACTCGTTCGAATTTACCTGAAAGGCATACGAACAACGAAACAGCCGTAAGCTTTGCTCGAAGAGTATCCGACGACGACTTACTGATTCGTGTGTTTACGATATTTTCCCCCGTTTAACTGTAAAATAATACTGAAGTGTGCACATGGTGCCTATCACATATGTCTACGTAGTCTCTCTTTCCACAGTCGCTCTAATAATCACGCGCACGATCAGCCGCACACATTTTTCTTCCGCTTTTTTTTTCATTTCTCTTCTTTCTTTCTTGTTGCTTTCTCTTTTAATCGTTATTCGCACTTACAACTCGCGACCCAGAGAAGAGATCCTCTGTCTTCTCTGTTTCGCTGTTTCGCCTCGCTTTCGCACTCATTCTCTAGATTTCTCGCTAGCATTTCATTGCCTTACTCGCTCTCCTTCTCGTCAACAGAGTGAATAAAAAATTGTTAAAACCAGTTTCCACGTGGTCATACCGCTTCGTATGTCTCCCCTTTTTCGTCCCTTTTTCACGCGTCATAGATACGGGTAAAGTCATTAAGGATAATCTGTAATCGGTCCAATTTTACGTGTAAATCATTCGAGTAACCTTAACGATATCTGCTGGTTCGTTCCTAGCTATAAAAAACGACGTATGAAACGCGTCTAAAAGTAAAAATCGTAATACGAACTTTCAAGCAAACCATCGTTGACTCTTCGTAAGTAAAAAGGTAAAATATCTTGATTATTGTTACTTCTGTAAAATACAATACACTGGGAGGCTGAACTCACGGTATAACCCGTAGAAGCAGTTATAAACTCTTTCGAAACACCCTGTATATATATGTATATGTATATATATACATATATATGTGATATATATGTATATGTATATATAATATATATATGTATATGCATATATAATATATATAATATATAACATATAATATATATATATGTGTGTATATATATATGTATATATAATATTAATAATCAATAATATTAGTTTGTATCGTACAGGCTATTTTGGGGTTGAAAGCCTGTGGTTTCTCTAATATCTTTGCTTAACCTCCCTGTCGAACCCATACGCTTTCTCCCTTCGTTACATTATACTTACAAGTTATTCTTTAATAATATATTTAATCTCGCTTTCGCTAGGTGTAGCAAGGTGTCACGTAACGGAATGAACCATCTTTTCTCTTGCCGTTTCCTCACCTCTCTTTGCATTTCTTTTTTATTTTTTTTTTCTTTTTTTCTCATTTTCTTAAGATTCATTAACGAAATAATCATCGTAAATGTATTATAGCTTTACGTTAATTTTTGTTTGTTTCTTCGTTACCATTACTTTTACAGTTTAATACGTTAGCTTTTTTTCTCTTTATCTATCGTAGATTTGTCTGTGGCTATCCCTGATGTGTTAGTTACCCTGCGCTTCCGTCTGGTTGTCGAAATATTGTTGCGAAATTGTGGTCTACGATTAAAATTTCGTCGTTTGTCCCGTGTTTCGAATACGAATTTTGTTCCTCTTTCCTTGTTTCTCGTTTCTTTGCATCTGCACGTTTCCACTCGTTCGTTCCACCCCTTGTTTCGCACTGGCCGAACAAGGTTCGCGTTTCCGGGAGCTCACCAAGATTTACGATCGAACGGACACGCGCGGCTTCGTCTTTTCCTCTGGCTAACTTGCCGAGCTTTCCGGCGATTCGGCCGGTCAATGAGTGTATATCCGCGTGCTTTAGGTGGCGCGCTGTTTCTCTCGAGTCGGGAAATCTCGATTTGAAGAAGAATTATCGCGACAAAACAAAGCGAAAGAAAGGGAACGAAGCATCGCTAACGATACAGGGTACAGGGTACAGTTACGTATTTACAGATCAATGTACAGACGTCTGTCCGTAGAGGATATCGCAGCGATTGGCGGGAGTAACGCGTGTACTGGGACAATTCGTGGCCGCGATACTTCTTGCGTGGCAAGAGAAAAAAGAGAGAATCTTGGCAAGCTCGCACCACCCTGCGCGTGATTATTACGTAAACCCTGTTCCACCCTATACTTTGGCGATCGTAACGTGATTTTACGAATGCGCGTAATTCCAGTGGTCGCGAACGTTTCTTTGTCGCTTTCGAAACCCTATCGAGGACCGACGCAAACGGCTCGCGCGAAAGTGACGTTTATCCGTAACGAATATCGTTGTATCAAACTGAACTATATCAGCGGTTAACATCGAACAGATAACGTAAAATAATGGTAGTCAATTGGAAGCTCGTTTCGACGCGCTTCAACGGCGGCAGCAAGACGATCCAAAGATACGAGGTATTACGTGATTGGTCGATTGATTTCGTTTTAATCGTGGAAGCATGGCCGATAATAAGCACGGTAGAGCAACGTTCGGCTAGCGTCGATTCAGACAAATAGAGATATACAGCTACGTCGGAAAAATAGATTGGCGTAAAATTAAAAGACAACGTTTCGGATTATTACGTATGATTGTCAAACGAGTAACGATCGTTCAACGCGCCAGCTTGCTGCCTCCGAGCGCGAATTGCAACAGGTATGTCAACGATCCGAGTATTAAACTATCGTTCGAGTCTTGTAAACCTTAACTCGTGTACATCACAGGCCACCAGGATGTTTTCATTATAGTAAGTAAGCGCGTGTGCGTCTCTTCCTCTCTCCGTTTCTCTCTTTTTCTCTTTCATTGACGTACGTCACTTTCTCAACGAGAAGTCCGCAAGTCGAAACAGCCAAGTATATGGAGTATTCTTCGACGATTTTTCCTATTTCACGTAGGGCGGCCGTTGCATTTGCTTTAGCCGTTTTACAGTACTATTATTTGGTATGATCGCTGTTGTAGCAGGAACTATTTATAGCGACGATACGAGGAGAATCGTTTGTCTCGCCCACCAGCCAAAGTCTCCGCTTCCAAGCACCTTGTTCCGTTTCTTATCGACCAAAGGGTAGATGATTTTTTGGTCAGAACGCGTAGCAAGCGCGTAACGGGGGAACGAGCACCAGAAAAGACACCGTCGATGACTCTTCTTCTTTCCAGCTGTCTCTGGACGAGCCGCTAATTTAGCCAAGAAGAAGATACGAGAGAATTTCGCCGGCACGCTTGACCGAGTTTCGGGCGTTTCGCGATCGACGGACAAAGGGAGTTGAACGTCGATATTTTTGTCGACGGAGTAAGACGGAGAAAGACGGAGAAAGACGGAGAAAGAAAGTCAGATGAGAAGATCTCGCGGTGGTGGGTCATAAGCGTGGACCTTGCAAGGTGGAACGTCCGTCGAGCTTACACCCCGGCAGCTGTAAACCCGGTGTGGTAGTCAGTCTTGCGAGAAGAGAAGAATTTCGCGGGAATATCGGGGGCACGCGGCCTATCGTTCTGCTCGTTTATATGAAAGTATCGACGTGTCTGACGTGTAAGTGTCTCGAGAAATCGTTAAAAGGGATGGTGTTGGTTTGAATCGGACGTGTACGCGTCCGTGGTCCTTCGACGAAGACGACGATCGGCGTGTGTCCGCGCTTCGATATCACGCGTTAAACGTTCTCTTTTTTAATCCGAACCATTTTGTTGAAGTAGCGTGGGTGCCGACTGTGGCTGTTGTGGCTGCAGCGATTCGTGATGATGATGACGATGATGGTGATGATGATGATGGTGATGATCAACTGGTGATGGCGTTTCACTGCTCGGCGAAGTATTAAGATCGCCGCCGTTGCCGCCACCGCCGCCCCCGCTTCCGCTTGCGTTGCCGCTTGCGCTGTTGTTTGCGTTGCCGCTTGCACTCCCGCTTGCGCCACCGTTACCACTCCCGCTTGCGCCACCGTTACCACTCCCGCTCCCGCTCACGCACCCACTCGTGCTAGCGGGATTCGCTGCCGGTTCGTAGGCCTTTTGTTCGCTTGGAGGAAGTAAATGCACCATATTAACCGGAACGGGGAACGCGGCGGCGGTAAAGTCAGGAAAGAAACCCTGTGGTAGAGTAGCGCCGAGCAATGAATGATGAGGAAATACACCGTCGTCGCCCGGGTGCGGCGGTAGACCGGCGAGCGGATGAGCCATCTGCGTTGGCGGCTGGACGGTCTTAACGTTGTTGTTCAACGAATTTATTACTACTTCGCTCGTTGTCGAGCCCGTACAGTCCCTTCTCAGTTGTTCGAGTTTCAAACTTTTCCCGTACTTGCCTCGCACGTACATCAATAGACTGTTGTACGGTATACCGAAGATCCTGCTTGCTTGCGACGTGGTCATCTTCTTGTTCCAAACGTGCTGCAACGCCTCGGTTAGCTCCGCGTTCGTCCAAGACCGTGGCGGTCCGCCTCTGGGAGCGCTGTGCTGACCTTTCGGCCTTCCCACCGGTAGTCCTCGACCGCTGTGGTCTCCCCATCTGCGCGCCGCGTCACTGTCGCCCTTGAGTTTCTTTGGCTTCTTTCCTGAATGATGGCCGCTCAGACCCGCCGCGCTGAAAAGTCCGTGCAACGTTTCCGGTTTAAAACTATCGTGAAGATCCGCCAAAAGGGATCCTCTGTCGAGAGCACCCGCGTGAGGAAACAGTCCACCACCTAGAGACGCGACACCGTCCAATGGGAACATAGTTGTGACGGAACTTCGCCGTGGTACCAACGAAGATTCTTGTTGCTGCTGCTGTTGTTGATGATACGGATGCGTTCTATTAGTTCCGTGTGGGCTGCCGTCCTGAGGTGGAGGCGGCAATTGGCTCTGCGGATTATTCGGTGGTACCCACTGGGACGCTAAATGACCCAGACTCGACAGGTACTCGCCGTGATTATGCGGTGGTGTCAGCGACAAGGCCGACATCGTCGGTAAGCCCGCGGCGGCGGCGGCCGCCGCCGCTGCTGCCGCAGCAGACGGAATATCTTGGAGGGAACCATCGGGATGCAGCAGACTCGTGCCGGTTAACGGAGATCCCCTCGGACTACTGGCCGCTTCGCTGCTCTCCGCTTTTACGTTATGATGGTCGGCTTCGCTGGGTGACAACGATCTCTTCATCGAAAGATTCTCCGCCCTATCCTCATGCTGTAAATGGTTCTGCATGCTCGAGTTCGACGGCTGTTGGTGTTGTTGGTGTTGCGATTGTTGATTAACAGCGGTCAGATTCAATCCGCTCACCAACGGGCTAAGAATCCGCGGTGGATGAGGTCGACTGAGATCCTGCGGCACCAATTCGCTGGATCTTCTTCGCGGCCGAGCCTGTTTTCGTCGAGGCAGCGGCGATCCGCAATTCTCTCGCGGTTCGCGCATCCCGAAGTTCAGATGGCCCATGTGCGGAGACCTATCGCGATGGTCCCTGCTAGGGTGAAAAATGGCGGGTCTCACTGTCGGCACCGGCTCTCGGGTGGACGGCGGCGCTGTGCTTTCCGACATGTTATCATCCTCTTCTGGAGTTTCTTGCCTCGCGCCTTCGGGTGTCGACGGTTCTCCAAGCATCAGATCGGCGGTCGGTGTTTCCGGCGGCGATGTCAACCTCGATTCCGACGAAGCTAATCCACGCACCTGTAGACTCTCCGCGGCTCTCATCAGTCCTGCGAGTTCCTCGCGACCGACCCTCACCTCGCCACGATACATAAAGTCGATCAGCGCAGCTATTTCGTGACCGGGAAAGTCCTTCAGTACGATCACCGGATGTTTGCAGGGGTGCTCGGAAAATATCCTTTCGAAGAATGGGCTGCAATTCAAACGTTTCGATTTACATTGTGATTCGATAAATTTACTCGATCGTTAAAATTATTTTACTAAACGCATCGTTATCTCCGTCGATGTCGATTCGCGATTAAACGTACGTCGCCGCCGCGTTACCGTTCCTGCCGAATCTGTTCCGGAACGTTTCTAATCGGTTATCCACGCTGTACGTTTAATATTCGTACGATCGAAGAGCAACACGACCGGAGTAATTCCGTTATGTCGTTCTTCGGACCTTTTATTCCTCCTAAGACGATTACGTTTCATCTACAAAGCCATTGTCAAACGCGCGACCCTTGCTTACAACGAGAACCGAGTATGCACGATCTTTACGACGCCGGAAAAGAAATTTCTGCAAACTGTACCAGCTATTCGTGTATTTACAGTGTGTTCGTTACAGTTCGTTACCGTTTTAAAATCCTGACGAATATCCGATTAGAATGTAAATGCAAGCGGTAAATTTGTAGTCGCTGCCGCGGTGTTCGTATTTCGCCATCAAACTATTTACGCGAAATATGGATTATCGATTACCACCTTGTGTACCATGCACGAATAAACAACGCAGCGATCACCGACTTTCTAGAAGAGCGACGCGTCTCGGAAATCTCGCGTCGCAGTCGCAAGAGACGGGAGCATTCGCAACTATAAACGGGCGATAAGCGAAGGAAATTATTCGTTGCTTGAAACGCGTGTCCCCTTCGTTGTAGTTTGGCCAATCGGCAAGAGAGCGGCGGTAACTCGATTTGCTGGCAGAAACCACGGGCAAAAAGTTGCAACGAGAATTAGTAGCGTTTCCATACGAGACTTTCGCTCGTGGTTGCATTTACGTGGTACGTTCGCGTGGTGCCGAGCACAGCATTGCCGCGTTGCGTACAACGAAACTGACCAACAAGCCGCGAACAAACGAACAGGCGAGTGTCTCGACGGACGAAGAACATATCGTTCGATAGAGATCGACACGGGGCAAGACGACGATAGCGAGTATAAAGTGTAAAAGAGACGCGTGTACGTCTATGAGGATATTTAGGTAATATTAGGAGATATTAAATTATCTATGCTGGATGCGTTAATTTTACGAGTAGTAACTAAGCTTCGTTCAAAGCTATTCCGTACTTGAGCTTCTTGTACCCCGCGAGTTTATCAAGTATATCAACGATTCCTACCAATCAGTTGTAATAACATTTCCCTATCAATGATATTTTTACCAAACGTATATTACAAATCGATATTTAAGATATCTAAAGGGTCAAATATTTCTAAAATCTTTAGCAGCAGATACGATGGGCCGTCGGAAAGTTGGAAGCCGAGCTTGAATCTTTTCCAATTTGACGCCAGATATCGCCCGAACAATCGTCGCCGATTCTAATGCTGAAACTTCAAACGAAGAGCATTTTTTCGTAATTTTATCGTCGAGAACGAAAGGAATTCGCATTTTCGACACTGGTAATTCAAAGTTGGGAAAATGGTCGTTGAGAAAACTTTGAGCTTTTATTAACGCCTATCTCCGTTAACGAACTATCTGAAACGCGTAAATTTGTCAAATAAATAATTTACAAGCTGTAACGCGAGATAAGGCGGAATACAAATCACCGAACGATAGAAATTGTTTTCAAAATTTACGTACTGTCGCAATTTTTGTAACTACGAGAAAGAACAAACTATGTAATTTTTATCGTAAATATTTTTATTTTACTGTAGATAGGTAGGCGTTTTCGCCCAGCGTTGTTATTGTATTACATACTGATAATTTAGAGAAACAAAGCCATCTTCGTCGACAGTGATGATTCGTCAATGGTGTTTACTCGACGTATGTCACACTGTTTACATAAATAAGTAGACACGTGAGTCATGCTCGGACCACAGGTATATATATACAAGTGTAAATCGGTGCTATTCAATTTCTAATATGACTAATACGTACGACGTCGCTTTATCCGTCTGACCATCATAACTCGTAACTTTCAACCGTGCTTTCCAACACCATCGTACATTTATTTCAATTCTTTGGATATCTACAAACGTACGCGGCATTCTCGTGTTTTACCGTTTCGAAAGTTGATCAACTTCTATAACGGAGCAAAAAGTATAGCTATTTATATATGGGTAAATTAATTAGTATCGATGATTTCAGTAAACGTATACATAGGCGCGCAGATATAATTCTTACTCGTGCTGTAACTTTCTTCGAAACGAAATACCGTAGAATATTCGAAGGAAAAACAATCGTTTTCTCAAATCAAGTCGATAAATGATTGCCCGCAGTTAAATATATTCTCGATCGTTTGCGAATACTGTACTGTATATAAGGCAGAATACGTCAACGATATTTCGACGGATTGTTCGATGAGTGAGAGAGAGAGAGAGAGAGAGTGACCGAGTGCGGAAGGGAAGGGAAGGGAAGGGAGGGGAGGGGAATGGGGAGCGAATGGGAAGAACATAAATGAAAATAACGCAAATACAAGTGTGTATCGTTGGAGACAACGTATACGTATTAACCGAAAGGCCGCACAGCCTTGAATAGCGTCGGGTTTCTTACCTGCAGGCACTAAGCACAACTTTATGCGCCCTAAGGCTGGTCTCGGCGCAGACCAGGGTCACGTCGACAAGTATTTCCGCGTGTAGTAACGTCTCAAAAGCTTGAAGTATGTGCGCTTGATGATTGTTCCACCGTAAAGAATAGTGCGACTGCAAAGCCATCCCATCAGGACTCGCAGCGCTTGACATGTTTCCACTGCCAACCGTGCCGTTAGCGGAGCCACCTTGCTCCGTCTCGTCCTCCTTTGTACCTAGAGGTTCTGCGTTCTGTCTTTTTTTCCATGCACGCACGTATCGCTAACAATATCTTCCCTTTGATACTATGTTGAACGGCGCTGTACTCCTGAAACGCAAATTACCAAATGTCATTATTAATCGGGCTCGGGCGTCCGTGTCTAGCGCTATAGGAATCGAATACAACCGATTGAAAATCTCTGCGAGACAAGAAATGATGCTAACGTTAAGGCAGGAATAAGCAAATAGATGGAAAGTTTGAGCTGTTCGAAAGGAAAATTGGGAAGAAACGTATGTGGTTGATCGAATATCGTAGAAACGAGAGAAGGTGAATATTTCGAGTTGAACCGCAGATCTATGGTGTTTTTGATATTAAAACGTTGGCGATGTACCAATGCCTCGTCCTTTTCGTTCTTCCTTCTATATAGCTAAATATATGGTAAATATAAATGCTAATATACGATAAATATAGTAAATTAATTCTTTAACCGCTCAACGATGACCGAGCGATGCGTCCGTATGTCGTCGTACACAGTTTTCGACCGCAGTTCAGTTTGTTTCTTCGTACGTCGCGACGCGGCGTCCATACTTCGCATGGACCGTAGTTGTCGATAGTTGTCGATAGTTGTTTCGAATTGTACCACGTCCAATTAAATTATCAAGCTTTTCCATATTCTTCGTAATATTCGTTTTATGAATATTTTGCTTTTCATACATTTTCCTTTTCTCTTTAATATCGTTTAGCCATGTCCTTGTTTATTTCGTATTACGAACAAACAATGTTTACAAGTTTGACGTTAATTGCGATAATCGATCGTTTTAAATCCATTTTATTTAGACGAGAGTAAATCAAATCGATAAAGCTGAACAAAGTGGAAATCAGAAAGCGCGATGAATATTTTATATAGAGCTTTTATATAGTTTCACGAGAGTAGGTATATATAATGTCAATGAACGTTAATTACATTTCTATTTCAAAATATCGCAGTTTCGATTTAAATCGTCATCGATATACAAATTTCGTATGCGAAGTTCCTCCTTTTCGCCGAATAGCGGTTCGACGTCTTATGGAGAATAAAAGTCAACAGTGTTCTAAATATTTCAGATGCATTTCGATTTTCTCACAGTTCTTTGATAAATATACGATCGACGAATAGTTTTAACTTCATTTTCTGGTAAGCAAAAGCAATATTTTCACGATCTAATCGACTACATTTACGACACTAATGAGCTTAATCGCTTCTTCGATATCTTCGTCTTGCGATAGCACCGCTTAAAAATCATTCGAGTTATTTTAAACGGGTAAATGAAATAATATTACGTCAAAGAGATTGAAGAATTTGAAATGGTCCTCTGTGAAATTATACATATACATATGCATATACGCGATATTAGCAAATCGTTAAAAAAAGGCGCTAGATAGAAAGCGTGCGTTGTTACGGAACTTGGTACGATCAAGCGATACTTTGCTCCATTTTACGAAAAAGTTTTACGAAAAAGATCCGACAAAGATTCGTTGTCTAATCTTATTAGACTTTATATTTACCATACTCGCACAGTTTGTCATCAAGACAAATCTATCGATCGTTGGAATGGTGTTGCAGAATATTTATAGGCACGCGGCAAGAATGTTTCACGAATGCAAAGCTTATTACGTTTGATAAAGGTTTTCAGCAGAACGTAAAAGGAGAACAACGTTAACTATCGAATTAAATTCAATCGGACGGCGATTTAGCTGTAACGCGTGTAATTTTCTAGAGAAGCTCGTGCATCTGTATGACGATGTACCGCGCATTATTACCCGGAGAAAAAGAGATTTATTGATTTCCGTTGTACGGATTTATTAGTCGGCCAACGAAAATTACTCGA
The DNA here is from genome assembly GCF_040668555.2 of Bombus flavifrons. Taxonomy (NCBI): domain Eukaryota; kingdom Metazoa; phylum Arthropoda; class Insecta; order Hymenoptera; family Apidae; genus Bombus; species Bombus flavifrons. Next base: position 5,936,547 of record NC_138447.1, read on the forward strand.
ATTTGCAATTTTACACGGAATACGTTTACACGCGGCAAACGTTGATCGAACTTGGATGCTCCAGGATGTATACGAATTAATTAAAATTATTTGAACGAATTATTTGACGCAAAAACGACACATTCTCGTGACTTTCGTATACGGTGATACGGTATCGATTCTATATTTACTTTTGTTGCTTTTCCAAGAAGAATAAATTATTTGTAAATAAAATATTCGTAATATGGCGATAGTTGAATGGAAAAAAGGGTGAACGACGATGACAATTACTAATCGGTGAATCGTTTGTTGAAAAATAATCATACGCATTATACGTATCACACGTATGCAGAAACAGTAAAATTTCGATTAAAGGCGATGCTAAGCTAATTTCAAGCTAATGACAAGCTAAATTCGAAGTAGGCCATTGGCTTAATATATATATGTATATGTATACGACGATGTATGATATATGAAAAAAATTGGGTTCGTTGTCATCGAAGATTCGATATGTCCTTTATGGAATTATGGAAACGAGAGGATAAAATTAATAGGAGAATTAATTATGAGAATAAACGGATAATACGTAAATGAACTCGGAACGATGGTTACGAGGATCTTTGCCTAGGCAAAGATATCGTGTACAACTTTGGAACATTACGGAGAATCAAGGTTATACGATATACGGTAGTAAGAGACTTTGGAGTAAGTTGGAGAATGCAGAAAAAGTTCGTCCTTTAGCGCCTTACTCTCGATGTTTACGATACGAGTCAACAACTCTATTTTGAAACAATGTACGTTTCAACATCTCATTGACAAAACTCCGTGAGGTACATGTACTATTGTTATTGGATCGGAATACGTTATTCGGTACGGTATAAACGGTTTACAGTACGTATGAAAGAAGGAATTCAGCGGCTTACGGAGGTCCTTACTGTTCTTTCTGTTCGCGGGAACAAAGCGTCGAAATCAAAGTTCATGGCAGGGCTACCACATTGCGATCGGACAGCAAGAGAACCGAACGAATTGGCGTATCGCTGCTTGGATTATTCGCCGATAGTGGCTAACCTGACGTAACGTTTAAACACCGAAACTCGTCGGAATTTCAGACCGTGCGTTATTCTTACACGCGGCTGGCTGTCAGTCGGAGGGGAAAAGAACGTAAAAAGAGGGAAATCGTTGGAGTTTCGATTGGCCGAGAGTGGACCCGCAGGCTTCGCGAAACCGCGGTACGTCACTGTGCGCCTGCCGAAAACTCACCGCAAGTTTGTTGTCAAACTCGCACGTGTTCAGAAAAAGTACAACACGATGTCTGCAGATACGGCCCGTGTTATCGTTCTCCTTTTTTCTTATCTCTTGCTGTACGTTTACACTGGCGTCGAGCAGTTTTGCGAGCGTGGACTAGACTCGGACGAGAGAATATACGGAACGCGGATGATTTCATCGTTCGCGGCATCCTCTACGAATCTCGAGAAAATCAGCGGCTAACCTCTATCTTACGAGTAAGTTGCCGACTCGTTTGTTCGTCTTCTTCTAAATCGTGGAAGAAATGATAACAGCGCTGCGTTAAAAGAAAAGTTATACGTTCTTTCTTTGCCAATGTTTGGCAACTTGGTGGCGATCACCGTACAATGTTCCATCGTACTTGCTCCCTCGGATCTTGAAAAGATGAATTCTATCGGAACGGGACTCTAAGGTAATTTATCGATAAATAATTTATTCGATAGCGAGATTTCGCGGATAATGGTAAATCTGAAAAGGTGATGCGTTCGAAAGCGAGCTTTTCTAATTCGTATCTGTTCTCGCGTTTATAGCAGAAACACGCAGTTTGATAACTTTCAAACAAAGTTAAAAAGACACAATACGTTTTAGTTTTGCTTGCTTGGCGTTAAACGACTATAATAACCATTGGCCGTGTTTCGCAACTATTACGTTGATTCTTGCTTATTTTAAGTATACTACTATAGGTACGATGACTTTTCAACGAAAGAGCGTATATTCGAGCGATTGGTTAAACTTTTCGTCGTGCAAAGATCCGGCAAAATAGGACGAATTCTGGTTTTGTCGAGTACATGAACTGCCAACGATGGAGGCAACGATAATTTCACCGCGTGAAACTGTGGTTCGGTGGACAGAGGACGCAGAATAAGAAATTACGGTTAAAGATATGGACAAAAGGAATCGTCGTAGACGTTACCGGCATACGGACGCGCGACGTAGTAATTTGCAAACGATCTCTTTTCGTTTGTTGTTGCTTGGAGAGGCGAAATGCTAGCCAGCTGAGCGAGTGAAACTGGTCAACCGGACTATTTAAATTTGTTACCTTCCTGTCGCTCGAACCAGACACGCGCGATTGTTTTGATGTGCCGGTAGCAGTTATCGACACTGCCGGACAAGATCGATTTACCGACCGATCGATCTTTTTTCACGTTTTCCATGGACGACGTTACACCTAAGACTGGTAACTAAGTTCAGGGTGCGTTTCTCGCGCGAAATTGGTCACGACGACAAGAAAGACAGAAGGCACTTAACACTGAATTCCGATGACAAATGGATCGCGTTACAAGTTGGAAAAGTGGCGGGGCAATTGCTCCATTTGCTGCAGGGCCGATCCTTCTCGCACTATTTCTCGCACTGATACAGGGTAGAACGACGAGGTATCGGCGACGAGGAGCTGCAGAGACGACGAAAAGCGTAACCGTACTGCACTGATTCGATGAGGAAAACGCGCGTATACTTGGAGGGAGGTTTCGTTGGCGGGAAAACGAAAGACTGGCGGCAGACCGCGTGGTTGCTGCCGAGTATAAGCGAGGAGGAAGAGGAGACGGATAGAAAGCGCGCGCGGGAGAGGACACAAGAGCGTGGCGCCCCTAAACGATCAGCTGATTTCTCACTGTCATCCACCACCGTCTTCTCGTTAACGTCACAAACATGTTCGTTGGTACGTAGATTCGGCTCCTTCGCGCGGTATTCTATCACTCGGTTGACACTCGGTCACTGTAGATCGGTAGCCAGTTGTTTGCCGCGCGAGATAATTATTCGATTTCACCGTGCGATCACTGAGCTGGATGTGACTTCTCCGAGCGAGAGTAGATCGACCCACGCGACTCGGTCAACTATTAACTATTTCGAGGGAAAAACTTGCGAGGAGAAAATTTGAACGGAAAACTCGGGCGTCGTTAAAGAAACGTTAAGAGAAAACTGACCGTATCGTGTGGCTTGCGTGTGCGGCACAGCGGCGTCGGCGACGGCCGGTGAGTGAATGCGCCGTGACGTTAGGCGCCCCTCCTAAGATCCCCGCCCCTCTCGCTCCTTAAACATCTCCCTCCCACACGACGCGTCATCTCTCTTTTCCCGCACGATACATGCCGCCGCTCGCTTGCTCTCACATTAACCAACCAACCTCCCTCTCTCTTACCGGCCGCCTGCCCCCTTTTGCCCGCCAACCCCTTTCCCATATGCTTTCTCCTCTTCGTCGCTTTACCGCGCCCCGCGCGCAATCCTACCACCACCTCTCACCACCCCTGGCGTGTGTCCTGCCGCTCCAACCAACATTCGCGGACCGCCAACTACCCCTTTCCTTCCTTTCTACTTCGGCCAAATCTACCGTTCCATGCGAGACGCGCTCCTTCTTGTTGCCCTAACTCGAGCCTTTCCTTCCCCCGGCTATCTATCCTCTCTCTACCCAGCGCTTTGCTTCGCACCACCGTTCCTCGCTAGCTACCACGAATCCACGCGTTCATCCGCCAGCCGATGCAACCGATAAGAAAAGTTGCACGTGCACGCGACCGATTCCACGTTTCTCCACGTTTCTCCTCGTTTTGCCCCATTTCCAAACGCCAGCATGCCGTCAGACAGTATGTTTTCTTGGTAGTTTCGCTTGATCGTACGGCTTCCATCGAGACAGCCGCATACGGCCGCTTCGTCCGAATTCCATCTCTACCTGCGTTGCGTTTCGCAATTACGCAATTACGTACGCAATTACGTACGCGTGGTCGTCGTTCCACGTAATCTTTCGTTTCTTTCGGATCGCTGGAAATTCTTGGATTCGCGTCGTCCAACAACAACGTTGAAACGTGATTGCGCGCGGTCGCCAGCAACGATCCAAGAAAAACGACATCCACGCCTCTTGCGAGTCGCTGGAAACTCGAAATACGCAAGTTCGTAGATCGATGGCCGACCGGAGACGATAAATACGAAGCAGGTGTCGTAAAGATTTCGAGGACGGTGAAAAGCGGAGGACGAGGAGTCAAGGCCGCCGCCGGAGGTAGCACTAAGAGGGTGAATTCCAAGTTCAGCACCTTTCGAAGGTTCTTGGATCGCAACGGGACACCATAGGAAGGTAAGAACCGTAGATAGTTTCCTCCTTCCACTTACAGTCATGCTGTCTCTCTTACGCTTCCGTGTTTCCGTCCGTTTATATACCGCCGCCAAATACTCTAGCGTCTCTTATTTTCTAGTCGCTATTTTTCCACAACACGACATCGCGTTTAACAATTTTCCACGATTTATTATACGTAGTTAGCTTCGATTTATTTTTAGAAATATCGTCCGACAAAAAATGAGGTTTTTCTATATACAGTAAGCGACCTATGTACATCGTAGACGAATAATACGAATATACGATTTAACGTTATTAATCGATTAAGCGATAGATATACGGTTCGCTACATTCGAACATCTTTTCATCGAGAAACGCAACGTATACGTATACTTACGCGTAATTGTTTCGAAGTAATCGTCGATGAAAATTAGTTAAACGCTATCGCGCGTATTTGTCGAACGTGGCTGTTTAAAAATGAAGATGAAAAGTACGCTTTTAAACATTGGTATTGTCGCAAACACCTTCGAACGTAGTTCGTTGTCCAAAGTTTCGCGAATGAAAGGCAAATCACGTTATTAGTAATTATACCAATAGAATACAAACTTGCACGCCCGTGCCAGCGTGTAATCTCGAACTTGCTGTAATTATATATTCGAAAGGAATATGAAATCTCAGATGAGTTTCGAACGATCGTTTACACGTAGAAAGTCGAAAGATCGTACTTTTGCGTACCCCGTGCGTTATGCGAATCACGGAAAAAAGCGCGCGTCCTTACGCAGAACAAATTCTTGTACGATTCCGAACGAATCGCAAAGTTTAACACGTTATTTTTACGTGACGTAAACGAGAGGCGCGATCGCGTGACAAACGATATAAACGTAATAATTTCAAGAATTCTTTGCTTACCTTTAGAATCGAAGAACTTTGTGGTTCTATAAGGTGGCGTTCGACAGATCCAATGCGACTTCAAAATTCCGATTTCAACACATATCATTAGACCATTACTGCTTCTCTTTCCGTACACGTGATTCCACGAGGGACGTAGATCCGATAACGCTCAATTTGCCGCAACATGTACACTATCACTATCCGTTGTGCACTTCGGAGCGCCTAAAAAATATCACGAGTCACATCTTCCTGTTCGGTACATGTGGAACTTGACTGCTGTTACGCGAGAGACAGGTATCATAAAGAACGGTGCAAGTTGTCCCGTGACGGAATCCACGTTCGTTTCGGCACATACCATGAGCGCATCGGGCAAAAGCTTGATCGTGATTTATCATCAACTGGCGTTCCCGCGGGGATGTTTTATCACAGTCGTGTCGGACGGGTGGTCGATCGCGTGGCACGCGTGAAATTCCTCAGGTGGTGGACGCAGCGTGCCCACTCTCGACCTCGGATTTTCCTGTGAATGTGCAAGATGGACATACACGTACATGCATACGCAACGCACACACACGCACACAAACAAACAAACAAACAAACAAACAAACAAACAAACAAACGCACATGCACGCACGCACGCGCGCGCGCGCGCACGCACGTACACACACGTACAGACACACCAACACGTACAGGCACACCAACACGTACAGGCACACCAACACGAACACGAACACGAACACAAACTAGAACACGCACGTACACCGGTGTGCGCGCGTAAATACACGATTTCCACACAGGTGTGCGGTGGAGTGGCGGCGGACCGCCTGGCTCTTAGAGCAGTCGCGTTGTGACTGCCTCTTCGGACTTGCCACTGAAAGTGGAGAACGAGGCGAAGAGTCCCACCTCCTTGTGCCACCTCCAACTGGGTGGGTACCAGCCCATCGGACCCTCCCTCTCCTCTCTTGTCTCGTCCAACCTTTTGCTTCAGCGCTATACACGCCGTCCGTCCGAAGAGCCGTCGAACGTGTATAGCCTATGGTACGCGTAACGTACGTACCTCGTGTCGAACAGGACCTACTCTACCGCTGAGCTTTTGCCGTCCACGCAGCCGATTAGTACGCCCCTTACCTACGCTCTTGAGATTTTCTTCTACCTGGGTGTGAATGGAAGGGGGCACTTTGCTACCTACTCGGCTAAGATTCGTTAACCGTATCCTAAATTCTTCTGCCTTCGAGGGAGGTACACCTGCTCGGCAACCTGTGGCCTTTCGTCCCTTTTCGTCCGCTGACCATACAACCTACAACTTCCGTTACAGGCGCGTTTAACTCCCGCCAAAGAATTTGTAAGCGAAGCTCTTTCGCTAGATCCGTAGGATTTTCCTTGAAGCTTCGTTAAGTCGCTTGTCCGTCGTCGAGGTATGCAGTTTCTTTCGGTGGACGCTGTTCGACGGAACGATGATACGCTTCAGCAATTCTTTTAAAATGTATATAGCCAAAAGTATATAGTTACAGTGGTTGTCTTTTGTCCGGTGTCTTTCGTTTATCGTTAGTGACTAAACTATCGGTCGAAACGAACCAACCTTCTAATGCTGATTTACGGCCAAAATCTGCTTCTATATATTTCCGATACTTCCGAGTTCTATACTATAGTTCCGAGATACGGCAAAGGCTAATCGGTGTTTGCACGTAGTAGGTAATTGTTTCCACATGGAAAGCGTTATCTCGTTCTTTCTTATTTCGAATAAGACGATGCAAGCAACGACGCTTTGAAATTTTACGCGTTAGGTCGACGACCGGTATGATTTAACGTATAAGAGTATGATTCAAGCTAATCGCTAAACTCTTTATATCTGCTAACAGCTGAAATCTCGGTAGAGATTGTAACCACGATTCTATTAGAGTTACAAACATAATTATAATTTACATATTTGATTTGTCATGTCAAATGTGGCATGTAACGCAGTTGTTAATATCCGTAATATCAGTTAGGTTTTGGAAGCATAGTTGATTCAAACTCTTCGTCCAACGATTAGTTTGAACGAATTACAAGTATCGCGCGAAAATACACAAAATACGACGAAAGACGTTGAATATAGTCGTTTCTGTTTTGTTATTAGTTACTTTTAGTACGTATGCCACGAATTACGATAACGCATATGATATGTGATAGGTTTGCCTGAGAAGCTGTTGACATTGTATAATCCCATTACAGAGTAATCCGTTACATTCGTTGCTTTGTGGTAAGGTATTCGTATGTGCGTATATATTTTATATGTATGCTGTAATGGTTGTAATTAAGAAAGAAAATATGTATATTTCAATTACTATCGATACGATAATTGTGCACGTTCGTTTCGACGATTGCTGCAACTTTTCCATTATTAAAATATATCAAAATGAATAAATATCACAGTACTAATATACTAGGGACACACGTATTATACACGGCACCGATAACGAAGTAGCTAATGTATAAATGAATTTGAATACGTATATTTCGAGAGTTGTAAATTTCGCATTATCGAACAAACTTCCTGTGTTTAAATTTTATCAATGGCTTTCGTAATGCGTAATCGATGCGTAAAGGACGATAAATCGTTAACCTGGTACGTTGTCATTTATTTTGCCGGCAGAAATATGCTTAAAGTTCGGATAATCGGTTCTTCGATAACATACATAACATCTTAGTCATCGCACTATCTTAACGCATGATCTGTCTTGAACGCTGTCAAACGCTATACGGTTAAGACGTGTGAAAAACATAGATAGAAATTCCCTATAATCGAACGATATTTTTTTTTATTAGCGTTTTACGTGTCATCGTTGCTCGTTAAGCGATTTCAGCACGGCGAAATTTACTATATTCGATAATTTAATCACTTTCGATAATTCCGAGAAACGTGGAAAGGAAGAAAGCAATGAATTATCAAGTTGCGCTATCGACGATCCTAAGGCAATATGTTTAAAAATGCGCGCATTTAGCATTAGACTGTTGGTCGTGTTTTACACGAGGCGTTCAAATCACAAAATTTCTCGAAAGGATGTACGACTTCTTCTACGATTTCTCCATTCTCTACGTTATATCGAATTTTTTATAAAACCCAGTGTCTGCGATTACGATAATATCGCGTTAAATATCGCATTAAAACTGTACTAATTTTCTTGCTTGTCTGTTAGACGGACTATCGTTTGTTTCGAGGCGCGAAATCTACAATTTTGAATACCGATTTGTCTCATGGAAACGCATGTAGCAAATCATTTGGAAATCTATGAAATAGTGATAAAAAAAAAACTATGTGAAAATTTTACACGAGAATCACTATAAGAACGACGAAATGGTTTACGTTAGTTTCTTCGTGTTCCGTTCTCTCGATGATTTCTCCTAAAAACCGTATATCGTTCGTGTAGTTAAACGCGCCTGTGGACGTTACGATAAATCAATGATATAACTTTTATTTACAATAAACGTAATCTTTTGAATACTACAAATTTTACAACTTGTACGTGTATAATTGAGTGTAGGTAGAAACGAATACGAAATTATTGCGAATTTGTTGGGAATAATTTATACGTACTTGGCCTGAAATTTATTACGTACGATCGAGCGTAAATTAAAAAGCTGTATTCGGTTTAATACGGAGACAGAGATAACACGGGGATGTAACGTAAAAGCTGAACAACCTTGATTTCGAGCCGAACGATCTAGACATTGATACCGATGTAACCGATGGAGACCTGCTTAATAACTTTTCATGGAAAACTCGCAAGCATCGAACAACAGTATTTTTTAAGCGATTACGGATATCACGAGATGTTTTTCTACACAAGCGCTACGAAAGAGAGAGATTTTTAATTGTTCTTACGGTATCGCACCGTGAACAATTTACACGACGCACGATGCATTTTATGAATTTAGGAAATGTTGCCTCCCTAGCCACGCAGAATGTTATAAATTACGTATGCTTTCTTCTATACCTTACGGCTTATAAATCCACTTACGAATGCTAATGCGTTAACCGTAGCTGCAACAGATACGTAAAGTAACTTTCTTGAAACTTTCTAAGCAAGCAAACGCAAGATTTTGAACAAATTTCTTCAAATTTATGGTGGCGCAACGTTAAAGAAAAGTATCGTTATCACGATTGTCGCGTGTGACCATGTATAACCGTGTATGAAGTATTAACCTCTGAGGCAGGTAATTATGGCACGTATATCTCGATCGAGCCAAAAAACCTTGTAAATATGTTTCAGAATTTTAAGTAATAGTCTTCCATAAAGCGTCTGGATTCGTGGTTCGTGCAACGCTTTGGTCGTCCCCCGGAAGCCTCGAGCGCGGATCCGTCGTGTCCGCCGTTCGCTCGCGGTCGTCGAACCTTCGCGAAATTAATTAATATTCCATATCGTGTTGACAATCGTGACGATCGAAAGGCTCGCAAAATCTAGTTGGCCCGTTGGTATTTGACAGAATTTGAAGCGTCGTACGAGGGAATAGGTACTACGAGCGATGACTGTAGGGGGCAGGGGGAAGGGGGCACCGAGCGAAGGTGGGGCAACACGGTTAGGTGGAGGACGGGGGGAGGGTGGCGAGGTGGTCGGAGGAAGTACCTACTTCCGTACCCATCCACTCGTCCTTGTGTCCCTGTTTAAGGGTCTCGCCAGTGCAGCCTGGTACCACTGCACCCCTCTCCCCCTAACGAGCCAGGCTCAGTCACCCCCTGCCAGCAGCGCGTTGCTGCCACTACCACCGCCGCGTCTCTCCAAGCCCCGAGTCAACCCCCGTGTCGCCCCACTACCCACGAAGAAGCGGTCCCAGTGGTTCTCAGACGGCTGGTTGCCGCGCATACACCTATATAGATGTACAGATATATACGCAGAGAGGGCTGGTGGGGCGGGTAGTGCCGAGCACGCGTCACGAGGCGCTAGAAAAGCGAAGGTGCCCACGGATGTATTTTTTAATTATTGATTTTAATGACGAGGGGAGCCGCTGCCAACGCCATCTTGGATGCTGGGCGGAGTAAGAAGCGTCTCTCCCCCTCCCCCCACCCACCCACCACCCCCGCCCCGCCGCCCTCCCGCCCTCATCGTCCTCATCCTTCTCCGGTCTGGTACACTCTTTCCGTCTTTCTTCGCCGTTCGTCCAGCGCTTCCTACGTGGACTCTTTCCTCCTTCGTTCTTTTGCTCTGCACGCGTTCGCTCGCGCCCACCCACCCCTTCCTTCTGTCTTTTCATCCTTTCTCTTTCCTTGCCTCTCCCGCTCCCGCTCCCTTGCTTTTCTCTTTCTCTGCTTCCTTCTTTTGCCTCCTTCTACCGTTTCCTCGCTCTTTGTACCCCGAACGCTCGGCCTTTCCTCCTGCCCTTTTCCCTTGCTTCTCCTTCTCTCTTTCTGTTCGGCGAATTCCTCGTAGGTTACCCCGCATCGTTGCCCATCTCCTCTTCTTCTCGACTAATGCCGAGAGATAGACAGATGATGATTAAGAAAGCGCCGCTACGTGTGAGGACAACGCCGCGACGCTCTACTCCTTCTCTCTGCGCCCCGCTTCGCCCCGCTTTGGCCCGCTTTGGCCCGCTTCGCCCCGCGCCAACTCGCGCCACGACACTCCGGACCCTCTCCCCCCTCTCCCTCCCACCCTTCCTTCCTTGCCCACACTCCGTTTCTGTCGAGTTTTCTTCTTGATTTTCCTACGCTTCCTCCGTCCGTTTTTTTCCTCGTCGCTTGATTTCCCTTCTAGTTCCTTCTTTCCTTTTTCCTCTCGTGTTGCAGCATTTTCTCGCGGTTGCGTCCTTCTCCCGTTACGGCCTGACGATTCCCGATGACGGTTTTAGGTTAACGTTGGTCTATCTACGCTCGTACGGGACACGCGAGATCGGCGACGGGCAGTCGTTATTCGCAATCCGTTCCGATATGCGTTGGTGCGTTGTCGAAAATCCAATCAATTTTATACTTAAATTTCTGTTGTAATCGCTGTCATTGGGTCACAGCTAACTCACGACAGTTTGGATTCAATTATTACATAATTTTAGAATTTTACAACCAGTAAAATATTAAGTATACAAGTTGGAGTCGAATATCGAAAAACTTGCCATTTATATTTATATATCGCGATTTAACGATATCGTTGACGAAAATATTTCCTTCTTACCTATGTTTGAGACGGAAATCTAATCGGAACAAAAATAATACGAAGTAAATGTATCTTTGTGCGATTAATACGTATTCCAGTTTTTCTTAAAGCTATAAACCTCAAATTATTAATTAAGATACAATCGTTCGTGAGTTACGATCGATCTTTATTTATCTATATCGAGTTTGATCGTGCATTAATATTTCGAAGGTAATCGTAAATCGTCGGAGACTAAGTTAAAAGAGTAGCAGTTTTAAAAAGACCTAAAGGTACGTTTTAAGAAGCTGCAGTTGAAACGCACCGAAACCGACGATAGGACTTTTAAAGCACGCTTCTGTAGCTCGTGTGGCTGCAGTAAGCGGCTAAGTGTACGAGTTTACTCTGTACGTATTACGTACATACGGTGCCCGAAAATTGAGCCTAGCACGCGGCGAACGTGAACTACGCTATCGGTAAGCTTATGTGCAAGTTGTAACGTTTTCTTGCGTCACAAGCTTCTGTTCGCATCTACCTAGTCCATATGTCCTCCGTACGTCGTACGTCACTTCCTTTTTACTGCTACGAGTATAATCGTATAATAATAGTATAATATATGTAAAAAGTAAAAAAATGAAAGATAAAAAATGCCAACTTTTATATTGGAATTTATTCGTTGAAACAACGGTTTAACGTAAGCTTTCTAAAAGAAATACTATACTAACTTATTACCGAATTAACTTATTTAACTTATTACTAAATTCTGAAGTAAATGTCGATGTACTTGAAAGCGAAGAAGTATAAAACTTTTAAATACAATTCTTGTTTGTACGCTTTTATTACGCTATTCTTTAGCTCGTAATTGGTACGGTCGTCGTACCCTCGTGTAAACGATGTACGGTAGTATCCACGGGACACCGTGGACATATCGAAATTTATAGATCACTGGAAAATCAGTAGGAGATTTTAGTATCGTGAATTGTATTTGTCGAAAAAAATGATACTTTGCCGAAAAACTGCCCAAGCTATAGATATTGAGTAGTTAACAGATAGTGATATGTATAGTAGGTTCGCGATAGGTATTTTCTAAATCACTACAAAAGTAAAAAGTTATTCGACTCTAGTGAATCACATATTGCCATTTACGGTCTAAGAGACATACTTTGTTTAGGTTATCCAAGCAGATGTTAACTCGTCACGAATGAAGCAAATAGGTTCGTACAAGATAGATAGTGATATATTCACAGATCATGGAACATTCCTTATTGTCGAGTATGACACGTATTTAGAAGATAGCCCAGTGCTAGGATTTTAACGGCACGAGGACATTAATCATAACCGATAAGTGTTTCGGAAAAGTTACCGCGGTTGTTTACCACTTTTTCAGGTTGACGTGATTTCGAACATTATTCTCCGTGTTTAGTCATTGTACATATAGGAGGGACAAACAGCGAATAGTCAAAGTTCAAGTATATGTATATATATGTTTTTGTAACTTTGTTACAAATCACATTTTCTTATAGTTCAATAGTTATCGTATGATTCACAGACCCTAATAAAAGCGTGTTCTTCTGATTGCGGTAGTTCTTCTCTGTTTACAGTCGGCGCAAGTATGTTTATCTGCGCGTGCACCTAACCACACAACGTCCTCGTGTCCAACATATAGCTGTTACGAGTTTCTTGGAACATGGCCATTGAAGAGATATTTCCGATCGGGTCGAACGCTTTTGCGGATCGTTAATTAGCTTTTGGAAATTCTTGTCAGTTTTCCGGTGAACGTAATTACAGCGTGCGGATTATTTCAAGGACGAGAGGGATAGTGTTAGAGCAAAGAAAGCTGATGATCAATGTCTAGCTCGGTCAATTTCTAATCTTATCGATCGTTTTCTTCGATCGGGTTACTTACGGTGAAGTTGCTACGGAGAAATTGAATTTCACACCTTCCGGTGGAAAGAACGCGTTTTACGATTGCACGCACAGTTCCTTATGTTTTTGCACGGTCGAACGCGGTACCGCAGATTTCTAAGGAAACGTTGAAACGTGTAAAGATTCGAGTGTATGGTAGAAACGGCTAACGTCGTTTGCTATTTAAACCAGATTTCTTATTATTATTCAGATTCCTTAATTTCCGTAGACAGCAGCGTTAAGTTAATATTAGTTTCGTTGACTTTATCACACGTTCGTGCGTTTCAAACGTGTTCCATCGATATATACGTATCTAAAGTGTGACTATAATAACGGAGCTTTTGAATCGTTAATTTCTTCCTGGAGCGATAGCTGCGGTAAATATAGTACACATATTTCTTGTTCTCGTGGTTATAACATCGTTACGCGTTTCGTTAAACAAGTAATCGCTACTATTCGCATTTTAATATCGTAAAATGTATCGTGAGCTAAACAAGCGCGGCAGGATAATATTCATTTACTTGGTTGTGCTAGATGGAAATATTAATTTGCAAAATATTAAGCTTACTAATCCAACGTCTTAACGCACAAAGCAGAGACTATAGAATTGCTGTGATATCCTAACGGAACATGTGACATTAACCGGCAACATGTATGCGACGATACACGCGATCGATAATGTTTAATTAGAGGAGAAAGTCTTAGAAGTTCAAGATCTTATTCTCAATTTATACCGATATGTTACGTGTAAACGTGAAAATATATCTTTTTCTTTGCGTTTTCTTCGGGAAAAACAGTAAATCAGAAATGATTACACCAATGTATCGAGAAATACCTGACTATTACTATCTCGGCTGTAAGAATAACCGATCGAATCTCATTAAAGCATCCATGTCATCGATGAGCCGGCCAGTCCTACCGCCCTCAGTATCTGTAATTTCGGCCACCGACTTAAAAAACGCTGTTCTATCGTAATCTGCGTGAAATTTCGCACAAAATTCACGGTAGCGATCTTTCGATCCACTTAAAGCCTATTATGTGTACGAACTAGCTGAGCGAGGTATTTAAACATATGCAAGATCGATAGTACCACGAAGACGAAGATTCATACGCTAGGTATGTGGAGAAACCATGACAATACGAGTTACCTACGAAGTGGTCGAATCACGGCACCCTATTGCCAATTAATTGATCAGAATCGTCGTAGGGGCAGGAGGCAAACATATTTTCCTCACTTTGCGATAACACCGAGTCGCAGTATTATCAACTTGTTTTTATAACGCGTCACCAGTTGTATGTGAATCGGATCCGGTAACTTCAACGCTGCACGTACAACAAACAACACACGCACTTTCCTTTTGTTTATAATATGGTAAAAATGACGCTTGAAACGAAAAGATTTCTGAGAAGAAATGGATTGGGACAAAGAAATAGTTTTCTTTGCTGTTTTCCTTTTATACTTGTAATAAACGAGGAATACAGAATGTTTTATTAATTATTGGACTCGAAGCTAGCGGATTCAAAGGCCTATCGTATTTTTAGTTAAAATTCGTCATTTTTGAACAGTTTTAATCTGTATCTCTCAAAGAGACGATGAGAAATCATCGAAGACGTCGTAAGTGAAAAGATCGAAAATAATATTAAAATGTCGTTTCGTAAATGATCTTTCGCGTGGATTTTATTTTAAATGTAGATGATTTTGCATCGATATTTCTCCATCTTGAAACGAACCGTTTAAATTTCAAACTCAAATTTAAAATCCGTTTGTTAAAAGAGAAACGGGTAAGGCGGACGGGGGAGGGGAGAGAGAGAGGCAGAGATTATCTCTGTTCGGAAAGTTTGAGAGTTTGATAGCAACTTAACAGGTGTCCAGCTCATAACGCATTAATGATTTGCGAAGTGTTAAACAGAAAATTTGAAGCGTTGTACAGGAAGTTTCTTCGGCACTGAATCGGCTTACAGATTAATCGTCAGAGGGCCAGCGTTTATCTAATCCGGTGTCATACCTGCGAGTCTTTTTCTTATGAAATATTCGTAATGAGTCTTTAAAAATAAGCTTTGAACGAAGTAAAATCGTAGATATTGATCGTGCGCATTATTTCTATAAAGTGTTGTATCTATATTAATGTATCGCGACAGCAAATGAAAATGTCAGTTGGCGGGAATTTATTAAAAGTGGAAACTTGGTCGAAACTCGTTTAAGAAGCGTCGATCGGTGGTTTCTACTTTAAGCGATTTATTCGACAAAATATTCGAAAGATTATTTTGGCATACGTTTCGTAACTTTATAAACAGCTCGTCGCAAATTACGATGAAAAGATGTTACGACTTCCACGAATTTTTGTCCATCAGAAAATATTTTTCCGCATAGAAACGCTAAATTCTGATTTATCCGGCTGTATTTGTCGTATAAATTGAATAGACGATAGAATAGAAGCGATTAATTTTCGGATTTTCTAAAATTATTCTATCCAATCAATTTCATCGTTCAACGTAGTATTCTTTCAGGTATAGAATTTTCATTTAGACGCGAATAAACTCAACGATCTATTATTCGACTTTGTAATTTTAGAATCGCGTTTGCCTATTTTATAATTAAATCTTGCTCCATGTATATATTGAGATTCAGCGTACAGGGATAATATATTTTTAATATGCTAAAATCATTGCGAAGACTTTTCTTTGAAAAATATCGATTTTTCGCGCGAGTGAGATTTTTACCCGTCGTTCTCGGGTGCAGAATCGGACAGTGAGAAATCAAAGAGTCTTTTCTTGATTCGTCCGGCTACACTTGCCAGCGAAACCTTTTATCTTCTCGCTCGTTCTCGACCGATACAAGATAGCGAGGGCTGATCGGCCGGAAAGAAGAAGCAGCCGTCGCGTGATGTGGTGAAGTAAATGGGAAGTATGTTTGCGGGTGGAGAAGGGATCGGGAACGAGGTAGAGATGGCGCAGGAAAAGATACAGGGGGATAAGAATGGGAAAGAGAAGAAACGCACGAAGAAATAAAATGAAATCAGATCGCAGTATCTGCCGTGGCTTACACGAAGCCCATCGTGGGACTTCTCCCTGTCCGAGCGAATTTCTAAGCAGTGTCGAGAAACCGCATGGACCGAGGCTAGTTTTCCGTCTCTCCCCCCCCCCCTACCTGTATTTCAGTAGAGTCCTAAGCTTTCTGCAAATAACATCTCTCCGCTCATACAGGATTTTACCGCTTTGCACAGCAGCATAGGAAACAACGAACGAGGATGACAAGCGTTTAACACGCTTACTGCCGAACGAATTTCTTTGTTTTATCCTTAACGACGTAGTATTGCCACTTATTTCACTACGATGTACAACGATCGGACTTGTAGATTTTTACGCGTTTATGCGACATTTACGCGACATTTATGCGACATTTAACGATGCAAAAGCTAGAAAAGAATATATGCAAAAGACGATGTGCACAATTCATCGAAGAAAAGATTGGAACTACGTTATAGAAATAACGTTACGTACGACTGTAATATTTCAAATTCATAAATTTTTCGTACGAAAAATCTTTCCATATCTGTCTTAATAAACATTTGTTAAGGGAAATGTATAAGTACTTAATACAGGTAGGAAGACGTGTTAATTATCAATTGAGTTATGCTGTTGGGTATAATGTTCTCTCGATCTACCTGCACCCTTCTCGTTTCTATTAGCACGGTACGTAGCTTGGCAAGTGTCCAGCAGGGAGACTCTCCTACTTCTAATGGAAGTCAGCGAGGGTTGCGAAGATATCGGTATGCGAGAAGATTATAAGTTACTTGTGCAAATACTTTTGTCCGTTATACTTCGATTTTTAAATCGCGTTGCACGTATAACGAAGCTAGTTTATTATATTCTTTTATCAAAGATTAAGGATTTATATAATCATAATTATAATTTACCAATGATCAAAGAATTACAATATACGATTAATAAAACGTCGCAAATGTATACTTCTTGGTAATGGAATATCGCGAAGAGCATAAGAAAAGCTTAGGCATATTATTGTATAGATATGATATCGCATAGTCTGTTCGTAAGATGCAAATTGCATAACGGGGCTTGATTCGTTATTGTAAAATGTAAAATGATCAACAAGACGTTGTCGCGTTGCTTCGATCAATAGCTTTTCATCGTGTCCCGACGACACTTTCGAATCTATACCTGTATCTTTACATCGGAAACGGACTATAAACAACACGTTGCCACGTACGGGTACGCGAGTGAAGCGGAGGCGAAGAAAACGAAAAATCTAAACAAGTGCGCGTTTAGAAGCGACCGATTCGAGAGGAGGAAAGTCGTTGGAAAACAACGCGGGTCGACTCGGCTGGATAATTGTAAATCGCTCTTGTGTCTGACTGTTGGTACCATGTGCTTTCACGAGAGCCGAGGTTAGATAAAGAGAATCCACGTTGACACGGATTACCGACTGGCAGACGCAAACACGTGAAAAGAGCATGGGGTTCGAAGAAAGGGGATGTAGGAACGCGTAAGACGGGATAAAGTAACCGGGTAAACGAGAAAGAAGAAAATGCTGAAAGATCGTGAAGGGCGAACGTGTTGTCGAGGGATTTATCGAAGGCGAATATTTACAGTGTTTCGTTGTTCATTATCTTTTCAAATATCGAAGATCTATGGGAAAACTGTGAGACAGCTATGGGAATATAAACTATGCACGAACTACATATTTAACATGAAAATCAGTAGAAATAGCGAAAGGTTCAGGAGTTAAAGTGGCGAACTGAAAGTAGCGGAATTATTTCGCGGACGTTTGTTCACGGAGAGGAAAAGTGCGGGAAAGAAAGAGGCAGCGCGCGCCTATATCGCGAGAAGCGAATCTGTCGCGGAAAGCGGCGACGTGCCAGGGACGAGGAGAGCGGCAGGGGCGAGAATCAAAGCTTAGGATACAGGACCACAGACGGCCTTCGAGATGACGCGGAGGAAGGACAAGAAAGGACGGTGGAAGGAGCGTCAGATTTTCTTAAAACGCGTCTTGCGCTAGCTCCGGCGAAGACACCGTTGCGGCGAGAGTATAGCAGATCGCCGAATTCTCTTCGTCGCGCGTCGTACCCTTCGTATCCGGCTGCGTGCTCTCATAGGCGCCGAGCGTTGATGAGTCGAGGCAGGAAGACGCGGAGAGGAAACGAGGGCGTGTAGGATAAGAGGGGGCAAGGGGGAATGTGGAGGAGTCGAAACGAGGCTGAAGAGAATGAGCGGGACCGAGAGGGTGTACTAAGGACACCGGCCAGAAAAGGAACGAGCCAGAAGGGTGGAATGAGTGAGAGACGGAGGTGGCGGAGGTGGAATTAATGCACGCACCGGGCCACGCACCCAAACCCCTTACAGTCAGCCAGCCTACTTCGTTATACGACAAGTATAAGAGGAGAGCATAGAGACTTTTATTGATCGCCTGGCAAAAACTCAGGAACCCTCATTTCGTGCTCCGTACCCCCGACTCTTACCCAGCGAGCTTCCACCAACCATCTACCCCCTCATCCTCCTTCTTTCTCACACTCCTCCCACCCCCCCTTTCCAAAGCCGTTCCCCTTTTGAGGAAAAAGTGGGCTGCCGACGACGTCGTCGTCCTCCTCATCGTTGTCGTCGTTGCTGGTGCTGCCGCTGCTGCTGCCGCCGCTGTTGCTGTTGCTGCTGTTGCTGTTTCTGCTGATACCGGTGCTCGGTGCTCCTCTGCCTTCCGATAATCTTTTACACTTAAGGCCTCTGTAACCCTTTCCCTTTCTAATAATCAGCCCCGCTTATATGCCGTTCCCCCTATCCAACCCCGTTTTGTCATTCGTTGTCCTCTTCCTTTTCTTTTCCCTCGTTCTTGCTTCCACGCTTGTTGTCTCCCGCCGGCCTCGAGACCTCTTGCTCCTTTCGTCCTTCGTTTCTCGTCTCGCCTCTGTCAAAGTTTCTTACTTGTACCATTATCTGGCACCTGCGAGGGTCAAAGAGGGTTCCTACCTGACGAAGGTGTACGTATACATAGCAGAATTACGTTGAGCTTTTTCGGACAGGCTACGGTGCTATACGGAAGATTTTAGATTTCTTTCCTCGAATGTATGCAAAGCTTCTCGCTTCGGCCGTCGTCGTCTCATCTTCCCTTCGTATCGCTCCTGTTCTTTTTTTCCTTCTTTTTCATTTTCTAACGCGATCCTTGCAGCAGCTCTGTTTTGTTTCTACTCCGACATCGGGCAACTTATGGAACGACGAGGACGATGATGCGCGAGGGGAGTGGAAAGTTTTTGGATGGTCGGGCGGAGTTTGAAGTTTTATCGTGACCGATTTACAGCCAAGCCCCGTAAAAGCGTCGATTATGCGTCCAAGTTGCGAACAGATCGTAGTTTACCGAATTTTCGAATCGTCGGCTAATAAAAACGTGATTACAACCAGATTACAACGTAATTATCATTTATCGACAACAAATTCCAATAGAATAATTAACAATTTGCGTTATAAAACATTCGAAGGCTGGTTCGAGAGACGTTATCCCTTAGGTGCGAGATCGCGACAATTATAAATCCACCATCGGAGATCCACCTCGAGCTTCTATTCGTAATACCGATGGAGTGTTCCGATTGTGCCGATCCGTTCGAGGAGAAAGAAAATGAGAATCGTTTCGCTGGTCTCGGCGATTCGATGTAACCTCGTTGCAAGCATCCCACTGAAAGAATATAACGTCGGATATGCTTTCGATTTCTGCTTCGTCGAGCGATAGATATCGAGCGATATCGTTCGTGTTCGTGTCCATACGGGATTTGCCGCATGCTACGCTATTTAAATTTCCAATCCACGTACTCGTGCTCTTTAGGACTCGATTATACTTAAATTTCTGTTATAATTTTCAATAAACAACGTTAAAAATAACTTTTGTGGCTATCTGCCTACAGCAAAGCTGTATTAAAGATCTATCGTTAAGGAAGAATCGTCAATTACTTCTGTTTGTAAAGGTTAGTCGGTATTTATTATTTTTCTCGCTAATACGATAATTGTTAATATCAATTTGTTAAATAACAAGTTTTAATTCGTGGATATACCTTTTTGACAAAAGGTCAAACAGATACGTAAGCTCGAGATATAGGGACGTTTTCTTGCAATCGTTAATATCTTTTGCGCGATCATGTCCAAAGATAAGTCGTTAGGTTCGATCTTCTTCTCTAGTACGTTTTGTTGTATTTTAAAAATGTTATCGACTGACACGAATTTGCAGACGCGAAGTACATATACATACGTATACGTAGAAAGCGTATCGTTGAGAAAGCTCAAAGCGAACGATTATCGTTGAAGAATCACGCAACCGCAAATTTCAGTGGTTTACGCATCTCTGGTTTAGATAGAAAAATTACGGCGAATCATTGCGAGTACGACTGCTGTCCACCCTATTGTTCCGAATTGTGTATAGGAGGCAGAGAGCGATAGAGCTTTTAAAGCTTGAAAACGTAAGTATGTGAAGTCCGGAGGAGAATGTAGCCAGGAACGATGGTTTGGCTTGTGCGCGAGGGGACATCGGCGAGGCGTAGCGTCGGCGGCGTAGGGGAGCGGGAGGGGGGAAGGGGAAGGATAAGAAACAGCGAGACGTGTTTGTTCCACACGAGCTATTGTCTGCCAAGACTACCTTTCCATTGTTTGTTACTGTCTCGCCCCTCTCTCTTTCAACAACACGTTCTCCCCTATCATTCGGTATCTTACATCACGGCAAGCTTTATACGCTACCCTTCGTGACAGATATTTCTAGAATTTTCTACGTCCAAAAAGTTGCCCAAAGTTTACCAGATCGAACTCCTATCGCGTCGTTTTTCTCTTATTACGTAGACTCGTATGATTACGTTTCTCGATACGATTAGTTTCGTAGAAATACGAAGGTGTTCGATATACGCGCATTCGTTTCAAAGCGAGACACAGATTTGGCGCAACGAAAATGCATTCACGCGATATCATTTATCTATGACTGATTAATTATCGCGCTCACGGGATGTTCTACGATTTTAACGTTAGCGTCAGCGTGATCAATGGAGGAAAACATACCGACGAGACTACCCAGGAACAGAGCTTCGAACGTTGAAAAGGAAAAGGCAAGCGAGCATTCCCCAAGAGAAAGTGTCAAGAAGGAAAATTCAATTCAATGGGCGACAAAAACTTTCCCCAGCTTGTCTACCTTCGTCTTTGTCCCTTTCGTTGCGATGGTTCGGCTCGAACAAAACGCGTGGAGTTTGTCCTATGACGTCACGGTAACCGAAGAGGCGACCGCATGATCGTGGCACGAGCCCGCGAAACTTCGAAAAGCGCACCGCTCGCTTTCGACGGAAGTTTTGGCCCGCGAGACACTCACGCACCTTTACTCTTCGCGGCATATTATTCCGCGTCAAGCCGTACAAATTCTAAGCCGACTAATTACTTGATTTATTACGAGTTCAAAGCCCGATGTAACTCGAGAGCGAACCCGAAAGCGTATGTATGCTTCCCGTGTAGCGATTCTAAGGGGCAAACGGCCACGGAAACGAACATAATACGGAAGGTAAGTAGCAAGGAGAAAGATGGAGCGTGAAAAGAAAAACGTAGAAAAGCACGAAAGATTGCAATCTGTGAGTCTTTTGTGGGAGCAAAGGATTTGCGTGCGCACACAGAGCCGCGTCGATTATTCGCGTATGCGAGCACGCGGCAGCATATGCGCCCACCGGCCGCAACTTGTACACCTGCCCGAGCAAAGCACCGTCGGTGCTCCTTATTGTCATACACTCGGCTCGTCGGGCCGCTATAACAATAATTAAAGTTCCGTGCACACAATCATAGTAATGGCCGCCAGTGGCAGCGGCGTCGACGAACGGCTAGACGCTTGAAACGAGAGGTACGAGCGCGAGTAACCCGACCGACGGCGCAGCCCAGTGCCGTCACACTTGAGTGCACGGACTTACCCCTGCCCTGCGCCGCGCCGCGCCGCGCCGCGCCGCGGACCAGACCAAGGAGAACGATGACGACGAAAGGCGCAAGCAAGTTGAACGCGCGTTGTCGACGGTAAAGAAAGAGGGAGAGGGAGAGGGAGAGAGAGAGAGAGGGAGAGAGAGAAAGACGAATGGACATCGACAAGAGGAAAGAAGGACCGGTAGAACGTGAAGCGAGTGGAGGAGGGTGTAGTCGAAGCAAGAAGGGGGAACACCTCCTGGAAATATTCTAATAAGCAAAATTTTCGCTTTTGTGTTTAAGAAAAGAGAAAGAAGTGGCGGCCAGAGCACCGTTGAAGAGCGGGAACAGGAAGGTACGTAGCATAGGACGAAAAGGTGAGAGCGAGAGGGAACGAAAGAAGGCTCCGAAGGAATTCTGGCTCGGCGTACTCTTCTGGTAGTCGCGATGCTGATGGTAGTGGGTGGCGATACCGGTCTTCAAGGGGTTAGGATGAGAGAGAGGGAGAGAGAGAGGGAGGGAGAAAGAGAGAGGGAGGGAGAGGGAGAGGCAATGAGACAGGACAGGGAAACGAGCGGTAGAGAAAAAGAGAGGGACGGATGTACGTGTAAGAGTTCGACGGATGAAGAAGAGGAAGAAGAAGGCGAAGAAGACGGACCGTGGCAGGGGGTGAGTTGGTCGTATTGTCTCAGCGGGGTGGTTGCTCGCGGGCTGCGCGGATCGAGGGGACATCGCGGAGAGAAGGCGAGCGCGGGGGGTTGGTCGGGTTGCCGTCGGTAGGATGAGATAGATGAGGAGGGGGCAGAAGGTTAGGCAGCCGAAGGAACGAAGTGGGCGGAAGAAGAAGCGAAGGCAGAAGAAAGAGAAAAGAAGAGGGCGACCGGGAGGAACGGTGCGGGGTCTCGGCGGCGAAGGGGGTAAGACGCTGCATGAAGGGTTGGAAATGTAGATAGAATTTCTTCATTTCGCGTCCTTCGCCCCACACTCTCCCCGCTCACCCTCGTCGACCGCCACCGCGATCTCCACCGTCCTCCCCCTTTCACCCTCTCTCTATCCTCCTCCTTCTCCTCCTCCTCTTGCTCCCATACCCTCCCGCCCCGCCGCCCTCTTCGTCTCCCTCCTTCTTCGTCTTTTCCTATGCTCCCTTTTCTCTTCTTTCCGCGCCATCCCTACCCACCAACACCCTCGCCACCCTCGACACCCTCGCCAACCCCCGACGCTCTCCTCTCATTTCACCCAACCCCGCCATTCTTTCTCTTAAGACTCCGCGGCAGAGGAATCGTTAAAATCTGGCCGTACCCTCGGTACCCACCCTACCTAGCCTACCCTCCACTGGCCTCTTCTCTCTCGCGCTTTTCCCTCGTCCCGATCTTTCTTCTTTTCTCTTACTGCCTACTGCCGCTGGAGCTACTGCCACCCCTCTCCCCTACCTCCCCCATAGTCACCAACCCTTGAATGCCGCTCACTCACTACTTACTTTCGCGGGTGGCTCAGAGGGGTTGTTCATGGGGGAGGTAGTAGCACCGGTGGGTCTCCCGAAGGATAGTGTTCCGGTATTAATCGGATGGAGAGGCTTGTATGGGAATTTTCGATGGGTTCAGTTATCGTTACTCCGAGGACCGGAACGATTCGATTAGTAATTACGGTTTATCGTCGTTAATAACGCAAAATTGATTTTTCCATGCTGATCTCGTCTCTTGTATGATTCGCTCGATTCTTCGTTTCACCGTTTCTAGTCATTACGTATACGCCTGACGAATAAAGCGTGAAACAAAGATGTACGATCAATTAGGAACACCGATAACCGTTGGATCCTACAACATCGATTTAATATATTCGGCTTTGTGCGAGTACAAGTATCAAATACCTCGAATAAAACCCCGTTATTGGAAACAACGTTTTACTCTTGGCGAGAACAAGAGTTCGGCCAAGTAATAAAACTAAACGAAGATAGGATCGAGATACGTTTTCATGATTGTTAAATACCTTGGCGTAAATCTGTAATACGGAAAGCTAGCTGATCGATATTAGGTCAAACTCGTTGCACGATCGATTCGTTATTTAAAAACGTATCAACGAACAATTATGCGGGGCAAAGTTGGTTCGCATCGTTCGACGAATGTTTTGAAAACTGGTAGCAGCAGTGAGCTTCGACGAACGATGCGATATCATAATTTTAATTAAGCTGTTTGCTGGTAAAGGCCGAGTTGAACGCGCTGGCTGCCGAAGTAGTAAATCAGTCTCTGAAGTTCACGAGGTAGCGCACGGATTTAGGGTCAAAGACGATCGCGACGTCGGCTCTTCTTCCTCTTTTGCTCCCTCGAAGCAAGCAGCGGCGAGGGGTAACCAGAGTGTTTTCGAGCGACGCTCAAGGGTTATTGTTTCGGGTACTGCGAATTTACATTATTTCCTCCGACCGGTCTCATTGTTCGTTCATTTTTGAACGTTACATTCTCAGTCACGAATTCGTCGTTGTTCTTGCATCTCGTGATACATTTGTACAAGCGTAATTACCGGTGCGATGGTGCACCACGTTTTTCATTATTAAAATCAGTCGTCTCTCTCCACTTCCCTTCTTGCTCTTTTCTGTTGGGACGCATTGTGAAGAGTGCAGCTACCTACGAGTACACCTTTATTATCATATTCGTTAAATTCTTTAGCTGGTATTCCGATCGATCGAACCCTACGGATGTTGATTTTCCTTAGATCTTTTACTCGGCGTCGTTGTTCGCGACTTTACATTTCAGAAATATTATTTCGTCTGTCGGTATATAAATGTGGCGTATGTTATTGTTTTCATTTACCTCTAACTGTAGCGCTGCTTATGGCCAGTCTTTGACGGTATAACGAATTCTTTAAGAAAGTAATTTTTAAAACGAGTATTCATCTTTAAATAACCCGTGGTAGTGCTTTACCGACAAATACGTACTACGTATAATCTCTTCTAGACCAATATATCTTTCTATTGTATTATTTTGTACACTACTTTTTTAAAATTGGGATAAAGGGCTTGAGCTGTTCGTCTCCTTTTCTTTTTTTTCTGTCTTTCTTCCTTCTTTTTTTTTCTACAATTTCGAAGGATTGATTTACCAGATGACGCGCGAGAAAGATTTGAGAAAGTTGCAATTTTCAGAATCGCGAAGAAACAGGCAAAGATCGCTTTTTAAACTTTTCTATCTGCCCCCGTAATGAAAACTTAAACAACACGTTTCGAAGATTTATATATATGCCGAATGTTTTGTCGAAGTCGGTTAATACGGAAAGAAGCAACAGGCATCGAAAGATGTAAGAATCTTTGGATTCGTTAGAGTTATAGACACAAAAGTGGTGAAAAATTGCGATTTTCACCAATTTTAATCGTTTTATCGTAACAACGATAATCGATTTTAATGAAATTTTCAGCACGTAATACACCTGTAGCTGACATAAATCCACAAAACGTATTATTTGTAGTTTCGTTACAGATTCCGACCGATTGCGATTCTTTCAAAATTAGTCTCACATATCGTCCGGTAAACTGGTCCTATTAACTTCTCGAAACAAACTTCTTTAATTCCATTTTAAGAAAGTTATTCAATTTTAAATGGCGTACGAATATCGACGTGATCGATCGTACGTGCACCAGAAACGTCACTGTTCGCTATTAGAACACAGACGATGTTGACTATTCTATAGAATTCTACAGAATCTATTATCGTTTTTGCACGATGCGATCCATATTCGTCGTCTAAAATTTCATTTCATTTTCACAGTTCCGAAGAAATTGGAGTGGTAATAGTTATTGTCTCGGTCTAATAGCGAAAAGCGTTTGTCTATATCGATCTTAATAAAATAGATTCGAGAACGTAAACTGGTAACGTTAAAGCGGTAAACGATCACCAGCAGTTACATTTCTGTTTAAGTAAAACGAGGTTTCACGCGTAGCAACGAACGTTTGATAGAAAACAATTTAAGCAACGTTCTACAATTTCCTTCTTAGAAAGTAAGTTTTAAGTAAAATAAACGTATCGTCTTCGATAGGAAAAATCAGCCGTCTACAGTTTGTGATTGTTAGCGAACGTCGATAATTCCGTTATAAATGTATGCAAAGCGGATGATATTAATTAAAAGGGTGCGTGTCGATAACGTATTCAATGGTTAGCGACCTTTATACACGAGCACCTTACAAAGGTAAAGTTGACGTGACGTGAACCGCGGATGACAAGATCTTTCACGAGCGTTCCGTTCACGTTCTATTCACGTGTGTTTCAGCGAGTAACGGTGGCCATTGTTTAAACTTTAACAAAGTCAATTCGCGAGTAAAAAGCCCCGGTGTCTGTAATTATTTGTGCGCACGTGTTATACGACGTCTGCTGCCGTATGAAAAGGAACGGAGGAGACCGTACGGAAACTTGTACGGGATCCAGGGAAAGCAACCCTCCAACTTGCGTGAAAAATATGTAAAGTATTGATTGCATTTTATAATTACTTGGGAGCCGGTCGTCTTAGCTACCCTATCCACTCTCGTTCCGTTCGTTCCCACCCTCTTCACGTTCTCGCACCCTCCACTACCAACCACTGCCAACGTTTCTTCTCTTTCTCTTCTTACCTCTCCTCTCCTCTCCTCTCCTCTCCTCCTCCTCCTTCCGCCCCACCTCCTCCTTTTAGCTGTCTCATTTTCTTCATCGTTCTCCCTTTCAGACGTTTGCTTCTCCTTCGGTCGGTAAGAAAACGCGGCCGCACCGCCTGCCGCGTGTATGTTTCTATTCTTATGCGTTTACACTCGAATAAGCGGAGAGATAGCCCCCATCGAGCCTCGCTGTTTCCTTACATCCGCGTCGTTTTACGGTGCGTGCGTGTTCGGTAGAGATGGAATTAAAACGTCCCCCCGTGGAGTTGCGTGTTTAAAAATTGAAAGCGTCCGTCGATTAACGCTTCGGAGGCGCATTCATACCGTCTACATACGCTTAATTAAATCGTCGAGCAACGAAATCCTCCGGAAGGATAAGAATATTTTTCGTTGAATGTTATTGGGACATGCGTCTAGACTTGAAATTGATTTGTCGCGATGGGTTCGCGAGAAATTCGATCGAGTACCATTCTGCACGTGTTTTGTTTAAACCGAGGGACTTTTGTTCGCGCCGTTCGGGTAAAGCGCGATGGAGCGAGATGGGGGAGGACAGAGATATCAGCACGAAGCATTCGAAAGATACAATTAAGATTTATCTAACAGGGCAAAGCGGATTGATTAAAAGTTGAAATAGGGCTTTACAAACAATCTGTTAATAAGCTCGGTCTTAGGTAGATTAGTCAAGCGATTTGCGATAATTCTTCAGGTATAACCGACGCGTCCGTAATTCATCGTTGTATTTACCATTGAGCTTGTAATATATTCCTATACAGGGTGGTTAGTAACTGGTGGTACAAGCGGAAAGGGGGTGATTCTACGCGAAAAAAGAAGTCGAAAATATAGAATAAAAATTAAAAGAAAAATTTTTTTTTTAATTTTTCCATCGAGACAACGATCTACAGTGAGATCCGTTATAACGTACCGCACGCGTACCGAGCGAAAATTCAAAGTCGATTTTCTCGAAAACAAAGCCTCAAACGAAAAATTTTTATTCTGTATTTTCGACTTCTTTTTTCGCGTAGAATCACCCCCTTTCCGCTTGTACCGCCAGTTACCAACCACCCTGTATATAATATACTACTTATGACCTATAATAATAAATATTTATCACCCTTAGTAGCGTTGCGAAGGTTTCAGCTGGCAGCTAGTCGTTTACTAAAACGTTATTATCAAAAGTTTACTCGAGACTGGATAATTTTCCGCACGCTATTTACACTTAATACAGCGCAAATAACCAAGAACGTTTGTTTAGGCGATTCGAATCTAACCCACACTCAATTCAGACCAAAATCAAGAAGCCTCTTCTCCGCCTTCCTTTTTATTTATCGTACTACGATATCAATACGCAAAACGTTTCATTTTCTTTCTTCACTCACATTCTCATTTACAGGATACGTATGCGCCATTATTTAGAAGAAAACGATCTAACCGTTTATCGAGATCAAATATTTTTTTCGATATAGATTCTGCCAAATAATGGTTAAATGCGTAGCAATATCATCATGCGTAATTTATCGATGTTCTGGGCGTGAACACCCGTATCTGGATCAGCGAAGTTTTTTGACCGATCCATCGTGCGATATCGATACACGTTTTTATCAATTCGTTCGTACGTTTTGTAGCAATCGTTATAGATTATTGTTCCAGGAGGAATCTTTTTTGAAATAAGAGGCAGTGACGCTTCTGCTCTACTCGATAGAATTGTTCTATGTTATTGTCTTCGTCGAAAACCCATTGTCCGGTTATAAGTCGTTCACGATCATACATTCAACGTTCAAATTCAGCTTCATCGATACTTCCACGATAACTACATCTCAACGAATTTGAATTTCAACCATTGATACAGGAGCTGCGCGATTATCAACGAGTCTTTAAATCGCAACTGACAAAATTGTCTAAATTAATTAGTCGCCGGTTGAAACAGTCGATCCAGTCAACTGCTGTACGCAGCGAAATGTTAAGTTCTTTTTCTGGAAATCAGTCAGCTCGTTAATACCTAAATGACCTTTTGAAAATCAAGTCACGCGGAGTGCACTGCTTTCAAAATTACGTATTAATCGCTCGTTTTCGTTTATGGTTTCCCATTCGTTTATGGTAATAACGACTAAGCAATGAAAAATCAACGGTTCCGAATTGCTCGAATTGAAAATATTTCCCGATCGCGGATATTTTACTGTTTCGCGAATAACAACTTTCGCACAAAATTGTTCAACGACAAAAATTTGATTCGGCGAAGGCAAAGAACCAGAGATCATCGAATTCGTGTCCACTTAACACATTCCGTTCTAGTTCTGCGAGACGATGTGGGACGTAAATTAAAAGGTCCGAAGTTTGAAAAAAAACATTTTTACATTAATTTAGGTAAGCCGACATACGTAGGGTTTTATACGATATGAAAATAAATTTTGTACGAGAACGATGTGTTAGCAAGGACGTTGGCACACGATATACGTACGTATATACGTAAATGAAGTTTCCAATTCGGAGACGAGTCGATTAGTACAAGTAAAGTATTTTACGTTTTAGTAAGGCAGATGTGTAATATAAATATATATGTATGTATATATATACTATCGTGTATTTTGTAGTGAAATAAGGAAAAGCATCGCATCGTTGTGGATTAGGGATGCAACGTCTATCCGATAATCCATGTGACAATAATCACGACGAATAAACGATCGAAGCGTGTTCTCGTACAGATATCCATCTTAATCTCCTGATTATTTCGTAAGGCGAAGCTCTACGTGCGGTTGTCCAACACGTTCAACGGACAATCCTCCAGTGGTCCACTCTGTCGGTTCAAGAGTTAGTAGGTATAGGGCGCAGCAGGCACTAACCTATAGCGTGCAATAATTCGTCTCTTTTCCTGAATTTAAGACGAACGAATCTTAGGTCTACGCGCGAGACTGTCAGGAATGGAATATCGGAAAGGTAAGGAAAAGGAGGAAATCGTAAGGATAGGAGAGCTAGAGAGAGAGAGAGAGAGAAAGAGAGAGTGCATGGTGCGGGTGAGCCAAGGGAGTTGCTTGAGAGAAACGGAGTAGCGCGGCGGGGGGTAAATTCGAGGCGAGAGAGTAGCGGGCCAGGAGAGTGGCCGGGGGTGGCAACGGAGGAAAGGGAAGGTAAAGAGGGCCACTGTTTTTACCAAGCAGCCTGCGACTGCCGCGCACTCATTTACTCTCGGTAAACTAACACCGCCTCACTCGGCCGACGCACACCCTCGTCTATCCACTCACACGACTTCCTCGACGGCGTACGAGAGCAGGTTTCTCCTGTACGTATATGTATAGGCGATGGCTGAGCGCGGCTCTCGGACGGAGCAAACGTACGCACGCACACAACCGCGCGAGCCAACGCGCGTTACATGTACATACGTATACACGTGCGAGGTATAAAATTGAAACGAACGAAACTAAAGAACGAAACGAAACGAAACGAAACGAAACGAAACGAAACGATAGGAAGCGACGAGCGAGGCAAAGGTAGGAAAGGCCGCGAAAGTAAGTTCCGCCGCGGTCATATCGTACGAACGGAACCACGGGTCAAAAACCAGCATACGTACGATGGCGAAGGATACGTTGCATCGCGTCTAGGTGTCTTGGTTAATGCGTGCGTGAAACTCGCGGAGCTCGCGAGGTGGTGATTAGGACGCGTAGAGAAGGATAGGCGCGGGTTTGCGAACGGGGCGCAACTTACACTTGCAGCGGCGAGTGGTATCACGGGGTGGTTGGGTGAGTGGTGGTGTTGGCAGTAGGAAGAAGGCAACGGGAACGCACGTAAGGGTTTTCTCGGTTTCTTACAGCGAAGGAGTGGGAGTTTGGCGGAGGTTGGAGCGCGTGGGGCCAACAGGCGGAGGGTGAGAAGGTGGCCAAGGGTGGGAGGGAGGGTGGCAGAGCAGCTCTGCCTAGAAGTTGCGCCCAGCATTTTAATCGATTTCATTTGCGCGCATGTGAGTGAGAGCGAGCGGCACGCGGGCTGTGAGACACAGAGAGAGAGTCGGGGGTGCTTTCGAGGGAGCGCGAGACGAGTAAGCGGAGTGGCGTGCAAGCGAGAAAGAATGAAAGAGGGACGGAACGAAAGAAAGAGAAAGGGGAAATAACGGAATGAGAGAGGAAGAGGAAACGAGCGAATCGAGAGAGCGAGTCGGTTGCTGTACCGAAAGGGAGACGGGGACGACGACGACGACGACGACGACCACGACGACGACGACGACGACGACGACGACGAGGACGAGGAGGACGACGAGGACGACGAGGACGACGACGACGACGACGAGGAGGACGACGACGACGACGACGACGACGACGTCGACGTCGACGACGCGAAGGAAAGAGCGAGAGGAAGAGAGCGCGCGCGCTTCTCCGGTGTATAAACCTTTCTTTGTTTTGCTTTGCTTGCGTCATTAGGGGTTGGGGATGGATGAGGCGAAGGCGGTGGTCGGGTGGCGGATGTATGGACGGGGGGAGGGGGAAGGCCTCCACAGGAGAGGGCGTGGTTCTTCTGCAATCTACATATAGGCATTCGTGCAGACGACTTTAGTACGTGTGTACGTATGTGTATATTTGTGGCGATGCACGTGTGTTTTCTGTAGATGCACACGGTACGCTTCGGAATTCGCTGTCCGTGAGAGTTGTCGCCGTCGTCGTCATCCTCCTTCTCGTTGTTGTCGTCGTCGTCGTCCTCGTCGTCGTCGTCGTCGTCCTCGTCGTCTTCGTCCTCGTCGTCGTCGTCCGCATCGTCGTCGTGTCTCTACTTATAATTCGCATGATGGGTCGACACACGCTCGAGTTAAAACTTTGTCGTGTATCTCGTGGCAAGGGTGCGCCAAGCCCCCTTTCCTATTCCTTCTAAAGGGCGGCAGCCATACGAGGGACCGCTTTATATTCGCATTTCGCGTCGAAAGAGACTGCGAAAATACGGCCGCGAATAATATCCTTGATGCCGGGACGTTGGGAATTTTACGTCAACTTTTAATATCCACTACCTGTGGTCTCCGCGTTCAAGTTTGTGATTTTTCACGCGATAGGGACGGTTCACGCGGATTCGATGGATTTCGTTGGAACCGCGTTTGCAACAAGCTCGTAAACTGATTTACGGTAAATTAACGAAACGAAAATGTCGCTTGGACATTGAGTTTATAACAGACACGACGGCCAACCATATTTAGTTCGCAAAGGTGGACGTTTCTGACAAGCAGATTGAAAATTTCGCTTGATTTTCAACGTTACCGGTGAAACGTTATCTCGTTGGCCTCGCATAAATAGATCGACACTCGGGGGAGAGTGATATTGCCGGGATCCAATTGCGCGGCAAGATTGTATATAAGTTGCGGCAACTTGTCCGTATTGGATGTCGAAGTCGATGGCCTTGGTAAATAGACTCTAAACATTAACCTTAATACCAGAGGATGATAGTCACGTCTCGTAATTTACGTACATGCGTGCCGCCGAGCAATTTAAAACCTCGGTAACTTCGAAATTACCCGTCTTCCGCAGTAAGACGCGATCCATCATCGGCTACTTATATAAATCGATATTTGGTATCGAGCTTGACAGATTATCCAATTAAAAATTTCTCCTCATGGATTATGTCGTTATCTTCATTTTTGTTAAATTCTATACAAACGTATCGATTATTGCACGTTGATATCTGTTTGGCAAACATTGTATCCTATCCCACGTAAAATATTTTTTAAAAAGCCTGACACGTCATGCAACTTCCGCTTTTCTATAAATTTCAACTTTATCACCGGTAAAATCTGCCTAAAATCGATGAGATAGAACACGAGGTTGCGTCGAAACTTTGCCGCGCTTTTTCTCCCGAGGAAGAGACTCGGACTTTTTCCGCCACCCTTCCCATACAGATTGACGCTAAAAGCGTGTTTCGTTCGCAACACACACCTAGCTACATTCGCCGAACGATGGTAACGGAAGTATGTAAAGTAAAGACTTACTTTACCTCTGTG
Source organism: Bombus flavifrons (assembly GCF_040668555.2). Classification (NCBI taxonomy): domain Eukaryota; kingdom Metazoa; phylum Arthropoda; class Insecta; order Hymenoptera; family Apidae; genus Bombus; species Bombus flavifrons. The sequence goes on from NC_138447.1 coordinate 5,969,225, forward strand.
TAAATCCAATATCGAAGATCAACGGTACGAGACTCAAGACGGAGGCAAAATACTTACGTAGGTGACACGTACCCCAATCTGATCGATAACGATTTCTGCACTCGAGAACGTGGAGGAAAGTCAACTGGTTTTGTTCGATCGAATATTGCAGGAATGTGACAAGATTTACGCGTGAACGATCCACGCTCTAAAACCAACAAAATTATTCACTTTTCATAATCGCGGTGTTTCGTTGATTAAGATTCGTTATATCGTTGCATAAAAAAGTAACACGTTGATCGTAAAAATTTAATTTTTGTAAACGTGCACTTTTAATACGAGCGATAACGTGTTTTCCAGTTGGTCATAAATGGACATTTAGACCGTTACATTTGACAAAATTAATTTTTCGATGCTATATTCCATATTATACGCAGAAGCGATAGTATTCGCCGAAGATGATACTACAAGTAAATGAAATATTAATGTAGCAAAGTATTATGCCTGTTACGATAGTACGACAAGTCATCCCCTTAACTCTCCCTCTCTCTCTCTCACTCTCTGTCTCTCTTCAAATTTTATTTCATTCCCTTGTACTATTCTGCTCAACGTATCGCACGCCATTCGATCATTTATCACCAGAAAATCGTATATATTTCCATAAAAAGAGTTATCACGTCTCCACCTATGCGACGTTAAATTCTATCATCCCATTTCGATTCGAGATAATAAACAGTAGGAGAGGAGGAACGAAAGAAAGAAAAGGAAAGGAAAAAAAAAATAGCAGGCGGAAGAAGAAGTCGGGCAAACAGGTAGATAACGGTCAGCTGATGGGGTAGCACGAGCAGTAGTCACGTGTCGTGTGGCCAGCCGGGTCGGTTCGGGTTGAGTTGGGTGGCCGATGCCGGCCAACTGGCCTGCCCACGTGGCGAGCAGCAAAAACAACGAAAAGGAAGAAAGGCTTTCCGACGAGCCGGGCGTGTGGTATCGTGGCGTGGCAGCGAGTTCAAGGGGGGTGGGAGCGAGGCGGGAGAGTAACGCAGAGATTTTATTGGCGTCGGTACGGGATGGTCCACTGCGTGGTCAGCTGGCGTCGGCGCGGCTTTACGCGCGCGAATCTCTTCTGACAGGGTAGAGAGCGGTAGGTGGCTGTGAGAGGGGCTTCTGGGGGTGGGTTGAGAGGGTGCGAGCAGTCGTCGGTAGGAAGGGTGGGGCTCGGTCACCACGTGGCTGAGCACGTGGTCTTTACCCTCCGACAAGTCCCATCCTTTCTCTTTCGCTCGTCGTGTCGCTTCCTTCTCTTTCTCTTACTTCCTCGTTGCAGCATCGTCGACGATGTTACTCTTTGATACTGTTTTCTTTGCCGCGTCCCTCGAATCATGAACACCGTGTGATACACCTGCTCGTGCGCCTATCTCGCACGATGGCACGCATATGCCGCTCGGTTGCTCCTTTGCGCGATCACTCGTTCTTCCGTCGTTGGTGACTGTTCGCGATCGAGAGTTTCCTCGCTTTTTTCAGACTACGCTGTACGATGCGAATCTCGCGTACGATTCTACGAGCAAAGCGAACAACGCAGCAAGCGGTGCAACGCGAATCGCTTTACGTTTTGAATATGATTATGTTGGAATTCAGGATGAGCTTTGAAAAAGCAGTAGAATTTCGGAGTACAATTGGCAGTAAACAGGTAAGACATTCGCTTCTTACTTTTTCACGTAACAAGGGAAATCGGTTGCGTTGAATATTCAATGGGAAATACGTGAAAGGTATCGTGTTTGAAATTATACCTCGTAGGGTGACTCTGTTCGCGCGTTAAGAAACAGATAGACGAACAATCGATAAAACGTATAGAGGGTGGTGAGCCTTTGAGCGAAACCGTGGTACGCGCGGAGTTTTTCCAACTCGTGGACGACCGATTCAAAGATAAAGCTTGCAAAGATAAATGCAAAAGCGTGAAATCGATCCGCGTATAAGTTGAAAAATGGAATTGCGTACAACAGCGATAGTCTTCTTTTGATGGATAATACGGGAACGATGGCAGATGCCGTGGCACCACGGAAACCAAGCTCGTTCGTTCATTAACTATGAGGAAACCTGCGCGTCTGCCAAAATTTTCCCTAAAACCTGGCGAATCCCCGGTGTCGACTTTGCAGATACGCGCACACGAATGCCTCGTAAGAGTCAGGCGAATAAGCGTAGCGCGCGTCAGCTTATTAGGAGGGGGAGAAGATGGGGTGAATGCGCGAGTATTTTACGTGTATACGTATACATATATCTAGCCACACTCGCAGGTATGTGGCGCTTGAGCGCGAGTAAGAGAAGCTGAAAGAGGGTGAGAGGGCGAACGAGGAGGTGGGTACATGACATGTCATGCTGTGCCTGGCTCGCCTCCACCTTCTTCCAGCCACCTCGGCCCAGCGTTCACCAGCGTTCACCCATCCCCCCGGAGGCAGCCTCATCCCCTTGGCGCCGCATCCACTGCCACATCGATCCGCCTTAATGAGTGGAAAGAATAAGACAGCCTCCCCTACTGCGAAAACGGAGTTTCACCCTCCCCTACGACGGCGAACGACGCCGTGTATAGGAAAGAAGGGGTCGCGGGAATCGGAGACGAGCGAAGGAAACACGGGACTGGAGCCGAGCCGAGGAAGCAAGGCCGACGAGGAGGGAAAAACCGGAGAAAGAGGAGTCGGAAAGAGAGAGGGAAAAAGGGAAGGAAAAGAGGCTGGAGAAGAGCGAAGGAGACGGGCAAAGAGGGCTGAGTTTCAAGAGGTGAGGAGGTGATGGAGTTGGAGGCAGAGGGGTGGTAATGCTCCCGTTGTTTCGCGAGTGAGGGAGGCACGCACGCACCCCCAACTCTCATCCCCTTTTCGTCCGAACCCGACCCCTTCCTCCGTCGGCCCCCCTCACGGCTCCGAGGAATGTTAATTCCCGGCGCTTTAATTCTTACGAATATTTCCCCCGTGCCTGGGGACGATCGTGGCAGATCCAGAAAAGGCGGCAGACGAAGAAGAAGAACGAACCGACGAACCGACGAACGAACGAACGAACGAACCTCCGCTGTCGGAGGGAAAGAGACAAGGGATGAAGACACAGAGAGACAGAGGATTGCGCGAAGAAGAAGACGAAGAAACAGAACCCCTAAAGGCTCGTCGTTCCTCACCACCTTGGCGTCAGCTTCCTCTTTCCGTCTTATCGTCTTTCTTTCTTTCCTTCTTTCTCTCTTTGTTCGCATCTCCGTTTTCCTGTCGTTCCTTCCCCCTGTCCATACTCGGCAGTTCGTATACAACGCCTCACGGATTTTAAGACCGACGGTAGTTTTCGGACGCGCCTTCTGCCATTCTAAGCTCGAACGTTTTTCAGAGAGAAATTGAACTTGTGACTCGAGAAACGCGAGTTTAATACGTTCCGCCAGGATAACATTCTTAATTGTATCTTCGTTCGTGTCGAACAACAGCGAATTTTACGTTCGATTACGCAATTCTGATCCAACGTTTGCTCGTTGTTAGAGCATCGTTGTTACAGCATCGTTGTTATAGTACTCTAATAATGTTTGAAAAACGATGAACTGCAAGCGCGAAGGTCTACGATAAAATAAAACGTAGATAAGTGGTTGTAGTAATAGGGTCCCCGACAGAATTATTAACTTCGACAGCCTCCTTCGTTTCCCCTTTGTCTTATCTATAAACGAATCTTACAATGGCAATAATTATCATAATTCCATCAGATTTTTATAAATTTGACACGTTTGAGCTTTATATATAGGCAAAAGCTAGATCGGATTTCTATTCTAACCGTTGACGATGTTATTGTACTCCTCTTAAAATATAGGTAAACAGACGTTAAGCTTACCTATAATTAACAGAAATCGCGTGACGGTAGATCGGTTCTGTTACTCGTTCTTTATATTTTAAATCTAATTAAGGGAAAGAAAGAGTGTCGTCTTTGTATTCTACCGATATACATATCACGTATTGACTTTAATTACCATTTAAATTACCGCGTATTTTCAAAGTATCAAGCACTATAAAATCGCGATATAAAGTACAAACAGCTTTATACCTGCTACGTTTTATTTATTTTCAAGCGTCGAAACTCAAATTTAATGGAAAGGTATAGCGAAATAGAACGTACGCGTCGGCCGTAAGTCACTGATTGACATGGTTGTTCGATCGGTGGTTGGTTGCCTCTTGTCCCGTGCCCGCTTTCCTCCTCGATTCGTTGCAAAACCCTTTTATTTTGTCTAATTTAATCTAATTTTTACGCTATTACGTTTGATCGCCTGATATTTCTTTCTTACGCGCGTTTATACTTACCGTAATGTAACGAACGAAGCTCGATTTCCGGGAATGCGGATCACGGGAGCAGGTGAATTCTTCTTCTTAGCATGTAAGAATGTGACGGATAAGAACGCGCAGGCGGCTATGTAACTTACGACGAATGCATGCCGTGCTTTTTCTCGGCCGTACGAAGAAACGATGAAAGATCGAACTGGATTAATGGGAGAGAGAGAAAGGATGTTGAGGGATCAAGGCAAAAACGGGCGGGCAAGAGAAAGGACATTCGCAAATTATCGAGTGTAACGGAGAAGGCTGCGACCGATGAACAAAGAGCCGAGGAAGAAGCAAATGGAGAGTCAAATAGAAAAGCGTAACTACTGCGGTTTTTGCGAGTCCGTCATATCCGGTCATCCGTCTATCGTAGCACTTATTCCTGTTCAGGTCATGGCTGAGAGCGTGTTTATTCGAATAAATCATCGATATACTTCGATGCTTCTATATTACCTCTAATGGTTTTTGAAGATTTCGTTGCATTTGCAGCTTTAAAGGATGAAATAATTTTCAGGAAAATTATACACCAATTGACACGCGTCTAAAACGTATGCGGTTAATGTATGGTAGAAAAAAATACTCGCCGTAGTGGAGTTACTAAGAATTAGAAGGAAATTTTTCAGCAATAAACAAGCGACATAAAATTTGCGTGACGAATAACTCGTAACTTTGGTTTGTTGTTACGCGAACGACATTAACTCGTGAAACTCGGCATATTTCCCTTGTTTTTCATAAATATTTCCTTACGTTTCATCGCGAAAAATGATAAAGAATCGCAAGATCTCAGTAAAGACGGTAGTAAAATTGTGATTAGATACGCAGTACTTTAATCGTAAAGAACGAATACTGTTTGCCTGTGTAACGTGAAATTTCGACTTGTAATTTCATATCATAGAGGCGAATAGAATACAGATACGTATAATAAACATTTGGATCTGTTGGAACGATGTGACGATCGATGCAGGAAAGGTTATCGGCTTCGTTTCGAGAATGCAAATCCATTAAACTAGGTTGGAACATTTCAGCAGGAATTTCTTCGTATTAACATGATTTCTAATGTGCCTTGTTTCTGCTCGGCTTCCCTTACGGCCGACATTCTCTCGTCCCCCTTTATCTCACTCAATTCCACGTCTCGATACATACTCTTACCAGACGAACCAGGCCCGCAGTTTTGTGCGATATTAAATTATCGGGGGAAAGCATCCCCGCCTGTTTCATCCTCCAAGCTTAAATCACATATTACGTAATCCTTACTTCGTAATTTCCGTGGAAAAGAATTTCGAATCAAAATTTATTGTCAGCCATTCCGCGATGCATCGCTGATTTAAACATTTCACGTTTTAATGCATAAATAGTAATCGTAGTAATTTCACTATCAAGTTGAAATCGATCGTCAGATATTTATTAATTATAACGTACAGTTGCATAAAGCTCTGTATTATCGTATATATGTACGTATATATGTACAAGTATTATTGACAATGAGCGAATATTTCAAATACGTAGGAGAAATTTGAGAAACTTTCGTCGCAACGCGAATAAACATATAGATACGGTTTATGACGATGGAAAGAACAATAGTATTGGATGTATCTAGGACAGACTAATGTAACTGGTATCGAATAGATTTACTCCATACGATTCTTCCTCGTTTTAAGGTGATATTCTTTGAGTGGTGTAAATATGTATCTACTTTGGACGTCAATTGTCGATAACATACGATGTCGGTTATCGCGACGAGATACATGTTATACCATCGGACTGAAGCGTGTTAAGCTGTATTATGCGCGTAGATAAATAATATAAGACCGTATAAATAGTTGTATGGCAGCATGAGTGGATGAAACGTGACGAGAGTGTGAGCGTGCATCCCGCTGACAAATCGGCGTAAAATATCGGGCAGTGATTCGCGTCAGCGGTGAATAGCATCTTAATCTCCACGGTGCAATCTGTACCATAAACAACGTGGCTCGCGATGGCTGCACGTATACACGGTGAGCAGACACGTTGCACGTATCGAAGCACGCCGTGGCCTGATCTAAAGTCACTACGGACGATAAATTCAGTCGACGAATAAAATAGATCTCGACTAATTGCGAGAGATGCACGACTCGCTTACTTGCACGCTCGAACGCTTGTCCCATCTTTATTCGTCCCGTCGTGTTCGCGTATCGTTGTCCTCCAGTTGGCGGGATACTAGTTGGCGTCTCCCTTCGCTTTATTCTTCTCCTTTCTCTTTCTTTCACCTACACATCCTTGCCGGAGAGTGGCTTCGTCCGTTCGGAGCATGGTATGCGCTTCTTACACTCTGCACTGTCCTATGTGGGGGTGATAGTAGAGGAACGAGAGGGAAATAGGCGGAGGTAGGCTTCGATGCTTGGGTTAAACCTCTGGAAGATCGGGTTATGCACACCGCATGTTCGTCCGCCGATTTACCAAGCGATGGCTATGAGCGATGGATTGATGAACTGTTTTCCATACTCACGCGTAACGATTTCATTGAGATACAACGTGGTACGTTAGAGGCAAGCAGCAACTACGAGCAGGTTGATTAAATTAATTGGCACTCTTTTTGTCGTACGTAACGGAACAATCGTGAATGAAGAAAGTTGGCGATAATCGGTCAGGATTATACGTCATGTCCGTATATTACCTATTATTACCGTACTATTTTTTCATTTAATCCTTGTATAATGTATTACAATCACGAGAATAAGTACGTATCGTAACGTAGCGTTTATTGGTATTCGATAGTTACATTTTCAAGATGTTCGTAAATATCGGTAGAACACTCGTTAGTTGTATGGGGTTCGCAGAACGCGCGGCAGATCGAAGAGAAGGTAGATGTCGAAGGAACTGACCATTCTCACTTCTCTTCGACGTGTTCCTCCCCTTGAAGCGCGACAGAATCCAGAGGAAGAAAGCACTAGAGCGAGCGAGATACGAGTTCGGACTCTCAGTTCTGCGAATAGCTGTTGGAAGGTGGTGGAAATAACGATAGTAAACGTAGCAGCTTAGAAACCGGTATCGTAATACGTTCATATCAATAAAATTGTGATACATTTCGTAAGACGATCTATATTTATTTGGTACTGCCTTTAGTTTCGTTTGCTTTCTTTAGGAGGTAGCAAGTAGTTGGCTAGTTTTGAATTTCGTGCTAGATCGTTGTCGTAAGTCGAGTAACGTTGTTCGATACTTTAGAAGTAACGTTTCATCGATATCGTAATCTTGGTGTTTTTGAAAACCTTTACTACTTTTAATCAGCTTTATTTACAAATCTGTCGAGCGAGCAACTTCATTTAGAAGCGCTGCAAATTGAATTTTAATTCCAGTTGGAAGTATAATATTTTCAGAACATTTCGACAGAAATGTTTCTTATACACTATAAATAATTGATTTCACCTTCTCATCTATAAACATTTAAATAATACGTAGCGATTGTCTTTTCTTCGATTACCACCAGCTGGTAGACGAAAACATTCAACAGTAGCCGAACGTTGTTTGGCTAAAAGAACGTGGCGAAAGTAAAATTGTTTCGGAAAGGAACGTGTATTTATCGTAATTCCGTGACCTTTGAATCTTTTCATGACCGTTAATATTTAAGCTGATAGGATTTGCCCTTCAAGAGTAGCAGTTTTTCCTTGTAGCTTAACGTTTAGTAAGAAATTTCGAAGGATGATCGGAACTCGGACAGCAACGTTCAGATCGTTCTAGCGCAAATGAAAAGCGTCGGTAATGCAAGAACGTCGTGTATATGTGCGCTATCGTGTACGGTCCCGTTCATGGGTTAAAGAAGTCGGGACCCGACACGAAGAAACAAAACAGCCGGTCCCGTGGCCCGGCCAAGGCAAATAACCACGAACAAGACGTAATCGCGACGATGTTCGTAGCTCTCGGTAGGTCTCGTGAGGAACGAGAGATCGCACGAGCGCAAAGATCAAGCAGGATCGTGCGACCCGGACCCCTCGACCTGTATGCCTCGAACCAAGAGCAACGAAAGAACGAAAGAACGAACCGAACCGGCGGTCCCCTTTCGCCCTCTTCTGTCCCTCTCGTCTCCGCGGCAGTCGCGGCGTCTGCTTTTCTCTCGCTCTTTGCTCCTCGCGTTCGTCCACCCTTTCTTCCGCCCTTCGCCCCTCATCCACCCCGCACAACCGCAAGGATCCGCGCCAGCTCTTTGGCCACCTCCTCCTCCTCCTCCACCTCTTCTTCCTCCTCCTCCTCCTCCACCCCCGCCTCACGTGGCAGAGATGTGATCCACGCCTGTGATGCAACAACTTGGATTGTGTTACTCCACCGGTGCCGGAGTCGAATTATGTCGGATACGGTCGCGGCCTCGTATATACGTTTGTTGCGATCACGTGTCTGCCAGTGCCGAACGAGTCTCCGGTCCGGGATTGGCGGACGGATCGTGGGCACTGGGATCGTCGATAGCGAATCTCGTAAACGGCCTAACCGCGGTTCTACTTTATTGCACCGGCCCGTTTATTAATCATGCCTTGACATTTTTCACCCGGTGTCGGAGAGGTGCGGGATATCGACGACCAGACTACACTGGCTTAGGTCAGCAGAGCATCGTCGATCCGATGTTTTAGGATCCATATCTTTCTGTACTTTCGCGACCGTCTTTCTGCGAATCCACTACTTATTCGTGTTGTTCCCGGACCCCGGATCTCTCGGATAGATCGATCACGCGTCAAATATGTGACATCTTTTCGGTCGATCTTATTTTTAAGCAAATTTTTCAAGTTGCCTGTTGCTTACACGGTCGATAAAGGATGCGACATCGTTGCATCCGGTACGTACTAGACTCGTTGGTACAGTTCCGTACGGTCCAATTTTAGTAACCAGTTCATCGGCATCGTACAGTTACGCGTATATATATATATATATATTAGGTGTCAAGTTATTCGCGAGATCGATGGGTAATACGATATATCGTACAGATATAGTACAAGCAGACAGTGTCTATTTAGTGGTTATACGATTTCTTGTGCGAAGATATGGAATAAAATTTTGTCATTCAATGCGGTAAATGAAGATTTCAGTAAATTACGATTTAATGAAGCTTGACTTAAGTTTAGTAAAGATGTTAGAACGACTGGAAACAAGAGTTTAGAGTTGCAACGAATAATAGATATACTCTATACCAATATATTCTGAATTATTTCCATCTGCATTTCCGTTGCTAACGAGTCGCTCTCTAAACTCTAAACTGTCGTAGGGTAACGTGCTCGTTTGTAACTTGCAATTCAATATAGTTTTGTAAAACAACATTTAACTTACAAAATAGATAGGAAGTAAACTATTTCGACCTATGGGCAATTATATTCTTGTAGTTTTATCGAGACAGCGCTTAATAATTTCGGAATATTACGAACGAAACTTTTATCGTATCCTTTTTATGATAATTTTGTAAGATCGGTTTACAGTATGACTTTTTAAGCGATATTTCGCAAAGGATTGCAATTATATATTAAAAATTATGCATTTAAGGGTTAAACGTTCTCGCTGTTATTTGAATTATAAAACGCGAAAACAGCGAGAGAAGATAAAAATCGGTATTATCCACGTGTCTCTTATTTATCGCACTAGTCCATCCGACGGATGGGAAATTGGAAGTCAATGAAGATATAATGCGATTCATTTTCGTTCCGCCACGCTGGTGGAAAGTTAAAAACGGTGAGAGCGGCGAAGAAAAACAAAACGCGGTCGTGCAATCTTTGGCCGCGTCAGCGGTGTTTCAATTTTACGGCTGAAACCAGAGAGTCGTACAAGTCGTAGCCGGAGGCGTCGTCGCCTACGTAGCATCTCGCGAATGGCATTAATGCGCTGCAAATATAATCGCTTTTGCAATCTCGGAGGGTGGATGGAGGGAAAAAAGTGCGATTCGCGGCTCCCAACCCTCTCCCCTTCCGTTCGGAGCTGGACGCGCGCAGGTATACCAACGGCGGCAATCGACACGAACAGAACTACGAGGGCGACGACGACGAGGACGACGACGACGACGAGGACTACGACGACGACGACGACATCGAGGACGACGACAACGACATCGAGGACGAGGACGAGGACGAGGACGAAGAAGAAGAAGAGGGGGTGGAATGCCGGTAGTAGCGGAAGCTAAGATGGCGTCGTGTTTACTTCGTTAAGGAGTTAATTACTCCTGGAGTCCCGGGTCCTGCCGCTACGGAGGACGATGGACGTGGGAGTGGCGGATGGTGGAATTTGATGTAGATGCAGAGAACGTAGGTAGAAGGAGAAAATCTTTCTCTCTTTCTCGGTCTATCTTCTTCTGGCGGCGTCGCGGAGAAGAGGGTCGCGACTTAAGTGCCCCGCCGCTCGGTAAATCCGATCGAGGCTTTTCCACGGAATCTATTTATCTATTTATCCCGGCCTAGAGGTAATAAGCTGATATTAAAATGAGTAGGTAGGCACTGGCTTTCGGGTTAACTTAGCTAGCCGACACCGCCACAGAACGATTTGCGGACGTACGGTGCCAATGAGATTTACCACCAGCCGCAGACCGGATTCGTGATCGATGCTCCAACGTTCGGCGAACGTATCGATTCTCGCTGAAGATCCATCGGTTTATGCTTGTTTTACGCGATTCAGCAAAGACTCTGGCGAACAGATGTTTTTACGAGTAAGGGAGACGAATTTTATCGTTGATATCATTTTCTATCGACGGTTGAGGATAAAAGACACGCTTAACGACGATGTTAACGATCTTGAAAAAGGGACCAGACTCGTTTAGAAATCGTATTTAAATCTAAACGCATTTCGTTCTAACGAAATCTTTATAGATTAGCGAAAGCGATAGATTAGCGAACGGTTGCACGTTTTATCTTTGATATGGAAAGCCCGGTAACAAGTATACGACCGCGGTACTTGAAAGTATTTGAAACAAGGAGGCGAAATGCAGTACCTAGCTCGTTCACGGACGGCTGAATACGAAGGCAAGCAAGAGGGAGTCTGTAGTACGATGGGGGTGTGGTGTAGCGCACTAGGCGCTTCTAGCTTCCATCAGCAAAGTAATTAATTTTTAATGTACTTTGCCTGCTTATTTCTTTCGTATCATGGGTTTTTTCCTCGTTTGTGCCTCCGGGGAGGGAGAAGGGGGCGACAGTGGTACGGAACGAGAGAGGCGACGGTTATGAATTTCTAATGAGATTCCGTGGGAGATCTGCGAAAGATTAGCGTAGCTGGAAGGTGGTACGCTCGAGGTAAAAGTGTGTACCTTGCATGTCTAAGACCGCGGTAACGTTAAAGGACTGTTTCGTGAACGAAAACAAGATACCGATGATAACCCCGAAGACGAGTATCACGGGTAGTGGCAGTACCGTCAAATCGTAACGAGTCGCTATAAAATCGCTCGTCGATGAAGCGACGGTTCAACAGAGCGAAATTCAAAATGGCTGGGTACACCCGTTATACAAATATGTCGGATATCAAATACGATCGAATAGAACATAATGCGCGTAAGGTGAAGAAATTGTTAACGATATGCAGAAAACCAGGTAAAATATTAACTAACGGAATTCCAGTTAACGTGAAATTCAAAACGAATTCACGATTCCGGATTATCGTTTATCGATGGTCACCTTTCGCACTCGGTTTGCGAGGGTGTCTTCTTACAGGACAATTCCGATGCCTGAAGTGGAACGCAACGCTTCCTTGAGCGAAGATAAAAGACAGTATTCTTTGACGGAATTTTTATGAAAGTAAGTTTGTACTCGGAGTAGTTGAAGATACGAGGCATGTATCTTTTTGCAAAGGCAGGAACGAAAGTTTAAGTTGGATGGATTTTCTAAACAGAAATTAACAGCAGAATCTGACGCTCGCGAAGAAAGGCTTAACGTAAATTTTTATTTTTCTATTACGGTTACATGATAAAAGCGACGAAATGTAGCAGATACATTTTCGTTGGATATTTCGATGTGAACGTAGGTACAAATAACTACGTCGACGTACAAAGCTCGAAACACGAAGCAACGCGCGATGGAACCACACGGCTACAAACTATGCACTTTGCAGGCTACTTTCATAAATTTCCTCATTCAGCCAGGTAGAACAGATCGCGGTGACCACTTGCTCTAAGGAAAACAGGTAGGTAGACGTGCGTTTACGGTACTCTGTCCCTTGAATAACGTACATAAGCATATGCGCGGTCATTTACGCACACTTACACACCGGATAACAGAAGGAAGCGGCGACCTCGGTGCTGCCTATGCGAGTAACTATGCTTTAAGGATGACCACCGATGAGGTGGTCAAGTGCTCGTGTGTGAGTCCAGGCACCCTGATGGGCGCTCTCGACCTTCCGACAGGATCCTCGTTGGACTTTTCCTTCCTACCTGCCACGATGTTGTTACTGCAGCATCGTTAGAATGACTTGTGTATTAGGAACTAATTTGTTCGTTCGGATGTACGGTCGATTTCGCCTTGGTTAACACGCCTACGAACATACATGTAAAAGAACGAGCGTTTCTTATAACATAACGGTAACGTAATATCACGATCGTTTTACCATTTTAAAAAATTCATTCAAGCCGTGGAATATACGATACCGTGTACCGTATATTCCTACGATTCTTTTACAAAAGAACTACGTCATTCTTTTCGCTAGAATTTTACATACATGAACATATTTCTCTATGTTTCGATAGTATTCGGAAACTTTCTTAAAAGGAAATAATTAAAATCGATAGTAACGTAAAGTTCTATATCTGGTTCGCAGTAGCAAGCGAAGTACGTTTTGCAGGCAGTAAGAATGTGACGCAGCGCAAGGGGCACGCAGCGCAAGGGGGACGCAGCGCAAGGGGGACGCAGCGCAAGAGGGACGTAGCAAGGAACGAAAATCTTTCGGTTTAGCTTGTCAGCGTAGGTAAGCGGACGAACACCAATGATCAGGTGTTCATATATAAGCGCAAACACCCCAGATAGCTCGACCTTTTGTAGATACTATTGAGGCTGCTCGTCCAGGTAAAGACCTGTCCTATTCTTAACAGTGCAACGCCGTTAGTACGGTTCATACATTAGGCACTAATTTCATAATCCTCGGTACCGTCGAAACCTCCATGTATTTCTTGTCTCGTATTGTACAGGTATATGTCTGTCAATAATACATAAGAAAATAAATCTGTTCAAAGGTTCGACACATTCTTTGCAAGTCTATATATTATTTAAAGTCGCCCATTATCCCGGGGTTTTCTTTCTCGCATTTGAACCTGCGCGTTGAACCATTTGTTATTTATGCAAGTGGCAAGATTTGTGTGCGTTGCGTATGACCAGGTGGTACCGTTCGTTTGTTCGAATACTTACCTAGATCGATGAAATCTCGACGATATACTAGCAAATATAGACATTGGCAAAACGCGAACTACATGGTAATGACTAACGCCTGACGACGTGGGTGGTCGACGCGTGATATAGGAGAATCGTTGTAGCGCGGTCCAACCAGCGTGCAGCAACGTATCGAAAGTTTCAACTATAACGGAGGTCAATTTGTTCGCTATACGACCACTATAATAAACGACTTGTGCGTTTAAAATGGCTGTTTCGATCACGGTACCTGTTCTTATCGTTATTACGCAAGTCTAAGGGCATTTATTTCGCACGAGTGACCCAATTGAAGTCGTAACGCGAGATATCGGTGCACGCTAGGTATAAACGGAGTATGTGGAACGAACGAGATGAAAGCCGAGAAGAGAGGAGAAGGAAATGGATCGAAGCAGAGAAGCAATTAATAAACGGGCGAGAAGTACGAAAACGAGTTAAATATTTCCTCGACGGTTTGGCAATAGTTATCTAGTTTGCTTATGTAACTGAGAAAGTCTTTTCTTTTTTCGAAGGTTTTTGCCAATTTCGGATGCCACCTATCCATCTAGACCATCTTCACCAACGATTAAATTACTCCGTGCGTATCCGTACGTAGAAACGAATTTATTCAACGGAATACGAAACGTTCCTTCTTTTGTCATTAGACACCCGTTCACGATAAATTTCCGCGTAATTGCAAGTTTCAGCACCGAAACAACGTAAAAGATTCTCCTACTAATATCCTGTTCGCTCTCGTCGATCAAATTTCAATACTTGCCATCGAAGCGGACGCGAGAATCATTTATTTCCTTCATCGGGCAACGATCTGGCATTTCCAGTGTGCCACAATACGTCATTCAAATATTTACCAAATACTTGTATCCGTATTACGGATGCAATTATAGGCGATCTGGAAGAAAAGCGCGCATCATGATTCCGCCGGCGCGGCGTTCAGCTTCCCTCAGCCCGCAATCCGCCCTCTTGCTCGCTCGTCCACGAGTCGTTTTCCACGATTCAGCAGTTCCAATCTTACCACCGGCCTTACCGATCGGTCAGTCTTCGGAGAACACGTAAACTCTTTCTTTCCTCGGCATTATGTGTTTATCCTTTATCCACTTTCCTTTTGTTCTGCGCGCCTCGTTCTTCTCGTCACCGCCTGACCGTCGAACGCGTTTCTTTCTTCGACGTTCCATCATCCGCAAGCAGGTAGTAAGTGCGGCACGTAGATACAGGTGCAGCTGCACCCACACGGACATTGTAGCCGCTCGGCTGCAATAGCATAACCAGAGTTTCTTCGGATTTTTTTTTTTCACCAAGAACACGAATCGTCGCTGTTTTACGAGCAGACGATGTTCTGGCTTATAAACCGTATTTTACAAGGGTTTGCTGTCAATTGGCAAGTAACGACCGACTGTGTGCGTATGTCGAGTCGCTGTTGAATAATTTACGTCTTCGAAATTTTCGTTAATCTCGTTTTGTTTTGTTTTTTTTATTTAGTTGTTTACATTCACAATTTGTCCGATTTGGACATTTGGTAGAATTTTTTGGCTGTAATCTCGTTTTATGTCTCATTTTTAGCGAAGCTGTTTACAATCGGGTATTACCAGTAAACAGGGAATAAATAGGAAATCTCTGATTTAGCTTGATTGTATAAGGGATGTATGTATAAATCTGTTTTATAGAGATATTCGTGAACTCTTATCGATACTAATCGGTCTTTTCATTTTTAATTTACCGTAACGTTCGAAAAATGCAGAGGGCAGAAAACCTTTTAGTTCGACGTTCGAAAAGAAAATTGAGATTTATGCAGCTTGCGGAAAACTTTTACATCTGACACGTGCTATTTCGCCTATCTCTTCAGTGCGATATGAACATCGGGGCTAAGGAAGGAAGATTGTACGTGTTAGCGTAGGATGTTGAACAAAGAACGAGACTTGCAAAGAGTATTTTCTTTCAAAGTTTCTATGTACGATCGAATAATTAAATATTGTCGTGCGTCATCGCAATTCGTCGAATCTTGATATTCGAACAACGCTTTCCTTTCATCGACCAAAGAACGATTCGATCGATCGCGTTTCGATCGATATCAGGTTTGCACGGTACGACGTGAAAGTTCGTTTAACCGGGTATCGTTGATCACGCGCAAGAAGAAGAGGAGGAGAAGCGAGCTACGCAGAGGGTTGAAACGAAGGTATAGGTAGCGTAAAATAAGTAGAGACGAGCAATAATTATGAGACATAAAGTGACGAGCGCAAGCAGATCGTTCAGGGAATAAGGCAGCTTGCGAGAACAGTGAAAAGATGGACGACGTACACGCAGAATTCCGGGAAAAGAGAAAGCCGGTCAGGACAATGTTGCGCTGCTCTGAAGGTCCAAGAGCCCGAGCCATTAGCGCCAGTTCCATACAGGTGGCCGAATGCCAAGTGCCCTTCGTTTCACTAAGCTTCACGAGAGACACGTACCGAGCGACTAAAAGGTTGAAGGATGAAGAGAGGCGGAACGGAAGAAGCTGGCGGAAGACACGGGGTTCGCCCGAGAGAAAGAAAAGACGAGAGCGAAAGAAAAGAGAAAGAGACGAAAAGAAGGGGAAACCTAAGGAGGGACGAAGAGGCCAAGTGCTTAAGGATGGCCCCAAGGCCTTTTGCCTTAACCTTACCCGTCGAGGCAATGCCTCGCTTCTTCTTTCTGTCCTCCTCTTCTCCTGTCTTCCTCTCCTTTCCCTTTCGAACGGGGACTTAAGTTCTGCGCGCAAGGCTTTGAACCCTTTCACGCACTGTTCCGCCACGGAAGTCGAGTGGACCGCTCCGATTCCCCAGAGTTTTTCGAATTCAGATCGTGGGTACTAAGTGGAGGAGAAGAAGTTAATTGTGTATTTAAGTATGCATAATTGCCGGAGCTTGCGAATGAATGGAGATGGCTAATTACCACCGGAGGTGCCTTTTTACTCTTAAGAATTATATGCGTATTATATAATGGCTTTATAGGATGGCTGTGTATACGCGTGCAAGATTACTCGATCACTTTTATTTGGATTCGACATCGTTCAGACCTGTAAAATATTAGTGCCCAGTTCGTAAAATATAACGAACGAACCTGGGCAAGGAAAACGGTGCGCGTTTTCGCTTGTACTGATTTACCACGAATCGCTCTATGCGCTGCTATAATTTCCATCATCGTGAAAGCAATTTGGAACGTCAAGATTAATCTGTCATTTTACGAAAATCATTCAAAATCCGACTAATTCTGAAACGATGAACCGCGAATGGCGGTAACTGCACTATTTTTTATTCCTATGTACGCATATACGTACGCTATGTACGTATGTGTAATAACACTGTAAGTATGTGGTTTCTTTTTGTGACATAAAATATCGCGATGCGAATTGATTTCAAGATAAGAAGAAAAGTAATGAATTTCGAGAGAACAATAAGATAATAGTGTAGGCATAGGTATACAGGGTGTAAGATGGGTAGGATGTTTCTAGAATAAATTGAATAATAATCGTAAGATATTGATCTGAAATTGTGATTTGAAAATGATCGATCGAAAGTAGAAAGAAAATATGCGTAGACGTTTTATATTATATACTCGTGCTACTTTAAGAATCTTCTTCAAATGTCTTACATTTGGTTGAATACAGTTAGGGTATAGGGTAGCAAAGGAAAGGAAATATCGAAATATGTATATATTAAGGATAATTGATAGATATTAAAAATATATATTATATAAGGGAGAAAGAAGCTTTTAAAATGAATATTCTAAATAAATATTACGTGGAACATATAATGAAATATGGTTGACAACTATGAGCGACAATATCAATTTTAATGGTTATTATAGCTGGTTCAATAATCCGACGTAAAATCGATAGCATACCTTCGTTCCCGTAATTTTCAATTTCTTTGTTTTACTGTTATTCCTATTATAATCAAGTCTTACAAAAGCTACGAAGGATGCGAAAGGTAACCGGTACAGTTATTATGAAATTACATGAAATATGTACGAAAATATGAGAACTATATGAGAAATATTGTTGAAGTTACTCGGAGGAATACTATACTTAACACGATTTCGGCTTGCAATTATTTCCGCATCCTCAAGGTACTTTTCGAAGCAGGTAACGCTGTAAACCGATGTACAGCTGCTTAGGTATCTGCTTGTCGCTTAAAAGAATTATTTCCCTAGATATATAGCTGACAGCTTGTGGAATATTCACGAAAGCGAAAGCGAAAATTTTATGTCCGGTAATATTTTTGACAATTCGAGTGTTTACACAGGCATTTTGTCAGAGATACGTCATAAAGTAGCCCTAAGCTTCATTATCTACAGGTTGTTGCTATTTCTTCCACAGAGAAATAGTCATTTACCATATTTTAACTTTTATTTGCTTCTCGTATCCTATTTATTTGCTAACCGATGTATGTTCCGTGTCGTTGGATCACAATGCAGACACTCGAATAAAGCGTACCATATTTCAAAGGAAATGGTTTTAGTGGAATTAAGATCAAATGTTCATAGATTTCAATCTAGTTTCTCAAAATATCACTCTCTAATTATTGATTCGATGAGAAAACCAGTCAACTTGGAAAATTAATTATCGATGTCACAGACGTCAAAAACCAACGGATAGTTAGGGAAATTTTTAAAGAGTCTTTTAACGCAGCAGGAAACGCGCAGTTTCCGCGATTCAATTTTGTATGCCGTTGTATCGGGAAGCACAAAGGGCTGTTGCAATGTGTCAAATGTTTCAACGAAACTGGGACAAACTTTATTTTGAAAATGATTTATACGTAGCTACGGGTAAAAATATATTCCAGATAATAGCTACTATATTTTATATCGTTTCACCTTACTTTGTCTCGTTTCTTTTTTTCTTTTCTTTTTTTCAAGGTATGTTTCGAAGGTACAGGCCTGTATATCCTGCGCAATATGAAAGAAAACATGCAAATTAACGTTGCCGTATACGGTGCCACTCTCTCTCTCTCTCTCTCCTTATTGTTTATCATCGCTGAAATATGTATACAAAGTGCCTAAACGGAAAGGGTTTGAGGAAAAACGTAGATAGATCATGAACGAACCTTGACACGACGTCGCGAACTCGACGCCGATCCTTGAATGAATCTAACTATTCCCACGCAGTGTTTCATGGAGGTGCAGAATTTCCGTAGCTAGTTCTATCTATGAATGAGCATAGGAATAGCCGTGACAAGAAGCGGTTCCATAATAAATACTTCGTCTACCGACTTCCCGTGCTAGATTTGCCCCTTCTCCGTTCAGTTCCGCTCTTGTCTCCTTCCGAAATGAAAGGTCCTTAATAACGATAATGAGAACAACCGTTCCGTGTTTCTCGATCCGACTAACTCGATCGTCCAATTCCAGACAGGTCCTTCACCATCGCAATATTTCTGTATGCACATTGACGATATCGTCCGCTGCACGTCGTCTTGGAATAGAGTTCCCAGTTCCAAATATATCCGTTAACGGATGCTCGTATTTAAAATAGATTTCGCGACACGATCCTTCCCCAGGAAATACGCTTTTTAAATATTCACGAACCGCTGTCACTTTACGTACATGGACGTATTTAACGCGTGAACTATTTATTATTGATCTCCGCGAGCGATGAACTTTCGTTTCGTTCGATCGTCATTGATTCTTATCCGACCTTTCCAACTTTACGGATGTCTAAGCTGGTTAATCAAATTCTACGTATACGTTGCAGGAAGTTGTATCGTTTCCATCACCTGTTATGCTATTAAGCGAGACGTTTTTTCCGAGATCCTTGCAATTTCGACGGATCTGGCGATCGTTTCGATCCAAATCGTATCCAAGTGCACGAGTTTCGAACAACGTGGACGTTCGCACGATGTTTAAGAATTGCAACGAATACATTGATCGAACGATGGTCGTTCGCAGTTTGTACGGGTGGATTCGAGAAAGCTTTCTGGCGACTCGTCAGTGGACAATCTCGTAACACGGCAGTACGCTTGGAAGGTGTTCGATGACTCGAGTCAGCAGCCCGCCAGTTGCCGAGCGAATTTATCGTTCGCAGGACGCGGCGTTAGAAGGTCGACGGCGGGTGGGTTTCTGGGGTATAGTTCCATCGTTAAGGAGTCGGAGTGGCTGTGGGCTGGATAGGGAGATGGTTTAGGGTCCATACATAGAAGGAGCCGGCACCAGCACCAGCATGTATAAGGACGGAACGTGTGGGGTATTGACTAGCCGGCTGGTCCCGGCAAGGGTTGCGGCTAAGACGGAGCAGAAGAGGGACGAAGAGAAGGAGCACCTGAAGAGACGGAAGGAGGTGGATGGAAAGCAAGATAGAAATGGACGCGAAAGTGAGAAAGGTGCAGAAGGAGGAGAGGACGAGAGCAACGGAGCGAGAGAAGAGCTCGACAAGAGAGGGTATGTAGAGGGAAGGGGTGGAAGAGGAAGCGAGAACGCGAACTCTCTCATTGCTAAAGGTGGTTGTAGGTTGGGAGGATGAGACGCGTAGGGTGGTTGGGTGGACTACCTAAGACTGATATGGATTGTAGATTATTCTGGACCTCGGGGTGCGGCTTGGCCAAGGGTTAGTATCTCAGAACCCTTGGCGTTCACCTCCACCTCCTCTCTTCTTCTGCCTCTGCCTCGTTCTCAACCAGCGTTACCAAACCTCTCGGCGGCCACCCATACTATCTCACCCTTCAGCATCCACCGATCTCTTCGTGCTTCCTGCCAGTCCTCCGCGCGTTGCCCACCACCCATCTCGCGGCTCCTTCTCGCAGAAGTTGGTCCGCTCCGACGTGGCTAGGCCTGCGGCCGATTACATGCCTTTCCGTAATCCGATGTTGCGCGAATCCCGCGTTTCAGATCGATTCCCTGTGTTCTCGGCGATTCAAAACCTACGAAATTTCCTTACCAATACTCTACCCATGGTATCGCTGATTTAACGCATCTTACGCTGCCTACGCATTTTCAAACGACTCTTGCGATTAATCTTCGAAGCTTCGAACGTTCGATATCGCGTGAACGATTGGCAAATCGATGATACGAACGGACCGTATATTGTATATGATAAAATGACGAACGGCGCGTATCGGCTCGAGGTCAATCAAGTCGATTTACCATGGCAAGTTTTTCAGTCTGATCTTAATTTTCTAAGCTTCCGAGCCTCGTGTCGCAGAAGTTTATCTACTTCGAGGTACATAAAGTGCAACCGTTTATGTGTTCTTCCCTTTAATCCGATGTTGCGAGTAGCTACTCTCTGTTTCAGGCTATTCCCTTCACGCTAAATACCTCTACCGCAATTTCCGCTTTCTATTTCTGATCGTACTTTGCTGTTTCACTTTTCAACCCAGCCAAACATTCGACGTTCTGATCGTTTCCATCGAATTGGAAATAAAATTGTATCAATCTTAGCCTTAGATATAATTATATTATCCTTTACCTTACTTTGAGATACGCGAGCAACTCAAACAATCATCCAGGCGATAATAATCATGCGGATTTCCCTCGCGTATCCCGCCCCCTTTTTTATGGCAGGCTCGCGAAGTAGCGGTGCGTTGTTAATGACAGTTAATGACAGTTGTTACAGCTTAGTTGGCGACTATTAGTTTCTCGTGTACCTGGCACGCCGCGGCACACGCTCGGTAATTAGCTGTACGTTCGGTCGAGCACTGTACTGGAACGTAAGGTTACCACGCTGGAGGTACCGTCTTTGGAGTAAGCTTATGTGTGTCAAACGAGATTTAAAAACCGTTTACGTAAGATTCGCATTTTTCCGTTAATCCGTGTACCGATCTCACTTACGCAACATCGTTTGATTTCATTTTCTTGCTAGCCCCGTTGTTTTTACCGTATCTCGCAACCGAATTACAGATCGAAACCTTGCACGTACAAATACTCGTGACGTTATCAAATCGATGGTAGGACGACGCTTTTCAAGCTCCCTTTTTTTTTTTTTTTAATTTTTACCATTACCATACGACGTATAGATGGTTCGTTGAAACGTCGATGCGTGGCATAAGAAAGGGATAAAACGTTTCTAAAGTTTTCGTTCCGGTTATCTGCGATCGATCTACCGTTCTCAAGACCGCCGAATGAATTAGCGTAATCGCTGCATCACACGATCGTTGTTAGGTTCCAGCGTGTGCACCGTCCTGTATACCGAGTGTATATCGAGCGTTACATGGTAATCGGGCTGCAGCTGGCGCGCAGGCCTATCAATCGAAAGCAAATCTACGAAAGTCTTTATCGCTTATCGCGAAATCGTTTATCTCGAACGATTCGTTCCGCCGATAATTCCCCCACTTGCAAGCACCGAATAACAATCAGTAGCGAATAACGATTAATGTGTAAATAGCTCGGATATTCCGTGTATACGCACTCGCTGAGAAAGAAGCGAGCACCCCGTTGTTCGTTTGCTTTCAGATATCTGGATTAATAACTGCCACTGTTCTTTCAGGTAAAATTTTAAACGCACTACCGCGATACATTGCCGCTTTCGTTGAATAACGAACCTTTACGAATGCATCTAGAAACGCCGTACAAAACAGGATGGTCGCGCTATTGCGCGCTATGAAATTCGACGAAATACCATATTTCCAATTCTTCGATCGCTGAATCGAGCGTGGTTCGGAGAAGATGTCACGTGTCTATAGTACCTACCTATTTTCGATGCCTGGTTCGAAACCAAACAATTTTATTTGTAATTTTTTAATGTAACGTACCTTTTAGGCGCCAAGTTAGATGAATCGCGTTGATACAAAGCATCGAGCCCAACACGTAGTGAAACGTAACTTGTAAAAAATTATATCTCAAACGTGTATTATCAATTCTAAACGGAGGGGACGAATGTAGGTGGGACGTACGCGACGTAGGTTCGTCGCTTAAAAACGGTCGCGTGGAGCGTTCTTCTGGAACGGTTCTCGCTCCTACTACGGGGCAATCTTTCACATTCTACGCATACTTGCGCCCACCCAGGCCATTCTAGCAGATAGGTGGTATAACCGAGGCGAGCTGCGGAGCTCGAGTCGAGTTCGAGCTACGCCGTAGGAGCCTTGGCAGTTTCGCGGAAGCAACAAGCTGTTTATGGCTGTTCCTTGCGCTCCTCTCGTATCGCCTTGCCCCCTTTCCCTCTTGCTCTCTTCTACGCTCCAGCCAGGACGAGGTTGTTGCTGCTGCTGCTGCTGTTGCCTCTCGCGCGTTACGTCTCCTTGGTATCGGTCCTTGCACACTCTCTCCTTCCTACGAAAGGGTAGGTTATGGAGAAAGAGAGCGAGCGAGAAAGTATAATAGCAAGGAAGACCATGGGGGAACCCTCCAGGGAGTAACGTTCGGCGCGAACAGCGTGCCAAGTGGCTGTTTACATCAATTTTATCACCGATTTCTGAAACCCGTTGTCGGGACAGATCTCGCGTCTCATCGCAGCGAGTAAATCGTCGGCACATGCGTTTTGCAAGTAGCGGCGATGCGATGACGGTACCGGAGGTAAATCTCGAGCTGCGTTTCATACGCGTACATAGGAACAAACGAGAGACGTTCGTCGATTTCAATGTCGATTTTTTCGAAGAAATCGCGCTGGCCCGAATGACGCGCGTTTGACACGGGTAGAACGATAATCTCTTCTTTCGATCGCTGCATGATAAAGAACTTTGCTTGTAAACGCAGTGCGGATCGCTGTCGTTTTTAGAGAAACGTGCATTTCGCTCGCGGTAACCGAAGCACAGTGTAATAAATTCTTGTACAGCGTGCGAGTCGGTCCGGCGCAGCTCGACTGTATAAAGAACGCTCGAGGCTGGATAAAATAATTAAAATCTTGGTCGCGAAACTTTTCACCGACCCTTGACACGAACGGCATCTTCGAATCACGCTTCTCGACACGCTGCACAGACCGATAGAAGGAAGAGTCTATTTGTCAAAGGAGGGAAACAGTCGGCGCGGAAGAAGGAAAAACGACCGACGGGATTATCGGTCTGTATCTCGCGAAGGAATTTATCCCCGTAAAGCCACGAGAGACGCGACGATCAAAATCCTTGCCTGAAACTTTATCGATCGCGCGCCTCGCGTGATTCATGTACTCGACATGCAATTCCTGATCACCCTACGGAGCGTCCAGATAACAGAGGAAGGACGCGTCCGCGGTGTACACCGAGAAGCATGCACCGATGACCAGGAAAGGCGATAAAGGGGGACGAAAGGACACGGTGGAGCGGAGCGAGCGAGCGAGCGAGCGAGCGAACGAACGAACGGACGAACGAAGGAAGGAACGAGCGAGCGAGCGAGAGCAGCGAGTTCGGTATACGTTCGCATCTCTCCGTAACCCGTTGCATCCCTCTGTCTAAAGCACGAGCCATCCTCCCCTGGTGCTTCGTCCTGCTGTACACACCAGCGTCGGATAGAGGGTTGCTCGGGAGCCGATCTGGGACGTGTGCTGGGCAGAGGCGAATACGAAGGTGGTCGTAGAGCGGGGTAAGTCGTAAGACGGCGAGCGAGAGCCAGCCACCGGGAGAAAGACGGAAAGATATACATGCGCGCGTATACATGTAATAGAGAGACGGAGAAACGGCGAGAGCGAGAGAATCGTAGGTGAGCGAACAGAGAGGGAATTCGAAAGACGGCTAGGGATCGGTGGTAAGAGAAGGGCAAGGAGGAATACAAGGCGGAAGGACGAGCGAGAGAGGGAGAAGAGAGAAGCAGTAGGTGGAGAAGCGGTGGAAGGAGGAGGTGGTGGTTCGGGTAAGAGAGCGGAGGGAGTACCGTTAATTCCCCGATACAATGCTCATATCACCTTCCCCTCTTCCTGACCACCCACCGCCGCCACCTTCGAATCGTCCCTCCCACCTTGCAGGTTCGCCTCGCGGACGTTCCTTGTCTTACTGGCAAACTTAATCGATATTTCACAGTTTCTTACCCCCTCCGATCCCCACCTTACCGTCCCTTTCTTTCTCTCGTCCTTAGACGTCCTCTCCTTCCAGCTCGAGCCGCTCTTCGTGTCCGGCCGCAGAAAGCGCAAGGAGGAGGGTGGTATCGTTGATCGAACAGAGAGCAGCAGAGGCATCTTCCTTCCCTCCAATCGCACTTCCGAGAGCAGCATGGGGCAGCGCCGGAGCGCGCCGCTGCTGCCTGCGGGAACTCTGTGTGCGAGTTGCAAATATCTATCTGCATATTGTATTACACGTCACGATAATGTACGCCCCCGGCTAAGACTTTCTCCCTGCCCTCCACCTTCTCTCCTTCTCCGTTCCTCTTACTTCAGCCTCCCCGTACCTCTCTCTACCGCCAGCTCGTTTTTCTTCCCATGCAACTTTTCGCCCCCGAAATAGCGTCCTCGTCCACGGTCTAGCGTACGTAACATATCCAACCACTGTTACGTACGTGTACGCGCGCACCGTGTCTCGCCTCTTTACTCGTCCGTCCGCTCGTCTGTTCGTCCGTTCGCGGATAATCCGCCGTTTGCCTCCTTCCTTTCTTATCGCATTTGTCGGTGGCAACGCGCGTAACACGTAACACAGTCGTGTAAGAACGTCGAACCTCTTTCCTGATTCGCTTCCTTCCGATCAACTGAATTTTTCACGACGATAAATTTCCCTTCCTTCGGTGTCTTTCGCCGCTTCGTTTCAGTTTCTATACGTATTTGGGTATCGTAGCGAACGCGGTGCGCCGTTACATTGTTCATCCAGCCGTCCAGACGATCCGTTTCATTCTTTACGACGACCGTGTCTCATTATCGTAATTGGACGCAACGCGCTTCCATCGGTCGAGTCACGCCGGCAATCGCTGTTCTAGCTGTTGATTGCAGAAACTGCTTCTTCGCGGAGATATACGTGTTGACCGTTAACGAAAAAAAAAAAAAGAAAAAGAAAAAGAAAAAAAACGATCGTGAATGACCATCGTTCCGAAAGGTACCGTCCCTCCCGTTTGCGAGATATATTTGCAGAGTGGAGACGATGCGATTACGAAAGAGCAGCTAGCTTGCATGTATATTATCGCGTGCTCCAATGATGATTTAAGAAAGCACGATGGTTTCGTTCCAGCTTTATTATCTTTGATATATCGTGCCCAATAACACGAACTTGCGAAACTGCAGTTTTCTTACTCCACAGACGCAACGTTCGTAGTTTCCACGTAAAGGATGTATTAAAGGAACAACTTCCGGAAAGATTATTCAAAAGAAAATCGAATTACACAAATCGTGTCGCAATTTTTTCTTTACGATGAACGTCGAACCACGATCATCTCCGGTACTACGTTTATATTCTTACGTCTGTCCTATCTTCGAATAATTAATTTATTCCGGGAATATTTTATAGTCGATGAATTATTACTCTTTCTATTGAAATATACCAACTTTGGGACGTGTATCGTGACAGGTTAGAAAGAAATCTATCGTTCTAAGAATACACGTGTTATCTGATTTGGCTGAATTATTAACGGGGACAGTTATTTGACACGTTGGAGATCGATAAAAGTATAATTTGGAAATAACCGTCTATAGACAAATGGAAAGTAGATATCGCTCGGTGGAGGAGAAAGCTCCGATTCAAAAGTACGAAAATGGGCTGACGACTGCGAGGGGTTGAACGGCCGATATTCGCACCACGCATTTAATGCGTCGTTCATAGCATTAGCGTAGCTATCCCTCTTACGCGTATCGATGATACTTTATTAAGCAGATATCCTACAGGTCTTCCGAGTGTTCCGACTAAGCTTAAACGAAACTATACATCTGATTCGATCGGTTAAATCTTCGTTTTTCTCACTTCCATTCGGAAATTCGACTAATTTCCATGTACATCTAGCGTGTATCCAAGAGAGGGCGATTCATTGGTTGGAATACTAGAGACGTCATCACCGTTTATGTTCAAATATCATGCGCATAAAGATCAATAATATAAACTATCTGCGTTCACGATGGCGAAGGTAGGTAGGTCGCTGTACGGGAATATTTGTACGATTTTGTATCATGCGACGAATGTTAATCCATTTCGACAAGACTCGGCGCTGCGACATAGAAAACTACGAGAGGTTAACGGTTTCTGAAAGTTCTATAAAATATATCAGGTCTCTTTGACTTTGAAACCAGATTTTGAAACTTTGATTAACGATTTAAACGTTGTTTTGGTAAATTCGTAAATTCGTAAATTCGTAAATTCGTGCGCTATGACAAACTCTAAAATACTTTTTAATAGCTAGAAATAATAATTTAGTATTAAATTATTCGGAATTGATACTTAGCTGTTTAAACGTTGACAACGACAATACAAGTACTATATGCACGAGAAAATTAAATTCTACGAAACGTCGTAATCGCAAATTATCGTGCGTCGTGTTTCGGATTGATTAAAGGTAGGCAGGATTTGGTCACGCGATCCACCTTGATTTGTCATTTTAATCGATACGTTATCGACCAGCGAGAAAGAGGTAAGTCGAAGTTTTTGCAGCAAGGTCCGACGTAAAAGTCAAAGTGTCGGCCGGTTCCCATTCCAAAGCGTTCGATCGGACGCTTAAACGTGCCATCTTAGCCGGACTTTTCAAACTCCGTGAGAGACACTAACGGAAGGTACAAGCAGCTGGATGGTCGCGTTCGTCTAGGTATCTCGTAGGACGTAGAACGCAAGAGACGAAAGATGGTCGACGACGGAGAAGCGGAGAAGCGGAGAAGCAGAGAGGGAGAGAGAGCGACAAGGGGAGATCCGTTACTGTCAAACAGTGGCGGCCGTCGGTGCCGCTTCTACCCAAGCACCTTGTGCACGTGAATCAATAGCATTAACCCATTCCATCGTATCAAAAGGGGTGAGGTGGGTGGCCCGTTGGGCGAAGGAGGAGAGGGTGCAAAGGGGTGGCAATAGTAACAATCCTGAGGTATTTAGCCGCTCGCCCCCAGGACAGCGAGGCAGCCAAGATACCGCTAAGACCGTCCGCGTACTGTGTAGCATCCATCCCATCGCGCAGACCCCTTTCTCCTTCTCCGTTTCTCCGTTTCTCCGGCTCCCTCTTTATCCCTCTATCGGTATCTGCTTCTATCTGCTCGTTCCTTGTTTCACCCTCTTCCATCCCCGAATGTATCGTGGTGTACTCTCATACGGACTCGATCTCCCCGTGGTTCTTGAACCGTGTGTTAGATGCGCGCAAGTGTGTCCATACCGGGTGATCAGCCGGAAAGCCTCGCTTCGCAGCCAGGTCAACGCTTCCGAATTCACCAAACCGCCATCGGTATTATCAAAATCTTCGACAGGACATACAACAGGCTTGTTTCGCCTAATTTTCTGCGCCACGTTCGCTACTATCGACCGATACGTTCCACCGATGAAAATCTGCCGGATGCTGACCAGGCTATGTTAAGAATGAAATATATATATATATATATATATATATATATATATATATATATATATATATATATATATATATATGTGTGTTATATACGAATAAGAACAAGAAACGTAGCGTATGCGGCGTATAATGAGGAGGTGTATTATAACATTGTTCGAACAAGATATCGTTTATTTTTCTCCGAAACAAATGTATTTATGCCACTGTAATCAAATCGTTGACTCGTTAGCGCTATATCGTTTGCCTTTGCTACCGATTACCTTGATAAGAAGATTTTTACAAGCGATAGGTTATTTCTAGAAATCGAATCGTGTCGTCCAATGAAACGACGATGAGACGAGCACAAAGACGATCGTTTAGTCAATGAACAGCATGCCTCATCCATAATCCTGAAAATCAAGGCGATCGTGCAGAATGTCGACAGCGACGACTGCTTCTGATCTTTTCATTAGTCGAGCACAGCGTCGCATCGCGCTTTCGTTATCGTCCTGGCGGGCGATATTTACGTGTAATTTTTTGTATTACGGTTAGTTCGATTCGCGAGGGAAAAAATAAGGAGAACACGGGCACGGGGATGAGGGAAAAAGAAAGGGAGACGGGAGACGGGGAACAAAACGAAAACAGGAAAAAGAAAGGAAGCAAGGAAAAATGTGAACGAGGCTGGGAAGAATGGCATTAATGCAGCGATCTGTGCAGTCTGGTAGAGCGGCGTTTCTGACTGTTGGTGCCGCAATACGCTCGCTTTGGTGCGGCCAGTAGAAGCGTGCTAGTCGCTTTTGGATTTAACCAAGACCTTCCTTGTTCTAGCGAAGCGGAGCCCGGCAGAGCCCAGTAGAGCCCAGTAGAGCGCAGTAAAATTCGCCGAGCATTCGGCTCGAGTAAACCACTCGAGTATGACATGAATTTTTTTGCCTCTCCTCCTTCTCTCTTCATCCTCCTCGTCCTTCTCCACCTCCGCTACTATGCGTACACTTCCACCGAAAATATCGTACGGGGCACCGCTTTTTTCACTCGTCGATGCTTCTCACTCTTTTCTTCGCCCAGCTAAACGCTGAAAATTAATTCACTCTGTTAATTTCTATTCTTCGCGTATAATCTCTCGTAGAAATTGATAGGTTGTATCTCCGTTACGTTGACACCGAAGCTACGTCATCTTGTGTCACTTACCGATATTCGTTAGTCTCGGGTTTTTGATCTACCTACTCTAGACTCTAGTATTTTGGTGGATTTACGATAAGAGATTAACGGCGAATCAACGACCAGAAGCACTGCTACTTAACTATCGTTGTATCCGTAAATGTAAATTGTATGTCACGAAACTTGGGACCTTTTTATAATTAATCCTGTGTCAGTCCTTCTTTCGCAATGAACGTAGTACATACGCGTGAAATTTGATTTTATTAACTGCTCCGTTTTATTAACTGCTTCGAACACTTTCGATATTTTATGACAAACCGATACAATTAAAGAATATCGCGGTTAAGAAACTGGGACTGCAACGCAGTTACGTTATAGCCGGGAAATCGAAACATCTTGACCGAAACGTCGTTTGAAAACTGTACGGATGATAATAATGGACGGATGGTGGGAAGGCAGACGATCTGAATTTGCAGGAGACGGTCAATGATGCCGGATGTGGACTGCGGTCTGTGTCATGCATCAGCAATTCACATCTCTTTCGCAGTTTCGTTGTTTGTGTCAAGGCAATCCTGGAATCCCACGTCCACTAAATCCATTGGCATTGCGAAGAGTGCTTCGACATTCGTCCTATTCCGGAAATGCCTTTTTACTATTTTGCACGTGAACGATCGTTTTTCATCGTTTCCCGTAACACTTTGTACCCTTCGTCGCCTCTTCCGCTGCGCTGCGAGTTTTATCGTCCAGCGTTTTTGTTCTTCGTCTGTAACGAGCCGATCGAACGTTCTTCGAAGCGAACGAATCGAAATTCACGCACAACCGAAAGCAGTAACTCGTATTCGCTTTGCCTTTGGTGTTTGGCGTAGAATTGAACGATACGTAGCGTTGAAATATACGTAATGTCGAGATGTAATATGATTATCCGAAGAGAACGAGATGAATAGCATGGAACGATTTTATCGGTTCTTTCACGCGTACAAGCTTTTGACGCTACAGAGTGTAACACGGAATTTAATATAGAATAATATCCTTCATCGTACGAAGCGAGATATTTGTAACAATTAATTCGTGTAACAATAATTAACGTAACATTCGCCATTTCATAGCGTATGATAATACTGGAGCGCGATTAACAGTCGAATTAAGGTATTTCATAAGCGCGTGAAAATGAAGAATGCGATTTATATAAACGTAAATTACGTGGATGTCGGTGACGGACGATGAAAGACGACCGGCGTGCAAGGAAATAACGACTCTCGTATCCTGCGAATCAATTTCGCGTCGATAAGAAGGAATGTTATCTGCGCGTATTAATTAATTTGTTAGAATTTAATCTCGCAATTAAGATTAATAATCTGTGGAAGACACAATTTTTGTGTTGAAATAATATTATGTGATATTTATTAAACAAAAATTACAGGAAATATAAGTGAGTGTTGTGGAATGTTGAGAGTTGGCTAGTTATTTTCAGCCTAACTGACTTAGTTACCCATGGTCCTTGAAAAGGTTTTGAATCCCACTCTCTATGCAGTAAAGAGTGTGACCTGAGTGGATACCTGTGTGACGTCACGTGCCACGGAACCTTCTAACAGCTTCTCGATACAAAGCGTTATGCCGTGCCCAATGTCCCATCCATATCCTTACGCTTCTTCCGCCGAATTCTCGGAAGAGCATGCACGCGCCAGCCGCCGTGGTACATCTCACGAACTCACGCTAGTGGAGAATTCGCTGGGCAACGAAGGGAAGAATCCGTTCGATCAATCACCTCATCTGTATGCGATTAATATCGTTATATTCCAACATAATTCTTAGTACTTTAATAATTATGTTTTACTGTCTGGACATGAAAGGAGAAAAAGGAAAGAGTGAAAGGAAGAAAGAAGGAAAGAAAAGAAACGGTTCCGTGAAACACGAACGTCTCTATCGAATTATTCTCGGCAGATCGCAGATCGGTGATGCGAGCTTGTACGTTTGTAAGTGTAACGAAATCTGGCCGGTTAAACGAGTCGAGCAGTGAAATCGAAGTCGAGGAGGAGGTCGAGAAGGTTAATGGTGTACGCATACGTTAAATGTGTAATGGTTAGCACGTAAGCCCGTAGGGCTGCCAGTGCGGAGTCCACGCCGGGGGTGAAATTACACGCGAGGCGTCGAGCCAGGCACGCGAGGAAACGTTCGCGTGCGTTCGTTCTTCGCACATGTACGAATTAAAAAATCCAGGCCGTGCTTTAATCTCTTCTTACACCCCTGGTCCTCTTAGTCAGCTACTTCGATAATTCGGCGGATTTCCATCGACCAAGTGCCGCGTACGATTATTACACGTGGTCGTCGGTCGAGTATATTCCGAGATTTACTTCGCGGAAATATGTTACGTGGACGATCCGAATGCGTGCGGAGGACAGGTAAGACTCGTTACGAGCTACGGTGAGAAGGTTACCTAAGAGGTATTTCTGTTCCACGTATAAAGTAGATGGAACAAAATCTCAATTATCTCGCGCAACAAAATGTTGCGTTTTCCAACATCCTCGGTTGTAACGTTCCGAGGGATTTTAAGAGCGCTTCAACGAGTCCGTGTAATTTTGTAATTTCTTTAAACGTTTCGTTATTTATATTGCCTATTTATAATTCTTTCGTTTAACGTATCTACTTGATTCGCGGCAACTCTTACGGTTAAACTCTTATATCTAACAAATTTCCACGTGTACCGTAACACAGTAAAAAGTAGCCCGAAACGAATATATGGCGTTTCTCTAATACGAGTTTACGGAAGAATTACAAACGATACCGTTGAAACAACCGTTTGTCGAACGCACGCTCGTTACACGTTCCACGCGTCAAAGTCATTCGCTGAATGCTATCTATTGTTGGTCGAAAGAAGAATAGCAACGTACGTACGTAGAGAGCCACTCGACAGCTGAGTTTGCCGTCCAAATTCAGGAGAGCGTTTCGCGCCTGTACTATGAAAAGTGCTAACGTTATCCGAGACCGGTCGCCTTTACGTTTCGCGAAATACACGCGTCGACGAAATCGAATCGCGTCGATGAAATAAAGACGGCACGAAAGCCTGACGCATTTTCTATCCGACGTTTTAACGCAATACTCGCGTGTAAGCTGCCGTAAGTGTCCGTAACGACCGTTCTACTCGGCTCAATATTGCGATTGCAAGGAAAGGTAATGGCAGAGAGAACAAACCTGCACGTGATGCGTCGCACACTCATGAAATAACTCGCTACTTTTGTCACCCCTAACCTCGGCCCGCTTTCGCCCCTCCGTGCCGCGTTCGAAGAAACGCGAAGGGTGAACGAGCTCACGTGCACGCGTGTACGTGTGCCGGTAGCTACGTATGCGTGCGTGAGTTTCACCGGGAGTTGAAGAGGCGCCGCGGAGAAGAGGGCAAGGGGTGGAATCGGCGGGGGCGGAGGAGAACCGGTAGGAGGACTAGAGAGGAGGCAGGCTGCTTGGCATGAGAAGCGTTCATCAGCCCCGAGGTTTTAAATACGAAGCGAGGAAGGGAACTAAGGAAGAAACCACCCCGTCTCTCTACCCTACCAGTGACGGATTGATTAAAAATCTAAGGGGCGAAAATAACATTGGGCGCCTCTCCGTTACGCCACGCTCTGTTTCCTTCTTACCGATCTTGGGACGCGAACATCGTGTCCCTGTGCCAAGTGTTTCTCTTTTCCTCTTTTCCTCTTTTCCTCTTGTTCTCTTTTCCTTTTTTCTTAGCACGTTTCGATTCGCGTCGCGGGCACATCAATCGAACGGGCTCCCGTTCGTCTTTCATCGTCGAGACGTCCCACGATCATCGGTCGTCGTACAAGGGGAAGAAAAGCAGTTACGGTATTACTAATAATTTCGCACGGTAGATCGAAAAAATAAAAATATAATATTAGCCGTAATAACGATCTTAAAATATACGCTATGTCAAAATGTCGCTATATAAAAACAAGTTATGGAGCTCGGTAATCGAAATTTTTAATTTCGATTATCAAATTTTGCTAAAATCTGATACACTGTATTTCCGGATCGGAAGTAAGGTCGTAGTCCGTTTTCCTTAACGACCGATACCGTGTCCGATATAGATTTTATCAGCTTCCTCCAAGACGAACGCCTTCGATCGTTCGCGCGATTCCTATCGTTCGAGGGACGACGATCGTACAACACTCGGCTACGAATTAGAACGCATTAGCGACGCTCGTTATGACGGCAATATGACCGACTCGTGGTGGAAGTCGATCGAGGTAGATTTGCATATGATACGTGGGAGTGGCGGCTAACACCGGGTCGAGCAGGCTTGCCTAAGTAAAGCCGAAAAGTAAAAATCGGCTATGGCACGTTGGGTAGCTCATTGGCTTACGTAGCGGCTACGTGCAGTTTTAAATAGTCCGCGAAGGGTGGGTGGACCGACTACGGTAAGACGAGTACACCCCACGCTTTCTAGGAATAGGGGTTGATGTGGGTAAGTTGGATGAGGTGGGCGAAGACTAGCAAAGGAACGGGTCTGGCGCACGAGGGAAATAGGGAGAAAAAGGGCGAAAGAGATAGAGGCCGAGAAGAGTAGACGACGAGGGCTGTCGGAGATAAGACGCAAACGAACCCCCTTTCGCGTGTCTCGATCGATAGCTCCACGCGGAAAATTCGAAAGTAAGATGCAATTAAACAGCGAGCGAGGGTAAGCAAGAAAAGGGGTGAGTTTTCCAGCCCCGTAGGCCCTGTGCTCCCCACCCCTTCAGCCCAACCAACCACCCACCCACCCTCCTTCCTACCTTCCTCCGGTTCTACCTCTCTCTGGCAGCCCTCCGACTCCGTTGCCATCCCCGCGGTACACCCTTAACACACCCCCCCCGCCCCCACCCCCGCCCGCCAATCCACCACCTATCCTGCGAGGCTTTCCATCCTTCTTACCTTTCTTCTTCCACGATGTACACCGTCCCTCTCTGTTGGATGGTCCTTGCTCCGCTGTCTTTCTTTCACGCTCTTCTTGAGCGTACACGCTTCGGCCGGCGTCGTCGGCCCGAAGGGAAGCAACCCTTTTTCTCAACCCCCTCTAGTATTTATATTGAGCGTCTTAAAGCATCTCCCTGTCCTCCCCCTTTCTCTTTCGCCAGTTTACTCTTTCTCTCTTTCCTGTTGCCCGAACAACCCCTTCCCCCTCGACTCTCCTCCGCCTCTTCTTCTTCTTCCTCCTCCTCCTCCTTCTCCTCCTCCTCCTCCTCCTCCTCCTCTTCTTCCTCTTCTTCCTCTTCTTCCTCACCTCCCCCGCCCCTCACCGCGTGACGTCACTTTAAATACTCTTTTCGAGGGTGGTGGGTTGGTGGCTGGTGGGTATAAGGGAATTGGTAGTCGTTGCCTCTCCGGAGTAGAGGGAAAATCGTTCTATCTCGTTTCTCTTTCCCGTGTTTTCCTCTGTCCGCTCTTTCTCTCTACAGATGTCTTACCGCGATTCTTTCTCGTTTTGCGTACACCACTGCCTTTCTCCTTCTTTCCCGCGCGCTATCTCTACACCATTGTCCTGCCTCTTTCTCGTCTTCCTCCGTTTCCTTGCCTTTTTCTTCCGCTTCTGCCGTTTTCTGGACCTACCGTTGGCCATCTCTTTCCTAGTCCGCTCGACGTCCTACGACAACCGACTCTTCTTCTCCTCCGCTCTCCTTCCAACGTTATCTCGCTACGCAACGGGAATTAGTAAATATTCTCGAGGTCGGTGGCAGTGCAACGCAGACGGTACGTGGTGCATCCCTTTTACCAACAGAATCCCGTCTTTCCTTCCTCGTCGGAGTGCATGTCGTTAGAAGCACACGGCTTCATTTAGGTGCTTGGTCCTACCGCGAGTTCCTCTCACGCTGAATTGCGGGGAATTATGGACAGTAGAGCGTTCAACTTGATGTGACCAGTTCCGGACGTGGTTTGCACGCTGGTGTCTTATCGATTCGTCCCTTCGTTGTACGCCGTGACTCTGCTGAAATTGAAACCAAGTTGCTTTTGTTTATTTTGTAATAACGGTCGTTTAATGGTATTTTACTTTACGGAAATTAACGAAGATTTAGAATAACCAACAATTTCCTATAGACACGTGTACATTAAGATTTGAACGCAACAGAAATTATTGGTACATTTGTCGTTGCATTGTTTCGAAGACAAACCAAACTTATATGAAATACAATCCATAATTTTCATTTCAATTTTAACGGAGTCTTTATGCTATCGGTATGACGTTACTGAATTTCATTGATAAATTGTATTTATAATTGGAATAATTTCTTCCGTAAGAGTTTTCTTTCGTAACGTAACTTGGATACATAATTCGATGTTTGATATGAAATTAACTTCAACTTTACCAACGGTAAGTAATAGGTGTAATGTAAGACACGAAATTCCAACGTGGTATACTCCTAACACCTTCGTGTTTTGGAATTTGCAACAGCAGCGTTTGTTTCTTCCAAATTGCAAAATGTTCCACCCTCTTGCTATTTCCCGTTCCAAATTGGTACTTTTGAGATTGGGTGACTGTAGCGTCCACAAAAGACGCTACATATTTTTTCTACAACTGAAAGGCTGCAGGTTTTCCGCGTAACGTTGTTAAACGCATATCGTTGAACACAGCTTTGTTTTGGTCCCTGGTAATCTTCGATATTTTCGTTTCGATTGTTTCGTTCCTTTAAAGTTAAACTTCCAATAATATCTTGCTTTGAAAATGATAATATTCAGGTTATCTCGATGTTTCCGCTCGATTCTCGATAATTCTTCGTAAAAACGAAACCGAGGAATAATTTTTGGACGAATGTAACTTCGTTGTTATTGCGATTTCAAGATGAATAGATTCTCGATAAACGTATGTGAAAGTTGGATGATGTAACGCTATAGCATCAACGGCTATAAAGTTCGCGTCTTGCAGCGTTCGAGCCAGAAATTTATGGCCGTAATAAAATGATTACGAAAGAAATATGTATAAAGAAAATATTCTTATCGTTAGAAACTGGCTACTGTGACATAGACTGCGCGTGGTATACCTACTTCTCTTACAAGGGGAAGTCTAGGAGACTTTACTCGGTGAACTCCGTGTCGTTAAAGACACACGGTTTCATTCAAATACATACCAAACTCTATTCAGTCTTGATTTCTCCTCTTTAAACTGCTACGTAAAAGCATGCTCCTTTCTTCGCGAGTGGAAACTTATATACACACACGCGAGCGTTATCGTTTATTTAAAAGAGATTTTCAGTATTTGATATATATCAAATTTTTTAAAGTCCATTTTTTATGTAAAAATGTGAAATGTCGTCTATCCTTCGGAAAGCAATAGCCTCTTTATTTGTCGCTTAATTAAAAACACGTATGAAAGTTTAATAGATTTGAGAATTCCACAAACGATTATCATCTGGCTGCGGATTTTTATGTAAATTCGTACCTTTGAAGACACGAAGAAAGAGAAGC
The DNA here is from genome assembly GCF_040668555.2 of Bombus flavifrons. NCBI lineage: Eukaryota > Metazoa > Arthropoda > Insecta > Hymenoptera > Apidae > Bombus > Bombus flavifrons. The sequence goes on from NC_138447.1 coordinate 6,005,736, forward strand.
AATAGAGCTTGGATGGAAAATTGTTTTACGCGCGAAATATTAGAAAAAACGCTGTACCTGTTTCCCCATAAGTGTATAAAAATCCACAGCTTAATCATTCAGTCACTATACTAATGACACGGATATAGAAATATTTCTAAATATTTGATAGCGCGTCATTTTTGTCGGTAGATTGCAAACTAATTGCAAAATAGGCTGTTTTAAGAAATAAGATTATAGATTGGATACTTTACATTTCATTGTTGATATCCAAGAATAAGATATTTCACTGAAATCAATACGAAAGGTTTCGATACTTATAAATTTGATAAAATACGAATACCTTATGATTTATTCATCGTTGGAGAACAACGCGACAAACAAAACGTGATAAGATTTCTATGGCTGCGTTCGCTTCATAAAGTTTGATATAGAAAAGCATAGATCGGTGGTTGTTCGTTTAGCGTTGCCATTCGTAAAACTTCTCACGTAAGAACGTAGATGTTCGGGGATGTTACGAAAGTTTTCGATGCCACGGATACAAAGATACGGCGGGCTTCTGGGTCGGCAATCCACAATGTTTGCTCCACTTTGGGCTCGATAACGTTTGGTATGTGCTCGCGAGATCGAAACTAAGCATCGATACGTAAGAAGCAAACTACGGCGATGAATCATCGCGGCAAGAGAACATCGATTATCCGAATATTTGTTGTTCTTTTATTGTTGTCTTACATTTGTCGTTTTGCCATGTTTCGCCGCTGCAACGTACTCGTTTGTCTCGTTGAGTATTTTTATTGCCAATTTCGATATTGCCAAAAAAACGAATTGTCCGTTTTTAAAGTAACGTCCAACATAGGCAAGTCGGACGAGAAGCAAAAAGAAAGCGATCGAAGGAAGAAAGCGACAAGATAAATAGGTAATTGGAAATTTTCAAAGTTAATTATCGTTGAGAATGAACGTCAACCAACTCTACAGCGTAACACTCACGGAGTTGCTCATGGAAACGCTTTCTAGAGATTGGCGATCGTCCAACTTCGTGGAAGAACGCGAAAATATCAACTCAATTGAGACAATACGATGGATCGTTCGGCGAAGAATCGACAGGTTCTCCTTGATCCGTGAAAGTGAACCGTGTGCCCGAACACAAAAGGCAAGCTGCAAAGGTTTGAGTACACGTATGATTGATGCAGGAAGTAAAGGAACAGCGGAATTTTACGACCTGCCATCGGGATTTTTGATTGACCGTGCGGCACGAACGAGGCCAGAACGAATTCTTCGTTACACGTGCTACAAGCGAGGAATTCCTCTTCCATAGCGGACCATCGGGCATGTTTCCATACGTATGCTCCGGTAAAATGACTAGGAATGCTCTCCTCTTTCCGGGAGGCACGAGGTATGCGCGAACGTGGTAGCTGCGTTACCTGGTACTCGTGATTTATTCATTCCACATACATAATCGTTCACCCATAAACCAAACGGCAGATACCTCTTGCTCGGTTGCCTACATCCCAGCGAATAACTATCTTCGGTAAATCTCTATTTTCCCGGCCGTTTAAGTTTACTATATAGGAAACGGTTTTCTGACTTTTAATACGGCTCGTTTTTTACGAACGAGATATTGCTTTTCTTCGCGCGGCGTAACATCCCTTTGGTTGATATACACTTCACCGATACTCAGCCTTTTAGTAACACGTATAGAGATATTTCGTACGAAATTAACGATAAAACATCAGCCACTACGTTACTACGTGGTTTCGCGTATATCGTTGATCGTACGCAAAGAAGAAAGTAAGCACGCGGGAAAGAGGAAAAATATTGCCTGACTAGGATGCAAAACACGCTGCCACATCGTCGGGCTTACCGAAAACAAAGAAAGAAGGAAAGACGTGGAACGTGGCCATGGATGAATTATTTCATCCATCGGACTCGAAGACTCGATCCAGGGACTTGGGGCATTAGGCAGTTCGGGAGCGTTCGGGTCCATGGCCGGACGAGACACGCTCCCCGACGAATCGGCACAAGAAACGAAACGAAACGAAATGGATCGCCGTAGACCGCTCCCACATCAATCATCTTTCGCAGTTTCGTGGTAGAAAGGATCGGTTGCGGAGCAAATCGTTCCATCGGGGGTCAGCTCCAGTTGCGCAACGAGTCAACTTCGGGCCGTGCTGTGAGACGGGATCCGTGGTACCGAGACGAGGAATACACCTCGAACGTATAACTGGTCTTGTTGACTTAACGGATCAATTTGATGCAAATCACTCGTTTGCGATATACACGCCGGGTTACAGTGCCCTCGGATTTCTCTATTCGACGTAATGCCACGTAGGGTGAGCGGCTCTCTCGGCACTGTCTTCGTCGCTTACCTATCGTTCGTCGTTGTCGACGTTCTACAGCCCTGCCAGTTGTCGTATCCGCGACGGGGCATTTGGAAATTAGCGAACGGGCCAATTATCGGACCGACCAGCTACGTTAGTGGGGAGGGCCCGATTGCGCGACTCGGCCGATCCACTCGAGCTACGCGACAGCACCGCGGGTCATGGGGTGACTGTGGGAATCCTCACGACGCGTCACGATCGTTTAACGGACCTGTGTGCTCCATCGATGTCCTATCTTTTCGTTGAATCGGCAGAACGAACCGACTTGCTTCGATCTCGCAGCGATGTATTTTTCCAGTTTGCATCGTTTCTTACTTTAAACTCGATGTCACTACGCTTAAAACGTAAGTTTCTTTTAACGTGAAACGCCTATGTATAAATAATATATCGAATATCTTGATAGTATGTATCGTTACGTTTCAGATAATAACTGAACCGATATACTCTTACCAATTTATCGGTTCTTTGCTTTCCCTCTCTCTCTCTCTCTCTCTCTCTCTCTCTCTCTCTCTCTCTCTCTCTCTCTATGTAAAGGTACTCTTTACGATCAACATCATCCATACACATTTTCAACCGTGTTTTTAACAATCATTCTCTAGTTGCTAAGTAGTTAACGTCGATTGCGATTTAATTTAATCGTTGGAGTAAAAGTACGGACCATTTTACGAGGAAATTAGATACGTTGTAGATATTTAAATATGTCGCGGTGACGCATATTTAAATATCGGAATGTTAAAAATGTAAATCTAGCATCGGCAGCAGATTGTTTCAATGTTAGAATAAGTCGATATGTCAGCAAAACGAAGAGAAATTGCGATCATTTATTCGAATATTAACTAAGAGAAAGTTCTATTCGTAAATCGCTAATAACGGTTTGAGAAATATTCTCGAGAACGATCCATGACAGACAGCAAGAAAAATAGCGCTTTCAACTTATTCGTCGAACTCGATAAGAAAAGTAACGAAAATGCACGTATGATTTCTGTATAAACGATGTAAGTTAAATGGAGTATAGTTTCTTCGACTTAGTTACTTCAAAGAGGAGAACAGAGATAATGATATAACTATGCGGTGTGTCGAACAGTCGTCTGTAAGATTTATACATTGTCATTTTCCCCGAACTTGAGATTATAGTTACACGAGCAATGCAATGTTAATAACGATCGATGTAACCGTATGAGACGAATAAGGAAACAATCCGTGTTGCTGAACGAATTGTACAAAATGAAAATATGAAATTTTGCAACATCGATATCGTTTCCCCGATTTGCTACTAATTTTTAGCGAACGAATAATTTTCGAGTAAAAAGCTGTAAAAACCACGTTCAAAGAAACGTTTAATTCCGGGTCTAGGGTCGTGCATTTGGTAAATCTGTTGAAATATACATCTTCCTAATACTATGAAACCAGGTTCGTTCGTGTGCATCGTAAAGAAGAATCGAGTATATTACCGCAAATGCGTTACACGGTGTAACGTTATTCTACTAGGTGTCTCGTTTAAAGTGTTGTAAATCATTCGCTGTTAAAGATACAGGCAAAGCTTTTTGCGTATATCGAAGCTCGCTTGATTCGTAAAATATCGTGTTTGATGTTCAAAGTAACGGAACAGAGGTCGCTTCTTTTTTAACTCGATTATATCGTACGTGTAAAAATAACATTTTCCCTTGGAAAATATTCCATATTCGACGATAAGGTCCTCGATACTACGCCTCGTTAAATCGTGGAAGAGAAATCGTCGACGACACGGCATGAAGCACGTTGAGCAGGTCGCATTGATCTTTGATCCCTTTCATGTTTATTAATTAATCGATTCCCCAACAGGTTACTTAACCACAGCGCGCAATGCTCCTAAACTGCTCTCCAATCGCAATCCTTTCCCTTAGCGCTTAAAAATCTGAAAAATCACGACCGTAAGTTGCGTGTAATCTCTGTAGTCGAAGATCCCATAGTCGTGCTACCGAGTTACTACTTCGTACTAGCGGAAAAGTCGATGTCGCGGAAACGAATGCGTGGAAGGGTCAACGGTGACGCGATGAACAAGCAAGAGAAACAACGAGTATAAAGATGGTCGAAAAGTCGGTCGCGTGTGATGATGCGAATTCAAAGATGGTCTGCAACCGAGGAGTACGGAGTCGATCTTGAGTGGCCGTGGCGCGGAACAGCGTTCGATGGAGCGGAACTACTAGTCACCTGCTCGCTTCCGGCACGTCGCTGTGGTCGTCCTCCCTCTCTTCTGCCTCGTCCGCTATCGCGCGAACCCTCGGACAGTTCTCTGAACGTCTTCGCTATTTCCGTCTCCGCTAGCCTCGCCTCCTCCCTCTACCATCTTCTTAATTTCGTCTCGAGATAATACGCGACCGGTCTATCAAAACGGCACGCTTCTCGTTACGTACGTGTTCTCAGCTCCTTAGTAAGTACGCTACGGTTAAGTAACTGAACCGAGAATCGCAGCATGAAAAACGAAGTGAGCCGTTGCCTTAAGACGAATTGGCAGTCTAATGCTAATCGTAAGTGGTTTGCGAGAGGTTCGGAACGTATATTTGCCAGACATGTTTCGTGTAATAAAATCGAAACAATGTCGATGATATGTCGTTATTACGGCACCGTTCATTCTCGAACAGCGTAAAATTATTACAGACCTCGCACTTCGCCTCAAGATTAGCGAAACCTAGTAAAAGAGAGAGAACTGTCGGATACAAAAAAAAAAAGGAAATTGCCATTAAAATCATTTCATCTTGATTTACGATAAAATTTTGCACCTACAGCATACTGCACGTCCTTTAAGTATAGGTCACTATTTTCCTGTCGCAATGATATCGTATTTAAAAAGTGTGTTTGCACGCCGCGCTATTAAAATTACAAGAGAAACGGTCAATCACAAATTTGACGTATAAATTCCTTTGTAGTCCTTTGCGGTCATACATAAGTTGTTACGTGACTACGAAGCTTTGCGGGTATGTAGGTACCTGGATATTTATATACGTACATATATACGATGTATCTATATAGAAGTCTCGGCCACACCGCTTGAAGCGTTCCACGCCTGGGAACGTCGAGCATGACTAAGCGTTCCGGTTGCTTCGGATCTGGACTGGACAAGCAGATCGAACCATCGACCGATGGTCTCTCGTTTAATCGGGGCACATTCAAACTCGGAACATGGAACTTGTAGTAGGCGACGAATACCAGGATTTCGGACGGTCGGTTTATTGTATTCGTTGGTCTCTCCCAAGATGCTCTACGTTCTCGGATACTCATTAAGTTACTTAATTAAACTTTTGCACAGCCGGTATCTTAGAGTATAGGATACTCTGAGAAACGACGTTTACGAAAGTGCGTAAAAGGCGTAAGTTCTAAACGAAACCTATGCAGAGATAAATATGAAATCCAACCTCCTGACTCTATTATTACGGAAGAATCTTTTATCGTATCTAAATAAGTATTGGTCGAGCGGTACAATTGATTCGATCGATTTCACGAAACGTAAGCAAATATAACGAAATAACCAATTGTTTATTTTTATTTCTATTATGGAAATTTTAAGTATGAGTGATGAGTGACACGTAAGAGACATATAATGAAATATACTACACTAATTCATTAATGGTATTAAAAACGTACGGAAATATGCATATCGGTTGTCGTATTTTAATTTCGGAAATTACAAATTTATACTTTCAGCGGGAGACGTCCGAATATAAATACGATCGTAGAACATGCCCGAATAAACGGAACCTACTGTCGCTGAATGTCCTTTCCCTGCGTTGTTCGTCCCTACTTGCGTCAAATTATCATGGTAGGTACGGTAAGAATCCGCGCTGTTTCGGTCGGTCTTCAATTAGCGCATTTAAATCGAGGATTTAAAAGGATTTAAGCTAAGAAACGGTCTCGTTTAAAGTTTCGGTCTTGCCGACGCTAATCTTCGACCAAGGCTTAACCACTAACCTCCGACTTCCTTTTTGCCATCCACTTACGATTATGCGTATAAGCAGACGGAAATATCGGTCGCCGAGGACACCAGCAGGTTATTCTATTAGGAAAGAACAGCGGCGATCGAATCGAGCGACGTCGGACGATGATGGCCAAAGTTCTCGATCGCGTCACCGGAAATCGTAGTCGATGATCGACGCTCGGCGATTGATTCTCGCGAAACGATCGCACGTGCGCTCTTTCGTCGAAACTGGCTAATAAGATCGAACTTTCGAACCTACTGTTCTTGCTATTACCGCGGAATGCTTCGAGCTCTTAAGATCGAATTTATTATTCGAGGAAACGTTTCTCTGATCCAGCGAACATGCGCTTTCTCGCCAGGCTCTTCTACAGGTGTATGGTACGAGACTCGTAGCTATACGCGTGACCGGTGACTTACTCTTTTGCACGACACGAATTCGTCTAACTTTATATATGTACACGTTATAAAACTGTATGACTATCGTATTTGTACATGATTTATTTTATACGGGTGTAGAGAGGAGATCCAACGAAGTAAACGGCTAAACGTATCGTGCTATTGTTGAGAGGAAGCTTGAGATTCCTTTGAAGTAATAAACGTTACGATACCATCGTACCTATTAAAACGAGAACAATGTAAACTTCGTTCTCGATTAATGTGGTGCAAGTATGATTCGTATACAGGTGAAAGTTTAACGATATTACGTGAAACGGGAGATAGATAAAATCGATATACCGATACCGTAACGAAAATCAGACGCTCGACAACGGCGATTCGAGATGGTCGTAGTTTTGGCGAGCGCAACAAGACGCGTGTGTAGAAACGGAGAAAACGGTAGAGGTGAGCGAGGATATCGGGACCTCGGTTCGTATTGCTGTGCGAAGCCCCGGGTAGAGAGGCTAAGGGGCCCATTACGCGGCCATAAAACCGTAGGCTAGGCCTCATGCACTGTTATACGCATCCCGTGGAACCTCCGCAAAAAAATACCACATTGTTCTACCCACGACACTCGCGTATACCTGGAACACGAGGCGGCCAGGCTATTCGGCAGGGGATATTAAGTAAAAAAAGGCTATTACAGGCAGCCATCCGCGAGAGAGCCGCCTCGAGCGTGCTTGATAACTTGGAGGATTCTGGAAATCGTGAATCGCGTAGGTACGCTTTGTATCCGTTCGCGTGCTCCGGAAGAATTATTTCGGATGTAAAAAGTACCAAGCGTTCGCGACGAACGGAGAAGTCCGTGAAAGAGCAAATTGCCGCGGATATTGCTTCTGAAGTATTTACTGTTTTGTAAACGTAGAAATATTAAACGAAACGAGGAGAAACAAGGAACGTTTGGTGAATTTTTTGGAAAGTTATTACACAGACGTAGTCCCGTGTTTTATCGTGCCTATTGTAAGCGTCGCTGCCTCGTCTGCGATTTCGCCGGTGGTGCAACGACGATGACGAGCGGCCGAGCGAGTAGTCCTTGGATCTCGGGTTCTGCACCTGTCATCGCGAGCTATCAAACGGTCCAAGGGGGAGAAATCGAAATGCGAACACTATGTGTGCGGCAAGCGTGAAGCACAAGTTGACTACAATGCTGCATTTCGTTGGCAATGTGCTGTACGACCTTCGATGCCAAATACGACGCGCGGCTGCATAAAGTTGTTTCCGCATCGTGTTTGCGAAATCATCGAAACGCAAAATTTAGCCAACCCGAGATTCGTCCGCGGCGAATGTCGCCCTATACATCACCTATACCCTCGACTATACGAGTACACCAGGTCTGTAAATATGAAACTGGAATTTGCCTATAGATGGCCCTAGCTGATAATGTAGTTATCACTAAACTGAGTCATTGATGCCAAAAGTCTTTGTTGACATCTCACAAATATTTTCGACTCAGAACAATACAAGTTTCATACAACAGCATAGTTTGTAATAGCGTTGAACATGTCAAATTTTGTGCCTGGAAACTACGATTTGCGGACAGCATTGATTTTCTGTTACCATTTGAAGAAAACTGCTGCAGAATCGCATCGAATGCTTGTCGAAGCTTACGGTGAGCATGCTCTTGGTAAATCACAGTGCTTTGAGTGGTTTAAAAAATTCAGAAGTGGCAATTTTGACGCGAGGAACGAAGAACGTGGAAGACCACCGAAAAAGACCACCGAGCTGTTAAAACCTGGCGAAACCGTTAATACCGAGCACTACCGACAACAAATGATCGATTTGAATCAAGCTTTGCGTGAAAAACGACCAGAATATCAAAAAAGGCAACACAAAGTAATTTTGCTTCGTGATAATGCACCATCGCATACAGCAAAACCGGTCAAGGAAACGATCGAAGCGTTCAGTTGGGAAATACTTTCGCACGCGGCTTACTCACCAGACTTGGCTCCGTCCGATTACTATTTATTTGCATCGATGGGACACGCACTTTCCGACCAGCACTTCACTTCTTACGAAAATGTACGAAAATGGCTCGATGACTGGTTTGCCTCAAAAGAGCGACAGTTTTTTTGGCGTGTCATCCACCAATTGCCAGACAGGTGGGAAAAATGTATAGCTAGCGATGGGCAATACTTCGAATAAAATATTTTTAATCATTTTCATACAATAAACAGGTATTTTCTATACAAAAATTCCGGTTTCATATTTACATACCTGGTAAATATAGTAGTGAAATTTGTTTACTTGAAGATCAAGTGAATCGTCGTGCGTCGTCGGTACGATAAACACAACGATAAAGTAAAACGTTCGTTACGCACGACTATTAAAACTCATACCGACACGATACCAATAAATGGCTTAAATAGATAAAACGAACAAAGTCTAAGCTTCGATCGTTGCTCGTAAAATTGTTAAGGTAAAAACGTTGAAAGGAAATGGCCGTTGAGAAGATGTTACATCTTAATGCAGCTTCGGTATCATACGACGCCGGAACTGTACCATAAATGTGCAACTATAAGAAGCACTCGAATCAAAGACACATGCTCGATAACTCGCTGGTATAATCGAGGCTGATTGTAATATCAAAGTTATATATAGAACGCCGAAGAAAGGAAAAGTAGATATAATGGTCGCGTGACAAGAAGGATATCTTATATCAGTTACATAAATTATCAGGGATATATGATATTTGCAGAAATATACAGTATAACAGGAATTGTACGGCACAATGTATAATCCTATATAATCGTATATAATCGCTTGCAGACAAAAATAAGGCAAGATATTGTAATAAGGTATAATAATACTCGAATGGTTAGAGTACCACTTAATTTTTAATACAGAGTTCGGTCGATGTTTGCACGCGAATGTAAAAACGCGATATCGGGAACGAGCGTAACGAATCTTCGTAACGAGCCACGAGTACGTCAAGTGTCGTCGCCGAGTTCTTCTTTGTTATAATAATCCAGTGTGAACAATGCGTAGAGCTGACAATCACGACGGTGGCTTGAAAAATATTTTTATTCTCCGCGACATGAGGTTGGCTGAGTTGCTTGAAAAATTATGCACCGCTCTTGAAAAACAAAAGGAAATACCGTAACATCCAAAACCTACGACGTTATGCCACGTTAACTCGGGCTATCTCGAATAAAATGATTCCGTCCGCGACGAGAAAAGAATGCAGGGAAAGGGGTTGGGAGATGAGCTGGGATGGCATGGAGGTTAGGATAAGGGAAGTGGCGGGAAGCGGGCCGTCATCGGTAGGGTGCAGGCGCGAGAAAATCGCGGTGCCAGGTATCGCGTTACTAATTCAGCAACCCCTGAAATACACCCATTCATCGGCGCACACCAGGTACGCGGATGTATACAGGAGAAACCGAGGCCTCCTACTCGGATCTCTATTCTATCTCATCGTCGTCAGCCATGGGGTTCTGGAAACAGAACGACCCAGTGTGCAACCGAGATTCACGAAAAAAAAAAAAAAAAAAAACAAAAAGAAAGAAAAGGAAAGAGGGTTCGCCGTAACGTCGATCGGCGAGACGAAGTCGGACGTAACTGCGAACCAACGAAAAGAGTGCGACGCGCGATGTTGAGAGAAAGAAAAGCGGGAAAGGACCAAGAGGGGAAGGAATGAGGGAAAGCCTGGAGTGTGGAATGAGAAGGAAAAACGGGTCTATGTCTTTCGATGTATATGTATACGTATATACACGTGTATATATATATATATATATACACACACGTATAAAGCGGGAGAACGAATCGTGTAACTGTGTAGATAGAGACGAAAGGATGAATAGAAGAGCGGAGAGAGAAGCACGCGAGCCAAGGAGAAAGACAGAGCCGCCCGCAAACTAGAAAGAAGAGAGTGGAACGAGGAACGGGAATCGTCAGAGATAACAATGCGAGCAACAGAGAACCGAACCGGAAGCAGAGTCAATGACTGGAGCTACGCGAGTCAATCCTTTCGAGGTGACAAGAAAACATACGCGTAGATTAGACGCTTCTGGATCACCGTGATGCCGTATACAAGTTTGATCCGATCAGTCGTGAGAATGGAACGGAGATTACTTGAAGTTTGGAAATTTCGGATAAAACACAGATGGTTTCAACTGCAGCCGTAATTGCTGCTCATACGATACTTGGAGGAAAATTGCAAGAGAAAATCTTGCAGTTATAAAATTCATTTGCAACACTTAAACTATGAAATTTTTCGATCTGTTAATTCGTAAAACAAATTGTGTAATTAAAAACATAGGTAACTACTATTAAAAATGCTTCGGTTATTGATATAACCGAATATAATTAAAAGGTCGAATCGTATTACGCGATTCAGCGACAAAACGAAAGTTCTTTTTTCTTTATTTTGTTCCGTAAGATGGAAAAGTGAGCAACGATAACATTAAGTACGTATAAAGAGTAAAAAATTAAGCAAGAGATAGTGAGGTAGTAATTTAAGGTTTGATAAAAATGGAGAAAGTTTCGGTAAAAGCAGAATTAAGTTGATTTCGAAAGGAATTTCGCGCGTAGCTCGGCGTATTGGTAAAACCTTCCGTCATGAATGAAATCGTGTACAGGAGGTCGTATCGAGACGCGAATCAATTTTCTTCTTCAGCGAGAAAATCCACGATCGAGCGTGCGACCGTTCTTATCGAGGGAAAAAATGCCGTGCGAATTATGCAGCGAGCGGATGCGAGCGCAAAAAGGATATACCGTGCTGTGAAAACGAGAAGACCATCGAGTGATCTATGCGATTTTAACGATATCGCGACTCTTTAATAATCGATGACTTTATGCGTAAACGGTAAACGGGGGAAGAGAACGCGTTCTCTGTTCGATGAAATATTTTATTCTTGCTTGAAACGAATGAAAATGAAAATAAGTGCACAGCATCGTTATTTGCACTGTTCAGAGTAACCTTCGGTAACATCAAAGCTCGTATTTCACCGATAATATCACCGGCAAGCGATCTTCGGACGATCCGTTTCGTGTACAACAACGAAACGCTTCTACACGTGCGTTACGATGACTATCGTTTTATTGCGCGTCAGTTTTTCAGCGAGTACGCGTTTTTTTCTGGATCGATGGCCGTCGATCGAACAGAAGCTAGCGCGCCTGAATCCCGAGTACTCTGCTTCCCACACTTGACTCGCACGACCCCACATTAACTTCATTCGTAACTCGCTCGAAGCCGAGATGCGAGACTGATGCATGTCCGACAAATACAGAAGAAGAGGAGGACGCTGAAGCTAACCATGCCGGAGTGTATTACGAGAATCGATCGGCTTCCTTCTTGTTCTTGTTCTTCTCCTTCGTCCCCATCCTGTTCTTCGACCGAGCGCGGTGGTAGTTACTTCTTCTAACCGACGCGACGTCTCCTGAATGAATGCTGCTTCTCCTCGTCGGAACTTTTTGTCCCGTTTGTTTTCTCTTAGTCGTCGATGCTTTGTGCAAATTTTTCCTTCGATCGCAGAGTATACCATCCAATTCTCCAAGAGGAATCGCGAAGAACTGCGGTTAATTAATTCCATGGGTCATATTCGTTGCTCGAATACCCATTTCGATTTCACGCCCATGTCTTCGCTTTACCGTTTCGTACAGCATTCGCTCATGGTCGTGATAGGAGGAAGGAACTCTTATCGAGATTTTCGATTTCCTATTTACTAACGCGTTCGTGTTTATTAAAAACTTTTGTAAGAGCGAAGTGGTCACCGTTTTTCTGCGGCTACGATCGTTCCGTCCCTGTGAAGATTTTCTAACGCGAACGTTCGTCTCGCTTTGGTAGAACTTTGGAAACGTCAGTTCTTTCCACGACTTGTGAACGGCACGAGACTCGAATTTTCTGAGCCTTTAACCCCGTAATGTGAAAAGCTCTGGTTTCCTTATTCCTTTGATCTTCAGCCAGCAACTTACCTAACCCGTGGATCCAGCTCGAACATTTACATCAATAACCTCTGGCGACCGATAGTTTCGACTCCGAATTCAATTTATAAAAGAGATCTCGTCGAAGGATCCCGGGTATCGCGACGACCGATGGAAGAAACAGTTAAGGAAATCCGAGGGAAACCTATTCCTTTGTACTGTTTCTGTTTAAATTTCAGTGAAAAATTAGGAAATTCCGTAAAAACTTGTACTATTTTCGTAAATTAGGCTCTGACGAGATAGCCAATAATTAACGTTCCTCGTTATAATTATGACTATTATTTAAGTTTAATGATATTCTTTGTACGATTGACTTGATCATTACGTTATGTTAAATTATGGATCTCATAGAATTATAATTTTTTGAAATTGACGAGATACACTTTAAACGAGTATCGGAATCCTTAAAAACGTATCTTCTTCGGAACTACTCCACACCTGCGTCTTTTTATTAATTAAATTAGATAACAGATTAACCATTTTAAGCACGTCAAACTCGAGGAGAGGCGGAGCACTTCTAATTCTATCTCACGCTAGTTGTTCTTTTAAATCAAAATTTACAGCGGCTCTATTCTTGTCCGCTGCAAAGCTTCGTCGTTCGAGCTTCGTCTTTGAAATATCCTCGATTACGTCTGTGACAATGTGTATATGATATAAAATTCCGTTTGTCTAATGCCTAAATATACAAAGGAAGAACACAGGAAATACCCTAACAAAGACACGATTTACTTGGTGCGCGTTCGATACATAGGTAATTGGTTCTGTCGATAGAATTCGGAAGGAATCTGGTGGATATAACAAAACTACTCCGTCTTTGTGTTCGCGGTTCGTATCCGTCGAGAGTTCACATATCCACAGGTGTGAAATTACCTGCTTTCGACGCGCTCCTCCTTTTTTCTCCGACTGCGATTTCACAGTTGGGCTGTGGGTATGGGCGTTTGTGCGTGTCCTGCACGGTTGTACGTAATCATGACGGATAAAATCCACGGATTCGGCTCACCGTTGCTGCCTGTTAACTCGTGAGAATGTACCGAAGAATAAAAACTGGCAGGATACAGATGTAGACGAGAGACGCGGGGAGAACCAAGTTGTTTCTTGTCTTTCGTTCGACGAATCCGCCTACGTTTCATTGGCCACGCAGCTGACCCGCACGTCTCTGTTTAAAGTTCTGCGCACATACCGGAACAAACCGCATCGTTTCATGTTACACGAAATATACGAGTTAATTACATGCGTTGGATATTTCATCGTAATGAATTTCCCGGTGGTACGTTGTAATTATTCTCTCTTCTCGATAACATTCTTGGAACTAATGAAAAATAAGTACGGCGTTCACCCTTATACGAATATCGATTTTGAACTTTCATAACAAGATGTAGCTAATCTGAGAATCATCGATCGAATTTTAATTTCCAATCCTACAAATCCTACGAATCCTACAAATCCTACAAATTTTCAAGTCTCATTCTGATTTTGAAAGCTGCATTCATTTGTAGGAAAGAGAATTAGGCAGACTGCAATAATGATTTCCTTTTCGGTAATCGCGATATTTTCTCAAAATTCTCGAACGTTCTGTTCGACTGAGTTTAAATTGCGTCTTGCGACGCAAGTCCTAAAATTTTTTGGCCAGCTGGGTGACTTCTAGATTTTGTGCCGGCAATTTTTTCACGGTTGATCGATCGGTTTCTCGCTGTCAATTGTTTTGTATAAACGGTACGTGGTACTCGTCGACACAATAAATCATCGGTTAAAGATTGTTTTACGTAAAAAGCAAAGAGAGTGGCCTACTGCAAATTTGAAATACTTGGAACAAGGTGACTTACGTTCTTCGAATCGACATTTATACAGAATACTAGAAAACATTTTTAAAGCTTATAGCTTTTACCAAACGGAGTAAAAAGTTCTTAATCAACGGAGATTCTAAAATCGATACCCTTGTCGTGTCGTCATTTCCGATTTTTCAAATTTCATACTAATCATTCTCAGAAAATAACGCGATTCTATTATTAAATTTCTTTTACAAGATCAACAATTTTTACCGCTCGCAGTGAGCGCTATAAGCCTTTCAAATTGCAGATCCTTACTTTTCTACGCCGTATAAATTACAAACAATCCAAGGGACCAATAATATCGAAATTATTCGACGATTCGTCGTTCTTCGTTATTTTTAGTCATTCGTTATCCTCGAACCCGACAAACTCTCATCTTACGGAGTGCTTCCAATGGTTTCACCGTTTGTCTAACAAATTCGTTTCCTCGCCGAGTAGAGCTACGCTGTTGGCAAAGAAACGCGATTACAAAGAAGCGATCGGCTCGCTACGATGCATTTACGCTGCTTTCCGTCATTGAAAGAAACCACAAAAATGAAAAGTTCGTAGCTAGCAAGCAAAGCCGTCCGGCACAAGATTCCCTGACATCGCAGTAAGGCGTAAGGAGAGAATGGAAACACTGCGGAGGAAGAAGCAGGGCGAGCCGTACGGTTAAATTGTTATGACATAATTAGGGGAGATCTGAGTAGCGTCGGCGGTGGTGGTATTGGACGATGACGGAGTCGAAGACGAGGGAAGCGAAAGAAAGATCGCTAAAAGTCGAACTCGGAATCGAATGAACCTGCCGGCGCAACCATTCATTCTTCGCTCGGCCGTGGTACCATTTGACCAGTTCATTCAGGGATTTAAGACTTTTCTCAGAGCTCGGCCCCCTGGCTTTGTTTCGTTGCCCGTTTCTTTTTCATCTGTAGATCACCACCACTCTTGTTCTCGTCTCGTTCTCTCTTTCGCCACGTTCTGTTCAAGATGCAGTTACGCTATCCGGCGTCACGTGAGCGCAATTTTCTGCGCCGATGACGGGTCGTGCAGATCGAGCTACGAACACTTCGAACTTATCCGCATCGCGTTTTACAATCTAGCTGCGAGTTCTCGGAACGTGGTCCGTCTCTTGTCCATTGTAAATCCATCTGGAAGCCCGGCGTTCATATTTTATTTCCAGTTGTCCTCCGCTAACCCTCCGCCGGGGTTAAACGAGGTGAACGTGTCGCCGTGCCACCGCGTAATGGAAATTGAGAGCAAGAGTTAATGACCGTTAACGCGAAGCAAAATGGAGGTTGTATCGACGTTTTCTTTTTTTTTTTTTTCGCCACGAAGCGTAACCTCGAGTCGAAAGCGTTGGATATCTATCTGAATCGATAGAAAGCGTAAGACTTTGCGATTATTTATGGTGTTTTCACATAGATGTTTGATATTGCCTTCTCCAGGCTAAATACTAACGACCTTATGATACGTAATGGTACAGGTCTGATAAAGAGCTTACTATAAGAGAAGAGGGTATAATTTACCTATATGTCAAACATAAAATCTTGCGAATTTTTAAATTATTAAAATAAGACTTGATCGAATATCTCACTGTAATTCTTTCTCTGATATAGATATGTGCTTTACAGAGTTGAAACGCGAATGTTTTCGTATTCGGAATGTGAAAGGTAAGCGATTTTAATTTTTTACGAAAGTGGAAACTTTCCGTGCAAGGAACTTTCTGCAGATAAAAAGCTAAAATGAATTTCATATAAAAAGGAATTATAAGCAGGCGTACGCTGCGGACAGAAAGTTTAGAAGTAATACGACGCTTAAAGGATGGACCGCAAAAGATATGCATAGTACTTCTGCTTTCAATAGTAAATTGTAATTTATCGATCATTCTACGTGCTATGCAATTAAATTAGCAAAATGTAGTGAAATTGTTTCTTCGGATATTAAAATTGTAGAAATGAAAAATCATCGAGAATACGTTAGGATATATTACGAATATTCCTTTTGTGTATGAGATTCAGTTTACCGAAGTAGTATCGAATATCATAAAGATACTAGAATATATATTATTCAGTGGATGTTGAATTAAAGATTGTATTAATAACATAGTAATGTTAAATGTATCGGCCAATTTTGATACCAGAACGGTACCTACCTTTAAGCAGTTCATTTAGTTCAGAATCCTTGAAAGTTGTAGAAATTTTAAACTGACCACTTGCCGGATTTAAACCTCATCAAATATTCGTGAAGTGAATTAGAGCATCGAGCGCGGAGACTCGATGTATTCAAATAAGGGCCAATTATTTCCATTTATTTTAAAAAAATAAATGTAATCGTATTCCAAATGACCTGATTAATCGATCGATCGAGTCTGTATATTTCATACTATATTACTATTCTTTACACAAGGAGCATAGTATCTCAGGTAAGATGCTGACGCGGTTGTAGATTAATCCAATACACCGATAGGACTGTAAATGAATACGTTAAAATAACGTACAGGATTTAAAAGTGCTGGAAAGAAATTCGACAAGGTGATATATCAAACAGTAACAGAGATTCGATTCGTTCGGTACCATACAGTATTCTTCGACGCGGTATTCGATGAAAGAAGTGTCTCGCGTAACGGTTACTAAATCTCTCGATGACTCGTAATATGTTCGACGATGCTGTCACTGTACTTATACGACTGGTAACGCGGACTCTCTATACCTGGTACGTAAATAAATACGAATTCGATATAAAAATGAACGTGAAAACGAGTTTCCATCCGTTGACTAGCAATCGAATCTAATTGAAACGATAGTACTCGACATAATGGGACTTAAACAATTTTCTCGCTAGTCACGGTCGAAAAGGTCTTGCCATCTACTCCTCGTGAAATTAAACACACGTTCTCACACGAGTACGACGAATTAAGATCCATACGTGATAATCGTTCGTTCGGTCTTTTGCCCCGTCACTGATTTCATCTCGAGAAGAGCCTTGCATCGCTCGCAAAATAGCTCGCGCGATACACAATGTAAAAGTCCCTTGCTTTCTTTTCTTCTCAATTTCAGAATGTTGCTAACGAGTCGTATTCCTGCGAGGATAGAATCGATGCACCGTACAAACTCTGAAAACGTTTTAAACGATAGTTTAGAGATGTTTCGTTACGCGTTAACGGAAACTGAAGAAAAATCTAAAGTCCAAAAACTTCTGACAAACAAACAATGTTCGATGACTCGATATTAAGAGTAGAAATACTCTACGATACGGGCCGTGCAGATCACGCGTCGTCAATCGTAAATGCGAGAAGAAATAGGAAATTTCGGTTCGCATGTCAGAGTTTTACGACCCGAAAGAAATGTTAAATGTTAAAAGCAACAACGTATCGCGTTACACGTTCAAGCACTACTTGAGCGATTTTATTGGAGTTGAATCGTATTCGCGGTTTAATTTGAAGGCAATCTTCCGGGAATAGCCAATTATGTATTCCGTTAATTACCGAAAGTTTCGGCTTAACAATCGATTCAGTTTTTCCTCGATTTAGCTCGTATCCAACGGCGCTTGAAAGTTCAGCGGACTTTTTCACTTCGTTCCCTATAGCATACGCTGCCTCTACCCTTCGCAAATGGGAATCAACACCATACGAAAGTCAGTTTCGAGGGTAGAACGCCTAACCGGGAAAGTCAGCGTTTTCAGCGTCGACGGAAGAGCCCGCCAACAGCGCGGTACTTTGTTAACTTACACGCTGCCTAAGCTCTGCCATCGCTCAGCTATCTGTAGGGACCTTTGGCATGTAATCACATCGTGAACAGCATTGTACGACAAATCGAATCAGATCCAAGAAGGGAGAGGAAGAGCGAAAGAGAGAGAGAATACTTCTTGGCCGGAGAGGGTTGCTCGATGAATGGATAGAAGAGGAGGAATGAGAGTGGGATGAAAAAGACGCACCGATAGAACAGAGAGAGATATTAGGAACAGACAGAGTCAGCTCTGCTTATTGTATCTATACCGATAGATCAAGCTTTCTGAATGAAAAATGTAATAAAAAGGATCATGGCTACGGACTAATTATAGTACCTGGATGCATAGATATAAAATGTCCTCCTTTTTTGTTTGTCTCTCTTTAAGTGAAATTTTATACATGTAAATTCTATATCAGAGAAACGATAAAACGATGTCGTGAAAAATATGACGAGGGGATCGTGGGTAAATGGGTAAATGTGTGTGGCAAATGCAATGGTGGAACGTTCGAGTGATTATTAAGTTTTCGAGAAAGAATATCTCATATCCTTTATTTATAGAATGGCCCGAGGAATCGATTCATGCGAAAGAACTCGTACAATTTCGTTTAAAAAGGAAATTTAATTGCACTTGTGAAAAAGGGTCGCTTCACAAATTGACAAAGCTCGTTAATCATTCTGTTAATGTATATTCGTAATACAGCTCGCATACATACGTGTCATACGGACTGCGAATCGCGATACCAGCGAAGTGAGGAAAATTTTCTAGCACGAGATAAATTAAAATGTCAGAATAACTTTCGCGATATTTGTTTCTCAGAAAACGAGCATTCGAAAGTTGATCTAATTCGCGCGTACTTTGCTGATGGGGATATCTCCGTGATGCATATGGCTATAAACCGCCACTATGTCAGTTTCTGTACACAGTGCAATGTTACAGGGTGTTTACTATCAGGATTGTCGCACGTATTACTGGTATTAACTATCAGTTTCTACCGAACCAGCGAAATAACACGATATAGCAACGAAGAGTACCTACACAGATATGCATCTTACATTGGAAACGTGTAGTGGAAATGCATCTGCTGCAACGTGTTATTATCTTATCGTGAACAATATCCTAATCCCTTTCATCCTAAGAGAAGGCTCTCAATGGATATGATTCTTTTCAGTTGCTGCACGAAAGTCGTTACACGAATCAAGGAATTCGTGATTCGACATTTTCTGCGTAATATTAGAACTATACCGCGGGCAGCACAATCTTGCAGAACCTAAAAGTTTTATCTTTTCCTTCGATACCAATCAAATACGATTCATTTACGTACAGTTTATTGTCACCCGTTACGTTTATTATTTTTATCTCTGACATCTTGAGAACCAGCCGATATATATGTATCGACAGTGAATAAACTTTGATACTACGATATGCCTAGGAACAGTCACGATAATAAAATTTGCTTTGTAATCAAATTTATTACATCGGGTATCGATCAGAAGGACACGCGAACTCGATCGGCTTTCAAATATCTTTTTTGAAAAACGAAGCTGCGCAATATAGAATGTCATTCTGCCGTTTCAACTTATTTTCAGCCGTAGAATCTCTCTCGTTCCATTATGGTTCACGATGCGCTTCTCGGTCTGAAAGCTCCGAAAATATTCATCTAATTGTTTATCAAATAAAAATTATTAATCAAATACCAAAATTATTTATCAAATAAATCTATAAATTACAGCTAAGAAAATATTCGAGATAACTGTTATAAAGAATGCAGCACGTTTCTATTAGAGGTAAGAATAAGATCTATAATAAGCGAGCCTAACGTAAACCCATTAATAGAAACTTGCGACCTGGCAAATAAGTAGAATCACTGTCTATTCCTGACATGGCGAAGAATACGTTTATTCGTTGTTATCGGTACACAACGTTGCTATACAACGTATGTATGTATTTAGAACCGTTACGAAGAGACGAGATATAAAATAAGAGTTTATTTTATGGTTCCTTTTAACAGAAACCTAAAATACCTTCAAATATTAGAAGCGTTATTTCCCAAGCATATTCAGATTGTTATATATATCGCTTCGATCTTAATGTTCTACGCACTTACGCGCTATCGCTCAAAGGTATATTACCGATATTTGTTTATCGCACGATTTACAAAAATTCACCTCTGCTACGAATTCACCAAAATATCCAAATACGTACGTGCGATAGTGTATGTACACGTTCTGATATACATCCGGAGACTGTGGAATCGGAATACGTGCATACATTGAAACACCTCCGTGGGGGTCTTTATCGCTGTAATTCGTTTAAAAGGAACTACACGGGCGGGCCGTGAATGCCCTCTTAAGTCATGCTACGCGAGCGAATGTGGTTACCTGTGCGCGTCTGTACGATACTCACACGCCGCCGAGTATAATTGTACGTCTCACGAGCGTTTCGTGACGCGGTTAAATACATTTTTCGGGCCGGATGATCGATGAAGCCCGATAAGCGTGTTCAATTAGCGTAGCGCCTTTGTACACGAGGGCGACTCACCGAATTTATTTATCACGATGATGCACCGTCGATCGGAACAGTTACACGAATGTTTGATATGTCTGTTTAGCGATTATCCACCGCATTGTCCCTTATTCTTTTCTTCTTCCCTTTTCCATCCTCAATCGTCTCATTGTTTCTTCGTGGACCGACGAAACCGAACGCACTAACGATCGAGCAACTACCACGATTAAATTTACACACGTGACGTTACACGCGTGATGCGTCGCTGATCACCCTTCAAAGTCGTAAATTCGATTCGGTCGACGTGTAACTTACAGTTGGACGATTTTTATTTGACTCGTCTGGGGCTGAATTTCATTTGCTCTCTTTCTGGTCAACGGATCGCAACGGAAGTTGCCGCGGTCGACGAAGAAAAACTTTCCTCGAATTTTCCCCTCGAAAATAAATATTCGGCTGCCCGACTGATTTATTCCGTTGCAGAATGCGTACGGACTTGCAACGAAAACAGGCCGGCGTTAACCCACTTTCCCGAGTTTCTGGCCAGCTCTATCGAAGTAAAACGAAAATTCCTGTCTCCTGTGTAACGCTCGTTATCTATTAAAAAAGAAATTTGACGAGATTCGCGTAAACACCTTACGGATTTGATCGATCGGTTACCTGTGTACAAGGTTTTTGAATATTTCCCACTTATTATATCGTTGTATATTATATTCAGCGGATAATTTTTGACCATAGACAGTTATACTTTTGAATCGTAACGTGATGTTTGGATACATCTAGGCGTATAAATAGCCAGATTTAATGGGGTAAAACGATGTTCGTTTAAAGAGAACTGTATCGCCATCGCTCCGTCTGCTCCATCTGAACATATAGCCTTAAATCGTTTGTCAAGCATTTCAAACGTTTCTTTATAGATGTTGGAATCGCCGCGGCCGTTAGAACGTTGTTCAACGACAGTTACGAGACTTTTTTTCGAAAACCCGGATTGAATTGTCTTGGGCCATCGAGCCGCAAATAGCGCCTGATCAGTCGTTAATCGCTATAGACAGCGGGTATTATTAACCATGATCGGTAATCGGTGCGTTGGCGCGACCTGTATCGCGAAGGCAACGGCTCGTGAAGTTAGACATGCTTCGGTAGCAGGTAAACGCATATACCGCCAATGTTCCCTCGATTCTCATCGTTGTTTCTTCGTGTTCTGGAGATATTTATGTATATCTATTCGGGATGGACGAAGACGGAGGATTGGAAGCTCGATTTCCGTTGCTGATGCGTTAAATTACAGTTTAAACTGCGAAACAGCTGATGGCGAGGCTGCCGATAGCCGAGGCTTCGAGATGAAATTCGTGACCTCCCTTTCTCCCCATTCAGAGCACATAGTTTTTCAGTCGATTCGTTTGACGAAGCGCGGGCAACAGTGGCAGATGCTCGGAAGTATTTCACGTTTAACTCGATTCATTTTTCTTCCCTCTCTTCCAGCGAAACTTGCGCCGCGAAACGTTTATTTTAATTATTGTTCCAAACGAAGGAACTTTTCGAATTATTGTTCTGGAATTGTTGCTCCTCCCTGCCATTCGCTTTTTTACGGCCAAACTGGACATCGAGTAAATCGTTTCTGTTCCAAGCGTTGCTCTTCTAGGTTTACCTAGCAGATTTCACCGCGCTCGAACGGTCACGAATTTTTTTTTCCACCGTACCTACACGCCGTGTCATACCTTCTGATACGGTGAAACGAGAATCGTGAATTAAGAGAGTTTCTCGCCGCACGAAGTTTTGCTCGTTTGCGGACAGATACCTATCTCGATTTAATATCGCGTGTTTACATCTGAATATTCATGTTTCGCGCGAGATTAAATTTCAACGAATTGAAACGTATAATTTTGTCGATTTTCAGATCGTCGGTTAATAAGTGCGAAACGTACAGGTACATAGTTTTTGTAGAAGAATCTGTGGATATTTTTAGAAACAATGCAGAGGTGTCTCGTTTAAACGAAAAGTATTAAAACCAGCAGGATCGTACAACTACAAACAGACATCTTTGCCGGTAACCGCAGAGAAACATTGCTTCCGTATTAATCCGCTACTTTGATCATAAAATTTACATTCACGTACCTCGAGCTTCTTCCGTATGCGCCACGCCATCGTGAAATTTCCCTTCCTCTTCGTCCTGGCTGGCCCCGAATCCACCAGATCCGACACATCTTACAACCCTTTTCCTTACTTAAATCCAAATAAAGGTTGAGATTCTTGAGTCTTCTCTTCCCTGTCCTCCCCTCGCGATCCAACGTAGGCGGCGCGGCGTTTTACGAACCCCTCCGGATCAGAACTACATTCCTGTCTCTGTTCGTCGCATTTGCTTTATAGCCCTTTTCTTCTTTCTCCTCTGTTCTTCCTTGCTCTTCCTCACTCTCTCTCTCTCTCTCTCTCTCTCTCTCTCTCTCTCTCGCTTTATCCCTCTCCTCGTCTTACACCACTGCCCACCTTCTTCCGCCGTTCCAACTTCTCTCCCTTTCTCACTTACCCACTTTCTCTCTTTCTTTCTTTACGCTAACCTTCTCCCGGTCTATCCATCTTTCTTCGACTTTCGACCGGCTTTCATCCTTTTCCGTCTTTCTCCATCTTTCCATCCCTGTCCCGCTACCGCTTGCTCGCTCTCCGGTAACGAGAGGAGAAACACCCTCGCTACTTTTAATCGACCCGCGCTTTCTTCTGCTTATACATACCTAGCCAACCCAGCCCCCACCCCATACTCATCTCCATTCTCCTCGTTCCACCTTCGAGCACTCCCAACCCCCTCGCTTCTTACGTCTCATCTTTACCACCAACATCGTATATAAGTACCTAAGGGCGTTGTCTTTGGTCTTTCGCGTATTTTGCGCTCCGCTCACTACGAAATACGCGAGGGTAGTTCCAGGATTAAATGCGAAATGAAGGCCGCCGGGAAAGACGCTGAGACGTTTTCGAAGGACGGGTGCTCGACTTTACCGTCCTCGTTCTTGTCCATAGAGTCCACTCTTTTCCCCGAGCTTCTGCATAATTTGTATAGGAGAAAAAATAAACGACGAAACAGGACATCGATGATCATAAATTTTCGTCGATACTTTAATAGATAGACGTCTGACTATGGTATAGAGTATCGAAATTAGAGACAGCAACCGATAACGTCGATATTCTTTGCAAGCAAGTAGTACGAATTATCCGGTCTGAACGTTATTCCTTCCGAGTCACGCGATTTCCTATCCAGCAACGTATAGCTTTCGAACAGAACAGTCAGAACTTGCAGCCGGCAGAGAACGAGTAAAATTACAGTAGCGATCGAAGCAATGAAAATTTCTAACCAGCGAGTCCGCCGAACGACTTTCAATCCCGACGATCCGCCTCGATCCGTATACGCGAACCTAACGCGGAGGACAATGAAACGCTTTGTTCCCTGACTGTGCAGACGAAGAGGCGCAAACTCCTTTCTTACGTTCCGCTTCTGCCGGTATCCAAGAAAACACGACGATTCCAATAAACAAAGATCGAGTGCAGGTGCAGGATGGCAGATGCAAGCATCTCGACGCGTATGTAGAGATAGTTTCGCGGTTTATGGCCGATTACCATGGCGGTCGTAACGTCTCGTATGTACATAGATACGTATGCACGTAAACTACATACACATCTATATGTATATATACACACATATATACACATGTAAGACGAATGTACGATGCATACTGGAATAGAACCGCGGATCTCCGTGTATCCGTACATCGTGCAACTCGCGACTTGCGTGCGTGTGCGTCCGTTTCTCGTGCGGCCCTCCTGTACGAGAGTCGGTAGAGATACATCACCTTGCACACAGGCCGTACACTTCAAATACACTGCGAGTCAGTCAGTTAACTCCGAGTCAGACCTTTCACTTCGTGGTCCAGAGAGCACGGCATGGTGCACGATGGTTCCCACAAGTGGGAGCCTTCGCTGTCCGATGCTACAGTTTGTTCCTTGTTTCCAAGGAGCATGGGGAGATGGGAATCGGGCAGGAGTCCATGGACATCCATGGTCCCTGATCGGTGGACTTACGGTTCTTTCTTTCTTTTCTTTTTCCTTTCTTTCTTTTTCTTGACATAGACATTCGCACGACCGCTCAATCGTGAATCACAGCGAGACAGTTTAAGGTAATATTTTCTTATTAACAACGGAAAATTTCTCATCGTTTAAGCAATGTTTCAAATGATCTGACACAGGGTGTTCCAAAAAATTGCTCGCTTCAAATCGTATTTTAATAGTAAGCATGTTAGTTGCGGTTTAAATTCGACGTATTCACGTGCGATTAGCGCTTAACCGTAACGAATTTTTCTGCTAGCTTCCTTATTTTCTCCTTTCCAAGAAGCAGACTCGACGTTACGTTTCTGCTAACTGGAATGTCGATAGTCGAACACGTTATATGGGTCGAGATACGTTCCTAGTATCGACGTGCATCGATTTCTTATGCACATGCTGTTATTTATCGATACGTAACGAGCTTGTGGAATGTAACTTCCAAAATGCTATTTGCACGAATAAAAATCGTACGACGATTGGCTGTATGAAACGAACGAAAGAAGCGCATTCCGATCGATTATTAGTTTCGTAATTCAGTCCATGAGTAAAATACGATTGCCTTTCGTTGCGTACTGCGCGGGCGAATATTTTAATGGAATTTAATATTTCGATTGTTCGTCGGTGTTCCCGATGTAATTATCGAATAAACGGAATAAAGGCGTTTCTTCTACTTTGTTTTTACATCCAATCAAGCAGGAGTACGCCAATGCATGTTTATATCGAAGATAGATTTTATTGTTGCGTTTGTGGTTATTTCGATATTCTTTCCAATAGTGGTTACGTGTAATAAACGATAATTAAAAAAAAAAAAGAATCGTTTGAAGTTATTACCTTTGATGAAAAATTCCAGCGTCGATTATACGATGGAATGTATTAGACATAGTAAGGAAGAATAATTATTGCCCTGTTCTTCGATGAACTCGCGCACTCACAACAAACATTTTCACCAACTAATTAGTAAAATTAAATCATCTTGTCAATTTTTAATCTAGGAAGCTGGTAATAAAACGCGATATTTATCTTTCAGACACGAAAGTCCGTATTTCCTTGGTTGATTTACTAAAACCAATATCTTAACGTAAAATTCGTTTCCATTTACATTTTAACGTATTACGTAATGTTTCGTAGGAAATCGACTTAATAGACTTTCGAAAGAAAACGAAAATCGTGTGTTTTCTTACATCGTTCTTTACGAGCTGCACGGATATCTCAATGAAAGTATCTGTTTCTATGGACTTTGGCGAGGTACTTTTTCTCTAACGGCAAACGAAGGCGTGAAAATTCTGATCAAAATCCAACGAACGTCCGTGTCAAAGAAGAATCAAGAATAGAGGACGACGACCGCGTCATCGGTCCGGTAAAGAACAAACATCCACCGATACTTTATACTTACACGACTTTATGAGCAATCAGCTGGTGCTGCCCAGCGTAAATTGTTTGTTCCTCAAACCCATTTAGCTCCATTCCGTGAAATTCTACTCGAATAATCACAGCTTCAGTGCCTACCAATTACGTTTTTGCGAGCAACGCCGTATACGCGTTGTTGCTCGTTTCAAAGAAGCCTATGCTCCGGATGTGAATACAATACTGTTCGTGCTCCAATTCGTCGAAGCTCGCTGCCTAACGTTCCGTGGCTGTACGTATGGTATCTTAGACGTTCGCTCCTCTCCGAATGACTCGACGTTATCTCGTCGGTATGTTATTGGTACACCGCGTATCGTTGTAGTTTCATCATCTACCGAAGAAGCATGTACTAAGAAATCGTTCTTTCGGACAGTCAGAATGTCTTTTGCACACAATCATCGATGCGGACTCTATATCAACCGGAGATAAATTATAATCCTACGGAACGATCTAGTGTGTTGCACGTTTCAAGTTTGAAAAGTAATTTTCGGCTTGCAGTTTTAAAGCTTATCTCGTACCTATTATGATTGTATCGCGTCTTAATTTAAACGCTGTTTCGACACTGAACAATACCAGACTACAGAGCAAAGTAACAAATATAACAATTGTGCAAGTATCTACTGTATTTCATTACTCGGATTGATACTGATATTATCAAGTATCAAAGATATCGGTAAATTTGATTTCTGAAAAATATGAAAAAATTGAATGTACGGTAGGTGGAATAAGCGAATAACGACGAAATACAACAGCAAAATATAATAGATCGATAAATGCGATTCGAATAAAAATATATTGAGTTAACTTTCTAGAAGCGAAAAGTCGTTTTATGAATGTAACCTTGCGAGAACAAATTCAGTGCAAAAAAGATTCAGAATTACAGGGCTTCGAACATTTTTGCTCTAATGTTCCCACCATCTAGCTAATAACAACGTCGATAATCACCGACAATGATAATTACGCTCTCGGCACTTTCGTACACGCGTTTCAGTAAATCATTATATCATCGAATCGCAACGCACTTATCACACACACGACGTACATGCAAAAGGAAAAGCGGCGGTGGAAAAATACCTGTTGGCCAGAGAAATACGTGGCCGAGGAAAAGGGGAAGGTACAAGCTTGGCGAAAGAGTAGGCAGAAGGCAGATGGTGGGGAGGAGGAATGGGGAAGCGAAGAGGTGCCAGAGAGGAGAGAGAGGAGAGTCGAGAAAAGAGGAGCTGTCGCGCATTGAAGTCTCCGAAACGGCAGGGTGCTCTCGCCAAGAGTAACACGAACGAACGAAGTAGAGTTGAAACAGCGTATGTGGGGAGGAGACGATGCCTCT
The DNA here is from genome assembly GCF_040668555.2 of Bombus flavifrons. Taxonomy (NCBI): domain Eukaryota; kingdom Metazoa; phylum Arthropoda; class Insecta; order Hymenoptera; family Apidae; genus Bombus; species Bombus flavifrons. The sequence continues at coordinate 6,033,252 of NC_138447.1, forward strand.
CACGGCGGAGGAGGCACAAGGGGGAAAGAAAAGAGGTGGTACGAAGCAGAGCGGAGCGAAGCAGATCGGAGCAAAGTCGAGGCATCGAGCCATTGACCCGTGGAATGAGGGGGTAAGCTCTGGGTACACCAAGAGTCCGTGTAGGATATAGAACGCTAACACGTACATGATCTGTACGTAAGTGTCCATATAAGATGCATAAATATGTATGTAATGGACGTGCACTGGTGTCGAAATTACGGTACGGATAGATCGAGAACGATTAAGAAATACGTGACGGGCGTTGTGTTTGTTCGCTCTCGTAACGCCTGTGTCTGCACCGCCGAACCGTGTGTGCTGTTTGATTTAGTTACATTCGCTATGTTGCCTTTGACTCGAGCTCCGATCGGTAAACGGGCACTATTCGACGCGCTCTCGAGAATACGCACCGTCCCACGTGTTACCTATGGCTACGGGCTATTCGCCAAGCTACGCGAAACAATCGAGTTCTTATGCAATCCGTGTGAAATTATTCCCAGGCTATGGATATTCGCCTTTAAGTAGCCATCGTATGTCGAAATTGATACAAGATTAATTGTATTTTTGTGCATATCTTTTAAACAATTCGAACGATGATCAGCGTTAAGCGCTGAGTTTGTTCTAAAGGGTATATGTATTCCTAATAGACATATATCCTTTATAGCATTGTAGAACAAACTCTTAAAAAATAAGTAGCAGCCTTGTTGTCTACGACCGAAGCTAAATTTCATGTCGATCGTTCAACAATACCGTCAACTACGATAACACGTATTTCAACTGAAAATTACTAAAGCATCACAATAGCCGTTTTTCTGAACAAGGATGAAGCTGTGAATAGAAATGAAGCATAAATAATTAAATTTGTACAGAAGGTCGTTTAATCGCGAACTAATTAAAATTATGTTCCAATAAATGAAGTTGTAATCGTAAAAATGGCTATATTGCGATAACAAAAATGTCATCAGTGATATACAGTCTTAACGAATAAAGATGAGTATTAAATTTTCCGCAGAATTACGAGATGGTGTGGAAATTAACAGCATTTCGACGAAAAAAGGTACGCAAGAATGAACTGACAAGAAAGTCGTCGAAATTAAGTTCTCGATATAGGTATCCTTCCTTGTGTCAGGAAACGAGTAGATCGAGAGCGATTAAGAAAGCCGTGACGGTGCATTGTGTTTTCTTGCTCTCACGAGACCGCGTGTGCTCGGTTTATGCTGTTCGAGCCTACATCGTTCTTGCGGATCGGTGGTTGAGGAAGGCGCACGTGTGCGTTGCACGTGTGTAGACGTACGAACGTGGATGGTGGCGGCGAGGCTGCTGTGGTACCGATCTTCGTGGCCGCCCAGGGTCATGCCCTACCCTCTCGCGCTACACAATAATCTTCTTCCTCGTCGTGTGTGCTCTGGTATCTCTACAGCGCAGACGACTCCATAGTCGCTTCGTTTTTCTCCCCGCGAGCCTCTGCCCTTTCGCAAAGGTCCCGTGATCGGCGTTGCGGCCGTACGCTTGTCCTTCTATCGTTTCTCTTCTTCTCTGCCCTGTCCTTATCTTCCCCACCTGCTCTTTTCCCGCTCGTCTGTCCAATATGTGCAACTCTTTCTGTTTTCTTTTTCTTTTTCTTTTCCCTTTTCCTTTTTTTCCCTTTTCGGTTACACTCGTTCTCCTTTCTCGAGGGAATGAAACCGATTTATACAAGGAGATGTAATGTTCGCTACCTGAGACGACAAGCTGGTAACGTTCCAATAATTTTTTCACATGCAAATTAGATCGTGTTTGGACAATTTTATTTCTGTTTCATAGGTAAGAAGCTTTACATAGCAACTTTATGATTCCGGTGATAATGCATGCCAAGATTTGCAACACGGCTTTATAAATAACTTGGCGCATGTTGCGGTCTCTCCTTTTGCAAATCTCGTTCGATCGACATTGCGGCGGCGCACTGGCCCTCTTTTCATCCTTTCCATTTGCTTCGTTTCTTTCTTTTCTCGTCCTTCTTGTTTTACAGCCTTGTCTGGATTTTTTGTCCGCGCGGGCAATTTTGTTCGGCAATTCGAACTGTACGTGAGGACGCAATCAGTGGTAAGACGAGTGGCTCGATTCTCCCAGTACTACATATATCAATGTGTTAATTTTACTTTCGTTCTTTTCTTCCGTTTGTGTTTCGTGTATGTTGATCTAACAACAGCGGTATGTTTCCCTTCGTATCCTGAATATAGACTATAACGTATCTGATTTTACTTATCAGTAACGATCATAGTTGCGTGAGCGTCATCTCGAGCTACGACTTTATGTAAATATTTGAACGCCGTGTATACGGCGAACAATAATTGTAATAAATTGTGATCAAATTGATCTTTAATTCCTAATTTACTTTTATTTAAAATGTTATGCCATATTAGGATAATATCTTAATTTGCTTTTGCCTTCTATAAACAAATCGTTTATTTATATATTTGTAATAGGATGTACTCGACCGTATTTCCGTTAAGAGCGAAATTTCTAATTCTTACTGTAACATTTCACTAGGTTCCTTGAACTATCAAAGTGAATAAACATAAAGTCATTCTTTCACAATGCAGAGTACGCGTGTGTCTGCATATCCGATCGAATGGAACGAGAAAGACGCATTCTTCTACTTCTTGTGGAGTTCTCGTTACAGCGGAGATTCTTTGTTATAATAAGAAGCACGGCTGCTTGTACATAGTACGTCTTTGCTTCATAAATTTTCTTCGTACGATTTTGTTTTGCCCCCCTATAGGAATAAAAATACTTAACAGACGAAACGTTTGAATACCGTCTACTTACAAATTTTTCTTTACTTCAATAAGTTTGCGACAAGTAAGATACAGCAACAACTACATCTTTCGACATTTTCATTTTGTATTGTTACAGATATCCTACAACTTTTGTTTATGATATTGCAATACTTAAAAAAATTCTTTGGTCTTTATACTCGTGTTAATTTTTCTCCTTTATGTATATTCTATTTTCTGTTCTTCGCTTCTTTCTTCGCGCTTTATCCTCGTCTCGTACTTTACTTACAATGAAATAGCTTGCAGACAGTAACAGTCGGTATTATGACTTACGCTTTCTTCAGCAAGGCGCCCCCATTGATCAAGTAGTTCATTAGCAGAATAGTACCGCCTATAACTTACACATTGAAGCTATATCTTTACGTTAAATCTTAACCTTTCGGTATACCTGCAAGTCTATATTACACCAGGATAAATCAACAGGATGAACGAAGAAGGTACGACGAGCATCGTGTAAAAATATGGCTACACTTTATGCAGCAACGAGCCTCATCATGCGGCAATCTCGAATTTCAAATCATACGTACAACGACGCCAAAGTTGGCGAGAAAGTAAGTTAAAAGAAATACGAGCATAGGGACGATCGTTTCACCGGTCGCGTGAAATGGAACGACGCGCGCGGCTTCCCGAGCAGCAAAAGGGAAGATAGAAAGCCGAGACACCCGTAGGAGCTCGCCGATTAACTCTGAGGTCTCAAACGAAAAGCAGTTAGGTCGTCACGCGTTGCGGTTTTGCAGATTCGCCGGCGTTGTCGCGGAAATTGAGCGGATTCAAGCTTGAACCCATGATGGAACGGAGTTGACAGAGCAAAGGATAGAGTAGAGGATATCGCCGTGACGGAAAAGAAGGGGGAAGGAGAGGTGAAGAGAAAGAAGAGGAGAAAGAAGGAAAAATAAGTAAACGGAAAGACAGATAGCTGCGGTGAAACGGGGATGGAAGGGAGAGAAAAGAGAGTCGAGGGTGGTAAATGGAGGAGAAAGGAGCAACTCGATGGAGCAAAGGAAGAAAGAAGAGGCAGCAAACGGCAGAAGCTTCAACAACCGTCGGTGAAGCGAAAGGAGACACGACGGGCGCCAGCCCAAGAGACACACAGGTGGGCGTGGCGCCTATCCCTACGCGGCGCACCGGGTCGCCACGATATGAAATTATATACGTTGGCTAAGGGTATATTCGTCTTTGTTCCTTTCCCTTTTCTTTTCCCGCCGTCTCGTTTCGTCGTTCGCCCCGGCAGCTCCCTGCGTCCGCATTTGCTTGCAGTCGTATCCCGGTTGCAGTCGCAAAGCCAAGCAAGAGTGCGGCCGCGAGCACAATACGAATAAATAAGAAAAACCTTGTGCACGCTTGTTCCGTCACGAGCTGTGGTCGACAGGACGGACGCCGCCGTCTCATCTCGCGGCGGCCAATCAGCCTCGTAATCACTGAGCTCTCTGAACGTTCGTTGTTGCCGGTGACTTAGGCTCTACCTACTGGCTAAACGCGCCGCGCCGCGGCGACGACGACGACGACGACGGTGGCGGCTCGATGGTCCCTTCTTCCTTTAACTCCTCTGCCATCCTCTCCTCTCCTCTCCTCTCCACTCTTCTTTCGTCGTTTATCCTGCACATCTTTACTCCGATCTCCGATCTACCGGGATTAGCTTGCGTACCTATCTAGTACCTAACTCAGCCTCTTACGTACTCACGTATCCGTTCGTTACCCGCCTCTGCTACTCACAACCGAGCTTCACCCTCTTTCCCTGTCCAACGAGTAGGGAACGAAAGGAATACTTTATACTTCTCCGCTGTAGCTTCTTCGGCAGACACGGATCGACACAAGGACCACGAGTTTATAACGATTTCTTTCAACGACTTTATATTTGATATTTTAACGGTTTCAATTGAGTATGCGTGATATGCGATTTTCAAAAAGATCGAATATCAGTATGGTTCTCCAAACTATACTCACACGTACGTATCCGGTAGAATGAGATAAAAATGCTTGTTCAACACGGATGTAAATTTCTTTTATCCAAACTCCATTTACTCGAACAGAGTAGAATTAAATTAAAAATAGAGGAGCAAACTGTTCCACGGTTCGTAAAATTCAATTTTTTAATTTTAATTCCTGATATAAGAGGAAAGACGAATTCGATATCAACGGTATAATTCTAGTGTCCAAATTTGCGCTGATGTAACTCGACAAAAGAGAGGACAACTCGGACAATAAGTCGGCAACTTGTATGTCACGGTTGTCCTTCTCAAAAAACGAGAAACAACTTTCGAGAAAAATGAAAATCCAGTGTTCGAAAGGAGGACCGAGAATCGAGTCAGCAAAAATTGCAGATAATCGAACGACGGAGCTTTTACGATTTTTCAGTAGATCGTAGATTCGATGGAATAAAAGTTTAACCTCCTCCGGAAAACGAACGGTTTGTACGTTTAAGAATTACGAAATGTTTCGTCGCATTGTTTATATTTGGTATGTGAAAAATTTTAACATTTTTCGCCATTAAAAAGAACTTCATTTATACAGAAACGAATTCCGTAAGAAGCTTCTTGCGTATTTAGATTGTTGATTATTGCGAAAGGTTGCCGTAGAAAGTATTAATTATATAGCCAGCATCGTCACGGTAGACGTAACCATTTCACATCCTTAGTAGCAAGTTTTCATACGAGCAAGCATTGCTTCATGCTTGGTATGCCATACAATCTCGAAGAGGAAGGTGACAATTAAGGCACTGCGCCTTCTGTCTGTCTGTTTCTCTGCTACAAATGTTCAGCGCGTCCCCAATTAGCGGTGTTACCTTTTGAAAGGTGCACCTATTGTACCGTATGCATGTGACACAGGAAGAATACGAGTGTGCACGCTGATAGCAGTGGGTGGGTACGAAGGAACAGGAAAAAAACAATAGACGAAGACGTTCGTTCCAGGTGTAATCTGTATGTGGAGGTGGCCCAACCCTTGCTTTACGAACCGAAGCACACCTGCTAAATAGTTTGAAACACAATCTTGATGCTCGACCGTGTGCGCAAATTTGCAGCTGTATTCAACCGGATTGGATCTATCTTTTGCTTAGGGAGTCGATAGATGCAAAAAATTTCCTTTCTATCAACCACTTCCATTTGTTTCCGTCTTCGTCTCCTCGGATGACAGATGACATTTTCTATTATCGACTTACGATCGAGTTTCTCATGGAATAGATAATTTATTCTGTTTGCGAAAATACAATAGCGAGATATAGTTCATATTCGACGAATCCCGTGTTACGGAGATTGGTGTCTGCGTAGAACCGCAGATGGACTGATATTGAAATGGAATCACGCCCTCGACAGATCGGACTACGTTCCATCTCCAGGATCTTACACGCTTCAAGATAGCGTACGTATTTCGTGTTACAGCCACCACGATTCTCCTATCTGCTATCGTATATTTCCATCGATCTGTCTTGCGCGTTCTCTGCGTTTTTTCTACGTGTCACGATGTACGCACGCGTTTTATCGCAATTTTACGCAATTCGTATAAGCTAATCGTATGCGATATGAAACACTCGACTTTGCAGAGTTACTAAAAGTAGCCGAATACTTTCCTTTCAATGATCAACGTCGGAAGACGAAGGAAATCAATATTCATATTTAATAGTTTAATTAAGTGGCGATTTAGATTCATTCGTTACTATAATAGATAATTGATAATTCGATGATGATGCGGCATTTCGAATAAAAGTTTGTTGCTTTCGAGCGATAAATGGATCGTCACAGCTGATACCTGATCCAAAAATACTGCCTTTGTCGTAGAAGAATGGAATAACGTCGTGTCTTTGAGATAGAACCGTATATCTTTTTTCTTCTTCCTACTTTTACACGCTTTTATAATTCGTTTGTCAGTAGCGCGAGACCCATGAATATGTTGTTCGTAAATGGACGTTAATGACGTTCATACGGCACGTACGTACGCGTCCAGTATTTAAGAAGTGAAAGTTTTTAAATTTTCGCGAACACAGATGACGTTTGTAATCGAATTTCTATCCAATGTATCGAAATAAATGAAACGTTTGTAGGCACTTTCATTCGCCTAATTCCACTTTTCCGATATTTGATGAACATCTTCTATTTAACGGGTCGATAACTGTTTGCAGAGATTCAACTTTAAGCTTTCATAGTTATTTACATAGACGTATAGCGCGATACTACTTTGGGCGAGCGACTTGTAAATTGCAGGAAGCCTGGCAGTTCCGAGTAATTTAAATCAGAGGATACGTGTATTACCATCGATACCGCGAGATATGCATTCATTTGCGGTGGAAGCTCGTGGTCGCAGCAAATCCTCGTTCAATTTGCGATGTTACAGATGAAGATCTTCTGTTACCCCTCCCTCCGTTGCTACCTTGCCATCCCGCCTATTATCTACAACCTTTCCAATCCTTTGCCTCGCTTCATTCTCCCGACCGCGTGAGAAAACGCATCGAAGGTAATACGTGACGCGTGGTTTCGAATCAGCTCTAGCACCAAGAATGCAATTCGATCAAGAGTTACAAGGGGGGAGCATTGTCATGGTCGAAGATACAATTTCGAGACTTTTAACTTATTACGTGCCGATCTTTCGAATATCGTAAAAGAAGCTACATCGTATATCTTTATTAAATCGCACGACCAGCGTCACTTACCATCACATATCTTATTAAACGTTGAGAAACGCACGGAGTTGTCGATGTAAATGAGATAGATCAGAGTAACAAGTTCGTTCGTATTTTATCCTGAACGGTATTAAACGTTGCTTTTGACCAAATTCGATTCTGTTAAATTATTTTTCTGGTAATCCATTCAAGCATTAACAGTTACAATCGCGTTGTAATCAAACCTATCGATATTAATCACGAGACGTGTAATTTCTCATGGTAACGCTTCTCCGCCTATCACAGTTGATAATTTGCGAAACGATACAGGTATCGCACTGATCGTACCAACGAAGCGATAACTTTTTTTCGTCTCTCGTGTACACTTGCTGAACAAGGGGAAAGACGACGATCGAGCCCGATAATAATTTTTATCGTCACCGGCCCGGCTAAATTTGTTTGCTCGGCTGGTTGGTGGATGATGATCGCTGGTAGTGTGATCATCGGGGTAACCGAATGCCGCGTGGAAAGTCCGTGGCAGCTTCGGCGAGAGATGTATGTATAACGTGAGCGTGTATGTCACGGGCAGTCACGACCGCAGACACGGCCTCGTCTTTCTCTCGGCTCTCGGTGCCTCTCTTTCCTTCTCTCGTTCACCAATGCACCAACGTTCGAATGTATCTGCCGAGATGGCCAGCTCTGCTCGGGCCTCGCCGGCGCGTCCGTGCGGTTGCATCCGCACGGTCGCGTTCAAACGTGTTACGAATCCCTTATACGCGTATATACGAACAGTTTAAGGTGTTAAGTTACACGTGCCGGACCCCTTGATAACCTTTATGGCGGGTGAAAGAGTTTTGCAGATGATGCTGCTTCTTCTTGCAGCCAACGTGTACCCATGGTCGAGCTTTGCTTGACTTTTTAACCCTCGGCCTCGCCTCGAACTGATACATCAGCCTTTTTTAAAGCGATCATTAGGAGCGTGGCTTCCTCGAACAAGCAAAAAACATAGCTTTCTCGAAGGCGACCGAAAGAAATTGCCGTTGTCTATCGTTATCTCTGTTTGCTTAATTTTTTAAATAAAATCGTTCGATTAGCAAATTCAAGTTGGAAATAGGCAATTTTTGGCGATTTTAAAAATTCTAAAACTTGAGAATAATTAACACGTAACGATTCTATATACACGTATATGTTATAAACGTTACAGCGAAATGTTGCATTAATTTGTCTTTTACGTTTGGAACGTTTAATTTTCACTCAAATCCATGAGAGACATTTAGGGTGTATACGTAGGCAGCAGTAATGTGAAACTGGTAGGTAAGCGTATAGTTCATTGTATGTATAATGTGTTGTTATAATCCAGACGTACGATCATTCGTACGAACATATATGAATTTAAGGTGTTACGTTACACGTGCCAGAGTCCGTTTATCGTAGATAAACCGTTTTGGCGTTGCTGCTGTTTGTCGTGATGAATGCTCCCGGTGCTGCTACTCATTATTTACACATGTGATATCTATACCCACGTAACAACTTTGAATTAATTCCTCCAAAATAATACAGAAATTCGTTTCATACGCCCTTTGTTGTAAATACAAAAACGCACCGTTTTACAGAAAATAATTCTCCAACTTGTCTTACTTATTTATTAGACTATCGCTTCGCTCTGTAGAGAATTTTGTTACAACAATCGTAGTACAAAGTTCTTCGGTTTGAATATACATTCAGTGACGCGATATTTGATGATTTTTTGGTGAAGCCCTTTAACCATTGAGCGTATTAAATAAAAAATCGGTCTGTCGTAATTTTGTGTTTTGCTATACGTTTACCAATTTACTTCCGCGTCTTTCTTCGCACATGCCACTGCTCCGCAACGTTCCGCAAAAATTCCGTGCGACGTTCTACGTATACAGCATATATAATAAAATCCAATCATCGACGAACGTGTTAAAATGTATATGAATGGAAAAATTTCGATTCAGATAGGTGCATAAAAATTCACTCGAGTGTAAGAGTAAAATGTACAATAGACGTTCGAACGATGCATCGGTATCGAGTGTCTACGCAAAAGCGTAACTGCGAGTATGTACTTAAGAGGCGCGCACGCACCCATCTTCAGGTGTTAAGTTACCCCTGTTGGGTCCGGTTCGGTTGCTATCGCAGATAAAAGGTCGGTTTTACCGTGGCTGCCGCGGCGCGATGCTCGACGCGTAAACGTGCGTAACGGCCCGATGAGATACGCCGACCGTTAAACGCGCACACGATATCCAAATAAAATCAAAGAAGAGCCTATGCGAAATAAATATTAGGTAGACGATCGTTTGGGATAAGAGAAGCACGAAGGAGGGGCGGTCCGGGTGTAAGAGGCCTTCAGGTCGTGGCCGCGGGAGATACAAATGATATCGGCTCGAAAACCTGCTCGGAGCCACCTTGCCTCCTGGATAGATATACGCGATTCGTGCCTCCTTTGGATTCGTCGGCCGCGACTACGCGTGCAAACAGTCAAGAGTACTTTCAATCTTTCCGAAAAAGCTCGATAGGACGGGAAAGTTGTCGGTGATTGATCTCGCGCGGTTTAACCTTTGTATCCTGATATAGTACAGAGAAAAGCAGCGTGGATTCGGGGAACGATCATTGAAATCTGTACAGATTACTAAATTCCAGGCCATTGTAACAACGCCCCGAGTTAATCTTCTCGTTGATCTTGCTGTTTGCGAGATAAACGAGTAACGTTGCATCTGTTTAGGAAATAAAGGTTCGCTCGAAGAAACTTTAAATTCCAGCTATTCGACTTTGACTATGTAAGAGTTGTTTAAAAAGGATCTTATCGGATCGTTGATTTGGAATTGCTAGAACTTAGGTGTAACTTCAGCTGGTTATGAGTGTTAAAACGCGTGATAAAACATAACCGATATTACGATTCTTTTTCCTTTCTTATAAAAACTCTGATCTTACAATGAAATACTTTGAAACGGAGATATATGTAAATGTTCCGTGTAAATATCTTGTATGTAAAAAAGTCGAAGCATGATACATTTTTAATTCATCTAATTTCCATTGCGTTTAATTCAAAGTACGTCACAAACGTTACATTACGGATACATACCTATAATTAGTTCTAATGTTCCGATCATATCATATCCTGCTCGGCCGCTATTACGTAGCAAAGATGTAATTGAAGTAATTTAAACATCGTCAGGCGCTATTAAAGTAGCACGTATCGTCGGTAGGATCATCGACGACTGTCGTTAGGACACCTAAATGTTCAATTAGCACGTAAAACGTTAATTATGCGAATGGTGAAACAGCCAAAACATTCGTGCGATGAGCCATTTTAACGACTCTAATTAATAAATCCGCAACACCGGTGCGCGGATTGTTTATTCGTACGAGCGCTCGGTTAAATCTAAAGTGTCCGAGTTCTTGAAGCGTGCATAAGTCCGGACCCCACGCTGGCCTGGCCTCAACATTTTTTACCCCGTCCGGAGGAATAGGTGCACCGTACGGAGGAGCTCCAGTAACGATGGATTCGAACGAGCGTTCATTCCGCGCGATCAAACCGTTCATATTGATCGCAATCTAGCGGTAAATTAATTCTTGATATTCACGAAGATCAAGGAAAAATATAAATCCTACGTTATCACCTCGTCGTGTCTCGTTTGAACTAATTTGTTAATGTAGCGCGAACGATAATGGTTTTTCATCGAATCTGATCTCAGGCTCGAGAGCGTTAAAACCAAAGTTTATCGATCTCGTTCCGTTGAAAAAGCAGTGCTTACGTGTGCCAGGTGCACGGTAATATACAATACTTTCGGCGTGATCGTGCGACGGTACGTGCACATAGCGAACTACGCCAGAGATCGATGTAACAGAAGGGCATGTATACCTACGGTAAGTAGATACGTATATACCTGCAGCCTCCAAATACACTTTATGAAATTCCATTTTATGGTATCTTGTCGGAGTCGGGGCCTTCGATTTGGTGCTAAGAACTGAAGCAACAGGTGCGACGCTCCAGCCTTTACGCCGTTACCCTCAGAAGCTCAGGTAGTACGTACGTTGTCGAGGCAAATCATTTTAAGAAATCTTTTATTCACCTTGTTCCTTCCGTTGTATAGCCGCGTGTATCTATTGTATTCCTCTATATACGATATATCCTATATAGTAATTTTATACATGACTGTCCTTACGTGCATAAAATTTCAAAAGTATCTCCAATTTATATATATAATAATTTTCTTCGGTGATTTAAAATCGACACAAAGATTCGACAAGCATATTGTAAAATATCAGTAGTTCAACGATAACCAATGAGAAACGAATTTGTTTATTTGATAAGTAGAGCTAATCTTTATTTGATCGTATTGTTTGGATGAGCTTGCGCGATGTCGTGGAGCCATCGCTATGGCTATGCTTCGGATCTTTTAAGCGGCAAGCAAACCACTCACGCAGCGCAGCGGACCGCGAAATCGACGCTCACATATGAACTTGGAACGAGAGAGTTTCCTTTTCTTCTCTTTTGCTTCTCTATCTTGACGTGGAAACGAAAGAACAACGAAACAGCAATGAAAGAACGGATCGTGTACGATCTTTACCGCCAATTTTCCACATCCATTCGTACGCCTTTTCACCATTCTCTCTATCTCTTACAATTATTTCTTAACGCAGACCTTTTCCTTGTATATCCTTCGTGTACGTTAACAAAAATTGTCCTCTTTTCTAAAAAATTTCCTCTTTGAAATATTATCGTCTAGAATATCATTGTACGATACTTTCCCGTATCGTTGATCATTGTTGGGCCGTCGACGATCCGTAAGACTTTAGATCGAGTTAATTTTAAAATACTTGCTAATTTATACTTTTGTTTTACACGGCAAAAACACAAGTGATATAGATTAAAATTAAATATTCTAAAATTCAATTCAAAAGCTGGTATCGTCTCTTATGTTCCAACGATACCAATCAAGGGTTTCGGTTAATATCGTTGCGTATATGTCTGTGATCGTTTTCTTTTATCGTTTATATTTTAAAGAAACAGCTTTAATTAAAAATCTGCAGAAATAGTTGCCGATTAGGAATACACAGAGTGTTTGTAATTACGTATGACAGCACGGGGAACATCCGTGCTTCAGGAGGTGAAAAATTCATTGGGGGAGAAATTTTATCTGATCGAAACACGCCACAGTACTCGTGACACCCTTCTGGGGTTGCTCTGAACAAATTGCTTTCCCTCGGACCAATATGATTAATTAACATGGAAAACTAAATCGATATAATGGCGCGTATGCCAAGTACGAGCCGAGGAGGAATGTCAAAATTTTACTTTGGTCTAATTTTCTCATGCGAAGGTTATATAGAAAAACACCGCTACTCCCAAATTGATTGAACGCAATTTAATTTTTCCAGCAATTTTTAATAAGTCGCTTTAATAACTTGCGAAAAGTATCTATCAAAATTTACGTCATTCGGCATACGATTGCATGTATTAATTTATATCAACTATATCTAAATTGTATCTCATTTGATAAATTAATCGATAGAATAGTATTGATATATAGCGTGCATATAACAGTGGTATCGATTCCATTACGAAAAAAAAAAAAAAATAGTTCCTACGGTATGAAGACTGGCAGAGGTCGTGATCGAAGAGGAGCAGGCTCGTTCGAAAGACACGTATGCGAACGTTTCGTTCGAAAGAGGGAAGGGAAGGGAAGGGAAGATAGATTTATGCTGGATCGCCAGGCACCGCCGTGTTCGTGTCACCCCTGCAGGGAAGGGTGACTAAGAAGAAGGAGTGGAAAGCAAAGCAGGGTAGGGGGGTAAAGAGGGAGTTTTAATGTATGCCTACCGAGAGAGGCTATAAAAATCAATACCTCAAATTACCAGGCAGTACTTAATTTTCTTGGAGCAACCAGCCCCGGCACGCTGCCTCTCTGTAACTCCCCCTTTACCACCACCTCCCTCCTCTTTTCGCGAAACTCTGTTCCGTCGGCGGTGGATCGACCAACGAGACGGATTTCCCTGCATTCACGTGCATTTTACTTCCAGCAGGTCCTGCAATTACGCGACGCGGAAGTATTTTTAAATTTTAAAGGGAAGAATGCGGTATTAAAAATGCAGCAACGACGACAAGAGCCACTCTCTTTATCCTTCTCTCTTTACTCGTTTCGTTTTTCTTTCCTATGCCCCCCTCCCTCCTCCACGCTCGTCTTAATCATTAAACCATGGAGAAGGGCGGGCCAGCAGCGGATCTGAATTACTTACAAATAAGTGCCGATCTCGGATGTTCTTAAACTCGTATTGAAAGCCAGAATTATCGGAGATACGAGTCGAGAGTGCTCTTGTGGCTTATTGAATTACAGAAATTAAAGTTCATTTGCGCCAGTGGAAAGATAACTTTTGATATTGGTTGGAAAATTACTCGTGTATAAACCACTGAAAGGTTGTGCGTTTCCGTTCTCGTAATTCTTCGCGGCTCCCCTGAATATCGTGCTTTTTATAACGTACCGTCGTTGTTCCACGCGATCGATAAAATCTTCGTATCGATTTTAATAGAGCTATTACGTGCATGATTAAAGAAAAGAAAATAAATTAAATTACAAAAGCTCACGTATTTCGATCGATCGCTATTTATCGTGTTTACTTTCGCACGGATCGGATATTCAACACGCAACACGTACGTCGCGTGATTTAACAGAGTGACGCTAATTAATTACCCTGGCGGAAAAGAAAATGGGATCTCGTAGGCCTCGACCCTTGAGTGGCAAGCAAGATTACGACTCAACTCTAGCGGAAGGGTTGAAGCCCTGCCGCTTGATTTTATTGTCCGCCTTCTCTCTCTCCTTTAACCACCCTCGATTCTAGCCACCGTCGCGTCGCGTCGTTCTGCTTTCCTTCCTGCCCGACCCGTCGTAGTCTTTCGTTTCTTTCCCTTGCTTTCCCTTTCGTCGAGTATACCGGTGGTTACCGATGGTAGAAAAATTTCTTCCGCGTACTCGGTTATGCCTTTTCGTGTACGATCGTGCGGTGATGTTAGCGTGCCAGTGTCTGCGATCGACTGACCCGCGCAAGGCTGACCAGAAGAAAGTGTTTTTGTACCAGAGGTCGATACGCGAGACGTCGAGACTCTTGAAAGTTAACGCACGTTATTTTCCCTTCTATCGAACTTTTGCGTTCAACGCACGGGTTCTTAATTGAAGCTTATACAAGATGCTAATGTCTGATGTTACGCGAGTAGATAATTTCTTCTGCAAAAGTAGATGAAAAAAGCGTACCTGCAGTAACAATTTTCCGTGTGATGTTCAATTTTTATGCAAAAACACGTGCACTTACAACCGCGTTATATCTAAAATTCGATTTATCGGGCAGTACCGTATTTTATATTTCTTGATCTCCTGTACAATGTTTACAAAGTTATCTCAGAAAATACTGAGAATCTCGATCAATTAATGCAAAGAGTTAATTACGCGTTTAAAAACATACGATCTTTGATCCCAGAGGGGACCCGTATTAGCGAAAGTGTGTATATACGTATACGTAATTAATTTATAATTATACAAACCGTATAATTAATTTAGTACGTACGAATCGGATTTTTAGGCGAATTCAATGCTAAATCGTAGATCGGGTCGCGTCGTTCCAAGTAACGAAATACGAAACAGATCACGAAGGTACGATAATTTTTATCTTTAAAAAATTGAAAACCAAGTTCTCTTGCCTTCCTTCAGGCATTCGTAACGTTCCCCGATGAGTCGTAAAAGCGAAAATCATGCACGTCCTTGCTCGTCTATCCTTTTTCACGATCAGAATCACTCAACGTAAACGGTTCTCCTCGGTGCTCGACGAGTCAAAGAGCAAACGGACTGGTTGCGACGAGTAGTACATACAAGCTATAATCCTACAGCGTGAACTGACCACCGCTAGATTGTGCTGGTCATGGTTGTTTCGACTCTCTTCGTGTTCCCTCTTTTCTCAGAGTGGTCTCTTCTTTCGTGGATCGAAAAAGGATGAAAGAAAGACAGATAGGGAGACAGGGAGGGGTGCAGAGGTCAAGGGAGAGGTTGGGCGACCCGAGAAAAGAGGGAAAACGAGAACGAGGTCCGAGAGGGAAAGTTGCGAGGGTGGGTGATAAATTGATAGTGGACGTGCGCCACGCGCCCTTCCCTAGGCCAACAGACCGACAGACCAGCGGACCGAATGACACCCTCACCCCGATCAACTGCCCCGACTGTTGATACTTTTCCTCGACTGGAATTAAATGATCATCGCGGTCGTTCAGTCACGTAAGCTATCACTCTGCTTCAGAGTCGGGACATTTGATAGAAAGCATCTAATTCGGTAGGGTCAATCCGTTTCCCTTCGCTTTTATAGCATTACGCTTGTACGATACAGGATTTTTTTCGCTTGTGTAGATTTAGACACGTTTGCCATTGATATGACTTCACATAGCTTTGTTAAAAGCCACAAGCACGTGACGTCTCGAGATATTCGCAGACTCACAGATACATGGCATACTGTGAGTCGTATTTCCCGCGTGCAATGAAATGTATCGTTACCAAAAGGTATACACATATATACGTACAAGTACAATGATCGCGGGAGGAAGACACGATAAGCAAAGCATATATTTGCTAATTTTCTGATTTCGATGTTACTTTATGATTAGACGGAAAGCTTTTGATATGACGCGATTAAACATGAAAAGAATCCGCGAGGTTCAAGATACGTAATAATAAAATAACAGGAGAAAATACACAGACTCTTCGCAAACAATGTTTGTAAATCTTTGTATACATATAGATATGTATATACGTGACGATGATTTCGTCCGGTATATGGATCGAATAATGAACGTTTTAAGATCGTTTAGAAGGTGGAAGGTTTTGCTTAATTGATTCTGGGAGGTGATAAAACAATGTAAGACGTGTTACGTGTAAAAGCGACGAAAGCTGAAGTTTCCAGTCAGTGAGAAAGGATGAGGTCGAACGGGTCGAAAGGAGAGAAAGTGGATGGTAAATCCGAAGCCAAGTTTCTGACCTTGTTCGGCTTATTTACATAAAGTATCCTTGAATAGACGTAACGTACATAAAGAAATAATCATGTTTAAATGTGAATGAGAATGCGAAGAAACGCAGTGTAATCGTTGTTGAATATCATCGTGATCGTCAGAACTGCATAAAAACTAAAACGATCGATTATCGTAATCGAATTACCTGTTCTCTTTAACGAATACTGTGAAAAAGTGAAATTTTTCACTCGCTGATCTAGATGTCGATGCGACGCTAAAACTTTAAGTAAAAAGAGAAAAAATGGAATAATTGCAGTTAATTGCTAATAAGTTTGTACGACGGAAAGATGTTAGAATTTCATCTCGAAATTAAGATTAATAATCTGTGGAAGACACAATGTTTGTGTTGAAATAATATTATGTGATATTACAGGAAATATTACAAAATTACAGGAAATATAAGTGTTGTGGAATGTTGAGAGTTGGCTAGTTATTTTCAGCCTAACTGACTTAGGGACCCATGGCCCTTGAAAAGATTTTGAATCCCCATTCTCTATGCACTAAGGATTGTGACCTGAGTAAATGTCTGTGTGACGTCACGTGCAACGGAACCTTGTAGCAGCTTCTCCATACAAAGCACTACGTTGTTAAGGCACGACACCGACGTGTCCAATGTTCCATCCACATTCTTACACTTCTTCCGCCGAATTCTCGGAAGAGCATGCAGCTCTTAGATGTACCAGCAGAGTACCAGCCGCCGCGGTACATCTAACGAACGTACGCTAGTGGGGTATCGTTGGGCAACGAAGGGAAGAATCCGTTCGATCAACCACCTCATCTGTATACGATTAATATCGTTGTATTCCAACAAAAACAATATATCGTTTATATTACAGGAGCGAAGAAAATTGCGAACAGATTTTTCACGTATTTTAGATTAGTTTCGAGTTTATCATATTAAAATAAATTTTTCGTAAATAAAATCAAAATTTTGTGATAGAATCAAATAATACGACATATTGATTATTGTCATTAGTTATTGAGTAAATATATAACGACTCGACAAGTTTCAACGACGTATTTCCTTTCTTCTCGTCTTTTCCCAATCTGCCCGCCTGTCTTCCTCTCTCTATCTCTATCTCTATCTCTTCAAAAGGAACGAGGATTAAGAAGGAATAAATACACAGAGGCAAAATATTGAACTCACCCGCTGCCAAGTAGCAACCGTAGGCTAGTCGGAGGAATGTCGGATGCGACCTCCGTTTTAATCAGTACGAATCCGAGTTATTAAAATTCCTGCAGAATTTTCGCGGTTGAATAGAGTGGGTGGCCGAGGAACGGCGCGAAGGAGCGCGGCCCGGCC
Source organism: Bombus flavifrons (assembly GCF_040668555.2). Lineage (NCBI taxonomy): Eukaryota > Metazoa > Arthropoda > Insecta > Hymenoptera > Apidae > Bombus > Bombus flavifrons. The sequence goes on from NC_138447.1 coordinate 6,051,044, forward strand.
GCTGCGAAGGCAGGCAGCGTCTGAAAGAAAAAGAAGTTCATTCATTGCGATAGACGGAAGATATAGAGAGTAGAGTGGAGCCGAGGCTGCGTCGGACAGAATATCGGCAAACTAAAAACGTTAATTTATTCAATGGTAAAGGGGCACGAAGACACGAGAGTACTGCAGCCTAAGAGACGAGCCTGAGAACGAGGAAGAACATAGAGCGAGAAGGAACTCTGGAGGAAGGCTGATTGAGCAAGGACTTTCGGTAGGGTCGAACAGGGGCGAAAAGGGTGGTTTCACCGGAGAGGAACCGATGAGAAGGCGGGAGGGGGGAGGAGGGTGAAGGGACTTTGGAGTCAAACGAAAGCCTCCGGCAGTTTTTCTACCAGCTCCGTTGGAACTCTTGAGTTTCGCAAGTTTTTTCTTTCTGATTTTTCTAATTAATTATCGGTATTGATTGGTTCTCGATTTGACTGTGGAACGCCTTTGGCTACAGAACGAAGAGATGGAAATGACCGCATAGAATAACCGTAAAAGAGAGGAGAAGCCAAGCGAATTAACTGTCCATAATTTGCCCCGAGTCGTGATTAAAGAGTGGCTTTACACTGAAAGCCGAGCGAAGGATTTTTCGATATCTATTCTTTGCTTTTTCTTCCATACTTTACGAAGAGCTACACCTTTGTGACAAGTCTTCAGGCTCGTACGATTGTATTTCCGTGTCGTAATTACGAAACGCGTAAGTTACGCGTAATGTACACGAATCACGATTACGTAGAATATCGATTCGTAAATATATGACATAGTATAGCGTAAAATAATTTAATATAATCGATCATCGACACAAAAAAGTATAGGAAGGAGAACTTCTTTTCTAACTACGCTAAAATTTGCGATTTGTTTCCCTCGAGTTAAATCAAGAGTTACGTTAACTTCGAACGTAGGAAGGTAAAAGTTGTTTGAAATGCAGTCAGTGCATTGCAAAAAGGAAGATAGATTGCCTCGGATAGTTACCACAGGAAGAAACAAGAATAGAATAATGGTGGGGAAGAACGAGTTGAGAAATATTACGATTTGGAAAGAAATTGAAGTATTGAAATAACACAGGTGTATTCGTTTTGTGGGAATATCGATTGGGATATATTATCAATAATCGATACAAACTTGTATAGTTAATGGAGAAATTATTTATTTCCGTTAAATCTAGTTCGGTTAAACTTGCATCGTGAGAACATTTGGAAAGTGAGATGTGCGAGAAAGGGGATAAAAAATGTTTGAAAAATCGAGCTGCAAGCTTTGCACGGAAAAATCGAATCGTACGAGACAAAAGGCGAAGAGAAGAGATTTCGGTGAAAGTAAGCCAACCCGTTCGGTTGGAAAGTAGAACAATTATTTCGACCCTCGAGAAGCCCTGTTTCGTCGTTCGCAGCCCGGGACAATGGCAAATAAAGCAAAATCTAGTGCAGCGCTGTCCGCAGAACCGACGATTAACCATTCACGACTTTTTCCTCAAATCCATCTAGCCACGAGTGCCAGTGGAAGTTTCTCGGAAGGTGGTCAGTACGTTGTAAGACGGAGGATTGATTGCCTCGGAGGTTTCACGATGAAGCGGCGGGAAGAGAGGACGAAGGGGACGGGGGAAGAACCGCGAGCGAAAGCAAGAGAGACAACAACGGAGAGTTAAAGCGGACGAGTGTGGTGCAAGGTGAAGGAGAACGAGAAGGAGATAGGTAAAACGACGAAGGGGTGAGCCAAGGGGTGAACCGTGGGCTGAGAATGCGGCCAAAGTACGTGAGCGGGGGGATGACTTGTGGTTGTGTGTCGCAAGATAGGGTTGCTATATATAGCGTGTGCTCTGTCCTACGTCCGTCGGTCCGTTCGTTTCTCGTCGTACCGTCCGTTCCTAACCGCTTCTCTCCTATCCTCTTGCTTGAAGGTCCTTTCCAAGACTGCCCTAGGAGAGGATGGACGAGGTGGTCGAGGGTGGCTTGCAGGGATGTTCTTGCACTTCGGACCGTTAGTTGTGTGCACTACCGTGCCGGTGAAATTGTGTGTGAACCCGCACGTGGCTTCACCTACGGTGTCACGGACGCGCGATCGTGTGTGCGAAGAACGAAATACTGGCCGAGGAATTACATACTATCGCACGAGTCTTGCCATTTATTTCGAATAAGAGCGTCAGCGAGGCTCGATCTATCAGGTGGCACGACCGTTCGAACGCCACGCACAACCGTTCCCCAGCGTCAACTATGCGCGTTACGCGTAGAACTAGTACGTAGTTACGCTTGTGCGACTTTGTTTCCATCTGACGAGGCTGTTAAAGGTTCGCGTGTCGACCTATGTAAAGCAGAATTTTAAAGCGTGCCCGTTCCACGATCGGACGATATAGAAGGATTCGAGTTGGTGAAGTTAGTACAATCGATGGTATCGAACGTGTAATCGTGCAACGATTTCGAACGACTTTGGCAACTTTTCTTCGAAATGAAAATAAACCGATCTTATTCTTAGATGTTCGGTCTCGCGCCTTCCACTCCTTTAAAATGTTTTCCGTAAAGCTTCGCGAACAGCTGTTCTTCCATAGATATCGTTAGCCAAAACGAAAGTTAAAGTCGAGCGTTCGTTACGTAAATTCTTATCTACGGAGCAGCTTCCATTTCGCGTGTAGTCCTTATTGCGACCCTCGTTTTGTCTCCATTCGAACGACTACAGTTTATATTTATAAAGATTGTATTTACGAAGAAAATGTAAAAAAAGCGTAGTAGAGGCGTGCGTGCGTTCTGGGCAAATCTGCTAATTAGCCGCGGTCAACGAGGAAGTAAGTAAGAATTTGCAGAAACGGTGCCGGCGACTCGTAGAAAACATTTTGCCGGAACGAACTGTTGGTCGGGACGGGTACGATAGGATGTTCGTACGGGTTCGTAACGAATGGAAGTTCGCTTTATAGGATGACACCCGTTAAATGCCGTAGCTCGCTATAGGAACCATCGGACAAGGCACGTAAGGAACTCGGATATACGTGTACAGGGTCTTTTGCAACGTGTGTGCGCTCGCCCGCACGCATACCATCTTGCGCGAAATCTCACGACAAATACACACATGTGAGAAGCACAATAATTACTATAGGGGTAGTAAGGAGGGCACCCCGCGGGGTAGCTTGGCCAGCAATCGATATATACACACACGCATGGGGGACACGCGTACACATACATAGAGAAACCGGTAGGTGCCAGTGTGAACACACGCGGCAAGCGAGCGCGCACACCGTTACACGGTTTACATAAGTGAAGTTCCTTGGCCACCACCCTCAGTCACCACCTCTTATATACCCCCATCCAGCCAGTGCCACCCTCTCTATCCTCCCACGCTACCCTGGCCCTCTTCCTCCTGCTTTCTGCCCAAGCGTTTCTAATTTGCATTCCCCTCCGTTTGCACTCCTCACCCTTTCTCTCGCTTTCTCCTTCGCTCGTGCCAGCTTCTCTCGCTCCCTCTTTCACTTTCTCTCCTTCGCCTCCTCCTTCTTCTCATCCTACACCTTCGAGCCATCCACCCAACAACCCCGTTGTCCGTCTTGCGAGGTTTCACGCACACGCGTGTCTTTCGTCCGTGTAGCACGCATACGATGGGAAAGAGGAGGGTGAAGGGGCGAGACAAAGAGACCACCCTTAACTTCGGGCCAGGGAGTAAGACGGCCACGGAGTGTGGGTGTAAGGAGGATGAGGATCGGTCCAGGGCTGCTGCAGTTAGGTTAGGGCTGCCTGTACCTTCTTAATACCTTTCGTCGGGCTCGCTTGTATACCTATACGCTTTGGATCTTGATCGTTAAAGGTGCCGGGGCGATCCGTGTCTTATATAACTTCCATGGACACCCTTGATCTGTTCTAATCATATTTTCGTTGGAAAGATGATTTGCCCTTGGGGGAGTGTTCTGATTAGTCCGTGGGAAATGAAGATTGTATCGATAATTCTATCGGATGTATGGTGCGACTCAAGTTTGATTCGTTACGAAAACAGCTATGACGTTGCTCGTCACTTTGTAATTTTCGTAGCTCCGACTAACCAGTCGGCTTTGGGTAACCACCCAAATGGCAAAATCACGAAACAACTTTTCAATTTACAACGACGATCCGTTCCTTTTTTCCAATGTAAATTCTCCGTAATATAAACGTATAGCCGACGCGTTTGGTAACAAAGGTTCCACCGTGGGCTGTTCTACAGCGATTCGACGCTGCTGCCGTTCTTAACCGCAACTTCACATTTACGTTTGCGTAAATTCGAAGCTGATAATTTGGATCAGCGCGAATTCGTTGGATCGCGTCGAGATTACGTATAACGTAATTCGCAATCACGGAAATAATTTCGAGTAGCTGCGCGAGAATGTATCCTAATTGCAGATATTCGTTACCACCGTTCGTATCGTTCGAAAGAAAAATCTTTTTCTATCTTGTCGAACAAACCTATGCACAACGATACAACGATATAATTGATCGTCTTTTTACTCTGGAAGGTTCGATGCATGTCCAAGTCCGCTTAGAAAATTCAGCGAGGAAGAAAAGTATGGAAAATGAACCACGAAGGAGGTCCGTCTCATTAAAGTAATTGATACGCGGTTCACGGCAACATTGACCGAATACGGAAGACCTTCGACGAGAACAATGGTAGGAATGGAGATAAAGAAGGGTCGTGGCGAGCATAATTCCCAAGTATGTTAAGAGATCCGACTGACTGACGTATCAGTCAGGGATGGATGGCAGTAAGGGTTACGAGCATCACTCATCAGTAGCGGCCATATTGCCTGCCGGTACCCCCAACCCTTCGCGAAGAGCGCGAGCCCTGATAATTCCCCGACCCCCTTCACTTTCTATCTCCTTTTCTTCTCTCTCTGTTTCCCACTTCCTCTCGCGTTCGCTCGCCTGCTCACCCTTACTGCCTTAGTCTTACCGGTTTCTTCTCCTTTTCTCCCTTCTTCCACACACACAGCAACGCTTCTTCTTCTTATTTAAACCCCCAGAGCGCGGTGCCCGGGCTGCTTAATGAGAACCTCCACCTCTTCGTACCACCACCACCACCACCACCACCATCACCACCATCACCGCCACCACCACCACCACCACCACCACCGTCGCCGCTGCTGCCGCCTCCACCGCCGCTGCTCACCACTCTTACCACCCCCTCTCACCCCCTGGTCGCCTGCCTGTTCTCCACCACCCTCCCCTTTCAACCAGTAACGCGGGGTTCACCCAACTCCCAACGTCGAGCTATGACCCCTACACGCGGCCAGCTTGCCACACACGCTACACATTTTAGACTTTTAATATCGATTACACGCTAGAGATAAACGCTTCGTGTTGGCAACAACGATGATCACCGCGCGCGTCGGATCTCGTGGATCGGTTTCTTCGAGACGCAGACGAGTATCATCGTCCAAGACATCCCTCCACGCCGCCGATAAACTAGACGCTTAGACCCGCAGGTGGATACGAAGCGCGATGAAAATTCGAGAGTAATTACGCGTGTCCATACTTTTAATAAAACTAGTTGGTCGTTTTTAGTCGCTGTTAGTTTAGCTTATCGACATGTAATTTGTATAAAAATTGAAATCCCGTAATCGGCGATAAAATTTATTTTCGATAGAAGACAGACAGTATTTTTATAATCATTCTGTATTATAAAATTGTTCGATTTTGTGACTCACGAATGCGATAAAAAGTTTTTTAACGATGTTACGTTCTCTAGCTCTTATTTCATTGACAAGAATGCCGATGATCGGAAAGTCGAACAATGGATTAGAAAATTAAATTTTTCCTCAGTTTTTTAATTTGTAACATATTTTTGGAATAAGCGAAATACGAGATTCTGGAACTAGCGGAGATCAATAGATCACGTTCCTATCCTCTAAAAGGTTTATTCAAATCTAAGTCAATTCGTAGCAAATATCTACAAACTGATGACATATTTGGCATCGTAAGTTACAATAATGGAACACGTGTAATAGACTCGAATACAATTGGTCACAATAATATTTCGACACTCCTTGAAACAGGAATGACGTTTTTAAAATTGGACCGAACAAACTTGAAGTTTTATCGAAAAGAGAAAGGGATTAGTTTACTAAATAACGCGTAAGGAAAATTTTGAAGAAATTTGTATCGTATCTGAGCGTATAATGAAAATGTTAACAACACTTTTGTCAGTTATGTATTGTACGTGCTGAAAATTTCATCGAAATCGGTTGATACGGCAACACGCAATTGGCGTCGAAAGATGTAAGAATCTATGGACTTTATCGCAGTTATCGGCTAGAAGTGGCGAAGAACACGTACATGATTGACGTAGATCTACAAAACGTATCATCCAAATTTTCATTACAGGCACGGATAAAAGTAGTTGTAAACAGAGGCGATCACAAGCAATCGTAACATTTTTCAAAAATTTTTCTTAGGCATCATCTAGCAAACTAATCCTTTTCATTTTTTATAAAAACTTAAATCGTTTGAAAAAAGGGAAATTTTTAACATACCCTTTCTGAAATACTCCTTTGCCGACTAAAGTTCGGAAAGTAACCATGTATCGGAGGTTTTCGTTAATTTGAAATTTATTACGAAAAACGGAAACTAATTTGGCAATGGAACGAAGCAAATTTCAACGTTAAATTGAATTGTAATATTGTCAATAGCGACCTGATTACGAAGTACTGCAGGGTGACGCATATTAAAAGAAACACGACGATCGTTGACTTTCGGGTTTCGTGATCGATACGATCCCTTACGGTGCCTTAAATTTGACCTAGGAGGGGTTATTACTGTTTCGTGTGTAGTTAACCAAATCAGAGTTTTAATCTGATTTGTATGTCTTGGTCATTGATTACGTTCAGACGAATTAGGTCACATGTAAATGAAACTCATAAATCTCTTCTTTCCCTTCGCCGACTCTTTTCCTATTGTTTGTAAGCATATTGTCCGAAATTAACAACGAACACGACATAAATCATTTATCTCGAACCGTGGCTCGTTAAATGCTAATATCGCTAAAAATAGTATACCTGTATTATCGCAAATAACCGAAATTTATCTGACTCGTATTTAAGTCAGAAGATAAATTGATTTATCGATATATCGCATGATAATACGTATCTAAACTATCTTGCGTCAAACGAAACAGTCGTGTACGTTCTAACGACACCTTTCGTATATTCTCCTAAAAACACGTAAACTAACTCGGATGACCCGCTGGGATTTTAATTAGATGCGCTTTTTCGCATAACATTGCCTCGATAGTGTCAAATAATTACATTTGTCTCTTGGAAATCGACCGACCAATTGTTTTCTTACTTTTCGCTAAGATTCTTTCCTACGAAGCACGAAAAGAAGGAACAAGGGGAATATTAATTGCGAAAACTTTGACAGAGGTCTACAGATGTATGTAAGAGTCACGAGCAATATCTTTCTCTGTCCACCTACTTGCATAGTACAATATATCTAGGACATATTTACGACTGTTTTCTCCGTTGGCAATTGATCAACAGTCTAACGGTTCATTGTATAGCGTACTAACAAATAACTAACGTTTTTCCTTGACACGAGATTTATCTATACATATGCACGAGCATACGAATACATATACGTAGGAAGATCTTCGCTGTACGAACGTAGACGACAAGGGAGAAACGATACGCGGCAGCAATCGTTGTGTAGCTTCGTCGTATAATTTGGTAAAGGGCGTAAATCGATTTAGATGTCAAACGGGTGGGGTGGTAATGTGTTGCAATTATAGAAATGTACGTGTGCTGATTAAAAATGTCTAAACCTGTATAACCGCAATTCTGTTTGTTTGTAAAAGAAAAGGATGGTAATTCCGTACGGTTTGTCGTTTTAATTTGAAATTTAAAAACGAATAACTATTACGAACCGATTGGTTGATACCAGTGCGATGCTACTAATGAGATACAAGAGTACGATAGTAATCAAAGAAAATATCGAAACCGGAGATACGTATATGCGTAGGCGATTGTTAGGACGTTGGATGCAGCGGTAGAAAAGAAGACGCTGGATCAACGATGACCGATGTAAATATTGTGGAGAAGACGCGTAACGAATAGATGGACGAATAGCGGATCTATGAATCGATCGAAATATAAAACGAGATTAAAGGAAAGAAGGAAATGTTGGAGAATGTTGTATAGAAGAGAGAAAAATCGCTAACGAGCTGTATCGTTTGATTAAATCAGCTTGCCGAAACTGCAAGGGAAGATGAACACGTGTAGTAGAAGCGAGCCATTTATCGTATTAAAATCTACACAACGACGTCATTTCTGTCTGCATTCTCGTCTAATCGCGGCACCAAGCCATCCCTTCGGCAAGAGCCCTCGGTTTGCATGTATACATACATTCGCAGGCTATTACGGGAACGGCATTTGTATTTCTTTGTGCCGGGAAAAGCGAATAATAGCAGGGACGTGGATTAAGACTGTACGGATAAGATCGTTTCAAGGATCCACTCGAGAGCCAGGACCATTGTCCCGATCGAAACGATCTACTAACCGATCGTCTCCTCCACTCGTCAACCCTCTCTCGTTTCCCTCCCCTGTCACCGTTCCTCCTCCATCCCTTTCTGTCTTTCTGTCCGTCTCTGCCACTCTCTTGCTCTCTCTTGACACCGACTAGCAGCATCGTATCCCTCTGCCTATGGTCTCATCTCAGCCGTGCAGTCACGTCTTCGAGAGAGCAGAACGAAGAAAGACGGAGAGAATCTCAGCTGAGACGAGGAAAGAGAGGCGGCGAAAGTTTAAAGGACAGAAAGAAAGAGAAAAGAAGATAGAGGATAGTGGGCGGGAGTGGCAAGGAGGGAAGAAAGAGGGGAAAGAAGCGGAGAGAGAAAGGAACGTTAAAGGAAATAGCGAAGGTGAAAGAAGGAAAGACGGTACTGCCGGTGGGTCGTTATTTTTGTGCCTGCTTCGTCTTTAATTTCTCCCCTCCTTTTGCGCCACGGCGCGGACGCCGCGCCGCGACGCCGAGCAGAGGAGCTGTGGCTGGTTGGTGTGCGGTTGTCTTAGTTCGTATGCATATCTCAGTGCCTCACATATTGATTCAGGGCGTCATTACGCGTCTTAGCTCGGCCCACTCCCACCATCGCCTAAACCACCCTCCCCCTTCCTCTTCTTCATCCTTCTCTTCATCCTCATCCACCTACTCCGGCAACCTCCACCTTCGCTTCTACCTCCTTCTTCACCTCTAGTCCTCCTGTGGCTCTCCTTCGCCGACACAACCACCCACCTACCCTTGCCCGAACCTTTACCATCCGCGACTCCAAGAATCTTCTTGCGGACCGCTTCTTCCCTCTCTCTCCCTTTCTCTTTCCCTTTCCCTTTCCTTTTCCCGTTCTCTTTCTCTTTCTTCTTCTCTTTCTCTGTCTCTCACTTTCGCACCTAACGACACACAACCTTCCCCATCTCACTCTTCCATTCTTCATCACCTCCCTTCTCCTTTGTATATTTTTTAATCTTCAGCTTTTCCGCGTGCACACGTAATACGCGTGTATACATGTTACCAGTTACCACTTTTTCACACGGACGTGTCTGTGTCGCCTGCTCCCGTGCAATGAAGCGCGTGTACAGTGTACACACGTCCGAGCGTAACACGATGTTACAGGTTGTACGATCGATACTCGGACAGTTTCGATCGAAACTGTAACTGTACGAGCTGAGATCTTCGCCAGAGTCTAATACGAAGCGTTATCTTTTAACCATCGTATAGCGTGGTTCCTTAAAATTCGCCAAAATTTGAAGCAGATGGAAAAACGTGGAGAAGTTGTACGCTTTTGAATACGCGACGACAATGACTAGAAATAGAAGAAATTAAGGAATACGAGTTCATTTGTCGTACATTTCGTGCAATACAGATCGGAGCTTTTGTTCTATTTCGAGATCTTTATAATCACTGCGACAGCCACTATGAAAACCTTGAAGCGCATGCACTGACTTTGCCGAAGTAGTTCGAATCTGTAGCTAATCAGACCAGTGACTACGGTCTGACTTCAGATCTACCGCTTAGTTACAACATCATGGATTCTTTTACATAATGGGTAGATATTTTTTAATAATAACAACCATGTATTAGATGCAGTAAATAGATGTGAAACGTGCATAATGTTTCAGATATACGTACATTATTCTAAGATAATATATATATATTATATACTATAAGATTGAAAGTAACAGCGTTTTTGAAATAGTCGATTGTTGTTTGCCCTGTCATTCGTTTGCCGCGTTAATTTACCTTGTTAATAGCACTATTGGTATCAAAGTTTGTACACACTATGTTACACATAATACCAATTGTTATATAATGATTGAACTAATCGTTTAAACCGATCAAACAGAGTGTTGTTTCAAATGAAAAGTATTAACTTCGTATCACCTCTGAACTCAAAAACAATTTATATAATATATTTAACAATTAGTTAATAAAAGCTATTATTTATGTTAATTAAGTATACCGTATACCTCGTTACTAATTCTTTACTTGGGAGAATATTTTCTTCTTGTCTTTTAATCTATTCGTTATTTCGCGATTATAATTATCTGTTTGTTGAAAAGAATTAAAATCGAGTGCCCTCTCACTAATTTTTATATAATATTTACATATATATTTGTATAACAGAAATTATTTATTTTAGCATTATACGCATCGCGCGTGTTGCGATTCAATCGTAATATACCGTTTATATTCTTGATGCCCATGGAGCCATCTATCAGAAGTTCCATTAACAAAAAGCTACTCTAGATATAATTCGAAAAATGTTTAACCAAGTTCTTTACTTTTGCAAATTATTATTTTTAATAGTGAAAGAAATTTATGTTCAGCAGATCTTTTCGATTAATTTGTATTTTTATAGGCTCGATCTCTATTTCCGCAGTAAATTGTATTGTAATGATTAGTTGTTATAAAAACAAAATATAATGGGAAACAAAAATGGGACTATAATAACAAAATAAGAATTAGAACCTAAATACGTATATATGTTAAACGTTGCTGCGATTTGCGAATTATCGACTGATGGTAACGTTATCGCCATAGAATAATTATTTAATATAGTGTTATACTTTCTTCTTTTACCTGCGTATCTTAAATTTCTATTAATATATATGTTATGCAGAATCACGAGATACATAATGATAATATTTTGATTTGCAACAACCAAAGTTGGCACTTTCCCGAACGACTATTTTTTAGTTTTTATAAATATTAATCAAATTGTTTAATCGTCGTTTCTTCTATAACTGATAAACTTTATTTATGTCTGATTTACATGAAGTTAAACATATTAAATAATTATCTAGAATCATTGAACCAATTACTAATGATTAATCGTTTAATCGATCAATTAATTCATAATTAGGAATTGATCAATTTACTTTGCTCTTTTATTCTTTTAATGTAAAACATTCAGTGGAATAATGATATTTAGTTATCAAATAATGCCGATATTGTAATATAAAATTTTATTTTTTATATGTATATCATTCAATTAATGTAAAAATATTATTATTTACGTAATTTCTGCATAGAAAGAAGACAATTCTGTTTCTAACATCATTACCGATAGAAATTGGATTTAAGAAGCTGTTCTCGTTATATGCAATAGACAACATAGATCCATGGATGTAGTATCAAGCAGACGTTGGAGAATCGCTTCTTTTCACGTATTAGTTATGATAAATCAATAGAATATGGCAAACATGTATTATTAATATAGACTTTCTAAATATAAAACAAGTTACGCAAGATGATTTAAGACCTTTATACTTTAAATGTGCTCTATACGATCCTACTACAGATAGGATGAAGGAGATTTTACGATTTAACGCAGACAAAAATCAAACAAGACAAGACTGCGTAAAAAATATGATATAATATAAACAACCTACATACATACATATGTACAACGTACATGTATACATATAGTAATAATAATATAATAGTTATATAAAAAGAATTTTTTTTCATGAAAAAGTATAGATTTGTTCGTAAAATTAACCGAGTCGTTACCGGGTATTACTCAGATTACCGGGAAGCAGGTAGTATTTGAGATCTACAAATAAAGTCGAGGTTACATTACACCTGTACCGATGACTATGACTACAATACTACCAAACAGTTTGGTTGAATAATAATCGAACTGAGTTTTTAAGCTGTCACGTATATGTTATTTGTCAATTTTTAATGTCAAAATTATTTTAATTTTGTTGCGTTGTTGATCATACGTACCGCGTCAAACGAATTGCGACTATTCTAACACCATATTTTCTTAGCTCGCACTATAAAAGCATGATCTACACGTTACAATCAATTACATTACAAAAATTGAATAGTCGATTACTTTCAAGTTCGTTTGTAATTATTTATTTGTAATTAAATATGATAGGAAGAAATATTGCCGGTACAATGTTATGTTTATGTTACGTTACCCATTACAAACACTTTTTCATATATATTGCTTACATCTATCACATTATAATTAGTTTCAACAATTGTATCATTTCTCTCCTACGTTTAATATCTATTGGTTGATACGAACTTTTCACAACTGGACATATGAATTTGTACTTTTAATGTATTTAGAGACTGTTTTCGTTTTAATACTGTATTTTGTTTCTTCTATAGTTGTATACTTTTGCTTCCAACGAAAAAGGGTATGTAATTAACTTGAACACATTGAAGTGATTCACAAGAGGTACAACAACGTTGACTCCGAGGTCTACTTTCGTAAAAATTGTGTTGCTTCCTGTAATTAAAGTAACTGTAACGTAGCTTCCTTGTAACTCGTCTATCATAGTTAACGTTATAAAAGCGGTCATTTTTCGTTTCAGAGCGAAATTTAAGAAATACGTGACCTCGTGAGATAGTGACAGAAACCGAGCACATGCCGATCTTATTATATTACGATACGATATCATATTAATTGAACAAGGGAATATTATACAAAGAGTATAATAAACATTCTACAAAAAATTTAACTGGATAAAAGCAAACTTGTATAAATTAATAAGAAGTTATGCTTTTAAATAACGAGATCTTTTTGATAACGAAAACATGTAAAAATTCAAGAGTTCATTTTTATTTCGAAGCGGTGAAATGAAGTTTGTATTCGCAATTATCCAGCGAGATATTTATGACTAGAAAAAGCATATGGCTCTTGTCATAGTGCATTTAAAGGTAGTCCGATAATAAAATATCGTTTTAAGAAATTCAATTTTGACGATATTTTCATTACTTAACTTTGAAAAATTGTAATTGTAATTGTAACCCGACTAAAATATTAATAACAAGTGTAAATCACTACACACATGTGCGTTGCTGATATAAGATTGTAAAATATAACGATATAATGAGATAATTTACTGAAAAATAAAATGTAGCAATTACATATATCAAATAATCTTGTGTCGTAAAATATTTTTCTGCTCATATATATATATATATATATATATATATATAGGTATTGGATAATTATGTTATTATATATCATCTAAATTATTTTTTAATCTACACAAAAAGATATTTGAAAAATTGATATTAAATAATGTATATCATTTTTAATTTTATTTTTATATATAACATAGAGCGTAAGCAATGAATTTTATCGATGGTGCATATTGAATGCTACATATTGAATTCTTATTGGATTTCAATACTGTAATGCATTATTAATGACCGAACTATTGAAAAAACAAATAATTATGCATCTAACATGTGATATCTGTCTATTACCATTTTGGAACTAGTTTTTTATTAGCTTCACTACACTGTTTACTTATAGCGCTAAGTAAAACGGATTCAATAAAATCAAGGCTATTTTATAGTATTACACTCGAGTCAACGTATCTTTCGAAGCAATTTTTTTCTAATTTCTAGCAGTAGACGGATATTTATTAAAATTCGTAAACAGATATTAACGAAAAATATAAGAATTCATGTTTCTTAATCCGTTAAACTTTTTAGCTTTTTAAAGGACTGGTTCAAATCAATATTACAGGCTATACGTATATACGTATATAGTAAAATATTAGTAAGAATAGTTAATGAGTATAATTTATACATGCACGACAATCGGTGTAGTTAGAGCGAAATATGTATATGAGACGGAAAAAAGGGAAAAAATTAAACGGATGGAATATTCATTAATTATTTATACGTATGTGGATGTTATGTAGTCAGACATTGAAAGGAGAATCATCTTTTATATAGAAAAATGTATAGTTCCATGGCTTGATTCATATTTTCTTTGTAGGTAGGCGATAATATCCTGTTATGGCATAATATTTTTATCTCCGTTTCTATAATTAAACTCTTTATTTTCACGGATAAATGACTGAAAGAATATGCAAATTTTTTAAATTACCTTGTTGAAAGTAGTTGTTTTAAATACTAAGCAAATATATAAATCTCTTACACAAAAAGTTGATTATAGCTTGTATCTTAATTCAATATTTTTTACACTTCTTATAATCGATGTCTTGTACAATAGAAATAATTTAAGTTCTGAATCCTTGTTTTCTGACATGCTATAGACTAAATTATATTTTTATTTTGTTAATTTATCTTAGGATACTCATATGTTTTGACGCTTTTTTTTCAGTTCGGAGTTTTTAACAGATAATTTACAAACAAGATAATTACAAGTACCATTTATTTACGCGTATCAATTTACATGAAAATTTATATAATATTGCTTATAAGTGGATGCTGGACTTCTCGTATATAGGAAGGTAATCAATATGCACAGAAGATGTTATATCTTATCATTTATTCTCCAACTAGATATAAATTGTTTACTAAAATTAATTATTATTTCTTGCATTATACTTTATTATATACTTTATTATACTATTCAGTCAAATTTTTTGAAAATATTTTTCTGAATACTTTTATCACAGAAATTGAAAGAATTCACAAGAATTTATAGTTTTGGGAAAACATTATAAACTTTTTCTTGCAAAAGCATATCGTATATCACTAAACGTGGCAGAGTTTTACGCAAAACCATTTATGCAAAATTTCTGACCTTTCAAAAATACTTTTGCACAACTTCTGTTTTTGGAACTATAGTAAAAATAAAAAGTGGTAGATAAAATTAAAATATTTTAGAAAAGCAACATTGTTGGTTTCGTTTATCTCCTTTACATGAAAACGACACGAGGATTTTAAGGCAGCTGGTTTTTCTCGCAAGTAGGACAGTTATGCTTTTAAACGTGTGTAAATCCCGTAGCTGTAGCGAATTCACGTGTAAAGCATAAAAAAGGAAGACAAAAAATGTACGCTAGAATATTAAATGTTCTATTTGGTTCTATTAGAATATTAGTTATTTTCAAAAAAAAATATTTTACCCGATTAGGTATGGTATTCAGACTGTTACACTTAGCACTGATACAATTAACGCTGTTTCGTGTAACGCTGTTTGAGGCTTCCGGGAAACGGCCGTATCCAGAAAGGAAAGAATTCCGCTGTTTCGATAACAATGCAGTTGAGTTCATCAGGGTGTCGCACCGATACTGATACTGATACTGATAGATATTAATATTAATACCGCAGAAAATTTCATATAGGTAAGAAATAGTACAAAATTTATCAAACGATATACGATGCACATACGCAGGCAGAAAGCGAAGATAAGTTTTATACTTTGTTCTAAGAACAGTCATGCGTCATCGGAAAAAGAAGCATCGTGCCTAATAACGTTACGTTATTATATATTCAATGGAATTGTTCGAAGAAAATGTGTATTTATAGAATATTCTTATATATTTACACCATACTGGTCACGGAAATCAGGACGTATTAAAACTTTTTCATATTTTATTTATAAAAGTCGAATATAATATAAATTATAAATTCCTTTCACAGTTTTAGTGAAAAATCGAAGTGTTCGGATCGTTGCAAACGCGGGATACTAGGGATATCTACTCCTACCATTACTGTATATCCCCATGAGAAGCAATTGGTTTTTTCGTAAGCGAAGGAACGTGTGATCGAGAGGAACGAAGGGAAAGTTGTGGCCGTGCTGGACAGTCACCGCCAACCAGCTCGTGAGATTCGACGCGGGATGCTACGAAACAAGGTGAGCGGGTTAGGAGTGTATTGCATATGCATTTTGCCGATCCAGTGTCGCGAGCCGATGCAATTTTCTACCAAACAAGCTCGACTCCACTTCCTTTTAATTCGCGCTAGCTTCACAACCAGACGAAAATTCGCTCAAGGCGTCACATTCCTTGCGAACTGACCTCAGCGGCTTTCGACACTATCTCACGTTCCGCGTACGCTGGATACCATTGGATCGACTGGAGCCGCTGGATCGGCGTATCGTGATCGATGGTTAGATCGTGAACGACTATGGATGTCAGTGCAAGCGAGTTTTATCTTTTCCCTCATTAGAAGAAATCAAAAACCCGTCGCGCGAGTAACTAAAACGGTAAATACCGGACTGCATCCTGTACCAGGTTGGTGACGATACTCTCGAATACTGATTGTGCTTGTGGAAAAGTGGCATGTTGTGAATGATCCGAAATTCTACTGAGATACCGAGACGTTTTGTTCGAGAAGCGAATATATCTTGAAATTGAAATTTTTCTCCAAAAGGTGAATATATCTTAAAATTCAAATTTTCTCAATCGATTAAGCGTTTCTTCCGTTTCATATCGTTTCCTGAAACGCGCATAGTATTGCCAATTTATTGCGCCAATAAGATATTATGCCTCTTTCTCAAGGCTTTGCACGCGAGAGCGACGTATTTAAATTAGACAAAAAATCGAATGACGGTTATTTGCTGCTGTATGAGGATAGACTTTGCTACATAAGATGTTGTCAGACTAATGAAAAAGTGTTTTTACGCAATTTTAAATTCATGTCAGCGTTTACGATACGAAAGCAAGTACGAGATGTAATAGAATTATTTATTCCAACTATAATAATTGAGTGTAAAAAGAATATTACATTACTTGAAAATCGAATATACCGTAAGATGTTGCCGGAGTATATTCTTAAAAGAAATACTATATCTGGCATTATAGATATCTGAAGATTCAGCATGTTTATTAAAGAAGCATGTACGATGATAAGGCGTATAATTAGTAATTAGTGTGGTGTGAAATTTCAGTTATAAAAATGTCAAAGACTTACTATAAAATCATTGACGAATATAGGTCTGCGACGGACAGCTTACGATTTCGATCACGATATATCACCGACAAATAGATTCGATCTATCGTTAATTGTAAGAATATATAGAGCATATAATATCTTCTGTTGTTGCTAAATCAATGTTTCCTTATCGAAAAGATAGTCATCCTATCTAATTAAACAGCGCGATGTAAAAAATGTGCTGAATCAATAATATAGAATTGAAAACAAGAAACGTCACGCGACGGAGGAAAGACGAATCTCTTTTTTAAACGGAAGCGTGTGCAGGTAACTCTAAAATATTTGGGACAAAGATTTGATGTTCAACAGGGTCAGGGTCCAGTTACGATCGCAGTTAAGTTATGTCAATACTCTCAGATGTAGGATAGACAAAGACTTTCTCTCAGCGCTTTCTCTGATCCGTAATTTACTATCAAAGAAATATGTGCGTCACGGTATACTCGGTTATCCAAATCCTATGAAAATTTATACTCGTAAAACATCGTGGTCACTATTGCATGCTGCTCGAACCTGCTATGTATATTATGAAACGTTGATCCGAACATTAAATTACACGTTTATTCGTTCAACTATATGGATAGTAACTCGCAAGAGTAACAAACGCGTATCATTTTGTTCATCTATTCCTTTTCGAAATATGTTTTACGCGATACAAAATTCAGTCAGCATCGATAAAGAAAGTAATCTTACAAATCGCGATATGTTCCACAGAAAAATGCCTGCGATAAAACTCTTTGGCAGAACATGGCTAGCTGCGAGCGACGACCTTGTTTATCCGGGTATCTTTGAAATTTTCATTCGATCCATTTGGTAAGTAGTTCGTCTTCTTTCAGTTTCAACGCTAGAATCTTGAGAATTTCATCCTACGTGGAACATTGCTAGAGATTGTATAGACTTCACATAGTCTTTAAAGCTTCAACTGATCGACGTATTTTACTTAAAATATCACACATTGTAAATTAATGCCAACATGCAAAGAAATAATGGTTTTAAATGATTAAAAATATAGTAAACAGGGTCATAACATTGCTCTCGAAGCATGGCGTTAAATTTAATAATCTTATATCACGCCTCAAAAATAAAATTTATAACTTATAAGTTCAGCTTTTGAAATCTTTTATCGAGTTGTTTCAAAATCTCGTTGATTAAGAATCAATGAAACATATAAATATGTATTTTCTTCTCTTCTTCGTGCAAATTAAAATATATACACTATATATACAAATATATAATATAATATACAAATATAAATATATATACTATAATATAATATACAAATATAAATATATATACTATAATATATATACAAATATAAATATAATATACAAATATAAATATAATATACAAATATATATACAAATATATAAACATAATACAATATAATAAACAATATATACAAATATATACACTATATACTATACATGTTGGAAAAAAATAATATGTAAAAATAGCGAAATAACAAAAAAGTGGAGAGTAGGAATAATCAAACTGACCACATTCGAAATTTTAATATCAGATAATATGGCTTTAGTTTCGACGTGTATCCTTGGCAGAAATGACGATCTAACAGCTCTATTCCACCGAAGCATAAAGAACCGATCCTTTCTATATTTACACATTTTACTCGATTACCTCCTTATTTTGTATTTATGCAAATTTTACGATCATTATAGAATTTTGACGAACTGGAGACTCGCAAGTCTTCCATAGTACGTATTTATAGAGAGATGGTTAGTCGGTTAAATAATATGTGTATCTACACATATAACATTATTTAAATCTTCTCGATTATTCCAGGAAGATGACGAAAATGTACGCAATACATTGTACATAGGTAGAATTATCCAAGAAATAGTTTCATGTTTTGTAAACAACTAATCGTCTCTCGTTTTTATTCGTATTTTGATTTTATAAATTCTATATTAAATTATAGACTTTATATTAAATAGATCTAATTAAGGATAATATAAACATATTTCTTATTTGTTAAAATAAATTATGGTATTTTACATGTCACTAATACATAGTGAAATTCCTTTTAAAACTTCTTGCAGAATGGTTAAATCAATGGATGACGTTTACGAATAATAAAAAAAGGCTTAACTACATACATTGCGAGATGTTTAGAAACAGAAACAAAACTTCTCTCAAATCTTTACTTTCACATGTCGCATATCGTTCACAGATCGTTGAAAAATTTGAAAATGAATCGTATGTACATTAAGTATGCTACAAATATAAAAGATAATGTTTGCTAGGAGCGTGCGGGTACCTAAAATACGCATAAGTAAGATGCCTTTTTTTTATTTTCGCGATCAGATTTTGTACCTAAACCTTTAGCTTCAGAATGATTTTCACTATTTGACTATTTGACTATAATAAAAGATACGAGACCCCGGGTATCCAAACGTTACAAACCTTCGGGTTCCTAATCCGATCCCGAGTAAAATTCCCAACAATTCCCGATAATTATTCTTAATTAACATCCCTAAATAATTACCCTTACTACTAAGAAGAGTTTTTTAATCCTTAAGAGATCTTAATCCTTACGTAATTGACTCTGTTCACAGGTTATCCCTAATTGTAACCGTTTGTGTCAGATATTATGAGTATACATGGAGTTGTCAGTTAGGTGGAGAGTTAGTTCGCGTGTATCTCTTAGGAGAGATTGCATTTCTTGTCGTGTCTATACTTTTCATGCTCATCATTATAAGACTGAGCGCAAAAGGATCTATCATGGAAACGCACGCTCGTAAACACGTTGAACCATTCTTGACAGTTAAGTAAGTAGACGTTTGAAAATTATACTGCAATTTACATATCGTTGACGAACAACGCCATTCATTATAAAATACCGCTGAAATAAAACAATGTTCTTCGTTCTGACATGCATCGCTTCACGAACTACTTTATACTTTTATTATTCCTATTATTAATTTTCTAATTGCAAGTACAAACTTCAGCTACTATCATCGATCATAAACGGCGCCATTTATCCATAATTATGAATAGGCAATTAACGAATTACTATACAAAATGAATTCCGTTTGCGATATCTATTGACGTCAACTCTTTTCACTTTTTAGTGCTAATGCATTATACATGATAGGTTCGTTGCTTCTAACAATTCGATAAAACTTGACTGTAATATCTTAGCGCGAAGATATAAAATTTGCACGTATTGTAGAGGTCTCAATGTTATTCTAGAAATCCAACTTCAAATTAATACGAATAGTATAAAGTTTTATCGCGCAAATAATCTTAATAATTAGTGAATCTTTTACTTGCCGCTAAATTCAAAAGGCAGGTGTTCTAATATGCAGGATGTTTTATAAAGGATTATACAATTGAATAGGAAATACGATTCTACGAATAACATTTTTCCACTCGTAATTTTCTTATATTCAGTGTTCAAACCTTTTTCTTTTTTTTTTTTTTTTTTTACAAAGAATCTTTCCTGCGGGCAGTCGAGTTTGACAGATTTTCGTAACTCTTGACTCATTAACTAAGCACAATACCTATCCTATAACGGTTCAGTCGTCGACAAAGTATCGATGAGTACTATCATTTCGAACTGAATTTTCGAATGAAAAATTTTCATTCTACGTTTTCAATTCATCTTTGTTGGTAAAATAATTTTCTGATCGGTATTGTATCATTCGTCTTGAGGCACCTTGTATACGCGTAAAAAAATTCTGCAAGAGTTCTTTTCAAAATTGATGTTCCTTTTCTAAAATTATAATAAAGATATTATTATGATTTTACAGAATATTGTTCCTCCTACCTGAGATATCATGGAATATTTTAGGAAGTTTATGGTTGTTTGGATCAAACGTCAAATGTACTTATGAACATTATACGATCATGATAACCCAGGCGTTAGTGTTCTTCGACTGGATTCTTATAGGTCTAACCATTTTCGGCTTGGCATTGATCTTTGATCCATTAGGCTTATTAAGTAACAAACATTTAGAAAGTTCTGTCGAATATGGCAAACTCTCAAGGAACTGGCAACGGAGATTCAAGTTTCTCTGGTGGATGAGAAAAGACGAGAACGCTAACGAGACTTTTCAACAAGTTGCTGGTGAGACATAGGTACGACTGACCTAAAAAAGGTTCTGTCGTGATTGAAATCGAAACCGTCATTTCTTCGTCATATATTTTTTAAAAGAAAGCTTTCAACGCCGGAAAAAAGATTAAACTAAACGAACGGAGATTTGGCCTAAACTTGTATCAACTTGTAATACATAAAAGTAAAAAGTCAAGACAAGAGCTACACCAAGTGGAAGAGGATAGAAGGTCGTTGATTAGTGTAAATATTAGCGATAATTTTTTGTATACATTGATAAAATACGTACTTTGTATATATAAATAGTTTCCTAACAGAGATTTTGAACTCCTATCTACACACATAACATATATATATCAATACTTAAACTTCTACGTACACATCCTTACGAACTGGTGTGAAAAAATAAAATATGTTTGTCCATTATAAGGCATGTAATGAATTATGTATATAACGAATTAAACGTGACAACTGCAGGATAGTAAAAATAATTTGATGTACCGTGCGCAACGCACACGTTTCATATATCACGATATTTGCAATTCGCGGCGTTGATCTCTTTCTGTTTATACTGAACTTTTGAAAGGCAGAACTTTTTTCCGGAGGGTAAATGTGCATAAATAAATGCCTACAATGTACGTCTTAGTATATGTATAGAAATTAAACATTCTCTGTTTTACTAAACAATTATAGCTATTGATAGAAAGAAATATGTATAATCTTTGTAGAATCTAACACAGTTTGTCAGCATTTCCTTTTGTCGTGATTCTGTTACTGACAATATTACAAACTTGTAAATACAGTAAACAACGTAATTCTTTAACATTATCGCACACCTCTCCGTACCAAACTATCTATCTTTGACTATATTTGCCATTTAACGCTTCACCAAACATCTAACACATTTTACATTTTTTTATAGACTATATTTGCAGCAAGATTTTCAATTTTATATTTATCGTCTGTCATAGGGGTAATTTTGACATGATAAAGAAATTATTGCTTTTTTATAGGTTTGCTAAGCTCTCTGTATCAGGGAACAGATTTAGTTCCTTCAGATATTATCGCAGGATGCATCTTGCTAAGAATTCGGCAAAAGCGAGAAACTCGTGAATTGCGCCGGTTAAATATTCTTCCTGCTCCAAAATATACTTCCGGTATATATTTTAATTATTATAATTCTCCTCCAAAATTTTCTAACATTTTTTTAAATTTTAATTTGCGGGAATTCGTGTAACTAAAGAGTTAATTATATTCTTTCGAAACTCTCCAAATAATATAAACGATCTTAATGTTATTGTTCTAGATGCAACTGTAATTTTTAAAAATGTACCAAGTTGGATGTCTTTAGAGAACGCGGCTTACTATATAAAACTCTCATTAGCTGCTTATGGATGGTTATTTGTTATGTACTTACATATATGCACCGGGTGTTTTCATATTCTACCGAATTTGACTTGTTGCGCTTGTTTTCGGTAAGTAGAAAGATCATGATGATTTCTTGAAGAAATCAGATCGATTATTTGCAAATTTCTGTCAAATATTTGAGATAAGTGAACAGAATTATTACGATTAATTAAAAGGAAATCAATTAGGAGAATATTAAATAAAATAGAAGAAGAATAGACTCAAATTTGAAATACGATTTAGTAAAATATTATTTTAAATAAAATATTGCGATATAGAAACGATATTATACCGCGCTTTAAGAAAAGAAAAAAAGTATAAAACGTGTACTACTTTAACTAATATTATGAGACCCTATTTTGATCAATTCATTGTAACTACAGAACAAAACGTATTCCAATTGTTGGCGACAATTGTTGCTACTGTTATTTAGCTGGAATGAAAACTTTATCAGATTTATCGACGGATGACATCCTGTATGCGTCATTTAAAAACTATTTATGCGAGGTTGGTATTGAGGAAGAATATTATATATTTATACAGGGTGGTTGGTAACTGGTGGTACAAGCGGAAAGGGGGTGATTCTACGCGAAAAAAGAAGTCGAAAATATAGAATAAAAATTTTTCGTTTGAGGCGTTGTTTTCGAGAAAATCGACTTTGAATTTTCGCTCGGTACGCATGCGGTACGTTATAACGGATCTCACTGTAGATCGTTGTCTCGATGGAAAAATTAAAAAAAAAAAAATTTTTTTTAATTTTTATTCTATATTTTCGACTTCTTTTTTCGCGTAGAATCACCCCCTTTCCGCTTGTACCACCAGTTACCAACCACCCTGTATATTCAATAAAGAAACAGCTTTTTTAATCGTTTTTATAAAATACTTTTAGATACCGTTCTGTGTAATAGCAGATCAGAAAAAAAATAACATTGTCATTATTATACGGGGTAGTCTCTCGATGCGTGATTTGATAACTGATATTGCCGCAGGTTCTAATGTTTTTGTATGCGAAGGTGTTCCATCAAACAGCCATGTAAGTATCTTAAGTCCAATATGAAACTAACAATAAGAATATTTTTAATCGTACTATTTACAAAGAAAATTGTACGCTGAGTTTAAGTTATGTTTCCTTTTAAATTATTCATAATCGTCAAATGTTACGTGTATAGGCACACAGTGGTATGATAACGGGTGCTAGGCTGATTTTGAAGAAATTAGATGATAACAAGGTTTTAGAACGAGCATTCAATACATATCCTCATTACGATTTGGTTATTACAGGTAAATAGAAATGCTATATGTGCGCTAGACAATTTTGCTTATAGGTTTGCACGTATTAGTCTCTATAATATTTAAATGTTTTCAATTTTATGTTACGAATACTTTTTTACTCTTTTCGGTCGCACGATAAAATATTTGTTGACAAGAGCAACGATAAATTGAAAACAATCGTATTTTCGAGGTATCAAATATTTTAATTATGTAGACAAAATGTTAGAATGATATATGCATTGTATATTACGAGATTATTAAATTACGTACAAAATAAATAAAAAAGGAAATAAAATCTGTATAGAATTGAGCAGATCTCTATGTTTCAATTCCTGATTGATTTTCGTGTATAGATAACAAATGACTCGCAATTTACTTATTTGTATCTTTTTCGTTAGTCATCTTAGAGATATACATGGTCATTCTTTGAACGATTACGAAACAATTTATTTCAATTAGAAAGATATAATTTCTTAAAAATGCCATCATGCCAAAATAATAGATACTTTTTAAGTATTTAACAAATAATTTAAAACGAAATTTAGAGACATCTAATTTTACTGATAAAGTTTTATCTATATGTTTAAGACAATCTTTCAACAATTTCATGTAAGAAAATATGTGCAGGTCACAGTCTAGGTGCTGGTATAGGTATTCTGTTAGGATTTTTATTACGTCCACGATATCCATCACTGAAAGTCTATGGATTTTCCACACCAGGTACAGATTCTTCAGAAACTTTGATTCTTCCTCTTTATATGGTTAATTTTTTGAATTAATAATAATTATTATTAAAGAACCTTTACTAAGAAAAACTTTTTGTTTAGCGGGTCTTCTCTCAAGGGAGCTTGCCAGAATAACGGAGGAATTCGTTTTCACAGTAGGCATTGGAGATGACTTAGTAATGAGGCTGAGTGTTGATAGCATAGAAAATCTTCGAACGTCTTTGCTTATGGCACTTCGTATTTGCCCGTTACCTAAGGTGCGATCTTTATCCTATTTCGAATATTTTAGATTCTGACATATCTATTTTAGCATATACTATCTGAAATATTTTAAATTTTATTTCTTTAATATTATTGTTGCAGTATAGAGTAGTATTAAACGGGTTAGGTTACATTTTATTCGGCATTCCTGAGAAAGACCTTGAAAATACATGGAATGCCTATAATATGATTACCACTGTATCGGGAGAAACACCTTTACTTAACGACCGAGATATAAATACAGTAGAGGTATATACTTACATACGTGACCATATAATTTAAATTATTCATTTCCTCGTTTATCCACGTATAAAACCTAATTTGCGTTATAATACTATATTCCAAAAAAAAAAAAAAAAAAAAATGATTTATATTATAGGAAAGTAGGGTTTACGAGCGAGATATTTCGAAAAGGAGATATTCTAAAGTAAAATTATACACAGGTGGTAGAATACTTCACATAATCAAATGTAAACCCGAAGAGACAAAAAACAGGTTTGTTACTTATTTCATATTTTACCTATTATTTATTTTCTCCATGCACATTTATTTATAATACTAGTACTTATCTATTGAGTTTATGCAAAGTTGAAGAATATTTTAGAAGAACTGGATAATTAACTGTATATTACATTTTCTCTTGCAGCAAGAATAAAAATAAGAAAGAAAAGAAATTCGAGATGCGATGGGCACAACCAGAAGAATTTACGGAATTAGTTGTGATGCCACGGATGTTATTGGATCATTTACCAGAATATATGGACAAAACTCTGACCATCTTGTTAGAACAACAAAAAGACTAGCTATAATAGTTTAATCCTTGACATAAGTAATAAAAAATGAATTGGTTTGTGATTACATCATATCGTTAGTAAAATCGTGCAATTTTCCAAATAGTACGGGGCGTAGTTTTAAATTTGAATATTTTCTGACTTAAACTGAAGATATAATATAATATAATGCATAACATAAAACATGTATATGACGCAACACCAAAAGATCGAATGACAAATGTAACAACCTACATTTTAAAAACGTCTACAAAATGTTACAAAAAAGAAATGAAAATTGCTTTCGATCAGTTATGTTCACTTCATTATGATAATTATAATCGTTTAATATGGTGATTATACATATGGTGCAATGATGTTATAGAGTATCGCAATGCTTACGATTAATTTGTGATCACTTTGTAATTACTTTTAATTGTTACTTTTCATTACTTCAAAAATACCAATCATGTGATTTTAATAGATATATATATATATATATATATTATATTTTTTATACTATAATAATGGTGGTAAAAATATATAATACAGAATATGACTTGTTCTTGGTTATATGCCCACTGTGTTGCACTTATAAATTGGTTGGTGTAATTAATTATTTGCATTATACTTACCCAAATGTAACCAAAATGATTACGTTATATTTTATTATTGAATACATTTTTCTGTTCTGTTATAGAAATGTAACACATTTTTAAACTTTTAATCGTTAAAAAAGATTTGTTTTTTTTTAGTGTGTAATGATATTTACTTGATAATATATTTCCTTTTTATTTTCCTACGAATTTTATAAAAATTTTATACGCAACGGACAGGTACCTATTTGCTTCCCTTAAAAAAATTAATTATTCAATGTTTCCAGTTAAAATAATCTTTTTTAAAATCAATTTAACGTAGATAAAAAAGAATGACGTAGATATGTATATATTACGGTCATGTAGTTACTACTTACATAACATTAATAATTACGACTAAGAATAAGGTAGACACGACTAAATAGTACACGACAAAGTAAATATATATGTACATTTCGCATAAGCATACGCATATGTACATAACATAGGCAGATACGGAATATCGGACTTTCAGTCCGATGTTTCTGTCCTGTGTTTCTTATGCCCTCTGTGATTTGTTATGGTGAATTATCATATACATTCCACTATTATACCTAATCGATAATGTCGCATACAACACGAAAATTATAAGATGGTCAAGTGGCTCCAAAAACATAGAATGTCAGGTCTATCTTGTACTTAATCAATGGTACGTATTCAGTGGAAGCGGTTGCCCAGTCACATGTAGAAAAGAAAGGCGAGTGAGAATACTTAGTGATATTTATACAGTAATACGAGTTCGAAATGTAAACAGATGTATGATTTGAAATTATTAAAAGTATTATCACATTAGAAAATTATAAATATAATTGTGAAAGTAAGTATCGTTCAAATTTTCTGCTACCATATATCATAACCTCCTTACCTTTTTGCATACGTGTGCTTGGTAGTTTTAATAAATATTATAAGCATTACATAGTGTTTTTTAACAGTTTTAATATTAGTACATTTTGTGATATTAGAATTATGCTTTAGATAAATTACCTTAAACGATAGATATATTATTTTTCAACAGATGTCAGTTGTATCTTCAAGGGTTAGTAGTGTCTCGTCGATTCTAAAATCTCCTGGAGTTAGATCACAACTTATTAGACAATCTAATAGAGTACATTTCAAACTTCCAAAAAATCTCAAAAATATTATCTATAATTTTGAAGCTGGTAATGGAACAAAAGATTATGAAGATTTAATATGTATTCTACGAGATTCAAATATAAAGGTATTTGAGTAATTATTGAAATAGTTTATATTATCCTAGTTTTATTTGATTGAAGATTATTCGATATTTCTAATTTGAATCTATTACTTCTCAATTTAGGACACAGATTTAATAGAATTTTTATCAAATGTAAGACAATGTATATCATTACTTGGTCCTATCCACAAAGTATTTGTAGAAACGCTTCTACAAATAAAATGGACAAACCGTTCTATAGATGTCACATCTGCTTACAAAGCATTTATTGAAGATTTAATTTGTATGCAAATTCATTATGCTAAAAATACAATAGACAATTTAGTTGAACAATTTAAACCAGGTATATTTTAAGAAATTATTGTTATATAAGTGGCTCTAACGATGGATTGTAACTAAAATTTTTATTTTGTATAGATGAGGATAACGATGCTGAATGGAAAAATGAAGAATGCAAGGAAGAAGATATTCAAAGATTAAATCATATACATAATGTCCTTCAAAAAATTTTGAAAGTTGTGCCAATGTAAGTATTTACTACCTCATTTTTAGTATTTTATAAAATATGCTCTCCGCCCCCCGTCTCTCTTATAAATAATGTATGTATATAATTCATAAGTAAAATTTAAAAATATAATAATTTCTATAAAAATCTGTTTAAGGTCAAGCAAACTTCTATTGCAATCTCTTAGAGCAAGGTTCCCATATATTGTTCATGGAACTCGTACGCATGAAGTTTATGTTTATGCATTAATTCAAATATTAAGTTACGCACCACAGTTACGATCTGATATTCTATCTCTAATTATTAACAGGTAATATCGCTGTAATCTAATTTTATCATTTTAGGATGAAAAGTAAGTTCTTTATTGTAAGTGATTTCTGTTTCATAATAGGTTAATGGTATTAGATGTAAATATACCACGTTCAGAGATAGAAAGTGAAGAAGATGAGGACTTAATGGATGATACTAGTGAATGTGACAGTATACTTGGTAATGTGAATAATGTTGTTGAAGAAGATAATGTAACAGAAACAGATAAAGTACATCCAATAGCTCATAAATTGGATATGTGTATGGAACTGATCCTAAAATATATGTACAACTGTTGTTTTATTAACGGAGTTTTGCAAGTGGAATGTTTAAGAAGTCTCTATTTTGATATATTGCAAATATTTGAAACAGTAATATTACCCACTCATGCGAGTCAATACGTGCAGTATATTATGTTCTATATTTGTAGTTTTAAAACAGCTGTTGCGGAGGCTTTTGTAGATTGGTTATGGCGGAAAGCATCCAATCCTAATGTACCTTCTATTATACGACAATCGTCTGTAGTATATATTGCTAGTTTACTTGTTGCAGCAACATTTGTTACAACTGGGTATGTTTTTAATAATGTAACACATAATACAAAAGGTATACATATAGATTTTATATATTTTATTTTTATTAGGTTAGTAAAAGCAGTCCAATTTGAAATATCCAAATGGATACATGATTATATCAACATGCAGGATCATTCAAACTATATAGAGGATGAAAATAAAGAACACAGTGTATTTTATTCTGTTTGTGAAGCACTGTTTCTTATAATTATTAAAAGGCATAATGATTATCCTGATTCAAAAAAATGTAAATACATCATTTTAATGAAACAATATATACAGCTTTTTTTAATTCTACTAACGTTCGATATTATTTGTTTATTTGCTTTCAGACATGTTATATTTACAAGAGTTGGATTTAGCGAAAATTATAACTTGTAAACTAAACCCATTGAAAGCTTGTCATCCTGAAATTGCACATAGTTTTGCAGAAATTACCCGAATATATCAATTGGCATATTGTTATACCGTAATTGAAAATAACACACGGAATCAACTACCTCTTTTCGATAGTAAAAAAGGAACAACACCTACAGTTGAAATCTTTTCCCCATTTAATTCTTATACGTTACAACAAAGTGGACAGAGGATAATTCCTATATTGCGTGATGACGTTAATAGCAGGAAACATAGAACAAGTATGAAATATAGAGAAGATATTGAATACATGACTGAATATTAGATTTAGTTTTTAAACTTTAATACAGAGTATATTTTAATATACTCTGAATTCATTTCTGTGTAATCATCTTTTTAAGTAAATCGAATATTTATAAAAACAATATTATACTGTTTTAGATCAGACAAATATAATATTTCTAAAATAAATCTGGAAACTTGTATAGAATGTAAAATTTTAATTTAATAAAAAAGTATATGAGATTTACGCAAATTTGTTGTTATACTTATAAATTCTAAATATTAATATGTAAAATTTCATAATTATAGAAGTAAAATAAATATCTATAATTTGTATTAAATTTCTAATTACATTTAAATACATTTTATTTGTGAATTTTACTTCCTAGTTCCTTGTAAATTTAAAAACATGAACAATATATTTATCTTACAATTCATTTTCTCTAAAGATATTAAAATCTAAAAAATAAATCGTTTGTAACAAATTGTAGTATTATAACGTGCAATTTATTATAAACTTTTAAGAAATTTCCATTAGAAAGGTTTGAGAATTATTACCTATATTCATTATTAACTCTATTTATATGCGTGAGTGAAGTAAGATTTTAATAATATAACGACTGTATCACTAAATAATGAACACAAATTAAGTATACGTTGTATTGGCATCTCACAGAAACTGTAGTTGGCATAACATACCAAATTTCGCGCCGTTAATGTTTTAGAAAACCGGACCCGGAAATTCTACTTCAGTGACGCAGTGGCGTAATCTTTTGCGGTCTATCGGTTGCTTTGCGATTCTTTCACGTAAACGGTAACGTAAAATGGCGAATTGGAATTGTTATTTACTTGCGCGAACTATAACGAAATAACTAGAATACAATCTAAGGAGTATTTACTACTGCCGAATTCGGGATTGTGTATTTATTTCTTCTTCTACAAACAACTGTAAGTATCATGGTTGTCAATTTAATAAAAAATTTATAACGTGTGCACTAGACGTCGATTCATATTCAAGTCGGTAATTCCGCATGTTTTTTATATGAAATTGACAATAAAATAGCTTTATAACATAGCAAAATGTAAATGTTCTTAGTGCTATTTCATTATAATTTTTGCTTAAGATAATTGAAATTTTGAAATAAGGTTATGGTAAAATTCTCAAACAGTTCTACCGTCATTTACTTCGCACGTTTCGATGTTGAATTGTAAATATATTTTATTATACATAGTAATATGTGTATTTCTAGTGCACGTGTTTACTTTTAATTTATTATTTTAATTTCTTAACAGATATATGGAAACCAGGTCGATTTGTTTCTTTGTTTTCTAGGTTATGATTCTGTGAAATTTAACTATTTCTCATAATTGAGATATTATTCCAAATTCTCATTTTGTATTTACAAGTGTAAAAACAATAATAATATTAGAAATCACACACAACATACACGCGCGCGCACGCACGCATGCACGCACGTACGCACACACCTACACGCACATAGTGAGATAATTTTTACATTCAATTTTATTCTGTACTTACATACTTACATATTATAATTCAATATATCATATTAATTATTGACTTATATTACATGTGTTATAAAAACTCCAATAATTCGTTAGAGATTTCCTCATCTGAATTTCAACATATCTCTTGTATTTAAATCTATTGAAAATTTTTTGTAACTATAAAATATGTATTTAAATCATATATTTTTATTGCATTGAGTAATAATTATTATAGTTATTGACAAAGTGATAATAAAAATATACAAATTTCCAAACAAAATATCTTAGAAACACATTCTTACTACAATGCTTATTTTATTAACAATACTTAACAATATTTTATTAACTATATTTTATTAACAAATTTCTTTTCTGTGTTCTATGTTTTCGATGATTTTTTGTACTTGACTAGATTTATATGGTTTTATACATGTATGTTGTGAACTATATTATTCACATTTATTCAGAAGTACTTTATGAGATTTTCTATGAAGCACTCTATGAACTATTTGAGTATATTAATTAAAGGTAATTTTAATAAGTGGATGGAGAAAATAATTTTGTGAAAAAACCGTATTTTTATTATCAAAAGAATATTTTAATTATTAATATTATTGAATATATATATAAAGCATGTCCTGTTTATCGGTTTACAAGCTATTATATTCTTGACTATTGAAAATACTAAAAAATGTTTCATATGAAAATTGTATGATTTTGTGAGAGAACAAGATTTTTTTAGTTTTTTATATTTAAAGGGATTTACAATGCCAATGTAATATTTTTTAAATTGAACTGCATTTTTTTATATGCCACCTGATGCATTCTTTAATTCTCTATAGGAATGTACATATTAAAGTACTCGGGTTGAAAAATGATTAGTTTAAAATATATTTTAATTTTAATTTTGTAAAACTTATTGTTTGGAAGACAAAGAAATCGTAAACATAAAAACACAGCGTTTTCTTTTCTTGTCTTTCATATGATAAGTTTTACTAGATTAAAGTCAAAAAATGCATCAAATAATGTATAGAAAAATGTACACATGTAGTTCCATTTAAAGAAGTTACATTGGCATTGAAATTTCTTTAAGTGAGAATGTAAACAATATCTTACTAAGTTTCCCCCATGAAATCAAACAACTTCCATATGAAACATTTTTTAGTATTTTCAATAATTAAGGAAATATAGCGTATGTACAAATAACAAGATATACTGTATGTATATGTGTATTACATTTTTGTAAACAGAAGATATAAATATTTTATATTAGTGAAAATGCACAAAATTTTAGAAAATATTTAGACAATCATAAAAGTTTTATTATATATAAATCAAACTATTATGTAAATTCTATTAGTTATTTAATATTATCAGAGAATAGTGAAATCATTACTTTTTAATAATATAGGAGTTTTGTAGTAAACTTTTTCTTTGTTAATGAAGTATTTATAGAGAACATTAAACATCATATTCTCAATAATATATTATTTACATTTTTATTAAGCTCTTACTATTGATATGAGAATACGTATTATATATATGATAATAGGACGTATCTCACAATGTGAAATAAAATAAACCTAAATATATTATGAAACTTCTTAAACATTGTATAGTACAGAAAATTGTGTAATCTATTATTCACATAAATTTGTCTGTATGCTATTTAAATAATTTCAAGATCATACAAATTCTTTTTCTTAAAATTTTGCATGCTACTATAAATTAGAAAGATATTTTTGTCTATAAGGTTTATTAGAATATATTCTTTACACGAAGAAAAAATAGCTTTTTATTATTAAAATTGTAAATCTTTGAAGCACATGTTGTACAACAATTTTTATATAGTTTGATCGTGCAACAGAAATTTATGTTTAGATTTCATTTTTAATTGTGATGTGATTTAAGGTGGTTTTATGCAATATTTAAAAAGCTGTGTGTAGGAGACTACTTAAGAAGTTTTACTTTATGTCTATTTATAAATAAAATAAAATATTTTTGGTATGCTTTTTATATTTATTAATGTTATATTTTGTAGCTCAATAAGATCTTGTTCTAGTTTCTATATACATATATAATATATACCTATTTTAAACATCTATCATAATATACATGAAATGTAATTAAAAAAAAGATTTTATAAAGTAAATGTAAAGTATTAATTTAAGAAAAAGTATAATTGCCATTCAGTTTGGGAATAAATTACTTTTTGCAAATATGTGATTTTTTATCTATAATTGGTATATGTAATTCTTTTGATATAGGTAAACAGTTTTATCATCAGTAATGTTATTATTCTTTGGTTTTACAAATCTGAACAAAAATTTAATATGATATGCATTCCAAAAAGCAGTGATGCAAATATATATTATCATTAACCAAGGTTAATTTAACCTGATCTAATATTACAATACATTTTTATTTTTAATGTTTGTTTATGTATTTTTATATTCACATTTTCTATGAAATAATAAAACTTAACTTATGTAAACATATATCATAGAAAAACACAAGTAATCTTAAATTACTTTTAATAGGTTTTATTGTGCAGATACTAATTCATCGTTCTACAGATATGATACTGATGGACTGGTGTAATTTGGCATAGTAGTGACATTGATTCATTTGATCTACATTGATTGACAAAAAATCATATTTGCAAGCATTTAAGTCTTAAATACTATGGCACAATATTATAATTTCGTGACCAATGCCAGTGGTACATTAACACTTGAAGAAGTGCAGAGAATTTGCTCTGTTGAGGGACAAAGTGTACAATTAGTTGTTGAAGACATAAATAATGGTGGTAATGGTTCTCAACAATTTTTGGCTTATACCACTGCACCACAAAACAGCGGGCAAGCGATATTTTCACAGCAAATTAATTTAGGGAGTCAAATTTCTGCAACACAATTGGATCAAGGGTAATTTGTGCGCATGCATTTTAATTATCCAAATATTGAAGTAGCAGTGTAGTATCTTCGTGCTTTTAGTCTTTTGTGTGTGTGTATGAGCGTGTGTGTGTATATATATATATGCACACACACACACACACATTAATATACATATTGCAATATAAAAACTGTTAGATACTCGAGGAAAACAAAGGGGGTATTGGTATGTGGTGCTTATGAAAACTAAATATCAATTATACAGCATGTTATTAGAATATAACAAATATTTTTATTCATGTTGCATTATGAAAATATATTTTATAGTATGTAATACGATTGCAATTATATAATAATTTAAATAAATTATTTTAATTACACACAATTTTGTAAATAGATCTATATAATTTCATGTATATGTATAATGTGTTTAGAATAAAATTATATTGTGTCAGCATTTCAATTTGTAATTCTAACAGACAATTATGTCTGTTTTGATATGTTTTATAGAAATATAGCATATTAATAAAAACTTCTTAAGGTTGTCTTCTAGCTATATATGTAGAAACATGATGTATTAAAAAAGTTATGAATTTGCTTCTGTTAATAAAATTATTAAGAATAATAGTGCATTGTTTATTTGTAACACTGAAATGTAAATTTAAAATATATTACACTAGTGTATATATATATACATACATATATGTGTGTATATGTATATGTATTGTACATGTGTGCCTCAAAGAAATCTTTTGTAATTACACAGTAGGTTTTCTGATTTAATAATGAAATATTGTATTTGGGTGATCTAAATCATAGTAAATTTATGTAAGCATGTAAAATCTGGGCATATCATATCAATTCCATTATTCACTTCATGTCACTTTATGAAATAAGTCACAACAAACAAGTATAGAAATATAACACAACAAATAAGTGTAATTATATCATTCATTCATTGAATATCGAATGTATTAACAATTTGCTAAAATTATAAAATATCATAAAATTATAATCATATAACATGATAGGAACACATAACTATGAAAGAATAAACTAATTTCAAATATAAGGTATAATGTGCACTAATAAACCAAATATTTTTAAATAATAATATGATGAAATATATGTTTCTGAACTTCTTTATTTTATTAAATATTAATATATATTTGCCATTTATGTATACATATAATTATATTACATTAAATTTTCTGTGTTTTGAAATTTGTTTTCCCTAAATTTCTTTTAGTGATTTATATGCATCTGTTAGCTCTATGAATTCAATAATTAATTGTTCACATAACAATAATATTACCAAATTCATCTTAAAAAGTTCGTATGCAATAAGTTATAATACAAGTACATTAAAATGTACTTTTTATTAACATAATCCATTTATTAATAATTGCATTAAAGTATCATGGTGCTGACCTTATAAAATTAAAAATTTTGTATTTGGTAATATAGTATATGTATCAGAATATATATGAAATGGAAGAATTAATTATATTTTATAGAATGCAATTAAAAATATAGCAATGCACCCCTTTTTCCTCGTGCTTCTCACTTATAAACATTATACACATAATTGACATGTAGGGACCATAAAACATATCTTCAATCACAATTTATTTATGTGTCATCAGAACCATTCATTAGAAGTATATTTAGTTGATTTATAAATGTATACTAATGTCTCAGACAGGAAGTAGTTTGCACTATTTTGTTAAAATGTTTGTTGTTTTGAGTTTTCTCATATTTCAACTTATTGAAATGATGCATTTTTACTTTCAGACAAAACGTTTTTATAATCAAAACAAATACAAATGAATTAACTTCACCCCAAGGTATATTAAAGGCTACGACAGTAAATGATAATACTGTAGGTGGGAACATTGTAAACATTGTGGATAATAAAGGTAAATTTAATGAATTTGTATAGCATCTTAATAGTGCATTAAATCCAAGAATTTACACTAATATGTAAAAGGAAGAGTTTTATGGTTACAATGAAAGAGTAAAGCAACTTATAAGAACATTGTTTTCTTATTTAGGTTCCAAAACATTTATAGGTTGTAATAATGATGGGCAACAAATACAATGGATAAAAATGCAAGAAAATAGTATCAATGTAAATGCAGTTTCAAAACAGAATGCATTGATATCAGAAAAAATTCAAACTGGCAATTTAAATGAAAATCAAAATAATTCTTCTTCACAAGTAAGTGTAAAGAATCATAATAGTTTTATTTTGCAAATTATTAAGTGCAATAACAGTTATATATTTTTAGAATCTTCTACATGGACTTTGTGAATTATCTTCATCGAATACTGAAATTGTAAAAAGAAAACCACTTAAATCATACCAAAACAGAAATCGATTATCAACAAATAGTGTACAAATAGGAACATCATCCATTGACAGGGTGAATGTAACAAATAACATTGGAACTCAAATACCAAACGCTAATGCGTCTATCAGAGCATCTACACCATTTTGTAATAAAACAATTAGTCCCATTGGACAGAATGTGACACAAATTTCTACACAAATACATTCTCCTTTGAGTACAGTTCATAGTAGACCTCAAGCTCCTACCTTGCCAAAAAGTTCCTTAAAAGTGCAACAGCCTAAAATGGAACAAACAAGATTAAAACAAATGCAAAATCAAAGACAAGTGCAAAATGATCAAAGATTACAAGGAAATAATACGCAGAGATTATCAAATATTGCTTCACAATCAGTGCAAAGTTCATTGAATAATCCACGGCAACAAACAACTACAAATTCAGTACAACAGAAACAAATGTCATCGTCATCACAATTACAATTTCAGAAACAAACCACACCGCAAAAATCTCAGTATGAACAATCACCACTTTCACCTCCATCTCAAAATGTGCTTAATACTATGGATGTTGAATCTCTGGAATCTTCATCACTCAGTGAAAAAGATCCAATAAATCAACAAAGTTTTCCTTCGCAAACTGATTCAGAAAATGGTTCTACTGAAAGTATCGCTTATCTTGAAAAAGTTATTCATAATCCAACAAATACTAAAGTTCAACCTCAAATACAAGGAAATACTGCAAAAATGTTAGTTATGCTTTCCAATGGTGAACAGAGATTAATTACATTTGACATACCTAATGAAGATTGTACAGTTCAAGATTTACTGGAACAGGTATGTTAATAGTCACCAAAAGAAATTTTACAAAAATTGTTAATTGAATTAATTAAAAATGATTTGCATTTGTAGGCAAATATTGTATTTTGTGGGAAAACAAGTGTCTCTTTAGTTTCTGATCCTATGTTGGGTATCAATTACATTGTAGAAGCTGGGCCTGGTGCAGTTGCTTCATATGATATGAGTGAAAATGATAG
This sequence comes from Bombus flavifrons, assembly GCF_040668555.2. Taxonomy (NCBI): domain Eukaryota; kingdom Metazoa; phylum Arthropoda; class Insecta; order Hymenoptera; family Apidae; genus Bombus; species Bombus flavifrons. The sequence continues at coordinate 6,088,368 of NC_138447.1, forward strand.
TTCTCAAGATAGTGCAAATACTAATTTAGACAATTCTCATAGGTAAGCTTTTAAATATATCACTGATTGAAGTTAACACATAAAATATTTTTATATATTATATTGAACATTTCAGTTCACCAGATGAGAATAGTAATCCCGTACAACAAAATGAGGTAAGTTGTAATTTTTTAGTTTTATACAACAACTTCTGATAATATATAAAACATTTATTTAATTTTTGGTTTGTAATAATATAGTTTATATAAACATTTTTATAATTATGTATTTTATATTTATGCATAAAAAGCAGTAACACTGTAAGCATGTTTTGCTTAACTAAAATGAAATCATGCTAGAGAAGTATTCAATGTCTTTTTGAAGGAATAATAAAATAAAAATTATTTTAATTTTGATACATGAAATAAAATATATTACATAGATGTATATATTTTTGAAGCCTAGCTTGTAAGCTAGTTTGTAACTGCACTAAAAATCTATGAAATTTCTATGAATGTTAATGTCATAACTAAGTTATATAACTATTACCAGAATAAAAATGAATAATAATAAAATATGAAACAATAACAAATCAAATTATCATAAGAATTATGTGAAGAATAAATGTCATAAATAATTAATATATAAATTTTGGTTGATACATGAATTTTTAATGCAATTAATATGTGAATTGATTGAACCATTTTTTCACAGAAATGTTTATATAACGCATCTCTTCGTATTTGTAATGATTGATATTGCATGAAAGTAACAAATTATTTAATATTGATGAAACAGCGTGTAAAATGCATGAAGCCTCTTTTTAAATTGCTTATATATTTAAACATTGAAAAGCTACACATAGAGATTAATTTTAGAGAGTAATTACACATCAAATTTCTCTTTAAATTTATTACCTTAATTTAAAATCTATGTATAACAATATACGTATAACATCTATCATGAATTGTTAAATCTATATATTAAATGATATAGTTATATTGTTAAGTATAAGTTTAAATTAGATATTTAATTTTTATATTTCGGCTAAGAATGTTCTTTTGCATGAAATTTAAATTTTTATTTCATTAAAGGCATTTACATAGCATTTCTAAAAATTTTAACGGAATTACTGACAAAAATAATTATTAATTAGGAACATCATATAAATCATCATTTACATACATTATTTGTCATATAGACAAATACTATTATTGAAACAATTAAATAAACAAAAATATAGAATGTAGAATATTAAAATTATGACTACAGTGCACACATTGAATGGTCCACGTTTTTCGTAAATTTTAATCATTCTATTATCATAGCACAATTATATTTATTTATAATATGGTAACATATTACATAACAATGAATTTTATTTCTTTTACATATAATAAAGATATTTTTTTAATATAAATGTATTTTTCATATCTTTTATTTATTATTTTCGATATGTCTTGCAGGAACCTATATACATTGAAGGAATGTTGGCTGTCTGTTCCCACTGTGGTATCAGTTCTATTGACTTTAATCGATGTCTAAGATGTAAAAGAAAATTACCCAAAGATGTGAAATCTATATCAATGACAATGGGTATGCAAGAAAAGAAAGAAACAATGCTAACTATTGACGTAAGGATTATAAGGCTCTAAGAAATCAATATTCTAGATCTATCTAAGATTAAAATTTGTGATATTAACTTGTCATCTCCGTATAAATTTAGTTTAAAGTCCATTATAATATCTATTTTACTAAATGTAATATAAATACTTTATGATACAAATATAATTTATAATATAAATCTTTAAGTTTGTATTATTATGTTAATTTTTTGTAGACTTTTTACAAGAAAAATAACGAACGAAATTCATCGGCAAAATTAGAGAAATTGGAGCGAGATGGGTCTGTGTATAAACGTGGAAGGGGAAGAGGAAGAGGCGGCGTTTCAAGACCAAGGCCTATTCATAAAGAGCCAGGTAGAAAAAATAATTTATATGATTTTATTCAACGATACAATATTATCTTGTGTAAGTTTAAACAGTATGGCTGAACATCTCTGTTGCATTTGAATATAGCAGAAAGAAAAATGAGCAAAATAATACAATTTTCCAAAAGGAAATATGATAGTGGAAGGAATATTTTTCTCAAGGTCATCAATATTTTTTTAAATGGAACCATATGTTTTGTTTAATGCTTGAACTAAAGAGAAATTAAAAACAAAAATCAATGGTATGTATTTACATTGTATGCCTAACACACTGCGAGATATTTGATGTGAAAGATATATAGAAATAAATGCTTAAGAAATATTTATTTGAATGTACATCCTAACTTTACTACTTTGTATATTTGACACATTATTCAAGTAATATCTATAATATAATCATGTCTACACAAGAGATTATATTCATGATTAAAGTGATTTATTGTTTAAAATCATAATAATGTGAAGTAACATATTTAGCTTCTTTTGATTACTTGTTAAATGATCGATGACGATAACATTCATGTTAATAATGACATAATTTATAGTAAACACTACTTCATATATATATGTATTAATTTTCATTATTTAGCTTCTTTTGATTACTTGTTAAATGATCGATGACGATAACATTCATGTTAATAATGACATAATTTATAGTAAACACTACTTCATATACATATGTATTAATTTTCATTATTATTATTGTTATATTTCTAAACATGCTAAACGTCTAAAATATTAATAGTTTATGTTTCTTTAAATTTGAACATTTTTTAAAGCTTTATATTTTCTTCTTTCTTTTTTCGAATTTTTCGGAACTATAAATGTGTTGTAGGTCTTGTCTCATATATTATTTCGCGATGTGTCTAAATATATAAATAAGTTAATACTTTCTTTTTCTTTTTTATTGTAATGTCAGAAATTTGAATAAAGGCATTAATAATTTAGAAAACATGGAACGAACGACCTTGAGAAAAATACTGTTTCTATTATCGTACTTTTGTGTCTTACAATTGAATCGAATAATCTTTATTACTATAATTATGTTTATATACAACAAAAATTTTGAAGTGAATTCTTTTATATATCTTATGACATACAGACAGCTCAGACATGATATTTCTTATACAGAGTGTCTGACAATATCATCTGACGAAGAGGAGGAAGGCAAAATTAAAAAACCGGAAGGCTCTAGTAACAATATATTTTCAAACGACGCAAGTAATAATTTTAGTGAAGAAATGGAAACCATTCTTGAGAAGGAACCAGTAATTACGAACAATTCTATTTCTAGCGTGAGTTCTGATTATGCTATGGAGAGTGAAGATATTAAAGGTATCTTGCAATATGCTTCATACTTTACGTATTTTACATATGTATATGATTTCTATAAAATACGTTGATTTCAATTTATTGCATTTTGAATGTAATTATATATAAAATGAGAAAACGCGAAAATAAATATTTTCAGATAATTCTCTTCAATCTCCACATACTTCTTTGTTGTGTCGAACAGTAAGGATAGGATCTTATAAATATGTTCCTCGAGAGAGAGTCATAATCTCGCAAACTGGAGTAAGATTTGGTGTACCCCTATTAGAAGATGGTAATCTTTTACTAATTATTATATGTTCATAATTATATGTTATTTTGATAGGTATTTGTCATATAAAAATATTCGCGCATTTTTGTTGCAGATAAAACTTTCGTAGCATTAGAAGTTAAAATCCAAGATATAGTAAAAGTGCTAATTCATTTTGGCAAAGCAATGCCAGTGCTTTTCTTTTATACATCTACTAATACTGGAGCTATGATTCGCGAATTATTAGGAATGCAGGATCCAAAAGGGCCATATTATGATCCTGCTGGAAAAGGTATCAACTTTAAAATATATTATACTTTATAATATATTTTACATATATATATATATATATATATATATATATATATATATATATATATATATATTTATTTATTTATTTATAAATGAAATGAGAATGTTAACATTTTTACAGATCATACACATAAACGGATAACTTTACTACCAGAGAAATTATCCGAAGAATCGAAAGTTGTGCTAAAATCTTTGTTTTCGCGAAGACGCTTGTTAGAAGAATTAAGCTCAAAGGAGGCAAATGATATCCTTGTACGAGCATCGCCGAAAGATGTGAGTAATATATGTTATTGATAAGTATGTAAAATTACTATCTCTCAAATATAATTCGTCTTCTTTCAGAAGCTAAAAATACAAAGCTCATCTAGAAAAGAAAATCAAACTGGAACAACAACTAATTCAAATGTCAATGGCGGTATACAGACGTAAGAAACAAATTTAATTACAGAATTAGAATAAATAATCATATTTATACTATTTCCTTTTTTTTCTTCTTATTTTACTTGGGAATGAGTTGATGGTAACAATTAATATTTTAAATTGAAACTTATACTTTTTATTATATTTATAGTTTCTATAACTAATATTGAAACTTCTTCATTCTCGGGATATTTTTCAAAGCTGGTCAAATAAATGTTAACATAATCTGTTTCTTCTTATATTCTTCACTTTTGTTTGAAACATTTCCTTTTTACAATTAACAGTTTTCACTTTTCGTATAACGTACGATTTGTTATTTACAGAATAACTGTATATCCTCCACCACCTGCAAAAGGCGGTATAGCGATTAACACTGAAGATTATTTATGTCTTGGGGAGGATCAGTTTTTAAACGATGTAATTATAGACTTCTATCTAAAATATTTGACACTGGAGGTGTTATCAGAATCTGATCAACATAGAACTCATGTATTCAGTTCATATTTTTATAAACGATTAACAAGTCCACATGCTCAAGCAGGTGAAACTAATGTACCTCTTTCACCTGCTGCCAAGAGACATGCAAGAGTACAAAAGTGGACGAAAAACGTTAACATATTTGAAAAAGATTTCATTATAATTCCTATAAATGAACAGTAAGTACTTATCTTTCTCAAATGCTCAATTCTGTTTTTATGTCTCTATTTAATCTAAAATATTTCCAAGTGACACTTGTTATGTAAAATAATATTACAGTGCCCATTGGTTTTTGGCTATTATTTGTTTCCCTGGTTTGGTGGGTAAAGTTTTTGCACAGCCAAAACGATGTGATGAAAATGATGTTCGCAAGACTGTACAAAAAAGTAAAAAATTAAAGGAAGTAAAACTACAAGCTGTTACGATTGGAAGTACAACTCTCAAACCAGTGACAACTACTGTGACTATAGATCAAGGTGATGATGGTTCAGAAAGAGACGAAGCTGAAGGTGATGACGAAGAAATGGAGATGGATAGCGAAGATGATGTAAGTGTGCCGCAAACTAAGTTATGTTTTAATATAGATTATAATAAATTATAAATGTATCAAAGTATATGCTATTGGCAATTTCTAATGTAGGATGAATCAGAAAATGCAGAAAATAAAGGTTTATCTCCAAATGTTGAACCAAATATACAGCAGGAGAAAGAGACTATAAAAGTGTAAGTATTTGCATATACTTTTAAAACAAGTGACGTTCCAAATAGGATACTATATTTATTCATATTTTTATTTTATTTTTTATAGACCCTGCATATTAATATTTGACTCTCTTGCGGGGGCAAGTAGAGCACGTGTAGTAGCTACATTAAGAGATTACTTAAGCTGTGAGTATGTTGCAAAAATGGGAAATGAGAAAGTGTTTTCAAAAGATACTATTAAAGGAGCATCGTTGAAAGTTCCTCAGCAATCAAATTTCACTGATTGCGGATTATATGTATTACAATACGTAGAGAGCTTCTTTAAAGTAGGTTTATTTTTTTAGTTTACATCATTGGTATAATTGGTAGCTGAGGTAGCATTACAAATTGTACAATAATACATTTTTTTTCAGAATCCCATTAAAGATTATACATTGCCAATAAAGACACTGAAAAATTGGTTTGAGGAAATAGTAGTAACAAGGAAAAGGGAAGAACTCTCTAAACTATTGATTAACTTAATGATTGCAGGAAAAGGAGATAGAAATATAACAATACCAACTGTAAATTTTCCCACACAAGATGGTAAACTAAAAACTAAGGCTGAGAATCATGTTGATATAAAATCTGTGAAAACAGATGTTGAAGATAAGAAAAAGCCTATACTAGATGGGGAAAATCGTATTAGTAATAATATACCAAATCAAACAGAAAATACAGAACCAACTACTGAGGTAGTTAGTAGAACTACATACCAGATCATTCCGTATTCTCCATGTACAAGTTCTAGTTCATCTGAAAGTAATTCAACAGAAATGTTTACTGAGACTAAGACTCCACATCCAAGGTAAATACAAAATTTTACAATTTAACCTATTGTTAAGTACAGATTATTCTGCGATAAAACCGATAAACTTTAATTAATTAATTTTTATTGTAGATCATCAAGCGAAACAATGTCCTACTTAAAGTCAAAACGGATTTCCAGGTTAATGACAAAAACTGAGAATCAAGATGATTCTCAAGCGGCCAAAAAGCACAAAGGAGAGTCATTTGATTCTTGTAAATAAATGTTACTTTCTTTTTTATAATGATAAAGTTAGTCCACACTCATAAATAAACATGGAATCATTTACCTATGTAATAAATGTAGTTAATACTTCATAAAACGAATAAAAACATCCAATCATAACTGTATAAACTGAAAGTTTTATTTGCTTTTATAACGATTATTTTTGTGTTAATCAGAAATAGACAATCGTATTATAAAATTTATTTATCATTTGTACTTTAAAGACATTTTTGTAATCTGGAGTAGTCAAAACATTTAGTACTTTAAATATGTAAAACTAAGTATTTAGTTGATTGGTTGAGCGTTAAATTCATACTTCCTTTCGGGCATACCGGTTTTATTTCGTTACAATTCAGGCCAACTAACTGTATCAATGTCATTATGGTGTAGAATTTACTGCATTCAGCAGTCTGAATTGTTTGGAAACAAACGAATGTTATGGAATTAAAAATTTATAACCGGCCAGATCAAATTATTCTTTAAAGGTTGTAATACAAACACAATTTGTAAGCATTAAATTTACATTGTTGTAAGCATGAGTGGAAGATTTATAATTTATTCTTCTACACGTGTACATAAATTTGCTTTTCGATTTTTGAAATACGAATCAAAGTAACGATATGAACAAGTAAATTGAATAAATAAAATGAATGAAATGCTTCTAGTTAGTTGCAAAATAATTGAATAATACTTGGTGACAGGTATAATTGTTATTCATATTTACGAAAAATTGTCTGTTCAGTTTCGTCATAAGATTATTTTGAAACATATTCGATATCTAACGTGATGCGGATGTACAACCAGGTAATTTGGGAGACCAGCTATTTAAAGCTACGCGACATATTCACACAAATATATTCAATTACACTCGATGGTTTTAAATAACAGCTAAGCAAAATCTTGCTGTGCGCGAAAGAAAGGAAGAGATCGAGAAATAGATTTACAAGCATTGTGTGAATGTTTGCTCGGGAAGAGATGAGAAAAGCGAATGAAATTTGGTGGTAAATATGTAAGTTTATATTACGTTCACGAGAATCACTTGGAACCATAGTTTGTCGAATGATGTTTTGCGTAATAATTTGCTGTTGCATAATGTTCCTATATTTTGTATATACATACATGTATTATAATGTTAATGTGTAATAACTTACAAACTTAAAGTTAACTATATTTTGATGCTAAATACATTATTTTTCTAGACCAGAATACATGTAACAATATACTCGCGCATTGTTACTGTAAGAGTATAATTAAATTATTGTGGTAGATTGTTTTTAACAACTTTTTTAGTGTACGAAATATTGACAATAATTGCATTATGATTTCTTGTTATGCTTGTAGTTTGGGCCACGATATAGGCAGCCTGGATTAAAAGTATTCGTATAGTATGAACGTGAAAATTGGGAAGACTGTGTTCTTTATGTTAATAATTACATTGATATACAGATGATCGCACGTTATACAGCAATGTTAGCAGTAATAAATATAACAAAATAAAAGAGTTAACTGCGGTACTTTGTAACATATGACAATCGAAAATTCACATAAGGGAAAAAAGTATTCGTACATTACGATAGATTACCAATTTATATTACAATTAATATTTTGTAAGATTGCCCTTTCCACGAATAATCGTTTGCATGCTATTTGGCATGAAGTGTATTAAGTTCTTAACAAAATTTACTGATATTTCACTCCATTGTTCTCGCAGAGCCTCTTCAAGATATTTTTTTGGTTTCATATGGTGTTTTGTTATTCTTTTTCCGAATTCCCACTATATGTGCTCAAGTTTTAAGCTCGACGATTACGGTCGTATAGGTAATGTATGGGGTGCATTATACCAGCAGTCATTAACATATATAAACATTTATTCATGATTTTGTAATTTTGTTTTTTTTTTTAGTTTCCGTTTTACGATATCGAGCTTGTGCATACTATATTCGATCAACACCATGGCTGCAACGATAATTGCTTTGGCAGTTTCTACACTGTATATTGTATTTACAAGTCTCATAGCTTACTGGATGAGAAGATATACCAATTATTATATACAAGATCCGTTTGTAAGGTCCCTATTTTTAGAAGGTATTGCTACCGGTGAACTTTGCGGAGCATGTTTCGAATTAATAATAAGTAAGTTTACCGAATTTATAGTCAATAATTTCTAATTGGTAACTCTATAAATTTTACAAAATTTGATACGAAATTTATTAAGCTAATAATGTTTTTACTTATGTACATGTATATGTATCGAATTTTATTCTTTTTTTTTTTATGTGTACCTGTAACAGCTAATATTTTTTAATGGAATACTATGTATAATTACAATTCTATTAGCGTCAAATTATAAGAACGTTATATTTTTTCGGTATAAATTTTTCAGTACATATTATCTGTTTTAATTATAATGTACCTTAGTTGCGGATAACTGGGGTGTTTCTATGTATGGCGTATATTTATTCGTACTGACGATTTGGTGGTCTATGAATTGGGAAGACGCTACCGCTTGTCCCTACACGCACATCGAAGACGTTGTCAATGGAACGAAGTCAGTGCGCGATGCTTTCCTTTTAATATGGGCCGAACTTGTCGGCGGTCTTGCCGTTTTTAGATACGTTCAATTACTTTGGGCACTCGAAATTGTTTCGACGCACAAACACAAAGCATTCGAAGATTGTACTACCGATCTACAAGTAAGTGTGATAATAAATTACAAACTTTTCTCAACTGTTTGTAATAGGCTTGCTTCTTTCGTTCGAAAATGTATCAAAAATAGTCTTTTCGCGATAGTGACGTATGCAAGAACATAAGATAAAAATCACTACATTTTTCGTGAATCTTTAAGACTATTATAATACCCTCGTTAACGTTAGTGCCCTATCGGGATATATGAGATTAAAAAATCATAGTTTTCATAAATTCTAGCGAAAATTATGCGAGTGTCTCTTCTATCTTTAAGGTGCCTGTAATATTTGGAGCATTTATAGAATGCGTGGCAACTTGTATATATAGGGTGGTCTCACGTGGCTTGAGCGAGATAAATTCGAAGATTAGTGTTATTCTTGATTCCTTCGTTGGAACAACTTTGGTTATTGCAGGTTTGATTAATTTATATCACGATTCGTCTTGTAAAAAATTTTGTTCATTTATTTACCTACGTTAATCTTTAGTTATTTACATATCCCTTTTAGTTTTCTAACTACAGGGTATCTAAGCTGTATAAAAATAGAAACTTTCATTCGTTTTTGTACATATATTCTTTCGCGGTTTATAAATATTTAGATTTAGATGTTTGATATGACTTTAATAGGTCAACGCAATCGCCTTTAACAAATTAATATAAACTAATGGGAAATAACAGCTGAATCGATCCATATTTTTGAATACATGTACGTACGTTGTATATGTGTATCCTTATATAATATATATTTCTTTATTCACTCTTGAATTCTTTCAACTCTTTTCTGTAAATGTGGAAATTGTACATAAACTTTTTGAATGTAGGGATATATTTGAATTATTCGAATATTCGAATATATTCGGATCGTAAATATAATTTTTTTCGTGTTCAAATATACAATAATGTAAGTTTTCCATCGAAAATTGTCTGCTTCGATCATTCGAAGAAATTTCTCTCATCGAGCAATAATAAGTACGAACATAACAACACTTTAAAGTCCTTTGAATTATTACATTTTTTATTATTTTTACAGATGCGAAAAATAAATTCATAATTTGTTTGCTTCCCCAGAAACGATTAAAAATTCGCTTGGAATAACTCGAATAACGCTTAGTTTTTTTTCACATTTTCCTATATTTCTTTTATTTTCGTTTGTTTTTTCTTCTTATTTCGAGAAAAGTTTCTTTACGATTTCACCTCACTACGATCCTTTCACCTTAGTAAATCTGGCATCTTGAAGAAAACGTATTACACTTTTCGCAATTTAAGAACTGAAAATGTTTGCGAGTAATCAAATCTGTTCGTTGCAAATATTAGATACTCTGTATTATCGTATCATGGCCATAGATTAGACTCTTGTTTTCGATGTGAACACTTGTTGATGATCGTGTTGATACACTTATACTCGATTTATTTTCACGCTGATTTCAGCTTTCGATTATTCCGGCGGCTACTTCAATCCCGCGCTGGCCACCTCCTTGAAATACGGATGTTTAGGAACTTCCTTTATGGAGCACGTGATAGTCTATTGGGTGGGTGCGTGTGCGGGTTCCATCGCCTCTTTACGAGTATATAGGCTACCGTTTGTTCAACGATATGTGGAACAATATAAAGAGAAAACGCTTTAAGTCACCGACAGTGAAACATCGGGTCGTTGCACGAGTTTGTTGGTTTTCTGTTTGCCCGACTTTCCCGTTGTTTGTTTTATCTTATTCCCTGTTTTCTGTCTGAGTTACCGTTCTACGAAGTAACGTCTAAGTTTATACATACTTGTATCGAGTCTCTCAGATTGTTACAATATTTGCGCACAAACAATTTCTCGAGAGCGGTCACCCTTCTCGCACGTTTACAAAGTAGGAACATTTTTAGATATTGTAGGGTGATGATAGTGCTACGATGATTTGAGTTGAAATTAGTGTAAAATTATCCATAGCGAGCGATGCGTGTAATTAGCATAATGTATCATAATTGTACAATAAAAGTACAAATAAAAGTTTTGCGAATAAATTGGAAATATTACATTCTGAGATATTTAGCAAAGCGACGGTATATGTGTTAGACTTTTAAAGAATTTAAAGACTTGAAACGCAATAATCTCACAAAGGCTTACAATAGCAAGCAAAATTTAGTCATAATTGCAATAAATATAGTATTGGAAAAGAAATTGTTTGATTTACAACTGAAAGAATATTAAATGTTAAAAGTTAATAAAAGTTAAAAGTAATAATTATCCTTTATAAAAGAATACGAAACGAGTCACACATCCGTGAATTATATGTAAATGTTATTATAATATTTATCAAATAATATTATATAAAGAATCTTAGAAGTAGTTCAAAATGTGATCAAAATGAAACAGTGCATAAAGAGAAAGAAAAAATTGAAAGATTTAATAAATTCTACAATAGTGCCAAGGTATGTATATCGAGTAAGTATGAGTAGAAAATATGTTTTTAAATTAAGTATAAACTTTCAAGTAGAAAATTTCGAGATCTAATAATTATACAAAGAATTCTGTTTTAGACGACATGTCCAAGTGAATTGCTTCATTCTTGTACATTTCAATGGTCTGTAACAAAACGATAATCTTGTAAGTATTATCAGCTACTAGGAAAAAAAAAGTTTGACATGTTGGTGAAAAAGTACGAAAATAAATATACGTCACTCACACGCGATATCAACGATTGATTTAGAAGAAAGATATGCAATTTGTCGATTATCTTGTTCTTATGATCATAAAAAATTAAGAAGTCAGTTTTTAAAGTAAAATTATGAAGCATTACCGCGTTAATATTGCCATCTAAGTCTGCTACTTGTTTTTCGTGAGAAGCTTTCAATTTTTCTTTTTCACGGCCTTGCTTGATTTGCACAGTTTTCCTTTCTTGCATAAATTTCTTCGTATTCTGTTCCTTCTTCTCACGAAGTCGACGATCCTTGTCTCCTTTTGTCTTTAACGCTTTGTCGTTCATTACTTCTTTAGCCGTTTCCACGGATACTTTTACCTGATTCGCATTCATATCTTTAATATCTCTGAGAAGAAAGAAAAAGGATATTATTGTAGGAATAGCAATTTTGGACAACTAGTTGGATTACTAGTTGCGAGTTTCAAGTAAAGTAAAAGAAGAGTGCAAAGATAGTTGTCGCCTAAACTTTCCGATGAACGTGATCAAACATGCCATGAGAATGTCGGAGTAGATTGTCTAAAGTGAGTGAAAGAGATTGTAAAATGTACGGCCAATGTGTAGCTGAATTGTTTTGTATTGTGCTGTACTGTTGCAGCTTACAGTTGTTTTAGTATATCGAATCGTACGTTTACTTCGGTGTTGAAACTGTTTCACACCCCTACCTTTCATCATCCCGAAAATTATATTACCTCGACGGTGAGGAATAATTTTATAAACCAACTATTACATGTCAAGTACAAACTTTGTTCAATTTTACGTACGCTTGAACATTTTAAATTTTACGATAATTTAAGAAGTTTCTATTTTTCATTTTTCAAGCCAAAATTATATGTGAGAAGCGAACGAATAAAAATAGTAAAGAGAAATTAGAAATAGAATCTACACACTTGTCATGTTTTGCCTGTAACTGTTTAACCTGCGAGGCCTGTACAATTTCGATTAATTTTTTGAATTCCTCCCGGCCGGCTTCCGTCTGATTCTTCAACATCTCCCATTCCTCTTTTCGTTGCCGTTCTACCATGGCGGACCATTGCGTGGTTTGTTCGCTTATAACTTTTTTCACGTTCGCGTCCTGGAGCAGCGCGCTTTTGCTGTAAATGCGAGATTTGTCATTGCCATGTGGGATTAAGTGCGATAACGACGTTAATCGCGGCAATTCGGTAATTTCTAGTTAGCGAAAGTAATGTTTTAGTACACTACGTACTCCTTTCCCTTCACCAATTTATCAATGGCAGCGCAATGATTTTTTTGCATTGTCTGTCGTTCCTTCAGATGCTTCTTCCTCATTGTATCCAGATCCTTCTGTTGTTTTTTCCCCAGTTTGTACGCTTTCTCCTTCTTTAGCGTGTCTATCGTAATTGGCTCTGGCTTCCATTCCTCTAAAAATTTGATAATCGACAAATATTTTATAATTATATAAATATGGTACCATATAGTCTTACAGGTTTATTATACAGAATTAACTTACAATTGTTGCCTTAATAAAAATATTTCTCAATTCGTCACAAAACTTTTACAAACTGATTAAAATCTTAATAAAACTACCGGCGACAATTTCAAATAATGGCACATTAAACGTTCGTTTTCCGTTTTAAGTTTTATGAATGAAAACTTCAAAAATAGGGTATACCCTTTTTAGCCTTTTCCTCTTCTTTCTTCTTCGCCTCGGCCTTCGTGTCGGTTTGCTCGATTCCTAGTCCCTTCATAGTTTCGGCTTGCTTCTCTGCTCCTTTGCTGAATCCACCCGGATCAGACAAGGCTGCCATGAAGTCTACAAGTCGAGAAAGCGGGCTCGCATCAGAGGCATCGTGATACACTTCTATTTTTGCTCGGCGAACTTGCTCAAGAGATTACCTTCGAATCCATCGGGTACGTAAATCTTTAGCTCGATGTTACAGAACAACATCGGCAGTGCCATGGGAAAATTCGCCTCGGTTTTCAACGAAATATGTCTATATCCAGCTTGAAGGCCGTCCAATGGTAAAATTCGTTGACCCAACAATTTTCCGCTCTCTTCGTATACACCTATGCGAACAACGAATGTCAATTTATGTCGCTGTTACAGCGTGAAATTGCATTCTTTGAATCGGTGAAAATGTTTAATAGAACGCCGATAGAGTTGGAAACTAACTAATTAAAGACGTGTAGCTAATTAATTTTTTGGAAACAATGATTCTTCTATAGATAAAAGTAACGGTACATGAATTTATTAAAAATTTACGTGCATTAATATAAATCTGTTAAAATGATTAGAGTCATAGAATTACCAAATCTGAGTACAGCCAAGTCGGGAAGTACAACTTTACGGAATAGAAACGGTTCTTCGTTATAAACTGGATTCAATCCGTTCCCAGGAACCATTCGTGTTCGAAATTCTTTCTTAATTGTGTCTGCTGGCAAACCGTACATATCCACTTCAACGTAAGTTCCGACCTTTTTGTCGGACAAGAATTGTCCTGCTATTACCTGACAAGTAGAATTTATCAACGATTAAACTTTTATTCAATCATTCGATTTACTTAACTAATAATGTGTATTATTATTAATTAGTTTATATTATTATTTTAAAGGCGATTAAACGTTTTTAATATCGGTATTAACGATACAGGCAACAGTTGATCGATAATACTTAACAAAATGTTACTCGTATCGTTACTGTAATTGCTTGTATATAGTAAAATTAAATTTTTATTCCAATGAAACAAATCGTTTCACAAATATCCTCCAAAAATATTCTGACAAAATAAAATGTTGCATATGCAAAGTTTACTTGAACGGAACATTGAGCTGTGATAACACCGTCTACGTCCTCGGAGAATGGATCGAAAATTTTATCCGACCTTCTCATAAAATCAGGCTTTAGTAGATATCCAGTTGTTGCGTTATACTCGAATTTTCCTTGATTTAATTGCATAGGCAAATCGGGCGTTTGAAAATTTAACGCAACCATTTGACAGCCTGCGTTCCAAAAGACCTAAACAAATACAAACCTGATTGATGTACCGAATAATATCAATTTTTCCTAGCTATAATTTACGACTTACTTGTGGCATGTAATTCGACGAATCAGCCCTCGTACCTTTTGGGTAAATTCGACTCATCTGACGTTTGTTATAATTAACAAACTCCACGGCATTCGTTTTCAGGTAGTTGAGTGCCGCAGTCTCCGAAAACGAGGACATATTATGATGTATGTTCTTTTCTGCAACAATAATAGCGCTTATATATCTCAATAGCGAATAACGATATATCATTGTAATTGTTACGTGTATGTTGCATAACCGATTTTACCTAACTTTAGATCCAAACTCGTAATGCAGATTACATTTTAGTTTTACTTATTAATTTTACTTACTTACTGCATAATTGTCTTTAGTGATAAATATATTATCATAAAAATTCCGATAGTACTAAAGTATAAAATTAAAATAAAAATACAAATACGAGAATCAATGATACTATTCGTTTGTTGATACAAGATATGGCGAATGCGATGATAAATCGTATGCACATGCATAAATTGTACTTACTTTATCAAAAGGCTGAAATATGAATATAACGCTTGTATGTTAATATAAATGAAAAGAAAGCACGCTTTACATACTTTCCGCAGTTTCAAAACTTTGAAATTTCACTGGCTGTGCGTAATTAATCATAGAAGAGAGCCATGGATGACACGCCATCGTACTGCCGGTATATTGAACTGGAGGCGCTTCTCCTTCAGCACCCCCTTCACCTGGTGCAGCACCTTCAGCTGGTGCAGCTTCGGGTGGTGGTTCCTCCTTGAATGTCATCAAGATTTTGTTTTCAAAAAAAGACGTGCTGTATGACATGGCTGTGCGGTACGCTAATAATTTAGGAACATGATTTTCAAAAGAATATTTTCTAAAGAAAATCTGGTAAATTTTAAATAAATTATATCTTAGTTATATTCTAATAGAGGTGGAAACAAATTTTTAAATAAGCGATAAACATAGTCATAGGGACACCTTTGGCGGTTCCGGTGGTCCAGAAGGTGCGCTGGGATCCTCCACTACTTCGTCTTTCGCCTCGAATTGCCCGGAGCGGAATAACTCGAGCTCCACCTTTTCTACCTCCGGTTTCAGTCTTTTATTCTTGATTAATATCTTTCGCTTCAGTGCACTTGGTGGTGGAAGTGGATGCCCGGGTTCAAGCTGTGCCATTTTATTTACGATTACAAAATAAACGTATTTCTCACGGGACATTCATCCGTGCGATAAGCACGCTTCTCATATTTTCATTTGATCTGTTCCCTCTGAATCGGGCAAACTCGTATTTTCCAGCGGGCGTGTTAAAAATTTATAAAATTCTGCTGCTACTATTACTAGTCCGTTCGCGAGGAAAAACGCGAGTTTATCGAGTCGCACGAAATACGAATGGAAAAATGTTTTCATAAATTGAGACAACAGGAAACAGACAATTACCGACTTTCGTTCGTCGAACAAATTCTTTAGTATGTTATTCGAGATAACTTCTAATTCGGTATGTGGAAACGAAATTATTTACGATTTTATAAATATAAGCTATATGTAAGAAGAACTTGTTAAATGCGTAACGAAGATTTATCTTTTATATGATATCGACGATATTATATATTACTGTCTTATTCAGCGTCGTGTTAAGAGATTCAAGAAATTTAAATCCGAGTATCACATACCGGATAATCTTTCAGAGGCTCTTTCAGTAGCAAGTCACCCAATATTTCATCGCAGTATTTGGCTAACTTATATTGCTGTTTCAGGCAGCAATGATTTTCGAAACTTAGAATTATAGGATACTCCGATGTGACGAACGCTGTGTCCCTTAAAGCGTATATGACATCTTTGAAAAGGATATCAGTACACATAGCTTTGCCGTGAGTTATGATAGGCTCTTCGTCTTCTCCCTTCCCATCCCAACAATCGAGCTCTACACATCTGCCGGGCAACATATTTCATTATCCTTTCTCAAATTGTCCTTACTCCCTCGATAACTTTATCAAATATCAAAAATTTCTCCAACTTACACAAAAAACAGTGTGATCGTTATCATTTACGATATGTATCGTCAAAATTACGGAAATCATAGAACAATTGTCCTACATATAAGATGTAAAGCATTGTATTTAACATACAAATAGTCCTTATAACTTTTAAATATTTTTGCCATTAATTTTTAATCATAATGAATCAAATACGTTTAAAATAATAATAATCACAGCAGAATCTTTTATATAAGCAGGTAGAAATTAATTTCTCCTACATAACTAGAGTCAAAATGTAAAATATGTACAAAAGATTTAATCCGATTTAATAAACTCTACAGTTTAATCTGATGTTTTTAACATTGATGATTTATCGATACGAATAGAATTTATATCGATTGTATTAAGAATTTCTAATAATATCCAACTGTCATTGAAATTAAAAATTAAAAAAGGACC
The DNA here is from genome assembly GCF_040668555.2 of Bombus flavifrons. NCBI lineage: Eukaryota > Metazoa > Arthropoda > Insecta > Hymenoptera > Apidae > Bombus > Bombus flavifrons. Next base: position 6,105,709 of record NC_138447.1, read on the forward strand.
TAGCATGCCTGAAATGTTATAAATTACTAATATGTAATAAATTACTAATGATTAATAATTACCTGCAACCAGCTAACAAGACTTGTCTGTACATCTCAACGGTACTTTTACCACCGATTTGTCTGCCACTCAGATAAGTATTGTGACTGGAATTAATATAATAATGGGCAAGAGGTTGATCCATGTCCATCCATTCTTCCAATTTGTCCAAAAATACAGGTGCATTTTCATCAGACATTAGATAACGAATGAAACCCTCCTTGGTTAAGGACTCTAAAGAAAATAAAAATGCATCAAATAAATATTGCGGAAGAAGGAAAAATTAAAAAATAATTTATAATCATATATATATACACACATCAAACTTTTAAAATTATATATACATAATAAAAAGATAAATAATAATAAATATAAATTAAAATAATTATAAATAAATAAATATAAAGTTATATGTTCTTTCTCTTGCTCGTCTAATCCTCTAATCGTACTTTAAACAAATTCATTAAATCTAGATTTATTAATGTTTATTGTCACACTATATCAGTTTTTAATATTCTAAACGATAGGATTAAAAATACAAAACACAACTCCAATGCATGCATTTCATAAAAAAGAAAATACATAAATATCAATGGCATTTTATTTTGTAAGTGACTTTGTAATAAATCGTAGTTCTATATATCTTCGTGACTAATGACAACATTGACGTAGCCTAGATGTGACGTTAAAACCAACTAAAAGAGAAAGAGGAAGGAGAAAGAAAAAGAAATTTCGTGATTCTAGAACGTAAATCGTTTTAGCAAATAAACTTACTGTCATTCCTTGCTTTCTCATCTTGTTCGTAATCGTTGATTATTTCTGTGCATCGTTTCTCATCGTAAAGGGGATACAAAATTTCGTTCAGTCGAGGGTCTCTTTGTTTCTCGTTCATAAATTGTACTAATTGACCCAGACTGATCGTATCCGATTTTCCTTTGGTTCTGAAATATACCATTAGTACCATAATAAACGTTATTTCAGAAGATTTATGACGCCATTCGCAGTAATTTTACCTCTATGTAACTAGTACTTACATCGATTGGAATAATTCCTCGATATCGTTCCGAGGGCAAATTTTAAAGTACAAATTCTTAAATTTCTCGAACGTAAAATCCTTAGGTTCAATTTTATCGCTCTGAAAATGATAATATTTATGTAATTAATTCTACTATTTCTTGTCTAGATTAATTTTTATTATTATCGACTAATTTTTACTTGTAAACTTTCTCCTGTTCGAAGTAAATAGCTTTAAAGAAATTATCAACGTCTTGGGAAAAAGAACTTTTGTTCAACTAATCGTTTAACTTTATTGCACGGATGGAACAAGGTATCGTTAAAATTGAGAACCTAGTATTTCTGTTAGTAATGTTTGAAAATTCTATGAAACATAGCGGCAAAAGGTTTAGTTTAAATAAACCGAACGTAATATTAACACGTGTAATATTCACGGTTACTTTACTCTTTTTATTTTTACAGCCTAAAAATACTTGACATTGTCTATATACATCTTTACAAGGATAATAAGATTGCGCGTATTGAAGAGGAAGCTTACCTTTCCACTAGGTAAGCCCATGTCTGCTAGCCCTTGATAAACTAATTTTTCTGTTTTCCCAGAGGCGAATGTCTTTGATATAACTTTCACTGGCACTTTTCCTTTAGGATCTACTTGGAAGCTCAATCTCATCCAACTGTTAAACAAATATATAATTAAAATTATAATTTAAACTCCTTAATAACACGCGTATACGTCGCCTATATTGAAAACTTACTAAAATTTATAACGATATTCGTTTCGAAATAAAATTCTTAGCTAAGAAAAGAATTATTGTAAATGTGTATTAGAGTGTAAAAGTTTTAGAAGCGTAAAGGATTAAATTTCGCGAACGGGAACTCGCAGCCTATTTATAACAATTACGAATGTGTAGCAAGTACTGTAGTAGTAATATAGTATAATTTAATAAAAGTATAGAAAAAGGCTAACAGCCTTCAAGCAACTAGCTAGATGATAATGCAGAGACGATTAAATTAACGTAAACGTTACGTACTGCTTCATTAGTTGTATTGTCGGGCAAACATTTGAAGCTTTCGTGTTGTGCGTAATTAACCGTAACCCAACTTGCCAATCCTAGACCAGATAAATGTTCAGTTTAAGAAATATTATCTAAATTCTCGATTAAATCTAGAGGAAGAATAGCTTATTTTTTTTTCTGTTTTACTACCTTAGCCGTTTTTGCGTCTGCACAAATAACATGCTGATAATGAATATTAGTGTAATCGATACCCGAGCATATAGTTAAACTCTTCTGGTCTATTTCTTCCATTGTCCCGTGTTTACTTATTTTATGGCACAATTTAGGATCCTAAGCAATTTTATCGTTGATTATTATACAAATTATACAGGGTGGTTGGTAACTGGTGGTACAAGCGGAAAGGGGTTGATTCTACGCGAAAAAAAGAAGTCGAAAATGTAGAATAATAATTTCTTTTTCCTTTTTTTTTTAATTTTTCCATCGAGACAACGATCTACAGTGAGATCTGTTATAACGAGACGTGACAAAGTGTGCGCGTACCGAGCGAAAATTCAAAGTCGATTTTCTCGAAAACGAAGCCTCAAACGAAAAATTTTTATTCTCTATTTTCGACTTCTTTTTTCGCGTAAAATCACCCTCTTTCCGTTTGTACCACCAGTTACCAACCACCCTGTCTATACGGATGATCTAGTATGTATAAAAAAATCGATTAGATATTATACAACCCTTTTGGATACTTTAAACAAATAGTTGTCGTATTATTTACCTTTGGCGTGCCACCATAACGAATATCACTCACTTGAGCCAGTTCTATTACATCGCCGTCCTGCGTAAAAAGATTTATGATTGAAAAATATTTATTCGAACGAAATATCATTAAGTAAAATAAATATAATAGTCAGCTTGTGTTTTCTCTTCTAATATTATTTTCTTACTGCATATCCAATTTCATAAAAGAAAATATTTTTTCATAATACTCGAATCTTATCTCGAAATGGACAAGTATCTATGCAAAATTTCTGTTTTGAAACACGGGACAGATAGTGACTTGGAAAATTTACCTTGCCGTCGCTCTTCCAATAGATAAAAAATCCATATTCATCGACTTTAAATAAGCAGTTTGGTTCATATTCGGTGTTTTCCTTGTCTTCGAACCAGCGATCGAACGTTGAACCATTTCTCAAAAGTTCCGGTACCTCGATTCGCCAATTGAATTCGAACTTCTTTGTCATGTTGCCGACTTTTCCGGTTTGTCGACGAAGTGATCTAGCTTCTGATTATTTTGAAGTGAACTTGGGATAGTAGGAGACTCGAATGGCTCGATTCTGTCGCGAAACAGTGCACGAAGGCTCATAATGCGATTAGGCAAATCCAATTTAGCATTATATGAGGATTCGCTCGCGACTGTGTAGGGAGATCGTCGCGTAACAGATTTTTAACTTATATAAGATCGATGCATCGGATTTTGTAAACATCAAACACAGCGAAATGCATCAAAAACCAATTCTTCTATCTTATAAAAAGAAAAGGCAAAAGAACGGAAATAATTCTTAATCAATTCTTAAATTGTTCTTAATTCTACCTTACGGATAGAGCGTTTTTAAAAATAAGGACGATAATACATAAGACTCTCAATAATAAATTTTTAACAAGATTATCGTAAACATGTTTGAAAGTAATGGTAACGTGGGAATAGGATAATTTATTATAATTTTGAACAATTACAAATTAATGTGCTCGATGTCTTTTTGTAATTGTCAACTTAGTTTTGTACACTACTTTATTGTCTTTTAAATTTTGTACACGACGCATCACGCTCGACGATATTTATTCTTATCACGTGTACAATCACGTTATTAACAAGCTTACGCAGTCATTCCTTGTCGTCTTCGCTTAATAGTCGCTTCTGGCGGCGCTACTTACCCAATAAAATGAATAAAATGTACAATTACGACAAAACGTTAGCATTTGTACTCATTATTGTTTAACATATTCCTCTAAATATACGTCTATCGTTAATCGCAGCATATTAAACGATTATTATTTTACCTTTTCGGTGCGTTTGTATCGTATCTTATCAAGGTACCCTTCTATTATGAACGATGTTAAGTCGAACGATGATATTCTTATTATTACGTAATAGGAATGATTAACGATGGTAGTAACAGTGCTCTGTTTCGACTAACAATTCAACAACACTTATGCGAATTAATAATTGTAAAGTATGATGAAATATCAAATGTCTTTATGTATACAAAGCAGACAAAAGTTTGTAAAATACAATAATGTGTCTCTACGCTGTTAGATGTAACTACAACTTTTTCTAACAGTGATTTTTCTTATTCTATCCTACCGACGTGGTATTATATTACATTACATTCAACTTTTTGCGCTTTACATTCATTGTCAGTCCAATCGAAATAACTAAATATCGATTGATTTTAAAACGTCATGTAAAAATATGAAGTGATCCTAAAAGTTATAGAGTATAGTGTTTTTCATTTAAGTAAACAGAAAAACGGACAAAAAATAATATTGAATTAATTAATTATTGCAACAATACGTAACCATATTCATGGTAACTTACTTACTACGTGGTAAATACTTTCGGTTTGTTATGTTGTGCACATTTCTTTATTCACTTTACGATCAGCATACACATAAATGATATCGATTTAGTTTTTATATGGATGTATGAAAAAGTTCTCATTTCAAAATGACATATTAAAATGTGAAAGCAGAATATGCACTTAATGTTTTCAGGAACGTGAGTCAGTTTAAATATCGTCTTCCATCAGCTTTGTGGAGTATCATAATTTTCTTTTTAATAGAAAATGAGTAATATAGTGTTTAAATATTATAGACGTTACACGATATTTTGTTTTGACCAGTGAAATACAAAGTGCAGACCACAAAATATTTGCAATACGAATATTACATTTCAGATATACGTAAGCAATTTTCCAAGATATAATTTAAAAAAAAAAAGGGAGGAAAGTGACGCTATATATCGTAATATCGTAAATTTACTGGTAAATGTGAATGAATGTATTTAATCTTATCATAAATTCATTTGTTTGCTAGAGTATAACGTCAACGTTGGTAGGTTTGAGCAAAACAATACTATTCTACTTTAATCGTTTGTTTACCGTAAAACCATGTATCCAACGGCCGCGCTAAGTGGCTCGCGAATGTTCACGAGCCTCTTCCGTGGTTGGTGGATGCGCGTAGTATACAGAGCGAATTTTTTTTAAATTACTACTATGTATTATCTTCGGCACTAAAAAACGGTTTTATGTATTTGTGACACTTTTGTGCAACTAATGGCAGAAAAAATCAGAAAAAATTACGAATTGGCCAATTTTAATACTCATAAACCATCTTACTTGTTGGCTTTGGTAGCTTTTGTACGTTTTACAAATTTTTATTAATAAACTCACGTGTGATACTAACGAAGAACAAAAAATTAACGGATATCAACTTTATCAGCTAAACGCATCATTCATCTGTGTAAACACTTTATAAGACTCGTAATAAGTAATTTCGAATGATCCATATCTGTCTGAGCATCATGTCTGGGATTTCGACAAAGGAGTAGTGATGCTCAATTGTATCGGACTGCTCGCGTCCTGTTGCTCTTTGATCATGTTGTCCTCAAAATTATGCAAGGACTCGTTACAGTATTCTTGGCCACAAATTTTGCATGCTTCGAAATGCGGCTTAATAGAGTTCCGTAATTTCTGAAAGACAAAGTAGGCAAATTATGGAGAGTGATGGCGCGTGGAATGAAATTTTAATCGGTGGCTCGCGCCATGGTTCGCGTTATCGTACCTCCGCACAAGTGTTGCCGTTGGCTCTGATGAACTCGTAGATAGCGAAAGCGGGAATGCAAATGAGCGAAAGAGAAGCTATTCCCCAACCGATCGCCTCTGCCCACCACGGGTACTTGTATTCGCCGTTGTGGTAGGTCGGTGGTTCATAATCAATTACGCTGAATACCCACACAGCCTGAAACAGAGATTTATGGGAATGTGGTGTGCGGCCGACGGGGAGTTTTCGTACAATTTTAAATTATCACGTGTTTATAACGCTGACAATTGTAATGTTGAGACGAAAATATGAGATGCGTTTCTAGACCGATTTCTTAATTATTTTTATATAATTAATGCATTGAAATATAATTTCAAAATAGAATATTTAACAATTAACTATTCTATACTTATCAATCTGCATTTACATGTGGTTATTTGTGATGATTACTATTAACATAATCGATCTTGGGGACATTCATATCTATGATTTTAAGATTTGTTTACGATGACAGCTTGAATCGTTGGAAGAATATTAATGTTTCAAAATGAAACGTGTAACTTCCTAAAATTAATTAAAATGTTGACAAAGAGTTTCTTGCTTCTTGAGTATATTTGTAAAAACAAATTTCAGGAGAAATTTATTTCTTTGTCATAAAATATGACTTACGACTTTATTTTTTAAACTATCTTTATATAATACATCTTGATAATATATTATTTAAAAAGATGACATTTAAAAAGATGACAAAATCATTCCAAGAAAGCACATGAAATTGTTTTCAATGATTTGCTACGAGTTATCAATGTCTATATATAATTATATATAATATTTATTGTTAGTCATAAAATTGTTTGATGAGAAGATTACGAATAACGACGACAGAGTGAAGGCAACGAAGGAAATCGATACGATTAATTCTTATTTTTATTTCAATTTAGTTTTATTTTTACGGTTACTTGTTCGGATAAATTTAGTTGTTTACTTATTTTTAACAATATCATAATTAACTTTACCATGATGAGAAGAGGTGCAGCGATAAGCCAACAAAACCAGAAGTACGAGGACGGTGCACGTCCAGTCATTTCTTTTACGTTATTGCACAATCGCCTTACGCCATAACACCAGGATATCGCAATTACTTCGAAGAAAGCGAGAAACATTATCGATATCGAGGCAGCATAGTGATCTATCAGTTGAAAAAAGTAAATGCCTCCCTGGAAATAAAAACGGTACAGAAAATTTCGTTAGTGTAATTTTGATTATTATTCACTTAATATTTATATAACGTTTAAAAAACAGTTCCCTTCTCTGTCATGATAGAAAAGTATAGGTTTTAGAGTTAAGTTCGATACGCAAATTTTCAAAACCAACATCCTACCAATCACGAATGAAATTAACATTATTAATAAAGTATCTTACCTGTGAGATATTAGGCAGACCGAATAAAAAGGATATAACGCATACTAGAAGTACTAACATTTCATGACACAAAAGATGACGTTTTACCCATTTCGGAAAACCATCTTGTATCGACGTTACAACCACTTCCACTATTGCAAACTGAAATTGTCGTAAAATAGAAAAATTATAATATAAAAGGCAAAATTATTCGTGCATTTACTGTCAATCTTTGTGAACTTAGTGTTAATCTTTCACGCTATAATAATTAAATAAGTGATCCCTACCTGACTATTCAAAGAGAGGCAGACTAGCATAAAGAAAAATAACACGGCCCACACTTGCGATGCTGGCATCTTGGCTAACGCTTGCGGGTAAAGAACGAATACGAGGCCAGGTCCTTGAACGGAAATTATGATTTGTCTATAAAATTGTAGGAGAAGTTAATCTGACATTGATTGACACCACCCAGACGAAAAAAATATAGAATATTTTAGTTATATTTCATTAAGTAATCAATATTTTTACACATCATGTGTTTTGAGATGATAAAGTTTTATTTTTATCAGTAGCGATATGTGTTAAAGAAATATAGAATATTACAAGAAATGGTAATTTTATTAGCATCATCGTATTCAAAATAGTATACATATCACTGACGTTAAAACATTTTATTGAAATATGTTATTTATAACGTAATATTAAGACTGAAATTAATTGCTAAGTACGAGATAGATGTTTTTACGTACCATCTGTTAAAACAGCTTCGACAGACATATTTTGTTCGAGAGCGATGTTGCCGATGGTTGCGAATGAAAATATTCCAACGAGTAGACTACTGAACGCGTTTATGAGAGAAACAGCCACGCTATCCACTAGGATGGTGTTATGGAACTTGTTGTAACTGGCAAAACATATCATTGAACCAAACGCTATGCCTACAGAATTGAATATTTGAGCGGTTGCGTAGATCCAAACCTATACACAACACAATAATTTCATGAGAAAGTTACCATAATTTTACATTTACGTATGTGGAGTACACAAAACTAAGATTGTAATATAAAAAATGTTATATTATCCAACTTGGTTAATATCGATAAAAGTATAGCTAATGCTTTTCGTCAGAATGCTTTTTCTAATTGAACGATTAACAGAACAATGAATACAAGTTAGAGTATTAACGGTGATAAAGATACTTAAAACATGTAAATAAAATGAGCTATATTCTTTGTTAGCTTTAGGCTGTCGCGTTAAAATAACTTGGATATTGCGTGCATTGTCAAGACGATATTATGGAGCATATTTTAAAAAGCGAAGAAAGAGTTCTTGGGTTACCTTTGCGTCGCCAAGCAGCTCCCAACGAGGGTGAAAGAAAAATTGCAGGCCCTTGTCAGCACCTTCAAGGGTAAGGGACCGCATGAGGAAGACGACGATTAAAAGAAGTGGTAAAGTCGCGGTCAGGTATCTCACTTGTGCCGACGATTTTATAGACTTCCAAACGGAGAAATATACCATAATCCAGGCAGTAATCAGGCAAGCAACAAGCTCCCATCTTAAGGCCCCGGAATCTTCGATTCCATTACTAATTTGAAGAACTTTGTTGCTAAATTGCCAAAGACAGGGAAAAAAACAAATGAATATTCACAATTTACAATCAATTCTATATGATTATAATTAAATACTCTGAACAGTTACTTAATATTGACGAAACTATTCTGACCTGTAGGAATTTATTTAAAAGTCAGAATGACTCGAAATACATGACCGATAACTAATTTCGTAACTAAAAAAATTACTCAAAAAATTCTTCGGCCGGCGTTCTAGAAGCGTTTGGTCTTGTTCTATTATCGATGGCACTGTAACTAGGTAACCAACATGCCACAGTGTTCCATGAGTTGCCGCACTCAGACCACGGTTGCTTTGCTCTGAACGCCGCAAAGAAATAATATATGGCGTAGGCTATTATCACATTATGGTAGGTTGACATCAAAAATGATATTACTACCGAAGACAAGCCAGCCCCTGTTTTAAAAACACAAAATCGATTTGTTTTTGTTCGCTTTCTAATATTATGGAAGGATTAGCGAATAATGATCGTGCTACTGTCAACAAATTTCGGTATAAATATTATCTTGCAAATGTGTACTGACTCCAAAGAAACGATACAGGAAGTACCCAAAATGATTTCTGTCACTAAAATATTTACATCTTATTTAATCATTTTTTAGCTTTGAAAGAAAGCGATTGTTTTATTAAAGAGTACTATATCTTTATCATAAATAAGACTAATGTTATAGAACTCTATGATAGAAATAAACTGTTGATACGATACCTTTAAATAAGGGACAAATTTGACCGAGAGCACCGATCGGTCCTCGTCGTGTGAATTGTCCAATACTAAGTTCCATGTACAATAATGGTACCCCGCATACTATAAGTATTAGGAAGTAAGGTATCAAGAACACCCCTGAAAAATTTTATAAAAGATATAATTTAACTTTAGTCGGTTCAGACGTTTAAAAATAATTTCAATGTAGTGATTTATAAGAACGCATGCCATTTATGGCACATATTATTTTCCTAAACGTATAACGATGTCGAAAAATGTTTCAGATACAAATTAAATCACCCTCGTGTTTCTTCTATGTGTCCATCCACAAGAGAACTAATACTAGTTCAGATTATACGTCGATCGAAGCTTTTTAATTTGTATCTGAAACTGTTTTTCGTATCGTTAATAGTTGCGAAACTGGTCGATTTAAATGGGGCACTCTATATAAGTTATATTTACTGCTACAAAATAGAAAAATCAGCAGGCTCTCTATAACTCCGTTAATTAAAAATTGTTGAAAACCCTGAAAAAATCCTATATATTTCAGCCAAACTTCATAAACGAGATAAAAAATCTATGAGATCAAAGCTTTATGAATTTATCTAACCATTTTGTAACATTCTCTACCCGTATTTTAAGCCAGCGTTTATGACAATGACAATGTTCGTGAAATACATGTTCGTGAAATAAAAACGTTGTTACTAAATCTGCGTGTAATGTGGGATATATTAAAGGTTGCATTAAACACGACTCATACGTAATAGTACTCCTCGTTAATCGTCATTCTGTGGGCAGTAACAAGGTCACTGGATGTAACTCTTTATTCGTAATAAACGACGATCACAGTCCGGTGGATTACGACTTAATTTGGGAACAAGCATTTAGTTCGGCCAAATTGCTGAAATGCGTTATTGCTTTTCACGACAGGTTGTATACGTACGAATCTCGTTTTCAAAATATGTCATATTTCATATTGATTAGTTTCGTGAGTGGTGGCTCATGCCGAGAGGTCCTACAATTTCTCGAACTGAGCAAATTTATTCGCTTCTTTCTCTCAAAGAATACCGTAATAGATACGGAAGCACTTTTCCGTGTTAATGCAATGTTTCAGACAACGAATGTTACTCATGCAATTGATTAGATACAATTAGACAAAGTTAGAAACAACTGAAAGATAGATGATTTAACTAGATGCATATTTGTGTTCTCTCGGAGGAAGGCAAAAGTTCGCAACAGTTGATCACTCTTTTGTCTCAGCGTTCCGAATTCAAATTTTTCTCATTCATTTTTTCTAGAAAATATTTTATAATAAATTTTAAGAAATACCTGTTGTAATATTTCGAATTCATTTTCTACATACTACAACGATTATCGTTTCCGGTTGTAGCACTGAAATAACTCGTGTCGTATCAGTGCATCTCACGCACATGTAAATTAATTCTACGAATGTTGTATCGTGCTAGTCGAACAAATCAGGCAGCAGTCTGATTTGACTTCGTGATTCACGCTGCAATTTAATTAATAAGATAACCGTTCTATTGATTTGTCTTCAATTGTGATTTTTGAAAGAACTTTTTAATTTTCTATCTTTGGTCCACTAGTTGAATATTCTTCGTATTTCGTTAATTTATGAGCGTAGGAATAGCCTCGCAAGTTTCAGTATTTCATTCTTTGATCAGAAGCGGATATTTGAACGTGTGAATTCAGCAGGCACTGTAAATATATGTATCTCTCTAAGTAGAAGTGATAACGTTAATTTTCGTCGAGTTTTTCACTCCTTCCTTTTAGCGCGGATTTTTCCATGAAAACGTAAATGAACACCGGCCGCATAAATGCGCCACGAGCCACATGCAAATCAGAGTACTTTATCTCGTGTTCTATGAATCTCCGTTTCAGTCAACGCTTTTTCAAGATTCTTTATATCTTTTTGGGAAAGTAAAATATTTATATGATGCACAAAGTATGATCTCTTTCATAAATAAAAAATGCCACGCTTCTCTATCTTTATTAAAAACTGTTATTTCAAATCTTGCGCATAAATAAATTTTGTTTCATGGATCCACTATAACGCTATGCGATAGGCATATGTATAAATTACATATCTATTTGTTCTTTTTCAATTGCCTTATTATATTTTATTAGTACCTCGTTGTACTATTTATTCATATTTATATCATTCGGGGATTTGATATTAAAAAAGAGATTCTAATTAATTATATCCTTTTTTGCCATAAGCAACCAAACTTTCAGTTATAGATGGATAGTATTTGAAGATATCGATAAACAATCATTCCGTTATAAACGAAAATAACCAGCAATAATTTCTCGAAAATCATTATGTCTAAATGTTAATTTGGTGTTCCAACTTCCAACTTCGATTTAGAGATACTCGTGACAATTAACCGAATCTTTTGGTCAGCGGGATCGATCGCCGTTTGTTATTAAAGGAGGCATGCTAGTTGGCCAGGTTGAAATCAAACCATACCACACGCTCTGGTTTTCCGGTCATCCAATTTAACGAACGGTTGGTCGAAATGATACTTGACCGATTATTTCCACCGGTGTCATTGAAATCATTTACGATGCTCGCTGGTTTAGCTACGTTCCGGCAAGGTCATGTATCAAGTTCCGCGGGCGAATTGCTCCATGTCCGGACTTGGTCGAGATGGTCTCGGACTTTGAAAATTACCGGTAACAAGATACGCACTCGTGTTACGGTTTGCCGAACAGAGAGAATGCATGTCCTTGCTCTGAATATGTTTGGTATAATGTCGCGCAAAGAGGGATGTTGCAGAAAAATGGTCGCGAAACGCCCTTGACAGCTGACATTCAGACCATCCGCGAGAATATTTTTATGGTAAACTATCGCCTCCTTTGTCTTCTGCTTTACAATTAGAAAGGTAATACTTCGGTATTTATTTTCTTGCTATTTTAGGTACACGTTTGAAAAAAAATGATTCCATACCGCGATAAATATTAAACAGTTTCATACGAACTTTAATTTGAACGCGTGGCACCTTTATTGCCATGGCATAAGATATGCGATATATCGCACACTAATGCACGCCTCTGCATAGGAAGTATGTTATATATTACAGACGAATAACATTGAGTATATCATTTTCTTTTTTCTATACATTTTCTATACTCTCGTTTATATTAAAATAAAACAGTTATAGACTCGATTTTTTACTAAAGTGAACTACGAAATGAGTACGAAGTTACAAGTACACGTGAAATTTTAAACGACATCTCTCAGGCAGCAATACAAGACTGGAAACTCATACATATTATGTAACGTATTGGTTTAGAAAATTTTTCTTTCGATAATTATTCGTTCGTTCTTTATTTAAGTGTCACGTCTAGCACCAGCAATGACAATACTAAACACGTACTCTTATCAGTGGCACACTACTTATAGCGAGCGTATGTATGTCACAACGACAATCTAGCACGTACAAATTTGTTTTAAACCATCTGCTTGAAGTGTTGTCGCGAAAATAAATACGCGATCAAAGCATATTTCTTATACGTATCGTGCATATTACGAGAGAGGCGATCAAACCTACTTGAAGTAATTGCAATTAGACTTGCCTGATTTTACTATTCATTCTAGATTTTATTTGTTTATCTCGACTTTTACTTAACTTTTAATCGCTATTTAGAAATAGTAGAACATAAATCGATTACATTTCGACTTGAGTAAAAGTGAAATTTTCTCGAAGAGAGAGAAAGCTTGTTATCGTCCCGAGTGAAATTATGTAAACGTATGCAGATACTCACCACCGCCACTTTTGTAACATAGGTAAGGAAACCTCCAAACATTTCCGAGACCAACAGAGTAACCAATACAAGCAAGGACAAATTGAACTTTGTTGGCCCAGTGTGGGCGTCTCGATTGCCTGTAGTCCCCGGGGTCTTCAGCGTCATCTTCAGCATCATCGAAGCTGGTACACACGGACAGATCATCCTCGAACGATCTGAAATCGGATCGATATCCCCATGTAGATTATTATGTAGAAATATAAACTTTGAATGTGTGAATTACATTATTCAGAGGTACAAATCATATAAAATTTTGCAGTACAATTAATCGAAAATGCAGGAAATTGACACCTTTTTTTGAAAAAAACAAGATATTTTCAAATATTTTATATAATTTTAACTAGAGAAGCTGATTATTCCTTATTATTTAAGAACTATCGTAGATTTTAGAAAGTAGAACATAGACTTATATATTTTTTAGAAACCGATGTGAGAAATATAATTAAAAATTTTTTATTAATTATTAACAACGCAAGTTGTATATTCCAGTTTAAATTAATATAATCCCCCTTGTTTAACTACTTTATTAAAAAAATAGAAATAATAAAGATTGTCTGAGAACAGATACAGTATCTCCATACTATATATACGTATGGTGTTATCATTGAAACAAGTCATATTCTAATTTTAACATGCTATACCATTACACGTACATCGTTAGAAATGTCAAAACAGTTTGAACGCACTTGACATAAATTAGATATTGGAGGGACAATCAGTTTACACAGAACATATAACGAACGACATTATGCAAGTTTATCAATCTCTCGATATACGTTCCATTTGTCGATCTGAAGACGACATGCCTTCTGTCAAACGCATGAGACATAATACTAATTGACACCATATTTTACGAACATCCGTGGTTAGAAAAGCGATGGAAAGTATTTCGAGTTCTATTTATGCTACATTCAGAAATTCTTCTCTTCTACATACGTCCTTCTATGTACTTACGAAACTTATGACAAACCGGTTATCTTTATCCGTCGTTTCTTCTAGAACCAAGGATCCTAAACCAACGGAGGTTTACGTGCTTGATTTATCATAATAGTTAGGAGGACGTGAAAATTTATCGCGCATTTATTTTGATGAACGCCAACGAAAAAGAGAAAAAAAGAAAGAACGAAAATCGAGCCACGAGGGGTCCTTATTATGATTAACGATCGTGCGAAACAGGGGTACCTACAACCGTAGCGACGAACAACCTTGATACCCGTGTATTATATAAGCGGCAAGAATGAAGAAGAATTTTTACGAGTTTATCGTGTTCATGGTATCCGATGCGGTAGATGCAGAAGTGATGTCGTACTATGACGGTGAGAGTTATGGCAATTGACAGAGCACGATAATACATACGACACACCTGTGCAAATTCCCCGGGCATTTCGTAATGTAAAAACAATGCGTAATGGCTATGCGACCTGCAGGGCAATAATAATAAGTTATTACATATACATATACGTGTCATAACTAAATTACAAACGAAGACACAACATCCATTGCAGCATAATTCCGACGTTGTTTTGTTTGCAGGCGCGTTAACAGCTGTAGGAACAGCTGTCGTAAAAATAGAATTCTAAATCTTTGCCTTCTTCGTGTGAAATTTAACCTGCAGGTTCGCCAGACGTGATAACGAATTGGATTAACGATTTGCGCGTAGATTGAAAATCTACGAATGTCGACGAAAGAAAACCGTACAATTACAGAAACTGAATTCGCTTGTGTAGCACTTTTGAAAAATGTAGTCCATGATAAACGAATTTATTCTAGGAAAAATAATAATATTTAAATACGAAATCCACGCTATTGATCACAGAATAATTAACAATTATATGACGATTACAATTAATTTTTATGATATTACGAATCCAGTAAATTTTATTAACCGTGCGTCCTATCTATACAGTAAATTTTAGCGGGAAACAAATCAAACAAAAAAATTAATATTTGGTTAGCATATCACGGTAATTAAGTGCGTTTACGTAAGGATTCTGCATGACATAACTGAAATTGGAATCAATCGATTTATGATATGTAAACTCGTTTATCACGCGTCTAATTAAACACTTTGTTATTAGTATAATGCTTTGAAGTTATTTGGATATAAAGGCAAATATTTTGTCCCTACAGCCGTTTTCTTCTCGAATATTTCAAATGTTTTAATACTGATTGAACTTAGCGTACCCTGATTTCTAACTTGAGAAAAAAGTTTAAATAGTATCCTACATAATTCTTCATCTCCCGTATTCGATCTCCTAATGGATGATTTGAAAACTGAATTTAAAGATTTGTATGAATTTTATGTAGATAATTCTTATAACGAATCGTAAAGATGAGGACAAGTTTAATAAAATAAACTTAATAAAAAATCTATATTAAACAGTATTTTAGATGTCACCTATTGTTCAATGTTCACAAACTGTCAATGAAACGTATTAAGGAATAACTAAATAATTCGACGAAAATACAAACTGCGCTCTAACATTTGACCGAGAAATTGACTTTCGATGAGAATTAAAGCTAAATTAATCAAGCAAAATACATCAGCTATACATCAGGTTCAAGTTAGATTCATTTTTCTCTAATCGCAAATATTTGTTTCTTAACGATAAATACACCCGTTTAAAATCTGCTAATTGCAGGTGAAGTCAACAAGGGCAATTAGGCGAGTCGTTTCGCGTTGAATTCATTACCGCGGCCTATAGAAATTTCGAATGTGGAACAGCAATTACGACTCTTTAAACGGACCACTCCGATTTCAATGGAGGAAGCGAGGCAGCTACAACAATATACCGCATGAACACCTACTTATAACAAAAGTATGGACTTACATTGTACACCTATTATCCACTTACGTCTCTGGGACAATACGCTGGAATTGCAGTGCCTGGATGACGAGACCATGCTTTACAAGCAGTTCGGATGTACGCGGCATCTCTTGCCACCGAAATCTTGACTTAGACAAGCATAACAACTTGGTTTACATCGCCAGCGCGTTTTAAACAATTTCCGAGATAAGAACTTATATTCGCACTGCCACTAACTTACGTGTTCCTAGATCCGAAGTGCTGTTCACTCTTAACTCGAAATGCAATTTGCTAGATACTACTCGCCAATATTTGTCTAACGAAGAGAAGTTTAAGTACGGAAGATAACTGAAACGAAGGTTATTGGTTATCGAGAACTATATATCGCGAGATGCGTGTTACGAGCCAACTGAACCAAATGCACCACAGGTCTTACTTTTATGGAGCTAAGTTACCGCAGGAAAAGAAAACAGCGTCTTCTGTTGTTTGTTCTTATCGTTAGGCGGCAAATGTGAATCATTCGAGAACCATGAAAAATGAACATTATTTTTTACTTCTTGGAAGTATTCTGACTTCTTTTGACTTGCGATTCGATCCTTTTTTTTCAATACATCGATGAATCATTGAAATGTAACATTTAGTGGATATCTTCTGTTTCCTACATCGTACAATCCACGTATAAACTAAACTACATATGAAACGTATAATCTACATATAACTGCAATAAGTTGTACCACAACGAAATTTTTATTAGCGTAATATAGACGATACATCGTACGATAAATTTTACCGCTAGATATATTGTCATCGAATACTTTGTTAAAAACGTTCGTTGGAAAAAGCATGGTTTAAACAAGTTTTAATTAAAGTAAACTTACTTCATCGTTAAAACTATCTCTCTTGCCGACTTCATCCGAGTTACCCCGTTACGTAGAGAAACAAACAATAACAATCAATCATCTCCATCTAACATCGCCAATTACCAATTATCACTGAACAACATCGTAACTATAGAGTAGCTAACGGCAAGATAACGGCTATCTTATCAAACTCCATCAACCTAGCCTAGTCTTGCCGAACCGAATCCTCTTCCGGCCAACGAGCAGTAATCCTCGCTATAGAGCAAAGCGTAAGCTCCGGCAAGCGTAAAGGCATCGAATGAAAACCGCATGCAGGAAGTTGGAGAAGGAGGAACTGCGGAACATGATTCATAGTTCGCTCCTTCCGACGCTTCTCGCCGAGACGCGCACGTTAGATAATGTAGCTCACTTACGGCGGCGGATGTACCATGTTAAGCAGCTCCGACGGCGAAGTGAGAACTCTACGTATCGTGAGCTTCCGGCCGTTGGAAGAACCCATGCCGATCGATGCTAGAGAGCGTATAGAGACGGAATCGGGAAGCGTTCGCACGTGGGTTTGCCCGTTTCCATCAGAGAACACGATCGATGCCCAGCTGGCCGCCGGTGGATGATACTGGTGCTGATGTTCATCCATCGTCGGATTAGATTTCACCGATCTTACGCTGGAGCAGCGATGTCGTGTACTATGCGAGTCGATCCCTCGAACGGATCTAAGTATACCCTGTGGAATGTCGCGATGCAGCCTATTCTCCGTTTGACCGACTTGGTCCCCTGATTTTGATTGTTGAAGTCGAGAGTATGTTTTTTCGTGGATGCTGTTGCTACTGTCGTTTCGAGGGATGGTTTTCTTTACAGTGCCGTTACAGTGCAGGTTACTCGAGCTCGTAGGGGTAATGGTGATCTTTCGAACGGTCGACTCGGTAGCACTTAGTAAACGACCCCTTTCCTCGGACGGTGAATCCGAATCGACGTCGTGATGCTGATGATGCTGATAGTGCTGGTGTTCTATCCTTATCACATCAGGATCCATATCGTCCGAGGTATCCTCCTCCTCCGGCATCGTGCTCATCTTGCGCACGCAGCTGCTCTGCTTGCCGATCACGCTCTGCAGACGAACACTGTTGCCGTGCGCATTCGTCTTGCCCGCGATCGTGTTGTTGCTGTCGTTGCCGTTGACGCCGCTGTTGCTGTCCGTGGCATTCATGATGGCATGGCGATCTAATGGAAGAAAGAGAGAAGAGGAGAATCACAGAGAGAGAGAGAGAGAGAGAGAGAGAGAGAGAAACACACACACAGACACACACACAGAAGTAGCGATCGAGTCAGCCCAGGTGTGAGAGGGAGAAAGAGGCGATGTGTGTGTGTGCCCGTGTGTGTAAAGAAGAGTCTACACAGAATACTTGCACGAACTTCCGGTAATTTCATTGATGTAAGGAAACGCGAAAACATTCACGGACAATTCGTTAAAAGATTCGATCAGATTCGACTCTTACCTTACACTATTGCAATGAATAACTGTTCGAGACTTTTGTGCTCTTCATGTTTGTATCACAGTCGCTTGCAATTTCGAATTATCAATTTTTACGATGATTTATTATTACCAATAAAGATTTTAATTACCATACGTGTAATTATTTTTATCTCACGCGATGGACCCATTTACCAACATACATTTGTACTTATAACGCAACCGTACACAAAGATAAAGTGTATGAAGCACCTTTAATCGCGTCGTATTAAGATTTACCGTGATGATATCAAAGACCATACGACGTGACGGCCTACAGTTACGACTCAGAATCTGTCGTCTTTTCCCGAAATTTATAAGCACCGAGTTGAATGAAAACATTAGCTCTGAATCGATGTAACGATTCATTCAAAACTAATTCGAACAGAGTGTTCTTCTTGTAGCATGCAGTAAACACAGCAAGCATGTAGCAAACGAGAAACAAAAATTAAGACGTATGCTTTTGATAATTTTAGCGTAAAATGTCACACAAAAATACATATTATGAGACAAAGATACGCGTACATCAGCGAAGCTACAAAGATCACGTGTTATCGAGTCAGTACCTGTCAGATCGAAGAGAGCCTCGACCGGATCGATTGCATTCCAACGAAGTCACTGAGATCCATCGATGTACAGAGAGTTGATAACGGGGTACGCAATTGTCCACGTGGAACCGTGACGTTTTGTGATTGACAAAAGTTTCAGTGGTCGTTTGGGAACGTGAAATACGTCCCGGTGGAATAGTCGCGAAAATCGGAACGACCGTTGTCGCGGCTGCACGCGATTACTATACGTCGACGTCGCGTCACAACGGCGTTGTGTATGCCGATCTTGCGTCAGCAGCCGTGACAAACACATGCATGGCTATCGCGTTTTCAATTGACAGTGCCTTCTTGTGGACATTACGAGTACTAGTGATACGAAAGTTGGGACTCGGACCTGACGCACCTCTGTCGGAATCGTTCGTGAGTTTTCGTCAGGCTAACACTCCCACTACATAGCGATCTAACTTCACTACAATTTTCTAGTAGCTGAATCGATCGACCACGATTCTTGCCGTTCGTTGATGTGATCGATGGGTCTTCCAAAGTGCAACGGATGGGAAGAAAGTCGGCTTGCGAAGGCGAGCGATGGAAGATAAAGCGGTATTTTACGAATACTACTCGGTAACTTCATTAGAAAAGGGTTCTAAGTATCGTAATCACGACGGAGATGAGAATGACTCGAGTGAATGTAAATAGAAGAGATAGATAAGGAAAAGAAAGTCTTTCAAAATGTTCGTCTCGGTGAAAGTTAAGATCGAACAGCAGTCTGATAATTCAATGTTTTAGAAAATGCGTATATTCTTTCAAACGTAAACGAATTTATAAAATTCAACTGCAAATTTGATTTCAATCAGTCATCTGAAAAAGATAATTTTTATGTGATAGGGATTATCTAATTAAGTATATTTATCTTAATTTGTATCGTTTTTCTATAATGATTTGATAATAAATTAGGAAACTCATTATATATTAATTAAAAAAAAATTAATTTACATAATATTTTTAACGATACAGAAAATATTACATGTTATTCTTAAGGAATATTACTGTTATTTATTTCATGATACGTACTATAATTTTAATATGTCGCTGTGAAAGGATTTTTTAACAAGAAAACATTGATGCACAAATATTTAACATACAAAGGTAATAAATAATTCTATTAGGTATAATTTTGTTCTGTAAAGTATAAATTTTATCCATAATAGAATGAAGACACCAATCATTAATCGAGCAGTGCTATTGCCTGTAGATAGACAACCCATTCTACTGCAGTGTCGTTTGTACAGCAATGGAATCAGTGAGACAAGTCAGACATGGGTTACTATTAAAGTGGTTCAATAACATTGAATAATAGAATTAAACAATAAAATATAATAAATCTTATTATTCGAAAGATTATCTAATAATTTGTTTCAGTACGTTCCTGTTTCGCAATTTTGCTTCACCACAAATATCACGATTAAGCGCACGAGGTAAGGATGTACAGTAGTACTATAATGTAGAAAGTTAAAATGTCAGGTACAAGTTAAATGATGTAGTTCGTGTCGTACTAAATCAACAAATCAATGTACCGGCACGAAATAATGTATAATAACACGTAAAAGGTTTCAAATGTTTGACGTCAATTTACCACGTTAACTTCAACTTACAGTGTCTGATCAAGAAACGAACATAAATTATTTCTTAATTTACTTTTCCACGTTATTCACGTAGTTCGTAAAATAACAAGGTTGAAATATAAAGTTTATTTCTAAATTTTATAAACTTTAGTAATCCTATATATATCAGAAAATCAATACATATACACAAATATTCTTGTAAAGTCACCTAATATTTCGTTCGATAATTTTATGTACGTATATGTCTAGAAATATTCATTACAAGGTATATGTATATACACACATATGTACCCACGTTATATCTAGTTGTCAATTAGAAAGAGAATCTGTGATTAGTTAACTGCAACTTTTATGACTGCAATAACGTTTGATATAATGTGAAATGTAGTAGGATCAACAATATCAATACGTAAAGTTGGTTTGCTCATAAAAACTAAAGAAGTATCAACAGCTTGCCGAGCTGGACATTACCGGTTAATGTATACTACTAATATATACTACAATATTACTACCCACTTCTATCTTTTTCTTACAGTAAATTGTAATATTTGTTTTTAAATAATCAATTTTCTCGAATCGTAAGTTATATTATGTATATCTCTTGATAAATGTTTACTACAACTGTAATATTGATCTCCGTGTTTTCCCTGTTTACTTTGAGAACTATTTTTGGATTTTACAATAATTATAATAATTCAATTTACGATCTTCTTTTTTAAATTTGCAAAATCAAGTTACTGTTGAAATATCAATGGTAATTTTATTCTTCCATTTTTAAATCCAAAATCTGTCCTTCCAACAATGTGTTTTACATTGTCGAAATGTATTAACGAAAGTATCTTCCGCAAACCTTTCCTTACAAATTTTCTTGCAGTCCCTGGTATGCAGATTTTAGTGAACCAATAGCGAAACGCATAAATAAATATGAAATCGTTATTAAAACAAGATTCGAGAGGAATGAGAACGAGTTTGTAAATGTTCATTACTTTTAGAAATCGTTTTTATTTCTTTTTATTAAAAACGTACAACAATCTTTTGTCTTTCATCTAAGATCTTCCTTTCGCAAAGATAAATATTGACTTGCATATATTAGGAAGCGGTTAATGCAATTATATGTACGCTGGTTGTCACACGTAGCACGCCGTTAGGATCACTGTGCCAAGGACTTGTATTCGTAGAGTTCAATTCCCACAGAAGTGCAAGTAACGGGCATTCGAGACGTCGAGTAGATGTCATTATCCTCCTGATAAATAACAGGTACAGCCGAACGTAACATTTCTTGCTTACTTGTAACTCAATAATGTGAGCTCAGCGTATTTTACGACCGAGTAAACAGTTTCGTTTTCTGCAGATTCTAGTTTCTAACGATGACAAAACGATCCTAGTCATGTGTGTTTCGCAAAAAGAAATATTATGTCGTCGAACTAATTTGAACAACTTTCAACCAACAACAGCTTTCAAGATCTTTATCATGGTTTCCTACCGTGCTTATTATATTTATCTTTGGAAATTATTTTCAAACTTTTAACAATCAGGATTTGTGTGTTTTCGAAAAGTGTTTCGTTCTGCTTCTTCAAAAAAAAAAAGTTTAAGCAATTTTCAGTTTAGCGATCATTGTGTAAAACAATTAACTCTATGATACATAAACTTCTTATTCAGAATCGTGAATTAGATAAAGCTATGAAAATGAGATCCGATGAAGAAATCTCAATTCGTTCTGCTACTACCTTGCAATTGCATCTTTGCTATGTAAAGACAAGCACAATAATAATTCCAAAGGAATGTAATTGTCTTTGAATTTTTTACTCGGAACATGGCGTATCGAATTATCATCGTTTCTTCAAATATGTTGTCGGTTTTTTAAATATAATTTGATACTCCTCAGGATCCTGATATTGTAATATAACGCAATACATATAAATCACGTTGAAAGAATTTAACGATGGCGACGCGCGGTATTAACCAAGATGAGAAATTTATTTATCGTGTCGTTCACGATGCACACTAGATTGTAACTACAATACCATAAGATTGTGAGTTAAGATGTTTTCAAGCTACGATATAAAGGTTCGTTTGCATTTGACATTAAAGCCCACACGAACATATATCAAGCTTTTTTGAGCGCATTTTGTTTTCATTTTTATCGATAATCCGAAATGTTTCATGAATTTATTCATAAAGTCTTATTAAGCGTCTGACGATGCTTACAAAGTATTTACATAGAATATAAGTACGGTACTAAAAAGGTAGCGTCAATAAAAGTAGTAGAAAGCTTTCTTTGCCTTTTTTCCACTAGTCGGATAACCGATTAAATAACCACAAATATCAACACTTTACCATTATCTGATAATGATGGCTGTCTCGATCACATTGAAATTACATAAATCTTCGTCGTTTATTGAAGCGACGTTTACCGGAAAGTTTCGTCTCTCGAATGACGCATATACGCGAACGGACCAAGAGCGGATCTCCAAAATCGGTGTCAGCTCCATTTCGGGTACAAAGAAATAAACCATAGTCATTTTATCTTCCGGTGCATTGTTCAGGTTGGCGGGAAGGAAAAAGGAGAAGATACCAGAATACTCGCGATAATTACGCAAGTGAGAGATTACGCAAGTTCTCTTGGTATTGGACTGGGACGGGAAAAGCCACGGATGACCGTGGTGCCGCGAGTACAGTGGCCGGTGAAATCGCGTTAAAAAGCCGCGCGCAGGTACGATCGAAGGACCGATCATCTCTGCTCCTTTTTTTTATTTCTACGGGGGTGTGGATCGTTCGCTGTTAGAAGTGCTCTAGAGCGAGATGTGGATATCCCGAAATAAACTTTCTCGGGTTATGTAAAGGCTGGCAACTGGCTTGTGTAGACTCGCCGGTATAAAGGTCGGCTGTGCCCCCAACAGTCCAAGAGTTGCTCACGAACTTCACGCCGGCAACCATCGGCAGAACATCGACGCTCTATATGTGACGTTGCCTTTTTATCTGACGCAGACTTATCTCCATCGTTCACACGCATCGTCGCATCGCACTTTCTCGAGAGAGCGTTGCACAGGCACGTGTCCCGTCGCGTCATTTCGGCAACATGCGTTCTTTGGTAAGTATCTTCTTTTGCCTTGTGCCACTCTTGTCCTATCCTGCACCGTGTTCAACTTCCTCTTTCGTTTATTGCTTGGTGATGCAAACGGGGGTTGAAGTCGCTCTTATTCTTAAACCTCGCGTCTTTGTTTCCTTCGCAGTGAAACCTAACAATTTGAGATCGAAATTTCAAAAGGTAATTAATTTTTAACGCGACGAGGTCAGTGATATCGAATCATTTGTTTAAGTGTTTTATTAGGTGTCCAATTTATTTGACATTCAACGTGAATCGAGCATGTTCTAAAATTGTATTACAATTCGTGACAATCGATAGAAATTTTCCTCGCTCCTTGAATGTCCAGTATGATTCTACTAGGAAACTTTGTACAGTTTGCAGGATTATTATTTAATTACATCTTTTATTAATATAATTTACGTAATAATGTCTAGATCTTTCTACGAAATCTACATGAATAGCGTTTTAAATACAGTCGTTAAATGTCGACCAATTTTCTTCGTCAGTTTTTGATAATTGGTGCAAGAAATTACAGAAAATATCGAAAAATGAGAATTTTATTGAGAAAATAAATAGAATTTTAGTAATATTAAAAATTACACGGAGAATATATAACGCTTTCTAATCGAAAATTGTACATATCCAGAGATAATATATAAGTATTAAAATTTATATAGCTAATTTACGTTCCTTGCTGATACAGTGGTCGTACTTTCCTTTTTCTGTGCTACTTTCTCTATCATTTTCTACAAAAACATATAAACATAAATATTTACTCAAATTACTTGATTAATTATAAAATTACTCGATACTTTAACTTAAATTATGTATTATACGGCAATGAAAATGTATAACATAAAAAGGGAGTCTACGAAAACAGTTTCAAGTGACGTAACGAATATAAATTTTGTATATTACCGCATTTTTCTTCTAACAAATTTTCTTCCAGTTCGTACGGTGAATTCAATATGACTATAAAGTACGCAACAGCGATTGTTTTAAATGTTTGAAAAAAAATATTTGAGAAAGAAAATATTCGAAAGAAGCTATAGATATTGATTGAACTGGGTTGAACAGTTCTTGCGGATAACGACATTAGAGCCAGATTTCCTTCGTCCCTTTTACTGCTTACAATCGTAATGACTATTCTGACCTACCTACTAACACATTCATCTTGCCCTGACCTTTCCCGGGGAAAGGCATTTCAACGGATTTACAGGACAGACGTAACGAAGATTAAAGCATTGCTGTATCGACTTTTATTTCTTGACGTTCCATAGTTACGCTTTAGTTCGATCACTAAGAATCGGATATAAAGGACGACTGACAAAAACAAACGAATACGTACAGACAAAGGAAAATGTAAAAATGTAAACGAGAAAAGATAGAGTAGAAAGACAGTGAAGTGAGTGGCTCGGTTCTATTTAACTTTACAATATCCTACAATATTTATAAAGATTTGAAGTAAAAATTTTTGCCGATTAAAAATTTAACGATTTTTCAATGCGTTTGGCGCACATGGATAATACGTACAACCATTACGATCTTACCGAGCTTTCTTAAGCAATCGTCGATGTATAATGCAGCATGCCTACATCAAACATCGATGCGTTCGTGCTAACGATAACTCTCTATAATTTTGCTACTGATTATCTACTTGAATAAACAGCTGCTATCAAAATAGCATTGGCATCCTGAAAGCGAACATTAAGAACGTTAAGCGTGTTTTTCAACTAACCGAACATTAATAAAATGATTTGATGAGCGTGCGACGAAGAAAGAGAATTTCAATCAACTTTGTGAATTGATGTCGAAGTGAAAGGAGAAGCATCTTGATGATAAACGGATTTAATGATTTGAATTTTGAAGAAACAAAGAATTTACTAATAATTGATATTATAATTGGTACAATAATTAATTAAAAAGTAATAATTCAATCGACCAAATTGTTTCTCTTCTATAAGTTTTAGAAGAAAAGCAGCATCGTTCTGAAAATTTATTTCAACCTCGTAATTTTGAATAGGCAAATCGCTTTAAACGTGGCAAAATAGCGTTTCTTTCGAGACAACGTCATTATCGTTGAGATCAGTCGATCTGAATCCTTTGCAGATATTTACTTGTTTGTTAAGTCTGCAGGATGTGTTCTTTTAACCGGATACTTTACGCCGGATATACCGATTGTATATATTATTGACCAACAGATTAATGCACGTTTCCATCTTTTTCCTTGCGATTGCTGGTTACCTTAGTGTGACGACGTTTAGGTCTTTTTCTTATTTCTTCCTTTCTAAACGAACCACGGAGCGTAGGATAACTAGCTCAAATAGACCTCGAGTTTGGCTATATACCCCATAGTGGTATAACATACATCCACATTAGCTTTATTTTCTAGACTTTTATAGACCTATAATTTGTTTTCCATACTAAGTTCCGACCTTTTGAATTTTTGCAATAATGTACGCCTTCTGTGTCAATTCGAAGTCCATATGTAGCGTCAAATATTTATCTTTCTTCGGTTAGGGTACTTTGGCATCGTTTAGTCTTACTTTTTACATTCGATTGTTTCCTAACATGTATCTTCATGTATCTTCATCTTTCAGGTTTTCCTTACGCTTATCGCAGTGGCTCACTGCCAGGAATATTTCCGGCAACCGGAAAAGATCGTCAGCGAAAACCGGAACCTTGGTGACAATCGTGGCCACTATTCGTTCACTTATGAGACCGAAGGCGGTATTGTACAAACAGAGACGGGAAGCCGAAAGTACGTCGGCACGCCGTCTGAAACTCAGCTGATTCAAGGATCCGTACAGTATAATGCTCCAGATGGTACTCCGATAGCAATTAGCTGGACCGCCGACGAATTTGGTACTCAAGTAGCAGGTACTCACGTGCCAACACCGCCACCAATACCGCCAGCCATACAGAGAGCTCTTGATTGGATCGCGAAACAACCCTCGACTCCGGAACCCGAGGAACTCGCCAAAGACTCGCCGAGTCAACAAAACGCCGTTCCAGCAGCCAACACTAATCGACTATATAAACCGTTAAGGACGAATCAACGAAACTGATCGATTGTGATACAAACGTTAGAATAGTTCACATGTTAGTTTTTATAATGTACAAAATAAACTTCGTATTTTCGTAGAAAATTCATTTGTCACGAATTAACTCGTTTCATCGACAATCGTTCATCTTCAATTCGCTTCCAAATATTTGTATTCAGGAACTTTGTTTAACCATCGACGTGTTACGGTCTCACGAATAAACGTAGGAAATTGTTAAATGAAAATTGTCTGTATGTTTTTTAAAAATCTATTGTCGATTTCTCTATGTATTCGTCTTTTTCTTCGTATGTTAATGATTTTCCTAATGGCGTTTGATCGTTCTACTTTCCTTGTCGAACGATGTTTATTAGCCCATAAACACGCTAATATACATATGTATATCGAGAAAAAATTCCGCTTCTTTATCCGTATTGCAAACACGCACAGAATTGAATGCTTGCACGCTCCACAGAAGGGCTTTTACGTATTACCTAGAAAATAATTTATCGACATAGAGCGCAAAGAGGCGATGGCTGCAGTTGAATAAGCATGTACAACTTTATACTTAAACTCACAACACGCGTTACATAACTTGGACGGAATTTGAGGGAATCGCTATTTCTGTGATGCTTAGTCGCGCATTTTTTGTAATTAAAAAGAGGGAATGTCGACAAAAGTTTAGATTTTAATTTTTATTTTTCTCACGAAACTTGCTTATCGATACGAATATTTCTTAAAAAGTTTATGATACTTCTACGAGCTTTCGATCTTGAAAATTTGCTGATATTATTTAATCGTAAATCAGTATTATGTTCCTTATATTGTAAGATTTATAAGGCTTATAAAATAATTTTAATATGAAAAATGTATCAGACTATTAATTAAACGAAATAATTTCATATAGAATTGGGAATTGTCATTTTAAGAAGATATTTTAGGTACTTGGTATTGCTCGTCTATGGTCTTTCTTGATGTGGTTTTGCTTGTGAAGTTATTTAAGGAAAGGAAAGGAAGATGAAAAGCGAAATCAGCTTTCAAAAATCAATTAATTAAATTCAAGCATCTTGAAAATATCGTTAGTGTCACGGAAAGGGAAAGTTACACGGAAGATTAATTACGTTCAATTGCTTCACTCGAAACATCTCTGATTTCTATTTCTTGGCTTTACTATTTCCTAAGAAATAACGGTGAATCAAAATAACGCCGAGAGGCAACGGACCAAATTAGAATTAAAATAACGCCAATTGTTACGTACTTTTAATAAATACTAATAAATAATAAACAAGGTATCTAAGCGATACTGTAAAATATTCTCTTGGATCGCTAAAACAACAAAGATAAAGGTATCAATGTACAATTTATTTACAGTAATCCTCCTTAACGTTCTCTTACAATCTCCTTATTTAAAATACAAAAAAACTGAATCGTAAGCAGTATGCATAAATACAAAGCTAACGTACGAATCGAGCCTGGAAACTCCGAATCCGAAAATTCGTAAACGAATTTCTACTCAAAATGCCACTAAAATGATCGAGAGTCGTGCCGAATAAAGAACAACGTTTCCATTTCGTACATCCTCGACTTTGGTTTAGATATAAACGTCGAGGAGCTTGAAGACCGATCTTCTTGTCGTATACGGATCCACGTTTGTCTCCTTTCATTGAGCACCGATATGCTCCTCCCGATGTGCGGCAATGTATTCGAGTGCTTTGAGAATGGCGGGTGGAATGGTCGGGATATGACTACCCTGGGGTTGGAATCCGTTCTCGTTAGCCACGTAGGACACTTGGATAATTTCACCGTTTGGCGCGGTGTAGCTGTAACTGCCTTGAGCCTCGCGAGACTCAGCCTGGGTGCCTGGGTAGTTAAGGTAGCCGATCTCCTGTGCCTGGATACCATTCGCCGTCTCGTAACTGTAACTGTAGCTTCCGTCTGGATTTGGGCCGTCCGCGCTCTGCCTCAGAATGGGAATCGGCGTGGTAGAAGAGTACACACCCAGAGGAACGGCGGTTGCCACGGAAGCGAAGGCGCATAACACGATCGTCTGAAACGTACGCATTTCCTTTAAATAATCCAATATTTTACTTATAAACAAGTTAGAGGCTAGGATTACAATGGTCTCGTGTTGCAAAGGAGCGTTTAGAGCAAAGCAGTGGGAACATAGATCGTGTTCGTTTCGTGTTCCTCGTTATCGAGGAAATTGATCGTAAATTCAATTGCTTGGTCTAAACGCGCAATCTACGATAGAAGATGACTAATTTCGAATAGAATATTCTAAATATAAACAGAGTAGAAAATTTGTAGAAATTCACAAAATGTATAGTCGTGTAACGAACGAACGATGATCTCAATTTTCTCCGTAACTGCTGAATTTGAATACGAAAAAGAGTAACAAAATGTATACTTTAGTATCCCACTTATAAAAGCAGTAACACTATGTCGGAGCAAGAAATTCTAGGAATAAGCGGTACTCTATATGCTTATTACTTCTCGGAAATTTTCATACGGATATTCTGAATATTCCCGGACATACCGGTCATCTCAGATCGTGTAATTACGCAATGGCACCGTACCACGCGTTATGATATAACATCGAATCTTAAAATTTCATATCTACCGACCACCCGTTAAAATGAAACCGAACACCATGCACCGGCACTGTTACTGAACTCACCAACTGGTTCATGATGATACCTCGGACTTTTTGTTTTTAGTCTCGAAAGCGAAATTCTGGTTCTTCCACAAGGAGGAAACTACACTGACTCGTAACATGGGGCACAGGATCCCTTTATATATCCATCAGCTGAACATTCGGTGAATTTCTGGCAAGCCGGTGCCTTATTTAATCCCCCTCCATCCCTTTCTCTCCCACTCTGTGAACAGGACACCTCCAAATTTTGCGGATGATCCAGACACGTGGCCCGAGGATGATAAAGCGGTTGGCTGATCTGAAAGTCGAAGTTGTAAGGTAAGCCTTGTATCTTTTGCATTTTCTGAATGCCCTGCCTAGGATATGCAGAATAGCCGATGACAAATAACTCGATATCTTTTTAGGAAGACACGTGTAATGCGATGACACGATATATTCTCAATGAAATTTTTATTCAAACGGAATTTCGTATCAGACGACGAGATTTCGTTAAAAGTGCTCAAAAAAAAAGTCATTGTTACGTATCATCGATCGATAAAGGTAAAATCAATTTGATCTCATAAATATTTCAGAATGCATCTTCGTTTATGACGAAATATATATAATCCTGCAGTGTAGATTTCGGCACATTTGCGTACTTGCGTAACGTTATATAACAGATCTACAAGCGCAGTATTTCGATATTTTAAGGCTGTGGGGCGAATTTGTAACACGCAGAACCTTTAATTCCGAAATTGGTCAAAGTAGACTGCAAAATTCGTGGTACTTGCAATGCATAAATTTCATGCCTCTTGATCGCCTGTACGTACAGTTACGGAAAAGAACATTGCTGTTTTCCGTAACATAAAGTTTATTACGTCTTCCAGTACAACGATCTTCATACTTCGATTTATGTAAATTTTATACTCTAAAGTTTTAACGAAATAAATGATAAATTATTCAGAATCTGAACTTTACTATTAATAAATGTGATTGCATTTATTTTCTATCAAAACTAACATTTCTTCGTTTTGATACGTTGCACTCTGTCAGTTGTCTCGGTAAGAATTTAAATTCGTGCGGATATTTCGACTATTCGTGCCGACAATTAGAAGAAAATTTTATTGTTGTTATTATAAAGCATTTCCTAGTCCCATGTTATAGAAAATTTCTCACTTCTTTACTGAAAAATTGACGATAGGATCAAATTTGATGGACGATACATTAACTGGTGAAATTCAAGCTCCGGTGAAACGGCATTTTATTTCAACGTAATAGGATAGTTAGGGATATTTGACGACTTTCTTATACCGAAGAAATAACCGTTTAAATCGCAAGTATCTTTTTACGAAATTTGTATGTAAAATGGTGTAACTTTATTTCTCGACGAATGAATAGGTATATTATATCAACCTACGTATATCGTTTATCAAATGATCGGTTTAAGTGCATTTATGCAAATCGTATACGGCGGTATCGGTAGCATAATTATTCTACGATTATCGTAATTATTCGCATGCTACTGGAAGCAAGTAACAAGAGAATGATGATACGTTAAACGGTTGAACATCTTATATTGTAAGTATGATCGATGAAATTAACGTCAACAACGTTTACAACGTAAATTTATATGTACGTGTGAAAACGCGATGAACTTGTTATCTCTTAATTCGTTAAAAATTGTACGTAGCGATCACGATACACCGGCATATGTAAACAATTCTTGTATTCATCGATGTTTCGAAATGCGATTCAAATTGCGATTTCTTGTAAAACTTAACGATTAAGGGGAACCTAATGAATCGATGAATCTCTGCGGAACGATCGTTACAACGTTATTTTTAGTTATATTTCTCTGCTGCAGCTAAAAATTTGATAGTTTTAAATCATTCGATCCACGCTGTGTTGGAATAATAATTAAGTGGCGCGTAATTAAGCGATTCCATCTTAGCAGAGACGCAACATCTTTCACTAACAACAACATTTCTCAATCCAAATATATCTTTGGATCTTCGTGGAAATATATGCGAGTTACTTGACGACTTAAATGATTAATTAAAATTTTTAATAAATTCAAATTATAGATCTTGTCACGCGATTCAATTTGAGCCTATAAGATTCCAAATATTTCAAGATACCATCGTATCGCCAAACGGTTGTATTAAAACATCGTTCGCTCGTCGCGCTCAGTTATCAATTATCCCGATTAATAACAGCAGTGAACAGTACAACGTGGTGAAAGTAATTTCACTTGTTATGTATTTAACAAACGTACAATTACGAGAAGGAGAAAGAACGAAGAACGAAAAACGAAGAAACAAATATGACAGGATGAATTATACGAGATAAATTACAAAATTATTAAAACAGCCAGTTATATGCGTGTCCCGGTACACGTTGCTCGATTACTAATAAATACGCTTATCGTCGTCGAGACAATTTACGAGGCACGATAATTAAAACGCCTTCGGTCCTCCCTGCTCACGCTTTGATTCTTTCCGGCTTTACGTGCTCCAAGTAGGTCCCGCTTGGCTTGCACGCAATGAAAGACGAAGAAGACATCGTAATTCGTATCGAGGAGCTCATCTCGCTAACCTAAATACTACACGATATTCTTACTTTCACAAGGTGAATGAGCCGAACTCCCTTTAGTTGGTTCAACGAAAGTTACATAGCCAACGATTAAGGAGCCGCATACGACGAGTTATGATAATTTATCACCTCCATTCCGTGGATCTTCGTCCAACGAGATCTCCGCCTTTATTACGACTTAACGACCATGAGAAATTGTCTTTCTCGATTCTCTTATCAATTTTCAGCCGTACGCTTAACTCCGAAAATGTACGTGATATAACCGGCACCCAGAATCATCGTCCTTTCTTCCAATTGTACTTGTACAATGTAGATACAAAAATTATAGCTGCGCCCGTGCAACAAGAAATTGAACTGTTTTACGAAGAAAGAAATAATTCAGATTGTCGAGATACGTGTTCGTGGGATATTCCGTCGTGCCAAGAAAGATAATCTTGAGATTGAAATAATGTTTTGTCGATGCTAATCAAATTTGGTCTGATAAATTCTGATGTAAAATTTATGTATGATTGCCAGATTATGTCAGCTTCAAGGATAGCGAAACGGATAGTACGTATGCATCACGAATATACGTAAAAAACGGGCAAAGTTCAAATATACGACTCGAATTTTGGTATTTTGCATTTTCTACCGCAATAAAAACGGTGCTTTACCGTTGTATCAATATCGGTCTTGCATACTTGCAGTCAATTAAAAAAACCAACAAAAGATAGTAATTTATAGTAAAGATAGTAGTAGTATAGATAGTAAAAAGTATCTGTGACTATGTTATATCGGCAATATATAAAATTATCCGATTTTATATAAAAGTGTGTGTCGGTAAAAAAAAAATTCTAACAAACATTCGTTCTTTACAGGGATGGTCATACATATATCTCTATCGACTTATTTGTAATTGTTGTTACGATTAAAATTTGTCTAAAAATTCTTAAAATCTGTTTCAAAGGTGTTCGAAAGAGTTTCGAATCTTTATTGCATCTTAATAGAACGATTTGATGGTACATTTATTTGTCATTTTTTTAAGTTCAGTGATAATTATTTAACGCGTCAAGTCGCGTATATAGGTGAAATTATAGGCCGTGCAGGTTTTACCTCGAAGAGAGTCAGGGTCGTAGGTGGAATTCTCACGAAGGTTTCTCGTTAAGTGGTTTATAACATGTTGGGGGATGACAGGAATATGAATTGGGATCCATTCACTTTTTCCTTAAAAGCTAGGTTCTGGCAACTTCGTTCTCGTATCAAGGTAATTTATAGCATGCTTATTATCGTTACCACGATAATACGAAAACGAAGAATATTTAAAAGCCTTAGGAATCATCAGTATCGGGATAAGATTTGACAGAAACGAATTTCTTGTTTTTTCTTTTTTTTTTTTTCGAAATAATAACGGTAATAAACCAAGTGCTTTACGAATCGTTAATTAAAATCCTAGGAAAAAGCAGAAGCTGAATATTAAGATGTCAGATTTAAAACGTTCATGTTCTCATCGAGCAAGCTGGTTTTCCCTATTTGGAATTTTTGTAGATGTTACAGAATCGTTTTGACTGTTTTATGATGAAAGGAATAAGCTATTTTAATAACTGAATATCATTACAAAAATAGTTGAGAATTTAGATAATTATCACTAAGATTAACTCTTTTCTTTCCGATTGACTTCTTTTAATAATTGTATCGAAAGAATCAGCTGGAATTGCATGTTCGATAAATAATATTTAAATAATGATTACTAATACAAATAATAAAAAGATATTAATACAACTCTTCGACTTCTAATAATAGAACTTATACGTAAGTATTATTAAGGGAAAATATACTCGAGAGATAATTATTAATAATGAGACGGCTGTATTGAAATAGAATACAGATTTCTAATATAATAAACAAACAAACAAAAACACATTTAAATGGATTAAAATTAACAAAAATTAATGAAAAAGCACAAGTTTCGATTAAATTAACAAGCTTCAGTTTCTTCTAATCCTAAAAATATCGAAGCCCTTCTTTTCTCTAACGGAAGCTAAAAATATCTAAAATTTTTGAAGAAATCGTTGGCTTAATTTCCCCTCGACCCCTTTGTTACTTGCAACCAGATTTAACTTTCTATCTTACCGACGGTAAAACGAAGATTGGCGAATAATCATACGCAGAAACTGGTAGATGACTCAAAAGCATATTTCCCAGTGTCCGCTTCCACCGTTCACCGCGTCTCTTGAGACGAAGAAGCGAAGCGTATTGATTACCGATCAAGTAAAAATCAGCGAAGATAGCTTGTAAATTTTATGCAACATTCGCGATCGAATCTTTGATATAGAAATAGAAAAAAGAAAAGAGCGAATCATAGATCTTCGTAAACATGGCGAAATAGATAAAAAGACGATTTCACGTCGTATACTAAGTTCATTATCAACCAAATCGCCTCGCAGGATCAAATTCCAAATTTCGAATGACCAAACATAGGAGGCTGACCTATTACCAAATTTTTGTTAAACCTTCGTTTTCGCGTAACCTTAGAAAAAGAAATCCGATAGCCGTGGGTTATAAGGACATCTCGGCGTTCACATCTGTTGCGCGCGATCCTTTGCCTCTCTCCTATCCTTTTCTCCGCGCGAAGATTTATTGCCGAATTACAGAACCATAAGACGACGTGCATTTGTACGGCATGTAGGCGTAACACGAAAGAGAAATGAAGTTTCGCTGTTTAACGGCGAAATTTGAAGAGCAAACAATTTAACCATGTCACTGTGCGTTTGACGAGTAGTTGCGAGAGAAGCGGAATTCACGCTTTCGTTTAGGTTCGTTGGATCGCGAACAGAGATCAGAATCTGCAGATAAGCGAGAATTCTTAATGGAAGTTAAATTTCTCATTTCGATCATCTAGCTTCTGATTTTGAGATACCGTCTGCGACAAAACGTATCTCGACGCGTGTAACTGTTCAAGGCAACTGTTCACGAAGAAGAAGAAGAAGAAGAAGAAGAAAGAAAGAGTATTACATAGTGGTTAAGAAACGCGGGAAATACGCGATAGCGGAATAATAATGAAATAAAAATTTGATTTTGAGATAACGTGTCTATAAATTTTAGACTCGATAATATTATGCTAGCCTTTTTACTGTTCTGCTAGTTTTTACATATAGGATTTAATTAAAAATAAACGCAACAGTTCTAGGAAAGAAGTATAAATATAATGTATTAGTGCGTAATTATGAGAAACAGCGCTTGCCACGTGTGATGTACAAACGGATCAGGAGACATTTTTTATTATCCTGCGAATGGTTTCTTGTTAAATATATGATTATACAACTATATAAGGTACACATATAGTGTAACGAAGGTAACGTATAAAATTGATGAAGAAGTAAGGTTATACATACCTTAACAATTTATAAAGATAGCATCGAGATGTCATTGGATTTCATGTTTGCAATCACAATTTCGTGATTCATTTCGTCAACGAATAAACTTACTAAACGGAGATGGGTTATTGGAAACGTGGTATAGATGACTGAAAAGCGTTAAATAAAACAGAGTATAAAGAACAGAAAATAGAGATAACAAAACAAATTGTAGAAACACGCGAAAAATTGATAACAGTTTGAGAGAAAAAAGGGCAACGTAACACTGCATGCCTTGATAAGTAAATACCGTTATGTCGGTGTGTATGCAGTTGGTCAGAGAGACGTCGGAGATACTTCCTAAATAAGAAAGAATTTAACAGTGATCCCCTTGCCGCGATGAAGATAGATTAACTTATATATTCGGTTCACGTGGTCTGGCCAAGGCTCCAGAGATTTGTTACACGGCTGAATTTATAATCAACGCGAAATACGAAAATTCGCACAAAGAGATCACCGGGTCAATGGAAGCATCGAAAATGTATTCCATATTTGGAAAGCCTTTTACGGATTCGCCTTACGTGCAAACCTCAAAAAGCATTTAAAAATATGACACGCGATCCAATCGTCATTTCTTATTCTTTTAATCCATGACGAATTTTGGAAATGTGCATTTCTCGTTAAAACTTACAAAAGACCGTCATTAGAACGCGTGAAATAAAGTTAAAATAGCTTTATTAGAAAGAATAGTGAATTTATTAACTGTCGTTGATATCGATGATTATAGATACCATCGATGAAATAACATAAATTAAGGGATTTATGATTTTGTGAATAAAGTCTTACGAACTACTATAATAATAAATTAATATTCGAATTTAGAGCTCATTTAAACATAACGACTTTGACACCTTTATTATTTAATGGAATAGCAACGAATAAGTATCTTATTATGAAATTTATGGGCATAATACGCTTCGATTAAGCTCAAAGAACATTCCGAATTCAATTTTATTCGTGTTAATCCAGTTTGAGTGCTTTTACGCGAAACGTAAAAATGTTCGAACTTTTCCTTAAGAATAGGAATTTTATAGCAGATCAAACCAATCAATTTTACAACTGTACGCACGATCGAACATTTTCAACTTTTAGACAAACTCTCAACAGTAATTCTTATAGAATTTCCAAAAATTCTCCAGAATTTTTCACGTACTTTCTACGTTACAATGAAACGCGACGCGCTATTTAAGGTATTATATAATACAAATTTAGGAAAAACATAAACCGAAGCGTTACAACTACGCTTTAATCGTTCCGATACCTGCGATAATATTAACGATCAGATTATTAAACTTCGCTCTTACTCTACATTCCGCACGAATCGTACGAACACGTATCAACCCCTTCGATAATATACATCCCTTTTCTTGCCCGCGTTAACTGCTCTTGCGTCGATCAGACGCGATCGTGCTTTCGAAGTAACGTTGCAACAATATCACATAAATTTGATATTCTTCTAATTTGTAAAATACTTGCAAGAAAGTTTAAAACCTTTTTTTTTATTTTCTTTTAAGTTAACCATCTATATTATACTCACGTAATACAGTGGTTGGAAACTTTCTTCAACCGCGAGTTCTCAAGCCGACGCAAACGTAAGTATTTTTTCCAGGAAGGCTCATGAACATGTCGCAGGGACACGGTGTTATGCGTTGAGGAGACATCGCGCGTCTGTACTGTGGTCAGCACTCTGGTCGCCCCCCTATGCAGACTCCTGTCTGAAAATTTCGTAATATTTGCCGGTGTCTAAGCCTCGGCCAGAAATCTATCAATGAGAGAGAGGTCCTCGCACCTTGCAAGGTTTCGGCAGGGCTATATAAACGCGTCCATTAGACTAGCTCTTTACAACCAGAAAACAACTCCGATCAACATGAACGCTTTGGTGAGTTCCACACGATATTCAGATGCATGGGCCACCCAGGCTGTCGCGGAGATCGTGTTATCGTTTTACAAATTTTATTACTTTCATATCGAACATTTTGCAAAGATTTTTCTTATCGTATATTATTCGACTCGTGAACTTGAACGATCAGTTAAAATTTCGAGGTAAATTTCTTGTAAATAATTCGTTGCTTTCTGATCGGCTTTCTTATTCCGGTGTCCTATATCCTTTTTTTTTTTATATACGGCAGAATACCTTTTTCATAATATCTTTACAGTTTGTAGTTCTTCCTTATTATCGTTTCATCGTTTTACGGTCGTTTCCTTCAAATTATTATATCTTTTAAACGTCATAAACTGTATAACGTTATGTCACTGACCAAACGTTCCGCG
Source organism: Bombus flavifrons (assembly GCF_040668555.2). NCBI lineage: Eukaryota > Metazoa > Arthropoda > Insecta > Hymenoptera > Apidae > Bombus > Bombus flavifrons. Next base: position 6,143,509 of record NC_138447.1, read on the forward strand.
TACTCGACAACTCTTTTCCTTGAAATTGCAATCGTATTTTCACCGAGGAATCAGGAGAAGAGTATTCACAATTAAATATAATCTATGCAGAAATTTAACCTCGCAATTCTACAAATCGCTTGTTATCTGTTACTTATTATAATTGCCTATTGATTTTATAATCTGCAAGCTTATCGTTCATATATCGTCGCAATTTATAAAATCAAGTTCGCTCTCTGCATATAACGGATTTACTTTATCGTTACAAAGTTCGCGATTAACCAACTGCGATGCACGCACGAAGGTTTTATTTCTACCGAATTTATTCGCAAATTCTTAAAATTTATTTCACAAAGTCATCGACTAATCAATCTCGGACAACCACCACGCGCAATAAAATTGCAATAAAAAATCTGTTTTCCAGTCTTGCGCTGTTCTCGTCATCGTCGCGGTTTCCGCGTTCGCCGCGCCAGTGGACAATAACACACCGGTTTCGATCCTGGCGTACACCGCCGATGGACCCAACCCAGACGGCTCGTATGCCTTCAACTACGAGACTGGAAATGGCATCAAGGTAGAGGAACACGGTCAACTGAAACAAGTTAACGACACGAATTCGGTGATCGTCGTTCAAGGATCCTACAGTTATTCGGATGCTGACGGGGCTCCTGTTGCCTTGAGCTACATCGCCGACGAGAATGGCTTCCAGCCACAGGGTGAACACCTTCCAACCCCTCCTCCGATCCCAGCTGGAATTCTGAAAGCCCTGGAATACATCGCCGCACACCCCGAACAAGACAATGCACGCTGATCGCTCGTTACGCGGATCGTACAGTAGAGATAGGACATAATTGACGCGACGATACGAGTCAAGTGCAAAAGTTTTACTACTCGTCACGATGCAGTGTATTTTTATAGACTCGTTTCACCTACTTTCTCCATTTTCGTCATCGAATCTTCGCCCGGCGTTATAACGATCGTAATCGGTAGCCGTGTAACAACTATAACGCAAAGTCACTTGACATTTATGTTTTAAGACGATACAGCGATGCTGTACGACTTATCGTTACTAGCATCGATATACAACGTAATATCTGTGTACAATATGTCGGTCTCAATTGTATCGTGGAATAAATGTTTAGACGTTTAAGCTGATCTTACGAGATTCGTGATTCTTGATCATTCTCATTCTCTTATTCGTTTATCGTTGTTTCCTCATATCTCGCTGCCAGTCGGTTTTTTACGAAGAAACACACGTCGAACAATTTTTAATACACCGAGAAAATTAGTCTTACCGTTTATGTACGTACGTCAAATTTTGTAACATACGTGTATAACGCGTGGCTTCTGTATCATAGAACAATACCGCATAATTGCATAATCGGGTGATAAATTACCCTCGCGTTTAGACGCGTGGATTTGATTATTCATGCGGATTAGTCGGATCTTTCTTCGAGGAACTGATTAACGCTTCTTACGTCACATATAAACGTCGTTGGTAAACAAAGCTGCAGATTTAGATAATAATCACCGAAGCAAATATTAAAATAGTTATCTAAATTATTAGGAAGAATATGATGGAAATTAATCGGCAATTCGCGAAGTTAGAAGTTCATAGATTTGACCGAAGACACAATTCGTTTGCCTCACCGACGAGTTCAAATAAATGCAGTTCTATCGTATCGATTATCGAAACTAATTAAGTTTACATAGGGTGTGGTGATCGAGCAAACGCGAGTTGACGAATCGATGTGGTTGCAGGGGTACGATGATCGAATAGCGTAAACAGAATGATCGGCGAATACGCAGAGCGAATGCAACGGAGCATTCGTGATAATTGAATTTTATTGCACGACCGAGTTTCGCATAATAATCGGATTTATAATCGACAAAAAGAATCTCGTTCTTGCGGTTCTGTCGAATGGAAAATTATTTTCAAAATTGTTCGATTATCGATTATTACTTTCCAAAAATTACAATCGGGATGCGTTTTACGTGCCGAGCTCCATTTCCGAAACAGTTGTCCGCGCGTTCGTCTTAATTACGAACGAACGACGAGCGAGGAACAAAAATGAAGGAAACCAGGGATCCAAGCAAGAGATATACGACTGCTATGTCCTACGGACGTGTTCGGCGTACGAGACTGATGACGTCATTAACCACTGACCGACATCGGTTCAGAGTTGTCACACATTACGCATAAAACGACAGTGATGCATAGCTGCACAGGGAAAAAGGCGAGTTCCACGAAAGTCGCGCGTGTTTCACGTGACGCGCGTTATTCGTTGGAATTATAATTAATACGGTCACGGTTGGACTCGACCTGTACGACACGATGTGAAAAAGAGGATGGAAATAACGTACGGATTAAAATTCTTTTCGGGGATCGTTTCCGACGATGGTTTTGCCAATATGTGGATCAGCGTATCACGATAGTTTGTATCGATATATTTAAGTAATACACAGGGCGGTTGGTAACTGGTGGTACAAGCGGAAAGGGGGTGATTCTACGCGAAAAAAGAAGTCGAAAATATAGAATAAAAACTTTTCGTTTGAGGCTTTGTTTTCGAGAAAATCGACTTTGAATTTCCGCTCGGTACGCGTGCACTTTATCACGTTTCGTTATAACGGATCTCACTGTAGATCGTTGTCTCGATGGAAAAATTAAAAAAGAAGAAAAAAAAATTTTTATTCTACATTTTCGACTTCTTTTTTCGCGTAGAATCAGCCCCTTTCCGCTTGTACCACCAGTTACCAACCACCCTGTATAATGTATATAATAAGAATATAATATAATATAATATAAATGCATTATGTATATATTATATCTATTATATATATCTTTACATATATATATATATATATATATATATATATATATATATATATACATCAGTTATCTTATCGTTTGCATAAAGTGCATAATAGTATTTAGTAATCTGCATAATATTACCCTAATATTAACTGCTCAGTCGGGCGAAAGGGTACAACACTTCTTTCTTCGGACATCGAAGTAGTGAGAAAAATAAAGAACCAAGAAATATTCCGATTATCGACATCTGCGGTATAACAGAAATTGGCGCAATTGTCCGCCAGTGAATGTTGATTTTGGCAGCTAATTCAATTTTAGATATTAATAATAAACAATGGTTTATTGAATTGATATTTAATAAACAATAAAAGACCAGCGTTAATATACATTATAGGGAAAATCTCATTTGCCTTTAAATTTTTTATTATTTCCTATGTGTTTTATGTTATTTATGTATGTTTTCAAGGAATTGAAGATTTCCGAAAGAATTCCGTATCGTTTTAGACGGTATACAGAATCGTAATTTATAACGATATAAGCAGTAAAGTGTACTAATCTGAAGTAACTAAGCCGTCTAGGATTTAAAAAGCGAACGTTCGTAATCGAAACGAGTAAGAATGAATTGATTAAATTTGTTCGCTACGTGCCTTTTCGTATATTTGTTTTTCTGAAAGAAAAATTTGTACAGTGTGTTTCGCGTTTATCGACCTAGGAAAATTAGCTTGGAATCAGCGAGAAGAACTAACGAACTTCTATCGTGTGATGTTATGCGAATTATTTGCTCGACGACGAACAAATGAAGTTCTGTCGTAGTTATAAAGGAACTACGTAGTGTAGCCCTCCTCTGGACACTTCGTGTAAGAAACAACTAATTAAGCGAACAATATTTGAACGAGAAACCAGTCTTCGTAACTACTCGGACGATGTCCTTGGAATTAATGTATTAGTTATTTTCCATATTTAACGTATCGTCGATTAAGCCGATTAAATCGTCAATCTGTTAACTGCGGTTAGCTACTGCATGGTATTCGTGGAATTAATCGTTGAGCGTGGTACGAGATTATTCCTGCGGATGATTCTTCTGCTTGCGATAAACGTTTTACGACGCTCATAAGAGAAAGATGAGAGGAGAGACAGAGAGAGAGAGAGATGTTTATTAAAATTTTGTCGACAGAGAGAAACGCGGTAAATCGATCTACTGAAAATGAAGTTAACGAAATATAATTTTCTTTATAACGACAATGAATAAACGAACGTTTTGCTTGCATTGTATTCTGTGTCTCAAAGTCGGCAGTAAGATGTTCCTTTCTTGTGGTAAGTAATTTTAATATCGATATTAATTTTAAGCAAAATTATGACAAAAGTACGGAAGCCTGCGTTTGGACCGAAGAATTAGTCGTCTCAACTGGGCTGGTGAATCCGCGACACAGCTAAATGTCGGTAAAAATATATAAACGGCGGTAAGAGAGTTTTGCGAAAGGTGAACGCATAATTCACCCTTCGATTAGCAATCGCAGTCGCGCAATCCATTTATCAAGAACTAGCCGTGCTCCCTCGATCCGCATGTTCTTCGTAGAAATGCACGTTCGAAGCTTCAGCCGAATTTACACCGCGTCGCTTTCATCCCCGATGAAAACAAGGATGAAAGCAGCGTCCATTCGTCCTGTTCCTCGAAAGCGAAACAGCGTAAATTCGGCTTTATGGAGTTGCGGGTTACGAGTATCTTTGCACGAATCTCCAGTCGTCGGGAACACGCTGAACGCGGAACAGTGGAGAACTGGAAATATCTAATCGGCGCGGCGATCATGCCGCATCCTCTTCGTGGCTAGGGGTCGCGTCATTGCACGGACAGAATAGTCCCAAAGGTCGTGCAACAAGCTGGATGGCCAGATTTCGCAACCGCAACTAGACCGGCAAATCTAATTGCTCGTATCGAACGAGCTCTTCGATCGTAGCAAAGACACATAGCAACGGAGAAAGTCTTCTATTTATCGTCTGCATGCCCGAGATGCGACCCGTTCTTCGCTTCCTTGTCACGACACCCGCGGAATTCCACTGACAAGAAAACGTCGCAAGAATAGCGTCGTGAATATCGGTCGAACGACTTACGTCGAATTTTTCTACTCTGATCATGATGGCGTGACTGCGTATTGTTTTGAGGCTTACGTAAATATCGTGATATAAGCGTAAATACACGAGTTAATTCTATGCGTCAGGAAATATGGTAGAGTAATAGAAATTAACATGGAATAGAATCGATCGATTACATGGATCAGGGTAATTAAGTTTGTCTTGGGTTCGAGCCCACAGATTACGTAAAAAGGAGTATCGTTCGCGCGATTAACGATGCTCGTACAACTGTGAGCATTGTTATCGCAACCGACACGCGATAAAAACTTATTCAGCGAATCGTTTCTTAAATATTATCTGTTCGTTGAAATCAGTCGTATGGAGGGAAAAACCGAAATTTCTTTGACAATCTCGAGTTATAAATCTCGATGGCTTATGAGCCTGAGGTAGATGTACAAGACGAAACCCGATAGACTTTACGACTTCATCTACGAAGTGATTAAAATTTAGAAAAAAAAAAAAAAAAACGAAAACGACAGAAATAGTATGAAAAAGAGAGAATATAAAGAGAAAGATATTTCTGATTTCTCCTCAAATAAATTATTGGGTTTCGATATAAAAGAAGATAAGGATATAGTAAAGGAAGAACGAGTAAGAAGGAATAATGAAAGATCTTTTCAACTGCTTATTAAGGGAATTGTTAGGTTTCGATTATAAAGAAGGAAACAATACACGAGAAAGGAAGAGAGGTAGAGAACGAAGGAGCAAAGAAAGCCATCTCCCGCTCCCTCAAATTTTCCTACACGCGCAAACACATTTGAAATATAACGACACAGTGGCTCGTGGCTCGTCCATCGTATTATGTAACGGGAGATGAGTGGAAAATCATTGTCATGTTATGCAACAAAGTAAATAACGCGACACTTTAAAGATACGAAACCTTTAAGCGAACTCCTGCTAGCTGCTCGTCATGCCTTCAAGCTGAATAACTCTCAGCCAAAGACGACGACGAAGGGTAGCTGAAATTTCAGAGTAATTTTATGCGAGAGCAGAATTTTCGGATTTATGCGCTTAAATGCGGAACACGTACTAAAGCTGATAGCGCATACGTGTTCCGTCCGGATAAGAACATATTAAGTAAAATACACATACTCCGGTATACTAGCCAGCGGTGGCCCGAAACATTATTTTAATGGTAGAAATAACATTTAGAAACAACTTGTTACGAACGCGTTGCGCTTCCTGTTCCCTTTGTTCCAGCCATAATGAACGTGTACCCTGAAATATCTGTTTCCCTAACAGCGTTAATGTTCTAATACATCTATTATGATATATTTGAAAATATGAAGCGCATGTTTGAGAATAAGAGCTAGGTATTTTTTTAAATTTCAAAAACTACAAGTTAAAACGAACGGGAATTTTGCGTATCTTCATTTTCGAGAACCGAAATATTTCTAGTCATTGAACTATCCTCTGTTCATGTACATTGCCTTTTTATAATTAGTAGGTAGATAATTCCTGTTGTTTCTAGATCTTAAACTTCTTGCACCTTTCAAAGCATGGCTCGTTAAAACGAGAGATACGAAATGAATCGTATTTCCCCCCGTAATCTTTGACTAATTATAGCGAAAATAAACAGTCGCGCGAGTTAGCAGTATCGGATTATATAAAGCAGTTTTAATTAATAAAACGTTGTTAATATACTCTACTCAAGAGTCGTTAATTATCGACTGTGTGACATCTTTTCGTAGACGTTTCCTCCATAATGCTTAGTTAAGAGAATCCGCGAGATTTTCTCGATTATGGCGTTCCAGAGTCGCGAACATGGCTTCGCGATTTAATTCACGCGAAAGAGACGCTTTAAATCGACCGATAAAATAAAATGTTGCATCAGGAATTTCTAAAGGAGATGATCGATAGCAACTTCGCGCGAGTATGTCGAGCCTCGGGGAATCGAAGACGGTAATGAGCGCGCAACGCAAATAAATCGTAAAACTGACGAAGAAGTTATGGTAGAAGACGACCTTGACATATAAGCGTATACCGCGAGCATTCTAAGAGAGCGCCTAGCCGCAGGCTAGAAGACGTAACCCGTGCCAAAATCAATTTCACTTTCATCCATGGTGCAGGTAGTGCGATGTACGCACGTGTATCTTTGTATACTTTGCCTCGAGGACGATTCTCATAAAAAATCCTGTTGGGAAAGTCGTCGATCGACCTGTGTTTGCTCTCGTGGGCCTAGGCTCCGCGAGAAAGTGATTCGATCGATCGTTACATGGCAATCGTCGATCCAGCGCTTCGTAATTCAGCAGTTGACGATGCTTGAAATTGAAGAATCGACTGGGCCGCCTTTCGACCGTATTTTTCTAACTTCAACGAGCCTCTGTGTACATGACCGATATAGACATTTCCTCCTATCGTTCCACCGTTCTGAGAGCATTCTTTCTTTCTTTATCTTTCCTGAAACCTCGATCATTTGACACTTTAAAAAATGTTAGAATTTAGAATAAAAGATGGAGATAAATTTTGTTCTTAGGTGTTGTAACTTATGTATACAGTTTCGATATTACACCTACGAAATAGTTTAGGGTACATTTGAACATTAGTGAAGTAATCGACGATGAATCAGACGTCAAATTGAAAGTGTCGAAGTTCCTTTCTAAGTTCTTAAAACACTTGTTTCTCGTTTACTTTTCTATGTATTAATGTACTATGTACTATAATATTCTATGTACTAATCATAACGTGTATTCTACGTACTATGATTTAGTGGGGTAATTGCTTGAAACGTACGAAACTGAATAAATCAATTAATAATTTTTTCAAAATTATAATCTCAAGAATTGGTATCTCCTTCTATTGGAATTCTATTTCGTTGAATAAGCAAAAGTGTAATGTAGAAAGAATGTAATTTGCGTAAAATATTCCATTTTCTAGCTACTCTATCTGCAAGTATTTATGAATGTAAATTGCTAATTTATGTATAAGTACCATAATCTATCTGAAACGTAAAATTACATTTTTATCTTAAGTGGATACGCTTTTACGCTACCTTTTGGTATTTCATATGCGAAAAGTATAAAAGCATAAAAGTTAAGAAAAAGTATACAGGTTGGTCCGAGTAAATTGTCGTCAAATTACATTTCTTTTAAAAAGTTCACGCTCCGTTACAAAGGAAGACCTGCTAACTCATGAGAATAAGTACAACGAGTGCCAAAGAGATTGTTGTCAAGGGTTCGATCGCACGACTCCAAGAGTCTGAAACTACCGCGCAGACTGCTTTCGAAAGTTCGCAAAGGAAGAACAGCGAGGAAATTTAAAATATCAGATGGCAAGGTAATGCATTTCCAACGGCCTTATAAGTACGATACGCGGCACGGTTGTTGCAATAGAGGTTTTATATTTACAGAAAGGTTACACGCGGATGCACTTACGAGCCCTGCGCATTCCGAAGAATGCGTACTTGAATGAAAACCCCACGCGAATGTAGACGGATAGAACGAGAGGGGGAGTGGGATGAACGTTGAAACGGAGATGGAGATACCGGCTTGGCGAACACTGTACGTGACACGAAAAAGGATGAAAGGAGAACAAGACACAGAGAAAGAAGCAAGGAGATGAATTAAAATATGTATGAGCGCATAAGGTGAAATTTATAAATGTTGATGAGAGGGAGAGAGGGGGGGAGAAGGAAGATGGAATAACTGAAGATTATGAATCAGAATGCGAAAGAATGTGAAAGAGAGAAAGGGAGAGGGAGAAAGTCAGAGTGTATCAGCGGGATCGAACAAGCGAGTCAATGAAAGCAACGAACGATCGAAAAGAATCATCGACTTTATTGCTGGTCTGTCATACGATTACCTTTTTTCGGAGAGTCGAACGACTTGGTCCAACGAACATCGGAGTTTCTATGTTCCGTAAATATGGTCGGCTCTTGACTCTCGGGCAGTTCTCGTATTCATCGTTGACATTTTAACGATGATCAATGCCTTCGTTTATTTCCTCCGAGGAATTTTTTAAGCCAGGCAGTCGCCTAAAGTAAGAAAAAGGTTCAAATTGTTCGACCATCTGCTTCGTAACGTCAGGAATTTGTTTTTTTTTTTCATCGAAGAGGACTATCATAAATCGTCGTTATCGTCCATAGATCGAATCACTTTACTTCCCTCTATTACAAAATACAAATATCGATTCGATTCTTATCTTCGCGTATTTACCGTGGAGATGCTTTCCGCCATAGAAACGCAATTTTGCTTTGCAAGAAAGGACATCGTAAGAAACATCGTAATAGGATAAGGAGCTAACAGATCTGTCTACCGAGCTATAGCACTTTATAATAGTGACAAATAACACTCGTTATTGTTTTTAAACTCAGTTTTGTCATTCGCTTAATCGATCGCTTCAGGCCGTAGAACGTTATTAATCGGGTTTGTACCAAAGTGTAAGCAAGATGCCGTGACGCAAGTACATTTGATTACTCTATACATGTTGGTTATTCCCTCGGAAGACAAGATAATGCTCGAGCTATTGCATCACTAAACTATTATATGTTTAAGTGTATACGTATAACCTTTCGCTCTACCGTTGACTCTTAAATTTTAATCTCGCATTTAGTAAATATTTTGCGTAATATTGCTGAACGAGGCAGGATATAAAAAGAACGTTGAAAGAGAACGGCATACTAATGAATAATGGAAAGTGAAAATAAGTGTATGGTAGGAAACGAAAACAATGTGTGTAAATATCGTTGGTTCGCTAGGAAGATAACTTGTTTACAAAATCGAACAGATCCTTATTAAAGATTTCCAAGGTAGCGATCGGTTCTCGCAAATTCTCGATGAGTCAGTTATTTCGAAACGAATTTTGACAAGGGACAGAGAAAAAAAAAACAAGATAAAAATGAGGGAACGCGAAAGCCTTCGCCGCAGCGAAATAACGAGAGACTACCGAGCATGTTTAATCACCAATTAAAAAAAAAGAATCGCAGCGCTTCGTTAGGGAAACGAAAATTCACGATTCCTTCGCATCGATGGGTTTCGTGTCGTTCAGTCTGTGGCTGTTGCTTGCGTGGGCTGGCATTCAAAGCGGTATAATTTACAAACCGTGAATTCAGCTCCCCGAAGTCCGGGTATTAATCTCGAGGAAGAAGTTATTCCGCGAACGAGTCACGGACGCGGTGTACCGAATACAGAATAGTTTGCCACGATGCTTTTTGCTCGGAAATTATAGTGGTATAATTTTCGATGCTCCCTTTGTTATTCCTCAACGTTTCATAATACGTATCGTGTGAAAGCAGCAATTGATTTTCAATTTCATCGAGGTGTTTTATCGTCATAAAGTGGAAATCTAGCTACTTTTGTAATTTATGTATCCGCTACCCGCCACTTTATCGCGTCTCCCACATCTGTGTTGTTCGATATCCGCGAATATAAGATCGAACGATTAAGATTGTAGTATCAATTCACCGTATTCATCGTACAGCAAACGTTCCGTGTAAAGTTATTTTTACATCGATGCGTTGTTACAAGCAGACCTGCTTGTTAGAAAGTTTCTTAACTTCATACGAGAAAAAGTAAGCTACGGAAAGTAAATTTTCGTAACGAAGTAAGAATGTAGAAGAACGCAGATGTAGAGGCGACTCGGTTCAACCCCTCGAGCGACGCTCCGGTCAATACAACGATATATTCTCGAAAGATGGTACCTAGTCCGCTACTTTCACGAGTGATATTTATGCACGTATCTTTTGTTTGCACTGGCCATATTACGTAACCCAGCTAATTAAAACTTCAAACATATCCTGACAGACTTTCCCCTATATTTGCCACGCTACTATCTGGTATCTGGTGAACCGGTGACTGTTTGTTTTGCATCTTAACGTGTCAATCGGTACATCATAGGCGTACAGCTTTCGTTGTTTGTTTTGTTTAGAGTGTCACACCGAAAGACTACGAAGTACGAAGATTATAATACTTTACGATTATAAATTACAATAAATCGTAAAGAAAAGTATTTTTGTTTCTCTAGCATATAAATTCCACTTTACCTCCAATTACATTACTGTACATAGAAGTTCTCTGGCTACAACAGAGCAGCCGTAATTTGTAGTATTTTTTGTGTTGCTATATCTATTTTGTACTTGAAGTTTTTCCCCAAACAACCACATGTAAACCTTAGGGATTAAGTTTTACGAAACTTTCATAGAAACGGAACAAAATTGTTCTCGTAAAGCATATCATGTTAATTATACGCGATGGACTGTAAAAGTTAGTTTCTTCTGATTTCAAAGGGCAACGAAATAGAAAAACGTAGGAAAAAGCGTTTCCATTAGTCGAGAAGCCGCAAGTTATTTTTTCTCGTAGTTGCTACCTCGTGTGGTTAAAAATGCCTGTATCCGGACAGAAGCATTGCTCGAAGAAGATTGTCCATAGATATCGATGACGTGCTTCAGTGAATCACGCACTATCACAACTGACGTTTCCAGCAGGGTACTTGACATTCCTAAGAAAACGAGAATTTATTACAGCTTCGCGTATTCCTTGTATTTTCCATAAAAGAAGCGGAATAACGTCTTCTGGTATATAATTCATCGTTCTTTGGACGATTTAGCCGAGTGATTTATCAGTTGATTCGATTATAGTCAGGTCTAGCGATCGTAGAAGGAAGATGAAAACTCTTCTTCTACAAGTGGAAATATGATTAATATCATCGAACACGATTATACGCTAGTTTTTAAACCGTATTTACGGTTTAGTACACGTCATTAGAGACAATCGCTCATTTTTCTCTCGAGACCACCTCCGAGGCATCGCAGAAAATTAATCGTAAAGGTGAATATTCGATCGGATTACGACCTTTTGTATTTCATCGCGTAGCTACATATATCGTTGATTAAATGCAGATTTTAAATGCCACGTTCCATTATAACGTGTACGGCAAGTACGACGGTCAGGTTAGATTAACAGAAATTTTTTTTTATGCAAAGCAAATTAGTATGGAAAAGCATTATAATTAATATACGATCGATTAATATCTATCGATGATCAACTCTTGACGTTCCAATCGGGTAACATTGATTAAACAAATGCACGCCCATACTTAATTCAAGGTAATGGTGACGCGTCTGGTATGTTTCAAATAGAATAGAAAGATACACAGAAAGTGTTGCAAAGTACCTTCACTTTGTCCAGAAGGAACGAAAGTGAAATGCATGGAATAATGCCGAAGAAACGAAATACGACGCAAACGCGAGACATAAGAATTATAGAATGTAATTGCGCGTTAAACGCTATTTAAATAAAATAGCAAAACGACATATGCTATTACGTGTCACGTAATTATCGTCATTGACGTAAAATTCTATCTACGCATTACGTGTTCGATTTAGGAGTCTTACTCCTAAGGAGGAAATCAACGACGATGTAAATAGTTGGAACATCGACCAGATATCTTACGTACTATTGCGTATAATTAAGCGCAAACGACGAAAGACCACCGCTAACCAGTTCGTGGTATAATATTATATAATATTCAGATAAGTAAGATTTATTCGTGATATTCAGACTCTTTCGATGGTATCGGTAACGTAGTCCCGACTTTATAATTAAGAAAAATTTACATGATCGTCAGAGTGCGAATCGTCTCATCAGTTTGTCGGTAATAATAAGTTATAAGTAATAAAGTCGGTAATGATTGTGTCGATAATCGTTATACGATAAATTTGCATAGTTTCGATTTTCAGGATACATCGAAAATATTTTCCTCGTTGAAAAAGATGAACTCCCTCCTTTTTCAATGTCAGTATAAATGGCAAAGTAAATTTTTCACAGATTATATATGAGTATGAGATGCGTCAGCCTTACTTTAGAAACTAAACTATATACATCAGTATCTTCGGACAGTTATCGTTGTTACTCGTTAATTGTACAGCATCAAATTATACAATCGAATCTTAAGCTGCACGATTTCTGGCTCGACTGTGCCAAATTATCTCGATATAAGACAGGGCCGATATAAATCATTATCCAACGTACTCCTATTAGAGCTCTCGTCTTCTATTACGCGTCTCGGTTACCAACTCGTAACCCTGTCCGAATCGATTTGACGCGAATCGATAGATGGCAAGTCAACCCTCGAACTCGTCTGATAAACGTCGACCTAAAGGGCCTCGATGGCATGGTGGCGCGTCGTTAAAGAAATTATGACAATTGAGCAAGCATCCTTTAACGGGGACCCGATGACATTTAGCGTAATGTGACATGCTGATCCCCGGCAAGGTAATCTCTCTCCGGGTGATGTACAATGTGTTGCTGTCCCTGTACGTTTCCTCGCACAGATACACACGAACGCGTATCGCGCGCGCGTTAAACGAGGATCCGTGTAACCCCTCTTAAGGTACCTCTACCTCTGTGTCACTATCGTTCCCTCTCTGTTCGTCTCGATCGTGCCTCTCTGTCTGTCGCCGTGTCGTCGTGTCCCATGTGCGTCCTCCTAGGTGCACGGTGGCTATCGTTACTTGGCCAAACGATCGTATTGGTGATGCCTCCAGGGGTATATATACGACGAGCGCTGCGGGGCTTGATAAACACTTGCCCATCAGCGATTACTGCTGCAGCATGTATACGTCACTGGTAAGCGTAATTAAGAGAAAAATCGCCAGCGGAAAGATCTCGGGACAAGGAAACCTAGGGTGAAACTCGCGGAAACGAAAATCCGGACCAATCGGAACGTCGTCAGAGTGAGCTCTCTGATCCACAGAGATTCGTCGAGTGATCCGTCGAGAACACGATTTTTTCGTTTCTGTGCGTGATACATTCCGGGATATTGTGATACGCGTTGCCTGTGCCGTTTGATTCGCTCGATTCGGGGACGTATTGCGATTTCCTACGCAAGTCTAACGAGACGAATGGTCGAGAGGTGAGTAGGGTGGAATGTAGAGAGGCCTGCAGTTTTAACAAGGATCGTGTGCGCTTGGTGTACATCCGTCTCGGACTTCAAGATCTCTAAATTATCTCGTTAGATAGTCGATCGAAGTTTTGTAACTCACCGCACAATGTAGATAAACACGTACGTTCTTGCCACGCGATTAATCCTTTAGTATTCTTGTTATAGGTAATATTACTTGTTTCGTTATATGTTCGTTATCAACTCGAAAGCAGTCTTGATTAATCTTTACTTATACAGGGTGGTTGGTAACTGGTGGTACAAGCGGAAAGTGGATGATTCTACGCGAAAAAAGAAGTCGAAAATATAGAATAAAAAAATTTTTTTGTTTTAATTTTTCCATCGAAACAACGATCTACAGTGAGATGCGTTATAACGAGACGCGATAAAGTGCACGCGTACCGAGCGAAAATTCAAAGTCGATTTTCTCGAAAACAAAGCCTCGAACGAAAAATTTTTATTCTATATTTTCGACTTCTTTTTTCGCGTAGAATCACTCCTTTTCCACTTGTACCACCAGTCACCAACCACCCTGTATATTTGTCTAATTATGTAAACAATTAGCAGTTTCGATGTTTACGCGGAAAGGTATCGATAGCAGAAAATGTTATTAACGCGATAAACGTTCGAACAGTTACGAAACGCCGGCGACTACGTCTGACTTAATAACCGTCATACTACCATTCGAGTAGTGGCTGACTCGAAACGGTATCACTACTGCGGCAAGCTTCCCGCCGTTTTCGACAATACGAGCCACTCGCGGTGCACACGGCCGGATCAAACGACGGGTAATCTCGCAATCGATTTCTCGAATCGATACGTGATCCGTTCTACCGTTTAAATCGCGCTTCACAGGCGCGTAATTACGTGAAAATCGATCTTTCGCGACGTAATTTATAGGTGTTTAAACGCAATAACGTAAACACTGAGCGAGTGTATGTATACATAGGCGCGCGCGTTCACGACAGCATTCCACCCCGGCCCATTTGTCCTGACGTCTTTACGCGAAATTGCGTGTCGCGTTTGTTTTACCGCTCAGCTATAACGACCATCATTGCGTTAAGGACTCGAGCAAACTTTGAAATCGCTTCAATTAAATGCGTGTCTGCCGGTTCGATGCAGGTGCAAAAGCTAGACGCGTCATTTGCGAGCTAGAGAGTGATTCGCGCGGGACGTTCGAACGTTGTTTCGTAATTTTGTTCAAATTGGGACAACGTAAACGTACGCAAGTTGATAGCGTGTTGGACGAATCAGATATCGCTTACGATCGTACGAATTCGTAAAATATCGTATAAACGCGAAACCATGTGCTTCGAAACGATATCCGAAAACCGCATTCGCTCTACTGAAACTATATAACTATATTCGACTTGGAAATAACAAAAGTCGGTTTCCTTGTTCCGAGTAGTGCTCCAACGCGAAAACGTCGGAACGTGCGATTTATCGTACTGTTCGAAATAGAAGATAAGAGAAGAGAGTCGAAGAACAATACGGCGCGATCTGACGACTCGATGTTAGGCGACGTTGAGAACGATAAAGGCAAAGTCGCCACTTATTTCTGTTTTTCGAATGTTCAGGTAGCCGTGATCGCACTGGCGAGCTGCGTGGCAGCTGCCCCAGCGGAGGACGTGATACCAATTGTCAGCCAAAGTCAAGAGGGTCCAAATCCGGACGGCTCGTACAAATGGAGCTACGAGTCCGGGAATGGGATCAAAGCGCAAGAGGAGGGTCATCTGGAGAACGCTGGCCAAGAGAACGAGGCGATGAACGCTCAGGGTAGCTTCAGTTATCCGAGCGACGACGGTCAACAAATCTCGTTGACGTATGTTGCGAACGAGGAAGGTTTTCAACCACAGGGCGCTCACCTACCCACTACACCAGAAATACCGCCGCTCATTCAAAAGGCGCTCGAATGGATAGCGGCGCACCCGAGCAAGGAGGACCAGAATCAGGTATAAAGGATGAGACGTGTACCGTCAGTGATCTCAAAACGAGCTACGTTCAATTTTCTTCTAACGTGAATTACGATGAATCGCCCCGTCGTCACCTCTTGCAGTCCAAGCTCTAACGAAACGCGTACTACTCTGGTTCAATCTGTTGTAAATATTTATTGTATACTTTTACGGACGTATATGTGTATTGTATATCGATATATTATATCGTATTATATATGTATCGTGTATTGTAACACATGCAGACGCGAGTATGTACCACGGGCAGCGAACATGTACACAATCGTTGCCAGGTACGTACATATTACGATGCATACGAAATAAATGTTGCAATTCAAGACATACCCTCGTCTTATCTCTTTGCCTGTCGTATTTACGTATTTTTATTCCCGTACATTTACGTAGAAGGTAAACGAGAATGATACAGTGATATCGAGACTGATTTTTACGTTAACCAAGATTATTACAAAATAGAAACGACTAACGTTACCTATGTTATTGCGTCAAATTGTACGAAACGTTTCTCTGATTGTCGAGACGTCTCGCTTACCGGACGCAGCTTGAAAATTTGACGACAATTTGCTTCTCCGCTTGGCAAAACAAACTTGTCGAACTGTCAACGTTAACTTCAATCGTAACTTTGTATCAAAACAGTATTTATTCTTTGGCCCCGAATTTGTCCACTTTGGCCGGAACTGTTAGCTGGATCGAATGTAAACGCAGATTGAATTAAGGCTAGTTTACAGTCGCTTTAGGAAAGGCTAGGACAGAACGGGTCAGCTACGGGTGCAGCCTGCAACTACAGAGTCACGTTGTAAATGCACGCGAAATTCTCTTCTCTGTTGACACTTCCTTGTCATTATTTACGATTCCGCTCCAATTATTCATATCAGCGCCGGCTCGTTTCGACAAAATAATCCCGCGGCACTGCAATCGTAAATACAAAATACAAATTCCGAGCGCAATCTGAAAGAGCGTAGTTTCTTCGAGGAATTTGATTCGTTCTCGTTTGATCCGTGCTCTCTAAGGTACGCGCTGATTTACGATAGAAAGTTTCAGCACGACGCGACGTAGTACAACGTTTTAAGCACGTGCTCGCTGTAGAATTGCCTCGACATCGTTAATCAATCGCGATACCGCGGACATAAAGGACGTCCTCCGGTAATTTATTCGAAGACGACGGTCTTGTGGATAACGCGGTCTCGTTTGCCTTTTGTTGCATTTCCTTGCAAATGAAACAGCAAATTGCCGTAACTTAAGAATTATATCCCACGCAAAGTTCAAACAACATAGTAGTAGTAAAATTGATAAGAATCAAAATTTTTATGAACAGAACATCTTTTTTCTATATGCTTGTGTTGGAATACAACGATATTAATCACATACAGATGAGGTGATTGATCGAACGGATTCTTTCCTTCGCTGTCCAGCGATATCCCCACTAGCGTGCGTTCATGAGATGTACCGCGGCGGCTAGCACGTGCATGCTCTTTCGAGAATTCGGTGGAAGAAGCGTAAGGATATGGATGGAACATTCTCGATGGGCACGTCGTGAAGCTACTAGAAGGTTCTGTGACACCCACACAGGTCACACTCATTACTGCATAGAGAGTAGGGTTCGAAACCTTTTCAAGGGCCATGGGTCACTAAGCCAGTCAGTCTGTGAATAACTAGCCAACTGTTTACATTCCACAACACTTACTTATATTCACTGTAATAATTGTTTAATAAATATCACATTATATTATTTCAATACAAACATTGTGTCTTCCACAGATTATTAATCTTAATTCCAAGATTAAATTCTAACAGCTTGTATCGGCATTTGTTCTCTTAACGCGTTCGCATCGTTTCATTTACATCAACGGTACGATATTATAAATATAAAATGTTAAAAAATAGGAAGAACAATAAAATAACATTAGCGTATTTCGTTCTCTATTTTCTTAAATTTCGTCAAGTTAGATAGACGTGAAATGTCATGGAACGATCTTAATTATTACTAATTGCTGACTTGATCTAAACACGTGTTAGTCAATTAGCCATACGTAACGCCAAACTTTCTCAACGAATCGTCTTATATCGGTCTCGTGTGTCAACGTCTCTTCGATGACGCGACGAAGGATTATCGATTGTGTCTGAAACTTTCGTTGAACTTTCACGAACGACAGCGTTATACACTTCTATTTTAGTATACTTGAGATATGTTCCACGTTTACAATGGAATTACATAATGCTTGGCCGTTCCAACTTCTGTCATCTATGCAAAACCATCGGTGAAACTTTTATCTTAGTATATACGATAGCTTTCCGAGAGCATCATTAGAGTACGTGTCAAGAGTCATAAATCACGTCTTAAACAAAGATGAATTACCGAATATATTTTCATGCCTTCCTCCATGATATAGGATAATCAGCTTCATTTACGATATCTTAGAATATCGCTAAGTTCGAGCTAATAAACTTTATATATTCAAAGTCTATTAAACTTTAATGTCGGGTATACTAAGAAACTTTTCACCGAATCTACCGTTTGCATCGTTAAGAAATCAAGATTTTCTAATAAATGCAACAGGACATTTTGCCATCTATAGCATAATGCAGTTCGATAGCATTGGATGATATTTTATTACTTGTCGATGGATACATAAATTATTTCTATATCTTTCGTTTCGAGACAAAATTTGATAAAGATAGCATTTATTCTCCTTCTCCTCATAGGTATCTCTTCCGACATGAATTATCTTCTTTTCACCCTTGCCTTCTTTGTATTAAGTTTCAATTTATTGCTACTTATTTAGTCGTCGATTAACTTTAATTAGGAATTATGGTAAGTGATAAAATATTAAGAATGGAGAGGCGTTTTCTTACAACGCTGAAAACATGACAACAATATCAACCTTTTGATCGAAACGAATCAAACGTTCAAATACTTATGAACGCTAGTGTACCTACTGTACTTCTGTCGCTGTAACCACAGTACGTAAGAAGAAGTGGACACCACTTATTACACTTCGACCGAATGACATTTTCGTATTACAACGCGCATGAGTCTATATTATTTTCATTGTCGCCATGCTAGCGCAAACAATTCAACGAAATAATCCGTAAATAGGCGTAACGATGGGCGCGTGCTATTTACACGGTTAAACGGTTTTCTGCGTCTACCAAGGCGTGTATAATCCAAACGAACGAGGACAACATCGTTGACAGCAGCGATGCAGGTGCTGCAACGAGCAACTTTCGTACTCTGACACTTATGCCATATTTCTCTGTCTCCTTCGCCGCAACGGCAACCTTCGACCTCGACTTCCGTGTTATCGCGTTGCACCTGTCGCGAGCTATTTTGCTTGCAAATAGATCGCCTACGAAATTCGCGTGTTGTTTCGCCGAGATTCCAGTGCCACGACAATTCGCAGGACCGACGTTCGCCTTTTTCTTTTCAGTTTGTCATTTATCGTACACCGAGCTAGCATTATAATTCGGAATGTTGTTAATTGCAGCGTATGGATTTGACTTCCATATTTTTGTCAAAGTATTTCATTTAAATGGAATTAAGTAACAACGATAGATCATCTTGTTTGATTATCTTTTATATTTTTAGTCCATTTTCCACTTAATTTTACACGAACACGATTTATTTCTTTATTACCGTTGAATACTCGTCGCACGAGCACAAACGACTTTATTGTAATATAAATCGACTGTAAAAGTACTATATTACTTACGATATTTACAAAGCAATCTTTTAATTAATCGATAGCGAGGTACGAATATATTATGGCGATCAATTAATAACGTCGGTTCATCGATCTATAATACGTTTAATCTAAAGTTTTTACATCTTAGTTCCTACAAAATGCTTTTCTTCGTCGCATATTCTTCGAACAATTTACACACGGATAGCGTAATTTGGTGAACTCCAGACAAGAGAATTCAAATTTCCAGAGAGACGTACGTACATAAAGTCAAATTCTTTAAATCATTCGGAGAAAAAGGCACGCGGTCGACTTCTTCGCGCGATACTGTCCTTTTAAGAACGAAACATAGCGGAAAACTACAATCCGTTTTTCGCGTCTTTGGAGGGATGTGCGGCTATCCAGTCAAGGGCACGCTGGATGAGAACGGGTATTGGTTGCGTGGGTGGTGGCGTTGGCAGATGCGGCCCTTGAAATGCGGCACCGTTTTCGTTAGCTAACCAGCCGAGGTTGATTCTCGTACCATCCGGCGCGGTCCACGAGGCCGAGCCGCGAACTTCTTCGGCTTCCGCATCCTTTTGACCACGATTCTTCAAAACACCCTCTTCCTCGACGGCAATGCCATTAGCGGTTTCCCATTTCGAGTAAAAACTTCCATCCGGATTGATATCTTGACTTTGACTGACGATGGCGATCGGTTTGTCCGCGGCTAGAGCCATAACTACCACACTCAGCAGGCAAATTGTCCGGAAATGCATGATGCAAGTAATGGGTGGAAAAATGTCTGAAAAAAGTCATTACTGTCGTGACGCATATCCGTGATATCGTAACGTGTTAAGGTATATTATGGTATTCTAACTTGACTCAACAGCAAAACTTTGTTCGTCCGAATTCTATTTACTGGAATTTTAATTAAAATTAATTAAAATAAATTAATAAAAAAACCTACTAAAATTCACTAAAATTAGAAAATAAACGATGATGTATGTATGAACAGCTATATGTTGATCTTTTTCATATGCACTGTATCCCCGACGAGTAGATACGCGTAATTCTATCTGTATTACGTATTATACTTTCGTACCGGTTAATTATCGCGTATCTCGTTAAAACCGTGACAAGTGTCCGATCATAAATCTAAGTAACGAAGTAGTTATCCGTTTAGGCCGGTTAATTCAATTAAGTCGTTTTACGAACGTGATGATTAAGTTAAGCGTTCAAATGTGGCGTAAGTAGTTGCAACGATACGCCTGTTAATCGGTAATCGATGGAACGTGTGCGCGCTAAGATAACGATCGAAAGTCTATCTATCGATCATACTTGGTTTATGACGGTGTCGACGCGATCGTCCAACCTCGGTTTCTGAATTTCCAGATAGCGCGTGCTAAACCCTACTGGCGAGTGCACATCTATCGCATGCACCTTTTATAGTTTGAAATACTCTCCGCTATCACCGACATTTTCCGTCAAATGTCACTCGGTGATACCGGTTCAGCCTTCCTATGACCGGTATCGCGTAATAAAGAAAACCTTCCCGGCTGGATTATGGCACGGGCAACCTGCAATCAATCCACGCCTAGATCGTCAATTATAATAACCGTTACCATGGATACACACTTGCTATAAATATACAAATTGCTTGGAACTTGTATTTTCTATCGCATTACTTCTGGAGCTTCCTTCGAGGAGATTGGACAACGCGCATAAGCACCGTGTCAACGAGTTCACGTCTCTTCTCTTTAAAGAGCGTGAGAAGTCACTTTTACGTAGTTTGTTTGTTGTTTATGTATCCCTTACTACTTTTATGAACGACTAGTTTCATATTTTCTTACGCAATATACGAACAAAACAGATTCCTGTTTTCACGTTTCCATGTTTCCTTTTATTTCGCTTGTTTTTATACAATACAAAAGCAAAAATTTATGCGTTGGACTAGCTTGAAAAAACATAAAACCCTCGCTTTCCGATCGTACGATACATATACGTATGTCAGTTTTAAATGTATACGCTAAGAGTATCGAAGTACGAGTAGTAGCAAAAAGTGTTTCAAATGAAAGTTGTTTGACTTCATGGGCCAAACTTAACAAGATATCTTGATTTCTCTTTATATTCGTCTTTAAAGAGGCTTCAATGCCAATGTAACACTTCTTAATTCTCTGCAAAAAGTATCAAGGTACTTCGATTTGGGTCGAAAAATGATCAGTTTAAAAGATATTTTAATTTTCATCTTGCAAAACTTGTCGTACTTACTTACGTCGTGCAGACCTTGTAGTACTTTTATGTTTACGTTTTTCTTGTAACATTATAAACAGAAGGTTATCTTCATGCGTTTTGGGGCACAATCGAACGGAGAAGATCCGGAGTCTGAATACAAAAATCAATTACTCGCTACATCAAGAAAGGAGAGAAGGACATTTATTTCGAATTTATAAGAACCAACAACAGCTAAGAAACAAAAGTGAAAGAAAAGAATCAAGTTAGATGGTATATGTGCTTATCAGGAAGAATATGTTGCGGGGCAACATATTCTTTCTTTGCAAGAAAGTTGGGTACAGTGTACGTACGGGGTGTAATAGAGGGGCGCTCGAAAACTGTAGAACAGAACAGAAGAACTTAACTATCTTCGATTTTATCGTTGTTAATTTACTTTAATCGCCAATACCGTACAGTGTATACGGTTTTACCTATTCCAGAGCTGCAAAATCGGGGAAAACAGAGCTTTCGTTTTATTCTTATTTCGAGTACTAAAACGCAATTTGTTAGTTCTATTTTCTTTTTTTCTCTTTCTTTGTTTCTTGCTCGTTATAACAGTATCTAATAAATACAGGTTTGCCCTCTAGTAAAATGAAGTACAGTATGCTATATGACACTTTCCTCGTTATTGACGTATTGTTATTGACGTTATCAATCGTATCGATAATGCCGTTACGTTTTGACAAATATTTGCTGTCAGCTACCTCCAGATTCAAAAGAGGAGTATTACGTCATAACGATATATATCTGACGTCGTCGACCGTTAATTTTTTAGCGACGGTACGCCTACGTAATGGTTCGGAACGAACCTGGATGTAGGAACATTTTTTATAAAAGAAAGGCATATTTGGTAAAGGTATACTTGTGAGAAGAAAGAATGAGATTTTAGCAACAACGAAAGTTTAAGAAGCGCGCGTGTCTCAGCAAACAATGATACATACGTGAAAATAATTAATCTCGTGATTTACGGTGATGTTTCGCACACCGTGGACTGGTTTTTTAAAAAAATGATCTGTCAGAGGAAGCACAATTCTAATGAGCGGAAACAGTGGCTTTTGAATATTTCGTACAAAGTATTATACTGTCCGACAGCACAACCCAGGACTTTTCATTGCGACAAGTGCAATTAGTCATCTCTTTATTTAAATATTCGAAGCACTTTAGAGACCGCGTAACTTGTAGAAGGAAAAAAGAAGATTTAAGAAATACGTGTTCCTTTTTTTCTTTTTTTCCAAGTCTGTGAGGCAACGATGGGTCAATGTCGAATGAGTCACGGTTCAACCATGGTTATTAGAAATTTTGTAATTGTTTCACGACCTTTCTCATTCTAACTATCAGTTTGCGTGCTTCGAACGGTTTCAAGTGGTCTTTCGAAACTTCTGTCAAACCTAAATTACGCGAGGACCTAGGGAGAAAAGAATTCTCGATGAGCTAGAATTAGGAATTCCTCTAAAAGATATTAGCAAAAGCGAGGATGTATTGCTTCGAACGTAACAAGCTAGAAATATTTGAAGGATAAGATGATTAATTCTACGAAGAAGACTTATGATTTATAATTTTAAATCGAGTTTGGAGGACAACATGTCCCGCACGAATAACTCGTATTTATGCGATCGTTGCTCTCTCCCAAAGTTAAAGGAAGATTTTACAAACTCGCTATTTCGGTTCTATCAGGTATACGCTGTTATATAATTTCATTTAGGTTCCTAACAATAACTAATTAATGTAAGCATTGACACGCGTTCAAAGTTGTTACTTTAATTAATTAATAGCTTGTACCATTAATGGCATCGACAATGTCTTTCGGTACCTTTCACAGAGTTACTGCTTCGGATCTTCGTTGAAGCTTCCATCACGTTTGCCGCAGAGTTTCGACATGCCCGCTGTCTTGTAATCGATACCCTTCGAACGATAACATTTTCTTCCCGTGATAATTCCCGTGTTTTACTCCTGGGCAAGAAGCAAAATTACGCCTGACTTTTGCAACTCGCGGCTCTGAAATGATGTAAAACGAGCGTGCTACTGTAAAATTTGGCGCGATGATTGGGAACTATTAAATCTCACGTAACAATTAACTTTAAATATGAAAAGAAAATTAGAAATAATTTTCGTATTTTTTTACAATTTTCAAGTACATAACGAGAAAAGGTACGTAACTATAAAATTTAGAATAATATCACCACGAGAGATTTATAGTTTATAGTTTATAATTTATAATTTATAGTATGTTATCGCTTTCGGAGCCAAGTCACAGCAAAATATTATATAAAAATTTATTCGACGTACGTGTTTCTTCAATTAGATATAACGATAGTGTAAAATTACGCATAACTAGGCTTTGTTGTCTTCTTTTTCTTTTTATTTCTCATATTTTACAGCGATTTAATTATTTCACACGTTTTATTTCCGTTTACTATACGGTTTGAAAACACGCAATAAAATTGTATAAAAACTACTTGTAGAAGTTGCCAAGATACAATAATTCAGACCGATTAATTATTTTCGTGATAATCTAGATTATCACCGTATGATGTGATGATGCAGGCCGTTTAATACGTATAAACGAGGGCCATAACACGCTTCAAGAGAAGGAGAAAGGGAAAGTGTGAATTCCTTGAGACAGACAGACAGACAGACAGAAGATTCTTCGGCAAAACGTTTTTATTTATATACAAAAATCACAAGTTAAAGTATACGTATATTATTATGTACTATCGACGCTCGATACGCGTCTTCGCAGCTGCGATGGCGTCGTCGTTTTTTCGCGTTTTACGTTTGTGAAAGCAGCGTGCGCGCATCGGCACGATCCTGTCGTAAACTGTTGAACAGTGCGCATTACTTTCATCTATACAGGTAAGATAAAGAATCTCGAAGTATACAGTTATTATATACCGGCTGGCTCGCGCCTTATTTTTTTCTGTTATGTATAATCCTAGATTAATATACCACACTATATTTATTTTTATGGTCGCATCGAAGGCTCAGGGTCGGTTCTGTCCATGGCAAGCTGGCTCGAAATCAGGTCACGTTTGAGGTATAGTTGGGCTGATTAACCTACGGGACGAGAAACCTGTTAGACTCGATCGTTGGAAAACATATATTTTGACTGTTATAGCCGTACGTCACTGCGTATACTATCACCGAGAAATTTCATTTTAGTCCACGTATCGTTACGATTTATTTCACTCGATTACGAAGTTCGACCGTAATATATAATACAAGCATATGCCAGTAAAGTAGAAAATGTAAAAGCATGCCAAAGAATAAGAAATACTTTTTGTTCTAAAATTGACATTCTGTAAGAATAACCAAAGAAATAAATGAACCGCGCAACGTACAAATTCGAAGCGAATGTAAAATATGAAAATCTATCGTACAGACTCGTTGCGCGCGAAAACGAACAATTTAACCGGAGAACGTAAAAGCGTCGTTAATCATTAGGGTAGGAAAAGAAGACGTACCTCGGCCAGGTGGTCGTGGTTGACCACCGTCGTCTTCTTCTGGGTGAGCCGCGTTCCACTCGAGCGCCCTTTGAATCTCTGGCGGTATCGGTGGTGCCGTGGGGATGTGAGATCCTTGCACTTGGAAGCCATTCTCGTCCGCCACGTACGTGATACTGACTTGCTGACCGTCCGGCGCCGTGTAAGAATCAGAGCCTTGCGAAACAACTGGTGTCTCGTTGTCTACTTGTTTAGGTTGTCCCGATTCTTGGTGACTGATTCCGTTGCTTGTCTCGAAGCTGAACAATAATTTGTAGTTTGATTAACGCTTCATGCTGCTTAATGTCTGCAGCGAAGGCTACGTCCTTTCGGAACAGCAGACTAATGTTTCATCGGTACTACATTTAGCTTCATTAACACGATACCGATGCTGTACTGATGCCGCGTCGGGACGTCGAGCGAAGCTAAATACAACGCTGACGTAACGCTAAAACACTCTTCCAAAGAGACACTTTAAACTTTCATAACTTGGACGGTATTCATTTACGACATTTTAAAGAATGACGCTTTAATTATTTTATCAAACGCTTGTGTCAATATAATGTTATTTAAATATCCGACTAACGAATAACATATATAAATGTTGAAATAAAAAATTTATTCAGCAAAATTTCTTAATCGAATTTTGAACGAACGAACGAATTTGACAAATTGAACGAATTCGATAAAGAGAAGCTGAGCTTCTTTTATCGAATTCGTCGATCTTAAGTATAAAGATGCATGAGTGTAATCGATAATAATTATCATATCAAGAATCCAACGGCGTTAAAAAGAAAAAAAAAAAAGAAAGAGACACAGCATTCTAATTGAAAGAAAAACATTCAGCTCGGTAGCCCGTCACTCCTACCTATGGATAGCTACGTATTTATGCAAAACAGAGATTGCAGTTGGCGACAATGCGAATCGTGTGAATAAACCAGTGCCATTGGACTCAAATACCTGTTATCCTCTGTCTATTGTCTTCGACGTCTATGATTACTTTGTTCGTTACACGTTCGCGTTCTAGCAATGATCAAAGGTCTTGTCTTGACTCGTTACATGGCTAAGTGTCCGGAAGACAATTCAACTTTGAACTCGATTTTCTTTACGCTTTCCGCAAGTTGATCGTTTGTAATCCATGCAACTGATCTGGTATGAAATTACGTTTCTACCGTGGTGAACGAAATAACGATGAGAACGAAATTCTCTCGAAAAAAATAGAAGCTGACTTCGTATTAAATCCTTTAAGTTTTAAGAAATGGCACACGACATTTATCTTATACAAAATATGTTAATGAAGTCGAAACTGAAATTTCTAAAAAGAAATCTAGCTAAGAAAATTTCATTTATTATATTTGCATGTTGCGTATTTGTTTGTAGAAAGCAAAAAATATCGTCCCCGTCTCATTTAAATTAAAAACCTACTATATAATTTCTCTTATACAGATGCTACACCTTTCTATATTTCCTGCGTTGCCCTGACCTACTTTTCTTCTGTAAAACTAGTGTCCTACATTAAGAAATAAAACGACGAGGTAAGTTTGCCGTTAGTTGTAAACCTTTTTGTAAGAAATCAGTTGCAACAAATTACTTCTTTCGATGATGTTCTCCCATGAACTTACTTATTGACGTAAGTGCCGTCAAAGTTGACTTCGAGCTGCTGAGATGTAATTACCGCATCTTTGTCAGCGCCACCGCTAGGTCGTTGAGGAAGAGCTAATATCGCCGTCGTACAAAGTACGACCGCCACTAACACCTGAAACAATCATGTTTCTCGTTAATATCTTTTTCAATTTCGAAGAACTTATATATATATATATACATATAAAATAATCAGACAAAGAAGGAATATGTAGTTAATCGCTGTATCGATAGGAAAGGGAGCGTCGCATCTACTCAAAGTATGAATTTTGTAAAAAGAGGCAAGAATAAAGGCTGTTTTATCGAAAAAATAATTGCCAAGCAATGTGATCGCAGCTACACTGACTACGCTACGAACGGAATATACAAATCGCGCAAAATCTCGCATACCCAACCTGCAATTGTCTTAATTCGATGAATAATCGTATTACGAGCACTCACGTTACACGTTACACGGCGTACATTACAGCAAAGCCATCGTAAATAAGCGCGATCGAGTGAGCGTCGTTCTTGAATTGGCGTCGAAATGGGATTCGCACCAATTAAGTTTAATTGGAATACGAGTTTTTAACTTGCATTGTCTCTCGTGACTGGCAAAGTGGGGTAGCGCCTGGGAAATCCGTAGACCATGAGAAATGCCGATCGCTAACACCATTTGTAAAACCTTTCGTTCAAATATTCATAGAATTCGTGAAAGTAGCGCTTGGCGACGATGGCGTGGCACTGTGTGGTGCGGCTGCAAAGGGCAAGCGAAGACGATAATGTCTAGAGACTGCACGACGCGGTTACATCAGTTGCAAATGACATTATGAAATACAACGTAATGGCAGGACGAAAGCGGTACCCGTGTAATGTGCCCGTTTTTCTCCGCACGACCGTGGAACGTGTAATTTCATTCAAGAATTCCGTCAACCGTGAATCTGCTCGAGGAAAAATTCGCGAATTAAATGTCAGCCCGATCGGATCGCTTTTCATCGTTGACTCTTGTCTTCTACAAGTATGCACGGCCATCTTCATAGATCGTACTCTATACCGGTCTTCGAACACGATGAAACATTTTCACTTCTATTCACCGTTAAACGTACGATCCGACTTTCACAAAATTGTTTCGCGAAATACAGAAATTTTTGCCGACGTCCGTCTGCGACTGCTTAAACTTCCACTCGTGAATGACACCGGCAAATGACAAAATGCTAGTCGTCTAGCAGGATTAAAGATCGAATTACGGACTCGTGGCTCTTATCCCAGTCCGTAACGCGTTTCTAATTACCAATCCCGAGCAACAGCGCCACATCAATGAAACGCTATCCAAGACGAGATTTCATTCTCGTAACAATGTAATCGATATTTCGATTCTCCTTGACCGTATGACCGAGCTGAAACAAGCGATCGCTTCCTACGTGTCGTGTTCACCGCGTAGACAATGGAACGCGCGGAAGGCCAAGCGAAGCCAGTCACCAAGGGGGAGAGGACAAGGAAGGAAATCGAAGAGGTATGCCGGAGTGTACAAGCGGACGTAGCCTGTCTTGATTTTCCTCTCTTTCTCTCGATCGATATCGGCCGTTTTTCGCTCGCGATCCTTTATCACGGCGCGCGATAGAAAGATCTCGATACGAACGAATCGCTACTTGAAATGTTAATTGCACCGGACTCCGTTGTTACGCGGTTCAGTCGCGAAAATGACAAGGCGTGGAAAGTTTCACAAGTGTCGCGCCGAATGAAGGAGGAATTACCAGTGGCGGTAATGATGCGCCGCGTAACGTGCAATCACACGGATTATGAAAGAACCGGAGAGACGTGAAGGCGCTTCTTCTTCTCATTCATAAGGTCAAACGATCACCGAGGGGACCCTGTCTGAGAGGTGCACCGACGCGTTTCGATACGTTCGTTGATTGTCAATTTCGCTCCGCCATCGCTCCGCCATCCGTCGTAGTTGTGCAGTAACGATATTGGTATTGGATTTCGAATCGAAAAACTAATTCAAAACCATTTTTGATCTTCGACGGTGGTACCTTTTTCGTATTTACTTTTATATGCAATCGATGTTTTTGATACGGATGCATATATCTTTCTGTCGAATTTTATTCCTTGTTTTTCATCGAACATTTTCCCTTAGATTTTCTTTCCCTTCTTTTTTTTTTTTGGAAGTTGTGTTTTACGATAAACAACGAAAATAACGAGAATCTATTGTTTCTTTCTAATCAATTTTAGCTATTCAAAACTCACAAATAATACTACTTTGCATTACTTTTTCTGCTGTTTCGTTGATACTTTGTTTCATACTTTACTTACTTGGTAGTCGTTCGTATAGTTACCTATACATTATACATATATAAATGTGTGTGTGTATATATGCGCATATTAAAACTAGTTAAGTCGCCTTCGAAATTAGCTATTATTTTCTTGTCACGACTGCAATAAGCAATCATTTGTAACCTCGATAATGCGGAAGAACGATTTTACACTATTGAGACTCGCGAGAAATTTTATCGTCAACGTGGAAAACATACATAAGATACAAAAGATTTTAGTTAGGATAGCGGAGATTGTTCTTTTTTTTCATAAAAACTATGAATAATATTTCTTTCATTGTTCGATACCCGTTTGTTGAGCGTATTACCTGGCCCAGTTAAATGGCAAAGTGGCGCGAGAGATGACACAATTGGAACGCACGCGTGTGTGCACGTGTACACGAAAGTATTCGGGATGTTCGTTGGTGTCATGCTTTATTCCATCGCAATTGTCCTACCTCGAAGAAAAAGGTGTCGACACGAGTGTAACGTGACGCAATCGTGCTAGTCGTTCGTCGTTCGTAATTGTTATGATAATTCTATTCTTAATTTCACGCCTGTCCTCTGTTCCCTCGTTCGAATTCCGTTAATTTTGATTGTATGCAATCGCAACAGCGATTGCTAATGAAGATCTTCGAACGCCTCCTTTTAAATCCTGCATCGAGAACGAATCGTTGATTTGAAAAAAAAGATACGCATGTAGCGTAAGAGAAGAATAACGAGCTTAGCTTGCCGAGTCTGAATATTTTTCGTATCATTCGTAGAGTATTATTTGTACATGTTTGACTACGAGTTCTATAAATAAAATATATTTTCAGCTCAATTCGATTAACAGGTTCCTTTCAACTATCGTTGCGAGAATATGTTATGTACAATTTCTACAATTTGTTGAGTAAATGAAAAGGAAGGACGATTCTGTTACGAAAAAATGTTTCGAGTGGAATACCTGTGCGTAGAATATTCTTGACAATGTATGTAAAAATATCTTTAGCTCGATGCTAATAAGGTAACAGCGATGCGACGAAGACACTGCTATACGAATAAAAGAGAAAAGGCGTATCCGTATATAAGTGACATAACGACAGCATCAAAGTCGCACGAGCAAGTAATCGGCTTTAAAGTTATCCTGATGTAACACCTATCTAATTCGAAAGCTACATACACGGAGAGAAGGGATACGACTTCTGTCAATAAGCGTACATGAATTCAAGTTTCAAAATTCGATAACGACAGATATTTCGAACGTGAAAATATCGTGACTCGGTATTTTTTTTTTTTTTTACAGAAAAACATAGATATTAAGGCTTATCAATGACCATTTGTTTGTCTCGTTATTTTTATGATAGAACAGTATCGATTAAAGTATTTTAGGTATACGTGCAATTCCATTTGCGCGGCACGAAGATTTTCGCTATCGTTGCAATCACCGAAATGAAGAACAAATTAATACAAAGATTAATAAAATGAACACGTAAAAAATGTCATCCACGTTGCGTGTATTAGTATTGTATTACTGTGGTTATTGTACTATGTAATACGAAATATTTCAAGAATTATAAAAATTAATCGGATCGGTTCACGCGGAACAGCTTTCGTTATCAGCAAACTCAATTCTTACCATATAAATATACAATATTAACATTTATAACACGAATATCGAATTTCGCGGGAACTTCGATGTTACAGGTACATATCCCACTAGTACCGTCGCGTTTCAAGCTTTCTATCCCTTTTATTTTTTAGAAACATATATCGATTGAGAAAACCGTTTCGTTACACGCGCGTTCTGTGTTTATCCTTCGTGTTTTGTTTCATAATACGTAGATAATTTTGATAGCAACGCGGTATGGCGAGTCATTATCGCATTAATGGAAGGCGACACAACAAAATAAAAATTATACAAAATTATACGATTCAAAATACGATATTATATCACTCGGAATAAACGCGAAGGGTTTTCGAATGTTCGTTGCTTCTGTTTTGAAATAACCGTGTTTATCGCTAGCACAACTATTTCATGACGGAATACTCGTTCATTGATCAATCCTATTAATTCAACATTGATTATTCGCATGTACATCGCCGACATATTTCAAGAATAAAATAAGAATAATTGCATAATTCGATCGAAAGTAAAGTCCAAAATTCCAAATAATCAAGAAAGAAAAAATGATTGCTACACCTACTTGAATATTATTTCAGGCTTGTCAAACTACAAAGGAATGAAAGAAGGATATGTAATAGTTATTTCAAAGATATAAGTAACAACGAACAGTGACTTGAAATCAAGTTGTAACCACCTTTAAGCGATATCTCGATATCCATAGATCTTCCTCTGTGCTTATCGTTAGAGTATTACACCGATCGCGGGAAATGTATGCGTAACGAGGGACACGCTACCAACGAGACTAGCCAATTTTTCCCCATAGCCAGCGTAAATCAAAGCTTCGACCCGTGTACCTAACACCGATGGTAATTCACGGCCAAGTTGGTGGCGTTCAAGTGAGAAGACTTATCTCGCCGTATGAAAACCGTGTATCGCGGACTACTGTCGGGCGCGTGTATTACGGACTGAGTACCTACCTTGATAGTGAACATAATCTCTCTGTCACACGGACACCGGTTGAAGCGGTTAGGATGCAGATGGGTTGGTACTTGTGCTTCTTCGTCAGATGCTTCGCCTCTTTATATACACGACCGTAGCAACGTGGTACAGTGAAAGGGGTCATCCCTGCCCTCTTCACAATGCACTTCTTCTGACCAGTGCATCTTCGGAAAAATGTGCTCGGATGAATCGAGGAATTGGAATTTTTTATCTTGACGCTCGATACGTACAACGATGGTCCATGGCCCGTCTATTAATTTCGGTACAGTGAAATTATCCATTATATCACTCGTAACTATGGATGATATCATCCTCATGGCGGATTTATTCTTCGCTCATCCTCCGGAAGAGCAGCGCGTCCAAGAATTTCGGACGTTTCGAGAAACACACGAGGTCCAGAAATCAAGTGACGGCTGTCGCCTTATACATTAGCGAAAAATTGTTTAAAAGTTACTTTTCGACAGTTTAAAGGAATGATTTACGGATGAAACATTTAAGGATTTTAATATCAGATAAAACAAGGTGATCATTAAAATGTGAAAGCAAATTGAAGAAACTTTTTGTGCGTATGGAGCAAGCTGTAAAATTAATTAAATAAAATTATGTCAAATATAATGACCGAAATTAAAATGAAAGATCTTTTTATCAATCAAAAAAAAAAAATGTATTAAAGAATAAATTATTTTATGAACGAAATAAAAAACGAAACATTATTCAAAAGCGATAAAACTTACGCGTATCCGTAATAAATCCGTATAATACAAAGAATAGGTTATTAAACAAAATCGAAATTTTAAGTAATTACTGGAAACAATAAAGAAATAAGGCAGAAGGTGAAAATTCAGAATTAAATAACATACGGTAAAAAATTACCGTGAAAACTGTGTTTCAATGAACAAACCCGAGTTTATGATTCATAGCACAGAATTTTAATTTCAATTTCAATTTCATCGATAGCATCAATTGTGAAATGCAGTAATATAACAGAGAAATACAAACAAGAAATACAAAAGATACGAGAGAAGTAGGAAGATAATTGCCATTTGTTGCAAGGTTCTACCGGATATTTGTTCAGAATTTTTATAAAGTCGAACAAAACAGGCTATGATTGAATGTATGAAGGGATGCAGTGTCTAGGTCACGTACAATTGTGTTAGCTGCGATTATAGAAGAGGAAATCTTCGTTTCCTTGAATCGTTTCTGCACGCATGGCTCATGACACGTTTATACGTATAGATGTACGAGTTATATACATATAGCGTCATTTATTAACATTGCATTTACCTGACGCAATATTAATTTCATTTCGATTACTTTCAAAAGCAATTTCGATATAGAGTTCGCGCTTTGTCATTGCTTTTAGCAAAATTAACACGAATAACAGCGTACTTTAATGTTTGAATAGTAATTAAGAGTTTAAAAATGTTGCAAAAAATAACGAATTGTTATTATAATTTATTTAGCAATTTTTAAATAAAAATATCCATTTCATAATAAATTGAATATTTGAAATAATATGATATTCAAAAGATAGAATTTTGGCTTCTTTTACTTAGAGAATTTATTTAGCAAAAATCTTCGATAATCCAACAAGTGAAAGTCTTTTAGTATCTGAATAAGTAGAAACGACGTAGTCTTTTCACTAGAACTATTTATATCTACTACCTAGATTCCCAGAATTAAAACTTCTTTCTGAGACTTCGTCGATTTAAAATAATATTTAGAAACCTTCTCCCAATCAATCGAAGCGACTTTTAACGACAACGAGATTTAAAAATTGGCAGGAATCAACGTAAAGGGTCAACGCAACTCTTTTCCCTATCGTTGCACTTTGAAGTTTGTTACTTCTGCCGTTCCTTCGTCTTAATTATAAAATATTTTCAATAAGTACATGCTGACATTTAACAACTACCTATCAGCTCTACTATTAACATATTTGCAACGTTTCAAGCACGCGATACCGAAACAAAACTCGGACGAAATAAAAAAAGTAAATTACCCAGAATTTCCCGCGATATTGGAATATCGGTGTTCTAATGCAACGGTCTTTTGCTTAACCCTGACATTTGCGGCGTAAGTTACAATCGGCGATAATGCATTAACGACTATTTGAACGTAATTTTCATAAATTCACCAATAATTGTCTTTCTTGCCTCATCAAGTAGATACGATAATAATTACATATACCTTTTCCTTTAATAGAATCGTAACTTTTCTTGCTTCTTAAGTTACCAAATACAAATCTTCCACCTTCCTCTCATTTACTGTAGAATGAAATATGCGAAGTGAAAATTACATCTAACACAACGATATTTTCTAAATAATATCAAGCAAATTTGGATAAACGTAGCCGAATTATTTATTTATTTGTTAATTGAAAATATATTAACTGATAGAAGATCGATTACGTTTGGATAATAAGAAATTTACCTAATACCGTTAAAAACTGTAATATCGCTTTTAATTGTGCTTTTAATAGAGATTGATTTCCTTTCAAGAATCGCGGTAATTAACGGTATTAATTTAAGTAAACAACGTTTGTAGTTAAAAAATTACAACTTTACGCTTATCTTAAAAATAGCCACATGTTATCTTAGATCAAAGTCCCCACCCGCATGTTATTAAGATGTAATTTCACGTATTCTGTGCATCGGTTTTTTTTCGTCGCCTTGAATAGCACGAGTAATCTGTATGATGCTTCTTCGATTTCTTGTTACGTGATAGATTTGATCTCGTAATGATTAACCGCAACGGATTTTTATTAGTCTTCGTTTCCTGCGGCAGACATGAACATATCTACATGGCAGTATGCCACGAAACAAGAGAAAGGTACATACACACTAGGTATATTGTTTTGTGAACATGAAAATTAATGGTTCGACCATCGATTCGTAACTTAATTATTAGAATTCGCATGAATCCAAGTATAACGAACCGAATTGTCGGTTCCATGGATATATGTATACGTGGTGAATATGGTATGATCGTACGAATGCCCTGTTTGATTGGGAATTGTAGCGAATTCTTAATAAAAGAAATTCACTTTGTAGACACCTTTTTCATTCGTGTAATCTTTTACTTTGTTAATTATTTGCATAGAAATGAAACGTGGGACGGAACATTGAGAACAATGTAAAATATTACGTGTTTGATGATGTCGTAGTAATACCACATTTTTTATGTACATATAAAATCTGATTTTATGTCCAGTGTTTTGTTATTACGCGATTAAATTGAACGATGTAAAGTTTATTAACTTTTGCGTCATAATTTAAAGAATAAATTCTAATACGAGATTAACTAACTGTTTTATTTATATCGTTAGCAATCATCGACGACTTCGCATTATGAATCACTGTTATATCGTTCAGTGATTCGAGGATCGACTCTCGCGACAAAGGCGCATTTTACTTGTATCCGCTTTCGTATTTCTTATCTCGACATGTAAAATCATCTTACCTCGTACAGGCATTTTATATGGGTAATTGACATGCTCGGATAATGCTAATTTCATGTGTATATAAATATCGTAATATGTATTTTCAAAATCGTTGGTAAATAGATTTTAGCAATTATCGTGTTTATTTTATTATCATTCGATGTATATTTCTCTAACATACTTCAGATTTAGAAAACAAGCTCGAAATAAATTGTAAAATAAAGAGGAGAAATTATCATGCGCTATTTAACTACAGACAATTTGTTTAATATTTTCAAATGGTAATAATTTATTATGTAAGTACATTGAGATTTTCTTAATCTGCGTATACGTGAAATTTCCCCGCTATGCTGTTGTTTAAAAAACTTTGAATACAAGTTGCTAAAAATATCATACGAAACTTTAAATAATGAAAACAATAAAATAAATTATATCTTTCATTTCTATTGCTCGTATCTTTCCTGTTTTAATTAAATCGAGAACGATCACAGCTACCAAAGTTGTTCGTTAAATTATTCGATAGAGTCAACGATCAATCACTTTCATCTCTCGTTAGATACATGTTTCGCTGATATCTTACACACTTGTCTTCGTCGTACAACTTTATGCTTTTAAAAATTCGGCGCGCGATCGACGTTGATCGCATAAGGTCAAAACGGGAGCATTCGTTACATAATTTGTCACTGAAATATGTACGGTACGAAATCATCGTGTGGAGGTTTTCGGTGAAATTCATTTGTGACGTTAATGCTGATCGGAGATCTTGATTTGTTATTAATGTTCGGCTTGAATGTACCAGCCTTTCTCGTAGGATTCCACGGCCATATACCGACATTTACATCGTGTCATTCATATGGCGCGACACGACGTCCTACACTATACAATATAGTCATACAGTATGCACGATCCTTTGGAAAACAATCTGCTTCCACGAACTAGGGAAATCGTGTACGCTTAATAAATGTAACAAGTTCATCTATTCAGCTGTTAGACGCAACTAGGCTCCTGGAATGTATACGTCTTTTGAGTGGAAATCATCAGAGCGACAAACGAGGACGCGCAATACCGTGCGCTACTGTTCAGGATGAAAAGCGAAATTAACTCGCCTCATAAGCAGTACGATTTTTACGGTACGTACATATATTAAGTACAAATAAACAATTATTCCTTAAAAATCGAGAAGCCCCACTGTTAATACATCTCACTTGCGTTATAGAAAACAAAAGGAACGGAAACGCATGAAGAATTTCTTATATGTCGGTACATTTTATTTATCATGACTATAACTTGGAATAATATTTTCCATTATATTATATTACATTATTATAATGCCAGTCACTAATCAGATAATATTAATCACTATCCAGTTCAGCAATTGCCGATCGTTAAGTGTTAATAGCTATTTGTATTGGTATTATCTTATCGTTTTAAATTCAGTTCTAAAAAAAGAGCGTTACTTATGGGATGACCTAATAGAATGGTAGGACCTTTTCCTTGAATCGTTGGAGAAACAAATGGGAACGAAGGGTAGACAGAGTATATCTGTTTGAAGATTGAAATGCCAGTGTTTTCAGTCCTTCGCGGCGGTCGACCGCTGCTTTGAAACTAGTCGAACCGCAATTCCGTTTCACGTCAGCCGAGCTTCTTCTTTCTTTTTAATGACAACTGAAAGGTCAGAAAAATACTCGCTATTGTGACAGAAGGTGTGTCATGTAGATGCTCGGGAAGTCTGCGAATGCGCCTTTGATGTTCAACCTATCTATCTATCTATCAGAAACAATGGTGATAATGTGAAACGTATTTATTTATTCATTTAATCTTGAAATTTTCGGAGGAATCATAGCACATTAGATATATAGAATATATGTACATGTATATTTAATATCACAAATATCGGGATCGTAAAAGTAAAGAAATTAGTCAATAAATATTTGTCAGTTATCTTAGTTGCGAATGCAAAGAAGTTAATGAATATTAAGAAAGAAAGAGAGAAAATGTACGTGATATCATTGATGATGAAACTCAGGTACAAAGAGGAGGCGCGGGCCGTTGACGCATAAGCGAGGGAAGATTCTTCTACCTAACAACCCTAGAAAGATTAGGTTACCAACTATGACGAAAAGAAGGCTGATGCTGCTTAAGTTACATGTTATAGAGGATGAGGCAGTAATAAATTTATGTGTGACGCTTAATATCTCGTGATTCTGAATGTTTTCGACAATAGGTAATTTGTATCGCAATAATTCGTTGCAGCAAATCATTTGTGATTTCAATTTTTGCGCTCTTTTTTTCATTAATTCCCATCGGTCTGCTGCCGATGACAGTCAAAAGAAACAACATGCATCGATTGGATGATCCGCTCAAAGGCTCTTCGGTCACAGTAGCTTTTAACAATCAGAGTTAGACTAATTAAAAGTCATAATGTACTTTGAAATGTTAAGTTACGTAGAAAGGGAAGTGGTAAATTCTTTCAATTCGTTTCATATAACAAAATTATAACAGATATAGCAAGCGTATGTAGATATGTAACATCTCTGTAAACGAATATTTTTAAACAAACAATTCGGTTATTTATTTTTCAAATCCATTTTACATCACTTCGTAATTATTTTGTAATATTACCCAATCATATGACTACAGAATTTCTTTAACGACTATATTGCATTCTTCGCTTAGAGATATTTTAATCCATCTTCCCGTATTCGAAAAGTGCAATTTACATTCCATTTCTATTTCAAAGTAGGTATCGATCAAGCGCAACTGCCTAACGAGACTGTACACGCAAGTATGGACAAATCATGCAGCTGTCTATAGCCTGTAGAGTCAGCTGAGAGAAGATGAGACGATCAGGTAAGTTATATACGAATAGATCTTTCGTATACATCATGCAAGTACTAGTATCGACGGATAGGAGCGGATTAATAACAATTATTTCTTATAATACTTTCGATAATCTCTGTTTGAACAAAATGCCATTAATTAATAACTATAAATCCGCAAATAATTCTTGGCTTATGGTAGATTTAATTATTTTTATTCCGTTTCGTTTATTTAAATTCATTCTGTGCGATGTATTTCCAAAGATTATCTCGTTACTCTTTGTAAAGTATATTTAAAAATTATTCGTAAAATAGATACAACATATCGTTTATTTGTCCTCCTTCGTTCGTAACGTTACGGACACGTTGTATGTATATATGTTAATTAGGACCTTGTCCGTCCTACGTTAATTCTTACATCGTTAAAGTTAAAACACCCTTTAAACCAATGGTTTTCGGATACAAGTATTTCATATATACGTTTTTCATACAAAATTAGGGGATACTTTAATTGATATATGAAAAAATTTCATTCCACAGTTCCGTTAAAAAATTTGACGTCCTTCAAATATTTGAAACGCCTCCACTTCCGGAGCAAACACATACCTACACTGCGTAATCACTCATTTGGAAGAAAGAAGTTATTAATACACAGTTTTCATATTGAAGATATGAAATATTGAACATAACATTATACATAACATTACATACATAACATAACATGACATTATACATAACATTACATACATAACATAACATAACATTATACATAACATTACATACATAACATAAAATTATACATATGAAATATTGTACATATTGAAAATAACTTAAAAATTATAATTCTGATTAAAGTAAACTACTATATATGTGTAAACGATAACTCTCCGGAACTACCTACGGTATCAAATTCTACTGGAAAACCTATACGAAAATAAAAAACGACGCAATAGTATCCAACCTAACAAAGTGATTTTATTATCCGCGAGGTATAATCGCGGTATAGAAAAAAAAAGGATCTCCGTGTTCCGGGATCGAATTCCGTCTGAATACGCCCCTGTTCGCAGGCGTATTAGCTGTAATGCTAAACGCAGACACCTCGAGGCATGACGTAGCGCCCCATAGAAACGGCTACGTGCCATAGTGTCATAATGCGCGTCCTTTGAAGCCACTTTTCGAGT
Organism: Bombus flavifrons; assembly: GCF_040668555.2. Classification (NCBI taxonomy): domain Eukaryota; kingdom Metazoa; phylum Arthropoda; class Insecta; order Hymenoptera; family Apidae; genus Bombus; species Bombus flavifrons. The sequence goes on from NC_138447.1 coordinate 6,182,665, forward strand.
TGCGTAATCACATTTAATAACGACAGCCTGGCGATTACCGCTGCATCTTGACTCACCAGCCACGATTTTACCTGATTTTACCATACGACGCCTTAAGGCTTAAGGGATGTCGGGAAGGTGAATCTTTACTGCTTCAACGTCGAATTAAATAATCATAAATTGCTACGAAAAAGCACGTTTCAGAATGTGCTGACCGATGTCAGTAACTCATAGACAGGATGAGCAGTAAGCGAATTCGTAGTAACGATTAAACAAACGAACAATTAATGAAACGAGCAATGAAATTTTTGAGAATCACCTTTTTAGGTAATAACGAGATTTTTGTACAATTATTTTGAAAAAAGTTAATTTTGCTTCAATAAAATTATCTTTTTCCACGATTGAACTAGTATCATCAGCGAAGTTTTACAAGTGACAAGGTATAAATTAGCAATGCTGATAAATTTGCTTATATAATAGTAACTTTCGTAATAAAATATGTGAAATTCTACGAATGAATTTTACGAATTGCAAGTTGATTGTCGACGTAAAATTGCCGTACAATCGACGATAGAATGGCGATCGATAGAAGAAAAAATTAACAATTTTAGAGATAAAACTTTTAATAACTCTGGTCTAAGCGTGGGACGGTGTCTAAATATGAAGAGATAAAACGAGAGGAGAAGAACAGCAATAAAACCAACACAAGTTGTTGCAAATTTGTATCAATAGAATTCGTTATTTGTATTCGATAACGCTCCAAACTCGATATATAATATTGTTATGTAATGTCCAATACAGAAATGCGGTGCAGCATGGTGATAATTAATTACTCAAACGATTTTTACGATATCCACGCAATGTTTCATCATACGCGTGGAAATAGAGGTTGACCTATACCAGTAATTTCACTTATTAGCTAATTCACTAATTTCACCACATTTAGTATACGACTTCGCAAATCCGCCAAACTGGACGAGCCAGAACATCTCACTTTCTTTTCCAATTGTCGGCTCAAGGATTGCATACCACATACTTATGATGCAATTCTTGTCATCGTTTCATAGTTTTTAACCAAAATTGTCTTATTTAACTTAATTTTCCTATTAACCTTGATTATATGGTAAGGAACAACTTCAGGATACGGATGAGGCAAATTCAGACTCGGCAAAGATAAGAAGGATATGTAAAGTTAGTGAAAGTACGAGAAGACGCTTCGTGCTTATTAACGTAATTTATTTCTCCGTGGGACCGAGAATACTTTCATAATTTTTAATTTTCATAATATCTTACGATCATTGGTCATTCATTGGAAGTTCCAATATTCAGAAAATAAATATATGAAAAACGAAAAAAAGAAAGCGACATGTACCTATCATATTTTCATGTTCCTTTCTCCTTCTCTTTTAATATACATATATTTGGTTGTATTGCAGTATATTAGTATCATATGATATATATTAGTATAATATTTAGTTTACAGAAAACGAGATCCTATATCTTATTGTTACGCGTTTCCTTAACTAAAAGTAATAAAGAACAAAAGGATTCTAAAGCTTCTTCGTTTTATTCCTTTTTTTCAAAGATTCACCTCAGATTTGATTATTAGGAGCTACATTAGCAGAATTATACTACATTATACTAAGTTTCACTGTTCTTACAAAAATTGCAACAAATTTCCTCTTACTGAAGAATGTTCCCCGCTCTCCTAGGATCTTTGTTTCCATTTACAATTCCGTAAAGAGGCAAACGTATGAAGTAACAATAGCGTACATCATCTACGTTTATCTTGGCATTCTGTCTATGAATACTCTTTAATAACTGGTTTTTAATATCCTGCTCGTCATAGTCTTTGATTATGTAGATCTTTAGATAACCAATGTTGTTTTCATGAAATCATCTTCGAGAATTCCGGGTAATTTGCATCTTCAGCTGCAATCAATACGTTTCCGCAGATTTCAATTTCTTTGAAATTATAGTAGTCTTTATGCAAAGAAAGTACATATTTTAATCGGTTCGAATCTTTTCCGTAAATTAAATATAACTATATAACTGAAAGTTTCTTAATGACTACAAATTCAACAGCAATATGATTCCAGACAGAATTAAGTACGCAAGTAATTCATTCACAATGAACTCAATTTTATGATATTATCTCAAGTACGGTCAATCAAATATCACCATGAAATGTCTGTTGTACAATAAAAATCATAATGAAATAAAATAGCACAACAGATAAGCATCACAGATGCTGCTAGAAGTAAGGCTAATTATAAGAATCGTGACAACCACCCCCCTCCCCACACCACTCAAGAAATCGTTTTGAATTAATTAATGTAACTGTTAAGATCGTTGCACCGTCGAAACAATGCGAAGTATGGCGAAAAAATGCCACGAAATCTTTGTTCAGTTGGAAGGCTACGGCGTAAAGATGGGTCAACCTTTCGCCTTGCGATTATGTAAGACCTCGGACTGACTGACCTTTAGGTTCGTTCATGGCATGCGGCATTTACGTAATTTACCGATTACGATGTATTAGAATCTTCTGTGTCTAGAAAATAGTTCTCCTTCCCGCTCTAATATTTTTAAGCTGCGCTATATATTCACCCTATTCCCCTTTTACTTACCCTTTACGCTTTTAATCATCTTCTCTTTTGTCATCCACGTTCAATTACCATCCCAACTTCTAGATGATTCCATTAAAACACGTAGGCTTAACACTACGTGTACTCGATGTTAGTTTTAAAAAATTCCATCTATTTTTTATGACAGGATATTTGATTTACAAATTAAAATACATTTTATGATAGCAAGTAATAAAAAGGTATAGTAAGGTATAAGACTAAGTTTGAACGATATGAATCGTCCGCTTATCCTCCACTTCGCTTTCTCGTAACAGCCGTTAATGAATATCACGAGTGCGTGTTGCCATGCCCGTCGTTTTTACGCACTTTTAGTCGATTTTGATTTCATCGACCTGACAAAACGGTTACACGATATCTTGTTATATGTCACCTCGTTTGTATTTCTGAAATTGTTTTAATGCAACCGACGATATCTCCTAGAAGTTCAACATTTTGTGTACTTTTATTTATTTATGTAGATATATGTTTAATTAAACATATGTTCCTTCAATTATGACTGACTAAATTTCAAATTTGCAATTGAAATATAATTTTTTATAAACATAGACTACTTAGTAACAAACAAAATATTTTTATTTTTCTATGAATACTATAAATGAATATATATATATAAATACTACTAAACCAAACTTAGATAAGTGAAAGACGTAATCTTTACAATCATATTAAAATAGATAAAGAAATAAAGATCTTAAAGTCGAAAATTAAATCTGATTTGTTACAGTGAAAAATAAAATGTTCCTTTCAACTCAAAATGCCAAATAGTTTTCTATGGAGTATTAAATTCGTTAGCAGAAAACTTCATAACTAGCGACATCTGGAAACATTGTATTTATCTTATCATGTAACAATAATGTGACAGCATTGACTAATTGTAAGGACAGTTCTGTACGTCTGTAATCTGTGAGTTGTACCTCGTCGATTGACCCATACAATGATAAGTCTATGTATTCTGTATTCTGTACCTTATGAGTGGTTATATAACCATGTTGATTGAATAATAAATTAATTTGTATTCTTAAAAATGATAAAAAGATATAGATAGAAAGATTACATAGGAAACTTTAATATTGAACTTTTGCAAGACTTTATTCCTAAAGCTACTTCATTAATGCAATCTGAAAAGAAAAAATAATGTTTGAACAAGTAGTGCAAGTTTTGACAGCAGGTAGAGTTGTATTAGCCAGTGGATCTCCTAGACGATATGAAATAATGAAGCAATTGGTAACTTCTTTATAACATTCATAAACACAGTTACTATAATATCAGGAAATATTTATGTATTATTGTAACCTTAGTAAATAACATAATAACCTATTTAAAAAAGCAAACTTTACATAAGTCTAATTTGTCATAAGCCTTAATATACATATAATTAAAGTAATATTACTAATTTGCGACAGTACTATAACTATACTAATATAACTATACTAGTACTGTAGTACATGAATATATCTATTTTGTATGTTAGGGTATAAATATAGAAGTAGTATCATCTACGTATGATGAAAATTTAGATAGATCAGCATATAAAAATTCTGGTGACTATGTACAAGACTTGGCAAAATATAAAGTGCAAGAAGTATATGATAGATTAAAGGAAGATGTGATGCCACCTTCCTTAATAATTGGTGCAGATACTTTGGTTACAATGGGTGATGTCATTTATGGTAAACCAAAGAATAACTTACATGCATTTGAGATGTTATCAAGGTAAAATATAACTATATATTACTTTACACATAAGTAATATTAACGTCAACTTAATTTAAGTAAAAATATGATTTTAGTTTAGCAAATAAGGAACACATAGTTTATACCGGAGTATGTTTAAAAACGCCAAAGAAAGAAGTAAATTTTTATGAATCTACAAAAGTAAAATTTGGTGACATATCGGAAGAACAGATATGGGCATATATAAAATCAGGGGAACCACTGTGAGTAAAATATTTCATCTTTTTGTAAATGTTATAATCTTAATAATGTGAAAATATTGCTAATTGTTTCTTTTTTTGCAGAGATAAAGCTGGAGGTTATGGCGTACAAGGTCTTGGCGGTTGTTTAATTGAAAAAATAGATGGTGATTTTTATACAGTAATGGGCTTGCCATTGTATTCATTGACAAAACGATTAAACGAAATGTTTGGTAATAACTAACATGAAAAAATACATATTGTTAATGAACTTCGAGTAATTGATTTCATAATAAATGTTTGAAAAACAGGATAGCTTGTGCTATTTGTATCTCCTTTCGCTCAGTCTCCCATTTTCTTATTTATATTAATTTTAACACAAAATATACATTAGGATTTTATCTGCGGCAGCAGCGTATATTTCTTTTTATATCATTTTTTATTTTTTACATGAAACATTTTTTACTTATGAAAAATAGATTAATTTATTTATTTTTAAATCAATTGTTAATATTTTTGAGTTACCACCACAGCGCATGATTAAACGAACTTTTTCTTTCCTTTATTTTAAGATTAAACATATACTTATTGTGTTAAGCGAAAAGTTGTATTTTTTAATCTAGAGACGTTTGGTTTAGTTTGGCACTGCCAACATCTTAAAATCAAAATGATTTTGTTAAAAGAACAAAGTCCAATATACATGTACATCTTTATGGTTGTTTAAACCATACATATAATGGCGCCTTGCTATTCTTACCAATAAGTAGTGACTGTAAGTGGAAGCGCATATGTGCACTTGCTTGTTTCTTTGTCTTTGACAGCTCAATTGCCGGACCGAAGTTGGTAGTTTTGTAATGAGTTCTTTGCTTTTAAGGTAGAATTTAGAACAGGATAAATTGTTTTTCGTAGTTTTCTTGCGGATTTGTATTAGAAGATGGAGGACGTTCTTGAAGAGGTTGTTTCTTCTGATGATTTAAAGGTACATTCTTTTAATAAAGAATACACAAAAACCATTCTTACTTGTCGACTCCTTAATGTTTCAATCACATATTTTAAATATATAATAAGTAATATAATAATATATAATTAATGTGTGTAGTATGAAATATTTTTAAATATTTGATTATTAAATTTGGAAATAAAGTTTTCATTTGCTTATACTGTAAAATAACACTGAATGTGTCTATATAGTAATAAAGGTTATGCGATTTCTATTCATTTTTCTTTTGATATAAAATTATGGTGGGCTTTCTAAGGAATTTTGCAATTATATTTAATACATAATGTTTTTGTACGAAGCTTGTAATAAGTCTATATATTAAGCTCTAATAGAAATAAAATGACAACATTATTTATTGGTTACTCATACTTCAGAGATACACAAAAGTATTTCATCATAAACCGAGAGATTAAAAAATGATTTGTCTGTTTCAGAAATTTGAACGTATATATAACGAACAATTACGTTCATCTGTTATAACACAAAAAGCACAATTTGAATATGCTTGGTGTCTTGTTAGAAGCAAATATCCTGCAGACATCAGAAAGGGAATAATGTTATTGGAAGATTTATATTGCAATCATAACGATAGTGAGAAACGAGATTGTCTCTATTATTTAGCTATTGGGAATGCTAGAATAAAGGTATGGACTTTTACTAGCCTGCTGAAATTTTTCAAAATAAACAGCACTGTTCAATTAGTATTTATTTATTTTCTTTATAGGAATACACGAAAGCTTTAGCATATGTCAGATCGTTTCTTCAGGTTGAACCTGGAAATCAACAAGTACAACATCTGGAAACATTGATCAAGAAAAAAATGGAAAAAGGTTTCTTTTTTATAAATTATTATTGCTTTAGACAGATAAAGTTTGTTATTCGTTTGATGCTTCGTCGTCAGTTTGATGTTTTTACAGTCAGCATGTAGTATAAATCAATCATTTTATCTTTATTTTTTTACAATAGTAATACTTTCATGGGTTAGTAGTTATTACATTCCCTTTAGTCAAAGTTAACTGATATTAATTTCATTTAATATCTTATACCTCTAAATAACTTAGATGTTATATCATGAATGAATCAAGAAGTCTGCACATTACGAACATGATAATTTCATTATGTTCTCTATACTAGGAAAGTACAAATGCTCTGTACTTGTGTATATATGTATACATGTTTGTATTAAATGATATAGAAATTGCATTTTGCATATCTTTGATCTGAATTATTTTAATGAAATGAATAAAGAATGGACTTGCGTACTTCTAAAATGATAGCAGTATTTATCACGTAGGTCTTAATACAATTTTATTAGGAGTATTCATTTCACACTGTTGACCTTATTAATATAATTATACTAGAAATTCTTCTTCGTGTTAATACTAGAAAATTGTGTTTTCTACTCTTTCTGTGTGTATATTTTACATGTTTAATAAAAGTAGTATTATATATGACATTTTTTCAATACCTTTACAGTATTCAACTTGTGTTTGTTTCATATACTTTAATTCTAGTTACAAGCATATCTTTTTCTTTATGGCATTTTGTAATATAAATGAAGCAAAAAAGACAAAAATGTTAATTTTTTAATTATTACGAGGATTTTTTTTTACAGAGGGTCTGTACGGTATGGCCATTGCAGGAGGGGTTATTATCGGTATTGCAAGTATTCTCGGCCTCAGCTTTGCTATGGTCAAAAGAAACTAATTTATTCACGTGAAAAAGCTTATGACTATTGTGTGATATGAAATAGTTACTTTGTATAATGTGTTATATACAATTTGTTAATTAATATCACCAAAGATTTTATTTAAAAAAAAGAGACAGGACAATAGAAATAGTCTTGTGTTCAAATTAAGTAAACTGTAATGCGATTCATAATGTAGAATGTCAAATTTATTTTTACAGAAAAACAAATAATACGTCATATAAGCAATACACAGTAATAAATATATATGTGTATTATTTTTTAGATTTTCGTAAACTCAATTACACTCTCTCATGTATCATAAAATCATATGTATCCTCTTTTTAGATTGTCAAAAATAATTTTTTAATAATATATACGTTAATTTATAAAAGAAAGACATTCCGAATGTTTCGTGTTTTGTTCTGTGTTTAGTTGTTTATAAATAAGATATATATATATATATATATATATATATATATATATATATATGTATCAATGATTTAAAGTTTTGTTTAATTTAAATCCACGTACGTCAAAAAAATATATTTATGCCGAAACCGCAGTGCAGATAAACATAGCTTTTGTATATAAAAATAAAAGTATTGTATTGTCTTATTTATGTGTATTGTTACTTAAATCTTTGATGAAATAAATATATTACGTCTATATTACATCTTATGTTCACTGATCTATATTCCATAACTATGCCCAATGACTACATTATGCCTTAAATATTTAAATAAATATTGTATTATTTGTATGATACGATCAACATATTCTCACACATGAGACACATCACAAACTATATGCCAATTTTTCTACAATATATGTTTGTTAATAAATTTAATAGGTTTAAAACGGATCAATCTAACATTTTAACGATCTCATTTTATTAATCCGATGTGTGGAGCGAGTATATTTGAGAAAATATATAAAATAGGGGAATAGATATCGAAAAGAAAATTATACGGATTGTCTTTTTATATGTAGATTTATTGATTACTTCTTAATATCCGTTGATAAAGTTGTTTATGTACAAAATAACGCTGAGATATTCCTATAATATTATTATATTTAGTGACCTATGTTATGGCCCAGGGACTCGCTAAAACCACTTTCTCCCCGTTTGGTTTTACGAGTTTACACGTTCGCTTAATTTTTACGCCAAAATACGGAGCGCCGCTACTATTTTTCTCGAGCACCGTCGTGTTTCCCTCGGCCTCCTCTTTATTTTGTCTTTTCACGACACATATTTACATGTTTGACGGTGTTGAGTCGCGGCAAAAGCGGCGAAGAGGAAGCTGGTGGAACCGGGACTGCACTCACGTTTTTATTATATACTTTAATAAAGATTCAATAAGTAGGAGAAAATTGTATCGTATAGGCGATGAATAATTTTTATACGTACTATTTTCGGTAGTGTATTTACATACGGGGTGGAGAGGGCTCTGACTGCCGCCCACGGTAGCGAAAAATATGTATATGTATGCAAATAATATTTTGCGCGACATGATATAATTTTTCTTTGGTACGTTCGAAAAGAAATATTAAATTTGGTAATTTTTTGTAAAAGTAAATACATAAATAGTGAAAAAATTAGGTGGCAGTGTGAACGATCGAAGCGACCAGTTGGCTGTGAAAAAGAGAATGTACGTATAAAGTTTGAAGTGCTATCCGTGGGTTACATCAGTGGTCCTCCAAAAAGGTGATCTTCTTCAGTGAGTTTCGCGATGACGAAGCCGCAGAAGACGATCTCCATTTTTCGAGAATCCAGATTGCCTCGATATTACTTAGCATAGGAATTAATTATTCAAGTAGAATTAGCAGCTTGAAAATACTTTAAGCAGTTTTTTTTAAAGGATGCATATTGCTTTCTCAATAAGGCTCCGCTATGCTTTACACGAATGTACAGTGTGTCCGCGTGCATGTTAGATTTCGTTTGCCGGCTGATCCTCTAACGCGTTTCCTCGCTCCTTCCTTCCCATGTTGACAGTTTCGTGAAGCCTCGCGAGTCCTTTAGTCTTTTCTGTTTGAAATTGGAAACGATTCAGAGTGCACGTGGTCGAAGAATTGGGATGGACATCGAAGTCAGCCGCTACTGCATAGATAGAAACTAGCGAGAGTTCTTACTTGTTCCAGTGTATTATATCTTCCTTTAATTCTATTAATTGCGGTTTTAATGATAATACCATCTTCGTGTATAAAAAGTATTTACGAATGTTTATACGAAAATGTACTTGAAGAAATCTTGCTAAATATAGTCAAAATTTATCAATTTACGTATTAAAAAAAAAAGAGAAGAAAGAAAAAAGAATTTGGTATCTGGTGGAAATATTGTCACCGATCGTGATTTTTAAAAGATGGTCGATATAAAATACATTGATATAATCCTGTCTTACGATTTTTTAAAAGCTACTTAAGTCAACTTTAGCTATTCGCTGTTTCAACACCATGTTAGATATAAAATATGGATAAATTATCATCAAATTATAGTTGAAAGTATATTCTGTTTCAAATATTATATAATCTGCGTTTGTTGAATCGGAATCATAATGCGTACGATAGTTAAAGAAACTTGGGAACCAGTCAGAACTCCGGCTTGTCTCTCGTACGCGAAAGGAACGTGAATAAATCGTGTGCATAGATACGAGTTTACGCGCCATTCAACTTAGCACGATAGTATCGAATAGATCGTATGTTATAAACATAAATGGATCTCGTACAAGTAAAACGATAGGCCTTACAAACTATCGGCATTAAATTTTGTACAATAATTTAATATTTGTGAGATGATTAACTTACTCGATCTTGCTCTTTACACCACTCTCGCCGAATCGTCGTTTATTCGTCTTTATTTTTCAACACGTGTCGATTGACTAGCAACACGATACGATACGACGCAATTCGTTTACGTAATTATTTCTTCTTTCTGCTTAACACGACAGCCATATCCTAAAATATACAATTTTCTTTGCCCATTTTTTTTTTTTCTTTTTTATCATGATAGAGCAATACTCTGTTTTTCTACATATTTCCCCGTCTATCTACGACATTTGACCCGACATTTACAATATATTTAATTACAATCGGACATTCTACTTAGGGTTCTTTCAATGCATTCGCAGATTCGATCGTGGAAAACACAGGTCAACAGTGTCAAGGAATGAAATTCAGACATCGATTCCCTGTGTTTTCTTACATTCGCTCTCAAGGCGTCACACCTTTGCGCTTAAAAAATAAGATCTGATATATTTAATGCTGGCTTACCACTACATTAATTTTTGAGTTACTTGAATTCGATCCCGACCATTCCGTCGGAATACATTGGATAGGATATCAGCAGTTTCTCCCTTATACAGAACAGACGTTAGGGACGTTTTGCGAACACGTTTCGTCATTTCTTCCACGCCTGTTACGCGATCTCTGCGAAGAAATTTCACGAATTTATGAGCGAATTTTTACTACATTTTCGATAACGGAGACGATCGATAAGATTCACATTCGCGATTCTATACGTTTCACACGACATATCGCGCTCAAACGAATTTCAGTACGTGGATAAATGTTAGATAATAATGCGCTCAACATATAGAAAAGAACGTTCGAGATAAATATTATTTCGCCAACGTGATGTAGACATATATATCCGATATTAGGTATAAAGGGAAAATGATTACGAATCAGGTAAAAAACAACGGTTTAACACGCTCACGGATCATGTCTCGGATTCAAATCGGCATAGAGTTCTTCACAATGCGTATGCAAAATTTTGTACGAAAGGAAGATATAATTTTACGACGTAAGATTATAATTTGGCGAACAGTGGCATCGACAATGGAAATTGATCAACGGTGAACGTGTTCATGCCGATTTCTCGATATGATACTCTTTTACCGGTGTTAGCGAACTTCAGCCACTGAAAAGCTACGCGCGATAAGATTTGTGCGAGTATTTTGGAAAGCGTCCAACTTACGAAACTAGATGCATCGTTACTCACGGTTGATCGCTTTTATATGGATCTAACGGGTATGACGATCCATTTGACGGTTCGAACGCCAATCACCTTCGATTTGCGGTTTTTCGTATTTAATCTCTTGATTTCTCAGACGAGAATCGACAATGAATAACGAGAAACAGTCGACTCTCGAGATTCTGTTTACGTTCGAATGACAATGGCGATTCGATTTCGCGTTAAAATCATTTCTAAAATGCCGCGGAACGATGATTCTTATGAACACAGAGGGTGTCGGATATTCCGGTTAAGTGGCAGTACAGTGATGATACAAAATTGAAAGCGAACGGAGCAAAACGATATAACTTGCAGTTTTTCATGTAAACTTCATTTATCTTTATTGTTGCTTCAACTAAAAATGCTATTTTCCCGTTAGGATATAATGGAAGAAAATTTTTGTAAAATCTTAAATATCAAAGGCTTTTGCCTCGAGATAAATTTTATATCTACTTTTGTGTGTGCACGTGTAAAGGCGATCTGTACTCGATTGGCACGGATTCCAGATTAAGTACGAAAATTAAAATACGAACGTTTCTACAAAAAGAAAAGAAAGTTTCTTAAAGTACGCATGTCCGCATAATTGATGCTTATGAATATTTTATTACAGATATTAGGTTGCTTCGTAAAATATATCGCAACTTTGATTACTTATTCCGTTCTCAATTATCTCTTAACCACTTGTTGAAAACACGTCTTGACACGCTACATCGAGGTTTTGTATACGCATATCTTTTTCTTTTATATTTCTATTGTCCGTTCCGTCTTAATAAAATAAAGTTTTAAGATGTTTAATATTTTCGGAGACACATTAGCATTTAATTGCTGATTTATAACAGCGAACAACTGATCATAACGCTTCTCGAGACATCGATCGAACGTATTTTTGAAGAAATAGTCGAAATTTTAGTAATTACGTTGGAGATTTAAATGGTTACGTTAAAAGAAATATATATTGCAACATAAAAATACCAATTTATTATAAGATAAAAAATTTTTAATTAGAATAAATAGATTAGTAGGTAAAAAAATATAGAATAGTACGAAAGACTCATAATCTACGAAACGTATGTTTCAAATACGTTGGTAAATTGCAATGGCACTCGATTTCTAGTATCATATTTAAATTTATAATTTAAAGGATCACGCAAGAGAATCGAAGCCGATTAGTTTGATAAATGTTTGTTTTAGCATAATAGAACGAAGTATATGATATATACGTTCGTTTTACAAAATACAAAATTTAATATAACCGTTGTTTAATCTCGACTATTCGAGAATATAAAATTATCGCCTGATAATTTAATTCGTGTGTTTAATTCAATTGTCTTCGGTTGTAGAAGCGAAACGTTTGCAATTTTAGATTATTAGTTAAACGAAATCTATGGGATAACTTTTTGAATTGCTTAATCATTTTTACCATTTTATCGCAAGTTAAAGCAAATGGATACCGATCGCGATTAAACGAAATATGAAACCTTATCAGGTACTCATATCGGTGAGCAATTTTTTCTCTCTCGTGTACAGAATTGGGAATCCTTTAACAGTCATCGATTTAACGTTCCCAACAAACAAAATGTAAAATACTACGTACACGCGTGTTAATCCATTTTCGAGTTAATTAATGTTTTTCACTGACGTTTATGAATGAAAACTTTCCCAAACACGATAGTGCGATCGAAACGGATGGGTCAGACTGACATGTACCGGATAGATACTGAATTTTTAAAAGCTACTTGTTGCGAATACAGATACTATACTGACATATTCTGTCGGACAAAGTTTGTTCAATTCTGAATGAAGCGTTGAATGCTGAACTGTTTGAATTGCTCTTTGCATTTACCAGCATCGACGCAACTGATCGTACCGCGCGCCTATCGCTGTATTATCACTATCCGATTACGGATCTTCGACGAATGTTCGATGATTCCTAAAACGAAATTATTAAATATCGTCGATTTAAAGTGACACGCCCGAAGAAGCAAAGTTCTTTCAAAATGTCCGTTTGAAGTAAAAAATCTTAAATAGGCAGTTTGCACGCGCGTTTTCCCGCATGAAAACGAGCGATTAGGAAACGCGCACAGGACTTTCTCGTTCTTCTTCGAAACAATAGCTGGCGAATGGCTGCTCGAAACCTATTCCGGAATCGAAGCTCGTTCAAAGGCCTGAACTGGAATTTAGCTTCTCCACGGTTGGGATCCGCGCGCGAGAGCCGATTCAAGGTGCAGTCACCTTTCTCGACCGGGGTGACCGTGGAATTCCACAGGGTACACTCGGCCGGAAAAATAATCTCGTCGCGCGAGCTTCTCATCTTTTCCAACCGACCTCCGCCGAGTTGCGGCGCGATACACATGCGTAAGACCGAGTACAATGTGCAATCAACTAGACCAGCTAAACCAGCTAAATATATCTTTTGTACGATTTCTATGTTCTTTCACGCTACCGATGTTATTATAACGAGATTTTAAGCAATTTCACTCTCAACGATCCCGTCTATCGGTTGTAAATGTCAGTATAGCGTCTTTGCGTTCTATAACGTAAAATTCATTCATTGCATGTATCTTATCATAAATTTGCCTTTCTGTGTTTTCGTAAGAGACGAAATGTGTTTTTTAACGTCAGAAACTGAAATTGTTGACACGAATTATTAATTTTAGTATACGAGCGTCGACTAAAAAGTTTGCTCGCTTACTTTAGAGAGCATTATATATATATAGTTATCGATTATTATTTCAAAGTTGGCATTTCTTTTCCGTTTTATATCCTGAATAGGAAAAAGTTTGCGTAGACTCGAACTGGATAAAGAATGTCTCGAGTATCGTGTCACCAACGAGAATGCTTAACGTTGTTGGTTGGCCGATCGAAAGAGAGATATCGTTCGTGCTGTTTGAAACAGGATTTTGATGGTATCGAGGGACGAATTTAAGACGTCTCTCAGTCACGGAACGTCGGTTACTTTCGATAACGAGCCGAGCTATGGATCGTGGTTTTTCTCGTCGAAAGTTTGACTTTAGAAATTAGAACGACGTTTCTGACAACGTTCGATCGAATACCGATAAGCTGTTTTTATCGTATTGTAGTCACGTAATTGCAGTCGCGTAATTAGCAAACGGCGAGACAGCGACAAACCCGAGACGAGGAAATACCAGTAAACTGAGTTATCCGAGTGATACTCTGTACTTGACGAAGATACGCTGTATTCCGACCGCGTGAAAAATGCATATACACCTGTTACAACCAAAGGAAATCTTTACGAGTAATGTTATTTACAATCTCGAGATATAATATCGTAGATATTCTCTTATACGCGAGTTTGATTCTAAAAACCAGCGGACGAACGAACGTGTCCGAAAAGAAATCGAGAGCTATTCGAATATCGTTAGCTTACGATCGTTTTTCAATGCCTGTGGCTCTGTCTCACCGCGGTCTATCATTGTTCACGATATTCCGTATCTACACGGAACCAATAATTTTGCATCGAGATACCGAACACCCTACACCTTTAATGTCCACCTATGTCCCAGTGGGATAAAAACGACCGCCAGCTATTCTGAAATGTACACGGTTCTGAATAACAACGGAAAAGTCTGCTCGAGTTTCGATCGCTATCGAGTTGGCGGTGAAACGATCGTGGTTAAAGTACGAGTACACGTAAATCGTAAAATACGTTTCAATACGTTGATAAGTTTTTGCTTCTAGTCGGTTAACAGCTGGCCGGGCGACCAGAATCGTGTATAGGTATCGTGTCTTGCCAATCGATTTTCACGACGGCTACAGCATTGCACGACAACCGAAATTTCTAGCTTTATCGTAAAATTCTATACACTCTGAGGTATTTCCTTGCCTTTTCCCTTTTTCCTCTGTTTTTCTGGTCGTCGCAGTGAAATAGTGAGTTTAAAAAGCAAAAGTTTAGCAGCCAGGGAAGCTTACAGGCTGTCGAGACACTTTGATTAGCGATACAGCAGCTTCGAACGGTAATCTTTATCGCAGGAATTTCGACGTTGGCAATGATATACGTATCCGCATCGACGAGACGCTACAAATTAATTCTTAAGTTTTAACGATCGAAGACTTGTACAGTTTGCTGAACTATGTCACGCGTCTACATATTCACGCTTCGTTTGGAAAATAAAATTCGCTCCATTAAAATATACTATATATAGTTACGATTCTACGTCGAACGAGAATACATCTCTTACGATACACATTTTACTCTCCACAAATGAAAGCGTCTTCTAATAGTTCGATTTGTTAATGCAGCCATTGTCCGATGCCAGAAAATCGAAGGATCTTTCGATGAACGTTCGACAGCATATGTGTAGCTTTAGCTATCAACTAGAACGTCGACTCGTTGTTGAATCGGAGCGAGGTTAAAAGGAATAAGCGAAATGTACGTTCTATCGAATGAAACGCATGGAAATTAACATAGAAATTTCTTCTGTTCTGCGGTTCAAACTTTTCTTTAGAAGTAGAGAATAGAATAATAACGGTAGTACGAGTCAAAGACACACGGACTTAAATAGAAAATTGTTTCAAGCGCTTGTTTTAAGTACAATTGGATGGCGATCCGAAAGAGCGTGAGACAGTGTTGTCGTCCTGAATAGTTGAAGCCTAAGTTCACGATCAAGTTCCAGTTTCACGAAAGTTCCTTCCGGTCCAAGAAAGTTCGTTATACATTTATGTTCCAGATTCGCGAAGGAGAATATTCCAGTCGAGCGATTATTCTCGGTAGTCAACTTCGTCCAAGTTACTTTCGATCTTGAAGGTTCCTTTGATTTCATCACGTAGGTTGTGAACTTGAGACCGTCCTTTGTTGTGATATTTCACGGTTTAGGTATAATTAAGCGGTGGACTTTTTATTATATCTCAAAGTACACGAGCACATGCAGCGGAGTTTCGTGCGAGCGTTCATTTATTACGAATCGTACTCAGAAAATAGGTGTTCTATTACAAATTCGTACATCTTTTCTTTGTACACGACTAAATTTAAAAAATATCTTTACAATAATTTACAAGGTTAATCAGCTCGACTCTTCTGGCAGAAAAAATGTACAAATCTCAAGGAAATGTAAAAAAGCAGTCGGTTCTTTCCTTAAATAATACAGAAAATACAAAGATAGATATAAAGTTATCTAAAACAACGCCAATAAATACGAAATATATGATACATACGTATAACGTATGATACCAGCCGGGCATATACGATACAACGAATGATCGAAACGCTTAGTAGAGCATTCCGAATACGACTCGGCGTCTTTCTTCTCAAGTTATTCGCTTTCTAAGGCGCTTGAAAATTCACCGCGATTCTCACCATGAGCGCGGTATGATTCCCGAAATGATTTCGTCGGATCGTTCGCGAGCGACAGCGACGAGAAGGGAGCGTAACCGACGAGTCTCGTTTCTTTGGATTTCGATTCCGTTGTTTCGCTCTACGAACTTTTCAGAATTACGTTTACAAACGAGGTGCTTTTACGGTTCGAACCGTACGGTTACGTTACGGTTTTACGGTTACGTTCGTCGAACGTCGTTCTCAGCAACTTCGTCTGGAACTTTCATCTTTCTTCAACCTTCTTCTCTTCTGCTTTCGCCTTTATTTCTTCGCGAAATATCTACAAAGTCATCGATGTGTCGAACATGCGATTTTCTTTCTGTTCAAGACGAAGACGACCGTTCTATAGTTGCGCGTAAAACCATTGCGGTAACGTACACTGAACTCGTCTTCCGTCGGTCTTTTCGACACAGTTCTTCACGGACGTTTCACACGCGCGCGTTTCAATCTGATCCATCTTGCTTCGTAGAGTCGGTTTCCTTTTACCGTGAAGTCCTTGGAGCGCTCTTAGAGTCACTGAACTATCGTGACGCGAACGTAACGTCCACGCCTAACGAAACATATCGATACCTTCTGATAATTCTCGATAGCCGGTCGGCCTTTCTTCCTATCGACCAATTTTCTTCGGCATCGTGACGTTTTCATTATCGACTCTCTCGTTTGATTCGCATGCGCGATTAATCCTCCTTTCTCTTCTTATTTCCATCGGATATACTCTTGTTCTTCGTATTCCTGACGCGAAGCATCGTTTCCGTTAAAATAACTCGCGTATCTTTCTATACGTTCCTTTCGGTTGTTCTTTTCAGCAAAAATTGGAGATTTCTCGTTGAGCCGTTACAACGACGCGGTACAATCGACGTTCAGAGAAACTGCATCGACCAAAACGTTGTAATTTGATTGAAATTGGTGTTGGCCGATCCCAGCGAAGACTGGCAGACAGGTGATTGGAATGTACCGGTATCGGTTAATTACTTGTCGATATTGTTCACCGATGTCCGTCGTAATCAGTCTTCGATTTGATTTAGTCGTGAGTTGGCCAATTCCATCGCGATTGCATCGATATCGTTCGCTGGCTAACGCTTCGATGCATCTTTGCCTCTTCGACCGTATCACGTGCGTGCGCGAAAATCGGACGGAGACGCGTAAACTGCGGTCTATTTGAATCTCGTTCACCCGCCAGGTAGTCTCTATTCGACGTTCGAATTCAGTCTTCGATTCAATTCGCTCGGCCTATCCGCGCTCTGGCCTTCTCCGAAACGAGTTCACCTTGTTCCCGTTTTCGTGCTGCGTATCTTTACGCTCGATAGGTTCCTATTTCGCCCATGTCCAGCCCGTCGCGTATCTCCATCTCCATCTGAAGATCTCGGTGCTTGTCGGACCGATGAGGGACGGATTGCAGGCCTACGTCCCGATCGCGACTCCTCTCGCGAGCCGACGATCTGTCTTTCTCGCGTGGGAAATGATGGAACTGATGAGTCGCGTGGCCGTTCATAGGCAGGGTAGGGTAGGAAGATTGGCTGCAGGACGATTGGTGTCTGGAAGGAAGGGGCGGAGGCGCACGATGGTGTCCGGGTATACCGTTTTGAAGCCTCGAGTCGTTCTGCGTTCTTTCCGAGGAGTTGTCGGTGTCGCGAGGTGGCAGATGGGGCGGTTGCGGCGTGCGGCGTAAAGAGTGATTGGAGTAATGTAACCTGGCGCCGGTCGACGAGCAATTATCGCCGGCGACACTCAATGGCGTGGAGCCGTCCTCTATAGTGGCGGCAGCACGGTGTCCGGACGTGCCGGAATTGGGCAGCGTTCCCGGACGGCGCATTTGACGCGCCGTCTCCCCGTCGATGTAGGTGAAGCCTTCAGCGAGAGTAGTGCTGCCATGGGGCAAGAACCAAACACCGCCGGTTCCAGGGCTCGCCGCCCGAAGTTCTAGCTACAGTTCCGTTACAGGTATAGGTTTAATACCCGCCGCTATCTGCGAATGCTGTTGCTGTTGTTGTTGTTGTTGCTGCTGTTGCAGCTGTTGCTGTTGAAGATGGTGATGATGATGATGAGAAGGGATCTGTTGCGACTGAGGTTGATGATGATGGTGGTGATGGTGGGTGGACGCGGATCTCACCATGTACTCGTCCTCGGAGAAAGTTTTTTGATACTCGTGTTCCTTGCGGGAAATGCCGCGATTCTTCCATTTGTAGTCTTTCAAGGCGTCCCTGACGTGTCTACGACATCTGTAGTAGAGGATCAGAGCCAAGCCGGTGAGCAAGGCAAGGCCAGCGACGCATAAAGTCGCCAACAATGCTTGTTTCCGGGGATCGGAGAAGGCGCAGCCTAGTTCGTCAGGTGTCATACCCTTGATGGGTTTCCCTTTTGATTCCGGAGGTTCCGCGCATAATACCGGACTAGAGTTTCTCGGGACGAGAACCTCGGCTAGCCAGAGCAAGCTACAATCGCAGACCAAGGGATTCTCGCTTAAATCCAGTCGACGCAGTTCGTTCCAGGCTACCAAAGACTCTGAGAAGCCGGTGAACGCGTTGTCACGTAGCATTAAATGCCTCAAGTTGGGTAAACCGGCCAGAGAACCGTCCTCCATTGTAGTCAACCGTTTGTTGCTGTTCAACACCAGGGTCTCTAAATTGGCGTTGTCCGAGAATGCTCCCCGTTCGACGGTGATTAGCAATTTCGCCGCGGATATATCCAGCTTCTTCAACTTGGATAGACCTTGAAAGGCTCCGGATCTCAGAGTCGTGAAGAAGTTTTGACCCAAGGTGAGTTCTTCGAGGCGAGGCAGAACCGCCAACTGTTTCGTCGGTACTTCTCGTAACTTGTTTCCATCCAGTTCCAACGTACGCAGAGCGTTTAAGCCTCGAAAAGCGCCGTCGCTGATGTTATCTAAACCAGCACCGGTAATATCCAGCACGGTCAACTGTTCCAATCCCTTGAACGCGTCATCCGGAAGCGACGAGAAGGCGTTCCAACCTATATGCAACTCAGCCAAGGCGTTCAACGGCGCGAGAGCTGGCGACGGGATGGTTCTCAACTGATTATCGTCCAGATGCAACACTCTCAGCGTACCCAATTTTTGAAAAGCTCCTGGCTCTACCTTCGATATGCGATTCTTTCCCAAGTCTAGTTCCTCCAACTTTGATAACGAGGCAAACAGACCGTTCTTCAGACTTTCCAAGTAGTTGTCCCGTAGATTCAGTACCGTCAGAGATTTCAGACCTTGAAACGTCTTCTCGGTCAACGCTGAGATCTTGTTGTGTCTGAGATGAAGCTCCACCAGTTGCTTTTGCGCGTCGAAACTCCCGTTGGGAATGGTAAACAGGTGATTGCTCGATAGATCGACGTTTTTCAGGTCCCCGTAGAATTGAAACGCCGCCGCGTCCACTATCTTTATCCGATTTTCTTTCAACACTATCCGCTGGATACTCGGGTTCAGTGCGATCGGTATGACGTCCAAATTCGCGCCTATACAGGATACCACGAGGTTGTCGTCGTCGCAGATGCAGCCGTTTGGACAGATCGCAGCCGTTCCGAGAGCGAACGTGACAGCCAGGACGAGCAGGTGCAACAGCGTAGCCGATACGGTCACACGGCAGCGTGGCGTCTGTGAACGATAAACAAGAAACTCTTTATTAAGTAGGTTCACTGACTACGGCTTATCGTCGAACGTGATTTAATTTAATTTATCGTCGAGTTTTCTACCAAGACTTGGTCAAACTATCGTAGACCTTCGATCGTCGACTACCGTGATCGACGCAAACGAGCAAAGTTATCTTTGCTTCGGCTTAAGTTTAGAAGATCAACTTCTATACGTTATGCCTTCCACTTATTCCTTCGTACGGAGTTATTCGTTTTTCGACTATACAGGTCAGCCTGTACATAATTACGAAGATCACGGATATTTTTGGATCCATCCAATCCTGTCGGAACTTGAAATCTATTTCGAAAGATTGGAAGTTTCTCAGAGAGGATAACGCGTGGTAGAAACGAATCCTAGAGAAGATTCGTGCGAAAAGCTAGGTGGGTTGGGTTCAACCGCGATGAACGTCCCGTGAAATTAGGCTCGCTGTTCTGCGTACGTATGTTAATCTGTACATGAAATGCGCGGAAAACACGAGAGGGCTTGCTTTTAACGGTGCTGTACGATTGCGACGTGTCAGCCGCATTTAAGGCTAAAAACGGGTGCGTCATTAGGAAAGGATTATACGCTCGCAATACCAAACTTACTTGCGAGGTCACCGCGGCACTCGACTCCATTACTCATTTCCCATTTCAGCCGTATCACGAGATTCAGCCGCCATTTAATAAATCGAGGTCCTCGAACGTGCTCTGATATTATTTATTCGAGCATTTCTGCATACTTGCTGGCAGCACGCACGTGTTTCGTGTGCAAATCTTTAGCGGCGTGTGTGCTGAATAAATCGACGGCACGCTCGCAGATGCCGAGTATGATTAGGCGACGTTGTAATTTCATGAAAATATCGCCGAGACTCTTAACCTAAGTGACCATATTCGACCTCTTTGTTATCGTTTCTAATCAAATGTAATATGCAAATGTCATCGCTTTTTGGTTTTTATTTAACGAGCCTTGCTAGCGTTATTCGATTGTTGGTTGGTGTCGGTTAAATTTGATCATAATTTTTATAAAAATAAAATATCATAAATTCGATTGATTTACCGGAATCGTGGGTCTACTATCCACATCTACCCTATCCCTATCTATCGTGGGCTCCGTGCGTAAATAAATCATGCAAATGCGTAAATAACGCAATACATTCTAACGAGATATAATTAACGAAAAATTTATCGCTGCTGATGACTTGTATTATTTCCAAGCACGTGATATACGTAACGATACGAACACACGTTTATCGCAATACGTATAATTTCCTTTCAATATTTTCAATTTAACACGGACCGAATTGCTTCTATTCGTGTATTATTTACTGTTCAGCAATCAGTCGACCGTATTCCATGATTCAACATGATTAAAATTAATACTATACTTGTAACTACAATTATAACATAAAGTAATATAATATCGGCAAAATGTATCATATTCGTAAACATTTCTAGGTGTTAAACAAAGAACATAAAAGAGATGGGAACATTTCGAAATAATTAATTTCAGTACTGTTTTCTGTGCTACGAGTTTTAAAAAAAAGCAGCGCAGTAGCAGCTGCGAGTCGAGAGCAACTCGTTAATTTAGAAACAGAGCTTCCCTCTTTCATTAAAAAAAAAAAAGTAAATGGAAAATAACGCTCTGGATTTATATTCATATAAATAGAGCGCTAAACGTATTGGCTCTCAAATTCGAAAGAAGCTCTTCGAACGGCTGACTTTTCGTATTCTGATGCGATCGAAAGTTGCACGGGATCGAACTCGCGAAACGGACACAAGTTTTGATTACTTTAAGACCGGTAGACAGCTTTCTCCCTTTGAGGTCAGCTGTATTCGAATGGGAAGGAAAACAGCACTTCGACGCTGCGGCAGGTCGATACAATTATAAACTCGACAACGAACAAGGGGGAAAAGAAATTATGCAGTGTGTATGGAAGAAACGAAAGCGTTTCGTATTCGTGGAAACTTCGGCCGACAGGTTGTTCGCCGTGGTGATTATTAGGAACGCCGCATTGCTCAAATTATACGTAGAGTTAACGACATCGCTGTCGCGTTAATCGCGCGAACGACGTGTTAATCAATCACAACGACAATAATAATAGCGACGTTTAATAGCGATAGGGGAGACGGGCTTTTATCGCGGTGAGAAACGAGCCAATAAAAATGTGACACCTGTTAAAACAGGATGAGAGCCTCCGCTAAAAGCGGCTTTGCAGTCTGACCTAATACGAATTATAATAGGGTTAGCCAGAGATAACGGTGCGGTTACTCGGTGTTGCGTGAGTTCACGAGCATATAATTACGATTGCGTTGAGATGCTAATGGCGTATTGTTTCAGTCACGGAAGCAACCGGCAATATTATCGCGGTATGTTTGGATAAATTATCTTGTGTTAATCCAAAGTCACGTACAGGGATGATTTGAATTTCGATTCAAGAATCATGTTTATCGATGATCGTACCAACGTGCACGTCGAAATATATTATTTCTACTGATATTTTATCGGCTAGTCGATCCATCGATCGACTATCGACTATCGAAAGTTGCGTCTTGGCAAAGTTAATAAAACTTGCTACAAAAAGAGAAGAAAATACGTAATGTTCGTTAACGCGTATGGATAGCGTATGGCAGGTTATATGCTACAAAACAACCTGTTATATAACATTGTTTTACTATGTGGGTAGATATATCGTAGCATAGATGTATTAGCTTAACAGATGTTTTGTTATTGTGGCTTATCGTGGCACGTGTTTGATCCTCGTTGTTGGTTGTATTAATGTAAAATCATATGGTTGAATGAGTCCGGTAAATTATTATGGATATCAGATGAGCAATTAATCAGAGTAAAAATAATAAGCGTGCACGAGGTTGTATGAACTTGCATTGGTCTTGTCACTGCTGGCAAACAACGGCAGCGATCGTTAATTCTGTTGCGTGAAATTACCATAAATGCGGTGCCGGAGTGTCATCGAGATTTTATCCGACTGTCACTGTTTTCTCACATAGAAATTTAATCGCACGTTACAAGTAATTTATCGTTTTCCAAGATTTATCGAACGCTTTCATTCCGAAGTTAATGAACAGAACGATAAAATTTGCAAGAGACTCGAGAAGTTTCTACTAACGTAAGCAATTATAAAAAACCAATCACACTACTTCTCTCGATAAGATGAATTTTACGAGTAGCGATATGATCTATACACTCTTAAAGATATCTCATTTTTTTATCATAGATTACTCCGCCTTCCTGAAATTTATTAATTTTTTTTACGTGGTAAGAATATCGCATGTTGTATCACGTTTTAAGCACACCTGCTTTATTTTGCCCATTCTTCATAATAATTTTCATAACGATATAATACTATTAATCTGCATTACCTAAATATCTATGATCTAATTAGAGTTGCGTATCGTATTAGATTGGCGTATATGAAATGTGATTTTCTCAAACAGGACGTGCAAACTGTACACGTAATTTGCCCGTATCGTGTGTTTAATAAATATGACTTTATACGCATTAACGACGAAGTAAGTTCAAATGGCTTCGTCCTTCCCAACTTTTATCGCTATATATATTACGTATGTATACGTGTATCTGTTACAAAATAACCGTCAAATTCCAATTACAGTTTCCAAAAAAAAAAAAAAAAAATGACTCTGGTAGAAACACTAAAGACTAGGAACCAATGTTGATTTCGATCGATCGCGTCTAACATATGTTTACTTCTCAAAATTCCTCCAACTAATAGCTACTAATTACGCTATACTCCGATCGTTTCCGTACGTCGATCACCAACACGCCAAAGGACCCGATGCTAACTAATCGAGCAAATGGTCGATCAACAGCGAACCCAACGCAGACGCTGGACTCCTCGTGGATCTCTCCAGTCGCTTTAATTCGCGCAGTCTGTTGGAGAATAACGTGGCCACGCGTTTGTACCATTCTATCGCGATAAAATCTTGGGTCGCGTAACGAGCACGCTTTTCCAAGACGCGCCCCAGGGTCCATCGGGCAACGGCTCTTCGGACGAAGAACGTCGCTCGTCGATATCACGTATAACGTGACACTTAGACGAGAGGTTTTTGTCTTAATTACGCGCGGCGTTCTGCGCAACTAATTGCAGCCAGATAACAGCGCTGAGAATACGTCAGACGTCTCGACTTATCGTTCGTACTAATCATACCGAGCTCGGACGGCGGCAGGGTGAAAGGGCTGGAACGGAGGGTGGCTGCGAATCGGTGTTCGGGAGAGGGATAACGTCACGCGTACCACCGCTTTCGGGGTGAACACGTCAGATTTAACTGGATGTAATTAGCGATTACAAATTACCCTTTTGTCCATTAGCGCGACCGCGATACGCGCGGCAGATTTGCACAGCTGCCGCTGCGAATGAACATGCTCTATGGACAGGAGCTTCTGCAACCCTCTCCCTCTTCGTCTGTCTCTTTATCTCGCACATACACACCAACTGCCTTTTTCCGTTTAGATGCTCGCGAACGTACAACGTTCTCCAAGTTACTGAAAACAAGAGTCGGAGTTGTGAAATCCGTGGGAGCTTTTCGAAACGTCAGTCATTTAGCACAACGTTTTCATCCCTCTGTGTTCCTCTTTTTCTGTTCGACGGTTGGATCGCGGAGAAGATGAACGGAAAATTGCGAAAACCGAACGAACTCATCCGTAAACTGTGACCATTTAACGCGTTCGCGAAACAGTTGAAAAGTAGGCCAGCGGTAGCACCGTGCAAAGCTGAAAGCGCGGAAAACGTGTGTTTGAGTTCCTTTTTATCGCGATAAAGCGAGGACGGCTATGGCAGAGGTAGAGCACGGAAGGTGATACTTTATACACGTGTACCTTTTGAGATATCGAAGGTGAAAACTTTCAATTTGATGAAATTCCGTCTTCCGCCTTTCCTGTTTCTCCGTAACAAATGTTTTCAAAGCAACTTTATAACGTTATGGAAGAGAAGGGAGCGTTTACGTTACCCGCACTGTAGCAACTCGCGCGAGTACGAGAGTTTGCTTTAACTCTTTGCCTTTAAATGACATGTGATTTATAGCGTAGCCATTCTTTTTGACGTCCGAATTGGTATCACCCATTGCAATTAACTAAATCGTATCGAGCTTTCGTAGAAGCTGTTCAAAGTGTCGTTATTATTCGGCTAAAATTATGTATTCGCATAGAGAAAACATTTACTTTCGCGTAATATCTTCACCCCTATACTTTGACAAACACGAAATCGTAGTTTCGCGAAGCCGAAATATTCGTCCGTCGTATTGTTTTTCAAAAACAGGAGAGAAAAAAGCGAGATGCGGAGGATGGTAAAGCAGAGTTGAACATTGATTTTCTGACTGGACAATGGATACACGTCCAAGTAACAAGCATCGACGATTTTTTGAAGATACTGCTTACAAACGAATTCCGTCAGCTTTGTCCGCATTTCATTTTTGTTTCGACTCTTTCGAATTTTCCAAGCGACCGTTTAAAACATTCTGTAACATCCGACGTATTTGCTGTGACAAGCGAAATGTTATCGAATCGACGATTTTCCAGGCATGGATAAAAGTTTTCAGGAACGGATCGCAAATCGGTTTATCGAACAATTTGTTGTTATTTGTAGGTTTTCACCACGAGAATCGAGCGTTGTTGAAAAACTTTTGAATATCAACGCGTGTCAACACGCTCCAGTGTTTCATTGGCTTTTAAGTGAGAGCATATGTAACCTTCGCAGGTGTAGACTAGTGTTTATATACATTTAGAAAATGCAGACGAAATACCGCAAAAGAATATTAGAATAATTCTATCAATTGCGATTCAGTTTGAATTTTGATGGATTTTCAGCCTCTGTTAGCGTTAGGAAAATACGGCAAAGAACGGATGATTTATTCGCACAACAGGTGACTTATCCCAATTACGAAAACAAACAGATTGCAGTAAGCGTATCGATCTACAGCTTCTTCCATTTATCGATTATTGAGTGAATTTTTAATAAAAATAAATGAATAGATACGAGAAATTCAAGTTGTATAATTGTCGATGTTCGATTGATTGTAAGCAGTAAGTTTCTCATGTAATAAAACCATATAGATAATGTAGCCACGAAGCCAATAGACCAGTTGTCCATATTTTCCAAAGAAAGTTAATATAATTTAAGTAACGTTTTATCTTTAATCGCAAATTCTGCTATTTCTATTGGTTCATCTTCGCCACTTCAATTATATCATTTCTCTCGCAGAAACTACGTATCGCGGTGGCAGCTCCTGTCTAAACTCGTGTTTCATTCGTGTGGAAATTAGAGTGACCCGGCCTGTATCGTAGAATTAAATAAAACCAGGTTTCACAATATATCCTGATTACGTTTCATCGAGTTGGTGTTCGTGTTGCTCGGTTGGTTTTTACTAATTCGCAGTCTTCTTCTTTTCACCAGAAATGTACAAAACCTGTATGTCAGCTACGTCAACGGCTCAGTTATTTGCGATAATCAACGTAACACACTGGAAAAGTAAAAGCTGAAGTTCTCCTCTATCGTGGCCAAAAATGGGCAACCCGCGGATGATACAAATTTTCCGTATTACTTTTCTGAAAGTACAGACGGAAGATATCGCGGTCACAGTCGCTAATCCTCATACATCCGTATATTTTACACATTTTATATGGTTTGACTGATAAACTGATTAAATATACGTAAAACTACGAAAAGTAGGATTCGTGTCGTGTAACAGGGACGACGCGTGCACCACTGACTGCATCGTTTCGTTTCATTTCAAACATCCAGTCAAAAACGATATATCGCTAGTCCGCGCTTCTTGGATTCATACGAGATTCGTCGTAGAAACAGCTGGAATTTCATTCCCCCCATAACAACACCGTGCAACATATTTCTCTCTAGAATTGGGTTCGAAGTTTTCAATTTCGTTTCCCGACAAGTTTCGAATTCACAATCGTTGCTAGACGAGTCACCATGTAAATGACGACATAAAGTTTTCCACGCGAGTTTTTATGATTTTTAAGCTTTATACAATGAAACTAAGTTTGCCGAATTCCGAAATGTTCACAATATTGCAAGTTTGAGAGTTGCGCAACTTTGAGTTATAAGATTCGAATCGTTTTAGATTTCGAAGGCGAGCGAGTTCGACAAGTTTGATCGTAAGGGATTAAAGCGGGTTCTACTTTAAAAATTAATCTAAAATCAGTTTCAGACTTTTGACACTTTTCACCGAGATATTCTTGAAGAATTTTTAGGTGAGACAGCAGTGCGAAAATATCGATAAAGGCTTTCGGCAGCAGTTCCTGAATTTTGTATACGCCCTGCATAAGCCTGGTACACGGTCATAGAACCTATACAATGCAGCAACGTTGCTCATATCCCTGACTTGGGCGACTGGTCAGCGGTGCCACAATTCTTGTCCGAAGTTCCACGTTCTCGCGGGCTTACAATATGTAAATTGTCGTATAAAGTCAAAAGATTGTACATTCTTCGAGTTTCCAAAAGTATTTCAAATTTCCAACAATACCTTTCGTTTTCAAGATATACAGGATGGTTGATAACTGGCGGTACAAGCGGAAAGGGGGTGATTCTACGCGAAAAAAGAAGTCGAAAATATAGAATAAAAATTTTTCGTTTGAGACTTTGTTTTTGAGAAAATCGACTTTGAATTTGTTGCGTATTATCGACTAAAGAGCGATCGGTCAGGTCAAACCGATCGGTCGATATCGCGTACCTTGAATGACTTAACGTTCAAGGTGGAGGAGATGAAATAACTCGAGTGTTAGAGGTGGACGGCACTTTATTTTTATTCGTTGTATCACTTAACCGCGCTAACTTGGGACTTGTCGTCTCTATGTATGTAATCTTCGTTGCTTGTATGTTAAATGAAGTGAGGACTCTGTCGTCCTATGTCTGTATTCTCCGATGGTTGAAACTGAACTCCTCGTCCCTGATTCTCTCCTCCCGCAGTTGGCTTTCTTCTCCCCACCTTCTGGCTGGTCCTTTCCTGAGTTTTTCCTGGCCTCGAGTCATTACGTTTACTGCCCTGAGAGGACCGGTAATTCGGAATTTCCTAATGAGGGAAATGGGCCTGTCCGTGCCATAAACGGACGGCCAACTAAAATTCCGGACAGAATTTTCGCTCGGTACGCGTGCACTTTATCACGTCTCGTTATAACGGATCTCACTGTAGATCGTTGTCTCGATGGAAAAATTAAAAAATAAATTACAAAAAAAATTTTTATTCTATATTTTCGACTTCTTTTATCGCGTAGAATCACTCCCTTTTCGCTTGTACCACCAATTACCAACCACCCTGTATAAAAACGAAATTACGCTTACGACCAAATAGATCGAAGGGTACTATTAGAGATTTAACAAAAAATTATTTTTATGACGCGACATTTGTCTCTTCGTTAAAGGTATTTTCGACGTTCAACATTTTCTCTTCTTTCTCTAATTCAAGATAAGAAAGAGTAATTTGTATCCTGACGTTAAGCGTTAGGAAGTTTATCCTGTACAATTTAATCAAGGAGAACCATAGATAATGAATACATAGGTAAGGAATTGTGGTAATAAGAAGATAATGTAGTCATTTTATACGTTAATTTCATACATCGACGATATCGCTTCGGTTTAGAAGAAAAAAGGAAATTCTTTGGAACGGATGCTACCTTCTTGCAGAGACATGTACGTAAATCTAATTGACACGACGATGAAATAATCCTGATATACACTGTATATTGCATTTTAATAGATACTATAATTAACAATGGCGCGCGATACAATTGCTAACGAAGTGTTAACCTATCGAGGTCGCGAAGGATATTAATTCTTAAATAGGTCGTAATGTACCAACGTACAGTTAAATGATCACAACTGCTGTATGACTGCTATAATAGCAGTAATGCATTTTCAGTAGTAGTTACGAATGCTTACCCAATACTATTATATTAATCACTGTACATTAATTTGATAGAAAATTTGTATATTTCCTGTTTAATGGAACGAAAATGATTAGCGAGTATTAATCGTTATTTCTATTATCAAACAAGTAATTTCACGATATCTTCCACTATCATAACAATGAGTACGAGTGAAAAATATGCGATCGTTGCAAAAATTTCTACACATTTTGTAATACGTACACGCATCATAGACACGTACTTGCAAGCACAAGATTTTACATTTTTAGCTGGTTAGATGGAAAAATGTTGTCCGTTGAGGGGTTAATTTTCATGCTGCGCACAGGAATCATTATGTAATGAAAGAGTGGCTCGTGCTTAGTTGAGAGGAGCCTGGCCGTCCGGCGTTCAATCGTGCACCCCTTATACACGAGTCGTGCACATCGACTGTTATTCACTGTTCTGTCGGCAATGATACAGCCGAGCTGTTCCACGGCTGTCTCCCGCTCCATTGGATAACGCACCGTCTGCTTCGGAAATCAGCCAGGGTTGATGGCATTTCACTGTTTTCTCGTTGTTGCGTCGTCTCCTTTTCCCTGATACGAATGAGACGCGTAATGAGGCTAACGGAATCGCGGAAAAATAACAAACGCGGAAAAGCACGCAACCACTTGTTCAGACTTCCGGCTGACTTGCTCGAAAATCGTCTTGTATTTCCTACTGGATATCTACGAATACGGCATGGAACTTCGTTGCGGTTGTAAAGGGATTTATTTGGCGAATTTTGCTTGCATTCTGCCGTAGACGTTACTAGTTTAGTAGGAGTTGAGTACTACTTTTAACATAGTTTTAGAAGTAGAATGGTGTTGGGAGCAGAACTGCTTTACAGCTAGAATAGCTTAGGTGCAGGTGAGCCGCGGCACAAAGGTCAAATCGTGAGTTGAGAGTAATTTTCATAATTTATGTTTCATAGCTTCTATCTCTTTGAAGGTACATTTTCAAAGGTGAAATGTGTACGAAAAATCTCATTACAGATCGCTAAATCGCATTCCAATTAAAGCGAAACAGGCGAATTAGCCGGTTAAACTTGGGATTTACAATCACATATTTTTGTTAACCGATTCTAGATGAATTTTTATAAGATTGCATATTTCACGATACAATTGCTGGCATATAGCGCCTACCTGTAGTAGATAAAACACAGAAACAGAGAATTTAATATTCATTTCATTTCATTTGAACGTAATTAAGAAGATTCGTCTTGTGCTATTTTATTGAAAGGCGAAAAAGCGTATATTTCACAAATATCCTGTGTTCACATGCTATAAAATCTTCTTCCCAGTCATACATTGCAGATCTTTGCATTTCGTTTTTCTAACGCGTATGAATAGTCGAGAATAATTTGTCT
Organism: Bombus flavifrons; assembly: GCF_040668555.2. Classification (NCBI taxonomy): domain Eukaryota; kingdom Metazoa; phylum Arthropoda; class Insecta; order Hymenoptera; family Apidae; genus Bombus; species Bombus flavifrons. Next base: position 6,213,146 of record NC_138447.1, read on the forward strand.
CGCTATTATTCAGGGGGATGCACTATATTCTGAGTTCTCTTTTGCATATGCCCATTTAGTACTCTAAATAGCACGAGCACTTTAAATTAATCTAACGCACGGATATATTTTATCAAAATATTCTGCCGTGTTTTGACAGCTAAAAGCGGTCAAGGAAGATTATTAGTCCTGGCGTTTTCGCATCCCTTACAAAAATAAATGATAAAGTTGTTTTACGTTTTAATGAATTTATTCATAATTTTTTCACAGCAAAAGAATAGTTTAGACATATTTTCCCCGCGGATAGAGCACTAGTAAATATGTATAATATAAAGCATAAAATAGTGGGTCAAGTAATATACCTCGCTGTATTTTCAACTTAACATTTAAAAGCTAATTTATATGGATTAAACGCATTATGTATTATTTAGATAACATTCGACATAAATAAACAGTATATTACCTTTGTTATCCTAATTCCGAAAGGGAAGCTATGATTTCTAACTACCGAATATGAAGAGTCTGCTGCTTTTAAATTCTTACGGTACTTTAGTTCAATACAAAACGATCATAAAACCAATCTGGACGTACGGAATGCCACTATGGGGAACAGCAGCAATGAGCCATATTAGCAAAATAGAGACAATGCAAGCTAAAATTCTTAGAACAATAGTAAACGCCCTATGGTACGTTAGAAACGAGGACATTCGGAAAGACCTGGGAATACCAACGGTCAAGGAGGAGATTAGTAGATGCGCAAGAAGATACAGAGAAAGAATAGCAACGCACCCGAACCGGCTGGCAGCGGAAACGATCAACACATCAAGCATAGAAAGAAGACTAAAAAGGAAACACCTAGCAGATCTCATAAAGGATATAACCAAACAAACACGAAGATGGTACCCCGCTGGGGATAGCCACCCACATGATAATCAAACAGCTAAAAAATTCTACCAAATGTCCAAATTGGACAAATTGTGAATGTGAAATATTAAATAAAAAAAAAAAAAACTTTAGTTCAAAAATATTTATGAAGAAATATCATAAAAGTAAGCATTTAAGTAATAAAAGTCATAAATCAATAGCATATATTATACACAAAAACTTTCATATTTTAATATTGAAATTTTGTTTCATCCCTTATAACTATCTCAACCAATAAAAGAGAAGAACGATATTTGGAACTTTCACGTAACGGTAAACCATATTTCAAAGCTATTCAAATTTAAATATAAAACACGATTCGTGCGGCTCCGCTATTATTCTCAACTTTCTATCAAAATTGTCCATTTAGTTAATCGTCTCGCTTTTTCTCAATCATGTAGTTTTTGAAGAAAATCTTTAAAAACTTTAGCTCGCATAGGTCGGTACCAATTAATGTAGCTGTAAAACCTTTTTCTTTCTTTTGCTACCTAACTGTATGTAGTCAGACTACATGTTTAAATGTCATTACGCTTTTAAAGAGGCAAAAAAGGAAAAAATAAGAAGAAAAAAAAAAATAATAATAATAAAATCCTACTACCTTTTAAATTTTTAATGAAAGTAGCTAAAAGTCATTTTAATACCTCTATTATTAACCCTTCCGCCATTAATAAGACATACATGTGATTTATATAATTTTCAAAAATTAACAAAAAAAGTACTACATCTTCGCCTCGAGTTTTCTCTTCAGTCGATTACTTGTCGATATTCTCTTGCCCACCATGAAAATCAATTCGGTTGCATTGTTCGTTGTTTACTCATATCCATTTCGGAATTCAACTCGAGACTATGGATCGGTAGACTAAGGAAATCGACAAAAATTAACAAGTGGAAAACAGGAATGGCAATCGAATCAAGTATTTATCGTTAATCACTCGACAGAATTCCCTCGTTAACGAAAATAATTATCGTTATCCAACGATCATAATAACATGCCTACTTGGGTAACACGGTCCGATTGCTCCCGATACTCTTTTGGTCGATTGGTTAACGATACTCCTTGTCTCTCTTCCGGAAATCGGCTCCTTTTAATGGATGGAATTTTCTTGTTTGCTCGTCACTCTGTTTACGTTTTTATCACATCGAACCAATTGGAACGTCGAATTTATGGAAACCGGTTAGCGAAATGTTTAATTATTATATACACATTGAAACCGGAGGAAGTTGATTTATATTTTCCTGCCCATCGACATTTCGCTCTCTGTTGCAAGCGAATACGAGGAATTGAGCGAGACACAAAGAGACATTATTGACATATTTCATTGAAATATGTCAAAGAATAACAATTGAGCAAATTGAAAAGATAAAAGGTTGGTAGCCTAACGAAATGGTAAATTTTGTGCTATTATTCGTTTATAATTCTGACTTTTCGAAATATCTATATATGATTTTGAAGCTGCTCTTCGTATTTCTTCAATATTATTCAATAAAGTTATTAACGTTGTGATAATCGTAATTATTATTTAATTATTTAATTATTTTTTAAAGACTCACGCTGTAATCAAGCGAAGTATCTTAGTTTTCGAAATATTTGTTATTATACACGGTATAAATATCGTTTCACGATATTAAGTTACTTAACACGTCGTTTTTGTCATTTCATGCCTGTTACGTCGCGTGAAATGATCTGTGCGACGCCTTTCATAGTCTGACCGTCAAGGCCCAAGCACAATTATACAGACCCTCAATAAACCTAAGGCCCTACCATGAACCGAATCTTATTAGCTTCCAGGAACCTTTAATCCTGCAAGTATTTTCGGTTTATTGCTGGTAAACAGTCCTTAGGTTTATTGCACATTCTTACAAATTACGGAGAAAGCGAATATTTGTCTAAGAGAAAAGCAGGTTTTTCCTATAAACAATGTAGCCCGTGAGTCACGTCGGTAGGAGGCTTCTTCCTCCTCTCTTTATTCCTAACGTTGGTCATAACCAATCGGCATTGCGGATCGTTACCCTCACTTTCCTAACGAAAAGTGTGAGCAACGAATCCACGTTCTTCGTTCAAAGAACATACCCTTACCGAGCTTTCCTCCGTGATCACATAAGAACGAACTTCACTTCTTCAATGACATCAGGAGGGACAACTCAAATTTTACTTGCGCTCTAGACTTGTTCCATAGTAACATTCACGTAACAGTTAAATCTGATCAGTTAGTATACATCAACTCGAGTGAAAGGACAGTGCAAAGAACTACAAGAGTCGGAAGTCAAGCAGAATCTACAAGTCGAAGACAGTCAATCGACAGAAGATATAACATCACCGTCGTCAACACGAAAGGAATCTCAGGTAATACTACTTTGCAGATGTTATTTCACGTACTCAATCTTGTATTACATTGAAGTTGTTGGATCATTCAGATATACCAGATATGTAAATATGAAACCGGGATTTTTGTACAGAAAATACAAGTTTATTGTATGAAAATGATTAAAAATATTTTATTCGAAGTATTGCCCATAGCTAGCTACACATTTTTCCCACTTGTCTAGCAATTGGTAGATGCCACGCCAAAAAAACTGTCGCTCTTTTCAGGCAAACCAGTCATCGAGCCATTTTCGTACATTTCCGTAAGAAGTGAAGTGCTGGGCAGAAAGTGCGTGTTCCATCGATGCAAATAAATAGTAATCGGACGGAGCCAAGTCTGGTGAGTAAGCCGCATGCGAAAGTTTTTCCCAACTGAACGCGTCAATCGTTTCCTTGACCGGTTTTGCTGTATGTGATGGTGCATTATCACGAAGCAAAATTACTTTGTGTTGCCTTTTTTGATATTCTGGTCGTTTTTCACGTAAAGCTTGATTCAGATCGATCATTTGTTGTCGGTAGCGCTCGGTATTAACGGTTTCGCCAGGTTTTAACAGCTCGGTGATCTTTTTCGGTGGTCTTCCACGTTCTTCGTTCCTCGCGTCAAAATTGCTACTTCTGAATTTTTTAAACCACTCAGAGTACTGTGATTTACCAAAAGCATGCTCACAGTAAGCTTCGACAAGCATTCGATGCGATTCTGCAGCAGTTTTCTTCAAATGGTAACAGAAAAACAATGCTGTCCGCAAATCGTAGTTTCCAGGCACAAAATTGGACATGTTACGCTATTACCAACTATGCTGTTGTATAAAACTTGTATTGGTCTGAGTCGAAAATGTTTGTGAGATGTCAACAAAGACTTTTAGCATCAATAACGCAGTTTAGTGATAACTACATTATCAGCTAGGGCCATCTATAGGCCAATTCCGGTTTCATACTTACAGACCTGATATAATAACCTGTTAGCAGCAGCGTTATATGCAATCAACCACCCGTATTATCTCACGAGAAATAAGGGATCGAACGATTCATGCCGTCGATTAGTCAAATCGTAACGGAAATTTACGACTCCCGTAGGCGCGCTTCTTCGAGATCGCGTCTCCCCGCGAACGACCGAAAGTGCATGCTTCTCCAAAGACTGTACCTCTGCCTATTGTTCATTCTCGTCTTGTTCTTCCAGTCTTTACTCCTCTTGTTCGTCGACTTTGTCCCATTCTCGTTCCACATTCTGCTGGAACTCTCGGTTGGTAGAATCGTACCTTCTTGCTCTCCCATCACCACCGTACTCTCTCCCACGCATTGGTTGTTCTCGCAATTCATCATACAGTCGGGTTCACCAGGCAGTTTTGGTACGATCGACGAATTGACCTATTCGATCGGCCTGAGAGGTGCCGCTGCACAATGCATGGCCGAAAAGACGCTGTGCGCGAATTGAGCCATTCGATTCACGTTCGAATTGGACGATTCGCGCCCAGTGTTCTAGCGGCCATACACATTGCGCACCGGTACCCTTAGGCCGATCGGATGGGTCAATTCGGCGATCGTACCCAAACTGCCTGTTGACTCCTACTGTATGATGAATTGCGGGAACAATCAATTCGTGGAAGAGAGTACGGTGCTGATGCGAGAGCAGGAAGATACTATTCCACCAATCGAAGTTACCAGCAGAATGTGGAACGAGAATGGGACAAGAGGCATCCGAGAACGCGTCTCCCCGCGAACGTCCGAAAGTGCATGGTTCTCCAAAGTCTGTACCTCTGCCTGTTATTCATTCTCGTCTTGTTCTTCCAGTCTTTACTCCTCTTGTTCGTCGAAGTTGACACATTCTCGTTCCACATTCTGCTGGAACTCTCGGTTGGTAGAATCGTATCTTCTTGCTCTCCCATTACCACCCTACTCTCTTCGACGCATTGGCTGTTCTCGCAATTCATCATACAGTCGGGTTCACCAGGCAGTTTTGGTACGATCGACGAATTGACCTATTCGATCGGCCTGAGAGGTGCCGCTGCACAATGCATGGCCGAAAAGACGCTGTGCGCGAATTGAGCCATTCGATTCACGTTCGAATTGGACGATTCGCGCCCAGTGTTCTAGCGGCCATACACATTGCGCACCGGTACCCTTAGGCCGATCGGATGGGTCAATTCGGCGATCGTACCCAAACTGCCTGTTGACTCCTACTGTATGATGAATTGCGGGAACAATCAATTCGTGGAAGAGAGTACGGTGCTGATGCGAGAGCAGGAAGATACTATTCCACCAATCGAAGTTACCAGCAGAATGTGGAACGAGAATGGGACAAGAGGCATCCGAGAACGCGTCTCCCCGCGAACGTCCGAAAGTGCATGGTTCTCCAAAGTCTGTACCTCTGCCTGTTATTCATTCTCGTCTTGTTCTTCCAGTCTTTACTCCTCTTGTTCGTCGAAGTTGACACATTCTCGTTCCACATTCTGCTGGAACTCTCGGTTGGTAGAATCGTATCTTCTTGCTCTCCCATTACCACCCTACTCTCTTCGACGCATTGGCTGTTCTCGCAATTCATCATACAGTCGGGTTCACCAGGCAGTTTTGATACGATCGACGAATTGACCTATTCGATCGGTCTGAGAGGTGCCGCTGCACAATGCATGGCCGAAAAGACGCTGTGCGCGAATTGAGCCATTCGATTCACGTTCGAATTGGACGATTCGCGCCCAGTGTTCTAGCGGCCATACACATTGCGCACCGGTACCCTTAGGCCGATCGGATGGGTCAATTCGGCGATCGTACCCAAACTGCCTGTTGACTCCTACTGTATGATGAATTGCGGGAACAATCAATTCGTGGAAGAGAGTACGGTGCTGATGCGAGAGCAGGAAGATACTATTCCACCAATCGAAGTTACCAGCAGAATGTGGAACGAGAATGGGACAAGAGGCATCCGAGAACGCGTCTCCCCGCGAACGTCCGAAAGTGCATGGTTCTCCAAAGTCTGTACCTCTGCCTGTTATTCATTCTCGTCTTGTTCTTCCAGTCTTTACTCCTCTTGTTCGTCGACGTTGACACATTCTCGTTCCACATTCTGCTGGAACTCTCGGTTGGTAGAATCGTATCTTCTTGCTCTCCCATTACCACCCTACTCTCTTCGACGCATTGGCTGTTCTCGCAATTCATCATACAGTCGGGTTCACCAGGCAGTTTTGATACGATCGACGAATTGACCTATTCGATCGGTCTGAGAGGTGCCGCTGCACAATGCATGGCCGAAAAGACGCTGTGCGCGAATTGAGCCATTCGATTCACGTTCGAATTGGACGATTCGCGCCCAGTGTTCTAGCGGCCATACACATTGCGCACCGGTACCCTTAGGCCGATCGGATGGGTCAATTCGGCGATCGTACCCAAACTGCCTGTTGACTCCTACTGTATGATGAATTGCGGGAACAATCAATTCGTGGAAGAGAGTACGGTGCTGATGCGAGAGCAGGAAGATACTATTCCACCAATCGAAGTTACCAGCAGAATGTGGAACGAGAATGGGACAAGAGGCATCCGAGAACGCGTCTCCCCGCGAACGTCCGAAAGTGCATGGTTCTCCAAAGTCTGTACCTCTGCCTGTTATTCATTCTCGTCTTGTTCTTCCAGTCTTTACTCCTCTTGTTCGTCGACGTTGACACATTCTCGTTCCACATTCTGCTGGAACTCTCGGTTGGTAGAATCGTATCTTCTTGCTCTCCCATTACCACCCTACTCTCTTCGACGCATTGGCTGTTCTCGCAATTCATCATACAGTCGGGTTCACCAGGCAGTTTTGATACGATCGACGAATTGACCTATTCGATCGGTCTGAGAGGTGCCGCTGCACAATGCATGGCCGAAAAGACGCTGTGCGCGAATTGAGCCATTCGATTCACGTTCGAATTGGACGATTCGCGCCCAGTGTTCTAGCGGCCATACACATTGCGCACCGGTACCCTTAGGCCGATCGGATGGGTCAATTCGGCGATCGTACCCAAACTGCCTGTTGACTCCTACTGTATGATGAATTGCGGGAACAATCAATTCGTGGAAGAGAGTACGGTGCTGATGCGAGAGCAGGAAGATACTATTCCACCAATCGAAGTTACCAGCAGAATGTGGAACGAGAATGGGACAAGAGGCATCCGAGAACGCGTCTCCCCGCGAACGTCCGAAAGTGCATGGTTCTCCAAAGTCTGTACCTCTGCCTGTTATTCATTCTCGTCTTGTTCTTCCAGTCTTTACTCCTCTTGTTCGTCGACGTTGACACATTCTCGTTCCACATTCTGCTGGAACTCTCGGTTGGTAGAATCGTATCTTCTTGCTCTCCCATTACCACCCTACTCTCTTCGACGCATTGGCTGTTCTCGCAATTCATCATACAGTCGGGTTCACCAGGCAGTTTTGATACGATCGACGAATTGACCTATTCGATCGGTCTGAGAGGTGCCGCTGCACAATGCATGGCCGAAAAGACGCTGTGCGCGAATTGAGCCATTCGATTCACGTTCGAATTGGACGATTCGCGCCCAGTGTTCTAGCGGCCATACACATTGCGCACCGGTACCCTTAGGCCGATCGGATGGGTCAATTCGGCGATCGTACCCAAACTGCCTGTTGACTCCTACTGTATGATGAATTGCGGGAACAATCAATTCGTGGAAGAGAGTACGGTGCTGATGCGAGAGCAGGAAGATACTATTCCACCAATCGAAGTTACCAGCAGAATGTGGAACGAGAATGGGACAAGAGGCATCCGAGAACGCGTCTCCCCGCGAACGTCCGAAAGTGCATGGTTCTCCAAAGTCTGTACCTCTGCCTGTTATTCATTCTCGTCTTGTTCTTCCAGTCTTTACTCCTCTTGTTCGTCGACGTTGACACATTCTCGTTCCACATTCTGCTGGAACTCTCGGTTGGTAGAATCGTATCTTCTTGCTCTCCCATTACCACCCTACTCTCTTCGACGCATTGGCTGTTCTCGCAATTCATCATACAGTCGGGTTCACCAGGCAGTTTTGGTACGATCGACGAATTGACCTATTCGATCGGCCTGAGAGGTACCGCTGCACAATGCATGGCCGAAAAGACGCTGTGCGCGAATTGAGCCATTCGATTCACGTTCGAATTGGACGATTCGCGCCCAGTGTTCTAGCGGCCATACACATTGCGCACCGGTACCCTTAGGCCGATCGGATGGGTCAATTCGGCGATCGTACCCAAACTGCCTGTTGACTCCTACTGTATGATGAATTGCGGGAACAATCAATTCGTGGAAGAGAGTACGGTGCTGATGCGAGAGCAGGAAGATACTATTCCACCAATCGAAGTTACCAGCAGAATGTGGAACGAGAATGGGACAAGAGGCATCCGAGAACGCGTCTCCCCGCGAACGTCCGAAAGTGCATGGTTCTCCAAAGTCTGTACCTCTGCCTGTTATTCATTCTCGTCTTGTTCTTCCAGTCTTTACTCCTCTTGTTCGTCGACGTTGACACATTCTCGTTCCACATTCTGCTGGAACTCTCGGTTGGTAGAATCGTATCTTCTTGCTCTCCCATTACCACCCTACTCTCTTCGACGCATTGGCTGTTCTCGCAATTCATCATACAGTCGGGTTCACCAGGCAGTTTTGATACGATCGACGAATTGACCTATTCGATCGGTCTGAGAGGTGCCGCTGCACAATGCATGGCCGAAAAGACGCTGTGCGCGAATTGAGCCATTCGATTCACGTTCGAATTGGACGATTCGCGCCCAGTGTTCTAGCGGCCATACACATTGCGCACCGGTACCCTTAGGCCGATCGGATGGGTCAATTCGGCGATCGTACCCAAACTGCCTGTTGACTCCTACTGTATGATGAATTGCGGGAACAATCAATTCGTGGAAGAGAGTACGGTGCTGATGCGAGAGCAGGAAGATACTATTCCACCAATCGAAGTTACCAGCAGAATGTGGAACGAGAATGGAACAAGAGGCATCCGAGAACTCATCTCCCCGCGAACGTCCGAAAGTGCATGGTTCTCCAAAGGCTGTACCTCTGCCTGTTTATTCTCGTCTTGTTCTTCCAGTCTCTACTCCTCTTGTTCGTCGAGGTTGACACATTCTCGTTCCACATTCTGCTGGAACTCTCGGTTGGTAGAATCGTATCTTCTTGCTCTCCCATTACCAGCGTACTCTCTTCGACGCATTGGCTGTTCTCGCAATTCATCATACAGTCCGGTTCACCAGGCAGTTTTGATACGATCGACGAATTGACCTATTCGATCGGTCTGAGAGGTACCGCTGCACAATGCATGGCCGAAAAGACGCTGTGCGCGAATTGAGCCATTCGATTCACGTTCGAATTGGACGATTCGCGCCCAGTGTTCTAGCGGCCATACACATTGCGCACCGGTACCCTTAGGCCGATCGGATGGGTCAATTCGGCGATCGTACCCAAACTGCCTGTTGACTCCTACTGTATGATGAATTGCGGGAACAATCAATTCGTGGAAGAGAGTACGGTGCTGATGCGAGAGCAGGAAGATACTATTCCACCAATCGAAGTTACCAGCAGAATGTGGAACGAGAATGGAACAAGAGGCATCCGAGAACTCATCTCCCCGCGAACGTCCGAAAGTGCATGGTTCTCCAAAGGCTGTACCTCTGCCTGTTTATTCTCGTCTTGTTCTTCCAGTCTCTACTCCTCTTGTTCGTCGAGGTTGACACATTCTCGTTCCACATTCTGCTGGAACTCTCGGTTGGTAGAATCGTATCTTCTTGCTCTCCCATTACCAGCGTACTCTCTTCGACGCATTGGCTGTTCTCGCAATTCATCATACAGTCCGGTTCACCAGGCAGTTTTGATACGATCGACGAATTGACCTATTCGATCGGTCTGAGAGGTACCGCTGCACAATGCATGGCCGAAAAGACGCTGTGCGCGAATTGAGCCATTCGATTCACGTTCGAATTGGACGATTCGCGCCCAGTGTTCTAGCGGCCATACACATTGCGCACCGGTACCCTTAGGCCGATCGGATGGGTCAATTCGGCGATCGTACCCAAACTGCCTGTTGACTCCTACTGTATGATGAATTGCGGGAACAATCAATTCGTGGAAGAGAGTACGGTGCTGATGCGAGAGCAGGAAGATATTATTCCACCAATCGAAGTTACCAGCAGAATGTGGAACGAGAATGGAACAAGAGGCATCCGAGAACTCATCTCCCCGCGAACGTCCGAAAGTGCATGGTTCTCCAAAGGCTGTACCTCTGCCTGTTTATTCTCGTCTTCTTCTTCCAGTCTTTACTCCTCTTGTTCGTCGACGTTGACACATTCTCGTTCCACATTCTGCTGGAACTCTCGGTTGGTAGAATCGTATCTTCTTGCTCTCCCATCACCACCGTACTCTCTTCCACGCATTGGCTGTTCTCGCAATTCATCATACAGTCGGGTTCACCAGGCAGTTTTGATACGATCGACGAATTGACCTATTCGATCGGCCTGAGAGGTACCGCTGCACAATGCATGGCCGAAAAGACGCTGTGCGCGAATTGAGCCATTCGATTCACGTTCGAATTGGACGATTCGCGCCCAGTGTTCTAGCGGCCATACACATTGCGCACCGGTACCCTTAGGCCGATCGGATGGGTCAATTCGGCGATCGTACCCAAACTGCCTGTTGACCCTTACTGTATGATGAATTGCGAGAACAATCAATGCAATGAAGAGAGGACGGTGGTAATGCGAGAGCAGGAAGATACTATTCCACCAATCGGAGGTACCAGTAGAATGTGGAACGGGAATGGGACAAAGTCGACGAACAAGAGGAGGAAAGACTGGAGGATCAATACGAGGATGAACAACAGGCATAGGAACAGCCTTTGGAGAAGCATGCACTTCCGGACGTTCGCGGGGAGACGCTATCTCGAAGAAGCGTGCCTACGGGAGTCGTAAATTTCCGTTACGATTTGACTAATCGACGGCACGAATCTTTCGATCCCTTATTTCTCGTGAGATAATAAGGGTGGTTGATTGAATATAACGCTGCTATTAACAGGTTATTATATATTTGAATGATCCAACAACTTCAATTTAATACAAGATTGAGTAGGTGAAATGACAATTACGAACGAGTACGACCTCAGACTCCTTTCGTGTTGACGACGGTGAGGATATATCTTCTGTCGATTGACTGTCTTCGATTTGTAGATTCTGCTTGACTTCCGACTCTTGCGGTTACTTGCACTGTCCTTTGATTCAAGTTGATGTATGCTAACTGATCAGATTTAACTGTTACGTGAATGTTACTGTGGAACAAGTCTAGAGCGCAAGTAGAAGTTGAGTTGACCCTTCTGATGTCGTAGAAGAAGTGAATTTCTTTTTTATGTGATCACGGAGGAAAGGGGGGAGGTAAGGGTGTAAGCTTTGAACGAAGAACGTGAATTCGTTGCTCACACATTTCGTCAGGAAAGTGAGGGTGACGATCCGCGTTGCCGATTAGTTATGACCAACGTTGTGAATAAAGATAGGAGGAAGAAGCCTCCCACCGACGTGACTCATGGGCGACATTGTTTATGGAAAAAACCTGCTTTTCTGTTAGACAAATATCCGCTTTCTTCGTAATTTGTAAGAACGTGGAATAAACCTAAGGACTGTTTTAAGTATCGGATATAAACGGAAAAGGATTAAAGGATCTTTTTAGCTTGAAGGATTAAAGGTTCCTGGGCCTTAGGTTTATTGAGAGTTTATATAATAGTGCTTTTGCTTTGACGGTCAATGAAGGACGTCGCAGAGACCATCTTACGCGACGTAACAATGCCATTTAATTTCACTTGACAAATAAGGCAAAGATTCAAAACGGCGGTTTTCTTTTCGTGCCTGTTAGAACCATGACCTAATAATTTTACCAATTACGTAAAATACAATTAAACGTTTTTCTCCTCTATAACTCCATGTCTATATCGACTCTTATACTTTTGCCATTCGTATTATGAAGTCCTTTATTATACCGATTGTTATTTGATTCTATAGATGCTGCAAATGAAAATGTACAAAATACAATCCGGATATTACATTTAAACGTTTGTTTGCTTTATAATTGAAAATATTGATTTCAAAGTTCGATAATTCCAAAAAATAAAAGGAATATTATAAAAATGATATAAACGGTGCAGAATAAAACGTCGATATACGATTCTGCGATGTGACTGTGTCTAACTCAAAAATTTGATAAAAGCACAAAGTGATAAAAAGTCGGAGCGATATCCTCGTACATTTTGAATTTTTAAGTAAATGAAGATCACTTTATCGCTTTGGCCGAAGCGAATCCAGCTAGAGCCGTAAAATCGAAGCGCGTAATAATTCAAATTGAAGAGATACTGAAAATTAAAATGTATTATGAATTACGTTTCCTTTCCATTAATTTTTTAAGCGCATTAGTCCGTTATGGATTCGGACAAATATTTACGTCAAACAATATAACGCTAACCGAAGCGATCCTTGTATATCTTTTTGAATGTTTATCTTGTTTGCATTGCATTAATCTCTTGCAGAATAACTATCAAGCAGCATAAGAAAATGGAGAGACAGTATCGTTTTAGCAAGTACTTTAATTAATTTAGTTTTTCATGTTATCCATAAATCCTTTATACGTAAATCTTATATTTCAAGCGATTGTCGCTTGCAAAACGTTCCATTTACGGAATATACTGCTTTATACGTCGAGTTTAAAGTTCGGACTGACATGAAATAAGCGTCAAAGTGGTAAGAGTGATTACGAAAAGTATATAACGATTGGAATATCGGTCGACTGAGTTTCAAAACCGAGATTTAATTTATTTGGTTCGTACAAAGTACTTCTAAAGTAACATTTTAAATACGTAAAGTCCTTTAAAATATCATACATTTGATTAACGTAATTTTCATGCGATTCCGTTTCGATAATTAACTAATTTCATTATTTGAAATTCAAAAATTATCGCAAAACTGTCTTCATAATTTCATTATTACGAAACAATTTATTTAGCTCTTTGAAGTAACAAAAGGCTGTTTCCAGAAAATCTTGAAACGCGTCATTCTTGAAATTTAATTATCAAGTACCTACGCTTCGTATACGGGCCGATCTAATATTCCTCGCTTTTTATTCGTTCAAGCATTCCGGTCAATCAAGCTATTTAATCTGTTAGATATAAATTTTTCTCCTCTAGTTATCTATCTCGCGAAGAATAGCTATTCGCCTCGTAAATAAAACGGTATAGTTCGCAGCTGAAGAGAACGAAGGACGCCTTGAAGCGATTAAAGGCAACCGTACCTACATATTCCAATAAATACGCATAATAAATGGAACATGTTGCTTTTATTTCCAACTATGTGTCCGTACCGCGTATTGAAAATAGCTACATGTTTCAGTAATCGTATGAACGATTGGAAAAAGAGGAAAAGGGTCGCGAGACTCTCGGCGAAATCTGGCGTTCGTGAAATTCTTTTCGCTCGGACGACTGCTTCGCTTCCCGACGGTTCCTGTCTTTCAATCTTTCGGTCATTTATATTCATCGACGATTATCGTCGTCGGGCATCGATTTTCAGCAAAAGCAAATCGCGTTCGTTCGTCCGAAACGTATTTAAATCTTTGAACAGTTTCCATACCCTGAGTATTCAAAAATTATCTGCCGCGTTACATTTTTCCTTTTCTTTCTCTTTTTCTGTCAGCCTTCTGGTATCGTTTTTCCATTTATATTATCGGTATTAAGTATTATTCGTAGCTTCGAACAACAGACGCGCATTCGAATCGCGGTCAGTCCAATTACGATTCGATCGTTGTTCCGTTTTCCACAACGACAGTTTTTTCTCTTCTCTCTTTATTTAACTTTCAATAGAAAAATCGCCGCGTCGCGAATTTAGCTTGAACGAACGAAAAACGTGAATATTTTTCTCTTGAATGAATGTTTCAATATTCGAGGAGCTACGTTTTGCTTGTACCCATGGGTATCGTTCGTTATTCCGACAACGATAACGGCGTTTCGACTTAAGAATTTGTAGATCCTTAAATGGTATTTATCGAATAACGCGTGGGTGGTGTAAACAGGAAAAATTGATTTCACGGCAAAATTTAGCAAGTACACGTGTATGTAGTTGTGGCTTGAAAACAGAGAGAGAGAGAGAGAGAGAGAGAGAGAGAGAGAGAGAGAGAGAGTAATAGAAAATTACATAATTTTAATGCATCTTACATATATGTATAATTAAATAACAGGTAGCATATGTGACCGACGATTGCTTACTCCTTGATGCTGTGTAATTTGACTTTAATCTAATGGAAGCATAAGACGTTAACTGATTAGCTGGAGATTATTCGAAACCTGGTTACTGCTAATGAGGGCGAATGCACAACGTTCGAGCTACTGATTTGGCACAAATTTAGCACGCGGTTAATGTACGCCACGTCTACCAATATTACACAGAGGTGCAAGGTTCGTTATTTATACTGTCGTAAGAACATACCGTTTAATAGAATGCAGTGTTTTCTGTACAAATCTAATTGATTCTTACTCATAAAAAAGGAATCGTTCGAATCGATAACTAGCAAATAACGCTTAAAACGCTCTTTTGTCGTTTTATTTTCACCTTATTTTCAGTTGCGGAAGTAGCTTTCTAACTATTTGTTAATTACGGTACACTTTGCATATTTAATATCACACTGATCCACAAGATTCGCGTTAACAATGTGCGAAGTTTAAACCATATTGCTGACGCGGACATTGCGTATTCTCATAAAGCTGACTTTGGAAGCTTAATTGCTCGTGTAAATAATTCTGTCCTATGTCTAATTACTCAGTTACCAGCTAATTAGTTTCTAATCTTCTCCGACAGACCTTCTCAAACCTTACCCGTGTCATACCCTTGGTGCATTTTTCGCGAGAAGGGAACGTACACCTACTGTAGCATATTAAACCGTGCATGAAACTATGGCAACGACACAAACTTTCTTTTAGACTTTAAACTCTGTTGAGATATGTGTAATTTTTTATGCTGCACTGGGTCAAATGCGTAGTAGAGATGCTTGTATGTGAGTGTCGGTGTGTGGAGGTATGTGTGTGCACGGCGTGCCGAAAAACAGATGACTGTAAACTAGTCAGTTGGTTAAGAGTCGGTTAAGAGTCGAGTATGGATACGCCGGCGTGGTGCGATCGAGGCTCCTCTACGGGGCTTCGGTCTGGGCGGAGGACCTGATGACCAATCGTCGCAGTCTCCTAGTGGTCAAGAGGCTGCACAGGACGGTGGCCATCAGGGTAGTGAGGGGCTTCCGCACCATTTCGGCGGCGGCAGCGGCGGTGCTCGCCGGGTTTCCCCCGTTCGAATTGCAGGCCCTGAGGTGCCGTGAGATTTATCTCCACACTCGGGGTCTGTCGGACGGGGCGGGCCCGGGGGGCGCCGACGTCAGGGTTCGGGCTCGGCGAGCTTTGCTCGACTGATGGCGCGCCAGCCTCGACACGAGAGCGGGTGCGCCGGGGATAAGAGTCCTCGGGGCCGTCCTTCCAAACTGGGACGTTTGGTTGGACGGCGGTGGGCCTCCCCTGACCTACAGGGTGACGCAGGTACTCACCGGACACGGTTGCTTCGGTGAGTATCTGCACCGAATCGGGAAGGAGGCGACCGCGCGCTGCCACCACTGCGATGCGAGCGTGGATTCGGCGCAGCACACGCTGGAATATTGTCCGGCGTGGGCGCGGCCGCGCCACGACCTCATCGTGGAAATCGGCGGGGAAAAGAGGCTGCGGAGAGGGTGAGGGTGCGGTACTCTCACCCTGAAAGGACCGACCGGCGAGGGCGCGGCAGGGGTCATGGACGCGCTTCGGTGAGAAGCACTAGGTCCGCCGCGTCCCCCGGCGGGGTACAAACTTAGGCGCTGGCAGCTCAGCGCCCCCGGGGCCGCAGAGCAGCCCGGTAGGGGAACCGGACTGTCTGGCACGGCGGCCCCGGCGACGAGGCGCGGTGTGACGTGGCCGCACACCGCTCCACTATGTGACGTATTGAGCGCGGGGGGGGGGGGCAGTGTATCGCTTACACCGGTTCCCGGGCCCCTCTCGATCGCAGCCGGGACGGTCATCGTGGAGGTTTTAGTCGGTTGGAGTCCGACACTACCACGTCGCTTTTCCCCAGAAGCGACCTGGTGTCCGTGCGGATTTCCTCCACGTTAAACAAAAAAAAAAAAAAAAAAAAAAAAAAAGAGAGTCGAGTATGGAAGAAAGTGCTGAGGCGCGTGCAAGTATGTATCGATGAATATATAAGGAATCGTCCATGAAATAAATATATTACTATTTTAATATGAATCGTTAGTGTAAATTTAGTGTTCCTATAACATTATCCCGGCTCCAAAGATCCACAATTTTCAACAAACTTTCCGTCAAACGTATCGATTCCAGCAACTGTTAAAAAGTAATTTCTATTTTACCCTACGGAGACTGCCGAGTTTATCACACCTCTGTTAGCTATCAATGTTGGCAAAAACGAAAATTCTACGTTTCAAGCGATGAATTTTGCTTTCCGTCGCCGGTCAATGATTTTCATTTCGTTAAACATTTACGTCGATCGTAAATAAAAAATTGTTCCACTCCTAGATACCTATATAACGTTAGTTCGGTAATTTCGCTGGAAGAAAAATTTGTTGCCGTGTAAAAGAAAAACATGGAAAGTGTGACACCGAGGAAAAAATTTAATTAAAAGTAGAACGACGAGCTTTATTAAAAAAAAATATCTGCAGCCGATTAAATATCAAAAGCAAGTCTCGCGTCTTTGCCGGCGTTCATATTTCGCGTTCAACCGCGAACGATCGAATGAAAATACGACCGATATCATTGGTTTCGTTAAACAATTAAGTGTCTGCGTGCACAGTTTCGACTTTCGTTCGATCAAGTTCAATGTATTCTTTCCAACCGAACGAATCAACCAACCAACGTCTCGAAACGTTAAAAAGCATTGCATTTACAATGGCAACAATCGCCCGGCGAATCATAACAATTTTGACCCATTTTCCCGGCTGCTTCTCTCGTTGCAGATCGCCTGAAACATTAATGCGTTCGTTGATTGAAAGCCACGTCGATAGTTCGGCTCGGATTTTCGTTTTAGCCAAACCATTCGGGTGTAACAGTTCCCGGAGCACGTATAATTTCGCGAGATCGCCAGAAATCTGCTAACGTTCGTCTATAAAACGTGATTTGAACGAAGTGTTCGCGAATGATGAGGGCTATTTAGCTCCGCAGTAATCGAACTACCCTTGTTTCGTGGAAATCTTAGTCACGCTTTGATACCGTTCGATAAACGACGAATCGTGTTAGTTACTCGCGTTAATTATTAGATCTTTCGAGTTTTCTTCAATTTCCAGTTGCCTGCGCAGCAATTTTAAGCAATTGATGAAATTGATTTGCATCGCTTAGAGAAAGAAACGAGACAGGAAAAGGGCATTGTTAACTGTTAACAGTTAAGTTTTTTAAAGAAGTAAGAATTGCTCTAACACCTTTATATCGTTAGTCGAGATCTCGTTATATGTACATATTACGTTCAATGTATAATCGTGTAAGATTAATGTGACACGTGACGTGTATGCTGCTATTGCAATCCTTTTTTTTTTGTACGTGGAGAAATCCTCATGGACACTCCGCTGTTGCAATAATCGCGTAACAGCAGAGTAGTGTCGGAGCTGCTATTGCAATCTACGTTTGTTATTGCAAACGGGGCAGAAATTATAAGCAGGTATCTTGTACGTCATTCGCATTCTTAAAACACGAATAAATAATAACGCGAAATATATCTACCGACGATGTATTAATTATAGCATGACGCTTCTTACTAAAAGCTTTTGACGCAAAGATGAACGCGGAAGCGTGAACTTGCATCGGCCAGTGATAGCAAAACGACAAACATCGACATCTAAATGTCCTACTAAATGAAAAGACGTTACATTCAAGGGGACAACTTTTTTCGGAGCTTTTGCAAAAAAAAAGCTACGCACTTGGACCGGAGTTTAATTAACCTAATTTGCAACTTATTTGCCGGTATCGAGGAAAGCAAAGCTGTTGAAACTTTTGCGATCTCACATAAACTTTCTAACCAAACTACGCGTTTCGATTGGCGGGAGAAATCAAAGTATCGTTTTTAATTACCGGTTAAAACACGGTCTCTGTTGCGTTCTCGATGCATCCGTTATTCTACGAGGAATCGATCTGTCAAACACAAGCCGAAAAATTTTTGGAAATCTCGAACCTCGGCGATTATTCACGATGAAACACAGGGAAGAAGGAACCGGCGTAGGAAAGCGAAACGGCACGTGTTTTCGTGTATGTGCGCGAGAGAATGATAAAAGGGGAAAATAGAAGAAAAAGTAAGGAGAGGCTTTGTACACGAGTACCGGTATTTTTATGGCAATATCGTCGCCCCGTTTGTATTCCGACTGTCAGGCAACAGTCTATCGACATTTGGCCGATAGTCGAGCCAAGCGTCCGGATATGGATTCGAGGGAAATGGCACGTTGCTTCTTTTCCGATGAGAATGAAAAACAACGTCACGAATCCGTTTTGTGCCGCTAAAAGCGATACATTTCGCCTGGCTTCGCTGAATCGCCGCCCGTTACTCCACCAATCTGGCCCTCGGATTTCCCTTTTTTCGTCCCGGATTTGCCATTTTATAATCGCGATCAAAGGGGGTGTAATTGCATTTGCCGCGAATGCGGTAGAAACCCTACGTTCATGCTACGAATCCTCCAGTCTGACCTA
Organism: Bombus flavifrons; assembly: GCF_040668555.2. Classification (NCBI taxonomy): domain Eukaryota; kingdom Metazoa; phylum Arthropoda; class Insecta; order Hymenoptera; family Apidae; genus Bombus; species Bombus flavifrons. The sequence goes on from NC_138447.1 coordinate 6,232,154, forward strand.
ATGTAATTTAACCTTGACGAATTTATTCGGTTGAGACGCGACCGGCCGGTATTTATTTGTTAAAGCTGCCTACCCCTCTAACTCTCGCACGTGCGACGCCGTATGTCCGACATTGCCCTTGTTATATCATTTTCAAAAATTTGTACGCAAGTATATTTGGGATCGGGCTTGCTTAAGAAGTTATACAAACTTGGACGCAATTTGTACATGAGTATCGTGTAGAATGATACTAACAGAATCGAATGAAATTTATTTTTATACGTCATCTTCGCAAATGTAAAGTTCAAATGCAAGTTCGTTCCTCTATTTCCAATAAAATTTTATGCCAATGCTTCAAGCGCAGAAGAAAAGGGAGAACGTCGATGTCGTATCAAAGCGTTAATATTTCTCAATCTTCGCGTTATTGCGATTCAGTGACAGTTGGTTGTTACGGAAAAATTAGGAAAAATAAGTAAGAGACGCACGACCGACAATTCCGTATTCCTAATTTATATCAACATTTAGAATTTTAATGCTCCCTTCCTCGGCATATTTCTATATGAAATTTATTTACATTGACGCAAGAATTAAACGAATGATTTAAATGCAAATGTATCAGATTTGCCTTCGCAGGTTTTACGATATATGAAACGTCTAAAATATCTTTGCACGGATCAGGGGAACTGCGAAACTGGTCGACGAAAAACCGTTCATGCTTACGAGAAGGTTGGACGTGTGACATTTCGGCGAAGGAAGCACCGAAAAACGGTCGATACGAAAGTATCGGTAGCTCACGCCAAGCGAAATATGCGACGACACACATCGCACCCCACGCTTCTATCCTGAGGAAACGCTAGACAATAAACCGAGGAAATCCATTGCAGCTGCTTCGATCGTACATAAATATTTCCGAGTCGTGACTCGGGACGAAATTAAATTTCGCTTTCGTGGAAGTTGAATCACTTTGGCGGCTAGGTTGGGTACACGTCAATTAATTCAGCCTGATACTTGATATAATTCAAGCTAGAAGCGAACCGCCCTGCATATCTGTCCCTCCGCGGCCGCAAATTCCGTTCAATTCCGTGAATTATATTTCCAACGCGCGTCACGCGTTTAGAATATTATTCGGATTCTCCTGTCACTAGCGATTGCACGTTGTTTTAGCGGGATCATGTTTGTCCACGGATGAGATTTGCCGAATGGAATGTTTGAATACGCGTTTCTTTTTTCCTAACTGTTGGATGTATGCGGAAGTAATGATCGTTATATAATATTTGTGTTGGTATCGTTGACTCAAGATTTAGCTCAAACACGGGAAAACGTTAGTCAACAACGTCGGACAAGCATCAGTAACCAGATACGTGGAAGAAAATTTTAACAAGGGAGAAGGTGTGCCTGATCGCGATACCGGATCACAACGAGTAAGCACATGCTTGTCGTTACAAAGCGCGGAAAAAGTTTCTGTGAAAAGTTGTAACAAGCGACGGAGGACGGATGTATTCAAAGTCAAGTGTCTATATTTATGCCGATGTAATACGCAATAATATAGAAAATGTATGTAGGGACTATGTAGAAGATATGCTATATGCATACGCGTTGTGGTGTTTTATTTATCTCGATTTATTATCATTTGATATTACAATACGTGCGTTAACGATATAACATGTATCCTAATGATGTAAGCCGATAACACTTGATCCTTAATTCTTTCATTCCCAAATTACCGATTATTCAATATTTATTATTTATTGTTCGTCGTAAATGAAAAATGTATGCGATTCGTTCTCTGTGGGAAAATCAGAGTAACGAAATAGGAAGCTAACAAAAATTGTGCGAACATCTCGTATCGTAACATGACGAAAAATGCTACGCAAAGTATAATATTTCGTGAAATTAAATTTTTCCACTTATTATTTAAAAATATTGCATCACGGGAACGCCATCGCTTCGTACTTTCTTTGCACGAATATTTGCAGACAAATAGCACCGGCACGAGGAATTTATTAAACAGGCTAACGAGACGATGCTACCAAAACAAAGCAATTAGCAAGGTAGAGAAAAAAGGAAGGGACGATTTTTGCAACCTCGACGATTCGAACCTCGAAGCTACGCCGAATATTTCTTTCCGTCACGTGACTTTGCATTTTCGCCCCTCTCACCTTTTCTCATTGTTTCGATGTACCCTTCCTTCGCTGGCCGGAACTGGACCCTCGTAAGAAATTATCTCTCCTTGTATCTCGTTATGACAGGTCGCTGCCACGCACGAAGTCGCATTTCCCTCTTCCACCCACGAAAGCGATGCTCTTCCACAATTTTCTCGCTTATCGGCTCGAACGTCACCAACTTTCCACGATTAATTCACCGACAAGTTGAAACCGCCTCGTTTCCGGCTCGTCTTTCGGGTCGTTTTTTTCTCTCTGCGTCAACGATTTCCTTCGTCCTTTGTAATTCAACGTAAAGCAACGCTTAGCGCGGAAGGATTTTTCTGCTCGTCCGGTTATATCGTTTGCTCGATGTATTCTATTGATAGAAGCCGTAATTACCGAGGCGAATGCCATGACATAGTATCGACAGGCAGCATTGTTGCAAACTCTATTTATTATGCAATTAACCTGCAAACTAGATTTATAAGTGAACGTGCCACGGTAGTGTAATGGAGTTATCAATCGTGTGATTGTAATTACGACTATCGAACAATCGTGGCATCGTTTTCACGGATTTCCGACAGGGTGCTATTATATTTTTCGCTTTAGATCATTTTTCCGACAGTCTCTTAAGGTCTTTTATGCGCTCGCTCCGAGTTAATATGTTACACGGTTTGCGTAGAATTCGAACTCAGTGTTTGGCAGGAAGTAGATCGTCGTAACGTTATTTTCTCGAATCGATTCCAGATATAAAAACTAGTTTATTAAATATACGTCTGAAGAAAGTGGGGCATGGGGTCGGAAATAGAAACCGCAGACTGTTATTTCACAATTTGCAATTTTGTTTAATCTCTTCACCGCGATACTCGTTTCTCATATTCCGAGTGTTCATTTCTCGGTCCACGCTAGTAACGTCACGCGCAGAAATATATTTTCGCTTCGCTTCAGCGAAACGAGTTAACGAATCGGGAAAATAGCGCTGTGCGAATAGTGTTACGAATTTAAGCGTTAATCGCTTGGATATTTCCACCAAACATGCGCTATATTTAATCTTTGTTTTTATTAAATATAATGCGTTATAAAAATATACGATTAAATTAAAAAAGAAAGAAACTATCTATCTCGTTCGAGCTTCTCTCTCTAGCTTACAGAATGCTTTAAGTTTATCAGTGAACTGAATTCATTCGTAAAATAATTTTACCGAGAGAAATCTTCTTAGTACGGCGAAGTAGAAATATTCGATTGACAAAAAATCGCAAGTCAATGTGTTTCGACACATTAACTAATGCAAATTTTCGAACAAATTAAGGATATTATTTGTGTCATACCGAAAGTAGGTACGAGTTTGTAAAGATAAGAACGCGCGTAAAGGTAAATTTTCGGCGTATCATCGGTATACATGCTTCGTTTATGATCTTGTTATATATATATATATATATATGAAGGAGTGAAATTCTCACCAGAACGAGGAAGGGAGTGACGAATAAACGGGGTGATAAATTCTTTGGTAAAAAGGGCGGCAAGTTTGAAAGGAAACAGAGCGAGAGGCGAGAAGTGGGCGAAAGGAAAACGAGAAGGAAGAGGTTATCGACAACTCGTCACTCCCAAGGACCAGGGGGAGTACGGTGATAAAACAAACGACGAAGCACCGTAGCTTCGCGGGGCGAAATATCGTTTCAACAGCCAACGAGAGGCTGTTCAATATTTCGAGAAGTTCTGGCTACGAGGAGCAAGAATTTGGCAGGTCGTCTTCGCTTTCAAGTGGTATACAAAACGTATCAACGAGAGCTTTTGAAACTTTTTTTTCGAAAAATTACATATGTATGAAAATAGAGATATATAACTCTATCGATCTGCACCATTTTTATCCCATAAAAGTATATTAATTGCGCGTGCTGATAATCACAGATATCATAAATAAATAAGATAAATAATAATTTGTATCAACGCGCACAGATATGTATACTTCGTAATATCAAATTAGTCAAAGTACACCCTGATTATTCGTTTGATATTCCTTTTTTCTTTTACTGCTTGAAAAATAAAGCGTTTTTAACAAAAGTGCAAAGCGACGGATCTTTCTTTCACATTGCCGATGAAAATAATTCGTCGTAACGAAATTACAACGTTCTGTGAAACATCCTGTACATCGCGATTCGCTTCTTACCAGCTGTTTGTCAAAGTGTGACAGAATATGTGACGGCAGGATTGCATTTCGTAGAGCGTCTCGTGGAAAGCGAGAAAACAAGAAGAAAGAAACGCTCTGTCGACGAACACGGAATATACATACGTTGCTTCGTGACGTCAACCAAAACGCATGAACGCTCTTTCCCTCTTTGCTACGAGAGCCGAGAGTTACCTTTTCTCTTCTTTTATGCTTTTTGTAAATGTTCTACATAAAATATCGGCCGTGCTGCAGCCTCGTAAATTCGTAACTCCATATCTACGTACAGTTGAACGGGATCGAAGATTTTAGCGGTATTTTGTTAAAAAATGAACTTGGTCATATCGATACCTATTCAATCGCTACTACTGTTCTTTAAATCTTTTACATGTCATCGACGTCTAAAGCGAAATAATTAATAAAATTCTATATTTATTTTATTGCCTAATTATTTATACTTTTATTCGAATAAAATCAACAGAAATTTTCCACAGAATCCAATTAAATGCACCTTTCGGACCGAAAACATGTTACGTTTCCTTTGCTAGCGGCTGTTTCTTTCCGTCGGCAGGAAATGTTTCAATCAGCTTAAGAAGGATTACTTTCCTGATTCGAAGGCGGTGGAAAAAAAAGAGGGTCGCATCTTCCCGTCTGTGACAAAAAAGTAGCTAGATACGGCCATAAACGGGACACTATATCTTGATACAAGTCCTCGGGCTTGTATCAGTAACTGAAAGGGATAAGGGATAAGTTATGCTCGCAACATTGCTAAAAGATATCTATCGGCGATAATAAAAATAGTATACTTTCCGTATCTAAGAGATCTCGATAAAGAATACTCGCAACTTGTTCGACTGTGGAGAACGTATTTTTCACTCTTTTCCGTTGGCTCGCTTCTTTCGTATTCTCGTTGCCATTCTACGCGAGAAACGCTACAGCGGCATATATTCCGTTAGAATTTGATAAGTCACTACCGCTATATTGCACGCTGATGTATTTTTCAACTTGCACGAAGAGATAAGCACTCGATCCGTGATTGTGGCCATTTATTCGAATCGATGTTATTACCACGTACCAATTACTCTACGTGCATTTAAAAGTAATAAATAGTAAGTAAGTAGTAAATAAAACGTCTCTTATATTTTGGAAATTTCATATCGTTGCTCGTTTTGCGCTAAACGGATAGCAGTTAGGTTACTTAACAGTTAACGTAATCACCTGAAGACCAAGAGACACGTAAACTATAACGGTACACATAGCATGTAGATATTTTCCGTAATATTGAAAGAAAAATTGACAAAATCGTTTGTACAATTTCACATTATAATATAAAACAACACCGAAGTTATATAACAAAGAAAAATTGTCTTCTTTCGAGGCATGGAAAATATTAAATCTTCTCTTAAAATTCTGTATTTGCCTGTGAAAAGACATAAACACGATGTTAATTTCGTTACGTTTTCATTCGATATTTAGTGGGTTTTTCTTTATTTTCGATTACTTCCATTAATCTGTTAGGTGCACTATCCACCAACTTATTCACTGTTTCGTTTTGACGAATAAAGAATATTCGCCCACGCGTATCTTATTCCCCTTTTAAGTTCACCGATATTTTCTATAGGTGACTTCTCCTGACCGTAAACTTTTCTTGCTAAAATTTCCTATAGGTTCTCGATCGAGTTCGGGTCAATGGTTCAGGACTCAATACTAGCCATGGTAATAATCCTATTCCGAAATCTTAAAAGCACATCTTGTAGTGGCAGCTGTATGAAGGGAGAGAAATGGTCTTTTATTTCAATTGCGAAAGGCAATAATTCGCCATGTACCATCTCCTGATATTCTATAGCGTTCAATTTACCCTTTACAAAAACAATTTTATTTAACATGTTCAGGCATGATCAGTGGTTTCTTGGAAATATCGAGGAAATAATAGGGAAAATGTGTTTGAATCGATAATTATTCACAGCGTCGTATATCGATACAACTTCCACGAAATATGGCTTTAATAAAATAATTCCAATCAAATAGAAGAAATATTGTTCGAGTAACGGAAACTTTCTACAGGTTCGCCTGCGAATAAAGCAATCGTTTATAAACATAAATTTGCGGTTTGGTGAAAATGAAATCGCATAGAGTGAAATTATAGGAAATTCGTGTTCTATTCAAAGAGAAACGCTACGTAACCACGACGTTGTTGTAAGTTGCTCCTCCTTGAAAGGAACGGGAACAAGAGAATTTTTCGAATTTCCATCGGTTTCTTTAACTTCCGATTCTCGTTTCCAGGCGAAATTCCGGTTAGCAGAGTTGTAGTGGCGCGTGAAGATCTACCCCCGTTGCACCTTCGACAAAGCGTTTGACGAATTTCACCGAGATTGAAACCTGCTTTATTCCTTCGTCGATTCATCGACGCGCCGTTTGGTTTAGCGGCGTACAAGTAGCGAAAAGGTATCAAAGTCGTCGCGAGAAAGGATAGCTTAACGTTTCACGGGCAGATCCGCGCAATCCAAGCCAGTGCTCTCTCTACAATTGGACGGTTTTATTCCGTTTCGCGGTACGATCGATTGAAAATTAACCGTCGTGTAAGTTTCGCCCGAACTCGAGTAGAACAACGGACTGAATTCAATATCGGCTTTTAATCGTTCTGAAAGCGTCTGAGCTTTTCAAGAGCTGACGTTCGCGGTCAATCGAGTTGTACGCGAGTCGAAGATCGATGGTGTTTAGCGAAATCTCGCGATAAATAACTTGCCGGAGGCAATTTGGAAGATCGACGAGCGCGAAAAAGGATGGGAAAGCGACGTTACGTGACGACAGTTCCGCTCGTAAGAAATGTATCAAAGCGTTTGCAACGGTTACATCGTTTCGCCGAGATCTCGCTTGGAACAAATTCGCCGACCGGCTGGAATTTTACGTATACGAGTTAAAGTTTTGAACGTTCGGTTAACAGCGTTAATCCTCCGCGACAGGGACGATTGCGCTGAAAAATAAAGGCGAGGGGGGCAAAAGAAAGCGGAAGTTTTCGCGAAAAGGGGAAAAAGTCGGGCGAGCGTCAACGGCGAGTCGCTGAATTTAAGAGCCTCGCAAGATAGAAGAAGCTTTGATAAAAACTCGTCCGGTCGACAGGAAAGTTCGCATCGCCGATAAAGGCAGACTGTATTAAAATAGTGTATAATTAAAACGAAGTTTCCCGGGGATGGTGCGATGCTTATCCGCGGCTTAAACCGAATTTAAGCAGCTGGCTTGTCAAACTCAAAAAAAAAAAAAAGAAAAAGAAAGAAAACGTCTGAGTGGAATACCCGGAGTCTCGGTCTCTTTTCAATCTACTCTCTGTCGGTAAAAACAGCGGATATAACTGAAAAGGCGATTTATAACTGGAAGTTTCTTTTTTCTTTTTAGAGAACCGATTCTCTATCGTTGAGCGATTCTAAACCGAAATAAAGATTTCTCTTTATAGAAATACAGTTTTTTTTTTTTTTCTCCTCTTAACTGCATAAGTGTAATCCTTACACGTATTCGAGAAATAGAAATATTATATTCGTCGTATCTTGTGCGTTATTCGAATATTTGCGAATGATAATATAAAATAGTTCTGCTTGTATAATATGCTTGCTTCTTATTTGACACGAGTGAGTGAGTTTTCCTTCATTTTTACAGTTATTCCAATATTCGCGAATTTTTAGTTCGCCTTATAGAGATCAAAGTTTTCGCAAAATTGAAAATAAGTCTGTCGAAATCCGTAGTGTACAGAATTACGAGTAGAAGAAATCTAGGCTTTTGAGTTGGAAGATTCGGACGTTTACCAAGTTTCGTATTAGATGAGTTTAGCAAGTTCAGCAACCAAAGTTTAAAACGCATCTGACCCTAAAAACTGATCTAAGATTGTGCATAACTTTTGATGATTTCCTTCGAGATATTCTTGAAGGGCTGCCGCTAAAAATAGAATCGTGAAGAACGTAAATCGTGCGATCTGTCGTTTTTCTTACATTTTATACGCATTCCGTGCAAACTCTTCGATGAAACACGCATATTTGAAACGAAAGCACGGATCTTTTATTTACGATTTTGTATGTATATACATCTCCCATGATATAAAACCCCATATAATTAATCCCAAACAAAGCCACTAAAAGATATTTTTAGCTAAATAAATATGTACGTACTGTGACACGGTTTCTCGTTACAATAATTATTTTATAACGAAATCGTAACAAAGATTAATATTAACGGGGAATATTTATGCAGAAAATATTCTTGAAAAGCTTTTGAAACAGAAAAATGGAAAGTTCTAAACCATTGATAAAATGAAATATAGTCACGTAGTATCAAAATTTCAAATTTCGAGGCGAATCCCTCATTCGGAATATGTAGGTATATCATTTTTTATCTCGTCTCACACCTGTCAGCATTCTCAATATATGTATACACATTAATCGAACATTTTTCACCCAGCTTCACGAGGATCGCACACTGTTGTATTCGTTAATCGTAAAACGAAATAAATAAGTAAATTTCACTGTTTATTTTAAATCAGCCGGTAATTTGGAAGTCTACAAGGGAAATATTTATTGGTTTAACGTGTCAATTCTTATTTACAGAAGAACGTGATAAATATTTTTGTTAGATGCAAGTTGTTTGACGGAACGTAGGACTCGAATAAGAAACTGACTGTTTTCTCTCTGCTCTCGACACTTCCGTGTTTCCTATCCGCGGAACGTTTCGTGAAAATGCAATCGTGTCGTATCTCGCTTTGTAGACGTCACAGTTTGACAGCTGTCACGAGATTCGGCAATATTATAGCTTATATTTTTCAGCCGAGAACACCGATTCGTCGCAGTTTCATCGATCCGGCGCGGCGTTTCCATTACCAGAGTAATACGCGTTTATTTGCACGCGTCGTTTTCGCGCACAACCATTACGCTGAAAATTTACGACATATTTCGAGCCCTTCAATCGATATGCCCCTTTGTTGTACTTTCGCGTTAATAATAAATGATCGCGTTGGTAGCGCATGGTTTTACAGCATCGTGAAATCAAGTATTGGTACATACATAACGAGACGTTCAGACATAAGATAAGTCTATTATAGAAATTTGTAGTCAAAATTATTTTGCTTTTTATTTAAACTGCAACCAACTGTATGGGAAATTTTAAAGATTGACGTTATCGACATATAATCAATAGTAAGATCGTATAGTATATATAATATTTTTCGGTAGCATCGATAAAAGTTCCGCGGTATACACGTACTTCTTATTTGTTAGTAACGGAAGATTAAATTACGACGTGATGCGAAGATTACTGAAAGCAACGTAACGCTAAAAACATTAAACTCGCACGATCCTCAAGAGTACACGACGCGAAAACAAGTTTGAACCTTGCCGTGTTCTCCTGAGACTGACTGCGTTGCAACATAGTGAACTGCACCAACCACTCTTGCTCGGACTTTGATGCCGTGTGCAATAAAGGAAAGTTCTGAGCGATGATGTACAACGACGATAGACAGATACTTATTTAGAAACAATTTCGAGATCGGTAACAAAAATGTTTATTCGAATAGGCGTCTTTCGATACGTTTTCTCTGAATGCAAGAAGATGAAGAGCACCGACTGAGAAAAGAGGCAAAAATTCTGACGAAAAGACATTACGTAAATTTCTAACGTGTAATTTCCCTTTCTGTGTAGGATATTAAACGAATTATTTTTTATTACCACTGTCCTTGGAATTTATATTCAAAACAAACAAAACAGCAGCAATTCTACGAAATTTATACGTTCCGTGTAATCGTTACAATCGTTGCAATACGATTGTTACAAATGTTACGTATTACTCAGAGCATATTGGCATTAACTCGTGCAACCACTTGTTTACACGGATCTGTGTTATCAAATATATTTATTTATGTTTGAAAACATAAGTTTTACTTGTATGTGTAATCTGTCAAATTATATTATTTGCAAAGGGAATTTAATTACTCGTGACGTCGAATCGTACAAATACCGACACATGTAAGCGATGTATTTTCAGCAAAATATCATGTACAGTAAAATCGACGATTGTTTTTGGTATTTGCAGACGATCACCAATATAAAACGATAAATGACACTCCACCGACACAAACGATTCAACAGAATATCGTTATGAAGTTCATACAATTTCGCTGTGTTAATTAAATTAATTGTATGATATTTCATTTACTCTGAACAAGTTTTAGAAAGTGGTGAGAAAGTCTGCCCCTCGAATTAACAAATACATAATGGACAGGTCGAATATTTTGTTTAAATATTTGCAAGTTTTTACGCGTCATTTTACGAACCATCGTGTTTTGTAAAGTGCATTAAATCCAGTAAATTTCAAAGTTCCGGAGTAGCAAGTTTGGAAATTGTAGAGTTCAGAAGTTGCAGGTTCCAGAATGTAAAGTTCAAATAGCACGGGTTCGTAACAGGCAAGTTCAAAAAATATGAAACTCACTTTTGCTGTTACGATGCTGTAAACGAAATAGGTACACAGACTCGCTTTGCACAATACACGTGACAAATCGCTGCATAATGCACATAACACGACCGATGGATAAATTTCTAAAAATTCGTATAAATAGTTAATGAATTTTCCTGAAGTGCAATTTTGATTCGCAACCAAATATAGAATTGCTTATAAAATATATGTTTTTAATTTTCTCCCTTATACATGACAGGTTTCATAGACATTCGTGTGAATTTTATCGGGGCTTCGCTAATTCAGGAAAAATTGGAACGTTAAACACTGGAAATGTTTGATTACTTTAGAAAACGGGAAACAAGCGAAGCATAGTTTTATTTAAAAGGATTGACAAACGCTCGGTTTCATCGAAACCGAGGGAAATTTGGGATAGAATCTGCAAGTGATTCGATGGCGAATTCTGCTGCAACGCCTCTCTCTCTCTTTCTCTCTCTCTGTTTCTCTCTGTATCTCGCCCGCGTCTCCGTTTTCATGCTTTTGTGAAACGCAATTCCGCTCATATGAGACGACCGTGCTTTGACAAGCCGCAGATACCAGAATGAAAAGTGTGAAATTTTTTAACAATACCCTTTACGTTGTTTACTCGTGTTAACGGAACTTTATAATGCACAACGTATCAAGGAAATGGTCGATGTCAATGTTGCAAACGTTAAAGTGATTGTACAATTAAAAAAAAAAAAAAAAGAAAAAAGGAAAAAAAGAAGAATGAGGGAAGCGAAGAAAAGGAAAAACGCAAGCAGTTCCCTTTATTCGACAAATACTATGACAAAAATAAAATGAATCGAGTAACAAGGATGAGAGATCTAAAATTGAACGATAGTATAAAACTGTTCTTATATATTGTATTATTACACTTACTGATATCTGTAATTGTTTATGGCTATTTATGTATTGAATAGTAAATATTTTTTACAATAATTTTTACTATAACGTGTTACGAACCAAAAAACTCAACCGCAGCGACTCTTCGTTATATTGTATAAAATTTTAGAAGGCGTGTAATATCGCAGACTTAAGATAGATTCGGAATTTGAAAATTCTTTGTTTCGTTGCATTTTAAAATAAAACGTAATATCTCAACATGGAGAACAATTCCTGATCATATTTATTAAGAAAAGACATTAATGCGGTAAAAATGAATTGAAATTCTTGATGTATCTTTTCTTTTATTAAATAATCGTGTTGTATTTTAATAAAATTTGTCGTGTACTTTATGATCGTAAAATAAAGAAAAGTATCGCACAGAATGCTCTACATTAATGTTAAATGAAATGGAACAGAATTAAATCATAGCGGTATGTTTTTAACACCGAAAAAGCGCGTGCAGGACGTGGTTTTACGTTATTACGAACTTTCATAATTATTCAGCACGCGGTAAAGGTAAAAGGATGAAATGTAATGGAACATAAATATAAAATGGATAAATATTTGAAACAGAGGAACATTTCAATTAGAAATTTCTAAAGAAAATAACTCTTTACATTGTGTTTCTTTCGATGGGACAGTGCGATGAAATATGAATATATCATTTTATAAAACGTGTTATTGTCCTTATCGTGTAAATTTCACAATGATAATAATAATTTTTAATAATCAGGCGAATACTTACGTACATAAGGTACAACGAAAATTTAAACGAGAATGAAATATATACTTCGATTCGATATCCCGATAATTTCATATGCAGCAATGCGAAAAGTTGATAGTCACAAAATAAACGTAAGCCAGTGATAGTGCTATAAAAAATCAAGAAGAAACATAAATGCGAGAGATGAGTGAAAAAGTTGAATAAAATATAATGGTCTCTCGATAACAAAATACTCGCAGAAACCATATTTGACGGTAACAGAATTTTTCGAACATCGGGTACAACCACTCACGGGTCCTTTTGTGCAAAACGAATAAAGTGGCCAACAACGGCAGCTGTTCTGAATTTATCCGGACCTAAAAACGCCCCTCGTTATTCTATGTCGGCCCTAACAAGCACGTAACGAAACTTTAAAATGTAAAAACTATCAGAAACGTAACCATAATTCGTGGCACGGTATTCATCATGGTAATCAAACCGCTCCTATCCGTAAACCTTTCACAAGAAGAACGAATCTAAACCTCCCTTTTATTCCTACTGCGAGGTTCTAATATACGTTGCGGTAACAGTGTAATTAGCTCGTTTTTTTTCTTTTTTTTACAAAAGTATTCAGGAATAGTAATATTAGCAAATGGAAAAGGCAGTAAATTGCAAAGAGTAAAACAATTTTTGAATAATTGTGGTCATTGATTTCCCATGTGCGCATTGTGCAAATGTATTTTGTAATTGCCTTTGTACTCCGCATTTTTATTGCATGTAACATTTTTTTTTAAATCTTTAAATCGCCTCCTATGTTCGTATAGTATCTTTTGTTTCGTTATCTACATTCTACGGAATGCAACTACAAAATTTAACTGTTAAACCCTATGTACTTACATTCTCACTGTGACATCCACATACAGTCAGCGTACAAAGTATTCGTGCGTTTTTCAAAGCGGAATAAGTTTTTCTGAAATTGGACCAAACGACATGATTTCCCTTTTTCTTTTTGAGAACTTTTAAGAATAAGATAATCGGTTGATTTGATCTGCGAGCGTTTAAGAATGGCGAAAATTACAATTTCTCACGAGTTTTGGCTTATAACTCTAAAAATCTAAAAATTTCAACATTTACCGCTGTCAGTTGCTTCCTTCTGCATCGACCGGTTTCGATGAAGTTTCCGGCACTGACACAAATGTACAGAACGTACTGTATAAATTTTAATTAATTTGATAAATTTAATACATTATAACGAACGATCTTTACTATTATCTTTACGATTCGGATCAACTGCGATTTTTTTAGAATTTACATTACGCGTCATCTAGTAGACTAATCCTCCTATCTTTTTGCGAAAGACTCGAGTCGTTTGGTCGAGTTTCAAAATAGTTATCCCATTTTAAAGGGCTTGCAAATACCTTCTTCGTTGACCGTATAGTATCCGTGCACACGCAATTTCGCAACTGTTAGATCGTACTTTGACGAATTTCGAGCAGAAAGAGATGTGACAGAGAAGATAGAGGATGGATGGGGATCGGAAGAGATATCTCGGAACGTGTTACATTTTTTAAACGATGACAAGGCACACCACAGTCTTTGGGTCGGTCGGGCACGCTTTTCGCGAGAGACAGCCCGCACACCAACCGGAAAATCGGATTACGTGCAAACGCCAGCACCGGGTTAAAGCCTGGCCGAAGTTGAACGGGGCGTATCGCCCGGTGAATCGGCATCGCTTCAAAGTAACGTCTGTAACTAATTACGAGTCTTATCTATAGGCCATCTAAAAGGCGCTGATTAAACGTAGATTCTCGTTTCACTAAGACGATTCGATTAGACAGCTGGCCTTTTTTCACCTGCTCGAAAGGACCTTGCCCGCAATCTACGAGGAAAGATATCTTTCGAGCGAGCCGCTGTTTGAAAGAAAAGCTACGATACACGATCTGTTGATGTTTGCCAGGAGATTTACGTGTTTTCAGTTTCGTGAATGGAAAGCAGACTCTTTTCTTTCCCTTTTTAGCCGATAATGACAAGGGCAAGCAAGGGGTAAAGTCTGTAAACGAGTTGAAATTTAGTCGTCAAAGAGAATCTCTCTTTTCCAAGGAAGAAAAAATGCAAATAATGTCTCGATCTGCTTGTGACAAAAGCGCATCGTTTGAAGTGTTTTAAAAGGATATTCGCTTAATTATACACGCGTTACTTCTCGAAGAGACGATTAATAAGCATATAATACATCGTTAAATCCGATCTTCCTTTTTCGTGCCTTATCGCTGTCAAATAACCGAACGTAATAATAATCTATGCGCGATTACCTATGATCAAAGCGTATACGCGCACATATTAAAATCGAAATATTTACCTGTGAATGAATGTCCGACAATCGACTTGATCGCTTGACACCATGATACGTCGTAGTATCTGACACAGTCTGAAAAATAATGCAAACAATTATTTGTAAGGAACGTGACTTTGAATTTTACGAGTATATATTCGGTACTTAAATTTTTAGCACAAGTTTCCGTTTGTTAAAGAATCCGTGATTTTTTGACAAAAGAAACACGTCCATTTTTAATCTCAGAAAGTTATAAACTGAATTATAAAATAACATTTACTTCGACAAATAATTCAATATTACTACCAGCTGCTAATAATAATATTACAATGTATTAAATTGCACCATTAATGTTATTATAAAAGTCTCAAAATAGGATTATATTTGTTAAATCGGACAAAGTAAACGTTACTTAAATTTGTGTGACATGGCTGACCATCGATAAAATAAAAGTTGAACGATTATTCTGGAACACGTGCGCAATGTAAACAATTCAGCGGAGTGAATCAATAATTTTGTAATAAACACAGGAATAAATTACATTTCTATGAGGTTCGTTTAATGAAATCGACAATTACATCTGTATCGATATAAATTACTTTCGTTCTTACTCACAGATATACTATACTTAAGTCAAAGATGATACATAATAGATTTAAATTAAAGATATGCCAATTCGCAATGCCGCGCGTTCTGTACCTTGCGGAAATTGAATAAAATATTCAGGCCCGTTAAATGATATTTGACTGCAGGCAATTTCCCCAAACAATATTTAGAGAGGGAGATAGTATCCTCCCTTTTGAGCACATCCGGCCCAGCGATGTTTAACTGTTGACTGCTGACTGTACGCTGACTACTAGTAGCTGCTTGTTTGTCCTACTTATGTACTCTAACTTGTTTACATTTTGACATTCCGTCTGTTATATAGGATTTCAGGAAATTGCTTTTTACTCGTTTTTTAGATACACTTTTTACGTATTCCATTACTTTTAAAATATAACGTAGAAGGCAATACATACACATATAGAAGAATAGCTTTTTTCCTTTTCCAATAAAATATATCTACTTTCTCGTCCTACTTTTCTTTTTAAAGAAAGCGATGCGTTCGCTTCGTTCTTCCCCTTTCAGAAAAATTAATGTATTTTATTTGTTCCTTTCTTTTACATAACGATATACAGTTTCTGTACTTTGAAAGAAGAAGAATGAGAAGGAGAGGAACAAGAGATATTTCATATTCTCTTCTCCAATTAGAAAAAATAATGTTTAACTTACTTTCTGTACAATATACAAAATGGCTGTGTAGAAATAGCGATATTAAGATTTTTCCAAAAAGCTGCACTGTTCGATGCAATAGATAATTAATAGATAATTTCAATCTGATTATTGTAATATTCGAATAATCAAATAGATATTACTATTAATTTCGATATGATTTCCTAAAATTTACACAAGATAGAGGTCCTTTGTCATTGTAATTATGCTTTATAGATTATCCAGTAGAAAATCTAAAATCGCAATATCAATTGTAATCATGTACCTACATAACAAATTATTTAGATCCCTATTATATTGTTAGAAAAATATATGAAAAATTAAATTCATCGTTTGTATCCCGATTATTTAATCAGTCCAATCGATAATTATTATACCAGACATACGTTTTTACCACGTTGATAATATTCATCTATTACATTCTCGCATACATATTACGTACATTTATCCATTGTACCTATCAATTGTAACTTTCTTATTGTAAAACCATGTCTTTTCCGTACAGTTCATTTACCATTTTTTTGTTCGCTGTAAATAGGTACGTGAAACGTATGCTATAAGTTTCAAGACAAAAAGATAAAAAACTCAATATATATAAAACGTAATATGATCGTTAAGCGTACACCGAGTAGCATCGATAGCAACAATAACAACAATATCGATGTACGTCTGCGTTTTCAAACAAAGATGAAACACCTACTTTCATTGGTATAGCTTAATTATCACGAGTTTAATTGCATTATGGTCGCTCGCCACGAAAACTGACAATAAGTCAAGCGTTCTCAAACTGTTGGCCAGCGGGATGCACGAACGACGCGCCGTAATTTCGTGCTCGCTTAAAGTGTTTATTCGCAAACGGCTTGAAGCCCGTCAAGGGTTCCTATGCAGAAAACACGAACACGCCGATACATCGACGATTTACTTTCGCAGAGCAACTGCAAACGAGAACGCAACTTTCAAGCTGAAACTGGCTTTACTGCTCGCTTCACTATGTGGGTTAATCGGCTTTCATGCACCAACATACGTATAAATACGATTTCGCGGTAGACCTTCGACAACGCAATTAACAAAATATTCGAAAATATTGTCAAAGTTTATACTACAAAAATGGAAATTTACTATTTCGCAGACTTTTCGCATATCGTAAGAAAGTGACAGGATTTCGTTGAGCGGGCGAAGAGTCTTTGGAACAGAGCGACGAACGTTTAAACAGTGCGTAACAATCAATCAAAATCTATCTCTTGAATCATCGATATTTGCCTAAACTTTAATACTTTAGGAAAACGTATGTTCGTGACACTATAGCGATGAAAATAAATAAATCCTGACAGATGAAATTAGTTGTTGAAAGTTGAATATATAACATGTATATACCATACAGGCAATCCCGAAGAGGAACTCAGAGGATGGACAATGTGGATATAACGGTATCGAGTTGTCATGAAAAGCCACCACCTTTGTTGAAATTCCATACATCAACTGTGAGGCGGTAGTAGAATCGATGATCGGTCAACGTGTACAAAAAGGATCCACCAATCGTAGCTACAGAAACCGTACTCCCAAGAGATACAAATTTCAACGTCAGCGTCTAATCAAGTCTGAAGACTAGAGGCGGCTGATAGTAGTAACACGATTAGTTTCTTTATTCTGTTTCGGCCAAGAGAGTATTCTTTGGAAAGAATTACAAGTACAGTTACGCTTATGATTGTACATTTCTTTAAAACCAAATATTTGGCAGGAAAAAATTTCGACTCGACTCGTTGGGAGAAACGAAATTTTTGTCACGAGTTTGCCGTGTCGTCGACAGAGGAGAGTCCGGTAATCGTTTGTTTCGATTGTAGCACGTTAAGCGTCGACGGAAAATCGAGAAACAGAGTAAGGAAAAAAGGTCGGGAAGAACGTGTAGCCTAGCCGTGGCGAGGCAATTCGGCGCCTGGCGTGGAACGAAACAGGCATCCGTGTAATCTGGAAGCAAGCAAGGAAAAAAAGTTCAATTTGGCGCACACCTCGAGACTTGGCGAGGAATCACCGACCTAGCCATCCGGAGCGGTCCTAAAAATCTGAAACAGCATTCGCGTCAGAATCTGGTGGAGATGGAAGATGCGTGGAAATTAGAAGTGTCAAGTCGATCGTGTCGGTAAATTGGAACCACTTCTCTTGAATTTTCAGGAGTGTCGAGAATCGAATGTTTTCCTTTAAATAAACGTAAAAAGAAGAAGACAAGAAAAAGAAAGGAAGAAGGAAAGGGAAGAAGAAAGGAAGTAATACATACAGAAGAGAAGGGAATTGGGAAGCGTGTCGGCAGATATTGAAAGTATTAGCATGTTAAGAAGTTTTAAAGAGAGATCACGGAATCACGAGCGCCGACATCCCACGCCCAAGGATAATGAAAATCTCTTCCTCTTCTGCTTTTTTCAATTTGTTCAAATTGATGCTTGAACTCGCTCCTTCAGTATCGCCCGTACGAATCGAAGTGGGAAATCGGATTACAGAGATGGACGAACCGGAACAAAATTTGACATCGTTGTGAACGCGGATGTAGGTAGTACTTACATAATTTGCTTCGGTTCGTTCAATTTGTGCGAAAAGTGTTCGAGAGATTGGCAATCGAAACGAAGAGGTAAGCCGTAAGTCGTAAGTCGTAAGTCGACGTAGGTGCTGATCAACGGATTAATACTAGTTCCAGTCCCGTCATAATTCGTAACAACATCGTAGCAACGGTATAGAACATTTTGAAATTATAATATTTTATTTAAACGCTGCATCACGTACTTTAATACGGAATGTTATCACAATTATCTTCAAACAATTCATCGTCAATTTATAAAAGGAATGATTAGACGTCTAGACGGTGCGTAAAGCTGATTATACCGTTTCACGAAACTCTATATACAGCAAGTCCTAGATTTAAACCTGCCGCAGAAATTGCTAGGTCATTTTGGTTGAAAATCGAACTACGGATACTATTTTTTCCTTTGTTAATGAAATGTAATTATGAGACTCGTTTATATCTTTAAACATTAATCGTCGATACACACGAGAAGCAGGAGACAAAGGAGAAAACAAATTTTTTCTCTGAAAAGAATCAGTGACGATTTCGATATTTAAAATATTGACGAGATAAAACGAAAATATAATATATTATTATAACGGAAATGAAAGAAGTATTATCGAATACCTTTATCGAAAAATCTGATTAGCGTACCATCTTTCTACGGAAATATAACGACTATATGAGAATATAAGAACTACGGTTTTATGGTACAGCATAAAAATGCAACGGAATCTAGAAAAAAATTTAGAAAGAGACTTTATTTAATGGAATTACGTGATGTTATGGTAGAATCACATTTTACACGGGAAACGATTACCATATGGTAGACCAACTAACAGCATTATGCAAAAGGTTCAACAAAATTATACGAATGGCTCGGCAACTCTATGTCCTCTAAAATTACGAAAACGGGCCCGCTGTTTTTCTGTCTATAAACAAAAAATGCAAACAACGTTGCCGAAAAATGTAGGTAATGGATTTACGTAGAACATCACGAACAATGTGTCACGTATGTTAGAATTTACAAAGGAAACAAAAAACGGATATTATGTACTTAAAATTATACGTATATTACATAAATTTCGTGTCGCAAAAGCGTAGCGGATATTTTGATTTTTATGACAAATTAAGGATTGTCCAATGATCCTAAACAACGAGAAGGCTGTGACAACAGCTATGATAAACATTCTTTCAAGCGCCTACGATACTGGCTGAATAACACCGTGAAATACTAATCGCGCAATGAATTCCTTGTAACCGACCTTATAAAATTGACACGATATGACGCTGGCATCAAAATTACGTGCGCTTCGAGCGTCGACGCAGAGGCATAAACTTTTCCAATTATTATGGCAAGCGAAGCTCGGTCGAAAAATATCGCCGTGTCCTTTACGCGAGCACTTGGCGAAGGCATTCATCGCGTAACGCAAACCTATATTTCCTTGCTTTTTAGAGCGTCGGTTACCCAACACCAGTCGGAGTAGCACGTAGTCGGAGGTTGGTCGAAAGCGGGCAGGATAAGAAAAGGGCTAAGAAAGGAGAGGAGGAGAGAACGAGCGAAAAGAAAGAGAGAAAAGGAAACGAAATAGGCAAGCAGAAAAATTGTGTAGGTTTTCGTGCACGCATCTGGGCGCAGCTCAAATTTTATTACATACAGGCCGGGTCTTTGGTGATTTACATAAATGAATTTCCTTTTGCAACAACATCGCTACCCTCCACTTCGTTACGCACTCGGTCGAAAAAAAGAAGGTCGACTATACGAAGCGAGTTTCGACACTCGTTACACGCTAAGATGAGATCAGCTACTTATATTGCAAATAGCTTGAAATTTGACTGAAAAGTTTCGAATACCTCGAGGGAGTGAAAGAATTACCAAATAGCTGGAAGATAACCAAAAACAACGACAAATATTATATTAAATACTATTTAATAGAAATTTCATATTCTTTAACGGAATGATAAAGACAAAGACGAAATGTTCAGATCGATTCAATTATATAAATACATTCTCGAACGTCGCAGGTATCGTTTGAG
Source organism: Bombus flavifrons (assembly GCF_040668555.2). Classification (NCBI taxonomy): domain Eukaryota; kingdom Metazoa; phylum Arthropoda; class Insecta; order Hymenoptera; family Apidae; genus Bombus; species Bombus flavifrons. Next base: position 6,252,689 of record NC_138447.1, read on the forward strand.
TAATGCGAGCAACGAAACGTCACCTTTTAACGATAATAATCGAATTCTATAAAGTGAAATTTTTGAATATACTGGAACAACTTGGGGTAGTAAACGTGTATTGCATTCGAACTCGTTTCTACTTCTCGCCTTTAAACGTCTTCCTTACAAACGAGCTTTTACACAGCGTCGCCGACAGTCACGATCAAGATGAACATGGAAGAAAAACCGTCCAAAATACGGGGGCGAAGGTGCGTAGTAGAGGAGAATAAGGTGGAATATTTCCCCGCTGTCGATTAATGGCTTCCATTCGAGGCGTGGGATTCGATTATTCCGCGACGTCCGCTGTCAAGCAGAAAATCGGATTACAGCTTGCTGACGGACGGGACGGGGTTTAGAAGAGTGGGACAACTAATTACGGCTAATTACTCGCCTTATCCCGGTAAAATGCGCCCGCTAAAAGACTATCCGTTGTGGAGGTGTCGATCGAGCGTCGAGTTTGACGCTCGAGTTTCGTCGACAAGGCTTTTGAAGGGGAAAAACGGGACTCGAGAATCGTACGCGTGCGGCAGTTCCCAGTGTGACCGATAAGCAATCTCGCCAGAAACGACCGAGACATATCTCTTCTTTGACGCACGAACGGCCCGCGATTGGAGAGAATCGGGCGAAAAAATCAAATTTTCAAGCGATCGAAGCGATGCGATCGGCAAGCTGTAAAGAATTCCAACGATTGTCTTGGTATACATTTTTCTGGCGATAAGCGCAGCAAGCAATCTGGATCTTTCGCAAACACACGATCAACTGTATAACACCTTTTTGTTCGTTGTAATTCTTTCTTTCATTTTAGTTGCTCTGTTAAACGATGCTTGCGGATCTAAACTATGTGTTAAATTATTTATTTTAGAAAATATATATCGTATCCAAATTATTTTCCTATTTGCAGAAAGAGTTGGGAAGAAGAAGATAAAAATAAGACAAGATCGTTCGAATATTTGTTATACGCATCAACACATAAGTGAGAAAAGTTCAAACTGTAGTAAACTTTCAGTAGTTTTGAGATACATATACGTGTACTATAGAGAATGAAAAGTTTCGCCCAGATTAGTACGTATAATCAGAAGTATAAAGTTTCATTAAAAAAAGAAAGAAATTAGAATTACACTTTTAAAATGTAGCGATGCGTTAATAAATGCCAAATGTATATTTCATATCCGTTTCGAAGATACAGTCTGCCCCAGTTGCGGGAAACACGCTGTGGTTTAACTTTTATTCGTTTATAAAGTTTTTAACAAATGTATTATATTTATCTGCGAAATATGTAACACGATGAGAGGATCAACGCTTTCCAGCTGATGCACGGTACTCCACTATTCTATGCCAGATAGCGAAATTTCGGTACAGTGCCGTTAATCTACCGGCAAAAGTCACGGTATTTTTACATGTAAGCTTTTCCATCGCCATTGAGAGAAACGGTACCGGCGTGTTTTTATTTTCTCGACAAAAACGTTCTAGTGACATTCGACTGGTAATGCATCCCGACACGTTCCTCCATTGTTACCAACCCTAAACCTTTCCATCGTCGAAATGTTCTAACGGTTCCGCCTACGTGCCAGCCAACGAGTTAATCTTTCGGAATTTGACGGAAAGAAGATCAACGTTTCAATTCTGACCTACTTGCTATCTATCGGTTTGCATATTGGCAAACGTCGACGCGCGCTTCATCGACCTGCTTTTTCTCGTTTTGCCTTTCGAGGGTGCTCCAGGTTACTGTATTATTATCGAGACGAAGCGTTATTTCGCCTTGGAGAAGGAAAACGCAAAAGGGAACGGGAATTTTTAATTAATAGAAAAGGGGGACGTTTGCCCGAGTAGAGGCAAAACATTTGCATTTTATTGCTTCCGATTCAGTCCGTTAATATCGATAATTAAAAGGAAAATGCTGTCAACCATGGCAAATTGTTTGAACTTTTCAGTTTTCAAAAGGATAGTATCGAAAATAAACTCGGCCGAATAATATATTTGGCCATCCGATCTAGTTATATGCAATGTATGGAGAAGACGGAAAGATTCTATTTCTACGTCCTTTATATACGATGTTGAACGATATACTCGATGAAATATCAGGGAGAAAAATTAAATATCTGTTTGACCTGATTTTCTTTAATGTTGCGAAGCTTTTCATCAAGATCGTAATTTTAATTTCGATCCGGGAAACCGCGTATCATTTGGAGCGCGTTTCTTCCTTCCATGCTTCGCCATATATAAATATACTTTCCGCGTTAGTTTCGTGTTCACCTTTCAAACGAGTCTCTCGCATTATATGTGACGCCAGATTTACTAACTTTTCTACTATGATAAAAGATCGTTTCGAATAATAAAATTTCTAATCTAGGTAGCGCGATAAACGTCAGAGATACGTAAGTAAGATCTTGAGAACTTTTCTTTTCTTAAAGTTTTCTTCTTAGCATCGTAAATTTATAGCCTGTTAGTTAAGAAAGATGCTGATCGCCAATATTCGAATTCAATAGCCTTTCGATGCCTATTATCGTTTTATCATGTACCGTCTGTGTTGCGTTTAATCATTATATTGACATATATCGTATGTTCACAGAGATCGCTACCTAATTTTTCACAGTATAATGATTATTCTTACAAACAAATAAATATTTCAGATATCTGTTACGTAATCGAAGAAAAAGCTTCGAGAACTATCAACCGTTTCCATTACCGTGAAATTACTCTAATATTAAGATACGTCGATACAGTTACTGGAAAATTAATTCACCATCTACTGAAAACTAATTACGTCAGGCTCGTGAAACTAAAATACATCGATACAAAATTCGTTACCTCTACTATACTACTAACTACGCGTTTCATATACCACAATTGTAACTCTCCCTTTTGAGTCTGACAGCTAGTCGATTCGAATCATTATTTCCTGCGATACGTTTCTCTCTCACCAGTGGAGACATATCGTCGAAACGAAACCGCGGAAACTTAATTACAATTTTATTATCGTCTTTCAACTTCGTTATCATGCAACGAGATACACGGGCAAATGGATACAACGAAAAAAGGAAGGGGCGGCCGATAGAAATTTTTTCCTACTTTATTTAAGACAGCTGTAAAGCTCGTCGATTAAACGAATATTCGTTTCTTTCGTGTCATCGGTGTATCGATACAGGTAGCTAACTTTGCTACGTTCCTTCGCCCTTTTTCACGTATTAATTCCCAATCACTTCTCTGTGACGAAATGAGAATACGCGATCCCTGAATCTCATTGAAACCGGACATCGTAAGCAATAAAGGTAACAAGCAAATATTTACCCGTACTATGTACTGCGACCAAGTTGCGGCAATTCGATTTTAAGGAGTATCTGCGTGCCCTTCTAAAGACGATTCCTCGTGCAACTACCGTTTATTTGATACCCTTATACCGAGGCAAGTCAAAGCTTCCTGCGGTGAAATATGCTGCAAAAATATTGACTGTTGACCTGTTTTCCTCTGTATTTGATCTCATGTTTCGGATAAAGAAATTTGACAAAAAGGTCGGTCGGGGTTTGTCCATCGGAGAAAACACATAAAATAATCTATTGGAGCGAACCTTTTGCCCATAAAACGACTTACACGTGTTCTAATAAAGGTTTTATTCTGATCCTTGGACGTATCGCGGCATTGCGAAAGTATCGTTTTTATTCGATCGCCGAAAAGTCATCTTTGGTCTTCCTACAGAATTTGATGAAGAGATTTTGCGATACTTGTTGAGATGTGTATGTGCGTGTGGAAATCAGTTGCTGCGAATTTTATAAAGCAGGTAGTTGCTTTACATGAGTTGCTCTGAGAACGGAGAATTTTTCGCGAATAGCGGTGCTATCGAATAAAATTTACTTTTTTGCCGTTTTATATTTTCTCATTCTCCAGAGTGTCAAGTATTGTACTTATACGTTGATTATATTTATTCAAATTTTACGTTTCTTTAAAAATACTTGGTGTGTTACAATTTACTTTTAGTATTAAGTTTGAAGCAAAGAGCTTGAATAGATGTTTTACAAAAATATGTTAACTACTCTACCAAAGTTCAAAAATATAGCAGAATTTTTTAAGTATCGCTTGTATTAATATTTTGTATTTCGATATTTTGATATTCAATTTTCCGAGATAGATGTACGTAAACTTCAATTCCTATTTGCGAATGAAATATAATGTGTTGACGATAAAGTTGCCCGTGGAGTTTGCAGTTAATTTTGTGTCACAGATTTCAGATTATTAATGTACATTTAATTTCCCACGAGGAAGATTGTGTTAAGAAAAAGTGAAAACTAATTTAAGTTTATGGGAGCTTTTGGTCGGGATTACTCGAAGACTAATTTGCGTGGCTGCATAAAACCGATACTGGGTAAGAGATACGTATTTATCTAAGGCGCAAGTTTCCGCCGATGAAACATTTTAATGTAATTTCACTGAATCGTATAGAAACAAAAGATCTAAAGATCAATAATTCGACGTGCGAAAATCGATCGGAGAACGAAACAAAGAGATGCGGTAAATTGAAAAAGTTGAAAAAAACGAAGGCGGCGTTCTAAGGAAATTTTACAAATTCGACGAGCTATTTGCGACGACACGCGTACGTGAAAGAAACGTAGATTTAACGAGTAGTAAGAAAAGTAAATCTAATAAAAGAACTAGTTTTTGCCGGTGAGAAACCAGCAACGAAACGACGTGGATTTATAATCGCTACTCTCTCGGAGGATGTAAAACGTTACCGTGTGATGTAATCCCGGAAACGACAGGGATAACGGAGCCTTCTATACCCTCGTATTTTCCCCATTTACGGCTTTAAATTTATCTCGACCTGCGTCGCTTAAATCGGATTACAAAACGTCATACCTGAATCGAGCGGAGATTTCGTCGCCAGCACGATAAATAATAATCACGTGTAATTATGTATTTCGTGTTTGCACAAACCGTTTGCAGGAGAGCGATCTTTAAAACGAGAAAATGATTCGATCGAACGATTGTTTCTCTAAATTAACTTTCGCTTAATGCCACATTTTATTGGTATAAAATGCAGATGAAGCGAGGCTCGAATGTTCTCTTAAACATCTTGCGATATTAATCTATATTTTCTCTTCAAAGAAGATGACAGACTCGAGAAAAAATGTATCGTATAACGCGTATCTTGCAATATGCCGGTTAAGAGCGTAAGATATCACTGTATTTCGTACAATATGCATATTTCACAGACGTTAATAATTTATCAATAAAATAATCTTTAGCTTTCTATTATTTCTTGTTGTTATTGCAATCGTATTTAGAGATAATTAATACAAGAAATGGTTTTGTCTCTTATTATGAACTTTATATCTTTTTAATTTATTCCATTTATTTAATTAGAAGTTATATCGCGTACTTTCTTAGGAAATATATTGTCAAGAACGTTATAACAAGTTATAGAGTACGTAACTAGATTTCATTCCTTGCAGAATCACGAAGTCTATAAATCCGTAAAGGTAGAGTTCAGTATTTCGTGATAAGTGAAATATGACCTGCGTGGAGAAACTGCCTGAATTTGTCAGATAGATACATCAAGAAATGGATTTTTCTCACAGACGTTTGAAAATTATTCCATCGAAGAATGATATACGTTCGTGAGAAATATTACAAGTTATCGACAATTCTATTAAACACGTTCAGATGAAAATCTACGGTCGATGGTATTCGGATAAGTTGGTACAACAGCTTTTACGTAAGAGAAATGTAATCGACCTTTTATTACTTGCTAACGACTTAGGACAGACATGGTGAGGGTATATTTTATACCATAGAAGCATTTCTTCGCAAGAAAGTATTTATATAATTGAAAGTTTTCATTTATCCATATAAGAAAATTAAATAAAAATGATAAAAAGGCAAACTTTTAAATTTCAAATTTAAATTTAAAAAATTCAGTAATAATAATTTTATAATAATATTATAATTATATAATAATATTATCAGTTCGAACAGCAGACCTACCAGAGTAGTGTAGTGTACTGTGTAGAATATTAAATTGCTTTACTGTTATTATTTAAAATATAAACAACTTTACAAATATAACTCTATAAATATCCATAAATAATTTTAAAACAACACGATAAAATAATATTATTGTAACATGTACTTTAAAGAAGGATATTTAGCAATCCCATAATCCTTGTTAGATGAAAACACAACTTAGAAAATAACCTCAACTACAGCCTGATTACATAATATACGTAGATAAGAGAAATAAAGTTATTTGCATAATAGGGTACTCACTTTTAATAGGGTTACACACTATGATAAAACTAGGCGAACGATATATGTACGTACCCATTATTAGTGGCAACTTGTACTGCCTGTAAATCATTCTAATAAAAATATAGATTTATAAATATCGTAATTATGGAAAAATGATATCCATACTAACATTTTTTATCGTTATTTTTCCGACGAAATTTCAACGATATTCCTTATAAATTTGCAACTTAAAACGATAGAAAAAAAGTTTTCTCGAAGGATTTTATTATTTCTAAAACACAGAAATCTCATTCAATCGAGAGGAATGTATAACGAGGATCTTTTAAAATCTTATTGCACAAATTAAGTTATGTTAGCGGATAAGACATATTCTAAACAAGCTTGGACTAAATCCAAGCAGAACGAACAAAACATGATGAAAACTCATCTCTAACTTTGAAATGCTGCTAATTTCTTCATTTTGAACTTCTTGCAACGGATTTAGATCCATTTTCGCATAAATTTAATAAACTACGAATTTATACCTTCATCTGCTTAATGCTATTCTTACTGTTACATTTCTTTTTATCATAGGTACCGTAACGCAAGGTAGAACCGGTTTAATCAAAATTCCCGAAAATAATGAAAATTAAGTTTTTCTTTACTAACAAAAATATAGATATTAATTTCGTAGCGCAAACCGCTCCGTGAATATCGTTCTTCAGTTTTATTTTAAACGGTGTCCGTTCAGGTCAAGACTTCTCTTTGAATCATAGTAACAATGGCTAACTTCAACCGTCCTATGCTATATCGTTGTTGTTTCTATACTTGCGCGTATTATAAAAGCTATCCCATGAAGTTTAGTAGGTATAATTCTCTATAATCGTGCAAAATTATTCCACGCGAGAAAACCAATTGAATCGCGTATTTCCAATAAGTAATCTTGGAGGCTATAAAAGCTTAGACCGTTTGAAAGAATAGTCACAAAGGGCTTTCGGCAACTAATCATTTCGATTGGAGGTAGAAGCGGCAAAGAATCGAGGCAGAGAAGCGTTGTTAGTGCCACGGGAAACATGAATATTCCAGCGGAGAGCGAACGAAAAGGGCGGGGATGGGAGGGAAACCGCTTTCGTAAATTTCAAAGCGCACCGGAGCCACGGACGTTTCGCATCATCGTAGGAGGCGAAACTTATCCCGTTCGATCGATTGCCGGCACACGTCGGTGGCCGGCTTCCAAAAGGTAAAAATCATTTGGACCAACTGGTGGCGCCGACATGCCACCAAGGAAAAGGGTTTTCCACGATCGAGCGCCACGGCAACCGATTTATGGAACCGTCGTAGCCATAAAGCGGCGCCGATAAATATTTACGAGACTTTCGAGGAATCGAACAACGGCCGGCGAGCTCGCAATATCGGTTTAATTAATTAATCCTCAGGCTGCGCCGCGGCGTGCCATTCGATCACCAGTCGCGTTCTTTCAATCGTGCCGATTTAATTTATTTCGTCCTCCTTTTCCGAGCCTTCGCCTACTCCCTTTCCCCCTCTCACTTCCCCTGCCCCTAACCAGCCCTTGTGCCGCTGCACCCGCTCTTTATTCCCATTATGGACCCCCACCAGTTCGTGAACCGTAGACGAACTTCTATCCATTTGCTTTACCGCTTCTACATCGAAACACCATGGTATTACGCCTGGAGGTGCCGTTGCTGCACAATTGCAAGCGGGCCAATTATGCATTTCGAAAACACGCGTATCACTTCGAGACAAGAACGTGATAAAATAAATCCAAGATCCGATTACGTTCACCTATCGCTACCAATCGGCCTAAACGATCGATTGCGGGTTATCGAAAGTTTTTAGAAGAACGACGGATGTAGTGGATCATTTGCTATCCGATCGCTTCGCGTTCTTTCGTTGTACGTTTGATTCGACGATTCGTTCGAAACGATATGAATCTTTTAAAATGTTCATCCTAGATGTGGCTTTCAATCCGTTAGGGTGAATAAATGGTGTTGGTAGGTATGGTCGACTTAAATGGACGAGAGATATGAATAAGACCTTTATACAGCATGAATTATGCAACTGGGACAGGTGATATCGATATTATCCCTTTTTCGGATACAGATAGGAGAAGAACGAACCGAAGAAAAAGTTGAATTTTCAAGAGGCGAATCCCTGAAGGACATTTTCCGATCTTACTTTTCCACACTGACACACATACATAGATTTAATGAAAATACAAGTTGCTTTGCATAAATCGATATTTACCACTCTATCAAATAGTCGCTTAAGTCGCAATCGTCGTCCTAGTTTTCTTATTTCAGGCTGACTATTGCTTATCTGTAACTAAGAACTTTTCGAAATGCCAAAGAAGAGCAACGTGAACGAAAATACCAACAAACATTGAATAACACGGTTAAAAGTTCCGTGTTATCGCAAATCGTACTATACGAGACTTGGAATTCATACAAATGTGATTTCTTGATATACTAACGTGTTACTTGATATACTATTTGATATCCATTTATACGTCCTTTCTCGTTTTATCAAAAATAATTTTAGAAAATTAATTGTCCTTTTCCACGAACAACGTGATAGCTTAACATACTTTACACACGTATACGTACATATGACAGAATGTCGAAAGTATTATCTACGAACTATACGAAATTTATAGTTTAGGAATTAACGGCGACAGCGTTAATAACAGCTATGATTACATACTATGACATTCTGCCGCTATTTCATTAGCATAGTATTATCATTAATTACTGGAATCAAACCTCATTTATTATCGTTATGATCATCATTTATGCTTCATCCCTATTACTATGCTGAATCTATAAATCCAACTTCCTCTCATTTACTTTCAGTCGAACGACGTACAAAGAATGGAAACAGATAAGAACATTCTCATTCTTGTACTTCTTTCATCGAATATTACAAAGACACTGGACGAAATGAGCACAGAGAATAAGTCGCAAGTTTTCCCTACTCGTAAGCAGAAAAGGTGATAAGTAGAGGAAGAAATAAAAACAAAATAGGACGGACGTAAGGGGTCCGCGAAATTGAAAACACAAGCACGGTTTTCGACTCTCTCTCTCTCTCTCTGTTCGCAAGGCAATTTCACTCTCTCGTGCACAAAAACCTTCCAGTAATTTCACAAAGCTCGGTACTTGACCTGTTACCGCTAGATACGATCCGCGTTTCTGGTTGCGCGGACTAGAAAGTGGTACGGCGTGATCCGGATCCGCAAATTGCCGCGTTCATTCGACTCATTAAACGCAAACGAGGTGTAAAAGAATAATGCAGAAAAGAGCAGGCCAACGGACTATACACGATCAAGTACTTGATTCACCTTGAGTTGCCCAGACACTTTTTCCCTGAACCGTTCACCGAAATTCCCATGCACCAACGCCGTCGTAGTACTATATTTTCGCGTTTGCATTAACGCGGACGTAGCTCGCCGAGGATACAGCAATAATATAGATTTCTTCCAGCAAACTATCACAGGTTGGGATTAGGTTAGGTTTAAGTATCCTGATATCTAACGAATAACCACACGGGGAAAAACAGGCGTTGTATACACAGGTTGTTTCTACTTGTCCCAGCTGGACAATCGAATCGACGTCGAGATTAGACGACTCACGACGTCTCTACGCGTGTACGGTTACGTTTATTATCAAAATTGTAAATATTTTGCAATAATTCCGCGCTATCGCGTTTACGCGCAATTGAAGTTTATGCAACTTTTGCTCGCTCTGTTATGGTTATCGGAGTCATAATGCAAGCAGCGAAAACTCATAAATCTGTAGCTTTTCGTAGTAGCTCAGTCAAACTGGCCTTGAACGGAAGAAAAAAGAAAAAGAAAGATATTACCTAAAATTTTATTGTGCGAACTTATCAGAATCATGTTTAGGAACAAATCCGACGTGTTTTCCTCTCAAAAAGAGAAGCGACTGAAAAAATTCTACGGACACGTACAGGTCGATGTTTAACAATAAAGACGGTATTAAAAAAAAAAGTTGATCTTCTTTACTTCAGCGAACTTTACTTCCATTATTATCAATTTTCCTGGTCTATCAAATACTTGGAAAATAGCAGGATTCTTTCGTGAAATACTCGTATTACGCAACGTTGAAACGTTGGAAGTTAAAAATTTATTTACTTTACTTATCAGCACTGTCGTTGACAATAACTTTCAGACAATGCAGCTACAAATCTTCTATATAATATAAAAACGCTGAAAGATGCATGAAGCTATTTTTTACGTTTTAACAATTGGACATTGAATATATATAATCCAAAGAACTGAGCAAAAATCACGCGCTATTGTAATATATATTCAAAGTAGTTTTAATAAATGATCGAAAAAAAGATAAATAAAAGGACAGAAACACAAGGGAAAAGAATAAAATTATGCACTGCGCGAGAAGTTATCGTGCATCGAATGATTTATATTTCCGCAACACTCCGTTCCACGGTCTTAACATACATATATCGTCGAAAACACGCAGTATTTTAAAGAAAGTCGTCCTTTCGCGCGGTTCAGTTGTATTTAGACTAATAATAAAGGAAACTTAGTAGGGCTCCTTCGTCAGAGGCAATCCATTGAATGCAACGCAACATCTTTATAATGTACATTACTCGCGGAACTTGTTTATTTATGAAGTGAAAATAAAAGTAGCACAATTTATGAAGTAAGAGTACCAGTGACACTTTGCAATTAATGTTATTTCTTCGATGCTTTTTAAAACTAACAAATATCAACTATTTCGTTTTCGTACTACCTTTTGCAAGAGAAACTACGCTTATTTGGGACATCTTTTATATAACTTCGATATTTTTCGTTCCATATTTATATCTTGTATTTACAACTGATACATTAATACGTAAGAATAAACAAAAACATTTTTATGCTATATTGATACTAAAATAAAAACTGGAGATTAACGACGATTATGGCACGGACAGGCTCATTTCCCTCATTAGGAAATTCCGAATTACCGGTCCTCCCAGGGCAGTAAACGTAATGACTCGAGGACAGGAGAAACCCAGGCAAGGACCAGCCGAGAGGGACGAGTTGAGTTCAGCTTCAACCATCGGACAGTACAGACATAGGACGACAGAGTCCTCGCTTCGTTCAACTACAAGCAACGAAGACTACAGACACAGGACGACAAAGTCCCAACTTAGTGCGGTTAAGTGATACAACGAATATAAGTAAAGTGCCGTCTAAATCTAACACTCGAGTTATTTCATCTCCTCCACCTTTAGTCGATAATACGCAACATCATTTCCATTACCTGCCACTTACTTTTATCTCCAACTATTATATTGTATTATATCTGCGATCTCGTTTCGTAAAATTTCAGAAACGAATCAGCAGTAGTCTCCGACATTGTTCGTGAGAATAAGTTGCAACGATCTTTTATGGAATAAACTTAAGGTAAAAGAGACTCGGTAACGAGTGAGTGTTAGTTCTTTATCTGTACCAAAGAACATCGCTCCAAACAATGGATTTAATTCTTCAAAAGCACATGTTTGTCACCCTTTTAGTAAACGCCTCTCTAATTTCCAAATAATGAAACGTTGCAAGTCTCGTTTACACGCACGTACTATCAATTACTACAGCACGGAATAGGTCGGCAATTTCGCACAACCGAATTCGCTAAAGTTTCGATCGAAAGTCAATAATTGCGCAAGCGGATTTGAACTCCGTGTAATTCGACGATGAATCGGATGACCGCTTTCGTACTACATTTTCGCTTTATCTTCGCGTTACTCGACCTTATACGATCCCACTGTCTGTCACCGGACCGATTAAAGCTATTACCTTAACGCGGTATCGATAAACGCAAACTCCTACCACAGCCATTGTATCTGCATTCGAATCAAAGAATCTGTAGAACGATCAGCATTTTTATATCTCGCATACGTGATCCGATGATTCGACGTGTAGTCGGTTCGTTGATTCAACCCAGTTTCCGTTCTTTCTTCGAAACATGTGTACAGGCATGAAAAGTTTCCATGATCCGTAACGTTTAGTTGTAGCTTCGTGAATGCCTGCAACGCAAAATTGCGGCACATAAACCAAATAAAAGTACCGAACGTGAAGCGAATGAAATCGAAATTGAAAGTTTATTGTTTATCCGTGATGCGTTCAGTTGGATCCCATTCACGGTACCGGAGATGTTATGTGTCGGACGTTTGTATTATTCGGTCTGTTGGCAGTTTGACGCAGGCGCTAATCAGTCGATGCTGGTAACAACTTACACGTCTTTAATGTCAATTAATGAAAGCCGTAAAAAAATATCCATTTCAAAAATCCTTACACGCGACAATTTTTATTATTTTTCTCACTTACCAAAAAAGAACATCTCAATAGCGTTAAATCTGTTATGGACAGATACTTAATCGCATTTTGTGACGCAAATGTATCTTTATGCCAACGAACGATCCAAGATGAACACGTATTCTCGTATAAGTAATGAAATCAATGGAATACGATACTACCAGAGTACCAAAAATCTGTTTTTATTAGTATCTACGTTTTACATACTTTTTGTACATTTAAATGAGTTTTATTTGCATAAACGCAAATTACCTCGGAATTTACCAACCGGTGATCGCTAACACTGAAATAATTTTTCATTTTTATTGCTCGGTGCATGCAATTACTTGCGTAATAACGTTTAATGCATTATAGAGAATTAACTGCATTTAAAAATATTGTCGTTTTCAAGAATATATTTTCGAATTATTTTGAATCTGAATCTGAGCAACGAAATAAAATGTAAAACAGGTTTTCTACAATGTATAATATTAATAAATGTGTCATGATAAAAATGAAAAGGGTTAATAGTATTATATAATTGAAAGCGTGTAGCACAAACTGCTCTTTAATAACGCGATCGTACCTGATTTTAACCATGTTGTAAAAGAAACGTAGAACAAGCTAACAGCGCATTTGCCAAACGTTCTTCTTTATGTAAAAATACATCTGTATAAAAAACAAATATCTGCGAGTGTACCTTGAGCTCGATGAATAGTTACGTTTTACGCGATCTTCAAAGAAAAAGGTATAATCGCTTTTTAACGAAAGTCTTCGCAACGTTTTAGAAATCACCTCTTCAATCGCTCGTAATAACTGAATGGGATCATCGGTGAATTACCATTCGCTTAACGATAAAATGGTTTCTTTTTGAGGTAACCTGTCGTTTATGGACGTGACACGGCAAAAATGGGGGACACCGAGGCCGCGGGAATTGTTCCCTGAACCCCGAGGTCTTCGTTATCGAGCTCTTTCTTCGGGACGTTCTGATATATGCTTCTGAAAAGTCTCGAAGTCGGTCAAGCGAGAAAGGAGAGCCGTAAAAAGCCCCGGTTCATTTACTCGGTTCATCTCTGTCCGTAATTTTTCCACTGCGAAGATCGACCAGTTTGCTTTCGTCCAACGTTCACCCCGTTCGCTTCCTGACACTTTTTCGAAAGTTTCGACCGCTGAAGCTCTCTCCCCCTTCTCTATCCCTTCCTCCTCCTCGTTCTTTCCTTTTCCGAAAAAACTGTCTCGAAACGTTTTCGAAACTGTTCCAGGATCATCGGTCTGCTACTCGCGTAACCGTCCAACTTTGCACTGCACCCTTTTTCTTTCTAGTCAAGTACAAGAATCATCGATCCATACTCTTAACACTCGCCTTGATTTACGAGACGAAATGATAAAAAATATATAGACGGAGATTTAATTTACGCTGATTCGTTACGACCAATAAGAGACAACACTCGAGGAAAGACATTTTAAATCAAGTAAATGACTGTGTTCGTAAGTGTTTAAAAATTCAGATAATTCGACTGACGCGTGGACGACGTTTCGTGGGAAAATATCTTGTCTAAAGATATAGACGCGAAAAGATTTCAAAATACAAAAAGACGATCGTAGTCGTTGTAATACTTGAACCGTGGCGAATAAATTTTGTATTCCCGACGTCATCAGGCGTTCTCGGCTATCCACGTTAATGATATTAATCGATCAACCCATCCCTTACTCTATGTTACTCTTCTTAATTCAATACGCTTTAATTCCGGCAACGGGCAGGAAGAACTATCGTAAGCGGATCAGGGCCCGTCAAAATCGCATTACGCTCGGCTTAAATAATGATAAAATAGGCTCACAGCTTGTACCATCGCTTCGTCATTCATAAACGGGCAACAAGATTATGTATTTTCGATAAACTATATTCGATGTAGATTTCATCAGGATCGAGGATTAAGCTGGAAGTTAGTCGCGATCCGGGAAACAAAGAGACCAGTGTGTTTCTCGACTGGAAAACCGCATCGATTATAATAGACAAACCTTGTCGAGGCGACGAGCCGATCAGCTTATTCGACAGCTATTTGTCATCCCTTCTGATAGACGGTTACCTCCGCTTAATCCATAGTCGCTAAGATTAATTTCGACCATTTGCTCCGTTAATCGTGAGATATACAGGACGTAGGACATTACAAAAAGAAAAAAAAAAACGGGTCTAAGACTTAGCGAGTGTAATATTTCTTCCATACCTCGTATCTTATATAATTTATCGGCGATGAATCTATCGAGTAGCGTTTGTGCTTGAATGGTATTCGGTGATGATGGCTGTACTTTGTTATCCGCCAAATTAATATTGGATGATTAGCTCACGAGTGAGAGTAGCGGATTCTCGACTGCTATATACCATCAAACGACTAACGGGGGATTTTACGATTCCTGTTACACGAATAATTTTATTTCAATCTTGGATAAGATGTTGAAAAAATCAGACGATTTTTGATGACCATCGACCGTTCCGGATGTTGAACGATTCTTTTCGTTCAACTGCTCGAACGATTCTCCCCGAACGTCGAGAGATGTTAACAATTTGAGAACTCGAACGATTCCTATAAGAAGATTATTCGTTTAAGCGGCCATTATTTGCTTGATTGTTGACGCAAATTCAGGTTTGTTGTAACCGTAGCCTCGCCTTTTCCGACATAGCTCATCATCGCACACTTCGAATAAATAATTGATCAAAAAGCGGGAACAACGTATTCACCTGTATTCTGTCTTATAGATGCAGTAACTTATGGATCTTAGAGTAAGGACAAGTAATGATGATTTAATTAGGGTTTAGTGCAGTTTAATAAGCAATACTCAGTAACAAAAACCGATTACAATATCGTCGTACGTATCATTATCACACACGCCTTGACTTCCCGATTCACACTCCGTGACTTCTCAACTCACACTGCACTTCTCCACTCGCATTCTGGCCGTTCTAGCATCCCTGTTGTCTTTTCCTAGGCCCACCACGCGCGTGTTCCGCAGACGCTCGGGGCCAGGGTCACGTAGGCCTTTTCTACGAAATTATGCACTTGAAAAGACCGATGACACATTTATGGACCCGACGGCGCCTCGGCTCTCGCGACATTGTTCATGGTTAACTCGATATTTATTAGGCTCTTTTCCCCGATACTACATAGATATACAAAATAATACAATTTAAATTTAAATGCTCCGGATGGGCGCTATAATCTCACTAAATCATAGATTCTCTTTTTGTAACACTTTGTGTGAAAACGGGGTAGGTACTCGTAAATCGCGCCCCACCGGCGCCTAATTGCAATTCACACTCGACCATATACGCTAAAGATGTCATTTACATGGACGCGGTATAATTTGCCAGCATTAATAACAGCACGACGCGGCTTGTCGAGATACAAAACGAGAGACGACTGTATAAGAAGTATCAACGGCTGCGCATGTTAATTAGTTGGCTCGTGGATCATCAAATATTGTTATCACGATGATTACGATTTAATCTAGCCATGGGTTTGTCGTACGTTATCGTTCCTTTGTTTGTTTTACAGATGAAATTGATAACATCGATAGAATGTTATATCGCGTAACTCTGAGTAATTTGGGACGAACACGAGATGGTTATTTATAATATTAATTGATCGTAGCAATCTTATCGTTTTATCGATAAAATTCAATTTCCCCCATATCAGCTATGCGATATCGATTTTAATTTCGATATGTGAACATATTCATAATGGAACTTTTTACTTTACGTTTCATTTATTCCTAATTTTAACTTTAAACGTGGAATCAAATATCAACTGACTTTAAAATCACTGCGCTGTGCAATTCAAATATATTTGTAAATTTGCATACGTTCAATAAATTGAAATTACTTTATATAAAAATATCGTTCAAATATCGTATTATTCAAAATATAAAATCGAAAATTATATTTGGAAATATACATATTCGCGAAAAACAGGGAATCACGTCACAGAGTATATGTCTAAAACTAAATAAAAAGAGATATCTGCGAATGCGATAAAAAAAATTGTTGGCCAGTAATTATAGGATATAGCCATGCCTTTCAACACACGATGTAAAATAAAAATTTCCCAACTCAAAAATTGCAAAAGTTATGAAACGATAGAAATGCGTGGAAATTGTTATCACAGTCTAGATAAAATAAATTCCATTATGTAGATAAAATAATACATTTACAGAATGAAAAATGAAATCGGCTGAATGTGAATTACGATAACAGGTAAATATATTCGTGAAAGCGTGTTATAACATATACAAATCAAAAAGAGATAAAATATTCCAAGGAATTTAAATTTACAAAGTATTATCTGGCATTTCAAGAAACCCAAAACTTCATTTTTAACTTTCTTTGTAACGAAAAAAAAAAAGATTCCATGCATTTCGTATGCATCACTTGATAACAGTATTAAACGAGAAGATAAAAATTATTAGACTAAAAATTATCAGTTTGTATACAAAATTTACATATATTTGATATTCCTCTCTTTTCCTGTCCATTCGCTTCTTATACTTTCACTATAAATTTTATATGACTCACCTCTTCCAATACTCTGCACGTGACATGTTAATAAAATTCAATATTTCCACGAAATATCGAACTCCATAAATTCTCAATGCCTTTGAAACGTCTTTTCTATATTCTCGAAAATCGCAAAACTTTTGATTTTTCAAAGCAGCGATCTTTCTTTTCGCATAATAGCCGTTTTCGGAATTAAAAAATATTAATTATTTCGAAGTTCCTTTCTCGCTACGTGGCACGTCGTTGTGACGTAGCAATGTGAAAAATCAGTCTTTATATATTTTTCGAAATGTTTCGGAGAAATGAGAAACGTTCTTTCATAACGTTTGACGATTGGCGTGTGTTGGTCACAGCGTCGAAATCATTCGAAAAACGTGACTGTGCGCGACGCGATTCGTATCGTAAAAGATGAGCGGATTGGAAGGCTCGCGGCCAAAAAACAACCGAGCTTTTAGAACAGCGAAAGATGCGTACGTAATAAACACAGAAACATCCGTTCAAAGCTTTCCGCGGCTTCTGAATCGCGCGAACGAGCACAAAGCTGCACGCCGATCAAAAGACTGCGAGATCGATCGGAATACACGAAAACCAACTGAAACTCGTCCGACTCCTTGCATCTACGCGACCATCTAAACGGCAAAGCCTCTTCACGAGCACCGTTTCATCCTAAAACGTATACTATGTAAGCATAAGTCTGTGGAAATTGGATTAAAAACTTGACCAAAGATAACATATGAAAAAGATCGCGATAACAATTGAAAATAGTTTCGCGCTGTTAGTAGCAGAAGATGTAACAATATACGTATATACAAGCCCAAATACGTCTGTCTTGCTTCTTTCGTGGAAAATTCTCGAAAATGAACAAATCGTCGTCGGATGCGGGTCGATAAAGTCAAAGTGTTTTCATCGCCAGTAGTTTGTCTTTGTACTTTCAACGACCAAAGTTTAATCGTTCTAGCGCTGACCATTCCGCGGAAATGTAATCGTAAAGATACAAGTACGCCAACAGGACAAATAATCGCAGTTAATGCGAATTCGTATTATGAAAACGTTAAAACGCTTTTGAAAAAAGAGAGGATATTCGTACATGAACTAACAGACGGAGCACATATATCACGTTGTTGACTATTTGCAGCTAGAGAGCAGCTTTTGTTTCTTCGCATAAAGCAGCTATCTTTTATTTCTAGGAATATAAAACGTCGCTTCGCTGGCAAAAGCTCGTGTAATTTCAGTTTACCTGAAACGACGAATCTATATTTCACTTTTTCTTTCCCTTATCCTTTCGTTTTATCCGTTCGCGATATTTTATCTTAATTGAAATAAAATTAATCTTCGTCCTTTATTGCGTCAATTTGATACGTCACGACAAATTTAAAATAGCGATATACCCTGCAGATTCTTTTACTATTCGCGAATACCGTGAACAATTTTATGCCTGAACGTACAGAAACCTCGTTCCTCGCTTTGCGATAAAAAAATTTGCGAATTTAGATATTTATCTTTTCGCTGTATCGATCTTATCTCGTTGCGTAAGTGTTGAAATCGAGGAACAAATTAAATCTAGTAAATGGAGGTTGCGTGAGAGACGAATGCGATGGAAAGATACGATTCATTTGGCGTGGAACTTCGATTCGAGTTTCAAATTGTTTCGAAGAAACAGCTTATCTCGGATAAGACACAAGAGCCTATCGAATCGAACGATGCACTTCTTTCGTTATTTGCCAACTGCTTTCGGAATTATCCTCGATTATCGATCACTCTTAGAAACGTAATCGATAAAACGAGTTCGTCGAAAGAAACTCTTCGAATTTAAGACTCTCCGATCCCAAGAAATCTTTGATACAAACGTCGCTCTTTTCCACCTAGCTAAACCACTTGTACGATATGAAGGAAATTAAGCGGAAGACGCTTAAGAGAGAACATAGATCGACCTGGTGTTTCGACTGGAATTTGCATCCCATCTGGTGATCGCTACGCCGTCTTTCCCTCTCAGTTCTCTGGGGAACAATTTCCTCGAGAAACATTCGCGGAACGGTGGACCCTGGTCTTCGAGTGACACTTTCGCGTTATCCCGTGCTTTCTGCGGAACGAGCTGGTGAATAGCCGCGAAACGGAACGGGGAAAAAGCTAACAACGTCGGAGAGAAAAGGAGGTGGAACGCGACAGCGAACGAAGCAGGGAAGAGACAAAGGCAAGGTGGAAAAAGCCAGACCGAGTAGCATACTCGCGGTGAGTTTTCACGCGAACGTCGCGACCCTGTCCCCTGCGTCGACGTCGCGACGCATTTTTCTCTTCAGACCTGTAGCAGGGAGCTGCTATCCGCAATAACGATCAGAGCCGCACACGAGCGTATATACGTGTCAGTTTAGTTGCCATGGGAAACCGGGGTCGGGGCTATCGAGCAAGAGATAGACCTCGGGAGGCGTCGTGGCGCCAAGACCAGGGGCATCCTCTGTTCCGTCACCGGCAGGCTTTGAATTTTCCCGGAGACGCGGATGAGAAGTGACTGGTGCAGGCGCGACTCCGAAGGGCCGTTACTGTTATCCCCGATGAAGCCCGGCTACCAAGGGAATAACGCGTTAAAGCTCCGGAGGAAGTCGACTGGAAGTACAACGAGAGCGGCGGAGTAGAGGAGCTGCTTTTGACTTCCCAGTTTCTCCCACTCTCTACTCTGGCCATTGGCGAACGGAACCGTTTCATGCTGAGTGCATCTAATTTTATGTATTATTAAAGTTAAAGGTTGGACCGTACGATTCGTCGGATGAATCCTGCTGCAGGGGCTTCTCCCTTCTTTCGGCGTTCACCACGATCCGAGTGTTCCTTTGCAAACCTTTTGTGCCAGGGAATAAAACGTTACCGTGGGGTGTCTCGAAAATGCAAGTCTGAAATTGAACGGATGAGTCGAAGAGATCGTGACGTGGGTAAAAATGTGTTCGTTGTTCGCTATCTGTCTGTGCAAACTCTCAGTTGTATGGACGGAAATAATCTGGATCTTTCAGATTCGTGTAATCTCGTACGGTTAGCGCAAATGAAATATATATATGTTGGAATACAACGATATTACACACATAGACACAAATAGTCTTATACAGACACCTACACAGGCATTTGAACAGGACACTTACACAGGTCATACTCACTACTGTATAG
This sequence comes from Bombus flavifrons, assembly GCF_040668555.2. Taxonomy (NCBI): domain Eukaryota; kingdom Metazoa; phylum Arthropoda; class Insecta; order Hymenoptera; family Apidae; genus Bombus; species Bombus flavifrons. Next base: position 6,272,959 of record NC_138447.1, read on the forward strand.
AGAATGGGGTTCAAAATCGTTTAAGGGTTCATTACGTACAGTCAGTCTGAGAGTAACTGGCCAACTGTCAACAACCCATAAATTGCACACTTTGTTAATTATACCATATCACTCACTTATATTTTAAATACATTTGGTTCTGTAATTCTGTTTAATAAATATCACCTAATATTATTTCAACATAAACATTGTGTCTTCCACAGATTATTTATCTTAACTTTAAGATTAAATTCTAACAATATATATAGCGGAGTCTTGCTTTCGAGACATCGTACGAGGGCGTTTAAATAGCGTAATTACCATCGCCGTGTACTTTCTTATCAAGATTCGTTTCATACAAATCTCGGGACCGTCTTTTGAAAACGAGCTGATCTTATCAACCTTTGATCAATTACTGATCGGAACATAGAGTAAGAGAAGAAAAAAGACGCAGCGTGAAAGTGCATGAGATAAGTCATCGTCGATTAATATTTTTATCAGAATTGAAAACGTCTAGTAACAGTGACATAATTCGTAAAACGGTATTATATCTAGTAGTTGTAACTACCGATATACTGGAATATGCATCGCAGCGCAGCTTCAACCTTTATATAGTTAATAACGAAATACGGCATGGTTCGGTCTTAAGGAAGTTTGGTGTCTCTTTGGCTAGTCACCTTCGCGACCTAATTACGTTTTAGCTTCCTGACAATTTCGTCACGCCTTTAAGAGAATCTCCATTCCCTTCGATGGAGTTGGTTACAGGGGATTTGCATTTTCTGGTCCATATATTTTCATCCACAGTTACGTTATTCCAATTAAGAGGTTCTTCAAACATAAGATTCATCGAAAAATAAGTGTACGCTTTATAATATAGACTCGAGTTACAATAAATGCGATATATCAGAGCGTATTGCTGTTACTGGTATTATCTAATTCTATTCTATGAATACTTTTACAAGATTAGGTACCAGATATTGCCCGATAGAATAGTATAAGATATTTAGATTTCTTATATTTTTTCTTATAACGTTTCCTAGTAAATAAGTTCGTATTTCCGACTTTCAAACGCTGCAGTCGCATTGATCGAAACTATCGTTTATTGCGAATTGCTTTCGTAGCCAATTCTGCAAACTTGTTATAGAGAACACGTCAGTTGCAAATACTGCATAACGCATAATATGTATGTAATTGTAGAAAGTGGATTTTACTGTTCGTGTGAAATTCGATAGTACCGCGCGAGGATTACACGACGTATATAAGACAATTTTAATATTCGCAAACTCACCGATACAGGTAACGCTGACGGTTAATGCTTTTGGGAAACAGGTTCCGTAATAGAATCGGCTATCTCAATTTCTCCAATTTCCCTATCAAAATTTCTCCTAACCCTTATATCAATGGCACACAATCGCACGTAGAAATCAGTTCCATATGTACCGTTCCGAGCATATTGTACGTGTATTTGATTGGAATTGATCCGATCATATAACTCCACTAAAATATAAAACGAAAGATAAAGCGAAATCGTTACTTACGTTATTTGTAACGTTCTACAGCTTCCAATTAACTTTACAGAGAGCATATAACAATATTTTACACTTGGCAACTGACAATTTCACAGCTAAGTTATACGAGGAAAATTGCAAGAGCAAGTGAAAATTTTATCTCGATTACCTGCTACTTTGGTTCAAGGGAGTCGTTTATCACCCAAAAACTCCTTGTAACTCGAAATTAAAAATTAACGAGGCAAAATTACTTTTAGCCAGTTTAGTTTTCTTTAAAATTTCTATTCTTGCTTATAGAAGTGAAATTTTTGTAGCGAGTAAGATTCTTTCCAGCTATATCTTTGATATTAAATTGATAACAGCGAAGTTTATTAAAACGATCTTTTGTGTGAAAATGCCGAAATATTTCAATCGATCGAACATACGGTATTTTAATAAGATTAAGATTTTCATGTACTCGGAGGAGTATTTAAATCGATATATTTCTCGAATACACCGCGAGTTTGTACGAAACTTTCAGGCCACGAACTCGGTGGAATTAATTTTAGCTAACTAAGAACTCCGTTTTATAGAATTTAGATGTTACTACGAGCAAACGACATTATATAATTTATCTAATTAAAACGTAAAATTCCAAATAATTGTTTCCTCGAACCAACGAAGCTTAAGAAATATACGTATTTGTCGAGTACCATGATCCAAAGAGCGCAAAGTCTCGTCGAATTTCCATGAGTTACTTTAATCCTCCTAATTGTTCTTGCAACCGAGCAAGAACTGCAACTTTTCAGCTCCGATGTACAGAATCATTGGCGGCGGAACAGCGATGGAAACGGCAAACAACAAGCTAGTGCGTGCAGCCAAACCATGTATACGTTTCAATTTCAACGTACGCTCGTTACGAGGAAAATTAGCTTCGTTAAAACGGCAACGCCCGAAGAAACAACGCTTCCGTCCGGGCTGGGGCGTAAGATTAATTGAGAATAGAGCTTTGAGACTGCAAAACTGACTCGGTGATTCGCGCGAGTTGCAGCTAATACAGAAAGCAGACTTGGAAGGGCCGCCAGAGTTGCATTATCCCCTGGCAAATGGAATCTGAAGGAGTCGGTGGGAATAACACAAGCCAACTAACGAGTCGAACGTATTGTTATTTCGTTAGTTCGTGTCAATCGTTGTTCTATACGTATATCGACATTTGAATCAACGTTTGAAAGATATACGTAAGCTTCGTGAAACGAAAAAGGACGTAAAAGGGTTCCACGAGCGTTTAAACACTTTCCTCAGCCACTGTACGTGTACCTGTATCGCATCGTGGTACACGCTTTTAAGATAAACCAATAAATACCTTCGCTTTCCTTCGTCGTTAATAATTCCGTATTTTCCTTCCTGAAAGATATCGGATAAAATGGTCCCAAAGTACGAGTTGGTCGGGGCACTGTCCAAGCGTGGATTCGTCCGTGGTAAGTTTTAAATTTGAATCGATGTCCTAATGGTCGTATAAACATGGCGCAAATATGGATTGTCGGCCGACCGTAGTTGGAACACGTGGCGCGCTTTATTACCGATTTAATCTGAAAACGCGGTTACCGCTCGAAAGAGACTGCCTGATAAATTCGTTGTGAAGCGTAGTGCCTATTTACCGGAGCAACGAATAAATATACATATCGAGGGCAAATAATAAGGCTACGGAGGGCAGAGAGCAAAAGACGGTGGCTGGTTGGAAAAATCCTAGCGAGAAATCGAATATCTCTCACGGATATTCCGGTACGCGGTAATAAACGACAAACGAGCAACGCCCAAGCCCCAAGAGATATCTGCTTCTTACACGAGATCGAATCAGAGTGATTAAAAAGCGGCGGATATCTCTCTTATTTATTTACCTTTCCTTCTGACTTTTTCCATCTTTCTTACTACCGTTCTGCTAGTGGAAGCGAGAAAGGCAGGTCGAGACAGCGTTGCTCGTAATTTTCGACGCGCATTTCCGATAATACACGTGATTTTAATAAATTACCCGAAGGGGATACGTAGGAAATTACATCGTGCACCGTCACCCCGGATTTACGGAGCGCGTTTAATTTACAAATTTAATTTCAGGACAGGAGGGATACTCTTAAAAACAGGGAAAAACGATACCGGCAGACAAGATATTGCTGACGATGGAGTAGCATTTCAGCGATAAATCTACGGCCACCGCCAACTATGGAAATTAAACTCTCCGAGTAGGAAGGAAACGTTTCAATTATTTCAATCTTCAGAATGAGAACGCTGGTAAACCTATTAAGTTATAAGTGTTCTAACAAGCCTGTCAAATTGTAACACGTACAACATCAGAGTAGCGATGTGCCGCTGAATTCATAACAGGATATACATAACATATTACGTTGTTATATACAAAAATAGTATGCTTCTAGGAAACGCCTTCGAATCTTTAATATCACTCAGTTTGTTTTACTCCGTGTTCTACCATTACTCATTATCGCTAAGCGTATCGTATCAAAAACTCGATCGAAACGCTATATCGTAAAATAATAATAATAACTATAACGATAACAGTAACGATAACAATAGCAGTAACAATAGTAATAGTAATAATAATGAAAATATTCATATTTTATTTGTACCAGTCTGTTGGAAAAAATATTCTCCTTTCGTATCTTTTAAAAGGGACATTTTCGAATAGAGAAATGAAAGCAATTTAAGATCAGCCACGCAAAATATCCAATGCTTAACGTTCCACGGAAGCTGTTCGTTCTTTCATTTTCTCGTTGCACGTGAATCTCCAACCAACCACGCTCCACAGACTCGAAGATGATTAATTAGAAATTTAAGAGTTTCGTGCGATGTTCCCGGTAGTCTGGAGGCATTATTGAATCACAGCAAGTAGTCTTTGAAGCAGTTGCAAGAGGATACATTCCCAAGAGGAATGAGCACCACGCCCCTGCCGCGGGCTAACTTGAACCAGAATAAACGGGGGAGATTCTCCGTGGATTACGGAAACACGCCTTACCCGTATATCGAGATCTGTGATGAAATTGCGAAAGAAAGTATGAAGTAAGTAAGTACAATCGAGTCTATGATAAGAACGAGTTACGACGCCTAACGAGCTGTAATAACAATTCGACCGTATCCTCGCGCTTTTCGTTTCACGAGCGTTTCTCCTCTTCTGTCGTCCCATTTATCCCATTCCAATTCGACGTCATTACATAAAACACGATAACAACGAATCAACGAGAAGCACCGGTTATTTACGCAAAATAAGATACGATCGGTATTATGGTCGCGTTCCGTTCGATTGATCACCGTAGTAAAAGAGTCATGAAAGTCAAGATTGAAAACATAATCGTACACCGCTCAAGTTTCCGAGAACGTCGTCTAGCTCGGTAAAAAAGCGGTCAATAATGTGTTAATATTATCGGCGGAGAGGAAGTATCGCGTTGCTCGAAAAGCACATTTCCGGGAAAGTGATGAGCCAAGTTCACCAAGTCAAATAGAAGCCGGCTAGATTGCGGTTTCGTCTGGCGGGAACTTTCTTAAAACCGTAGAAATGAAGGTTTTCCACGGGAACGATACCTGTCTGTGCGAAAACGTTTAATCGCGTTTCACGGCAAGTTGTCATGGTGCGAGTAATTTCGTGAAACTATTGCCGAACTTGGCAAACGAGAAACGAAAGAAAGAGGGAGAAAAGGACGGCAAGAAAAAACAAAATTTCCATGGTCGAACCGTAAAATGGACGGTTTTGATACTCGAGAAAGCAACCACGTAAACGAGAAGCAACGTAGCTTAATTCGATCCCTTTTCAACGGCGATCGTTCTTAAGGAACTGACGAGTATTAACATTATTAAATTCTTACGGTTCGCGTGGCGCGTGGCGAATCGCGTTTACATTCGCAACGATCATCCGTCCGGAAAAGAATTAATTGGTAAACTTGGGATCTTGTAAACCGAAAGATATTATTATTGGATCGCTGTGAGTCGCGTACCTACACTTCGAAGGATCTACAACCTATCATTCCCCAAGGCAATAGGTACTACGAGAGTAACATGGCATGCGGAGAAGTCGAACTGAAATAAACGACGGAGACTCGGACATGGGACACGAGAACAAGGTTCAGTTCTTGGATATCGGTGGCGAAATGGTAAGGTAGAGAACAAAGCGTATTACTACCTCTAGGAATTCCTAGTGACCTCTATTATTACGTAACTGTATTCTACCAAATTGGACCGGGTATTTCGATGTATTCTATTCAGTCGTGTTGTCAGACGATGTCAGACATTTTTTAACAATCCCGCGTTTCATACGATACTATTAGCTATTCGCCTTTCGTTTCCCCTTTTCGATTAAAGGGCATTCTTGTATCCGTTTTTTAATAAATTTATCTTAAACTTCTTCTTTTGTTAAATTTTTAACGCATTTAAGATCAAACGATATTTACGCGATAAATAAATTACACAGTTAGAAGGTGCTCGTACTATGTAAAGGTTAATGCAATTAGTGATTTCAGCCAAGTATATAGAATCACTGAATACGAATATCCACGTTATATCAATTATAAAATACTATTCATACGGATAATAAAGGATATTATTTAAACATAGATAATTTAATTCTAAAATAATATGCGTACGTATAATTTCGTTTGGATATGGTGTAATATACATAGTTGATAATGAGAGGTAAAATTTCAGTTGAAACGCTCCGCAACCGTTCTATCCAATTTCACTTCCATTATTTTGCAAGTACAATAATTTGAAGTATTAAGAAAAATAACGTTATAGTTCTACGATACGAATCGGAAAAACGTTCGCAAGAGCGATTAAATTGGACGAATTTCTAGATATTTGTAATTTCTAGAAATCACATATAATGCTCTATATTTTCTTTAAAATTACCGAGATTTCAAAAGCGGAAGCCGATTTCTGTCTCTTGTTATTCTTATATCTCCATAACCGCAATACCGAGCAAATACAGTTCGCAACCATTTCTCACTATTATTTGTCACGCATATAATGTTAAAAATTTTTAAATCGCTTTTCCCTATCAATTTATCCCTCTTATTATTTTTCTCTGTGCATACGCGGCGGACTAATTGCACATTATGTTCGATAAAGCCGGGAATCGTTTTAGACCGGCGGAAAAAGGACATCCATGAGTATTACGAGCAGCGATGACGGTGGTGGCGCAGCGCCGCAATTTTACCGATCGGTATGGTTCGCTTTTAAAAGCGGCTCCGTCGTTAGTTCGGACGTCCCGTCGAGATTCGACGAAATTTTCATATTTAGAAGAAGGCTGTAATTAATTTCATTCCAGATGTCGATCAATAGCGGAGCGGTTATTAAAAGCGCTAATGAGGGTCTGAAAAACCGAGTGACACGGTAACTCCGTTATCGCATTATCCAAGGTTTATCGCGACGTAGCGAAGCGAATTTAAGGTGGCCGAAAAAGTAATTATCGGTTCCCATTAGCGGTGGAGTAATATTAAGTTCTGTGGTACGGCGCGCTTTCACTCTGTCGCCGTTATTGGAAGATAATGGCAAAGAAAAACGAGAGAGAAAGAGAGAGAGGGAGAGCGGGGGGTGGTAGAAAGGGAAAAAAGAAAAAAGGCGCGATGCTATAGCTTGCAGGAAAAAAAAAAGGGAAAAAAGTTATTTTCCAGGTATTCTCGTCGTGTGATAACCGGAAATATCTCCGTTGGTCTGCAGAAGCATCATGTCCCATCGTGCGAGTTGCTTCGTGATATATCTGGTTTGTTGGCGTAGTACGAAGTATAACACAACGTTTGTCAGACGTAACGCAGAATTCGAGATTTCCGACCTATGCAGTGACCGAAAAGCATGGAAACTCGAGTAACGTCCACGGATTAGCATAAACGGTATTGTCTTTGGAGGATCAAATAACAGCTATAGTCAGCAAAGGACTCGATAGGATTCGGGGACTCGGTTGAAATAAGCAAGCAAGCAAGCTTCCATCTAACCCTGTGGAAATACACTTATACGAAAGGTCCTGGACGTACGATGAATCGCGGAAAAACAACACCAAACGGATCACCGCTCGTATTATATATAACCGCTGTATTTCGCCCCACAGTCCTTTGCCTTTTGCCAGGATTGCTGTTAGAGAAAAGGAAGTTTTGATTAACAAGAATAACTGATGGATGGCGGTACTGTCGATATTGGCCGAACTTTCTTCGGCGATACTTTTTTCGAATCAACTAACCCAACCAACAATAAAGATCTATAGCTTGTTTAACGTTGGAGTTAAAACAATTCTCGGATTACTATATTCTTGCTGTTAACATAGTATAATGCGATCGTATCAGATGGAAAAGCGGTACTCTGATGCTAGAAAATAGTTCACTTTTACGATCACCTTTTGTGTATCTACGATTTTTTAAATATACAGGGTGGTTGGTAACTGGCGCTACAAGCGGAAAGGGGGTGATTCTACGCGAAAAAGGAAGTCGAAAATATAGAATAAAAATTTTTTTTTTTTAATTTTTCCATCGAGACAATGATCTACAGTGAGATCCGTTATAACGAGACGTGATAAAACAAAGCCTCAAACGAAAAATTTTTATTCTATATTTCCGACTTCTTTTTTCGCGTAGAATCGCTCCCTTTCCGTTTGTACCACCAGTTACCAACCACCCTGTATATGTATGTCAGAACCGACGATATCTCGGCGAACGATGGGGGTATTAAAATTGCGTACAACATGATTTACATACGTAGGTCATTCCACGCTTCTAGATGAGTAAAAAAAAGTCGATCGTGACCTTAGAATAATGTCGAATTCAAGGTTTGTATTACTTTTGCTGTATTGCGTTGTTCTCGACAGAAGGAGTGTGTTGAACGTGCCATCGGGTTTAAACATAAGACACAACACAGAAGAGACAGCAGAGGTCCCAGGTATTTCCATATCGCTTTTATATTACTACAATTTTCTAGCCGAGAATCTCGTAGACGCGGGAGCACCAAGCTCTTAGCAGAACTCCTTAACAAAACTGGAAAGTCTCGCGGAATATGGCAGCATCCGAGGTGCTCCTTTCCAGAAGGATATACAATGTATCAGCTGCGACGTTCGTACAGATATTGCCTGTTGTAATCCAATAGTTCGGATCCTGTGTGACGTATAGCGTACGTATTGTAAAACTCATGATGCGAACGGAATATGGGTTGGAGACACTCGCAGATCCCTGGGAATTCTGAGATTTATATAGCGTACCTACGTACAGAGGTATTTTCCCTCTTTCACTCTTCCCACGTCAAAAGTCGAATCGAGTCTCATGAAATATTCCATGGAAAGCTACGTGGTAAACAGGATTAATACATCGACGATATTTATTCCATAAATTCTATCGCTCGTTCCGCGGAAAAACACGGTAGTTAATCGATCGAACGAACGGATTTTGTCTCCGAATGTGAACACGTGTTTTGACGCTTTCGTCAACGAGGACACAGGTATCGGCGAAAAATTTTTCTCGTTTCCTTCGATCGAGAAAAAAGAAAATTATCGTGACACAGGATAAAAGCTTCGAGGACTTACAAACAGTCGGGCTCCCGAGAGACGCAAACGCCACGGGATCCTGCGTGTCTGGAAAGTTGAGCGAAAATAAACGAGAGACCTTCGATGTAGGTTGAGGGAATGAGGTTAAGTTCTAGGATACCGGAATCCACGATGGAGGAACAGGTAGAATACAGACTTGGACGAAATTTATGCCTCAGACTTCGTCCAAATTTATGCGTCAGACCTCGATGAAATTTAGCCTTCAAACGGAACGACGTTCGATGTCCTGAGGTGGTCGATTAACAAGTAATGGAATTTTAAAAACAACTTTTAACATTCCGTAATATGTTGCTCGTTGACGAATGTATCTTTTTTACAAAGTATTTCTGGAGAAAAAACATGTGGAAACATAAACCTATATACTTATCTTACACCTTCTACTCTACATGCTAATACACGTATACCGTGGTAAGTGTGTAAAAACAAAGCGATGCATTTTTTCGTAGTCAAAACGATATCGTTCCATTTACGAACCTTATACCATAGACCGCGTGTATCTTAGTCTGAAAGCATCATAATGTTAGATATAGCATTCAAAGGATCGTCATGGTTTACGACCGAAGTCCCGCGATGCGTGAATAGCACTTCTTAGCGCACAATTTACAATTTCTATCTTCTCCTTCTTTGCGATCTCAAAGTTACATTTGTTTGAAACGCGCGCATTGTATCTCTTGTTGCGCAGAGTTTGTTTGAACGTGGTTAACGATCATCCGACAGTCCATAAAATGTATTCTTGTTTCTTATTCTCATTGTCGACAATTCGACGAAGTTTACAAGTGCACGTGTAGGTATCTGCTATGTTTCCTTTTAACGAATGGCAAATTTTTTAAAGCATATAAACATTTAAATATGCTGCTATAAGAACACACGTTCTTCAAATTTGCGGTCGTTTTAAAAATTTTTCAGAAAAGTCTGAAGAAGAAGTAAAAGATTATTCTTTTTTTGCTTCCTCGTCTGACGTGCTTCTATTTTGATGAACAGCTCTCTTTCCCTCCGAGAAAACACAAAAATCGTCGATAGCGGCTTACACACTCAACGTCCGTTTTATTCGCAAACGACACCAGAGGGAAAGTGCAGCAATCACCGATTATCGGTTAATCGAAACTTTCACGATGAAACTGGAAGAACTTATCGAGGAATTGGATCGAAACTCGATCAAAAATATATTTGACAGACGATGTGTTCCTCGGAGTTGGGAATTGACCCGCTCTATTCACCTCGCGAGGCTCGTTGAGAAAAGAGAGGAACTTTCCGTGATTTAATTCATAACGAGCTTATACGACAAGCTTATTATTCGGTTGCTGGATGACGCGTTTCTTCCTCTCGAATTTTTCCTCTCGGGGAGACATTTTCGGACGGTTGATACACGTTATCGGATTAGAGGGCGAGGTAAAGCGAGCTGCCGACATGGACATGTCGCGCCGAATATATACGTATTATCTGGGAAAAGTGCAGCGGTCTAGTCACCAGGTTGGAAACTAGACGAGAATAAACTGGAGAGCTGTGAAATGGATCACGGCAACAGGGTCAAGTTTTCGCTTGTATCGGGATTCACGGCAAGGTGGAATCGAAACGAGTACCGAGCACCGGGTACCTACCAGTGCAAAGGAAATGATATTTTTAGAATAATCGGAAAAAACGCGGCAGCTGGAGGCAATACACGACGTACGGATGAAACGTACCAGGGACGAGGAAAAACAAGAAAAAAAGTTACGATACAATCGTACAAACAATTTTGATACGAGTATTCGTTTAGAACGGTATTTTCCCTAAATACCATGGCCACCTGTTTAAAAGTAGGAAACTTGTACAATAGGGTTTTATCGAAACGTTAGAAAGTATCGCGAAATTAATTCAACTGTAAATCTGGCACATTTGTTCAAGCTGTACAATAACTTCGTTAACGCAGATCTATTTTAATGAAAAAAGAGAATCTCGATATTCCCAGAGACGATGTCTTTGAACACGTGTCCATTATCCTAACGTAAAATCGATTTATCCATTCTACGTATACTCTGCATTGAAAGCATTAATCAAACGGAGCACGATTAACAGTCGCGTGTTCCTGCGTGTCGTGCATCTCGGAATGAAGGGAACAGTCGTTTCACCGCATTACACAATACCGCAACGTGGACACCCAGAAGCTAGGACGTATTCCCGTGGAAAAACCAGCCTGTGTGAAGGTAAATGTCAAGCTGGTATCGGGTAAAGCGACTGGGAATAAAGTAGGAAAAGGGACACGGGAGACAGGGAAAGGGTGCTTTGAAACGGGGCTGCGGGCACAAGGTTAAGTACTGAGATATCGGAACGACTGCGTCGGTAGAAAAGGGACACCGTTTGAATACCAGATGGTGGTCGAGCCGAAGCGAGTGAAAACATCGAACGAAACTGAAATCGCGCATGTTCAAACTGCGGAATTTAACATTCAAATCTTAGACCATGATATAGGGTAAATGTACACAATGCATACTATGATTGTCGATAAAAGAAGGAATAAAAAAAAAGAAGGAATAAAAGGAGGAATAAATAAATAACGGGCAATTGTCATTGTAAATATTTTGTTTTACGGTGATATGTAAGTAATTTCCTTTATGCGTTTCTGTGCCATTAATACACGTTTAAAGAATCCGGAAAGCAAGTTTTTCTGATTCATTTTCGATTCGGTATGGAACAGCGAATGGCGGCTGAATCGAAATTTCACTTAATCCCTACGATTAACGTTCGAACGTAAAAGGGTCGAACGTTGCTGAAACTTATGCAGACTTGCAAATACCTTTCGAGCGTAACTGTGTTGAAAGACGACGGGAAGAGCGGTAAATGAAGAAAGTTGCGCAAAGATTGGTAGGTACAAGGAACAGGGCCAATATACAAATTAGTTTAATAACACATTCCATCGATTCGTAATTTACTTCCATCTGTCGATATAGGACACGAATTACTAATATCTTTCGATGGGAACACCTCGTTGGCTTTTGCAGCGAACCATAACGCGCGACAAACCGTGATATTCAGATTTTGGAGAGAATTCAAGAACGTGATTTGCTCGATTGCAAATATTGCGGCAAGAGTGTCGTGTAACGCCATCGTACAATAACAAGACTCGTGGAATTAATGCCAGCTGAACTGTTCTTTACTGTTTAAAAAGATACAACGGCAATTAAAGCGTTATCGTTACTGCACGTCTTATTCTATACCTTGAAGGTTTATGGGTTAACTAAGTAAAGACTCTGCGTTGTATTTTATTTAGCAGACGTTTCTGTAAATTGTGAGTCATCTTGTGATAGAAAACGTGCCTTTCGAAGGCGATCCTTTTCTATCGTTAAAGTACACATGTACGTATTTACCTTGACAACTATTTTTAAAGGTACCAGGAGATAGAACTTTTGCGCGTCACCTGTACTTACGTTGTTGTACCGCTATTTTAATCTCGTCGATAATTCAACGTTAATTTTTGTTAACCGATTCCATCTCTTTTGGCATAAAAACCTTATACCTGACTTGATATAATTTCTTCGAACAATTACGTATAAACGTCGGTCTTAGGAAAGAAGAGAAGAGAATAAAAACGAAGCGGAATTCGTATATTTCAATATCGTTAATTCCATATTTCGTACGTATATTTCAATATCGTTAATTCCATACGATTCGATCGACGAAAGAATTTGCCCGAACCAATTCCCAGACTCGAATGTAATTACCGAATCAGGAATACTTAAAGTTCCCGAACAAGAACGCGAAGACAAAGACATTGAACGGCATGCCGCAATTCTATTATCCTGCCGTGAACAACTGGCACGAGAACTCGCGGCAGCCAGTGAAAACCATAAGACAGTGAATAAACAAGCAAATAGATAGAGAGGGAACCGGATCGATAGAACGGTAACGATGTAAGGAATTCTCGTCGGAGATTTTTGGTTAAGTTGATGCTCGAAGCAAATACGTTTCCAAAGGATAGAGCGGTGCAGCCGCGAATATCGGAATTCACAATACACGTATAGCCGGGTGAACCAAAGTAACCGCGAGAGTGCTTTGAAATGGGTTGCGGGAACAAGGTTGAGTTCTAGGATATCAGAATATACGGCCGAGTAACGGTGCAAAGTACGTGGCACGATGAAATTTATGATACGAACGGGAAGAGCTCTCTTTCTCTCTCTCTCTTTCTTGCTCTCGTTCAACCGGCGCACTCCGTTCTCCAACGCCTCCGAACAAAATTTTTCGGTCTTCGTTGCATTTCTGCCATATAAAATCTAGGATCTTTACATGCCACGATCGTAACTTCTTCGTTGAACTGCTCCTCCTCGTCGACGGATATAAATTTGTGCCGGTCGAAACGAGAAAAATCTCGATACTCTTGCTCTCCCGCAGGAATCTCACGAGCAACGCGCCGATCGTCGAGATAATTCATTTTAGAATATAGAAGACGATAACATCGCGCGAGCAGAAATTATCTTTTACGTTGATCCGCGCTTTCATCTGGATCAGAGAGATCCACGCAAAGACAAAGTGTCAAAGTCTTCGACTAATCGAATCATATTCTTCCTGTGTAATACGTTTTCCGATACTTTAGTTGCTGCTGAGTTTTTTTCAGATGCGCTATACATGTTTCTCTTATCTATACGTTTATCTTATTGTGTAGTATCAACCTGTACGTTTGCCCCGTAGAATCTATTACCATTGTTCGCGTAGTTAAGGTAATTACGAACCGACATATAAATTTGCAAAAAATTATTCGTACAGACGATGACTAGATATTCGTGTATATCTGATACCGGATAATATCAATGTGCCCATTAGAAACCTACTCAGATATCGATTATTTCGAACTGTCTATCTTTCAAGCTTCGAAACGAATAAATATTTCATTCGACATCTATGCGGGAAGATCGAACACATTTATTGCGTAGTCAATACCGAACGCATCAAAAACGAATAAATACTTCAATCAGAATGTGTATAATAAGCGTTCGAAAAGTTTCCCTGTTTAAGCGGAAACGCAAAACGAGCTTCCAGTGGAAATGGAATACACGCGTGCGTCGAGAACTCTTGAAAAAAAAAAAAAAAATATTGAATCACATCAAACTTTCAAAGCAATCGTTGCATAAGGGCAAACGAAATGATAAATATATGAAAATTAAAAATGTTAATAGATATCAGCGGAGAAGAAATTGTCAAAAATTCATTCTGCACGAGTTATAAAAATTTTGATTTATAAAATGAACAACGTACGAAGATTAAAGTATTCTTAACCGATTAGCGTCGTCGTGCGAGAATGTTACCTAATTAAAAAGCTAAATTATAAAGAAAACTATCGAGTCGTTGATTACCGAATAACAGGCTACATGTAAACTTTATAATCGAACTGTTCTTCCCAGAATTACCGTTAATAGACTCGTGTATGTTCGTGAAATGTTCAAACTGTCCATGAAATGACACGGCAAACCCTGCGTTTTCCTAAGATATTCGTATCTCCGAAAAGAGATTTCCTTCGAACGAACCAACAGTCTCGTGGGAAACAATGGGCAAGTTGCACCAGACAGGTTTTCGGAAGTTCTCCAATAACAGCCAAGTATTCGGTATAAATATTTGACGAACGCCACGTTCGTTATACCAGGCAAGTTCTATTTAAACTCGAACGCGACACAGCCTGCTTCCTGCGGAGCAAAGACCGGAGCAGACTACGGAAATTTCCATTTCAGAATATCATGGTTCTTATTACATATTTGAGTATTTGAGTAGACGCAGACAGCTTGAGACTTTCCAGATAATGTTTGATCCTCGCGGCAACGACGGAATATTTCCTTAGCGTCATGTATTCGTGCGGCTGAAAAGCGTTCGCGATAGTCGAGTTCGAGTAACGAATTATCCTATTAATGACCAATGAAACGACACTCTGAATTAACAAAATCTCCCGCTTTATCCTGTCCGCTACTTTTTTCCGTCCCCGTGTGAATCTATTTTCACCCCTTTGAACTTTTGTTCCCGGAAACCCCGTAACTCGTTCCTCTGCGAAATAAAAACCACGTACCGAGGGATTTCAATCAAAAAGGTGATCCCATAATCGATTATCCAGCCATTCGCTCGTACGCTTTGATAAAATTAACATACTACTACTACTACTACTACTACTACAAGTCGTAGAAAGCATTTGGTCGCTTACGAGCAGTTATGAGTGATAGCTTAAATTCTAAGGAGACGAGGAAAGCGACAACTTTCATCGGATATTTTGCGGAAGAAAAAGTTCCAAAAGCATCGGTCACGAGTAACGGTGGAACTTTGCACGTGCAATTTTACTCTCACACTCGATTACGTACACGAACGCGCGAATATGCTAGACACATGATAACAATTTCATCGTGGCACCATGTACAGTTCTGTAATTTCAGCGTAGCATAAAATATACGTGATAAAACGTGACGAAAAACGGGAGTCTCGTGAGTGGAGGCAATTATAATTATTTTTACAAGAATTGCTCCACTCACTATCCACTTACTGGACAATTTTGCGTGCGCTGTTCGACTATTATGGACGGGTATTAAAACGCTTTATTTTCGCGAGCCCCGAGAATTATTCGATATGTACCACGCGTTGAAAAGAAACTTACAGCGCGTTTAATGAACGCTTATGCCACCTTCAAGATACTCGCAAATACGCGATAAGGATAAAAAAAAAAGAGGTTAGACGTTTGAATCGGAGTGACGGAGTTTGAACGGTAGTTTCAGGGAAGAAAGCTCCGAACTGATTCCGATCCACCACAGGCCGGTTCCGTTGAAACGCGACCAACTTGCAACTATTCGAAAGTATCGATCAACATCTATCAATGGTATCCGAGTACCATTTTGCAGGTTCTACTTACACGATTCCTCGATTATTCAAACACTAGGTATCGCACAGCTCGCGCGCAAGATCAGTAAATTTGATAGAAACTATCCAGTAAAAAAAAAAACAAAAAAAAAAAAAAAACAGCGGAACTGCTATCTAGAATTACTGCTTCGTCGAAATAAAAAGCAGGTTTGATTGAAAATAGTCAATTTTATGTAGCTCGGACACGAAAAATATTTATAGGACATCGATATATAGATTTGTACATATAAAGAATTGTACAAGTACGATATTTTGCCGGAAATATGATGGAAAAGTTGGAAAAAAGCAGTTGAATTATGAAGCAAACTGAGCGAAAAATTGGTAGCCGGTAACTTCAGATGATCGTAACTTCGTAGCAAATAGATGAAATTCAAGAACACAAATTCCGTTGATATCGTACGTCAAATATAATTGACAAAAATATTTCTTAACGTTCCTAGAAAGCGAACTTAGTGTCTTTATAATTCCTTGCAGTCTACAGAATAATGTCCTATAAATATTTTTGGTGTCTGAACGACACAAAAATTCAGCATTTTCTATCATCCTCCTTTTTGTCTGCGAACGAAATACGTAGTTCGTTAATGTTATATTTAAAACTAGCTATTCCGATGGAAATTCGTATAATAAGACAGAGAAAGGTTGAAACTTGATAATTTTGGTCTATTTTAGCTAAGACACGTGTTATGGTTTTTAATATTGTCCGCTTGCAACGAAACGTTTCTTCCAACTATATGATACACTAGCAAAACGTGATCCCGCCGGAGGATACGAAATTACACGCTACGTTTCAAATAACACGTTTCGAATAGCAATAAAAAGTCTACTTTATGCGATTCTTGCTTCCACTCGATGTTTCTTCTGCGAGGAAACCTTTCAGACGAAACAGAACGTATTTATCTCGTCGCTCCGTTTATTAACAACTATTTTCAATTAGTAACGATATATCGAATTAATGTCTGTATTCCTGTATTTCGTGCTAATCTGTATTAACATTTTCTGCAGTTTTTAATCATTTATCGAACAACGAAATTTCTTCGACTAGCAACTTCCAAACTTGCAATCTAACAGATATAAAATTTCGAAAACTTTCGTTTTACATTTAAATACAAATCGATTAACCAAGTAGCATTATTAGTAAGTATTTTTGACGATATAAAACAATTTAAGGAAAGATAGCTAATACTAGTACGTACAGTACGACGTACCAGTCTTAAAAGGATAACGATTGACAGATCGATTGGTAGAATCTGCGTATGTAAATCGTTTTCCATTGTAAATTATTGAATTATTCATTGTAAAAAATTCCATTAAAAATTATTGTAAAAAAATACACTAAACGCTTTAACATCAACGAATATTTTATACAAATTTTTGGTATCGTTACCTTAATGTAATCGTTACCTTCGGTCAACAGGAATCGGTAATCTTCCTTCTTTCCATTTTACATTTGCATTGCATGCAATGGTAAATACATTTCTATTTATGTATTTTGTATAGAATGCTTCGCTTCGTATCTAAATACAGCATGATGGGAAAAGAGGAGCAAGCAGCTGAGCAAAGCGAAGAAGAGCAGCCAAGGAAGCTTTACTAGTGTTCGTTGCCCTAATCGAGGAGCAAACAATGATCCTCGATTCGATCTGACGGCTTTCTAAAAACGCGTGAACTCCTTTAAAACAATGTTTCCCGACTCTCTGCACGGTGGCAGCGCAACAAGAAGGTTGCCGTAAATTGCCGTAACGATCCTCCTTACGACGGCTCGGATGGCTAGTCGTTCTAAAGAGGTGAGCGAAGTACCGCGAATTGGCTCTGGTTCAAGTTGAAACTCGAAACCGACACGACGAAAAATGCACGTGAGGGCGCCGTCGAAACCGTTGATAAACGCTTTGACCGCGTTCGAGAAGAGCGAGCACGATTCTCCAGATGCAGTTCGCCAGATTTCTTTTGCCTCCGTGTATCTGGCTATTTCTCGTCGAGGCGAATGTTCAGAGCAACCAGATTCACTCGTTTATTCGGCTGAATGTTACATATTCCGTGACTAGCCACATTTTTTTAACCGATACACACTGTATTAAAGGAATATTGTAAAAGATAGCGTCGTTCCAAAACGATCGATTTTACTCGAGATATAGGTTTTCTCGTTTTCTAACAGAATGTTCACGTATCTATGAAACGGAGAAACCGAGATTTAATGGTTGCAGTTTGGCGCTTGCGCTCCTTCTACGCTCGAAGAGAAAGCAAATATGTCAGAAAGCTAACACTACCGGAGGGCAAAGCAAATTAGTTTTTAATGATTGTTGGAATCGATATGTCTGGTGCTGGGAAGCTGAAGTTCCACATCGTTATCAAAGTTTCGTCACCACAGAACTAAGGACAACTACTGCTGCGATCCTTCCTCGGCAAAGACATGATATCGGTACGGTTGCAGACAAGGTGTCCTCGAAATCAAGAATCAGTTAGATCGGTAACAAACCGAGCAATTTACCTGCTCAACGATGATCACCGACCGATCGTGATTTGTTCCGCAGCGATAAAATTTCAATTGCAGTTAAAATAATTGAACAATTTGAGCAATCCGTTCTTAGCGATCTATTCGCGTTAACTCGCCGGGATATCAACTTATTGTCAGACTCATTTTCGCCGAATGGTCTCGAAGATTAAACAGGTTTCCCTGCAACGATAACTAAGACTGTAATAATTTAAAGGCACTTCGTTTCTTGAAAAGGCACTTCGCTTACCAACCGGTAGCTGGGATTGATTTTTTCGTGGTCAGAATTGAAATGTCTTTTAAGAAGAACTGTGTTCTCTTCACGGCTCGAGGTAACTCTCGACGAAATCGTAAATTCTCGCATTTCGCATGGAAATAAGAGGGGAAACAAAAAAAAAAAAAAAAAAGGAGTTTAACTCATTCTAGTTCCGGAACCGACAACTTCAGACTTTAGGGAGAAAGTTTTCCATTATGGACCCATAATTTCGACTTTATCGGTATTCGGAAGCGAATCGCAACTCCGGCAAACTGAAAGTGGAATCAAAACCCTAATTTTTCTCCGCTATAAGCTTTATCTTAATCGTGAACTTTTACGGAGAATAGAGAAAACCACTTTGCAGCGTTCTATTTCAACCACGTGCACATATATTGGAGCGATCATCCACGAATTACACATAACGTGTCAGGATCACAGCAAAGAAGCTTGCGATTAGTAAATTCTTTTTTATTGATTTCGTGTGCTATGTATCGAGGTAGGCCCGTTTACACAATACTACTACCATTTAGTACTACATTCGTTGATACTATCGTTGAATACTATCAGCGACTTTTGCAAGTCAGAAACCAGACACCAACGCGGAGGATACTTTTTGACTTTCGCGAAGCAAAACTTCTGTCTTCGAATAAGAAACACCGCGATTGATTTCACCGTATAAAGAAAAAGATTTTCTTCGATATGCTTCGACAACCCTCCAGTGAATAACTGTGAGACAGTATGCACCGATAACAACGTTATTTTTCGCGAGCATGAACGCTGATTCGCGTTTCATTTCGGTTCGTGTATCGTTTCGAAATTGCTTCAGCGATTACAAAAGATGGATCATTTGCATCGGGGTTGTCGTTATCTTTCAAATTGACAGAAAGTGGAAAAAAAAAGAAAAACTCTTTCGAGAATCGAGTATAACGTTTACAACGGAACGTCGATTATCTAGATATATCGATTGTCTCGACAACTACTATTCGGAACGTCGATTATACGGAAATTGATTCTCTGATTATCGATTATTGGGGCATGTAAATTGGAATTCCAAATCAGCACCAACTGTACACAAACCAATAACAATATACAATCGTAGCAATACAAGATTACGTGCGAACATTTTTCCCCTATCGAAATGATTCGATAATATCACAGATTAAACGTTCGTTAGATAGTCGACTGTTTGTTTCCTTGTACCAGTGCCCGCTCTATCATTAGCCCATGATACAAACGTATGAATCCTCTGTATTGCAGTATGAGCAATGATAATACCTATTGATTACAAAGCCTACTTATTAGTCCGTTTGATGAGCCGACTTTGTAATATTAGACACAATTTGCAATATCGATAATACAGACAATTTTTGTAAATTAAAAGGAAAGCAAATAGAAGGAGAACGGAAACGTCCATCGATTGTTTTCAGTTACGGAATTGTTCCCGGAAACCGATAATTGACTGTGACACGAGATATTGGCTGGGTAATACGAGTTGATTGACAGAATAATGATATTCTTGTGTCGTCGAAAAATTAGTTTCGTCCGAGCAACGAAATTTTATACCCGTGAAACGAGAAGCGTGGTTGTCATTTTATTAGGAACTGCAATTCCCGTTAAAAAAAAAGCATCGCACCAGATATCCTTGCCACGTGTGGTATTAAGGAGATATTAACGTGTCTCGTATGTAGGCTACATTATCGCTAAAGGAACATTTTTTACATCACTCTTTTCTTTTTTAAATCTTTTTCTACTACATTTAGGATGAAATTTATCTACTAAAACATATTTTATAAAAAATTATGTATCTTCAAGGTAGGAATATTCTATTTTGCGCGTAATCTGTTAGAAGAAACACTGCGACTAATTCAGTGATACCAAAATAAGGACCGTTCCGTTGTCTTCAATAACCTTTCGTTTCCATTCTGACGAAACGCTTCTTTCAGTTTCATAGACTCGCTCCAATAGCGAAACTTAGCATCCCAGGTCTTTGCAGAAACTTGAGCTTCACAATGATAATGCATGACGTTCGTGGCAAAAAATAAACATAGTTATAATACCACAGTTATCATAGCAATATCGTAGTAATATCATATAAGATATCATAATTATATCACAGTTGTAAACACGAAACAGCCTTGTATACCCTTCCTCTGGTAAACGTAAAATGAAGCTCCGAACGAAAACACAAACATCTCCATCGTGCTTTGTACACACAGCGTGTTCAAAAAACAGCGTATCGATGGGCAAAAATAAAAGAGAACCAAATGAATCTTAATGAGCAAAGATTAAATATACCGATGAAAATTTGCGTCGCGGGGGTACGGATGCGCGTGAGTCTGCAAATAATCGACTAATTATCGGAACGATATATTCTGTTTCACGAACCGCGTAAATTTGAACAGGAAAACGTTAATAAAACAACTAATGCGATTAATCATACGCGCGTAGACCCCCGGCACTGTCGACCTAATTCCAGCCACCTCTTTTTCGTTTTTCGATCATGCTCGGCCTGTGTTATTTAACGTCATGGAGAGGACAGTGAGCGTATAAATAACAGGAGGATTTTGTAAAATCGTACGATAAAACATCGTTTTCGTTGCAGTGGAAAAACTTCCTAAACATAGATACGGTTTCTGTGACGAATGTTCCGTACGTTTATCGATGTAACGATCGAGATACACGCGTTCTATAAAATATCATTTTCAATCAAAGATAATGAAAGACTTGGAAGAAATATTCACAAGAAAGGAGATTAATTCGCGTCAGAGAAAAAAAAAAAAATAAATGAACCACTCGACAAATAAATTGAAACGTTTAAATAAATTATCTATATAGAATGTTCAGTATCACGATTGGTCTACTTAGATTATCGATAAATAATATTGTTCGAAACTGAATGTTCGACATGTAAAAAATATTTTCCTGATGGATAGAATAGTTATTACATAGCTTGTAACTGGATTTTTTTATTCCATTCGTTACATCTCGCAACAAATTACAGTTTTGACCGATGTAACTTGCCATCCATAATTGACGATAAAATTATTACTGCCGATAATAATACTTTAGTAACTATTAAAGATTCGATATTTCTATGTTTTCTACAATTTTGCATCGAACATTTTCTAACCGCTAATTTACAAATTAATAGCAGCATCGTTTTTACAGGAAGTGTTTTTCTATTAACGTACGCTCGCTAATCACTTTTATCGGAATAATATACGATTTTTCTGTTTCAGTAATACAAATTATACATGTGCTTTGCTTACAAATCCCACAGCTATAAATCAAGAAAAATAATGATTTGTTGCATCAAACTCTTTGGCTGTTTTCTACGTCTGTTTGTACGATTGTTTCCACACGACTTTTGTTAGAACACGATTGTTACTTTCTACCGCTTTCGTTTCTCATAACAAAAGAGGAAACGAATGCCCTTTTCTTTTATTGAACAAAGAATAGCGCTTTGAAAGACTGTATTGTATTTATAGATTTTCTGATTAACTAAATAAGATCCTACGATCTTTAAAAATTTCATTCGTGAAACCTTAAAAACTTTCTTCTTAACGTTATACAGGGTGGTTGGTAACTGGTGGTACAAGCGGAAAGGGGGTGATTCTATGCGAAAAAAGAAGTCGAAAATATAGAATAAAAAATTTTTTTTTTTAATTTTTCCATCGAGACAACGATCTACAGTGAGATCATCCATTATAACGAGAGGTGATAAAGTGCACGCGTACCGAGCGAAAATTCAAAGTCGATTTTCTCGAAAACAAAGCCTCAAACGAAAAATTTTTATTCTATATTTTCGACTTCTTTTTTCGCATAGAATCACCCCCTTTCCGCTTGTACCAACAGTTGCCAACCACCCTGTATATCTATTTTCCATAACATACTACAAGATATTTGCAAGTAAATCTAACAAATCTAGCTTCTTTCAACTGTCAAATAATAATAAAATATCGAAATTTCTCAGCTAATTTCGCAAGATTCCCAAACTCTCAAACCTTTATGGATAAAACTTTAAAAACCATCTTTTTAATATTTTATGTATTTACCGTGATTCCTCCTGTTTCTCTTTCTATAAAAAAGATCATAATAAAACACAGAAATGAGAATCTGTCGAGACAGGACATTAGCCAAATTAATTGGCAGTCCCCACTGCGTTGACACGGTTCGTTTCTTCGCAAAAACGAAACCAGAAGTTAATAAGCAGTTACGTACCGCCGAAATTGGCATGCGTTCAGCATAAAACTCTAAGGACTCTGTGAAACGAGTACTCGAGTCATCGAGAATACTACGCTTTCGTTGCGATTGGCGTGCCTTCCCTCAAGCATTCTCGAACGCAAATTTCTCCCATTTATAAATTTCTTTCTTCGTTTTTCTTTACTCTCTTTTTCACCCCGTATCGCGGACATTATCGACTAATTTAACACGTTGACTGCCACGCGTGTTTTCAAAAAAATCTCCGTCAGGCCACGCGTACGGCAGTACCAAGCGTTCTCTGCTAGGTGCTCCCATCGATATTTTAGTAATGCGAGTCGCTCAAGCGGTGGTCTCAAGAATGATCTTTCGTTTCGTTTGTTCGCAACATTAAAACCACTAGCTGTTGTTGAATATAATGAAAGAAAGTGTGGTATAGATTATTCCGACCAAATGGTTTCTTATGCCACCACAATTAGAAAAGGAATCAAATGGTACAGAAAACCTGGCGTTCAATTCCTTCTGGGAATTTCTGTTGTAAACGCTTTGACGGTTTACGAAATTGCAACAAAGAAAAATATAAATATTAGAATATTTAGACAATTATTAGTTGCAAAATTATTAGAGTTGTCTGAAAATGCAAAAAATCCTTGTTATGCATGTTATGCAAATAAAAGACGTCGAATGGACCGAACAAAGGCACAAAAGAATTTGAAGAAAACAACAACTTACTGTCCAAATTGTCCCGACCAACCGCAGCTATGTATGGAATGCTTTAAAGTTTTACATTCTAAATAATTTTTTTAATAAACCATTTTTGTATTTTCATTTCATAACAATTCAACAGTTTTATTATTATGGAATATCTTTTCAAATACCTACGACGATCCTTCGCAAGTAGTCAAATAAGCGAGACCCGAATATGGGTTACGCGGTCTGACCAGAAACTTTGCTGACACCCGAATACGGATATCGTGGCAGTCAACGTGTTAATACGACGACAACCTGGCGCGTTGTTAATCGAGCCGAATGCGATAGTAACCTACGACGATTTATGATGTATTATTCACGCGTTCACGCATCGTATCGTTTTTTCCCCAACGACGATAACGTAATCCAATGGATCCGACAGGATTATTAACGTTCGTAAAATTGCCGGTTTAAAGTTTTGTTCGAATTCAATGTACTCCGCGATGTGCATTTGCGTCGTGTAGCTCTATCCAGCTGAAGTATTTCCGTTATTGCAAAGAATAGGCGAGAATGTACGCGAGAGTATTTAAAGTTAAGATAAGCAAAATCGCATCTCCTGTACGTATCTACTTTCAAGAAATCGCTATCGCTATATTATGTATTCCGTTCAAATTTCTAACTTTTATTCGACACATTTTCGCGTATTGCTTGAAACAACGAAGATATTTCAGGTGGACGAAGTTGTTGCGACAAGTTGTATGCATATTTTACCCTCCAGACAATCGGGAAACTTTTTCCTTTCCTCTTAATTCAAGTTAATCGTACGATATCGATGCTAATCAACGCCTTTTCCCCTATCGACGGTTAAGATTTTCCCAGGATTCACTGGTGTTACGTTATTGGTAAATATGGCACTATTGCGGTCTAATCGACATGGCTCGTTTACCTCATCAAGGAGAAACTAGCAGCTGACATGCAGTTACACGTATACCAGAAATTGGCCAGCGTTCAAGTCAGGACTCGAAACAATATGCCCGGGAACATGGCACGCGAGATCATTCGACGACATGATTAACTTACTCGCGTGTATTTTCGTCGCTGTTCGTTCGGCGAAGTCGAAAGCGACTTCTAGACAAATACGAAGAAATTATCAACCTGTACGCCTAACGACGAACATTTTATTATCACACTAGGAGGAATATTCGATGTATCGTGCGTTGTGAAAAGAATTAATATCGTAACCCGCAGATAGAGAAGATGAGAGAATGCGATTAACGATAGACTCGTGAAACGAAAGACGCGATGAAAGATGCAACGGTTGTTGATTTAGCAGATTTAGTCATTTCTTTCGAAACGTCTTCTCGCGATCCTGCAAAAGGTCGTCTTCGTTGATTAAACTCAACGCGGAAAATACAATTATCTGGAAAACAATTGCGAAAATTAATTAAAAGCCACTTCGTCGATAAAGCATTATTTTCGTCAAAATTTTAACGTCCTGTAACGTTAATTAAGTTAATTGGACGGCCCCGGCCGAGCCATTTTATCCTCGCGTCTCCGTTTATTGCGAATCGCGCCGCCACGTAAATGAGATCGACTCCTGAAGATACAACTTCGACGGAGGCTTTCGTTAATTTCCAATTAAATCAGCTCCCTCCCCTGCCTCTTACCCTTCTATCATCGATAGAATAATAATTCCACAACGCCGTCGAGGACGATGAAGGCGATATTCAACGTTTAAACGAGCCACAGCGACAAACTGAACTGCCGACGATTTCCTCGAGTCTTCTATTGTTCCACGCATCTTCTGTTTATACCGTCGGCAAGTCGCTTACGGAAATGGCGACCCCACTGAGCTAACTCGGACAGATTTACGATAACGTTTCGACTTTCCGCGAAATCCTTTCAACCCCTTATAAATTTCCTTTTGCGATCACTGCTGCAGCTTATGGTGGTAAATATACAGAATTTCCAACGACGCCATCTAGTCGTGTGCCATTATGGTTTCCTATGTATGATTTAAATCCGCGAGATATTCTCATAAAAGCATAAACTCGCGGTTCGATAAATTTCAGTACACTATGAATATCATGAATACAATTATGGAAGACACAAGTCAAGTCGCATGTAAAGATGAAATCCTGTATTACCTTTGTATTAACGAGTACGAAGAGCGCACAAAGTTTCGCAAGATATCGTACAATGGAGATATCGCGTAACTATTGTTCTTGGATTAATCGTCCAACTCGGAAAGAAAGGAGAATTATTTAAAAAATTTGCAAATTTATAGATCTGTTACGAGTTCGTTCTAATAAAAGCTGAGCCAAGTGTCAAAAGAATAACCGTAAGAATAAGAAAATTCTTCCGCCGTATATATACGTAATTAGCTTAGATTAAAAGATTATTTTAAATCAATTTTGAATACATCTTCCCAATCCTCTTTTTTCTTTTTCAATGCGACCATAACGTATAAATCGCGATCTATATTGAAATTTTGTAACGTTAGTAAATTTACTCGATCCTTGAACTATTTCCATAAACAGAGCGATTAAAAATAGGGACGAAATATCGACTATTGGATTCAACGATCAAAACACAGATGGAGATGTTTCTCGACTATCTCGTGGCGTAATGTATCGAATCCTTGATAAGCGATAAGTCGGTGTTTAAAAAGAAAAGAAAAAAAAATTTTTGACATTTGACGATCCTCGACTTGAAATAGCTGACTTTGTTTCTTCTTTTTAAGAATACGCTATTGGGAAAGCATACTCTCACGTTGTAACGGTTAACTGAAATATTTATAATATTGCGGCGTTTTCTATTCACGCGAGTAGAGAGACAATCCTCTGTAAACGCGATAAAACGTTGTAAAAGACTCTTTGAAAGCGCGATACAACATTCCGAGCTCGTCTTACCCTTTCTCGACACAGTCGAAGAAATCCTTTCATCCCTGTTACCTCGGTTCGACTCTCTGTGTTTATTCCGCAGAATGCGGGCATCTAAAACAAAAAGAGGAGAAACTGTTAGCTTCTATCCCATATGAGGCCGTATTGCGCAACAACGAGACGATAAATAACGCAATTCCCTATCGTTTACAGGTTCGTAAAGAGCGAACAACAAAGACGATGATATTCAAATTTTATGTTATTTTTATCCATCCCTCTCTAGCTAGTTTTCAGCTGAAAACGACGAAGCAAATCTCTTTATTTTCCTCGCCGTTCCCTGCCCTTCCCGCTGTTCTTATATTCGTTCTCTGAAACGTTTCCGTTAAAGAGCAAAGGCGACACTAAGCTTTATTTCGTTCAAATCACAAACGGGCCGTATATCCGCGATATTTGTTATCGAACGCTTGTCACAGCGATCTTTTATCTTTATTCGATCCCCCTCTCGTGTAGCACAAAATAACATATACGCTTTAAGCTGTCCCGTTCCTGCGTCCTTTTCTCTGTACACTTGGAGGAATCCGAACGATCAAAGTTGCGAGTTCTTCTCCCCCGTTCCTTTCCCGATAACGGAACGAGACGATTTGTCACTTTCGTCGAAGAAATAGGCCAGCCCGGTACTTTGGCAATTTACAAACGTTGTTTTAAGCTATCCTTAGAATTTGCTTTTAAAACGATTGAAACCTGTACAGAACGCCAGACGTAGCGTATTAAATCTCGCATGAAAATTGCTGAAAACGCCACTGTTCGCTCCCAACTCTCGCCTGCCCTTTAATTCTATTACGTTCGACACGGCGTGATTCTAAGTCCGCAGGAAAAATTAAACACAATACGGCAAATACGAGGATACGAACGTTTTCGTGACCACTCACTCGCAACGATTAAAAACACTAGCGTAGTTCTCGTATGAAACTGTTATCGATGCAACATACTTATTTCGGTAATTATTATTAGGACCGCCGCGTTCAAATTTCTACAGCTTATTTTCGTCGACAAAGTTTGTAACAAACCGGCGTAAAAAAAAAAAAAAAAATTGCCGCGCGTTAAACGTCCGCCGTTCAAAATTATTTACTCGCTAATTTTCAACATGGTCGGAAACTAGTCAAAAATAATTACAGCCACGCGAGCAGCAACGCATAGAGGAAAATATCCGTTCTGCGAGCGGCAAACGCGCGTGCATACTTCCAGGCAATATTTAGCTCGGCGTCTAATGACTATTTATACAACGATTAAGGTACAAAGTATCCTCTAACCTAACCGCTATCACGACGCCCTCGTCCTACCGAACTCCGTCAAGGCAACAACGACGATATTCAAATTTCATCCAGCTCCCACCCTCTCGCTCCTTCTACCCTCGGTCTCTAGAAAGCTCCAAAACAAATCCTTTTATCCTTCGCGTTCCCTCGACGCTGCGTCTAACCATTCTGTAGGATGTGTTGGAGCAAAAGGAAGCGCTGTTGCATTTCCGTGCCGAGAGAACACTTCGTCAACCGCCGGGAGGAAGCGTACGTACGTATGTTGCGCAACAACACGGTAGATACATCCAAGCAGCAGCGTGTTCCATTGCGATCCGATCCGTTCCGGTCGCGATCACGAGCAGGCAGGTAGAGCGAAATGGCGTGAAAGCCAGACGATATGTAACGCGAAAGTTACCATTCACCTGCGGCACGCTGATAAATCACGCATAAACAAAGTACTCGTCGTTGTTTCATCGAACGGTCACTGGATGGTTCAACAGGTACGTTCCTCGGAACGATACGCGCGTTTCGAAACTGGAGGAAACGGCGAGAAGCAAGTAACGAGAATTAAAAGAAAGGCGAGAAGAAACGAAGAGGGAAGAAGAGGTTACTTAGTAGCAATGTGCGCGCACACTCGCTGGCCCTTATTCGCCATCTTTTTCTTCAACGATACTGGAACGAAACAAGAGGGGTTGAACATCGAGAGCCTTCAGCGGAACTGGCCCCAGGCCAAGGCATTATTTTTCGAGTGAACGGCAGAGAGAAAAGGAAGGAGAACGATGAAGGTACAAAGCAGGGCGCGTGACAGGCGCGCGCGCGCGCGAGAGAGAGAGAGAGAGAGAGAGAAAGAGAGAGAGAGGAAAATGCAGGAGACTAGGGTTGGTAGCCCAAATGAATATTTAATTTCTGCATATCTCACCCCGACTAAAGTTTAGCACGACGAAGCAGCCGTCTCTCCCAAGGGGGTGAAAGGAAGCTACGTATCCCTTGTACCCGTAGCGCAACCCCATCTCGTGATATAGGGTAAAGTCCTTGCGGAAATCGTGTGCCCCTTCGTTTCAGTTTAGGAGACCCGTGCACTGCCTATTTTTCTTTATCGCGTGTTTACTTATTTTGCTTTCTTTGTTCTTTGCACGACCACCCTGGTTTCTCTCCTAGTTTACATTTTTTAACCACTTCCTCTAGCTCACTGTGCTTGTCTTTCGCGCAGTTTCTTTTCCTTATTTTTAACCCGTCTTTCTACCCGTACGCCTTTCTTGCCGATATAGTTTGCGTTTTTACGTCTCTTTCTCCGACCGCTCTTTGGTTCCCTTCCGTTACTCTTTTATAGACGCAGTTTCCACTTTCTTTAATTCTTCATTCTCGTCGCTGCTCACGTACTTTCTCGATTTTTTACTTTCCCCCACCGCCGGCTTTTCCTCTTTTTCGCACATAATTTCTCTTGTCCCATATTTCTCTCTTCACCCTCTCGAAGTTGGCCATTTCTTCGTCCCTTGCTTCTCCCTCTCTCCCACTCGCTCTGGTTTCTTCTTTTTCCATTTCCCTGTCCCCCTCCTGGTCCGGCTTTTAGCTCCCTGTTTCTCCATTCCCACCCCTCCCCTCTCACCCGCACCCTGCTCTCGTTCCGTTTCACCATTTCTCTATTTCAAACTCTCCTTATTTTTCCCTACTTTTTTCCCCGCCAACACGAACTTCTTTTTGCACCCCTTTCTTTACCCGCTCCCATTTGTCCACATAGTTCTCCATTCCCTGCTTTTCCTTTTACTCTTTTCCTTTCCTAATTACAGTTTGTTGTTGCCCTATTTTTCTCTTCACTTTCTCCCTCTCCCTCTCCGTCTCGAACCGCAGTTTTCCTACTTCCACCCTCGTATTACGCCTCCGTGTTCTTCCTGCATTGATGCAAATCTTTCTGTCTGTACTACCATTCCCTGTTTCAGTTCCCGTCCTCGCCTACTCGTTTCTTGCTTTTCTTCCTCTCTTGTCTCCCATCCTCCACCTTCCATTCACAGCCCGTCCCCTCTCTCCGATTTATACACTTTCTTTCTCGCTCTATACCGATGCTTTCCTCCTCGTATCTGTCCTTTCGGCTTCTTACTTCTCCGTTCGTCTACCCCCTAAACACGGGCAGCTTCTTCGACTACTACCCTCGGCTCGTTCGACCCTTACCCATTCGCCGCTCCCTTTTCGACTTGCCCTGAAGGCCGGTCGCGGTCCAAGGGCCAATTACGAGGTTCCTTGCGATAGAACGTGGCAATGTCGAGGGCGCAAGAGCGCGATGGGGAGCGAGAAAAAAGGACCAAAGGAGAGGAAAGGTCGGAAGATGAGACGGTGGCAAGATTCGCAAAGATGGAGCTCCCGCTTTGCCAAGAACCAACGAAAGTGGAGTACAATTGCGAGGGGACGGTCGATTCGAGTAGTCGAAGGTCGAGCAAAGGTACGACGAGAGGACGTTGTTGCTACTGAAATCCGTGGTCTGAGACTCACGCTGTCCGAGTTAAGCTTCGGCTTAGGAAGCTTCGCCCGTTCTCTATCTTCGTTATCGCGATATAGGAACGCTGCGCCGTTTTATAAAAGAAATACGTATTATCTAGTGAACGTGTTTGCTTGCCGTAAGAACGCGTTGGTGCTATTAATGACAAGTGGAACGAGTCATTCTTCTTCGATGAAATATTTCTCTGTTTAACTACTTATTCGTTCGTGCTATTTAATTTATTTATTTCGTTTAAGTTACACGAAATAACGGTTTCCTTTAACAGATTTTCGATTCAAAGTTGGACCATTAATTACGTACAGAGAAGCTGTATCGTTACTCTCGGTACCGCGACCACCATAGCGTCGTTTAAAGAAACGCGGTTACGCTGGCGCGCGAAAGCATTTCCTTATAAGATAAATAGCATTTCGTAGAATGAAACGCGTTGACATAACACGCCTGCATGGTCGGAATGAAAAGTGGAAGAAAGATTAAAGCGGTGAACGAGCGCATAAAATTTAAACAGGCAGATTGAAACACGAAATATTCTCCGTTCAGTCCCCTTACGTTTGTTCGGAGATTAAATAAAGAAGGGGCAGGGGCAGGGGTGACGAGAGAGCTGGTGAAGCCAGAGAGAATACAAAATATGCACCATCGTGAGACGAAGTTGTGCGATAGATATAAACCAGCAATGGAATTAAAAAGTCCAAAGAAAGAAACACGGAAAAAGGCGAGAAGATAAGATTGGATGAATGGACACACGGGGAATTTTTTTTTTTTTTTGTGTACCTACAGGGAATAACAAAAGTCAGACAAGGAACGAAGAGAAATGATAACAACTTGATCGAGGGTCGATAGAGAATAGTTGCTATGAAAAGAAAACGGGAGATATGCCGAAGTTTAACAAAAATACGACACTGTCAAAGATAATGAAAGTACATATATATGTATGTATACGGGCATTGACTCAAAAAGAAAACAAAATAAGAAATATAAAATCTGAAGGGTACGTTTCGATCGAAGGTCTCTCGACGTTATGCTATTCGCTGGTCAATCTCGTCGAAACTTTCAGGGAAACGAAACTGTATCTGTATAAACATCGTGTTATACTAAAATGGAAGCGGGGTAAAAATCATCGAGAAGGATTAAAACTTATAGCAGGGAAGATGAGAACGTATTTCACTGAAAGCAAGAGAAACGTAGAAGAATCGAAGAATGCCGGTGAAAGGGAAAAAGAGAAAGGAGAAACCCCGTGGTGGGTAATCCGGATTTAGTCGTCTATTCGCTCGAATCCAAGACGATATTAACGGCAACCCGCATACATTCGTTTTTTATCAAAGTCTACGTTAATCATCCAAGATATTGTATCAAAAGTTTCGTGATTCCATTGCGTTTCTTTGTGCAAGGCACGTTTCGCTGTATCTTTTACATGACAATGGACACAAGAAGTAACATAAAGGATGGAAATGTAAAATATATTGTTGAAAACTATCGCAAAGAATATAGCATTGATATCTAATATAACGTATTACATTCTTGATACTCGAATAAGTCTCTATCCTATTGTAGTTACAGGATAGTAGATTGATCATAGTATTTAAGAAACCCAAGTTCGAGCAATGAAACTTTATGTAAGAGAATGTTCCGAAAAGCAATAAAATCTTTATATCGTATCGTAAAATACTATACTATAGTGTACTAGACAAATTTATATATTACGCTATAAATTTTTATAAATTTATTTTAATATTTCACGTTTAGTATGTTATAAAAATTCGTATATACTGTGCTGTATAAAAGTTTATACCTCTATAAAGAGTGAGACATACGTAAGAGGAAGGTAAATTATTAAATTGCAATTATTAAATTGCTTCAAATTACTGCATTTACTTATCGATCCTAGATAAGACAAGATAAGAATAAGAGAAAGATAAATAAATATCATCGGACACTGGAACTTACGTAAAATATTTAAAAAGCATTTTTAAAATACTAATTTTTAAAATACAATAAAGATAACGACGATAATCAATTTCTTATTCGCGAGTGGATCTCCGTGAAAAGCAGAGCAGCGCTAAATGTCGTCGATCGATAAATCGTTGTTTCTCGGTCAAAAATGCTGACAGTTCCTGTGCTGGCCAGATGCAGAAATCTTCCTCGGATATGCTAATCCACGATCACCGATGCCCATGTCGTGTAACTTTAAACGCATGAAAACGTATAACACCGTTATACGACGCGTATGTACGTAAGTAAATTTCCAAAGGGCCAGTGAAGTGAAATTCAAATAAAGAATACTAACGGCGAGGCGGTATTCCCAGGTAGCGCGCAAGAGGGACGAGAAGTTAGACAAAAGGAGGTGGGCGGGCTGTAGCAGACTGGAAGAAAGGCGATACGATGGTCGAGAGAAAGTAAAGAAGAAATCTGGTAAAAAGAAGGACAGGGTTAAAAGAAAAAACGCAGGCGGCGAGAGGGAAGAACGAAGAAGAGAAAATGGAGACCGGTAATACTGGCCAAGTCGACCGGTTTAATTCAAGTTGCCGGTGGAATTTAACGTGACCGTAGTACGGCGACTAAAGCCTGTGTACTAATCTGCGTAAGCAGACACTTCGAAGGAAGTGACACGAGTATAATCTGAGCACCTGTATCCGCGCGTATGTATGTATCGCTCGTAGAACGAGCAGCGTCACGTATAGATGTGTCTCGGGTACAATGTCTTCTTTCTTTCGGTAACGTAGTCGAACGACGCCAGTCGATAAGACGGAACGTATTCAAAAAGTACGGGAAAAAGGTAAAAGTTGGTAAGAGCGGAGTGGCGCGTACCGGATGAAATGAAATCCGAACGAGCAAAAGAGGAACAAAACGACGGGTACATGGTAACTCAAAGAGAGTAAGGGATCGTGGTAAGCAACGGTAAGAACGACCTAATGAAAATAACTAAAGAGATAGATACTACGTCCGGCCAAATTACCTTGTAAAGCAAAACCATACGATAAAATTAGTCGAGGAATTAGTATTCCCTAGGAAAAAGACGAATATTTCGTAAAGCTGTCTGACAGGATTATACGCGGAGATAGAGATATCCGGCGAGACCAGGGGCTATATAACCGTACGTTCAATTATAAAAATTATAGAAACGTTCTAAGAAGAAGGAGCGTAATTATCGAGCAAGAAATACAAATAGCTCTGAATAGAGAAAGAGCGTCAAAAGGAAAGAGCTTCTGGAAAAAAAAAGACGAAGACGAGCAACGATAAGACTCGAGAAGAAATAGAGGAAAGGATGAGAATGGAGAAAAGGTAGAAAGTGGAGCCTAGTAATTCGGACTGAAGCGACCATCTACTTTGAATCCAGGCTACTACCGAAACCGGGCTACTATCTACGGGGAACCATTCTTGTGCTCCTTCGTCCTTTCATCACGATATGCCACTGGCACATCTCCGTCCTCGTCGACGTCGTCGTCTTTCCAAGTACCCTAGCTCCCATGAGAAGCCCCGGAAATTGGAATCTTAAATCGATCTAAATCTTCTTTATCGCCGAAGGAGTCAGCGGCCGATCACGGACGAATTTTCTACGGTTCCAGGATTGCCTATATCGTCGCCTGCTACTCGACCTGTAAATTTAACGCCGATTGCGTCCTTCGATCTTTTATTAAAAGAGCTGCTGCAACGTGCGCAACGATTCCTCCGTTGCGTCTGTCAAGCTGCGGGATTTTAAGGAATGCAACGCAAACGTTCTTATAATTCAATTTCCTTGCCGATCGATCGTCGTCCAACGCATCCATTTGCGTTGATTGTTCGCTCGCAGCATA
Source organism: Bombus flavifrons (assembly GCF_040668555.2). Classification (NCBI taxonomy): domain Eukaryota; kingdom Metazoa; phylum Arthropoda; class Insecta; order Hymenoptera; family Apidae; genus Bombus; species Bombus flavifrons. The sequence continues at coordinate 6,306,955 of NC_138447.1, forward strand.
ACGAAAAAGTGATTGAATTTATGCAAGCGTTCTAAAACTGTCTCTCGCCATCTAAATTTTCACGCACAAAGTAGGTTAAATCGCTGGAACGATTGGGCAATTCGGGGCGATAATTCGATCGATCTCGATCACAGTCTGTTTTCAAGTTAGACAACGAGATACCAACTTTGGAGAACTTTCACATTTGTACGGGGATATCCAGGCGTTATCCGCTACAGTTATAACAAGTTGATATTTCAATGTATGAGAGGTTTACTTCAGTGTGCCAATTTGTTTGTAAAAGTGAAAATATACTCCAAAATTTATACTTACGAAGAAGTATCCTCTCTTGAAACTATCTTCGAGTTGGTCTCTCACTACGAGCAAACAAATAATAGTTGAACTTGGCTCGTTATATTCAATTTTGTACGTTTACCTCGGAATAAGAGATATAAAGCGTAAGTGAAACAGAGTATCTTGATATCTACAATCGCGTCCTATAAATATTGCCTATTTTTCAATTTCCTTTATAGCAGCTAAAAAATGTTATTAAGCACCACTTAAATTTTTATTCCGGAACAATATCGTCAACAACGCGTCGTAAATAAATAACTTTTAGGTGAAATTTAACGAGACTTTTTTTTGCAATTGACCGAAGCTAAGCAAAGATCAACTAATTAAAAAAGACTAGAAATTGCGTTTAAATTACGCTTATCAAGCAGAAACACGGTGAAACGCAGAGACTAGAGATTCGCTGCAAGATTTGCAACGTGTTCGTTCGTAAATTAATATCGATATTTCGTCTAATACTTCGTATTTCCCTATATTACTCGCAACACGCATCCATTTGCCTCGTTGCGGTCCTCGTAACCTTGGCGTCTACCACATTCTCATCTAGTACACATTCCCCGTTCCTTCAGCCAGTAAAATCATCACGAAACAATCTACAGTACCGGTACACATCGCATCAAAATACGGAACTGAATTAGGTACGAGTTTAGGCTTCGCAACACCAAGATACTTGCTTTCCCTGAAATTACACTAGTATCTGCGTTGGCTTTCGTTGGCAAACTAATCGAACTTTTCAAAGACAGTTTGTCAACTCGTCAAACCCCGAGGTCGTTTGACGAGAGGAGGACAAAACGAGAGCATTTTGGAGAAAATCGGATTCGATTCGTGTAGATCAGTTTAATTATGAAATAGCAGTCGCATACCAGATACATTCTCACCTTACGATACCTGTTTGTCTTCTTATATCGGGCCAATGCGTTTTCACGTGTAATGCGATCACACCCTTGCCCTCTTAAGCCGGAACCACCAACACTATACACGGAAACAACCACAAACACGGGTCGAGGGTGAATCGATCCACGTGAAATGTATCCGCGCGTCTCGCGTCACGCTCGAAATTTCGAGCACCGCTATCGACACGTCCCGTACCTTGAACACCGATAATGTGATAGATTTGCCGATAGAGAGCCGAGCTTCGTACGTATCGCGAGCGTGTAGGGCACCGAACAATACGATCGATTAATCGTTCTTAAAGACAACGTCTCGTCGTTGCGATTGCTTGCCATTCACGGGACGATACCGTACCACTTTGGAATCGTTGCTCTGGGAGCCTCTCGCTTCCATTAATCGATCAATCCACGTATCGTCTTTTTCTCTTCTTTTCTTGTTTCATTTTCTTTTTCTATCGATTCTATCGGTTTTGCCACTGATTGCTAAACGACGCTCTTTACTACCGTGATTTTTACTCGAAGGTTTGTATTAAGCGCGAATATAAACGTCTACGTATATTTTAAAAGCATTCGTTTTAATCGAATTATCAAAGACACGCTTCGAGTAATTATCGACTTCGTACGTCGAGTTCCGATAAAAATATACTGTACGGATCAAGCCGACTTACGGGCATCCCTGTTATTTCACCTATGTATTCAGTTCGAGCCTTTTCCCAATGCAAATAAGCTTGAGCTAGAGACTGTATTGTCCACGCTGTTTGACGCAAATATCACCAGAAACCGTTTGCTTACATTGTTGTTGTTCCTCTCTCGCGGTTAAACCGTGTTTCGCGATCAAACGAAACTAACCCCGTGAACTAACCTCGCGTAACAGAGTTAAAATAAAAGTAACGCGGTCGAAAGAGATAAAAGGAAATAGGCGAACAGCCGACCACGCGGATATTTAAATAATTGCGATAGAAGGTGCTGGAGGATGAACGAACTGAACCGAAACGCAGTGCGATGAACACTGTAATATCGAAAATAAGTATTATATCGATCGACAGTTTGGGTAACTGGATGATGGAATCAGGACAATCGGGCATGATGCAAGGTGTCGAAGTAGATGCCAATCGTGTCTAACATCGCGTGTCGCGTTGTAAGCGTCGAGGATCACGATCGACGCGTCAAGCATCTTGAAGGCTGACAATGTCACGAGAGAGTTACACGTTACAGAGCAAACAATATACGGTCGAGTTTGAACAGCGCCGTATAGGATGTATCTTATAATTTTCTACCATATCTAGACGCTTCGTTTTATTTCACTCCGGTGAAGGTCTGATAATATTTGCGCGTGTGCCGCGATGCATATAAAACGCGATTACCGCCTGACAAAAATATCGATTTATCGTCGTGTGCCACAAATACATTTCCCAGCAAAATCATGCGAATATTTCGCGACGGATACTCACACGCGAACGCCTGTTTTTTCCTTTCTCTCTTTCAAAAATATCGGATCGCTAAATGAGAATCCATTTCGATCGAACGCAGTGCGTCAGTGGTTATTCGAACATTGCGAGCCAATTTCAGCAGAAGTCGTGAATCGTTTCCTCGATAACGGACGAAGGCTAATATTTCAAATATCATCCATATATGTAGATACGATATACCTATCTTTTTGCTCTTTATCGTCGCACGAGAGAAAATTGCAACTTACATCTATTTTATTGTTCAAAGAATAAATAGAATCGACGATATTGCCAGACTTTATTATTTTTATCTCACGATATTCTAATTTCGCAGAAGATAAAATAAAAAGTAAAATACAGCGGAATGTCTAATGTTTCTGACAAAAAACGCAGCTCTTCTCTCGTCTACGTTTTTAAAACTTATTGAAATCTCATGCCCGCTGCACGAATGAATTTGCATAGCAACTTGCGACAATTTCGAAATCGAATTTCCTGTCGCGAGAAACTTGTTTTCCAGTGATTCGTTTAATTAAAAACACCTCGGTCTCGTAGCTAATTACGCGGAATGCAGCTATAAATTGCCAGGCCGAATGGATATAAGCGCGTTTCTATTATTTTCATAATCAACTGACTCGCTTCCATCGCTGTTTCGTCTATTCGAGATCTTCCCGTCGTGTTGAGCCGTTCGATCGATAGAATTTCGCCGATTAAGCTTTATCAGACTTTCTTTTAAAAACACGTTCGATATTTTCGTTCTGTCATCGAAACTCAGTAGGTTTTTCTGCTCGAATACGTAACAGATCCATCCTATCGAGTAATCGGATTGAATCGGTCGCGTATCGAACCACGCTTCCGAGAATAATACACGTTCCTTGGACCATTCATTAGGCAGTATTAAATATTCTTGAAAAATCAGGAATCCCATATTTTTTGGCATATTATTTAGTCGTTATTGAAAATGAAACGCGTATATCGCGTTTATATCTGCAAGGAATAAATTGTCTTTATCAATTTTTAATTCTCCGATTATAAAAGCTTCTGATTAAGAAACGACACGGATTAACAAATTGAAACTGTATCGGTTCCTCTACTTTTATTACTTTTACTTTTAACTTTGTCCGCGCGACGAGATTTCGTTCTTCCTTGGAATTCCTTGGAATTCGCGTGGACGAACGATTCCTCGTCTTCGTACCCATGTTATCACGCGCAGTTACCTTCTACAACCGGACTTAATAAATTAGTCTACTCCGCCCACACTCCTTCCTCGTATTGGCTCCATCAATTCCGATGTCGAGTTTTATGCGCTGGAGATGTGCATACACGCACGCCTTGGCAATATCTAATAGCCTGTACCGAGATCAAATAAATTACAGCCTTCTAGGGAAGCTATACCGGACTTGGCAATTGGCTAATTACTGTTACAACTCTCCTCTGCACAGTGTCAATCAGACACTTGGCAGAATTTGTGATCGTTAGAAGCAGACGCTTCCTTGCGTTAAGAAACGTGTCCCTTGTTGAACTATACCGTTTAATGTAACGAAAGTCAGTACCTAAGCAAGTTAATTATTAATAAGAAACTGCTACGATCGGTAACATTGTTGGAGGATACCTCACGATTTCGATGATCTTGAAACACGTTGTCAAGATGAACGTTCTGAGTATTTCTTCCTATACGTATAATCGTCGCACAGCCTCAGTTTCCAAGATATTGAAATTAAAAAAACTCCCATTGTTTAAATTACGATTACGCACGGATAGCCAATATACTATTCCGATTGTTAGGTATCGTTCATACTAACTTGTACGTAATGAAATATGTAACGACGTGACAAAATTAGCTCCGAATGAACGGAAACAAATCACGTAGTTAATTTGTCTGTTAATCTTCCGTCGTAAATATTCTTAATCGCCGTATGAAAAACTATTTTAAGCGTGAAACTTTCAATTACTATTTGACTTAACGCACGATAAACTTGATGATCGATTCGAAAACATTCGTGTTGCTTCATACAGCTGTTGCGAATAGAATATTTGTATCGAACTACGACAGTCACGTATTAAACCTAACGGCGGATTTTTACCACTGCTGCAAACGAATCGCGTTAAACGAGATGCGTGCAGTATGAAAATCCTGTACCAAAACCAGGCAAATTACTCAACTAATTTTCCTCGAAATTGCGAGTTAACGAGCTTTGCCTGTGCAACAACCGAATCTCTTTCTACGACCCGAAATACCAAATTTGCTTCTCAGCATGACGACGCCTTTATGATGTCTATAGACGTCAAAGCAGGAGTGCGAAGTTTTAATATTTAACCTTTTCGCATGTATGAACGAAACAACCTCACGATGAAATGTCATTCATGCGAGACTAGGGATAAAATATTTCGCATAGGCATCTAGCTTTTTCCTGAAAAAATGATTTTACAGACTAAATTTTGCAGAAACCTACACAGTTTCCCCGCAAATCTACCGATCCTTTTTTCTTTTTGTGTGCTTTGTATACAGCGTACAATCAATGTTTCAAGTAATTTTATGCCAACATAGAAACATAGGGTAGAAATATATGTATATGTAACGGGTGAACGTAAAGGTTAGCATATCTATAGATAAAAGCTTCCTCAGTATGTAATATCGTAATTTATATTTAATATAATTATTGAAACTTTTTCTGAAAACATTACAAATACCTTTTTGTTCGCTGAAATAAGAGCAAGATTGAAATGTAAAAATTCAAGTATATCTCATCGAAATATCCCTCGTTCGTTCAAAGCGTCGCGTTAACGACATCGTTGCGACGTATTTCGTTCGTGGATGCAAGGTAATTAAAAACTCGTCTATCTCGGTGTGTGGTTACTTAATCCGTATAAAATGTAGTAATATATAGTTCGGTATAAAATGGGATTAACGTCGTCTATAAAATGTAAAACCACAACAGAGAATTCGATTTTGATAGCAGAATTTATTCAAATAGATTTGTTCGAGTGTTAAACTCGTCTCATCGAGATTACGAAGTCTCGTTAAATATTTCTGTTTATTTGCGAGTGTTCGAAGAAAAGAGCTTTCTGCCCTTGAACGTAACAATTTTCTTCCGCGAACGAGATTTGTTACAAGCGATACACAGCTGCTTGAAAATTGCTTAATTGTCTTTATCAGACGATAATTATCAAAATATTTTCCTACTTTGCATTTGATAATTTTCCGTGAAATTGGGTGATATTTTACTTTAGGTAGGATGTGAATATATTATAATATGTGCATTAAGAAAATAACGAGACAGTGTTTCGGATGTCGTTCGATACCGAAAACACGTCGAGAATAAAATTCACCGTGTCAATTACTTTCTCTTCTGGAATCATCTTTCTACGCGTTCCAGACACCTGATTCGAAATTCCTTGTAATCAAACACGTAGTAGCAACGAACGCACGAAGCACAACGGTTTGCAACAGCGAATCGAGTTTCAAACGACTACCAAATGTTAAAACACGTTCAGCACCGGTTGGTGCTGTTGTTACACCAACAAAATCTCCTTGTTTTCCAACATCAACTACGTATGTCGGAGAAGAATGTCAGACGCAGTAATCCGGTATCGGGTTTGTTTAATCCAGGACATTAGGTAAAATCGTAAATGCGAAGGACATAATATACCGTCGATGAATCGATACTGTATTTTACTCTAAAACGTTTTATTTCTTACGATGCAACAATCCTAACCAAGTATTCAATGTACCACCTTGTTCGATCGGCGAAACCTTATCGTCCAAGTCATAAAATTCCCTTTTCATCGACCCGAAGAGGATCGATCACGTCGCGTGCATACATACGTTCAATTCGTGTAACAAAGAAGCTCTTTGAGAAGATGGGGACACATTTTTCCGTGATTTCCGACGTTTTATCCGCAGTCGCTTAAGAGTTGCAGCTCGAAAAGGTTTCGAGCGTGAATCAACCCGACAGCATACGCGATGACAACGCGACCGGTAATCGTCGAGCATAACAGAGAGAGAAAGAGAGAGAGAGAGAGAAGTATAACAGAGTCGGAATTCGGTGGTAACCGAGGCTCGATACGGGCACAGACACCGACCATGTACATTCGCCACACAGGATTTACTGCCAGATAGTCGATTACATGGTTCGCTTGCTTATTGCGCTTTGAACGGGCGAACCTTGCCGTCTACGCGTATAAATGCTGTCTCCGCCCCCTTGATGTTGGCAGAACTAAAAGATTCCGCGACTTTTCCGAAAAGGGGAGATAAAAAACGCGACTGTGCACGAATTTCGACGCTGCGATACGCCTCCTCCGCCCCGCTACCGTGTCTACGTTCCCCATTGTGTTTCCTGCTCCTTTTCATCCCGTGATTCCCTCCACAGCAAGAAGAAAACTTGAATTTTTCTTTTGTCCTTAATTTCCTGCCGCTTTTTCTTCGTTTCTATGTACTTTTTCTTCCCCTTTTTATCTTCTTTTCTTTTCTCTCCTGTCTAGTTTTCACGAGAATGTACGGACAGACGCAACGGACGTATCGAAGTCGAGGATCGTCCGTTTCATTTTCGAACGCCGAATGACACGTGGCTGGGACAAACGTTTAATCGATCGAAGATCAATCAAAATTGTTAACCTAGAGTGAATCTAGTTTCAGGACCGTCGAAATTCCGTTAAATGCGTCCATCGTGGCACCTCGTTATTCCGCGTTCCCGCGTCGAAAATTCGTTCGTTTGGCCTTTCTTTGATTCACCGCCATCCGCTTGAAGTTGCGAATTAAGGACAGGTTAACGAGCTAATGCAGTACTCGCGAGCGTTCCACCGAAAGAAACAAAAGCATATGCGCTTGGCTTTGCATCGGACAGCTTTCACAGCGAGCGAAAAACTCTTGCGTTCAAAGTAAATTTTAATTACGTGGATAAACCTGCTGAAAAGAGGCCTGTATAATCTGCGATACGAAACGAGAAAGGTATCACCGTTCTAGTTGGTCGTACATAAACGTTGAGAACGTGATTCAAAGTAAAATCGATCAAACGGTTCTTTTCGCTCGTAAATACCCTCCATTCGGTTTTCGATCGACCATTTTAAAGCATGGAATTCGTTAATTTTTTTTCTAACATTTCTCGATACTGTCTCTATCGCGTTATGCCAGGCAAATTCAAAGACGACGAAATAGAGAGCATGGTTGAAGCCGATTTCATTTGCAAGAAGGGACGAGTTAAAAGTGTCCCTCGAGCCGAGCGAAATCAGTACTCTTAGCAACCAGAAATCCACTTTAAAAGTCGACCATAAAAATTCTCTAACCAAAGAAAGAAAAAAAGAAACAGAGAGACGCCGTTTAATCCTTTATCCTTAGGTTACTACAGTAACTTTAGAGGCGGCCACTGCGGTGCCACATCGTGCACTTATTGCAATTCCGAGGGACGGAAAGATGGCCGTTCAGGAAGATATGCAAATTGCGCGCTACAGGGGTGGTTAAACGTTCGTGAATTTGAACGTAATAGGATTGCATCGATTGCCTTTGGCCAGCAGTGTACTTCCTCTCTCCGTTTGCTATCCGTCGTATAGAAAAAAGGGGACGCATCGAATGGGTGGCGATTGTAATAAAGTTGGCGTGCGTCTGGCAGCTCTAACGATTTACGTGCAAGTATTGCGAATTTATCGGCCGTCTGGCCGGTAGATGGTCAGATTTTCAGAATCGCCGATTTAAAATCACACGCTGTATCGATGCGGCTGATCTTATCCGGCTTTTAACGAAATCCAACCGTTCGTCCATGCGGGAATCGGCCAAAAATTGATAATTAAAGTATCAGGGAAATTGAACCATTCTGTGCGTATTTCCTCCGATGTATTTAAATTGAAAACAAAAATCGCACCATGAACTTTAGCGAAAGAGTTCGCGGAATTTATTAACATATATGTGTATTCATTTTTCGATATCGAACGAATCCGTTTATAAAACAAATTTAACAAACGAAAAGTAGTTTTGCTCTGATATCTTACCTTAGATTCCTTAAGTAGATTTTAAGATACCTTAGATTCCTTCAACGTATAATATTTGCAAACTTAATCTCTTTATTCGCGTAAATTGGTTTTAAGTATAAAATTCTAAATCCTAAGCTGCGAGTTCCGTGACCCATTTTTATCGTGCTTCTCCTCCTACGTATTAGAAGCGCTTAAAGCTTTAGGTTTTTATTGTCTAAACATCTTATATCCTTTTTCAGGACGATACCGTATCCGCTATTAATCACGTGGAGGAAGCCCGGTGTTTTATTCACGAGTTCCAGCCGTCGCTTTAAAAGTATTATGTTTTGCGATTTGTCAAACGTTGTAACGGGAACAAGATTACGGCCGAATCTAGGGGAAGCTCGAACGAAGCAATCCAGATTGGTAGCTCGGTCAAAGTAATGCGACGGGCGCGAGGATCGGCAAGTTTCGTAGAGCCGCGACTAACCAGACAGGGGACAAATAGTTTTCGCGTTGCACCGCCGGTAATCCTGTTTACAATAGCTGATTGCAATAAAATTTACATGCACCCGTCCACTTTGCCCTTCCCTTGGTCCACCATGGCCGGTGCGCCTCTCAAAATTTACATGCTGCCCGGTTAAATTCATGCGCGTCCAATCCTCCACGATTTACATTCGCCATACGCGGTTGCGAATTTTATGCTACGCGTACCGTTCACACGTGCTTTATTTTCCCTGCTTCTGGCCAGGTTCAACGCATTTTCCCCCCGCCTTGTTCGCACTACGTCCTGCTACCCAAAACGGATAACACATACACGTGCGTGCATTGCACAAAAAAAAAAAAAAGAAGAAAAATAGGTTTCGAATCGGAGGGAAACAATTCGCGATACCGATACACACGCGACGAAACAACGTCCAACGTGACACGAAAGTGTCGTCGACGATTCGTTTGCGTCCATCAACAATGACGTTTATTACTCTTTTTAAGAGCGCGAGAATCGCGTGAACGGTATACGCTTAATGGATCGCAATTAAATCGACCTGCTGTCTGTCGATGCTCTTCTAACACGTGTGCGTTAGATATAAAGCGTTCTCGATATATTTTTGTTTTTCTTTCATTATTTTCCCGGCCGTGTACACGTACGCACGAGTCGCGAGGAGGTGGCGGTAAAGCATGGAATGGATATCGATTGGGTGATATGTTAATTCAGGAAAAAACACGAGCCGTCAAGCTTTTACGGCGAGATTTCCGTAGAACGACGGTGGAAAATGTTTGCCTCGCGTTTTGTTGACTCAACATAAACGCATTTAAATTTCGACCGTAATAAAAAATGGCGCAGGTGTGCCGAATGAAAATTTCAAGCGGGCTTTATAATTTCCTGGCCGGTGTACGACTATCAAGGGAAAAAGGTAGCTGGAAACGTTGGAAAATTGAACACGCGGGTACCCCGTGTTTATTCATCGTCGAATATTAGACAAACCGGCGTTGTAATCGAATAAACTATTAATTCCACCGAGAGACTAATTTGAGTAAAATTCATGATTAAACGGTTAACGATGCCGAAATAAGAGAGAATCGAATCGAGTTGATAATTTTGTAGCGGAGAATGCTTTTTTCAACGTTGTAGCTTCCATCTACAGAAACTAGATGGAAATAGAGATATTACGATTCTTAGAATTTCTATTTAGAACTCGTCTTATGAAATAAGAACGATAGATTCTATATCTAAGCTACGTTAAATTCTATTACGAGCAAAATTCGTTCAAAGTTTCGGATAAGCTTTACTTCGATCATAGATAAATGTGGTATGAAACTTTTCGCTTTCAATTTTATACTTTGTTGCTTCAAATTCATCGCTTTAACGTATCTATGGCGCAAAAAATTCAATTTCTAGCATAACGTATCGTCCAACATACCGAAGTAATAAGTAGATAATTAAAAATATCCACATATTTACGTAACGTACAAAAGATGACGTTCTAAGAAACTCGGCTACAAGAATCACGCTCGAAGCGTATAAATTCAAGCGTCGATTCATTCTGCTCGCAGCTAGGTACAAGAAATTTTTTCCATTGTAGAATCATAAATCATAAGTAACGATCGTCCCTTTATTTCCTTTCAATTATTTCCAACGGACCATTCTTAGACGATCCACTTCCTTAAGAATACATCCATCCTTTGATACATTCATGGCCTCGATATAACCGATATCCGTGCAAGGAATTTTATTATTTCTGCCGTAAAGTTTACCGTTTGAGACACGTAGTGACTAGGTGAGCCAGGTCTATCCACCGTCAGGAATATCGTCGTTAGAATGGTCACTGCGGAACCGTGTCAAAATTGCGCCCTATATTTGTAAAATTTATTATCAAAATTTTATTGCCATCGATACGATGTCAACCTTGTCCGTATCTCTGGATAGTAGACAGAATGTTCGCATGCATATTTGTTAATGGTTTCCCCGTGGATAAAGCGATACCGTCTCTTTCTAGTTTCCTTTGTATTATTAAGTACATTCGTTTCACATAGGCAAAGAAAAATTACCAAAGTACTTAGAAGGGAGGATGAAGTGGAAGGACAGAAGAATACTGGCAAGATTCAGATGCGGAAACGAGACCAAAGCAAGGGAATACTGGAAAAAGATGCAGACTATGCAGAAGGAAAGAAGAAGACCTAAGACATGTAATAGAAGAATGCGAAATAACGGGAGGACCAAAGGACATGGGAAAAACGCTAAACGAGACTGGAGAGGGTTTAGCAGAACTGAAAGCAATAATAGAGAAGAGAAGGGCAAACGACAAGAAGGAGGCACAGCAAGGAGGCTAAAGACCAAAGTTGCAATAGCTCTTAGTCATTAGTTGCTAATTTATAGTTCCTAATTCTTAGTTTTTAGAGATAGAATAAGTAAGTAGGTAGTGCGATAGAATAGAATGGAAAAGAGGGGAGATAGACATAAGAGATGTAAAACCGAAATTTCGTCCAAAGCCGAAAGGACTAAGCGATAATAATACATTCGTTTCAGACAATTCGAAAATTTAATCGAAAGAACGACTATAACGCGGGAAAGAAGAATAAGAATGGCAGTAAATTAAAACAGAGAGAAAATAGCATTTGCAGAGCACAAACAGCTTTTTAATGTGTAAATTCCATTTAATCGTGCCGGATACAGAAATCTAAACGAGTCACAATTGTTTCGCGTAGTCGTGGCTATATGGAACATCGCGATTCAATGTACTAGTATCGATTCTTTCTCCGGCAAACACGAGTAACCTTCTTTTCTATTTGTATTTAAAAGAACCAATTTTAAGAAATATATTTATATATGCAGTAATTTTTTTAATTATGCTACTACAAATGCTAAAAAACGATATTATACAAAGTTATAAAACAAATTATAGAATACAAAGACTGAATACAATGACCTGTACGGCAATCTGGGAACATACGAGAAGAAAAGCAGACGAAGAACAATCGTGCAAACGCACGCTAGAAAGAAGCTTACGTTCTTTCTTTCGTCACACGCCAAATTAATATTATGGGAGTACTTTAATGGTAGGTAGGAGGACACGTTCGTGTTTCAAACGAGAGTAACGCACGCGAGAAGTTACTTCTTTCGTACAAACTTATTTGAGGTATAACTGCGTTAATTTAAAGGATAAGATGCAAATAACTTGTTGAAAATTAAAATGTAACTGGAGTCAACGCGTGCTCGAAGGAGACTAATTTACTTACAAAGTAGGATAGGATAAATTTTCTAAAAATTTCAAAGATCAATTGTTGTTACGTTGCCATAGCAGAGCAAAAAGTCATCCCTTCGTACATTACATACATTCTCGCAAGTTATTCGTGTATGAAGTTCTACTATTTAACTAGGAATTACGTCTACTTTTAAAGCATCCACTGCATACTTGACTAAATGTAAATAAATAAATAAATACAGTACTAATTTGTCTACAGAATTCTATAATTGTTTCGTCGAACAAATTCGTGAGAATAAAATCTAAGAATTTTTAATACAAAACTGAAGCAAAGAGAAGCTCGCGTATTAAGAACTTGAAGAAACGATTCGACGATTACAGAGCGATTAGTCCTTTAAATCTCTTTTCGTAATCAGTGGCATTTCGTAAAAAAATGGCATTTGCGTAAAAGTCCGAGCGAAGCGCGAGTTTTGAAAAGCAAGGAATATCGTTGGAATACACAATCGAAAGAATAACAGCGATTATGGACTTATCGCGATCGTATTAATCGCGGCAGCGCATCGATCATCCATCGACCTCTGTTGATCGCATTTCGGTGACGGAAAATGAACAGTCCCGTGACAGAATTGGAAGCTCCGTTGGAAGGAGTTGCTCGAGCTTTCGATAGACAATCCCGTACAGTCTCGTATCTTCGCAACGGACAAGGTGGAAGAGAAGCGAAAAATGGCGAGAGAAGGGAAAATTGGGCAAGCAAGGCGAAACAAACTACGCCGTGGAGAAAATAGAAACGCTTCGAACGTTGCTACCGCTGACTGTTATTGCTAATAGGTAGCTATACGAGCGCGCGGCAACGACAGGATTTCTTCTATTTACTCGGAGGATTAAAAGTAACTCGCGAAAGGGGAGCAGAGACATCGACAGCCTCTCTCTCCCTTTTGGCCCTCCGTCGTCAACTTGAACGAAAACAGGCGAAACATGCGCAAGAACCGGCCGAAGAAGCTAACAGGGCATACTGGAGAATACGTTGTGTTTTCACGCAGGCCACAGACACAACGAAAGGGAACAGCGCGATACAGGATGCGAATCCTATATTACGACCACCAGGCTGTTGCCTTTACTTCTTGCACAACGTGCATAGAAGCATAATGGGCGCATAGTGGTTGGCTGACTGTTACATTATTAAGTAGTTGAGTTCGCGTTAGCTGCGAAGTGCTGTCAGCTTCGATCGAGATGCGAGCCAAGCAAAACCAGTAATTTCACGCCAACCACATACTCGCGCCTTCCCGATTGTCTCGCATCGGTCGCCGACTTTTATTTTCGGTGTTTTCCTGCCCCGGTCGAGAAGTTTCCAGTTTCCACGCATCGCGTACGAAACAAACCACTTGGCTTATCTCAACTAATCCTTACTTATCCACGTCGGAAACGCCACTTAGCGTATTACAACGAAACAATCATATCGCGATATATGTAGGTATCGTATAAACGTTCAAAACGCTTTGACCCTGGCAAAATTGTAAAAGCGTATGACAAATAATTGCTATCTATGAACTGTCCGGTATTTAGTCAAAAGTGTCTCGTCGACAGAACGTTAAATTTCCTGCAATCGTGTGTCGTAATACTAGAATATTATTTTCTCTTTAAATTATATCTTTTTTCGGGTAAAGGCAAACTCTTGCAAATTTGTAAATTTGTCAATTCCACCCTACGCGTATATCGTTCTATCGATTCTCGTCTTGAAACGGCAGTTAGAGAATTTCGTAACGAACTTTCGTCCTTTATCGCTTGCGTTCTATCGTAGATCGTTGGAAACAGGCAAGTGAAACCGATTGCCAATTATAAAAATTATATTTGTCTTCCAACGATTATTCACATCCCTCGCGCTGGAGGAGTAACTATCATTTTCCTCCAAAATTTCGTTACGCTTGCTCCTTTTTCACGCTACATTTGTAGCGAAAGTTTACGTTAAATAACATTGGTTTGATTGAATTATTTCACGCCTAAACGACGTTCTTTTCGCAATATCGGCCGCGACATGATCCCTTTGAAAAGTACGCTGAATATAACGGATGCATTAGAGAGCCCTCTGTCCTTAATAAAAATTCTAAAAAGTGGGCATCTACTAATAACTCGACGCTAGTAAAAGACAGCATTTCCGCAAAGAAAAAATTAAAACCTTCGAGCTTTATTAAGCTTTATGAGTGATATTGGAGAGCTTTTAATTGTCTCTGTATCCGTGAATTTTTACTTCGAAACCGGAGTTCGATGAATATCTTCTTTCCAGTAGATTTTACGCGTAAATTAACAATATTGTGGAACGGCGTATAAAAGAAATATTTCAATTCTTTGATAATAAATTATTCTTCTTAAATTAAAACTTGAAAAAACAACACAACTACATATAAAAATATTAGCATTGAACGATACGAAGAGAATAATTTTTTCCCATGTTTTCCTCGCAAAATGTTGATTATAACGTGTAATATTTGAAGCGGTAGAAGTATATGTGTACTGTCTGTTGCAGAAGAAAGGTGTAAAAGCATAATAATGTATCGATATTTTTTCTTTTTTTTTTTTTTTTTTGTTTTTAATTAATCAATATCGCATGAACAACGTGGTTAGTAGCGACACCTTAGGGAGCGCGGTGCGGAATAGCGTTTTACATTAAACTAATTTATTGACCAACCCTGTTTCCTTCAAGAATTTTAGTTAAGTCGTGGATTGTTTCATCCCCTAAGTTTTCCTTGAGGCAAGACTTCCACAAATGTTTCTTGCGGAGTGTGTTATGCTTGCGACAGTTCAAGATTAAGCGTTTTATCGTGATTCGTGTACCGTATTCTTTTGCTAGGGAGTGGAGTTTGCTAGGCGTCTAGGCGTCGGTGATCTTGGAGCGCCGTATTCGTATTCGGCTAATAACTGTTTGATCTCTTCTCGGCCGTACAGTAGTCGCCTCGTATTTTGCCATCGATTATTACCGAGGACGTGAAAATACCTCCAATTGGGTACTTGCCTTGGAGGCTGCGACGTTGTTCTATCGGTGATAATTGGCGAAGCACGTGAAAAGATCCCATCGTACCTTATTAAATACTAATTATTCTCTTCGCCGTCTGTTCCTCGTAAAGGGGTATGGGACGCGAAGAAATGAAAGGAAGCATCGACGTACTCGACGACTTCCTAAACGAATTCGCGACAATCAAGACACGGATAATGGAACATCGAGGGTCTGTGTCGTTCGGAACAATCGTGGAAAGCGATTAATCCTGTCCACGATTCGGGTAACCTGAATACAACAGCTTCTACGTTGCCACCCTTCCTCCTTTTCGACGTCCCTTTTTACACGTAGTCGAAACGCGATAATTTCTCTGCCAATGCACGTACGTACTTACATACACGTACAGCTATGCACGAGTGTTGAAGTTGTCGCCGACGACGATAGAAACAAAGTTGGTTATCGATTTAGCGACTGCTGACTTAACTCGTTCGTTGCGCAACGTAGAGACATCGAACTACGACCAAGCTTATCTCTCGCTCGTATTATACCAGCCCAGATATGTTTACGCGTCGTGGATTCCATTATGTTCCCCTTAAGTACGTTGCATTAAAGTTCCTTGCCCCGTCTTGTCGCGCAGAACGTCTCATCTCGTAAACGCAGGGTTCTCTTCGTCTGGTCGGGCAGGTGGATACGCGAACGTACAGCAAACGTACGTACCGACATATTGGAGGATCTTGCTTCAAGAAGGAACCGCAACTTTTTAAACGCGTTCCTTGACAGGTATTTAAGTGGACGACGTGACACGCTTCTTCCACCAGAGAAGATTCCTCCGATTTAACGCAGGGATCCAGCAAGCATCGGAAGAAACTACGCCGTCGAGGCTTTTCAATGGAAATTCAATCTCGCGCAGCAGCTGGAAAATAGTTCCATGAGCAGAGCTTTTTGCCGTTCTTGCAGCAGCGTTCTTGAGACGCGGGGATTAATCCTTTGCTGCCTGGCAAGCTGAAAGCGACAGTCTATGGTATTCGAGTATAATGTTTAAATGACATGCTTATAGGCTCGGCTAGAGGGAAACTGAAGTCCGAATGACCTAATTTAACGTGCAGAATTTTTATTAATTTAACGCGCTGCGGACACTTTAAAGTATCACTTTCATTAAAAATGTACCTACTGCCGTATCGTTATGTTCGTAGTACCGTTGCTTGCATCCTGTAACTGCATAAAAATGCAAACAATTCTAAAATCTGCGTTTTGACATTTCCGCGAACGTTGCGAAATACTGTCAGAAATGAAATCAAAATATTTGTTAAAACGAATATTGTTTCGTGAAAACGGTAGGAAAGAAAATAGAGAATAATTAACGACCGATCATGTTGAAATTTGCCGATAACTTGTGTTCCTGTCGTTGATTGAACGAAAACCATCAGAATCGTCCAAACGTTTCTATTTCCTTTACGAGGGAAACTGTTGTGCACGGAGCGGTTTCTATGTCGCGTTGAATCATACCGCGTGCTAAAATTAGATGCGGTTCGCGCGGTTTAACTGTGGTTCGTACAGTGGATGGAAAATATGTTCCACCTGAACGAACAATCGACATGGTTAAGACGTTAATACGATTCGATGAAGCAAAAATAATCTTCTTTCTTACGAAAATCGACTATCCTTACGGAAGTACAGACTTTTCGTGAATGAATGAATATTCTACGGTTGGGAAACCTGATCTTCCGCAAATGTTCCACCTAAATTCAGGAGTAATATTATTACGAAGAAGATTTAAAGCACCCTTCAATTTTCCAATTTCGTGCAGCGCTGTTCTTCGAGTGTATATGATCTTTAGCCATGCAGTATGAGAGAATAACAATGTCTTTGAAGCGATGTATAAGACGAAAAAGCATCGAAATCCAACGAGTATCCCCTAAAGCCCAGGCAGTAGGGAACAAAGAAATCTTTCCGGGGTTTTGAAACGCCGCTTTCAAATTCCATTCCAATCGATTAGCCGCAATTACACGGTAGCCTATCGAAGGGCCAGCAACTCAAACCGATATTTATCATGGCCCACCTATCCACCTATCGACGAACGAATGTCACGAACAGCAGAAAACGGTGGATCGCCAGTGGACAGTCTCGTTGCATCAATTACGGATATCCATTAGCTTAATTAAGCTCCGTGACACCCGTGTAGAGCGATTCGGTCAAAGCGAACAGAAGCGATAGAAAGAGTGGATGACCGTCGAAAAGGGAAGGGAGGAGAGGCGGAGAAAAATGCATTTTCGATTGCCGCATCGAGATCCACGCTAACGGATAACTCGATGCTACTTTAAGAGATGTAACGACGTAGACTCTGCGCTCGTACGAAACACACAGATACAAATACGTTTGACAAAAGCGAAGTACAAGCTCTCGATCGGTCTTATGGGAAATTACACGACGAGCTTTGCGGATTACTCTAACCTCGTCTTCGTAACCTATCTCCGTTCTACGGCTTCTTCTTCACCCTTCAACGAGCGGCACTCCTACCGTCTAACCTCTCCCTTCCTCCCTACTTATAAGCTATTCCATATCCTTCCAGTTCTATCATCTCTTAACGCCCGCCACGACTTCTCGCTAAGCATATTCGAAAGGTATTGATGCGATGCTTAAGTAAAAGTGATAGCGGGAGGAAGAGAGGAAGAAAGAGGGAGAAAGAGAGAGAGGGAGATGGAACGAAGATGATAAATTTGGAGATCAAGCCAAGACGATGGCTATTCCGAAGCGGTTGTCTAATTCGAAGTAAGCCTTGGAATAGGCTTTAGGCCGCGAGGCTGAAATTCTCTTTCTTTCTCTTTATCTAGGCAATTTACTTGGGAATAA
Source organism: Bombus flavifrons (assembly GCF_040668555.2). NCBI lineage: Eukaryota > Metazoa > Arthropoda > Insecta > Hymenoptera > Apidae > Bombus > Bombus flavifrons. Next base: position 6,325,103 of record NC_138447.1, read on the forward strand.
ATCGAAATATGTTTAATTGTAAACAAAGCTCTTCTCAATCACAGAAATTCTATAAAGTGTTTAAGTCTAAAATGTAACTGAGAAACGATGGAATTAATACGAAGTAAAATATCGGAATAACCTTATTCACATAGAGATATACACTCGTATGTTTAATCGATTAATTAACCGATTTTGGACATTTTACTGGAAAGTGCAATCAATTTCCGCATCGGATATTAGTGAAATTCTCTTTTCTCTGCAGTGAATCTCCAACCAATGGCACTTGATTAAACGTACTTTCTGCTCGGATACGAAGCTAGTCGAGTAGTTTGAACATCTCCGATGCTTAACCTCAGTCATTTCAAGCATCCTGCATCCCGTAGTATTGTCCCCATGAAGCATCGATCGTGAAGTGAGATTCGGTCAGCACAACACACGCTTCGAGTTCGATGTTTGGGCGAGGTAAATGCACCGTTTTCGCGACATCGAAATGAAAATACCGAAAAAGGTAGCACGTCGCAGTTTCAACGAACAATCGTTAAAATATTTAAAAATAACACGTATCCATTTAAACAGAGAAAAATTAAACAGTAGTGTTTAATCGCTAACAAGGAAAACAAAAAATTTAATTTTATTGGCGAAATCCTGCTGTCCAAAATATTTTCAATATTTTCATAAAATGATGAAATTACACGTATATACGTTCACTTTGTTAAAGACATGATACCAAATCCAATATCCGAATCTTTTTAGCAACAACCTCAGTTTGTCAAAATTTAATCGTATTAAAACATATCGTGCTACGCATAACTCGATGATGCCGAATATTTTGCGTTATATTTAAAAAATTACACGATTCAGGGGGATCGTTCTAACGGGAAGAAGAGACGATTCTTCGTGATATAATATCTTTTTCAAACGATAATCGTTCTTATAATTGGACGTGCACTTTCGGCAGACAAATTGCGAAAAGAGGAAACAAGGGAATATCTAATGACACACGTAATCAAAACGACAATCCGAAGAGAAAGAAGTCGTAGGTCCCGCGTGGACGTAATTAGAAGCGCTACACGATGGCAGACGCCCTCGCCGATGAAACTTACGCGAAATCAGACGATCATCCTCCGTTAAACCCTCTTCCGCTTTTGCGACGAAGCTGGTCGAGCAGTTCGACGATCCTCGATGTTTGAACTCGCTTAGTCCAACTGGCATCCTACATTCACAGTGCTTGTGCAGCCTAGGGCGTGGCGGACGAGTAAAGCAGAGGCGGGATGAAAAAGAGGAGAGATAACAGAAAATCGGTGAAAGAGAAATGAGGAAAACAAATAAAGGCAAGAAGAAGAAAAAGTGTGTGTGTGTGTGTGAGACCAGGCAAAATGTGTTAGGTATAGGTACTCTTCTCTCCGAATTCGATCTGTGGTCTAAGCCCTTAATACCTGCTTATTCGCTCGCCTGGAAGAGGATCCCGAAGAGGTATCTAAACTTTTCGAATGTTCCTCCGAAGAGAGCTAAACGGCGAACGATTTTGTAGCTGCGAAGGCGGAGGAAATACTTCTTTTGATCCATTGACTAAGTCACGGCAATCGTCCGAGTCGACGGTACATTTTTCCCAGGGCTTCCGAGGACTTGGTATACTGGCGTTTCTGTTTGATGCGTTCACCGAACTAAAAACGTAAGTAAAGTGGATTTTTGACCTTGTTTGACCGAATTTTAGGAACTGGGAAAAGCAACTCGGAAAGATTTCCAACGAGTTTATCGTATTGACACGCGCCGATGTGTTTGTCGAACGAGGATTATACGTAGAAGACGCGAGCTAACTTGCGTGACCAACTGCGATTTTCACGAAAACAACGTACGCGGAACGATATGCATCGAAACTGGATACGCAAACATATGAGAATTCCGCTTCTCATCCTCGAACAACGCTAGTTTCTTTTATTTGTTAGTCATTATATCACGATAGATCAAATGTGAGACTACGATCCGGTATAAATGTCAAAATAATGGACAAGTAAGCCGATTACGTCCGCAAAAAGAACGTTTATTTTCTCTATAATTTACTATTCCGTTGACATAGTATAACTGCTTTTACCTAGTTTTTTACCGACTGCAGTAGCACGCCGCAAAACTGGCGCATTTTTCACTACTACAAAGACAAACGGTAGAAACGTCCAATAGTATACAACGCTCACACGATAATAACACGACGGCATATTTGTTTCGAGTTTATCTAGCGCCACGATAATGCGACGACTTAGAACGTTAAATGGTGTTATACATTGAAAAAAATTTCTCGAGTATTTTCCGCTACGTGTTTTTTTTCCGATAAAACTCGAAACTGGGATCGTCTCTTTTGTCGGAGGTCAACGTTGGACGTTGTTGAATAATGGGAACGCAAGTGGGAATAGGGCATTTAAAAAAAGAAACGAACAAGATTGCAGTAGTACTGCTAATGAAAATGCTTCTTGCTGGATGAATTTTTTCTCCCATCGCAAAAATATCATTGGAATTAGAATATTTCTACCAAACAACGGAAAACTGTTTTGCGTCGCAACGAGTATTTTGATTAAATTGCATCTCCTGTATCAACAACTCCGTTGAACGAAAGGGGTATTTTTTTGATCATTACGCGACACGAAAATTATGATCGAACGAAATAATAATACAATTTTTCCTCAAAACTGTAGCATTCTTATACCGTCGAATAATGTCGTGTTAAAAAATGATGGATAATACGAGACAGCATTTATACTGTAAACATCGCAACTTTCGATTATCTACCTCTATGTGTACCCAATTAATATATATCGATAAATAAAAGCAAATATAAACAAATAAAAATAAACATATTTTTTTGACGTTTTTTAAATTGTAGCGATCAAATAGAATCTTCGTGGAATTCGTTCGAACAAAACGGAATTATCGTTATCTCTAACCCGGAGCTCGATCATCCCCCGAAACTCTCCAACTCCTATCAAATCTTATCACGCTAATTAAGATGAAACAATCAACATCCCCAAAACTTGGTTACTCTGATCTAATCGTTACACGCGTCCACCATTCGCCAATGATCGGGATACCAAAGCGGCAACTTGTAAGCAAGAAAGATTCAGAGCCGGTTCTACGCTCCGTCCCATCCGAAACGACACGTCGATTGCCGTTTCCCCTACCCGTCCCCTTCTCCTTTTTTTTTTCTTCCTTTTATCAAAGATTCGTAGCACACTGGTGTTCACCTACACAGCCGCGCTTTGACGTTCGACCGAACGCTTATCGATCGTGGAATTTATTTCTTTTCGTATCTCTCGAGTCTACCGCTATTGTCCGCCTCTATCACTCGCAGGTTATTCCGTTTCTCTTGCTTTAACCCCAGCATCCGCACCACCGTCGTTCTTCCCTCTCTCGTTTTCTCCTTCTCAAATGCTCCGTTTCTCTCCGGAACGACCTCTCATCCAGCCACTATCACCGATCCCGCTCTTTATCCCGAATCACCGAGAGCCCGGTCGGTCTCTCATTCCCATTTTGTTTCCCACTCCCCCATGACTGTACAGATAGGTGAGATTAAGCTCCACAATGACGCCGCTGCGGTTATCAGGAGATTGCATTTTAGCATAATAGGTACGAGGCTGCATTGCAGCCGTTTCGAGCGACGCGCGTCGCGAGAGTGATGTGCGTCGGGCATTTATCATGGTCAGGTATTCCACGTTTCCAACCGCTCTCTTTCTCTCTTTCGTCCCTTCACCGAACCGGGATTACCGCCACGCATACGCGGAACTCTATGCAGAGGGGCACCTGACGCGTTCATCCCCGATGCATGGCTGCTCTTCGTATTCGATGCATTTTGAGAGCATAATACCTGATGGAACACCGGTGTACGCCTTATTTATGCAAATCGACCGGTGTGACGTAGTGCCGCGCAAATCTTGCGTTATCTTGCCGGTATCTCTCGGTTCGAGCCAAGTCGCGTCAACCTCGAGTCACTAGACGCATTCCTGTAGAATTTTGAATTCGCCTGCCTTCGTTTGTTTTCGTATTGATCGTAGATATAGAAAAATCGAAATTTTCATTCCATACGAATTTACGCCATATTTCCCTTTCTACGTTAAAGGATCTCGCTGTACTCGAGATTCGAAATTGTCATCTTATCGCAGTCGAGAAAGAGAATATCTCTCGTTCTTTCATTTTAGTTAGAGCAAAATAAACAATGAGGTATTCGTATTACGTGAAAGTTTCCATTCGCTTATCCACGTTAAAACCGTTATGACATCCATATCGCTATAAAATTCTCTTATTCTATTTTGCTTTATTTCGCTTCATCGGGTAATTAACTACATTCAATGTGCACACGTGCCACCGGAACGACACAATTTTCGCACTTTCAAAGCTTGCTTTGGTTACGAGCATAGCCCGATGACATGATAATGCGTATGTAAATAAATCGTGTGCAACATTTTAACTTATTTACACATCCCATAACTTTCATGCGTGTATTATTAAGCGGTAAACGATCTATCAAGTGGCAAATCTCACTTTCTCTTTAACATAAAATATCTCTACTTATTAAATTGTACATTATTAATAAAAAAAGACTCGTTTAAATCATCAGTAGTCTATAAAGCAAATCAAATCAAATATCGCCCTATTTAGTAGTAAGCAAATCCTGTCTAAAATATCTTATCCAAGATCATCTAAAATACAAACAAATTAAGATCCACCGAAGAACGATATCGACGAGCTGAATTTTTCCATCATTTTTACATCGGTACTCGGTATTTTTCCACACATTCGACAAGCATCCGTGCTTCTCGTCGTTGAAAAAGATATCATCGACTCGTTGATATCTACGTATCGTATACCTGAGTTTAATTAACTCGCATACGTATAGCAGAGACTGATATTTTTTACTGGCGGCATAATAAATTTCATTCTTTATCCCATACATACACGACCGTACAGAGAGACACACGCGCGGCACAGTCGCGAATATGTATACACGATGAAACAAGAGTGGCCTCGCCGCGCTTCGTTTGCCTTTGTCTAGTTAGGGCGCACTCTCTCCTTGCAGGCTCCATGAGAACTTCACTTCGGCGGTGGAAACAGCCGTGTTTCATCGTTATGTAAGCTTAACTTGGATTAATATTTCTTCCTTTTAAAGCCCCCGTCGAGGTCCGTGAATTCTCGGGGCCATCAGGAGACTACGTGACAACGACGTCTTTCGTGCCGCACCCTCATCTTGATTCTCCGAAAGCACTCGTATTCGCATCCATATCGCGACGACTTTCCATTTACCTCGCTGCCTTCCAATTTCTTTCCTCCGCGATACACTCTTATTAGCCGGGAAACAGACACGTTGCCGGCCAACAGTTCGTGACTCGACTTTTTTCTCTATCCTTATCGTCGGATATTTTTAACGCCGAACGATAATCGTAAAATGGGTTGCGTTGCGATCGCATGGTATCAAGGTGTTTGCAACTTCTTACGGATCGGTTCGTTCCGGGTTAAAGTTACAACGTACAATTTTTCTACAATTTGCGCTGCCACATTTCTGACGAGTCTAAAAACAATATGTTTATCGTTGTAGTTTGGATAGTAATGACCGTTTATACCTGCCAATGCACGTTTATGACGATATCGTGAAAAAATGATAAAATTTTGAGAAGTGCAGATGCTGGGAAGAGAACGACGGATGTGCGAGCGACGTACGTATCGGATCTTCCAGTCGCTGTAAGCTTCTAAGTAAGTAAGAAGCCGTATATCGTTCGTGTGCGTTTATAGAGATTCGCTTGTAGCAAATTATTGAAACATCGCTTATAAGAAAGTGGCGCGAACTTTCCGGATAATCGAGTACCTGGTGCATGTAGAGTGGAGAAAGATAGACAGATAGCGCAGAGAGAGTTAGTTAGAAAAGTTACCGAAAAATTAGAGGTGGAATCCGAGTTAAGAATACAGCGTTAGTTTGAGAGAGTGGAGAGTAAGAGTTTTGCGCGATCGTATCTTTTACTATTTTATTTAACGTCTCGCGAATAAATGCCTGTCCGCGCGCAGCTCAATCTTTCTATTCTGCAAAAATGAAAAAGTTTTTATGACTTCGCGAGTAAGCTTCTTATTTTTCTTCAAACCTATTTCATACTACTTAACTTTCTATCTATTCGTTAATCTCTGCCTTCAGACTCTAATTAAACTTACTGCTTCCATCTGTGAAGCTATTCACGACTCAACCTCGTTCAAATGCAAGCAGTCGTTCAACTTTTTCAACTCGTTATTTGAAAAATTCAGTTTACGCCTGCTCGAATACATTCACATAAGGCATTAAACTAGGCTAGTAAATTCATCGATGTTTTTTTACATTTTTACAGCACGCGCACCTATCTTTTATGTTAATGAACCGTGTTATTATTGCTCTCGGAGAAACCGTAATTGTCGCTCGACGCGCCATTTCTATTTCAGAACGATCAGCACGTAACATAACGATCGCAAGAAGCTATTGAAATCCGTATCTGTGGCAGAGCCTTCGTTTATCCGACTTGACGTCTGCCGACTGTTTTTCGCGATGTCGCGTCGCATCGCGCCGCGATAATTTGCTTAATTGCCAGTGACTGTTAATCATCTTGGTCGGAGTAAACCCGGATTTCGAGTGCCGCGGCACGATCATTTCCCTGCTTCGTTTAACGATATTAATTTATTAACCATAAATGCAACGAAATAAAGCTATTTTCTATAATATCCTCTGGACGCGACTTGAATCAGCACACATTGACAAGCGATAGGATAACAAGACGAAATAAAAGGCTAAACCTGGACGCCTTGGTGCAGAGCGTCCGAGGAAAGTAAGATTTTCGAAGGACGAAAGAAACGCGGTAAGAAAAACGAAACTCGATAAACCGCGTGTAACCAGACGTGTATATCTAGAAGAGTCACGTTCCTCACGTACCTCAAACACCGACACTGACGTTCATCTCTCTGTCTGCAATTTCAACCTCAAAAGACTTGTAAAGCAATCCCCGAGCCTTCGTAACCCGTGCGAAACAATCTCTACTTCCAACGCTTGAAACGCTGCGGGAACCGGCCTCTGAGCATTCCCCGACTTGATACTTGCGACGTTTGATTCTTTACACCCGCGTAGCGAACGAGCGACAAACGAAACTGCGAAGAATCGGCCAATTTACTGGCAAATTTTTTTCCACCGGCAGCAACGATGCCGATAGCTGCAGGTGGTATGGGAATAACATCGAGGAATTGCAATCTTTCTAGAAAAGTAATAAAATCTTTTGCCTGAAATTAGATTCGAAGTCTAATTTTATGGATAATGAGTTTTGAAAACCGAGAATATCGATCGGCACGTAAGCCGCGACTGACGAACGTGGAACGTAGCGTAGACTGGATTTAGTCGTGATCGGTATACGCGTTAATTGTACGTTTCGAAACACAGGGTATGCGAATAAAAGAATTTTATTGAAACGACCGTACGATTCGTTTCTGCTTTTTCCGTCCCGCTTGGATAGAACAGGTGAAGTAAACGCTACAAATAATGAAAATCGCGCGTCGATAAGGCCGTGCGACGATTGCTTTGCATCCCTAATCTTCGTGGCTCATTACCGCTTTTATTAAGTCCTGGAATTAATTTCCGCTCGAAGCTTTTTCCATAAGATTCCTTGCGAGTTCCCGGTTCGACCAGGTGCAAAAATTTAACACCCATTTGCAACGGAAAATGAAATTTTACGACCGATGCCGCTTGATAATTGCTAGAAATTTAATTAGATATACGAGATGCAACTTACACTAGGACAAAGTGTTCGGAAATTCAGAGGATCTAGTGGAATTCGTAATTTTGCAGTTAACGGAACAGGCAACGTAGATACAAGTCGATACACGCAATTACGTTAACTAAACAGGCAATCTTGCAAAAAGAATATTTATCTTCTACGTTTACTTCTTCTGCTCTCATTACGAAACTGGTAGTGTAAGTTAGAACTACCACTTCATATAATCTACTTTTACTATGACAAACTTAGAAAGCTAAGTTTTATGAGAAAATGTGTTTGTTCTTACTGTAATTTCTCAAACAACGCGTAATTGTGACAGAGAAAAAATGTTCTTCTTTTCTATTTTATGCTTTATTGTAATCCGCTGTCTTCTACATATCTCATTAAAAAAATGTTAAAGAAACTTTTAATACGCAAGAAAAACAAGGTTATTTTCTCAAAGTTCCGATGTTACGAATAAAACAAATAACAAACGCCCGATAATAAGCTCATAACTGATTTAGGAAATTTGCAACTTTATCCGATGTGGTAATTAGCACGATGGAACTTTGAATAGATAAGGCAACTACTAATGCTATTGTAGATGCTACAACAATTATCCGCCTCTCCACTTCTTCTTAATCACACTGAAATATCATTTTCTATTATATACGTATCTAGTGCGAAATCTTTAAAATTTATGGCATCGGAACAGATTGCGATAAACACCAGAGCGGTCTGCAATTTCTCAGCCAGTTACCCTTTCGTTATATCGTCGAAAGAATAATCGAATAGTCACTGATTACAGCCGTTTTCCAACGATATTTACCCTATTAGAGGTTTCATTGCCGTGCCGAACTTTCAAACGACATCAAATATTCGTTAACCGGTGAACCTCGATGAACGCTAAATATCTTACACAGCTAGAGATACGGGAGGGCCCAAAGGGAAGCAAGCGCGACAGCAAACATAATAAACTAATTACCGCATGGTCCCGTCGAATTCAGTATCGAAATTAATCCGAATGTCCCGGTCGGTAAAGTCAGATATCATCGATAATTACCGGACACGCATTATTCGTTGACATCCTAATTACAACAAACACAGAAGCGTTATAAGCGGCACGTTCCGACGAATGCACGCTGATTGGCCGAAACCAATTACCCTCCGCTGCTCGTTCGCGTGCGCGCGTCAGCGAGCTAGCGAGCAAGGAAGGGAAGCTTTCGGTTAATCGGTATTGCCGGGATGCGTACACGACGCGCCAGTCCGTGTTTCCAGCTAAATAAATAACGCGAAATCTACTTCTGTAGCTTGTCGTCAAGCAAACACCGGAAAACATTTTGAAACGATCGGTGACAAGAGAGCGCGCGATATTGTATCGCTCGCAACCGTAAGAGGAAACCACCAACCCAGTCTCTCTTCTCCTAGGCGTCGCTCGGGGCTTTCTGTCTGGAGGTGCAGGAAGTCTGTAAATTTGATTCAAGCCATCTTTCTCCGTCCGTCGAAGGGGGTAAAGCGTTCCTTTCCGTCTCATCTCTTTGCTCGTGGGCCGTATATCGTATCCTGCAAAGTTACGGTTGCGTGGTTCCCGGCTCTCGGTTATAACGAATTCGGGGATCGCCGGACGAGGGAGTGTACGAAAGGGTAGATTGGGCTGCGGAAAGAGAAAGAGAGAAGGGGAACGAGAGAGAAGAGAGCAAGAGACCGATAGGCGGAGCAGGACGATGATTCGAGGATATAATATGCCTCGACGGACTTGAAAACGATTCGCGCGATTCGCACGAACGACGGAGGAACGGGGAACGGAAATTAATCGGCGGAAATCTCTTCTTTTTCCCTGGCGACCCTCGGTATTTTATTCTCCAAGATAGTTTGGGGGCTTTGATAGAAGAAACAGAGGAAAAAGGGGAGGAAGGGGGGTGGGAGGACGGGCTGGATGCGCCATTTCAATATTCGAATCGCAAGAAACTGAGGGAATGTGACCGACTTCGAAGATGTATTGACCTGCTGCGGCTTTGAGTAACGTACATAATGCATGCGGTATTCGACGAAAGCGATTTCAAGCAATAAAACGTTATGGACTTTTTTCATGGGTAAGCATGCAACGTACGTTTTAGACTGTGCTATCTGCTCGTCGTATTTTATTAACGATGTGACTACCTTTTAGCTAATTCCTCCATAGTAGGAATTCGTATGGAACTGGCAGCTCTCTTTTTTTCTTTTTTCTTCTTTTTTCTTTTTAATGGCTTTTATAATATTCATTTACATATTAAACGAATATCTGTTAAGTTATGTCGGAAAGTAGTACACACGAAATATTTTTTCAAAATTTATGTCGCTAGAAATAACGTTAGAGAGGAATACATGTCCCCATAATGTACCTCTTGAATATTATAACAACATCGTGGAAATTCCATTATTTAACAGTACATTATTTCCTGAATTTGAATTCCATTATTTTCATGAATCATCGCGCAGGAATATTCGCGTAACCTTTTTATGAGTTTAAACGTTGAAAAGGCATCGTAATAGGTACAGAGAGTATGAATTTAGCATTTGAAGAAGCTTATGTAAATGTTAGGATAGTTTAATGTTCGTTTATAGAATTCAACGCTGATCATCTCTTACTGTGAAGATCCAGAGAAAGATCAGGAAATGCTATCGATAATATCGATAAGGGAAACAACGATGTTTTAATAAAAAAGACTATAGTCCTTCAAAGTTCTTATCGTCTGACAACGCACAGAAACCAAACGCAGGAGGCAAATGTAGGTACAATTAATTTCTCTGTTTCGAAGAAACAAACAGGTAGGATTAAAAATACGATATTCGATCACTTTTCCTCTTCTATTGCTCCAGTTTCATATTTTCGAACTGCGAATTTCTCATACATCAAGAAATGTACTATTTATATGAACCTAACATCCACCTACTCAAAAACGTTTCAGGGTCGTCGTACATCAAACAGAGGCCAACTCGCTGTACGTTAATAACTTACGAAGAGTTAAACAGACAGTTTCCTGGATGCTGGATCGAACGAAGTGCAGACATTTGATGGTTTACGCGTTCACCAGATCAAATACTAAACCTTTCTCAGCGAGGTATCATACAAGCGAAACTCTTTGCTTTATTTTACGTCGGCCGAAAACATATGAAGCTACATTAAAAACCGCATGCGCCAATATTTATAAAGAGCTATTGATTTTAGCTACACAGTTAAAAGGAATGTAAACTGCATAATATTTTTTCGATTAGAGGTGCAAAGATATATTTGTTGATCAATTCTCATAGAAGCATCGAAATGAAATTAGTGCGAATAAAGCTCAAAGGATGGAAATGATTTCGAATTCAACATATTGCAAAATATTCAAAAACGCGTGGTGGACAGCATGAGTTCAAGAATAATACGGTTAACAGGACAAACGAAACAACACGAGTGATAAAATAATCCATAAAAGTGTCGCATTTGAAACTCCTTGAAATCGATAATTCAACGGAACCACCGAACCACCTACCTTTCCGAGATATAAATAATTAATCTCGAGAAAAATGTAATTTATAAACTATGTCCGAGCTGAATCACGAAAATTACGACATCGTCTACTGCCAGGCGGAAACAGCTTTAAATATCCGATCAGCAGGGTGCCCGTTAATAAAGAGCCTCGAATGATTTAATATCAGAGCGGTAGGTCGAGACAAAACGCAATAGTGTGCCTAGGATATAATACGCCTGAGCGGGCCCGAAAACAGTCGAGCACGATTCGCACGAACGGCGGGCGAAAGAGAAACGGAAATTAATCGGCGGCAACCTTTCTTTCTTTCTTTCTCTCTCTCTCTCTCTCCCTCCACCTCCCCGGACACGACAACTCACAGCATTTTGTCCGGGTAGATAGAGATCGTTCGAAGGACGACCACGATGACTAGAAAATGTATCCATATGGTAGGAAAATCGCACGAGAAATCTGCGATTTTGTTCCCAAAGGGGAACGGGAACGTGAAATCGCTTACCATCGAGGTGAGGCGACGTTCGATTTTCCAACCCGAGGAAATGACGCGTCTCTCGAAACTCTCACCCGTCAGGGAGATTACATGGTACGCGCGATATTCGAAACGCAGCTCGGCTTAATTACGAATCAATTAACGCGAAACTTTTCGCCCTTCGACGATAGTCGAATTCGAAACCGTTCGAACGTAGAGAAAAACACGTTCGATCGAACGAACGAGAAAACAAGAGAGTGAAAAATACGAGGAGTGAAATTTTACCACGGTGAGTCGATTTGCCAGAGTGCGGGGTAACTTCCATCGCCATTAATACGTATTTTTATAACGAAGTATTCAGAATCCACATTTTTATATCTGCATGCGTCCGATTCGTTCTGAGAGACGGAAATGAGTGTCAAAATTAATAATGTACGTATCTACGGCGCACTCTATGGCGAAAAGGGCGAATGTAACTTAATCAACGATAATCCAAACTCCGAGATTTCGTTCCGAGAAAGTTCATTCGAGGAATATTCCTGAATAAGAAAGAAAGAATTCGCATGGCCGAGAGATAAATTATACATTGATATTAGCGCACATATCTGTCCGTAAAAGACCCGTGGAAATCTCAGCTGTTAGTGTAACGATGCTGCGAGTGCTTATTGAATACATATCATGTGAAGAAGAGAATTACAAAACTGTTAACGTGAATATATCGATTGCCAATCAATAGGAGCAGCATATTTCTCAATGTGTTTCCTTATAGTATTACGATATCGTATATCGGAAGGTATTATAATTATAAGGCACATAAAGACAAATTCTCTTCGTGCCGGTAATAAATAATATACAAGTGGCAACTTGTTACGATAATTAATTAATTTCACAAATAATTCAACTTTTCGAGCCCTAAACGCAACAGGAGAATGCATTTTGAACACTCCACGTAGTTATTATCGTAATTATTATTATTCGCTATATCTTTAATAGGTTTATAGATTCCATAACTTTTGTGATACAATGTACAGTTTTCACGGGTTTTTTTTTCATAATTTTATTGTTCTATAATTTTCATTACATGGTACCATATATCGTTATACGATAGGATACATTGGAAAGTTAAATCAAAGAGTTGGAATTGGTTGGACCCGACAAATAGTAGGAGTATAGTAGAAAATTACGAGCTCGTCGCAGACGCGCATTTATAAACAGGCAACGACACGGCCGAATGTTAAAGTAATCAAGAAGCACACGTCGGATGAGGGAATAGAGAGAAAGGCAATAATGAATCCCGAGTACAGTTCTGTGGACTCGAAAATAGACGTTTTACACGAACGACCGTGCACAAGAGAGAACCGGAAATAATGGACGAGAATCACTTTTTTTATTTTCGCGTTTAAGTCCGCCGAGGGATAAAAATCATCGAAGAATGGTATCGATGGCCAGACTAACGAGACAGGTGTAATACGTGTGCACACACGCGGCTACGTAACTGCCCGATGACCAAGTGCTAAGCTACGGTCGCGGTGCTAGCAAGCATAAATTACATTTGCATCTTGTACCGTATTTTCTATCTGGGGATAACCGCGCCAAGGGATATGCAGATCAGGGTATGAATAATATATTACATTCTGAAATTAAGCGGATCGCCTAATCCCGCGACTTTTGTAATTCAGATAGAGGCTGGGAACGCGGTCGAAACGTTGGCAGACGGAAAGGGACGACAGGTCACGTTTAACTTGTAACAACGATTATTCCACGCTTGGCCGAATTTTACGATTCATGATAAATTTTTCATCCAATCATTCATCGAATGATTCCATCTGGTTATTCAATTAGCGATCGGCTCGACGATGGGGGATTTAATTCGAACATTAAACGAACAATTCCCGTGCTATTCGTATTATAATTTCAGTACAATCGCATTTGTCCTTTATTATACCCGGTTCGCTGTCTGATCCGTTTCTGACGATTTTGCGCTACGAATGCACAGAATCGAATCGAGGAGAAACGAGAAGATATTTGGTCAATCCAAGATTCCATCTGGATATTCTATTTCAGCCGATCGCTCGAATACTACGTAGCTACATTTCCAACTAATCAGTGGAAAATAATTTGAAAATTTCTTTAAAAACGGCAATAAAATACCTAAGCATTTTATTCAAAACATGGCAACTTTTGTACTTCTTAAATTTAAGAAACGTAACATCACGAATAAAAGTTAATGTCTAACTGTTATTTAACGAACCATAATCTTTTCGACTGTTGCAATAATAAATTCAACGTGAACCCCTACGTTTAAAACATTAGCGCCAATGTAACAATTTAAGGCGTACAAAAGAGCAATCCAACGCAATTATGAGCGTTCAAGAGAACGCTGTGCGACAACGGACGCGAAAATGGAGGCGAATTTAACGCGAATAGTAGACGATAGAGCAGCGAAAATTAATCCCAGAGGAACTCCGTTCTATCGAGCTTCGACATTTTCCACCAAGTGATGAAAGCCATACAATAAGAGATAACGAAGCTTTCCGATGAAAAGTACGAAGAATAGATTAGTCACTTCCGAAATGCATAATCGACGACAAGCAGCGTAGAATTAAAATTGAATGTAAATTAGTCCTATGTTGATAGCAAACGTGTTAAGCTATTTAAATATGTATAAAAAATTGCAACTCTTGCTACAATTGTATAAAAATCAAGATTAAGATAGAATACATTAAAGTTTATCAAATTAGATACTACAAATTACGGTGTAACATGCTTCGAAGCTATGGAATATGTGACAATTATGAGAATACATTAATAAAGAATTTAAAATATGTATTATCAAAAATTCGTAGTTTAATTTAATCTTCTACAAAGCCGGAAAATGCAAGTAATAAAATCGCTAATGTACATAACGTTTTAATCGATGAAGGTTAAATCGTTTTATAATAATCGGTTTCAGTAATAATACCAGAAATTAAATTGCACGTATGTAATATTTTCTCTAAGAGTAGGTTATAAAATACCTGTTACAAACTAAGTAATTAATATCCACTGAAATCATACCGGTGCTTATTTCATAATATTCGATCTATGTGTAAAAAAAGATAAGAAAAGAAAAGAAAAGAAAAGAAACAAAACTCCAATTACATATGCATTTACAATATCGTCTTAAAAGCGGCTTAACACTTAGGGAACGGTTTTAAAGATAAAAATATGGAATTCGGATATACTCGACCTCTGCAATGAAACACGCAGTTACTTATCATAAAAAGAAAAAACGATACACTATTCCAGAAAATCAGCTTTCGTAAATTTTTCATCATCGAATACCTTTGAAGACGTACCACGATATAATATAAATGTAAATACACGTGCGGCGCAACTTTAGAACTGCTTTCCATTACTGTATAGCCCAGCAAGACTATTATCCGCGAATTGCTCGCGGTCACGAGATAAAAGTTCACAAGGTGAAGGAAAAGATCACGTAGATAGATAAATCATATTACGTCGCAAGATGCATGGAATGGTGAGCAAGTTTCAAGTAGGTGATGCACTTATAAATAATTAATAACTCATAATGCATAATACAGGAGGCAGGAGAAAGATGGAACAGCGGTTGAATAAAGGGAAATGATGCGATCGAGGATATAATACGGCTCGGAAGGATGCAAAAGATGCAGTTCGCGTACAACAGTAAAAGAAACGAAGATTAATCGACGAGAATCGTTGTTCCTTTCTTTTTTCTTCTCCTGCTCTTCCCTTTTTTCTCCCTCGCTCATTCTTAAGCGCGCTTTTTCGCCCAAAGTAGAAACATTCGAGGATCCGACCACGAAATAGCAAACCTTTACCAGGAAAATTTATCGAGATATCGAGGAAATCTGGCGCCGTGGAAACGGTTGGTCGCTTCAGGTAAAAAGCTTCGTTAGAAAAAAAGAAAAACGAGAGAGCGACCCGACGTTAGATACTCTTGCGCCAGGTGAGTATTCGAGAACAAAAAAATTAATCGAGGGTACGGAAAGTGAAAAATATGGTCGACGATCGTTATGAGTCTTGAAAAACCAGACCGAGCTCCGGCCCATTCGCTTTGATATAAAATATCGTGTCATTTTCTTCTTTCGTTTTTGGTACATTTGACCGGTTTGAACCTTCCTTAATATCACACGCGAGAGTAGCGGCACGGTACGACTCTTTATCGATATTTAAAATTATTGCAATAAGACGTATCGCGCGGTGTCCCTCCACGTATCGAATGGTCAAAATCAACTTGAACCGTCAGATTTTGCAACTGGAAATAAAGTTTGGAAGGTCGTAGAGAGATGAACTTCCGTAAAGGCATTTCGGAATGTTAGCCGGAGTCTCACGTTCACGACATTAAATTGATCCGATCCGTGCGTGCATCGCTCAGAAACCCATATTTTTCCCAGCGTGTTTGTAAATCGCTTTATTTCCGAAAGTTAAATTCCGAGTTTCTAAGTGAACGTACCGGAGATATCGAACTTGAAACATCGAACAAAGTGAAAGGCAAGGGAACTCCGCACGGCAATGTTCGATAAACGTTTCGCTTGCTTTACCTGACGATGCATTCAAAGTAGCGTCACACTACCTGCATCTTCTCAGGTAGTTGGAAAATTCCTATGGTAAGCTGTATTTACGGTCCGGATAAGCCCTAAAAATGGTTTGAACAGGTGGTACCTGTACCAAACATTGACGATTTACAGTGATTTATAAAACGCCATTTAGAAGCTGGACGAAATTAGATTAAAAAAGTACACACACGCGCGTGCACCTTTATTTCCTTTATCGCAAAGTAGATACATTCGTAGAACTTGTACAGTTTTCGTATCCTGTACGTAAAATCATGTAGTATTTTTACATTTGTCGTGTCTCGCTTTATAATAAATTCCACATCATTCAGAATAACGGTATAAACAAACAAGTTTAAGAGGAAGAAATTTGATCACAATTTAGTTATTTATATCACTTTATAAGATTTTGAATTTCGTAATAGAGTAAGACCATCTTTCGCCAGACAAACCAGAGAAGCATCGTTCGAGTCTCACACCAACAGATCCATCGAACAATTTATCTTTTTTTTTTTCTTTCACAAAGTAACTTCACAGTGGGTATCAAGTTTTTCTCTCATCTTCGCCTAGGAGTTTAGGAATAGAGAGAAGTGACCTTCACTTTCGAATAAAATATTCTATTCACTATCATTACAACTCTGACTCGTTCGAAACATTTCAAAATGCATGTACTTGTCTCCGAGAGACACAAAAAGCGTGTCCTGCTGAGAAAGTAACAGTTTTTTGTGAACAAATATCGAAGGTATGAAATGTTTATTAATAATTTTGAACACATGTCCCATACATTTTAAATATTCGTGATTTCTTAAACTCTCGTGCCTCTGCTAATTTTTCATTCTTCGAATATACATTGGCTACATCCAGTATATTTTCCTATGATTGTAAAACTTTATAAAGAAGAAAGAAACGAGTTCAATGCGTTCTCGATAAAAAGTCAATAAATTCACCGATAAGCGAACGTAATGTTACAAAGTGACATCTGTCTCCGTTTGTGGAGTACACTGATCTACGCGCTCGAATGACAGGCAAAGAACGACGAGATAAACGACAAGACTGGAATAACTATACTGCGAGATCCTATTCTGTTCTCGTTGATTATGTATTCCTTTCCGCCTGTGTATTTTTTCGATCTTACGAGCCCTCTTGCACGCTTATCTGATAAATTTGGAAACAGCCGGCTGTCAGGAAATTCTGCCGCGACGATGATACCCGTCCGTTGTTCCATCGCCATAACTTCTCTACCCTATTTCGTGCTTTTTAAAGGACCGATGCACGGGACGACGGAACGTCGCAGGTAAGAGTCTCGACGAGAACTCTTCTCGTCACGCCACTTTACGGCGAACGAAGTTTGATTCGGTTAGCAATAAAAAGAAATTGAAAAATCAAGCAACCCTTGACATGGAAATTGAATTTCGCGAAATCCACGCTGGCAATTTTTATAGACTGACAAAAATTGGACATTTGGTGAGATACACGTGCGAGAACGAATCAAGTTAGTCGAAAATTTTCTTAGAGTTCTTAGTGTCGTGTACGTTAAAAACGTGCTAATTCGTTGCGTAAATATGTAAATCGTAATGTATGTATTTGCGTTTTTAATGAAATAGACAGAATACACACTCACCGCGTATCACCAGGGAATCGACGAATATCAGTTGTCGCACGAGGCACGTATTCCACAATTTCGCTATATTCATTGTCCGCACTCACTTTGAAAAGAAACTTAACCTCGTATGAAAATATCGCTCGAAACATCGCTCGCGCTGGAAAACACAGGGGCCGAATACTGCTGTCATCGTCTGGCTGCGTCCTAATTTGTGCTTGAATTAACGACTCCTTAGATAAAAGGTTCGTTCTGTAACGTACACGAACAAGAAACTACAAGCGACGGACGCCAATCGCCAACGTAAAATAGGAAATCACGACTAAAGTGCACTAAAACGAACGGTTTATTAGAGGTAAACAAGCGTAGACTTCTGCAATCGCATTCCGAGTAACGGTCCATGGCAGCGTACGATGCAATGCGATCGTTAGACGGCAGAGCCATCTATCGATGCGAAAGATCGACTATGATCGACGCATCTCGGTCGTCGTCGTGTCGAACGCCGCGCAAACAATCAAACGAATGCCATATCGATATGCTCGTCGCTATCCTTGATCGTTCGTTAAATTCTACGGACGAAGATCGCTTAAATACATCGAATGCTGACCGTTTCTCGAATCTTTCCGTTCGATCGTATCGAAACAACCATATCGCAGATATTCGACTTCGCGGATATCCGAGTACTCAAAGTCTCACCAAAGTACCGTTCCAGATGATCCGCTACTATTCCTCTGGCTCGCGATCCACAGACAAAAGCGTAGCGGAAGTTAATCGACGGGAATCCCTTTTTATCCACTGCCAGCGTTTTGCTCGGTGAGATAAAATCATTTAAAGAACGACGCTGGATTCACAGTTATCGATGGAATTCCGTTTTCTCCCCGTTTCTCTGGAAAAACGTTCGAGGAATCGAGCGGCTATTCGCAGAAACGGAATGAAACAAAGCGCGAGGCCGTGAAGCGAAGAAGAACGAGAGAGACAGAGATATATATACATATATACAATAAGTACATACGTGTATAGAGAGAGCGAAAGCGGATGAGTGTACGAGCAGGTTAGTACATACGTCGACTTTAAAAGAGAAAAGCCAGGAAAATGGAAGACCGGCGAGATCGATGGGTGCCAGAAAAATGTGCACCGAAATTTATATAACGAGGAATTCCATTATGCCAGGCCTCGATACCCTTGGAGCCAACGGTGATGGCGATGGTTGCCTAGTATCGGAATATCGAACGACGTGTTTCATCGACCGAGATAAGATCCGTTTACATTTCGAACCCCCCTCCATCGACCAGCCACTTCGTCCGTTCTCATGCATGAATCACGTCAATGTCGTAATTTAACGGAAAACTAATTTTTCGTCTCGCCAGTGTTCACCAACACCCCTTCAAGCGGATCCTCGTAGTCGGTGTTCGGTCGACCCAACGATTCCACTAGATAATGGAGGGCGGTTGACGGTCAAAGTAGAACAATGTGTAATACGACCAAAAGCAGATCCCCCCGGCATTAGAGTAACGTTTAGAAGCCGATTTCAGACGAAGAAGAATAGTCGGAACTCGTACTCGTTGCTTTGTACACGATAAACGGAGGACAATGGGGATTCGCCGGAAATGTACAGTCTACGGAATGCTGATGAAAACCCCTACTAAGTGGACGGGGAGGAAAGAAAGAGCGTAGTGGCGGTATTACGAAGAGCACTGACCGTATAATTACCGGCCTATTTGAATTAAACGTTCCAACGAAGTTTCTGATTTGCGCTCGACTATGACGAACGACATATCTAAGTTATATCGATTTTATACAGGGTGGTTGGTAATTGGTGGTACAAGCGGAAAGGGGGTGATTCTATGCGAAAAAAGAAGTCGAAAATATAGAAAAAAAATTTTTTTTTTAATTTTTCCATCGAGATAACGATCTACAGTGAGATCCGTTATAACGTACCGCACGCGTACCGAGCGAAAATTCAAAGTCGATTTTCTCGAAAACAAAGCCTCAAACGAAAAATTTGTATTCTATATTTTCGACTTCTTTTTTCGCGTAGAATCACCCTCTTTCCGCTTGTACCACCAGTTACCAACCACCCTGTATATTTATGTATGTACCTACATGACGTGTAGCTCAACTAGTGGCACACTGTGGAAAAAACCGATTCTACGTAAAAAAATAAGAAATATCTATCACGCAGTTTATTTTGTTCGAAATATCAAATTTACGGCGTGAAATTGAAAGAAAGAAAAGAATACTCGAAACGGGAAATTATTTACAAAAGCGAAAAACAGAATCCTTAACAATGTTTTTACCGAAGAAAAATACGCAAGCCATTGTTATACCGGCGAAAGATAATTTGTTAGCAAAATTTATCGTGGTTTTATTATTTACTGCAATATTTATCGTTTGTCTATAGAACGTTGCCCGAAAATGCCCATATTCGATAAATGTACGATAAACGTACAACGAATCTTTGATTTATTTGAAACCGTAGCTTCGATTGAAAACAGCGTTATTCTACATCTCTGTTCTAATTTTCTCACGTAGAATCATTAACCTTCGATGATATTCCACGTGTTTATAGGATTACTACCGCCGTTAAAACTTGTTTAAGCAAAAATCCGCAACTTTCCGTTTTTCGGTACTCCGAGTCTAAATTACGAAAGAAAAAGAAAAGCCGACATTGCGAAACTAGTGGTGAAAACAGATGTTTACAGCGAAGTAGAGACGAATGCATTAATCTGGAATTAAATCGCATTAGACCGGATAACTGAGAAGTAATCGTGGAAAGAAAGGAGTAATTTGGATAAACGAAAGTCATTATAAAGGACGCGAGGTGTTATTACTTTAATGGAACCATTAGAATTCTATTGAAACAGAAATAATGTCAATACGCATATTTGAAAACGACAAAGTAAAGGTTCCGCGATAAGAGATAAAACGAGCACACAGAAATTCGCTAAATTAATGTTATATGGAATATTCGGCGACTCTTCGGAAGTGAGTTCAATTTGACAGATGCACCGTGAGTTTTGGGAGCAGCGGCGTCAAATTGAATTTTAACTCGAATCGTCCGCCTGTCGTGAGCAGTTTTCCCTCTCTCGTCGTTGAAACCAGTTTTCCAGTTCGAAAACGAGCGAGCCTAAATCACTTTTAATTAGAAACGATCATCGAGTCGCATCAAGTTGCACTTTTGTCCGCCTTTCGAGCGCTTATTCCACTTGAGGTGCAGTTCACGTCGATTTTCGAGGTGCGTGCCGCGAGCTTTCGGAACGCTTGCAAATAAAAACGACAGCTCCGGATAAAATTTGCAGAATCAAATATCGAAGGTTTGGCGAAAAAACAATGCGGTGGACCGATTTAGATTTCATTTCCTTTCTGGCTTTTTCCTTTCCCTGTTTCCTCTTTGTCTTTTTTCATCATCGATAACTCTACGATTATCAACATTCGCGAAATAACTTGAATTACGAATTATCTAGTTGCTCGCCTGCGATCACTGCTATTTTGTCACCGGATTAATCCTGCGTCTATAATTAACAAGTTTACAAATACAATGCTTAAGCCATATTTAACTGAAACTGAATTTTCGATGGGTACACCCGTTAATATTCAACGTGTTTAAATCCATATTACGATAATACCCTGTCGTATATAATTTTCGTTTGCGCATACGATTGCGCCACCGGCTAATTTATTCGGCTGCGGCAGATTCAACCAATTTCAATCAAAAGAGGAATACTTAATCCAGTATTAACTCTATGAGCTGTTACAATATCGCTGGTGCGTATTTTCTATAGATCCTTTCTGCAAGTATCCGGGTCATATCGATTATCGGAATTAAACGTAATGCTAGTAATGGCTATCAGCTTACATACTATGTGAGCTCGTATTTGGGAAGAAATTCACGCTGTCAAAGATAGTCTGACGAATTAAGATGATTAACAAGACGTTGTTTTTATCAGGTAGTTTATCTCCGTTGATCGTGTTTATTTCGAAATTTGAAAACCAATTTATAATAAAATAGAGGAGATTCTTTAAGTATTTATATATAAGTCGTATATAAATTATAAACAATAAGACAGAGAACGTTTCAGGGAAATTTGAAAACCGTAAAATTCCTGTAGGATTGACGTTAGGAAGCTTCGTCTCGTCGAATCAACGAACTTCTCGATAACATTTTTCTTCGCATGATCCACAATCACAACGTACGCGTTCATTGCGTACATTGATCGATGAATATTCTTGCGGTCGCGCTAGTTTTTCCCGCGGACATTCCAATGTCCGGTTCGTCAAGTATTCCACGACGTCAATAAATTTTATAAACATCGACCAATGTAATAGAAATTTTTCATCCACAAGCAGTAGCAGCCCCGCGGAACGATTTGAATCGAACGAAAACTGCACGACGATACGCTTTCAGAATGCGCGCATTAATATTAAATATATGCGTGTAAATTGATACGTATATACTTGGTCGGCAAACGTGTGCGTTCATTTGGACGATTTAAATAATTCGTATAATATCGAGCGATGGAAAGCGTGGCAGCGGCAAAAGGAAAAAGAAACGAACGCATATCGTTGCGATCCTCGAGAAATATTCATAACGTTTAACGCGCATCTCGTATTTCCGTTCAATCGACGAGTTAATAATGACACCTCGTTGGAGCAGAACAGATTAAAATGTTTCGATCTCGCGTTTGAACGTCGGATTTCAGGCGTAAAATTTCGCTGGTTAAATCCGACGACCATAGTTCGTACGATGGAGGGAATTGGACCGATCGAAACGGAGAGTAAAGGAAGAGCGGCCGAATCGAGCGTTAAGCAACCACCGACCATAAGCAGCGGACCAAGGGCGGTAGATTGTATTTTAACGCGAATCGATATTTAGCCCGGCGTGGCGCGAGCCGACGATTTTTCCTTCATTTCGATGGCCACAGATGTAGTTCTTGGTAGCGCGTCGCGCACGAGCTACGATGTGGTCGTTGCACGGAGACGAGCATCACTGCTTCGTATATCTCTCTTTTCCTCTATTTTTGGTATCGAGTGCCCTAGATGAAGATTCTTTGAACGCGCTTATTTCGTCGTACATTTTCATTTCTGTGTCCACGAGTGTCGAGTCAAACTCGTTTGGTTCAGAGAAGAAGAAAAAAGGAAAGAAGGAAAAAGGAGCGAATAAAAGGGGAGAAGAAAAACGCTACAATCGGCATTTTACTAAATTTAATTGAAGCATGGATATTGTTCCGTATCGCGTTTGAAGTTGAATCGAACGCGATTTAATTTCGGCGCGACCGATTCATCGAATTCTATGATTGAATTTCCTAGTTGGATGGAGCTACTTGCGTATTTAGATGTAAAAAGGTGCACGTTGGCGTCCTTTCTTTCTCTCTTTCCATATTGGCGTTCGTCCTCCGTATATTTAGAAAACGAACGAGGATGTTGAATTTTTTATTGCATTCACGTTTAAATGCATACATCGATGCCTGAGAGCTTAACGCGAGCATAATTTGTTTTATATGCTTTTAAAAGCATGACGGAGTAACTAATTGTGTTACATAAAGTAATAAAAGATGTAAAAGCTACTATGTAAAGTGAACGAAATGACGTTGTATCGTTATTTAATTAAAAATTTCAATAGATTACGAGGTAAACAAATTAATTAGGTTTTCCCTCTATGCTCAAGTAGTTAATTTCATCGCAATTTACCGTAAACTAGGTTTACATAGGATCTCTGTCACATTTATCTTAGGCAACATCGTTCGGCGCAGTTGTCTATGGTACAATTAATAGCGAGCGTAACGGAGAAAGTTACAAACTTACTCGACCACGTTACGTCGAATAATAAATCTATTATTTATTCCAATAGTCGTAATTCCACAATTGCTCGACTTTTAACTTTACGAAAATATCTAAATATAAATCATAATTTCTAAATTAATATTTCCAATGGAAAAGTAGTGCTTTTTACGAGAAAGTCGATCCTTAACGAGGCTAAGTACAAAAAGGAAGTAGAAAGTCCGCATGCACTCCTTGACCCTCCTAAACTTTTCAAGCAAAAAAGAAAAGGAAGGAAAAAGAAAAAAAGAATTGTACAAGATACCTACGAAAATGTGGTGAATTAAAAACAGATCTTTGCAAAATAGCAAACGGTATTTGAAAAATGTTGTACAAAGAATTTAACGCTTCGTTGTAGGGGACTGTTTCTCGAAGAACCGGTGATATTTCGAAAATGAGTTCTACTCGTCGACGGAAGTGCTTCCGTTGCAAGCCGAGGAACTTTATATTTCTAAAAAAAGTAGATAAAAAAATACGCCTCTCAGCTAATTAGTAGCTGCACAAACGTGACTTTGTCAACCCCGTTTCCGGAATGATTTTTTAATTTCGTTCGTTTACTAGTTCTGCCGACGAGCGTTCCTCTCTAAATCTTCTGAAAGGGCACACGCGATTACATGCCGCATTACCTGCACAGAATTTTCGTAGCAGCATTTTTGACGCAGAGATTATGACTAACGATAATTTGTTAGTTTACTCTATAAGTATGGGATGAATTGGTAGTCGTTGCACGAAACTTCTATACAAGGTTACATGCATGCTACGAAAGCGCAAACTAAATTAAACGAAATTAAAAAGAGATTTCTTAAAATTAGAGTTACGTGGTAACATCATAAAACTAAACTACTTATGCTTTTTTCACTAATGATTTTGCTTGGAGGTTGGTAGTAGTCGAGGTTTGCAGCGACAAAATTAATGTTTCCTGGACGACCGCCGAAAAATGCTTTCCCATATCGTCGTCCCTTCCAACGAGACCATCGCCCTAACCACTTGACACGCGGGCATGGGGCAACGTCGGGATTGCATGTGGATGCGTCGAGGGCAGACACATAGAGACGGTGGAGGAGATGACCAGAGGTGAAAGGATCGAGTGCCATGTCCACGGTATGGTACGTGGTATACGCTCACGTAGGCCATGAACTGTGGGCGACACGACATGTCTGAGGGATGCAACGAACGGCACAGCATGGAAAATGTAAGGCGATAATAACGCGCTTTAGCGCTCGATCAATCGGATTAGCCGATATATACGCTATAGCCGACTATTATTACGGGCGCGCTCGTACCTCGAAACGCTGTCACGCTTCGTTTTATAGAAAGGTATTTTCCATGGTAGTGGGTGTGCACACGTGCGACACGGGAACTCGCATACCGTCTCTCGGCACTCTGCGCGCAGACTATTTCGACCCTGTCGGTTTTATTGTCCGCTATGGAAAAGCGTATCCGGGACCGAACGATTACATCGATCAGGTAAAATAGATCAGAAGAAAAACTGGTTCGATCACACGGTGGTTGCGTCTCGAAATTCCTCGTGTTTCGGCGCGCTTGGATTTTGGCACGAACGGAAGCGAGTTATTCTCAAGAAATGATCGATCTTTCACCCTTTGGCATGGGCAGGTACGCGTGCGATTAACATTGAATACAACGACCGGAAAGTGTGAAACTGTGGCAATAACTTTAATTAGGATTTTACATAACTTAAAGTTGCCTCCTGCTCTCGTTATAAATTATAACAAAATATTTTATAAGCCGCTTTTATATCGACGAAATAACTTAACGCTTGTCCTGTAACGTTTTCATTCTGTATGCGTCCTTTACGTCCTTTGTAGAATAGAGTAAATGTTGCATAATAAAATGTACAAGTACGAGAAACACGTTTCAATATTACGATCGAGACGCGAACAAAGGATAAACATAACAAGTGAAAGAGGACGATCGTACAATATGTATGCGCCTTGCGAAGCAACGAAATTAAAAATAACAGAAAGTTGACAATTTCGATAAGAAAATATCTTTGAATCGCAGATATTTGATTAAAGACGAGCAACACACGGCTGCTACACTCGAAAACGGTAAAAATAATAAGAATTTTTCGTCTTCAACGATAAAGATCATATAACGTCACAGGAAATGCTTACTACGAAGAAAGAAGAAAAGCGCGCGTTAAATATCAACGATCTGAAATACCCAACGCGTTTAACGTTGAAACGCGAATGAAATGCGCCAAGGAACGGTTGTATATAGATCTTTATGGTGTTAACACGGTTTCAATTTTCCGGACGATCCCTGTGGGAACGAGCAAATTTTGTTTTCATACGCGTTCGTACTTGCACTTCCCCTGTGATATAAAGAAGAAACATAACGACGCGTGCTCTGAATATTATAGTAACAAAGGGGACGTGGGTGTAACGTCGGAAATGTCAACGAAAGGAAGAAGAAAAAAGAAAAGAAAAGCGGAAGAGAAAAAAAGGAGAAAAAGTGGTTCCGCGAGTGGATCAATCGTAAGCAATCGTTGCAACAGCACTTCCCTTTAATTTATAGCATGATTCGCCTGAATTTCCCTCTTGTTGTACCCACATGCACAAGGAGAATTGAATTCGTTTGTTCCCCGAGTAGCCATGGATTTATCTTTTTGGGGGGCGAAAGGGGAGTAGAGGGGATGGTAACAGAGCAAATGCGAGAGTCGAGAATTTTAACGATCGGTGGTCGATTATCGTGGAAACCGCTTGGGCGTTTCGGAAATCGCAAACTGCTTCGACGTTTCTGAAATGTTTTTTCCACGAGACTCGCTAACGAATCTTTGTTTATCGGAACGACGTGCGTTCGTATTTCGCCCCGTCTCGGCATTTAAAAAATTGACCGTGTGAAATATATAGCTGTTTACATACCGTTTTAGAAATACCGATATCCCCATTTCGGTTTCCATAAGGAAAACGAATTATCGGCATGTAGAAGGTTCGAAACAGATGAATTTTCGCAATACTTATGTGTATATCCATTGATCGTTTGATCTGTATCGTCACAAATGGGCCGGAGAAAGTAAGACAAATAGCACCGCCTATCTTACCGTTATCTCGCTCCCCCGGACGATTTTCTGAGAATATCCGTTTCCAGAAATTCCGTGAATTCAGCCTCTCGATGTAATCCCTGTCGTTTCCACGTGGTCTCATTCACCACGCGCAAACTGTTCTTCGTTTACGAGCAGATTGGCGGCGAAGCGGGGATTGGTGGCGGTTTAACAATTCCGGTCATATTTCGAGAGTAACGAGCCGTTATCCATCATGCGATCGCGAGTCAATAAATTAATCGCGTGCCGTGTGCGCCCTCGCACACACATAAACCGACACAGTGGAAGCCTGTTATCCGCGAGATTCACCGCGAATTCACCGGCTGATTTTCTGTAATTGCCACGAGCGGCAAAATATAGTTTCTCTTGAGCTGCTTTCCGCGTGCATCTAGCCCTCGATCCCTTTGCTCCCCTGTCCGGCTAAAATCCAGTTACCTGGCGGCGTCGATCGAAGTGTACCTATCGACGATTGTGTGTCCCTAGCCTTACCTAGCCTTTAATGCGACTAATGAAATTTCAGCGACGTAATTGCCGCGGTAATTAGATAATTGTGTACCAGACTTTACGACCGCTCGACGGTGAATTCGTAACGAAATAATCGTCCTATAAAAGTCGGCCTCTGTAAATGCATTTACCAGCCGGCGCCGGGAGAGAAGAGGGCTTTCGCCGTGTCGATTGGTTCTTACATTGTTCCCCAGAAGTGGTAACCCGTTTGAAACCGAGAACCAGCAAATCATACACAATTCATCGCGCCGCACCGATCCGTCGCTTGGACGCGATTGATTGAATTCGCCTGGTTGCTTCGCCGAACACGGGGCTCTGTCAATTTCCGACTCGTTGTTTTTATTAAGCTGCCCCTAGTGGCTGCTTTAAGCGGTGGCACGCGTTTGTTGGCGTTGCTTCTTTCAATGCCCGCCTCTTGGCCCGTTCCAATTCACGGCCAATCGGTCACCGAATTTTGTTTTGGGACTACCGAATTTCTTCGTCTTCGGTAATACAATCTGTTCCGTTTTGAGAAAATAACGAAATCGAAACCTTCAAATTTCGAAGATTCTCTCGCGATAGAATCGAAATTTTACACTCGATATAACCATTTTAACGCATGCTCTTGTCCCGTTGAAACGTGATTTTACTTGACAGTTAACCGAACCACTACAATATTTTTACGTTTTCGTCAGAAATATACTTTTGCATATTTTACTTCGCAAGTGGATAATTTCGGAATTGCTCCATTAACGTCGACCTCTTTGTTTTATAAGGCTGAGAATCTCGTTCGAAGTTCGCCAAGTGCAAAGTTCAAAACTATTTTTCGCGAATCTCAAGAATGTGTGCAGATAAAATTCATATTGGACGCTTCGTAATTCCATCGAGGAAAACTATATCACGACCGCAGAAATGTAACAATTTTCACGCAAACGATAAAAAAAAAAAGGAAAAATACGCAAAAGCGTATGGGAATTATGCGATAAACGGTACCTGCTACTATTTCGAAGATATCGTAATTCGATCCTAGCGAAAATAAGCTGCCCGCGAAAGGATAAATAAGCGAAAGAAGAAGTGATCAGGGAGCCTTCTTCTTTGAAAGAATTACTTTCGCACCAACTTAATAAGCTGCGAATAAGTAAAAATGGAATTCTAATTATGCGAACGAGGGAGTTGGAGAAAAACGAAATTATTCCCAACTAATTACATCGCACTTCTTCCAATCCCAATTCTCCTCGGCGTGCACTTCTCTGTCGTCGGCTTCCCTTCTTCTTTCCCGATCCATTTCTAACGAAAGGTTCTTTTCATTAACTCAAGCCGGACGAACGAACCGCGTTCGTACGATTAAAAAGCCGCAAGATTCCGTAATATGCTTCGAATCGCGTGGAGTTTGCGCGACAACAAGGAAATTTATCGAAAAGAAATAGCGCGCATTCTTTCTTTTTCTTACATCTGTCTTGTCAGGCCTCGACTCGAGCTCCGTTGACTGAATCTCGATCAAAGGGGAGGAAATTTTAAACAGATTCGATAGATCGACGATTCTCGTCTGAAAAACGGATATTCGATTACTCGTATGATTTGTTCCATCGTTCGTTCGACTCGTACGTCACGTTGAAAGAGAAGAAACAACTAATTTCTACCGGTAAACGTATTTTTGATAGCTGAAGCGTATATATTTCTTGCAAATGGAAAAAAATGAATTTTGTTCTGTTGCGATACGATTAAAATATTAAACTTCGGCTCCTGTATAATGGCGTCGCGCTTCGATCAAAAGAAGGAAGGTTGGCATTTTATTGTTTTAGATAAAAAAGCATTTGAAGTATGGCTTCCTCGAAGTATTTTTATAAGAAGATTTTGTTGGTTGGCATTCTTCCACGATGTTCGAAGTTATATTTTATGTATAGAATACTATAATGTAATTCTCTGTATTCATCTCTTTTACCGTGGAGTATTTTCCATGTTACCAAAAAATAATGGAAATTACGATCCTACTACAGAGTAATTTCGATGTTGTACAGATACCTTTGCTGAAACATCGCGAAAGATACAATTTTTCAATAGATCTTCGATATATTTTAAAATTCAACCACACAAGCTCGAATCGAGATTGTAATAAAATAAACTTTTATTTCAAACAATCGGAATATGCAATTTAGTTCCGTAATGTAACATCGAATTATTGCCCATGGTATATAAGCGCACATTTCTTTTCCATTTTTTCTCTCTATCACGATTATCCCAATTTATTTGCAATATAATAAACAATTAGGGATCGCAAGCTACAAAGTTACGTTATTAGCGATTAAATCGCAGAGAAGCCTTATCGGGATTAACTGGATAGGTCTGGCGGTCGACGAAGCTTCGATCAAAACTCTTCGATCGGATGATCCCCGTTATTCCTTGCTTCAGCCATTAATCACCTCGTCGAGCACGCTCATAGTAACGGCGTAAATACGAAGAGGTAATTAACGTGTCTAGACACCGTCTCGCAATATCGTGTCAACGAATTTTCGGAGATCATTCAGCACGTGAAAGAGTGGGGGCACAATGGGCGTGCTGCGCGGATAGCGCAAACTCGCGATCCAAACCGTTGCAAGATCAATACCTTAGCGAGAACCGGTTGAACATTTTCGCGCTAACGAATATGTTTCTCTCGCGGTTGCACCGGACGATCTTTCTTGATGACCTTTCACCTGGATCTTGGCGGTGAAAAATTACTAAGCCGCCTCGGTCCTAAGTACTTTTTCTTCCACGCTGTTCTGTATCCAGTTATATATGATGTATGTATGTCGCGAAATACGTTAGAAAAATAACAGCATCGTTATTGTAACGTTATCGACGCGAACGAGAGTGCCACGGCAGACGGATAAGGTTTAACGAAGTCGTTTTAGAAACAAATAACGCAGTTTGGAAGATTCGATGTTCGGTCGGATGCATTTTATCGCGAAAACCTTGCTTCAAATGTCTTTCTTTCTCGGCACGACTTCTGGAAGCTAGGTAATTTTGCTCCGAGAATTTCATCCTTATCTTAATTAGAACGAAGGATAAGAATTTCGATCTGATGTGTATTCTCTATCTAGATTGCTTTAAATAGATTACGAAGCAGCAAAATGTTTTCTAATAAAAAGCAAACTACCGAGGGAGCCATGTATGATATTACGCACCGATTACAATGGAAATTTCGCAAATGGGTAGAAATTCAACGAATGTTTATTTCTGCTTGTTCGCGTAGAAATTCGATGATTTTAGCATATGCAATAATAAGCATTGCGGCCACGAAACGTTTCGAACACAATTTTACCAGTTTTCTCGTATCTTTAATTCATGCAATAGCTTACAAACGATGATTTAAATGTTTTACAAACAGCTGAATATTTACGGAAACAATTACATATTTTTTAATCCTAGATTTGATTCATCACCTTTTTAGAATTATCCTCCTCCTTTATAGATGTTCTAAACGTTTGTATCGTGTACTTTTTTTCCTACGTGACGAAATTAAATCTTCCGCCCCTGCTATGCGCAATAATAATATATTAGTAGGTTCTTTAATTGTACAAATGAAATACGATAGCTTCTCGATCGATCCTCGAACAGGTACAGCTACTTGAATTATCGAGGAATATTTTGCAAAGCTTGCAATATTTCTCAAAAATTAGGGGAAAGTCCCGTTGTAATCGTTACGAGTCGCGGGCCATCGCGTGAAATATTACGCTAACATTCTATGCATACAGAATATTAGTGCAAAATAGACAGAACGTAATCGATGCAACGATAAATCATGGCAATTTACGATGTATCGTAACGCATTTCTATCAGGTAAAATGACCAAATAGATAGCTATTTCTGCACTATCACTTTACATATATCTATTTACATTCGTCCTTTCTCTTTTTTTTTTTTGTATTCGATTAAATAGCTTTAGTCCGAGAAGATAAAGCAACGTCAAATTCAATTACGATCTTGAGGAAGGCTTCGGTTAAAAAAGAGGGAAACGCCAATGGTTATTACTACGTTAATGGTTTAATTTCGCGGAAAATCCTTCGATTTATTTCGTCATGATTTAAGAAGTATAGGAAAAACAAGAATGGTACAGGTGCGTTATTCGGTCCGTAAACGATCTTGTTTACTTTTTCCACGCGTTACACGCAATTACACGCAAGGATATATCTTGGTCGAGGAAAGCAAGTGGTAGAAAAACCACCCTTGATCTATTTCCTTGCCTCCGATTCACTCTCCACCCACGCACTTTCCCCGCCTACAACCACGTTTCTATCCATTTCACTGTTATATTTCTTCCTTTTCTTAAGACGTTCTACAGTGTGGTCATCATGGCTCGCCGTCCTCGTAGAATGACGTAAAGAAATTCAATTTCGTTTTTTTTCCATTATCTCCGTTTCTTTTTTTTATTTTCCTAAAGGAAGGCAGACAAATGAAACGAACGGTATCAGTAATTACGCCATCGATCAGCGCGGGTGAACGTTCTTGAGCCACGAACTTGCCATTTTTCATTATTTTTGAAAATTACGAAACGCTGAAATATCGTTCATATCGAGCGGGCAATATATTTTTGCACGAGAAAGAAAATATTTTTTCGACGGTACGATTCGATTCATTTTCTCTTGAGCTCGTGTTTTCTCTTTTTTCTCGATTTAAAAACCGAGTCAAAGAATCGAATTGGTATAAAAACCTTCTTTAGGATAGATACGTAACGAGAAAGCAAAGCAGAAGCGTTTTCGATAAGTCGGTTAAGCGATGCCCGTTCCAAATAAATACATCAACGACGAGAGCGTTCGTTTGCGAAAAAAAATGGAACAAGAAGCAAGTAAAAAAGCTATGCAAATGACGCTATCGTAAAATATAGTCAAAGCAATTAACTGAGCTTAAAATATTACGATAGACTAACTCGACACGCGAGTGTTCGTATCGTCGAACGGTTTGTTCGTGAATTAACAAACCTTGTTCTCGTAATCGTCACACGTTTCTGTTCTTTACGAAAGCCAGAAATTTACGTGTCAAACGTACGGAACCATCCTACGTGACGTTTGACTTACGGTACTGTGATTTCTCGCATCGTTCACGGTCTTGTTCACCTAGTTTAGAAAACAAAGTGAAACATCACAGCCACATCCGACTGTATTTTCAACCGTACTTCGCTTCATCGCGCATTAACATGCGTCTTTTTGGTCCCTACTCTCGAAATCTTGTCTTTCCTTCGCTCTTTCTGCACTGTTTTAAGCCCACTTCACTTCCTCCTCTCCTCCCGCACTCAACTCTTTT
The DNA here is from genome assembly GCF_040668555.2 of Bombus flavifrons. Lineage (NCBI taxonomy): Eukaryota > Metazoa > Arthropoda > Insecta > Hymenoptera > Apidae > Bombus > Bombus flavifrons. The sequence continues at coordinate 6,357,623 of NC_138447.1, forward strand.
CAACCTCCTTTCCTTTCATTCGTCCCTTCCAAATGGTTCCTCCATGTTTATTCCATACTTTTCCACAATTTCCCCTCCTATTATTCCAATCCACATTCGTCCCTCGTCGATCTTTTTCGTTTTTTCTATTTGTTTATCGCGATTTATTACCATTTCATCGTCTCCATTCTAAATTCTACCCCTTGTTTCTACCCTGTTCCTCGTGCAGCTTTGCTACCCCGCCCCCCTCTTTCCCTCTCTCATTATTCTTTACACCATATCAAGCTCCGCCAACTCCCCTCGATCTCTCATATCCATTCGTTCAACTCTTCCTCCGTGACAAATCTCTCCGTACTTCTCCTCGCTTTTATTCGCCGTTTTCCAGGTTCCGCACGTCCTCCTCCTCTGCACCACCGTTTCCCTCGGTACGTTCCTCGCGCATCCGCGCTTCCGCTTTCCCCTCGGAGCACCCCACGATGCAGAGTACAGGCGAAAAAAGCGCGTTTCGCGTTGTCACTGGAGCTTTCAGCGTCCACGGAAGCAAGGACAGGAGTGGCTTCGGGAAACGAGCGTAGCTGCGAGGTTCGTGGGGGTGGTTTTAGGGAGCGTCTCTTTCATCCTCTGCCCAGCCATTCGTATCTATCGAGGTATAAACAGAAACGTACAACCAGCCCCCTATTTTGCGAATGTAGCACCAGCAGCAGCGAGTCGTCGAGTGTCGAGCATTAATGTCGAATGCATCGCACTCGAAGAGAGAGACAGAGACAGAGACAGAGACAGAGAGAGAGAGAGTAAGATCGGCAGCGAGCAGAGCTAGTGTGAAACATTGATGGAGGGAGACACAGATGGGCAGACGAGAGAGCACATGACAGAATGCCAGGAGAGGGCAGATGCAGCGGTAATGCACCGCGTCGGTGCACGTGATTGCATTTATGCGCAGTTGATAACCGAGGGATGTGTAGGGAGATGCGAAGGGCGAACGAAACCGTGCGACCGTTTCCCTTCGTACGCCACTCGAACGTGTATTGTATCGGTGAAGGAGAGAGTTTTCCCAGGTTGGTGATAAATCGTTTAATTATTGGCCGTTTTCTCGAGAAAACCGCGGACGAACGAGGATGCACGGCTGGCGGACGCGTGTCTCCGTTGATCACCGCAATCCACTTGTCTGGACGGGACGACGATCGTTTGTCTTCCAATTTCGTTGGCCGACCAGCGCGCCACGATGTTCCGTGGAGCGATCGAGTCGATAAAATCGAAGCGTATCAATGAGGAGAATTTTACCAAAGGACAGGGACAAACGACTGTACGCTATAACGCAACTGACGCGTGATTTTCAGATAAACGGATTATGTGCGCGAATCGATCGGCCATTGAAAGCTTCGTGTAAAGGCTAGTTCAGATACGCTCAGTAATTTAGTCGAGTGGCGAGTAGCCGTTTAATATGAAACGGTTTAGTGCGTAGAAAGTGTCCGAATTAATACGGTTGAGCTCTGGAAATCACGAGAGATGGACAGACGACATAATCGTGTGGCGTAACTAAATAGCGCCATCAGAAGCGTTGCTCAGATTTTATTAGACGGAACGAACCATGTATGGGTTAGAAAATGGACAAGTGGAAGAGATTCGTTGGAAGCTTCGAGTGGTCTGCTCGAAGAATTGGAATTAGAAGATGCTAGGGGATGATACTTGGACACACTGAGAACGTCGAAAAACTCTTTTCATTTATTATCGAACAGAATCGAAGCTCGAATTCAACTAAGAGATAGAACACGTGTTCGAAGTACGATTTCAGCAAAGACGAAACTGCAAATTAAAGGATTAACAAGCCTCCTTGACCAGAAAAATCTAGCAAAATGGATCTACTCGACTAAATCGTTTTACTAAAATGCTCGATTAAATTTTATCGTCCGCGCGCACGATAAGTTACTAAATTACTCGCTACTCCACTAAATTAGCGGACGCGTCTAAACGAGCCTCGATAGCGAAGTCACATTAGGACGCGTGTGATTCGATTAATAATGCGCGCTTGTGTAAATTTAGGTGAAAGTTTCGGATTAGGCGGGGAGGCTGGCATGGTTAATTGAAAACAGATATAATCGAATCGCATGAAATAATACGTTAAATGGAACGTGCGCGTTCGATGAGCCGGGTAAACGATCGATTTTTACGCACAGCTAATTCGCTTGGTTATTTGACGAGGTTAAAAGGCTCGCGATCGAATCATCCACCAGGTCCCAGTTCAACCAGCTACCTGTTCAACCTTTGCACGGATGTTTATTTTCAGCGGAGACACGTTAATGGAGCTGCTTCAAGGCATGCCTCTCAGCTTTGCGGCGTTCATAAAATTACAGGCCGCTCTTATACAAAGAAACGAAGGACATTTCCATTTGTCTTGGAAGAAAACGACGACCTATAAAGAGCTTTGGTGAGCGACTGAAATCCCAAGAGCCGCTCGACTGCATTACTTTCTTTGCTGCCTCCCAACGAGTCGTCGAGAAAAACCTTTCGACGTGCCCGTTTTACTTTTTGTCATCGCTATGATAATACGCGGTCCTCTTCGCGGATATTAGAATCGAACGCGCGCATTAAGGATACATCTACGGCTGGATTCGAAATAATGCTCGCGTATAGTTTTATAACTCGACAATGGATATTTTCGCATTTATCGATTTAAACATTTTTGCACGTAATATGCGCTAACGTATAAAATATCCGAAGTAGAGTAACCCTGCCATAAATATTTATAAAACGTGAAATATATAGATTTAAAAAATTAAAAGCGAAATGGTTTTTGTTCAAAAATGTACTAAAAAGAAGATGATTTTCTCCGTCACATGTTATTAGCGATCGAATGTAACGATAATATGCAGCGAAAACTGTATGTTATGTCGAACGCACGCGATAATTATATACACAATAGGGTATCGCTCGATCGTTGAACTCGTACTACTAAAACTAAAAACCTGCCTAATTTGTTGCTGTTTTATTGGATGAACTTTTTGGATGAAAAAATTCCTAACGAATTTCTTCCACGATTACAAGGAAAGAAAAGTGGAAAACTCGAAGAATTTTCGTTCAAATCACGAATCCGAGATTTATCCCGTCAAATAGAGAGTCTTTGAAAGCGTAAAAATTCGGAGAACTTTGGAATTAAACTAACGAGCCTGCCAACTTCTTACTTTTAGTCATATGAGTTGGACGATCGAGCGATACCCTGTTATGCGATTACCGCGTGTGCTTGACGTATTCAGATTTCCCTGTATACTGCTATCACATTCAATTACTTAACGATACCGGATTAAGAAAATTACTTTCTTCTTTTCACTATAATTTTAAATAAAAACCATTTTCTTTGTCATTTCTTCAATTTATATATTTTATTTTTTACTTTTCAGTTCTTAAATGTCATCCGATAATATACATTGGACCCTATTATAGGATAAAAAAAGTTTTTCAATTTCGCCTTGGCTAACCAGACAATTATCTCCAATAAACAAGTTGTCAATTTTTCGAAATTATGTCGCATTGTCATGGAAAATAAGCATGCGTTCCAAATTGCAGCTTTCTAGCTGGTCGGGAAGTGGGTGAAATTTCGATTACAAAATTATACACGGACAGACAAACAAGCAAAAAAGTAAGCTGAAAAACGTTATCAGTTTTTCGAAACTATATTTTATCGTCGTCGAAAATGAGCGTGCGTTTGAAATTTTAGTCTTCTAGCTGTTCCTGAAGCGAATGAAACTTCGATTACAAAATTACATCCAGAGGCAGACAGACAGACAGATAGACAAATAGAAAAACAAGCTAGATAAAAATCTTCGAAATTTATATGTCTCGTACAACTTTTTGTATGTATTTTAGAATATTATATTCCTTTGCAAAAGAATCGTTGCCTGTTCATAAAAATGTTGTTTGTCAACTTCGGTTCTCGATATTGCGCAAGATACTTTTATACAAATATCAGTTGAAAAATTCACGAATTCGCGATTAATAATTATCATCGAGACCGCACGTGCAACCTATAGATTAATAATTTCCATCGAATTTAAACACAAGGCGTGGTCGATATACGCGATATATGCCAATGCGCAAAACGCTTCGAACACACTTTTCTGTTAAAATAAAGAGACGTGATATCGGAAAATATAAATGTTTTTTACCACACGCATGGACAGGCAGAAATGTTCGGTCGTGTGTGTTGCCGGGAACGCGAAATTTCTTCAGAACTCTAGGAAATGGAAACTCGAAACGTACATACCTACATGAAATCCTCGAATACCTTAGTTAGATCAAGCTCAGTTACACTCGAATGAAATCATAGGACGGATTCGCTGGCGCATTTCCTCTCAAGTTCCGGCGTTCGTTGTTTTCCCCTACTTCGATTCGCTGCGTCGTAGTTTAAATAAAATGTACAAATTCGCGTGAACGAGAGATGCCGGCGATTCGCCGACTATTCGAACTATCCGCTAGAAGACGAAAAAACGAGAAAGATCGGCAGAACGCGGGAATAATTACTGGCGAGAAGTATTTGCTCATTAAGGAAAGAAGGCATTCCTTCGTTTTGCATCTAATATCGATCTCGGACGTTTCTCATCGTTATACATTCCTTTCGTCGAGGTAACGAGAAACGTACGAAAGAATCGCTGACTCCTTCGTGTAAATTACTTGCAATTCCGTCGACCTTTCACCTGCGTTTGTCTGTTCGACAAATATTACCGACCAGCTGGATTCGATCGTTCGAAGAAGGGTATCGAGCTCTCTATCGACCATTAAACCCTCTTCTTTCTCGTCAAATACATCCCGATACCTATCACCTTATGTTACCCCAGATTTACGCGAATAAACGAGACGTAGCGCACGTACGTGTACGATCCACCGAACACACGTGCGAAGGGAACGAAGGGGCGCGCTGGGACATGGGGTTAGTCTACGGATCTCGCTGGTTCGATGCCATTTTTTATTTGGTCACTCCACAATTGGTTCACCCTTTCAACGATCCCGCGGCTGTCACTGTACAAGTCAAATTTTGACGTTGACAAACGATTAGCAGGCTGTAAGCGTATTAATATCTCGCCGTTTATTTTCTTCCATATATAGACTACGCGTCGGTATTTAGTTGCGGTGACATTCGTGAAAACTGTGTTAATTCACTCCGATGTACGATCAAATTCAAGGAAATTCTTAATACAAGTATAATTTAATTTCCTTCGTTCTTGCTTGATATTCGCGAACAGTGAACATTTCAGTGAAAAACGAGTTACGAAGAGTAAAATTAAAATATTTCTTGTTGGTGACAAGCGTCACTCAATTGCTTGGCGCCAAATGACGTTTCTGGTACATCCTTGTATATTTGGATGATATAAAAAGCGCAAGATATGCCAGATGTTGCGTGTCATCGCTACTACCCTAACGCTACGATGTTAGTTTCGATTAGATATTTTGTGGTAAATATGGGATAGACGGCGGGTAGACACGTGGTATGATGTACCGTGTGCAAAATATCCAGCTTAAAAGTTTTAATGAATGAGAGTGAGTTACTTGGTTGTCTGCATTGTTCATCGTATACCGAATTGACAGAGTGGATGGTGCACGGTGGCGTAGTTTCGAAATTCAAAATTTACGTATTCGTTTCCCTGTTGGATTTATCAATTCGTCATGATTATAATAACTTTGGAACAGAGATATTTGTACTGTTCGTGTAGTAAAATATTTTTGGCACGCTACAAGGTTTAACTTTTCAAAGTGACCAACCATATCGAGGTAGTGAATTATCCGCGCAAAGCATTCTCGTAAATAAGTAAATTCCGAATCAAGACAAACCGTGTACTACGATATGTTGGTTATACGGTAGAATACAGAATATCCGACGATCTACATAATCGAGATGCATCTTCAACATACAGACATCTTAATACGACGTAGCGTTATAAGCATCTGCGAAACACACAAATCTAACATCCTTCCATAGAAACTGAATCCTATCAAAATGAAATTGGACGCGTCATCTAGCAGCGAACAAAGTCCTCCATTCGTTCGAGACGATCGACTATACGACACGAGTTACACTTTCTCGCAGCAAAACGAAACAGCGACGCTTCGTTAGTCGGAACGGAACGACGCAATTATCTCTGGCCTACGTTAGAATAGAATACTCGAAATGTCCCAGTGCGGTCCGTTTCCCTGCATGCCCGATGGTCGTCGTTCACGCTCAGAAATCTACAACAACGTAGCACGGCCGATTCTGTCCGTGACGTGATATATCCGCGTTTAATATGGGAACTCGTGCACGTGGGCCACGTTTGTTCCGATTTCAACGATACCGAACGACATCGAGGGTCGGATTTTGATTAATGGTCCTTCGTTTACGCGAGCCCGTGCGTTTCCAGACGAACACCAGGACTTCGACCCTCTTCTCTGCTTTTTCTCTCGCTCCATCCATGGCTCTCCTGTATCTTCTCGTTGTTCGTTCGACGTGCGTGTTTGTACATACGTTCGTTCACTACCTCTTTTTTATATTTTTCTTTTTCACGTTACACAACGACAACGGATGATGTTACAGTGGTTGTAATGTCAAGTATGAAACATTACACCCAGGTACCTTCGCGCCGGTAGTGTCGAGGGGAAACAGGCGAGACCGTGCGCTTCCGGTCGCGGTTATTGCCCAGGAAACCAGTCTTTCCACACGGCACTTTCTTTGTGTGGTTTCCATGAAATTGGGATAGAGGAATCTCGCTGGTGTTTCATTGAATTCGATCGACAAGCGCGAAGGCGTCGACCAAGTCACTTGCCTGGGCTTCGAGAATTTATTTCCGTCACTCTGCTTTCGCGGTTCGCCGATTTTTCAAAGCCCTTTTTGCGTAATGCTTCGTAAGAAAATGGAGGCGCTTCGTTCCTTTGTACGTCTCTGCGTGCATTCCTTGTTGTCGTCAGAACGCGTACTCGTTGTAATACCTTAAGATTCCAACTCAAAAATGGCCCTTCTTTACGATCATGCTACGAGCTTTGCCGGCGGGGAACCACGCGTTGTTCTTTTCCGTTTACCAAACGGAATAAATTTCTTTCAAATCTTCAACTCGAGAGAGTAATTTCCAGAAACCATCTTAGATAGACGGTAGATGGTTGAAAGAATCGACAAGAGAAAGGTATCGTTATATCTATTGTTATCGAGCCAGCAGCGTTCGAGAAAACATTGAAACGTAGGTGATTCCATTTTTATTTGAATTTTAACACGGTTATTTATTTTTCATTAATGCCAGCACGCACGTTTCATTTTTATTATCACCGTTACGCTTGGATTATCATTTTTTCACAATTCTTACGGTAAATGGTGTTTATTTGTATCAAATTTCCAATTCAATTTTCAAACCACCCAGAGAATATAATTCGGTTGAACGAAAATATCTTTCAATTTATCGATTCGACTTAGCGATTAAAATTAACAATTTTTAATAGTCTATCCATGTTCTATCAATGATTTTAATTGTCTTTTGAATTTGAGAAAGGAGAAAGAATTCAGTAACAAAAGCTATTCGGCCGAGCTCTATTTTATGTCTCTAACGGTTAATAGAAAACGTGGCACTTCCAAATAGTTCGGGTCGTTTCGATATGTACGTTTAACCTCGTCCTCTATGGCGATCGATGTTTGTTACCGGATATCGACGCGAGTTGGTCGCTCGAACAATCTAATAAATCAGTAATTTTCAACCAAGAGAGTCTGAAAATGGAGGATAGCGAATTACTCCGTTGTAATTGCAAAATTAATATCGTCAGACCTTTTTCAACTATTAATTCGAAAGACGAGGTAGTAAATCCTTTTTTCGTTCTTTTGGACAGAATAGTTCGTTTATCCGACGATACTCTGTTTCATATGGTATCGGTTTACTTCGAATGGAAATAATATATTTCAAATAAATTGTATTAGTTCCATATTTGTACGAGACAGAAATCTTTATCAATTTGTAATTCGATTAACCTGTTAAAATAAATTAAATAAAAAATACTACTGATTATGTCGCTGTATAAATAGCAATTGGTAAGAATCGCACATATATATTTGACGAGTTTTCCAATAATTACGAGTCTTAAGACCAGACATTCTCATTATAATTTAATTCTGCATAACACCGTGTGATTTATAAATTAATTATGTACGTGTATCTATATTTCTTGATTTCTTATTTCATTTATCTACAATGTTACGTTTTATTCGCATTGTGTTTGCGCTGTCAAGCAGACGACGTAGAAAAATTACTCCATAAAATTATTCCAAAACGATAAACGATAGCTTTGTTTTTATATTAATAAGCATAATACCAGTTACAGAGGATTAAGAAAAGATTGAACATTGTACTAGAAGACCAACTACTATGCGATAGAAAATAAGGAGGAAAGTCTTCGAGCTTACTTTCGATCTCCAACAACGAAATTGGAGATAGAAAGCCAGGTGAAAATTTCGTTTCACGAACGAGCTGATATTTCTACCGGCGAACAAAAGTACAGGCTCGCGGTACCAATTGTCCGATAAATCAATGTTTGTCATCGCACGAGATGCCTTTAAAATCAATACCGTCTGGCCCGTTTGAATGACGAATTTATGCACATCGGAATGTAAATATCGTTGATGAATTTACGATCGCGTGCAACGGGAGCATTTACGCCGTGTCTAAGCCGACGAGCGCTTGTTATCGGCTGCTTTTCAAAATTAACGCCCTTCATACGACCGGACGTTCGAATTTTCTACCCCTGCTCATGCGAGCGCAACCGCGAAATTGCGCGCGTGTCCTCGATAAGCAGCCGGTCACTGACACCTCCATTTCGCTTCGACCCGATAATCTTATCACAGCCGAGAAACAATAGTATTTCTTCGATCCCGTCGCGACATTAGATAACATTACCATCGGTGACCAACCGAGTCAATAAAAGTTATGGCAAGCATCGACTATCGTCTACGGACCATGTGACATTATATACTTTGTACTTTCGTAGAAAAAATAGGAGAACACTTGCTGTTTCTCTTTATCTTTGTTAATCGAAATGAAAGGAAAATACCAGAATGACGAATTTGTATAAAAAGTGTAACGAAAAGTTTTCTCTTACGTGGAATTAAATGAAAAGCAAGCAAATTAAGCGGATTAGCTGAATTTTTAGAAACGTGGTTACCCAATAAAAGGAATGAAATTATAATGGATAATTTTACCGAAAAACGAGAAATAATTTGATCTAATTAGCATCGCGCAGTTTAATGACCGATATTATTAAATGAATATGTATTAACGAATCTGGAGCACATCTTTTTAAGAAACAACCCCATACGTAGTAATAAAGTAGCCAGGTGTGCGTAAACGCATGTTCTTTGTTAATTAGACTTTATTTTCGGATTATACCTGGCAACACCTGCGAATATACGACACGTAATGTGTATACGAAAGTATAATATTTTTGCACACAATTATCTCCAAAGAATGGAAATTCAAACAGAACAGTGTACATTTTAAAATTCGAAACGATATGAATCTGAAGCGCACAATTACGTATCTACAGAGACTTTTCGTTTCTATTACTTTACATCAAAAGGTGAGATTCATACACACATTAAAATCCGAAAATGAAAGATCATACTGAAACATCTAGCTCGTGTCCGATATTTTTTCGTACCATCTCGTCTAATTTAACGAGGCACATTTGATCCATTGAACAGGACGAAGTGGAACGCACGTGCAAGTGCAAGAATGAATTGGTCAAAAAAGCGTTTTATTCTCCACCGATGGCGCGCAAGAGTGAATCATATTATCGCAGGACGATAGCGTACCGAACAACTGTTATCAATCGCGGCATGTGTCACGCACATTATCGAGCATCGAATGAATTAATACAAGCGACACACGAGACAAACGCCTCGCTTAATCCAATCCTGTAACAATTCCTACGGTAAAGGGATATATTTAATTATTATCACGCTTTGTAACGTGTTTCACTTGGATTATTATTTCGGTCACGCTACGTAGCGACGCAATTTTTCGCCCGTTGCCCGATTAAAATGTTTTGAGAGGCAAGAGTCCAAATATCAAATATTCAGCAAGTGAACAAATTATGTATACGAATCTGTATTAATATATTACTAATGTATCGTTACTGTACTGCATATATGTAATAACAAGCGTGTTTAAGAAGTAGCAAATTTACTTCCAAATTCGTTCTTCTTTTGTAAAGTAATTTTAAAGATCATTTATTATTGTTCTTTGTATCAAAAGGCATCGGAAATTTGTGAGCTGTTCCTTACTGTTGTTATTTCTATACTCAGAGGTAGGATCACAATAGTTATTATTTTATTGAATGGATAAATCTATCACACCGTTGTGAGCCAAAAAAACCTTTATTGCACGCGCTTACAAAAACTAAGGATAAAAACAAAAAAACATCTTAAGCCTATCGATTAAATCTATCGATTGTAATTAGGATTATCTTCTAATTACTATTTCTTATAACCAACGCATCTGCGTATGGATGGCGAGCACGAACTCACGTTGTCATTTTCAACACTTACTTTACGCGTACAAAGAAAAAAATCACCGCCGATGTCTGTCACTTACCTGAAACAGAGAAAAAATTATACGCTTAGTAAATCGTGTGTTATACGTGGAATAGCGAACAAGCATAATATATCGAACTAATGAAATTAAATGCCTGGCATTGTATATAAATTGTAAGTAAACTGTAAATAAATTGTAAATAAATAGTAAATAAATTTCATGCGCTATGTAGAAAGTACGTACAAATTTTTTTCAATTTAATTTAATGTTTACCACCGTGTGAAGCGATATGACGCAAATACATAAGTACATACACATGGTCGTATGTTTTCGTTGCAAGTGAAACGCACCGGGCGAATGTAAAAATCGCAGTTAGAGATAAAAGCAAGCGGAAATAATTTTTCGCTAGCAAACATGCGAGAAAAAAATGTAACTTCTCTTATCTACTCCACAAGAACATTCTTCGTCATAAAAAAAAGAGGTAAAAAGAGAAGAAGAAAAAAGGGAGAAAAATTATACAAAAGAGACAGGAGAAAGGAACGTTCCGGGGGAATATCTTCAAAGCATTCGTTTTAATTCAATTATCCCGCTAGATTTTTACATTTATGAAATTCGCCTCGTGTTAGTAGTTAGAGAAATAAACGCTTGTCGAATGTTACGTTAAGATCCAAGTGCGATGCCAATCGGCCGTAAAATACTGGAAAGCACGGTCAGCCTGTCTTACGTTATAATTTTAGAATTATAATAATGTCGCGATGAAAATGATTTTCCGGGATGTGCATGCGAATCGAGATAAAACCGATTAATTTCCGCGCGCTCGTAGATACTTGATAAACCGATATCGTTGTAAATTCAATGTTTGACATCGTTGTGCCACCTACGAACTCTTAAATTGAAATGGCTCGTGTTTCACGGAAAATAAATCGATATTAAGCAGTGGAGAAATTACGTGCCATGTTAATCGAGGAATGTAAAGCAGATTAATTTAATTGGCTATTTCACCGTTGAAAATCCATTAAGATTTATTCTAATCCGATTAATAGTGTTTCATTTCACGCAATCGTTTGATTAAACTTCCACGATCAGATCGGACGCGGTTATTCGTCACCCTCGGGCGGCGAATTAAAAACCGCGAGCAAATTTGAATTTCATTCGCCGAGCGAAAATCTCCGAGCTTGATCACAGCTGGTTGTCCGTTTTGTAGATTTTACTCGATCAACCTTCGCGCGGTACGCTTCGCTTTGTAACTGCTCAACGTATAATTTTAAGATCGCCGTATTTCAACTTTCTCGTTCTTTTCGATTCGGCAAGCGTATCATATCTTTCTAAATTGTTTTCTAATTTCTGCAATACAATTTTTCCGTACGTATCTTCTTAACGATTAAATACGATCAGTTTGAAAAAGGTATATGTATGTCTCTACTATATAAAAGCTACATATTTAGTCCTAGAAATTTAATACACTCTTCTCCTTATTATTTATCGCTATCCTTATTATCCTTATTATTGCCTTATTCTTATTATATATTGCTAAGATCGCAGAATATTCGATAAACGATATTCGATAAATATTTGGATTAAGTGCGAATGGAAAAATTTGATCAACGGTATTGTTAATATCTACGAAGGATCGTCTCGGTTTGCAATACGAATAAATATATCGCATAAACACAAACCGTGCGTAGTTTTTATAATTTCAATATTCCTGCTGGAAAATATCGATGTTGTACGTTACGTACTTGAAAATGGAAACTAAACATTGAGCGAACGTACAATCGAACTTGAACTGCCAGAGTCGTGTAATTCTCTCTCTACGCTTTACATAACTCTATTTACATACATATAGTTTAGTCGCGTAGCAACTGAAAACTATGTTTCCATAACAGGAGTATCTTTACTCACACCTCAGAAGTCAAACTAATTTCCACGTGCACCGAAACGCTCTCGCGAAACGTCTTTCGTTTCCGGAAACCACGGTTCGACCGCGATATCCGACAGGGACGGACAATTCGTCGTGGCTGTCCGCGGGACATCGATCGCGCAAGGACGAACACGAAACGTGAAAAGCGCAAGGCGGTTGCCGCGTGGATTGCTCGTCAGGATTCGGGTCGACGCAACAAGTTCGCGGACGACGACCAGGGAATTCGAGGTCTGACACGAGTGTGGAGAGTTCGGAAGACAATGTTTCGAAACATGCGACTAGTCGCCGCGTCTGGCCGACTATAACCATAAGAACGACTCGACTATATCCCTATAGAAGGATACGAAGCGAACGTTATTCGGATACCTGTCGTCCAAATGAACAAGTTTATAGCTCAGCTCGGTCGCAATCTAGTTTTACTCGCGCTACACACGTCTTACGATAATCCGTGATTAGGATTCAGATATTCGTTCGGTTGACAAGCCGCAACAGCAGGTTCGTGTCGCTAGTGCGAAATGAACTTATACTTACGTGACCCAGAAAGTCGACAGAACGTTTCGCGACATTCGTAATATTAATGATACGTCTAGCTCTGTACGCAGGAATATCGCGTTTTTTAAAGAAATGGATGGCAACGGTTTCCGATCGCGACGACGAGACGCGACGAGACGCGACGCGACGAGACTCGACGAGACGCGACGCGACGCCGTCGATATCGAACTTTGGTTCGCCTTTAAGAAGGATCTTGGACTCTTGGATTTGTTCTCGTGGTATCTAACGTTAACAGAGTAGAGCATTTGCTACTCGTACTAGTAGCAAGACAGAATTGTCTACAAAATCGTAAAGTCTTTTACGATTTGATTTACAGGTAATAAATTCTTTTATCGTTTCTACAAAAGAACGTAGATTTTTTAGACACACACGAGAAGCTTTTCGTTCGATGTGTAAGTTGCTTCGTATCAAGCACGCGTTAAATCAGATCACAAGTGGAGCAAATCAACTCGGCGACGCTGCTTTTATCTCGCGAATGTATAACACGCAGCGTTCTATATAAATTCGATTCTTTCTTCAAGTTCGTTATAGATGATTTCGAGTCGGCAAAATTTCGAAATGTTCACCCGTGCCAAATAAAACAGTTGTTAACAATTGCGCTGACAAGTACAGCATACGATGAGACAAATACGAAATTGCTTCTGTTCTGCTCTAATTTGACACGCGCCCTCGTTTAACGTGTTTTTAAATAGTCAAATCGTATGCGCTTTATATTTTGAAAATACCGACACACCGATTCTCTCTTTCGGTGTCCCTTCATCGACGATCTGACTCTCGCATTTTAATTACAAATTTATACACAGCCGTACGCGCTAATCTTTCAATTTATTTACGATTTTTAAATGTTATTACTGTTCGGTAATGTGTCGAATATTGAATTTTGAAAAATTTAACGAAACGCGAAACGAACGATTCGAACGACGAGCTAAAGCTGCGTTTAAATATGGAAAGCGAAGGAATAAATTCATCGAACGAAAATGATTCGTAGTGCGTTTTTACGCTTCATCTAATTTTATCGACCGTGGATTATTAAAATTTGAAGCTGCTTTTGGGATTGTAGAATATTCAATCGTGGAAAAGTATTGAGTAATTATTACAACACCCAGGAGTGGAGTAATTCTGAAAATCGTGATACGATTATTTGGAGTGTTAATGCTTTAGATTCAACCCATTTAACTTTGTATCGAAGTTGGACGGATACAAGTTTTTATTAAAAATTACTTAAAAACGATAAATCCATCTCTCTTCGTATCCTCATACGTATAAATTGTACATTTGAATTGTTCCTTATTCGTGATTTTAGTTTTCCGAACATAATTCGTGATATCGTCAATTCCTGCCTCGTATAACGTTCAAGAGTAGAAAAATAAGAAGCAAGTTTTGTTTTAATTTTGCCGTTAAATCAAAATATTTTGCATTCATAAAGGCAATCCCGGGCATAAAACTGTTTTCGTTCGAACCGTCAAAAATTTAAATACGCGTTTGTTGTTCTGCGCGATACGCAATTTAGAGATATAATATGAAAGATTCAAAGTTTGCAGAGCCTATAAGTTATTATAAGCTACTGACAATTACGGATTGATAGACAATTTTTCACAATACTATGGCTATTCGAACGCGTAAAGTATAATAAACAGAAAAAACTTGATCTTTTCAGAAGCGAATTTACTAAGATTAAGGGAGCAAAATTATTTTTATGTTTCTGAAACAAATTATAGATCTCCGCTCGAAGATTTAAATTCTGAAAAAAAGCTTTTTTATACATTCTTTTGTAAAACCGTGTCGTTGTTTTAAAACAATTTTCCGCTTGTTGCTCGTAGAACGAATGAACGTTCGGAATGAACGAACGAAGAAAAAAAAAAAAAAAAGAACGCACGGTATTTCAGGGTAAACGTATAATCAACGACACAGGGCAAGAGAAGTTGGATATACAGGCGTACACGGTCTTATGAAAACGGAAATCGCGATGGAATCGCGCAAGGATCGCAACGTTCCTCCGGTGATTTTCATTTCCTACGCGTAAAGAGTCGTCATAAGAGCAATGGGATACAAATTCCTCCATTTAAGTTTCAAATTAGATTTTTCCTTGGCAATCCCGGCCGAGCACTCGGCTTACATTCAAAGCCCTCTCTTTGATCAGAATGGCTGATCGATTTGGCATGGAACGTCCCACTTACTTCCCGTCGTTCGTTCGTTCGTTCTTTCGTTCTCTGGCTTCGTTTCTCCGTGAGACTGCCGTGGCTCGTACCTCTGGCGAATCTCAACGACGTTGCTCAATTTACGTCACGCCGGAAGTATATGGCACTACGGCACTGTTCGCCTTGTCGTCGCGATCGCCGAAAAGAAAAAAAAAACGAGCGAGGAAAATGGAAACGAAGTGGCGTGGTGAGTGGCTTTATTAGACCGCTCCGTAATGAATCTTCGGAGAATGGCCGTGTCCGAGTAGATCATAAAAAGCGAATTACGACCGCGTCGCGCCGTTGTCGATATACTTACAGGTGTGGTGTCGTTGCAGCGGTGAGACGAGCATCCAAAAAACCCGACTACCACCGGTATTCTCCGCGAAATGAAATTTCGTGCTGGGAAATTTTTTGGATTGATCGAACAATCGGAAGCTGGCGGTCGGTATATAAATATCTCGAATATTCAAGGGCTTATTTCGAATTTATTTTACGAACTTTTTTACGGACAGTTGATCGAGCTTCGTTTCGACTTGGTGAATCGAAACACACTGCGTTGTTGTCCGTCAATGAAATATTTTGCGAATCAGTGTACAGCAAATAGTTTTATCGATAGATGATTGGAAAACCGTGTGACAGGCTTTTGAAATGGCCTTATCTATAGCTTAATTTAGTAAAATATCGATACATCGTACCTATGAGTGTATAGAATTGCAACGTGTAGAATAATATCACACGGCCAGATATAAATTAGCTATGACGTTCGATATCATAGGTGAAGGACATATCCATTTATTATCAACCAATACCGCTACAAGTAAAACTAATTTACAATGTAATGCGTTATGCATTCATTCCGATATCGTAATTGTATCGATCCGATATACGCGCGGACGTTTCTATTTCAAAATAATCTGATAATGCCGCTATCAAAGTAAATCGGTTTTACTTTTACTTTAAACTATATTTTCCGTTATTTTAGGCACGGCAACGGATATCGATCGACCGTTGTTGAGAAAGTTCGAACGGGCATGACGGAACAAAAGGGTGTAGGTATTTTTAATCTACAAAATTGAAAAGTTCTCGGCGGCGCGACGAGTCGAGCTCGAAGGATGGTGTTCGTTTCGAGGTGCAAAGCTGCGAGGAAGAGTCGTATACGACCGTGAAATATCGTTATTGCGTAGTTTCTTGTAGCCATTTAGAAGACTCCGGGTATCATCTTTATGCGCTAAAAGTTTCCCGAAAGATAAAAAGTTCTCGCCTCGACAATGAAAG
The DNA here is from genome assembly GCF_040668555.2 of Bombus flavifrons. Classification (NCBI taxonomy): domain Eukaryota; kingdom Metazoa; phylum Arthropoda; class Insecta; order Hymenoptera; family Apidae; genus Bombus; species Bombus flavifrons. The sequence goes on from NC_138447.1 coordinate 6,374,059, forward strand.
AAGGTAAGGCCTGTAATTATTTGTCGATGATACGCAAGCGGCGATATTTTCTACAACGGACTGCACAATAGTGAAAACGAGGCACGAGTAGGGCGAAAGGGATGGTACAAGGGTGGTTGAGGGACAAAACTTTCCACGGCACGCTGTAGATTGGTAAGAAACCACCGGAGCGTATGGCGCCAAGTTTGCGTGACAGATGGCGACCAAAGTCTGGAATTTACAGCAAACGTCAGCTGATGTTGCAATTATTTCAGCCATCTAGTTTTGCTGTAACTTGGAAACTGCCTTGATTGTGAATTGCGTTGCGATTGATAATGTAATTTCGATTATACGATTTAGAGTGGTTGCTCCGTTTCCGCTGCTCCAGATCAACGAGCTGCTCGAAATACCTGTGCTCTCGTTAGGATTAAGCGACGGTATATGTTCCGAATTTCTCCTATTATTAATATTGTACACGTAGAGAAACATGATCGGCGAGTTCGGAAATTTTAATTCAGGTAATAATTGATCTCTTTGATTATTAAATACATATATAGATACTTAACATTTATGCTTCGATCTGTCATTTTCGATGAAAAATAATTTATTCACATTTCATTACGTTTATTCTAACATATTAATTCTGAGAATAATATATTAATGTAGCGAATTTTTTCAGGATTTCTAATAAAATATTGCTCGCCGTTAAAAAAAGAAAAAGAAAATAAATCCATACAGTTTATGGGTTATGACATTTTTCTTATTAGATAGTAGGCAAGATTACCCTCATTCTAGTAAACCGACGATACGATTTCACATAATTTATTATATAAACGATATTATTTTACATTTCTCTCGAGTCATATTTCTTCTGAAACGAAGAAATGATTTCTACGAAAGACGTCCAGTTGGCTTTAAATACGATGTTACGAACCATGTAATAGATACAAATAAAAATAAATATGTTTAATTCAATAAGTACGTCCGCTCGGCGCGGCGCCCAGATACATAAAGGATTCATGCGGGCCCAGCTGCTTCGTCTAATTCAATACCGAGGTTTGCTACGCGGGTGAAATAATAAAATACCCCTTTCGAAGCGCAACACATAATTTTTGATTTATATCTTACGCCAACAGTCAGCAACGCGTTACGCCTGTGCGCTTAAAGTCATCGCTTCTTTCTTCCTTCCTTTAACTTTCGAGTTCATCCACCATCTAAATTTGCCCGAAACTACTTTCAACGATTACTTTAGTCCCAACGAAAAAAAAAAAAAAAAAAAAAATAACATCGCGAAAATTCTCGTCCAACTTTTAATTGCCCGTTAAAACGAGACGTTAGAGATTAGAACCAAATTAGAATCGCTTCCCGATCTACATCCGCAACAGCGAAACGAAACGAGCTTTTCAATCTCGGCGATATTCAACCGAGTAAACGGTGTAAGTGGATCGCGCCAATTACGAAGAATGATTTATACTCGTCCGGCGTTATCAACCGCTTATTAAGGAACAGTATGCGTGCATAACTGTCTATCGGTTACCATAATTCATGCTGACCCCGTATTATACAATACGATATCAACATCGTCGCGACCGACTTCTATTCATTTTATCGTATATCGGTGCAGGACAAAATGCCAACCTCGCGTAGGTACACGGCGCCGCCCGCGTCGTGCCGCCATCGTTACGGGACAATTATCATACCCGCCACCGTCATTAACCTCTGATTTATAGACATCCCTGCGTATCCAGTGTCACCGGTGGATCGTGCGACGCGACGCGAACCGAGCAGCGCACGTCGTGGTGGCATTAGAGAAAATATCAGAGTTGACTTTGCACGTAGGGTTCATGCGAAACGATCCTCTCCGCGATTAGTAGTAGGACGATCTGACGTGCAGTAAAATAAACAAGGAAAAATACGTTCGGACAGTCTCGAGACGATTCTCGTCATGATGTTGGGGTACTTTCGTAGGGCTCTCATAGGGGTTGAACGAAAACCATAATGTCTAGCGACGATAATTCGCAGAAGGGGATCGACTGGTCCCTCTCGGCGTGGGGCATGAAAATTTAGGGTGACGCTGGTCACTTTATTCATTGAAATGTCGAGCGACACGCGTACAGCTGCCTGACAGTTTGACCGAACCACGTGTAAATATCGATTACGGGACTGCCGCGATTGAACGACCTGGCAAACGCATCGAACCGACTGCTCGCGGACCTCGCGTTAATTGATTCTGCCGAAATAATGGCACGCCTTCCGGACAGTCGTAGTTTACATTTTTTTGCAAAAAATCTCGGATAACTTTGATTCGCGCGTTCTTCCTAAATAGCAATCGCGTTGTTATTATTTTTTTCATGTTTGATATTCCTATTACAACTTTCTGATCAAGATACTACGGGTCTACTGGATACGTCGGACCAGATCCGTAGGCTGAAGAGACACTACCCGTTAGACCTAAACGCTAGATTTAATTAGTTATCTAAATTAAGTAATATTTACTTATTTATAATACTTACTTATTTATAAATTATACTATTATACTTATTTAAATTATACTTATTTATAATACTTACTTATTTATAAATTATACTTATCTATAATAAGTATTAACTTATTATAAATAATTAGCCATGTCACTGCGCCACGCCAGAAAAAATTACTGAAACTTCTCAATGCGAGAATTGATTGTAAATTTTAATAAATAAAAAAAAAAAAAAGAAAAAGATGCTACGGGCGACGTAAATAAAGCTTTGTTGGAAGACGATAGCAAAATTTGTATGGAAACCGTTGTGCCACATTGTGCAAACAAGAATATTATTACGTTTGTGAAATTTCGATCGTAATTAATCATACGAGATATCATATTCGTTGAAAACGATGTATGCAAGAAACGTGTAAAATCGCCAATGTATATACCGACAAAATGCTATCGGCAAATTTGCCAAGAGAGAATGTTGTCGAAAATGGAAAATCGAAAATGGGTATGTTTTACTCTAAGACAATGAAGGCTATAGCGAATTGGCGGTAGTGTGATCGACGACAACGAATTTACGGAAGCGATTGATTCTCGAATGGAAGCAAAAACGGAAGAGAGATTTGCAGTTCGGAAGACAACTGACCTAGGAAATATTCATTGCCTTGAAATGGCTCTTGAGTTATACGTATGGGTTTCGCATAAGTGGATCGCCGAAACCTACCGACTTCTGCTATCATCGTTCTTGCCAAATTCTCGATTTGCTTTATCGATGTTAGTACTACGCTGCGTTCATCGATTTGCTTTTATCATATGGCGATTACTACGAATTGTAAAATGTAAAAGAAGTTCTTAACAATGATATCAAAATAGCTTATACAGGGTGTAACAGAACATATGTTCAGAGAGTTCGTATAAATACAAGCTCCGTCTGTCTTGATTGTGGGATACAAAGAATTTCGTACACGCAATTGAAACCTCTTTAAAATATCGAGATACCAAGGTTTGGAATAGGACAAGTTTTACGACAAATTCGGGAAATGCATAATTCAGGAACCCATTCAGAGTATAACCGGATTCACGACAACGCGTCTACAGGCTCGCCTTGAAACGCAACACGATCGTACCGAGCATCTTCCGTAGAGATAATTAGATAACGCAAAATCGAAACAAAAATTTCGTTATATTCATCTCGTAAACGAAAACGGATAGAACATATGGTTACATGAAGTTTTTTCGTCGTTTTTTAGGTTCCACGTGTACCGTTACACCCTGTATAATAGCTTGCATCCTAAGCGTGAAAAATTTGGTGGTAGAGAGGTAACGAAAAGACACGACAGCGATAACGAAGAGTACGCAGCTGGGAACGAACCCGTCTGGCGGTCTTTCAATTTTCCTCGATGAAATTTCCATATTCATCTGACGTGATATTCCGAAGATTCGCACGTTATAATATTTGGCAACGAGCTCTTTAACGTCACCGCGACTCGACACTTTCGACCCTCGATGACTATGCCGTAATTCCACATGTAATCATCGTGTCTTTATCGATCGAGGGCAGTCTGTCGAATCGATTAAACAAACACTGGTTCGGGTATTTGTCCGGACGCAAAGACCGAAAGCACGCTCGTGTGCTCCTATGAGTATCGGAGCGTCGTTCCGCGATCGAACGAACGGACAAACGCGTTCCAGTTCAAAGCGATGACGATCAAGATCGCATTATCCGACCACGTTCCAAGGGTATAACGATATTCCCGTGGCAATAACGAAAGAGCAAGCTAAACGAAGAGAGGGGAACAGAATGGGGAATAGTGGGAGGGAGAAAGAGAGAGAGAGAGAGAGAGCGGAGAGGGGGTCCGGTCGGAACGAGCGAACAATTTCCACGTCATTCAGCGGCCAGAAAATGATCAATTAAATGTCTGGCGAGCTCGGCATCGGCTGATACGCTGCTCGCTGCCCCTCTTTGTTCCGTCATGGAAAAACCTCCAGGAGAATTTCCGCGGACAACGTGTCCGTACCGCGACGAATTCGTCGAGCGAGAAAATTCAATTTCCGTATCCGTGCGAGCAAGTCGTCGTTTGCCCGGAATCTGGTTGTCGGAACCACATCGAACATCAATAATTCTGCCGATGGAACGGCATAATTGGCCCGCCCCGTGGACCCGATTTATCGTTTACACGCAGCTGGCCCGCGCGTATTTAGCGTCCCATGGTACCGTTTCGCCGGATGTCTCTCCCACCTTCCTCTTATATTTTTCTCTCTCTTTTCAAACTCTTTCTGCTTTCTTTCCGTTCCTCTCGCCTTCTCTCTTTGCTTTTTCTTTCTTTTTTTTTATTATACCACGATATCGAATTGCGTCCTGCTACGAAATAACTAAGCGAGCATCATCTCGGCTGCGCGCTGGCGTTATTTGCGATTAACTCGCGAGAATTTCCGCGAAAACGGTCTTTCGTCTGGAATCTTCCCTGGAATTTCGTTCCAGGTCGCGGAACATCGATTTTCCCAGATGAGGAGACAGAGAGAGGCATATATAAGGCAGGAACCAACCGCGCCCGTTTGACGAAAGACTCTCTCGCTTCTCGCCCATAACCCCACGAACTATACTTTTTCCGCAACCTTTCGTATTCTCCGGTTGTTTCTTTCGATTCTCTCCGCGGTGTCTTCCGCCTGGCAAATCCCTCGAGACCCTTCCGTTCCCGCGGGTTCTCTTAATTTTCGCTATTCCCAATTCCCCTTTCTTTTTCTAGCACTGCTTTTCATTACCCTGTTCATGCTCATTTATTTATTCGTTCCTTTATATCTGCAATTTGTCTCGATCGCTTCTCAGTCTTTTCGCTCGTTTATTTTCACTTTTGTTATACTTTCTATCGAAATAGAGCGAAACAAACAAATTTCCTGTATACTTTATAGATCGAGTATTTTCTATCGATTTCCTTTTGGCCTCGCGTGGCAAAAGCTTCCATCTTTCGTCGTTTTTTTAGTTTTTTCATTTTTTCACGCGTGTCACTCGCCGGTTGATATTCCGCCCTTCCCTCCAGCCTATTTCTCTCTTTCGAGCTGACAGAAAATCAAGCGGTTCCGAGTCTCTCTCGCTCGGTCGGTCGACGTCGTGCGGTGAAATAATTTAAACTTTCGATAAACCGCTTCTGTAACTGAGAGCAGAGCGAGGCCTCTCGGCTAGGGAATCCAATAAGAGTCGTGGTCGCTCCGCTGCACTAAGAGAGAGAGAGCGCTGGAAATGAATTTCCGTCTGGTGCAGTCCCATCGTCGCGTGTTTAAGCGAAATACAAAATTAATAGCTGACTAAAGCGCTAGTCCTGTGTCCCTGTCTTTACTCCTTTCTGTCTTCTCTGTTTGTATTCTCTCTCGACGGTGCTCTTTCACCCCGTATTCTTTCTCCTTTTCTGCTAGTTGCACAAAAGGTTCAACACGTATGGCTATGACAGATCTATATGGCGACAGTCTCGTTATAAAGTGCAGCAAGTGTCAAACCATCTTTTTACGTCAGTCACGGGAAACAAAAAGCTGTCAGGGAAAACTCAACAACGATGTATCGTTATCACCGACGAAAAAAATAAAAAAGAAAAGGAAAAGGAGAAAATTTGCCTGAACAATTTTTATCGATGACGACAAATGTCTGGCTGATGTCGCAATATAACGATGCAATTTACGATCGAGCGAATCATTCTTTTTCGAACATTCTCCTCATTCGAGTAACGCTTTTTGCGCGGACTGATTTCTATGTCGCACATCGACATCGTTGGAGCGTTTAAATCGACGAGACACGTTCGTGGCCTAAATATGCCTTTGATCTCTGTACAGAAATTTTTATTAAGTTACGCGATTTTAAACGTGAAAACAAATAACGCAAACAAATAATTTCACGAGGCGCATACTAATTAAGATTAGAAACAGTTGAGCGAGATAAACGTATCGGTACAACTAAATATCGTTTTGCGGTAGCAAAGAAACGAGAAAGCAGATTAAAAACTGTGCACGGTAAGGCATGGATCTAGTAGCAGAACAGCAAAGAAGATTCTCCGGTGATAAAACGTACAGACGTTGGCTGACCATCTTTGATCTATTCATCAGCCACCCCGTTATACCCTCTCTGGAACCCGTACTATCCCATTTTCACCCCAATATCTGCGACAGTCGCCCTGCTTCATCTTCGAAACAAGATTTCCCTGACCAATCCTCCTCCATTTATCGTGTCGAACTTTTCGCTTTCGTACATCTGTTTTACCACCGGTCGTACGATTGATATCAACGTCTCAAATTTAAGGGTATCGGAAACAAAAAAGGCGAAAGATATCTTACACGCGAGTGTCCTATCTTTATCTCCGACGATTTCCACCGGATTCGCATTTGTAAAAATCGACATCGATTTCAACGAAATGGAAACTTTTTCGCGTTGCGCGAATGAAACTGGATAGCTTCGATTGGATCGCTGGCCATTCCGCTTTTCAAGCTGCGAACGGGCGAATTTTAAAAGCGAGTCGCAGGTCGAAAGACCTGTCGATCTTCGAATAAAGTAGCTAGATACAAACTGATTACGACGAACGATGGTGAATTTCAAATAGGTTTCGGGGGCCGCTCGATCTTGCCGGGAAATGTGAAATTAATAATCCAAAGAGGCACTCCCTCGGAAGTGCTTTCACCCTTCCCGACCGAATTAGCCTCGGTAAAAAGCCCACTTCGTCTTCGACGAAATTAAAGACGAGCGCGTCTTTCTCTTTCGTTCGTCCGGCTGGCACGGGTCGATTCTCTACAAAAGCGATTACGATCCGTCGCGACAGGATTACCGAAAATTTCGGCGGACGATTTTTAATCAGTGACCGAACGACGCCGAAAGTCAAACACTAGCAGCCAGATCCCGATCCCTCCGCTTTTCGTCTCGTATTAAACGCCGTTTAACTTGCTCTCCTGGCGTAGTCGAACGTGTCTAATTAAGCGCAAAGAAGCGGCGTAGAGGGAAGCAGAGTATACAACAATTAACCGGATTAATTCACGTGGCGTTCCAGTCGAAGACGTTAGCTTAAATTCACGGTAAGCTTGCGTCGTCCTCCTCGTCTACTAGTCCGCTTTGAGTTTCTCCCTTCTCCCATCTCCCTTTCTTCCGCTTTGGCTCCCTCACACTTTGCCGCTTCTCTACCCTTCGGCATATATACAATCTCGGATAAGTATACGAGCGTGTATCGTCCTGTATAGTCTCGCACGGCGGCACAGAGAGATGCAGCCGCCCGCGCTCACACCAACCAACCAACCAACGAACAGGCATGCACTCCAACCCAGTTAAGAAAGACCCAGTTTCCAGCTCTGCAACTAAGAACGACGTGGAGTTCGCTCGCGACGACAAGAAGCAACGAGTACAATTAGCCTTCACGGGAAACGAGACAGCGTCAGAATCCGTAGGACACCGACCGCCGCGTTCTGATGAGACGAGCGCGCAGAATTACTCGGAAAAACGAGACTGAGAAACCGGCCGAGGAAGGGGCGAGGAAAAAAACGCTACAAATACGCGAAGCTGAGCAGAACCGGGGGTAGGGATAGCGGAAAATACAAGAGGCAATAAAGACGGAGCGTGGAAACGAGAAGAAAAAGAGGAAGAAGGGAAGAACCGGGGGAGAACAAAGACAGGGGTTGTAACGCTCGGCTTGAAAAAAGGCCAGGGAAGAAAGGGGCGGGTTGCGCGGGAACAGGAAACGTGGCTCAGGGAGCGCGGAAGTGCACGGAGATCGTCGAGGGTGCAAAAGAGGAAACGGCAGCGAGACATTTTCCGAGGAAGTCGATAAATAAAAAAGTTGCTCAGATTCGAGCATTATATAGCCAAGAGGAGCGGAAGAAAGGGCGAGAGACGAAGGAACAGCGACGACAACGATCTGGAGGACACGTCGCGTCGCGCCGCCCAGAGAATACAGGACGAGGTAGCATGTATCCAAGTTCCTCGAGTTATGATATCGATAACTCGTATGTCGCGCGGAACACACGACTTTCGATATCCAACCCTTTCGTCGTTCGCTCGAACACGTCTCTTCTACTTATTTCGCTTCGCTTTCCCTTTCTCCCTACCTTTTACGATCCGAGCAGCGACGATGTACGTGTTGCCATATTTACAAAAACCACGCGTTCCCCTCGACTCTTGCAGCATCGCGAGACCACCGTGTCTCTTCGTCGCGGTTCGCTTTTTTTCTTACGCTTCAGCGTCTTCGCTTTTCCGCTTGTCCTCGAAACTCGAATAGCAATTATACCAGCAGCCGTAATTCGTGTATCTTCTTTTCGGTGTTAAGCGAATCGTATTAACGTTACGTATCTTACGATCAGTTTTATACAGGGTGGTTAACGTTACGTATCTTACGATCAGTTTTATACAGGGTGGTTGGTAACTGGTGGTACAAGCGGAAAGGGAGTGATTCTACGCGAAAAAAGAAGTCGAAAATATAGAATAAAATTTTTTTTTTTTAATTTTTTTTTTAATTTTTCCATCGAGACAACGATCTACAGTGAGATCCGTTATAACGAGACGTGAGTGACGAAAAGTGCACGCGTACCGAGCGAAAATGCAAAGTCGATTTTCTCGAAAACAGAGCCTCAAACGAAAAATTTTTATTCTATATTTTCGACTTTTTTTCGCGTAGAATCACCCCCTTTCCGCTTGTATCACCAGTTACCAACCACCCTGTATTTACCTTGCGTAAAATTTCGTCACATTTCGCAAGCCGTTATTTTCTTCCACAAATACCTACATCGTTTCATTTAATCAGACAAAAAGTTGGCGTGGTTCGCAAAGGCAACGTTTTTCCCAGTTGTAAGTTCTTCAATTTCACCTTCCTATCTCGTGACCCGCGATTAACGCCTTTCTATTCGTTAACACTGTAAATTCGGCGCGACATTTAATTTCCATCGACGGTTAATTTCAAGGGAGCTTGTTATAAATTAATGTCCTCTGTCGCGGCTAACGGCAGCCCACCTAACTCTTCCTTCCGTTTAAACTAATTTCACGAGATAATAACGAAGACGACGAGCTTTGAAAATGAACGATGGCGGATAATCGATGCGCAGCGACACAGTGCTATTTAGTTAGCCGCCGATTTTCTGACCGTCCGCGACGTGTTAATAAAGTAAGCATCGAAATCATCAATTTCGCTACTTCCGATCGTATATCGGCCGGTTGCTCTCTGTATAACGAGAAACTTTTCGCGCTTCGAGCATCTCTATTCAACCGTTATTTTCGTCGTTCGACTCTCGCTCTCTCGTTTCAAACTAATTCCAATAAAACTGCACTCTCGGCCCGGCTGGTAGAACGATAACCCCGTATTGGTTTTCCACACTTTCAAATGGCGCACAGGTCGCGCATTAAACGATCTGCGCTTGTTTTTCATCTTGCCTAGATGAACATGAATCGATACAGCGTGCAACCATGGAGCAACGTTTGTCTTCGATCTGATATAAATATATATATCGCAACTCGTTTTATGAATCTTGCGCCAGAAGATTGGAATCGCGGAGGAACGCGCGAACAGGAGACAGATGCGCATCCAGTAAGAGGGATGAGCGAGGAACGCGTACACCGTGGGGCTTTGACGAAAAGAGGCGGAGAAGAGGGTGATTAAGCGTTTCCGTTGGATGTTTCTGTTTTAACCGAACCCAGGCCATGGAACGCTTAATGAAGCGAGGCTGTTCGGTATTGGCCGCAGCACGTAACAAGTGTGCGGCAATATTTTCGGAAGAGGATTTCATTTAGTATCTTCCTGAATACTCGTAATAAACAAATATTACTCGTCGACTTGTTTATTACGTTATTTAGATCGAACACGAATACTGCCATAATACACTGAATAAAATTTTCTCATTAAAACGTACCACCCTATTTTTTACACGTACAGTTATTACTTTGCTTTTCAGTCGCAACATTCGCTGATCCATAAACGATTAACATCTACAGGTTAGACTATACGAATGTGTATCGTTTACTGTGTCAGATAAGTAGGAATAAAAAATGGACACTTTTTTTTTGTTGAAAGAGTTAATTTGAAATATAAATCCTCGAAGGTGAAATTAATTTAGTTCGGCTGTACAATTTCTCGGTGGTTTTATTTAGAGCTTGATTAACTTGCGAAATGGTCTGCTAATATCAAAAAATAATACGTGATATTTTCTTTAAATAATTTAAGGCAATGAAACGAAAACTCGAATTACGTTTTAATACTTTTTTTTAATAAGAGCGTTCTAGGACCTGTATGTAATTTTGACCACGGAATCGAGATTCGTAATTTTTTTTAGAAGAAATTGCGTGTTACGAAAAGATTCGTTATGTTTAAAGAATATTGGCATAAGATTTAATTTATCTCCTAAATACTCCAATTTCGAGCGAAAATCGTATTTTATCGAGTCAATAAAAATGCCCGTAAAAGTCCATTACGAAAATATAAACCCGCGCTCACATTTTTATCGGACCCATAGAAACTAGTTTTATCGCATTACCTACTTGCGGACAAACAACTTTAATCCAATTTCAAGGACCGCAGCACGAACATTGCCAATCAATTGCGCAGCTAAAAAGGAAAGAATACCGGTTGACACACCAGTCGTCTTTATAAACCATAAACACAAATACTTATCAAAACACACGGCCACCGTAATGCCGGCTGTTACGGCGTACACGGTGTTCTGGAAGCGTGCCATAAGTCGCACACAATTTTCTCCCTTAATTCTCGCCGAGCATCTCCCCTATCACGCGTCATTCCGTCTTTGTCACGCTCCTATTTTCTCTTCTATTTATCCGCGCATCTGTTTTTCTCGTTCTGTCTCGATTCTGCCGCCCATGCTTCTTCCCGCCCCTATCCGCTTTCCTGTGCCAAGATACCGAACAAAACAGAAACAAGCCGTGGTACGGCGTCAGACAAAAAATTCCCCGTAACTTTCGAACCGGCTCTCCATGGCAGGCACGCACCCGCCCTCGCGTCACCGAACGCATCGTGGAGAAATAGATTCGAGCACGACGATCGGGAGGCAACGCGCGCTAAGCACGGACCAGAAAAGAAAAAGCGATAAGGGAAACTGAGCGAACGGTGCAAATGAGAAACGAAGGGGAACGAGAGCGTGGTAAATTCGCGGAATTGTGGCAGATTAAGGGAGGAACGAAATCAGACGAAGCAGGAGGAAAAGAGATAGGGCGAGATTCGGAGCATTAGGGGAAATAGAACGACGCGGCGGTTGCTCGTCCGAAACAGCCATCCGGTGGGCCTTTGGGCCCTTTTAATCGCGCTGTGCTCGACCGTGCGGTCGTTTCGCGTTTTCCAGAACGAGATGGCCGTGTGCAGAAATTTCCTTTACTACGTTCCAACGTAACGTTAACATTCGGTGGCTTACGATTTTTTAATCGACGCCCGGTACGGTCTGGGCTACTTGATGCCACGGCTCGTGTGGCATTAGCGGATATTTGCTAATTTTCGAACGGCTTGTTTCGTGGCCGGCTATGCGCACTTCGGTATAATTAACAACGTTTCCACGTGTATTACGCGTAACGGCCGAACCTCGACTACCTGTACATCCCGATTGATCCATCATACAACCGTTCTCGCTTATCATACAGATTCTGGAAACGATCAATCCGCGCGCGTTCCACGCAAATGTGAGCATTACGCGGTTGATTCTTTCGAATGTCACCTATAGTCGATGCTCCAACAGCGTGCACCGACAAAACCACGAGATAGAAGGCTACACATATCTCACAACCTTGTAAACGGGTCATTTTGATTTGGATGAACAAGTGGAAACGTCAAACGTTGATTATCTCCGGCCTTATGAATTTACCGCCGCGACGTGTCTTAACGCTACTACAGAGGATTTGCGGAAATCGATGGGGAAATGGATGTAAGGAAAAGCTGACTAGGAATAGAAATAGTAATTTACATGAAATTCAAGATCGATAGAACCACCACGTTATGACACGAACGCGATTGTATTTAGCATGTACGTAATACGCGTACACGAGACATTTAATTAAATGTTTCGATTTAAAACTCACCGTCGCCTTGCCTTTGCGGTTATTGATACGTTTCGTTTTTAAACGACAATGTTTTGGGAACAGGAAAATTTCTGCGAGTTGAGCGACACATTGGCATAAACGTTCGTTAACGGAACGTTCGTGGCTCGAGTACATACTTTTATCAAAGATCGTAGAAAATGTGAAGAAATAGCTACATTTTCCATGCGGTGATTATGTGTAACCAATGTAGGAGATTAAACTATGTTAGGAATGTCCTGCGTTCGTTTAATATCTTGAAAGCGCACGCGCCAGAGCTATGAATTTAAAAAATATCGAGACGGGAAGGATTCGGTTCTTTCAGGACGATCGCGAACTGGCACGCTAGCAGTTTCTTTTCATAACCGTGCCACGGTCTTCCAAGCAAGCTGTAAAGCAATCCAACAGTTGGAAGACGAATGCCGACAGGTATATTTACGATCCTCGTGCTCCTTCATCGGCCTCACAAAAATATCGGCTCGCCACATTCATCGGGAACTCTCAATTACGCGCAAAATGCACCAGCATAGCGAAACCGCAATTGCAGATCTAGCCGTGCAAAAAATGTTCTACAAATAAGTAGAGCATATTCAGATATACCTGGAATTTTTAGAGATAAGTCTTTCATGAGTTTTCTTCGTCCGTAAATTTTTTACTGCACCACGAATTACAGCGGCTTGGAATATAAAACGTCTTCCTTATTTGGTTGTATTCAAGTTACCCAGATGAATGTTAACAAATTTTAAGTCATTTAACGGTGGCTATTATTAAAATTTGCAAAGCTTCGATATCGATTCAAGCTTCCGAAGAAAATATCTTTTTATAGTCGTGAAATCGACGTTGGAAAATATTTCGCTATTTATTTTAATAAAATTCGGATGAATTTCTCTTTCCCTCTCTCTTCCTATCTCTTTATCAATATTCACGTTTATGAGTAATACGTTTCTTAGGACGTCCTCTTGTCATCAAAAATAATAAAGAATTTTCGATATTTATTCATAGCATTCCATCTTGTGGAATGAGATCTCGGAAACAACATTCTTGATGCGAGGCTTTATCTTCTACCTGCTAATTTCAGCTGCATCTAAGAAAATATGAACCTTTATCTTTATTATTTTTAAATTGACAACGTTTGAAAAATTTCGAAAGGCTCGCATCGTGAACAACTATTAGGACGACTTCATCGTACAAAAGTAAATCGAAATCAGTAAATTATTACGGCCAACATACACATACGGATCTTAACGAACGAGAAAACATTTCGATTTACGTCGTAATCAAACGCTACGGTAAGATTTTTTTATTCTTCAAGATAAATTTATTACATTCTTGCCGACTCTTTAAAAACGAACAACGATGATAATGAAAACAAAGTAGATTTATTTTTCGAAGCAATTAATCATATTCTAGTTCTGTATCGTATTTTCAAGGATAACGATGTTCGTGTGTACTCACTAATAGTTACATGTTACGATCAACGAAGAGCAGACACGCGGAGATATTTAAAGTTGCCAATGGGTATGTTTCGAAGGAGCTTTATCTCCCTGATTCCATAGAGTATGCGAACTATCGATTTTTACGTCCTTTCTGCAGAGTATCGGGAAGTTCCCAGTGTTCCTGAAATTCACTGCCAATCCCTGACTGATCTGATTCCCTTTCATTTTCGAACGAAAGAAACTTCTCGAGGAAAAATTCTCCGACGAATGGAATTTCCTAATATTACGTATTTTCGTCGTAAAATTTTCTTTAAAAGTAACATAGACCCTTTTCTTGTCTCCAGTTTACAAGTTTCGCCTTGTTATCGATATTCGTTTAACCGGTCCGCGCTAAATACTCGCTCCGCCTGATTAGTCCATAAACGATCTGAAAATAAAACATTCGCCCGACACTTTCAACATAAACGTTTCCCTCAATCCTGATATTTCGTCGCAAAGTATTTAAGCAGAATATCCCAGCACGCGACCAGATGGATGTTCTCACGTTGATGGATCGTGTTGCCCGGATTCGTAGCAGCAACAAACATCGCACACAAGTCCGGTGTTTAAAACCGCGCGATGAAATTCGCTGCTTCGTGACCAAAGCAGAAGTTCAGCCCCCTGCCAAAAGTGTACAGCTTAATTCCTTTCTTTGGTAAAACGATTACGCTTTAATTCCCCGTGATAGCCTTTCATATCTAACCGCGTTATTCATACCTCGTGCGCTGCGTCTCGTCGCGTATCGCAACCCTTCTGGCTGCGAACGCACCAAACAACGGCGAAATGGCACAACAAAAGTATCCCGCGCACGAGCACCACCGTTTCCATGAAAAATTATCCGCCGGAACAATTAAACGTTTTCCAGCCGTGCGGAGAAGATATTTTTCCTCGGTTCTTTCGTAAAAGCAGTCACGTTTGCATGAGTTTAAGCGCGCGTTTCAAACGAACCACGCCGGATGTGACTAAACGGCAAACTTTCTGCTGCGACGTAAAGTGACGGAAGGCCGGGTTTACAACTCTCGAATACATCGCGGTTTTCGAATAAATTATCAACCCAAGCGGAGCTTTCGAAAAGATGACGCTTCGTGAATGATTAGTTTGTAAGCGAGTTCTATGTTACGAAAGAGAGACAAGACAAAAAGAGAAGATGTTTTTATTGATTTTCTGATTTTCAAGAATCTCCGTCGCGTTTCGTTGCATTCGAAATCGGTTCTCGACGGAGAAACGAACGACGACTAATTTCCCGTGGAACGTTCGACAAAACGTCGGTGGTCGTCTGCCGTTGGCTCGAGCGGCAACGAAATCTTCCGAACGGTCCGAGCACATGGGCAGATATTTTAACCGCAAGCGGATACATTCCGGGGCAGTTTCATTCCCGGCAACAGCGTTGAAAATTCGGACTGCAGGGCACGTAGGCTATTGATTGGCGAACGACGAGCTCGTATCTCGCGTGTGTGCACCGGAGAAGACTATGAACCGAACGAAGATAGAAAAAGCACGAGGATAACGCGGGGTTGAATCGAGCCGAGAGGGACAACCGAGGTCTCGATTTGACCCTTGTATGATAATACGACGGCAGGTAATTTCCGGATTCTGATACACAAGGGTAGAGTAATGGGAAAAACGGTAACCCTTCTGTCATATCCGTTATAGATTCATTCGATTCGTCCTGGCTGTGGATACGCGACTGTTTGTATTTATACGCTTTACACCCCTGTGCGGACCTCCACCCTACGCAAACATATATTCAATCAGTGTTCAACGTTGCGCGTGTACGCAGTTTGAATGATAATTGCTCGTTTCAGGGGTTAAGTTAGGAACAAATGATAGCCATTTAGCGAGATCAAAAGGTTTAGTTTTCGTTGTGCGTAATAGCGGACTTTTATCGTTGAAATTTCACGCGAATGTAGTGATACGAGGTTCGGTCAAAAAATACTCGACCTGCAAACAGATTTCAATTTTTTAGCAAATAGAGAAAAAAATAGATGACACGATAGTGTCACGTTACCTTTTAACTATTGACTATCGTCGAGTTTTTAAAATAAAAATATCATTTATAATTTCATTTTTTCAAGCTGACAATTTTTCGCAACTGTTCATCTCGTACCTTCCTTTTTCATTCTCCATTTACTTTATCGATTTATAATTCGATTGTCCAATATTTCTGAAAGATCTTCGTCTTATTCCCAAAAATAAAAAAACGTCGTCGATTTTCACCCAACGTTTTCGATAACAGATTCCCGTGGATCGTTAATCGCAATTTTAACAAATTTAACGGACTCGATCGTACCAGATATTTACATTTATAACGTGCTGGAAATTGCACGAGATAATATGTAGTACTACAAGTAAGCAACGACTGTTTCCTTTAGTTATTAACGCGTTATATCAATTACGTATGTATATGTTTATTTTAACGTAAAATAATTTCCACGCTTCATTTGTTCTTTGTTATCGATGCTGCTTGAGCTATTTCTGCATTCCTCGTATTTATACGTGCAAGAACATTTAATCATTCTTATGAATTAATTATCTTCTTTTGCCTATGGGTTAGTTATAGAGCTAATTTTAACGAGAAACGTACTCGCGCTATGGTAAATACTTGTAAAGCGTAAAGAACGCTTTATACCCAATTTAAAAAATTACATATAAATACGGGTTGCGTTATATTTCATGTACGATTAGCTTGTACGATTAAAATCTCGACTTCTGAATTTCAATTAACAGACAACTGCTTTATCCGCTATCTATACTCGTACATCTACATAGATGGATTTTGTCGATTTTTAAATTTCATTAATTTTAATCGTGTCGTTTTAGCTTCGATCGGTGATGTCGCTATCACCAAAATCTTGACCACGCTTCGTTAATCATTGATTGCAATATTCGATTCACCTCGACCATCCTGTCTTCCTGATTCCGCTATCGCTGCCATCAAAGTCACATACTAACCACGCTCTTTCCGCGATTAAAACGGAAACTTTTAAATGTTTGCCTTAAACTGGCCGTTTGTTCCTCAACGACGCCCGGTCGTAGCTAAAGCATCGGTGTGTTCTCGCGAGCTTCACGACACGTACAGCAATACGTTCTATTACGGTAATAAAAGAAGGCGGTAAAACGCGTTCCACATAGCACCGGCGCGGAAACGCAACGCTTTTATAACCGCGTTCGATGCGAGTACGAGCACGGGTCAAGAAAGTTTCCTATTCCATTGTAAAGTTGCGGTTTTCGAATGGTTGCGAATTTGACGAGCGAATATTCGATATTTGGCTAACCGGCCGAGTGTGTGAAAAATCCCTAACAGAGGACAAGAATCGGCGTTGTTCACGACCATCGTATTATTCGTCACGGATGTTCTTACGGACAGTTGTCCGGATTGAAAGGACGCGGGGCTCGTAACAGTGGTTCCGTTTTCGCGTCGGTCGTTACGAAAATACGAACCAGTAAATATTTTACTAGCCGGTGTTGGAACAAACATTACATGGCGCAGTAGCGTTCTTAGGAGAAATTCCGGCTGGTTGACTGGCGTTTACGATACGGTTGAGTCGTGAAACATTTATCGAAAGCCACGCGGAATGCTCGGGTCTCGTATTAGCGGCTCTCAACAATTACGCGTCGTTACTATTTGATTATCGTCCCAGGGTATGTTAAGCGACGATTCTCCATGGGGTTTAGGTAGCCAGTTCTTCCATTAAAGCAGGGATGAAGAGGCCTCTCGAGCAGCGGCGGCATTATTCACCGGAGGTAAAGACTAAAGAGTTCGGTCGATCGACCCAATTCCTGTTTTTCCGAGGCTCCGAGATTTGCCTTGCCTCTGCACGCTTTTATCCGTATAAGAGCGTCTCTCTATTCACGGATTAGCGTGGCTTATCGATGTAATTTGTTTGAGGAGAACGGTAATCAGTTCGAGGTGGACCTTTCGTACCGGGTCTTTAACGGTGCTTCGCGAGCCTGCGATGCCGTAGAACGCGCACAACCTAATCTATGTATACGCTTTTAATTCCGTACACTCGAGTATTTCTTCTACCATTGACGGCAGAATCAGATCGATGTAATACGAATGCCGCTTGGAATTTCGCTTTTAAATAAATACGCATCGATGGAATCGATCTTTCTCGAGTATTTGGAGAAATTTTGATATATCCACTTCAACGTTACAAGAAATTTTACGATCGTTTTGGAATATTTAAACAAATTTCATAGCCTTTCACGAAATTAAACGTTTTTGTAATAGAATATCGAATGTTAAAAATTAATTAATATTTCTTTCTTCGTTAGTTTCCATCGATCGACCAGCTTTTCGTTGAAAAAGACTAGTGCAAGAAAATGCACAGTCATTTTATAACTCGTTTCATCGGAGCATCGATTTTCACTTTAATTTGTATTTAAAGTTCACGTGGAAAGTTCGAGTAATTACGCGAGAGTTATTTTTGCTTCGAACTCGCCATGGCCCATCAAGTGTGGCGTGTAATAATTATTTAAACGGTTCGCGAATTCCGTTCCATCTCAGGGCGATTAACGATCCCCTGGATTCCAGAAATTACCTTGTTGTTACTTTCCAACCAACGTCGTGTAATTTTTCTCCCCCTTTGACGAGTGCTTGTTTATCGACAAAGGATCGTTGTACAAATTTTGATAGCTTCCGGAAGTCCCTTCCTATCTTTATAGAATCGCTGTCAACAAACTGATAAACGATCCACGCATTGCTCGTTAATGCTTGATTAGACGAAGCAAACGTTGCTGTTTCATTTCCGGTTCGTATTCCGTGTTTGGGGACTATCACCCCCAACAAATCAATTTCCAGCTGCTCTTGATTTCTTATTCACACTTGTAGCATTTTCCAGGCTACGTTTCTTTTCAGGAAAGTTCACGTATCATTGCGCAATAATAAGAACCACCTACATATAGGTGCATATAACGATGACATCGAGCCTCGTTGATGCACACGTAATAATATCGGCCAGGAATTTATTTGACGTACTATTTAAACACGCGTTTACGGGTGTGTAACGGAAAATGATGAAATTGCACAAGTGCCTTGAAACAACGTTTTTCCAGGTAATAGCTTCAATAGCTGTCAAATACAATGTAGTAGATATTTATAAACAGATTTTTATTACATTTTATGAACAACTCTCGATTAAATATTATGTAAACGTATGCGTGAAAATATTTTTTGGAATTTCAAAAAAAGAAAAAATATAGCGATTATAGATATTGAAACGAAGTGATTCGTAACATAATATTTACGAATAGGTTTATACTCAAAATGTAAGGGAAAGCGCAAACTGACGTATTTATACTGTTCGTTAAAGCTAAAAAAGTGCCTACGGTTACTATCACAGTAAATTATGCTGAATTGCGCGCTTCAGCGAAGCTACGTTAATTAATTAACAAGTCCATGATGATTTACGAATTTCATTAGAATCGCAAGCAATTTCCTAAGCAAGTGATTTTTACTTAATCCATTTACAGCGTACGATACGCGCCTTTACAGAAAGGTTTACCGAAGTGGTCCACTTGGAAAAACTACGTAATCGAAATTCGAAATCGAAATCAATTTCTACATACGCGCATATATACGCTCGAGCCATAACAAGTTACATAATTGCGATATAAAAATCTCATCGCACGAAATTTGATCATCGCTCGTAAGAAGGATGTTTCATATTCTGTATTGGTTAAGCACATCGATCGTGCAAGTTTGTTATCTCAATTTCACGCAACGATAACCAAAAACACTCGTGAACTGTTCTTTATGCGTTAACAGGCAGCCAATGAAAGATTCGTTTTATTAGACGGAAAGCTATTTATCTGCCTGGGTAGCAGGGTACGGTAAATACGAATTACCAGCTGGGTGCAATGCGTTTCACTGGCATTCGGGATCGTGCGAAAATTTCACGCGCAACGAATTTATCGCGGAAACACGTAATATCGATAGTTTAATCGTTCCAGTGTCAAGTCCGCCCGGCCAGGACGAACGATATTCCACTTACAATTTCATTCGGCAGCCGGCAGCGTCGCCTTATCGGAAACAATTTATCAAGCATCTCTGACGATACGATGGTTGCTGGTCCCCGGCACGATCGACATAATTTACCCGGTTATTTTACTATTCGCTCGATATACGCCACGTACAATTACGCTTCTCCTCTCAATCGGATTTGGATTAATACGGTTACTTTACCGCCGGATGATTTATCGAAGAACAGGTAGTCGCAGATTCGGTCACATTCAGTCACGGCCTTCTTCTCGAGACAATCAATTTTGATCGGGATCTACCCTGGTCGGTCGTTCATCCTTGTCAGACGGTAATTAACGTAAGCAAAGATCGTTATCTCCTTTGAAGCCGGCCGTCTTCTCCACCTCCGTCTCGGCTCCCTTTTCTCTCCCTTCTCTCTACCACGTCTCTCCACCCTGTTTCTTTTCACCCTCTTGCATACGTACTACGTATATATCGAGCCTCTTCTTCCGTGCCACTCGTCGGCGTTCCCTCGTGCCTTTGCTCCCCAGTCAGCCGACACTCTTCGTCCCTTTTAGCCACCCTCGTGCATCCATGTTTCTCGTACAGTCACCGGGCATCGCGTCGTCGACCGTCTGCAACCTCTCCAATGCACCTTCCGATTCCTCCGCGTCTTCCACTCGACCCTTTTCCTTCTTTTTCCTTTCTCCTATATTTCCTCTGTCTCTTTGTGTTTTTTTCAATTCCTCGACTTTATTCAGCCTTTCTTCTCTTCTTTCTCTTTCTTCTTTCAGTCACACATTTGTCCGGTTGCTTCGATTTCCTGTCGCGGCTCCAGCCTTTATTCCAATAATGTCATACCCGGATGAGTAGGGAAATTAGAGGGAATTCGAATTTACCGTGCGATGTGATTTTCATTGGACCGCAACAAACGCCGCGTTCCGAGCGGTCCAACGTTCGTGTATTAGTGCATGTGCGCGCAAAGTAGACGCAAGTATTTAAGCGCTTGATCAAACAGCCGGGGAAAAGGGGCAGGGAATGCTGTCGAAATTTCATCGTAGGCGTTTCAGGTTTCGTACCAGCGGTGTTGGCTATTGAAAAATTAGCCGTGGTTGTCGCAGGATTAAAAGCGCGGGCGATCGAAAAGTGCGGACTCGAATGATTTTTCGTTTGCGGCTTCTGTGGTTGATTTTCAATTTATAAATTATAAACGGACGTCCTATCGTTTCCGACGTTTTGCGCGATCAAAGACATCGCCGCTGAAGCAGTTGCGTAGATATGCACGATTCTTTTTCATTTTTACTTTAATTCTTGTTTATTCGTTATCGTTAATTTCGCCGATGAAGGCTGATTACGCAGCAATTGTTTCTGGAGAATCGTCGTTCGAATTATCGTCCTTTCTATACTTTTCCTTCGAAGGAACGTTTCATCTTTGTCGATGTTACACGCAGGAAACAGGGAATCGTAACAGTGTCGTTTACGACATATTGCCAGATTCTGTTAATTCTAAACCACACAACCCAGCGCTGACCCATTTGCTCGATAAACCGCGACGTACTTCAGTCGTTTCAACGAGGACCGCAAAAGCCGCCATTTTATATCGCGCTTTTTTGGAACGTACCAACTACGCATAAACCTCGATTGTTATTCTTTACTACTTTTTGAGGTTGATCTGCAAAAGCCTTCGTAAAATCCACTTTCAAGCTTTACGAGTTAATTCGATCCTGCAGACGCGTATCTACCCGCTGCTGCGTCAGTCAGTGCGATAAAAATGGATGAAATTTTCTATCGCCAGCCGCATGCATACGTGTATTCCACCGAAACTATGCTACTATTTGCTGGCTACGTATACAGACTACAGTTTTATACACGCATATGCACACTAGCCAAGCAATGGTAAGAAATTTTCTTCGCAAAGTCCGATCAATTAAATAAATTTTGTCCCTTCATTTGCTCAGCTTTCGTGAAATTAAACGGGGATATCAGTTTTACTTGTATGTAAGTTTAAATCTTAGCGTAGACGAAGAGATCCTATTGCAACCACGATTTCCTTTTTAAGAATACGACTTGCTCTTTAACCGCTTTAAAATTTTTCGGGACTTAGTACGCGAGAGTTAACCCGAGCAATTTACTCTGCCCTGTAACGTTTCGTACTTTAAAACTAGACCCATTCTTCAAAGGATTAAAGAAAAGCAAACCATTATTCCAAGGTCTACAATTTACTTCGCGGCAGTTTGAGGTTTGCAATTACACAGATCTCACTCTTGCTCTTATTTACTATTTACTGAAAATTTAAGCTTAAGCGATCCGCGATCTCGCTAGTTTCCCCAGCTTTGTTGCAAACAGTTTGTGGAAATTGTTTTCAAACGAGTCCGCGTTAATCTTTGGCGGAATATACCCACGATTGTTAACGCTTCTGTCTATCCTATTCGCTGGTTCACATTTCACAGTTTCCATACAAACAGGAACGACGTAGCGTCGCCCCTGCGTCGCGGGCTACCATAAAACTCGGCCGAAGGGAAACCCATAAAAGCTGGTGTGTTAATCCAGGGTCATTAAAAAAAAAGACAGCGAAGGAAAAGAGAAAAAAGGCCGCACGCAAGTTAGTAGGCACGAAATAAATTGACGAGGAACCGCGTACCTTCGGAAAGTGGAAACGAGCACGATTCGTTTTTGCAAATGAAATTTTTCCCCTCGCGCGACGTTCCCTCGGCACGATGATGCGAAGCACGCCGCGTGAAACGGATAAAAACGTCGGACGTGAAATTTCTCATCCGTGTTTCGCGTCTTCTTCGCTTCTCTCTGTACCTACTCTCCGCGTTCTTTGTCCGTTTCCTCCTGCGGGACTGCGTTTTGCGACCGTAAGAACGACAAACAAAGGCGAACCGTAAAACTTCATGCACGAACAGTTCGTTCTTGCTCCCCCAATCTATGTCTGATCTTAAAAGAGGGAGCCATCGCGAGCGGCGGAAGTGACGTCAGGGATCAGTCGCGGTGGCTCAGCTCGGTTCAGAAAACGGGCGTGGAACACGACCACGCACACAATTACCCGCGGCCACGCACTCTGTCGCTTGGGGGAAAAGTGGTTGAGGATTTTGTTTAACGATGTGTAGGACGTTTCCCAGACCCGATGTTTGTACGCCGAGATTTTGCGCTGTACCGTGTCAAATCGGAGAAATAGCAAAACGCGATTCTTCTTTCTTTTTCACGAGTGAAATCATCGATTCTTTGGCATACTGCGACGTCGAATCACTTTCGATTCGCTTGGTAGCGCGCATATTCGTTGAGTCAGAGATAAAAAGTGGACATAGTGACACAAGGTATAAGGAATTTAATATAAATGCGAATCGAGCATGTAAAGTGACATTTTTGGCAATTTTACAACATATTCACCGTCTTAGGAATTAATTCAATTATAGATAGACGTATTAAAACAAACGCGCTGAATATCTTTCTAGGTAAAGAAAGTATCAATAACGATTACACATTCCCTTTTAAACGCGTTCCACTTCCCAAACTCTCGTTGTAAATTTTTAAAGTACTCGAACTGTCTGGTATAGGGAACACACCCCCATACCTAGTTACATACATTCGCTATATATATGCCCGTCCTTCCAGTAAGGTATGTAACTTTTCTCTCGCAAATATTAACATTAGCCGAACTTAAATCGGACGCTAATTTAACGCTTCGAGAACTTTTAGTTCCTTTGTAAATGTCGAACAAACGATTCCTTAACGATGATACGTATAACATTGTGTAGGTAACGCTTTAAATTTGAGAAGCTAGACAACGGAAATAGATGAAAGAAGATATACGAAGGAAAGCACGTAGAATTACGATCAAATTTCGTACTTTCTAACGCATCTAGGGACTGTCGATCAAAAGTATGGTAGCTCGAACGGCATTGTGTAAATAAGCACGAATGTCGACTTGATTTCGCAAACGCGTGGTTACGATTAGACGTTGTTAAAAGCTTGAAACAATTATTTATTATACGCATTGGTCGCCGACGAGTACACGCGAAATGATCCGACGAACAAACGCGTCATCTATCTACCTAAAGCTCGCCTGCATCTGTCACGGATGGGGAATATCGGAATTGGGGACAATCTCGATCAACTAGGGACATTTGGTGACCATGATTACTATCCTGATGAGGAAGATATTAGGAGGCTATAATTACAAATTCGCGATAACCCTCGCTGCTATAGAGGTAATGATCGACTCTGACCCCATGATTAATAGCCACCGAGGACACGATAAGGGTAAATATGAACTGTACTGTATTTTCCACTCCGTGGAATGCCTCTAAGCCGTAATTACGCTCTTTATATTTACCGAAACATTACCATAATTGGATTCTAATTCCGGCTTTATATTTAACGCTCCGAAACGTTCCTTGATGTATAGTCTTTACGTGTTCACAATAACCACACGCGGATTATCTTGCAAAAATAATGGTCGACATCGAGGAAAGAAATGGGCGAGAATCGAGTCAGTAGCAACCACCGGCTGACCAGTTGCTATTTATTGCCGCGCAAGTTTTAGATCGTATCAGCGGAAACGATAATAATATGCGTTGTGCGGCTCCTTACCGTAACAATATGCGTTTTATCGTATTAGTTACATCGATCGTAATGCTGGTGTTTACAATAACTTAAATAGATTGCTGCCTTTCTCGACTGGTAATTAAAGGATATTATATTCGCGTAATATACGTTACCAAAGTTATAGTAAACATGGTACACGAATGATCGTTACGTGGTCCATGTTCGTTGTCTGCGATATCCTTTAAGAGGGTAACTGCTTAGACTGTGATAATCGTTCGTGGAATAGAACGTATTATTGAAATATATTTATGCGATACAAAATCATAAAAAGGAGATACTTTATGTTTTAATAAAATAAACAAATTTCGATTCGAAGCTACCAGGCATGTAAATATGAAACCGGAATTTTTGTATAGAAAATACACGTTTATTGTATGAAAATGATTAAAAATATTTTATTCGAAGTATTGCCCATCGCTAGCTATACATTTTTCCCACCTGTCTGGCAATTGGTGGATGCCACGCCAAAAAAACTGTCGCTCTTTTGAGGCAAACCAGTCATCGAGCCATTTTCGTATATTTTCGTAAGAAGTGAAGTGGTGGTCAGAAAGTGCGTGTCCCATCGATGCAAATAAATAGTGATCGGACGGAGCCAAGTCTGATGAGTAAGCCGCGTGCGAAAGTATTTCCGAACTGAACGCTTCGATCGTTTCCTTGACCGGTTTTGCTGTATGCGATGGTGCATTATCACGAAGCAAAATTACTTTGTGTTGCCTTTTTTGATATTCTGGTCGTTTTTCACGCAAAGCTTGATTCAAATCGATCATTTGTTGTCGGTAGTGCTCGGTATTAACGGTTTCGCCAGGTTTTAACAGCTCGGTGGTCTTTTTCGGTGGTCTTCCACGTTCTTCGTTCCTCGCGTCAAAATTGCCACTTCTGAATTTTTTAAACCACTCGAAGCACTGTGATTTACCAAGAGCATGCTCACCGTGAGCTTCGACAAGCATTCGATGCGATTCTGCAGCAGTTTTCTTCAAATGGTAACAGAAAATCAATGCTGTCCGCAAATCGTAGTTTCCAGGCACAAAATTTGACACGTTCAACGCTATTACAAACTATGCCGTTGTATGAAACTTGTATTGTTCCGAGTCGAAAATGTTTGTGAGATGTCAACAAAGACTTTTGGCATCAATGACGTAGTTTAGTGATAACTACATCATCAGCTAGGGCCATCTATAGGCAAATTCCGGTTTCATACTTACAGACCTGATAAATGTATATCTTCACCCGACAGAATTCACAACTGAAAATGGTGTACGTACGATTTTCTTCGATCGATATAATCTCTATGCTTGAATTATTATTTCATATTGGGATCGTATTAAGACGGTATCTTGTTGTTTTCTTTTCAAGAGCGATATTATATTCTGTACGATCTCGAACGGATTCTTCTGCTACAATCTGTTCTCTCCGATTCACGGAATCAGTATAATAAATTACTCGAAATGTCGGGCATGCACGTACCTACGCACAACTATAAATGTTCTAAATTAGAACATCTTAAACCTCCTCAAAAAAGTCGAGCAAACCATCTACGAAGAAACTCTGGCAACTCAAACTCACACAATAATCCACGAATATCCGTAAATCTCGGTAATCAACGTTTCCCCTTGCCAGATAACAAGGTAATTCAAGCACGGATTTTCTCTCAGATTTTCAGATTTCTATTTTAAAACAGCACCGCTGAAAAGCTAAATATTCGAACTTGCTTAAACGGAGCAATCGTTTATTCCTGTTTGCATTTGTTATCGTAAATTGACCGATACGTGTTTCTTTATATTCTCCGAAATTTGTACACCTTACTCCTTTCAATGAAACATTTAATTTGCAAACACGAAATAAATAGTTCCTATAAAATATATATGGTAGTCGGTAGGTGTGATCTTTCGATAACACGTTCCGCAAGAGGAAAGTTACCCGCTAACGGGAAATAAATTGTCCAGGTTTATGATAAACTACTTTCAAAATTCTATTCAACGTATATTTCTAATATTTAAATGCGTTCGAATGCAATGGATAAAAAAAGTAGTCTCATAGCACCGTGTTACAAAGCAACGGTTATAATAAATTAACATTTTCTCGCAACCTAGTACATCGACTCGGCACAAATAATTTACTCTTAAGGAAGCCGTACACTAGGGTTTAATAGAAAACAGATGTTTCACCGAACGTACTAATATTCGTGACATCCAGCTATACTGGAAACTATTACCGTGATTCGGAGCATCGTCCCATTCAACGTTCCATGCATGCCGTGTGTTGTCGAACTTGTTTCCTACATTAGCCATGACATCGCGTTGATAAAGATGTATCGCTTCGTTTAAAAAGAACAATGTCGCTGACCTTGCGTAGACGACAACCATCCAGATATGAGACACAGGGAGAGAGGATCCATCCGACCAGCTCAATTGACCGCAGCATTCGTCCGACAAGGGAAAGTGTTATTCAGTCTGATTTGGTTTGATGAGACAAAAAATTGCAAATACAAGGTTCACGTAATTAAACTCGTTGTTCTTACAACTTCTACGTTGAGAAAGACACTGTAGACTTCCAACATCTGAAAATGTGTTCTCTACAATGATACACGAGACTCACGTACGCGATTCTACGCTTATCATTTTTCTTCTTCACAGGACAACCTTCTATTTCTTTCGGACAACCTTTCGTTTATATCCTAGCATTTTATTTTGAAATACTGCTCGCATAGTCAAAGCGAAAGATAGTCATCAAAGCGTTCCTTCTTAACAAATCGAGGCGTTAGAAATAATCTCCGCATATATGATTCTGTCACGTGCGTTCGATATGGCTGCGTGAATATCATATATTCAGGTAGGACAACATGTTCCTATTCCTATTTATCTCACTCGTCTCTCTCCTACGCATATACGTTTAACTTTTTCTCCTGCCCCTCTTAAATTCTTACAAGATCCAGAAGAAACGTAAACGACGTCATAGGAACATAATCCTTCCGCTGCATAGCCTAACCGTACGATTCTTGTATAATCGAAACATACCATTTGAAAACTGGAATTAAACTGTATGTATGTAAATAGTCGGTACAGTTTTCACTCGATGCGCGAAGAAGAAATTACAATTATCCTTACGGTTAGAGTATTTGAACGTTCGATTTCCGATTTGGCAGAGAACGGCGATAGCCAAACGGCGGAAGAACGTTCGTGCTGCGCTTTAATTTGATTAAAACAGGGAGGTCTAATAAGCACGATTTCTAAAAGCAGTTGCTCGAAGGACTTCTGTATTCCATTAACGGGCATATGAATCAGGCCGAAGGAAACAATTTCTCTGTCGAAGGTTCGATCGTGTCACGAAACGAGGGGATATTCGGCATGGTCAGGATAAACTGAGAGAGCACCCGTATATCGCACAGGTGCGTACACTGATTACTGACGTATATTTCCGTCACGTACGCGCGTTTCAGCCAGGGCTGTGTGGGCTAAGGTATCGCGATGATTATCGAGAGCGGGGTGAGTCCGGGTGGACAATAAAATCTACCACCTAATGGCACGGCGCGCCGGTTATCAACGCCACAGAATTACCAACGAGCACGCACCGACAGTGACACTGGCGTGACCGCGTTGCGCCCTTAATAATGGCCACTCTTCCAAATGACGCCCCAAGCTCTGCCTTCGTTCGCATTAATTATAATTATGCTCGTGAAAGCGTCACGTAGTACACCAATGAAGTAATAAGCTCGAGAGCGTGCCACGCGAACTCTTCGTACTGAAACCACGGACGTTGTTACGATCGTAGTTGCCGTGATAAGCTACCGTGACGAAACTGGTAATGATAAACAACAACTTTCGAAACATCAAATATTCCGAGCGAAGTCATACATGCGTCGAAATGTTTGATTCACAGCACGCGAGACGAAAATTTCCTTTCTGACTATGCGGATTATGGGAGAAAAACAATTATTCGGACAAGATAAGCGAGCAACATCGTTTAGAATTTCAAATAAATATAAATTTAAACTAAAAGTACAAACAACTTTCTAAATTGAACGACTATTAAAATATTACGCGAAGGAGTTTCTAACTAACCAGCGCACGCATTGTGTGTGATTAAGACTGTTTCCGGACCCGGTGTCTCGTAATTTAATTATTACTCTGGAATTAATGGTAAGAGACGATACACGCCAGCCGGCAGGACCGGTAATTACGTTAATTTAGCAAGTTGCTCCGGTATTTTCATTAAGCCACGTGGACCACATGCAAAATTTGACTTTTCGTTTAACGGAAACCGTAACCAACGCGAAAATAGTCGTGTAGCGATGAATTCCTGCGGCTCCTTGTTCGCCTTGTTAAAGGCGGTCGGTCGATTCACGAAGAAAGCGCGCTTAACCAAGATACGTTTTGCGAACGGCGACTAAAGTCGGGAATCGCTTTGCTGGAAAATTCAATCGCATCGAACGTTCCTTCCTCGTGGTTCGCTTGGCCTCGTTGTAAATAATAACTGGCAAGGGAGCAGCGAGTATAGATTCGACTTGCAAAACTGCAGCAACGAACTTTCAACGCTTCAACGATCCGTGAAAAAGCCCACCAAGACGCGTAATTCGCTGTTTCAACTTTCTATTTACGACTTAGAAAATTCGAAATAAATTAACATTTTCCTCTAGCAAATGTTCTCTCGATGATGTTTTTCCCCTTGGGGAATGATTTACGAGCTCGGAACACATCGTTCTCGTGCAGGCAACGTATACTTAATCCGAGGTGAGTGTAACGATCCGTAGAACGGGCTTGTCGTGTCTATCAGGTTGCGCGTCGTGAAAAATGTACACGATGTTACACACGAGGCGATATTCCAATTGTACACAGAGCTTGTGAAATTATTAAACCGCGTCTCACGTGGTCACTGGCTGCCGCGCACTCTTTTATCGAACGGTTTATTCAGGTAAATAACCTTACGATAGCCCGAACAAAGGTTTCGATTATCGTACACAGTACAGGTCGTACACCTTTGTGCCTATACCTGCTGAATCGGCGAAACGGAACGAGATACGCTAATCACGTTACACCGAGATGACGTTTCTGTTGATGCTCTGCCTCCTGCAAAGGGACAACCGGCTTTGCTTCGCCCGTTCCTTCTTCCCTTCACCCTTTCCTCTTCTCTTTCTCTCTCTTTTTTTATCGTTGCTTTCGTTCGTTTAGTTCCAAAACGATGAATTTCAGCCTCGTTCGGGCAAAGCAAGCAAGAGTCACCGATGTCGCGCTGATACACCGCAAAGGCTGCTCTGCTCGTCGGGAAAATCACATTAGTGATGTTTCGGTAATCGCTTTTATATCCGCCGCTCGTGATTGACAGCGTCGACACAATCAGTTTTTCCGCCGCGTACAGGGAAATATCGCTACGCGTTGCAAAATCGACTTTTTAACTCCCGACTCGACGACCAGACCCGTCGCGATATCGTGCCTCGATTTGTTCAAAATGTTCGACTACTCGTGAATTACAGCCACGCAACTGATTCCACGATTATACATTTACGAGATACGCTTTCCATTCGCTTCCACATTTTTTCTTTGTTTCTACTTATGTTCGATGCTTTGGAAATTCAGCTGGTTCTTGTCGTGGGTAGTCGAAATAAGGTGGTCGGATTCAAGGCGAGATGTATCATTTCTTGGTTAATCAAAGGAGGAGAAATTGTTCGTCAACGGATTAAGTTTGTTTCGCCTTTCTCTGTTTTCCAAGTAATTTTCACGTGAATACGTATAGGTATAGGTGGATTTTAACGTAGCACCGTATTTCCGGGCAACACAACTTTATTCCAGAGCAAATTCTATCTTCACGAGCTTATGGAAATTATTAGCGTGGAGGAGTTAACTCGTTTCTCTACCTATCAATTTCGCGGAAAATTATTTAGGTGGCCTATTTCTGAAACGGAAAACGGAAACTCTGCCTGATGCAGAAACCTCATTAAAATTTAATTACATTGTACGCGGTATCCGCCATGTATTAATGCGTCATGATGCAGAAATTTAAAAAAAAAATCACGCGTACGATGGAAGAAACAGCCGGAACGCAAAGGAATTGAAATTTTCTAGCTTTCGAAGTAAATCTGCATGATATTTCGAAGTAACGGTAATATCAGGTCGGATAGTTGATCTCGTGCAATAATTCTCTTAATAATTATTTAATTCGCAATTTTAATTACGTTTAACTCCCCTACAATCTTTCCATTCATTCTCACGCAACTTTCTCATCAGTTACGTTCTTACTTACAGGTCCTGATTCAACAACGTTCGCTAGCCATAAAGATAGAACAACGCGAAAATTAAAATCAATTTTTCAACCCGGAAATCACATTTCGCGCGATACTTGGACATGTCGCCGCGAAACGGGCAATATGTTTAATTCAGCGTCGAGCTTCGTTATCGTTTCAAAGCTAGCAAAAGAAATACATGAATATGTATGTTCAATGCATGTCTCCTCATCTTTCCACTTTTTGCACACTTACGCAAAACTCGTTGCAGCGGACCGAGCGGTGCATTTTCCCAGCGTAGCTATAGTATCTTTACGCGATAACCGTCCGTTATTATCTCCTTTATAGCGGTGCTTTCGTTGACGCGTAATTGAAGTGCAAATGACGGGCGGCGAGGTATCGCGCCGCTGAAATTACGTTAGCCAAGTTTCAACAATCGCATTTTTATCCGAGCTCCAGACCGTGATTGACGGTGTCGATGCAATCGAGTTTCCGTGGCGTTTCGCGTCGACCAAGATATCGCTGGGCCACAGCGTGGAAACTCGAGTGCGAATAACAAATCAATCGAATCGATCGCGATTAACCTCGAGTACTGTTCGCGCCGAGCTTCCGTTAAATATCGATGTCACGCGCGCTAAAATCGCCGTCCGTGTTCGAATAATTGCGGTGACGTTGTATTTTGAAATTTGTCTTAATCCTTGTGCTCCTGTAGGCCGATTTCAGCCGATTTGATTTACAACCGGTCACGAAAATCTGCACGTACGTATCGAATTATGCGTTTTTTGGCAAAACCGAATTATGCGAAACTACCAAAGAAGCTAGATACTTTGTCACGATATTATGCGCACTTTCATACCGATAGAACTATTATCGATAGATTTCTATAAAAAGAAAAAAAAAAAATATGCAAGTTGAAACATTTAACTAGCAAAAATCTTGATATAAAATTACTCCGAGTAGACGGGATGACGCAATATTAATACGACGTTAAATCTACTATTTTTGCAATTCTCTTGTTGAAATTAGTTAAGTAAGTGTTTCAGAGAAAAGCTGTAGACGAATTCGTGCAGCTGGCGTGAACGACGAGTTTACGTGAGAAAGACGCGGTATTAAATTCCTACTCGGCTGAATATTAAAGGTGTGTACGAATTAGCGTGAGTGCTGGGTGTGACTGGAACGTTTTAACAGATACGGAGATCGTGTAATATACATATTTCAAATTGTACTAATTAGTCTTGGCCGAGAGTAATCGTTCTTGGGATCTGATAATGCGAAACAGATGGCAGAGAGTGAGAGTCGAAGCAAACAGTTAATTCGGTACATTTTGTAAATTATCGTACCACATTGTACCATAAACACAGGTTTACGGTATATTTATCGGAAATGCTCGCTTTTACTGAAATTCATGCGATTTTTTTTTTTTGTACGTATGCAAATTACGAAGTAACGGTGATGCAGCTACTGTTAATACAAACAAAATATTTAAAGGAAACACCGTTAAGAAAGAAAAATACAGCCGTTCTTTGCAAAATTCCGTTCTTCTCTGATTCTTCTCTGTGAAACGATTTGTGCGATATACCTAATACTTCGGTAGATGAGGATGCTTTAAAAGCACTGAGGGAAAACGATCCTCGTGAAACGCGAAGAGAGTTTGCTATAAAAATGGATGTTCATCGTTCAACTATAATACGTCGTCTTTCTTCGATTGGCAAAGTCAACAATCTGAATGAACGGGCATCGTACAACTTAAAAGATCGAAATAAATTTGATCGTTATCGATTCACTATGATAATTGTGAGCAATATTCGACGACTTAACAAAGTACAACTACACATACTTAAAAACTATTCTTTTATTCATGAGGCATATTGTTGGAATGCGACTGGAACAAAAGATGACATCGCGAAGCAAGTTTTTTTCGTACGCTTAACTGTTCTCTTCGTATTCTAGTCGCTGGTTTCTTTCTTTGCATTTTTATATCTTTCTCCTTCTTTTCTCATTTCCGAGGATTAATAATTATAAGAATTATTTTTTCGTTTTAAAGGAAAGATACATGTTACAATTCTTTGCGATAAATCAGTCATAATTAAATGGCTTTGCGATCATTATAAAATTCTCTTGTTCATAAAAAGATTAATTTATACGAAGCTGTTTAATACAGTTAACTATTCTCTTGTGTATTACAGCGTTTCTTTCAATTAAGGCGGATATTTCATTGTTAATAATCGCATTTATTCTCTCGTTTCTTCTTCTACCGCTTCGGGTAAATTGACCACCGAACAATGAAGTCGTAACAGTATCATCGCTATAATTCTTTTGTTTGCGCCAACTTCTTCTTTCCAAAGTTAAAAACCAACGATATGTACGTTCACCAAGGCCGGATCTTCTTCTACCAAATACAATCTTATTTAAATACCGAAATAATAATAAGATCTGAGGAATAGTAAATTATCTAACGAACAAAGTTCACGATAGTAAGTTTCCATAGTAATAAACATTTACGCGTTATTCATTAATCCATTTATCGTTACGATGCAACAGGAATTTTGTAAATCCGCAAATCCCGTACATTTCAAACACTAAAATTTGTTCGTTTAAGGCTTTATTTTCGAGAAAATCACCTTTGAAAACTTGTCGAATACGAAGTTGGCGTTTGGAACGAACAGCGTAAGGACCTTTAATAAAAATCAATAACGAAGAATCGATTCTGACGGTGAACGCATGATTTTTAACAGAATTGTCCATGCTCTAAAAAGCTCGGACGAAAAATACTTTCACAACGAAGGAATCAACGACAAATGACAAACGCCTTCGACTTTCCCACACGCATTCAGCTTTGATCGATAACCTCTAATCAAACTTGTACAACAAATTATCTTGTATCGATTGCTTGTTGAACATACGGTATTGAGTATCAATTTTAGACGGTGCTAGGTATCAATTTGTGGCATGGCAAATTTCTGTAACCCGGGTATAATGATTTTCGCGCGCAAATAACGTCTATCGAATGCGCGTGTTTCTCTATCAATTCGTTACATATCTGACCGGTTATTGGCTAACGCACGGTGTATCAGGCGACGGAGCGAAAGGCAAGAAAATTGCATTAACAAAGTTTCGATAATCGCTTTTATATGTCCAGCTAGCGGTGATTTACGGCGTCGTGGCGGAATCAGCTTTCGCGCTTCTTCGCTTCGCGCTGTGTGCTTCCGTGAAGAAACGAGAACCAAAGAGGAAAAGTCCATCGCGTGGTGGCAGATCGATCGCACGCGATCGTGACCGTGATCGCAAACGATTTAAACCCGAAGGAACAAGGTCCGTGTTTCGTTGTCCTGTAACAGCGAATAGAGGAAATGTGACGTCGAGGAAAACACGTAGCGTTATCGTTTCGACCTGGTTGTCACATCCTGACATCATCGATTCAGTCGATCGACCATTTACGCTCGTTGTGGAAACTAGGTGAGTTAATACAGCACAATGTTGTCGCTTTTAAGCTTAATTCCAACGAAAACAAAATCATGCCATTCTTCAAACGTTTGCACGCATTGATTAATCTCTTTGAAAAGACACTAGTCGGGTAGATTAATCCTATAAATATTTTTTAACAGAAAGTATGTATTCTACGATAAACAAAAAGTTAACAATATATATATATATGGTGGAAGGGTAGTCCTTTTATTCGGCTTTTGAGCCACGTTGAATAATTATTAACAACGGATAATGAGTGATCGAAAATTCGTTACGGAATGTACATGTTGCTAGCTGTCCGATAACGATGCGCATATATAATCATTATATTTAATTAGGATCTAATATCGAAAAACTTGAGTTTTTAAAGCTAAATAATTATTATTACCATTACGAACAAATGTGTAATGATACCTTTAATCATATACATAGAATGCTTCACGTTGAACTAGTATAATCCATCACTGTGCAATAATTTGAAGTAAAATAATTTATATTAATAATATTTTAGTCGTACGAAGCGTAATTCTAAAAGAGAAAAAAAAACCGTAATTTTCAGATACCGTGGAACACGTGCGTTAAATACATAATCGCATTATAACACGTATGCTGATTAATCGTGTTACTGCATTAAACCTGTTATGATTTATTACATTGTAATAATTCTCGTAACAAGTACATCGTGAAATATAATCATTCCCCAAGATTTTGTTGACTTTAGCATCGATATAACATTCCATCATAACGCAAAGACATACGGCAATTGTGCTTCGCGTATTTTAAGATTGAACGTTTGTCCTTAAGAATTATATCGACTGTAAAATCTTTTCTCGTAGAATAAAGTATTTAACGAAATCCGTTTCACAAACTTCCCACCTTCTTCTCCTTTTTGTCTTATAGTAATAACTCTTTGATTCAGTTTATCAACGGTGTCAAGCTGATGCCGACGAAAAACAGGTTTTTACCGGTTTCTTCGTGGAAAAACGTGACTAATAAGATTAACGCTTCCTACGAACCATCCTTACGACGTTATCTTTGGCAGAGAACAGCGCATCGAAAGGGACCAGATTCTTCTGTCGATAGATGTGATTTACTGGCAACGTGGGTATAATCGATTTCTCTATCCAACCGGCTATATTTAGTTTTAAGCCACGGAAACGCGATATTATTGCACCGGTGGCGTTATTTACACTAAATTCAGTACCGTCGTTGTTCCATACGTTCGTTGCTGTATTTAGAAGAATAAAGTGACAGCGATCGTAAGGATATTTTAAAATAGAAGTAATACGTTATATTCTGTATTTTCTGTATTACTTTCTATATGGAATAATTCCCCTAAATCATTTTGATACGTATAAGAAAACGTCTACCATTTGTCCGGCGCAGCGAGCTATTGGCAAATGGAAATATGTTTCGAGAGAAAAGTTTCGCATCAAGAAAAGGAAATCCTTCGTATTATCGCCGTGTCGATCGATCTTCCATCGACTCGTCATGAAAAATGTACATCTTTTAACGCGAATGATAAATCGTCTTTCTCTATTGGTAGCACCGTAATTTATTCACGTGTAATCCATTGTTTCCACGAGTGTATTAATATTCATTGCTCTAGGCCGCAAACAAAAAGATGAAAGATTAATTGCGCAAAGTTCTCCGCTGTATGCGGTGACGCAAAATCGAACGTAGAGAATTATAGGTGTATGGGAATCGATATCGGGAGACGGTTGCTTGATTTTTCTGCGATAACCTCTGGCTTATACCGTACGAGCCTTCTATTTTTGATGGAAAATTCGCAAGTAGTTATTGTGATCGAATGTCGATAACGATAGCTCGCTACTGATACATATATCCACTGGATATCTCGTAGGGTAAAGCGAGTAGATGGACGTGACGCGATACCTGACGCGTTTAATAAGGTCGTGCACCTTATTGCCTCTGGATGTACGCGTATTCGCGAGACGGCGTCAACGCACAGTTTGGCAAGCTGTTCAGCCGTTCATACCGCGAATAATAGAGCGAAGAATGGATAGAAGAAATCTGGGCCATGAGGAAAACTCCGCTGAAAATCTGGCGTTCGTCGAATATCACGTTGTCAAGCGCGAAATGCTATTGATCCTTTCAGAGGCCGTGGACTTAAGCTTCTCGTTCAATCTTTCACGAAACCTGAAAGACGTGCATCTACATATTTCTCGCGCGGATGTCGCCGCCCTCCTTACCACCACAACCGAATGCACGGTAAATTTATATCGAAGTATCTACATAGATATGTACTTCTAACGAACTCTCAGTGAATTCCGTTTCTGTCCCATTTTTTGTTGTTTCCACGGGAAAAGTTCAAGCGTAAAACAGATTGCGCCTGTTTCTCAGAAACATCCGACTTTTTTCATGTACGTCGGTCGTTAAGCGGTATTTCGACGGTTGAACGCTTGTATATCTTTTTAAGTGTTTGTTGAACGGTAAATAGGTTATACACGTACATATACATACACCTGCGGAATAATTTACACGAACGAAATTGGTTTGCAAACTTCATAACGATTAATCGAGAGCTATTATTTTTAATCAAAGCGAAACCATAAAATGAAACATTTAGACATTTCCTGCCATGCCAACCTTCATACTTTAACGTTTCTTCGGTCGAGTCGTTCGTATCTTTCCTTCCTGAATATATAATACGTTATTTATGCGCTTTTAGAAGATAACTTTGAACGACGAATAAAACAACGTTACTTATGTAAGCATAAAAATAAACCTAATAACAACTATTACGGAGTAGGACAAATTTTGAAAATCGATCGACTCTCTGCTGGTGTGCAAACATCTTAGTTTAAGTCACTTTGCCAGCCACAAATTGTGAAAAGAAAGACCGCGATCGATCATTTTAAACCGTAAAGATTGGAACGAACAACGCGCCACAATTTCCAGTTCGTATTACGACACTCTGCTCCGTCGTCCATAATCGCGCTCGACGAGAGAACCAGTTCAGCGGGCATTTTTAATAAGCCGCTGTCGCCCGTAATGAAGTCTCCACCGCTGGCAGACATCTCGCGAAATTTATTCCCGCGTTCACCGTTACTCGAGCAGAAACGCTCTGGATTCAAGATATAAATCGTTTTCGACGACGAATGCGACGTTCGCGCGTCTTCCCATCGAAACAGCGTTGCTGCTTGCGGAGGCTGTTTGCGAATTGCGTATCACGATTCAGACGTTGCTTCGAAATCGACCTGGTTCGAAGTAGCTCGTTGATGTTACTGCGAACGCGGCGCGAATCGGCCGAAGAAAAATCGCGCTCGACGAAACCAAGAAACGGGCGGGCCGCAGTGGCACAAGTTCTCAGGGAGAAGATACGAGGTAAATCGGTCGAATTTGACGAGGTTATTCGCATCGTTGCAGCTCGTTTCCGGTCTCATATTCTCGCGTAACTATCGCGGTCGACCAGGTCGAATCCGCAGGCGACGAATCTGGCGAAATCGATGGCGCGCGGTAACCTGCGAATTACCAGCTATCGCGCGTAATTAGACACCTGCGATGTCACCTAGGCATCGCGTCTGTAATTCAAATCATTATCTCCGTCTTTGAGGAAGATTCGCAGCCCACGACGCAGGTAGTAAATTTCCAACCGTACAACGTCCTGTCTCGTCCAATCGAAGGGTAGATAAGATAAAGCGAGGCAAGGGTCGAGACACTCGGCAGCCGGTATACCGTGGAAATTAGCCGATTTCTCCGTTAACGCCGTGCTTCGCCCGACGATTCGAAAGTTCGACCTTAACCTTCGATCCGGCCGTAACCCCAATCTGGCTGCCATAAGATTAACGACGCGTTCCTTTGAACGCGGAATCTCCGCCACGATAAGTCTGATAATACAGACCAACGGCAAAAAAGCTATTTAACTTTTACCGAACGAGAGGGTGGCTTTCACGGACTATCGGCCGTTGACACGATGACAAACGACGGATTTCTCTGGAGATAAGGACCCTCGAAACTAGGTGACTAGATTAAAAACAGTACTGGAGAAGAGGATATTACGATGGAAGCGTACCCTAAGCCCCAAGGAGTCATCTTCGTTGGCTCTCCGAAGACGTATACCCGGTTGATCGAGCAGAAAGAGAGAGAAAGAGAGAGAGAGAGAGACGAAGTCGCGGTAGGACATTCTCCGATAACGGACCTTGCCACGATCCTTATAGACGGTAATCGAACGTGCAGCCACTGTGAGAGACCGTACTCGGGGTGCAAGCGGAATAAAATTGCCTCGGCACGGGATACATCCTCGAGATAGAAACACACAGGGGACCAGAATGTTAGGCGAGCAACATCCCCGTGGAATCTATGGAAAAGGGAGGGAACAAACTGGAAAGCTACTGTTGGGCGAAGAGAAAGGAAAGCAGGCGAGATAAATCTGTTTCCAGGCGAAGATCATCGAAATTCCGGAGACGTAGAAGCACGAGGGTAGAGGAGCGCACGTAGGGTAGGCGAAACCGAAAGCAGATGGGGATTGATTGGCTCGTGTCTCTTTGGCGCTGGTGTAAAGGCAGCTTCGTCGAATCCCGAGCACACAAAGGGTCTTATGCACGCATGCACGCAATCACGCACACGTCGACTAGCGCGCGACTTGGTTCGCTCAGGCCGAGCCTCCGTGACTATAGCGACGACGCGACGCCACGCCACGCCACACCACACTACGGAGAGCTGGTAAACACGCGTGTATCGCCTACATAGCCACGTTAGCTCGCTTCGCGTCATTGCGTCGCGCGTATATCCCTAGGTCACGCGCATCCTAATATACGTAATTCGCGTGTGCGCGTACTCTACCCACGGTATACCGAGTGACGTATATAACGCGTACAACTCCTAGACACACGCAAAAGTACACAGCACGCGTACATACGGGTGAACAGGCGTTTCGCTTGCGCGAGATGGATATCGCAAGGGAAGACGGGCGGGCGAGCGAGCGAGCAAACGCGCGCGCGTACGCTCGCTGATTTACGCACACCCGACCGAATCGCTACTCACACATGATCGTGAATCTGTGCGGGACGCGTAACACGAAGCGTACACGAGCACAGGCGTATACGCGGCCAAGTGGAGGCGCATAGATCATAGAGACACATGTGCATGGGGAAGCACGCACACGACCCTATATATCAACTGTGTGAGGACACACGCGATAAACCGGCCGTAGCTACACGTACATCCGCATTAAGAACACGAACACACCGCGGACCAGCTTTATGGACACGGACAGAGGGCATAAGTGCAACGAGAACGAGCTGGAACGAGCTGTAT
The DNA here is from genome assembly GCF_040668555.2 of Bombus flavifrons. NCBI lineage: Eukaryota > Metazoa > Arthropoda > Insecta > Hymenoptera > Apidae > Bombus > Bombus flavifrons. The sequence continues at coordinate 6,413,542 of NC_138447.1, forward strand.
CGAGCAGCGGCTATTGTTACGGGTATTATTTGCAGCTAATCGGAATGGCCGAGCGTACGTGACAGAGGGCGAGGGGAGAAGCAAGGGAAAGTCTCGTCGACGGTGAATGCATTTGGCGAGTGAATGAGCGAATGGCAGGGAAGTTCGTCGAGCGACATGGCAGGTTAACCTGATTGCGGACCGGCTCGCTACCACGCCCTGACCCACGAGATTTTCAAGATATCCGACACACGAGCCACAAGAGGGTCGCCAAGCACGAGGTCAACCAACTCGAACCCTCGCCGTCATCAACGTCGTCGTCGTTATCGTCGTTCTTGCGCCGTTGCAGCACGTTCTCTTTCGCGTACTTTTCCAAACTTTTCTACGTGTTCCACGCGTCCTTAAATAGTAATCAGGCTCGAGAGTACGCAGATCGAAATAGAAACTCACCCGTGACGAGCGTAGTTGCGAATCGGCCGACGAACGGTGCTTCGATGACTCGCGTTGGTGATTCATCTGAAACAAAACCACGGGTGCTTGTTAGATTGATCTGCAGCCTGGGGGATTTCGAGGAACCGGGGCGCCGAGTGGTGCCACTCGAGACAGAATCCAGTAAGCACCGCAGGAAGTTATAATTCTAAGCAAATTCGTATTCTTCACGTCGTATAACGCATAATTTTGCGGTAGACTTGGATATCGATTGCCGTGTGTCATTCTACTTTGCATATACCACTAAACGTTTAGCAGAACTTGTTTCTTACAAATTGATACGGTTTTATCGCTTCTAACGAATTAAGAGCGATACTGAAATAAAAGCAACCTACAACGACGATTAGTTTCTCTAGGCAGAAATTGCCGATCTAGTTTTCGAATGATGTACACGACGTTTAATGCAATAATGTAACGATTATAAGATCGTCGTTACTATTCACGTATAACATTTTCCGTCGCGAAGCTGTTCGTACAGTTGGACATGTACAATTAATTAGTCCGCTATTTAAATTCAGATTTCGGTTAACGAAAGATCCGCTAATCGCGCTCGAACATATATGATATATGCAAGATTTTATAGCAGACAGACTTTGCGTTACAAACGATATTACGCTTTTTATGCGGTGCGATTAGAATTTTCATTGCGATACAGAGTGTTCAAAAAAAATTGGGCAAAAATTTGAATACAAGTCCTATACTTATATTTCAAGCTAAGAAACGAAATTCACATAAATTCGCGTCTACAAGCTGAAAAATGTATTTATTTCTTGGAAAACATAACACCGGTGTTTATGCAATACGCGTAGTTCTTATTGTTCATCTTTTACGAAGCGCAATTCTCCCGTAAAACCACCGAGAGTAAGAAAACGCTCGTTACACAAAGACGTAGAAATGTTCGTTTTGCGCCCCAGTTCGAGGAAAGGCAACGCGAGTCGGTGTATTGGCGAAGCACGAAATGGCGTAGAATCATTTTGCGCGTAAAAAGAAATTTGCACAACGCGAACCGTCGCAAAAAGTTCATCGAGAACGAGAGGCCAGGTGAGATGGAAAAATTGCATCGTTAACGATTTAAGATTGTCGCTGCAAGAAAGTTTAGCAAACGCGACTACTTTAGCAAGCTGAATGCGAAATCACCGCGATGCATAAAACATCGCTGACAATTATTCTTATTACATGCTATCTCTCCGACGTTATTGTCGCTTCTTGCTCGCCCAGTACCCCTTTGCATCGTCGAATTTCCGTGCAAAGAAACCGTTTCTACTCGTGCCGCTCGGATTTCCACGGTTCCTGTAATCGCCGGAAGTCATCCTCCACCGCGGAGTCGAGAATAATTTGCTGGAAACTCGCGAAACTGCAGAGGGGAAAAATGAGAAGGAGCTGAGGAGGAGAAAGGAAAAAATGCAACAGCGTCTAAAACTTCGGTTCCTAGCCTCGTTTGTTTATTGTTTGAAACTGCGAAGCTAACGGGCAGAGGGGTGAAAAGTTGCTCGAACTCGTTGGAACATCTGTAACGAACGAAGATCGCGTTTCAATGGCCGAATCGAAGGGAAATTTTTTTTCCTCGGTGGAAAAAGAAAGAATTAAGAGCGTTCGTCGGTGAGGTGATCGATAAGCTTGTTTCTTCTTAGCGAATCTCGCGAAGCAAAGGAAACCTATCGAATACGAACTGAATAAGAATGAAAAGTTGCTCGGTTTGCGATGTGCATTGAACGAAATTAATTAAAAACAACCGCAACTTTATCCTATCCGTCATTAGAAATATATATATACACACAATTAAAAGCTTCCGCTGAATGCAACGAACGATCCAGTGCGCGTTACGATCCGATATTTAACGCATTGTGTTGATAGAGCCTTTTGCTCGCGTTTACCATTTATGTACTCTTCCATCTTATTGAGATATTACCTTTTGTTATCGTATTATACCGCCTAGCTTCGGTACACATTCGTACGAACACAATTCCAACGATACTACGTTGTCACTACGTGTTGGTATTGTTGCGCGCGTATTGCCTCTGCTATCCCATCAAGCAGAATCGCAAGACGCTACAGAATCACAAATCCCCGTCGAAGTCATTGCTCATTGTGCACCGAGATTCCGTGTCTACGCTGGAATTCGATGAAGAAAGTACAGTGGAGTTGTGAGATGCAGGAGAAGGAGAATGAAAGGAGCGAGGAAGGGAAGCAGGACCGATCTAATCGACGGAGCTGGTTCTCGGTCGGAGTGTTCGGAATAGTTGCCGAAGAAAGCTGCAAAACTGACACCGTACGCCGCAGCTATGTAAGGGCGAACTGGCGCAGTAAAACCGACAACTACGGCTAATAGAACGGGAACCACCGTCTCACCGTGGATTGTACACACCGTTAATTCGATAGCTCTGTCACGGACGTCAAGAATGTTCCGGAATTCCATTCGAAGCATTTGGTATATAGAGGAGGATCAACGTGGCGGCGACCTCGATCTAAGGATTTTTGTTGCAGCTAGCGTCGCTGACTGGCATCCGATCGATTTCTATTCGCGCTGAATTTACCGAACCTCTTCGACTATTAGTATCTACTCGTTGCCAGCGAATCGCTTTGAAAAATTGAGCAGTGGCAAGGAGAGGTGGATGCTTCTCTCAAAAAATGCATTGCTCGTGTGGTCTGCGAGAGTTTTCACCGCTGAATTCTCTCGTTTCCGATGTGCTCGCCGTCGTGGAAACGCACCGCGTGATTCACCGGAATAATATATTCTCGACGTTAAATCGGAATCTCGGCTACCATTTTCGGTCAGCTTTTAATCATTTATCGATTCTTCGCGTTTCCATTTAATTTTCTCATTATCTTATCCATTAATTTATGACGTATAAAATATAAAATATCAAATAGGCACGCGACAACTTCAAACAATTTATCATCGATGTCTCATCGAAAATTACAAATTACATGTAAATTGGTTTTCGTAACGTATATACGTAGACGTTAATTGCTATTAAAGTACATTAACTCGAGAACTACGAAAATCTGTGAAAATGGCAGATTCCAGAGAAAAACGCGTATCGTTAAATGAAAACAACTACTTTTGATAAAATTAATTCTAACTTTTATTCGGACGGAAACATAAATCATACGTACGTATTTATTCTAATTATCGCTTATTAATATTATTGCTTATGTTATATTATTATTATATTTAACTTACATTAATTGTTATCACTTTAATTATAACGATCTATATGTGTTAAGTTTAGTAAAAATTTAGTACCACGAAATATCTTCGAACATATATCTACGTACATATCAATCGTTTGTTAAATTATATAATATAGACGTTCGAATCGACGTTTCCAATAATACTATCAATGGTAGCTGCTTTTGATATAATTGACCGTGAGTTTCACGCGAAATGTAGGCAGAATTTATAATTGAAAGTCCGTCGCGAGAGCCCAAAAATTGAAACCGTGCGCGGTTATCGTTAGGTTACGAGCGGGGCACATGTACACACGTATCTGCTGATTTGAATTATTAGTATGTACGCGACGAACAAACAGATAAGACACAGTTGCAACGTTTCGTACATCGATAGATGCATTGAAAATCATTTCGTGCCAGCGAACTTTATTGTTGGCCGGATACTACTTCAGCCCCACTCATGACCCATTCGTTTCTCTTTTTTATGTAAACGATATTAAAAATGGTTATTTCTCTTATCAACGAGTTAAGTTTGTTCCGCCTACTTCGAAATCGACTGTAATCGTGACATAAATTGCATCGAAGCTTTCCACGAATACCTCGAGAAGCCAGGCCGAGACACGGTAACCTGTATGGGAAAAAGTTGTGCAGAACGTGCACCTCGACTGCATATTTCAAGATCATCGAAATCGATGAGGTGTACCCTCTTCTATATAATTATCATAAAATATTATAAACGGATGAGTTACAAACTGATTTGTTTATGGAATATCTGCGAAATGGCATAGCGTAGCTGCGAACGATAAATAACACACCGAAAGAACGCGAAGATAATGAAAGGCCGAGAATGAAAACATTCAAGTTCAAGAGATTCCGTAAGTCGTATGTTTTCTCGTTGTAATTTGAGCAAGAGGGCAGAATGTAACGAGAATCTCTTTCTCTTCTACGTGTCGCTGCATCTAAGGTTTCTAAGATAATCTGTTATCGTTTGCAGGATTACATAGTAACGCGAGTGTCTTCGGTTTTCACTCGCGTGACGATCGTTTCTTAAAAGATCATTGTAACAGCGTTTATTTTAATAACTTGTCGCATTTCGATATAAAATATTTAACATAAAGTCGGATAATACTAAAATATCTGCGAAAAACTGTTATTATCTGTATTTCGAAGATGCCATAAATGCATTTACGTGGTAAGTGTTAAATTAATAACCCTTGATAATAACAACATAATAACAATTTCAAATTAAATTAAAAGTCTCCACGAGTTAAGTAAAAGAAGCAGAATTATGGTCAGAGAAATCCCAGCAAAGTAACGGTGTTCCTTGTTGGGAAATCCATCGATAATATCGTAGTTCACAACGTGTTACGATGCGGCGATTTAACTTTTAGTCAACATTTCCCTCTGAACTTAGTTTAACTGAACTTAACCCAGTTTACTGCTGTAAATTTCATGCCTTCTACTATCGCTTCTCACCGGTACAACGAAATATGTACCTCGCGAACAACGAAGACCGAAAGAACGTAACAGCGGCCCTCCTCGGAAATTCCGCCAGTCGTAGACGCTGTAACACGAGTCCGAAGCTAAGGATAATGCCACTTCGATCCACCCTCTTCGCTACTACTCTTCGCTCTGTAGTTCGATACGTTTCAACGAAAACCTATAGCGTCGACGGACGATTATTTTGTTTGCCAATGTGTGTCTGTGCCGAGCAAACTCGAGTAATCGTAATAAGATTAAATTCAATGGAACTTCCTGTTCTCCACAGAATTCGACCCATACTGTTTGACTAACAGGCTTTGAAACTACTATGTACCGTGACGAACACTTTGAACTGTGAATATCGCTCGCGTGTTGCAACTCGCTTGTCAATCTTTTCAGTTTGTAAGAATTTGCACCTCTTACGTGGAATAATTTACATTCTTTTGAAGATGTCTTTAATTTTAAGGGGATGCATCGTGACTACATATTACGCGCACCTTTAACTTTCCATGGAAATTAAGTTCTAACACGTGAAACTGTACGTACGTTCCATCATCAATACGGTCTATTATTTTCAGACAAGTTTTCTCTTGAAATCGAAGTCGATAATTCGCATAGACAATCATTAAACCACAAACAGTTTCGACGATGATCTTCTCCGAATGTTTAACAGATCCTCGACTCTTAAAATACATGGTTAAGAAGTCATGCATGGTTGGAAAACGTTATTTTCCATTTATGGCTTCTGAGTAAATGGGTTTATGGATTTATGTCGGGTCATAAATTTTTTTGCCAATATCTCGTTATCCGTGTAGTTGTTAACCAACTCTCCTTTGACGCTTCTCAGCCAAGATACCCTTAAAACTGGGCTAATGACCAAGCGGGAAAATTTTCGATCAACTATCTGTTTCCGTTTTGTTCTTGCACGCGTAGCCAGCAAACGCTAAAGGAAACACAACCCAACAGCGATAAAAATCGTACCATCCAGATGCTATATAAAGCATGTTATAGTCCCGTGGTAAGTATAAGTACATGTTCGTCCAACTAATCGCGGAAAGCAGACTTAGCGTGTAACAGCACGGATTACTATAATTCACGATACGTTGCATAAAATAATCGCGACTATTAAGATCAACATACGCTATACGCCTTATCGCCGATCGCACGTTACAAAAAGAACGCACCTTTCTACTGCCATAACAAACTACGTACTCTTTTCCGCCCTTTTTTTTTTTTATTTATGACAGTAGCCTTTCCGATGTTCGATATATCATCGGCAGACTTTCCCCGCAACAAATCTACAGCCATAAATCCACCGAGAACAACTGTTTTGCACTTTCCCATAAATTCAGCCAAGAAAACAAGCGGTTAAACCTTGCGCAGGCGGATAGTGTATCGCGAGAGAGCAACGGGCGCAATTATAATTTCTTTCGCCGTATAATTGCGTGGAGCGTTGATCGCGCCGGGCAAAGAGGAAGCATCGAGGGCGAAAGCACACGGGCCATCGTAGCATTGTCGAAGAGAACGGGCGAGGATGGAGGGACAAGAGGCAGGATCGAGGGAAAGACGAGGCGAATTCTAGTTTCGCGGGAATTCTATGGGCCGTAGATTTCAGCCCGATGTAACGCGAGCTTCGGGAAAGTAGAGGGTAACGCGGGACCCGAGCGTTTCTGCCGCATGTATTTCGATACGTTACCATTTCCAGAACCTATAGCCGTGGGGTCGAGCTGGGAGACGATTGCTTTGCACTTCTGTGCACGCCCCCGGGGCAATCGTAAGTTGAGATACCTACTGAGAGTCTCCCTTCTCTCCTTTCCTTCGTCTCCCTCTCGTTCTACTTCTCCGTCCCCTTTCTACCCCGTTTCTTGCCACCCTTCGCCTTAGCTTTTCTCTCTCAGCTTCTCTCTCTTTCCATTTCATCTGCCCTTATCCTCTTGCAGAGGCAGGTCGCGCTTCTCTCCTTGCGACGTTCAAGTCTCGAGCCCCGAATGCAACCGGCACCGCGAACTGAAGGAGCTCGTGTTGGTGTAAGACTCGCTAAGAGGGTGGGCCAGACCGAGAGATCGATCGCTCGAACGTGCTTTCGGCATCCTCGAATATTACCCTCCACCTATAACCGACCTATATCGGCCGGTGGGTGCACGTAATACCGTTGCCTGTTTGTGCATAGCTATGTATTTACTTACGTAGGCTCGAATATTGGACATATTGATGCTTATATGCGCAGGCCACCGTCTTACACATGCATTTATGTATGTGTGCTCATATAGATATATGTATATTATATCATATATGCTTATATAACATAGCGTTCGTATAAATGGGTTACTATGTTAATGCGTCTTCGTATATATATATATTTGTATATGTATATACAGATGTAAATGGATTTTAGGGACGTGGATGGACGTGAATGGACGTGGAAGGGTATAGCGTTCGATGAAAGATCGACGCAAACAAAATGCACTCAGAAGCTTCTAAAGTTTAAGCTGTTGAAATAACGTAGAGGATGGAATAATAATATGAAAAAATTATTCCGCTTATTTTGTAACTCAAAATAGACGTAAAACAGATACTAGAGTATTATATTCGATAGCGACGAACGTGTCTGCAAAGAAAAGTGCGTCACCCGGAAAATTTCATTTTCCGCTCGTTTCTATAGAATCCTCGCCAACGAGCAGCGTAAGTAAGTAGTCGAGAAGAAACTCGCTCGGACAGCATCGGCCTATAGGGAACCTACAAGCAGATCGCTATGTTACGTAACGTACGTAAACGGCTCCGTAATTTCCATTATTAGGACCGCGAATCTACATATGTATGTAATCACCTTGTTCGAAGGTAAGTGTACGCACGTACTGATAAAATATGGCTTTCTATATGGCGGTTGCATAATGTATATGGTATACGTATAACGCAAGTTCTGAGGAAGAGTTATAGAAGAAAGTGCGACGGAGAGAGAGAAGGGAGAAAAGAAAGCGGAGAAAAATGATGCGGTATTGTCGAGTGACGATAGATACGAGTCGCGAGCCATCTGTCCACTGGTGGTGTGCGGAAAATCGAAAGCGATGTCGAAGGGGGCGGCATCTGGTACATTACGTCCCTGGTGTTATCGCGAGTGCAGCCCTCCGATATCGTGGACTCCAACTTAGGGAAAAGAATTTTCGTTTAGCGCGGGAGAGAAAAGCTTGTCGGTAGAATCGAGTAGAAAATTGGAAAATGGTTTATCGCGAGATTCGATGCATTTTTGCAGCCGCCAGATTTCACCGGGTTTCGATACGTTCTACCGCATTTTAATAAAATTCCCGCCTCGTCTCGATTATGAGCAATCGCGCGCGGCGTACTAAAAATTTTATCGAAACGTATAAAAGTTATACAGAACGTATGATAAACATTCGTTGGAAAATCTCTATAATTTTCTATCGATTTCCTAATGAAATTGTATCGATCGAATCTTGTTGGGGAATGCTGGTCCAACAACGGGTGGAAATTCCCCGAAACTGCAACGAGTCAACGCCTCTTTGACATACGACGCAGTTGACACCAGGGGATACTAGAGACAACATTGACACAACGGGATAATAGTGGTATATACTGGAATTACATTGGCAGTTACGAGTTCGTACATTGTTAGCGAAATTGTTACACTTTTTACGGAAATGTCGGAGAATTTGGTTAAAGTTTACGATATGGGAAAAATTGATAAGTGTTATCGCCGAGAGGAAACACGAATTCTTCTTTCGTTCCACGTCGAGGTTCAGACTGCAGAGTGCAAATTACAAGCAAGGTCGAAATGCGACGTTTAATTTTTGTGAAAATTCGCTATGGCCTGCGGTCGGATCCGGCCAAAGAGCGCGCACGGCGCGGTTCGTTTTTTTCTGGATAACCCATTTACTTCTAGCGAAATGATTTCGCGTTTGGTGCAATCAGCACGCTACGCCGCTTTTGTAGTCTCTGTGTCTAGCGCGAGTCGGGTCGAACTAAGCTGGCAAGCTCCTAACAAACGAAGCAGTAACTCGGATTGCCACGATAATTGACTTTTTCAACTCGTCCCGATTTTTTGTCATTTCTCTTCTCGCCGACGAAGAACGCTAACCGTCGACTACTCCTTCCACTTCTTTCACTTCTTCTGCCTGTACCACCGCTATCGCTATTCTACTTCTTCCCCCTTTTCTTTTTCTTAGGACGCCTCACTATCCCGCCAGAACTTTATTTTCCCTTCGCATTGGCTCAAGGATCCCTGGCGCCGCGTTTTTAAAGTAAATAAAACTTTCCGCCAACTCGTCCCTCTTTCTATTTGAATCTCTGAGTACCGATGACAGACGCCGTGAATACGCGAGAACCCCTATGAACAACCGAGACGTCCGACGCTTTTGCATGGATCTACGCGAGTCTCCATTCTCCATCGGTGACGTAAGAACCAAAGGAACAGAGAAAAGGGTGGCATTCTCGAGTTTCGCGTAACACGTTTCACGATCGTACAAAGGAAACGTACCTTCGATGATTCTTTCTCGAATTACCGCGGAAAAATATCGAGCCAATGGTGACTTGATTCACCGAGACGATCGCTTTATGGAGCTACTGCTATCTCTACGGGAAAATAAAAATTTCATTTCAAGCGTTAGAAACGATCTTTCTATTCGCCAACCATTGATATTGGTTCTATATATTCTAGAAATCATTGCTTTCGTATTTTTTATCGATCTATAAATTCTAATGGGAAATTTTCGCGCTCTTTACCTTTTCTAATTTTCAAGTGTTTTTGAACAAAATCTTTGTAAAAGTCGTTTCTTTTTAATACCAACGCTTGACCTTTGTATCGATGTTGCTAAATCGCTACAACCGAGTTTGGTAAACGCGTATAGGCGGCGATCAAACACAACTGACGTTTGTGATTGAACACGGGTTCCCACACGTCAGATGCTCGTTGTCGAAGATCTGCCGTCGAAATCAATGATTGTTCGCAATCACGCGTTATAACAGAGGACGTTAAAATATAGATCTTTCAATCGATATATAATTAATTACTATTATTCGAAATGTAGAGAATAATCCTGAATTGAAACTGCCATTTAAGAAAATAATTGCTACAGTTGACTATGACATTTTCCACGTTACACTCGAGAGTATCTTTTCGATATTATAAATCAGCTTTTATATTTTTTTACCAATTTCGTTGACATTTTCCACGTTACATTCGAGAGTATCTTTTCGATATTATAAATCAGCTTTTATATTTTTTTACCAATTTCGTTGACATTTTCCACGTTACACTCGAGAGTATCTTTTCGATATTATAAATCAGCTTTTATATTTTTTGGCCAATTTCGCTTCAGGCTGCGGTAATTTAAAGCGAAAGTATTTAAAAAATATGGATTTTTCGAATTGCCGTGGTCAAAAAGTCTGTAAACAAAGATTGCGGAACTGTCGCAACGATAAAAAAAAACTTCCTTCGTAGTGCTCAGTTTATTGGCATGGTCGATACAAAAATTGAAAGTTTTACCATTCATACGCGCTATACGTACCAATCACGCCAATCGGAGCCGAAATATCTGCACGTGTTACTCGCGAAACAGGTTGTAAGAATGATCTAATGATTCGTGGAACGAGGTTACACATTGTCAACGAAAATATTACTCTGTATAATAGTTGCATGACGGAGTAATGCCTGCTCGGACCTCGTAACGTTATTATTGTAACAGACAGATTGTTATCGCAACAAATGAAAAATGCAACGTTGGACAGGAATCGATCGTTGGAAAAAGATAACGGAGAATACCTGCGCTTCATCGGTATACATAAAAATTAAAAGCTCCCTAAGGGGATCAAGGTAATCCGAAGGAAGTGGCTCGATGAACGTCTGCTAATGCGCTTACAAGCAGCAAAACAGAAACTGTTTAAGTGGCGTTCCGTTAGGAAGCCAGTGTCGGTTGAAAAAAATTGCTAACACGCCGGTGTTAAACTTCGTATCGAGCAAGCAAGTATCGATCGATAATTAAGGTTGATAACGTATTCGTCGTCGCGATCCGCTTATTCGTTACTCTCTTACGATATTCGCTGGCTACGGCGCACGACGTTCGTTCGTCCTCGAGCCAGGAACCCTCCAGACTTTAGACCGACGAACCCTCCAAGGATAAGTGTCGATTTAAGCAGAAACGCGCGTAATTTGCGCACGAACCACGGGAAGCGATCCTCGGATATACTTGCATGGATAAAATTGAGAGGGCGGTTTACTGAAAGTGCGTTTCGAATTTCACGGTATTCTTTTCGTGGTTTTTCTTCTGTTTCTAAATTTATTTACACCAGAGTGCAACGCCTGTGGCTATTATAGCGACCATGGAAATAGCTTATGTCGATGAAAATTTCAACCATCCCGAAGATACTCGTCTCGCGTTATGGCAAATTCATTTCTGAGGGGGAATCTTAAAATAAATCGTAAAACGGATTAAGTAACGCAAACGAGAAAATTTAACTGCGGTGACTATGCAGCCCGAAATCACGGCTGCCGGTTTTCAAGGGTCTGCGAAGTGTTAATGCAATTTAAGCGGATGAATGCACTGTTCGTAACGTTGGTCTGTTAGCGAACACACGCAGTAGCCGGAAACTTTAGCGAGGCGCTGTTTTGCTCGATTTAAATGCGAGCAAACGAGCCCGGTAACCGTCGTTCAAGCTACTTGCAAGATCTCGGCCAAGAGCTATTCCGTGGATTGCTCCTCTGGGAACATAATCGAAGACTAACTTGCAAAAGCCGCCACCAGAGATACCGAGAGGTTGTTTTCAAAGTGCATCAAGCGCGTAACAGGATGCCCGATACTGCTTGTTTCGCGACCCCGGGTTGCGCCACGTCCAAGACACGTAGCATACCATTACTTATAACAGATTCTGTGCCCACGTATTTACCGTATTTCGTGTATACCTTAACGCATTCGCGATCGGTAATTTTATGGAAATCCTAGGAAGCCCTGCAAGTTTCTACGATTAACTTGTTTGTCGTTCGTTAGCTGACAATGTGTCGCGATAGCTGTGTGGAAAATTTTAGGAAATGTTATTTTACGTTGCCTCTGTGTATAGTACCTACGTTACTGTCCGAAAGCGTTTAGACATTTTGTAGGGAAATAAGATGCGTAAATTAATGAGAAACCAATGGTCGAGAGCGATATATCATTTATGATCTTCCAAAGTTATTGTAATTTTCGTGATCAACCGGATTCCGGAATATACGTATCTAAAATATAAATATTAATATAAATATAAGATTTAATAAAAACCTCTTTGCAAAATCGGAATTCCAATGAGTACCACCTTAAAGCTGTAGATACGAGACAGCGAAAGTAGCGATGAATCGTTGAATGTTTAATCGTCACGATCTTTCTCCCCGTCCAATATGCGCACCCAGTTTCCCGATTTTATCGATCAACTTTGGTTACTGTATAATAAATGCATGGCCTTTTTCCTACTCGTCGACGATTTATCGTCGCTGGCCAGTTCGTAAAAGTTGGAAATGTAAACTCCTCGTTACAGATTTAACAAACGCAGATACAGAATGGAAAACGGCTTGAAAGCCTTGAAACAATATTCAAACTCTGCGAACGCTTCCTAATGATGCGCGACATAATTCGGACGACGCGCAGCCGGAGCTAAAGTCGGCGAGTTTCGTCTCTAAGCAAAGTAATTAAAACGATTAAAGGGCGAAAAAAGTACACGGTTACGAAATAGGCACGTACGATGACTAAAAACGGTGTATAACACCAGCGACGCGAGCAAAGCTGACTACGACAATAAAACAAAAGAAACGATAAGATAAGGAAAATGGAAAAAAGAGGAGAGAAAAGGAAAACACGTACGAGCAACGATGCGAGATAGGAATGTATTTCCGAAGTTTGTTTTACTAATTGGACCGTGACCCGAAACTGTCGTGTTAGAATTGCCTATCGCTTAAAACGTGCTAAACGAACAACGCGAAAATAGGGTAATACACGGTGCTCGAAGTTTCAACCGACCAAAAGCTCGACACGGATGAAATCAAGATTTCACGATTGGAAGATCATTTGCCTTTCGTTTGTTCGAGCGACTCGAGTTTGGTTGTCGAGCAATTTGATGGTACGATCGACGATTCAACAACAATCAGCTGCCGCGATTGCCTACTGATATATGCGATGTTCTACACTGCTGGAGAGGTGGATATTTACAAACCGCCAGCATGAAACCGTCAAAACGCAAAAGCATGTATCGCCGCGAGCGGAACGCCAGGATACGAAACGCGGCGTAGATAACTATTGTACAGAGTAAAATACACCGGGTTCCGGAAATCACGCAAATATAAAATTAAATGGTGGCGTCTAGCCACTGAAAAGCCAAACTGGCTGGCTCGCATTACCACAACCATCGTGTCACGGATTGGTTGAATGATTGGACTCCGGCTCATACCAGTGGAGCCCTCGGAAAAATGCGAAAACGCGCAGGAAGAGACGTGCCGGATGTCGCGCGCATAGTCGCGATAAACAATAATTAAAAGTTGCGAAAGAACGAGCCAGCGGCAGGGCGTGTAATAAAAAAGAGTCGCATTGCCGGCAGCGGTATGCAATACGCGCGCGTAAATTCGTCGGAAATATGTGTATTATTGTGGGCCGCGTGCTGAAGTTCGTTAAATTCGCCATGATATATCGTCATGCGGGGGATAAAACACGTTCGACGATGCAACGTCGACCAGCTCTCGTTGGACGCGACAAACATTACGCGTGGACGCGTTGTAACGCCGAGCTGAGTTGAGTAACGACGCGCATTTTTCCTCGTTTTTCTCGCTCGCACGTTTTTGATTTCGGCTTGGTTTCCGGTTCGAAGGCCTGTTTCGTGTTTCAATCGCGCAGCTTCCATCGAACCGGATCCGTGTCCGCGTGAATCAGCCCGGGAAGATCATCGTTACGAGTTCTTGGCAGTGATTCACCTTCTCCCGGTAACCCGTTGCGGTCGCCCGAGGCTAAAGACACTTTAAGCTCCGTTTCGAGTGGACACCGAAGTGATCCTCAACGTCCAAGAATACAACGCCGATGATATTAGCTGTTGGCCCGCGTGCTCGCTGATCGCACGCTTCTCCAACCACACAGCCGAACATCAAGAATTAATTGGCTAGCGCTACAAAGGTCATTGACGTGTTCTTTTACGGCATCTCTGTTTCTGTTTTTAGCAATACGTATTAGTCGTCCCACCAAAGATAGATTAATCGTACGAAATGAAACAAACAACGACTTCACCGAGTACGGTTTGCCTACCGTGTAACAGTCTACTTTATCTTTCCTATTTTCTTCGTTTCATGCGTACGCGTGATTTACTCGATCACGGTGGAGCAAGCTGCGCTGGCGATCGAGATACAACTCGAAGAGAAACCCGCGTCCAGCGGAATTCGGCTTTCGGTATCGTGTCACCGTTACGGGGTCCAGCATGCAAAGTAATTGCGATCCAGACGTGCTCGATCGTGGTCGATCCTAAGGGGAACAATAGAGCGCCTGCCGAGATCTCTTGCTTAGACGCTATGAAAGCACCTTTATTCGTTACCGGCATTCCGATGAGACTCGCGATGCACGCAGGCGCATCGCTCGCCTCCATCCGAACGAGGAGTCATCAGCGAGTCGGCGACAGTGGCAGCAGCCAAAACAGGTTTCAGAATTTCGGGAAGGAGAGGAAGATACGGGTCGACGTGGCTCGATGCGATAAGCACGAACGGCTCGACGGAGTATGTACACCGACTAGCTTGAACTATACACCCTGGTTGTATAGCGTGATTCGGGCGTTACCCAGGCCTCGCAGAAATCTCACGTGCGAGTACAATGCCTCTTTTGTCACACGGAACTGGCGCGCGCGCCAGTTACTCGGGGGTGCTTTGCCAGCCAGTGCAGCGGCAGACGTCTTTTCTTGCGACTTTAAGAAATTTTCTTACCGGTCGAGCCCGATATTCCTGGCCCTTTGTCGACCATACAATAACGTAGACGTAGCCCGCTTCTTTCGACTACTCGAGAGACGGTGCGATGTTTTGAAACGGGCATCGTCGTTGGACTGACGTACAACCTTGGCAATTTGGTGAGCGGTTTCGCGATTACCATCGGCGCAACGTATAGTCGAGGAAAAATATTTCCGTACGCGACGTTTCTCGACCAGTTTCTCAGTGTCCTTTCATTTTCCATCGTAGCAAACTTTTATTCGTATTTAGTTTTCTATAATCGAACGATAGAATTGGAAACTTTAAATCATCCGATCCCTTTCGTATCTCCTATTTTTGATATTCTCCTTTCTTTTCTTTTTTTTTTTTTTCTTCAATAACTCGTGTTTTTTCTATCTTACTATCAATAAATGAAACCTAAAGCTGGAAAATATGTCATACGGAATAACATTTCTATATTCGGAGAAACGTATTATGTACGTATATACTTAAACTATTTAGCGAAGCTACGTTAAGCTAATATAGCTATAAATTGGATACGAATAACGCGATACGCTTCGATCGAATATCGATACGAATTAGTAAACGAGCATGACTTTTTAATTAATTGAGCTCGTAGAAACAAAGCACGACTTTATCTGCTCATGTAGCTAGGCATAACAATTAACGCAATTAGTTCTGCAAGCCAGAGCTAATTTTAAGCGCAATTTAGGTCGCTTTGCCAATTACTTTATGAAAAACTCATCAGCAAAAACCAAACTACGTAATACCTATGGTTTCAAAAAACGTACCGTTCGTCGTAACGATGTTATTATTTCGAAAGTACACACAAACTTACTCGCAATTTATATTTCCAGTTTACTCACTTTATCTCGGCTGTTAAATACCTAGCCACGGGTGTTTAACATTTCCACGTGTTCTCAGCATTTTTACGAGCGTCTGGTGCTCCCTGCTTCTCGCGAGTGCAGCGCTAAAAACATAACGTAGTTGTTTATATCTCTTTAATCCCGTAATAATCGCAATTTCGTACGTGCCTTCTTCCCCTGGCTTAACGTTCCGCAAATAAAAACGAGTAGCCCGTTATCGAAGCATTCCTTTTCTTCCAAATACAATTTCGTCCAATGGGAAAGCGTAATTTCGTGCTCGGATACGATGCAACTTTGCACCATCGTCGCAAAGGGAAATGTCCTTCTACGGGACAGTAAAAGAATAAAAGCTGGTTTCGTGCGAAACGTTGTAATTCCGATCAATCGACCGCGTGTCGTTGACGTTCGCAATTGGAGATAACAAAGGGAGAACTTAGCGGACAAGAAAAAGTGTGCTAAATATGCGCTTGCTAAAAATAGTGAAACGAGTATCGCTCTTACAAAAGGATTGTAAGGTATTTTACGTACGAATATTTTATATGTTAATTAGGAATTTGAGCAACATTCCGTGAAATAACGAGGATACATTATTTCGTGGTTAATTCATAAACTGAGTAAATATATTCTCATTTTCGAAAAATATAGAGACACGACCAAAGTCGTACGCAACTAAATCTGTTTAGCGATATAGAAACTATCAAAAGCGATCGATCATCGTATTTCAGTTAGTTATTTGTTCGGTTACTTTTCACTATGTACACAATGTACACGGTATATCATAATCGTAACATTACTCCGCTTCTCAGCGATCGCGTACGCGTATATGTACGCGCAAACGTACATAGATAAGTGTATCTGGTCTTAGTTACAGTACATAATCTTTGGTATATCCGAAGGTGAGACCATTCTCTCGCTCGAATATCATGGTGGTCAGCAAGAACGCTGGTAGATACTTATTCCACATCGAGACTTATGAGCGGACGTGTTCGTGCTTCAGAATCGACGACAGTACGATAGTCCGACCGAATTTCACTCACTTTTTCTCGCCCAGGGTTCAGACACGGGCGCGGATCGAGACGACATAGTGTTGGTTAGCTGGGTGCAAATGTCATGGAAGTTCAAAAAGAATATCGACAAGTATCTTTCGAGGGCAGCCCGAGATCGGTAACGAGTGGGTTTTCGAGTAACCCAGTCGTACAATTTTATAGAGGACCTTTATGACCCGCTCAGGATCCTCAATTTGCTTCCCGCACATAACTGGATCCTTTCTTTTTAACAATAGACCCTGATCCCGGCAAATTACACGCCGCAAAGTGATTTTGAAACTGGATCGGAAAGAGAGCTATTACACCTCCTATGTGAACGAGGTATACGCATTTGTCTTGATGCTTGACTTTTAAACGTAATTTCAAGATTATTTATTTGAAAAAAGAACCTAGATGTGAAAGTAAGACGAGACACCCGACGTTTAAAAAATATACTTTTTCTCTAAATCGTCCAATATTGACGGCAAAATTGGTATTTTGTGGTCAGCTGATATTTTGGAACAGACTAGATGCTAACAACAAAGGCGACGCAACTTCAAAAACCTATTCTTCATTGTAGAAAGATTTGTACAGGTACAAATTGAAAATGACCAAAACCACGCTTAATCCTAACATACGATCATTAATATTATCAATAATAATGTTATTGTGTTCAAATTCTTTGCATTCTTTTTTGTCAATCTCGAAATAAAGATGCAAAGTAGAACAAATAATGACATCGGATGATAAATCGTTCTAAAGGAAAGCACAGGTTAGAAAGGAAAGCACACCAATTACCGAGAGAAAGGCAATTTCGAATAGTCGCCAAATATTTGGCGAAACTTTAATGAGACACGTGCGCATTAATACGAGACCCGATGCATCGTCCTTTGTGCAAACGTATGACATAACGATGCTGGACGTGCTCGAGTAGTTAGTTACTCGTGCCAGTTTCTCTGTCTAGCGTGGCCTTTATTTGCACGCAACTATTTCCAATCCAAGAGATGTATAGAATTAGAGACAACGACGTGCAAACTCCCAATGTCCCTGAGATAATCCTCGAGTTTGTTTATTTACAGCAACGAGACTGGCGCAGCAAGTTACTGCAAAGGATCGCGTACGAAAGAAACGTAATACCCGAGCGGAAGACTGTTTTGCATTCACGCGGCGAGATTCTCCCACTCGGGTGGGAAAAAAAAGAAGGTAAAAGGAAAAGGTTGCGCGGTTCGTGCGCTTTATGTTTATCACGTTGTTCATTAGCGGGCTTCCTCTGTTTTACGTGAAAATGCATTTCAATTCTCCCAGTTAAACGTACTCGTACCGAGGTTTTGTTATCATATATTTCTCGTACGAACCTTTTGTCCCTTCAAGTACATCGTTAAAGGATAATGCACATGACACGATGCAACGATCAAATGATAGCAAGGGCTAGTATCGCGGTCCAATTTATCGCCATTTATATCCACGCAGAGGGACGCAGCGCTTCTTTGAATAGTCAGCTACAATTTCTTTGTGCGCTGAAACTTTATAAAAACGAAAGAACAGCGAGGATTGGCGCGAAAGGATGTAACTCTCGTTATTACTGTTAATTACTATATTTAGAAGGAAAAGGCGAATTAAGCGAAGGTGTAAAGGAGAATTGCTACGAGAGAACGTCCAGTTCTAAACGTGCTTAGTCAAGGCCAATCGTTAAAATGGTTCCCTCGGTGTGAAAAGTGATTCCTTGTTTGAACGCTGTAATCCCAACGGTACCAGACCACTAGCTTCGATTACGAGCAGGTCTATCCATTAATACGAGCATTAGACAACTTGAAGAAACCAATACGAAATCCCGAGTAAACTGCGCGTCTTTATCAAAGCCTGTGAAACACGAGCAAAGTCATCGTCGACGTTCACCGGGAAAGGGAGAATAGGAAGACAGGAAGAAACAGAAAGCACGGCCGTTAAACTGTACACAGTATCGTTTCCTCTCCATAAAAGCCGTCCGGCATTTTGCTCGACCCCCTAATTAATCGATACGATCTCGCAGGAAGCCGTCGGTATCCTCGATCGGAGAGGCGAACAAGAAACGGGGGGGAAAAAAAGGAGCTCGGCGGCAAACGATAAGCCAGCGACAAGCTCTCGCATGCAAGCGTCGGTGATGCAACCGACCGAACATCTTTCCTTGTCGTAACCTTTCCGTGGCTAGACCGGTAATTCCAGCGAAAAGAAGAAGAGATCGTAATTAGGTAGCTGTCGTTTCTCGTGAGCAGGTCACAAGACGATGGTGTGTTGTATCGAAGCCGGGGAGACACCGCTCTCGAAAGGGAATAGGAGGTTCGGGGAACCCTCTATTGCCTGTCGCGTGGTGCTCCAATTAGTCGATAAGATCTTTCGCTGGGGCAGCCAAACCCTGTGAGCTAGCCTGCCAGGCGGAATCGTAGCTTTTTCAACGAGAATCCCAGACCGCCTCCTTACGGACACGCGCCATCATCTCGGTGTATGCGTGTACCACGATCTTGATCGGCGAAAAACAGCGCTAGGATCGTTTCGGCGCCCCTGAATCGTGTACGTTGCGCCGTTTTGCGTTATTTCGCGAGGCTAGATCATGACGGGAAACGGTTGATCGATTTACGAGAACCGAAGACAGTTACGAGGTACGAATTCCGAACGTTGGTTAGAAGTTTCGGCTTGTTCACCGATAGTTTGGTTAATGTCGCTCGACTGGCTCGATTGCGATACGGAACTTCTACTTTCTCGTTTGTCGTTCGTAAGTAGACTCGTGGGTCGGCGTTCGAATTAAGACTACTTCGATTGGCGATTGGCACGAGACTGCTTCTTCTTCGAGCAGATGAAGTTTAGCATTTTTATTTTAATACGTGTATATCGAGAATTGATAGAATATTCTGATCTTCGGATTTTAATCGTGTCTCTAGAACAGTTTTTAGACCAAAAATCGTCGAAACTGGGCGCAACGTGCTAATACAAACACGATTGAAACCGGAAGAGCCACAAATATGTCATTTAATCATCGTGGAAGTTTAAAATTTAAAAAGATGTGACTTCTTCGGAATTGTGTTGCGACAGTTCGAGACGGATCACGCTGTTTCCTGCTACGCGTTAAACTTTCCCAGAGAAGTTGCCATTTTCGACGCCCTAAGAAGAATGTGGTCGTTCGGGCGAATCTTAGAGAAACGCGGTCACCGATAGCGCAAGTATGAGAAGTTTGTTTACAGTGCAACAGAGAGCAGAGCACGATTTTCTGGCTGAATTTTAAAAGCCAGCAGATCCGCGGGGAATTAAAATGCAATGGCCCTTTTCAACGGAAATAGGTTGCGCGCTGGCGGACACGCGGCAAAGCAACATCGTTCCCGAGAAATGGGTTAAGATCAATATAAATATTTAAACGAGCTCGTGAAAGCATGGCCAGCGATTATGTGTCCTTTGAAAGCATAGAGCGTTACACGTGGTATACGTAATACACCTTGTTACCCGATTCCAGCACAACTGTCCCGATATTGTGTTTTTAATGGCCGCTGCCGTGTCGATTTGGCTCTGCCATCGTCCGATTTCAGTGTTAAGGGAAAGTAAATCATCCACTTTGAAACCGTTTGTCACACTTTCCCCTTGGTTTGCCGTCGTTGATGGTTTTAAGAGAAGCGTACACAACGATATGTGTACAGTATAGTAGCTTAAACTTACGGAACCAGGTGCAATAATACGATAGTAAGTTAACGAAAATAAATAGGCGCTAAGAAGTAGCAGATAGAAGTAAAAATTAATTTTGCATCTTTTATCTATGATGCGGAACAAAGGGAAACCATTTGACGTGCACGGCGTATGGTATTTGCTAACAAATAGCCGAGCTACGATACGAGCGTTAAATTTCGCATCTTGTATATTCTAGTATTATATAAAAAGTATTTTTTGCCCATTACCCATCTATTCAAGATTATTGTATTAAGTTGTCTTTTTGTATCTCGTTAGAGATGTTTAAAGATAAATTTCACCTTGAAGACCTAAACTTTATCAAAAGACAGGAAACGCTCGAATAACGCGGTTAATAATAAATGCAAATGCTCCATGGAGAAAGAAATATACTTTTAATCTAACAAATTTTAATCGAGTCACGTTGCGTGTACGTTATACTGACCTAAATTCAAAGAACGTAATTTGCAAACGTACACGAATCGTGTTTCATTTATACGTACCTTCCGTATTTCGTATTTAAAAAATTTCGTATTTAAAAAATGTTGTATTGTTTTCTAAGAGTAACATCCCGTTTTCGAGAAAAACCATTTTCCATTTCCCAGTACATTTCCTATTTTTTCTGCCCAAAATAGTATTTAACGTTCGTAAAACCCGAAAATATCAAATAATACTCCTCCGTTAAACTTGCAACTTGTATCTCGAAAACTATTTTTCACGAAACTCGCGGTAATTTTCGTGTTGGAAATTCGAAAAATAAGATCCTATAAAAATTTTTCATCGCCAATGTAAGATACGATAAAATTAGATGAGCGTGAGCTTGCGTTATCTTGACACTCTCTTTTCGATACAAAACCCTCGTAAATTGACTAGTATAAAGCTAATACTATTTCGTTTAGAGTTGCACGAGAATTAACCCACTTTCTACGTTATTCGTTTCCATCTCTACGTTATTCTACCACCAAATAATCTACGATATTTATGGCGATTATTAGCTTCGAAATCTTAGAGCAAACTAAAAATCTGTAACCGGCTATAGTTTTCGTTTTCGAAAGCAAACGAAATACCAATTTTGGGTTGAGGGTTGAGACACTGCCGTAATGACATACGCGGAGTAAAGTATCGAACAACCGTGCCCTATTAGAACGTTTGACGTCCGCCAACCGGAACGAAATAATTCATCGGATAACTAGAAATTGCATGCAAAGGAGGCAGCGTCTCCCGCCGTGTAGACGCGAAAGTGTTTCAGGAATGCCGTAACGACATCGTTTTGACATATGGTAGTTTCTCGAAAGCGTTGCAGCCGTCTATCGTGAGAGGACCGTCTGCGTCTGTGGCACTCGAATTACGTATTGCTAGCGTAACGTGCTTCGCGCCGGCTTGCTTACTTCGCCAGCCAGCGGAGACATCGAGAGTCGAGAGCGGTGCATTTCACGACGATCAGGTCACCATCTGCCATAAACGTGCATAAGGAGTCGAACACGCTGGTGCACGTGCCTACACGCAAGCTTTCGCACCAGCTGTTGGTCCGTCCTAAAACGAAGCCACAGCTGTCGCTGAACCTGCGACGATCGACCCATCGAATTTTTATCGCGGTACATTGGACGGAAAAGCGAGCCAACCGAGACGGAAGCAAAGAGAAAGAGAACGAGATGATTATCCGCGTTGTTGCTCGCATAATGCCACCTCCGACCGTGTGATTTCAACTGTGAATCGAGTCGCTCTCTGTCGAACCGTCGAGTAATCGCGCCGAAGCAACCAGCCGTGACATTTAGTCGATTCGAAGCTGGTCGGGACATTTTTGTTGACGTCCTTGCGCGATCGAGGGTCTGCGAGAAAGAGGTCACACGCTTTCGATGTCGAAACTGTTCTGCCGCTTAGGCTGTTGATACGAGTAAAATCGATTTCGTGGAGAAACTCGATGTACTTGCCGCGTATTGTCAGTAGGAATAATCGTAGCGTTACTGACCGCGATACGGACAAACATTAGGCAAATTAATATTTTCCTTCAAAAGTATTTCGTTGGCTCGTTAGATATTCGTAATAATTCGTACGTTGCGCAACTTTAGCAAACGCCGTAAAATGAAGCGAGCCCAACTGCGCAAACTCTTCTTCAAAATTGAGCGCGCGCATCGTCGCGTTATTACATGATATATTCAAGTTCAGACGCGAACTTTCATCCAGCTGTTATCCCGAATACAGGCGCAGCTGCTGCTAAACTTACAACGACCGATCCTTGGCATTCTGTTCGATATTCGGTCTCGCTCGCGGGATAACAGGCAGCAACGGCGATGATATCGAATTCTAGACGAACGAGAGACAGCTACTTCAGCCACACGATAGGTTCCCCAAGATCGAAATAGAAGATGGTCGTGCATCCAAGAATGGAGCTTGATGAATTGCCGACACGCTGGATTAACGCGCTTAACGAGACGTTTAATTAGTCGGGAAAAATTGGTGCAACGCCGGAATCGGACGTCGACGTGGCAACAGATACTTTAACGTTTTACACGCACGTTGGAATTTTGGAGTAGCTCGAATAATAAAGTTTATATAAACGTTGTTATATCTCGCTAGCGGGTAAAATGTTTTACGAGATAAAGACCAGTTTACTATGCGATTGTTAGGCGATAAAAATCCACATGGCGTATAAATTAAAATTAATTAATTTAAATTACATCGCTATCGTGTGATTAGATACGATCCAGTTGCGATACCAGTCGAAGGTACATCAGTTGTTAGTTAGCACGGGCAGAAAAACGATCGCGCTCCCGACCATCGATCCTCCGCGTTGTCATCGAAATCCAAAGGAGAATGAGAAGCAGAACACTGTTGCTCGCGACGATATTGTGCGCCGCGTGTCGTCCCACTTGGCACACGCGCAATGTTTTAATCTTTGCTGGTGATCGTAAACAGAGAGCAGATTTACACGAACGAAGGCGCACACTGGCATTGCCTCGAAAACAATTCCACGGTTAGGCAAATAGATACGTGCCTGGCAAAGGACGCCATGAATACGTCGACCTAAATGGACGCGCGTGAATCTTGCAGTTTCGAAAAAAATCCTGTTTCCAAGCCTCTGCTTCATGTTCCATCAATTTACTGGAACAATTTGATCGTCGAAATGGCGCTCGGTATCCTGTGTAATACGTAGACTGCGAACAGTTATGCAAATTTTTATCTACTAAATATTATTCCGAGTACTTCTACCTTGGACATTCATATATTTTCGCATATAATCTAAATTCTGTATATCGTTGCACCTTTCAAGTTGCCATAAATGTATAAAAATTCGCAGCCTAGTAGTTTAATTAGCAACGAGTAATAAACTATTTAAGACGTTACATCGAGCAATCGTTAAATTCTTGGAGTATATGCATATCATGATACAGATTTTGACGAGAATTTTGTTGTTCAATGTATAAAATTCGCATGTAATGTACGAGGGAATAATTAATTGAAATTAGAGTTAAATCTAATATTAACATAAAAATAATTAACCTAAGTTAAAGCTATATTAAATCAAACCCAGGAATTTACAAATTTATAATATATAAAAAGCGTGATAAAAAATTAAGAGTGCTTGGAAAAAGTTAATAAACGTAAATGAACTTAAAATAATTCAAATCAAATAATACAAACATCGTTATACATCACGCGTACTTTATACTTTCGTTTGTTTAATATTTGGTAAATTCATAGTATATTTTTTAATATCATCTGGCGTAAGTGCAGTTTCAACGTCGTCGTTCAAATCGCATTCGCTTTAAATCGTATACGATACGAACGAACGGGGCATTGCAGTTATATAATCACAGAAAGTTAATCTCATACGCTGCACGGTACGAGTATCGATTAATAGCTTGATCGAAAACACCATGTGCAGGGAAACGTTTAAAACATTTACCAGTGACACTCAAAATTCGACTTGTTTAACGGTGCGAATAGGTGGCTCGCTAGAGATACGAAACGTTAATTCGCGATCAATTTCCAGCTGCGCTCGCTCTTCCGCTTGGCCAAGACGGCCGTGTGCAACAGACACGGAGCAACAGAGAAAAAGAGAGAGGGCTCCTTTTAAAAATCGCGCGTGTATTATATTAGCGTCAGTCGCAAGATTTCGCGTGTTGCTGATTTTGCTTAGCATCCGAGGGAAAAAGAGCTTTAGCCCTGTGATTCAAAGAGGCCGGCAAGAAACAAGAGGAAAAAATGAACGACGGACAAGGAACGGACAAACGAGAGAGACAAAACAAAGAGAGTTAGAATAGAAGGGTTGAACAGCGACGCCAGAGATACAAGTGAAAATTATTCTCAGAGAATTTCACTCGAACACCCGGTGCTGTGATGCGATGCCTAAGGAAGAAGAAGAAGAAAAAGAAAAAGAAGAAGAAGCAGAAGAAGAAGAGGAATAAGTAGAAGAAGAAGCAGTGGTTCGCCGGCCTTTCCTCTCTTTTTTTCCATCCGTCCCTCCGAGCCTCGACCGTTTCTCTTTTTGTTTTCACGCTAGGCGTCCCGAGGGGGATGCGTTAAAGCCCGGCTGTAATCCGGCCGATGCAATCAAGTAGATGAGACGGGACTGTAACCTCCTCTCTATCCTCTCTCTTCTTCGCCTTTTGCTTCTCCCTCTCAGCCTGCCTCTTTACTCTCTTCACCCCCCTTGATGTCACCTTGCTCTTCCCACTTTCTAGCAGCTTCTCTTCGTCGCTCCTCGGTTTAAAACCGTTAGATCTCTCTTCTATCGCACACGCTCGTTCACCGATCTCTCTCTCCTTGTCGTTCCTTCGCCCCGAGTCTCGTATCGGTCTCGTCTCGGACTTGCCTCCTCGACAGCACGGCAGCGCACACGGCATACCCCCATCTCGCTCGCTCACTCTCCTTTCAAAGCAACCTTCTTCGATCGTGTGCGCGCCTCCATTTGCCTCACCGCGTAGAAGAGCCGCGGCGGTAACGAAGCTTAAGCCACCCTCGCAAATCATTCGTTTTAGTCGCTGGTCGGAGCATTAGTACGTGCCGTGTTTTGGTCCCTTTCCACAAGCACGGGGTGCACGCTGCAGGAAAGATAGAACGCGAAGAAGAAACACAGATGGAGGGAGATGGAACTAGAGCGCGAGGGTGAAAGCGGAGGGCGACGTCATTGGCAGCGCCCCTTCGAGCAAGCCGCGTACGACGCACTGTGAACGAAGTCGCGCAATGGTTGTCCGGAGTGCAGCTATGATAAGACCGTCGTCAAACTCACGGCGAGAGACATTCCGCGGAAGATTCTTCTCCACCCCGATTCTTTCTTAGTTGGCAGACAGACGACGTAGGGTGGGATGCGAGGGAAGAGGTTTCAGGGTAGAGAAACGAGTCTGGTGAATTGCCTCTCGTTCTTTGAGTGCTCATTGGCGCATAACCAATGAGCGCACGTTTAAAGAAATTTTTTGCACGGCTCCTTCGTTCACGGGACAAAGGGGGAAAGGACGAGGAGAGAGGGTGAGAGTGCGTTAGAGAGAAGATAGGCGGGATGATAGCGGCGAGATGCGGGGAGTCCAGCCACCGTAATTGTGACGGCGGGGACGAGAGGGTGGAAAGAACGGGGTTTCGAGTAAATAGAGCGACGTCATAGTTTATGAAACACCCGTATTGTAGCTACGGACAGTGATTTAAGCTACCTTCTTCTAATTAGAGGCGGTGTTTGTTAATTGCTTCGTTTACGGTGCGATAGCTCTTCTTCTTCTTTCTTTTCGCGACCCCGTTTGAGGACGAACCGTTCGCTTTGAACGACTGCACCTAGATGACAAAGAAAACCGAAGAGAACTGGAATCCTTTGAAATTGGGTCTAGAATTGCTTGGACGCGAAGTAACGCGCGTAAACGTAGTTTTTCCCTCGAAGTTCGGGTATTAATTCAATGTTAATCGAACTTGTTGAACGCGATTAAACGAAAGCGGTTTAAAGCAAACAACTCTGAGCGCGCAACGCGCTAAAATTTAGATGGTGAAAAGCGAAATTGCCGATAACGCGCCTCGAATAACCGCTAGAGGGTCTCATTCGTTGAAGACAGTTCAACGTACTTCGATAATTAATTATAAAGTATACGCGTTACAGAAAAGCTCGGCTCGCGGATCGGGCGGCTTCGCAATGAAATTATTCGTCACTTGGTACAACGTTAACAATGCAAGGCGCAAATTATAACTGAGAACCGCGGAAAAAGCAGCAGCAGAACCGACGAATATTTTACACAGTGCGTTCATAACGCGTGAACAATAACACGTTGCTAAATGCAACAAAAGAGAAAAAACCGTTCTGAATTTAAACAAAGGATCTCCGATCGTAAAAAGCTTCTATTATTGTTTCCGATTTCCTTGTTTCCCTGTATTCCTCTGTTGCATTCGAACGAACGCGTTATTATTACGCGGCGCGCCGTTTAGAATAATCGCGTACGTGTTTCCAGGTAATCGAATTAGATCGTTATCGAAGGACGGTGACCGTTACTCGTATTACGAAAGTCGGTGTATCCGCGAATAGATTGAGTTCTGGACGATGGCAACGAATCGAATGGAAAATTTTGTCCAAAGCAGCTCAAATTCCGAGCGATCGTGACAAAATCGTACGATTTGACGAACAGGAAAAGAGATAACGAGATGGATGGGTCGACAGAATAATATCGTGGAACGATGTGCATGGTACGGCGACAGACACAGCTGACGATGGAGCGTCGAATGCGGTTTGGAAAATCGGGGCAACGCAACTATGCCGCAAATAATTATTGGCTGGGCCAACGCGAGCCCGCGTTTAATCGTCCGTACGAATGCATATTAATAATGGAGAGACGTTCGATGTACGCCCATGCAGGCATCGACTGCAGTTACCCTCAACGAACGTATATTTTTTCACCGATTCGATCGATATACGTACTCCGAAATTTTACATGCTCCACTTTCGATTCTAACGGCCCTGTCTCTTGATCAAGAGACATCTACGACGTACATTTTTACCAGCATTTAGACAGAGACCTTAACGTCGCGCGAGCAAATATGCATGTTTTGCGCCGATTGAAAGAAAAAAACTTTGTTAGAAACGGGAGCAACTTGTGTTTATCGATCGATGCGCCATTATATTTCATATTATTCATATATATCTGTATATTCTAATTATTATTCTAGAAACGTGATCGCAACAATGTCGTTCATATGCCATTAGCGTGGCATCAGTTAGGTACACGGAAGATTGCACGAATTTATATCTTTCTGGCTAGCGAAAGTTGTAAACCTCGATTTCAATTAATTTTATAATTTTCATTAGCGATATCTTAGCGATAAATTAATAAAGCATTGATAAGGATGTTCCATTATTTGCTTGATTTAAAGCGGTGATTTTTTATGACTTCGTTAGTGTTCTTTCCATATAGTTGCCGATATAGATACAAAGAAGCGTTATTTCTAAAGTTATCTGCACTCCATTCCAATTTATCGTTATTCCTTGCATTCAAATTTCGTTTCATTCAATTGCACTAATCCGTGCAATTGTTCAAAATGAACTATTATCGCGGAGAAACAGCGGAATACGAGATACGTACACACATGTTGACCTCGCGATGAAATATCCAGCGGCGCTGGAACAATTTGTCCGCAGACGCCTCGCGGAAGATAACAAAATTTATACAGAGAAACACGTAAACAGCCGTATAGAACGAAACATTTGTTCCGTGGAAATTAAAAAGCAGCCGAAACGATAAGGGGTTGGTAGGGGAGAAGGCGTGGCGCGTGGAACGATAAAACAGTAAATTAAAAACGAGCAAGATTTCGCGAGACTCGTACGAGCATATTCGTACAGCGGTCCGCGTTGCTGTTTCAACAACGGGAATACGCGAAGCGAAACCTGCCCGACGAAAATCCTGCTGGATAAACCGACCGACGGGGTGGAGAGTGCACACCGTACGTCAACTATCCACGCTCGTTATGCTACATGGATCCTCGTAAAAGAGAATAAAAGATCTGCACTTGGACGCCTAACGTTTTCGGAACAAAAGCTACACAGATACACGCGTGGATACGCCGTTATAAAGAAACAAAGGAATTCTAGACACGGACACGGACGTGGAAACACAGACGCGGCCGCTAACGTCGCGTGCTAACGCGAAATCGAGAAAGCGATATCGTTTAAGGACTTTAAGGACCGCGTAGCGAGATTTTCTAACGCTGTTGGCGACACTGGCGTTATAAACAAAGCGACGGTAAATACACGCGACCGGCGTCGTCGTAACGTTTCGCGAGCGCCGCTTCGAGCGCGAACGTTGCTCGAATCGGAGGAATCCGAGCGGTGGAATGCGGAAGCCGAACATAATCGTCTTATGAGAACGAGCTGAATGCCAGGGAGTTGCTATCGGAATCCATATAAAGATGAGTCTCGCTTTTTTATATCTCCTCTTGCCGCGTTTAAAGAGCATCGTAAAGCAGCGTAAATACGAGCTGCACGTCGCAAGGATCGCTCTTTCGCGAAAATCGTTTCTCGATTCCCCTCGCGCTTTCGCGCCCCGCGATCCGTAAGAATTAGCGGAAATGCGATTTTTATGGACGATGAATTCGCGCGACCGCCCTCGAATTCTGATAGAACGGTCGATTGGATTTAATTCGATCGGCAGAGGCGAGCGTAAAGGTTGAATGTGACCTCGATCGTAGACGGTACTTCTCGACGGTGCTCTCGATCGTTAGATTCGCTCGAACTAGAAAATCGACCGGAGCACGATTCATATCGAAGACCGGCCAATTACTGATCGCTGGCTCGTTTAATTAAACGCAATCCAGATCCTAACTAAATAGGAGAGAATCATCGCGAAAAGTGGATTCGTTTGTCCAACGGTGAATCGCGCTATGAAAATAGAGGGGGACAGGCAATTGCTAAACTTTGAGACAGGAAAAAAGAAACGATCGGTGGAGTTTGAAGAAATGTCGAGTAGTTTCGTGGAAAACGTTTGGAAGCGAAGTCGAATTAAACGAAATTAAAGAACTCGGTAAGTTGCACGAAAATAACGAGAATATCGCTTCGCGATCTTTTCTCCTCGAATTTTCACCAATGATACTGCACGCATCGCCGGTAAAAACTCGATCCGTGGCCAGGAATTGTCTGGATCCTTTCCAAGGGTTCATTTCGCAAGATCCTCGACTCTTATCCGACACTCATCGCCATTCATAGCATCCTCGTCTTCGTCCCTACGCCGTCGCGTCGGCCCGTCTTCCTCCCAAACAGTAGCAATAGCAATAGCAATATCCCATCTTCTCCAGCTTTACAGCTTTCCAGGGGCTTTATGCGTGTGCGCGTGCGGTTTTTTTCACTACGTTGTATTCACCGCTGCTCGCTTAATGCAAACGCAACTGCGTACAGGGATAATAGCCACGGTATATCCCTTCTCCCCTTATTTAATCCTATAGCCGGCACAACAGCGAGACTTAGAGCTTTGCATTAAAATTTAAGGACTTTTCAAACGGCTGCACAACGCACGGCCCTTTATATCAGAACGGCCACGTGTACTAACACGCGCGAGAAATTCACGCGAGTATTCGCCGCCATTGCCGCCTCAACGTGTGTGTCTCGCGCTTCCGGACCGCCCCGACAGGAAACGCACCGAGTGCTCTTGCTTTATACTCGCTTTTTTTCTCTATGCACGAGCGTGCCTATCGCCGCGCCGGCCCGATCCCTTTTACTCTCGTCTCCTGGCCGCTAGTCGTCTGAAAGCCACCGTCGTATGATGTTTTAGGTTTAGGGTAACTAAGGGACGGCGGATCCAGTTCTCGCGGTTTCAGGCACGCCCCAATGGGCCCGACCGACGCGTTCACTTTCTCTCCTCTCTCTGCTCTCTCGTGCATCGAGCTTTTGTAACGGGCATCCGAAAGCTGCTCGCTCGCGGCTAAATCGGCTCTTTATGCGGCACTTTTTCCGAACTAACGTCTCTTTAGAAAGGTCGAAGAACGAGGGAGAGAGAAAAGTAATTACCCGAATCCATTAAGCTCGATTCCGTTGCACGTAAGTTGGAGTCGCTGCGCTCTCTCTCTCTCTCTCTCTCTCTCTTTCTCTCTCTCTTTCTCTCTCTAGAAGGAACGACCAACGAATGCGGGGGCAGGAAGAGCTTTTCGATTCTTTATGATTGCCAGCTGCACCAGGATCGATGCAAAAGGAATTCTCCCCGATCCTATCTGCGCCTCTGTTTAAAGTAACCGCGCCAGTCCTCTGTTCCGAGAATAAACCGACAGGAAACGTACAGAGTGCTTTCAGTTTAACTAACGACCGGTGCCCTCTCAAGGATCGTGGTTATTCTTCGTTTCAACCGAGTTCCGGCTCAATATTTTGCGAGAAAAACCTCGTTGATTCTCCGTTGCTGATGTTTTCTTTTAATCGAAGAATGTTTCTCCTTTTCTCTACGGCCGCGCGCTACTCTTTCGTTATCGCATAAAATCGTAACGTGGAAAAAAAATCGCCCCGTGTAAATAGCGTTTCTCGTAAACACCCATTTATTTTCTGGGCGAACAGAAATAAATGTATAAAAAAGAGAAAGGAAAAAAGCAGTCAACAGCTTCCAACCTGATCGTAAATAACGAAAAAAAGCGACCTACATTCAAGAAAACAACTTTTTGCTACGAATGTTCGGCAACGTCTTTCGCGGTCTTATGTCAGACCGAACTTAACTTCGTATTCCGCTCGGTGGCGGTCGTTTCGGTTTTAGCGTAAATTATACGCTTAATACGCGTCAGGGAAAAGTTTTTTGCCCGACTCGAGTTTCCACTGTTCAAGAATACTTTTATGTCTGCGGTTTAGGGCAACCGTGACCCTCACCCTTTCGCTTTCGTATATTCCTTGGACCTTGCCGGACCCATAGGTGGATGCTATTAGATTTTCGTACATATTTGGTTGAAATGTGACTTTTCTTCTTCCTCTTATAATGTCCCTCGTTACTTCCGTCTGTCTCTTTCGTTGTTATCGATAGTTATAAAATATTCTTCGATGCAAGTAAAGGACAAACATATAAACGAAATATATAAATCACGATAATTAATAATTCTTGCTACGTTTCGTCAAATGTTATTCGCATCGTTCCCATTTACTTTCAAACCGCCTATCAAAATGATCGATTCTTCGTTCGAAACGTCTTTTGACGTTAATTGCGATGAATATACCTTTCGTCTCTTCTCGTTTCCCATCGATCGTTCCATCTCGATAAACCGCTGCCGCGCCACATCGCTTCGAAACGTCCAATATTTTTCCAGACAACCTAATAAATTCGATCGTGAACGTTTAATCTATACGTCGAACAGTATTTCGTCCCTCGTATATTTTAATCGATTGAAACCGCAAACGATCCCCTCCTAAGTATCCTCGAGGAAAAGCGTTCCGGTTATCGGAGCAACGTGTTCGCGATATCTCACGGCGGGAACGCTCCGGCGATATTTCAACACCCTATTACTGAATCGCGTCTGGAAGCTCGTCAGGATCCCTCCCTTATTTTATTCTCAAACTGGCTCGCGACGATAACTCGCGGGATCGTAACAACGGGGGAAACTCAGTCCTTCGCGCTGGTTAACTTTTTTACTGCGGAATCCCGACTATCACCGGCCCGAAAATGATTATTCCCCGCTTTACAGCTTTCTTGCAAGCGCCGCGAGAGAAGACACATAGCTCTCTGCTCTCTAACACCCGTGGATCGCTCGTGCACGCACACACAAATACAAGCGCGCGCGCTCTCCAACGTTACATTTCCCACAGGCGCACTAGTCTCTACGTGAATTGCATTAGGAATTCGGAATATCCGGCGAACTTCCTACGCGCTGATCACTTGAGAATTTCAGCAAAGCGCACGTCGATTCGAAGGAGCTTACACCATAAATTTCGTCGTACGTGTGTAACGCCCACTTCGGAAGTAACGTCGCATTACAGATGCAAAAGACGAACGTAGTCCGCTCAACCGGCAGAGTATACTCCCGCGACGGCTATTTTTGTGCGAATCGTTTCTCGAACCGTCGAGTTCTCTTGTCTTACACCATCGTGAACCTCCGATTATAGCGTAATTGCTCCTTGGTATCGGCAACGTTCGTGTGAAAACAGACAGAAGGAGTTCAGAGAACAGGGTGTGCAAATGCAAGTAAAATTAAAACAAACGATCCCAAACCTTTGTGACCTACGACTCCCGTCCAACAGCGAATCAAGCTTGCTGCTATGCATCTACATTCGAATGGGCAGAAAGTACGCCTACATCTGAAACTTCTGATGGTTGTAAGCGTAATCTTGTTGAAATGCGCTCACCAAGATGAAATGAAGATAAAATAGATGCCAGTCGATAGAAGTTTCAATTGCAATCATTTTTTTTTCCTCTTTTGGTTCATCCACAAAATACGTTAACACGGACGTTAAAAGAGTCCTACGACATACGATAAAAAGTTTGATTCGTAGAATCGAGTATAGTAAATAATTTTTTCCAAAATAATATTTTCGAAACGGTTCGTACTTTGCCGACCGCTTTTAAATCTCTCAGTGATAACCATTCCTTCTCGGAGAGAAACATTCGTGAACTAATTTGTTAATAAGGTCGCTTCGTATTCTTTTTGCCAAAAAGTTCTCTATTCGGTATCTCAAGAAGCTAATTCCCTTTTTTTTATCATTCTCGTCGTAGCTCGTTCATTTTAAGGAATTTTAATATGAAACTTTAGATAAATATTTTAGACAGATTTATTCTCGAGTAAAAAGATATTTTTGAGAAGTAAAACGGCACGAAATAGGAGCCTATTTTCCATGAGGCAATGTATCAACTTAAAAATATCTATTCAGAATATGGAATTGCGCGTAACGTGTATAATTTACTGGAATTTTAATACGGAGAGATTTATCGTTAATAATAAATGAATTATATATGAATTATATATGGTGATTTTAGCGTAATTCCATTGATAGATAGAAGATGGGGAAGCGATTAATAATCCGTGATAGATGTTCTATTTCAAGTTGATCATGCATTAAAACGGGTTTAGCCTCTTCTTCAAAAAGATAATAGCTTACTGACGGCGGCCACAGATTTATAATCGCGCGGCACAAGTTATAGCTCCAGCGAAGATAGGCACGTTCTATTTCTCGTCAGATTTCAATTTCTTTCCTTAAAAGTAGAACTGTCTAAGAAAGATTAATTAAAATTCACTTACTCGGGTTTCTTTTGAAAAATACATTTCCACAGAACAGAGCAGGCAAAAGAGAAGAAACGTCGTTTCGTTTAAAATGTTGATTGCTAAAAATATACCGTGGTCGATTGCTTCTCTTGTTGCTTTATATCATCATCAGGGATATTTTCCGTTCTTGAAATATGTTTAACTATCGTAGAACAAATTGATTCTTTTTTGTTACATTTTATGGAAACAGTATGGGTACAGTTTATTCATTCTTCTTTGTAATAGATTTTGGGAATACGCGTTTCTAGAAACCGAAACGACTGACAGCAAACGCGTAAATTCACGACGGTGAAGTAATAAGTACGAAAAAAGTCATTAATTAAATAGTTTATTAGACCTAGTCTGACGCGTCGTTCAACAACTACTCTCGTGCTCGCTAAATCATTTTTATCTTTCAACGCATGACGCCACGAGTTGAATACGCGACCGCTTTTCTACCTCCAACGTTTCCGATTTTCCGCAAAAATTCCCTTTGCAGACGTCATTCTCGCCAAACTTTCCTTCGATTTCTTCCCCGCGAATTTCTCGAGTGCGGTCGTAATCGAACGACGACTGAAGAATTAGATCGGCGTATCTACGCGACCAACGTCGATGCAAATGGCCCCGCGAACGTCTTTCAAGTTTCTGCTATATATAGTTGGCGGAAGAAATTTAGTAAGATCGTAAGATTCAACAGAAGGGTTAATGGTTAATAAGATACTTTCTCGGCTTAGGATTCAAAGAATTTCAATATGACCAAGCAAAAATGAAGTCCCTAGAAGGAGTTAGAGTTCAAAAGTAGGACATGGACGAATTTGCAAAATATTCCAACAACAGTTGCTTGACTAATTACAAATTTCATTTCTACTTGGCCGGTAGATACGGTAGATACGAATACGTATATCGATGATTATCAGACTATTTAACGCTTTGATTTACGATTTTGTTGAACCTGTTATGCCTCGACTATGCATCACGTTTGACCTGTGCCAGAAAATATAGAGCAGATTGTTTGGCGCGTTGGTTCCGTGGCTGGTCGAAATTCTCTTATGCAGCGGCGCATCGCCTCGTTAGCCTGATACACCCGCGGCCGCCATTAGACAGAATAAATTATTATCAACAATACAACGGATAAATGTGAGTGAGCGGCGTGGCCGGCAGGGTGCTTGGCGGATCGGAACGGTACGTGAAAAAGGAGCGTTAATGGCATAAATTGAAGCTCCTAGCTAGTCGGTAATAGACGCGCGAGCACGTTACGGAATAACCTGGTTGGCAGTAGCCGCTTTATCGGACGCGTTGCGTCCTATGTGGCGCGAGTTAATGATTCCGCTCGCGCTCTGTGTGCACGCCATGCCCGGCCACCGTCGGGTGACACGCGTCCGTAGAAAATTCTCATTTGAATTGCAGAAGCTGCAGTTGCGCGCGCTCGAGCCCGTGCGACTGCAGTCGGCTGATTGATTCATCAAAGCAGCGCGAGCAATTACGTCACGGCACGCTGAGAGCCAGGTGCAACCGACCAAAAGATTTCCCCACCGCCGTAACCCGCTGCCACACCTTCGTTTCGTCTGCGCTCGCACAGACCAATTACAGCGTGTCTTACACGCGCCTGCCACGGTGAGAGCGTACTTACGACACGATCGCAGATACCTGGAAAGTTGGTCTCACTGGCAGTTCCTGTTCACCACTGGCCATGCACGGAGAACGGAACACACCGCTCCGAGAAGGCCGCACATCTGCGGGACACGACGTACGTGCATTCCAAGATTCACAGCCGGTCAGAATTACGAATTACGGCGCTTCTTGCCTAACTAAGAGCCGTACCTATCTCTGTCTCATGTCGAAGTACACGGTAAATCGCACAGTAAGTCTCGCCATCTTCGATAAGACTCCGAAATTATTCTACTGGCTGATAGAACGATGGAGGGAATACGTGATTCCAAGATTATCGATAAATTGAATTAGATTTCTTAACCCTACTACGCGCTTTGTATCATTTTAGAACCAATCGAGATTCTATATCGCCACGAGAGCACAGGTCGGTTGAAGTCGCTATTTTACAAGGATTCGTTAAACAGAAGTTGATTAAAGTGAAAATTTAGGTATACGGAAAATAACGAAACACTTCACGTATGGGTTGACGCGTTGAAAGCTTTCCGATGAATAAAAAAGCGTTCCTTGAATTTTTCATTCACTGTCTGTTTGAAATTTCAAACCGCGTCATCGTATATTTTATCGTTTTAAATCCTTACTTTGCACGGAGAAATTTTCCATAAAATGCAATGATCAACCGTTTCACGTGCCACCAAACCCGCCAGAGAGTACAAACTGCCCTCATAATTTACAAGCTGCTAGCATCGCATTAAGGCAACGCTAGGTCAACAGATAATGGTATGGCAGTAAGTTGCCACGGTGAACGTTAAATTATCGCTTTCAACGTACGCAAAAATAATGGCAATTGCACGAAATTGTTCGCTCGATCGACCAAATATGGATACGGCATCGAAATGAAATTTATCAGAGGACGCTCCTTTCCCACCTACAGTTTGTTACGTCGTTCGATGCCGTCAATTCAGTTTCCTACTTTAAACGAGTACAATTCGATCGATGAAAATTGACGCTTTAATCGACCTGCTACGCTCACCTGTCACTTTGCATTAACCACCAGAAGATTAAACCGTTAAGTGTGTTATGTACCTATCTATGTACGTATATCACGTATATGCCTACTCAAGTTGAAATATGTCCGATGAGCATCCGCAATCTTGCATCTCGTATCTGTATTTGTCCTTCTTGAGGTAATTTTCTTTCGAATTGAAACGTTAACGATAAAAATTAGGTTCTCTGAAAAAGATTTAGCGACATAGCACCATACACTAAACACGATACAATATTAGACAACAACGTTATTTTGGTATATGAAACAGATATTATTAATAGAATATTTATCGCATAATAGATATCATCGTTAGAAGTAAATATACCAATTGCTGTTAATTAAACGATATTTCGAACAGTTCGAGTTTGAACTAAACTAAGAGCAGTGGCCTTTCAGCAGACAATTCATATCATATATCTACGTAGGTATATATTAAACTATAGAAAATCCGATAAATTAACGCAACTTTGTTTTACCGTTGTTTATTTGCTACTATTCGCAAAACAATTAATCTAGTAGAGAATTGTATATCCGCTTTTATTCAAAAATTCATACATATTCAGTTTCTTTCTTGTCAACCGCAAACGTCGTTTGTTACACCGAGGCTAGTTCGCTATTCTCGCAGTTTTGCAATAGGTAACGTAGCAGTTGTAAAACCGACGATGTCTCGCTAAATAAGTTGCGGTCGTTAAAATTCATTTCCCGCTTGATGCGTCCTATAAAAGATCCAACAGCGAGCACGACACATCGCGCCAAATAGTTTCGACTATAACAATTTCATCGCAACTTTAACGGTATTTTTCGACTCGAAACAGTCGTCTGAAATGCTGAATGCTTTGCAAAATTACGTACGCCGTAAAATATACAAGCAATTTAGTTTTTATGATCAGCGATCGTTAGTCCGATACCGGTGCTTCAAGGACGTATTTTCTCATCCGAAAGATCGAAGTTTCTCGTCGTATTTTCAGAAATTATAGTTTCGAAAATATATCGTTAACATTTCATATCGTCGCATGGTAAAGTGTCTTTTTTATGGGAACAATAGATTTTTTTTTAGATTGATAAATTGCAATAGATATGGTACGCCAGACAAGAGCCGAGGGAAGACAAATAAAACACGTATGCACATGGCCTATACATATTATATATATTCCAAATGGAAACATTAAATTTTTTTAGAATTCTATATTTTGAATTCTATATATTCTATCTAGAAGCTTGTGACTTCTACAATATTTCAAAAGGTAATCGATACCTTTCGACGAATGTTAAAAATTGTACACACACCGGACATTTGAAACAATTTTTTCTCTTAATCCTCAATTCTCAAAAATACTTTAAATACCAAGCAAACTGCGGACATTTACTGCATTGTATATCACGATAGTATGTAGATCGTAAAATATAAAATATTTGAAGTACTCCGCTAGGTTCCATTTCTTGACTTGAGCTCATGAAAATATGAATTTGTATGGACACCGGCGGTGTGGCAATAAAAATTCAATCGCCAGTGAACGTGTTAAAAATTGATGCCTCGGATAAAATATATACCTTCGGAAGTTGGTCTGTAAAGTAAAGTGGCGATTGCGCGGCACATCGATGGATATTGTGAACGGATAGTACTAAACGAGCGCGACTTCCTGTCGAAACCTATTAGAAACGATATAGTAAAGAAGTTGCCGCAGTAGCCAGGAAATTTTTCGACCCTCACGCGACTGCTCTTTGACATCCAGCGATTACACACAAATCCCCGAGTCCCATTTAACCCTTTCGAATCGTATATCTTGGATCGAAGAAACAGTTAGCGTGATACATTACTTTCGAATGGGCTGGGCAGAGATGCCGCCGGGATCTACACGGCTAGGTCGTCACTGGCAATAATTCTAAGAAACGGCTGCGTATTGAAAGGGCTAAGAGTCATTACCAGAAAAGTCGGCGCGCGCCATCCCGACGGAATATACGCGAGTAGATGAACGAGCCAGTTTATCTTGACCACGATCGAAGAAAAAGAGAGAAGCTGCGTTTAATGTACGATCCTAGTCGAAAGAATCGAATATCTCTCTCGTTTAAATATTTCTCTTGTAACCAGTGCCGACTTCGTTCCGTATTGTTGAAATAGAATCAGGTACTTTGGTATTTTACGACGGTCTTTGCGAGTGGCTTGTAGACGTCGAGAAAATATTGGTACGAAAATACACGGTTATACCAAACGTGCATCGACTATAACGATCTGGCATTGAAACTGACGAACAGCGAAGAGGAAGCGCATACACGTATAGTAAGTAAACCGATAGGTACGTAGAACTTTTATTTTAATTTACCTGATCGATGATCAAGTGATAATTTAATCCTACTGTGATTCTCCAATTTCTATATTTCAGACCTACTCTCGTTTTCAAAACAATTTTATGGTTTGAAGTCGAAATGAAATAAGAGAAACAGATATTGTTAAAAAATTAATCTGCATCGCGTCGAATCGTGTAACAGCTGCAGGAGCAATAAAATAACACCGTACCCGCTATTACAATAGTTCGATTAAAACATACTTACGTAATTTAAAATAACATCGATTCGTTATCCTACTTATACTATACGTTATACTATAACAATGTTATTTTAACGAACGAAACACGTACTTTCCGTTTTATATTCGTATTAATAATATTACATTGAAATATATAATTATATTAATGCGTAGAAATAAACGTTTTCAAAATATCATCGCTTAAATATCTAACTTGTTCGTTTACTCGCATATTGACTTTCATTTCGGGACAACACGAGCCACGCAGCAACGGACATCGCACATTTTAACAATTGTACGAATTGAACAAGCGAACAAACGAGTAATTATCAGAAAATATTTGTACCGATAAGATAGAAATTTTCCATTTGAGCCTCGGCCAAAACGGCCCAAAATTCGTGCAGCCAACGAATAAATCTTACACCGCTAACTACTCATAGTTCGCGCCTAGATCAAGCGATCGAATAAATAAAACAAAACAAACACTGCCAGCAGAAATAAAAACAAGGAAGAAAATCCTTAGCCGCGGTCATAACGCGTGCCGATGGCGGACGCAATGGCACAACTCCGCCATTTCAATCTAACCGCGCAACGATCGCTTTATTTCCCGTGCAATATTCGAACACGGGATTTTCGCGGATGGACGTAATATCTGTTCTCACCCTGGGATCCGGTGTAATCCTTTCTCACCGCTGGAACTTCGAAATGCCCAGTATTAGACAGAAGCCGGGCAGCAGCGAGCGCTCGGCTTAATATTTGCGGCTCGTTTTTCTTCGTCAGGACGTTCGCGAAAGAGGGTGGGGCCGAGAAACGGCGTCAGCGTCGGCGTCGGTGTCTGCGTTAGTCGTCGTTCGCTCGAAGCACTCGATGTAAGCGTAGGTACGCGTAATTTACGACGGGAGTTTTCGAAGTCCTTAAAGCTCGACTCGCTCTTCGTTTAATTACTCGTGCCGCGGCTCCGTTCCTTTTCGGCGGGGTATTTCTAGCGGGCCGGTCGAAAAGTCACCGAGCAATTGGATCATCAGATTCGAGCGTGAAACGAGTTGATCCGACAGGATTAGCTCTTTGTGCGAAACTGCGATTCAAGGAGAAATATTAGGGGATATTGGTATGGTAGTGACCTGACAAGTATATTTTATAGATCTTTCTTGGAAGCACCGTGGATAAATCAACTATCGGTGAAGTTCATATAGAAAATACAGTACGTTCGCGAACGAAGGTAAAACGTGAAACGTGTATGAAAAATGTCAGTCAAAAATGATTAAGTAACTTAATTTTTCAAACGAAAATTAAAGCAAGGAACGCGCTCGAAAAATTTAATTTTGACTATATGGATTGTTAAATTTAATAATTACGCTGCATTATAATAAAATTAATTAACAATATGGTTTCGGAATGCTGAATTTTGGTTTCGTATAATTGGAGAAAATTATATTACCGATAGATGTAACTGAATTATAATTTACGAATTTTAAATGATGATGTTTTGCGCTTTAAACGAATGTTTTCTCGGTTAATTAAAGTTTCCAATATCTTGAAATTAAGTAATTGTTTTTAACACGCAAATAAACAGAAAAAAAGACTGAAATAAAGCGATTGGTAGCAATCGATATTCTCGCAAGCAATTTTCTACGAGAGACAACTACACATATACCTACATCGTTTGCTCCTTTTTTACAACTAGGAATTTTTTAACACGAAATATGCTTTATCCTTATGCTCAAGTTTTATTTAAAAATTTTAAAACAATAGGTTCCATAAATCGATAGGCAGATTTTAATTACACATTCTATGATTCTTACGATGGGCTCGAGTTACATTAGATTACAAACTGCATATACATACGTATAATTGAATTCTCTAGGATGCACGCAATCTTTGCTCTGTTAAATATATAATACGTAAGTATACATATATGTATAATGTATTATACTAAGTATATGTATTGTACTTCTAATGTATCTAATAGCAACACTAATTGTGCTTTTAATACGAGACACGTTTCTCTCTGTATGTTAACGAAATCATCATCATGCT
The DNA here is from genome assembly GCF_040668555.2 of Bombus flavifrons. NCBI lineage: Eukaryota > Metazoa > Arthropoda > Insecta > Hymenoptera > Apidae > Bombus > Bombus flavifrons. The sequence goes on from NC_138447.1 coordinate 6,454,553, forward strand.
GAACCCCTATCACAAAGTTAAGTTCGAATATTCATTGATATTCTCGTGTTATTGTTCGTCAGACTGTTAATCGATCCCTTCTGACACTGCGGAAGATCGTAGGCATCGTGGAAATCGGGTCTGCGTCCCGAGGGATCACAGTGTAAAATGGAAACTTATTAAAACGTATTACGGTCGGGACTAGGATCGTGGAAAGTAACAGTAACGGATACGATTGGAAGTTTAGGCGAGATTAGAAACACGGAGTAGTATGATAAAGGTTCTTTGGTTACGAGACGTATAACCGAAATCCGTTAAAGTGTTATTAACGTTTGAATCCAGGCGGAGAAACGAAAAGACCCAAGACTTAACCCGAAAATGATAAGTTACCGAGGCTGGTTCACAGTGGAAATTTACGACGGAGAAATTAAGATTCTATTGGGCCTTTAATATATCGCCTGGGCGAAGAATATATTTCAACGGAATGGAGGGAATAAAAATTCTCGTCTCCTGGCTAAAGGCGTTTCGTAACGTCTTATCGCGGTAATATTCGCGCCAAGTAACTGCAACGGTACTCACTGCCTGGGTAATCAGAGTCCAACGTGGAGCAATTAATCGTTAATTCGTCGTCGAGTTACGCGATGAAGCAATTCGTTATCGCAACGAATAACTGCGATCAGTTTTTATCTTCGGAACGAGAGAATCCGCAACGAATGTAAAAAAAAATCCGGTAGGTAGGAGTTTTCGCCGAATTCGATTCGATGATGAGAAATTAAAATAGATTATCGGGACGCGATCATGCGTCACATTCGTTATAATTTTATCGATAGAACCGAGCGTGTGAGCAGCCGAACCTGTGCGGCAGTATGCAAAGTTATCGTTTACAGAATTTCTACAAAGCGATCAAATGAAATTCATATCGGCACAAATGACTGCTATCGATCAATGTCGGCACGCTTATTGGGATATTTTCTGCGCCGGCTCTATCGCGCGGAATAATTGCGCACTAAACGTTAACATTAAATATTTGGTAACAGAGTTCAACTGCGCTAAAAACAAAATTGTTGAAATAATTTGGATATTCTGGTACACAGTTACTTTGCTGAATAAAATCATAACGTTAATAACGCGGTGAAAACTAAAGTCAAAGAAGCCACGAGATTAACGTCCATAGTTTGTAAAAGTTTGCCGATCAAAGACAGGAAAGCGTCGTCGCGTCGCACCTTTGACGCTCCGAGCATACATTTTAATTCGATCGTGACCTTTCCCGATTCGCTCTTATGAAAAATTCAAACGGTCGTTACGCAAGAATACGGCGAGATGCAAACACGTTCGTTGAGAACGCAACACGTCGCTCGTGAATATCATGCAGTTGTCGCGGAACTGGTGTCTCGTTCTTTGAGCCGAAGGACTGGAAGGCTTGTTAGCCGGCAACCGTAACGCAAACGACGCGTTTCGCAAGAAAGAGTCCAAGTTAGCGATGCGTCACGACTCCCTCTGGCCTTATTTAGCAGGCGTGCACGTAGAAGCTTTTAATTGATCGATTTCTCGAGAGACAGTGATGGATCTCGCGTCTGCATTTCGCGGAAACGATCGCGGCGTCTTTTAACCGCGCTAATGATTCGCATGCCAATTGCATTAACCAAGCTCGGTTTTCGCGTGCTTGATAGACGCGAATAATTGTAATTACTTCCTGTGACAGCAACGATACACTTCTACGTAAGTTTAGTTCAACGCATGATAAAGGCTTAATCACACTATACGTTGGTGGAAATAATTCGAATATGATTCGTCTGCATTTAATTAACCATGATTTTGAACAACTCGTTTCGTTCGTTTATTCATTGTAAAATCGTATTTGATCTTTAAAACATTGAAACATAGTTGAACCATAGAACTACTGAAAACATACAGTTAACAAGCATTTTAATCCAATGTTAAAAACTTGACGTTAACGGTTTTGATACAACAAACAGAGTTACAGGAGGAAAATACACGTTGCTGACTGAATAACAATCGCGTATTTAGGTTACGCAAGGTATTCGCGATCATTTATAGCGAGAGATACATCGCGCTGCCCTTGAGCCGATACTTAGAAAAACCTGGAGCTGCACCGCTACATTTTCTAACATTGATATTAGCAGGAACAGTAATCACCGTTCTCCGATCAAATTTCCAAGAAACGGTGTTTCTGTGAAACCTCACCCGTGTTAATATAGCAAATACTAATCTCGTTCATTGCGTCGCAATGAGGATTATGAGACTGATTCTTGAACAACGTATAGTCCAGCTCAAGATATAGCGATAACGGATAAACTAAACGTCTTTACGAAAACTTGAGGATTTTAATTACCATTTGGAATAATCCGAGTCTCTGTCTGTGACTAAATAGCCACTAATTCACCACAAAGTTAATACATGCAACAAAGCCACGCTTGTTAGCGTGTGTTTCAAAGACTGACAAAATTCTTTATCACTATCCAGTAGATAAGAAAGAAAAACGATTTAAGTAAATTAGAGAGAAGGAGGGAACGAGAAAGGGAAATTATAACGCGAGCGTGAACTTTTGTTTCGGTAAATCGTCTAAATTGCGTTGATAATGAACTGAATATTTTCTCACACGATCCTGGCCGAGTCTCTATATCTCTCCTTAAACATGTTCGATTTAACTCCTGGCTTATTTTATGGCCCCGCTATATGTTTGCCGAGACTATATCACTGAACGAGCACATGAGTACGAAATTCTTGAACGTGGTTAGTTCTTCAAACGTTGGTATCGCATTCGAAATATCGCCAACTATAAGATTCTAACACGATAAAAGTAGCGGAGTTCGCGTGTACAATAGTGTGCACGAGTGGGAAAGTTGGTGCGCAATGGACGTCGCATAAATTAATTCACTCGGTGGCTACGAAAGGAGAAAATGCGCGTATGGAAACGTCGGCGTAACAACGGATTCTTCAAAAGGAACGTTTCGTTGACGCAGACAAATATTATTCGCGTGTATTATGTATATCGTGTGCACAATAACGAAACAGCAGGGCCGTGGGCTGCTTCGATTCGACAACGTAATTTTTTCTTTTTTCACCACCCCTCGGTTCCTTCCCTCATTCTCTTGCACCGTGGAACGAACTCCGAAATACGGCGTTAGCATACTGACTAAAGAGAGCGAAAGTCGCGGGAGGAGGGTAGATAAAGGTGCACGCAAACCGATGTAACGAATGCGCAAACAAGCACGTCGGTACCCGCGACGGTCTATAATGAAGTTAGGAAAAGTACACCGTGAAGCCTGCTTGAAAAGCGTGATTCGAAGACTCGAAAGAACACGCTGGTGTGCGCGTATCCGCCTGTATACAAAGCGTGTAGTCGTCGTCTGTGTTCCGCAATGGCGCATGTTTGCATCTCTAGTGTTAGCATCTAGGGGTATCTGCATCTCGAGGGTAAATACGGGGGAAACCAAGCGCCACATCGCAAAAAGTATCACGCGATCTACTCGATACAGCAAACATAGCTAATTATCGGATGAATGGGTTACTAAATTTCGTTTACCACGTATCGCCGTGTATGGCATTAACTCGATCGAGTCATTGTTAACATTGACGTAGATGGCGATAATAGAGACGAAATTTCACCGAGTTTAGATATAAAATAGCAAGAGAGTTATCGATACGACGAAACTTTCTTGGTATCGGTAATTAACGTTGGATAATCGAGAACGTGATATTTAAGACCCGGTACGTGCTTGTCATTGGTATGGATTAAGTCTATATTTAAGCCTTCGGCGAGAAGGGTTGTACTATTTATATAGCACATAAGCCTGATCTTTTTCATTCGTCGTCATCTGGCGCACGCTTTTATACATATGTCTGTACTATAATTATCGATAGTATACAAAACATTGCAATTACTGGTTAAAGTTATGAAAGAAACGATTGATCGGTGACGATTTAAATAAACTATTTAAACAATTAAACAATCATGTATAAATTTCAAATTTATAAAGAATAGTTTATTGAAATAATAAATAAACTTAATATTATCTATATTTAAAGGAATTTAGATAATAAGATAATTATTCAGGTTACTGTTGGCAAAGGAAAATGGAAATTAAGGAAGAATATTACGTTCTTTCGTTCGTCCATTGACCAAAAGCAGAAAGATAATAATCATATTTCGACTGAACTCAGGATTTCTTACTTTCGCAAGTTAAACAGAAAATAAGATTACAAGGGAGGAAGGAAGCGCGTATACTGGCACAAAAACACACAAATAAGGGCGAAGAGGTCGCGATTTGAGGGTGGCATAATGAAGTTAGGAAAAGTACACCTTGCCATTGAAACTTGGTTTCCGGCGTGACTCAAGGACTATTCTTGTGCGCGCTTCTGTTTTCGTCTACACGGCAATGCATGTTTATACAGGCGTATCTGTATCTCAACGATAAATGCGACAGAAACTTCAAGTTGTTCCGAGCATGGTTTCCGAATCTGCCTCGCAACTTTCCACGTATTTCTTTATTGGCTAACTTTGCATAATTTCCTATTAACTGTACACGTAACAAGTTGAACGTCACTCTATTAATTAACACTCTAAACCTATGAATCTTCTCTTTTTCTCATTTGTCTTGTATCTATAATGACTAAAGTATTTCGATTCCTCCTTCTAAGTAAAGAATTCTCTTTCCTATTTACGTTTCCAATAAGTTACATATATGTGGTATTTATAAAAGTGGTACAATTTTTTAAATCGAAGAAGTATATATTTCTGATCATAAAGTAATCCAAAATAGTAAGCAAATATATCCAAATTCAATCTCCAAACGAATATAATCGAACCGGGAATCGATAAAAATCCCGCTATTTCTTCTTTGGCAACGAGCAACCAAGAGAAACGAGTGTGCATCAAAAACCTACGGATTACGTAATCAGTAAGAAGTTGCGTGTATGCCGATGCAATCGGGAATGGGATAACGAAGTTAGGAAAAGTACACCATGGGGGCTACTCACCAGCCCAGTAATTCGAAGTCTTGCGCATGTGTGTTTGTCTCTGTTTACAGGTTCCACATGTTTGCATACGGGTATCTGCATCTCGACGGCAAATACTGCGAGAACTCGACGCGATGTAGTTTGTAACTTGTTTCTCAAGCACCTTATGTGTCCCTCTAAATTGCATGCTCTCGAATACCGTTCTGCTTCATATCGTTATATCGTCGAATAAATAGAGACTGTGTCGTTGGTGAAATCGCAAAGTTAGTCCGGTCAAATAATACTCGATACATTTAAACAACAATGGTCTTCGAGTAAATATAAAATATTCGTAGGTACAGAATTTTCCGAGAAAACGATAAACAAAATGCGCACGCGTGTCTTGCGATAATTTTCGCGAGAGAATATTCCACATCGTCTTAAAGAAAGAAGCACGATGAAACATACGGGAAACGAGTGTTTGCGATAAAGGAACGATCGTGTTAGGAAAAATACACCTGAGTGTAGGGATGAACTGTAGGGATGAACTGTAGGGATGAAAGTAGGGATAAACTTTCAATGTGCTTCAAAGAACCACCAGTATGTTTTCCATATATCTAAGTTCTTAAGTAGAATCACGTGCAAGTTGATGAGTATCAGCGCGGTAACCATTGCAGTTTATACCATGATTTTCGCTTCACATGTACCTTCTGAGCATATTTTTTCTTTAAACGCAACACCAACACACGGTCGTTCTCAGACATTTTGATCGAGTATCCTCGACAAACAAAACGCTACTTTACCTTCGCTTTTATCTCGAAACTTCGCTTAGTTCGCTGTCTAACCGTCGCCGAACACTATTTTACCAGAATATCGTCGTCTCGCATCTTTCGTCGTACGCGATTAAAAATAAATAATAATAAATAAAAATGGTCTGTTTTCCTCTTAATTCAAATTATCGTGGCAAACGCACGGGACTCGCGAAAGAGGAGTCCGATAGACGGTCGAATCGCCAATGCCAAGAATATATCGACATGGACGCCGATTTTCACGGTGCACCGCCGGTTCCAGCATGTATGTGTTTGCGCGTACACAAGTCTGTACATTCCCATGCACGCGCGACTGATGTATGTTTGCTCGTGAATATCTGCATCTCTACGGTAAATACGACGAGTTATGCCGTACACGATTTTCGACTCACGTCCTGCCTGCTACACCTCTAGACCCGACTCGTTTCCAGATATGTATCGCTTGAAAGCGCTTTGCCGCAACTCTGCTGCATCCACGACGACGAAAACGACAACGGCAACGACAACAACAACGACAACGACGTCGACGACGACTAGCGCGACGAAAAAGATTTGTTGCTACCTAGATAACAACCGTGGTAACTACTTGGACGATAACAATTCGCGTTCAAGTGCCAGTGATTCGTGTCATAGTTATCCACCAGCCGTGTGGCAACGTAGTTTCAGCCAACGCCAATTCTTGTCACGCGGATACAAACTGTTATCACCGAAACAGTTACCATCGCCGTTGCACCGGTGTATGGCCGATTTTTCCCGCCTAATACACGCTTCCATCCTTCTGTACGTACAAGTTAACTATATACATCCACCTTTGCTACATCGCGTAAACGTACCACGACGATCTGTGTACGCAAATCACTTGAACCAATAGGCTATGGACGCGTGTTCGCGAAATGATGTAACGCTTCGATGCAGCGCGTGTTCTCCGATAAAATTCGATTAACAGACTCGTGTACGATATAGCAAAAAATCCGATATGGCTAAGAGTAGACACTGTAAACAAAATGACGAGTCCCCGAGAACTATGGCTTGCATTTGATATCGGTACAATGATCATAACGCGAAATTATCAGCATGAGAGGCATCACGATCCAGCTACGGAAATTTGAATTTCTATGGCAGACAGTTTTCGATTTCGGTCTCGCGTCGTAGATTCACCTTTGTCGTAGCTTTGGCGCGACTGTACCATTGCCGAATGATTCGATACACAGCCGGAGTCTCTTCTATCCGTTAGTTCCTCGAAATCGTACTTGTTAGCATCGAAGAGACTGAATTAATTAACGGCGCATCGTTAAATCGAACAAACAAAGTACCGCTGTCGACCTTCCGGCCTTTGATCAGACGCAAGCTCTACGTCCACCGGGATATATCATTCTGTACATTTGTCCGCTTACCCCTACACGAAAGCCGCGTGATTCGAGAGGCAATAAGCTGATCATGAGTACCAGGGATTTGTCTGAATTAGCTCCGATTTAGTTCCCTTAATCGTATTTATGAGCATGAACACAAAATCTTATCTACCATAATCGTGTGTTAATGATAAATAAAGGGATAGTTAAATCTTTGTTGCATCGCTAATTAATTTCTGTGGCGATTAAAAAATATAAATCTGACTTATGCAGCAAAAATGTTCGTTTGTAGCGTGTTTATAAATACGATTGGAGCGTTTAAAGATATTCTTTAAAATTTTTATTCATAATTATAACGTTTTATTAAAGCGTATTTTATTAGAGATGACAGTAACTTATAGGAAATTTTATTTATGACCTATAAACGACAATTTTTTTCTTTTCAAATGAGGAACTTCTGCTGGCATAATCGAATGTACCGCCGAATCAAAAATCCCTTAATCACCAAAATCATTTATTTTCCATTGAAATTTATTACTCGTGAAAAATCGAATGGTCGAAACATTTACGAACTATTGCGTGTATCTGTTACATAAATGTAACTACCGAAAGATCTGTTAACTGTGATTAATACCAGTAAATACCGATGAAAACCAGTGACCTCCACGCAACGCTTCGCTTGTAAAGCATTCGATAGCGTTTATCGAATGCTATCGAATGAACCATTCCCATCAGTGAAATGAAAACGAAATGAAAACGATCAACGCACGAGTGCACGCAAATTTGATTCGCGTTTCGCTGTCGGCTGATATTTTCTTCAGCCGCGACAGTTTTCTCTAATACCACCAGGATGAAACTAGCAAAAGTAAAGCTTGAAGGCTAGTCTCTCTAGTTGGAATTACGCATTTGGACGCGCCCGTATTTGTGTATCGTGCAAATGAGAAACTCGACGTCGCGCCTCGTCGCCATCGTCGTTGTCGTCGTAGTCGTCTTCGTGGCCGTGGAAAAGCAGCCAACCTGGCGAGCAGGCAGCTGCTACTACTTCCAGGCCTGATGAAAATACGGTTGCATCCCCAAACTTTGCATTTGGCTGTCCTGCGGAAACGTGTAAATGTTACGAAGCGAGATTCTGCCGCTAATGAATTAGGAATGAAGCGCATTTCACTCAGCAAGTGCGGCCGGATACGACAATAGGGAGCATCTTGTCGCGTGATTCCGTGCTCCGCTTAACGAGGAAACGCGTTCAGCCGTACTTCAGTCGCTGCTGGATTTATTTTTCCATCATTTGATCCAGTACTCTGTCGAATGCCAAGAATTCACTTGACACAAGTGAAAAAATATTTATTCGTTTATTTTTGGAAGCTAACCCAAGAATTTAATTAGTATCATTGTCAAATACACGTACTCGAGTATTATGTATGTTACTAGTACATAAATCTTTCTTCAGGATAGAAGGAATTTGAAACATCAGTTTTCATTAAAGAATTCCGATTTTCCGTAAGGTAGCTTAAAAGTGATAATCATATTCTAAAATTAACAAAATTAGTTTATATTCATTATAAGATATAATAAAATAAAACATGAATTTATTAAATTAAAATTGAATTAAAATTAATTTACTCTGTTTGTAACTATTAAGAGTTACATCTATGTATATTACGGTTTCTCCATTAAATTTCTCCTGCATATTTCAAACGCTCGCCGCGGTTCAATATCATTAGGTAGTGGTGAGGATCAGTGCTGCTAATCAACGAGGTTCACGTTCTCTCATGGCATGCTTGACAGATCCTAGCATACATATATGAATACAGCTAGTGGAGATGGAAAGAAGTCTTCTGGAATCGGTTGTTTCCGACACATACCTCATTTACATATCCAAACCAAAAACAACGTGGCGATAAACGCGTGACGACGAGCGATAGAGACTATAAAGAGCAGTACCACCTTTTCCCCTGTACCGTTCCGCTGTACCTTTTTCCGATCTCCGTATTAATCTCCGTACATAAGTTATACAGTGTTGGTCGTCGTAACGAAGCTTCTATCGCGTGCAACGTACAACAATTCGTCATTCGTGATGCACTTGAAATCAAGCGTGCCATATCGGAACGATGTTTACAGATTCACGGAATAAAATTAATTTCCAGATTGCACAACGGTCGCGTGCTACAGAGAATTAATGCTTCATATGCAAACAAGTTCGCATAATCAGAGTTCTAGGCCAATTTCAATTTCACGTGTCATTTGCCCGCAATAACGCGCGAATACACACCAACCGCAGCTAATGTCACAAGAGAAAAGCAAACGTTTGAGCCTGACCCGATGATTTAAATTGTGGTTGCTCCCCGGTGAAGTGCGTGAATTTCCAGCAACACTGCAATTGCATTTTAAGAACCGAGCGATCTAATTGCGACACTTGCTTGAAATTGTAATTGTCCTTGCCAGAATGTACGTGAAATTTTATAACATAACACAAGCGTGCATAGCTTTTCATTTTACATGCGATATTCCACTAGCTAACGAATTATATCCTTAAAGTATTTTATTGCACATAAATTCGAAATCATTACCATTTTTGTTACCGTGAATAGCTTGCTACTTATCCCGTACTTTTGTTATCTTGTTCGTAGAAGTAATTTATCGCGAAAGAAATATAAAACCATTTGCATACTTCCATGTATGTATCAAGTGGTAATTAAACTCTAGAGGCGTAGTTGTATATTAATCACGTCCTTCTAGTCGCGATAAAACAATATTATAACGCCCCAATCCAGCTATTAACAAGTGATAAATCGCTTAATGTTAAAGAAACATATTTATTCGATACCCTGATATCTTAACACCTTACGACGAAATTCAGCAAACTTTAAAAACATATAAATAAATACAAGATAAATTTGTTAATAAATTGAATAAAAATTGCAATTGCTTTGAGCCACGAAATATTTTATATTTCAGCTTTCATTCTACCAAAGCATCGATACTGTTTCTTTCGATGCTTTCCTCCTAATAAAACGGTACAAGAATTCCGTGCAATATTCTCCGAGAAACGTTCCGTTTCTATAAACAATACCTACAAATCTCAAGCAGACAGACACGGCCTCTATCTTTCTTAACCAGACGTAAGAATTTCTCGTCGTAACAGACGCAACAATCAGTGTCTAATTGGCAAGAAGCATCAAACGTTATACGACACGCATCAACGAGAAAGCTATCTTCCTTCGTTCAGCACTTTCGCGTACATCTAAGTAGACGCGTATTCAGCTGTGTCGTTTAATTGTTCCCGAGAAGTCTGTTTATTATCAGCGACAAAGTCGCGCAACTATCCGGCGAAAGAAAATAGCGAGTTTCAACAGCGGCGTACAATTTATCTGCAACTCCTGGCGGATAGAAGAGTAAAAACCGGTAGAGATCGGCAGTACAATAAAACGCACACCTTCGCTCCGACTAAGCACCAAAAAGGTGGTGCGTCGCGATGGAAGGAAACGAAAACAAACAAACGATCCTCTTGGTTGCTGTTGTCGTCATCCGTGGTAGTAATCGTGGCCGTCGCCGTGGCCGTCGTCGTCGCGATGGCACGGCACGATACAATACGATAAAAACGCAACCGTGGAAACTCACGGAAATATCCGGCAAGGGAGTAGTCAAGGTAACGGTGGTTTATTTCGTGCTACGGGTAAATTACTGACGCTAAAGGGGTGATGGAGGGAGTCAGGTTTGGACGGGGATCGGAGACGCTTGGGACGTGAAAAGAAAAAGTAACGAGGATAAAAAGCGTGTTTCGGAGGAGGAAAGGTATGCGTCGACCACCACCGCGGCAACCGCTCCCGTTTTCACCCTCACGAGCATTACACGCGCCTCTCTACGTTCGCCGACACAATCCAGCACAAATGTTAATTGCTGAAATAGAAAGCGTACAAACTATTCAGCCCGACGACACACAACGTGCATCGCATCGTGTCGCGTCGCAGAGTTTTGTCTACCGAGTAATTAATGTTATTGCCACCGAACCGACGCCGGTTAAAAGTTTCGACGTGTCTCGTTGATCGACGAGTAAACGAGACTACCGGCAAGCTTCGATTCGCTAGAGGATAAAACAAGATTCGAAAAATCGGGTCGTGGATTTGACGAATTCTTGGATTGTATTCTAAATAAATATTTTCTTCCTTTGTTCACTTGTATTCGTCACGTTGAATCGTTGAAATAAAAATCATCGATTATTATTGGCTGAAAAATCATTCGGATGGAAAACAATGCTCAAACAGAGTGAATTTCGATCGTGTGGTTAATATCTAATGATTTGAACAAGCAATATATTTGATACGACAAAACAAATTGGATTTCTACGATATCTAGTACAAACGGTTAAAGAGTAAATATTGAAAAGAATATCGATTTTTAACGCGTTTTGATTCCATTCAAAAATGTGGAACACGCGTTAGACGAAATAAAGGGAATGTAGCTAGTAACGGCACGTGCAGAAATAAATATATGAAATATATAAATAATATAACAACCAACCGCTAACACAGATTAAAAAATGTGGAAAAGTCCAAGTCGTTCAAAATTTCCAGAACTTCAACTGTGAACTGTGAAGATACGAAAGTACGTGGGGTATGTTTAATCATACATTTAATTCATTGTAATAATACGGAGTTAAAATGGGAAGTTTATTCAAACTTGCGAAAGTAAAAATTAATTTATCGCTTCCATATCGGTATGTACAATATGTAACCAACATGACATAAAGCTAATAATTGGAAAAGGAATTTCTTCGAAAGATAAATGTGTTCACGGCAGTATCGCACGAATGAATATAAAATAACGTTCACGCGTGTTAACGATGAAAAGCAGAAAATTTTACCTGAGAACGCGAACGTTTTGCGACTGAACATAAAATCTGGGAGGACAATGTATCGGATAAGAAAAAGAGAGGAAGAGAAAAGAGGTAAGCGTATTTACGAATGGAAGTTGCTGGCGCAATTGAAAACAACTAGTAAGTCTTCGTCTCTTCGAGTTTCCTGTTCTTATTGATTTCGCGCTACCTCGCAAATTACTCGAGTGCACTGTGCCGAGAAACGCAGCAGAATACGCTAAGAAGAAACCGATACATACTCTACGTGGAAGTTGTTTCTTTTTCATCGGTCGCTTGCCGGTATTATCATCGCGTCGCGCGGTATTACGTAACTTTCACTCATAAAAAACATTAATATGCATTACACTGACAGGAAAATTAATGTGACACGCGATCGATCTCTTAAACTGCAATTTCCATTAATTTCTCTGTAATTCCGATTTATCGTCCTCCACCGTGATAAAAATAGACGGGACTGGTTAGTTTTAACGAAACAATGGAAAATCTAAATAACATAAATGATGAAAATAAATAGCGCTTCTACCGCGCCTTGAATCAAATAACTTTGTGCTGCGTGCTATCGTTATTCGATTTTTCCAATATTATCATTTTATATCATCTCGCGCGATATCTGCTCTGCGTGAAATATCTGTATTTTCACGTCATTGAACATTCGTATCGTGCGTCACCTTACTTTGAAACTTCTATCATGATTTACAATTACTCGTGATTCAAAATAGTTACTCGATCTTTTTCACGGGATTCTAAATAGCCATTTCCAGCTAAAGAACTTGGTAACTTCCATAGCTAATACAAGAAAAGTTTATTCACTCGGATGTTATATTTCAAGCGAGAGTATCATTTCACGTTGTCACCGAAAATACGCAAACATATTATTCTAACTGTAATCTGTGTCTGCAAAGTAATTTATATTCATGCGGAGAAGGCAGCCAAGGGAAGCTAGTCTTTTGAGCTATTCGGTGATTTACTGCAGTCTTTAGAGCATTGCTGATGTTTGTTCTTACGCGATTTTACAGAGCGCATGAACTATTTACTTCGCTGTGTTACTTTCCAGCTACGCGGTCTCCGCGACTAACTAATTCCAGCTTTTAATGCCAGAATGTTTCTAACTACCGCTCACCTCCTGCTTCTCCCAGCGGAGATTCCTATTCTTACGTAACTCATGAATATTTATATAGCCTAATAACTTTCTGTTTTCTTTCAACACGATGCGTAAGAACTTTGTTTCCCGCGAGTATTGTTCTGCAAATCAGCCACTCCCTGAACAAGCAAACAAGGCTTTAACCTGTATGTGAAATTGGATTAAGGTCCAAAATCTTGATCATCGCTATTTCAATATCTTCCGTGTCATCGGAGATTACGTATAATATATAGATTTTGCGCAACGAATCGTCGCTAATTTACATTTATTTACACTACAAATATACACAGGCATTGTTATTTTAATCTCCGTTCTATGCTGCTAATCCGTCGTAAAATATAATTGTATAATTAATATTTTGATCAAAATTTTACAGCGAAGCGTATTTTTCTGCTCATGCTTTTCAGATATTTTATGAAGCATACATACAATATGAACCTACTTATCTACACGCTTTTTAATTTATTAAGTTTCGCGTAACGTAACGAACCTAATGGACTGTTCGTCTTTACTGAGATGCAAGTATTTTCATAATTACGTTCTGCAAATAAATCTTAAACGAACTACGCTTCAATTATAAAATATTCAAAATCCCTATACATAATTCCTATATACATACCGTTCGCTCGTAAACGTAGATTCGTTCATACGCGAAGATTCCAGCAACTGTTGCGAAGAATCGTAATAGCGAAAGAAGAAAGAACTAGCATGTTGGTTTTTATTGCGAGTACTAGGAAACGAAGTCCGTAACGACGCTTTAGTTCCCAGCGAGTTTAGTCGTGTACGCAGTTGAACGTGCAATTTTCACTCATAGATGCTTAAGAATTCGCGTCCGTGGCTGCCGTACGGTTCCCTCGGAACGCACTACAAGAATTCCGCTTTTCGTCGCTTCGAGATCTCACGTTTTCTGTGTTCCGTTCGACGGCTATAGTCAAAGAGATGACGGTGCGACGACTGTGACGACGGTTTATGTCTCATGTCAGTACGAGCAAATTACGGTAATGCAGTCGTGAAAAAAAAAAGAACGAGAACGAGTAATAGAAGGAAAGTGCATTTCGGAGGGTGGGGAACAGGGGATAGGGAACAACTACGCCGTACTTCTCGTTTTTTCGCGCTCGCTACCCTTATGAACGTCAAACACGACTGACTTCAAAAGAGCTCGCCGACACGTGTTCCCACATCGCGATATCCTCGCATAATAAAGAGCAAAACTCTGCTATGCGTCGTCTTCTATTATTAGGTAATCCGACGAAGCGTGTGCAATATTTAAAAGTCACAGAGATCCGGTGGCTAGTAAATATTTCGTTAATTTAAAAAGGATGCTTATAAAGCTTGATTCAACCAGTGTCACGAGGACGCTCGTAGACAACGACTAAGGCAGTCGCGTTTCATTGTCCTTCCTTGCGAACAAAGGAGCACTCAAAGAGACAGCCAGCCGCCGTTTTGTTTCGCATCGTCAAATTATTACGGTGCAACGAAGCGAACGGTGGAAAAGGAAAACGTAAACGAGCGCAAGCATCGTATTTCGAAAAAAAGCATAAGGGCTGAGCGCGGCAACCTGCGCCAACCTGCAGTCGTCGCCTCGTACCTTCCTCCAACGTTCGCACCCTTTACGTTCCTCCGCGTTCGCCCTCCTCCCCCCGGTTTTGCACATGCATACGTGTCGTTAATTGCTGGCACAGAAAGTACCAACTTTTGGATATACGGACGCGCGGTGCGCGATGCAGCGGACAGTCGTAATTAATGTCGCTTTTCCACAAAGAGCATCGGGTACGGAGAAAAAAGGCGAGGCAGGGGGCGAAATGTCAGAGAAAGTTGAAAGCAAAGGAAGAAGAAAGGGTGAACCCAAGGAGCGGTGACGCGACGGAAAGGAAAATTAAAAATACAAAGAGAGATGCCAACTGGGAGGGAGAGGCGAACAAAAAGAGAACAAAGGCAAACAGGCGAAAGGAGAAAGAAGAGTAGGATAAAATCGGTAGATAATGAGCAGAAACTAAGCGAAGCGACGTAAGATCGCGGAGGTGAGAAAATGAGGAAATACGATGCGGAATTGGAAGAGAGTCGGCAGTTTCAATTCGTCGACGATCTGTGGCATGCTAGCAAGCTATAAAAATTCGCTACCACATAGACAACTCGAGTGGAACGGAACAAATAACCGATAATGAAATGTTTAAAATACCTGATAAGCGTTATCGTAATTCATTTTCAACGAACGCGAAACGCGCTCGCTTCTCTGCGTTAAGAAAAATAAATATAAAACACGGAATATCGAAGAGCGTAAACATATTTTCCACAGCGGATGCATAAACCTTGAAGCAAAAAGTTCGTAAAAGTGTAACAGAGTACGCAAATGCGATACAATGCGAGCTGGTATTAGTCTTGCCGGCATGGCGTGCGCAGCTACAACTGCCGCTAACAATGTTAGCTGGTACTTTTGCCGGCTTTCTCGCGTTTCCTTTTTGCAGTTGGAAATGAGATATAAAAGCGTCGCGACGCCCGTTTCTCAGCGAGAAACTCGCCGCGATAGGCATGGCTGGTCCATCGCCCTGTGCATTCTCTACTCCGTTTTCGCACCTCCATAAAATTTCGTTTCCATCACGATTAATTCTCAAGAATGTCTCTCATAGCGTGGAGAAACGCTTCTTCCTCGAAAATTGCGCTGAAGTCATTACATCTGGATGCTCTAGCGAAAATTTCTGACTACATTTTGTTGTAAAACCCTGCAAGACACTACATAGGTATCTAGAGATCGAGTTATACGAAAGTTAAATGCTTTTACTTCGACATAGCATATTATTGGTTAATTTTGATATTGGATATATCTTGTGAATGTAAGTGGAGGAAATTCGGGTCAGGTAATTTTCTCATGCAACGCGAATAAGATCTTTCGCTGGGGAAAAACCGATCAAATCGTCGTTGAGATATCTCGAGCTTGTTAAGAGTAATGTCGCGAATATTTTCTTGCGCGCCATGGTCGAGCGATGGAGTCGTTACGCTGGAACAATGCCAATGTCTAATTTCGCAGAGTTTCGGTGGAGGTTAGCGACACGGTAGCGCCGAATACCATTCCTAGAAAACACGAGGTACTGACCTACTATATAAGCGTTATGTGTTACATACGTGGCGCATACGAACGCGAGCGAATATCACACGATAACCGAGAATCGGTTTCATCGGATCACGCAGCAACTTTATACGTATTGGTGGATTAACGACTGTGTACGTTACTCTACCGAGTGATCGTTGGTCGCGATAGAGCGAGAAAGGAAAACTTTTTAATCCGATACTTTTTAATCAAACGACTAGAAAGAAATTCCATCCCGGAACAACTTCTACTTTGAAACTAAACATTTGATTTGAATCGATCAGCGCGAGAAGCACGTCCGATATTTCTCGCTGTGGAATTGCGTAAACACCGATTGAGAGTCACGTCCGGACGAACGCCACGCGCATGAAATATGCAATCGCAAAAACTTCTTGCTGTCGTCTACTTCGTTTGCTCGTTTCGCCAAGCGCCTCTAAACTGGATTTTAACGTGCTTCCTTGCGCGAAGAGAACGAGTAATTTCCTTAATTTCATCCGATAATGGCATTCAATTGGATCCGATTGGATAGGATTGATTTGTCCTTCTCTCGCGTGTACATATAACGTATAGGATATCCCACTCGGTCTGCGTCTGTTCCAAACTCGAAGATCCATTCCTACGATATTTTTTCGATAGTTTTCCCAGTTTAATTAATTAAATAGGTTTAATTTAGTTTATCGGTTCGAGAAAGCAAAGGCGAAGGAATGACCGGTATTATAGTTAGGACTCAGGCTCGCGAGGAATCGTTAAATAAAATTAGTCGGCGGTAAAATTTTCTTTGAACGGTCGAGTTGAAAACGTACGAGTTATTCGTTGTCCGGGTCACCGGTAGAACTCGACTAACAGTCTCGAAGTTTTAACTAAATTCAACTCCGAACGGAGAGTAAAAACTTCTGCAGAGAATATTCGCATCCTTATGGAAAATAACTCGGCTGGCTGGGTATCAACGCGCAAGAATGCACGGACGTGACGGTTTCGAGTCACATTATCCGCGGTACCACGGCATGAATCACTCGGAACTTTAGCTGGCTGGAAGCTGCGGTAAAACCTGTCGACGTCGTCTATTTAATTTCGCGTTACAACGACCCATTGAATCACGTTGTTAAAGCGAAAAAGCTGTCGGAGAACGATAAAACCATTAGGAGCGCGTGCCCATTGTTCCACTAACTAATTTATAACGCGATAGCGAAGATAGCACTTTAGCGTTGAATGCAGCTGAATTTCGATAGGCTGGAAATACATCCGCTAACTACAATGCCGAAGACAGGTGTTGAAACAACAGAGATATTACAGACACGCTCCAATTATCTTATCGGCTTACATTTGCCGCGATTCTGGTTAATCAAACCGTGAACAGTCTCCAACCGTTACGAAGAAACAAAGATCGCGTTCGATCAGCGTATATTCGAGCGTATTTCCTTAACGAAAATAATAACATTTTTTTAATTCGATATGATCTTTGAAAACGGTTTGATCGAAATAGCGTAGAATTCATATTAATATTAAATATTGGAAACATTATTTTCCTCTCCATTATAAATTATTCCGTGCCGTGTGCTTAATCGGTTAACGTATTACGATTGAAACTGGTAATTGAAAAAGACAATTTCTAAAACTTACTTCGTTTCGCGTACAAGAACGACCAGTTCAATTTAAAAATGCCATAACCAGGATATTCTTTTAACTGCACGACGTCAGAGGTTTCTCCATAGCTGAAAAAACGGTGGCTGCAACCGCGGCCGTAACCGCGAAAGCGTTAATAACTCTGCTCAAACATGTTCCTCACGTACCACCCGATATCGTGCAGAAACAACACATGAAATTACTCGAAACATCGCCGGCCACCTCGTAAACACCGGAAATATATATGAAACGTTTTTATCGTCGGTCGAACGAGAAACTTGGTATCCCGGGCAGACGTTGGTGCTACAACAGTAGGCGAATGAAACGAAACGAAACGAAACGAAACGAAACGAACGAACGAATGAACGGGCGAACAAACGAAAAGGGAGCCGCTGGACACGAGGGCTGCTGCCTCCAGGGAGTCGTGCCAAAATTGTTAACAGTCGAGACAGCCGTGTTATAGGTGGCATGTGCTTCCAATCAGTCGTCGAACGAATCAGAAAAGGAAAGGCAGAACAAGAGAAAGAGAGGCGGAGACAGGTGGTCGGCGTCCCTGAGATACCGGTCACGGAGCCGAAGCCGTTTTATTGAACTCGCACCCGATAGAAGTGCATGGACGACGCCCAGTGCTCGGCCATTCGGAGCTATCGCGATGCGCTCGCTGTTCCGCGATATTTTCTATCTCGGCCTGCGGAAATTATCCAACTTCTTAATATCCGCTTGTTTTCAAACCCGGATATTCGTATCCGTCGCAAGTACCGCGTATTCGAATGGCCCCAAGTACATCCGTGGGATATATGCCCTGTACATATCGAACGGGCAAGTTCTATCGTCCTTATCGTTCGATAGTTACTAGAGATCGTGGCTAGATCGTGGCTAGATCGTCGTACCAGAATTCATCGTGTATCGTATATACGTGTTTACACGTTGAATGGCGGCAAGCAACTTATATCGCCAGTTTCGAACTATACTTTTGATTAGAATCCGCGAATCGGATTCGACACCTCCAAATGGATTACCGATACCATCATGTTCATCGATCGACGAGTATGCAACCAGCCGTTACACCCGACCATGGTTCAGTAATTTATGCGATCCTTTGCGGAGAAATAATCACCGATGCGGAGAAACGCGATGATCGTCGCGATCGACGAAAATAGGGCGTTTAAAGCGCGTCGTATCTGTGGACGGGGAACGTCGTTAAGCGAAAAATCGATACGATAACGTGGTTGTTCCAGCTACTCGAATAACCGGATTACGCGCGCATTGTTATTCCTGTAGAGAGTGTAGAAGAATATCCGGATACGCGAAGCACACGTTTTCAGCGCTTTTATTTCGAGTATCGAAGAAAACCAGGGCGATGATTCCTTTTCAGACGGCTGTGGTTCGGCAGTTTGCAAGCACGGCTAGCAAAGGAACGAGAAGACGGAACAACAACGCTGCGGGACATCTGCGGTCGTTGAAGATCGAAATACGAGATACCTCTCGCCAGTTGCGCCGTATAAAGCGGGGTTACAAAACGGGAAACATCGAGACACACGGGCTGACATCGACGACGGGATATTCGAGAAATTCGTTTGTATATCCGAATAAACGGCTCTTCGCGGATACCTGGCGAGATACAATTGTGGCGAATCGTTCGAGGATGCGAACACCTCCTCCCTATTCTGTCGAACTTTAATATCACGGCCACCAGCCCTGGAAAAATTCGCTTCCCGGAATTTTCGCCGTATTTCTATAACGTATTACGTGAATCACGCTGTTTCCAACGCGCCCTGCGCGCCTCTGAGAGAGATTGCATTACAAATGACGCGGAAAATGCATCAAATACCTTCCGATCGTAAAACTCCATTTCAATTACCGGAAGGATACGTCTGACGTCCCGTGTATCGACTTCCTCCCTATATAGAGGCAGTTTCCCATATATGTACGAACAAACAGGTTTGGTGTATCTTGACGGCAAATCCCGTAACACTCTCGCGGACAGTAACGAGACACGGTTTAATTAAGGAAACAACATCGGTCATTAGAATTTTCAGAAGACGTACTCTTTCATTGCGTACGCGTGAGAACCCGAGGGCAGCGAGTCTAGTGTCCTTCAGAGATTTCAGACGTGCTTTTACCTTTTTCCCCTGGCTCCACTTGCTGGCGCTTTGCTTTTTCGTCTGTGTAGTGGTTTTTTAGAAGGTCGAAGGGGCCACATCCCCATCTTGAAAACATTAATGAGCTCCCAGAACCACCTGCACGCACTGTACGTATATACGTACATGCATAGCTGGCACTTGCATATACGATGCCTGGAAAAAGGGTGGAATGAAGAAAGGTAAGAAGAAGAAGAAGGCCTGAAAGAGATGTTATATTAGAGGACGCGTCATCCAGGCCAGAGACACGGATTCGTGTCGTAACCGATCTTTGCACCGACTTTATCACTCGATTTCCTCCTTGTAGTAGTTGAACGATTTAATCTGAGGATAAGAGGACTGTCAAAACGCTACGATACGTTCGTGAACCGAGCGGTGTTCGCAAGGCTGCTGCACTGTTCTTTTTGCAACGTCTTGTTCTTTTTTTTTTTTTTTTTTTTTTTGTTAAAACTCGTTTACGAAATATAGTTGATCCGAGATTACAGTGACCCATCTAGATACAGGACCAGGAGCATTTGGCTTCTTCGGCTGCTTTCGGCCGTACTGCGGGATTATTCGAAAGAGCTATAAATATGCTGCGTTCAAACCGGCGCGGTGCGACGCGGCGAGGCGAAAGGACAGAGGATTGGCGTAAATAGGGAAATATTCACTGCAGGATCTATGTATACATGCGAAGTGAATACTCTTCATGATGTCGTGAATGGGACTGCCGAGAAAGGTTGAGAGTTGAAATTTACGTCTTCCCCCGGTGTGTGTACGGCTGTGTTATCGAATATCGCAGAAAATCTATAATAACCGTTCCGGCTTACGAGTGAAATTTATTTTCCAGGCAGCATTGCCAAAGCACGATAAACGGAGAAATCGAAAAATTCTTAATCGACTTAGACGTCGTTGGTTATCAATGGAATGATTCGTTCAACTTTTCCGAGCGTGACGCTAGATCGCCGCAAAGGTAGTAATTAAAACGCCTTCGAGTTCGAAACCGATCGTTCGATGTTAAGCGAACGAAAGTTTGCCATTCAAGGGTTCGTTCGCGTCTGCCCGGCCGACAAAACCATACTTAAACCGGTGAAGCGCGAGGAGAAAGAGCGAACCGATAAAAGGGAAGAAAAGGAAGGAATTTCCTTTATCGTGGAATTGTTCCAGATTTATGAGCTCCAGGAGTTCAGCCATTCAAATTTTTCAACTGCTCTTTCTTGCCTACCCACTATAAGACCGCAGCTCTTAGACGAACGAGCTGCGAAAGGCCGGGGAAAGAAACCAATATAGAAATGGATGGGAGCAAAGTCTTTACACAGACGAACGGATTCCATGTTGATGAACTTTAATAACTTCCATCTAAAAATTTGAAATTTCTACTTTTTTCCACCAGCAATTGGCGCATCGCGTCATCTCGAGATATTTCTCCTACCTACACTACAATTGTACATTACAATTAACGCGACGTCCGCCACTCGCTCACAATAAATCCTCGTTCGTTATTGGTTTCTCCATTAGCGAAGTTTATCATAACTGATCGTGACTGTAAGAAACCTAAATTCTTCGAAAGTTGTTTCAAATTCAAACTAAATAATACTTTACAAAGTTAAGTATTAAACGGATTACTCGTTTGGCGAGTATACGAGGAAAAAATAAGACAAATTATTTAACGTTTAACAGTCAGAAACTGTAATTCCTGTTTTACTACCGTCAATCAAGCGAAACTATGAAATTTTATCGCGTTTTCCGTAAAACCCTCGCCTCCCTCTTTGTCGATCGTCATCGATTTTTTGTTGCCGGAAGAATACGTTCATAGAAATCTAGTTCGATAGAATAGAAATTCGAGTGTTAGAAATGTTTGTAAATGACAGCTGGAAACCCATTCCGAAGATATACATATAGTTGCGAGCAATAAAGACCAACGGATAGAAAGTTAATAATTAACATCAGCGGTGGAAATTCGATATATACAGAGTAACAATGTAACTCTTTCTGCTAATAAAACGAGGTTTTTCTATTTCGATCAAGAAAGACGAACGATCCCGTATCAAAGATCACGTTGATTTATACATATCCTCCGTATTATGATACCATATTCAAGATCTTGTCCGTGCGCAGCTTTTATCCGATTTAAATTGCGTAAAGTTGAGATTATCGCGTATAAGGTAACAATACGATCGCGCCATTTCCAGTTGATTAGAATCGTTAACCACTCTCCACAATGGTATATACGCGCGGTAACTCAAGTTACAGATTAAAGTGGTACCGATCGGATTGGTCGCTGTTAATCGTGTAAAAAATTAAAGCTTGTTCCAAGAGATGCTTCAATAGCTGCAATCTCGGCCTGCAGCACATTCAAGATTGTATACATTACAGCTGGTTTATCGTATTCGTTCATCGATTGGACGCGTATACAACGTGTTTCATCGATGTATGCCTTACCTCCTTCTACATATTACGAACGCGGCATGATTTATCGATACTTTCACGGGTATAAGTTGTTCGGTGCTTCAATTTTATGTCTGATCGTTGTATAGTATAACTCACGTATTTCTCATACAACGTATAAACGCAATAGCGTCGAATAATAATTCGATTTAACGGTGAAAAATTGAACTCGATTTGATTTAAACATATAAATATCAATCTTATTCCAGAAGGGAGAAAATATAACTTAATCGAAAGAAGAAGTTTAGGATAGCGACCGAAAATATTCTGCGTTTCATTGCACGTGGGGTGTTCCCAATTTCGTCAATCACGAATATATCAGCGCGTCGGTTATCGTATAAGTTTATGTCAACTTGCTTATCAACGTGACTGTGACCCAAAATAAAAAGCAAACTCGAGCACTAAAACGTAACGTGGAATTCGAATCGCGTTCACAGAGGCCACCGAGATACCATCTTATTGATACTGCGGTCAGAGTGACGCTGAAATTTCAAGACCGCCTGCATCCTTACGTCGCGCCCTGAATACGGATCAAAGATGATACGTTGAAAGTCGATAAGACCAACTTCCAGTGTATAAACACGAAACCGGCATACGTAGTATACGCTCTCGATGCTGTTCCGAAGAGAACAACGATACTGATTACGCGTGCAGCCCAGTGCGTGCTAGGGACATCGAAGTCATCACTGAATCGTCGTTCTGTGGTAATTATTATGCCTTCCATTTGCACGGCAAAGTAGAAAGCAAGGCTTCTACATACTGCACGAACACACCATCCTTTGGAAAAGAGACCAGGTAGGCGAAGAAAGAATGGTCGAGAATTTCTGACGCGTGTCTGTATGTGTGGCCTGCGCTCAGAGAACAGAGAAAAGCAAAGGAGGGAACGGGAGAAAAAGCGGTAGTACCGGTCTAGCTTGTCCTCGGCGAGTACTTTGGCACGTAGGTAGGCAGACTGTCTTACGCCGTAGTTATGTTAGTCACATGGATACTAAAAGTATTCTCTACTTGGCTATTTTCACCTAATTTACAACGAGCAAATCAGAAGCGAAAAGTTGAATCTCGTGCTCCACTACTGAGACGCTCTGACACGCCCTATAATTTCATCCCTTGCTTCTCGCTAGGCTCTTAAAAGCGAAACCTTTACAACTATTGGTCACGTAGTTTCATTTAAACCTTAGGTCATTTACACGCATTAACGAGTTTTTATCATCTTTTATGAACGTATAAAAGTATTCTTTATTTGTTAATTTATGATATTTATTACGATGTTAAACGTTCATTAAGAGGGTAAGCGTATTTTTCGACGCTGAAACAATACCGAGAAAAAGAAAATGAAACTTTAAAGAGCTTAACACGCAGTACTGCTTTCTTGTAAGAAGATATTACGATATAATCTTTTACCAGATTTTTCAAGTTATTAAAAGGTTTGTACCTCATACGGTTAAACAAGAACATGCCGATTAGTTCGTTGTGGAAAAATGGTAATAGCTTTACACAGAGTTTATCGATATATTTGTGGAACGTATGATTTTTATACGTATTAATTATCATGTTCGCTAGTCAGATTAACGTTGATCGATATGGTACACTTAGAAACTTCCGTTTTGACTACCATGTAGTATTTCCTTCCCGCGAATGTACGTATCATATCCTAGCCACAATCGCTATCCATAATACAGCGATTCGCCGTGTTAATACCAATCAAAGGTTTTTAAATGATAATTTGATTACTCTAATCGCCAGTCGAGATTGTATAGCGTACGTAGCTGCTGATCTTTCACATACAGAGTTCTCATGATAAATGACTGTGAACCTATCAAACATCGACACAATGTGTTCATATATATCAGCGTAATAAACTGTGCAAACTGCACTATTCGTAACAATATCATTACCTGACCGTCGATACTTTCCGATATTGGAAACCGTATTTCAAATCCTTGTGTCAAAAATAATCGACTCTCGTTACGTCAATTTCTTCGGATTCCTTTAACAACAGGGAGTAAATGTGTCAACCAGGTGTTATTAATTACGCGTTATTAGCGGCACGGCTCCGACGCGGTACAAAAGCGTCGCAAAGGACACAATCACGAGTACACCATGTGCGGTCTTAAATATATGGCACCTCCTATGCGGAAAGCTTATAAGTGACATATGCGCGCAGTATACGCGCTCCCCTAGCTTCTCGGGGTGCCACTGCATGCGTTAATGCAAGATAATGCTTCATCATTTCGTTCCATTTCATTTCTATTTACCCCTAAGGTTCAGGTGTAATTTTTCCCTATCGAGAAGGACGCGTAAAGAGAGAGCGCTCGTTCCCCGACACGACCTCCCTTTTCTGTTAATTCAATTATAGCTAGCTTAACGCACCGAAGAGCAAAAGTTGGTCTCCGGTTAAGCCAATTCACGGTTAAGTGCGAGACCGCGGCTCAAGCCGCTGATAAGAAAATTCTAAAATAGTAAAACATGCGCGGGCCGTGTTATCTTTGCTTCGAAAATCGCGTTAGAAGAGGCACGACGCGACATGCTACCAGCTTGTTATCTGATCTGATGAACGTATACACCGATTCAACTACGCTCTCGGTATTTATCACCGAACTGAACGTAAATTGTACTCTCGTTCATTTGTGTGGAATAAACGGCACTAGTGGCAACCACAGATACGGATCAGTCGGTAATATTTGACTTCGACGGTTACATTTTTATACGTTTTATATTAATTCGATATAAACGTCAGGATTCATCTGCGTGCGAACTCGTGGGTGTTCGCTACAAATCCTCCGAATATTTGCCTATTAATTGGCGTGCAAAAGTGGACCAAGCAAATAGAACGATATGTTTTGTCGCGTGTACAATTATCGAGCCTGATGTCACGCGTTCAGTGAAAAATAATAGCCGGATGGGAAACGATGGAATTTCAACGCGATACGATAATAATTCGATAATCGATGTGACAATTACCTCTCGTTGGCAACAACGAGACGAGGGAGCGCAGGGTATGTCTTCGCCCCTCCAAGTGAAATTCTCCAAGGTGCCGATAACACGTTGATGAGGCAATTAATATTGATGTAACACGAAGCGAATCCCCCGCTATTGTTACCCGAATACCGAACACCGTCCGGATTAATATTTAATCCGCGCGATCACGGAGTTTCCGAGAGCCCGGGACGGACGTTGTTCATGCTCGTCGAATTTTTGACGATCGTGTCGCGGAATTCTCAATGCAGCCTGGTCGAATATTCAACGAGCTCGTCCCATCGACGTAATAAACTTCTTGAAGGTTTGCCGCTGTGCGACAACACAATAATTATTATGCACCGTTAAGAAACAAGTTCTTCTCTTATTCTCTTCCTGTTTCTCTATGTTCGCCTCCTTGTTCCTCTTATTGCTTGCGACCGTACGAGAGGAACGAAGTATAGCAATTCGAAAACGCGATCGTAAGCCTCGAATAACTCGGGCTACTCGAGATAGTTTGCATGCCTTCTCGCAATCTCGGATCGCTTAGTGGAAACTATTATGCTTTCTTATGCTCCCAGTACTTATCGTTTTTATTCCCGATGTCACGAATATCTACCACGAAGGGAAAAGAAGAAGCTCGAGAGATCGCGGTTTCGAGAAATCGAAATTTCTACGATAATTAACGACGACCAGCGAAAAAATGATAGGTACTGGTAAAGGAAAATGAAAGACACGACGCGGTTTTATCTTTAAAACGATTCGCGACAAAAAATTTGAACTCGGTATTAAACGATATTTTATACAGTTTAGTTCGCTGAATGGTTATTATGCGAATGAAACGTTAAGGAAACGGGAAAATTTGAAATGTGTCATTTTCTCGTTACGTTTGATTCTTTGATCGTATGAGATTTAGGAAAAAAAAAAAAAATTGACAATTTAATGATAATTCATGTTTGAAACGATTGTCTCGAATAGTTTGAAAGTTTTAACAATGTCATTTGGACAGAAACTTGTTTCTCAATCGATATAGTAAAATCGCGCTCATTTTTACGACTAACGTAATTTCGATTCAATGAAACGAATAACAAAACAACATTTTAATAGGGCATTAGTCTTAATTAATTAAAGAAACCAGATAGTGTATTTATAATTTTTCCGTCAGAATTTCGAGAAAGGATGATTAAGGTCAAGTATTTTAAAGAGACAGGGAAACCTATTTTCTTAGTCGACGATGACGAAACATCTTTGATTCAACAAGATGAACGGCTTAGGTTGGATAATCTTTTATTATTTTATGGTTCGTTGTCCATTCGAATAATCTGTAGACAAAAGCTTTCAATTATATTCCTTTAATAAAACAAACATGAAATGTTTCTTTCTATTATTGCAATTCTAATTAGCTATAAAAATAATAACGTATCTGCAAAACCACACCCATAATGACTCCTTCTATATTTCATTTATACTTCCCTATGTAATAAAGATGCATCATACTTATTCAAAATAAATCGATTCCGATGGATATAGCGATTAACCCGTCTGGAACATCCTGTATACATGTATATGTAATTACGTAACTAGATTTATATGTACAATGTTCGTAGCTCTATGTTTTAATTAATTTTAATTATGTACGTACTATACTACGCATATGGCCGATGTTAAGCTGACTGGAAGTAAGAAAAATATATGTTTTAGAAGCGCTCCAAATACTTCACTATGAAAACATTTCGCACTTGCGAAACAGTTATATAATTTATAATGATTAGGTATAACAAACCGTGATATGTGGCTAGTGAAGCAGAGATTGCAAACGTTTGCGAAAATATTATAACAGCATTCGATGAAAGTATACGAGACGATTTCATGTACGATTACTTTTATGCGACTAATGGTTAAGTAAGAACACGAGAAAAAACGTTGATAAATTCTTCTGTGATCAATGCGAAATTTATTTAGTCTCACAGTTTCTTTCGTAAACGACAAGTTTGTGAAAAGTTAATCGATTAAGAAGCGTGTTGAATTCCGTCAGTTAGAGAAGTCAAACAGAGTGGTATTTCCATGATGGATGAATCGTCTTAGATTTCTCAAGCACGTTTTCCCCACCGGCTGAGTTTGACATTTTCGATCCGTCTTTATCCGAGATTCTATCCCTGGTTGCGATTGACAGTTCGATCGCGCCAAAAAGACGATGCAACTTCAATCGTCGCGCGCGCGCGCGTCTTTAATCTTTCATCCGCGTAAGTACGTGATTCAATGTCGGCACAAAGCGGTCTCTCGTCTCTCGTCGAGTGTAATAATCTAAACGCGCTAGGCGTGCACATTTCGATTCGTCGAACTTCGAGGCGTCACCTTGTTCCGAACGGTGAAAAAAACGACCGGAGAACGACGCCAACTTCTCTAACCAGTCGAGAGCAAGGAGAACGGAGCGTGACAGAGATAAAGAGAAAGCGCGCGCACTGATCCGACAGAGATAACGAAATGCAATGGGAAAGAGAGCGCGCACGGGTTCGGATGGAGAGAATTCGATGAAAAAGAAAAGGATCGAGTGACCACAATAGTCGTCCTCTCTCTTCTTCCGATACTCCGTTTCGATCCCTAGCATCGGCCTTTTTCTTAGCCTCCGGCTGTGGTACCATCCCTAACCTCCCGAGATCGAAACAGTACCAAGCAGAGGAGAACACGAATCTATGTAATACACGGAAGAATGACAAACACACAGACACATCGTATCGTAAAAGAAACTAACGAGAAGATAAGTTGAGCAGACTTACTCTTGCGAGTGGCAGGGTAAGGTCGATTTTTCTTCTGTCCGTGGGTGTATCCTTTACGAGCAGGTCACTAACTAGCCTGTACACATCACCCATGACTCTCGCGCAACCAACTCGAGTAAACAAACAAGAATAACTTTTCCTTCTTTTGCTCTTTTTCTCTCGCTTCGAAACACTTGATATTTTTCACACCGAACACACTAATTAGACAGCGGATAAAAGACGGCAAAAATCCACGCGTGATCTAGTCAAAGTAGGTATAAAAAACTTCTCCAAGATCATCGCGTCATATCGCGATTCGTCAAAGCGTCGTGCGAACGAAAACGATCATGTGGGGTCATTCCTGGAATCGTTGCCGGTTCTACCGTTGTCTTCTTTCCTCGGCCACTTTGCACCGACAATTTTTTCCTTCATGTGTCGAGTTCAAACGCGTATGAACGATTATCGTGATCCGAGATCGTGCCGATCGAACGAACCGTGCGTTAATGTCACTTTTTTCTCACGCGATACCGCTAGGAGAACGTGTAACGTCACAAACAACGATCAAAATCACACCCGCCCCGTCCAGGCACACAGGGCAAACTGTCGTCTAGTCGGCGCTCAGCGGCCCGCAGCGACGTACCGAGAACAACGAAAAGCGAAACTCGATGGCGCCACGGCTCTACGGAGTCTGTGCCGTGAATGCGCTCGGGCTCGACGGTGGCGCCACTACCGACCGATCTTCGTACTACATCGCCGCTACACATTCGAATCTTACCAACACGATCGCGGCCAGTTCAGTAGCGTACACATACGGAAGCACTCGACTTACTACTACAACCGTATCTCGTGACGATGCCTGCACGTATACGCGATCTCGCCAAGTAGCGTTGGACAAGTGTGGTCGTGGTCGTGGTTGAGGTGTAGAGGGAGAAGTAGGAGGGTGAGTTAGTAGTTACCCCCACGAAGAGTGTTCCAGGGCCGGCGCAACCGCAATTCGTCGATTGCAACGACTGATTGTGAGCGCGATTTAACGGAAGTCGAGCGAGCTGTCTACTTTTAAAACGCGCCTGATACGACGGAGTTATGTATAGCCGCCGCCTAAATTGCTTTGTCCGAACGATTTACATTCTTTTCATGTAAATGAGTTTACGCGATTCGTTCAGCTCGTAGATGCATCCACGCGCGAGCGCGTTGTAACGTCATGTTAAACCTTCCCTTTTTTATCTCGTCGATTGAAATTACTCAACAGCGAGACGGGAAACGATGCATAGGTACATATAAAAGCGACGTAACGAACAAAGCCGGGTTATTCGGCTGCTTTAAACGGAAGAGATATAAAATTCGCTCGACCGAAGACGGCCCTGACGCTAAAAGCACGTCGTGAAGCGTCAGTCGCCCTTTTCTCCTCGCCACTCGGCATAGCATACGCAAGGAGTTAATTAGTAGTGACACATAAGCGATGACTGTAATCAGAATAGAACGAAGGAAGAGGATCGAATGGTCGGAATTAGCGCGACGTCGCGCGTCGGGTCGCAGTTTGCGTCGGTAACGAACGAAAGGCCGGAACGCTGTCCGATCCGTGGCTCATCAAAATTCAAAGCAGTCTCGTTACAACTTCCGAAATTACGAATGCACCTTTGTCCTACAAAAGTTGCAAAATCACCCCTGAGTTAAGCACTCTAGGTGAGAGCGGACGCGTACACTCTCCACTACGACTGTCACTGCGATTAGTAACTAACAACATTCTCGTTTATGCATTAATAGCACGTGCACGCAAAGAGAAAGACCATCAGGGCAACAGGGAGGGAATGGGTGTGCGCGCGAATAAAAGAGGGACGAAATTGCAGTTGAAAGTAAAACGAGCGACAAAGTAACGTTAGACCGAGTTTTGCGCTAAGTAACGATTATGGGGAATGGATTTTTAAACCAGAGTTTACACTGTTTCGCGATATCAGACGGAAGGCTGGAAGAAATTTTGGTTGAGATTTATGACACCATGTGACTCGGGCAGTTATGGCTGAAACCGAGGAAAACTGTAAAATACTATGGTTATTTGTGGAAGCATGCACTTCCGCACGATTTTTGCCACTGATTCCCCACCTTTCTCACTCTCTCTCTATACGATTCTTTTTCACGAAGCCCTCAAAGGCGGAGGGGCTATACGTTTGCCGACGATAGCATGGGATCGGTGATTCTGCCGGCAACTCTCGACCGCTTCTCCGCCCTCCAGCGTATCTCGGCCCCTTTCCTCTTTCGTCTTAACCCTCTGGCCGCACCGCCGCCGTTCCTCTTGCTAGAGTCCCTAGTCATCCAACACCGGGCTGGCGCTGCTGCTATCCAAGGCCAGCCACGCTTACCTAGCTAAGTCGCCAAAAGCTTCGACTCCCCGTGGAATTCAGCTTCCGTCATGCCAGAGGGCGTATTGCGTGGCATCCCCCGGTGTCGACGATGCACTTCGATCCGTTGGGATCGAGCCTCGTAAAATTGGATTTGCGCAGACAGTATGGTACTTCGACGTAACGCGTACCCTTTATCAAAGAACCGACCAACATAACTACTCATTACAGGATCGTTCTGTCGTTACAGTTGCTTCCTACGGTGACGCAATCCCTGCTTTGTTGCCGCTTTTCAATTCTCCATGCGATTAAACGGTGTTTCATTCAGAAGAACATCGATCGCGAATTGTTGTAGTTAGCGGTACGCCCTTGAAATGTTTTTGAAGGAAAAGTGTCTGCCTTATTGCATCCTTAATTGTAAACTTAATCTTAATCGATATGTTAAGAATTATTTTACCAAATTATAACATACGATACCTATAAAACTAAATCAATCTGCCTATTTCCTAGCACGAAACTATCTCTGTCGAAATATTATCTTGGCCGTATGCAAATTAAAATGGATACACGTTCTATCGGTTCTTGTGTCTCAATATCTCTGCTGTGCCTGTGATTAGGAACACTATGAGAAAGGATGACTCTAGTCGTGTGACGCACACATTTTTTCCTGCACGGGTCCGGCGTATGTATCGCGGGTGTATCACGACGGTTTAATGAAAACGTACGGCATGTTTTAATTAAAATTGCCTTGACTACCGAAAACAGAGCACACAGATGAGATAGTTCTGATTAGCGATTTGTAGCAAACAAGGCAGAGCAATATCCTCTCGATCTCTAGCCTTCGTGTTTATATACGCGTCTTTAATTTTGACTTCTCTGCCACGTTATTCGTTATTGCGGCAGAGAGTTTCGGCGTTACTTTGTGTTTACTGTGACTTGCAAGAGGCGAGGCAGTGTCCAATCGATTCTCCATCGTCGAAAAAGCGCACGCTTTTCTCTGTCCCTCGCTCTCTCTCTTTCACACACACACGCGCGCGCGCGCGCGCGCACGTTCTTTCTTTATGTGTGCACACGCCTGGATTTCTGTGACGCGTTAAATCCGTGCCTGACTGCACAAAAGTGTACGGTCTCTTTGCGTCCGAATGCAATGACTAGTTTTTTTTTATATCGTCCCATATCATCGCCTTAAATCGCGAAAAAATCATTTGTCAGCGGCGAGCAGATTCTAAAGAGGTTCTGAAAGTGCGGGGAAAGAATTTCGAGAATCTCGACGAACTTCAACATCCCGCGGATGTGTCACGGTTTTTTCTAAAAAGGAGAAGGCAACAAGAATTTTTCTCTCCTGCGGACCATTTCGTGGATATCTCCAACGGCGTTGTGGTGGAAATACTAAACTTGTACTTGACAATGATTTATGAACATTTTTCCATCTACAATTGGCAACAATCGTGATACGCTGAAGATTGAAATTGATCGAGCGAGACTTATCCTACGTATCAAATGCAGTTTCGTTAGCGCTTTAATCAGGACCCGTCTGTTTTTCTCTTCCTTCCTCCATCTGTTGTTCTTTCTATCTTCTTACTTTTCGATTCATTGGGAAAAGAGAGCGAAGGAGGAAAATCCACGTTGCAAAGGAAAAATGGAAAAACAATTACGCCATCAACAATCGAATAGCGAGTTCGGTTCCCAGTCAATTCTGCGGAAGCCTCGGACAATAAGCAATGTAGATAATAGCTTAGCGGTACCTTATCTACCGCCCCCATCCGCGGGCGAAACGTTTGCCGGGATGATAGAAAGTATTTCACGTGGCGGGCGGATGGAAAACTTACAGAGGAAAAGAGAAGTTTTTGCGATACCGCGAAGAACCGTATCAGATTTCCTGAAGCTAGGCGAGAGAGGTTCCCATCGCAACTCGAGTTCAATCCCTCCTCCCCGCTTTTAAAGCTCGGTTATACTTCGTACTTAGTTTTCGCGGCAAGCGAAACTTACCTAACAGATACGAGTCGTTGGCCACGATATGGAATCCGAGGAACGAGGAAGTCGACGTTCCGCCCTTTCTCGGTGATGGACAAATCGTCCCAAGGACAGAAATTGAATGTCGAACTAGTTTCTAACTACTTCGAGGTGGAATAGTTTCGTTAAGTTGACTTCTGCGAAATCGCGCACGACGTGTCTTTTTTTCTCTCTCTCTGTCTGCCAGCCTCTACGGCGAACGAGCGCGATCCATTCCCTAGATCGTCATCCAGCAACTTTGCGAATAATACTAATTCGGAGGAGAGCTAAGGGAAATTTCTCGCAGGTGAATTCGTACTGCGAGCGGAATCATTTTTCGACCGTCTTCGACAGAAGTGTACGTCGAACGTGAAATTGAATTCAGGCACGGTTAAACTTGAAAATTCTGTTCTTATATCGAGGACATTTCGGGTTGCCTTTGTGCAGGCAGAAAGAAAGAAACAGAACGAGAAAAAGAGAACATAGGATTAATACCTATTTCAAAATTCAGCGAATAAGCGGACCGGTTTCTCGTTCGATACCGCATTGAAACACGATAGTGCAGCAATTCTCAAGCGAGCATTATCTTCAATGATGTAATCGAGAAACGATGTCATATCGCTAGATATCTATTTGTAGAGAACCACCAAGGAAAAGAATACTTTTCGTTATATTAATATATGCATAACGAATTCCTGATATATTCATCGAAATGAAAGAAAATCAAGAAGAAATTCGTAATCCGATAGATTCTATATTCCACCGATGTCAATTCCGTGTTTATAAGAATCGACTGTCTTTCGAAATGGAGCTAATGTAAATGACGCAGTTCCGTTTCATCGAACGAAATATCCATTCATATTGCAATTTCGTATTTCTGATAAAATCTTTTGATAGATTGGGTATTCGGTATAACATTTTTCCTTATTTTTACTCGTAGAGTATGCTAACACCGTTTGCCGAGTAAAACCTATATGCGTAGTAAAGACCACAGACTATTATAATATCTTTTACAATTTTTGTCCCATGCTTTTACATTGTATTAAGATATTTGTAGAAAACAGAAAATTGAATACATTGGAATTTGGAATTTGGTCAATATGCAAGGAGAGATATGTAAACTCTTAGAAGAGAATATCCGCTACAGGAAATGAAATATCGAAAAACTATTTGTCGAAGGACTTACGGCTGTAAAAGTCACGCTGTTCTTAAAGTTGTATTCATTTTCTTGAAATCGAATGTATTTTTGATATCACGGTCATGTAAAATGTAGGGCATATGAACACGAATACAACCTAACCCCAATCTACTACTTAAACTTGGAACGATTTTAATAGGCAACGCCATCGGTTCGATACTGGTAACAATCACCGTCGCTATTTAATTAAGTATTCAGCATTGCCAGTCTGAAATAGCCTGTTCCAACTTCCAAACATTTGCATATAGGTATGACGTATACTGTACAGTATTGTGCAAAAGTAGACAAACTATCTACGTTACTGATTTTCTAATAGCCAACTAATAATAAAAGATACGATTAGTTAGATAAGCAGAAAACATCTCTACGTGTATATAATTAACATCGATAATAATATGCGTGTGTATTATTTTGTAAGAAAAAATTATACTGGTCGAGAATCGTTCTGCGCAAGATCATAAAGAAATGTTATTTGGCTTTTCCATTTTGAAATATCGAGTTCTACGGAATATATTAATTTCAGAGTTAACGTTTAACGTTTATATTACCCGGTGATAAAAGCTATCGAAATGGAAATAAAAACGATTTTATCGCACGATATATTTCGATTAGATCTTTTAACTAAATATTTCATCCGTCTTCATTCGTCCGAAAAAAATTGGGAAAATTTCTTTGGAAAATTTGTTTAGTAGAGTGACTTGTTTCATTTAAATAGAACGCAGCAGCTTCTATCGGTTATCAAACTCATACATTAATTTGATTCCATAACATTATTTTACGAAATGACTATCTCTTCACACGGAACTCGGAACATTAATTCAACGATCAGCCATGGTTCTGCGAATTTCGCTCCAATGACTTATGTTCACAAACGTACTTTAATTTTAATGCTTATGATGAGGTTTATGACGTAGTTTCTGTTCTATGCGAGTTTCATGTTAATAAGTTCGACTGCTCTTGCCGGCCTCGCTGCTGCGCACTTCGCACTAAAACATGTATCGTATAGATGTAAAAGCCCGATATACTGACAAATTTATCGCGAAATGATTGGATAGAGCGTTAGAATATGTTTTTTACACGGCAATATAAATTCCACGCCCCATAGAGTCGTGTCCCTGGGGAACAATAGGTATTATATGTACTCAAATGGAGTCGTATTCTTGCCGGTTTTTCCCCGCAAGATACATGGTAGCGCGGTTAATTAATTCACAGGTCGAACCTCTCGTCGGCGAAGATCGCACAATTTGGCGTATCGTTACAAGCCACGTGAGCGGTGGTTGTGCTCTTGTTCGTTCCGCGCCGGTTTTACGTGTATGCCATCGCGAAATAATCGTATTCCCCTTACGGCCATAACCAGGCCGCGGTAAGACAAGTACGTTTTCTGCTTCTGCGGTGAGTTTCGGAGGGTTTGTCCTCCCACGAGGAATGTTCTTCCTAATTTATGAAACGCAACGAACGTTATACCGTTTACGGAGGCGCCCTCCAAGCGACTAGGTTAGTCCGAGTTGGCGCGCAAAGGGAAAACCTTGCAGGTAAGTAGCAGCCACCGACGCCGCCGGCACCGATGTCTGCTGGCTACCCTCGTACGTTACATTATCGGCCAGCATTTTCTTGCTACGTCATTAGTATTCCGAAATATATACAGAGTCATTGAAACAAAGAAGAACAACGGGGATAAGGAAGGACGAGCAGTTTCAGCTAAATAAGTATCCCACGCACAGAGACACGTTTCTGTACTCGCCCTACTTGCTGCTTCCAGCAAGCAACCCTGCTTCGTATACCTATACATGTATACATAGCCTCAACTCTTATTCTTCGTCTGCTCTTTCTTTCTCTTCTTCTTACTGCCGCCTTCTTCTTAGCGAACTCGTTTTGTATAAGCGCGACGAGAAAGGAACGCGAACTCCCTTAACGAATGCTTTTCTTCGTCACTTGCCGTCGTTCAGTATACGACCGGTCGTCGAGTTGCCGAGAAATATGGTCTGTCTTTGCCTACCGTGCTTCTTGCAATCAACGAAATTAATGAAGCGTTTATGTTGCTCGAAATACATTCAGTGCGGTTTAATTAGTGCCGGCGAACTGGAACGCAGCGGAATACACCGGTAAGAAAGGATTATGCATAATTACGAGTCGCTCGGAGAAAGATCGTTAAGGTAGATACATGGGCGGACAACTTTTCGAGCCGTTGCTACGGCTGTGACGTACCGAATAATCTTTCCTTGAAATTGCTTCGGGCCTCGCGAACGTGCAACGTATCAACAGGCAGACATTCGTGTGGCTTTTTCAAGTGGCATGAAATTGCACGCGAAATAATTATCGTTTCCTACTCGATCGTATCTACTCGGCCATTTCGATATTTTTCCTTATTAAACGAATATTTTCCATCGTTCCTTTATGTCTTACTGAAACTCAGTACGAAATCTCGATTAACATACCGACAATCGTATATATTGCCAGTAACCACAATTTTATGTCGATTTAATGGAACAGAGGTCGGCTTCGTGTTTCATCCCGGCGCACCTGCAACAACGCACCTGTTCCCAGAAAATGATTCGAACCAATATAAGGTCGAAGAGAAAATTGTTTTTACTCCGAGACCAGGAATGTTCAACGGAAAAATTCAATCTGGAAAACGCAGGAACGCTTTGAGACGACCGGAAGCTTTCCTCGAAGCGGTGCGTTCAAAGGAGGATCGAGCCAACGGCCGCTTTCGTTTTATTACAGTTCCATACTCGTACGTTTATACGTACACGCACACATCTACAGAGCAAAATCGCGAAAACGATACGTCCATGAATTATACACAACGCAACTAGATATCACCGTAATATCCCTGCAACGTGTTAATTGGCGAGGAAACATTTAAAACGATCGACTCGCCAATCGAACCACCCAAATTCGTCATTTTCGCTATCCAATGTTTGACCGAGGCTTTTTGGCCTCGATCAAATCCGATCAATTTCACGCACCGTCCTTCGAGCAGGGAAACTTGGTAAAAGCGACGCGATGTGGCCGTACGACGACTCTCTTCTTTGCAAATAAACGTCCGAGAGGTCTCGTCAATTCGTCCAGTGCTCCTCCCAGTCGTTATTAAACTCCAATGGGCCTGAAAAGGAACTGGAAGTCGAGCCTTAGTCGACAACGCGTCGATTTCGAAGCGTAAAAACGTCCGTTTCGGACGTACAATGACCACAATGATGTTCGAATGCTCGGAGATGTTACAATGGATGAGGGCAGAATGGTAAGGGACACCGATTTCTCCGCAATTTCTGTTATTTTGGTTGAATCCGGAAAAGGTCCGAATTGTAGAAGGGAACAAACCGGCTGTAAGGAATAGATCATCGACGGGGAGATGGGGAGAAGAGTGTACGAGGCGTGAGTTTAGAATCGTCCCGAGTGCCAGGTGCAACCTCCTTCTCTTCTCGTTCCTATACCTGTGCCCTCGATGAAACCTCTATTCTTTGAAATCGTCCCCGACCATTTTAACCTCGACGATCTCAAGGATATTGTGGGATACAGACGACGGTGATACTCGTGGTTTGACGAATCGATAGAATTTTTTATTTCGAACGACGACGAGTCACCGTTTAATGGTGCAGTCGAGAAGAAACGACAACGAGCTTCGTATTTTACGAAATAATTCATCGCCACGCGTGTATGTTCGTTTTAATAATTCAATGATTTTTTCCTAGTTCGTAACTCGTTTGTTCTGCGTATCAAAAGAGGAACTTTTCATAAAAATTCACTAGCATTAGGTATATTGCTATTATGCTATATGGCACAACAGAAAATAGTAAAATAATCACTTCGCCACGATATCAAAGGTAATTAGATTGCCGTATCGATAAATTCTAACAACGATTTAGATTATAGCTGTATGAAATTGGAATATTTACGTTGACGACGTTTACGACGAGATGGAAAAATTCATTTTGGGAACGAAGACAAACTTTGAACAGTCTAAAACAAATACTACGGGTGATATTTACGTATGAAATTTTAATTGTGAATAACGTGCGCGACGCCAATAGAATATACAATAAAATTAACAAAGAAATCGATGCTAACTAAATTGCAAGACAGAATTTGGAATGTATAATTACAGATTAATTATAAATATATTTATTTCTATACGATGAAATTCTGCTATCGATAGAATTTTCACATACATATGTAATTATGTAATCAATGTGTGATGATATAAAATTTCCTCGCTGGTTTAATTATTTAGCTGTTCAGTTAATACGACACCGGTTTACTTATCTTGCCTTCTGCTTTATTTATATTTCTGTTACGTTTTTACTTCTACTTATATGTCCACGTATGTACGTTATCTCCGACTGCTAATTACCTTCATTTTTCGTGGGATAACAGCGCATGCTAAAGGATAATTTGTTTAATTTTCGTGTAATATTTGCTGCATTCATAGATTGTTTGTCTCGTTCACCGCACGAATATTCTGCGGACATTATAAAAAATGATACTTCTGTATAGAATGAACGTAAAAGTTATTTGCATCTAGATAATGTTCTGTAGCCCACAAGAAAATTATACGCTACAGTTTTACATGTATTTCCATAAAAATCATAATATTAACATATTCTATCAAGTTTGTAAAAAAACTTTATACCTGATGACGTATGCAGCAAACAGAACAAAAATATATTGGGATAAGGAAAATGGCTAATGCAATTTGCGTGATTAGAAATAGTAATAATTAGATTGTGTTTTTATGCATTTACGAGAAATTTAGAAACGTAAAAATGCACAGAAAGATCATAATACTACCATCTACCGAAACATCTACCAATGTTCCTCTTTTTTAATTGTATCTATAAAAATATAAATTTACACAAATATTCGCAATTTAATAATAATTCTTATAATGAATTTACGATATCCCAGATTCTTTTTGTTAAAAAACGTTGATATATTCTGTGCGTAAACATAAAAAGAAAGAGATTATATGTATAAACATAGGCAGATAAATGCTTGGTTGAAAAAGCGTAAAAAGGCGTAAAATAACGACAATTTAGCTTTTAATAGAATAGTTAAATTAGTGATCTAAGTTTGCGGTATTCGCTGATGACTAGAACCTTGATCACTCGTGAAAAGAGCGCTTCATCGGCATCCCATTGCGTCATCGACATTCGTTATAACAATTATCATAACGTGTGGGTTAAATTCACGCGTGACACAATACGTAAAACATCGATGTCTACAGCGATTTAAATAAATACAGAGCACAATTATTCACTAGATTCATATTTGTCACGTGTAAATCAGTTTATTCCATAATACGTATTGCGAATTTAAATTATGCAGATTTTCAGTGCTTACGTTTTAATACCATCGTGCTTCGTTCATCGCAATCATTTCTTTTCTTAAAAACTATACGTATGAACGTAGGCTGAATATAAATTTTACTCTACAATCGTTTCATTACGATCATCGACATATTTTCTTATGCAGTTTCGTGCGTAAACGTATTCAAGTTTTAGAATTAAAGATCTAAGTAGAGATCTTTGTCCAAACGAAGTTATCGAAAGCACCGTTGATTTTGCTTCATTGTTCGTTTGAATTTAATTAACAAATACATCATTGTGAAATTTAAAAATAAATTTGTTCTTCGATCGACGTAAATTAATCTGTAATAATAAGAAAATAAAGAATAAATTTTTCGCAAGGGAGGTGATGAAACGCGTTGAAACAAACGTCTTATCGATGCAAAGCGAATTAGGAACTTTGAATAATTGGAACATTTGGAACGCTCTAATTTGCTTTGTATCGATAAGACGTTTTCGAAAGAAAGATTACCTACTACGAATAATATTAAATAAAATGTGAGAAAGGGGAAAGCTGAACTGTCGAGTATAGATAAAAGCTGTGCGATTGTGTAGCCGGTGCGGATAATATAATTTTCTACCTTATCCGCTCTTGATATACACATTCTTAACGATTCTTACTGAAAATGTGTCCCTAGCCCGTATCTTGTCTGTGTTAAAAATACGTAAAATCCCTATATTCGCCGTATCGAGTCGCAGATGGCGCAGAAAACATTCTGTTATTTTTCAAAGTCGGTGTTTTAGAACGGTAAAACACAAAGTTCGATATAACGCGGGTTATAGTCAATGATTTAACGCTCCATCGCGCCTCGTCCGTGACCGTACTACGTGAGTTAAGCGCTCCAATGGAAGTGCCTTCACTTACGATATGCGACAAAATCTTGCATAACGCCATCTGTCGATACGAGTAGATTTCTATAATGCCGATACAACAATACACCCCATAAATAAAAATTTAGTTAATTTAAAGTTTTTACACGTGGTCGATCAAGAATTTAAGTTGCGTTAATTTCGTCGCGTTATTATATTCGATCGCATTCGTTAAATTAAATATCGTTCGTGCTGCAACCACCGGTATGCAACAAGTACTCTGGCATACGTATATGTAAGTTACCGCGACGTTTGCTGAAAAGGTGGCCCCAAACGATTACTACGAGAGATATTTTAGCCAGGCTGACCGCGTAATCGTCGACTCGGCTTTCACGAAGGAAAGTATTCCGAAGGAGCACTGTGCGGCCGATGATCCAGTAATTGTTGGCACTGTGTCATCGGCATAATGCGCACAGGTGCGAAATCGATCGGTCGGTTCATCAACCGTGTCACCCTAGTACGTTCCACTTTTGTCGCTCGCGTTAGCCGGCGTACAGAGTACAGCGATCCGACGCTAGCCCCGGGAGATCCGGACTCGCGCGGCGTATTCCTCTTAGTAGGCTCGGACCATGCTCGAGCGTCATTTGCGAGTTCCATCACCGAGGAATCAACGATACTTAGATACATGCATACTTAGCGTGCACACACATGCTGCTCACGTACATACGTAAAGGTGGTATTCGAGCCCACGCACGATCTATACACCTGGCGTGCAGAAGGGGATGGCACGCACACGCTGAAAGTCACTCGGTAACACGTCGGTGAGCTATGGGAGTTCGCGAGGTGGTCGAGAGGGAGAGGCAAGGACCCAGCATCCGGGCGAAGGAGGAAGATGGAAACAAGGTTCTCCGGTACACGGTGGTGGGCAGAATATTGATCTGTGGGGTGGGCTTCGGGGATGGTGTCCTCGAGCCCTCCACCCCAGACCACCCACTCTCCCGATCCTACTTCTCTGTCTCACCAGAGCACCCGGCCGGTAGCCGAACCGGTAGTGGGGAGGACGCTAGTTGCGTGATGGTCCAGTCCGCAGCTTCCCGCGAAATCGTGGTGGGACTGAAGGTGAGCGGTAGGGGTAGCACGAAGGAAGGGATGGTGAATGCATAGGGTGGTGGAGGGAAGGTTGTACTCATCGCGGAAAGCCTTCCTCGCGTCTATATCGCGGCGGTAGCTGCGAGTCGCGAGAGCTCGACCGGCAGCTCGTACACGACCCCGACCGCCTTCTATTTCAGCGTACTTTCAGTTCCGTTTGGATACCCGATCACAGAACGAGGCGGTTTTCTGCCCCTCTTCTCCGTCTTTGTCTATTACCCTCTCGCTCGCTTTTTCGCTCGCCCACTCTTACACTTCTCACCCTCTCTTCTCTCTCCCTCACCCTAGCTATCTAGCTGTTGCCCCCTTGGCTCTATCCGCGCACACGCCTCGCTTCTGCCGTCCGCTTCACCTTTTTCTCTACCGCTGTCTCAGTGTACCGCGAGTCGCCTACGTCTGCTTGTAGACCTCGTATCGTCCGCGTGTGATAGTGCGTCAACGATCGTAGCCCTGTTCGCTCGTACCCGTCGTCCGATCACATCGGCTTCGCTTCGCCACCGTAGCGGCCGGTGCGTACGATGACCGATCCACCTACCTCGTCGTATCTTTCGAGGACGCGTTTGAGGAGCAAGTGATCGCGAGCCTCGACGAACGCGTCCAGCGTCGAGCGACAACGGGGTAAGCTACGCGAGCACTAGCGTCATCGTCTTCGGAGAACTATCAACGGTAACGATGACGAGGCGTCGTGAACGCGAACCAGCGGTATCGTCCTAACCGAATCTCGAGCCGAAGATTTCGTACGCGAATCTCGAGAGGGACTGGGCAGCGATAAAGCAGCATGGTTTTGCACAAGGACGAGCGAGTTAGCGGACGTGTAACGAACGAGAAAGGGAAGAGGAAGCGTGCCGAGAGGATTTGATGTAAGAGAAGCAAGCCTGCAGAAGTGGGAGCAGCACGCTTGGCCAAGTTGCCTGGATACGGCTAGCAGCACCGTGTTGCGCTCCGCTGAAGTAGGAGGAAGCGAAGGAGGTGGAAGGTGGTGCTAATACACGAAAGGATGGAGGGTGCAGTGGACAGTAGTGGGACGAAGAAGACGATGCACGAGGCCGACCAGGCTACGAACGCAGGCTCGTGCCGCGTCCAACAATCGCGATAACATAGCTGCCTTCTTTGGATACGATTGCCTATGATAATCGTGCCAGAAGCGTTACTCGCCGAGGCAACTCGCCGCGTTCAACTCTTCGTACTCCGATCTCCGCAACTGCTATCCCTTGAAAACTCATCAACACCTTCGGCGCAAATCATCGTTCACCGATACCTTCGATTCGAACTGTACAACCTTTCGCTTCTCTCACGATTCTTCCTCGATTCTTGTATGAAGGTGGTCGCGCGAATTCCCAATGAGAAATTTCGATAAGGTCGCGGACCAGAAAGTAGCAGTGTCAAGAAGAAACGAAAAGTGTGTTCGTAGTATTTCGTTGCTCCGATCGTACTTCCATAAGGGATGAGTGTATTCGTGCCAGTGAATACCGTATTCGTAGTTGGATAACGAAAGAGAAAGAAAACCTATTAGGTCGAATACACGCGTCTGTGATCGATACAAACACCTGTGAAACGAGCGCGTCCGAAAGTCATATGGAATTTTTTTTACGTACGCGTATCCGGATACAACGGTCCTCTTTTCGCAAACGACGCGTCCGCTCGACGTGTACTTGATACGCGAAACTAGAACGTTGCCGTGTAACCTATAAATTGATAAACGATACCAAGACGACAGACGCCGAACGCAATCGTAGGTACGTTCGTACTAACAAGTTACAAATCGCTATTGCAACTTTCCAGACAAGAATTCCTATTTTTGTGTCTCTCGCCAGACCACTTTGTCGTGACCAGGCAATGTATTTTCCGTGTTTCCTGATTTCTCCGATTCGTAAACGAATAAGGTTTCGAGAACGCTTCCCTTTGACGTTCAAAAATTGCGTCACAAACGTGTATATTCAAGCATCGTTTCAAGGGATGCTGATTAAAGCTGAGCACCGTTTAAGTAGCGCGAGCAACGCGGCGTTACGTAGAATTCTCGAAAGATTCTGTCGAATATCTTTGCAATTGTACGAGAGATTTTTCGAAGCCTGTTACAATAATTTCAAATTTCGATTACACCGTCTATTGGGAGCAGGTTGGCGTGTACATTTTTGTCATCCGTCACTTCATTTTGTATGCAAAAAGTAAAGGCCTCGTGACGGTAGTCCCTGACGAAACAGCTACAATCTCTTTATTCGAGGCACGTACAACAGTAAATAGTAAACGAAGGAGCTAGCCATTGTTCAGAAAATGATCTTTCATTTTCTGGATACTCGTAAGCTTAATATCAATACGCGGATGAACTCTATTTCCTGTTAGCTTTGGCTTTTAAAAGCTCCGATTTTCGTGTACCGTGTTACGTAGAACGCAGATGCGTATAAAACCGTGGTTCGTAATATTTCTTGAACGCGGAAACGCATAGATCTTTCACGCAATTGCATGGAAACAAAGATCGGAATACTATAGTTCCAACATTTATTATATCGATGGCGGAGGCTA
The DNA here is from genome assembly GCF_040668555.2 of Bombus flavifrons. NCBI lineage: Eukaryota > Metazoa > Arthropoda > Insecta > Hymenoptera > Apidae > Bombus > Bombus flavifrons. The sequence continues at coordinate 6,498,000 of NC_138447.1, forward strand.
GGAATTTCTCTGGGAAATTTCATTTTCAATTTTTGGGTAAAAATGTGCAAGGCTTGTGATACGGTTTTGAGTAAAAGTTGCTTAATCAACAGGTATCGAAAAGATCGAACTTGCCGTGATTGAAAACGACTCCAACGATACAAATAATTCGTTTGGCGCGATGAATAAATGCGGAACAATTTAATCGTATTCTTGATCCATTTTCAATTGTTATCAATAGGTTACGTTGTCTTGAGTATCTTGAAACGCCTCTGTCCAAACTCGAGACATTTCAAAATCGTTGACTCACTGTAACTTGCTATAATTTTGCATGTTATTTATCGTTATACGAATTATATTTCATCGACAATCTAATTTAACGAATAAAACGTCGGTTCTGTAAATGTCGAATTATTCGCTTGATACCTTTCAACATCACGATCCGAGTATAATGAAATTTCTTTCACGACTTTGATTTGTGGGCTCCCCTATCGACGATGTAATATCAAATTTGTATTTTTGACTAGGTCGTAATATCGAAATTAATTAGTAATATATGCAAGTGTAGATTCAACGAATTTAATTATATTACGATAAATTCGAATAACCGACATTTCTCACAAAATTTCCTTCGTAGAGTTCTCACCGTAAAGCTTTTGTTCTCACTTCCGTTACATTTAAATTGCAGCCATCGCTTTGTTAACGCGATACGAAATTAACTTACCACGTACAATAACGCGATTAAACACCGTAGCTTTTCCTATGAGAGGCAAATTAAATATCGTCTAAACCGTAACAGGAGGCAAGGAACAACATTCACACACGATAAATTACAGTAGTAACGCGTTTGTTTTAAACACCGAGTTACAAAGATCGATATTAATCGAATGAGATGTTCCTCGCTTGATATCAATCGGTCATAGGTGACCGTAATGGGTTGAGTTCGATCTAAATTAGGCTACCTCGTTGCAGAATGTCCAAGTTTAGTCTGTGTTCTTTATCTTACGTGATAAATGCGATCGATCGATTTATTTCAGACCATCCTAGGACACCTATGACTCGATCGTACTAATTAAAAATGATCTATCGTTCGAGCTTCAGGGTACGCGATGTTCTGTATTCTCTCAGCATAAAACGTTTGTTTTTCTTCTAAACAAATAAAACAAAAGGTTTCGCGTCTCCAATCCTTCACGGGATTTTCGTTGCGCCAAGCCAAAAAGAATGGCAATTTGTTATTTTCGAAGTAGAAAAACTTGCAGAATGTCGCTTGAAGACGAGAGATAGGAGAAAATAGGGTCATGGAAGTTGTTTAGTTGATCACATTGATACGATGGCACAATTATTTTCAGGTGCTTAAAGCGAGCATGCTCGGCGCGTGGAGAGGTTCGATGCGGATCTAAAACCGTGGTGTCGATAGGCAACAGCGGCAGTAGCGACCAACGAAAAGTTTCAGCGAGTACGCGTGTGGCGGTTGGTTGTACAAAGGAAAAGTGTCGAGGACAACGATTGGTTATGACGGCAAAGTCAGGCGGCATCGTTTCGGGTGCATCGTTGTGACGATTAGCGTACAACTCGCGGTTCGATCGTTTGCCTGTCGACAGGATGATCAGAATCAGGAAGACAGTTCGCGACGAAGAGTTCCCGGGCGACGTTCGAGACGGTGATCGCAGTTCGTAAAAGTGACACGAAAAATATATAGTGTAGTGCGCGCACCAGTGGAGAACGGACGGACGACGGAACAGCGGCTGGAGAACGAAAGGAAGGGAGCATTCGCCGGATTCCGGGTGGCCGACTCTTGCGAATAGGAAATGTCGAGCTGGCCGAGTCTGCAAAATTCATTCGCCATGGCGAACCAGACGAGAGGTCTGCCACAGATGCGAATAAAGCTTTGTACGGTCAGCGCCGGTCTCCAAATAGTCCTCTTGCTCACCGTCCTACCTCAAGGTAAGTTCCGTATCCTCTGATTTCCTCCGATCTTCCGTTATCGTTCCATTCGCCATTCGATCGTTCGACGTCGTAATTTCCTACAGTTGAGGGTTTTCTTCGTCCAAGGGAGAATACACGCGAGGAAAAGCGTTAATAACGTTCGATAGCATGCTGAAATTTTCTTTTTCACTACGTGACAATCTTTAAATAACGCGAGGACGATATGAAAACTGACTGCTGGTGATCCTTGAAATGTAGTATCGCTATCGACGACATATCGCTCTTTAAGTTGCTTTCTTCTACTCTTCCTGTTAATTAATTTGTATAATACACAATATAGTCAAATATAGCCTGGTCGATATTCGATGAACGATAGATTCGATTTTCGTAGTTTCTACTACTTTTGTGTTCTACTACCTTTATGTTTAGTTTTATGCAAATTAATTTGCAGAAATTGCCTTACGAAAGCCGCTTAACTGTCTCTTCCAACGCAACGTCTAGTTAACGGCTGGAAAGTGTACGTTACAATCCGATTTAATCAAAGCGATCGATCGCAGGAACACGCATATTCCGTTATGCGACCAGCTCGTAACAATTTGCATTGTGTATCGGTGTTTCTATATGCAAATACTTTGCACATTCGAATATTCTCAAATGTTTGTAGTAGACCCGCAGGTTATACGCTTACGGCCGTTGGAATTAAATTCTGGTATCTCATTTTGTTTCTGACGAGTTTTAGAATCGTTGTTTCTTATCAAGAATGCATGCACATGGTACGTACATATCGAGGAAAAACAGTCGAATTCAATAATTCTAGAACGACACCGATAATTTAACCGTATAATACAAACAATTACGGTCATTACTTATTTTCATTTAATACAAGTTTTAGAGAAAGTAAAACAAAGTAATAAACAATCTAAATTTTGTAGTAATTTCTGTGCTGACGATATTAATTTACAAAAAGCTTTCTGTATTAGTCATAGTTAATTATAACGCTCGATTAATTATAACCGTTATTAGCTATTATTGTTAATCATCATTATTATCGTATGTATTTACTAATACATTATCATTAATCGTTAACCACCCATCGTAAAATAATTTACACATAGTCGTTACAAATTTCCTGCACACGTAGCTAAACGATATATCGGTGTGTTCGCGAACTACCCGCAACAAATTTTTGGCAGAGAATATTTTGTTAAACGGTAGAAGATAAGACTGTGCTTTTATTGATTCGTAAGGAACAATTACGAAACTCTAAACTAGAAAAAACCTAATTCAACGAAGAATTCATTTTTCAAGAATAAATTACGATCTTACGTGCGATCGAAAGTCGAGACAAGGATGCAATCGTAAAATCGTAGCTTTTCCCGATCGTCGGTTCGTTTCGTCGCAAATTAAACTTCTTGTAGTTTTTATTCACAACTAATCCTCCCCTCCTCTGTGCCAGAAAACTTTTAATACCGAAAGAGACAGAAATCGTACGACCCCGTTTTCAGTTCTGCCGTAGTGGTTCGGTTCCCACCTTGTAAAGTGGAAATCCAACGTGAACCTCAATTAGAGGTGGTACGCCGAGCTTATCGAGACTCGCTTTCAAAGCTATTTCCTCCATCTCGAACCATATCTCCATCTTAGCATCTGCCCTTCTTACGTTATACGTATATTTATACAGGAATCGACACATATACATAATATATAAATCTATTGCAGTACACGTGAATATAGATACGATGTAGATATTCATTGGTCTATGTATGTATTTTCTAAATAGAATTCTGCATTTTCCCAATTTTTCTTCGATATTCTGTTTTAGCTTGTTTTTAGGCCATTTTAGGTGAAAGTATACCGTCAAGTTTTTAGTTATCGCGTGTCAATGTTAAATGCAATGTTCAATCATCATAGAGTGTTAAGCTTAATGCAAAAGTTGAATTTTATTCGCGAAAATTTCAACGTTGAACATGTCCAATTTTAAACGTACGTATGCGACCAAGCTACGAACTTTTCGAGTTCGTTTCTCGTCAATCAAACGTTAATGAAAAGAATTTCACGCTCCATTTTTTAAATACTCCATATTTCGACCGCCACCGTACTAAATTAATCACCGATTGACGGGCACTTAAGCGAACACGGACGTGGCAACACTTAAATTTTCACCTTCGCTACCATTTTTCCGCATGGTCGGTGAAACGGACATGTCCGAAATTACATCCGAAATATAATGCTTCGCGTCTCTGGCCGTTAGAGAACTTGCGTACAGCTCGTTACATCGAAAGTGGCGTTCAAACGCGTGTAATATATCGCCTTGTCAATCATAATCAAGGTTAGCAGACCCGGTGTCAGTGTAGTCGGTATAACGAAATCAGTCTCGCTTCACATTGTTACGTCCTGCCATTTGAATCGATGTCTGATTTCACTGTCACCAGGAAACCGCGTTTCCCCCTTTTTCCGCTGTGATTGATAAACGCATGCTCTTTATTTCGTTTTTATTTGCTGGTATAAATCGTTTCACGTAATCTTTTCACTAGCAACTTTGAAGTAGATCGCATGCTTTCTTTATTTCTATCGAAGTTGTATTCGTTTCCACAACTGGCTCGATTCTTCACTCGGAGTTTATTCTTAGAAACGTGGTTGGAATTTTGGACACATCAGGGTCGATGCTTGGAACATAATTTACGTTTAGTAGGAAGATAGATCGTTTGGATTATTCGTTCCAGTGAGAGTTAAGTCTGAAACAATTGAAGAAAACTTACTACATATGATAAATACGGTAATTTCTATCTCGTCTATGATTAAAGACTGATTCATTTCTTACAGGTTCTGAATTTACAAGTTATTTTAAAAATTACCCTTTCATGAAATTCGAGCGCTAAGAAAATTATTTGCACATAGTTAGATTTTCATTGACGAACGAAAAATGTGATAACGTAACTGATAATACGCAAATTTATATACATACAATATGAAAATTTAAATTTCAACCATGCAAGGTAATACAGGGTTGGTAACTGGTGGTACAAGCGGAAAGGGGGTGATTCTACGCGAAAAAAGAAGTCGAAAATATAGAATGAAAATTTTTCGTTCGAGGCTTTGTTTTCGAGAAAATCGACTTTGAATTTTCGCTCGGTACGCGTGCACTTTATCGCGTCTCGTTATAACGGATCTCATTGTAGATCGTTGTCTCGATGGAAAAATTTAAAAAAGATTGAAAAGAAAAATTTTTATTCTATATTTTCGACTTCTTTTTTCGCGTAGAATCACCCCCTTTCCGCTTGTGCCACCAGTTACCAACCACCCTGTGTAATATGAAAATTTAAATTTCAACCATGCAAGATAATTTAATATTATCAATGCGAAATCAAGAATGTCGTATTGTGACGAGTAACTTTCGGTATTTGAAATCGTAATTACGTGTTCTTTCTTGACAATTACGCGTCGACTGCACTCTGATTAGTCTTTAAACAGTCTCTGCAAAATTAACTGATCATGGTATTAGTAGAACAAACGATCGTCGATAAAACACGCGTCATGAAACGTGGTCTGGCTGTATTCGTGACGGAAACCGAGGTTACAGGCGGCAGTAGATACGGAATATCGAGCACAGACGCAAGGAACAAGGAACAGGTTAATCGGCCGGAAAGTATTTCTTCTGTACAAGAATACGGAAATGTTCTTTAGATTATTAATTCAAATTCAATCCCGAACATGGCATGTTACAAGAATCTTTACACGTTGAAATCTTATAATAAGAATATCGTGTTGTGATAGATCGTAGAGAATCGCTAAAAATGCACCGTTACAGGAAACAGGAAATCGCTCTTCCGTATTCCATTCTCATCCAACGTTTATATCGAAAAAAATGTTTATCCCAGTTTTTAATACTTCCTCAAGCAAGAATGTACAATGTCTCGGACGTGCATTAGCTGCATCGCCTCGCGTTAAGTATATGAGTGGCAATAAAAGAAGTCTTGAAATATCTCGCAGTTTAGCGAAACGCTCGTATAAAAGTAACTGGTAAAGAGTCAGAATTAAAGAGAGATCTGGTAACCAGTTATGCAAAAGTGTGATATAAGAGAGCTTGCAGTATAATTAGTCTTTGTATCTTTTCCTCTCGTATGACGAATAAAGCAATGGGAACTACACTCGGATGTAAATGAGTACAGAATTCATCCCTTTTACTGGACATCGTTTATTTCTAAATTCACGAAACTCTGTTTATAAGCATTCTATTCAAACGGTAGCGCATGCCAGATTTTTCTCTGTGCGCTTTAGCGACCACTCTATCTGCACTCCTAAATTTACGAGGTTTTTGTTTAGAAATATTTTACTCGGGAATAGTAACACGCACAGATTTTCTTTTTGCACGTTTCGTCGCACACTTTATTTAAGGGGGGGGGGGGGGGGGTAAGGTTAATTCGTACAAAAATAAGGCATGTTTTTGTGAATTATTTGTGACGACACAGTTAAAATCTCTTTATTAAAACCAATTGTACATTAAAGTATGACATTCGAAGAATATTGTATAAAATTCTCACGGAGAAATATTAAAAAATACGGCAATGGCAGCAATTATTCGGACGTGTCTCGGAAAAAAGGTAGAATTACGGTGCCCCTGATAACTTGGTGCTGGAGAATCTGAAATCAAAAAACCAAAGTTCATTCGTTAGGTAACAGTTTTCCCCAGGTAACGCTGGGAGGGTTTTTCGAAATTTCAATTTTTCACTTTTTTGGAACACTTTGAAGGGAAAATTAGCCGCAAATGTTCGCAATATCGGCTAATTTATCCCTTCAAAGTGTTCCAAAAAAGCGAAAAATTGAAATTTCGGAAAACCCTCCCAGCGTTACCTGGGAAAAACTGTTACATAACGAATGAACTTTGATTTTTTTATTTCAGATGATCCAGCACCAAGTTATGAGCAATTCTACTTTTTGCCAAGATACGTCCGAATAATTGCTACCATTGCCGTATTTTTTAATATTTCTCCGTGAAAATTTTATACAATATTCTTCGAATGTCATACTTTAATGTACTATTGGTTTTAATAAAGAGATTTTAACTGTGTCGTCACAAATAATTCACAAAAACATGCCTTATTTTGTACGAATTAACCTTACCCCCCCCCCCCTTAATGCAATGTGGAAAGTCGCCTAATATTTTCATCCCATCTGCGTTTTCTCGACACCGTTCGAACGTGGTGATCGACGATCGAAGAAATGCACGGAACCTCGCGTAATACAGAAACTTCCCTTCCGATGGTTTTTGTGTGCTACACGTTACGCTAGGTAAACGACAAAAGAGCGTGTAAAGAAGCGTTAAATGCAACAGTGGGTTGGCTCGCTGGTAAAGAATGTATTTTCGAAGGTCGAAGCTCGCACATTTCTTCGTTCGGCCAGGAGATTACAGCCGATAATAAGTCATCCGATTTATCGGCATGTTCTGGCTGAAATATCTCCTTGAAGGGGCCAGATTTCAGAGGTATCCACCCGCAGCGATGCTCGCGATTGTGAGTTATTTTCATCTGAAAGGCGGAAAGCTCCTTGTAAAACTGGCCGGGACACTACGTATTTTTCCATTTTAAGGTTTACACTGACCAATGGCGGTTTCTCGATTATTTACACTGACAATAAGATTCATTGCTATCTGTATATGGTTATGTGTTTTCTCTGACAAATAACTAAAAAAAGAAAACAAATGAAGACATGAAACAAACAAGTGAAAGAAGATTCCTTTCTTCCTAGCTTATTCATTCATATCTTAGCGATCTAATTGCATATTTAATTACGCTCTACAATTCAATAATACAAGTGTCTCTTCTCAATGTGAAGCTAAGTCATCGAGTAGAGGCGGTTAGTGTAGAAATTATTCTTCATCATTGAACGATCGATTGTCGAATCAAACCTCTGGACATCTGTCAACTCTACGACAGAACCGAAGACATTATCGAAGAAAATAATCGTATTAAAGATGACCATTGCTTCGCAAGGATGAGGAATTTTTGAATGATACTGTTAAGGACAAGGATATAATGTACAAGATGCAAGTTCGTGTCGTTTTCAAGCGTGTAGTTTTGTACCTTCGGTTATGATAAAACGTACCCTTCATCTCCTTCTGCGACTTCTTTCTAACAGTTTCGTTTGAAAATTCTTTACACTGTTCTCTCTGTTTTGGCAGATTTTTCCTAACAATGGACGTTGTAGTGACCTGGACTAATAATAGTCTAACGAGGCAATCTGGGGAATATTCCTGATGCTGTAAAATTTGTCAGTCGATGTCCTGTAGTAACATTTTCGTGTCTTTTACAACACGAAAATCCACAATATCACGCTGGAAGACGACTGCCTTTCGATTCAATAATTGTCCTAAATATAGTTTAAGTTTTCTCGTAAGCTTGAACAAAAATCTGATCTTCTATCAACTAGGTGGTGATCAGTAAGGTTGCAACTGTTCGTTTGTGGTCGCGAACCTTGAACGATGTTAACGTTCAGGGAGAAGGTAGATTAAAGATATCTATTAAGCTTCTGTTCAATAAGTTTATTTAAACTGTTTAGTATAAACGGAAAATTACAAACTGTACGTAACGGAATTGAACATAGGCGAGTGCGTGATGAGTCTCTTGTCTCTTGAAACGCCTGGTGCTTGTACCCTAACTGTCAGTCTAGGGGGTGTGCTTTGGTCAACGTTTCCTATGAAGTGGGAATCTGTTTCTGTCCAATCCTGTAACTGTCGACCTGTCGTGGGCGTCTCACATGTGACGCGCCTTGTGCGTACATTGTCGAGGGTGCGTAGCGTAACGTCCAGTTGGCGCCCTCGTCCTTGGTCGGGTGTTAAGACTTAGGACACGTGGTTCAGCTTAGAGCGGACCCGTCGAATACTTACGATGCTACTTAGCCTCTCGGCCTGTAAATCGTACAACTTGCGACGTGGCGATTTCCAACTTGCCAAAAAATAGCGGATGTGCCGTCTGTCCTGCAAACTGAGGATCACCCAAAATTCCGAACATCTTCGTTCATTCTTAAACAAGCAAATTAAAGATATATCCATCGACGAGAGAGAGAGAGAGAGAGTTTTAAAAACGCAGTTTTACATGCAAAGATGGAGCAAGCTCAGCTTTTAGGGTTTCAGGGTTGGTAGAACTCGAGTTTCATCGGTTGGTGCGCGCGTTCGATTATGCAGCTGTTAGACGTCAAGATTTTTACATCGCATTACCAAGAGGCTGGAAACACATCCATAACGTTCGATATTGATTCGTAGAAACACGCGCCTCCCTCCAGCCCCCCGCCCCTCTTACGACCGAGCGTGCACGGGCATTAACTGAAAAGAGCGCTCGAGAGGCTTACGAGCGAGATTTCACCAAGAGGAAAAATGTTTTTCAGTTCTGCGTGCCTTGTCGGCTTAACCTGTCGTCTCTCTCATTGTATTAGCTCATGCCTGCATTCTTTCATGCCATCCACACGATTCCATAGCCTTTTGGCTGATTTGACTTTAACACGTGAATTACACAGCGTTACACTGTAATTACTTGTTTACTAACACATGTTAAAGATTCAAGTTAACTGCTAAAAGCTGTCGCGCGTGAAAGTTTACCGCAGCACATTTTAAAGTAAAATCTCATTTTAAAGTAAAAGGTTAATAATAAAACGGAGCATAAAGTGGAATTAAATATTTCATCATTATGTAACATTACGTGAAAGGTGGAAAGGGTATTTATTGTTTGAAGCGGTTACGTTGCGCTTGCTGTTTTTATTATATATAGATCTTTTTTTAAACGATAGAGGGATCATCGTTAGACTTCGTCGAAATGATCAAAAGACCGAGAGTACATTTTTCGTTACTCTTGATAAGATGTCCTCGTTTATATGGAAATTTATCGGCCCTAATCGTGCATAAAAATTAGCTGATTTTAATGCAAAAAATGTGTCAACGAGCAGTCGTCGTTGTCAAGTTTTTGTAAAACGTTTTCCGTTTAACGTGTTTTGCAGCGTTCGAAAAAAGTGATACCCTCCAACAGCGATGTTCAGCATAGGTATTATGGTCGTGATCAAATTGATCACTGGAACTCCAATATTTTTTGTTCCGTGAGGTTTGTCACATGTTGCACTGCATTATCGCATCACGCGAAACGATCTTACGACAGACAAATATAGAATACTGTAGTGTGCAGGTAACATTAAATTACTTATAATTTAAAAAATAAGCCACGAAGAAAATTTTTTTCTTCATTGTCTCTGTAGAATCTATAGAATCAGACTCTTTTTTTCAACGCTCTGTATATTTCGCGCGTTAATAGCGTTCAGTTCCACCAAATTCTTTCCATTGCTAAACGTACAACACGTATCTACTTACAGAAAGCATTCCGTTATGATCTAGGAATTGAAACAGCAACATTAAATTATCTATAATTTAAAAAATAAGTCACGAAGGAAATTTTTTACATGATCTTTCTTCATTGTCTGTATAGAATCTATAGAATCAGACTCTTTTTTTCAACGCTCTGTATATTTCGCGCGTTAATAGCGTTCAGTTCCACCAAATTCTTTCCATTGCTAAACGTACAACACGTATCTACTTACAGAAAACATTCCGTTATGATCTAAGAACTGAAACAGCAACTTTAACTTCCTTCCATGTAAAGATCAAGCTTTACGAACCTTGAGAACCAATTTCGCATTCTATTATTATATTACTATCGTACGTATCGCATATTTTTTTAGCTGCCAGCTTCTCGTGTCTGTTAGTTAAAAATGATATTTTAAGCACGATATTTATTAGCTTCGAATCGCTAACTGGCAAATGGCAAACGTACAAGCAAAATACACGAAGATGTATTATTGAAACGAACTACGCGTTGTTTTTCAAGAAAATAAGCTTCTTCTACCTACAGCAGAAGTTTATTTATGGCTGAGCTCGATAAAACAATCGCGATAAAACAACCGTATTATATTTTATCGCAAAAGGCAAAGTCGAATTAGATAGAAACACGAAGAAACAGCAAAGTACGTGTATTGTGATACGGTTAATTTAGATTAATTTTCCTTCGTTCCTACGTTTCTAGTTAATGTTACTTTAATGTCTTTCTATTTTAATTGTTTCAAGTGTACGTCATTGATAAAATTACATTGTACAGTACTATGAAAGTTTTAGAGAGTAATTAAGATTTATGGTTGGTCTGTGAAAACTTTGTTGTTTATGTATCATATCATTTATAATCATAGAAGATAGCAAGATTAAGTGCGACATCTTTAACGCGATATGTAAAATAAAATATACCGCAGTGTACTTACAGCGTATAGAAATAATTCCTTTATTGACAAATTCGAACTTTTCAACATACGGCCTGAACAAGCATAGCTACGCATCCAGGAAGATCACGTTAAAAAAATACTGGTCGTTTAACATTCACCGAAGCACTCGAGTTTCAGTAGATTAGCCTTTAATCGATAACCGTTCGATCAAAATCGTTTCGAAGTAACCAAGCTTCGACGACTTAGTCCTTGGTAACGAATTTCAGTTCGAGTTATTGTCGACGATCAGATTGCGATGGACACATGTAATATATCGTAGAAGAATGTCAGTTTTTACAAACAACTATCGCTATCATCCGCTTGTCATTCTGCAGCATTCTATAGGATCGATAGTGAATTCGATTATGTATTCATTTGATTACAAGGATCATCTGTGTAATATTCAGGATGTCTCAGCTTTCTCGCTACGCTTTATCAAACTTTATTAAGAGGTTACGACAAAAGTACGAAATAAGATCGGACCGGTTCTTCGTACGATACATTAGTTAAACGAGCATTACTTTCAACGGCGAACGAAATATTTTGCTGACTGAGTATTTTGTTTTAGGTATTTTATATATTTCTTTTCATTGTGTGCATTCCGTTTCGTTTAAATTATTTATTCGATATTCTACAATTTATCACAAATGTACAAACGTCAAATTTAGTGATTATAACAAGTAATCGATTACGCGCCATGGTTTCTGTGACAAGTTTGTACAATGCTGTGTCCATAACATTTTTTGCAACCGGATGTTCTTTCATATTCCTTATTGCTCGTATAAAATCTATCGTTATTAGCTCAATTATGCTTCTCGCTGTAATTATAAAATATACAGGGTGGTTGGTAACTGGTGGTACAAGCGGAAAGGGGGTGATTCTACGCGAAAAAAGAGGTCGAAAATATAGAATAAAAATTTTTCGTGTGAGACTTTGTTTTCGAGAAAATCGACTCTGAATTTTCGCTCGGTACGCGTGCACTTTATCGCGTCTCGTTATAACGGACCTCACTGTAGACCGTTGTCTCGATGGAAAAATTAAAAAAAAAAAAATTTTTTTATTCTATATTTTCGACTTCTTTTTTCGCGTAGAATCACCGCTTGTACTACCAGTTACCAACCACCCTGTATATTTTCACAGCATCTTCGCATTCCCAGATAAGTAGAACCAACGTACGACGTTGTCAGATGCACGATACGAAAGCAAAACTCTTGTCGTTGATGCGACAAGATGAACATCACGATCCGTATTAACTCATTCCCTATACGTTATTCTGGACGACGGTATAAATTTCATTCTGGAAAGTTCTAAACGCGTTCCTTTGGGTGCCGGCCCTTGGCAGCGTCGAAATGATTAATAATCTGACGTGAAGGTAGAAATCCTCGTGGGATTCGGTTAGAGAACGCTACGGCACCTTCATCATCTCGTTCTCACGCCGAACTTTCCCAAATTTGTACCGCGGGGAAACGTAAAAGAACGAAGATTTAGCCGTACTTTTCAAGGTTCCTTTATAGAGTCGTTTCATATTGAAATTGCCGCCATTCGTAACGTCAGCTAACGTTACGTGCCTTTTAATGGTGATTTACGATCGCTAGTCCACCAGCTTATAGCTCGGTCAGTCCATTTTCAGCAATTTGGGAAGTCGGGGATGTGTCGAAATCGCCCGGCTGACAGTCTCGTAATTTAATATTATTGCTTGTTAGTGCGATATTTATCTCCGAAGGTAATTTACGTGTAAATGTATATATGTAAATATGATCGTAGAAAACCAACGAATCCAGAAGAGCAAAATCCGCATGGTATGGTACAATTTGTAATACGTAATATACACTTTTAATATGTAGGCAATATCCATAGAGTTGTAGCAAAATTTATTGTTGCTATTCCGCAAAAAGGTCGTATATTATTCACAGATAACTTGTACGCTTTGGTCAAATTCAAATAATCGTTGCTACAAATTGCCCAAAGTGCTCGGACACTTACGAACGATAGCATATGAATATCATAATATCAACTCTTGATAATTCGTGTCTTTTAGAAGAAAACACAGAAAAGAAATGTAATTTGACGGTTTCGATTTATCGCATGACTTTGTTCATGATCGTCTTATCATCGGCAGCGCGTCTTGAAAAGTTACAAAAGTTCGAAGAAAGCAACGTACGAAGGTGCTTCTGGTCTCGATATTTTCTAACTTTCAATCGCATTAAAATTTTTCAGAGAGCTCCGTCGTTCGCTCTAACGTGGTCTCTGGCCTTAAAGTTTGGCCACATTTTTCAACCCACGCCGATTCACATTTAAATCCATTTTTAAACCCACACCGGCTCGCGTTTAAATCCATTTTTCAACCCACGCCGACTCACGTTTAAACTCATTTTTCAACCCACGCCGGCTCGCGTTTAAATCCATTCCGCACCCCGATAACAGGAGCCAGCGTGTCGTATTTCCGCACGGTCTTTCTTCTCGGGTGGGATCCGCGAAAGGTCGGCGGCGCCGCATGTGCATAAACCGTAAGTTTTCCGCTTTCCAACGGAAGTTCACCGCACCAATCACGCGCGGCGCTTGCGTGCTAGCTCGTATATTTATTCCGGTGGCACGGCGATATTTCCTCGCGAACGTCTCTGCTCTCCGATCTTCTCTCCCACATATTTACTTCTCCCGTTTAGCGGTTTGTAAATAAGCCAAACTGCTTGGGGATCATTGCCAGAAAGTTTCGCGGATCTCTAGCGAACGAACTTTAGCAGCTATCCAGTATATACTGGATCGCCTAAGAGGAAGTCGTCTGTCCTCAACTTCCAACGGAAGAAACCTTTGCCGCGCTCTGCTACGCGAGTGCTGTGGGTTTCGAAATTTGATTGCAACTTATCTAGTCCAGATACGTGTTCTAGACGTCTGTAGTGTAAGATTTTTGACTGTTGTGTAGGTTGCAAGGAATCGTTTTCTATAGACGATTTAATTTAAAAAGACGAACTTCGAGCAAATATAATTCACGTAAGAGCAGCGTTTAATTTCGAAAAGCTATTATTCAGGTCGTAAAATAATTGACACTCTTTGACCTGGAAAAATCGAAGTCACGGTTTTACGTATGCCGTTTGATGAATGAAACATTTCTCTGGTGCAGATGGATCGGTGGTGAAGAAAATTCACGGAGTATTAGAATTTGAATTTCTTATCACCTCGAAAGATATCTCAAGATCGACTCTCGATTGTAAACCTACTATCTCGGTAGAATCGTAGAATTCATTTCACATGAAATATCCCACTGGCCTTTTTGCTCCGTTATATTTTTTTATTCCTTCCTCTATTTCAGTTCATTTCCATTGCTTTTCTGTATAAGTAAAATTCAGTAATAAATTAGTTCGAACGGTGGGCAGCGAATAGACAATTTCGTAATTGAACTGTTTCAATCGGCATAGCTTTACGGTGAAGTATAATCTACGATTTTAACTATCTAGATTTCCAATGTCACCGACTAACTAAATAGTAGCTTCAGTCCTTGAAATTGTCATTAATCCTTATCCGTTTCCATTAAATGCGAACTAGTCGGTCGTGTATTTTCTCCTTTGGGCTACTGGCGATCAAAGCGATTCTCAGGCAATTTCATGCAAATGCTAAAGAAGCTTAGACAGAGGCACGACGACAAAGCCAGTTAAATATTTAATTGCACCTCGAGTAAAACTGTAGATTTAGTTCGCTAGATATCGCATTAATCGGACTTAGAGTAAATCGGTGATCTTAACGTACTACCATTTCAAATTCTTCGATCTAATTTCGCCGTGTCATTTATTCAAAATTAAGAGACAGACTAGCAAAACGAATCTCTTATAACTAATCGGTTGAGTATTTCTTTATTTAAAAAGTGAAACCTTCCGTTTATGTTCTATTACTTGAATTATATTCATAAAAAGACGAGATTTATATGAACATCCGCAATTTAATTATGTCGTATTAATACTATTTCTCTTCGTTGATCCCAAAGAGGAAATCTCATGTATCTTTCAACGTTAACACCGATATTCCGATCGGCAATCCTCTCATACATAAAACTCTCTGCTAAAGCACGTCATTTGTGAAATGTTCTATCAGCGCGTACGAACGTAGTTGCCGGTATTAGCCCCATTTTCATGCAAAGGCACGGGTATCAGCGTTGAACGGTGGATTAGATGAACGCGCGGATATCGATACATCATAATCGGTCAGAACCGGTAGACAAGAACGTTTACAGCTAGCCAGTGGAGTTTCCGCTATGGGACTGATCCCCTGGTTTCCCCTATCTTCTCGTTCTCTTCACGAACATGGTCGTCGAAGTTGCAAAGGGGAAGCAACAGAGCGTCGGAAATAGGCTGACAAAGAGAGAAGCGGAAAGATCCCTTTTATAATTAGGCCCACGGGCGACACGTTGCTCCTCTAATTACCTGTCCAACAATCCGGCAACGAACGAGTAAGTGGATCCAGCCTCGACACTAGTCGCCTTCGTTGTTACGAAGCTTATTTAGTTATACGAACAGATCTGTAAGCAACCCGTCGACGTCCTTATGCGACTTTTTCTTCGCTGTACAAACCGAGCCGCTCCTGGGGCACTTGAATCGACCTAGAACTTAGCCAGTGCTGCGGAGAAAGGACGAGGCGACGAAGCTCGAGGAAAGCTTGGAGGAAATGTTCGAGGAAAGCCCGAGGAAACGACTGGGAATCGTGAGCGTTCAGCGTTATGGAAGTACGTAGAAGTGTATGGCGGTGCAGATCGACTGGGAAAATTCGGAACAACTTGGGTAGAAGCAGAAGCGTAGTTTTCTTGGGTGAAAGTGATGCTAAAGCGGAGGTGAATTGAGAAGGCAACCGGCTATCGTGGAATCTTATTCTGATTGTCGTACTTGATGTTCTATTTACCGCGTGGATGGTTGGATTCGAGATTGAACGAAGTTACTCAGGTTTATTGTTAAAATATGTTTATGTTGCTATTGTTATGGGAAGCAGCATTATTGCGAAGAAGAATTTTCCGGTTTAAGTTTTAGAATATACAGCAGGATATCAGGGTGAGATACCTTATTTACAGTCTCTATAGCGTTCACATTTTTTAAATATTGGGTCGTTTATCATTTTGATACATCGAATACGATGACAGTATAGGTATATTCAACGCTACCTTTTCTTCGAGTTTTCCGTTACTAAAAGATTCGCGAAAAAAACTAGTTTTTCTAAAAAAAAAAAATGGAGTTTCGTTTATAAGCTGTAACAATTACTTTTTCGTACTTATCGTCTTTGATGTTCGATCAGAATCAATGATATTGGAATCGGAATACCAATTTAGTCGAAATAGAAAATTACTTGTTTTTGTTGCGTTACTCGTTGTTGACTTTTTAACTATTACGATACATTACAGTTTTCTCAGAAACGGACCATTTATCGAACGACCGAAAGTCTTACGTATTATGCTTTTCTTCCTTCGTTTTTACGACATAGTTCAACGTCACTATGCAAAATTGCGTCGAGTTGAACTTCTCGATGCTAGGTAAAAGCTGTTCGTTGAGTCGCAACTATTTACCGACTCGAGAGGAAAGTTTGTGTAATTTAATATGCGAATACTTGTTCCAATAAATAATGTACGCGAGCAAGAGTGAGAAATGCTCACCTTCTTTCTACCCAGTTTTGTTAGTACGAAACACACTTCGGAAATATGTAAATAATAAGACAGCGCTTAGTTACATAAATAATCGAGGATAGAAACGAAATATTCGTAACGCTGTTTACGGTGAAGAATTTTGTTCCCGCATACTCGTGAAATCAGAATCGGAGAACAGAATTCGGTGGTCTTTCTCGGTAGAGAGACATAAACGTTACTCGCGATCTCTGGAATATCTTATAATACGTATATACAAACGTATATAAACCATGAGATAGTAACGAAGCAAGATAAATAGAAATATCAAACGAAAAATGAAGTAGCAATTGCAAGAGTAAAACTGTGTTTTTAAAGTCTTCAGACTTTAAGGTTCTAATATGTAAGCTTCTAATTACTTCGAGCAGTATAAAAAACAAGCTAGTCTAATTAGGGTGCTTTAAAAAGGGTCTGGCACATGGCGCAAAACGAGTGGCTTCTTCCATTGTTACCGCTTTAAACTTCAACGTTAATCGTCAAGACGTACTTAGAACTTCATCCTCGACGTTTGTCGCTGTTTTTTTCGCCCGACATATTAACGTTGACAAATTAAATCTCGCTCTCGATGCATTAACAATGCTAATTGCTTTAACACGCAAATGCACTTAACGCGATAAACAATGGAGTTACGAACTAGAGAGGCAACGTCTGATTGTATTCTCCGTGCCGCTATCGAGAAACTTGCTTCATTGTACGAAAGACTCGCCGTGTCTTGCCAGGCTAACGACGAAAGGTATGGGGTATCGTGTTTTTGATGTTATGCGAGTCAAGGTTCTTACGATAACCTACAATCTACAATCACCGGCACCAGGCAAGAGGAATACATTTTACGCGATTTCGACGAGAAGTTGGCACGCTTTCACGGTTGGCTATTCGTCGAACGAAAACCACTGGAGTGTAAACGATCGTACAACACTCAGGATGTGCAAAGACGTGTGTAGTTATGCTAATACACGGTATAGCTTGAATGGTGCACTCGTGTAAACATGGAAGTTGAATGTAAAACAGCGAACGCAATAGTTCGCAGAGACGTGTGTTCTGTAGCGTGGCAAGTGTTAGAACTTCAATAATCGATATCAAGCGTTTCAGCGTTGAATAAGGAGCCTCGAAAATTTGCTCGCGCTACACTATCGAAGATTTATTATTTTATCAGTGTTTGAGAAAGTTCCCGCGATGATTATAAAAATTCTGATAAAAGTCGTTTCCTTTTGTCCCTGTTGTTTAAAACGACTTTCAATCACGGTCCGTGCGACAAGGGCTTCGAGTAGACAACGTGTATGCAGGGTAAATTGCTTATTCTATAGCAGAGGCATTATAGGATAGCAACATCTGTTGTCTGCTAGCCGTAGAGTTGCCTGATGCTGGTCATGACTTTGCAACGCTGTGCATAGTTTGAACTACCTGCTAGATGCGACTGGACTATTAATTATAGTCTACTGTAGCATCGGAATATTAAAAAAATGAGCAAACCTTCTTGCGAAATGACTCAAGGAATAAACTGCCATCGTACATAATACACGACTAAATTAATTAGTAAACAAATTAATGTAGAAGTTTGATGTTATGATTTAATTGATACTATAATTTCCACCGTTCGTGCTATTGATCGATGATCAAAGCTACTGGTTTTTGCTTGTTCTCGGACGATAGCGATCAAAGTGACGGCAACAAGACGTTAGGATCGATAGAGTAGCACGCTGAAAAGCGGTAGCCAAAGTGTTTATCCAAGAGTCGTAAGCCTCTGTGATTTGAGTAGCCAAGGCTGCCTCGATATCTACGGCCTCTTAAACGTCGATGTGCATATACCGGTTGACCCAATAAGGATAGAACCGTTGCTTCTGTCTCTAGCCTTTTCCCTCAGTTAGTCTACTTCAAACTAGAGGGCACTGTAAATCCTGGAAGAGGTTCCACGCTGCTCGACATACGTCTGCCTTAATCCTTACCAAGTAGCAAAATTACTTAGATGTTAGGACTATTTTACTCGAAGTACGTTTCGAGAGAAATCGTACTAACAGAATTAGATGTCTATCCGTCGGCCGCATTGTGTCTCTTTGAAATCGCCTACCGATGAAATTTTAACTGTAATATTCTTGACATAATTTACTTTTTAATTTTCGATCGCCGATATGTCGAATTATGGCGTACTTTACGCAAATCCAAATTTAGCCAATGCCAGAGAAATATCTAACGAATGTTGTAAAAACGGGTACTGCACGCGATAAGCTCGCACAGCCAGCAGAAGAAAGAATCGGTAAATGAACTGCACTATCGTAACCTTCGTTGTAGAGAGCAGCGTTGTTTGGACGGAGTCAGCTTTTCTCACCCTAACGAACCCGATACAACCGCCCTTGCAAGCGCCGCTAGCACGCCACCTCTTTTATCGGCTACTCACACATCCATAATCGTCGGTTGAATCGTAGTAACAGCAGGTATGTAGGAGCAGGGGTGAAGGCAAAGAAGGGAAAGAAGAGGGAGGTAGCGTACAGTGGGGGATGATGGAACGCGACGTAGGCTTGTTGCTGGCGTGGCGGTGGAATGTGGAGCAGTGTGTCAGAGCGACACCCTTCTGAACCGTTCCCACCGTCACCCGGCCGCTTAGTTCTCCGCACTTTCCAACCCCCTTTCACAAAGACTGCTCTCTCCCTCTCCCTCTCTCTCTCTCTGACCCCCTCCCCTCCACCTCGACAACGGCGCACAGACTACAACGCCACAGCTCTCCGTCTCTTCTTCTCTTTCCTCGGTCCCTTTCCCGCTCCAATCTTCCCTGTCCCCTTTCCTGCCCCTTTTGCCTGCCGATACAGCTCACGCAGACACCGATTTTCTTACTTCTCCTCAGATATCCGACTAGCCCTGCTCGATTGTTTTTGCGCCTGCTCTTCATCCTTGCCTTATCCTTTAACGTGAACCACTTCTCCCAGTTCCTCTTTAGAATGTCCACACCCGGCGACAGACCCGGACGTCTTTTTACCCTGTTCTCGACGTTAACTCGACGCCATGTCCCTCCGCAGAATTTTCGACAACGCAGATATTGTTCCCGTCCAGACGTTTCCACTTTGACTCGGCGCTGTTCCTTTCTTCTGGAGACCCTGTCGTCGTTTTTGTGGACACCTCCATCCGATCTCGAGGTTGTCGTTCCTTGAAAGTTTTTAGTTGATGCTACTCCATTTTGTTTGCATTTAATCCCCCCGTGCCCCTTCCACCGCCCCCGCCTTTGACCAATTTGCCATTGTAACCCTTTTCTAGCTCGTTACGCTCCGTTTCGCTTCGTTCCTTTAAACCAACTTCGCTTGGCGTCTTTTGAGATTTGCCCGGCTTCGTCTTGTCATTTCTTTCACATCGCCACACGTGGCTTCCAGGATATTGGTGATTTACACACGATATTCCAACTGATTCATTTTCACATACACGAATAAAGCAAAAGCCATTATCTCAGATTATTTTTACGTTGCAAAACTTTCAGTTCTATTCGATGTAGTTCAATTTAATTGTTACTGTTCTCTATCGATGAAGTCTAATTACTTTTGAAATATGATTATGGTTAACACAATAAACGAGTAATCTATGGAGTATTTATCAATTTCAAGCTATTTCGCTAATGACAATTTTGTTAAGATTATTAGTGGATCGGTTAGCACAATACAAGTTTAGTTATCTCTTGTATAGCTGTTATCAAGAAAATGCGATTGTTAAACAAATATTAACGAATAAAGCTACTATTAAAATTTCGTCTATTTATAATAATTATCGTATGTACATTGTATCATTCCATAGAAACATAGTGGGTCACCAGTGTATTAAATTGCCCTAATGAACAAGTGATAATACTAAAATAGGTTGTATCAGACGAACGAAGTTGACGAAGAAATAATTAATTCGTAATTGGAAGGACATTTCGCTTGGAACATACTGTTTTGCTTTATACTTCTTCATCCAGCTATTAATATGCTATTATGCATATGGTGAATACTGATCAGGATAACTAATCCGGACCTGTATAGAATTATAAAAATGTGAAATTACTTAGAAAACGAGAATTGTGTTTCTGGAATGAAAATAAGAATGCTTTGTATTAAATATTTTAGTAACATATTCGATATGTTGAGCTTGTTGTTTCATTACATCTTTCTCTCTAATCGCCAACAGATACATACTAAACGAAGTAATAGTTTCGCTATCGATGTTACAAAAACTCTTTTCCTTAATCATGCTTTCACATTTTATTTTGCTGTAACATTTTAAATAAAATACTTTTATTCTGTAAAATCTGAATCGCCATCCTGTGATACCGATGCGAGAACGTCGCTGGTTTGGATTAAAAGTTATTTGGCGATGTTTCATACATCAAGTGCGCCTGACATTTCGTTGAAAAACCGTAGTGCGATCGTTAATTAAGAAATACGATCGTTTTAAATTTCGTCCGAAATTTTACGGACGTTCTACTAGACGCTACATAGCTTGGAAATGTTGTCGCCGTTTTCGTCAACAAATGGCCATAGTTTTTTATACTCTGTAAGTAAAGTAAGATCATTCGTTTTATAAATGAGTTGCGTGTTTTCACAGCGCAAGGCAAAGTAGCAAAAATACGACGAAGAATTCCTAAAATTGAATTTAAGGAAACAGTGGTGTTCAAAATTATTTGCTTATACAATTTGTGAAGTATATTCTTGTAATTTTTTGAAGAGATTCTTAGAAACTTAAATGTTGTTATTATTATTATTCCACAGTGATTCCAGGCCAGGTTAAACAAGTTTATTCTGATTATACGCAAAGTTGTGTAAAACGTTATGAAAGGTGTAAAGTGTAAAAATAAGCTTGCGAGATTACGCATAAAAGAAAATTTAATCATCAATCAAATTTTTCCTACATTTACCAACAAACATTCGACTTTCACACGTAATTTAACCTTCGTTTCTCTTCGACGCACTATTTGTTTGGAACAATAAAGATTACCAAAGAGTAAATAGAGGAAACTACGCTTTTCTCGGATTATAGATTTACAAGCGTTGGTGTATACAAACTGCAGTATCTTGACTCTCGAATTTCACACTATAGCCAAAACAAACGAAAGTTCGCGACTTTTTATTAAATACTATAAAATACTATTAAATACTGTGCATTTTATCTACAAACTTCTACTACCGACTTATTTTAAGCACTATCGTTATGATCTGACTAATGTCTCGGTTGAATAAAGGAGAAAGTAACGAAGTGTTCGAATTATTAATTGCGTCCTGCATAATTTGTCAGAAGAGCGATATATTCAAAGAATCGATAGTATTTAAGGTATTGGTAAAAATGAATTCCAAAAGTGAGATATTTATTGAAACATAAGTAAGCGTAATAATGATACAAACGATACTTTCACTATATGTATAAATATACTGATAAATATACCGATGTAAGAAAGTGGCATATATTTTCCAGGTCACGTATTCTCAGTCGAAATTCTCAGAAACGTATACCTTTTCCTTTAGTGGTGCGGGGATTTGTTCAAAACATCCCTTTTAGTTAGATTTATTGCAGAATGTGACGTGGTCGTATTTCGGTAAATGGATTTCCAGGCAGTATAGTCGCAGTTACGCATTGCCGGGAGTAGAAAAGCAGAGAGGCAAAAGGACTGACGAGAGAAAAATGAATGTTCAAAGAACGGTCAGCATTAAGAAAAAAATAGCGAAACGATTACTTCTTCTACTCTACGACTGTGCACTTCTATCAACATGACGTAACGTTGGCAAAGAGCTTTTCGATATCTTTGGAGCCAGGAGAGGAATGGCGGAAACATTAATTACATCTTAACGTGGTATAATTCATTGTTAAAAGAAAATGGACTTTTACGATATAATTTCTCGTTCGTGTTTTGTCTTTCCATCGTGAGAAAATCTATGGAGAAGAGGTTAAAGGAAAAAGTTAAAATTGATAAATATCATTGCCTTGTCAATATCATGTTTCTTGCATTTTCGATATTCGGAAAAGGATTCTCCTGTTGTATTAAATAAATTTATTACAATCGTGAACACGCAGAAATAGTGGCGATTAATGGTGAAAGAGCTTAGTATAGTACAGTATAGTATACTATAGTATGGTAGAGAAGGTGGCGGCGGAGAGAAGGCTGGAGAGAAAAAAAAATATTTCAGCGACACTGACTGCGACGGAAAAGCAATCGAGGCAATTTCGTTCTCCCTGCAACTGCAGCTGCTCGGTGTATTTCCTCTTGCGCGCGCCTCCAAAGAAAACGCTTTACCCGCCTCTGGAGGGTAATTGCTATCTACGGATGGTGAACCTTGTCATAATTACTCGCCGTTTAATCTCGCCTCGCTTTTTCCATCACCACTGATATCTCCCGCTTTGCTGTCTCGTTGTGTATAGAGTTATGCAGGTGTTCGTGGAAATATTATGTATACAGTTTCTTTTTTTTTTTATATATATTTTACTCTATACACATGTGAATCTGTGCGCCTGTGCTCTGTACGCTGTTGATAAACTTCAGAGTTTTCGGTTCAAACTCGGCGAAAAATGTTGATCGATTGTTCGATTTGTATTTGTTTCGCGCAGTTTCCGATTTATTTCGAATAGAAGTTGCAAGTGTGGACTTTTTCAGATCAGAGTCGCCGATTGTTTCAAATTCTATATGCCGGTCGAGCATCACGAAGCATTTTGTACTTTATGACTATTTATTCTACCAAAGAAAATAAAAAAAACAATGTACGTATTTTGTACGTTTTTATATATTTACTTCTGGCAGTTTCTCTCATACAGATGGTACGGTTAATTTACAAAATTAGGCACGTGACACATTCTTTTATGCCACTGACGTACTTGAAAGTTTAAACTTATTACGTTCTGAACACGATTTCCATTGTTTGATCTTTGTTAACTCTACGACGACTTGAACATAAAGCATTTAATTGGGTGAGCCTATCAACGTCGTTGGCTACACGAGAAAATTTGATTGCCAACAAAACTTTCACAACGATTGCTTACGCGCGAGATGGTGAAAATTAGAACGGCAGCTGCTCGTAGCATAAACTTATACCTTCGTATATACTATACATACACAT
This sequence comes from Bombus flavifrons, assembly GCF_040668555.2. NCBI lineage: Eukaryota > Metazoa > Arthropoda > Insecta > Hymenoptera > Apidae > Bombus > Bombus flavifrons. Next base: position 6,521,901 of record NC_138447.1, read on the forward strand.
ATGTACATAGAAGTGTACATATATAATCACTTATATCATTTCATCGTATACGTATACACGTATATCTGTTATATACAGCTGATATTTTCTCTTATCGATCTCTTCTGAAGAAGAGGGTAAAAGAAAGGCAGGCAAAAGAAGGGATCAGGGGCGGAATTTTATTATCTATAATCTATATCCTCGACAAAGTGTCCCTTAAGAACACTAAGCTAAATAGCAAGAAGCGAATTTTTTTACATACATACTGTGTATTAAACCTCGAATATTCTCCGTTTAATATTGTGTACAAACACTGGCCTACGTTTGTCAACACCGTGAAAAATTCAACCGATCGGAACTGAATATTTATAGGCAATATCAAAGGAGAACCGATTTTGTATTCGTGCCTGATATTGATTGCAGCAAAAAATAGCGTCTCATTAAAGCGTGTTGTTAGATGTTTTAATATTACGTAACGCCCGGACCTTTGTTTACGTGCCGATTACGACAATTCTCCCTTAAAATCAATTTCAAAAAGATCTTTTAATATTCAGACACGTCGCTCGACGTAGTTATCTTAATAACTCGTTGCAAATGTTTACCACATAATTATCGCGTATTATTTAATTACTGTGCAGATTGCTGAAAGGCAATTACGATAAAGCAACGAGAGATCCACGCTGATAGAAATTTTCGACGAAGTGTGCGATACTTTAATTGAATAAAAGTTTCGTACACAAATCCTAGAAATAGATATTACATTCTCGCTTGTGCAACACAAATATTATTTAATATTCTAACGGAGTAGAACAACGGACGACGATTCGCCAAGTTAAACAAAAACTTTTTATCGGTAAAAACGACTATCCGATGCGGCGAAAAGAAGAACAACGTTAAAACACTATCTGTTTGCTGAGAAGGTTCATCAAAATTCCGAACAAGAAGAAATCTCGTTGCGCGTCTTGTTGAGGAGAAGTCACTTTAAAGAGCAAAGTAACGTTTCTGGAAATGATTCAAAGTCCGAATATTTTTTCGTTCCTGTTACTAGTGGAATTGTTTGCAAATTTGCCTGTACATTTTTCATTTCTTTCTTCTGCGATTACAGGTGGATCGTGAAATAAAAATAAATCTCTGATGGTTTCCTCCCATTTTGCGTTTGTTCTATTGCCGTAAAAGAAAAAAAAAAAAAACAAAAGTCACTTAGCTTCGAAAATATGTTTAGTCACGTTTTTCATTTTGTATTAGCTTGTCCGTATTCGAACTTTAAACAAGCAACGTTATGCTATAATACACCTTTGAAGTTCGACGATAAGACGAGCCAGCATCGATTTCTATATTTTCACCGAACAGATACGTAACGAAACTGGGGAAAGACTCCGGGGAAATTAGGAATCAACAGCCATGGTCATTAGGTTATCTGCTGGTAAATATCAGCGTTTTCAACGCCTTGCCGTCTACTTAGGTTCTACCAGGGCAGCACGGTTAACGATAATGCAACTGACAGTCGAGATTTAAGATAATTGGATTTCAGTCCCAGCTTAAAATGCGGCTTCCAGCTACCGTTTAAAAATGTCGCCGAAACGAGATGGGTACACGTGCAAGTTTTCGTGAAAATCCAGACACTTGGCTGTGAAATATCGTGATAGAGTAAAAATTACATTTTTCGACGAATCATTACTTGCAATAAAAAGTAAAAGCTGTGAAGCAAACAATCGTTGAAACGATTTGAATATACTCAGTGATAGCTGATGTTTCGAGTTGCACGAAAGAAACAAAAAATTCTATTGGCTCACGGGCAGACGCACCAAACTAAACATACAGAATAAAATTACCCTCTACAAGACCGTAATAAAACCTGTCTGGACCTGTATGGAATCCAACTATGGGGAACAGCAAGTAACTCTAACATTGAAATACTTCAACGCTTCCAATCGAAAACACTAAGATCTCTAATAGATGCACCTTGGTATGTTACCAACGAAACAATACATCGCGACCTCAAGATACCCACAGTCAAAGAGGAAATAGCAAAATATAGCGACAGATATAGCAAAAGAGTCAACAAACACCGAAACCCCCTAATCACGGGACTACTTGATACGTCAGACCAGATCCGCAGGCTGAAGAGACACTACCCGCTAGACCTAAACACTAGATTTAATTAGATATTTATACTAAATAATATTTATTTATCTATTAAGTAATATTTACCTACTTATAACAATTACTTATAAATTATACTTATCTATAATAAGTATTAACTATTATAAATAATTAGCCATGTCACTGCTCCACGCCAGAAAAATTATTGAAAATTCTCAATGCGAGAATTGATTGCAAATTTCAATAAATAAAAAAAAAAAAAGGAACAAATACATCAGGATACGTAAGTCTAAGACGAATAGATGCTGAAGAAATTTTGTTAAATACGAATCAATGCGAATCGATTGGCATATTTTTATATTATGTTTCGTTTATAGGTGTTTCTCTTGGCGATAATTTTCAACGATGATATTTTTCTCTATTTGCAAGTATTCACAGGGAAATCAATAAAACTTATCGTATAAAAAGGTTTGATCGTAAAATACTGTGGTTTTAAATATGTCGTTCCTAAAATAAAGTCAATCTACATATAAGACAAGATTTTGTCCGCAAACAAAGTGACAGAAACGTAAAGAGACTGTGGCAAAATCATAGGAATGGGAAATGGTATAGTCAATGAAGAGATACGTGTTGTACGAGCTGGAAACAGGTTCCTCGGATCGTTTACGCACCCCTAGTGGCAAGAGTACAGGAAAAATATGCTTGGATCGAATATACGATGGCGTAACCTATCTATCCTGTCGAGCGAATAATGTCGTGCATCCATGATACAAGTGACGAGCTCACCACCAACGATACATGTACGTCGGTATTTGAAAAATACCTTTTTTTTTTTTGAAAAGCGATTACGTCGCGTTAAATCCGAACACATGCCTGTATTACTTGTGTGGAATTTGTTTCTTTGTTCTTCTGTTTGTTGGGAGAACGACATGAAATTCATTCTCATTTTATTTTTATTATTACATTTAAGTTTCAAAGTTTAAAGCAAAGCATATTAACGATCGCATTAACTACTTTCTCTTATGTGTGGTACATTTTTAAATATTATCAAATGCATAGAATATTTAAGAAACAGCATTTCCATTTTTCCAATTTTATTCCATTCATCTTAGTTCAATAAGTATGTATTTGATTAATGTTTCTACGAGATTAAAGTTAATATCGCTTACTTTGCACTGTTCTACGTGGTCACCCTTTTTTCCTTCTTTTTGCCCATTCTTTCAATTGCTGGCTGATTGTAAACCGATTAGACTGCCGTCGAGCACCACTTCTGCTTTAAATGCCATTTTTAAGGAATAAAATCAAGAGCGCTTATTTATTTCATTCTTCTCCTATACTTATTAGCATTAATTATTCTCGAGAATTAGCAAGGAAAGCGTTCTCATAGCTTTGCAGAATTTTTCACGTTGGCATTGCATTTGTTATTCCATACGAAACGTTTAAAACAAACAATATGATTTTCATTATTTCACTTTACAGTTGCTTCCTCCATGTTCAAGTTACATCAGATAATAACAGAACTTCAAAAGAATGATAGATATAGATCTTCGTGTACATCTCAGCAATGGAATTTGCAACGTAAAACACTGAAAGCTCAGCAGCGGCACTCAAGCACTTACGAAGTGTATTCAAATACCAAATTATTCGAGCAACCTTAGCCCTATTTCGAAGTATAGCAAAGCACTTTGAAAACAAGTTCACGAATATTAAGAGTGACCCAGTTACGCTTAGGACAGGGGTTAATTAGTTCGAGCAACGAGCATTATGTCAACGTCGTTTCAATGGGACTTAGTTCGACGTGAAAATGAAGTGGACGTCTCTTTCTTCCCGGATTGCATTATTCCGCTCAGGAAACGTTCAACTTACGTTAGTTGTTCCGCGAACCTTCCTTCGAGCTTTTTGTAATTCCTCCAAGTTTTTAAAGAGAGTTCCGACTCCTCCAAGTCAGCACCTTATTAACGCCACGAAACTTTTTCCACCTACTACGGGAATCGACAGACGTTTATCGACAAATATTTGCCTTGGAAACAAACGCGGTCAGTTGGTTCGAGACAAAACCAACCGGGACGTTCGGTTAGCCGGCCATTTTTAATTTCAATGTCGACTACTGTTAGCGAGCCATGCCTATGGATTGGCAGCAGGTAAATTAGTATTATCGTGGATACGACCTGCTTTCAGCGAGGAAAATGGCAGAACGGTTAAAGGATTAAAGCATCGTTTCTCGACTTTATTCCGACTTGAATTAAATGGTTTTGTCAGCGAGAATTTTTCCCTTTTACACGGGTTTTTCCCTTTTGCGGCAATAAAATTAGGAGAGAAAATAATTCATATGTCAGTGAAGAAATAGGATTACGTATCAGAAGCCTACAGTTTGATTTATTCGCTTAGGTGCGTCAACTATATGTCATTGTATAAATTGCCCTATGAATTTGAAAAAGGAAGCTTTTACTTCAGTCAGTAATTGTAACTAAGTAGAAACAAATGGCTCAAAAATCAACGTACATTGTTCAAAATTTTGTATAAAGAATTTAATCATCTTTTATCGTTAAAAATATATATAGCATTTAATGTAAATTCTGCTTAATTCAATTTAATTCGCAAAAATATCATAAATATCCACGGTCTAGTTTATGTTTCCGCACCTTTTCGTTAAATTATCATTGTTGGAGTTTCAATATCAATAAATTCGATTTAGTCACTTTCACGAGCGTTTATACGCGTTCAATTTCATTACGCTTAATTACTAGGGTCCGATCCTTTTATTTTCTGGTACGATGGATCGAGGCCGATGCTGATGTTGCGAATAATTTCGTGGCACGACGGTCAATCAAATACGACTTCCGTTTCCGACAGGATAATTCTGTTACCCCAATTCGATAACACGTGGATGGCGAAATACCGTGGTGAGCATACTCGAAGATCAAGTTTCTAGAATTATAGCTACAAAGGCAACCGAAAGGGCAAGGAAAGCGTATCTTGCTGGGCGACGTCGCTTTTCATGTCTTTCCAGTTGTACTAGCGTGTCCCTCGCTGTTGCTATGACGACGACACGAGGGGTGGCTAAAAGACTAACGTTTCCTACGAGCTCGAACAGCCAGACTCTCGAAAATACTTTCCATCAGCACAAACAAATGCTTCTCTCATCATTGATCGCTACTTTCATTGTATTGAAATTTGTCTCCTTTCACTCATTTACATAAAACTAATATATTCAGACATTATCAGCTTATTTAAACTCAGATTCTTACAGAATAATAAATCTTTATTATCAAAAGTCGATTATTCGTTATTAAAAATCAATTCTTCGCTATTATGTTAATTATGAAAAATGTCGACGACTTCGCGTACATCGTTTATGCGGTGAAGTTCATCTAAACGATTGCGAATATTTCCAGGGCTATTTCGTTTCGACGAAGGCGTTGTTGTAACGAAATAAGGAGGAAAGTAATCCGGGAAACGAGTTTGCGTCCCGCCAAGTTCCCTTGATTATTTCCATCGGAGGCGAGAAAAGAAAAAAGAAAAAAGAGCAAGACGGAAGAAACGTTTTCGCTTGCGCTTTCGCGTCGATAGCTTTCCCGGGATACTTTTAATCGATAAGTTTATTTCACAGGAAACGAAATTTCGCGGCCGCGCTTTCGCAGGGATCCGCGAAAATGTTCCCACCGTTATCGATAATCAATAACGTCCGCGGTGTCGGGTAATTACGGGAAGAGGAAATAATTTTGGACGTGTCCAGTTTTAATCTTCGCTTGAAATTTTCATAAGGTTTGGTTGAACAGAAGAACGAACGAGCTGACCGAGTTCGATCATTTAGAAAGAGATTTCAGTTAGAAAGAAATTATGGATAATTTATATTTGAGAAGCTGGTATACTAAAACATCGGTATAGCATCTCTTAAAATGGTATTTCCGAAGGGGATTGATAAATTAATGAATCGCGAAGTATTTGATAAGTTTTCTACGATTTCGGTATAAACCGAAAAGCACATCGACATCGCGGTGTTGTCCCTTGAAACGTAGTAGTTTGTAAACGTACATTTTTTCTACTTCCAGTTCGAGCGATTTTTTTTCCGTTTACTTTTCTCAGAAAACAGCTTCCGTTCTCTCGTATTATTAAATAGACGCGTCAAGGTGGAACAGACTCTTGTAATAAAATCCTTTTTATTACTTAGACATGAAAGCAGCATCTTGATATCCTTGGGTCAACATAGTCCCTACTTTACCACGCTCGTGAACCAGCTAGGAATTCTAAAACGAACCAGCTCGAAGATGCTTGCGTTCAGCGATCAATGGAGGAGAACTGTTCTCAGTCGCTGTTCTCGGAGTCGTAATAATAACGCAGCGAGTTCTTCTCCCTCCGGGTTTGTCCGTTGATTGGGCCATCGTTCACGGCAGTTTCACGATTTTGCGAAATCGCTGAGGTGCGCGGCAAAGGCTTCTAAACTGTCTTCCTCTTTCGGAAGACAGTGGACCAGGTCGGATCGAGGCCGAAGGATCGAATTACGAGATCGAAGCGAAATGAGCTTGAGTATGTCTCTGATAGAGAAAGCACGGGATGAAAGTCAACGGTGAGAAAGAGAGGTCGAATCGAAGACGATGAGAAAACGAAGATGAAGGATCAACGGATTGCTAACGATAGAGAGAGCCGAAGAAAGGAAGAAACGGGATAAAAGTGGCCTGAGCTTAGCTACCTGAACCGGAACGAGAATCGAAGTTTCTCTTTGCTCGTTGATTTTCTCCCTTCGTTCGAACCAGAAGATCTTTTCTTCTTGCTTTTGTTGTTGCGCCACTCCTTACCTTTTAACTCGCCGCTATTTATCTCTCTTCTCATGCGACTTCAACAAAATTCACAGAATAAGGAAAAGAGAGAGAGAGATCCGCCGTACAAATGGGAGATAGTAGAAAGGGATAGAAAACGAGTGGAAAAGTATCGTTGAAGCCGGTTCGTGCGAGGGTCGAAGCGGTAGAGAAATTGCGGCGGTCTGACAGCGAGAAATGTTGACACTGAAGGCAAGAATGCACGCGTGTTTCGCCGTAGATAGAAGAACTGAGAGAGTTTGAGTGTGAGGAATCATCGAGACCTCGTGAGGGTTAAAGGGTCGAGTTCGAGGGTTGAGAACGAGGATCGTGAGAGATTACGAAACGAGAGGTGCGTGAACCCAGGCTGAAACCAAGTCGGAAGAAGATGAACGGCCAGAGGCAAAGGATGGGCAAAAGGGACGAGAAGGATTTTGGGGAATGTCTGTTGCTATGGCGACTATTCGGGTCTAACTGGTCAACGATAGAGGCCATGCTTCGTGCGATATCGTTATCCGCGCGCCAGGGAAATCATATTCGATTTTGCGTAATTTCTTTTCACAGGCAGTCGTATTGGTCTTGGCATCGTTCCGTCGCTTTTTCCTTCGTTTACGATTTGGGACATTCGACCTGGAATCACGCCACGTTTCTATGTATTCTTTCTGCGCCGCGTTTTGCGTTCCCGCATTTGCATGGAATGCATTGCACGTGACACGTACAGTGGTAAAAGCGTTGATCAGTACGTGCCACAATAATTTTCGGATTTGTGACGGGTGGTTTGAGTTGGAATAATTTAATATTTTCATTAATTAATAAATATTTTAAGATTTCATTGAATTTTTATACTTCTAGTTGCTAATAAATATATTTAAAATTCTAAAAGCGATAGGCGTAATAATTATTAATAACGAATTTATTCCTAAGTTGACAATTACCTTTACGATAAAAACGAATCGATATTGCACGCAGGTTTATTTATTATTCATTCCTTAGCTGAGGAAAATCGATTAACAAGTCTGTAATATGATGTTATATCTTGCCTTTGATGTGCTCTCGAAAAACTAACTGGAACAAACAAGTTTTAGAATATGTTGTATATATACCAGGTATGTTTATGCCGCTGTTTACGGAGCATGAACTTTCTGGGCGTTTACAGGTCTTTCGGCTCCATAACCACGATTTGCACCCCGTTGAAATTATGGCACGTTTCCAACCGCTTTCACTGGTTCTAAACGTTGACCATTGTACTTTCTCTATACTTTACTGCCATGTTATCGACTTTAGATTTGCAGCACGTTTAACCCTTTGACAAGTTAATACCGCAAATGAATTTGCATGAAACGTGTCCCGATATGTATTGGGAAACATCGAACGAAATCAAAACTTTAAACGCAGTTTGTTTGCAAAAATCATGCGTACAACTACAATATTATAAACGAACAAACTGACTAAAATGTAAAAAAGTCACTTAACGATGAAATTTATCGCTCAGCGTGAACTAACTATGCTCATAAAAAATGGAAAACACATTCATAAAGGTAGAGAATTTGCATGCCATTTAAATAAGGGCAACTAAGGAAAAGCAACGTATACAAAGAATTCGCTTTGTATAAATAAATATAATTTATTTTACCTTAAAAAACAGCAAGTTTTAGAAAAAATATTAATTTTTCTTCGGTTTATTTCTCCCACTTTGAAAATCTATGATATAGGTAACTTTGATTTTTGAGTAATGAACTTTGACAGCCATATTACGACTATAGTTTTCTCCGAAACGATGATCTAGCGAATGTGCGTTTGTACGGACCTTCTTGTCTTTTCTCTGTTCTTATACGAAATCTATTCCTTACAATCTGATCCGTATACTCTACTCGTGTAATCTCTTACAAGCTAAGTTCATATATTTAATACAAGATTGAAATTGATATATTTACGCTAAACATCTTTACGCTAATCATTTAGTTGCTCGATTTAGAACCTCGATACATTTGACATTTTAGAATACACTTCGTTCATGTTCATTTGCCACAACATGTTATTTACCTACATATTCATGAATCATAACGCGATACTCTCTAAATTCGCAAGAAGAACGTTAACCAAATACTAGCTTGGTTCCGTGGTAGTTTTATGAAGACAACAGAGATGCTTATCTCCGCTCTCCACTCGTTCCGGGTATATCTACGAAATCATGGCTCGTTTCCAAATACCACCCCTCGTGTTCTGCTTGTCTCTACAGTTGCAGAGCAATGTTGTCGATGACACTTGTGGCACGATTTAATCTACCCGCGGTTGCATCGTTCCAGTAATCGCGGTGAGAGAAAAAGAAGAACGAACGGAGTAAAAAGGGAAAAGTACGTTCTCATTCACATGCAGGATGCATTCTCGGAGGTGTTATACATATTTTAAACTGAGAATTCTCTTTACAAGGTTACGTTTAATTTTAATGTACAATGACCTTTCGTATTTTAGTCATTATTTAAGGACTTTGCTATTTATTACATTCTATCACGCATTGTACAAACATTTAGAAATCAATAGAAACAAAATGAATTTTGTTAAAAGCGTCGTAGTAGATTGGACGTCCGTCTTTACTTTTACGTGAAATTATATTAAAAAGTGAGAAAAAAGATAAAACTTCAAGGCATTCGGAAAGTTTAATTGAACCTAACCATTTTCAGTATTAAAAAAGGGATGTTTTGTTATTGTTAAACTGACACAAAATATTTAGTTTTTTAGAAATCCAAAAAGGTAGATTTGAAAAGTGTATTGTTTGTTTCGACCACTCGCGGAGAGACGCGATCGCGAGAAAGCACGTCAACGGGAGTGGTCGAAACAAATGGTCCTTCGAGCCGGATTACGTGCCAACGAAAAGTGAATCTACAAGTGATCACACAGTGCCACGTGTCTACATCAAACCAGCAGCGGGAGTGTTATCACTACAGCGAAGCCAGTGACGTCAGGAGCGTCACCTTCGCAAAAGGTATAACCCATTGGTCCAAGAACGCAACACGCAGCCTCCCGCCGCAGCTGGACAGTCAACGCGACGAAGTCCAACAACTTCGATCACACAACCAAAAGAGTGTCATCATCGGGAAGGAATCACCTTCATCACAAGGTACACAACGCAACATGCCGTCGCACCGTAACCTGCGTTCACGACAGCCGAGGCAAGCCTATTACGACTAAGGTAAGTCGCACACTTGTTAGTCGCGAAGCACCTCGAACGCAGAACCTACGTAAAATATCAGAGCCAACGTGCGCCAAGCCACCATGGCCCCTAACCAGGAAGAACGTATAAAACAATTGAAGCAGAAGCGGGAAGTATTTAAGCAGGAATTAGCGAGATTTCGAACGATCCTAGATAATTATGAGGCAAGAGGATCATTAAACACCGTTCGATTTATGTCAGAGGACTTGGAAGCAGAATACGCAATATATAAAAAACATCAATGTGACTTAGACGAGATAGACGAGGGTCAGACAATACAGGAACGACTGGACATTAAACAAGAATTCCTGGACTGTAAAGGACGCGCCACCGATATAATTGAGCGAGCTAAGGGGCGGAGCTCATCGCATCACACTCACAACGTGTCACCTAAACGCGGACTGACGACAATCACCTTAGCATCGTCAGCACCTCAACAATCGGATTCAACGCTATCAAACGCCTTGAATCAGAAAATTTGTCACATTCGCAACTCATCGCCGACACGCGACTTGAAGACAATCTCTCACGATTCGCTGGACCGAAAGGAACGGAATCCTGTTCGCTCACTTTCCTGACCAAAAATGTCGTGAACAAATCCGATGGTCTGTTCTGAAAACTATCGACATTAATTAAGTGATCCACCTTGTATGCTGCAATGAAATCAACGAGTATAGTGTTTTGTTTCAGGCCACTCGTCGGTGTGGCCCATTTCGGCGTTAGTGTAGTAGGAGACGGCATGTCGTGTGGTAAGGTTTTATCCTTCTGTTGATCCAGAGTATCTTAAGCGATTGTCTGATTCAAGGCGTTTGATGGCGTTGAATCAGATTGTTGCGATGCTGTTGATGTGAACGAGGTTGTCGTCGGGTCGCGGGTGGGTGACACGTTGTGAGTGTCACGCGATGAGCTCCGCATATCGTGCGACGGTATCGGCGCTAGATTCGACACGATACTTTCCGTCGGCGGAGTATGACCGTTGTTGTCCTGGACAGGATTCCGTTCCTTTCGGTCCAGCGAATCGTGAGGGATTGTCTTCAAGTCGCGTGTCGGCGATGAGTTGCGAATGTGACAAATTTTCTGATTCAAGGCGTTTGATAGCGTTAAATCCGATTGTTGAGGTGCTGACGATGCTAAGGTGATTGTCGTCAGTCCGCGTTTAGGTGACACGTTGTGAGTGTGATGCGATGAGCTCCGCCCCTTAGCTCGCTCAATTATATCGGTGGCGCGTCCTTTACAGTCCAGGAATTCTTGTTTAATGTCCAGTCGTTCCTGCATTGTCTGACCCTCGTCTATCTCGTCTAAGTCGCATTGATGTTTTTTATATATTGCGTATTCTGCTTCCAAGTCCTCTAACATAATTCGAACAGTGTTTAATGATCCTCTTGCCTCATAATTATCAAGGATCGTTCTAAATCTCGCTAATTCCTGCTTAAATACTTCCCGCTTCTGCTTCAATTGTTTTATACGTTCTTCCTGGTTAGAGGCCATGGTGGCTTGGCGCACGTTGGCTGATATTTTACGTAGGTTCTGCGTTCGAGGTGCTTCGCGACTAACAAGTGTGCGACTTACCTTAGTCGTAATAGGCTTGCCTCGGCTGTTCGTGAACGCAGGTTACGGTGCGACGGCATGTTGCGTTGTGTACCTTGTGATGAAGGTGATTCCTTCCCGATGATGACACTCTTTTGATTGTGTGATCGAAGTTGTTGGACTTCATCGCGTCGACTGTCCAGCTGCGGCGGGAGGCTGCGTTTTGCGTTCTTGGACCAATGGGTTATGCCTTTTCGAAGGTGACGCTCCTGACGTCACTGGCTTCGCTGTAGTGATAACACTCCCGCTGCTGGTTTGATGTAGACACGTGGCACTGTGTGATCACTTGTAGATTCACTTTTCGTTGGCACGTAATCCGGCTCGAAGGACCATGTATTTTCGACCAATCGCGGTTACGATTATAATAATCGACACCAGTCGAGTTGATCGATCCCCTGATTTCCGTTAAGATAATAGGGGTGATTCACTTATTATAACACTGTGATTCACAGAACTATAAGGTTTTATTTCCAACACTTAAATTACACTGTTGAGTAGATATAATTCCTAGATGACAACTTGTCGCACGAAGATAAGGTAGATATGCACAATAGAGCAAGGCTCTTGGAATTGAACTTAGTATGTTAATGGACGCAGCACTAGAGAATACTTAATAGAGGAAGTGAATATTCGGTAATCCCGAGAACCGACTTGGATAGTTGATGTGAGTTAGACTTAGACGTTGACTTTTCTAGCCGTGTAGAAGAAGTCGTTGACTTGACCCTCCTGATGGCGTAGAAGAAGTGAGGTAAAGTGACGATGCTGTATCGGAGGAAAGCTAGTCGAGGGTGTGTCTAACGCAAGGGGCCATCGGATTTGTTGATGACAATTTTGGTTAGGAAAGTGAGGGCAGTAGACATTGCTTCTGATTGGGTAAAAGAAGGTTGGTGGACTAAGAAGGGCCTTAGCCGCCCTCGATAGAAAGTTGCTAGTGGGAAGCATCATACGTGAGAAAAACTAACTTTCCCGTGTCAAGCCGTAGTAGACAATACTCTTTAGAAGGCGATTTAGAAAAAGGATATTTATTCGGTCTGAAGGACCTTAGGTAGTAAATTACTGAGATTTATGATGAGTCCTTGAGACTATTCAGGGTACGCAGTAAGGAAGAGCGAACATCTGGTTCCCGTCTGGCCCGCGGTGTATGGCTTGGTCTAGGTAGAGGGTTGCCCGACGTAACATTGTTAGCTGTGGAGGCACATTTTTCCTCTCGTATTTCAAATCGCAGGGCTCGACGATGTGTAGTCATTTGTTTCCGAGATAAATGAAGTTGAAGGTCAACATCCTTCTCCTTGTCGTCTAGGAATAGAATACTGTCGTGAAAAAATCGTTTTTCGAATTCTCACGCGCAAAATTAGAAATTTTAGCGAAGAGAATGAAAACGTTCCGTACCATTCGATAGTTTAATGCATTTCATGATGTATCTACTTGGCAAGTAATCGACGAAAGTTAGATTTGCTGTGAGACAACGAGTAAAGTTAACGATTAAATATATAGGTAATTTCCGTTTTAGCATTCTTCGAGGAACACACCTTGGGAAATAGAAATTGATTTTCATTACTGAACCGAGCAGAAGATTCCGTCGATTTTGTAGCTAAAATTCCCTTACTCTGCCTTCATCCGTTTAAGCAACTCTCCTAATTTCTCTCTCTGTTTACTTGACTTGACAAGTTACACTCGCTTCTAGATAAATCTATATTTTCTTAAATTATTCTAATCCCTTTCGAAAAACACAACGTTCCTTAATCAAAGACACGTAATGAAAGTATTACGATGTTTAGTATTACCAAAGAGCTTTAAATGTAATAATCGTAGTCGATATAATAGTCATTATTAGATCCTTTAAAAAGATGTTTCCTTTTGAAGTGGAAACTAATGTTATTGGAAGGAATTTGCAATTTTCCAAGATTAGAACGGAGCAGCACGGAGTTAATGTACAAAATCGACAAGTCATTGCAAATTCAACGGATACAAAAACAGGCTATATCTGTGACCTGCAGCGATCGAACGATTAAACAAAAGTGATAGATGCATGTAATATGAGAAAAAAAACGAGATAAATGTTGCGTTTCTAAAAGTATGTTTAGACACACAGGGAACAATTTTTTCACGATTAACTTTGCGATGACAAGTCGAGAATCTTTGATGTCAAAGAAATAAATTAAAGGACAATAAATGGGCAACAAAGGATTCTATCGTCATCTTATACAACTAGGTTACGACAGAGTATCGGATAAATCTAATCGCAACGATGAATCTGAAAGCAACAGGGTAACGAGTATCAATTTCACCCCATTCCCTTTAAGGTTCCGACAATCAAAAGCCCCCATTATTGACAGAGCGTCGAAGTTTTACGTCCGTAGGAAGCCACGAAGCACACATCGATCGATATAAACGTTCAATGGTTTGTATCTAAATTGATTGCACGTAGGTAGCGTCTTGCTACCTGCCGGATTAAGTTCGAATTGAATCTATATCATCGTGGTTTTGGAATTCCACGACCATTTACATGCATCTATCACCTCACTTTTCCCTTGTCATTAAATCGCGAGAAAATAACAGAATTCGCTCATTATTATGTTTAAATGCTAATTGAACGTTATGCTAATTGTATCGTATTATTCGCTTAAAGTGTTATAACTTTAAAATTATACACACGAAGTTACTAAAAAGTATTTGTATCTATATAAACGTAAGCGTTTCTCTTGAATTATTGTTAAAGAAAAATCAGCCGAAATTTTGTAGCCAATTTTTGTAGCGTAAAGTGGCTATAAGATAATTCGATAGGACATATCGTCTCAAGTGAACCAAATTCCACGAAGTTGTTTTCTTCGAATAATTTTCGAAGCAGGTTGACGTTTCATTTCCATTCTTTCGTGTACTGTTTTTTAAATTTTCAATCGCTTTGTCACCAGGACCATGCAACTTTGTTCTCTGTTCCTCTCCGTTCCTCTCGCCGTACCCTATATCTCTCAGCTTATCGGCAATTCCGATTGATCGACCGTTGATAGTGCACAGTTGCAATTCCAATCACCGATCGTAGAGATCAAAGTTTAATGTAACGAACTCTGGAACTAGAAGTTGCCTGTGTGTTCGGAATTTTAAAGAATCGCTAGCCGTTCGTTTCTGTTTAACGTTTCGTGCCGTTTGCAATTTCAAGTTTTGTTTACACAAAGTTTTCTGATACTTCTGCCCACCGAAAGCTCGATAAAAGGAGTGGAGGCAATCGTAACAATGTTCTATATACTTTGTTCCTTTGAAGCACGGTTTTAATGGAATACCTAATTTTTTCACACTATGAATATTCATGCAACAAAACGAATAAATAAAAAGTCTCATTTATCGAATAATTTTTGAGAGCAACATTTTACTATAAATATACATATATTATATGATTTTACGTTTGTACAATTATAGCTATAAAATAGGGAGGATAAGTAGAAAAAAAGCAATTCGTTAAACCTTCGTAATCTACACAAACGACCTACATATTTCATTGTCCCACTTAAAAGACCATTAGGACTCCATCCCTAGAAGATAATAATCAAATTAAACCGGCGTGCAAGAAATTTCAGCCTCTCGGTTATTCATAACTTTCAACATAACTATGATATCAAATAACAATGAATTAGAGAGAGGTAATCGTTCATTCACGATCATCGTTACGATCTTGAAGACAAGTTCCGCCGATTCTGCTTGCTTTCCCAATATTTATCTTTACGCGATGTCAACCACCTTTAAAAGTTCATTAGGTACACAGAGAAAGGAAAGTTTGTTCCCAAGTGGTGATGGTCCGAGGTACTTTCCATTAAGAAAATTTTGTTCCCATTAATTCAGTTCGATGAAAAACTTGGTATTCTTTGTGGAAGTTTCAGGTGGTGTCAGGTCAAGAGCGCAATTGGCTAACTTCATACATACTGTAATGCTACTTGGAAAATTCATACAAAGACTGTTACTAATTTAATTAATTTAAGAAACATTATCAATTATGACTTATCGAGTATAGGATAGGTGAGACTAAATATACATTAAAATTACATTTATGTCGCAGCTCTGTGTCAGTGCATTAATATAATATTCTTATATAGAATCGATTCTACGATTTCTATCTCGCGACTTTTCACATTCTAACTCTTTGCTACGATCCTGAGGTACTTCGAGAAAAGATTTAAATGGATATTCGTAAGTCATGACTGTAAGTCTCGACGTAATTACCGAAACGGTTAGCCTCATTTATTATTTGACAGCATTAAAATTATGATAGTGTTTACAACGTCTAGGTTGTTCCAGCATCCCGACCTAACAGTTTAGGGCTAATACAACTGTGGGGTGTTAAAAAGACACTAGGGACTCTGAATACATACATATATACGCAAACAGTTTGGTTATTGAATTTTTTCTATTTATTTATTTAAATTTTACAATTTGTCCAGTAGGACATTTGGTAAAATGTTATATCTTGGTGTTGTAATAATATAACATGTGGGTGGTTATCTCCAGCGAGGTACCATCTTCGTGTTTGTTAGGTTGTGTCCTTTGTGAGATCTGTTGGGTGTTTCCTTTTTAGTCTTCTTTCTATGTTTGATGTGTTGATCGTTTCCGCTGCCAACCGATTCGGGTGCGTTGCTACTCTTTCTCTGTACCTTCTTGCGTATCTGCTAATCTCCTCCTTGACCGTTGGTATTCCAAGGTCTTTCCGTATATCTTCGTTTCTGACGTACCATAGTGCGTTTACTATTGTTCTGAGGATTTTAGCTTGGATTATCTCTATTTTGTTTATATGGCTCATTGCTGCTGTTCCCCATAGTGGTATTCCGTACGTCCAGACTGGTTTTATAATTGTTTTGTATATTTTTAATTTGTTTTCTATGCTTAGTTTGGATTTTCGACTTGTTAACCATTGCATTTGTCTCCTTGCTGTCTGTATTTTGTATATTATTGATTTAATATGTTGTTTCCATGTAAATCGTGTATCTAGGTGGAGTCCTAGGTATTTGACTTGCCTTGTTTGTGTTATTTGCGTGCCGTTTAGTATAATGTTTGGTGGTATCTGTTTTCGCAGTGTGAATGTAATGTGGTTGCATTTATCGGGGTTTGCTTTCATTTGTTTATCTTGAAGCCACTTTTCTATTTTTGTGATATGTTCTTGTAGTAATGTGACTGCTGCTACAGGGTTCGTGTGCCTGACTAGTACAGCTGTGTCATCCGCAAATGTCAATATTTTGCTATTGGTAGTTGTTGGTATGTTGGCCGTGTATAGTGTGTATAGCATTGGTCCTACGATGCTTCCTTGCGGAACCCCTGCATTGATATCTTTAACTTCAGAGCATGAATCTTTAATTTTTACTATAAAGGTTCTGCTGCTTAGGTACGAATTTAATAAATGGTATATTTGTTCCGGGAATTGTTTCCTGATTGTTTGTAGAAGGCTTTCGTGGTTTATGGTTGTTGAATGTGCGAATAATTCTAAAAGGATATCTCACGTTCATATAAAACATACACTACAAAAGTTACTTCGTTAACGGCAGTTTCCTTCTAATTACATTTCCGAAAGATGTAATTCTCGCGTTGCGGCGCGTTTATCTTATACTCTGGTGGCATTAACGTCGCAAACGTAGCCAGCAACTAACGGAGCAGAAGATTTAGCGAAATACGTATACGTACTTTCGAAGTTTCGTGAATCCTGGAAAATTCCAGAGAGCTGAAACTTGCCGGGCAATGTTTCGTTGGGTTTCCGCTGTGGCTTGGAAACACACGCGTGTAAGGGCCAACTATCAATAACAGAAGTCATAAATATTCAATGCGCGTTCGGAGTCGACTTAAGGTGATCTATTGAAACGTCGATATTCGATCATGGGTCTGGCTGAGGCTCGTGGAAAAGCTGCCCGGCCTCTGTCGACCCTGTCTCCTCATCCCACCTTGAAGCTCCAAGTATCAACAAGTCACTGCGGCGCTGACAGAAAACCAATGAAAGGGTTGCTTACTGCTTCGATCGGCCCATCGGTCGGTGCCTCTTGTTTAAAAAGGAGCTCGCTACTGACCTTTCGCTATACCCTTCTGGCATTGCAGGTGCTCATCATGAGTACCCTTCGCCACAGACAAAACTTCCATGGACCTCGTAGTTGACAAATATTGGAGTGGAACCACTCGTCCCATTAAAATAGTGTTTAATTAAGAGGACGTAGCAATGGCTATTCTACGTCTATTAATTAATTTTAGATTTAATCGTTTAACTTAGAAACAGTTTGTTTTGGAACGTTGAAATCGTGACTTTGTATAGAATATACATTTGTATACTTATCGTTGTACGATCACCAAAAAACTGTGATTCAACGAACGATCGCAGAAATTTCAGTTACATCCTGCTGGAAAATTTCATTCAAGAATTTTTCAGTGAAAATTGCGAAGTCGAGTAACACGTTAAACGATATCCTCGAGAAAATTGGAGAAAATATTCGAGCTGGAAACATCGCGTTAACGTCGCTCGTTTCAGGTATCGTGCTACAAAATGGCGAGCTTTGAAAGCTTGAACGCCTACCAAATTGACTATTAATCTTCAACTGCGATGTTGACGGTGAGAATCCATCTAACTTTTTCCCTACAGAACAGAAGCCTGGGTAATTAAGGGAAGTAAAATCCGTGGTTAACGTTAATGAATTTCATCCAATATCTCGCGCGAAACTCTCGTTCTCTTATAAGACTAAGGATGAGCACTCGGCTACAGCCGTGGCGCAACTCGTTTGTATTTTGCCGCAGATGTTAGAAAATCTGGACGTCGTTTCTGTCGAACTTTTGCTCGAGATTTCGAAAGTTATTCGTTAATTATTCGAATCACTACCGTCGGCAAACGTCATCACTAATTTTCTCTAATTGTAAGCGAAAGCTTGTAATTGAAACAACAATGACGGAACTAAATGATATAGAAACGAGACTTCACGCTTTGATCGAACTGCGTTCACGCGAAATCTCGTATTTTCCCAGGATACACACACATAGACGTAACGAGCGCTAACATCGATGTTTCCTAATTTCCTTGAGCCTCGCAAAGTAATTATGCTTTCATCAAGGTCCTTGTGCAATCGGTGACAATTAAACTCGGTACATAGTCCTCCATTATTCTCCGACAGGGTGCGAACTAAGTATGGTTTCGGGGTGAAGTTTGGCGGCGCGAGGGAGTTTAAACTACGTTAAACGTGGTCTCGGTGTCGTGAGTCACACGCTTCCTCGGTCGGATTACTTGTTCGATTCGTCGTTCGCGGTAGCAAGACTGCGATGAAAGCGTGGGCTAAAATCGGGCTACGTCAGATTCGAGCACATGTATGTAGAATCGACGAGAAATAGCGGAAGGGAAACGAGAAGAGAGAGAGAAAGAGAGAGGGAGAATCAAGGGACACCATGTAGTGTTTATGCTTGACGATGTCAGCGCATTATCCGCAGGCAATGGTCTCTGTTCTCTTGCATATTTCATCTCGAGCTTCTCTCCCTAACGACGGTGCACTAACGAGATGATAATAAAATATTTGGCGACCTCTGTCCCCTTTATGGAACGAGACTTGATACGGTCGTTTCAGGGGGCGGCATGTGCGCTCGGGACAAGTTACGAATTAGTTGAACAATTGCTACTTGATACGTTCTATCTGAGGTTATTGCACCTCTGTCTTACTTTGTCGAGTTCCTTGCAGTGTTCGAAACGATATATGATTCGGAATATTACATATAATATCAGGGTCACTTCTATAGTAAATATTACTGCCATTTTCAATATTGTACCGAATAAATGGTATATAATATTGAAATATCTAGTATAAAGCAATTGTCATTGAATCAATCGTGTTTGTTTCTAGTTACATTTTGATGCGCTTCACGTTCGCAATAGAATTTGCTGTATTAAAATCATTTAGTAAGTCATTAATTTAAAATTACACTGTGTAATTCATCAAGCTTCGAAATCAATACACATAGACGATAAGGTAAACGCGTGTTATTTATTTAAAATTAACGCACGTAATCTATTTCGTCAAATAAAATTAGCAGATTATGAAACCGAGGATACGTAATAAAATTAAACGATACTCGGAACATTATTAATCTCACCGAGCTTGAGCAATTGTATCTATCATTCACAGTGGGAATAAAATCACGAGACCAACAGGTGTAAAAGTACGTATAATTAGCTTTAAAACGATGCCTAACTTATGCTTATGACGATGGCTCTGAATGGGCAATTAGCTTCAAAACGACGACTAAACGATACTTAAAAGACAAAGCTTTCTCGCGCTGTTATTAGCACTGAAGACCAAGTAGCAAAGTATTTTACTATAAGCAAGAGGAATTATAAAAAGAGGCATAATAAGAAGAAAGCAATAGGAAAGTATTTAAAGCGTTCTTAAACTGTAATAATGCTTAAACTAATAGTTTTAAGACATAAGAATCTTAATGTTTTTGTGTAGAGAGTGAAAAGCTAAATCATTTGGATAGATAGATCAATAAATCTAAAGATATATACAGTTCAACTTAACAAAACAGTTGTTTGTGTCAGTGCAAATTAATTCCAGACTACATGTAGGTACTTCTACTAAATTCTATTTTACATTATAACATCTTTTCCATTTTAATCATTTTGATGATAGTTTTGTATATTAGTTTCTGTTTAGGGAAACATTTGCATTTTTGATTTTCAAACATATGCAGGGACGATAGATCAAGATCAAGAATTGCTGTATGAAACGAGGACAGGTGTCTGATGCAGATAGTAGTATGATAAAGTAAATTCTCCGTCATTTAATATATATACACGTTCATGACGTGGTACGCGCACTATGTAACATCAGTCGCCCTCGAGACTGCACGAAAGTTCTCGTATGAAATTTCTTGTCTCCGAGAAGGCTGCAGTTAACACTCTTGACGTGTCGCGACGCGTATAATAAATAAGTCTAGGAGTGGTTTAACAGCTCATAAATTTTCATGAACTTAACGGCAACCCATTTTGTCACTTTGCGATGAAGTGGATACTCGTTAATAAAACTATAGAACGATGAATCTGAACATGTGAATTGCATCGATTTTCATCTTCTTGTTTGATACATTTAAATTTGTCTTTGGTATTAATCGGCAGACATTTTGATCGCTTTGAGATTTCCAAAGATATTTCTAAATTTTTAGATTTATTTTTTAAAGTTTGCGAACATAATACAAGCGCATGTGCCTGCTATTTAAAACTCTACGACGACAATAGCGTTTCCAAAGTACTTTCTAGATGTATCAGGGAATGTCTGAGAATACATCTGAAACATTCAACTTCCTTTACAAATGGCTAACAATTAATTTTTCCAAGAGAGTAATAAAAACAGTCGAAAGAAAAATTTCAGGTCGAGGCGAAAAAAGCGCAGAAAGATGGTCCGACTTATCGGTGGCCGTTTAAAGAAAATCATCCCAAGAGAAAAACTTATTGCCCGCATCTGACCTCCCTACGCTAACATTCGACGTCTCATTATCTTGAAAAACGGGGTTCGCTTGGAAATGTTCCTAGCCAGTAGGAAGTTTCCAGGGTTTCTCAGAAATTTTCGGGGAAATACCAGGTTTTTACTTATTTGTAGCCTCGAGGCTTTTTCGTGGGCGCTGGGAGATTTAATATCAACAGAGTATTCGACAACCTTGACTGACCCGACCTGTGCATACGTCGACGAAATATGTCGTGTTTATATCTACGGTCTAGGGAAATCCAGGGTATGATTACCCACGGGGTTTAAATTGCAAATAGACGTACAGCGAAATTAAGCCTGTGATGGAACACGATTGCACCGTTGAAAATCGGCATAAGTCGTGTACGAATTAGTAACATTGTCTTTTCTTTAACTATGTGTTACTGTATTTACATACATTGGTCGACGAAAGTAGTCGAGCACTTAGCATAGAAAATTTTTATGAATACATTATGCGAGATACACGGGATTTTTTTTTACGTTTCACTAGCATTATAATCACGTAAAAAGATATCCAACGGCATAGTGCCATTAATGGAAAATCGCGGCACGTTAGTACACATGTATGTAACTGATTTTCTAAGATGTTTTCCTCGAAAACAAAACCTTATACGCGAAAGCATTTTATTCCATAGATATTTCCGACCTACTTTTCCATGAAAAATCATCCGCTTTTCGTAGTTGTACATACAAAGGGACACCCCGTATATTCAATGCAGATATCATCGATATCCATACCATACGTCGCAAGAACGAAAAAAGCTATCGCGCGATTCGTACCGATATGGCGAGCCACTCAAAGAAATATTCGGAAGTTGAATGATTTTGAGTTGATCGCTGGCGATCCACGGGGGAACTGTATCTGTTCAATTTATTCCGGAGCAACCGGCTTTTGTTGTAAGCGGATTCGAGAGTCCGTCCATTTGCCGGCGGAAGAGTCTGCCACGGATAGAATTCATTCTGTTGTGCATATTATCGATTATTCTCGAGTCCCATTCACCGCTCTTACGTGTCGTTTTGACTTTGAAAGCGCGCTGCCTTCTATTCTCTTTGTATACTGCTCGGCCTGTCCGTTGATCGATATATGTGTGTGTATGCTTACATACATACATACATATATGCATGCATGCATACATACATACATACATACATATATACATGTGTATATATATATCACATGTAGATGAGTTTCATTATATGCGATCAATTGGAGATCGCATTTATCGTCGTCCACTGCGATCATTATTATCCGCGACGTTTTGTCGTAGACGATCATTTTGGGTGGAATTTCACGGTCCTTTTAACACCGATCTCGATGGCGAGATTTGGAGTGCCACACATTATTGAGCAGAATTTCATTTACCAAAGTGGCACTTATATTTCATAATTTTTGTTTCGTCAGATTATAAAAGCGTATCCTCCTTGGTGTTCGTGAATCGTTCGCAAACAGTTGATCGTCTGTCATCTGCTTGCGCGCTGTTCGAGAATATGACCGTGAAACATAGTCCTCGGATGCATCTACGATATATCAAAGTTCTTACGACCATGGTGTAGTGGGTGTACCATAAAATATTTTTATGGATTTCAAGAACTGTTCGTGAGTTTGTTAAAAGCAATGTTCGCGAGAAAATTACAAAGTGGTCATAAAATGTTTCTGAACAGGTTTGCTAGTGTATAAGCGCGTTAACACGAACGCGTTACAAAAATGTGTATGCAGACATAATCGTTCTTTACCGTAAAGTACCAATTTCTATCGGTAGAACGAAGAGAATTTGCATTAAGGGATTGAATGAAACTTGAAATTATCTCTAAACGTCGAACCACTTGGTAACCTCCAACTGCATCGAGTACCGCGGCAAATTACAGTAGCTGTAAATGCGCACGGTATGCCACAAAGTTTATACAACGCGGTTTGTGTGTATACAGATTGTACTCGGTTAATGACTCTCTGAATTCCTTTTCGTCATGGAATTCAAAGCCACCTTTCAAGCATCGTACAGGTGACCGACGTGCGATTCGAGCGGATCGATCATAACGCTTCCGGCCAGGACGTCTCGTTACATCGAGCAAACAGCGCGTGGGCGCGTCGCCGTGTTACACTTTCAATCACCGTCGTCCTTATCGCGAAACGAGGTCGATGATTCTGCTGCATTTTCTACCCCTTGTCACGTCCACGATGGCTTCACAGGGAGACTATCCATCCTAACAATTAGGTGGGCGGAAGCGGAAATAACACAATGAGGAGAGGCGAATAGTTTGTTCGAAGCACGTTTGCTACTTTCGCCAGAAACGCGAAATCGTTTTAACGTCTCGATTCTAGGAAAAGCGCTGGTCTACATATCTTTTTGATGAAAGAACGATCGCTGTGATGATGGCAGTGAAGCGTGGATACGGTTCGTGGATGTTAGACTGTTAATTGGTGGATAATTAGATTAGAAGACTTATATTGGTGGATATTAGACTGCGGTGATATTTTCCGTTTGCGTGGATATGTATGGACGTACATGTATCTGGGTTAAATGTTTCTTAACAGGATAGAAATTATTCAAATTCGCGTTATACGCTACAGATTCGATTACAATATTTTGTAAGCGTTGTTTATTATATCGCCTGGGCGATTTATTGCTAAAACTCGTCGAATCGTGATCGACGGTACCGATATAGGGGATACACAAAATTACGAATCTCTGATTGTTTCGTTGGACGGAAAATAATGATAACTCGGACGTAATTACGGGTCATGGTCGCACAGGGAGGCAATTTCACGCGTATCATCTTGCATGTCCTAAATTCCCGACAGAGGTGGAAACCAATCCAATCACACGGAATTCCAGCGGTGACCGATCTGGTAATACCGAGGCAGCTCTTCGAGTACAGATGCTCGTTATTCCTTCCTGCTTCTGCTTAATGCCACACGCATATTTCTCGATGACCGATAAACCAGAAATGCCAGCGATAAACCGAGATCGGTTAATAATATGTATTTAGCAACTTGTTTTAGAATATGATCGTTGGAATGCTTTGATTTTAACTTCTGTAAAATATGGAAATTCTATCTACCGCTTTACTTTTATCTTTCCTTATCATATTCGTTCCTAAAAATATTTTATCGAGGAATATTCTGGAAAATATGAAATTTTATTTTTTATTGAAACTACGTACGTATGAAAGGCGCAAAGTATTTTACTTTCTTCGTTGTTATCGCTATATACCTGTCATTGCCATTATAATAGAGCAAATTAGATCCGAGGAGTTGCGTAACGAATTGCCGGAAATATGACATCGTCGACTGTTCTGCAATGATGTGTTCCGAGAACGTATAAAACAATGACAGAAGGGCTGTTAGAAAAATCATGTTTTAACGTGGCTCTCAATCGAATAGATCTATCGCTCAAAATAGCAAACATACGTTTCGTGAAATTTTCCGTGCATCGCTCGCCATTTTCTAAAGGATCCTATTTCAAAATTTATTCTGATAGAATACATTTATCTTAACTCTCCGGTAGAAGGAAAAATATATAGTCAAATATGTTTTCCTGTAAGGAACAAATACTTATCATACCTGTGTAAATACGTTTATCAAACGAGTTGCCGTCAAAATTGAAAACAGATTTTCCATTCAACTTCGTCTGCTGTAAGCTCTGACACACAATAGAGACCGTCTAAAATCCACATGGTCCGGATAAACGAATGGACGTACGTACATATATAACGTATTGTGCATACATTCGCGTATTTACGTATCAGCATATAGATATCATCGTAGATGTGTTTCCGTCTGTGAAAGGTATTCCTATTCCGCTTCCAGGCTTCGGGACAACCGTGTGACACAAGGATTTCTCTTCGACATAGCGCAGATAGAGCGCTCACCCATCTTGCGTGAAGAAAGCGATAGAGCGTTGCGGTATTTTCAAGGTTGACAGGAGCTCAATGATTCGTTAACGATCGAAGTAATACGCTCTTCTTATTTCTCAAACGAGAAACCTGCTTGTCAAGGAAAGTCAAATTTCTAACGCCGGTTTCGTCCATCGAATTACCAGCGTTACGTTATCGAACAACTTTCATTGAATCTTCCCAATCATTCGGATACGAGAGAGATAATTCTGGTAGCCTATCGTTACACTTCCATAATTGGAATTACAAGAATCAAACTGCAGTGACAAACCATGCTATACCTAGCTAAATTATTCGTTCGTAGCAAACTGTAAAGGAAAGATCTATACACCTGACAAAAATAATCTCTTCCAAATATTAGCAGCACATCATGTTTTGCATTCCGGAAAAATTGGAAGATTCCGAACTTTTTAATAGTCATTCGTCGACCTATCCGATAAAATCGATCAAAATGGTGTTTCCGATATTTGTGGAAAGTTCGATATCAGAAAACACGCGACGAAAAGGATCTCCAATAATTGATTCGAACTTTAGGAATCTTGTCGCTATCGCGTGATGTCTTTAACCTACGAATCGAGGAGTAGAATCGAGGAGCCTCTCGCGAAAACTTGTCGCATCTGATACTTGCTGCCATTGTTTCGTAAGCGGCGGAAGTATATAAAGCAGTTAGCGTTCATTTACCACAGAGGTGTAGCTCTGAAACAACAACGAAAGCGCGAGTCGGTCGATGGTCGATGCGTGTGGCTACGATCTCATTTGCCAGCTCGGTTTCACGTTCGCTCGATTCGTTGATGTCAAGTCAATTAAAGCGTAGACAATGCCCGACTCTTATTGTACGCGTAAACTTAGGAACAAAGCTCAAGCTGTGGCTGCAGACTAGGCCGGTCTATCTTGTTCGCGAACAAGCGGCGGATAACGTCATGATCCATTCTGCGTTGCATAATGTTCGTTAGCGAAAGCGTCGAAAGGAAAGACAAAGAGAAGGTAACGAAGTTCAAAGACTTCGACGCTGAACTCGAGTTTAATAAGAGAAAATCGCGTTTCGGTCAGTCCATTGGATCGAAATTGATATCTGATCGTGGCAGAAGAATTATGGCGCGAGGGAAATCAAATTGTCGAACAAATTTCGATCGCAACTTGGAACGAACGGAGTCGCTTTGCGACTATCGCGGATCACGCTATTTCCCGTTTCTAATTTATTCTAATTAATTCTCAGTTAGTCATCCTCGACGATCGTTAGTTTGTCATTCCATGATCTCATTGTACACCTATTTTTCCTAAACTAAATTTCTTATGTACAACATGCAAGTTTATTTTCTAACGCGTAATAGCGGCTGGTAATGGATACGGGGGATATTTATTGACGAAATGGAAAGGACTGGCGTCAACATAATATCGTATTTCCTGTTTACTAGATCTGCAGGTTGAAAAAGAAAAGAGAGAAATATCGAAGATGTAGCGGATAGAAATCGCGCGATATTAGACACGCTACGAACACGTGGAATTTTCACGCCATGTTATAGCATTTTAATCTGAAATTTGATACATTAAGCCGCTGGGGAAATTGTCGATATGCGTATCGCAGGATCACGCTAGATATAAAGGGGATCGCGTGTACGCATATTAAAGTCGATACTGTAGCGAATGAAAATTGATTCCTGCCGTGCTATTTCGTTTTGCCTTATTGGGAATTGTTGGAGCGGTTTTATCTGATCAGTTCTCCTTCTTGTTTCATCCTATCAGAGATAGTTGAAATTAGAAATGCGCGTTATTCACAAGTCAGTATTATTAATATTTTGTGAACTTTTTAATTATATGCACAATATAATTACTCGCTCATATTTAACTATACGCTTATTATAATTATTTACCGTTGTAACATCGTGTCAGACTATTAATTTCGGGATACAAGTAGAGATCACGTGGTCAAGACTCTTGGCGTCTGTTTTTCACGATTTCTACGCTAATGTTCATTATCTTAAAAATATTTAAGTTTGCTACATCTTTAACACAGTTTTTATTAACACAAGGTTTACGGGCGAAAATACACATTTGTCTTTAAAAAATCGATTTATTCAAATTAAGTCTGAGAGGAACAATATTAGGCTTCACGTTTAAATAAATTATTGATAAATAAAATATCTTTTTTTTAAATTATCACTAAAAAAATAACAATAACATTAACACTAGGTTTGCGGGACCCGCCAATTTGACGGATTTCGAACTTCGAAATGAAATATCTCAAAAACTATAGCATTAATTTTAACCATTTTGCATTTTCCGAAATATGGAACAGGTTTATAAGTAATAGCCAGGCTTGTTATAAGCCATATGAAAATATTTCGATAGATGAGCAATTATTTCCAACGAAAGCCCGGTGCAGATTTACGCAATATATGCCGAATAAGCCCCATAAATTTGGCATTAAATTTTGGTTAGCAATTGACGTCCAAACAAAGTATATTTTGAATGGTTTCCCTTATATGGGGAAAGATGAAACTCGATGCTCAATATCGTTGAGCGAGTTTGTAACACTAAAATTAGCCGAACCATATTTACAACGAGGCAGAAATATAACGACAGACAATTTCTTTGCAAGCATCCCGCTAGCTAAAAAATTGCTAGCACAAAAACAACTTTGGTTGGGACCATCCTGTCGAATAAAAGAGAACTGGCAAAACCAGCGAAGGAAAAAAAGGACAAGATGACTTTGTTTCCCTCAGATTTATATAAATCACAAAACTACACACTTACTGTGTATAAAAGTAAACCTAAAGTAAAAGTCCTTTTTCTAAGCACCAAACATACAGGTGTACGAATAGAAGATAATTATAAACGTGTTCCAGAAACCATTGCTTTTTACAATAAAACAAAGTTTGGTGTGGACGTCGTTGACCAAATGGCACGCAAATACAGTGTGAAAGCAGGGAGTTTCCGATGGCCCCTTCAAGTCTTTTTCAATATTTTGGATATTATATAAAGAGTGCACCAGATAGAAATTATTCAAAAAGGAATTCATATTTTGTTTAGTCGAGGAATTAGCTGGAGAAAACAAGAAGAACATTTGTCAAAGATCAGACGCTTCATTTCTGTCGCCTTCAAAGTCAGAAGTGCGAAAAAGTTGCCAAGTGGGTTATTGCAAAACAAAATAGAAGTAATAATTATTGTATATATTGCAAAAAGATCGTATGCGGAAAATGCACAAACAACATTCAGTATATTTGCAAAAAATATGCTCGATAGATATGATTACCCTGTACCGTTAATGTTATTATTATTTTTTTAGTGATAATTTAAAAAAAGACTTTATTTATTAATAATTTATTTAAATGTGAAGCCTAATATTGTTCCTTTCAGACTTAATTTGAATAAATCGATTTTTTAGAGAAAAATGCGTATTTTCGTTTAGCCGTCAATTTGACGAGACCCGTAGAGATAGTTATACTACATACAGATTTCAAAGATTAGAAAGCCTAGGAGAAAATAATTTTGTGTATAAATTCTTTAGACGAGATGATTAATTTACGATGCAAAATGGTTAAAATTG
The DNA here is from genome assembly GCF_040668555.2 of Bombus flavifrons. NCBI lineage: Eukaryota > Metazoa > Arthropoda > Insecta > Hymenoptera > Apidae > Bombus > Bombus flavifrons. The sequence continues at coordinate 6,550,497 of NC_138447.1, forward strand.
GTGCTATGGTTTTTGAGATATTTCATTTCGAAGTTCGAAATCCGTCAAATTGACAGGTCCAGTAAACCTAATGTTAAAAAAGGTTCTTTTATAATTTTTCATTTTTCGTAACTGTATACCGTATGTATAGAGAAATAAAGACAATGTAGACGAAACAGTAAGTTATAGTCGCACATCTTACACCAGAAGTCACTGAGTGCAATAAGCAGCCACAGACCCCGTGTATACCGTATATGAGTTTCCTGGTTACAAGCGCCGTGCACTTCCATATTCTAGGCAACGTAATATCAGTGGAGAGTAACAGAAGTAATAGAAGTAGCAGTAGCGGCGTGTAACATACATGGAAGATGCGCTCGTATAAACTTTAATAAAACCAATTGTTTGATTTTGGGAAGAGTATAGCAATGGGAAAGATAGAAAATATGCATGTGTACAATTTTGTGGCATCTGCAGTCGCAACACCGATTCTTCACGATTCCTTTATTCCTCCTCTTGGCATATATTTAAAAAAGATATTCAAATAATCGTACGAGTTAACATTTCATTTTATTAGATTTAAATCAAAGTAGTAAAAATGATAAAAAATTACGCAGAAACTAGCGACAGTTAACGAAATTCCTATAGCGTCTTAATTCGTGTTTCGACAATAAGAAACTTTGCCGTTATTCTTCAAAGTACAATTACGGATCTCCGTGTTAAAGATCGCATAGAAGTTCTCACATATAGTTCATTCGTGACTTTGCAAGAACAGCCATCCACTGGCTTTGCAATTTCCTTTACGTAACTAGCTCCAGTGTTGTAAAAGCGTAAATATGGCTGCACATCGCTTGCAGCAACCGAGGTCATTGATCCGTACATTTTGCATCATTTATATACATGCATATATACGTATGTATATACATGGTGTTAACTTTGTAACGAAAAAGTAAAAAGTAACTTTCTTCTCACGATTTTCTACGTTCTGTTCTTCGATGTTTTATCTTCCTAAAGTAGTCGTAAAAATTATGCGAGCCCTTCCACGGTATTTTTAACGATCGTTGGCAGAAATTTTTTAGTAAAAGTATATTTTGTTTTTGTTTCGCATTTTCTACGTTTTATTGGAAATAACATTAAACGTTGTTAACGACCCGTATGATCGATACACATTATATATTCCGTTATAACATTTGAGAGTAAGAGAAGCGATAAGAGAGCATCGGAGGAAACAGGTGCGATGCAGGTTATCTGCATCCACGATATGTAGTTACAAAGGGAAAAGGCGTGAATAGGTTATTCAGATATTCCATCTAACATGGAGTCCTCCCTACGCTTTCCTACCTATATCCTGACGCGTGTGTACACACGTGTGCAACCCTTTAAGCGCAACCAGTCGCGAATCTAACTCAAATACTGGTACGAGTTTCCGGGGATATTTGACTTAGCCGAGTATATTCGATTGTGCCTGAATACTTGGACCACGTTCAATTTGACAATGAGCTTGTCTCGCAGTGCACAGGATCTTTATTAAGTTGTTCGGACATCTCCGTAGCCGACATTCCGCGCACGAATCGTATTTTCCTTTCTATTTCACAGACAAGTAGACGATTTTGTTACGTAGTGGATTTGAAAAACTCGAAGCTTCAACGAAGGGATACATATTTACAATCTGAGAATTTATGTCTCGTGCGTAGAGAAATTCACAGATTATTGACTACTAATCAGTTCCTTTATGCAATACTATAATATTTAACGATATTGAAGTTTCTAAATAATATTTAAAAAGAAAAAATTAGTTCATTATCTTCCTCTGTAAGATTCACTTCCAAAATTACTTTCTACTTTATGAAACAATTCCATACGCTATATAATCGATGTAAATCATTTGATACGAGCTGTTGATTAATTTCAATTTAATACAAATTAACGATTTACTTTGACGAGTGGAGCACGTCTACGGAAATACCGAAGCATTGTCAGCCGGAACGGTCTTTTCTTTGGTTTTCAACGAGCATTGGTATTACTTCGGTTATAACGATCGCATTGTGAGAAACTCCGAGAATAATTATCGAAGCAAGAACCAGCCGTAAATCGAGACGGACTTTTGCAAGACACCTCCTTTCGACTTCACGGTGGGAATTCGCTTAAACTTTCGTCGAGTCCGCAAGTTTCTCTCGTAAAATTCAAAGGGAAACACGCGCGAACGATATTACTTTCTGGACCCGTGGCCATTATCCCGGGTTACCTATGCGTTTAGAAATACGGCACGATCGAAGTAATTCAATGAACGGAAAGACCCGTGCAATCTACAATTCAATCTCGAACGATTCTCGAGTGGACTTGCACGATACAGGTTTCAATCTTCCTATTCACGGACATCGTCGTGTTACGCGGATAAATGGAACGCAGTAAGAAGATCTCTGGTACGTGCGAGATTGTCGCGTATATGGTAGGGAATACAGATACGTATTATCCTCTACGGTTCGATATCTGAACGTTGGAGAGTCGAAATCTCATCTAAATTTAGATTCGTAATGTGTGTGGAACAGTGGATCGTATAGATTGTGTCATAAGATCTAGGAATCTTACAAGACAAGCAGTTGCCGTAAAATCTTTTATTACCTTGGCTGTGAAAACCTGTGTCGCGATACACGTTGTTAGGAAAGCAAGAAAAAAGGAAGTACGATATTATCGGATTTTCCAAGCTCCCTTTTTATTTTCGTTACGTAACTTTGATATCGTACGGTGATATACTGATACCTACCTCGAGATCGTCTTGCATCATTTTGCTGTGACAGTAATCGTGTTTGCAACATATTTTGAAACATGAACGATAGAATTTAATTTAGGAAGCAAATTAACCTTTATCAATTCCAGTCATATCGGAGATTTTAATGGATTTCTAATTTCAATTTCATGGAATGAGAGTATGATTATATAAAAAAGGATTATATAAAAATCAGAGAAAGGAGGAAATATATCGTAGAAACCTAATGAAGTAGTAAATTGGAAAAGGTTAAAGTGCCCTTTTATACGATATTACATAAAAATAATATCCATCGCTTATACATAAGTTAACCACGAGAAAGGAGTGTTACTTCGTCCTATTGTAAATTTATATAAGAAAAGACCAATAAATATATTTTCTTTTCATATATTTGATTTTTGGCGATAGCAATTTAAAATAAAATATATTATAACGAATGAATCTTTTAAAAAGTACACTCGCACTTTCGATATGTATTTAGTAACGATTATTGAAATATCGACGGATTATTATTCAAAATTCATTTAATTTGGTATCTAAGACAAAACTTGATATTCTTGTGGGCAACTAAGATACTGTACATAATACATATCTTTCTTTCTTTTCGTATAGAAAATATAAAATAAAAATAAAATCACGACACAAACAGGCAAGGAACCATTTCTCTGCAAAAATAATTTGAAAGTGCAAAATAAATTTTATCATGAAAATTCAGTTTTTGGGAAAATTTAAGGCCATTGTGTTCTTGTCAAAGGAAACAAACACGATAACGAAGATAGAAAATTGATTCTGAAAGGATGTCTAAAGATAATACAGTGTAATCTTTTCCACTTTCTCTGTTTCTTCTATCCTTTTATGGTATACAGTCACGACAGACCATCATGGTGATTTCACAGAGAAACATAAAAATCCTTCCTTCATGGCTTTCCGCTAACTGTGTATCCGAGAGCTTTCCTCATAACGAGATTTCGATTCTTGCCAATTTCCTGCGTCTTGCTGGTAGAATAACACGAGCTTGCCGGCGAACGACACCCGTGAAAGGGTTCGATGTGATTCTCGACGTTTGCCACAATCTCCTTGAACCCATCGAGAAACGAATCTCCTTGGCTTCGTGAAGTTTCTCGAGAAATTGGTTTCATTCCATCTAAATCTTGCAGGAATCTATGCAGTTTTCTCGAACAATACTTTGCCCCTTTTTCTGCTCTTTGTGCAGAACGAATAATTATGATTAGTAGCTTTCAATACTTTCGATAATCTTATTCCAATATATGGAACAGATGAAACGAATGTAATGGATAACGTGTAAAACATAAATTCATCTCGCGCGAGATTTTTTCGCGTATCGCCTGATGGATTTGTAATTGCTTTTCCATGAAATATTCCTTTCAGCTCGATCAGCTCTTCTCGACTACAATATTTTCGTATCACATATTATCACATATTTATTTCAAAATCTACCTTGTTTTAACAACGAGTCCTGTTCGTTACTATAATCGGTGTTAATTAAAACAAAAGCTTTTGTCTTCAGATGTTTTTCTATCCCCCTCGTCCTCTCACGGTTGTTCTTTGATTCACATAAAAATTCAGACTCCTAAATGCTTCCGCAGAAAAAGTATGTTACCCGTCAAAATATCGATATTTAATCTTCCGTCGTACGTTTTGCGGAAAAAGAAGCCGTGCGTGCTTAAGTATGATCGTTCTATTCGAGCGTAACCTAATGCTGCTAACGATATTTAAAAATTATATATATTTTATCGATATTTCGAACGTATTAGATTGATTAACTTTCCTCATAATAGTCAACGAGTGCAAACATAATTTTTTATAGAGAATTTTTCAAAGGAACGTAAAAACCTGGACAGATTTGCCACAGGATGTCGTGTACGATTGACGTCATGAAGTGCAATGCAAGCCGCGCGTAGTGTTTACGGTCAACTCGAAACTCTCTACGGCCTGGAAATCAGCCGCTGAATTACCTCTGATTCGTTAAATCAGTCACGGATAATGAACGCAACTGCCGCGGAAACAATGCATATGAAGCATAGTATACAACGCAAATCCTATCTCGTTCGCGCCATGAAAACTGTCGCTGAATCGAACGGTTCGTTTTATTTTGTGAGTATGCGTCGAGGTTGAAGATAGATTAACTTGATTTTCGTGTCCATACTGACAAAGGATAGATAGCAAAACATGACGGAAAATGCCATACCACCCGGATTCGAAAGTTATGAAATTTTTTGAAGACAACTACGCGTGTGTAAAAGTTCGATAAGTGGAAAAATTTTTTTTAGCAAATGATATCTCGTTAACTTTGAAAAGGAATATTTATTTGGTAAAAAAAATATAGTAAGACAATCCATAAAAGTTGCATAGGTGTAACGTTATTTAGAAACGTACGTACAATAACAAATATATCGTTTTGTCGAGGTATAATAAATGCAAAGTAAATAAATAAGGAATAAATATAAAGAAAAGATCGAAAAAGCCGAAATCGATGAATCGACTGATATGTGTATAATAGCGATGGCTGTGTTTACCGAAATGCAGAAAACACGCGACAGGAACGTTGTGATTGGTCGCGTCGGTTATGTGAATTATGACAATCGACGCTGCTATAGAAGATTTGAAGATCGATCTTCGATAAGTTGTCGGCACCCGCACTGTATTCCACACACGTGCAATACATAAGCATAAGTGGGAAGTACCTGGTCTAGTACGAAGCAAGTGACCCGAATGCCTGAAGCGGTATTTGATTGAACTGAATAATGTAGGGCGAAGGGCATCGATTCTCTCGGCTATAATCACCTTGAAATTCCGACGCGTTCATTTAGGGCAAGTACTATAATGAATTTTCGTCAACTCAAAGGATTCCTTCGAAAATGAGGGTTGTGGAACTTTGATTATTCGGTTGGCTGGAAGACACCGATGAGGTAGCCTGAATTATGGAAGACATTGTAACGTAATCTACTATTTTTACATGTGTAAGTATAAAATAAAGAAACGAGATATCTAGATATCTTTGAACCATTCTACAATTACAACATTCATCTCTGATATTACAACAGTGTTGGCTAAGTAAATTCAACTATCCTTTCGCTTGGGTAAATTATATATGTGTGTATTATTGCCAACTCTGTGTGTACATAATTCTAGACAATATTAAGTACACAATACGTATATTTAACGAAGTTACTGGCTATGCAATTGTTTCGTTCGCGTATATAGCATATTGTATTTAAGTATGTACGGTAGAGCTTCCCTTATCCGAACATCCATTATCCGGATACTTTAATATCCGAACGTTCTATTATCCGCATATAATATTTCCCAGTAACAGATGCCTTTATCCGTTTCAAATATGTACATATCTTATTAGTGTTCATGCACAATGTATACTCTCTTTTATTTGGCCGACTGAATTTGGATTATAAGAATTTAGTATGAAACTAATAGCGTTCTAACTGTCGAAACAAAATACGACATAATTAAAAAAAAACTTGAAAGTGTCGTAAATGCAAGAGAATTAGTAAAAATACATGGATCTGGAAAAGCCACGATCATGGACACGAAAAGCAAAAACATGATACTAAAAATTATCCAAAGTACCTAGATTCCTCGGATGCTGGCAACAGTGGATAAACCTTAAATATACCGATGAGATGGTTTCATTGCTACGAAGATGGTAATAACGATAATTTACATACAAATGGAAACAGCAAACGATATTAGTACTGGAGAGGTTCCTTCTCGTACAGAAGGCATTCGTGGCATTCGAGAAAGGATATCAATGGCTCAAATTCCAAAACTTACTTAGGTTGAAAAAATTATGCGACATAGTATTCGAAAACATACGGGATTCGTAAGTATTTAAAGAATCCGTCAATTAATCTTGATCTGTATTCGAAGAAATGAAATTTCATACGAGGAAAGTGATTATTCTTCTACTATCCGAAAATTCCATTATTAGAACAATTTCGTCTGCCTCTTAGTTCAGACAAGGGCGACTCCACTGTGTATCAAACCACTCGATTGTAGGTACTTGAGAATAATATTTCTGAGAGAAAAATTTCATACGAGGAAAGTGATTATTGTTCTACTATCCGAAAATTCCATTATTAGAACAATATCGTCTGCCTCTTAGTTCAGACAAGGGTGACTCCACTGTGTATCAAACCACTTGATTGTAGGTACTTGAGAACAATAGTCGTTTCTATTCGATATTTTTGAATCATATACCTTGCATCGCTCGGAGAGTTCGTTCCGATTTTTAAGGAATTTGGTAGACATAAAAAATCACATTGAAAAGTTTCTCGTCGAAAAACCTGAGATATTGCGCAAGGATGGATGTTGTGTGTGAAAGGTTGTGTGTACATAATTTAATGAATGTATATCGAATCAAAATGTAAATCAGAACGAACTTTCCGAGCGACCCGGTAAATTGGATCGTGAATTTCAAATAGATCTTTCACATCATATTCGTAACATTACAATGTGAACTATCCGTTTAGTTTTACATACTTTAAATCGACAATAATGCATTCCAAACATTTTGGCGATGAAATTTACGACTTTCATAAGTTACCACCATTTCAGATACAAGAAGCACCACGTGTGAACAGATCGAGAAATCGTTTTACATAGATGTATTCGAAAGATATTCGGGTTAATGGCAGAATTCATAATATAAGCGGCGAAATTCGCTTTCGAACTTCGATTTGAAGTTCCTCATGGAGGCACTTACTTCTGTCTGCGCTTTCGCGTGAATGCTTCGCATGCAAACGTGCTTCTCTCTCTTTCACGCGCATACACACACATACACACACACACATACACGCAAAATCTTATAAAAACTACTCATGCAGTAGGTAATGAACGAATTAATATTCAAAGCGTGGGTATGAAATCACACGCTGTTACTTGACCCGTTTTCAAAGAAATTTTCTCCAGTAGATAATTCTTGTATTTCAAAGCCTTACTTTTATCGAATTATTTCCATGTACATTTATGTTTTGCACAAGCACGTGTTCTTTTCTATTTAAGACAGAATTTCGATAAAGTTTTGGTAATGTACAACCTTCAAAATTACATACGATATTTAGATTCATCAACATTTTGAGATTACAGGAACCCTATTACCACAAAGAATGTCTAAATTGAGATGGCCTTTGTAACGATTCGTTACAGGATAAATCATTCCCCCTTAGACAAATTAATATCGATCGATAAACGTTAGACCATTTTAAGAAAAATTTCCAATCGAGCACAGTAAATCAAATGGTAATAAAGAGCATTAGAGGAGTCAGAATGGTTGAACAGCAATTACCCGGACTTAGGATCCTGCACATAAAATAGAGCGAAAAATATCGATTTTCTATATTCTTTACCCTTCGCTTCAAAATGAACTACCATCTATCATTGTCCGTCCATTGTTATCCAATCTCTCCGCAAGCCATATAAAACACGAATTCATCGATTATCGTATACTTCGTTAATTCTCAATTTGTTCGTTTGTTCACATTCCATCGTCATCGCTTTCAATTACACCCTTCAACATAAAACTGAAACGAACGGTGGTAATGAAAATTTGTATAGCACCGATTATTTAGAAATCGTACTACGTTTCAAGTATCTTGTCCTGCACATTCGTAAAAGGTGCATCCTCCCGAAGAACATGGTTCTTGGAATTTTTACGCAAATTTTGAGTGCGTCGCAACGAGACATCGAGAGTAGGAGTATCGAGAGAACGCGATGCTGGTCGCGGTGCATGCAAATCGGCTGCTACGGTAATCGTTCGAACGGTAACGACAGAATTGATCTCCGAAACGTGGATATGGAATTGCTTGGTCGCAGACGTCGCAGCACATCGGAATACAAGGGTTTATGATCTTCGCGTGCTGGCACGTTGCCCGTAAATCGGTCTGACCTAGCCGCCAGGCTGTAGAGAGACTCGGCCGCGTTCCTGTCACGAATCCGAAGCTTTTCTACCATCCACACGTGCTTCCAGACACCTGTAATCTGACTCTCGAAAAGCGTGTGCACAACTCGTTGCGAAACTTTCTTCGAATCCCCCGACATTCTTTCCAGCTGCGTTCCTGCAAAGTTTCCATGGTGAAAGATGCGCGTGTAAGTGTGGGTGCAAGGTTTACGTAGGCAGAAGGACGTATGTATGTCGACAAATATATACACGGATTTGTTGGAGAGATGTCCGTTGGTTCTGTGGTCCTTTGATCAGGATGGACTTGTAAATTGATAGGTGAATCGCGTTGAACGAAGCACTCGAGGGAGTTTGTTACGTTTTCAGCGGTTCGAGATTTGTTGGGACATGCTCAACAAGTAGGAATCTTGAGCACATACACTGACCGACTTAAAATCGCTCGCTTTTAGTCAATTTTACAAATTATTATTATCATGTTAAGAATTTGCAAGATTTATAACCGTTCATTTTCTCATCGTATCGATCTTTGTATTACTAACATTCTATCGATTTGAAACCAAAGAATAAATTAAGTTGGGTCGAAAATGATCGGATGTATCTCTGTAGGCAGAAACGTAAATATCCAACCTTCGTTGTACAACGAAACTATGATGTAAGAATTCGACTGAAAGGATCGAAGGAAAAATTTCGTCGCAAAGATTCTCACGAAGCTCGAAGAAGAAAGAAACAAGTAGAAAAAACGACGACGTGGCGGGCGAATGATTCGTGCCCTATGTCTGAGTCTTTATTCCCGCGAACGTATCATTTTTAACGGTGCACGTTGTTCGTCCACGCCTTGTCAGTGTTTCTTTAACGATTTCGTTCTAAGCGGAAGGCAAGATACGATGACGAAAGTTTTTGCATTTTGTCGCGAGTCAAGAGAGGAAGGAACGTTAATCCACTTACACAGGGTCTACGTGTACCGCGGCTTCGTTAACATGAGGTCGGCTAATTAATTTTTTTTCTCCCGCGTCGTCCGCGTATCCACGAAGAAAAGTATGTCACGCGAAGTAATAAAAAGTTGTTGGGATACGTTCTGTCGCTGTGCGCGCGGCTTCGCTTCCGGTATCACGTTGTCGCTACAGAGAAAGGATTTTCATCGGTTCGTTGGAAATTTCCTCGGTGTAGAGAAGGGTCTTACATTTCCGGGAAAACGCTGTCACCCGGGAAACACGACGTTGTAAAAATTCTGTAAAATAGCCTGGGTTCAGGAACGCTGTATGAGCATGTATGTATCACGTGTGTCGTTACCGATGCTATCGATTCTTCTTTCCTGACAGCGTTGCCGCGACGAATTTCTACTCTGAAAGGCAAGTTATTTGTTTTTTCCTGACGCTTGATGTGTATTGTCTGTGAGAAATATGCAAAATACTGCTTCGTTATCGCCGTTCTTAAATTATAGAGCTAATGACATTTTTTACACCTATCGAAATTAAATTTTGTTAACTATGATATTGTAGTATCGTGAACGAGGGGCCTGGCGGGGGGTGTCATGCGAATTATAAACAAGCGGTTGCTGAGCATGTGCATGATGGGGTTTAAACAAAAGATATGTCGGATTTGTCGGGTTGGCGCTAGTTCTAGTGCGTTGCGTATCTTCATTAGGACAAGCCATCGTTGTCGTTCAATGAGGTTTATATTTTCAATTATATGTACAAGTGTTGATTTAACAGGGTTTAACAATTTAACGTGATTATTAGACACTCTTAAAGTAAAGACAATGTTCTTAGGTTCAAACGAATCCACGGTCAACGGGATAACTCTTTGTACAATTGAATATGTTTTGAAACTCAAAATGACGTTAGCTGTGACGCACGGTATCTTTCTGACTGACTGACCTGACGTTGTGAGTAAACTCTGCAAGGAGATCATAAGAATAAAAGACTGACACGATCACATTTGTCAATTGCGTATTGATCGGGGTTATCAACAAAATTCCAGGCGCCGTTAGTAGGCAGACCCGCGTAGAGCCGTCATTGCTCCTGCCTCGGGGCTTGTTTGTTAATACAGCGTGTGTCCCTCGATATTGGTACTTCTACTGTTAAGTAAAAACGTTCATCCCGTGACCGTGGCTACGTTCGGTGACCAGCTGTGTCACCTCGACCCCAAGCCCACTGTCACAAACCTTGGGCAAACATAATCAGATCGTATCACAACAACTACTTCTAAGTTCTACCACTTAAGCACAGCTATAATGAACAGTTTAGACCAAAGTATTGGGAATCTTCCCAAAATTCCAAAAGAAAGGCCCGTTGTCCCTACATCTCTGACAGATATAAGACAAAAGACAAAGGGTTGCTAAGGGACATAAACGAATTAACGGCAGTATGAGTTGAGCAGCCAAAGAGTGCGAATTGCGTTGTCGAGATAGTGTTGTTAGCGTTATTGAGAGAGAGTTGAATCTGTGTTGATGAGAGTTGTTAATTAATTATAATATGTTGTTACGATTAGTTCATGTTAAATAACCATTGTTTTCTGTTTAATCCATTTATTATTAATAAACTAATTATTATATTTACGATACTACAATATCGAATACATGGAGATGACTTACAGAGAGATTGTTAACATTCGATTTGAGATATATTTGTAACCAACGTTACTTGTTACTCATCAGTGTTGTCTTTACAGTATTGTATTCGTGAAATATCGAACACTCTGTTTTAAATAAGAAGAAGAAACGTTCTGTGAAAAATATTCTATAAAACTTCCACAGGAGCTGCTAATAATTCAAGCTTAGCTTTAAAATTGATTAAAATACTTTGAAATTTTGAAGCTTCCTCAGCATTTCGAAGGAAAAACAAACGCGGAACTTAAAACACCTCTAGTCTAGTCACTGCTCGTTTCATAAGTTCATTAACGCGCAGAAGACTAATTAACTTTTTCATCTGGTTGCATAACTTATCCAGGGTTGTATAAAGGATTTAAAAGGAGATGACTAAAAATTCGCGGTACTACCAAGGGTCGATGAAGTTAATTGATAAAATTTAGGAATAAGGAAAGCATTGAATAAAATCGAAAAGAGAAAAGCATTTAATTTCACTAGCTTCGAGTATTTTTTTTTTTTATAGATATGTAAAAGCTTGGAGATAATAACGTATTTATGAGCTTCGTTACAAGATTTGTGGATGTGCCTCGAGAGAGGAATGCATTATGAAAGAACCAGTAGCTGGCGCAGGGATATCTTGAAAGTTGCTGAAGAAAGTTCCCAAAATTAATTTTATAACAGTGCTGCAACGAATTTGAAACTTTCTGTCCAAAGTAGTTCCGTTTTCTCAAACTTGGCAAAACGCGTTAAAAAATCTCGTTCGTCGGTCTGTTTTACGTGCAATTTTGGGCCTGGAGTTTAACGCACGACTGTGGATGTCCATGATCAACCGACGCAATGTTCCATGATTTTTACAGAGATCGGCGATTCACGTTCTCTCGCGAACTTACAGAATATTTCTCTGTAGACCACGCGGAAAATCTATGGTCCTCGGAGTAGCATTAATAAAATTCGAGGAATTAATTTGGATTTTAACGCATATTTGCACGGATGCTACTTCCGTAAAGTTCCGTAAAGTATCGCGTCGATATTTCTTCAATTTCTTAGAAAAGCAATTACATAGTCGAATAGTATTTCAATGCTTGCCGACTTATCACTGTCGTCTATGTTAATTGAAATCGGATTCAAGTTATTCATAGTGAAAGGGGCGAAACGCGATTGCTGCCAATACCGCTTTTCGGACCGCTTGTTACTCTTTAGATTTTCCACGAAATTGCATATCCAATCTCAATCTATTGCGTTGTATTGTACCCATGCTGTTTAAACGATATAAATTGCAGAAAGCCTTAACTGCGATATAGTGCTGTTAATATTTATGAAATGTTACGAGGCAATAAGCTTAAAATAGATGATACGAGTCGTTTATAATTCGTCCCTGATGTTGCCTTTAATCCTTTAAGACGTAACGAATTATTGGCATGGAGCGAAGAAATCCCGAAGTCGACTTCGCTTCGTAATGAAAAACTCGAGTGTTTCCATAAGTTTCATTGTTTCGTTTGGACTTCTCACGAAATGAAGTGTATATAATGGTACGTTTTAGCAGGCAAGTTTTCTCCGTTTCAGTGCAATCGTCTTCTATACATAGAGGATATAAATAAAGTTTCCCCAAGAAACATAGTAAAAAAATGTATTACATCGAAGTCTTATATATCATTGCAGAGTTAATCAAATAACGTCGCATCGTTATAGAAAAATTAGATGTGTTTTGTATTGACCTCTTATTGAAGCATTCGATGTGTATGGTTTAAAATAAGATTCTAAGATAAGATAATATAATGTACAAGTTGAATTAAATCTTATTACCTTACAAAACATTACTAAATTAAACGTTATAGTGAGTTATAGCTAGTAGAGTGATACTGAACATTCATAATTTTACGTACGTAGATTTTTGTTGATTGTGTGATTTTAATGTTACTTCGTGACTCAAAAAGAATATTTTAATGTACGATCGATACGAAAGAAAGGGTTCTGTTAGGTCCAGTCTTTCATATTACGGACGAGCAATCCATAGTGCCTTTTAACTTTCGTATAATTTGTCAAGAGTGTCATCGGCGTTTCAGAAATTTCGAAATAGCACGAAGTAGCTATTCAAATTAGACAAGAAAGGAACGCATAAATTGGAGAAAAAGTTTCCAGTACGCGGAAAGTCTGTTACAACCATCGTACGATTTAAAATGTGCGACGTGAACTGGGACAAAGAAAGTGCCGAACAGTCCGACGTTCTTTCAAGCCTGCTTTGATTTCTTTTGAAACCGATGAATATTCAATTTCATTGCGATATTCGCGACAACTCTGTTCCTCCTGAGTTTTCCTCGGTCCTTTCCCTGGTCTCTTTCAGCCTCCGCGTAACACAATCTTGTCTTTCCGGTCTGTTAATGGGTGCCCACAAAGAAGATCTAATTTAAGTTTGCTCGCGCCACTTTCGATTTTCCGGTCGTCACAGAACTCGAATAATGCTATCGTGTCAATAATCCATTCAGGGTCAGTCAGACGAATTCCGTGGATGCTTAAACTTCTCTGGAGCACAACAAATTTTGTCCAATTCCTGCATGATTTTCTTTGTCTTAGATAATGTGTAGGTAGATAATATGTAAAAGTTAACTTTAGATTATTTTATTATACGGCGAAAAATGTAGATAGAATTGTGCGTAATGGAAAGTCTGTGCATCGGGAACAGGACTGATCAATAGAAAGCTTCTGCTTACGCCAGAAATCCAATTAAAGCTTTTGAATAGCGCGAGCCGAAACTTGAACTCGCGTTTGATGGTTCTCTTCCGGTTGTGTGCAACGTTACATCGTGTTATGCCGCTAAGCATGACGTGCAGGTAGCAAATTATAATAACAATCGTGTAACAGAGTAGGCCGCATGTATATTGCATAGCTTTGCGAATCGCTGTAGAACTGATTTATTTGCATATCGAATGCGTATTAACGACTTGGACATCCCAATAAATGCGCTGTAGAAATTGTAATATGATCAGATTATTCGCGTAATCGCGAAAAAGATCACCTAATGCTTTAGAAAATACTACGAGTATTATTACTAGTAAAATCCGTATGTTTCCAGAAATATTTAGTACATTTCTTTAATAACTCCAGATATTAGCGATATATTTGGATAATTTAGACATTTTTTTTTAATTACGCTGTACGATTATACTGTTTGCATGATATTAAAAACATATTTATAGAACATGTAAGTCATATCTAAACGTATACGTTTTGGTGTAGACGATTTTTCACGAGAGCTTCAAGTTTTTCATTTTTTCCCCTTCCATTTAATGTACCATCACGGTGTTGTAAATTTACAAGGTTAAAAGACATTTTGAATCAAATTTACACTTACAAAATATTCACGTCACTTTTCTTCTGGCTTATGTTAAATTACGTTTTACTTGCTAAAAGCTTCCAATGTAACGCTAACTATTGGCGAGAAGAAACTAATTTCGATAAACAGCAAAAGGTTACAAGACTCAGTTGCACATTTATTCCACAATAGTCCAGGTAAATATACAGTAAGTAGAAGAGAAAAGATTCAAACACAAACTGTCTCATTATCTCGCACGCATTTCCGAGTTAGGTGGAACGTTCATCGCGGAAATGAGTAAGCCGATGGCAAAAGGAATGAAAAGAGAGGAAAAGAATATCACGATGAGGGTTCGATACGCCCTAGAAATAATAATCGCGCGGAACATCTATCGGATCGGAATAATCAAATTTCCGATGGAATCGCGGGGATTGCAGAGAAAATCCGCGCACGGACAAATGAAGGCAGTCGTGTTAGATCTCTACTGGTAGAAACCCAATTAAGGCTTTTGATTAATCCAAGCCAAAAGCCGAACTCTAGGTACTATACGTCGGACACCTTCCGGTGGCGTAGTTCCGTTCCGCGGCCGCACAACTACTGTACGCGGTCAGTAAGTACATGCCGCGTGCAGGAATACGCTTCGCCGCGTTAGTTTCGCCAAATTTCTCTACCGTCCCAAGTTTTGTCACTTGTGTCCGCTCTGTTGAGAAACGTTGCTTACGTGTTTACAATTCGGTGAAGTTGCCAGTCACGCGAATTTCTAACTTGAATTTGTTCGTGACAAGGAGCCATATTTAATAAACCGATATTTCAATACGAATTATTTTCAATACGAATAGAAAAATATGTAATTATAAAATCATGATTAGTATTAGTAAATTATTGTTACCGTCCTCGTGCTATTTTGTATGGAACTTCATTTATTTTGTTGTTAGCAATTGATATTACAGAATTAATGAATTTCAAGGCTATAGAAAGTGAGAATTTTCACATAAAACGGTATTAAAAAAAATGCTAAATTATTAATTTCTTCGTTAAGACATGTTTAGAGAATCTGTCTATTAATTACAAGTAAATTATAAGTGCGGAAGATTTTGCTGAAAGAAATTTGCAAATATATTCGTAAACGAGAAATAAAATACGTTTACGCGATTGTTATTAATTATCAATCAAGATATTAGTTTTAACGAAACGAGTACGTCGTATCACGTTGATGTATGAATACTGACATTGGCGATGCGTCGAAATTCAGAGAACCACGGCGCTCGTTATCGACGATGAACGCTATTCAATACATATTGGCAACGCCAATACATATTATGTTATTGCACGACCATATACATAATGGAATTGGTAATACCTTCGTATTATTGATTTACATGGTTACCATACAGTAATCTGGCAAAGGAAAATCAGTAAATCTATGAGTAATACATGTAATACGAAACAATACATCGTTAAATTTCTTTCGGAAATAGATCATTTCGAATTAAATTTGTTAATTTAAAGTCATCGACAATTTTATTTTAATTGGATAAAAAATTAAATTACGTGATATTATTATTATAATATTTTAAGTATGTAAATAATTATAAAATTACGAAAAAAAAAAAACATTTGTAACAGTCCATAATACCCCTACCTGTAAATCTACCTGTAAAGTTGTAGATTTCTTCGCGTCTAAAGTACCCATATGACGAAACACTATCGTAATCACGCGTGAAAGCTGAATTAACGGACAGTGTCGACCAGCACACACAAGAAATGCACTTATTGAATTCTCCAATATCATCAGTCAAAGTCTCTCTAACGCTACCTACTTAGTATTCATCACTCACCATCACTTACACAAGATTTAGTCGGCGTGTGACATGCAACACGTTGAAACTTATACATCGCTTATCTCCATCCTCCTATCAACTTGCAATCTGCAAATAGATTTCTAAGAGAGTCAATATTTAGAAGGGGAGGAGGTGGACTGAACGTAAGCGAGAAATACTTGCACGCTCATGTACACGGTACATAATTATGGTTACGTGCTATGCAGCTGTAACTGTCAGCAATATAGGTAAAAGTTCGAAGGGACGAGAGAGGACAGTCAATCCTAGGGATGTTCTGTTTACAGCGCGATCAAAGTTACGATGTAGACGGCGTATATTCCTCCTGGATCAATGATGCTTCGAGTCTCCGCCGCTTTACCCTTGCGCTTCCTATTTTTGGCTTCGACACTCTTCACCCTTCTGCTTCCGCTTACCTTATCTTTGATCGTGTTACCTGTTCCTACGTACCAACAAATTGCATTCCTTCCCTGACGATGACGTGTTTTTCGTGTAACAACTTATACATGTCATTAACATCTCTCGTACGAATAAATGTAATATACAGATAGTATCGTGAGTTGAATGAGCCGCGCTCCACAACTTTTTAGTTCTAGGAGACTCGTTGTAAGCACGACCGTGTTGTTACTCGCGAACAGCGTCGACAATACGAAACACCAGAAATTTTACTCGAATTTAACGACGCTGGAATCGTTATTGGTTTGAATCGCATACTCTCTCGATGTAATTTTGTTGACATTTTGTTTTGCAAACTTTCGAACAGTGGTTCCGTAATGTTTCGGGTGGAATTATAAGTACATTTAATTATGCAGCTCGGTAACAACGCTTGTAAGTCAAGTTACAGACTACACGGTCCAGCGAGTAGGGTGTAAACGAGATTTCTAATTTCGGCTAGTTCACTGCTCTAATCGATCGATTCTTTGAGACTATCGACCTTTTGTAATATTTAACGAGTCTATTATTTAATCGATTATATCGATCTCTATGAATGGAAATATATAGATTTTATTATAGCGAAGTCTAAGAGCCCAGAATTTCGTTTTAAGCGCAACGAGAACCAAAACGATTAGAAAATGTATACGATCCATACTATGAACGATAATAGCCAATATATTTAATTAATTTCTTCCTACTTTCACTTATGATTTTGTAATCTTTAAATCGCAAATGCTATCCTACCGTGTAGATCAGTTCCTTGTGCTTCGCCATCGCTTGAACTTCCAAAATTCACAGAATTTAAGAGCACGTTAAGCATACGAGTAGCACGGACTTTGAAACGCGCACTTCGGAGAAATGCATAACTGAATGATAACATCGCGAAGCTACCGGAACAGCAAACAACATCAGATATACGCGATTCGCGTATAGTCTTACGTAAACAGAATCATACGAATGTATCAGTGTGTGCAAGTTTCGCGTATTTGCCGACTATAACGGTTTTGTGTTTGTTAGCAGACCCAGAGACTGCGCCTAATCCTCTAGGTGTCCCGATTGACCTGGTCCATGTTCCCCGACAGGAGATCGCGTTCTGCACGTTGTTAAAGCCGCACAACGTTTCTGCAATAATAATTTTCAGCGATGCTTCGTGCCGCGAGCGAAATGTAAGCCACGCGACGGAGAGGTAGACTTGGCCGTTGGCAATTCATTGCCGATGAACAATAGCGGTATCTATTCTATGAATAGCTTAGTGCGATACAGGAGCTTTAGCAAATTATTGCCTGCTTTGTTTCTGGAGAAACGGGCAATGCGGTCAGATTGTTTTCAAGAACTATTAGGAGGGTGTATATAATCGAATTTTCGCAATCCAATCTCAGGTATATAAATTTGACGAATCAATACCGCTCGTAAAATTTTGCCTCGTTGTCGCTTGCTATGTAATAATAATTCGAGTAATAATTCATATACGTATATATATATATACCGATGCAAATAAACTATAACAAATGTACAAGCATCTTTGAACAAAACTAAATTCCTTCGTAATAGAGTCTTTGGAAATTCTATAAGCCGCGAGAGGATAGTCCTGTGGAGAGTACTTTTGCTCCTTTCTGTAACGCTATCAATAGCGTATCTACATTGTAACGTAACTGATAATAGCATGCTACTAATACGAGTGCGAAACTTTAAACCAAATTTCGTGGCGAAGACAGTTTCATACTGAAACCCTGATGCGAACTTCTCTAGGATTCAGAATTAGGTCTCACTACAGTCAATTTACTGCAGTCTGTAGTTTATGCTGGCTATATTAGCTCGATAGACAAGATAACAGGAATAGTATATCCGAGTTAAGCTACTGAAACCGCATGACTCGTGGATCATCAGCTTATGAATGCAATTTCATCAAGCACAGGTGTCAACCTGCACGTGTCTGCGTTGATGCAACCCGATGGACCAATTAGCGTTTCTATTTACCAAGATCGTCATTCATAATGAAGATCTTCCGTCCCAATCACGCGTATTAATGGCGTTCCTCATTGGTGTCGAAGGCGAATTAATCGAGACACGTACCTAATACTTGCGGTAAAATCTAATATTTTCTATTATTGTATCCTATAGCAGCAATGTTTTGCGATACTTTTTACTATTATTAGATGGTGGTAGTAGTAGGTTCTTCCGTAAATAATGAAGTTTCTCAGAGAGTTGAATTTAGAAATGGCGAAAATGTCCAAACGACCAGAATTCTGCCCTTGATGATTGTTCTTGCTTTATTTATCCATAATTTTCGTAAAAAGATTAAAAGCGCATTCACACATCATAGACTATAAACACGCTTTACGAACGTACCACGTGCATTATAAAAAATAAGCAATATATGCAATAATAATTCCTTCGTATAGTTGCAAAGTCTTTTTTTGCACCTTTTGCATGTACGGTATAGAAAGATTAGTCTCTTTATTTTAATTTATTATTATACAAAGTTGCTTTTATTAGGGACGGAATTTATGACACTACTATAATAATTAAACGAGGAACGGATAACGCGATGCTTTATCATATTTTTTAAAGTATCGTTTATTATTAGTCCTCGTACATAAACGATAGAATACAGGAACTGGTAAGTTTACGAAGCGTTCGTCCACGATAAGCAGGTGTTCGTGATCCGTTGCATTGTACGCTCGCTCGAGCACGTATATGCGTGCAGGCGCGTATGTAATGCCCACGCGTGAAAATTACGTGGGCGATCTGACGTTCTCACGCTCACAGAAACAGACGATGTAAGTACGTGTCGTTGCTTTCCTCTCTTGCACCAGGATTCTTTGACGACAACATCGTTGTCAGCTTTACACAATCTTAACAATTCCTTTCTCATTTGAGAGGAAATATTTTTGGCAGTTTCTTTGCCTTTCAGTTTATCGCCTTTCCTTACATGATCTTTCCTAAAATCTTCCCTCTCTTCAAACGTGATCTTACAAATGGCATTAAGAGATTCCTATAATGACAATAACGATATTTATGTGAATAACGTAAATCCTTTGCATATATCTATTCGCATTATACTGTTCGAACTATCAGGTCTGTAAGTATGAAACCGGAATTTGCCTATAGATGGCCCCAGCTGATGATGTAGTTATCACTAAACTACGTCATTGATGCCAAAAGTCTTTGTTGACATCTCACAAACATTTTCGACTCAGAACAATACAAGTTTCATACAACAGCATAGTTTGTAATAGCGTTGAACATGTCAAATTTTGTGCCTGGAAACTACGATTTGCGGACAGCATTGATTTTCTGTTACCATTTGAAGAAAACTGCTGCAGAATCGCATCGAATGCTTGTCGAAGCTCACGGTGAGCATGCTCTTGGTAAATCACAGTGCTTTGAGTGGTTTAAAAAATTCAGAAGTGGCAATTTTGACGCCAGGAACGAAGAACGTGGAAGACCGCCGAAAAAGACCACCGAGCTGTTAAAACCTGGCGAAACCGTTAATACCGAGCGCTACCGACAACAACTGATCGATTTGAATCAAGCTTTGCGCGAAAAACGACCAGAATATCAAAAAAGGCAACACAAAGTAATTTTGCTTCGTGATAATGCACCATCGCATACAGCAAAACCGGTCAAGGAAACGATCGAAGCGTTCAGTTGGGAAATACTTTCGCACGCGGCTTACTCACCAGACTTGGCTCCGTCCGATTACTATTTATTTGCATCGATTTGCACTTCACTTCTTAGGAAAATGTACGAAAATGGCTCGATGACTGGTTTGCCTCAAAAGAGCGACAGTTTTTTTGGCGTGGCATCCACCAATTGCCAGACAGGTGGGAAAAATGTATAGCTAGCGATGGGCAATACTTCGAATAAAATATTTTTAATCATTTTCATACAATAAACGTGTATTTTCTATACAAAAATTCCGGTTTCATATTTACATACCTGGTATTTAGCATATCAAGGAGTGACGGTTCACGTTATTTATCAAGAGATATCTTTAAAAGATCCCATGACTTCCTACGTTACGTTTCTTTGTACCGTAATATTTTTGCCATAAGAATGTTTCCATCGAATTTGGCGAGAATGCTAGGAAAAATCGTCAGTGTTATTTATAAAAAAATATTTATTTATCGTGTAGGTCTTGAAATAACTTTCGATATCATTTACAAAGCACGGAATAGTACAATCTTCCAAAAACTGTAAGTCATATTATACACGTAGATTTCCCAGAACAATTTCGTTTCGCGAGCGATCCATAAATTCCAACAGCGTCTGCCATTGTTCCCAGGCTGGTCTCGGTTTTGGTTTACTTTCATGAAGAACTATCAGCCTTTCAGTCAGGCCTCAGACCACGATTTACGGTCCGCTCTGTAGATAAACGTCGCGCGTGCGAATATTCGGAAGGGTGCGATTGTGCTTTTATACGGAGAGCGCCATTCACGCTGGTGGTTCCCGCAGGCTCCACCAACGAAGAACGTTGACGTCGAAGGTGCGAAAAAGAGACCAACCAGCCATTCATTCTGACACCCGTTAACACACATATTTCGTCAAAGGGTAGCGTCTCGTAATCAGTCTCTAAGCGACATTCCTGCCTCTTTTCTATTTATCTTTTCTCTCCTTCTCCCTCTATATACCACGCTTCCTTTCTCCCTTACGCTCGTTCGTTCCTTCTCTCTCCGTCTGGGTTCTTTGTTCCCTCGATGTACCCTTCCAACGACTTTTTCAACCCCTCGCAAAGTCATTTTCATTAATCTAAATCGACATTGATAATGTTCGTCTGAATGAAGCTATCGCGATCCTTTTTCAGTCGGCCTTTGTGGCTAACTATTAAAAGGCTCATCTACCGTCTGGTTAACAGTGACGGGTATTTGCGAATCTGGTCGCAGACAGAATTGTCACGAACGATTATTTGTGTTTCGTGGCATCGAGTTTTTAGGACTGGTGCGACGATGAATATCTTTAGATCGGAAGTTTTTTATTTAGTACGCGATTGTCGTTTCACGTTACTTTTGTGATATTAATAACTGAACAAGAAAAGTCGAACTACTGGAGTGTTCAAATTATTTGATTTATTATTGAAATTTGTGGAATGTTATTGTTTTATTCGTCGACTCGAAGAGTACCTCTAATAATAAATATGCAGATTATACGTTGGTCAGAATGTTTGAAAAACTTTATGTTCAAGGATTTGGAGGTTTATTATTTCGTTACTAGCGTAAACATCGCAACGTTTAGAACGTCGCGTTGCGTCTGTTGAAAATAGCGAATGTTAATTCGCTCGAGATTCGTCTTGGGTACCGAAATCAAATTTTTAGAACAATAAAGCGATTCAATTACTTCCATTTGCGGAAGATTGCGAGACTTTCGATAGAAAGAAGCCAGCTTTCCGGCAAACTCAGCCTTTTCGTTTAAGATTCTCGCTGATTGGAACAGGTAAAATTCCATCTGACATCTGAAATATGAGAACTACACCGATAGTTTCTCTGAGTCTAGATTTTTCTTTTTAATCGACATTAGTCAAACATCCTCTGAATTCCGAAGAATCAGAAATACATATGTCGTTCTATACTTTTTCGCAATTACTAACTTTCTCCATATTTGGGCAGTATAAAAATGAAAGAAAAGATTTGACCGTTGCTTTCAAACTTACCTTTTTCAGATCACTATCGAATATATAACAATTTTCGATCTTTTATACATATAGAGGAACTCCGTTCCACTCGTCGATAGTAGAACAACCGGCGGCGTCTGCTGCATCGGTCTTTAATTCGCGTATTATTTGTTATCGTTCGATCTGACAACGCACGTAAATCAAGATGCTTCTGGAAAAGCAGCCTGTTCTACTTTCATGTTATTCGCAGCTCATCAATTATAGCTACATATCGTCTTTCGGCTGAAATATGGTTATTGCGCAAGTTCCTGCTTCTGGTCGGCCCGTCTAGGGTTTAGGGCGTGCTTTGAATCGAACTAATCTCGAGAGAAGGATCGTTTAGAGAGAGAGTGACCTAGAATCAATCGATCGTATCACCTTTATTTATAGCTACACTTTTACCTTGACGGAAAATAAGACTAGCCTGGTATCGTGTGCATATACAGAATGCATGGATCTTGCAAAGCACGAGCATGGTTACTAATTTAGTTGGGCTTTTCAAAAATGATCGATCGATTTCCAAGGTTTCGGTAGTTTCGGATCGATACAGCTAGAAAATAACAGGATTTATGTATATTCGACTAGTTCTTGATGTTTACCAGCGACAGGTATCGAATTCGTAGCACGTGTTTCTCTCGTTGTATTACAAAGGTGATTAATCAGTGCAATGCAATATGTCGCTACTATATAAACTTCAGTTCAACACTGGATCAATAGCACATAATACATTTGCCTAATCTGATTAACGATGACATTGATTTCGTTCGAACGATGAAATTTCACTTCAACGTGCCCGCATTGGCCTAATTAATTCCGACAAGAGGAATGTAAATAACGGAAAAGGATACGTTGTTTCTTTTGCTTCTAGTTCGCGGTGTGCAACCGTTTGACCAATACATGGTAGACCGTGAATTTTCTTTATGCTTAAGAAACATTAATCGAGTTCGTAAATTTGCGCTCTAAAATATGTATCGACGATAAAATAAAATAAAGTATAGTGTACGTCTGAATGCATTAAACAATCGAAAATAAAGGAAGTTTATAGCGTAACAAAGTATACAGATCTTTTTAGGACTACAAGTTTAATGGAGCGTAGGTATGTCGTTTCGCAATGAAGCAAAATGACTGAAAGATCATGGTTGAAACTTTGTCTCGTAATTTTGTAAATTCGGTTCACCGGTGCTAAATCTTGAAATCAAAATTTTTCTTTATAATTTATCATGTTTTTTTACCACAATTTATTATCGACGGTTTATCAAATTTATTAAAATTACCGAATTTTCTATTATACAATTTTGGAATTATTTCATGCGTTTGGACAGATTGAAGTATATAAGCCATAACTTGTGACTGTATGCCACAATTGAATAAAGAGAGAAGGCATATAACGTCAGTTATAAAATATAAGGTCTCTCATTCACGAAGTACCGAGTTACCGAAAAAGAATAGCATTTTCCTGTTCAATGAATTCTTTCACACATAACGCGTTCCATTTAAAGCATTCGTTTCCACAAAATGAACGAATAAGTTATTGTAAGCGACACTTGCGTATTTTTCATAATACATTTTTCGTATTCGAAATACTTTCTTGAAAATATTGTGGAATTAAATTTACTTTATAGAGGCAAAAAAAGATAACTGCTGTATTCTGAATAATAATAAACTTTAAGATAAAATATTTTTATTCCATATTGTATTATACTTTTAGCGATTATATTTAAGAGTTAAAAGTACAATGCTGATATACAGGGTGGTTGGTAACTGGTGGTACAAGCGGAAAGGGGGTGATTCTACGCGAAAAAAGAAGTCGAAAATATAGAATAAACTTTTCTTTTTTTTTTTAATTTTTCCATCGAGACAACGATCTACAATGAGATCCATTATAACGTACCGCGTGCGTACCGAGCGAAAATTCAAAGTCGATTTTCTCGAAAACAAAGCCTCAAACGAAAAATTGTTATTCTATATTTTCGACTTCTTTTTTCGCGTAGAATCACCCCCTTTCTGTTTGTACCACCAGTTACCAATCACCCTGTATATGTAAATGTACTATGATGGTAGAATCTTTGATTTATTATAATAATTATTATTAGGATATGTACGATTCAATAAATCGTATAATTGTGACGAATTATTCTATTTCACGCGGAAATAATAGCCTTTCTTCGTTGTTCTTTGAATATATCCCAATTACGTCTTTCAAGTACGTTATGGAAAAAATTTCATTGAATCGTTTACAGTGTAAACATATACATATATGTAAACTTTACACAATCGTTCTACGCACTATGAAGTGCTCTTAGTACGGAAAGTTGTTATTTTACAGGTATTTTACAGTATTGGATAGTTTTTATTGAATTTTTGCATGCGGAAAACACTGGAAATTCACGTTCTGCGAAAGAATCAACGAAGCGATGGTCACTGTACAAGTACACCATAATGAAAAAAATTTGTAGCATGATTGATAAAATGGAAGTTGGAACAGTTGAATCCTACACGAAAGTTCGAAAACTCGACAACAACGAGAATACCAGAATGCCAATGTGGTTGTGGAAGCGAATCGAGAGAAATCGATATATCGGTGCGAAAGTTAGATGGGGCGAAATAAAATTAAGATAGATGTGTCTGAAAGAAAAAGTAAAACGCGGTAGGAAATTAAATTTGTGTGGATATAATGGTTTCTCTGAAATTATTTTCCTTAGTTTTTATGAAATACAGTAGTTTCGACTCTCTGTGTCCAGTGAAATATATCGCATAAATAAGAGAGAGAGAGAGAGAGAGAGAGAGAGAGAGAGAGAGAGAGAGGGAGAGAGTCTTAATTTCAATGAAACATCTCAAGTGCCTACGAAAATTGATAGGAAACTTTTTCTATAACTTGTTGCAGCTTAATGAAAGTATCCTTGATTCTTCTACAAATTTATAATATCCACATATATTTGGTACAGTTCTGGTAGCGTTGAGTTCTCGCACACGAACAGCCAACCTTGGAACCGGCCTCGGCACCGCGGCCGAATGCGAAATGCAACAGGATTGTGTCTAGAGGGAGAATAATGGTTGTAGTCGGAGCCGAATTCGACGCACGTGCACCCATTAAAGACAGACCAAAATATTGCGGGGTTACGACAGATGCACTTGCTCGTGAACTACCCCCTGCTACGTCCGACAACACCGAGAATTCAATACTCCTCTCGCTTTTTGTTCCTTTTACCTTCCTTTCTTTCTCCACCTCCATCGCCATTTCCTCCTCCCTGTTCTTTGTCCGGCGTCTTCTTTTTGTCTTCTCTGGCATATTCAGAGCCCCTCTGTTGTGCCTCGATGTGCTCGCTTGATCGTAACCATTGACGTTAGCGTTTTGTGTGAGTATTACTCGTCTTTCGTTTCCTTCTTCTTCTAGCCAGAATACATGTTACGGTATTTCGCTTCTGGGCAACTTTGTTAAAGATATTTACATATGTAGCAGTTTATACGAAATCAATCGAACAGGATTATAATTTATTTCATAATTGTCTACTTCATAATTTAGCGAATCTTTATAAATTCATCTTCCGCAAAATTGTTTATTTCAATTAGTCATCATCAATTTTTATCAATTAGAATTATAAGTAATGGAATTAACGTGCAACAATATCGTAAAGAATAATTTCAGTTGCTTTCAATTCGTACGATAGAATCTGTTATGTGCACCAATCACGTATTCTATCATTTAAGAACGACACGAAAGAGTTGTGTCTCGAGCATTCTCGTACCTTCTCGACATCGACTCACACGTCTCTTTCTTGTTCCGGGATCCCTGTTTCCTGTTTTTCTGTTGCGTGATTTTCCACTTGCAGGTAAGTATTTAGCTATTTTTAGCTAACTCTCTGTTAACAACTAGTGTGTTTTTAATCTGCGAACATTATTCGTACTACCAATGCATGATATTGATCGAATTGCCACAGCACAACGAAACCAGTGGCTTTACAATTAGAGCACTCACAGATCACAATTTATTTTCCCTTTCGTTTTTAGCGATGCATATAGCGTTCTCTGCGTTCAGATGGATGACCTGAACGTGAGATATACGACTTTCTCTATAACTGTAAACCTACTGTGTAAATTTCATTGATAGCATGCTATGGACACATTAAAAAACATTAAAATATGAGGCGAAGATATTTCCATATATTTTCAATGTTAATGGTAATAATTAAATTTTGCTTTTTTTTTAACAGCGATAACTTCATTCATGATACTATATAAATGATAGACTAACGTGTAATCTATGATAAATTCTAACATTTTATAAGTCTAGTTTAAATAGTAGGTGGATAAAGAAAAGGGCTACAGGGACCGTAATTATGAACATGAATTCTAAACACAGACTCGAGTGATTAAAAATTCGCGTAGTTTCAATTCGTTGCGAACAGAATGTGTACTAAGCTTAGCAGGTTTGCCAAGGGATTATAGTGGCTTACTCGCAATCGTTGCTGTGTAATATATCGAATCCGTACTCGCAACACGATCCACGATGCTCGCCAGGTTGAAACGAATTTTCGAGCAAACTATCGCTGAAAACGGAATTTTATGCAGCAACAGAAGTTAATAACGAACTCGCGTATGATTAATTTAAAAAAAGCGCTGTATCTCCGAGAAATATATCTACGTATTTATGTATGTAGTCTCGAGATGTTCCCGCTTAAGATTTTAATGGATGTACGGATTTAATATACCCGATAATAAGAGAGTACGAATATCATATAACATGTCACAATTATGCTCTATGACATGAAACTCCTCATTGATGATTTGGGGTATTTAAAATGCAATAATTTGTAATTGGTCCGCGGAACTTTAATATTTCCCTCCTCATTTAGTAAATTGCATTTAATCCTTTTAATTAGAAAAAATATAGCTTGCAAACTAGGCATAGTCGTTAATTATTTTGTTTTTAATTAATTCACTGAGAATTTCCTCAAAAAATTGTAATGGAAAATGCAGAGAAATCTGATAAAAATGAGAAGCTTTTTCTCTCGCGTCGACTGTCCCGCGAATATCTTGTCTCGAGTCGCGTGTTTGGCATAGCAAAAATGTTTAAGATCATCATTTTCACTTCCTATGGAAATTACAACTCTCGCGATGAGTTACGACAATATTCAAATTTATGGCAGCTACTGGCGAATTGTATTAGTCACATTCCAATGTTTCACTTGGATTTAGACAAGTTGTTTTTGTTGCAGAGAGCCTGTGCGGACGTCACGAGAAACGTCTGTTGAACGAGCTGCTGTCATCATACAACACACTGGAGCGGCCCGTTGCCAATGAGAGCGAGCCTCTCGAAGTGAGATTTGGCATCACGCTGCAGCAGATCATAGACGTGGTAAGTTATTCCCCTGACGCGACGGCTCCAACGTCGTTAATCATTCGCTGTAGCACGTCAACGATTTATAAAGAACTAAACTGCCGCAGTTCTTTCGAACGAATTACGAGCTTTCTAATTTTTAAATCAGACGATATCGCGAAATGTTTGCTACTAAATCTCCAAAATCAAAACTAATAAAGTCTGTAAAAAGAAGAAAAAAGTAAAAAAAAAAAAAAAAAAAAAGGAGAATAGATCGACAACTCTTCCTTGTCGTCAGACTTAACTGCATTAAGCGCTATCGACCATGTTACTTTTCGTTCAAATACCTCCTGTAACAATTGAACCGGTTAAAATCCATCATAGCCAGAACGATTTGATATTCTGCTTTCTAATTTGATCCGCGTGTAATCGCATTTATATTAAGGGAATTACCAGCCGAGCACATTTCGCTAGGTTTTCTTCCTTTCTTAAGGAAATCGCATTAGAGAGGATTTACGACGGGAGCATTTTCGCTTCCATTGGCGGCAAACTGCACAATGGCTAGTAGTTCGCATATGCGCGCATGCTATACGTTTACGTATATACCGTTCCATCGATGGAACTTCCTTACGAAAGATTTCCATTATAACCCGCTGCTTTCTTTCGCTATATATGAGAAGTTACCTGAATCCTATACGAATACCATCTGTTACCGTTCGATCCGATTTCTTTCTTCGCGCATTCATTGCTCTCTTATCCCTTTTCCTCCGCGCATTTGTCCCACGTGAAAGGAAATATCAGTGACGCGAAGAAGTGGCCACAATGAAGTAACATCGACATTCCAAAAAATAATGGCACAAAAATGTGACGAAAGTTTCTTCTCCGTCCTCCTTTATTCATCGTTACAATCACACCTTTTAAGAGATTAACAACCCTTTAAGTTGTTAAAGTTAAGATGGCAATCCTTTAAGACTATCAAAATCTGTAAAATCTTTCCATAAAAGTTGCACAAGTTTCTCAGTCACCAGACTCTGCTTTTATTTACAAAAAATATATCAAATCATCGTATTCGTTGACTCATTCCCCCGATCGAATACAGTTTCATCACATTACGTGGACAAACAACTAGCAAAAGGAGGAAAAGGCTCGATAATGACGCATCAAATATTCAGTGTCAATGACCACGTAATACTTCCGGGTATTACGTCGACGGAAGATTACGAAAGTTACGGTGACACGGGGTAATTTCCGTGGCTGATGCAGTCTACAGGGCGGCTAGCAATCTTTGCGTGAATTGCAAAGATAAGGAGGCCGAAGATTAGCTGCGCAAGTTTTTGCACGTCAAAATATCGGTCTTATCTAAACGAGACCATGGCTAACAGTCGAGGGTTGGATAGTGTAGCGGTATAGGGGCGGAATGAACGGAGGAAGAGGCAGTGAACGAAGCAGATCGCATTATGTGCTCCATCTTGCCTTGACTGGCCTTGCCTCGGTCATTTACTTACTTTATGCAGCTTTCCTTTCGGCTGCCATCGCACGAAGCATCGCACCATGCCATTACACGAATATCTTCAACGTTGATAATCGGAAACGTTAGTACAAACTAGGGAAAATTTTCCTATGTAAAAGCGTAATTGACAGTAATCGTCGCACATTTCCGTCGCTTTGAAAGCACTCTCATTGTAACATCCGTTTATACCTGACTGTTTTATTATTCTACGTATCAGATGTTCGAAATAGTTACAGGATATTTGAAGTTCTAACACATTCGCTAGGAACAATTTGTTTGCAGTTTCCTGTTATTTATGTTACGTTACATACTTTCAGCGCTGTTATACCTTTGATCGTGCTATTTATATATAGAATCTTTTACTCGAGTCGAACATCCAAACAACGCTAATTGTTTTACCATTCAAAATTGAAAATTTGGTTGGAAATATATATTATACACGTATTTACAGTATCTAGAACTGTAGGTTAAATTATCTTTAAATATCGTACTATTTTGTATGGAAAGTACCGTGCACGGTAACATACAATTCTGTATATTATTCCGTCCCTCTCTCCGCCCTCTCTCTTTGTAATGCTCAATCCGACTAATGTTTCAATGCTATGCGCGGGCATATGAAGCGTAATTACACTCGACAAGCAAATATTTTCCGGTCCATACAATTTCGCATGGAATAAAGCGCTACCAGCGCTGGGGAATTCCGATATACGACTTACTTGCTATGTAAATGCATGAAACGTAATTATTGCACATGGCAGACAACCGTTCATATTGATGGGAGTTCCTGTGCACATACGGGAGAGCCCCGCAAAAAAGGTAAAAATTCTGATGTAAAGTCAAAAAACGAGGAAAAAGGAAACGACGGGTCGCAATTGAATTGAAAGTTACCGCGAACCACGGAAACACGAAAAAATGGAATCCACGTTGCCAAAGAAAATGTCTTCGTCTCTCAGGGGAAAGAATATCTTTTATGCGGAATCCTGCGGTTAAAGTTCACTGAAATCAATTTCTTGTGTTATTACGGCTCCGGTGTATCGTGGATATTAAATTTTTAATCGTTGTTACTTCATGAATATTTGGTCTTTGGCTTCTCTGTACTCGCGCCGGCTCAACCGTAGATTCATCAATTTTTCTTGAAAATCATCTTCTCTCTCTCTCTCTCTCTCTCTCTCTCTCTCTCTCTCTTTGAAATGGACCTCGATTTCATTACGCGAATCGTAACGGATATTCACGGAAATATTTTTATTTACATAACCCGTTCCTCCGAGTGGTAAAACAGATTCGATCTTTTCGCTTATTTGAAGGGAACGTTTACCTCGAACGCGAATGGAACGTATTATTATACTAAGTTAAATCGGACGTGAAATAAATCGATCGTATGCACATATACGTGATCGGAGAAATTAGAGATGACATTTTGAAGGGAAGAATGTAAATTGAGAACTTTCGTCTGAGTTTGTATTTATCTTCCAAATAGAACCATACGAATAAAATGGATAAAGAAGTATCTACGTCAATATCAACTTTGGCGGACCTGTTTTTGCAAAATGTTAGATAAATACGGGAATCGTTAAAGTTTGATTATCACTATTAATTTAGTTTTTAGTCACCACTCGTACTCTATTATTACTGAAACTATAAAAATTATGTTTCAATGACTGGAAATTAAACGAACAACAAACATCATCGTTCGTGACCATTCGTTGGGAAAACGAATTCGTAAAAACAGAGCTCCCTTTTATCCTTCCACTATATCGATAGTCCGGAAGCGTTTTAATTGGATATTTCGAGACAGAACTGAATTCAGCCAGGCAAACCGTACGTTCTGGCCGGAAATCCAGTTGGACCAAAACGGAATTCGTGACCAAAACAGATGGCGTGTGATCGTGAACAGGTTAGTACACAGAATTTCCATTCGTGTTCTGTTGATACACCGACGTTTATATGTATTCTGTTTTGCAAAGTGCAGCAGGCTGGGAAAAGTTCTGCACTGCGATAGTGTTGCAAGATGACGATTCTATTCGGTGCACACGAGGATACGTGCTGCACGTTTTGATAGCACCTCCTCCTCCTCCCCCCCCCCAAAAAAAAGACAAATTTTTTTCGTTTAGTTCGATATGTTGCCTAGAACGCTTCCAGAGCATAAATTCTAGGCAATAATTGTTTTTGTAAGCATAATCGGTGCGCTCTGCTTGCCTCCTAGTTTTCGTATCCCAACCGTTTAAGCTGTCGTATCTGTTTCTATATCATCCTTGTGTCATCTTGATCATTGTATGTATGTACCTCGAATTTCGAAGATTCTAACAGCGATGTTCCGCTGGCTTCGGCAGTGTTCCACTGCTCGAGGGCTTAGCCCTCTGAATTATCAAAGTTGTCAACGGCGGCTGGTAATCGCTTTTCCTTTCGCATATTAATACACGTATATTATGTAGGAAATTTTGTTAAGTTAATTTAAAATTTTATAGTAAATTGTTGTTTAGGAATAGTCGCCTCTCGTCCGCGATTATTTCAAATCGCATCTACCCTGACGTAACGTGGACGCCTTCGACGCTACGTTCTAAACAAATATTCAATATATTTAAAAAATAACAGAACGTTGTTTTATAACTATTGGGTAAAAGAAGAACGATAATGAAAATACACATCGATGACGAACGGTAAATTAGTTCTTGCTGCGAGATATCGTGATCGATAAAAATGAAAACGGTAAATTTCGTTTCGATGGTAGTGTCGTTTGACCATGAACTCTGTATTTATGATGGGCATAATGGAAATTGCGTGGCGTCATGTTTCCTCTTTCGTTCTCCAGTGGCGCGCTGTCAGCTCTTCGCAATGTATCGTGGCGTCCTGCTGATTTTCAGTTTCCCTTCGCGTTCTTCGCCTGCTCCCGTTCGTGCAAGCTTGTTCAAAGGCGCGTCCACAGCAACGCAAAGTGACGAGATGCTTTTTCATCAGCGTCGCAATTATAAAATGGTAAAGCAAGCTCATCGTATTACTCGGCCTTCGCCATTTCACGTTGCAAGTTGTACGTGGGTCGGAATAAAGGTACTGATCAGTGAAATTTCGCCTCGACACGACCTTATTTTCTGCTTTTGTTGTCTTCGCTTTCCTTATCTTCCTCTCGTCTCTTTCCTATTCTGCCTTTTCTAAAGTTTCTGATTAATTTTTCCACTTCATACGCGAGCCGCGATTTCAATTCGGAAAGTTCGACGTTCGACGACTAATATACGGAATATATTAATAAAATGTGTTTCGACCTCATTCTCGATCGCTCCTCGTGAAATTCAATAAATTAAATTTATCATGAGAATATCGAATATTGTCACTCTACGCAAACAAAGTTTTATACAATCTGTCATACTTTTGTAGATGCGATGATTGAAATGTAATTAATATTTGGCTGTTATTTAAAGAAACTTCAAAGTTGTTAGTAAACGAAACATTAAATTATTTTCTGATAATTGTATCGCATGCTGTATAAATTATCTTCCTTATGGTAACGCTAATTGTAACTGACTGTATAATATACATACTGATTGTAATGAAATGAAAATCGAAAGCTGTTGACTGATATCTAAAAATAATAGGTAACGGAGAAAATTGGTGAACTCTTATTGTGCGAACTTCAATTGTACAAACTGTTCGTCCCCTGACATGTTCGGATAAATGGAATTTTACCGTGCTGCAATTATCGTTTGATCAATAGGATGTTTCTATCGCATAAACATTTAATACAAAGTTAACTGTTATTTGATGTTTCCTGTCATCTTCCTTGCCTGCTTATTCAATCTGACGTTTTACACGTAAAAACAACGCGTTCCAAACAGCTTCGTGCATTAAAGCAAGAGATATTTCTAAATGGAGCAAAATACATCCCATTACTCAGCCTGTTTCCCCTTCCCACCCGGTTTCCTTAAGTCGCGTTACTCAAGCTGCTTCGAGTTTTTACCCTTCCTTCCTTCCTTCCTTCCTTTCCACCCCTTGTGCCTTCTGAACGATCGTTGCAAAGAAAATTGCAAACTGCTCACGTTCCCGTATTTTTTATTTATTCAACCGGAACGCGTTTCATATTTTCGCTTCCGCGAGTTGAACGATTTTTTTGGTCGTTGATTATTTTTCGGTCGCTAGAGAACGCTATTTTTTCTGACAAGCTTCAGCCACTGAATCTGTTTTTCCCTTTCAAATCGCCACGTTTGACCATTTCTGCAAATCATTTTTCAACCTGCATTTGAACGAAAAACCGTGAAACAGCGCCTCTCCTTCGTTGAAGAATTTTGATGCTGCCTTTCGTCCTTCGCTCCCGTATTTATATTACGTTTCTCTTGTATTTCAGTAGGAAAATAAAACAAACGTCTGGAAGATATTTTTCTATCGATTAAAATACAACAATGTCATTTCTTCATAATATAGTCGAATATATGTATGAGGCGAAATTCTAATCGACAGAATAAAACGAAATTGGATAAAGAAATCTAAGAACTTTTGAAAACGAAAAGTAACTGTTGAAAAGTAAAAGTTCCGAAATGTATTTCTTAGAAACAAAAGAACCGGTGGTCGTAATTTTTTACGCGAAGATGGTATTGTAAGCTATTACGTTTGTCCATAAACTTTCGTGGTTTTCGCTCTCCGCTTTTCTTCTTTTCTCGGCGTCCGACCAAACGCCTGAGTCACACTACTGGTTGGCTCGCAGCCCATGCATTCAGCCAAACGTATACACGTTGCATACCAAAAAGACCACAAACCACGATCCTTGGTTAACCCTTCGAAACAATCTTCCCATATTTCTTGTCCTATCGTTGTTCTATTCGCAATTCTTCGTTGCAATGTGAAAAGAACGAATACTTGAAATTAGATATACGTGGTACAATGTTGGCTGCTTCCATTTGAATTGTAACATGATCGAATTGATCGTATATTGTGTATTGATTGCGCGCTGATATTAGAATTCTAGTTTTTTTATTCGCTAAGATAACGCGGCGCTTTACATAGTAAAATAACAAAACTTTCTTACTTTCATCTATTTTTTTCCACGGAAATGTACGAATATAGCAACGATTCGATGGGATCGTCGTTTTGCGTGTGCCTGTAATTTTTATCTTTCTCCGAATAGTACTCGATTTATCGCCTGCAAAGGAGTTAAATTGTTCGAAATGCAACTCTTCAAAGCGTTTATACTGCGCGTACATAAAAGCGGATACGATGAGTTGTATCGCGGTGAATGTTTTTCACTCCTCTTTTACATCGTGTACGCTGCGCAAAAATTAATCATTGCACAGAACGTGTACCTACTTAGTTTCTCGTTTGAAAAATAGTTACGTTATGCCAGAGTAGCTTATACGGCTCTGTTTTCGGCGAATGCTTTTATCTAATTTTCCACGAGGTTAATTTGCCAAGCTTTTTCAACAAAAGTTACTATTTCGGAATTTACTGTTGCTTTTCTGTGATATCTGTTCTACGAAAACAAACGACGCTGCAGAATTTCCATTTTATTAATTTTAATGTCACATCGAGTGTCTGTTACCATTACGAACATCAATTATTTTAACAACGGTACAATCTTTAAAAGAAGAATTCGGATAACGTGTTGTACTATATTATCTTGTTTAATAGTTTACTTTTTTTCCAAAATTACTAAGCGTCAATATTGCGTCAACGTAACATTTGGTTTAAGCAAAGGCAAACTTGGGTTTGTATCGTTTTGTTTAAAAATATTCCATCAAATTTAGAAAATTTCTGTTTCACCCTACAAGTGCTTAATCCATACGTAGTACGGGCAAGGCGAAAAATCCAATATCGCTAATCTGAGATGCATAAACGCGAACAATCGCAAACATGTCAACGATCTAAAGCTAGTATAGAGTTGTAACGTATGTATATTCGTCTCGTGATCTTCGTTTACAATTACATACAAAAACGAAACAGATGACTGTTGCAACGTTACAAGGCAATATTAATCGAATCTCCTTAGCTCTAACAGAAAGACATTTCCTAGAAAGTATACCAGCCACTCAAATGAAGCGAATCGTGCAAAGACAATATACCGTTTGTTGCGAGAAACGTCTAGATGGAAAAAGAATACGAAAAGAATTACGATATTAATGTTGAAAGCGTGATGTCGGTTTATGCGTTCCTTGCTTCGAAATATTACTATTATATATGTAATATCAAAAAAAGGGGGGTATACGCTTGGTCTATCATATACTTAAGTTCGACTTTTCTCGAGATAGTATATGTTGTAAATTTAAGGCATAAACTAAGAATCGTAAGAGTGCTGGGAGAGAGAGAGTGTGTGTGTAAGTAAGAGTGTATGCCTTGGTGACGTCAAAGCTAAATGAGAGAGGGAGTGGGTGCGAGGGTTGAGGGTCAGTATTTTTTGACCTGGGAAGACAGAAGTTGTGAGCCGAGTGTGAGAATAAGACGTACGAAGATATTGTAGTCAGTTTTTGCATTGGGTAATTGCCTGTTAAAATAAATAGAACATCCTTTCTTGTCCTTACTCTAAACTATGTAGGTACTATATATATAATAAAGAAATATTAAAAAAAAAAAATAAATAAAAGGTAATTAAAATGTACGGAGAAACACACATTTTCAGGCTATATTATTAGAGGTAATTTAAAAGCCGCTTTTTGTAGTTTTAATCGGCGTTTGAATGATTTTAAAGATCGACTAGTTTCGAGTCGGACGAATTTACGACTGAAAGCCTCGTGTGTCCCAAATGTAATGTCTCACTACGCGTTCGAGAGGGAAATTTCAACGTGAAGGGTTGACCTGTTTGAATCGACCTTCGATTTGTGTCCGCTTTGAAGCGAATACGAGCGCAGATTACGAGGGGCTATGCGTAGACCGTAACCGAAGGCGTTGTCAACAATTTCGATTAGTTTCGACACCTGCGTCGTAGCCTCCCGTTGTGCACACGGTTTCGTCAAATAGTGACACGACTGTACTCTGTAAACAAATTGTACAAACGTTCCTCGTATTTTACGAATTTCGTGTATCTTTCGAACATTATCTGTCATTCATTTATCTATACACTGTTACCTCTATAAGCTATCGCGTTACTCAAATATAATACATACTAGCTGATTATTTCAATAAGAGTACAAAAATAATTCTCTAGTAAATACTTCTCAAACGACACAATGATATGTTAAATACGATGATACGTACGTACATACGATGAAAAGTCAGGAATAAATTATCAAATTAAGTTATAATTCCAACGAACGATTTTGCATTATTTCGCGGATTATTATTTCACGGAGATTTAAATATATTAGCGAACGAGTGTGTAGTTTCAGTACTGTATGTCTCTTCGAAAACCATACACCTTTTGTTAGAAACATTTTCTCGTACAGCAAATAATATACGAATTGTACGAAGTTATTCTGTTAACGAGACTCACTCTGTATATGTATATTCATTCGATTTAAAAGGTTCGATTTTGTTAAACAGCCCAGCCTGATGGTAAAGTAAATTTCCTTCGAATCTCGTAATTGCAAACGCCATTAGGTGTGAAAACGAAATTCGTGTTTGCAGGTTTGACGACAAAAATAATACCGTGAATTAACTCGACGAGCAGTTCTTCTCTAAAACGGGAATAGCGAGAAAAGACTTGTAATAATCTAATAACCTGTTTGGTTAGCGCATACATCTCTGGTGTGATTTGTTTCACGATGATTGATTCGATAATTTGATCGCTTATTGATTTCCGATAATTCTCTGGTCTCTTCCACTGCGAAACATATTAAACAACGATTAATCATGGCTGCGACAAGCACGGAATTATTTTCCTAATAAAATGGATATATGTACATATATTATCGATCTACGCAAGTTGAAACTTATTATACGCGCTATTTAGGCTATGAAACAAAATCTTTAAATTCAACGAGTATCAAAATGTTGAACACGCAAAAAATTTTGATTTCGCAATTTTCCTCTGTCGTGTTCTTGATCGGAAAGCTTTATACGTCGTCGATAGTTTTAATTTCACTATCAGCCGAACGGAAAATCGACCTTGGACCCGATTCCACGTTGAAATGAAAATCGAGCGTCAATTCGATTTCACTTTTTAATATGTTTGACACGCACGTAGGTCAAGGTTGCGATTAACAAATATGCCAACGAATTCGGGCAGATGTCTAAACATTCAACGTTAAGCTATCGCGAAATCTCCGCAAAGATTCGTGTCTCAGGAAAATCTGATCATTTTCGAGATTCGTGGTTCCTTGGGACTCGTGTTTATCGCAAATATATGTATCGTTTTACCTCTTTCCAGAGTGTAAATGTACCCTATTAAAATACACTATAAAATTTTCTGACCAATGAAACTTTTAAAATCAATTCTTACCTCGCTTTGAACATGTATAAAATGAAATTAATTTCTGAGATAATGGGCCATGCTAGGTTCGTGTTTGAAAATGAAATAATACGTTCACTTAGCACTCGGGCTATCTGTTAATTACATTCTTCATCACTTTCTTGCTATTACTACGTCCTAGCCGAGTTTTGTGAGATTAACAGGCTATTTTTATCACGAATAGTTAAACTTAAACCGTTTGATACTTGTTGCGCTGGTTCGCGAGCTTTCCTTCTATTCTATGCAGCTTCGGGATGCACATATACATTGACATGCAAATCTAGCTTCTTTTCGCCTCGAATCGAGACACGCCTTTGAGATTTATTTCGTTCATGGTGATAGTTTTGAAACGTAAATCTTTTGTATAAAGCGTACAATTTTTATATGAAAATTATAAACTTAACCTCTTGTTAATTGTTTCCCTTTTCTTATCATTTCGTTTCATTGCTTTATTTTATTTGTAGTCGTTCATTTTGCGTTATATAATATACTTATTCGGCAATTAGTTGTGCCATTAAGTAATTCAAGGAAAAGCTCGATATGTATCGGATAGAGATATGAAATTGCAGAAACGAAAGTGTCGCGGTAAGTAGTTTTGGTCAACGACCGGTCAATTCGTTCGACACGATCGTTTACCAAGTGGTTTGCCTGGTTGACAGTATCGTTGAAGTGCACTCGTTTTATAAATCACTTTGAACTTCTGATGATGAGTCTGTGGTAGAGTGCGGTTCCCTACAGAGCACTCGGGAAACGAACGATCGCGGCAGCAATTTGTGGTTATTGATCCTAGTTTTTGGTGTGAATTTTACAACTTGTACGTCTCACTCTCATCATTCTCTCTCGCGCTCGTCTTTACACGTATCTTACGGACTTTTCTCTCGCAACAAAATAATTCTATTATATACATGCGATATACTCATTCTTTCGTTTCGAGAAAATTGAAAAAGAAATGATCCGTATATCTCAAATTTATGGAATTAATTTTATTTCCTACTTCTATAAAACGATTCAAACACTAAAATTATACTAACTCGATGTTTCTCTTTTGTTTTTTTCTCAGGATGAGAAGAATCAAATATTGACGACGAACGCGTGGCTGAAATTGGTAAGTGGTTAATTAACTATACGTTAACGTGTATGTACAGACCGTATGGGAAAGCACTAGTTTCTAAAGCCTTTACGTAGTTTTCAGCTTAATAAGTAGCTGTTCACTATAGTATTAACTCCTTGGCGTTCGCAGTTTCTTGCATACATATACCGAATAGACAAGAGCGCCAATGAGTTACAGAACTTTCTTCTAGAACATATTACAGAAGGAATTTCAATCTAAAATCACGTACAGTATCTTCGTTCTAATTTCGTAATTTTTAAGAACCATAAACTTAACAGATATATAAGTGTGAAATAGCTGTTTGTAAGTTATTACCAGAGAGACAATTTGTAATAGCTCGTGTCGAGGAACAATTTGACACAAGAGACGCACCGACAAGAGTACCGGTAATGGGGTTTGCGGTAAAAAATGGGAAATTTAAAATGCACTCGCGGTAATATCGTCCTTTTCCTTTCTCCAAACACCGTGGTGCACCGGTTCGCTTACAGGTTTACAGGAAATCAATATACCCGAACTAATACTCGCCTGTCACGGTTGCTATTCTCATTTCCATCGAAGTGGTATAACGTTCCCGTTGAAGAACGCGTTCTATTAGCGGTAATGGTACGTGGTGCGAAAAGAACGACGTTTAAATATCTTGGGCTAATTACTCGCGCAATAAAGAGCATCTTCAGAAACTTTATAACAAACTACGGAGCTTCAAAATGAAAAACAGAGTTTCCTGATAGCTGGTTCGGAAGTCGTTTACAAAATTTACAGATCGATGCTTTTTAGTTTTCAATTTTTATATTTTTTATTCGTGTAAATTATTTCATTAGAAAATATGCTACTCTTGAAAATATATTACTCTTAATATAGAGAAAATTCTATGCCTCGAGTTCTGCATTATATTTTATTATTTTCACCGAGATTTTTAATTCTCAAGCATACAGATATTCGTTCGTAACAAATTATTATTTTTGTCCGTGTTCAGGAATAGTCAAAGAAATTTATTTTCCATGCGTATTGTAATACGTATGGTGATCAATCACTCGTAATTTTATATGACTTCTGTCAGGAGGATTCGATTGCTCCGGCAAATTGAAATTTCAATTTTGTTAAAATATGAATACGCGCGAGCGAGAGCCGAAGCAACGCGCGTAGAATATCATTTCCATTTTAATAGAACCACAAGTCGGTGCACCAGACTTGCAAGTTCCTGTTGTAACAGATAGGGAAAAAATGTTGTCGATTGATGGAATCGATTATTCATTTACACTGCATTCGTCAGGCAGACTACCGACGAGGCGGAAACGCAGCTGCGGCCGTCAGTATTAGCTCTTTCCCTATCGAGCGCTTGTCAGAGAATTTTTTACAATTTCTGCTTA
Source organism: Bombus flavifrons (assembly GCF_040668555.2). Taxonomy (NCBI): domain Eukaryota; kingdom Metazoa; phylum Arthropoda; class Insecta; order Hymenoptera; family Apidae; genus Bombus; species Bombus flavifrons. The sequence goes on from NC_138447.1 coordinate 6,590,662, forward strand.
AGGTACGTCTATTGTGTACTACTACAATACTATTGTATTGCTCAATCGTCAATGCAGGAAAATGAAAGACGTGGTCGGTTCCTTCTACTTTATCCTCGAGTTCGGCGGCAAATACAGTGGCTGAACTTCGTATAGGACGCAAGATGGCAATTATTGCCTGTGCTTATTAAGATTGCGCTTATCCGATAAAAAAGAGAAACAACGTGAAGTAAAAGGAGCGATGGAATATTTAATAGATGTTCGAGACTAACTTTGATCGATACTTGTCAAGTATAAAGGGAAAATTGGAAGTTAGATTGAAAGCTCAGGATAATGAGAATCAACGATAAATTAAGAAATTATCGATAACGATCGACTAAAGTTTGTAATTGCGACGATTGTAACTTTATTATTATCTGAATCAATCGAATCGATCGAATCGTATTTAATTAATGTATAAATTAGCTAAAACTCGGCCATTTCATTCTTAACGACCTAGTACAACTACGTCTAATAATTGATTATTTAATTATCATTAATTTATCAAAGCGTACCACGCGCTTTAAAATGCCCACGTTTCTTCTTGACTTTATTTGTAAAAATATTTATTAATAATTTAATAAACTATTAAAAAATAATAGCAGGCGATCGTTTTCTTTTCGGTGATACATCGAACCACGAAAAAGAGGTCAGAAATCAACGGATCGATTGAAAGCATAGCTACGCTTCTTTTCCACTTCGACATGACCAAGAAATTTTCAAGACCCTCCGCGTAGCTCGATCGATCTTCAACGACCAGTGGCGATGATCTATCAAATGAGATCGACAAAATTGATCCCACATGCTACTACTGAAGCAGCGGTGATCGAGGAAACAAGAAGGTGCATGCATCACAGTCGATTCAGCCAGTTCGAGTCATCCTTTTCGTGTTTCCTTTCCCGCGTGGCAGCTTCGTGTTTCCCTCGGGTACGAAAGGAACGTCGTACGGGAAAGAAGGTGGTTGGTGGCCACGAGGGGATGGAAAGTAAGATAAAAGGGAACGGCAGCAGCCTGTACACGGCAAAGAGGATTCGAGAAGATCGAGAGAGTAGAATGATGCACTCTTGCGTCTTTCTGCAACTCCGGCTGGATCGAGATGAAAAGCACGAGGAACGTTTTTTGACGTTGCTGCCTGGAATAAAGAAATGGAAACGAAAGGCCCGGGAACGGTAGCCGCGTGCCGGTGACGTTTTGGCTTTCTTGCGCGATACGCGACAACTACACGGGAATTTATTCATAACTCACGGCGCTGCTCTCTCGGGGTTGCACGGTCTATAAATTTCGTGTCATACTCTTCCATACATTTTTTTCTAGAGACAATTGTTCCGTGTTTATTTGACGGGAAGACTAAGGTGCAAGAACACGAAGCTACTGTTAGCTTCCAATTAATATTTACGTTTAGTGCTCTTGATAACAGATTCCCTTGAGAAATAGACGACGTAATATTTATTACGCTACTTCTAAGATAGAAAACTGAGTTTGCAGCGACGTGAACGATCGCATCAAATTTAATTTAGTAATTTCCATCCCACGTTCACGCGCGTACAAACGCATTCGTACATCTTGTAATAGGGTTGAAAAAGACTAATGTCAAATTACGAGTGCAAACCAACTATTACCTATTTCCGGCCCATCTGTTATTTTTATCTGGTCCCTAAATCATATCGTGTCGATATCACTCCGTTTCCCGGTTTATAGCTATTTTATTGTTTCTGAAGAATTGATTTCCGGCGGAGGTAAAAAGATTTCCTTCCTGCCTTTCCACCGTCAATTCGTCACATCCTCTTTTATCCTCCTTCGCTTCGTCACCTTTTTCCATCCCTCCAACTGCTCTGGAATTCGATTGTATCTCCACTCTTTTTGATCTGTTTTTTGTTTCGCTCCTCGTTGTCGGTAATCGACGGTAAAATCTTCGAGAAGCCATCGAATCTCTTCTCGAGGAAATATCGATCGTCGATCGAGCACTAGAGAAAGACGATTATTTTTTGTCCGATTAATTAGCTCCAAGTTCTTCTCGCGGATTCCTTGCCGCCGTCTATATCTACTCGGAAACATCGATTTTTTAATTCCATCCGTATCCGCTTCCTCAGCAAAAAAAGTAGATATCGGAGAAATGGAAAGATTTAGGAGGATGCAGATTTTTAGGAGAAAAGTTCCAGTCGACCGAATGAGATAGTATTTAAAACGAAAGTCACATTACACCCTAACGCTTTAAATATCGCGAGATTCGAATAATACGATACGCGACATAAATATTTCCAAATGTTTAATAATTTTAACCAATGAACTGCATTATGCCTAATGCAATTTTTCTAATGACGATGTGACTGCCAATGTAAAATTCTCACGTCCTTGCAGTGTATAGTCGTCGTACGACTGCTATGCCAACATCTGCTAATTGTACCGAAGTTACTCACCTTTGAGAACAACAAGCTTAATAAAGCCGTCGATTCCTTGGTACGGACCAATCCGTGCATTAAAATTACATCGTGAAATTCTCGGCTAATGACGAAGTTCCAGCGAAGAGTATTATCGTCGCGCGGCGCGGACCGCTTTGAGGCGGCCAATCAAAAGTTTCGAACGCATTAAGCTGAATAGAATTTCGAAGCAATCCCCGTGGCTGACACGATTCGCCTAATTTTGCAATCTGTTATAAAATAATCAGCGCAGAGCTGTACAGGCATGGCGCGTCCCTTTCGTTCCGGAAGGCAACCAGTTGCGGAACAGTTCAGGACCTGTTGAAACCGTCCGTAGTAATTCATCCTTGGAAAAGAGCCGCTGAATAGAGCACAGGTTATTTCTGTCCTTTCAGCGAGAAAAGAGCGAGAACTGCACAGTTAAACGAACGAATTGATACGAACTTAATCCAGAGCCCTCTCGCGTTGGAATTTATACTAGTCTAAATCTACCGAGAGTCTACAGTTGTAAACTGGAAATCAGCGAAAGTAACAACGTGCTTGTTTAGGGAACAAATTATTAGAATAGTTTCTGATAAGCGTCAATTACGGTAAAAGGAGCGTTACGAGCATTATAAACGCAATTTCAATGAAATTCGTAATTCAATCGGCAAATGGATAATTTCACTCGAAGATGCGTATCTGAAAAGAAATGTTTAAAATATATCCGATACACCTTAAGAATAGCTATCGTTGTAAAAATACATTTGTTCTACTGGTCGCATAGAATTCGCCGAATAAACAAGAATCTGACGGAAATATCGTAATAATAAAAGCAACAGCTCTTTGAAAAATGCGAGGAAAGAGAAAAACGCTGGCTCGTCAAAAAGGATGCCTGTTTTTGCGTTTTACATGGGCAAAAGTGAAAGCACGTTTTGAACGAGCACTTGTGCGCGCGAAAGGCCGAAAAATAATTCAAACCGAAGTCTACGCAGCCCGGATACAAAATGCTGAATGCCCTCCAGTGGAAACATTTGTGCAGAAAGCATTCGGACTAAAGCTGTAGGAACTCGGTTGTGCACGACAAACCGGCGGCCGAACGACGGAACGGATTCCGGTTGAATACAAGCTTCCGAGTTTTCCAAAAAATTCAACGACGAGCTCGTCGTCGTTTCCGCCGTGTATCTTTTTTATTTTCTCTTTCACCCGTCTAGGCGTTTGATAAATGAAGCTGTCGATCGTTGAGACGCATTGCGAGTATAGTAGATATATAACTGTGGATGAAGGAACTCTTGTACGTTTCTGACGTGGAAGTTTGCTAACGTCTGCAAATTTCTAATGGAAGAAGAAATTAGAAAAGATCGCGATAAAATACGGTGGAATCCCGATTGGTCTGCTTCGTTGGAATCCAAACAACTCGGATAAATCGAGGTCTACGACAAAACACGAAACGTCGACCGAAATTCATAAGGAAACAAATCTTCGGGAGGAAGAATCTTTAGAAGAAGTTTGGTTTGTGCAAACGTGATAATCGAGTGAAGTGAACAAAAACCGAAAGTGAGAAATAAATCCTTTCCTTTTCCTAGCGACGTATATCTTAATTTTCTTGAATTTCAAATATTTATATATCGGACATAAAGATGCGAAGACGCACAGATATCGAGCAATTTCAGCGACAAATCTCTTTAAGCAGAACGCTTTTCGGGGTACGAATTGGAACAACGCTCGCTGAGGAAACACTCGTCTTCACGAGCTGCGAGCAAAATTTCGTGCAACTTTCGAACGTTCAAGCTGTTTTCTCAGCAAACGCGGCGCAAGCTCGCTCGTTGCAATGTTTCTCGTACTACGCTCCGCTACCTTTTCCGTCTTTAATGGAATTCTTCCAGACATCTGCTTTGGAAGTTCATCTTCAGCTATCTATTCGACTCACCCTTCGACTTGGAATTGCAGGCGACGTGACGCTCGCGAGACATACTCGAACGTTTGAATTTAAGTATCCTATACCACTGAAAGTTACAAGTGCCTCCTCTCGAATCTTCTCCAACTTCTGCTTTTACAACGACTTGTCTGATAAAGTTTGACGATGAAAATCCTCGAGTATCTCCTCGTTTTGATGCAGTTGATTTCAACGTTTGAAACATATCTTAACACAGCATTGAACGGTGACGTATCGACTCGTCCAGTTTGCTGTCCAAAGGTTACAAACTAATGGATTGATTCATTTGTATTTGGAGAGGCTTACGATGCAAATCATGAACTTCTATGAAATTATAAAAACACGTCGTTGCAACGATCGTGTTATCATCCGCTCTTTGTCGTTACCTTTTTCCTTATTCCATGACATTCTTTTGACTAAAAGGAAATTCTATTATCGTGAAGCGACATTTCGCTTTTATCGTGAAGGTAACATTTCTTTTAACTAAACGCGAAACTCGTAAAATAATCCGATATTCATCGATCTTGCCGTATTCTTGATCGAAGAGGTACTCAACGAGTCACAGGTGTTCGGTCGTGTAACGTCTCGCGAGCGATGCTTAGACAGCAATGTTCAACGCATTTCTGACTATGTACGCTGCAAACACGCTTATCTCGCGCGATCGCGTTTCAAAGCTGGCCACAATCTGCATCGACACGCGCAGCACCAAAATAATTGCGCGTACTTTGTCTTTCCTCGTTGGGAAACCTGGATTGACGACCGTGTACTGTACATCTTTCGCAATGAGTAAACGAGAACGACCGGATAGCGGGATCGCAGGCAGGCATAGTCGGCCACGGTTAACATCATCACGTAGCGAACACGTCGAGCGTGTGTTAGCACAACGTCGCTACTAAATGTATGGAGCGGAGGACGTTGTCGTAACACTCACGTTTCACTAGCACGAGTGGCTGGAATAACGTGCCTCTAGAATTCGCATTTCAGATAAGTTGGCCTGCCTCTTTGCGAACCTTCGTAATCGACAACTCGGAAACGAAATCTTTAATGTCGCTCTCTTACGCGACGACACGTTCGTGGCTCGTTTCTCTTATCGAGCTTCCTCTCGTGCATCGAAGCTTATTTCTCTTTGTACGCGTATACAACTACTTTGGCCGGAACGACGAGATCGAGACCAATGAAAATCGTTATTCGGGTTATCCGAGTTATTGGATCTCCAGGGTCCACGGAACTTACTTAACATCGTCCATTTTGTATAGTACATGCCACGATATAACGGGCGTGTAAATTAAATCAAGTAGCAGAATTAATCAGCGGTTTAATAACTGTCTGATGTTTGTAGGTTCACCTAGCGTCGTGCACTACATTCTGTATGAAGGTTCCGTGTAATAAAAATTATGTAAGTTAAAAGATGTAAAAAAATAAAAAAAAAAGAAAATAATTTCCTTAATCAGATTTCATTGTTAATGGAATGTAATAATAATATACGGGGAAACCTCACTTTGTATTAAATTTACGATGCATCTTCCATTCGACCAATCATATCTTCTGTTCTTTTGGATGAACTTTTCGGATAAAGAAATTTCTAACGAAGGCAAGAAGGACAATTCTCTAACGATTAATTAAAAAGAAAATTGTTAATTTTTTGAAATTATATCGTGTTCAATTATATTCATCGGAAATCAGCGTTTGTTCCAAATTTCAGCTTTTTAGTTGATCGGTCGGCCAGACAGACAGACTGACAGACAGAGAACTAAGCTATATAATAACTGTTAAAAAAAAGGATGACTTACGAGGAGTATTTTATTTAAAAGTAGAGACATCGCAAATATAGCGCTATTCCTGCGTCCCTTAAGAAAAGGGGAAAAGAAATTATAATACGAATGTAAATTTTTATTTAAATGTACTTTCTAGAGACTATATTAACTCTGTTCAGTGGTGAAGCTATAAATTACTCGGAGAATATATTTTACCATCTGCTTCCGCTATTGAGTTTTCCGTAACCATGCTAGGACGCTTGGCGACATTAAACTCGTAAGGTCAGCGAATGTGTGTTGAATTAAATTAAAACTGTCGTAATTATCTACCACCTATCGATATCAGTCGAGGGTAAAGTATTTATTAGGTACTTAACCAGGCTTAACATAATTGGTTTTACATAAGTTAACCCTTAAACGTGACCCGAAGCCATCGTTACGATCAAGCGTGACGAGGATTTACGACCTCGCGAAATTTCAAAACGATAGATCGCGGTGTACGAGATAAGTGGTGCGCGCGCGATCATTTTGAAATTACGCGAGCTATCAAAATGTTCGATCAGCCAGTGGAAAGTTTGGTTAAGATTATATCTTCCTGATGATTAAACAAAAAAGTATCTTTTTCGCAAAGGGAGAAAAAATTGTAAATAAAAAGTACATTTTTCTTCGAAATCTATCCACAAATTTCAGAGAGCGATAAGATTTCGTTGGAAAGCGGGATTTATCGTTGCAAATGATCTTTCAATCGAATCGTTGTTCAAAGAAGGGTCGAATCGAACTATGAGATAGCGCAGATATCTAGCTTCCCGTTATTGCGCATCAATAATCCTCTAAACGTCTCTTCCACCATTTCCATTCCGTATACGAAGCAGAAACCCGATGATTTCAATCGAACGTTTCCTTTTCGAAAGCTGCCCTTGCGTTTTCTTAAAAGGCACCATTGATATACATAGATATGTACATTGAAAATGCAATGAATTTAACTTATTCGTCGCAGCAACGTTATCAAAGAGCGATTCAAATGTATCATGGTACAATAGAATTACTTTTTAAAGGGCACTACGTAATTACAGAATGATTACGGAACAATTATGTTATTTGAAAAGCTTTTTATTCTCAAATTGTTTGGTTCCTGTGTCGTAGATACAAAAGACTCCTAAAATAGAGAGACCGAAATATCGAAACATTTAAAATCAGTGACTATATAGATCAATGAATTATCTATTTTATATAATAATAATAACATGATAATAAGTTTACCTTTAGCTATTAATTTTTCATCGATTTATACATTTTAAATTGACTACGATACCCTGATACTTATAGGCATAATATGTACGAAAAGCAAGAGTAGCAAGCGTACACGAAACACTGATCAAATGTGTTTTATCAAATATACAGGGTGGGTGGTAACTGGTAGTACAAGAGGAAAGGGGGTGATTTTACGCGAAAAAAGAAGTCGAAAATGTAGAATAAAAATTTTTCGTTTGAAGCTTTGTTTTCGAGAAAATCGACTTTGAATTTTGGCTCGGTACGCGTGCACTTTATCACGTCTCGTTGTAACGGATCTCACTGTAGAACGTTATCTCGATGGAATAATTTATTTCATTATTATTTCGTTATATTGAGCGCTGGTACATACTACACAAACTGTTAGTTAATGTCGGCCAAAGTCAACGTTGAAAACGAAAGAATTGGAAAGAGTAAGCGACTGAAAAATAAGGACAATGTTACAGTTTTGTAATTAGAATTCTGCTGTATCGAGCGAGCCAACTTGGCGATTGCAATCAAACGCTCATATTCTCTGCACAAACTCGCTCTCGTTACTGAATTTGACGTCTGAAAGCGAGGGTTAATCGTGCTGCACGTCATAATGCCGCGCGTAATCATCGATGTTCGACAAAACAAAGGAAGCGATTGCCATGCAGAACATATAACGATTAACGAAGAAGTAGCGGGTGTCGTTAAAATTGTTCCTAATCTTGACCATTCGTCATCTTTCTCTTAAAAAATTGGTACACTGTATTATACGTATGTTGCATAAAGTCATCGTTCGAGGTGGAATTGACATTGCCAGGTTGTTTCATCTATAAGAAAAAGTTGTACGCGAGCGTTACTAGGAAATTTGTTTGAATTTGGAATAATAAAGTGGTACGGTTGAGAGGCAATGTTATTGTACGAGCCGAGGAACAAGGAAAATTGAAATTAAGTCTACCATGAAATCAAAACCGTCCCCGCTGCAAGCCGCGGCTGCGAATCTATCGGAAAAAAAAGCAGGCGCAAGTGGGATGGTAGCGACACAAATAAGCGACATAATTAAAATTAAGTCGGCTGTATAATCAAAAGCAAGCGCGATATTTCGGTCATTTTCGCTGCACAATCGATAGACGTTAAATATTGGAACAAGTGCTTAAAAGTTAATACGAACTTAACAAGAAAAATAAAATAAATCAATTAAATTATGAATGAGCAATAATTTCGCTTTTTCACGCAGTTGATGACAAATTTAATGTTCCGCTGAGGCATTCCTGAAATTAGGCATCTAAGGACATAGATTAATTAGTTCATGTGCCAAGTTAAACGTTGTTGCCTTTTCTCGCATGAAGCTGAAAGTGGGCGACACGCCAGCCAGCCAAAAGCAATGAGCGACAGATGGAGCAGAAATTTCCGTGACTGTTGAATCGTAAATTCATCTATACGATTAAAATTAATGATGTGCGAAGTAACGGACATACAAAAAAAACAAAAAAAAAAAAAATATGAGGACAAGTTAAGCGTTAAATAAAAAGGGTACACATATATTTTGCGGCGAATAGAAACTGAATTTTAGCAGCAAATAGTTACGTTGTACTGAATTTAACTAAAAATTGAAACGCGGCACTGTAAAATATATAAAAAATTAAGATATCGTTACTCGCGTCATGTTTATTATACTGATTAATTTTTAATACAGAACGTTTTTATTTTCTCGTCCGTAAAGTAACGCTATTTTAAAATAGCTAAGGTTTGCTAGGAAAATTGTTTTTCCTCTTTTTTTTATAAGACACATCTTTTTTACAACTTTCTTCGTAGAATAAATTTTATCGCTTCGCGCGAACACGCGTACTCGTTTCAACATGATTTGCAGTGTAACGTACGTGCGCTAAAGCTACTAATAAAATTGTAGAGAATAATGTGAAGTGGTAGGCATATATGTACAACTCTTTCATAAAGTCTTTAACAAACTCGTTATTAGTTTCCAGCTAATTAAGCTTCGATTAAAACGACTAATTTTATTGAACGCCCCTGAAGTTTCCAATTTTATCTTTTGAATAATTATACTCCAAGTAATCGTAGTAAAAGCACGTAATATTAACACCAACGTAAACCTTTTCCAAAGCAAACAACGAATATTCAAATTACTTTGGCCGATTTAAACCTTCCAAATTGCTGGAAATTTCCATGAAATCGCCTCTACGGCTGTTAAATCGCCATTGCGAATTCTATAAAGCGATCTTAGCGAGATTGAAATTAAAATATAGCATTTGTGCTTCTCCTTTTCAATCGTAAGTTAACCATCAATCTTTGGCGAAACAGGTTCGAAATTTATTGCCACAGACTCGTTGCTCGACGACACGTCGTACGGTGAAATAATTTATGCAGTTTAACGATTATCTCGGTATTCGAATCCGCTGCCATTACAACGACGCGTATTAATCCCTGCGACGATTCCCTTGGCCAATTTCCGCCTAGTCGACAATAAATTTTAACGTCATGTTAACGATATCGTCTCCCCCAGCCGTATTATCAAACATTTCTGCGATGGATGTTGTGAAATTGTGTCGTTACGGCTCCTTCGATAAACTTGTCTCATTTATGTAATATGCAGCGCAATCACGAATTGTTTGTCAACGTTGAAAATAATAACCCTCGTTGCTTTTAGTGGTCGCGTCTTGAGTACACTTGCCGTGCTCTCGTGCTTGATAAAATTCACGTTGAAGACAACAGATAATTGAAAAGGGAAATTAACGCGAAACATAGTGCTTAGCGTGATTGAATTTATGATGCAAAAGTATTTTAAGATATAGCGTATGGCTATACATCTACGTTCTCTCCAGTGAGCTACATTTTAGATACCGTTTCCTATCGTTCAATCAAGTAATTGGATCGTAAATTCGGTTTTGTAATCTGACATAATAAAATATTTTTTGTACAATACCTTTCAAAGTATCGATATATAACGTAATTAAGTAGAATAATAACAAGATTAAGATACTAATTTATCGACAGTAATACCACGAAGCGTGTGGAAAAACTGTATTTTTTCATCAACTAATTACATATCGAGCCGGCGAATCTAGTCAAGTTCTTTGAATTCATTCTCTCATTTTACCATGACCCAGTTCAACATTCAAGGGACACAAAGGTCTCGAAAATGCACTTGGGGAATCGCATTGCCTGCTAAAATCTCAGTTCATTCTGGAGATCGAACTTCGAGATAGCATTAGTCCACGATTCGCTAGAAAAAGAGGGACGAAACGTATCCGCAGCTTTTCATCAACCTCTACAAGTTTCTTCCTGATATTGCTAAAAGTCCTGGATGCAAATCAAGTTCACGAACGGACGTGACCTGGAAATCAGGTTCATTCGTGAGTTTCTAAAACGGGAAAGCGTACACGTACGAGCGGTGGAAAATGATGCTCCATGTTAACGATCTTCGCGCAACAGGTTCGATTCGAACATAAATTTATCTTATCAATTGCATCTAAAAAGTATGCGACAGCATTCCATCGCAAATAGATAAACGAGAATATTTGTTGAAAATTATTTTTCAAAAGTATTTTCGTACGAGATGTCTGTTTTGCGAGAGGTTTACCTTCGATTATTTATCGATAGTAATCGATGGTGTAAAAGAATTTGTTTCTCAGAAGATTTTAAAACGTGGAGCAGTTTTAATTAATCGTGCTTGTACTACTACCTGTTATTTACTATTTTACTATCTACTGCTTATTAACGATGTTCTAAGAGCAAAATGTTGTTACGATTGTTGCGACTACAGTATGTAGTTCTTGACAATCGCTATATTTATTGTACGCCATAGTGTAAAGTATCTTCTATTCCGCGATAAGGAATATTATTTTTCTGATATTGAGGTCGCCTTTGAGACCGTTGAACCTATGTACAAGTAGGCTGGAGACCGTAATACAATGTACTATGGCGATAGAAACATTCAACAGGTTCGGTTATTCGATTGGTAGGATGGGTTGAGGCCATAAAAATTTCGTGCTAGAGTTCAGTTACGATACATGTACCAATTAAGTTGCGTTTCTACTAACCGATTTTTAATAATCGGTGAATCAATTCGATTAGAAAAATTCAATTAGACGAGTGATAATTAACGAAGTAAATCTTTCGGCTTAACAACGAACTAACGTATCTCTTGAAAATTTATATCAGAATATTCTTTTAGCTATTGATATTATCAAAAGTTTCACTGGATACAACATTCGTAAAGTAAAAGATAAAACTACGCGCGTACATATAACAATTATATCATTCATTGATTTGACGTAATAAGGAATAATATTTCAAATGTAGATACAAGTATACCAATGATTAACAAATTTTAATAAAACCAATGGGATAATCGCTAATGACAAAGGTAATGGAGAAACAACAATCGTATCATGAGTCGAGTTCCCCTTTTATCTTCTTTAACTGCTTCTGTTCGCAATACCTGAATCGGCTATCAACTGCCGGATAGCACGAACGTTGTTAGAAAGAGAATGAACAGTTCCGAGATGATAATAAACTCTCGAAAGCGATTAGTACGGAAGTCCATTTGATCGACTATTGATCGGCTGCTCACTGGGTATATTCAAGTTCCTTTGTAGTCGATCGTTTCTTTGTAGTCGATCGTCTCTTTGTAGTCGTCCTTGTTTTCCTTACTGTACATTCTTACGTGAGGTCATTGATAGAAAACTACACGAGGTGATATAAAGCTATTTTCCACGCCTTAAGCTTACTACAAGTCACATACACTTAATTTCAAATATTAATAATCATTATTTCAAATTGCCATATTCCTGTCGCATAAAAACTAAATTCGCGATGCGAGTTGTTTTCTTTTCGCTAGAAATTTCACAACTTACTACACACGGTATTCACAGTGACCCGAACAACAAATCAAACAAACGGGTAACGCGATTTACTTCGTTTTTTTTTTTTCAGAGAACGCTGTAGGCTAGAGTTTTATTCCGCGGTTCTGACTTATAGCTAAAAGTTCGACCATGCGACTAATCCCCTGCAGAGCACGTTGCAATTCTCGAAACATTTCCCAAATAATCGTAAATCATCGATCGCGGATTGAACGGTCGTTTCTCCACGTGGAAGTGAAACGTGCCTTTCAATTCTGCATCGTCAAATATTTGCATACTTGCTGGATTTATTGCCGGGCTGTCCATTGACTGACTATAAAACCGATTGTACGAAAGACTAGGTGCATTCAGCTTCAGAAATATCGTCAGTTATTAAAACTACAGAAACGAAACATTCTTCCAGGTAAATATAACGGAGTCGGTATCGTCCACTGACAAGTATTTCGAACGTTGTTAATTCATATATCTAGAAAAGCATAATAGCAACAACGTTTTATAACAAATTCAATAGTAACGGTCATTCTTTACAGTTTACGTCGTACTTTACTTTATACATAATGTCTTTTGGAATGAAATATTACGTGTTTGTAAGCCATAAAATATTCTAACTTCAGAAGGCTAACGACACGGTTACCAAGGCCGCAGAAATAAGGAATTTCTGGCAAATATAATCGTGTCAGTATCATCCAAGAGAACAAACTAATGTAGTCGAAAGAGAATATTAAGTAAAATTTACATCGACGTTCGGTATGCAGTTCGGTAACGCGTCAAATTGGCGGAGTTTCGTAAGCAGGAAGCTCGTCCCTGTATCCGATATTTCGTAGGAAAGCCAATGGCTGTGTTTAAATTTTATTTGCTGCTTGCTAGAGTACCGGGACTGTTATAAAGAAACACGTGAAACTATCGGCAGCTACCGTTACAAGTGCGTTACAAGTTACAACGCAACGATGCTCGAGAGACGCCAGGAAAACGTCGTCGATCGTTAACCGATAGCTGGACAAATAGACTCGCGTAGACATAAACAATCCGTTAGCCAGCCAGCTTTTCACCATTCGTTGTTCAATTTCGATCGGCTTACCGCGGTCACGAGGAAAATTTCGGCCTCAACCTGGCATCTCTCTAAACTATCGGCGTTCCTCGGACGTATTACGGAAAAATTTAACGACCCTGTAACCACGATATTTCAAGCTGCACGATATAACGTATTCCATGGCAGTATCTCGCGCGCCTCCTACTATTTATGGGCGTGATAGAGGCAGCATCTGAGGAAAAAGAAGGAAAATTGAAGAATATAGAAGGCTTTGGGTGCGGTGACTGCGGGTAAACGATGCTTTATCGCGGCTTAGTCGTTGCTACGGCTAACGTTCCATTGAATCGTAATATATGAAATGGCTGTTTGCACGTATAAGTAAACGTATATTTTGTTGAGAGTGTGCCTTCTCGCGAAGAATCGAAGATGAAGTAGCTGACGCATCGAGGATCAACCAGTGAAGCGCGATAATTGCGTTGACGCAATATTATCGAAAGACCTAAATAAAGTAATCTACATATTGTTTGGTCGAAATGCAAAGGATATATGACGTTGCTATCCTTAGACGAAACGTTTTACTTAGTGTTTTTCCATCTTTGAAGTTGTTTTATGCAGATTATGCTGAAATAACGACTAATAAACTTGTGCAGTTATTATAACGATTATCGACTACTCGAGTTAAAATTCCAACAAGTTAAAGATTGATTCGGTTGTTCCTGACTGCTCATGTTCAGAACTCAACAATCGACTTTAACGACCAAACAGTAGCCAATATCGTATCAAAGCTGATTTATATCGGTGTAGTGTTCAATTACGCTACGATCGCGATACAATAATCTGTATTCACACTGTAATACCAATCGCAATTCAGTTGAGACTATCGCGACTGTGACAAGAGTGACCCTACCTTGACGTAACGTAAACTGCTGTCCGATTGCTCCTGTTCCTCCTCAATTATACGCAACACTTTTAGGAATTTGAATGTCTCGAGAAGCAAAATCAAACAAATTTGTTCATTGTACTGTGTACAGGAAATGGCAAAAGTTCTCAGAAGATACTGTTTCCCTTTCAAAATATTTCATTTATCGTTGATCGCTGGAATTAACTTTTATAGCTTCTCTTGTTAGTTGAATATTTTTCATTTATTGTAGCGAAATAACAGTTCATCAAAGATTTGTTTCGACAGAATTCATTGATACAGGAATAATCCGCATATAGATTCATAGAAAAGAGGACAAGTTCTATAAGCTCATGAATGTTTGATCCATCTTTTTTCAATTCTCCGCGGGCTGAATTTAATCCCAATTTTAATTGCATTACGGTCGCCAAACATTCCTTCATACAATTCGGATTCTATCTGATTCTGCACATTGCACGATGTATACAGAATCGTGTGCTTAAAGCGATACATCGACGAAGAGAGCGGCACAGAGTAAATCTTCTATTACAAAGGAATTCGTTTCTTCGTACAGCTGGTAATGCACGAGTTTCGACATCCAGTTGCGATAGACTGATTTACGAGTTCCTAAGCGGAACAGTAGAAAGAAGGATTCGAAGATCTCTCGGGAACTTCATTCTCTCTGTATACAGATACCTACAGCGATTTCGGACGATCTAATTCCCTCGTATCGTGCGCTGTTAGTTACTTGTCGCTTCTAACGACACCCTGTAGGTTTCGTTTATCGACGTATTCCAGGGATCTTAAATTTTGTTAATCCTGACGTGCCACACGTTGAGCTAATTTTTTCGTTTTTCGATCTCTTGTTGGACAGATCGAAAATGTTTGAACGAAACAAGCGACTATTTTCCTATGTAGAATTATCGATAAAGCATTTGATAGAAATGCGTGTATTTCAAACGCAGTGTTTCAAATATGTGTTAAATCGTTCGATGCAACGAGTCATCGAGATTAATAAAATGAAATCTAATTTTAAATATAACTTACGATTCTACTTTGCACTCTTGAAACTGATTCCCTCCGATCTTCTTTTTGGACGAAGGTATTGGTATCGGATGTAATTGGAAAAATGTTAAAATTCAATAAAAGATAGTAACTGGATGGAGAGCGTCATAGCGAAGGAGCGTCCGTCCGACATAAAGTAAAGCACGTTTCACGTGCTGTTGAGTCCTAGTAGCTTTTCATGACAAACCGTATAACATCGTTCTCAGGATGACGGTGTCCTTGCATCGATCTAATCTACATGAAGTACATCGGCGTTCAGAGTCTACTAAGTGTACATCTCTTGACCCAACTTCTTCGCTTTATTTATCGATTTTTTCAATGTGGAAGCGGCGGAAAAAGTTGATCGTAGAAACAATGGTAGACGTTTGATAAAAGGGCGAAACACTCGTTCTATTAATTACCTTCGTAATTAAGGCTTGACTTTTTAATGCGTTCGTGAAAATAGGTGCTTTTATTTAGAAAATTTAAAAGATCGTTAAATCGTAGAAAAAGTCGTGAAAAGAATTTTATATTTTTCATTTCTGCGAGTTGTTAAAAAACGTTCTAACAAAATTACCGAACGCGTCGAAACGAAGGAAAAAAGCTTCCTTGAAATGAAAATGCTCGAAGCGGAAAGTAATTTAACGATAAATTATTTTTAATTGAAATGGGCGGTGTGCCGGTAGCATCCTTCGTGGGCCAATTTATTTTCGTTATTCTGCATCAGATAACTTTAATTAGCCGAGAGAACCGCGCCGGATATCATTCCTTCAGCTTTAATCGAACAGAGTAATTAATACGATTCATCGTTTTCAAAATTGTTTCCACCATTTTCACGAAGATTATTAGAATTTCAGACATAGGAACACCTTCCATTTGCAGCTCGTCTCTTTATCGTACGTGAATTATAGATCGCAATGTATATCACGATCGTTTCGATCGAACCAAACGATCGAATTGATCGAAGCGAAGCGACATCTCAGACACAACATTCTTGAAACTTCCAAAGAAGTCAAGTGCGTCGCGAGGTAAACAATTCTCCCTGGTCTCTTCCCATCATCGTTCGCGTCTGCTTCTGTACGCTTTGCCTCCTTCTCCCGTCTTTCTTTCCCGCTTCAATTATTCGCTTTCGTCATCTGTCTTTATTCTGTTTCGATGCACTTGCTCTTGCACGCGGTGGAACATGCGCGCACACCCGTAAACACCGACATACAGACAGAGGGCGAGCACCCCTCTGTGGCCCACTTCCGTTCGAGGTCTGCATTTGAGGCCCTTGATGCCACGAGAATCTCTTCTGGCTCGAACCACACGGAAACCATCTACACACGACCTTCCGCCACGCCGCTCTAACTGTATTGATAACGACGACTTGACAGGTCACTATAGCGTATTATGAGCTTCACGATTTCTAGGTCTCCATCGGGTATTGTCTTCACTGTATAAAACGATTTTCAGCAGACGGATGCGATTGCAAGTCCAGAGTATAAAGCCGAGGAATTCTCGAACGAAGATGTAAAAAGTATTCGTAATAAATTCTTCGATCAGGTTGATTAATCGAATGACGCATTATGATCAGCGGTTAAATACCAACATAGAAAAGATACCTATTGTAGCATAAAGTGAGTCAATTTGTAACAAGTGCTCTTAAGTAACTTTAAAAAACGTATTACAGATCAATGTATTCGTCTCGGAATTCGTTACACGAATCGATTACACGTCGAGCGTAACTTTCACGAAAATATTATATTATTGTAAATGATATGCAATATGTACGATAATACGGTAGATATAGTTGTACTCGAAAAATCCAAGATCAGCTTGAAATCTCGCATCTGTACCTGTAATTACTTACAAGCAAAACGCTTATTATCTAATAGCCGATATTGGCACTTTAAGTTTATACTTTATTCAACATTCTTCGTAGAAAATGACCTTTAAATATCGAAGTTAACACGATTTGTAATTTTTAATGACTACATCGAAAGTTCTGAAAACGCTTTTAATAAAGCTTAATTGCACGAAATTCGATATTGATGTACATTACTGCAACGTGGTCTTATTACATGGTTATGTCTTAATTATTCGCTAATAGAGCGAGAAATGGTAGAACTTTTAGTTTTAATTAGCATTCGATTAATTAAATTTCTGTCGACTGAATCCATTTAGTCAAACATAGACTTGCATTATTTAAAGAAAAAGTCACGTGAATGCGAAAATCTATTAAAGGAATTAACATCCAATTGAAAATCACCTTCGCATGTATCGAAAAGTTGCGCGATACCCAACGCAAAATCTTCTCTCCTGTAGATGCAAAATTTCACTCTTCCCAAGTTCAGTAAAACATTTTACGAAATCACCCGAGACGGTAGATGATAAATTTTTCCGCTACCAGTTACACTCGAAAATTCAGCGCGGCCTTTTACTCTTCTCGCGCACGATTCCAGGAAAATTCTCAACCGGTTTTCCATTTTTCCAAAATTCACATGCATCTTTATTCACACACGTTACACACGCGCTAGTCGCCCAGTTCATCCCCTAAGCGCGGCACATTCCCACATAAATTCTAAATTCAGCCTCGTGCTAGGAACCAGCGTTACGCTTCTCGACGTGTCTGCTAGAGAAAAGTGTCGTTACGAGGACACTAATCCGCAAGTATTAAGCGAAAAAGTGTACGCCTCGCGAGTTTTACAGGCACTCGCGTCGAAACTCGCAGCACCATCGGGTATGAACTCACGACAGATCTCTCTTTATCGTCCGTAGCAGAAAGTTTTTCGACTTTTTTCCTCCGGGCGAGAACTTCCAACGAGTCCTTTCCGCGGTACAGTCGGGACACTTCTCTGCAACCAGAGATCTCATTGTACTACCTCTGCGTAAATTCATTAGCGACAACTTGGCCGCGATAAGGCTCGTCTCGTAAATTGAATTTTTCGATGCATCTCTCGCGCCTGACAGATTCATTATCGATATTAAGAATACCAGGTTCGAATTCAAGAGTTCTGTTCGCGTGACGAATTCATGTAACAACTGTGAAGTGTAAATTCGAAATACTTATTTGAAGAATAAACGTACTACTTGTGAGAATTTTTCTATAATCCTAAACAAATTACCACTTTCCGAAGTAAGCAAATATCAGCGAGAATTGATATTCAAATTTCTTGTACAACTGTTATTTCTCTTCTTCAGGGAGAAATCGCGCCGAAGAATAGAAATTTTCCACAAGGTACACCTTACAGCCCGGAAGCTCTCCTTTTATCTATGAAATTTCGTTCACGGCGGATCAAAGCGACCATTCTTTACATTTTAGATCATCGAAACGATAGTCGAACGCTTTGGAAGATTTCCCGAAGCATCTGCATATCGAGTCAATGCACAACGTTCACGAAATAGCTATTCCAATGGAAAAAACTCTCTCAGTAATTCCATAAATCGTTAAAATAGCATACTCGATCAGAAACCATTCCGAATCACTATGGCGTATTTAAATTTTCGAGAAATTTTCGAATCGACGATCCTCGTCGATTTAAAATATACCTCGTGCCTTGGTTCTTTCGATTACGTCGAAGGTGCTAGGAGTGTAATTTGCTAGTGGACAAACCAAGTTCGTATACGCGTGAAATGAAATTTTTATTTTATTTCCTTTCACGAATAATCCGCCAGATCTCTTGGTAACAAGTTCAAAGGAGCTACGTTACTTATACTACGTAGAAGCGAAATTACTTTCCGATTTCTCTGGCGCTCCATAATCTAGGACGAAGATACGCTCGTTCCGCGTGTTTGTAACGCTTGTTCAACAGTTTCGTACGTTCCACTGACTTAATTAAGCCTTTTAACGAAGATCTTCGTCCGACGTGAAGGGAAAATTGCGAAGAACATATCATTTTTATAGCTTATTAACGCGATAGTGTTGTAACGTAATGAAATACCATGGCCGAGGTATTTCTGTAAATTAGTGGGAAATTAAATGGCATTTACTATAAGAAACGTAATATCCCAAAAGTCATATGCCTACGAGAATATTGCTTCACTCGTTCTGGGCTCAAAGTGCAGTTTAACTTTGATATGTTTCTTTCAACTGTTATAACGTATTAAGACTCAGAGACCAAGATCATAAAGTCTATGGCGTCCCTCAAGGATACATAATAAATTTATGCTTTGTCTTCCTCTCTCGAGATTTAGCGTCATATCCTACCATGAGGCATTAACTACATTTCTGTTTAGAACTTCGATGTTAGAGACGAGAACAAACTAGACATTTTGCGTTAAAAACACAAGTTTGGCATTTAGATTGAAACTAATTTAAACGATATAAAATATTTTAAACGTATTTGTTGAAGTATATTCGATTTAAAGATACCAGAGTATTCTTACGCTCTCCAGAGGGAAGACAAACAGGAGCAAAAGCCATTTTTATTACGAGCTTTTCAATTATTTTAGTCCAATTGCAAAGGGTAAAAAGAAGTCCAGTTTTTTTTTGGTAGCAAAGTGGAATTAAGCTTGAGATATGAAACTCGCAAATGGTGTTCTGTACGTGACGAAAAAAGCTGAACTTTTTCGCTTTTGCTGGCAAAATAGGTCGATATCTCGTGCTGCTAGCCCGTCAACGTGTAACGAAATCGCAGACGTATGCGCAGCAAGGATAAATTGGCTCTCGGAACCACAACAGATCCACCCAAATAAAGCGGGAACACAGGCAGTCGGTGCAAAAGCTAAGAGGCGTCGCGTCGAGATTTACGTGGCATTCACGGGGCCGTGGTCGGCTTTATACCCGGCCCTTTGCAACGATAGGACAATAATCTCGATCGTCCTGTGTTTAACGACTCGCCAAATTTACCATGGGCCGAAAGTACCGCTGTAACATCGTACTTGACGATCCCGACATGTAGCTTCCGATTATCTTGAGCCATTTTCCACCGCGGAAGTTCTTCGTTAGACGATTTCACCAGACAAGCTCGTAGCGCTGAAAATCAGCAACTTCCTCTATTCTTCGTCACCATTTGTAATTCCATTTTTTAAAGCGAGCATTAGCAACTCATAATATGGAGCTTGGAGCACGCAATTTCAAATTGTTTGCGAATTGAAGATCTTCTTTTGCAACGAACGTGGTACAAACGTACCAGTGAACCGAACATCGCTTCAAAGGCGATTAGTGACCAAATAATTTGAAGATCTCTTAATCGACGCAGAATGAAGTAAAACGTTCCTGAGTTTGTGCATCTATATGTTTCTCTCGTATGCTGTGATTCTCGTATTGGTCTTCTAATTAGTTCAATGAACTGAACTGAAACGCTAATTCGGATAATACGAAGAGTTTGTTAGAATTTAAGCAAAACGTTGGAAAACGCAGTTGACTAGGAATAGCAAAGTATAGTTTGGCAGCAGTTTCTTGTTACAACACGAAGTATTACGTAACTTTGAAACTAGATTGACTGGATGAATATGTAACGCGAACGAAATGTTGCTATGAATGCAAATTTTTAATGTAATTGTAAGAATCGGAAGTAGATTACGTGTTTGATGAAACAAAAGCTACTTAAACTTTTAATAAGGTTTTTAGTAATTCGAATTTAATATTTACTCGATATCTGAAATAGAAAGTTGGTACGTCTAGGAAGTAAATAATTCTAGGAAATAGTCCTTACTAGTAGGAAAACTTTTTATAATACTACGCAAAACGTGTTTCTGAGAAAAATGATCTTCTTAAAGTATAGAATGTCGTACGAAGGATAAAACAAAGTGAACGACATTTTATTCAATATTTTGCTAAAATAAATAGATGCAAATGTACGTATATTTATTGTATATATAATGCAACACATGCTATACTTGACAAATTCTTATTTTCATTTCTACTCTACGACTCTTACTTGATGCGCACTTCTACTTTACCTTTTATCCCACGACACTATTTCCCTTTTATTCGCTTACTCGCTTATTCAGTGAGGCGCGGACATTTCTCGAATATATTCTCAGTCGTGGCTAGAAGCTTGATTTGTAGCGAACTCTCTTTTCGCACCTTAATCTCAGTCACACAGTTCGCTTCTAATGCTCGAAACTCTGTTAGCCACACATATACGTTTCATAGAGAATTCGTACTGTCTCCAAAATTAAAGGAATGGTTACCTTCCTAAAACGTAACAGAAGAAGATAAGCCTTTGAATACAATTGCGAAGAGCTTAATAATTATACTCACCACGGTATGCTAAGTAGTTACAAATATCGTTCACAGAAGCGGGTTCACTTGCAAAGGACCCTAAATTCACGTCGATATATTCCAGGAGCATTACCGAATAGTCGAGAATATCCGATAATCTGCTGGTGAAATCTCGTTAGCGCGGATTATCGGAGTTCTATGCTATAATTGTTTATTCTAAATTCTAGAGCATAGTCCCAAGCAGTGGAATGTCCGAAGATTTAGCATTATGTCTCCTCGAGCCGCGTTTAATGTCGGAAGATTATGGGGGAATCTTTACCCACAAAGCTAATACATTTTCATGGCGTTAAGTTACTGTATGTGAAATTACATTTAAGTAGTTTACAGTTATTACACCACCTGCTCTTATTAATTTTTGATAGTTGCCTTCCATTGTTGTACGCTATCGAAATTGTCACTCTTTGCTCGAGTATACTTACGCGTGACAGTATAGTCCGTGCAATAATTTTTAACAAACTGAAACCGAATTCACGAATCCAGCGAAATTTTTTGCGAAACTTCAAGCGTGCCTCTTTACGATATTCAAATATTCCATAAATATGCAATTTTTACAAATAACTTCCTACGACGCATAAATGAATAGCGTAGTATCTCTCATCGTTGTAACGCTTTATCTTCTATGCATCCTCGGTAATGTTTGATATTTATAACGGCAATTAAAGTTTAGCGTTTCGTGACGTGAATAATTTCGATCGCGTTTTAACACCAATTTCAAAAGAATGCTTTAAAAAGACCACCGAGGAGACCTTTGTGCCGACGTCGCGAGCGTTAAATCGCAAAATTGCCTCGTAAGGGGATGCAGACAGATCCGTCGTTTTTAGAACGAAAGAAGTTCTCAAGTTATTTGGTGATAGCGCGAACCACCTATAGAGAGGATGTTATTATAACGAACTTCGCACAAACTTGACCCGAGAGTTCGTTTTATTTGAAACTAACTGGTATATCCGGCCTTTGTCAGGCACTTTATACGATAATCTTTTTTAATAACGTAGCTGTCGATTTAGTGAATTTCCATTGGCTCGGTAAACGTTCGGTAGCTGGTGAAACATCACAGCAAAGTTGTGAAATTTCCGACATGTCGCGCACCGAAAAGAGAAAGATATTGCTCAGAGAGGGCATTATATTGCCTCGCTGCAATATCGTGGCAGCGATTCTAAACAAAACACGATCACAGTGAAGAAGGTCGCTATTGCGTTGCGAATATCCGTAAATTGTCTGTGGTTCATATTTTCCACTTCTGCTGATTCCTGCTGAATCCTGCTGACTCCTGCTTCCTTTTGTCATAGGTTTCACACGCCTAAACCTGACTCGAGAAACGCTCTTTGAAATGGTGAAAACCGCGTGAAAAATGCGTCCGGTGGTTCTCGAAATTAGGCAATTTTATTTCATACCATTTAGAGATATTTAAAAAGTTATAATGATTTTCCATGTTTATCCTAAAATTTAGTTTTAATCAGATAAGTTTCAAAATTGCGTGGAACTGTGATTTTTGAATATATCGTAGAAATCAACATTACGAACAACTTTTTCCTGTGCGTGTAACTATCGGTCGACTATACAATCGTAGTATCCGAGATATTCGCAAAAAGCTAGCGATGCCATTACAGTAAATTCTGCTTATAATTTTGCATTTGCAACAGTGCACGTGTTAGTATTAGTTGCCTGCTGCCTATGTTTTGTTTGTAGTATACAGGTATACACGCAAATGAGAGTTGGGCGAGCTTAAAGTCCCGTGCACAACCGTGTACGCAAGGGGCTTTTTGTAAGAAATACGTCTGTTTTAATCCAATTAGAAATTGAGTTAATATCTTGGTTATTAAAAATATCATCGATGTATTGGGTTTGGGTTAGCTTTCCCAATCCGAGCGTTTCAAGGCGTAACGTCTGCGTAAAATAATAACAAATTAATTCGAGGAATAGTATGGGAATGAATAATTGATATTATTTTACGAAATAGAAGAATCTACTCTTTCAAGGCCGCCGTGTGGCAGCCGGATCGACGAAACCAACCCAAACCCAATACATACACTGGTGATATTCATTTTTATATCATTTTTATATTCATCGCATATGCAGTTGTGTACGGAGCTTTACCCAAACTCACCTACCCTTGTCTGTGTACATAAACAGAAGATAAGATAGGTCTCGACCAGGTCATTCTATCCAGTCGCTGGCAACTAATAATACTAATACAGATGCATACGCTGCCGTGATCGCACAATTATAGGCAGAATTCGCTATAGTTGAATCGATAGTTTTTTGCGAATATCTCGAAAACTGTGGCTGACCGATAGTTACATGTACTGGAAAATGTTGTTCAAAATGTTGATACTTTACAACATATTCAAAATCATCATTCAAATTCAAATTTAGATTCAAATTCAACAAGATCGGGGAGAACGTAGCTTTTCTACAGTTTCATCCAAAATTCTATAAAGAGTCTTTTTGTAATTCGCAGGCAGAATAAAGTTTTGCCAATATGTACTGTTTATTGTTTTCTGGAGATTGTACTATTTGTTCATAATTGTACGGATCCATAGTCGATTGTACTTAATTAAAATTCGTCAACTGTCCCGTCTTATAATTTCGTGAAACTTTGTGCACTTCGAAATAGAAGCGGCAGCCATCGAAATTTAACTGTAAGCGCACTCCGTTTCATTTACATAATCTTGATTACAAACATACATATATTCCTTGGTTAATTTAATTATTTCCAG
Source organism: Bombus flavifrons (assembly GCF_040668555.2). Classification (NCBI taxonomy): domain Eukaryota; kingdom Metazoa; phylum Arthropoda; class Insecta; order Hymenoptera; family Apidae; genus Bombus; species Bombus flavifrons. The sequence continues at coordinate 6,614,803 of NC_138447.1, forward strand.
TAAGATGCAAATGTACAATTTTTCATTAACATTCGTACCTACTTGAATTTACGGAATGAGAAATATCAACCTCTTTGTTTCCTTTAATCTTACACTCAACGCTATTTTATCGTTGCCGATCACTTTTCGAAATTAATAATAAAAGATAAGAACCAATCTGCTATACCGATAGAATTTGTAAATCTTATTATATTTCAAATATTTCCGAATCCAATTTCTTATTTCAAAACATAAATTATATTTAAGAATAGATTAGAGATTTGTAAGATGCAATATATCATATTCTTGAAAATACTAGCACGATGAAGATATGATATCGAGGAATTATTACACATACAAGTAATATTTCACACGATGCAGCCTGAAAGTTTCATTTTTCTTCCGCCTCTTCCTCTCTCCCATTTTTGGGACACACATTTTATGAACGAAATCCTTCAAAGAATAGCGAAGAATTACATATTTAATTCTACACGGTCTTTATTAAAATTCATAGCTTAGCAGAATCAGGTGGTAAGTTAAGAGACGTTCGAAGCTATATGTATTGTCCATCGTAAATGCATACATTAACGATGGTATTTGATGAAGCTAATAGAGCATTGCATTGTTATTACCGCGAAATTACGTATGCACGCATAATAACGTGGTTGCTAGAGAATATGCACATCGATTTGCTTTGTAGAGTTCGACAGGAGATCGTAACGTTTAAAGGGAATACAAATACATATACATATACATATACGTCGTTTTTACGCGCATGTATCGATAGTTAATAAACTTACTTGACGTTTCTTTGCTTTGCACTCTTCCAGTAAAACGAGCTCATCTCGTATGACTTTGCTTTGTCCGAACTAATGCTAGCAAATGGAATATGTAATTTTGTTAAAAAATATAGATACACGATAAGAAGCAAAAAAGCGGTATAAAAAACTATACCAAAGATTATTTTTTATAAAACTTTCCTGTAATTTGTGTCTCGTAATACGTATTAGCCATTATTTTATATGATTTTATTCCCTCACTCGTATTATTATTTTGTTCATTCTTCATCTCGTTATTTCATGTTATATCTCCTTCTTTGTTTTTTTTTTTTTTTTTTTTGAGAAATTGTTAACTTTCTGCTTTTTATGTTAAATAATATACGTAGGTTTGGAATATAGGGTATCGGATATACAATATACAATGTATAGAATTTTGAATTATACGGTCGTATACATAGTTCAGAAGGAGGATTGTGTGATCAGTTACGAGATACATACATTAGCGTCGTTAGATGCTACGATCTCGTCCTTCCTTTTGTTTCGACAGCGTTAATAGATTAGAGAAATAGCGTTGGGTAAGAGCTCGCGAACTTCCTAACGTTGATTTTCAGGGTGCAAGAATCTTAAGCGCTGCTGCTTCTCATCATCTTTCTTATGGTTGAAACTATTCCCAAGTTCAGAGATTTTGCACGTAATGCATGGCGATGACTATAAATTATAACTATATCAGATAATTTGGAAATATTCGGTCTACGTACGTAGATATAGATACGTGTAAATTGTAAATTAGATCGGACGTAAAACGATACGTGTTCGAAAAAAGATCGTGGAATAACTGCTGCAAGAAAACGAGCAGAATATAAGTAGCGATACGAAATATTTCGTGCTTTTAGTCTCAGGTGTACTCTAAGAGAGCCACTGGAGCCCTTGCATTTTTAATACACCAACTTAATCTTGTATGAAAATATTTCGTAGATTGTTGCATTTTCCATTGCTGTGAATCGAATTTATCCGTCGTTTTAACCTTCGTACTTCATTATCGTTCCATTGAATTATATTTACTTGTTTGTAATATATTTGCTGGATCGATCTATAAGTAGTATGAAGCAGACGGTAACATCACCATCGAATCAGTGGATAATTCCAACTTGGGAAGTCCTCTCAAGTGTCCGTGCATACCACTCATCTGAATAACTGAGAGGTTAACAAGGTGATTGTTCAGGTCAACCGGGAGTCGAGGTCCAACGAGAAGTGGATCTCTCGTGCTCACAAATTATATACTCCTGCGTCCTGTCATGGGGTTACGGTGGCTATTGACAGTGCTGACGCCATGCCCTAGTCGTTCATTTAATATATACATAGAAATGCTGCTTTTATGTTTACATACAATAATTTCTGGATCCTTAACATCTGGCTCTACCGTTTAATACAAGTTATTAATTAAAATTTCCTGAAAGATAGACAGTATTGTGAAATGTACAGTTCAAATATTTCGATTAATTCATAATTGATTTTCTATTTATTTCGCTCTTAATATATTATTTTTTACGGCGATTCTTACTTTTCCGTCTGTCTGTGTTAAATACATTTTCATTTAATTTTCTGCTACGAATTACGTTCCACGATGTAATATACGAAGAACGTAATGGTAACGATAGTTCACTTTATTACGGCGATACTTCGACGATCTATGAAAAAGTATTGCGAATGTAAAAAGAATAACAGAGTTTTAGCGAAATAAAAATAGATAATAATGTTAGAAATATATGTACACGCATAGAAACCTTTCTTAGGAAATAAGAAGAATAAATCGGAAAGTTTCTGTTTGGATGGATAAATACGGCGATAACCAAGATTTATTTCCGTTCTGGAAAACCACCTTTCTAGGAAAACAGCGTGCCGGAAAATGAGAAATCCTTTTTTGCTCGCGAATAGAAAGGAACAATGATTACTTAAAATAGAGGGAAGCGAATTCCTCAAATATTTGTTCCGTTGAAAAAGCTGTAATTCACCGTGAACCAAGGGAGGGGAGGGAAGAGGCAGTCAATTTTTTTAAGACATCGATAAATTCGCGGACATCGATAGGAGACTTCCAGACTCACCGCCTGAATTAAAACCGTCTACACTGAATTTCACTTACGGCTTTTCCCCACACTTTCAATTTTTTCACCGATCTCAGCAATTCGGCATTCAAGCTTCTACAAAAAAATGACAAACTACCCGATTTCGAGCTTCGTACATTATCCTCGTTTCTCAATTAGTTATGCGAAATAATATGTACATCGTAAATACCTTTACCCTTTTAAAATAAAGGAAATTTGGATGATCTTTCAAATGAGAAATTTCTCATAAAAGCGATGAAGAAATAAAGTTGCTTGAATAAACACACATGGTTTGGCACTTTTCCATAAAAACGTTCAACGTAGTAATTGTTACAAACATTATTATCATATCCAGCATCTTTATGCTTCGTATCTGACGCTCGTTACGCACCGTCTATTACTTCAAAATTATAGCTACTAATACTTTTATGTGCTGTTATTGATAAACATTCTTGTGAATGATTTGTAAAGTTTTATCTGTTTAGACGAAACAGAACGTTACCCTTAACGGCGGCATAAGTAAAAATATTTCTTTACTCTCTTTAGATTATTTCCGTTCTAGGCTTCTAGAACACTTAACAAATTTTAGGATAATTATAAACTTTTCTATCACGTTATACGATCGTTCGATGGGTCAAAATTTCGAAACTTTTTTTCAGTAAAAATAAATATTTGGGGGAGAAAATTTCAAGGGTGAAACTTCGCTCGAGTTGTTGACGACCCAATTTATTTACGGAGGCTTAAATGGATGATGTGGATACGTTCAACGTATTAATAAATTACTCCGTCGTGTGTTGCGTCTAACGGCTACTCTAAAACCGAAGGTAACGAATGTGATGAAGAAATTGCGGAACACCATATAAATAACATATATAAAGAATAATTGTGCTTTTATCACTTAATTAACGGTTTAATCTCAGAGCGTTAAACATGATAGTTTGCGAGGACATTGTTAACCACGATAGTCGATACCATATCGTAAAACAATTTCCTCTTAAAATAAGATTGTAAAAGCGAGAATAGTCAACGAGGGAAAGAAACTAGTCCCATAGGGAGAACCACCTGGTTAGCCGTCGCTGCGGGGGTTGGAGTGCATGGATTATTTGGAAAATAGCCTGATGAGAGTGAATAGGCAAGGGAGGATTCATTCATGCATGTAAAAGGATATAGTAAATCGCCTGAGAATGTGCTAAGAGTCGCCAGGGTATCGTGAAACGAGAGGAAATTGTCAGAACCGCTTAAATCTTTAGTCGCATTGAGCGTGTTAACTTGGTATAATTACCACGCATTCATCGGCATCTGTCATTAGCATTCGCAATAAAATTATCGCTTTGAAACTTCACGTTTGGAAGAGATCTACAAACAAAATTTCTAGGATATTACAAAGAAGAAAAATGATATTGAACATTGATATATCTACGCTTGCGAAAATTACATTTTTCTCCTCTCATGATTGAAGAATTCTATCGAAGAGCGTGTTAATCCGCGTCCGATTTCATACGTCGTCCTTTCGTATTTAACTTATTCTAAAACAATGAATATTTCGTGCTTCCCTAAAGTTACTTCGTTATATCCAAGTTAATTAACTTTAACTTGGCTTCTCTCTTGCGATGTACGATTCCGAGTGGCTACCGATTTCGCGGGCTGATAGCTGTTGGTGTTTCCCAATTACATTCTCGGAGCATCGGATTCCTGTGTAAACCGGATGAGATCTTATTGACAAAATAAACTAAGCCGAGACAGAGAGAGAAAGAAGAGAAATTTTGTTCAGAAGTAAACGAAAGAAGCGTGCGAAGGTGAAATAATTATATGTGATTAATGTTAATTGCGTTAACCATCGTTTGGTATCGTTGAGTTGTGGGTAAACCAGAACAATTTTGGTCGTTATGTAATTTTAAAATATGTCATTTTAATTTGTATTTCGTACTACAAAACAATTGATTTTCAACTAATTTGTAATTTGATAGCAAGTTATCTGATGGTTAAAGTCAAAAAGCAGGGCAAAATTTTCATCAGCTAATTTAGCTTGCACATTATTAAATACGAAATACATGCGCAAAATACGTAGGTTGTAGCGTGTAGTCAAACTATGTTGTAAAACATCATTAATCATTTTGGTGCCTATGTATAACAACAAAAATTGTAGAAAAGAATTTAGAAATTAAAAATGTGGGTGTGCGCTTTTCTTTTTTATTTTTATTAAATTAAATAAGTATGGAAATAATTGTTAAGTAATTTTAGATTAGATGTTAGATAAAGTTTTAGTATCCTTTTTTATTATTCCAGGAACAAAATATTTTTTTATTAGCACATAAGAAAATGCGGATTTATAGGCGTATAATTCCTACATTTTACGTCCAACGAAAGTCACATTACTCGAAATGGATTTTGGCTCTATCTTATGGTAGTCGCTATTAATCACTTTTTCGACAAATGGATAGTCTTCGTTGTCGTAGATTTATGACACGATCGAAGTTCCATCGATGGTAATAATAATATGTAACTAACGTGACGTGTGGTACAATTCCAAGAAATGTCGATTCAACTATATAAAATATTTTTGAAGATTAGCATATGTACGTTCCTAATAGATTTAGTCGAAAGACTGAAATTTTAATGGTATAAATAACTAGCAAAAAAATATTAACTCAAAAATGTAGATTCACTGATATGAAAAAACTGTATTGACTACTCTACGCGTTTTTGTATAGATAAATGTGATAGATCAAAAATATGGTGTCAAGATTCTTTTGTACAAGTGTGACGATGACAATCTTTATATGATGAAATGAAGAGAAGTAAATGACGTTAGACGCTGCTACGTGTTGTTAAACAATCATCGATCTATCGATACGTCGAGGGATAATTAACAAGCTGGGGTGAGGATGTTAAACTTAGTTATAAAATTTTCTAATTAATTTTTTCGCAACTGTGGTCAATGGTTACGTGTCAATAGCCATGGTTTCACTGTATTTGAGACGATCAGATTCAATATTAGATTTTTCTTTTAATAATAAAAATTGAAATATGCTATACCCTTCGTGCCCACGTTCCACTAGATAATTATAAATTCTGCTACGATATATAAATTTATTAAAATAAAGTGAACGTTAAAATCTCTCTACCGCATCGACTTCGAAAAAAAAGGAAGACATCTCAATTCGACGAGTATATTTCTATTCCCTTTCCTATTTTATGTATCTTCGTTGGTTTGTCCAAAACTGCTTGACCAATCGGGATGATTTCCTTCGCATCTTGCGAGGTACGTTCTCCCGTTGGTCCCGTCAAAAACATTTTGTGGATTTGATTATTTTCAAATATGCTTCCTACTCAATTTCATTACAGATCTGTTACAAATACTTTCTGAGTTATAATTCTGGACGGAAGCAAATGACGCGGCAACTGGGAAGCTTCTCTTTTAATTTACATGGACAAACCTTCAAAGATACTGGTGCTAAAATGTTACAATTAATAGCACGACGAAACGTCTGCGACCGCTATAACGCAGATTGCTCTCGTCCCTGCTTGTTTGCACGTCGTATATTTGCATAGGTGAATATTAACATCAACATCATTATGCGCATATACTTCATGAAGAATTATAGGATGGTAATATCTGTAACAAAGGTACACAGAAGTGCCTGAAACACGGAAAATAATAAATTTGTGAATTTTATACATTGCAGGCGTGATATCCTACCGCGAAAGTTACGTAACATCTTGACACCATATAGTCATCAGTTGTATTGCGACTAATTTCTATCGAAGTGTATACAAATAGGAAGTCATCAGAAATCTTGGAAAAGGGAAGGAAAAATCTAAAGGAAGGGAAGTACGCATCGGATTAGAGCAAGTAACTTTACATCGTACGTTCGTCCGAACGTGTATACGGATTTAAAAAACCCACGTTCGCGCACACTTTATGTGTTCCACCGTTTGCTTTTAACGAATCTATATAAATATTCTCGACCTGTTTCGTCATCTGACGACCATTATTGTCCCTTCCACCCCTTTTGACTCGCTGTCCATTAAGCCTTCCAATTTTTGTCTTGCTAGCTGGTCGCCAATACTCAGGAGTAACGCCGAAGCGTACAACTTATAATATATGAAATATAAGGAAACATAAATGTTTCTCTCAACTGAATATCTCTATCGTCCCTTCCACGCCTTCTCGGTCGTTGGCCACTAAGCCTTCAAAGCTTTGTCTCGCTAGCTGGTCGCGAATTCCCAGAAGCATGACGCGTAGCGTTCAATTTATAACGTAAAATATGAAACATAAGGAAATATTAATGTTTTCTTATTTTAAACTACTAATGAAATATCATAATTTCATTCGGATTTAAAAGGTACCGTACTAACACAGCTAAACTGTTTCAAGCTCGATGCAGCTTTTGTGCTCTCCAAAAGTGCAAAGTAGCCGTCGGACTAATGCATCGAAACGCGACCGTTTTTTTCAGACAAAACACGATATGCTTTCGTGCGAAAATATATAATACTAGTGCAGGTGCTCTCAGAAAAGAAGTAGTTTTGCAAACACGTAGTAATTTACTTAAATGCAGAAAAAGGAAATCTATACCTCTCTTTGTCTTTACTTTCTTCCTCTGCCAGTATTTATTTAGCATAAACTGATTCGTTATTACTATATATATATATATATATATATATATATATATATATAACCAGTGTGTTAATTACGGTAATTAAATTAAATGTATCTAACCCTAACTATGAACTAACTAGTACCATTAATTACCACGAACATCGCTAAACTCATGTATCAAAAGTGCACTTCTCCAGGAATTTTGGCCATTTAATAGATAAAGACTGATTTCCTCCCTTAATCATTTGCTGAGTAAGTGAAACTTTGAAACTAATTTAGGATTTGAAGTCGAAGACATATATGATGAACGATGATGATGAATATTACTTTCGAGAATAATCACAGCTGGTACTAACCGTATAAAAATAGTCATTTATCACAACGGCTAATTATTCGACAATGTTTCGACCAGCTGAACTGTTCGAATGCCATTTCGATTTACGAAATACCAAATAAAGAGGCAATTCTGGTCGCGCGATTGATCGAAAACGTGGTAAAATGTAAAATTGCTTTCAGTTGAAAAATAGGAAATACGAGTTAACGTATCGTTGTAGTTCTGATATGAACATGATCGATCGATTAATGTTGAAATTTAATCTGTGACACCGATCCTTTGATCTTCCTTGATAACACGTTTTCACAAGCATATATATCAAGTGAAGCATGATCTCTGCCAAATATCCGAACATAGGCGAATGATATTACTAGCGTACTACCTGTCAACGTGCACACGCTGATACGTTCAAGAATTCACGCTACGTTGGCTACGATCCCGCGCAATTAGTGGCAAGATTCGGTTTCGCGCGTGTTATCAAGGAGACATTCAGTCAAGTATACCACATCCACGCTATCGATGACATTACCGGACAAACATTGGTCACAGGTGTAGCAAATTCAAAGGAAGACGGGAAACGAACGTTCGACGTCTAAATAAACGCACCCCGGTATACGATAAATAACCGAAACAAAAGATACGACTTTCTTTCGTAGTTAAATCGAATTCTCGACTCTATCATCCGTTATTTATCGCTTGATTAGACATGTGATTTTGTTTAACGCGTGATTTCTCGGATTCTCTGCTTCCTTCACATCCTTACAAGAGTTATGTTATGAATGAAATAAGACGTATTTACAGATTTTAGTAATTAAGCTACACGAGCAAGCATCGATTTTTAGATAATTACAAACCGTCCACGGAATACGCATTATCGTATTCTTTTATAATCGTTATTCTTCGTAATATTTTAACGAATATTATTCAACGTACAAATTTAAGATAACTTTGACTTTCGAGTTTTACTACCCGCTAAATAATTTTTACATTCAATTCTACTTTTATCTATTTCTACTTTCGTTTAACGTTCACTATTCGGTCTCCATTTCAGACATTTCGTTCATAAACTGAACAATAATCACGAGATTTCAATGAGACTACTGTTTGTACGACCGAATTCGAGGAGAACGTCTGTCCGTCAGACGTGACGCGAATAATTTAAAAAGCGGAGGAACCGCCGAGATCGAGGGAGAAGCTTTCCGATGACCTTAAAATGGCTCGGGAGAATCGTTCCTCCGTGTTAGCTTTGCAACAATGATATTGCTACCAGGTCGTTATCGTTTCTTTTCATCGGCTTTGTTCCAACGAAATGGATCCGGCTATTTCTGTCGGTACGTTACTTTAATTAAAAGACCTGGTCTTGAGTCATTCAACGATATTTCTGTTTAGCTGTAGGACTTCAGCGCGCCATAAAGACCAGATGAGAAAGAAATCAGATGGACATACAGGATATTTTCAAACACGAGCACGGTGGATTGAAATTTCTCGAGGAAATGTAACTCTAAGTGAGAAAGTTCTAGTGAAAGCGTAGTTGTAAATAATTTCTGAAACATCTTCGTCGCAGAATTACAGCAAACATGCTATTTTTTCCGTTTAGAATGAGAAGTAAAGAAATTTTACTTAGAATCATATTTTCGTTGAGATGACATAGATCGTAATTGACCATATGCTTGACAATATCCTATGAAATAAAAAAAAAAAAAAATAATGCCTAATTTGGAAATGAAATGACAGCAAATTTCAGTTATCTAAGAATAGTATTTTATTCAGACAAAATTGCCAATGCGTTAATACGTATCCCATATGTTTGATAATATTCCAAATGGAGGTTTATCGTTGTTCGTGACGCAATTAGCGTAATTATTAACACGAAGCTAATAATTGAAACGCATCAGAAAGAATGAGAGTAAGTTCTATTAACATCTAAACAGTCCGTTGTCCGTTTAGATTATCGAGATCTGCTACTTTTTATCAAATTTAAAACGAAGTGAAATGCTAAATGTTACGAATGACGAATTAACATTTCTTAGAACATTATCTTTCTTTTATTTTAATCTTAAAATAAGAGAGCCCGTAGCAACGATGTTTGCGCGAAAAATTAGATCTTAGATCCTCAATGTATTTTCATATTTTCATCTCGCGAAATATCATCGTCAAAACGTTTAATCTAGCAAATTTTCAATTTTTGTAAACTTACCAATTTGATGATCATAAAGGCAGATGATTTACCTCTTTTGCCATGGCCGTGTCCCATTTCATTTCCCATTTCCACAGAGCATACAAACTATTTCAGAACCGTTACTTTACTTTCTCTCGTATAACGTATTCCAAAAAGTTGGCCAGCGAATTTTCGTCAAAACATCAGCGCAATAAAACGTGGAGCGAGCTAGAGTCTGCCAAAAACTGAAGAAAACTAATTTCGTCTCGAACAAAATCTATAAGCCGGGCTTCGCCACCCTCGTTCGAATTCCAATAACGTTTTATTGTCATCGACGTGCACAATCGATCGTACAACGAGTGAGATGGTCCGACGCTATCGCGCCAAGCGAATTCCGTGGCTTGCGACCGAAGTAACAAGCCATCTCCCTATCTGTCTTTGTCGAATTAACGAACTTCAGAGATCTTTCACGTTTGAGTGCGTTTAATCCAGGGGCCAGAGAATCGAGTACTACGCTATGTATATCTGTGTTTGCGTATATGTGCATATATACAGAGGTAGGAACAAGGACCAGGGCGGCGTCAAATGAACAATTCAAGCGACATACGGCATGTCCCAACGTTCTAACCCATTCCGAAACCCGTCGGCCCATAATCTATCCTGAACCAAGCTGCACACAAGTTACCCCATGCCAGAGCAATCTCCTTCGCCGCATAACCCGATAATTCTAATTATCCTAACAAGATCAATAATTTCTGGCGGCTTCTGAGCGCGCTGTCGTGACGCGTAATCGTTCTGTGAGATTTCTATCGATGCCTCTATCGCACGAACTGGAATTTCGGAGCGGAATTTCGGAGCGGAATTTCTCCTTTTCTCACAGAAGGAGTTCCTTTGTAAGAAACATGCATTGGAAATACGAAGCTAGATTATTTTGCCAAATTTTCTATTGTTCCAAATAGATAGATGTAAACTGAAAGAAATTTTAGTACAAAATTATATTATAATATGATGGATTTTCAGCTTTTATTTATTATACATGAAAGATCATCGATACGTAGTAACTGCTGTTCATGTTAATAACTGCTAAAATTTTCATAACTGATATCTAAAGGTTCCATGAATCATTTATGAAAATATCTCATGTATTTTTTTCTTTTTTATATACATATATACGAGGTGTGTATATGATTTAACAGTTTTAGTTTTCATGAATATAAAACAGCCCGTATTGCTTGATGTTCTTTGCTTTCACGTATGAATAATACGTGTACACGACATTGTTTACTTCGTTGTAACAACATCGTATATTTAAAATATATTAAACATATAACTTTTATCACGAAATAAAATAGGAAATACAACATGGCGTACAATAAACATTGCTACAGTGTAATAAATTTGTAAAGTTTTTACGTAAAGCTATACAGAGGTGATAACTGTAACAAATGTTTAATTTCATATTTGTTAAGTAAATATAATTATGAAATTAAAATTTTAAAGTTTCACTTATAATTAAGAATTTGTAGGAGCGCGCGCGCCCGCAAGTACGTAACGCTGTAAAATATAAATTGCAATGAAAACAAACGTTAATTTCGCAAGAAAATCGTAACTAGGTTTATGCAGAAAGTTATTATCGCGCACATTTTATTTTACATCGAAGCGTCGTTCTATATGTTAATGTCGGTTAAAGCCGTAACTCTCGCACCTAAATTATTATTAATCAGCGTTTCAATATAATTTTATACTCACAGCCGAAAATGTCGACAACGCAACTATGAATGCCATTAAAAGTAAATTAAAGCAAGAAAAATGAATTCTCTGTATTTATTATATGTAATATATGTATGCAATTATCGGTTTAACTATCGCTTTAAATTAAAACATTCTACAGTTTAAACATTCTAGAGCGTAATTACCTATGTCGTTAGGGACAATAAACTTCCTTTTTAAAGAGAATTTTTGTTTTACTTGGATACGACTTCTCGTTGTCGAGATATCTCCGTTTAAAGCGAATCATAATTCCAAATAATTCATTGTACGCCTCTCTCTCGCACAGTCGGACCTCTCGCTCGTATGCATTCACTGCCCTACCCTAAGCGTAGCACCTGTGCGCTGGTCAGCAATAGACGTTGGTCATTGCTTTTTTAGCAGTAGTAGTACTAGTACCACCACTATTTGGCTGAGATATGCGTATTTCCAAGAAAAAAGTAGGTCACGCCCAGAATTTCAACCGCCATACAACATACCCATACATTTGCGACGATTTAATAACACGAAATTATGTATCGTGGAAACTAATTAAGGTAAAGACTTGGAACAATATGCTTTTCGAAAATATCGTGTCTTGCATCAGTTGAAATAATCGGCTGTTTAATCTCTACAGTATATTAATTTCGGTTTGAATTGGAAGTTTGTAATAAATTAGCCATTGTGTATTGTAGTATATAAAAGGCAGCTTTATTACGATATGTAAGCTTCATACGATATACATGTTTCTTGAAACGAATGAAAGAGAAGCGGCAAAAATTCCTAGGCAACTAATTCAACTAATTTGCTAAGGTTTTATCGCGATTTACATAGTAAATGGATAAAATATAAATATTAATAATGGAGAAATGTTCATCTACAATTACGTAATAAGCTTGCAAAATCTCACTATCGTTTTTCTAGAATTTATCGCTATTCGTCGTAGTTCACAAACCAAATTGATTGCGATTACTTCGAATAGAAACACTGTTTCAAACAACATCGTATCTGTATCGATCTTCTAGAACCGATTGAGTCCAACGTCACCGAAAAACGAGGTCTTCTGGGACGAGTTGCCCGGATTAGTATGGTCGATGTAGATTCAGGGTAACACTGTGGTCTCGCAAGATCGTCATCCAGCCTCAGTCTTAACCGAAAGCACGCGTTGCATTAATGCACGTGAGAGAGCCGGTCAAGTGCATGCACCCACTATTGTGGTCATCCGAAGATAGATGCGGCAATCCGTTGCAGCTCGAACGATGGGCATTTACAGAGACCGATCCGATTGAGATATGTCTCTTTTTCCTATATGAATGTCAGCCATTTCCCGATAGCGACCGTAATATATGGAAATGCATTCAAAAGCTTCGTTCTTTCGAAAAATTTGAAATGTCTTTATTTAAAAAAAAAAAAAGAAGAATAGATATATATACAAGATATTGTGCCATTGTATCGTTTTTACGATACTGGAATAATAAATTCATCATATTTTTCTTGTATCTACATAGCTCTGAAATTCTGGAAACTAATGAAATTTTTTAATTAAATAACACCGTGCACGTGGTAAGAAGTGACGCAATAAATTTTTGGACTTTTGTTTGTAAACGACACGAGTTCAGACGAAATTAAATTTCACACGAACAATAATTTCTCTAGAAATCTCGGCTTTTTTGTACGTTTTAATCGAGCACAAGTGTTGTTGCAATTATATATTTCTCTACGTAAACTATATCAAGCGGCGTTCAGGTTAACCAAGTTATCTGGATTTAAGCGAGTCGAATTCCAATACTCTGAAACTACCTTACCAACGTATTTTATTTCATTTGAAATATTTTTTTACGTCATAATTAGTCGATTTATTTGCTTCAAGCACAGTATGTACTTAAATATAGAGAAGTTAGAACACAACTTTCACACTAGATTTTAAAATTAATACTTTATGAAATTCTTCTCTCTCTCTCTCTCTCTCTCTCTCTCTCTTTCTCCAACAGAATATTTGTGGATTTCCAAACCACTAGCTGACTAGTTCTCGAGATCACGTTCTGCCGGAGGGACGAGTAAGCCCTCAAGAGGGATAGTAACATTGCTACTTGATCACTTCTAGGACCACATAATCCACAAACCCAAGTGCTAGTGCGCTTCGTAAATGTAGAAATATCGTCCAATGGAAAATGTATTATGGCAAGTTCTCTCGCACGAATTCTTTCGCGAGTCTACTTTCATTGTTCCTTTCCACAGATTTTTACCTTGAATTATTAAAAATCCCCTTGATCGTTCATCAAGTATGCTAAGAAGAAATTTGACAAAATAATCGTTACATACAAAATAATTTTGTACACTAATCGAGTAACAAAGTAATCATTTACTTTCTATGTTATCTTTAATAAGAGATTTCGCTTTATACTTGTTACGAAGCATATTATACTTTGAACGGATTAAAATTAGATAATCCTAAGGGGTGCATTACATTTTCCACACCGAGGAGCTGTTTCTCCTGATAACACGTGCTAATGACACGATTTGGAATTGTATATTACAATTATATCACAATGAGTCATAGTAACCCGAGCTATGCTGTGTAACGCAGACATTATTTCCAGTGTTTAGAAAAAGGACTCGTTCCGTTGCCTGCTTAAGCGTTAGCTTATATCTCCTTAAACGTATCACGGTAAATAAAATTATGTAAAAGACTACATTTGAAATGCATCAAAAGTATCGGTTTTGTTTTATGAAACTCGATATGAAAAATTTCTGCAGAAAGAATTAGTTTAGTTCAAAGTGTGCTTACCTAGGAATTTCTTTATATTAAAAGTACAATTACGTTCTCCGCTCGTTACACAGGGATACGTTTAATTCAAACTTTATGAAAGTCGTTTGATACTCTGCCGAAGTTTGGTTACGAAGCACAAGAACGTGGTATGCGAACTTATAATATTCTTCCCTATAATCATCCGCCTTGAGGTTCGATCGTTTTCTCGTAAAGTTTTTCGACGCATTCTACGAAAAGAGGAAAACACCTGAGACCAGAAGTTTTCTAATACTTTAAAAGAAAACGATTTACTCGTCAATCGCGATTTTGAAGCTTAAAACAACGTAACGAACTTTTCTATTTGGCAATCGACAAATTAAGTCGCGAATAAATATCGAAGCGAAATTTATTTCAGTTCGTGTTTCTCATTTATTTCGTGTTTACTTGTGTCTGATTTTTTATACGCAGATCAACATGAGAAAATACTTTAGACACGCCTACCACCCTCCTGAAAGGATCGTCCTGCGTGAATATAAAATCACGGTTAATCGATCGTTCACTTGTAAACGGGGGTGTATGTAATAATTATCCATAATAAATATCCATTTACAAAATTGCGTAGATTTAATCGAGATTCCTTTATTTTTAGTCTCGATCTTGCTCGATAAAGTATTTATTAGAAATTTTCTCTTTATCTCCAAGAGTGATTTGTGCTCTTTTAAGAAATGCGTTCATGCATAAGGGTAAGCGTAAAGTAGAAAACACGAAGACACTCCGAACAAATCTCGTATATTGTTAGCAGCGTTCTTTTCCCTTCTTCTTCGATGGGTCTTCTTTGACTAGTCCTGCGTGTGCTCGGAGAAGAATCAAGAAGGGATTGAGATTCTAAAGTAAGACAGGGATTATACTATACTTTGTTAAATGTTGCTACCTACGCTGCCATGATTACAGAAGGATCTTGTATACGACGTTTAAGGCTTACGACGTTTACTAGTAAATTGAAAATCGACTTTCAGAAAATATCCTTGGACAAGGAAATTTGAAACACACGATGCAGATGAATGTAACGAGACTAGCGGAAAATAAAATCTGCGATATAAAATTTAGCGAGACAGCTTTCATCAGGGATGTAGCGAAGCAATTTCGCTCGATGATGAGGAGAAAAGAAGTAATTATGATGAATGTGAAATGATCTTTCACGAAAACGTATATTGCAGTTAAGTGACATCGAATAATAGATGCATCTTGGAAAATCGCAGCTAAAAATGAATTTAAAATGCGGAATTCGGCTAAAAACTTTCTCCGTATCGCCTATTATTAACGCGTCGATTTCATAAAATTAACATAAATGAATATGCGAATGAACAATTCGTATATTCATATAAATTGTACGGCAAACTTGTCAGTGTAAGTCATGAAAATGATCAATCACCAAATTCTTTACGCGTTGATTTTCAAAAGTTTGTGAAATATGGAAACTCTTTTTCGTTACTCGTTTTATACGAAAAATATCATCTATCTTCTCCATCGCAATACACAAAACTATCATGCAGCACAGTCATGCACGAAGCACATAAATCATATGACGAAACTGTGTATCCTTTGATTTCGAAGAATATTAAGAAATTCCTGTTATTGCGATATTAATCCCATTTGTCGATGAAAGTTAATAAAGGGCCGTATCGCGGTACGTTAAAGGAATAATCGAAAGAAATCGAGGTCAAAAGTTATGTGAATTGCGAACGAAAGATTACGAGAGAAACTTGAAGAGCTATTGGAACGGTATGGTATATCGTAAAGATTCCTATCTTTGCATATTTTATACAAAGAAGAAACGAGACTATTCGATAAAAATTTATGTGAAGAAGTTATACTTAACAAGATTTCGTTACTTGACCGTCGTTCTAATCTTCTAACGCGTCAGTAAGATAAAAACTAATTCCGAGAAAGACAAAACGAGATAAATCTGGACCACCGTGCCACTGGATGGGTTTCTAATATCTCGAATTATATTTCGAATTATATTTCGAGAGGTTAAAGTCCTTCGATGGTTCTCGAGGAATAAAAACCGGATACCAAAAAAGGGAAGAAGAAGAAAGAGGGAAAAAGAAACAAAAGCGAGGGAAAAAAGCGAAAGCGATCCTTTAATCTCCGAAAGCGCAGAACTCCTTGCGGAAGCTCCAGCTGGCAGCAAATAGAAAGCACTCGGTGAGCCGTTGAGACGAAATTTTATTTCACCGGGGAACGCCGAAAGAGCGTTCGTTACGCCTCGTTTCCATGGCTCACAGGAAGCCGTCGAATCGCCGGGAAAAGGAACTTGAAAATCTCCAAGCAGACACGACGCGTCTCCCCGCTGCGCCCACGCAAACGGGCAAGGCGAACTTTCACCCTCTGAATTCCTCGTTTGTGCAATTCAGCCGCGTAATCTAATGAGCAAACGTCGAGACTCGGCCGTCCGGACCCGGAAATTGAAGTATACATTATAGAACACCGCGTTTTCTATGCAGCTTGCACACCGCCGTCATAAAACCAGGTCGCGCATTCCTCGAAAGTCGCTGCGCTTAAAATATACACAACTACCGGCCGCAGTTCACTCTTGGCTCTTTGCTTCTGTCCGCTCCCTTCGCCCGGCTTAGTAATGCCGCGGTTTTCATTTTGACGCCGCGCACCGGCTCAATCTGACGTTAAACTCGCCGCAATTTACCGGCCGAGCACGCATTGATTCTGCACTTCGTAATTCATCCAATTTGTCGGAGTACATTTAACGAGAGAACGCTGACCTAGAGAGATGGGTGTGTAGCTTTTTATTCGAACCGATATAGGCGATAGATGTTGTGCAGTATCGTGTAACGTAATAAATAACGCATGATCTCGCGTGATTCGCGTTTTCATCCTGCTACGTTCCTCTGGGTTATTTCCCGATTCGATTGTGTTCTTTCATCGCTAAGACTTTTTCTTTAAGTTTAGAAGACGTTTGAGGAAATAGTTGTAATTCTCCGTCTTCACCTTGTTTAAGTTTCCCTTAGAACGTTAAGCTTCCGTGTTTATTGAAACGAGAACGAGATTAGATCGCAACAGTTCGAAGACCGTAGGGAGACCAAAGTAGTATTAGGGACGTATAGTCAGCCATAAATATCTCTCGCATAGAGTAGACAGAGTGCAACCGAAAGTATATGTCGTTACTCGTAAAGTTAATAGGTAACTCGCAAGGAATCTTCCTTTACGGAAAACTTACATGCTAAGAAGCATCCAAACATCCAATCGAGGTAACCTGTTCGTTCAGTCATTTCAACCTCGATATTGTCGCGTTATTTTTCATTACTTTCCGCTTAAATTCGTTCCTCCCTGTGGAGCAAACAAAAATGCACAAAGGGGATGTTTAGACAATTTACATTTAAAGTGCTTCATCCAACGTTACTACGGTATATTCAAGGAACGATGACAATTATCCAAGCTCTTTGAAGCGTCTTGTCGCTCGACCGTAATTCACTAGTACCGATTTCCGTTATTCTAGTGCTCTTGGCAAATTTATCTCCTTGAACACGGTGCTTTGTGCATTACTTTTGCGCGTGCCTGCAGACTAGTTATTTTGTGAGTCATTCTTCAGCCACGGAGACAACGACGAAAGCAAAGGAAGATGAAAGTTATTACGGTTTCGTGCGAACAGTTCGACAAATTCAATTACGAAGCTTACGGTCGATATTCGTTGTTTCTTCGTGGAATTTGACTTGGGCACGCTCAAGCTGGTTCCGCGTTAAGCCTTTTATACAGATCGCTGGAAGAAGGATATCTCCACGAATAATTAATTTTCCACCTAACGAGGATTAATTAATTTTACCGATTTCATGCCCCAACGAAGTTCTCGTGACTTTTCGTGCTTCATTATCCTCGCTAGACTATGGAAAATTGATATTCTTCCTAGCTGAAGTTGTCACCGATAACGGATTTGCAATTTTGGCAGGATTCAATTTTAGTGATTTCTTTAAATAAATTATAACGTACGTTGGCCGTTGTAAATTTCTATTTACAAGTTATAACGTGGATTGATTTTCCATTCGAGTTAATTAAATTCATATATTATCACGTTGACATTGTTTGAACGATCTAGATTGTTATTTGATATTTGATTCGTGTTTGGATAATCGATAGATCAGGGAATGAATTACTAACGTTCACGAAATATTATATATCTGTGCAAAAAGTTGCACTGAACCATTCATCGAAAACGCATCGTATGCATTTTTTAAAGCACCTTCAATGGATACAACATATTTACGACATAATTCTGTTCGACCATTTACACCAAATAATTTTGCAAATAACAACTTTGTGAGAAAAGTCGATTAGTTTAATTATTGAAACCTAACCAACTAAAGTAAATTACCAAGAAAAGGGAAAGTAGCAACGTCTATACTCAGAATCAAATCATATAAAAATTACTCATTTTCACAGATTGAGAATTTAGAAACCACCTGCGCAGACTGTAATTAGATAATTACAGTACAACTGCTACTTTTCTTTGCCCAAAGAAGAAAGTTCCAATCAGATGATTTGATAAATGTACATACAAGATGTTTACGTATAAAATATACCAGCGGAGATGGGCTGTATGTAGCTGATAATCAAAGCTCGTCCATTTACGATAATTGTTCATTGTTTCAGGAATGGATGGACTACAACCTTCAATGGAACGAGTCCGAGTACGGTGGCGTGAAGGACCTTCGAATTACACCGAACAAGCTTTGGAAGCCAGACATTCTCATGTACAACAGGTAACAGAATCTTGTTGCATTTGCATAGGTAATTTGGTCTCGCACGATAAATCGATCGACAAACCTAATTATCGCGCGTGACAAAGTAAAACCCCAATGAATGCCTGCTCGTTAAAAACGTATTCGGTTACTTCCGCGAACGAAAACTCGATCGACGAACCGTTAAATTTATTTCATTAAAGTATTCGCGGTTGGTCAAAGTATCCACGGAATAAAAATGAAACGCGAAGAAAGAAAAAATGAGAGAGAATTTTTCGAGTTTCGATTAAATTCGTTATTTCGCTAAAAGTAAAAGCTAAACTCGATCAAACGCGAATTCGGGCATTCTTTAAATGCGTAAATTTAATCACGAGTTTTGTCTAAAGGATTCGAATTCCATCGCGACACTCGTCATGTTACCTGCACGCGTTTAATCCGTGGTCGTTACAGCGTTCATGAAAACTTGCACATCCGGAAACGTCGATAAAAATAAACGTACCTTTGATCGTTTCCAACCGTCACTGATACCGTTCGCGTATCGTGTATCACGAATCGCTCGATTTTATTACATCCTAGCCAAACTTCGCTGATTAATATTTGCACCAATGCTTACGGTGAAAAAACATATAAATAACGCTTTCCGTACGACTCCTATTTGTGAAAGATATCGTTACTTTGCCAACTGTTGTAAAAAATAAAGAAAGAACGAGGTGGCCGTCCGAAATATACAGTTACGTATCTTTCTTTGTTGAGTAGCTTTGTTGTTGACTTTCTTTAGGAAAAAACAAGTTTGTAAACTTATTATTATATGTACAAACCTGCTTTGTGCGGTATGGGATTAACGTTCAACCGAATAAAGTTTGACTTGGCGTCTTTCGATTTTCTTTCAAAGCAAATTTCAAAGCGTAGAATTAAATTTTCGAACACGAGGCCTTGCTGTTCCTTTTTCTTGGGAAAATCAAGCTCGTAAATTCTCGTGTCAAAGCGCGGAACGTGATAAATTTTAGTACTTACAGAATAGTAGCTATTGTCTATTTTAATTTTTCGAATACGATCTTGTCAAACTTTTCTTATTAAAAATCACTCTTTATCGTTGGTACTTTTACAATACTTTTAACGATGCTATCGATAAACAAACAGAATGGGTGAAGCACGATTCTATACAAAAAGTTAGAATTAGTTATGCTCATATACCCGATGGACTTTAGAATTCCATTTTGTGCAGCCAAGATAGAGCTCCAGTGGAAAATGTCGCTACACGTTATTTTTAAACGCAAGGTCCACTATTTTATGCCGCATGTTCTCGAAAAACATCCGATGATTAAACGAAAGCAAAAATTCAGTCTTATCAGAAATGTACAGGCATCGGTGATTCGTAAAAATAATTTAAAACGGTGTTCAAACGCGTGTGCGCGAGTAATCTGCATCAAAGCAATTCACAAATCGAAATTCTACCCGTGGCATTTTTATCCACAATGGGATTGGAAGCGACAAAATCGAGTTAATTCGTGGTACACGCAATACGTCCGCGTAATCCGATACATTCGAGTTGCAATTACACGCGGTTGGTCGACCGCGGAGTTTAAGCCGTGCAACTTTAAAAGCTCGTTGCCGAATTCGGGTCGTCAATATTTTACAGTCGAATTCCTCGGTCAAATTAAGCGAGAGCTTCCAGCAATAGGAACTCGCTGGAAACCAAGGTTTCCGTTCCGCCGTAAAACTGCACTCTTTGTTTCCGAAGTCGTGCTCGACCGCGACCGCGTAAGAAGCAAGAAGGGACGCGTGATAACGAAATAAACGGAGAAGAAGAGAAAAGTAAACGTAAAAGGGGGAAGCGTAAAATCGTTTTCAGAGCGAAACGTACAACTCGAGACGTTAAACTCGGCAAAACAACGGATCGAATAAAACGTAAAAGATCACTGGCTAAAGAAAACCGTCGACAAGCCCGGATTAAAAGCTGCGCGTTCGATGCCCCGAACCGAGAGGAACTAAGATTTTCAGAATGTTTCAGAAACCCACGGCGGCTACACATTATGTATGTCGTCGATTGCGTAAAACGAATATACATACGTTTCACACGACGCTTACCTTTCCCTCATTTTCACACGACGATTTTCCCGACTATTTAGATTTAAAGCGTCGAGGGTACGTAAACATAATCCCAGTGTTGCTTCGCATCTCTTACGAAAACTCTATACATACTCGATTACTATATACACATTCTGTCACGAACATACATATACATTATGGTTATATATATACATATATCGAAGTCTCCCTGAAGTGCATGCGTTTTCTTGAGTCCCAGCAAATACACTATCTTATCCAGTACGTACTACCTGTATATTTACATTTCTCATTTGTACATATTTTATACATTATAGATAGATCTATCTATGCACATACTCTTCCTGCAGAATATTTCAATCCTAACCGTAGATACATTTTTTGGGACGAGCCGCCTGGTATTTCGTATCTCTCTTTGGCGCCTCTTTCTCATTTTTTCCATACGATGCAGGTGTGTACATACATCGCGAGAACGTTTTTACTTCGCAAAAGTGTTTTTTTTTTTTGACGCGGCAGTGTTTAGAGGCGAAATAAAATGACCGGTCGGCTCGTGCGTGTTCTTTTCGTACATACTGATACATGAATTGCGATAACGCAGAGGCATTAATCGCATATATTTCGATCATATTCATTTTTCCAAAGGTCGCGAGGGCCACGGTGTTACGTCGTTTATTTATAAGAACAGAAGGGTACTCAGACGCTCCAATAAAGGTAGAAAGTAACGTTAGAAGATAAAAGCGTTTCTGTTTACGTTTCCATCGCTGCGTTCACCCTTCCAATTACAATTCTTCGTGTATCGAAGATTATTTCTGCTTGAACGAGAAAATCGTCCAATTTCCAAAATGACACGTCGGGGATCAAAGGAAATTGTATTCTCTCTAAATCAGAAAGTTGTAGCTGCCTTCGTGTTTTCCGAATCGTCAGTTTTTCTTTCTCCATTGTCATTCGAATACCGGAAGTAAATGTACGCCGTACATTCGCGATCGCGTGGAAGGAAGAAGAAGCAGCGGATTTCCTAATGCAACGATTTCGAGAGAGAAATCCCCGAAGCAGATGGAGCGTTCTCCATCTAGTTTCCTCGACGATTAACGCCGTGGCTTCCTCTCGTTCTCAGCCACTTGCTCACACAGCCTTCTAGATTAATTAGTTATAGATTATTAATAGGCAATGCAGCAGCAACTCTCTGCATATATAGTAGGCGCGAGCAAGCAACACGCGGAGCGTCCCGGCGCGTTCCACGTTCTGCTGGCCCGCAATATTGATACGCCCGCTACTCGGCTGTCAGCCGATTCCCATCGCCGCTGGAATCGATCGCCCTCGTTGAATACACCCGCCATTCCGGCGAATTATTACACATTCTCACAGTGATACCGCATCACGTACTACGCGTTGCATAGTGGCGCGAGTTTCCGATCCGCTTGCTGAATAATGGATTAACGAGCGAGGCCGGCCGCGATTTAAGCCGCTGCGATCAGACGAACGGTACGGACCTTTCGGATAACGCGCTCCGACGTGAACTATATTTTTCCGGCTTCCAACCCTCGGATCAATGGGATTTGACGTTTGAGCAGAGACTTTATTTCGCGGCGACACGAAATCCGATGCCGATTTTGCATCGGGATTCGGCCACGGAACCCGTGAAATTTGGCCACGATCACGACCAGATGAATAAAAAACTTTTCCTTTCCTCTGAGAAGTATAGATTAGGCGTTGGTTTCCGCTTGTACTTGTTTGTTTTCAGATTTACAGGCGAGATTGACTTTTGCAGATTCAAAGTTATTTTATAAATAACGACCTTTGTGTTTGGTGGTTTTTTATAGTTCGTATTAATTCGAAAGTACAGATCGTTTATCAAATATTCGAACGTTCAAAGATAAAACTCTCGTTGTAATTTCTTTCAGTTTTTGAAAAGCTTGTACGTTCGTTTCTTGAAATTTGCGATCGGTCGTACACGAACAGACACCAATGGCTTGTACTTCAACCGTAAACAAAAATGGAGAAATTACGTTTCCACGATGAATCGTAGTTTGAGATTACAGTAAACCGAGAAACGCGGGAAAGGCGACCTTTTTTGTACTAATGAAACTTTGTAATCATCGGAGCCGAGTGATTGCTACATAAACAGAACTACCCTACCCCTGTAAAATGAAAGTCAACTAATAATACGTATATCTAACTAATAGTACGAAAGAAACCGGAATTTTATGTCAAGTCCAATTTAACGTAATTAGCAACCGCAAGGTTAGACGATAGTCCCTCCCTATTCGCGTTCCTGCGTCAGTTTATCTGAAAATCACTTAATTCTCGTAATCGCGTTGATCTCCTGAATTCCTGGAGGAACTCCTTCGAAATTCGGTAGCTCGCAGGAAATCCGGCAAAACTGTTCCAGCACGTGAATAGCAAAAAACAAAAAAGCAAAAAACAAAAGAGACAAAAAGAACGAAAGACTAAAGCGGGAAGAGAGATAGCCGAGGATTGCGCAGACGCGTATCGAGCTCGTTGTAGAAGGTAAGAAGAGAAATGGCGGGATCATGGAGCTCGTGTTTGAGGGGACAAGAGGGACGAAACGTTGAATCTTCTTTCAACAGACCTAACGATTGACCACATTGGTCAACCAGGGGCTAACAAGAGCTGGGAATTTCACGTGAATTGTTACCTCCGCAAAGCGTGTCAGATCGTTTCGATTAATTGATTTTGCAGAGTAGAGAAACTTTGATTACTGAACGTTACCGTGAAACTAGTGATTCTATTCGGCCTATTGTTGTTTCAACCGGATGTTTTAATTCCAATACCGGTTCTATATAATGACGGTACAGTGATAACGTAAGATTTGTTAGGTAAAGAAAGGGAAGCTTTCGCTTAAAAATGCCTTAGCGGGGAAAACGAAGTTTATGCGTAAAGCAAGAAATTCCAACGTAAATGAAATACCAACGAAACGGTATACAAAGAAGAGACAAATAAAATAGAATATACGCTAGCCACATCAAAACTTCCTAACGTTTAAACACTCTTAATGATATCTTGATTTCAATTTGTAATTGCAATCTCTATTCGTTCCTTCCACGTTTGAAAAATTCACATTTGAAACAAAGAGTATGCAAACATGGAAGTGTTTCCCGAATAGTCAATATTGAACATTGTTAAGTAAACGGAACTTCGATCTTTCGAATCCTCGAAATATTACGTCGCCTCCAAAAATATATCTTTTCGTTTCCAATTCGATTATCATTCCAAAAATTAATAAAGTCTCTGGACACGATCGTACGCGATACCGGGTGTATTGATCAAAAAAAAGAACGATCGATAAAGCAATATGAAAAAGTAAACGTATCGGTACGTTCGCACGTACTTTCAAATTATCATGTACAGGTAGGACGAAAATAATAGGAACAGGGCATGCGCCCATTTAGCAAGACAGTGTACATACCCTGGGGAACAGTTACCACGAGTAGTTCTTTCAAAGAGAAAGGTGTTTCCTGCGAAACCGTAAAGCGAATCCCGAGCATCCCGCTCCGAGGTACTTTTAGTCGGTACTACCGAATTTAAGCTGCTATAACCTGGAGGTTAAAGCTTCGAGACTGGCGTGCAACTCGTAAAATCCGTTTCATTCGAACACCCTCGCGAATGTACGTAATGCACTGCCTTACCACAGCCATGAATTGATCAGGTCCTTATGAAATTTGTACCAGACTAGTCGATTCTCTTTATATATCGATCAACGTCACATTTCATTACTTAATTATCGGACGAATGAATTTTGAATGTCCAAAGGTTTGAATCTTTTTATTGTAGGATCGTTTATTGATATTAAGAAGCTACTCTTTTTGTTATTATTATATTATATATATTATCTTTGTATATTATATTATTATTATATTTTGTTATCGTTGAGAAAATTCAAAGCGAGTCGAGAATCCAGAATTTGCTGAAATTAGCGGACATTTAATTTTGTAAGTTTCATTCTGCGGGTTTTATTCATTTCATACTTTCGTTTGAACAATTTTCATTAACGTTTTATTTTCATTAACAATTTTTCGTCTTCGTTAACAAAATCGGATAATCTTTTACGCGGAATAGAGAGATCCAATAAGCATCGTTCAAAATTAGAACGCGAAACGAATAATTTATTTCTAGTCCGTGTACAGATGATAAATGATGACATCCGTGGCAAAGAGAAATAGAAATTCAATCGGCCAATACCGAATTCTATCCACTGCGAAATTCACTCGGAATGTGTTGTTACCTGGAAAACATTTCCGTAACGTTAACATAACGATGTATATATGGCCGATGTTTGGTCAACGGAATTTCACCGTCCACATTTGTCAAAGTAATTTCCACTTCTACCTGTCGTTTTCGTTAGGGGAATGTTACGGGTTTATGTACCAAAATTTTATCGTTCCATCGTGTTGCTTTTGACAATATTTGTTTAAACACGCTTCCTTTAAACAATTGTTGCAACGCAATGCTTTTTACACGCGATTAAATGCGTTTCAAATTCTGCTACTCGAAATGCATACGGATAATCGATATTTTGAATCGTCCTCGATCTCCATCGAACGATTCTCTTCGAACGATCAACGGAAGGAAAGAAAAAGATCAGTCACAACGATACGCATAATTCGGAACTTTTGACGAGTGTCAGGCATACGCGTAGTTTTCAGAATGCCTCGTGAGACAATATAATAAACGACCTAGCGTTAGAGAGAAATTAGCAGTAAGAGAAAAAGATGATAGTAGCAATCAAGAATTTTAACGAATTGTTATTACTATTATTGAAAGTACTTGTAAAAAGTGCTTGGAAGAAAGTTATTACGTACTTATAGAATCGAGTAAAAAGATATAAATAAAGTATTTTGATGAAGATCGTTTTAACAATTTGATGACAAATAATTTAAAAAGAAATCCTTCTTCTTCATCGGGAAGAGTGTAACCGTAAATGTTGAAATCGATAAAAAATTAATTTCTTCAAGAGCGATCGTAAAATCACGAGATCATCTTCTCACCTTGTCACGTATCCTCCGTCGAAAGTCTATCCAGTGGCGCCCTAATACGATCACGAATCTGTCATAATCACGTTACACGCTGTTCTCTGCGGTAATCACTCGGCTTAATCGGCTTAAGGACGCGGGTGGAATAGGATCGTTGGTCGCAGCGGCAAATCTGGAGATCGTTGATCCCACGAATCCATGTTAAAACTCTGGTCGAGACCGATCAGGATGAACATATCCCTTTACACGCGTCTTTTATATTCGCACGCGAATCAATGAAACTGCCACGATACCGCCTCTTACGTGCCAATGAGGATGCAGATCGCGGCGGAAGTTGCTGGACGCGGCGCTGGCGAATACGGCTTACAGCGGGTGGCGGCTGTAATTATGTGAATAATTAATAGAGACGCGACGTCAGGCCACCCCGTCACTGCGGGCCACCGCAGCACCGGGCCCGAAACCCGCCCCCTCAAAACACGCGCAACACGTAGCTACGTTTTAGCATTCCTGCGGAACGACCAGAATACCGGCGAACGCAACTACTCCAGCACTGCGATCGCGCCAGACCGAGCCACCGATCTATCTACACGCAGGTCACGTACGGTTCGACGTGCACGCGCGGGTCAGCTCTCCGAGCTATGCAAACTATCGTCGCCGGGATTCGATCGAGATTCGACCGGTCAGACGATGTTTTCGTTCGCGGTGTCAACGCGTTAATTTTATACGCTGATTTTAACTAACACGCCACACCGGTACAGACTATGCGGGCTGATTGAAATTGCGCGACTGGTTTGGGGGAATCGATTTCCCAGTTTCCTGGCTGGATCCACGTATTTGACTGGTTGCACGGAGAAATGTCTAAACCGTCGTGGAAATAAAAATGTAGTATGTCCGGAGAATATTTATTTGACTTTATAAATAGTTTTGCGCGGTAAGGTAACGTCGGAATTGTTAATAAAGTTTTCAATTTGAAACGCGCGAATAATTTTCTCCAATTGTGCTACTTCTCGATTCGCTTATTTTCAGAATCCACCTACGTTCACAATGTAACTTGATCGTGTTACATTTATACAATTAATATTCAATCGTATTATTTAACGTAATTTGTGAAATTAGTTGGTCACGGTTGTTTGTATAATTAAGGAAAAGTTCGCGGAGTCGGTACTGTTACAAAATATGTTAGAATATCACATGGTATTCAATTTTGTCATTACGTGGTTTACAAAATTTCGAATATTCTTTATTTTGATAATTCCATAATTTATCAAATGATTTACAAAGGCAAGAATACTTTGATAATTAACGTATTTGAAAAATCTTATTAATATTGTCCGTAATAAATTTAATATCCCGATTGCAATAATTGAGAAGATACTTTTCAATTAAGCAGCTAATTATATCGCGTAAATCTATCGGCAATTGTTGAGAATGTCAATTTCAATTATTAAGAATTATTATATTAAGAGAACTTCGTTTCGATGAGAAAGGCTTAGCCATGCGTCATTTATATACGTAAGTTAGACGATATCCAAAAATATAAATGACGTACAAGTAAAACAATCGGTTTCTCAAAGCATAGAGTATAGATATCTCCTTCTCGAAAAGAGCCATCAATATTTTAAGACGTAAAGATCTCCTGTGGTTTGATTAATTGGAGACGATTAACAGACAACGAAATAGATTCAGGTGGTTGGCGAAAGAACAGCGAGATTTATTTACAATTCAATAGGTACACTCGTTTGGACGATATCCAAGCCATAAATCGCCAATATCTATTATGGAAAAGGCGAAGAGAAATTGGAGAAACGAAAAATTGGAAATTGTGGAGTGAGAGAAAATTCTATAAAAATATTTTTCAGATATTTTGTCAGCAGTTTGTGATATTTATTAAAATAATAGAAATATCAATGTTTGAAGAAACATGGAACGATCTCGGATTAAACTTACGTTTTACAAATTTCCTTGATCGTAAGACACAGTTGGATTGAAATCGAATCGAAAACGATGTTCTTTCGCGGATCACGGGTTATACGATCGCTGAGTGCATTCCATCAGAAATTATTCCGCTCTAAATAACGCGTTTCTGTCGTAAAGTGCTTATCTGAGGAGCGTATAATATCAAATTTTCGCCAGAAAATATCCCGGCAGTCGTTTCGAGGCAATGCTCAGGGCACATCGTGAGTTGCCGAGTTTCGAGCACGCTTCTACCAAATTAATGCTACGCTACTGTGTATAGGCGCTCATGGTGATTTGGCACCGTTAACTTTCCGACAGTTTGCCCGACATTTATGATGGTCGAGTTGGAACACGGTCCACCGCCTCGTTGCATCGTTCCCACTATTTACCGATGATTGTATAATAACCCGAATGAATACATGCGCGCACAGACAACCGTGAAATTGCTGGAGATGTGGGAAACATTCAACGATAAAGATTTTCGTAAAGATTCTCGTAAGAATAGCTATTTTATGTTTATCGATCTAATTGCGAATTTCGATTTCGTTGATCTTTAAAATCAATTATAAAATTATACGTAGTAATTCCGTAATAATCTTTTGTCCATGCCTATTCTTAATTTTGTAACATTTACTTCGAGGCTATCTAAAGAAGACTTTCAAGGAAGAGATTTTCAGAGAAATTCTTGCCAAATATAATTCTCAGCAATTGCGATTTAAAGTGCAGAATTCTCGGAAATGTTCGATCTTTCGTCCTAGCAGAGAAAGAAGGAAAATCCAGATAGGTTAAAATAACGTATAGATTAATGGTTGGGTTAACGTCGTTTCACCGACTATCCAGGATTCTTACAGCAGAAAGAGTATTTCTGAGAAATAGGGAGGTGGTGCGTGGGTATCGTTCAGCGAAATTTTCTCACCTCCAAACCAGTCAAAAATAAATTTCCTTTGACCTGCGATAACTCTTTCAAGACTAAACCGTGATATTCTATTATTAAATTATTTTATATTCAAATTGAATCAACGTATACACGTACGTACATAGACGCGTGTTTAGAAACGTGGCTAGTTCGAGGAACGCGAACGATGCCGGAGGAAAATTCACGAGCAAGTAGAAGCAGTAGGAAGTACTTAAGAAGCGTGGAGAGAGAGAGAGCGGGTTTCGTGGCATGGTCGATGAAACCTCAACCGCCTGAATTTCTATGCAAGACGCCCACTTAAAACCCTACGCATCTTCCGTCGCCGAAGGTGAATTTAATCCTCCTCGATAGGGACGTTGGAGGAAGCTAAATCCCCGACTGCGCCGTCTAAACTGGCGACAAATCGCGAACGTAAAGCGAAACGAAGTCGAGGGGAAAGAGTTGATCGATCGCGACCCCGTGGCCATTTCCGGTGGATCGGACGTGGTAACTCTATCGCGAGCAACACGCTCTTGCGGACAGCTGGCTTGTTAGCCGTCGACAAGTAAAGCTCGAGAATACCGAGTTTCTCGATCGCTGTTACGGTGGTTGTTTAGAAGTTATCTCTCGGGACGAATACTTTCAGGTGTCTCGAGTTTCGCAGAGTTTTACAATACCCTGGTTAATTGCGAAGATGGAGGAATCAGGTTAGAAGATTACGTATTTCACGACGAGAACGCGTGTATTTACTTACATAAGTGGCTTATCACGATTGAGTATAAAAAGTACAAAATATAGTTTCCGCGACAAGTAACGAAGCGAGTTTATAAATTTCACGTACCAGGTAGATATTTTATAATACAAGGAAATCGTATTTTATTGGAACACGCTTTTAACTTTTTGTAGAAAATAAATATTAATAATTATGCTACGTATGATGACTTATAAGATACGAAATCTATGGTACTATGATTAACAGCTTACCGAGGTTTCTCTCGTACCAAACGTAAGTCGCGTAAAAGTTGAAATATAATCTAACTATTAAATCTTTAGAGACACATTTCGCGCCCACCAATCTACAGAGTTGATTTTATAGACAATGAAACATAATACGTTCGTGTACACGGACACGCGTTTTAGATATTACGTGAAACCTAAAACGTTGCCAATCAATCTAAGTTATCCTACTCCATTTCCTACATCGATCAACGAAAATTTCATACAAGAGTGAAATTCCATTGATCGAAGTTTGTCCCACCTCGAGTTGCATCGAACGAACTGGCAAAAAGCCTGCACCAAAGGAACTGTCATTAATTTCGTCGGCACTTCCTTTTTGTCGAGAAGACCAAGATGCGCGATCGCGGATATAGCGAATCGATGCTAAGTGGCCATCGCGTTAATATCGTTGAAATGTGCAAGTAATGGAGAACGGGGGGTGGTCGTTACTCGCCGAACAAAAGGAGAGAATGCCTTCGTCTCTAGCTTACTTGTTGCTCGCTGTAGTCCACGCTTCTTCTCTTGAATATCGTCATCTACAGGCGCGACATTCGCGTTGCAAAAAGGAGGAATCCTAAAGCGAGAGAGAGTGATAGAGGGTGGGAAGGATCAGCGATCTTAGAGGACAGGATTCATTCGGAAGGTAGACAATGCCTGCCGTGCAGAGATCGTCTTTGTGCGAGGAGCCGTTCCTTAGAATTTATAAACGACGCTGCACACCGCGACGCTTTGTAACAGCGAATGACGAAGGGGAACGTCGAACTAGTACGAGAAACGTTGCAAACGCTCAGGGTTTGTTACCTCCGTCCTATTGATTTGTATTATTGCATTGGACGTATTTCCGGTTTGATTGGAACCGACTATTCTCTAATTAATTCATTGATTATTGATTATCTCGGAATTGATTTTGAGGCTGGTTTAGATTTGAAAAACATCAAATAGACAGGATTGTAACGTTCGATGCATGTATGATAATAATGGCATTTTAGGGACAGATTTAAATCGAATATAATTCAAAATTGTCATTATTATTAATATCATTATATTACAGATATTTTTGAGAGATAAATAGATCTGACCGCGGTAATAGATGAATACATGCATTAAAGAGAATATCATTTCCTATTTAAGTTCAAAATTGAAAATCGACGAACTATCATAATATTCATAAATTAATTATCAGTTGTAAGTTAACTATTTAGAGGAATACCTAAAATATTATCAAAATATCACAATTTTGTCGCTTGTTTTAATCACAGCTTTCCCAGAATCATTTAAAAGAATGATACAAAGCGTTGTCTCAATCTTATTATTGTTATCAGGTTAAAGCCGTGATTAAAATTAAAAGACAGCACCCGTTGGTTGTCGATTACTTTGGCTTGCTTTTTAGCGTTGCGACTAACTCGCGGAACGTTCTTGCAACAGGCTGTGCTTTTTCCGTTGACTCGTCCTCAGTTTTCGAAACGTGCAACGCTGGAAATATAATCGAGGCGTTGCGATTGTTCGGTGGCGCGACGTCGCAACGAGCGCGAACAAAAGAGGAAGACTGCCGTTTGTATAACAGGCACCGCGCCGCTGTGAAAAAAGCGAGAATTTCGCCGGTCTCAATTACAGACGCTTCTATGTTTCTCGTTGAATTACGCCAATAGCGTACTTTCTCCCTTCGCCTGATCGTCTGTCGTGTGAGATGGAGGAATGTGGACTGGGAAATTCCGAGGTATTGTCCGCGCTCGAGACGACGATTCGTCTGTGCTTCAGTCGGTTCATCAGATTTCTGGTGTACGTACATATTTCTGGCCCGAACGTATGGTATAGTTTCTATGGTACATATATATATACACATACACACATAGCTTTATAATAGATTTCCTTTCAATAAGTGTAATGAATCAAGTAAAGAGTAATTAATACGATAAGCGGTAATTAAACTGGAGGCTTTCTATTTCAAATACCAATTCGTATTTAATACACGAAACGATAAATTCCTTTAGAAAATATCAACAGAAATTACAAAAATAATATTAACAGCCTAAATAAAACTAAAATCTTCTAAGAATAATACCAATTTCCTTCTTAATGGAACTCGAGTACAATCGCAGCTATCGATTCTGACATCCCTCCTGCATCTTCTCTTTCTGTCTTCTTCTTTAACAATCAGTGATCAAGCCGATTTGCTAAACAGGCTATGTCGAAACTCTACGATGCGGAAGTAGTTGGAAGTACTTAATACCCGTTCGACACACTTCTCCGCAACTATTTCAACGATCGAAAGTATTAAACGAAATTCGGAAGTTCCCAGTGACTCCCAAAGTTGAACGGCGAGCCGAGCGATGGTGTTTTAAACTTTGACGCCTTATTTCCTTGGGAAATCCGTCGAATTTGCATGCATATGAGAACGGCTGATTATAATATAACATTCCACATCTGTGGAACAGTGGCGTCGCAAGACTGAAATTAAGGCTTTTTACTACTAATTCGGGAATTATCGTGTCGCTTCGAAATTATCGCGACATGGCGTCGAAGCTTATTCCGGTTCTGCGTCGTTATATTTTTGGTGCTGTTCTTTACGAGAACAATGGAGCGACCTGTGTACGAAACAGAGCCATGCCATACACTTTCTCGTTTAATTGCTGAGTAAATGGCCATAATTTTGTTTGAATTCGACGAAGATTTATCATGCAATTTGTGTTATATAGGCACGACTTTTGGACGTAATTACGGTTGGTTTCATTTTCTTTTGTCTTTGGAAGAATATCACAGCTGCATTTCCTTTTTGAGATTGTATCTGGTTTCGTGTTTTATCGCTTTTATGCGAACAGCGTGAATTAGTAATATAAATTTTAAAAATATGGTAAAGATCTCCGAGGTCTATCAATCAAAAATCTATTGGATAGAACACATTTGAAGGTCCTTAAGTGCTTAGTTTCAAATGCACCAGATAAATGTAGGCGCATAAATCAATTTATATTGATTGTACCTATCATTAGTAATATCCATTTAAAATATCACTGTACCTGTGATGTATTGTTGGCAACGTTTTGTAAGGTTTCCAAAGCAATTTGAAAGCGTTTTCTGGATCCTTGCCCGATTGCTTTGTTACACGTATCTGAATGGCTTTGATATTTTAATGATCATGCTGATCGTATGTCTATATTCGTGAAAATTGAAAATTGAAAATACGACGAGTAGGAAATATGTCGTTGCCTGTAAATGCTATCGTGTTATTTAATGTTCGTTAGTTAAATAAACTGTCCTCTTGTTCGATAGCGCAAGCATAAATAGGACAAAGCAGTAATACTTTCAATCTCGTTAAATGATTAAATGACTTCTATATTCTGTGTTGCAAAATATCAATCTCCAGTATATGAATTTCTATGTATAAGTTCCTTGTATTAAGATGTTTACTCGCTCGTTCCGCGGAATTTTACTATCCTCTAAATCAAGCCATTCAACTATTCAGACACATTATTTCCAGTTCTCAATGGCTGCAAATTGCGGGAGAAGCCTCTATTTGTAACTGACGAATTATCCAGGGAAAAAGGAAGGAATAGTAGTTGGGAACGTATGGATTTGCTAATAAATCTCGGCCTGTAATATATCGTGGACATTTATTAAGCGGCCGTAACGGAAACCGCGTGCAGCTGTTCGCAGAGCGACGTGCTATCCGACAACAAAGAGACGAAACGGATAATAATCGACACACTAAATCGGCACAATAAGTACCGATAGTCATAATTTCGGTATTTCGCGAATCTATTGTTGCATTTAATAAACGCGTAACGCGTCGTTCGACGACTGTTAAAACACTGAGAAATTAAACTGTACTTTTAATAAAGTATCGCGCGATATAATCTTAGCTTCAACTTCGTTAAATCTTCGTTTCAATCGGAGACAGAGACATATGGCAAGATCAAGCTGAAGGTGGTAAAAAATGAATGGATCAGTACGCTTCGTTCCTTGTGAGCAATTAATTGAACCGTCTCTTCGCTATCCCCTGTACTTTATTTCCGACCCTTCTTCTCTTGGCTAGGATTTTGACGTACCTTATCTTCGTAATATTCGATTCGATAGATTTTTGATGAATCTTAATACGTTTGAAACTTATTCGAGGTTATAATTTCTAAATAAACTTCAAAAGTAAAATTAAGCAACAGGCACATAGACAACAATTGCATAAAAACAATAATATTCATTCTTCAATGTCACAAATATTTCAAATACGTGACTAATTTATTCTATATTTTGAAAGAAGCGTCTTATGATAACAATATCAACGTTGTAAGTTGCACAGGATGTGACTCATTAGTGAGACAAGTTTGTCAGCTATAGCGTGTCAAGATCATCAGATGTATGCAGTTAATTTGAAGCTAATAACAACACTGCATAGTTCGAAATTACGGCTACTCTGCTTTTAATCATTAGCACTGGTAATGATTTCATTGTATCGTGAGTAAATAATGATCACATCGAATCGCTAATAACTTGAGTTAAGTTATTAGTAGTTAATTGATCAGTCTCTGACAAGTGTTTATCCGTTTACATGCATTGGTACAGTGAGAAGTCAGCGAAATGCTGATTCGTTTGTGCAAGTGTAATGTTTGATTATATAGTTACCAATGTAGGAGCATATATTGTCTATATTAATTATCGATGTGTCCTGTACTATTTACATTTCACCATTGCTCGATAAAATCATGTTTTCAATCTCTATCGAAATGAAGAATTATATCGTTTATTTTGTTCGTTATTGTTATTTTATAACAATCTTATATCAGCATAATACCTATACTTATCATGAATGATTCAAATTTTCAGAAATATTTTCTCTTCGAGTAAACATATACAGCTCAAAAAATAACAGTAAACAATCAAAGTGTCGTGACATGATCATTCCTCTTCATAGTAGAATTTCAATCTTAAAGTATCTTTTCCCTTCAAACGTATTCGACACGAATTAAACGTGCATACGATAGATCTTTCGATAAAAAGGTCACGCGTTGTGTCTCTATATTTCGACGAAAGTCGTTTCCAATCCTGTCGTAGCGACAACATCGTTCGAATATTTCTCACCTTCTTCGTTTTTCTGGAAAGGAGGCGTGCTATAACGCCGGAATTACTCTCGCGAGGTGCACATTTTACGGGAAATAAAAGCGCCGGGGTATTTTGATGTCCTCAAGCTCTCACGAATGCATATCACGCCCCCAGCTTCTTCTTCGCGTCTTATCTGAGACATTCTCGGGAAGCATACGATAAGCTGCTTTAGTAGACAAATCTCCCGCAGAATAGAAGATGCGCAGTGTTAAATTGTTAAACTGATTCGATTCTGTTACTTTGCTTTGCCAGGGTGGAAAAGTGAATTCTTACTCGACGCGTCGTGTGCAGTAGCTGATTGAAAATATTTAAACATTAACCATACAACACTTTTACGTCGATATTATACGTGTTATATAATATCAATATGTAATATGATTATATAATTTCATTGGCACTGCAACGAGAAACGCTTATGATGATTAAATTGGTAAAATTCGAAACCATTTTGAAAATGTATATACATAAAAGTTACAAGATATTTACCGCAAACGTATATTTAGTAGAAAATCAATATACAGCAGGAACAGTCATTTTAAACATACTATTAGGACTGAAGATACCGCATAATCGAGCGTTTAAATACTTTTACGATCTTTGTGAAATATACACTTGTATTAAATATCTTGTAGTTTTTATATACGAGTCCACATTTATTTCAAACTTTACAGTGTTAATGAAATTTCAAGATATCTTGTATAACAAATACATATATCTACGAAAGGTTCCTATATGTACATAATACATATATGTACAATATGTGGTAAAGATGCAACATCACTCTTTATCTATCGTAGGTTTCAATTTCACTGGAAAATCACTCGAGCTTGCTCGTTTGTAATTCACAAGCAGATTTCATTCTGGCGACTTAACAAG
This sequence comes from Bombus flavifrons, assembly GCF_040668555.2. Classification (NCBI taxonomy): domain Eukaryota; kingdom Metazoa; phylum Arthropoda; class Insecta; order Hymenoptera; family Apidae; genus Bombus; species Bombus flavifrons. The sequence continues at coordinate 6,650,873 of NC_138447.1, forward strand.
CTGCTTTTATGGATAAATATACAGGGGAAGAAAAATATTTCTCGTTCGTGGAGCGTTCTTGGACGTCTCCTTTTCCCATTTGTCGTTGTTTTAAACGTCCTTCCTAATTCTTCTTGGGGAATTAGCTTGGAAGTATAGGATTCAGAGCACATATTTTCTTTCCGCTTTTCCCTTTTTTCGAATAAAAGATATCCCGAAGCGATTAACGTTTTAAACGTCGTTAGTTCTCTCTTACTGACGTTCGTATTCTCCAAAAAATAAGAGATAATTTTCAGAAAATTGTCTATATATGAAAATAAAATTATAATGTTATTTCAATAACTACGTTTTCTCTCAATAAGACAAGGAACGAAGTAGAAGCTTTCACTTGCTCCGTTCAAGTATACATCGATCATCTTGTTCTTGCTAGAACAAAACAGACATCGTCGAAAAAGAGGAAAATTAAAAACTATGGAAACTACCGGTCGAATAAACGTAATAAAAACATCGCGGTTAGGGAAAGGATGAAAAATAGAAGAAAACAACGCGATCGAGGTTGACGATGATTAATTAATGATATCATATGAACACGTTAGTGCGGATGAGGGTTTCGACGGGACGTACCAAACAAACGTGGTGGTCACGCATAACGGCAGTTGCCTGTACGTTCCTCCGGGCATCTTCAAGAGCACTTGCAAGATAGACATCACTTGGTTCCCCTTTGACGACCAACACTGTGACATGAAGTTCGGATCCTGGACCTACGACGGCAACCAGGTACACTACTGTCTCCACTAAACACTAAACACGCTCAGAGTACACACAAAGCACCAAGAAAGTCTTTTTACTGGTCCCGAATTCTTCGAGTGGTGCATCGAACGCGCCATTTCCTTGGACGGTACAAACGTGGCTTCGAAATTGCCGCCTACCTACTTCAAAAGCGAGCGTTCAGACGTATGAAACGTCCTCGTGGAGAGAAATTACATTTAGGTTCTCTGGTTTATGGTTTTCATTCTCTATCTAAATCAAATAAAATCGATTTCCCATACGACAAAACGATAATCTTGTGGAATAATTATAGCGAATACAAAAGTAGGTTTTTCTTAAGTTATTGAAGTTGGTTTGTTTACGACAGAGTTTATACTCGCGTGGCGGGTAATGATACACGAAACACATAGTAGAATATATTAAACGAGCTAAATGTTCCAAAACCGCGGCAGAATAAAATTTGACACCGGTAGGTCGACGTACAACGTCTTCTCTCGCGTTACTATACTTTATATCGACGTTGATCTATTTCCATTCCGATGGAATAAAGTTTACCAAATCGTTACACATATTCCTCGAATAATTACTGCGATTTGAATCGAACGAATTCTGTTAATAATCGATAGTAACGCTAAAACAAACTGCGCGATGAAGATATCATAACGATTTTCCAATTGCTGTTAAACCAGCGTCACGTATTTTATCGATGAATGTTACTTTAGGCGTGTAGCGAGTCTACGGACGGAAAAAGGTTCGACATATTCTCCTGACGTTGCCATTCGTACGTCAGGCAAAGAAACAGAGAATAACGAGCATTGTCAGCATCAACGTCACATCTTTCGCCGTTTCCTCGGACATAGTAATTCATATACTCGGCAAGTACGGTGTCACGAGTCGACGACAATGGCAATATAACGACGTTCTCTCGAAGAACGTCTCGTTTATTGCGCGAGTCTGACGCGTCGGTAGAATAGCTCGACGATTCTCTCCATGGTGGCGATGCGTCGTTAATGGAAACGCGTTTGGAGTCCGGTGGCGGCACTGACGAATCCCGATTGCCACGATATCCAAGCCCCTCTCTCCCTGCCAACATCCCAAGAAAGAAAAAGGTCCTCTTGATGCTATACGCCCATGAGCTGCCTCCCGAGGCTTCTTTGTCCGACACAAGAACTCAGTGCAACACAATAGCAACGCTCCATAGATAGCCGTTCATTCTCACGCTTCGTAGCTTCAGCTCGGATCTTTATATATAATATAGGTATATTACATATATATGATACGATATTATGTATATTATATTCTTTACGTATATATGATACATGTAACACGCACATGTACCAACATATGTGAAATATCGAGAAGTGTGGGAAGAGAAGGGGTGGTGAAAGAAAAGCGCTCGTGATAGCATCAGCGTGGTTAGGGATACGCGATGTCCTCTCTCGCTGTTCTTATTCATTTTCTTTTCTTTTTACATTGAGGACTGGGGAAGAACGTCGATACAAGAACGTTCGGAGGGAAAAAGCTTTCAAAGAATATTCCAAAACACTACGATTGTTTAAGAAGTTTAATAAGAAACTTTATATCGTGTCGATGAGAATGCATCGATAGTTTCAGACGAATAGCATTCGTTCAATCAAATGAAACATACCCAAACTATGACGGATTAAAGGTTTGAATCCCGATTGCTTCTCGCTGATATACGGCAGAAAACCGCTTAATCAAACAGCTGAGTCCCATAAATCTGCAATAATACGCCGATTATCGATCATACGGCCAAGGTTTTTAGACGAAAGAAACCACGAATAAAGTATTAAACGCGACAAGTTTTGGTAGAAATTAGTATGCAGATATATAAATCTAAAATTCAAATTCGAGCATATTCGCGACGGTGCTACGTAATTAGCAAAACTTCTTGCAACCTCGAAACCGATGATACTTGGCTTCCGAAGTTGGGCCGCAAATTTATTAAACGATGTATCGCGAGAAAAGATCAACGGCTCAACGTGCGAATAATCGAAAACCCGACGAATGTGAGTTTGCACAGCCGTCATTTCGTTGTAATATTTTCCTGTTGGTAGGACGGATAGAATTGGAGGCAACGATCGTTTTCGGTTAGTAGAATAATTAAATTCGTTATGCGGACCGCGTGAAATAGCCGCGAGTATTATTTAATGCCGAAATTTGTCGTCATGCTCGGTCGAACACAGGTTGAGTAAGGGAGAGAGATGGCGAGCGGATTCCCCGAGCACGTACTCGCAGTCGCGGTTCCGTTAATTGTATTCCACTTTCAGGGCTGGTTACCGCGCGGAAGCGCGCCAACAGCGCGAACCATCGCGACACCGAATTGGAACTCGTCGCATTCAATTATTACGAAATTGCAGCTAACTTGAGGTAATCGTCATTACCGAAACGATCGGTGGCTGTTATTGACGCGTTACCGCTTGATCGTTAATTGGCTGCCATAATTGGGCTGTAAGACGCTCGTTTGATTATCGTGCCGAGCCAGATAATTAATTGATCGCTCAGTCTCATTGGACGTGTAACGACGTTACTGATAAAATTAATCTCTTACCCGCTCTTTGGAAATGTTTCAATTCTCCAGGGTATGCTCCTCAAATATTACCAAAATTTGCGCTTCGTCCTTTCGTTGTTACACGCCGTACAAGATGTTTCCAATTTTCTAAGCGAATTGCCAGCATATTTATCTCCTCTGTTTTCTACCACTTTTATTTTTCGTGCGACGATCAACGACGCGTGTGATATGAATTTCGACGTGGTAACGCAGTACAGTTCGGAAACCTTAGATTCGCAGTAGCAAGATGGCAGATTCATCCGAGTTAAATTATTATTGACAGCGCGTTTGATATATTATCGTAGCATAATTTATCCGTAGATCGGTGTTATGGCGTTATCGATGGCGCAGGAATTTTCTTCTACGAGTAGATTCATGCCATACGAGGCTCCAGCGTAGCAGATTCCACCCGAACGACATTAAACCTCGTTAAACGCGCTCTGCCCGACTGTATCCGAATTTCGGAGAAGTTGAGATAATCGCCGTTAATGGAACGACGTCTGCATGTTGCGTCATGCGACAGCATTCCATCGTTAATTACGGTATTTTCGTTTCGTGATTCGAAGGGTACTCCGTTAACTTCGCTTTATTTTACTCTCGATTTGGTGCACGTCTTACAAAAGGGACACTTCTCTCCTATAGGTTTCTATATAGGTGTTTGTCGGTCTAAAAGATAAAATGCAACGTGTTTCATGGAATGTGCAAACAAAAGTCATATATCAAATGTGAGTAAATTATGAATAAAGTGTCCTAACTCGTTAGAACTTTTAGAAACGCTCGATTGAAAATGAAAAATTTCATTATCTAAATGATAACTTCGGAATAAATAATTCTCGTTACAATAATATTTTTATCCGGTTAAATCGCATTCGCAGTGGCTCTACAATTTATTTTCATTTCTTTTTACGTAATTTTTCCATTTATACGTAACGTTCTTCTACAAATTTCGTTGTAATTTCAACGAAACTATCGGCCCGCACATTTCATCAAAATACGCTCTTGAGTCGTTTATAACGTGCGCAAATTCGCGCAAGGACTGTCGTGTCCCGTGACGTCCTACTGTTCAGACATGAAATGATAAATTCATTTCACTTAGCGTTTGACCTGGACCATTTGCAGCGGCTGTCAGGCCTCGCGTTTCGCAGTATACATTGAAGAATCACACGGTTGGTTCTTTATGCGTTATAGCCTTATCCGTATCGTGACGGGAATATAGAAGCTGTGAAATTGCCACGATGAAGTTCGTCAAAATGAATTTCGTCAACAAGATTTTCTCAACGTATTTTACTTCCCTTTTCAAGCTTTTTAAATTAATCGAAATATTTTCGCGCCATTGGAAGTATTTCAACGGCATAGAGGAGATTAGGCGGTTCGAATAATTTATTCGTTTCATTTTATTTAAAATTATTTTGACTTACGTCGATCGAAGTCATCGTTCGGTCAAAAACACCGGACGACAAATCGTGACGTTTCATCTCGAAACAATACCACGAAATGACTAGCATGCCATAAAGTTCGGTAATCATTGGAAACGACGAAAGAACGGACTCACAGTGATGATGACACACGGGGAACGGAAGCGAGCGGTACAGAGCATAAAGGGTGAGCGATTTATTGTTTGGATCGGTATTTCGACGTGCGTCCACCGAAAAATGTTTGAGTTATTTCGTTCCTCGTCACATGAAATTCATAGGTTTTCGTTGCACGTGGATCAAGTTTGAATTAGAGTTTTGTCGTTTGCAACGCTTAATGTTCCCTTAATAAAAAAAAACCTATTTATCTGATAGCGACATAAAAGCGTATACGAGCCCATATTTCTATACTTACTCGGCGCTATTCGACATTTTATTCCAGTTAAAATTAACGTGTTTCGATTTTCCTATATTTGAGAATTATTATCGATTACTATCGAAAATTATAAATACTTTCTTTCTCCATAGATATTATATACGACGAGAATATTACAAACAAAGTATCGAGATTTACATTTGAAAACTTGCAGTACTGACGTATTTCACGTGTCCGATTAATGCAGACTTTAGCTACTAACATCCCACGTAGACACGTGCATTTATTGCACATAATGCATTATTGTATATAATAGTATCGTATATAATACACTCACGCTTCGTATTACTCTAAATAATTATTATTCGATATTTATTAATTATTACAAAACTTTGATAGCATATTAAAAAGACAGCCAATGTAACGATACGGCGCTAATGAATGGCTTTGATTCAGAAATAGCTGATAAATACTTCATTATTGCAAATATTATTTATTACTGCCTGCATTTAATTCAATTTATAATACATTATCGTGAGAATAACGTAAAGTCAATAGTGTTAAACAAAATTCAATATTCATATTCGGCATTTAAATTCACGTTCAAACGTTTGTCGTTTCGTATATGTAATTCGCGCAGTTTCATTTGATAAATTTATTTATCGATGGTTGGACGTGTATCAAATACACGTCTGATTTCGACCACTTCGTTTCGAAATACAAGATTCCAATAAATATTTGCCAGATGATGGAGCTAAAACTATCACGCAAATGCAAGGTATAAAACGATTCGCATAGATGTCTGACAAATTTGCCGATCCAATGAAATATCTAATTAGAGACGAACATCTCTGAAATCGAGTTTCCGTGAAGAAATTCAGGGGCGGGCTAAGAATAGATTTGTTACGTTATTTAAGGACGTCGGAGGAAAAATCGTACAACAGACAAAATCTTTAATGTTGGAAGATAAAATTATTGGTAGCTGTTTTACTTCAAACTATTGACAAACTGTAGTTTCACTTCTCATAGTTTTTAAATGCGAGAGAGGACTATCGATCAGTAAAAGAAGTTGTTAAATCGGAAGAAAAGAGACGAAAGCAGAGTGAAAGATATTTTATGGCTTCGTTCCACCCACTTTTCGAAGGCTTCACGATTGGCTGCAATACAAATTTCGGTAATGTGCACTCGTTTAAGCGTGAAAGGTCTGCTTAAAAGCGATGTCTAGCGACATCTTAACGTTTCAGACGATTTGTTATGCGTGTAGAAACGTGCGTCGAATACCATTATTTCGATTATTTGCACAACATTTTTTACGTTTAACGATGTTTAGCGGAAATTATAGATTCGAGGGTTTCTTCAAAATACGATTTTGTTTTCTATGATTCTACGATACTACTATAATTAAAACAGAAAAAAATTGTTACACCGTTTGTCACCTCGATGCTGCTCAATTTTGTTTAGGAATTTAAACCTAAAATTTAATCGTTTCTAACTGACAGTACGAAATCGTGTTTTACGTAACCCTTGATACGATTTAAGAACATTTCTATTGATATTACGTAGTAACCAGAAAGAAATAACGAAGTATAGCAAGGAAAAGAGAAGCTTGAGAAAGTACATTGTACGCTCGATTATACAACGTTATGTAAAATTATTATTAGAGCAATAGACTCTGTGTCATAGAGATACCATGAACGCGCATACCGCGGGTACTCGATGAGTCGATTGTACGCTAACGCACAAAGGGTACACGCATAACAAGTCGACGAACGCAATCTCGGTACATAAATTGGCTCTAAATGTGTTGAACATTATATACGTACTCTGGTGTCGTAATTAACCCCTCAAATAGATGAGGGGCGCTACGATGGGCTGATGTCGCTTGCCGGTGTTTCTTGCTTTCACGGGCTTATAACTACGAAACATATCGAGTGAGCTTCCACTATATTATATATATATACATATAGATATTATATACGTACATATGTATACGATATATACAAGTACGACCATGTGCAAGAAGCGAACTTAATAGACAAACAAGGAAAGAGAAAAAAGAAATGAGGAAAGCGCGAGAGAAAAAAAGACAAGAAAGGGAGCAAATGAAGGAAGAAGATATCGTGACCCACCCCCTGCCCAACCCCCTTCGGGAATATACAATACATATATGTACTACTTGCCCCCTACCCCCCACAACCTCCCCTCGTGGAGATTGATAAAAGAAAAACCAACACAGAGATAGCGGACGTAGGGAAACAGGATGACCGAGAACACAATGACCCAGAATATACTTATACATGTCTCACACACAGATACATCGACGAGTCAAAGCAGGGACCACGTGATTATGTCTGAGCTGGAAATTGCGATTTCGCATGGAACACATGTTCACGTCACTCTACTATCGACTCCGCACCGATCATTCTCGACGATCCTTACGACAAAAAATCCTCCAGATTCACCCCGGAAAACCTGTTCCCGGATTTTCTACTACTATACACCCCTGCTATCTGCTTTCGAACGTTTCTTTTTTTCTTTCTTTCTGATTTCGACTCGTATTCGAGTCGCAGAGTCTTGGTTCGTCGCTGCTTTCTTGTAAAAATCAAGAAGATTCGGAACGCATGTTTGCAATCCTTTTGCGTAATTATAGTTGCGTGCATGAATACGAATAAGTTGCTGTTTCACGGAGGAAGGTGAGCCTCTCATTTTATATACATTTTGCGATTGGTATTTGAATATACGTAGATCGAATAAACGAAAGATTTTCGTTTGAAACTAGAGGTTTGCATTGGTTTCTTTTTTCCTTTTTTTTTTTCTTCTTCTTTTTGCGGATAATAAGTAATTATAGGGAATATAAGAGCATGTTTATGATACTTCTGCGAATAGATGCGTATACTTGATACTGTCTTCTTTTGTAGTATGTTTTGCGCTGTTTAAGTTTTACTCAGTAGATGAGAATTGTTAAGATTGTTAGTTGATAATCGATATTTCATAGAAAATAAGAATTTGACATTTATATAAGCAGGAAATATTGTAAATAATTCTGGTATTGCGAGTTATCTTACAAATTTCGAAATAAGCAAGTGATCCAAATTTTACAAATTTCTGATAGACCAATAGATAACACTGTTACGAGCAAATCATCAGAACGATATTGTTATTTATTCCTGTATTCGTAAACTGCAAATAAATATCTCGAAAGAAATGTTTTATTCGATCTAAATAACACGAAAGTAATTATTCTCCTTTTACTTGTTAAAATTTAGTCCACGGTAATATTAAATACTGCAAATGTAACTACTAATTAATATTGTCAATCGCAACGATAGAAGTAACTGTTAGCGTGTATAGTTTGAGCATGAAAATCTCTAAGCTTCCGTAATATTGCTTTCTAATTAAATACAGAATTTTTCTTCAAGGTAATCCTGATGACATCGTGTATATTTGTATGAAACTTGCGTTTCATCGGTTGTAAAAGTAAAATTGAAAAACATATAAAATATCGAAGATCTAAGGATTTAAAAAAAAAATGATTTTAGAGAAAATCAATTTAAATTTCATCGTGTGTAATCTATTTCTCTTTTGATCGAACTATTTGTTCTTGAAATTTCCAGGAACGAAAATATTTCAGATATGCAACTTAAATAGGACATCTTACACAGTGCTATCTATCGGTATACTATCTTTGACATTTATTAATACAGAATTATTTACAAATCTTGATTAACTCAAGAGTGTACGTAAACGTGATCCAGCTCAATAAAATTTCTATTGCAAAACTTCCACGATTCTTTCAACAGAATTCTTTAGAAAACTTCAATGGAATTTCTCTCATTCCAAAACAATTTTATTTACTGTCAGTGCTCAAAGCTGAACAAAACTCCAACGTTCTTAGTCTATCGCGAAGCATCGCGAGGATAATAAACAACGCAAAACAAAAAAATACAAGGTTTACATAATTGCCAAATTAAATCTCAAGGAAAATCTTAAATAATTATTCATTTTTCACGCGCCAATCCGCAAAATGTCAGGGACATCGCTTTCCTCCAAGAAATCGGCTCGTTCGACTTTGCTTCGCGTCACGAAATTCTTCGTCAGCTTCGATCTTTTTTACGATCATTTTGTTCGACAAATTACTCGAGAAAATCTCTCGCAGCCACAGCTAGACTAGTCAGGCTTCTTCGATCTATTTCGTTTCTTTCTTCATTTATGTTTCCATCGCTGCCGAGACTATCTCGATGACGCGATCCTCGTGTCTCGCAACACCGGCAACAGCGACGGACACGAGGATCAAGTTATTTGCAATCTGTCGATCCGTTGTCCAGAACCTAGGTAAAGTTTCCATCGTGGAGTCGATAGCTGAGTGACGTTTCCATGCCAGCCAGTAGCGAGCTTTTGCTCTTGAAATTCTCCGGTCTACTAGGCACTCATGAGGCCTGGTTCGGCAAATCGATTCCACGCGACGACATTTGCTCAATTTACTTTTATGAAAACAAACGATTTTACCAATGATCAAACGACACGACGCTTTTTTATTCGATTTGTATCATTTTCGTATAACTCGTTAATCTTATTTTCTACTTACTGTTTTCATTTAATTCCCTTTTATCTCGGTGGAAATATTCGTATTTTTTTGTAGACTCGTTTTTTACTATTTTCACTTCAATTTGATCCGAGCGAGAACGTTTCATTCGAAACAATTATTATCACGCGAAGAGTGCATTATATACTCACGGAAAGTGCTACCGTTTCGTTGAAAATAAAAAAAATATTAAGAGAGAGAGGTGGATGACACACGCTTCACTTTTCTGTGGATTCACTGGTTTTGTAAGTATAACGATACGCCTGCAGTACGTACTTGAATATGGTGTTTAGCGGAACCATCGTATCTTTTTTAATATATAAATCGATTTTTCTTTCTGTTATTCCGTGTATAAAAAATTGGATGTTACAACGTTAGAATATAGCAGAAGATGTTTCAAATATATCCGATTCGAGAAACATCGTTTGTTATCGGTAGTATTACTCCTTTGCATGTATTCAATTCTCCGGATGTTAGTATCCAAAATAAAGTGTGTTTAGCTATGTGTATATCTGTTTGAAAAGTTTGAAAAGTCAAACTGAGTTAATAATTCAGAACTACAAAATTAATAGAAAAATGTAGCAAAAATGATATTTACGAGGAAGAAATTAATGATTAAAAATGTGAAATACGAATCGTTTGGTAAGAAATAGATACTTTACAATGTATAATGTAAAAATCGATTTATATGTAGACAGAGAATATATCTAACGATTCTTTACAACCGCACCGTTATACTTTCGAAAAATGTGATGTCATAGATAGATAGTTCATCATACAGTTCGCTTTCTCCCTTTTTAGTTTTTCCTATTTTCAATCGAGCTATCACGATACACGTTGATGTATAATGCATTCCGCGGTACTTTTGTTCGATGGGAAAACCGATAACAACGTTTCATCAAAAAATAAGTATTATAAATACGATATAAAATTGCATAATACCAAATCAATATGATACGAAACAATAACTTTACAAGCCGATTCAAGAGAAAGGTATTACCAGTTCAGATCCGTCAATTTCATCCTGAATTATATCATTATCCTCTTATTAAGTATCAATAGTGACTTTATCACAGTTATTTGTTAATAGCAGCTGCATCAAAATTGTTATGAACGTTCGCGCAGTAAAATCTCGGAAGCTTTAAAAAATTAACTATTCGTCGATTATGTTGAACGTTTCGGATATAGCTTATCCGACAATCAAACTAAGACCAATGAAATCGTTACGGCGAACAAACTACGTATTCAAAGCCGCGTCGTTGAACGATCGTATCTAATTGTTTCAGCGAAAAGTACGTAAACCAGCTGCACAGAATCGGCGAGTGAATCAATTTAGAGAGGTCGTTGGTGCGTCGGTAACGAGCGGGCAATTAGCGTTTTACGAGAATTCCGGTACTCGAGCTTGATGCTAGGTTTACGATTGTCACAAGACTGCTGATAGACAGCTCGTAAATCCGCAAAACTGCACCACGGGGCTGGATCATTGTTCGCTGACCGTATTTGATCGCCGCCGTTAATCGCGTTTATCCACGGTTACTTGATGATTCTTTTCGGATACCGATCCAATGCAATCTTGATGCTGTTTATATCGGAATCAAGGTATCTAACGCCTAAAGCCATCATTTGTTATAAATTTTATTTTTTATTATCAAGATAAACACCAACCGATTGTATTTAGGATTCGATCGATTGTTATAGGATGCAAAAGAAAATTAGTGCTGTGATTTTTAAAAAGAGATAGTCTGGCGTAAAATTCGTATTAAATCGGAGGAATAGTATTAAGAGATGAGGATAGTATTAAACTCAAAAAACATGTTCAATTTGTCAAAACAATGGTGACATGAAAGGTCTAATGAAATTCAAGATAATTGTTTTTGACATTTAATAAAATTAAAAATGTTGTTCTAGTAGCCACTTGTTATCCTTATTTAGAGCGTATGTTCAGTGTGTCTTTCGTTTATTTTAACACTCGATTGAGCACGTTTCATCATACGTTCACATTTGTATGAACATCTAGACAGTAGGTTCTTTGATGTGTATATGTGTATTATTATTGTTACACCACAATTACTATAGATAATTTCTTACTCTACAGACTTTAAACAAATATGTATTCGATTATCTAAAGGATAACATTACACAATCTCGAGAAAAAATATTTTTCTGACAATGTTCGTTAGGATTATCCTTGTTCTGATGATTAGTATATATCCCAGATGTTATTTCAATATGTAGCATCTTGTTCGTTTTATTTAGGACACAGGAAATCAAACTGTCTGCGATACTCTGTATAGAAACGAAACGATAATACGTATCGCATACATTGAGAAAATGTTATTACAACATTCTGAGAATTCGCGTTAATATTCAAAATTATTTGAAAACAAAAGTTCCTTCGTCACAAATCTATAGGAAAGTAAGATTCGTAGCAATTCATTCGGAAAATAAAAAATGAAAGTACACGCTTTCTTGCAGTTGCTCGGGATAGATAAACTGATTATATCAGACAGAAATCGATGAGCTGCTGTAACGAGTGCGTATCTGTGCAGATATCAAGATATACGTCTACGAGCATGTCGGACCTTAAGCACACCACATAAAACTGAATATCAGAATCTTTACCTGAACGACGCTTACTCAGTTCACCAAACGATCGAGTTTCATCGTCATGTAATACATTACTCATGAAAGTTTCACGGGAACTGGTAATACTTTCCACGAGATTTTTGCTATAGTAAAGAATTTTACTACAATTAAGAACATAATCTTTGTACATAAATTCTCAAAATGGAACGAAACAAAACGGTTATCATATATTTACGATCTGTTGCACGATGAGATCGTTCTCTGTTACGATATAGAATATTAAAAACGAAAAATAAGAACTACAAGTGTACGTTGTTTTTGGTATATCTCGGTTGATTTTCTATATTAGAATATTCGATTAATTTGTCAGTTATTTCATTTTGATATTCATTTCGATATGATTGTTCTTGAACCGTTCTATTAGTTTGATGATAACGCCTCTGGTAATTTAAAGAATTGTTTCCTATTTTTTTTTCTGTTTCGTTCGACAGATACAAGAGAAGGAATTTAGCGATACAAACTGTCAAGATAAAGCTTCTACTCTACATTGTCAATTAAATGTCATAAACTAAGCTTTTGAAATTTGAGAAACGTTTGCTACATGGAGATTTTGAAGAGCAAATGTTCACTGGCTAAGCTTAGGCTAAGTACGTATTTGTTTCGCACACGCGTGTTAAATATTACAATCTCTGCAAGGTTCATGGTAAAAATTAGTATATGCAGATAGGAAATAGTATGTCCCGTAAACATGAAGAAATCGAAGCTTTACCAAGTGGATCGTCGAAAATTATAAAGTTTAGAAATGTTTTTATTATTGTGAAAAGAACATTCCTCCAGTACTATGTGTCTAATTTAGCAAGTGGCAGTATAACGAGCATCGTTAATTACATGATGTTCCATCAAACTTATAACACTTCCGCGTAGTACTTGTTAAAATAACATGCCATATAAAACTTGTCGGATTTGTTTCGGTAGTGTTACAAATTTGCATTGTTACCAAATAAACATACACGATCAAACGATCAAAAAGTTCGCACAGCTAGACGTGTTACGGATACACGATAAAATGCAGAAATTCCAACAAAGTCGAATTGCCAGCACTATGTAACTCATAATTTTCATGCATAATTTTATCAAGTCTTTTAGATTAAGATTTTTGCCACATTGTACGTTTTCAGAAGCGTAATCGATGCGTCATCGACCAATCCTTTTCCGGCGTGTTGCTTCAGTTGTTCAACGTACTGATAATAAAATAATACACAGACTTTCACACAAATTCGCTTCTTCGAGATTTTCTTAAGAATACGGTTTTCTTAACGATCGGTCGGCGTCACAGATGAAACAAACGACCAATGTTTTTTTTTTAAACGATCTTGTGATGGTCTTTAAAAACAAAAAAGGCTTCATACACAATGCGACAATATTGCGGTTCCAACGTTCTTCCCAACCTTCGACAAAACATTTACATTTCATCGCATCGAAAAAACTTTGCTTGAAAACTTCTTTTCTTGCTTTTCCTTTTTATGACAATCGTAACGAAGGGATTAATTTTTAAAGAACATCGCGCGAATATTTGACGGTGTACTTGTTCTTCGCCAACTCATTACTTTCGACAGAAATCGTTAACATTCCATCGCGTTTCTACGGAGAATATGACTTTAAATTTATTTTTAAATGAAATCGGCGATTTGTATTTTTCGTTCCAAAAGCCCATATCTATTCGTTATTTAATTAGCGATAATGTTAATTCGATAATTTAGAAATGTAAAAAGCTTTAAATGCCTAATGCATGATCTTTCTTGCCTTTTATCGTCCATTATCTACTTGCAATTACGTGTACGTATAATTAAAATACGAGTGTATGAACATTCTACATTTATTAATTACTTTGCGTACAAGATTAGAAGAAAACTATGGACATAAAATAAAGTTAAATTAAATATATATCTACGAGAAGTTAATCTTGAAAAAAGGATCTCATTAATGACAAAATAAATCTCAGCATAAAGTACAACAACGTGTCTTATAAATAAAAATCATGTACTGTTTTATACGAGTAGAGTAGACTGTATTTTAAAAGATAAACGCGTATAATAGTACATATTTTTACGTGAATTCGCATTTTATTTCGCCAGTCTTTATCTTAAGCGAATGCATGTTGTCTATTTTGTAGCGTGCTTAAGTATTTATCAGTATACGATTAATTTTTACTTTTGTTATGTTTGATAAATAGAAGTATGGGTACCTACTAGTTTGCCACGTTATATTGATTTACAAAGATGTGGATTGTGTACAGTATAAAAACGTATGTATACCAAGTATACGTATAAGGAAATAACGTGATTAAATTTTCTTAAGAGTAAATTCGGTTTATTAAGAACTTGTATGTTAAAATGTGTGTTAAATTCCTCTGATTGTATATAAACTATTAAAGGTGAAAAAAAGAATTTAAGACCTAATAGTCGATAAACAAACTTACGCCGTGTTTTTAATTGAAATCTTTAGTTTTTATTTTTTATTAGTTCCTTTATTACTTTGTAAAATTTAACGTTTGAAAACAATGATGTTAAAAAATGTCATAGGTGATCCGAACAGTTTAGATTGGATTTCAGCTACTTAAAGATATTCAGCTGCAGATTAATTAATTTCCAGGCATTTAACTGAAATGTCCAGTTTACACGACGAAACTGACATAAAGTAAAAGTTTCATCCAAATTCTTATGGATCGCCCACGACTCAACTATATTAATTGAGATTTAGCACAAAACAGCTTCTCGAATTTTACTTAACTTTTAAATATTTTTCAATTAAAGGGCTAGCTATTATCAGTATATATCTGTACACACCACATTTAGAAAAATCTCGTCTTTTTATTTTGCAATAATTTGCTTTGCAATTATTAACATTATAGGCATTGGTTATTTAAAATACTTAGACAGTAAATCTATAAATATTGCTAATTGTACTCTTATGCTGGCAGAGTAGCGATACAAAACTTTGAACTTCTTTTATGATCTATCCTACTGTTGCTGAAAGATCGGCGAATTTTCTATTCATTTCGCTACCTTACTAATTCTACTCAGAGTTACCGAACCAAACTCTTAAAAATTAATAACACCTTAAATGTGGCAACAAATTGACTTCTTCATTTCCATTAAGCTACAGATCATGCTGCATCGTGTCTCAACAATATGCTAAAGCGGGATCTAATCATCTCCTCGACATACCTCGTTAATCATCGTCGCTTGAATCCTGCACACAAAGTTAGCAAACATTCAAAAGTCCTTCGATGGAATTTTTCTTCGACCAAGGATCGAATAGCGTGAAATAAACGAGCCACTTGATATACCTAACTTTCACCTGTTGCACGTGTGTTCCTACCAGCGCCACGACGTTCCGAAATACTTCACCCTTGGCCAATCTATTCTTTTCTTGTTAGAATGACGAGGCCACCGCCGTTAGCCTAACTCCGTTTGTTCTCGTCGCGTATCCTCTTCTACGCAATTCGTGAACCACCGTGTTACGAAACTTTGCCCTGGTGAAGTACTCGCACGGTGCATAAAATCAGAGCGGAAAAGAAACGTATCTTTGAACTTCGCAACTAAATACATCGATAGATAGAAAGTTACATAGAAATAACATAGAAATGTAAAAGATATACCGTATAATATTTTTCTATCTTTAATCAGCTTAAGAATACGTAAGGTCGAAACATCCTATGCGCGTTTTATCTATCTTGTCAATGACCCGTGTAAAGTTTCAACCAATTTGCATAACGGTGAATCGCAGATTTTCAAAATACGAGCGAAATTTAGTTACAGTTTAAAGATAGGCGAGTGAAATTAATAGGTCGGGAGGAAGATAGTTTAACGTATTTATGAAAGATCTCTTATTATAAACGAGGTGCCTCGTAATGACATCGATTTTCTTAGATATAGGTTTGCCCGCGTGTAGTTTATCTCTGGAAAGGAGAATAGAGAGTCTAAAAATCGATACTGTAGAATCTGATTTTTATGTACGTGTATCGCTTTATATTTCCACTTGCTTTCTATGTATCTTTCATATCTTCGTTCCTGTCTACGTAAATACGTGGAATGGATACAAAACACATAAAAACTAAAAATTTACACAAAAGTTGTATACAGAAGTTGGTATACGGAAGTTGTCGAAACTAACGAAAAGGAGATTTACTTGGTTTAGATTTCAGAACTCGTGCTACCCAGATAGACAAATAGTGCCTTACTTTTATTCGTCGAATATTTGTCCGCATTAACATAATGGAATTCAATGCCATGGCTGTCGTTACAAACGATTTTGACACAATTTTTTCAGGAAAATGTCATTCCTACATAGGAGACTTTCATGTCGTACAGTACCCGTAGCGATAAAAAATTGTTTCAGCTAACAATTAAGGTATTACAACTGTTTTCCCAGGATGAATTCTACAAAGGATAAAAACATTCGATGAATTGCTAATTATCGGAGAAAAATCAACATTTTATAGCTGAACGTTTATCAAACGCGATTCATTATACGTTATATTAAATGTCCATCGATATTAATCAAACCCACGTGAGTGTGCACAGGAGCTTTATAAATAACACGACGATCCACTTAATAACTTTCACTCCCGTAGAAAGTCCAAAGAACAAGAGAAAAACAAACGTGCTACGAGCTAACCGACTTACTCGTGTGTGCGAAGCAAATTCATTCCGTTCGGATGCGCTCTTACATGCGTGCCTTGCGATCGAGTTAGCTGAAAAGGGAAAAATGAGAAGCGAAGCCGGTGACACACGCGATGATGAAACTAATAAAAAAGAAAGAGTCAAGGAAAAACGAGATAAAACACTCGAGACACGGCACTCGCGTAAGATTTACCAAGCCCGAGCATTTACCAACCTCCCTCGATAATACATTAAGCATCGTGTTCACCCCTTTAGACCTTAAGTGTTTATCGTGGAGAAGTTGGTAAAACGATAAAAGAAGATCGTTCGTTTTTTCTATATCGTTTAATCGTGCATCTTTCAGGCTCTTTATCTAAGACTATCGGATTACAACGTTTAATTAACCGATACGCTTGAAATAATTGCTTGTATCCGTTTCCAAACATCCGTATAGAGCACCATAAAGCGGATCGTTTACGGATAACCACGACAGTCGCATAGTTAATTATTTCATTCGTACGCGTTAATTAACACACGGAGTTATTGAATCGCGAGAAACGTGTTCCTCGACTGGTGTATAACGACTACCGAGTACAACGTTTCGTAGACGGATGATCTATTCGTAGAAGTGAAATAGTAAAGATATGGTTCTTCGAATATGTAGGATATGCGTAAATTGAAAGAAAGAACGGACGTCGTCGAAACGAACGATTTTCTTCATATGTGTGCATATCGGATGAAAGGCTCGCGGACTGCATGACAGAGAAAAATGAAGATTTTCTGTAAAAGTTGCTCTAACTAATTGTTTTTACTTTATATGTACGTATATTAGAACGTAGTGGCAGCGGTTTTTCGGTATTACACAGATCTATCAATCCGGTGAAACGTGACAGATTCAAAAGAAAACGATTAATTACCTCGTTGAAACATGTTTGGCCGCAGTGATAATTCATGATGTTTGTAAAGGATTAATTCATACGTCTATTAGGAAAAATAGATTCAGACTATCTTTTAGTTCCTGACTGAATTTTTTTCTTAAAACCTTGCTCCGAATCTGATGAAGTTGAAGAAAAAGAAATTTATTACGAACATTTACCAAATAGTAAAATGCCTCTACGCGTTCTTTACACATATAATAGAAGATTATGCGGTAACAAATTGATCGACCCGATTTTCACGCTACTCGAACTTCGTACAAACAAAACTTGTCGCTTTACGAAACGATTACCTTGAGATCTCCTCAAACGGTACGACGTAAATTTTACGTTTAGGTTATCGAATTAGCGCACGAGGCGTTTAATCCCTATAAACTTGCTCGACTGTGTGGAAGCACGGTTGCGAATCCGCGTGGTAGATTAATGATCCGCGAATTTTCAGTGTGTACGGACGTGGTGATCGAAGCTGCGCAAACAGAAACGATGCTGCGACGCTTCGAAACACGAGACTCACGTAAATGCAGAACGGAAACGCTCGTGTTCGCGACTGCCAAGAAATTTCGGTGGGAAAACAAACGGTCGTGGCACGCGCGCGTTTCTCGAGCTTTCGACCGGCTGCCATTGCGAACCCCGTGGAAAATGCAGTCCGGGCGCATTTCATCGATTACTATGTCGCATATTACGCGCCCGCCATCGCCTCCGCCTCCGCCTCCGCCCCCCTACCACTGCCAACCCGTACACAACCCGCCGCCTCCATCGTTCTCATCGACCAAACAAGTCTGTCGAATCTCGTAGAGAAAACAGAGAGAGGAAAGGAGAGTGTTCTTTTTCGACACAACAGACCCTGTATCACGCAACAACCCCGTAATTCTGGTTGGTTCACTAGCCCTTGGCTCTATAGCCTCCTATAACCATAGGCTAACCCCACACCCAAACCCATCGACCTCTCGAGTACATCACAAGAAATCAACATTCGAGCGATTAGTTATAAGTGTACAGCGCGTGTGTCGCATGCTCGGTGTGTATATGTATGTGTATATTTATGTGCATCTACGTTATGCGTGTATACATGTATACGTGTAAATACTCGGTCAATGTGTAATCAACGTGCGTTTGCGACACGTAGATGCATGCGTTCCATTCCCGACCAGCAACGATCCAGGTGATTCATACACCACTGCAGTCCCATTTATTATCGCGCGTCTAACCAAATGTATTTTTCTTTATTCGCGTACGTATACGCTAGAATCAAATTGCGTGCACATTTTAACCAACTTTCGCGCGAATGCGTCATGCTTAGAGCTGCGGGATTTATTACGTTGCTTTCATTACGAACCTCTGCTCTTGAAAAGTTCTTTCAGAGATATTTGGTTTCGTCGAAAGCTATTGCGAATACGATCGATAATGCGTAATATTCGTATCGCCGCCTACTGTTTGGACGAGACGAACTATCCTTGCATACACGAAGAACGATACAGGCGTAGATATCGAAACGTTTTATAATATATTCCCTGAGACATGTAACCCCATTCGAACGGCAATATCTGTATTATTCGTTAATGTGGATATTCGTGTTCTCCAGACGGTACGATATCGATATAAATGTTTTCGAGCGTTTCGCGAATGCTCGATTTGGCGAGACTTACCCGTCGAGTTAAGTCGATGAAACAGTATCCAGATGTTCGCAACCCTACGTGAATGGGGAATGTTCGCGCGTATATTTGTCGTCGGAGGCGCAGGCTGGTCGATCGCCCTCGTCGACGAGCTTTCGGTTATGCGAGCTGGTCGTTTCGACGATGCAAATGCTACCCGAGAGTACGCGTTATGCTCGTCTACATAAACGAGTGCGATCGTACTTGCCTGTCGAGCTCTTTCCATCCTCCCACGCAGCGACACGCACGATTTTATTCGCGGGATGAAATCTTTTGGCCGAAGAGTCCGGCGCTAATCGCGTTTCACGTTCGCACACGGCGTTGATCCTGGATCGGTGGCTCTATTCAATCAAGTTGATCACTCTGGGAATTTGGTAATTATCGTCGAACGCGATTACATTCGGGCGAGGTTAATTCTCAGTTGGCGATTGAATACATTAATCGGTGCTCTGGGATGAGAGCGTCGATTAAGTCGGAGAAATTATCGCGATTATCGACTCAATGAATATTTATCTGTATAGGTGAATCACGATGATTTCTCTTCTTCGTCTTTTTTTCTCGTCGTTCACGCATTCCGTTTCATCTATGGTAATCGATATCTCGTCTGATATGACGGACGTGTCGGGACAAAAACGATCAAGTCGAGTAACGTGAATCACGCTCGAGTCACCTGTCCACCGGTTCAGGATTAATCGTCAATCGTGCATGGACCGATAAATTCCAGGCAGACCCGAGTCCACGCTTTCTTGCCGGCTGATGGAAAATGGCAATTCGGAACGATGAGCGTATCGTTCTGAATGAAATGTATGGCGCCGCGACGTTTCCACGATCGTCTTTGAAACCGCTTGGGAAATCAAGATTTTGCACGAATTACGTTTAATTGTTCAAGCTTCGACCAGGATGTACGATTGAAACGAGAAAATTGCAAAATTAACGCGACGAAAGTTTATCAACTGCCGTACATTTTACTTTCGTCTAGGACGAAAGAAGGATCTGTAAGCAGAGATTTATCTATTATAGAATAATTCTTTTTTTACACAGAAATCTCATGAATTCATCATCCGATGTGGATACGAGACAAATTTTACCTTTCGTTTCGTTGGACCAGTCTTTTATCGTTCTTTTAATATGCAATTCAGTCGAAAATACGACTCGTGAAAATCATGTAGATTCCATTTCAAACGACAAATTACTTCAAATCGTAGATAAGTTTAAAATTTGTTTGCGCTCGAAGCAATAGTCTGCAATTTAAGAAATATGATATACGAGGTTCATACGTTATTTTACAATGCACATTACATACAACGTATTATAAACATGTATCATCGGTGTTGCAATACGTAACTCTACTAAAATATCAATGCACGTATGTGCAATTGCTATCCGACGATTAGTCTCGATACAGCAGCCAGAGTGCTAAGCCACAATCCCTCGGGTTTAAACGTTCGAATCGGGTCACCTCCGTGAAATATACGTCTCGCGATGAATTACGAGAGACCAACGTTCGGAGCCGTTCGGATTCGTTCTAATGCCCAACGAGCCTGTGCGCGATGCTATGCAAAACGCGATCCCGAAAATATCATCGAAAAAAGAAGAAATTCTGCTGGCTTGAAAAGGCGACATGATATATCGGGTGTTCCGAGTAACGGTAACCATGAGATTATACGTCGCAATTTGGCTGACTATGAAAATGTTCATAGACGAAATTAAGCACTTTCGCGTTCCTTATATTTACGTAGAAAATACCATTTTCCTAATTTTCTGATAATAATATTCGTTACGATTTATTGTCATCTTTTGGATAGTAAGAAATTTAATATTCTAGAGGTCGATTAATGCCTACCACTTGCACTTGAAAGAATTCGTTACGAACAAATGAACGATAAACTATTCGAAAAAGAATTGCAAAAGTTGTTAAGATATTGAAAGTTCATCGGGAAACATCCATATTCGAATTTAAAGATCCAAAACCGATAAAATATTAACTTTGTGAAAATAAGTAGTCGATGCATTGAAAAGCAAATTTGCGCTTAAGTTCATCACGATGCAGAATCTTTCCGTTCGTTCGTTCCGGTATAAAGTTTTCAAAATTTCAAACGCGGAACTCGGAGCAATTAATTCGAACGACTTTGAATCGTCGAGAGAAGCAGAGTTCGTTCTTTGCCAACTAAATCGAAGGTGGAACGCCTTTCGATGCGCATAATCGGCAGAAACGCTTAAATCGAGTCAGTGAAACTTCAATTTAATATCGGCGTCTCTTTGAGGAAAGTTAGTTAGGTTCGACCGTCGTTTTGTCTCTGATATCCTTGTGCGCGAGTTTATCGAGCGATTTATTCAGTTTCGTCGTTTATTTAATAAATAAAAAAAAAGAAAAAGAATCCCCGGAAATCCGTCCAATAAAACGTATCCTTTAACCGCTTACTCGAAATACGAGACAAACGGGGAACACTATGTCGAACCGGTTAAACGATCAAGATGCCGGATAATAGCAGGAAGCGTAGTTTAAGGGCAGACCCCGAGGATGGAAATGCCGGTCGTAAAAGTTAGAACACGCTGAACCGCATCTCGTTTGGCTCTCGATCAAAGAGCAACAGATAGACAGGAAGGAGGTAGCGCCGAGCTTAAAGGGAACCGAAGAAACGGTTTAAAAAGCATTCTACGATGGAACAAGTGTTCTTTGAGGGATTCCTACAGTATTCCGTCCGGTTGCTGCTCAAGTACTAGAGATAAGAAAAAATGCAAGAAACGCGTTGAAAAGGAGAAGGCAAAGGAACTTTAGGAAATAATATGTAACAGTGTGGGCCAATATTTTAATTTTGTCAACATGTTTCGTGGGTATACGCGAAGGCAAGATACGAATGTTGCTCGTTAAAATGCTACAACAAATATACGAAATATGAACGAAGCGATTCTTTGATTTTCTGTATCGTTCTCGCTTATCACGTCTATATAAGATTACTTCTTATTTATAACCATAGAAGCAAAAGATAGGTGAGAAAAATCGGGCCACCTCGTATAAGTAGAGTTACGTATTGTGCGACAGCTTCAAATTTTGGAAAGAACGATAAAGTTATCGGTAACTGACACAAACGGACAAGTTAAACATCGTAAGACGAATCGAAGTGAAAAATCAAAATAGCGTTTCAAACTTTGGAATGTCGGTAATATCTTTCTTTCGGAGAATATTTGGAAATTTCGCCAGCGACACGGTGAACAAGCACCGGCCGGTGAACTAGTATAGGTGAAGTAAAATAGTATATCAGTGTATGGTGGTTGATTGCGACGTCGATGAAGCAACGAAATACTCGTTCTAAAGGGAACGAGTGTTCAGAATGGGAACCGTAAAATCGAACCTGCGAGTGGCACAGAAGCTCCGAAGCGAGAAACGGGATGAAATATATCGAAAGTGCTTTGCTTTAATTTCATGTAAAAGACGCGTGAATAAACACGCTGAACGTCGAAGTTTCTCTTTGGGATAGACAAGTGGAGAATTAGATTCGGTATAAAAGCGGATTAAGCGGTTCTTGAAACGTCGCGAGTCGCTCGACGTTAGACAGCGGCAGAAGGCGTTTCTCTCATCGTCGACGAGAATCCCAGGCTTAGTCTGTCGATCGCCACGGATTTATCCTCTCCTTTATATACCAGATACGCACACGAAATGTCCTTCGCAACACGCCATCATCCTCTGAGCCTTCTCCTTGCACGATTTATCGAATACCGACACTGCCGCGCCACGTTGATCTGTGTGCATAGCTGCGAAAGTAGTCGTAGTCGTACCGTAGAAACGAAGAGTGACGTAAAGCTGTCGCACGTGCATGCGTGCCCGCTTCGTGTGACCTAGCGAAATGCCACGACCATAAACGTACGCCCGTGTTAATCGAAACTTTGTCGTTGCTAGGTCGACCTCGTGCTCAGCTCGGAGAAGGGCGGCGACCTGTCCGACTTTATCACGAATGGAGAATGGTACCTGATCGGTAAGTACTTTGAATACGCGATTCTCTAATTAAATTAAATTAAATTAAATTAAACAAGTATCCCTGCGTAATTAAATTATTTGACACGTTCTAATATTATTATTAAATATGACCGTTATAATTTCCTTGGAAATTCGACATGTACAACGTTCTTATACTATAAGAATTTTTATATATCTATAGCGCCTTACATTTTTGCCCAGCCAAACTATAGTAGCATACTTTGTGGATATAAATACGAAAAGAAATATTATATGAACTTTAACACTGTAATTCAGCATCGTAGTTAAGTGGAAATTCATTACCGACTCCTTCGTATTTCCTATTTTGGTTACGTTTATGTCTACATCCATAGAATACACCGATAAAGTTTGGAAAATGCTGGAAAAACCCTGTGGGAGGTATAAGGAGAAAGTATATATTTAAGATTTAAGTATTAACGCAATTTTCATCGTTCTTTTTAAAACTTGAACTCATTTCCTTGCAATCTTCCTCGCCACAACAAAACACCTGCAAATAGCGTTCCTTAATAATGTTTCAACAGGGAAGCCAATTTTCAGGTTCCCACGGTAAAATGCATTTTTCGCCGGACTTGGTCTTCTCGCGCGATATTCGTGTCACCGGCGCGTAAAGGAATGTTGATGAAAATCGTTAGGGTGGCCACTTTCGTGTTTACACGCTGCCAAGGATGTTGCCACGCGGCAAAGACGTCTCGCGAGTTCCTGTCTCGCGTATCCCATAAACTTTCGAATCGATGTAGCGATCGAACGAGCATCTAATCGCTTTACGAGTCTTCGATTTCGCGCTACCATGCTCGACTCGCTTGCTCTTCGCCGCTTGACGATATTCCTCCTTCGCTCCGAGGACGGTGATCGCCATGAACTTCCGTTATCTTTTTCGTTATCTTCTCGAGGCTACTTTGACGGTGTTATTCGAATTTCGTTCACGTACGACGATTTTGTCGATGCCAGCGCGAGCTTCGCGTATGAAAACGCGAGGCCAAGAATGTGAAATGCGACCGATGAATAATGGAGAGTGGCGGAGAGAATCTTAGCGGATGCGACTGGGCGAAATTGCATTAATAAATTTAGCTTTCCTCGCGATTCAGCGACACAAACTCGGTTCGAGAGCCTGCAACCCGAATACTTTCCTCTTTTACGGTTGCTGGCTTATACAGAGAATTTTCAGCGGTGGTATTTGCCTCGAGGAACACGCTAAGGTGATTCGTTGAGAGTCGGGGTAGTTTTGGGGATGGGGGTTTATTGTTGAACGTGTACAACGTAGGGCGACCTGATATGCATAGGTGTCGAGGCGCATAAGACTACGTGCATAATATTCTACCTGGTGGCATACAAATGCTAGCGCAAACCAAAAGGGGGCGATCCTGCATGGACGAATAACCCGAAACGATGCTTTGGGAATTTTGAAAACGTTATGCCACATTTTTCACTTACTGCTCCGCGTAGAATTAGCGCAACTTTTCTGACGCTTGCTGCAAGTTGTAGCAAATAAGTTCATCCGAATTCCATTAAGAAACGAGCTCCGCTCGCTCGTAAAAATCTAGTTCAACCCGATACCAATTCCACACGCCAACGAAGGGCACTCGACTTTCGGCCGAAAACTTTTTTCTTAAGAATTCCTCGTTCGCTCGCTTCGCTCATGTGTGAGATTGGTATCGGGATTGGACTAGATTTTTACGAGCAAGTGTTTCTTTGCTATACAAAAATAAATAAATCCTGTAGATTTACAAATCAGTTTTTGTTAATAATTTTTTAAAAAATAACGCACGACGGCTAGAACCTTCCGAAGTTTACCCAGAAGTGTCCGTATATCATACGAGGTCCTGACCATTTGTCAAGATCAAAGCAATTGGTACTGGATCCCCTTTCGTCAACATTTGCCAAACGAGATTGCAATTCTAACGTATGAAACAATTTATCCTAAAGGTTAATTCCTTTTTTTTTTTTTTAATCCCCAAACTCGAGTACAAAAAGGCACAGAACAATAGAAAGAAACATTATGTTAAACATTATGCGTTATGTTATTCATTTTAAAAAAGCACGAAGAGGAAAGAAATGGCTACTATATATTTCGAATAAAACTGCGAACAATAAAAGTCACCCGTGTCTCGTACAGAGACACGCGGTCATCGAGGTCATTAAAATTACATATTTCCACAATAAGGCAGTCACAGATGTAACTTTTATAATGTTTGCAATTAGGGCAAACGCATCGCGTGGGAAATTAACGTCATCCGAATGCAAATGTCTGGCAAAAGAATTCCTACGGCGCGGCAACTAGCGAACAAGCCACCAGTTAGAATTTTCTTACCGATTGAAAGTAATCAAGGTAATTAAAAACCACGATTCCCTTAGCGCGACCGTAAACTATCGACTTCCTCGCGCTGCAGAATTTTTAAGTGCACTTTTTCCATTGTTTTATTTTTCACGATATCGGTGTATCCTTATCAGCTGTATTACGTCGATTGACGTTAAAATTTGTCATGAAACGACGAGAAATTATTCGTCGAAAGAGTAAGACGGGATACACAGACGCTAGATCGGTGTATATGAAATTAGTTTCTTTGAAATTTAAATTTGACTGGCTATTACTTACCAACCATTAAATTTTTTCCAGACACCAATTATCGACCACATTGCAGAAGAAATTTGCCATAAATTGCGTGTATTTGCGTGCGTATTACAAAATTTGTAATAAAAATATGAAAACCTCGTTATGGGCATCACGAATAATCAAAATATTTGCGCTGTCACGATTAGGCATTAATGGGACGAAACGTTGGAGGCGATCGACGAAGGGAGAGGGTCGCGTTTATAACGACAGCGTACGATTTCAAACGGACGTAGCCAGCTAATAAAAGCAGTTAAACGGAAATCACGAGGTACCCTGCTCGTGTTTCCGCGGTTACTTCTACTATGACTAAGCTTGGCTACCTCGACGATGCATGCTGCGCCCCGTAATTTGGAATTAGTCTGAGAGTTCGTGTCATGCTCGCGATGTACGTTGCTCGCGAAATTAGCGAACCGTGTAAGCAGTGGCAGAGCCAGTTTGATCAAAATTACAGGTTGGAAGCTACTAACGGTATTCGCCGATTTCTATTTTCCGCTTGAAGATGAGCTGTATCATTGCGGTGTTCATAAACGTATATTTGGTATTTTATTCGAGCCAAACGATTGTTTATCGATTTAACAGCAGGTTTGCGTCGAATATACAAATAAAGATCACGAGTTATAGGATATAGCGAAACCTGTGAGTAGAAAGATTTTGAGCCGAAAATTTTAACAATTTCTCGACAGCACACTTTCGGTTTTGCGGGAATAATTGAATCTTGTCGAGCGAATGAAGAGTGTTTTAGAAAGGTTTTTGATGGACGTGCCTGAATTTCTTTTAAGAGCGTCTGCGTCGAGGGAAAGAAGCAGGAAAATAGGAAAAGAGGAAAGATAAAGAGATAAGTGGCTAGAAAGGATTAATCGATCAGAGTCAGAGTTCAGAATCAGAAGTCTAAAGCTAGCCAAGTTGAAAATAGAGGATAGGGAGAAGAGGAAAAGGAGCAGAGAAAGCGGATGAAAGATGAAGAACGAGAGAAAGGAGCTTGTGTTATAAACACGAAGTTACTGCAGATATCGATCTTGATAACGTACGTGTCTCGATAAAAATCAAATATAATCGTCCTAGAAGCGATTCGCGGAAAATTTATATCGACTTCCTATGCTTCTGCGAGGCTAAGGAATCCCACGTCTCCATTTAAGGAAACATTTAACGCGATCATCGTATTCGGGACACAAACGGCTACTTAAACTCGTATCGGAACTTGCGCCGTGCCAAATTACACTGTCGCGTGGAACAATAACCAAACTCACTTTCGCACACGGTCAAAAGCAATTAAGCTTTACAACAATGCCGGCAGCAATGATTTGAATTTCTGCGTTGTCGAAACGAGTATTACTCCTCTTGGTATCGACGAGTATCAGTTTCGTAACATGGTTCGATGCGCTTTCGTTGCAGGAATGCCGGGCAAGAAGAACACGATAACGTACCAATGCTGTCCGGAGCCTTACGTCGACGTCACCTTCACCATACAGATTCGCAGAAGGACTCTGTACTATTTTTTCAACCTGATCGTGCCGTGCGTGCTGATATCGAGCATGGCCCTCTTGGGCTTCACCCTGCCGCCAGATTCCGGGGAGAAACTCACCTTAGGTAACGTAACTCGTAGCATGCCTTGCCTGCCAGTATTACACCAGCCAGACAATATACACCTTGTTCTTTTTCGTTTCTATTCTTCCGTTCGTTCTTTATACTGTCTCTTTTTCTACCTGTCTATCTCTCTTTGTATATGTATGTATGTACACATACACTTGGAGTCTTGCGACTGTTTGATTGATTTAGTCGGATTATGTTTCTACGATATATACCACGTTGACCACATATCGCCACTGAACGCTGACTATCCCGCGTTTCTTTCGTTTCGGACGACGAAAAAAGGAAGCGAGACGCGGCGCGGACGAGCGATGCACCTGACGTCGTTCATTCTGAATTCTTCCTGTCGTATAACAGCGACATAAAGTGCAAGCGAGAATCGATGTTTTACATTTGCACGTTGTGGAGCAAAGAGGTAGGCGCTAGTAGAACACGATCGAAACTGGAAGAACCATGGATATGTCAAGTATAAAGTTGCAAAATCTTGCTGCTACGTTATCCCTAGGAAATCGCAACGACGTCGCATCGTTCGTTTGCGCCGGGTTAAAGATCGAGATCTATCACCGATCTTCGATCTCGCAGACAGCCGGACGACATTGCGAATACAACACGTCGGACGACATTTTCGACGTTTTACGGTTCCTCTGGTTATAACGTAGAACTCGCATTTTCCACGATTCCTCCTTATCTAAAATCGACGAAAGTGACGTTCAGGTTATAGGGAAACTTGGAAAGTTTCGCTCGCGAACTTGCAGATCGCGCGACGAAGCTGAAACGTGACGAGACTTTTTAATCTCGAAGAGGGAAATCGTTCTTAATATTGAAACATTTGGATCTTTGCTTTCTCCCGATTCGATGGAAGATCTGAATCGGACACTCGAATTCGCGCTTACTTTCCGTAACATCTGCTTCGTTTCATCAATCTCTGTTCCGATGCAACCGCTCTGGTATCGAGCTTCTTCGATCTTCCACCCCGTTTGATTAACGTTTCGATTTAATTGCTTTTGTTTGCAGAGTGAACGAAAATTACGACGGCTTCTTGCCGATTATGGATGAATATTACTTCGTATTATAGGGTAGTTACGGTGTAGTAGTTTATAATGGTCGTTCAGGTTTCAAATTTACTCTTGTAGATTTATTCTAGGATACCTCGTGCATTAAATGCAACTCGAACATCAAATTTAAGGGAAATTTAATGGGATGCTATAGTCTTAAATATGCCGATAAATTCGATCAAAGTATTCATCGAAATCGATCGAATATTTCACGTATATTGCCGTCATAATTGTTTATTTATTCGCTGGTTTATTTTTAATAAATGCCTACTAACGAGGGAAATTGCAGAACCTGGAAATTCAAAAAGTTCAATACTTTCGATGCCTTGATCTTTTTCTTTTAATTCTCTACACTGTTGTAGTTTTAAAAAAAAAGACACGCAACTCCTTCTCAAGTTTCTTTTTTCGATATTTCTCATTATTTTCCAGATAATTCAAGGAAAAAGAAAATTCTACATGTTTTCCAAGATATGATTTCGCTCTCTAAATTCGCATTGTAGTATCGATGAAAAGTACGTTCACGTTATGTATGATTTACTTGTACACAAAGTTTTCTTTTGTACGACAAATACTAAATATATAAGGGTGTAGCGTATTGCAACTAGAATTTGTCAAATTTGCATCGCAAATTTGTATTCCGTATATTCAGTTTCCGGGGTACGAAATTTAATGTTTAATTTCCACGAACCGAATTACACGTGTAATTTGATGCATATTTTCTCATTTACAAGGATCTGGTACGCTTTTAATACGTTCATTATACTGGTTACATTTAGGAAAAAGAGGAATGGGAAATTCAAAAAATTTGACGATACTTTAAATCGACGATTGATAACGTGTCTGTGTTTTATAATGGTTTCAAAATCAATAATGCAGTAATTCTCGGTAATTAATGCAAATGAAAACGTACAGTTAACACCAATATATACATATTACCGAATTCTATGCAGTAATTTGTTAGAGAAGTATCGTTATATTTCTGATTATGAAGTCGACAAGAATAAAACACAGAATAAGTAAAAAGAATTACTAATTTGTGTACAAATTATTAAAAAGCTAATCACTGTTTAAAAAATCATAATTTTTAAATTGCGAATTCGGTCGTTCTCGTAGTTCCAACCTTTTCCAAAAAATTTCCAACCTTTTGTAAAATTCTAACGCAGTTGCAAGTTTAGCTCATTTAGCTCTTCTTTAATGATATAACGTCGAAGATAAATATGGAAGAAAAGCTGAAACACGTACAACAATGGATATGCAGCAAATATTTTTTACAGTTGCTGACAACAAATTTTTCACTGGATTGATAACTTGCTAATTGTTTTTCCTGCTAATTCTATTCCCGCGAAAGTGTTCTACAAACAACGGTGTTTCGTATTCTTTCGACGTCAGTGACAGAGATAGGTTCCCTCGTAAAATGGCAATATCTATGAAGGGACCGTGTTCCGTCGGTATTTTCGTTTGCCATACGGTTGCCATACGGTTGCCAGTCGAGCATGTTCCCGTCGGGAACGTCACCTGATCTCAATTTTGGATACGGTGCATCTCGCGAATTACAGCGGGGAAAATCTGCACAATACTCCGTGCATTATGCACGCGTCTACGCTGAAGTTCGCCACGGTCTATCTATGCTTGATGAGGCTGCAACTGTTGACTTTGAAATACGTCTTCTGGGATGGTCGGCTGGCTCTGTGGTCGCAGACTTATAGTTAACTATTAGGTAACCCAGAAATAAATTACAGTTTTCCGGCACGAAGTTCTATCAACTGTGTCGAGAAACGAATTTCTTTAACCCTATTTCCTAACGAATCTTTATTTCTTATAGAATCTTCGTTGAAAATGGATAATCAGGTTTGAGATTTGCTATCGTGGATAAAACTATCGTTCGGTGTCATTTTCCTTAGAATTCACGCTACCTCTTTATAGACGCCATTCGTGCGTTCTCGTGTAAGAAACAAGAAATTGCCTGAAAACGTTGAGAAGTGTAGTGTCTGTAAAAGGAAGCTACAAATGTTCTTTGCACCTGTGCATCCGCGTAAGCATAAAAGAATATGAAGGAAAGCTGCAGTTGAAAATATTATGTCTTTCTTTATTATCATAGTTTCACTTGAGTAGTTCATTCAAGGAACCATTCAAACAGTACGGTACGTTCTAGATAATACGATAATGTGCTTAGTGACTGTGAAACAGATTGAAGTGGAAAATATCGTAGAATAAAAGTTATCACGGGGAAGCAACAATTAACGTTTGTTAATTAAAAATAATGAAAAAAAAACTGAAACAATCTTCGTGCGAAGTTGATTTCCTTTCCAAACTCGCTAATAAAGGTACTTTCATCGAGTCGTCCCGATGCTTCGTTTAATGCATAAATCACTCGATACAATGGCGATACGCGTGATAAACTTTCGACCTGTCGTGTTAGTTTGTTGAAACACGTCGAGCATCGAAGTGGTCTAACAAGAATAATCGTCACATTTTATCGTTCACCTTTCCGATAGAACGCGTAATTGAGAGGTCGAACGACGTCTGCCAGTGCATCCAGTGAAAATAAAAAACGATCCGTTAGAAATATTGATTTCAAACAACCGTTTCATAACTATATGCACCAAATAAAATTCTACGCTCGTTTCACCTGCACGTTGTGCTCGTTTTTCCCAGCCGTCGAATTAATTCTTAATTCTTTAATATTGACGCGCAACAACTTTCGGTGCCCCTGCCTTTTCGAATGGAACGAGACGCTTTTTACGTGAAATAATCCGATGCTTGTGATTCCAATATTTAGATTTATGGCGAGAGACGTTGCGTATGGACTTCGACGCGTTTTCTTGTTTATTGTACTTTACACGCGAGTCTTACTGCGATCTGCCAAATGATCGATAGTAACGTACGATAAATTGTCAAATTGTCAGTGAGATCGTTAAAAGTAGTTTGAAGAAGAAGAAAGTGTTCGAGTTTCGAGTACGCGAGCCTTCGTATCGATTTATGGAATGAAAAGAACATGTATACAGGATGGTTGGTAACTGGTGGTACAAGCGGAAAGGGGATGATTCTACGCGAAAAAAGAAGTCGGAAATATAGAATAAAAATTTTTCGTTTGAGGCTTCGTTTTCGAGAAAATCGACTTTGAATTTTCGCTCGGTACGCGTGCACTTTATCGCGTCTCGTTATAACGGATCTCACTGTAGATCGTTGCCTCGATGGAAAAATTAAAAAAAAACAAAAAAAAATTTTATTCTATATTTTCGACTTCTTTTTTCGCGTAGAATCACCCCCTTTTCCGTTTGTACCACCAGTTACCAACCACCCTGTATATATCATGTGGAAGCATACAAAGAGGGCTTTGAAAGTTTTAATATAAAATATTAATGTACTTACGAGAAAAGGCATCCTTGTGCGATAAAACAGGATACGGAAACGATAAAGGGATCGAGATTACGCTGTTAAATAGACGATTCTCTTTTTCGAAATGCGTAACGCTTATAAACTGTAAAAAAACTGTGAGTTGCATATGCTACAAACATCCTAAACACGTACACAAAATGTAACATTGTACAGTAAGTAATTAATCGTAGAAATTTATTTAACAAAGTATCGGAAAAATAATTTATCTGTTCCAAAAACTCTTGAAGCGAGATAATCATTTGAAATACGCTTGAAACAGTCATTGACAAACCATTTGCGTAAAGCAAGAAGAATCGTTTAGAACCCATACTGCGAACAAGATTAACTTCTTGCGCACGTAACGATATAAATGCGACGATGAAGCGTTCTGAGAATGAAGTTTCGAACAGAAGGCGGGGAAATTCAATTTTCATTGGACGCGTCGCAGGCAACGACAGGACAAGATCGATGTTGGCAGGGATTCGGACTCTCGTCGACGTTATTCCCCGTACACAATTGCTGCTATGCACACAAGCCCGTGTATACACACAAATACGAACGTGGTCTGCATGCCGCGTGTCCCGTGAGCCTAGACCGGTATATAATTTTCCGAACATCGTCCGTTCTGGGAAAACACCGTGAAAATGCTTCGTCTCCGGTCCACGATCCCATTTGGGGACGCGCGTGCCGATGGACACGCCGTCTCTGCGGTGACGTGATTTTTATTCGATCGAGATCGAGCCACAGGCGTTTCACAGAGTTTCAAACAGCGCAGTTATTAGAGGCGGCGTGTTTTCAATAAAATTTCGACGCGTTGACGAACAGTTGGTAAATTAGTTGCGGGCATAGAAGCGGTTTGCGATAGAGTAGTAAAAAAGTTGTAAAACGTGGAATTTTAAGGAAAATTCAAGGGTTGCAGGCATTTTTTCAGATTTTAATGCATGTTCGAGAAAAAAAAGTGAGCCCACGTTACTGTGCAACACCTATGTACCTTCTAAAATTTTCTTTCGCGTTGTAAAAATGAAGCTACCTGTACCTTCGGCGATGCAGCGTTCGTTTTAATTTTGACGCAAGAAAGGCATTAGGCTTAGGAATTGTCTGATTCTTGCATTAGTTTGGTTCTACGAATGCTCACCGGAGACGATAAAAAAGTATTCGAACAATTTTTTTTAAATCGATGTTGTTGGTTCAAGTAAAGGGCAGTTCTATATTTCGAAACAGGTATCGTTTATCTTTTCGTAGCGAAGATTTTCCTGGGACCGATATGTGCTCGCAGAATGCCTCAGGATCGGTTTAGCAGAGTTTATACTTTTGAGAACAATGAACCAGCATTTCCTCGTTCTTCTCGACAACTGTATTCCGAACTGCTTCCTACGAAAGAAGCGACATTTCACGATATAATGACCTTGGTCGAACGAAATGTACTTACCTACTAGCGACAAGTGGTATTACGAAAACATGCCGAAATAATCGCCAAAAGATGGAAGTATAAGTGAATAATACCAGTAGCAACAGCATTTTTCTAAAATATTCCTATAACCATAACTGTTTTCGTATTTGTAATATTCAAAGTATCAACTAAAATGATTTGTTCGCAAAAATACAGGGTGGTTGGTAACTGGTGGTACAAGCGGAAAGGGGGTGATTCTACGCGAAAAAAGAAGTCGAAAATATAGAATAAAAATTTTTTTTTGTTTTTTTTAATTTTTCCATCGAGACAACGATCTTCAGTGAGATCCGTTATAACGAGACACGATAAAGTGCACGCGTACCGAGCGAAAATTCAAAGTCGATTTTCTCGAAAACAAAGCCTCAAACGAAAAATTGTTATTCTATATTTTCGACTCCTTTTTTCGCGTAGAATCATCCCCTTTCCGCTTGTACCACCAGTTACCAACCACCCTGTATATCTTTCTTTCAACTAAACCTATAATGGAAAACATTAAATTAATAAAATTTGATGCAAGAACCAGACAGTTGCAAGATTTATTTATCGCGATGTATAAGTACTAAAAATTGAAAATTTTTGCTACAAAGTAGAATGCATTTAACAAGAAGGTCACGATTAATATATTGACAAGAAGAAGTATTTTAAGCAGCTTTTTTTTTTTATTTCGTGTTAAATTAGTAAAATTACAGCTGCATGATTCTTGCATCCAAAGGTTCGATTGGACATAAAAATTTTAGCCGTTCGCGTTTAATGATGAAAAACGAACGTGAAACGTCTAGTTATCAGGGGCGTAGCTTTCATCTGTAAATACTGATGCGAAATATCCCAAATGCCTGTAATTCGTCGAATTTCCCAAACATGTTGATAATATCAAGTTATTCGAGATATTGCACCGGCGTGCATCTACTCTTACCTAATACCAGTACTATAGACCATTGGTCGAAGGAGGACGAGAGAGAGTGTAATATCATAGAAATTCCATTCCATCCGAGTTTCATCATCGCCGTTAGCCCAGGTAGACTCGATGTAAAACGAATTCCGTTCGAACCCGGTTCAGAAATAAGATTCTCCTTAGAAATTCCGATTAGTCGGACTGTGCATGCATCGAGATGCTGGGAAGGCGATGTTACAATCCTCTAATTTCTTGTCAATTTCCGCGATACGATTGAACGAGGTAAAGAACGTGACCTGACGCCAGCTATGAAACGTATTGCAGTCGAACGTCTGTCTAATTCCGATATTGGTCTGTGCGATTCTACATCGGAAAATTCTTAAGCGAAATTTCGTGTCTCGGAACTTAAGACTGTAGATCGAGAACTCTGGATTGCGTCCACAGAATTTGCTAATTGCCTGCTGTAAAACGATCAAACGAAATTTTAATCTTCTAACTTTGAGTTTCGTAGTTAAACAGTTTCGAAACATGGCAGCGCAGGATACGCAACTGATAGTGCACGTATAAGGACGCGATGCAGTAGATACGAATACGGAAAGCAACAATTGAATCGCGGAAGAGCTTGGCCGTAAAGTTCCGGAAAGTAGCATAAGGAACCAGGTAAAGATAAGAAGCAACTTGAACGATTAAACTGATTTTCTGATAAATTTTCAGCGTCTTAACTTTCTTACCAGCAGCAAAGATTCTTGTAATTAAATCGTAAACTTGCCTCATAGGAGATAAAAATTGTACAAGGTTTTGCGATTCGCGAGCTTTCAAAGATATCCTTTACGTGTATGGATAAAAACACAAACCATGTAATATTTAATAGTAATATAATGAAAGTGCAAAGAGTAATTAAAAAGAAAGTAGGTAAACATTGATACTGGGTTACGAGATATTTTCCAAATTTCATAGCGTGCTATTTGTTATTTATTATATTCGCTTCTGCTTATAAGGATCCCATTATTTGGTAGGATATTTTCTAAACTTGATACGCTATTCGATTTACAAACAAATTATTAAAATAAGCATTTTACGTGAATTAAGTTCGTCAATGGCATATTAAAGGCTTCGTAATTATTGCAGATCTTTCAGTAATAAGTAACCAATTAACCGATTTGGCTTTCTAGCGAATAATAAAATTAATCGAAACTCGATTTATCGCTACAAGGAAGCTAGAGGATTAAAAAACTGTCGACGAAGAAGACTCATTTTATTACATTCCTAACAAGTGTTCCCATCACGTGTGAAGCATATTTTCATTCAATTTTTCAATTCCATCAATCACGCGCACTAAATTCGTTACGAGCAAAAAATGTAATCGACCAAACTTAATAGAAAACGCGTCCCAACTCATTCGAGGCTGAAACCGATTAATCTTCGCGACTAACTTATTTCACTGTGATCGCGAACGAACGAGACGAGGAAACTGCGACAAAAAGAACAAGAGTAGAAGAAAATCGAACGGTCTCCGGTTGCAGGCACTTCCTAAATCTGACACGGACAATAAATCCAGCCCCTTGCAGTGCCGTCCTGATTTATTAAAGAACGTTTTTCCTTTTACCTATGTACGTGTAATTCTCGAAAAAGAAGGGACGACAAAAAGAAGCCGACGCGTAGAAAGTGGCCTGAAAGCTTTTCGCCACAGAGAGGAACAAAACGCGAAACGTTGCATAATCAAATCCCTTTGAGAACGCGAGGAATGCGTTGGTGTGTGCCCGTGACACGAGCCGTGTCTGTGATTTCAGAGTCGCGTGGATGTTCGCTCGTTGGCAAAGAACAAGGTATATAGAGTCGGGAAATGGTCGGAACGGCGCAATTAAAACATAACTGCGGCTCGTTTGACAGACTATGTATGTCAGAACTGCGCTCTCTGGGACGAAGGTGGGACTTATTAAAAATTGCCTCCGTTTAGTGTAATTTTAACGAAACGCGAATGTGTCTTCGAGACTCCGGAAGAGTCTGCCACAACTCGTTTGACCTTTTCTTTATTTTTCACCCAATGTCTTCTTTATTATATGGTTGAACACGAAAGAAGAAGGTATAACGCGTCTTGCGCAGAGAGCTTTGAAACTATTTTATAAACGTCAGAATTAACGGTAGCCACCGTCAGATTCACGCATTGGCGACAGAATACCGAAAATCACGTAAGTTTTCTTCGAGCATTGCCAACTTTCTGTATCTGGGATCGCGATTCTATACGAAGTGGAAGCTCATTAAGAATTCGAGGAACGAACGCGACTCGCTTTTTGAAGCCTCCTTTAGCAGAGCAAAGACTTCTCCGTGTTGCACGTCTTGAACTGATACGCTTGATTGTGCCCAATTATTATATATCGACGTATACCAGCCCAATTTCCGTCACAAGTGCAGCGGAAGCTCGTGGCAATCCTTTTCGAGGTAGCTCGAAGAAAACGTCGAGCTTTGAACACTTTTTCGGAGAGAAAAGCACAAAAAGAACGTCAATTAAGCGAAGAACCCATAACTTCGCGGTAACATATTTCCTCTTTACCCTTTAAATTTTCTAACGTTTCACGTTCCAAATATTTCTATCAAGGGTTTACTTTCCTTAAAATTGCCACGATGAATTTAACGATTACGAAACAGAGTAAGAATTTATTTTCCGTAAATAAATTATCCCTTATCGTGTTGTGTATAAATTTTCGTCTCTGATAACCTGAAAATCGATGTTAAATCCTTGTAGAAGGAAAAGGTAACGCGTAATAGTAGAAAAGAAAAAAGGAAGAGGAATGGAAGCACTCGGTTGTTTCGCACCTCGTTAACTTTCTCCAACTTCTATGTTGAAACGTTCTATCTGAACATAGCTGATGGGTCTCTTTGAAAGTCTCAAATCCGAACCTAGTGCCTATTCACATTCGGCAAGTAATTACGAGTTAGTCTCGCGAGGAAACGGAAGAAGAATTGCCGCAGGAAATCTGAATAAGAAAGATCGAATCTCGCGGTATCTGCGCCTGGCGCTCGCCTCGTTTCCCCGTTTCCCTGTCATTGTTATCGGACCATCGCTTCTTTGTCCTTCCGCCAACGCGTTCTCCGTCATTGTTGTCGCTATCCCGCGGCATCTCACTCATCCGTCGGTCGGTTTAAGCCCGAAACCCGAACAGACTTTTCGACGAAACGAGAAACGCCGGTTCTCCCACGGAAACTTGACGAATACCGGCGGTGCTATTTCTTGTCGACGTTAAACAGGTTTGGTAATTGTTTTACGGGATTGCGAGAAAAGCGATTTGATCTAAGCTAGCTACGGATGAAAACAAAGTTAAGACAAACAAGGCTTTTCGAGCTAACTTAAATAGAATTAACGTTCACGTTGTCTTCCAGCGCAACACGCTTCTAAGTGCTTCGTTCATTCCTAATGAAGGGTTTCCCTTAGTCCGATATTTAGTTACGTTTGTGGTGTTTGAACGTTATATTTGATACTTTTCTTTTACCGCTGTTCTCTGCGGAAAACGAAGTCTGTATTATTATAGCGAAGTTTCATTTCCATCTTTAACACGCTTCAGGTGTCAGCAAAGTTTCTGGTCAGGCCACGTAACCCATATTAGGGTGTCGCTTATTTGACTACTTGCGAAGGATCGTCGTAGGTATTTGAAAGGATATTCCATAATAATAAATTGTTAATTAATAATTAATTGTAATAATAGTTGAATTGTTATAAAATAAAAATACGAAAATGGTTTATTAAAAGAATTATTTAGAACGTAAAACTTTAAAGCATTCTATACATAGCTGAGGTTGGTCGGGACAATTTGGACAATAAGTTGTTGTTTTCTTCAAATTCTTTCGTGCCTTTGTTCGGTCCATTCGACGTCTTTTATTTGCATAACATGCATAACAAGGATTTTTTGCATTTTCAGACAACTCTAATAATTTTGCAACTAATAATTGTCTAAATATTCTAATATTTATATTTTTTCTTGTTGCGATTTTGTAAACCGTCAAAGCGTTTACAACAGAAATTCCCAGAAAGAATTGAACGCCAAGTTTTCTGTACCATTTGATTCCTTTTCTAATTGTGGTGGCATAAGAAACCATTTGGTCGGAATAATCTATACCACACTTTCTTTCATTATATTCAACAACAGCTAGTGGTTTTAATGTTGCGAACAAACGAAACGAAAGATCATTCTTGAGACCACCGCTTGAGCGATTCGCATTACTAAAATATCGATGGGAGCACCTAGCAGAGAACGCTTGGTACTGCTGTACGCGTGGCCTGACGGAGATTTCTTTGAAAACACGCGTAGCAGTCAACGTGTTAGTGAAATGAAGATAGCTTTTGATTCGTGACATTTTTCCTGTTAAATAACGTAATTTTATTAGATGGATAACACATAAATTATGTCTAACACAACTCGTTCCTATCGTTAGCTACCTGTGCGAAAAAATCTACCCAGTAAAATATTTCTAACTGTTTAAGAATTCTCAGATATCGCACAAAACTGTTCGAATCTATAAATTTGTACGACGTTGCAAATGCAGCAGCTTGGATTCCCTCCACTTGCCGAAAGTTTCAAGTTGAGAAAAAGTTTTAGGGATAATATTTTGACAGAAGTCAATTTATCAGAACGCGCCATCCTTCATTCTTAACCCGTTTTCTTTCTCGGACTTCGGGTTGCTTTTGTTCCGTAATTAATCACCGAGCAAGTTCGGTCTCTCGTGCGCAAGCTTTCTTTCTAGTTTAACGCCGACTGAAAGTTTGCTAGACGAGATAGGTCAGGGAGCATGGTCGAGTTCAGTCGAAACGTGTTACAGTCTCGGAAAGGTCGATATTATGTACTCAGAATTTTAACAGCTGCAGAGAATCGTCTCCATCGACGATACTCTGAGCTATTTCGACGACAAAATCAGCGCGTGATATTTTTGAACGAGTATATTTCACGTTAATTACCATTCATTATAGTTATACGCGTTATTTATTTTCCATATTCTATCGCAAGCAATATTTAAGAACGAGAGGAATACGAATAATCTGTATATCGTTTGTAAAATCGATTTTATGCGAAGATTACAGAGCAGAATAAGTCGCATTTGCTATTTTTGCAGAGAAGCGGCTTTAAATTCAGTAGAACGTCAGTCAACGTTGCCAAAATGATCTGTATATTTGATCTTGTAGCTAAACATACGCTTCTTATCCTCGAAATTTTAAAAATATCGACGAGGCATATACGATTCGATAAAATGCTACTTCTATAGGAATACATTGTCCTTTCGTGCTTTTTTAAATTTCACGAGGAACTCTTAATTGCGCAGTCTATCAAAAGTAATTACGAACAGGTGGCTGAATATTTTTGAGCAAGGATGTACTATAAAAAGCGTTATCATCGTCGATCCAAATAAATACACAAGGAAAATCATTATTGAAATCGATGGTGAAAGGTGTCGTATTATCTGGCGCTAATTGAAGAGCATATTTTAATAAATATCAGCGAAGAAAACTGGAGGCGGCGTCCAAGCTTTTCCTTCAACAACAACAATTTCCATCCTAGTGAAGAGCTTATTATCACGGGCAAAAATGTAGCTCTTTAGGCACTCTTAGGCATTATTGCGACGTCTATGAATGAAATTTCCATAATATTATGCCGCTGTAAATTCCGAGCGGCCCAGCCACCGGCATCGTGAATTTCATTTACCGGATAAATACGGAGCGAATGCATGCGCAAGGACTGGCGTTAAGGCCGAGCAAAGTGACACCACCCTCTTCGTGGAAAGTGCATTTGATTGAACATTAGCATGACAAAGGGTTGGGACGAGGCCCGCGAACAAGCATCCACTACGTTCCGGATCGGCTGAGAGTATATCGCCTCTCACCTTGCCACGATTTTCACGTCACGAGCCACGATTGTTTGAAACGTTTACGTTCGAACGTTCGAGGATGCTCAGATGAAACGGAACAAATTCTACTCTCTCGAGGAAATCGTACGCGGATAAATTGTGTTTGATGGTGCGGTGTTTTAACAGCTTGCGTTGAAAATTCGATTTTCGTATCTTGAAAATCGAAATTTTCTATTGGAAACAGCAAACAAAAGAACGCGACGTTTTCAGTGGTTTCGTATCGTATAATATCTCGACAGAAAGATATTGTCTGAAGATTAATTTGTAATTTTAAAGCGTGAATTTTTCTCGTATTGGTATCTGTTATATCTTTTATATCGATGGTGATCTATTAAAAGAACAGGACACTTCGCTTACTTGCATGATTTCTGCGGACTCTTTGGTTAAGTAGTCGTTTGGAGCTCGAGAAACCAAGAAACATGGCTCTTCGTATCGCTTTAACCGAAGAAAGTTAATGGATTTTGATCAGAAGAACGAAGTGGCTATACCGCAGAACTATTATCTCGTGCGATATAGTTCAGAAATATCGATTAAGACACGAAATAATTTTTCACGGCGAAGCTTCATTCGCGTTGATGCTACATCTAAGCCTTCGATGGAAGACATGGTAGGTCTTCCAATGATATCGAAAGTCTAAGAAAAATACAACCGAGCATTTCTCTGTGTTAGAGCACGTTGAGACGTAATGAGACGTGATGAAACATACTATCGCGGTAAATAAAGAAACGTTGTTACAGACACGATAAAATATTAAAAAACGATACGACTGTTTGACCCGCTAATTAGAAGTCGTAACACAATTTACTCGTTCGGAAGTTGTATATTAATTCGAACGATCCATAAACGAAATTTCGAGATACTACATAACGTTATGAAATTGGTTGTCTCAAATGATTTATTCCGCATA
This sequence comes from Bombus flavifrons, assembly GCF_040668555.2. Classification (NCBI taxonomy): domain Eukaryota; kingdom Metazoa; phylum Arthropoda; class Insecta; order Hymenoptera; family Apidae; genus Bombus; species Bombus flavifrons. The sequence goes on from NC_138447.1 coordinate 6,692,168, forward strand.
TGCTTGTTCAAAGCTGTTTCTACTTGAATGAATTCCGATGTACGAAATTCATTCGAATTTTGTTGATTTCCTGTACTCTACGTATAACGAATTCTGTAAATCCAGACGAAACGGTGTATATATTTCAGTTACATAACGGGAGAAAGCTAGGGAAAACTTTGGCAAACTTTAAAATTAACAACAGTCCCTCAGCCTTGTACAATATGTATTGTAACAGCCAGGTCCTTTGGCTAACGTGATTTATGTTTGATCGTTTTCACGTTCCTTTGAAAGTTCTGTGAAGCTCTGACTAGCAACAACGTTACAAACTTTCTGTTTTAATCTCGAAGAAGCTATAGCGATTACTAAAACTGCACGATTGAATAACACGTACTTGTTCAAACACTAAATGACGATGGAAGAGGAAAAGCTAGTTTCTGCGATTGTTTAATTAATTTAGATCTCTGCCTCTCAAATATCGAACACTGTCAACGCGAAAGTTTTGGAAACGCGTGCACAAAGACCTACAACAGCATATGTTCGGTGTCGTAGCACGTTTCGCGCAATTCCTAGCACCGGTTGTTTCCAAGTTAGTGTAACTAGCGATCTCAGAGCGATTCGTAAATGATCCGTACGAACGATGTGATTTATCGGCAAAGCACACGACGATGGTTCGCGACCATTCGACCAAGAAAACAGCGAACGTTTCTCTTCTGGCAAATCCGTATACTCGAGATGCAAATCCCTTCTACGAATGAATGTATGCTTTCTGCGCCGGAATTAATCGAAAGATTAATGTCACGCGACGAGAACAACGAATTTTCTTGCAACGAGTAAAGTAACGTATTGCCCTGAATTTCGATAAATCCCCTTTAGGGATATTCAATAGCTTTCACAAGTTTCTGTATAAAGAACGTTTATCAATTTTTTTGCCGAACTTTCATTCAACATTTACTTTTCATATTTCCTTAAAAAAAAGACGAATTTTTTAGCAATTTCTTAGCAAAATTATTTCTTCCGCTTGATTTCTAATATATTTATGAAATATACATTTACTTTTCATATTTCCTTAAAAAAAAAGATACGAATTTTTTAGCAATTTCTTAGCAAAATTATTTCTTCCGCTTGATTTCTAATATATTTTTGAAATAAATTTGTAAAAATTGTCTAAGATACTTCCAAGATAAGTTGTTTCTAAGGCAAAATCAATAAAATGAACGGAATCGTTCGCAATTTCAAATTGTTCTCTTTCATCTTCGGTTGAAAACAAAATTTACTGAAGCTCGAGCTAACAGGCTCAGCATGAAAAAGCTAAATTTGCAATATGTACGTGGCAGCTGAAGCTTCTATGAATCAGCTTTGCATATTAATCGAATGCGCATCGGCACGCGTGTTGTATAACCACGAAGCCTGTCGAACGGACGCTCGAGTCTAATCGCAAGGAACTAATTACGCTTTCCACGGTCCCTGATCCCATTCTCGACTTCCTGGCCAACAAATTTCGATGTTATTGGCGGTTTGCCACCTGCAACCGATGCATCTTACAGCCGTTTCCGCTGCGCGATTTCGCCGAGACGTGATCCCGAATTCTTTCCCGGATCGTGTCGAATACTCCCTGCAAACGAACCGAGATATTCGCGAAAAGAATCGTAATCCAAATTCCAGCAGGAATCCCTGTCGGACGAATTAAACCTTCTTCTGCCCGATAAAATGGAAAGTTAAGGTTGCAGTGGCGAAGTATTGGCAAAGTTTCGACTATTTTGCTCGTAGTTAATCGTCTACTGCGTTAGATGTATACTAAATAGTGGGAAAAAGCATATTTGAGAATTCTGATAACACTGTCTTTGCACAAAGTAGGATGTAACTGAGAGACTGAAACTCATCTGGAAATTTATTCGTGTTTCTATATTGTAGACACCTAATATCACGGTTCTATTTGTATAAATAAAAATCTACGAATTAAGAAACGAAATTTTACCTTCGTTCAAATAAACGTAATTTCGAGAAAGCTTGTCGTGCGCAGTCACAGCGAAAACCCGAAACAAATCGACGATGTGAAGCACACATCCGATCAAAATATTGTAACCGCAACGCGTTAATCCGTTTTCTAAATTCTCCATTATGAAGGCTATGGAAATTTACGTAGTCTCCTGTGTTCGATAACCGCCATATTTGTTGAACGTGAACAGGCAACTAATGTTTATCTTGGACGATGTAAATTCTCTGATAATGGACGCGATCTAACGATGATCTACCATGTGCCATATAAACGTCATTCATGTTCAGTCAAACTCGTTCATGCAGAAGAGTGATCCTCAAAAGTGCAATAAGTTAATAGCGATGTGATCGTATAGAACATTTGCCTATATTTTACAATCTCTCTGTTCAAGCGATAAATCAAGGGTCAACGAATCAACGATTCGTCGAATTAGCAAATCTACATGAAGCTGAAATTATTAGAGTTATTTTACGAGTAACATAAGCTATAAAAAGAACTACGGCGAAGATATTTGATCCACGATTAACCCTTTGCACTCCTATGTCGAGTGTAATACGACATCAGTTTTTATCTCAGGAGCTCTTTTGTCGAACCCCACTCGACGTTCTTCCAGTGCCACCTTTTTTGTGAAACGTGCGAAAGAAAACCAGGATTTTATCCTGGAAATTGTTTCGAGATATATCATACATCGAAGAATTACAGAATACAACAATAGTGTGAATAAAACTGGTATTTAAATGAATTTCCTCCTTCCTTTATTTATTTAAATTCTCTTATTTTTTAGTTAAAGTAAATTTCCAATAAAACACTTATAAAAGCGTTGGCAGCTGCTGGTAACGAAATTGAAATAAAATTCGGAGTGCAAAAGGTTAACACAATGAAATCTTCGTTCTTTTTGTCTTCTGTCCACAAAACGAGCTTAAATTAACGACAAACGCCTAGGTGGACGCGAATTATCGAGACGCCCCTGTAAATGACGGTAGTTAACGCGTAATAATGTAATTCCAAACACATTATCCACACCACATAAAGTTATTAACGATTGAGCTGACTCGGTGTTCGCAGTATGGGAACAAGTTACGCAGCCCGGAATACTCGCTCACGCGTGGGATTATGATCACGCAATCGCATAAGCTAGCTACGGAAATTACGAATACGCGCCCTTCGGCGCACCGATATACTCCATCTTGTGTGGTTTACAATAAAGCACGCGTCACACGTCAATTTCATGCCGCCTAACTATCGAGCATAGAAGGCGTATCGTAATAAAGTCCTAAATAGAAAAATTTGTGCACAGGTGATTTTTCACGTGAACAGCCCTACGTGAACCAAGATATCGGACGATGTCTCTTCACGATAGCTTAATTTATAGCCTCGCCATATCTGTATTGTGCCTCCATCGGCGTTATAATCGCTGGAAGAAATATAGCAAGTGGAAAAATAAAGTTTTAAATTGAAGAGTAAAATAGTGGCATTGATTAATGCAATGATACTCTGAAACGCGTACACCGTTCTATCTTTTTCAGCGACGCGGCAATTTTGATTGATTATATTTTTCGTTTTGCTACGAAAGAGGAATTTTGACATATATCTTTGTAATATATCTACAGAAAAATCTCCCAACTATTCTAAAAGTATAATATACCTTGCAAAATATCGTGGGATATGAGTTTTCCACCGCCAAGAAAAGTTAAATTGTCTCGACGTTTAGACTACAGCGTATAATCGATCTCTTCGATCGTTTCCGTAACGCGGACAAACTACAACCCGGCTATCCATCATCAAACTTACGTTCCACCGACAACGTTACGAAATTGTTAAATGTTTCCGTCTGCCGATTCTCCTGCCTTACGCTGGATCATTGAAATTCCATCGCGCAAAACGCGAACATGAAGTACCAAGCTCGACCGATAATAGAGAAAAATAGTAGTTTGAATTTTATTTACCGCAAAATCTTCTATCGCTTCTATCAACTCGAAAAAAGAATAAAGATAGAGAAGATAGAGAAAAATGAAATCGTATACTTTCCTAAATCGATTCGAAGCTAACGTATCGTCCTCCAAAGTCTAACAGCAACGTCGAACTTCTATCTTCAAAATTCAAGGATTCGATTCGGTAAACAAGCGGAATTCTCGCGTCCGGCAAACTCAACAGACTCGAGTATTCGTCGAAGCGCATCGATACGCGATACTCGTGCTCGCGCGTTGGAACGTTTTCGAAAGGTCAGAACGCTTCTCCGATGGATACCCAAAGGACCGAGAACCGTGAGCTTTCGAAGGCAAGCAACCGAACCGAACGACAATATTATCCAGAAATTTCTGGAAGAGGCGATCGTATCGTCTCGGTGTGTTCGTTGCACGACCTGGTTGCCAGGCGTGGCGCACGTGGATTCCTAGATGAAAATCGCAGAAACTCTTTACAGAAAGACAAAGAACTCATCTTGATATGTACGTTACGTGTTGTTTCTCTTTTTTTTTCCCGACTATCGCAGGAGTGACCATTCTGCTGTCGCTGACAGTTTTCCTGAACCTCGTGGCAGAAAGCATGCCGACGACCTCGGACGCTGTCCCTCTAATAGGTACCTATGCTTATCATCACGATAGTTACGCAAGCGTGTGTTTGACAGTTTCTGTTATCTCCATGTTTCCATGTAAATATGTACACGTGCACCGTAATTGTGCCTGTCGTATCGAACCGTTCCTGTTCAGGAAGTAAGACCCGGAAGAAACGCGAAGGGAAAATCGCGTGGAACGGGTAAGAACCTCGAAGGTCGTTCAGACTGAGCGATTTTTCTCATTTTCATTGACCGGCGAATCCTCGAGATCCACTTTCGAGCAGCGAGGAAAGAAGTTCGTCCTTCCGATGGGCGGGCGGCAAAGTGGTTAACATCGACCGATGAAAATGGTCGAAACGTTCTCTAACATTGGACCCCGTTGAAGGAACTGCAGTTCTGCTGCGGGTGGACGAGATTACACGGTTGCCTTCGACCGAGAAACGGTTTTACTCGCCGCTCTAACGCGTCGTAATAGCGACTGCCCTGCTTGTTCTATGGCTTTTCGTTCTCGGAATAATGTCTGTCGCGTCTTGTTATTTGATGAAAGGATATTTTAAAGATCAGAGTTCCGTGGCAACTTCCATCGAAACTTTACGGTTTGTTTTTCTATTAGGTCAGACGACGACGTTTAAAAGCGACGCGAAAGGTTGTGGAAATAATCCTCAGATGTTTTGGTATTTTAAAGTTAAAGATATTTTACAAAAGCAAACCAAGAAGACGATGGTTTGTTAATTTCTAGACAGAGTTCGACGTGTTTAAGTTATTCGTTGCGAAAGTGTCAATTTCCTTTCACGCAAAATGTAATTTTCGGAAAAAAATCTTCAAGCTGGACGTAAATATTTGAGTTCCGCAGATATCACCAGCAACAGTTGAAACATTAATCAAGCCTGACTCGTCTATCTTTTACGCCCTTTTGACCGAGCGATTTCTCAAGCTGTGTCGTAGTAGGTTGCGGCAAGATTGCACTTCAGTTGGCGCCAATCTTTAAATTACTCGTCTGAGAATGAAATTCGTCGTCCAATTAAATCATATTTATCAGCGAAATATTATCGCAATTTTCACGATGTCTGACGATCAATGATAGACTCGTCTCGTCGTGAATATCCGTTTTAACTTCTTCCCGCACAGTTAACCGCCGCGAAGAATTTCAATTCTTACGAAAGTAGCCAAGCGAAACATCCTGGCTAACCGCGTGTTCCGGACCGCCGAACTTCCTGTACTTTTCCAACTGAAACGGAATAGAAAATCGTGTTATCATCGAAAGATGACCGTCCTACTCGGCTGTGAAACGTCCCAATGATTTAGAATGAAAATAACCGAGCGGGAAGAAAATGCTGAAATCGTGTCGTGCAAAATCGAGAGCAAATTTTGGTTCTATCTTGAGTTTGCAGAATGATGGAATACCGCAAAGATAAAGACAAACATGCAACATTTTTTCAATGAATTAGAAATTTGAAAATATTTCTTAAGTATAAACAAAGAGAGAATTGTTTGTATATGTAGTAAACCAAATATCTGAATAATATTATGAAATGTTGGGTCAATATTATTGCAAATGACAGTTCGCACGTGATGATGCATCAAAATACAGCATCGAATGTCGCTTAAAGTTACTTGTTTATTCGTTATTAAAATTGACGATGAAATAAAACAAACTTTAAAAGAAACTTCAGATTGAAATTCATCGAAGATGATTTTTATTTATGGTTGAGAATAATAGCGTAGTAATGTATCGTTTTGTCGATATTAATTATTTAAAAATTGCTCGGTATTGTTGTCTCTTTCGTAATCAAAATATTTTAATTTCAAAGAAATGATAGATTAACGCGTATGTAGTTCGCGACCTGGAAATGTCAATAAAATTCAGTGAATACGAGGAATATTTTTCTTGGTCGTGTGTCTGGCTTTTCCTTTTTGATCAATCACCCTTGAAAAATGTTCATAGTGAATTATCGAAGAATACTTGTTCAAAATTTATTTCTCTTGAACCGTATTATAGTAATCGATATTTATTATATAAAATGTCATACATCATTCTTAAAATATAACTTAGCATATATTGCTATTTAAACAAACAATCGAAGTATACTAACAATATTTAACTTATCGAAGATTCCCCTTAATTTTCGTTCAATTAATCGCGTACCGTTGATCTCGTTCTAAATTTAATTACCAAACAAACCAGACGTCGTCATACGATAAATCATGAAATAAAATGCCATGGTTACATGAACATTCTTCTTCGAAGACAAAATTGCCAGTCCCCGTGTCATTGAGTCGTATCCCGTGCACGAGTCCGTGTACAAGTTTTAAGGGTCATTCAGGTTGTTGGGACGTGTCGTTTCGGAAGTTGTAACGCGTTTACGTCGGACAACTTTCCTCTCGTTGCTCGGTGCAAATCCTTTTTGCGGCCAGTCGGACACCGGCAATGTCTCGGACTGTTTTCTCCAACAGACAAGCACATGCACACGCCGATTAGACAACGCGTGCGAACAACCGACTCGAAACGTTTTTCCACCGTTTAAAGCTTAATCTATTCGCGATGAAAACTGTATACATCAAATTTTCCTGGACATTGTAGTTCCACAGAGAACGCGCTAACGAAAGAGACGTTTGTTTCGCGTATTTTTATTTAAAGACAAAATAACTTTTTCGGATGGTTTCGCTTTATAAATAGAGAGGTAAAAAGTGCAATTGAAAAATACCTGCAAGCACCTAATGAAAAAATAGTCGAAAGCCTTTCTGGTTACACGAATAATAATGAATATTTTTCTTGAAAGAAATATAATCCGAAAAGCATTTTATTTTCTCAGCTTTTAATTTCTTTGTCGGATATATCAAACGAAAGCATTATCGTAAATTTCAGAACGAAAAGCGGAACAAGCAGGGAAATGTTGAAACAAAAATACGATCGTATGATTTCTTTCGCGTCGACTCTTCTCTTTCTCTGAACGTTCCTTCCTAAACCTCTTCTACAAGAATAACCCCATAGGCTTGTGTTACATTAATGTTTAGATTATTACCCCGTTCTATGACGTAACTTCATGACAAGTACCAAAAATCTTAGCTGCCTAAAAAGCTATCTATCTATAAAGATAATATAAACAATGACAAGTAAACGTACTTGGAACGATAGTACGCTATATTTTTAAACGACGGGAAATTATTTATAAAATTGTAACGATCATAATCGTATAACTGGCTTCAAAATTTAAAGAATTTTCCAATCGTCCTATATAAATAGTACATTTTTCTCGCATCGGATTTTATTAAAATTGAATAAATATCTCTCTTCTTTTCTACCCTCCTCGATATAGGTACAGTAATCGAAATTCTACCAACCTTTAATAAAAGATATATTTACATAGTTGAGAGCATTAATTTTTCCAATATCTTAGGCACCTGTATTATTGGTACTTGAGTTGTTCAACCCCCTTGAGAAACGTGCACGGTTCTATCGTCCCCCATTTCTTTGATGTATTGTATTAATTGTTCTTAATCTCGAACGAACGAGTTCGTGTGTTTAGAAGAATAAGTTAACTAACTTAATTGTCCCTGTGTCCCCGTGTCATACTTTAGAGAATTACTCGTAGCACCGAATTCCTAGGTATACTGCAAGGGTCAGTCAAATATTAACCGGACTGCGTGTAACATATCTTCACAGTCTCACGTATGAAAATGATATCGCGTAGGAGTTCAAATAGGCGTATCTTAAAGACGTTTCAGCTCACGTGGTGATTTATTTATCCTTTCTTCGATAGTTAACAGAACGAACGAGAAAACAGTATCGTATTCCGTTGCATAACGCATAATTATTATTCGAGAGTACGAAACCTATTGAAATTTTGCATAGGTTGCGGCTACGGTTTGGGGATGAAACGTTATCAGAAACCCAAGTGTTTGCGTGGCATAAATCGTTTTCTAGTGGACTCGAATACGTTCAAAATACACCGCATCCGTTACGTCCCAAGACAAGCGTAACGCTAGCAAACATTGGAGCTGCTCGGCAACTGATCGAACATGTTCGACGCATAGCAATCGACGAAATTTGCTCGGAAGTTAATATTAGTCGTGGAAGAGTGGTCTCTATCGTTCGAAACGAGTTCAAGTTCCGCAAGATCACGACCACCTAAAGAGCAGTTAGGAGGTCAACTTTTCAACAGCAACGAAGTAGTAGAGCAATTCCTGTGCGATTGGCTTCTAACCCAGCCCTCCATTCCCTAGGAAACTGGAATGGAAAAATGATGAAACCAATGGCAAAAGTATATAGAGAGAAACGAAACGTAGATAGAAAAATAACTCAATTATTCTTTTTGAAACAAAACATTTGACTGAAATATAAAGTTACAAACAAAGTTCGGTTCATATTTAACTGACCCTCGTACATTGCTGTTAATTGCCTGTTGAAAGGTCCTATAGTTTGCCCATAGCCTGCCGTTTCACCCCTTGGGGGTTTAGCAAGGGATATTCCATCAGTTTATCGGAAAGCCCGTGCAAACAGTAAGTTCAATTTCATGGGCTGATACGCTCTACTTCCTTTCTAACGCGATCGGATGTTGTTTCAATTTTTCGCGTAGAAGATACGTCTAGCGATTCCATGTTGAGTTAACGTTTCAGCTCCTTTGCTTTCAACGAATCCAACGCAAGTCCATACGCGTGACTTGATCTTAATTCGAACTTGACATCACAGATGTTTATCTAATGTTATTTCTGCTAATTGATATTAATAATTGAAATTTCTAACTAATATGCTAGAGAGTTTTGGTTAGTCACGGAAGAAAACATTTCGTCAAAAATGAGAAATCTGAAATAAAAAATATTTTCACGGCTCGTAACAGAATAATACGGCTTCTGATATTATTGTAACAGGGTTTCTCTAAAAGAGCTGATAAAGTGAGAACTTTTTTGCGGCCATAAAAGAAAATGTATTCGTAGGAAAAATTAAAAATTTGTTTCCATAAGCCTCGCCTGAACGACCTTCGTGATGCGCCTTTTAAGATGAAATCGTATGCATAACGTAGAGGTGTAATTTATTTGCTGCTCAAAGCTACAGCCTGTAAGTTGAATAACGTGTAGACACTTCTGAAAGATTAGCAAAGTTTAAAGAGTTTAATTATCAAGAAATAATTCCGGTGATAATTAGCTCTACCGCTTTACTGTGAAGAAATGAATTAAAATAGATCTTTCAAGTTAATTCGGCGGTACTTGCTCGCAGCATTATGGAATTATTTTAAATATTTGAAATGTTTTTATCATGTAATCACATCGAGCGTAATTAAATTATTAACAATCATCGATTCTTCGTTTCAGTGCAGTAAATCGACGAGAAAAAGCCGAATGTTTTATTGTATTCACAAACAGAACGATCGTTATCGGGAGCAATTTATTATCCTTCGTGCAACAAGTATTCCCTTAAAAAATAATTTTACCTTTGAATAATTTTTCGCGCTCATCGCAGCAGAGAATTTCCATGCGACTACTAATCAACCTATAAATGAGCCACGAAAAACTAAGGAACCTCGTTATCTTCTACCATGCGCCGATTAAGGGAAGTATGTGACAGAAAGCGACTCGCGAATCGATCGATCTCCACGTTACTTGGCTTGTTCCTCATCTGTCCGTCCGCGACAACAATCACTCAGCGGGATAACTGCAGAGAAACAGCGGAGGAAGAAGAAGAGGAACGTTAGACAGAGATCAAGGGCTCGTTTGAAAGTGACGGCCAACGAAAAAGAAGAAATGGTCGAGGAAAATTTAATTAGAACTTAAGTGGTAGGGTAGAAGAATATGCGGGACGTACCACGAAACGGTAGCCCAAAAAAGGTCAGTCCACTGCAAATTCGTTTACGGTTTCTTTATTTTCAACGACAGTCATTTTCCTGCCAGCGGCATAGTCAGTCGCCTTTTTTCACGATCCGTCTGTGGTCGTCCTCCCTGCACAACCCGTCGCGTGTTCGTTTTCTTTCTCGATTTTTCTCTTGGTCGTATCAACCACCAGGGAAACCAGCAACCGCGAGTGCGGCCATGCTTCTGAAAATTGCTCCCAGCTGACTGAGAGCAACGACATTCCGTCCCGACGACGAACTTTCTTTCCCAGGCAATTAGCGACGCGCGTGCCGCGAAATTAGTTCCTAACGAGCAATCGACAGAATCCCCAGGTTTTTCGGAGCTGTTGATCGAGAAGAGGGAAATTTCCGTAATGATTGTTAACGAGCATCGAATTCACTATCAATTAGAGTTCTGCTGATTTATTCGAGTGTCCAAGATGGGGACGAGTTGTTCTGTCACAGAGATGGTAAATAGTTTGTTCGTCGACGGATGCTGTTGGGGAAAGATTCAGCTACTCGTCGAGTTAGCAACATCGCGACCGAAGGATTATCGAATGAAAGGTATTTTGTGGCAATCGTCTTTGAAGATTATTCGTTGCACTTTCTTAGGTCTGTCGTGAGTGTAGAGATCAGAATCCCTAGAATCGTTTTCACTCTAACTTATAATATTGGTTTCATTAATCAAGTAATATCTTTATGGTGAATCGTAAAAGTGTTTCATCTCTGTCTCCTGAAGCAGATACGTAAGTTGTCATAGTTTTGTTAAAATATTATATTTACGTAAAACAATATCAGCTATCGTTTCGATACTCTGCCTCGTTTCCAAAGCCACTAACCAAACGTCATTTCCTACTAATTGCTCTGTTTAATTCATCGATTTCCATCAAATCCTTCGTCCATTTCTTTACAAAATCAATTTCCATTTATTCGGAAAAGGGAAGGAAGCAATAAAATAAGAAGAAATGGTATTAATTTTAACGTCGCTAGAGGAATTTTCCTAATTAAAAGAGAAAAAACCCACGGTTGGTCAGTCCTCGCCAAAATCACATGCAAAGTATAATGACGTGGCATTTCCATTACGATTGAAATTTTCCTGGCTCGACAGGAAAGTGTTGCGCTACATATGACCAAGGTTCAACGGTCTTTTTGGTCCCTATTATTCGGCAATCACACGCCATTATTTTCCGCAATCGACGTTGGTCCCGGCTGGAACAACAAGCCGCAGTCGCATCGCGACATTTGGAATGGCAAAATGGAAATAAATCGAGACAGGATTTCCGATAACTGCATCCACGGTGTCGCGTTACGATAAACAGAATCGTCGATTTTTCAACAGAAAACGACAGTCCAAGTGGACTTCTCGGCCGTTGCTTCAAAGGAACGAATAATTTCTCGATTATCGTTATGGCAGCTGTCCCAGGCAATTAATGTTATCCCGCAGAAATATCCCGTTCGCGTACCTGTTATCGGAAAACGAAATCTTCTTCGGTGAAACGTTCAGAAAAATGGTTGGTAAGGGAATCGATTTCCTGTTGGATGTTTTTCTCTGATTTTCTCCATTTTTCTTTGTGCTGCTTCCTCCTCCTTTCTCTTTTTTTCTGTTTTCCATGCTGTCTCTTTTTTTCCTATCTTGTGCCCAGTCACCTTCAATACCTCGCAGCGAAATCGAGAATCCATTCTGTTAGTCCTCAACGTGCCTTTCAGTGGCGTTTTCAAAGGTAGATCACTTTAACGAGAATAAGTAACAAAGCCAATTTCGAAAACTGCATCGAGAACGTCGAGAAACTAATTAACTTCCTTTCTCGTGTTCCTGCTTTTAAGCGTGACATTCGTATCGACTTCGGAAGGCCGTATTTTTCCAACTCCAAACAAATTTTTCGTCAAAATCGTCAGCTCGTGCTGACGTCGAACGTGCTAACGATCGCGTAGAAGCGAAATTGCTCGAAATTCGTGGCTCGAATCTCTTGTCAGTTTCGTCGGTTACCGGGATTCGATCGGTCATAGCGTGGAAGTGGGGCGACGCGAAAAATTCGTAATCACCCGCCGCATCGTTTATCTCCTCTGTGCGCAACATTCCATTTACTTCTTACGGCGATCCATTTATTAATTCGACACCGGTGGTCGACCCAGTTCTCCGCTTAAACGCGAAAGCCCGATGGAATAATGCATAAATGCCGGCAAGAAAATGGCGTCAGGTGGAAAAAGCTGATACACGAGCGACTGGCCCGGGACGCCTTTACGCTGATATTTTTTTGAGCGGCTTGAACAAGCGGCTCGATCAACGACACGCCATGCAAATTTATGCGAAAACTTGCTGCTAGCGTGGAACAGTCGACTCGGAAGGCAGGCCATCAGCAGCGAGCTTTTACGCGAACCTTGATAGCGAACCTTTACCGTGTATACTTGCGTATGCATCAGCCTGCTGCGTGACACTCGTAGTGCACAATATTATATTTATGCCAATAAGTTGACTTTTTTTCCAATTCTAAATGGTTTTTTGTCTCGCCAGGAAAGCGGAGGAAAAAAGCGATTCAATATTATATATTAAATTATCAGAGTAAAATATATAGATATATACGTACTAGTTTTATCTTTCCTGATTCGCTAACTCGTTAATAGTCGAAACATCGTAAATGCATATTTTGAGTAACGCGGATTCTCAGCTCTGATATATTAATTTGAAAAGAAAAGAATCTTGCTTTGTATAGGTACCTTATTTCGTTGCTTAAAACGTTTTGTATCTTCTTTGATCTTCCTCATCTTCTGGAATCGTTTCTACTTGAGAGCAAAACTTTTCTGTTTCAACACTATCAATTTCTTCCATTAGTTCCGTTTTTTTTTATTTTTTCTTTTTCTCTCTTCCCTCTAAAATTAATTACACATTTTTTACGGCATATTTCGTTACTGAATACCGACGACACGTTTGAAAATTTCCATCAGCAATTACATTTTTACTTGAAGCAGGTGGAAGTTTTAGTTGAAACTTTAATGGACGAACGAGTGGAACTATGCGGATTGAAACTGGAGCAATTAACCACTGTATGATACCATATGAAATGAATCGAACAAAGAGCATCTTTTTACCTAATGGTCTTATCGCGATCGTTTCAGTTACACGTTCCTTCGTTAATCTTTCTTTTGTTTCATTAAGTGCGCTTTTTATCAATAATCCTCTTGCAGTCCTTTAACAAGGAACTAAACAAGCAAATAGATGCTCGTGTCGCGAAGAAACGATTGTAAGATACCGTACAGCTGACAATTATCAAAATAACATACATATTGCCTATTGCTAAGTACCACTAATGCTAACTACCTTTCTGTACGCTTCTGCACTTTTAAATTCTACACTTCTCAAATAAGGAGAATAGCAGTGCATAGGGCAAACTTTTATAAAATTGTTTTTAAGCGCAAAATATAGGAAGAAAGACTATTCTAATATCACATTGACGATTTTCGTTTGACGATTTTTATTTCAAAATTCATTTCAATTTTAAGGTATGTCTTTAATCCGACGCAGAAACGTCATATGAATATCCGAAGTTCTCTGATTTTTCCGCTTACTTGATTCGACCAACTCTTCTTATATGTGTGTACACTGTACACGCTGTTTACGTAATGTTCAACATTAGAAATTTCAATTTCCATCGTAGTTCAGGGCCCACGATATTGAATCTGGAGATTCGAGCCGGACGCACCGACATCGACCGATAGAAAAACTTTTCGAAATATCGGAAATGCTACGGTACAAGCGACTGCGAATGAAACGCGACCAAACCATAAAGATTTATCTGTAATAAAACAGAACTCGAAGCTGCAGTTGACACGACTATCGCATCTTTATACGGAGAAATAAATTTACAAAATTTTTTAAATAGCAAGAAACCTCGTTTTCTTAATTCAATTAGGAAAATAGCGTACGTTTGTATATCGTGTAATTTTGCTTCTTTTACTGACTACATTTCATTTGTACCTTTTTCGTTGTTTTCTACGATCGCATTTAAATCGTTGTTGATTGTACGAGAAAGGAATAATTTTGTAAGTAGAGGAGTAATTTTACGAAAAATTTAACCCTCCGCGCGGTCCTTTTACATTGATATAATTGAACACAATTACATTTCAGTGGACGTACTCGATGCAGTTTAAACGTAATTAGAAAATCGAGTTCTTAATCGTCAGGAGTTCGAGCACAAAATTGAAGAGATTAAATTTCGCGACCATTAACGAGCGGTAACCAGAAGAAATTTACTTCGAGCGAAAGGCCGAGACGCGAAGTTCCTTCGACGAAAGTATTACAGTCCGTCGCGTCGTTCGAGGAAAATGTCCGAGGGAGTTGCTGCTGCCTTTCGCAGGTCTATTCACATGGAAGTTATTTGCTTATTTCTTGCAGAACAGTTGAACGACACAAGGTTGGCAAACTTATTCGGATCCATCGACTGCGATGCTCGATGCTTCCGTCTTTTCATTCTTTTTATAACAAGAGATTGAATTATTTCGCATCGCAGATTGTTGAGAAATTTCATGTTTAGAAATCGATAAAGTTGTTTTTCCCAAACAACTACGGAATATAATTAATTTGTCGAAAATATTATTAATCACGCAAGGAAATAATAGCACATATATATATAGGATTTATACGAGGAACTAGAAAATGAGTTATAAATAACAAGCAACAATTGTGGTAGTAAATTGGAAAAGTAAATACAGAAACTGGTTGACAATGTTCACACTTAAGACAATTTTGAATTTGTTTTAAGCGTGTCCGATACGAGGGAAACATTTTTATAGTTCGACTTGAAAGAAGTTGACACGAATAATCCGCATTCCTATAATCGTTCAAAAATAGCAAGACAAATTCAAACAAACAACGTTGTAGCTGTAAATTAACCTTAAATAGTCGCCATCTGTAGCTACGGTAGCTGTGCCTATGTATGTCACGTATGCTGACAGCAGTTTCAACTATCAAGCTCAAAGTTCAATATCGAAAACGCCTTATCAGAACTCGTAGTTTCCCGCTGGGAGGAAAACATATCCGCGGAGTGAGACTACCCAAAGTTGAAGACGAGTTTTCGTCGTCGTGTAACTGTTCTTTCTCTGCGGCAGGATGTGTAAATCCCCATTCGAATTTCTGAACAGGTCGCCAAGTAGTTTCTGCGCCAGTTCGTGCATACGTCTAACGCGACGTATGGCGCATGTCAAGTTCAGAACTGCTGACAAGGTTATATTTAGATTGAAACAAACCCTTAGAGCATGCTTCCGGACGGCCAAGCAATTCTAGAACTCCCGGGACTCCTGAATTCTAGGATTCTTTAAGAGTATAAACTTCGCATTCTATTAAATTATACTACATTTTCATCCGACTACACTGATACCTTGAACCCTGAGACACCCTGTGCATTTTCATCGCTATTCTCCATTTGGTATTTGAACTATTTTCTGCGTCAAGTCGAGATAACGAGTTTGAAGTCTCCTCAAATTGCATTCCTCCGATCGTAAATCCTCGGTTCTTTTTCAATCAACTATTTTCTTATCTTCCCGTAATCCGGTCGCTGTTTAATGCTGCCCTAACTCGTAGTCGATTTCAAAGCGTTCCTAGATAGTTTCAGAAGCACCCAGCGATAACAGTCGTTTGCGAACTGCAAATAACGCTCGCCGAATCGATTCTAACGACCCTGGCCGCAGGCGTGTCTAGTTGATACGTGAGAACTACGTTCCTCCTTTAAACGCTATATTTCCGACGAAGGAGCAGCGTTCGATTCCCTGTTTTGATGAAACCCTCGATGTAGTAGAATGTCGTTTAAACGTTTCCATTTAGATGTTCCATAACGGGGTCATTCTTCGAAGCGAAGGATGTGTTCTCTGACCTCTCTAATTTGAATTGAAGATGACGTACAAGTACCCACTTCAATTATACGTGCTCTGCAACCGAGATGCTCTACTACAAGGATTAGGGATAACAAAGAAGAACTAGAGGTAGACAAGCGATTAAGAAAATGTCAAAGTCCCGCAACCGTAATTAATAGTTAATTTCTCTTAATTATCGTTTCAAACGGGTAACAGACTATTTCAGGTTATTACCGACTCTGGACAACTGTACGTGACAACGGCTTGCTCGTAAACATTATACGTATTTCACTGAGACTCTCGAAACGAACGGCGTTTCGAGTAACATTCGACGCGATGCGCTCGATTGCACGCGCCAACTTGCCAACTTTCTGATTAGGTAATGGATGCGGTTAGCAGAAGTTCAGAATGAACTTGAAATTAATCACGTGCATAAGCATGCGTGCGAGCTTTTCTAATTACTCAGCCACTCCAGATACCCGCGAAACCTATTTCTTTGTCATTTCCATTCGGAGCCACGTGTTTGTCAGTCGAAGACATTCTACACGCCTGTTCCCAACTTTCCTTTGTTTCAATTTATAAGCAAATGGTAGGAGGCTATGTTCGACAAACCTTCAAACAACTGATTATAATTGGTGTTGATACAAAGTTCGTTTCGCTATTTAGGGAGAAAATATTTAGATTTTGTTGATTAAACGACGAAAGGAAAATATTCCAATTTAAGGTGCATTTATGAAAAAGGAAATATCGAGTATTATAATTTCGATTATCAAACTTTAGAGCATAGGTGGATGAGTTTTCAGATTGAATGTAATTCTTTGTCGACGTTGTGATCGAGTTTGACTCGAAGAAACTTATTCTTCAGAACTGCGTTTCGGTAGAACGCAGCGAAATCATATTTCGCCACAACTCTGATTGTTGCCTAGCATAATAATCCGCAAACGTTCCACAGGCGATGAAAATATTTCAGCCACCGTGGATTACATTGGCGAATTCGATTTTACCGAATGGCGAGTATTTTATTGCATTTTACAGCGGCCATGCTTCATGACACCAGGGACCGGTGTCACGTATAAATTTAAATTCCATCGACGTAATGTCCACGGTTATATAAATCGCGGTATACGGCGCAACGCCGCTTCAAAAAATCATAATAATCGGAAATTTAATTCTCAGCGTCTACGCGCGTGCACACACACACGATTTAATATTTTTCTCACATTGGTTTTCAATCGCACGAAGCAACCAGAAACGCGATCTCGAGTCGCAGATCGTAGCAGGTAAATCGCAAAGCAACAAGAAACGAAGATAAGAAACAGAGAGAAAAATATAGGATGTTTCAGAACCATAGACCGATCAACTAGGAAATGCTAGAGGATGACAGAAACATACCCCTGTCTGTGAGATATATTTATTTTTCTTTCCAATAACGAAGCTTTGAAGATACAGGTTTTGAGTGCCTGCTGATGACCGATCAGCCATGCAGGCATTCTATTTCTTCGGTCGCGTCCATAAAAATATAAATCTGCACAAACATTCGCAGTTTATCAATGACGTTAGGTACATACTTTGGAATTCAAATGCTAGAACGAAAGTACATTCTTCGATGTATAACTGATTGCACATCAGCAGGCGCAAGAAACCTGTGTCTTTACAGCTTCGTAACTAAATAACAAGACAAGACGAGGTACGAAAGCTGTTTCTTTTGCCATCTTCTACCATCTCCTGCTTGACTGGTCTGTAGTTCTGAAACACCCTGTATAAGACACCTAATCAATCGTACTAATATCTGAACAAGAAGGGAATAACGAACGCCAGCTCGGGGAATGTTCGTTTATCTGCGATACTTGAAGAGTCGTTGAAGGTACAGCTATAATGCAAGTTGTAAGCTGAAAGGAAGCAGAGATTAGCTGGAACGATTTCGCTGGCCGTTCTGTACCAGTTTTCATCGGGAGGCGGTGTAATTGAATTAATAAAACGGCGCTTAGGATTACGCTGGCACGAGTGCACAATCACACGGATGGATTCTTTCAAGCCTCGTGCACAGCTCTCGATGTACTTATTTGACTCTCGAGTCACGTTTAATGCGGTGAATCGTCATTTTTCATCTCGTCCAAGAAACTTTGTGGAGACACATTCGCAGTATCCGATGAAAAATTGAAACGTCTTCGGATCAATGGAAACGACACTGAATCGCTTTAATCATCAGCCGTACGATAATCGCGATGTATCAACGGAATCAGAACTGTTTAATCAGTTTACGTGTTAACCGATTCGGTATTTATTCGGTGGCGATCGGTGCAATTGCAACACAAAGCATTGTTTGATTAAATTATATCGAGGGATAGTTTCGAACCTGGCAGGTATCATCACGCGTGGGTTCGGGAATTTGCGGAAACATCGATTCATTGCGTTATTGATAAAAGCGGTTTGATTCGGATTCGGTTACCCGACTATTCCAAAGCCGAATTTACGCTGTTTCGTTTTGCAGGAACACGGCGGATGAACGCAGCTTTCATCAGTCGTGTTCCTCCAAAGTGAAACAGTGTGAATTCGGCTTAAGTTATGAAAGACAATTTAAATACTATTACGATCTGTGCAAAGTTAATAATAATTTATATAATTAAATGTATAAATTACCATATAATACAACGTTTTTCCTTACCTTCGTTATTGAAGAAATAACTAATCGCTACATCGGATCTTGCAAAATTATCTTATAAAACGGAAATAAACGCGCAGCACAAGAATTTAACAAAATATTTCGTTTCTTTTCAAGAAGCTAACTTTCGAAACTGAGGAATCCTTTCGTTTGAGAAGTACTTCTTGCGAATACACCGCACGCATCATCTAATTACCGAGCTCAGAATGAAAATACCCCTTTTCCGTCTCTCAACGTTCTTTTCCTTTCCTTTTTTCGTTGCTAAGGAACTTTCAACGATAACCGTGGCTACTATTCGAACTTCGTACACGTATCTACAGGCCACTCTATTCTCTTTACCTGTGATTTCTTTAACGTAGCAAATATAGGAAACACTTTTCGAGATAGATCTATAATCGTAGATTGTTGGATTATTATTATTAAAATTTTGTAGAAGTTAAAGAATTTATAAAAAATGTATATTTTACATATTTACTGTGTTTTAAACAAACGAAAGTAATATTACATTAAAGAGAAATACGAGACCTTTATGTAAAGCTATCCGACGCGATCTCCATTGAATTTCATTGCAAAATCGAAACACAAACCAAATACATATCTACTAAAACGAGATGGCACTGTGTAATTACCTGCAATGTTGACTCTCTTTATTCGATCAAAATGTATAATTTGCTGTTCGTTCCAATTCTTGTTTTCCATACCAATTACGTCTTCAGCACGGTAGACGTTACAAAGAAATTTATACCAGTACCTGCACACGTTGTAACAAAACGTTATCTGGCAAGCAATATCAAACAACCAAAATAATACGTATTGATACTCTCGGACAAAAGATCACTGTGCATGTAAAAATAAGTCAAAAATAAGGAACACGATTATTCCGCGAAAACTATTTGCAAAAATTGAGCTAAGCATTTATCGAAATCGTATTTATTTGATTTGTTAAGATTCAGATAAGTAGACGTTATTTCGTGTCGTATTTTTCAATATTCAGATATCTCACAAAACTCTATATTTATTTAAAAATTTCAGCAAAGCTTCATAAGCACACAAAATTAACGTCGACTGAGCAGCAAATAAAAACACTTTGCCCTGTAATAACATCTCGATATTTCCAACTAAGTTGTAAATCCCGTAGCAGTCGCAAATAAGCCAACGTTTTTTCGTCGATGTCGTCAACGATATTTCCTGGAATGGAGTTTACATTGGATAACGGGCATCTACATCGTCGATTCAAAGCTTCCAGTTTCAGTGAGTTTGTTAATCTGAGCAAAAATATCTATCGATAAATCGATGCCCGATGGAAAACCGACGGACCGAAACCTGTTATCTCGAATGACAGTTTGTTTTTCAGAAACTTCTGAACGACAAAACTTGTCCAATAGACGAACGCTTGCGCTGTTTCAAGAGGCGAGAAGTACTTCCCGTTGATAACAATCGTGAAACTGGACTTTGATTCCTTTATTTTGTCGCCCTCTTCCTATTCCTTTCATTCCACTCTCTCTTCATTTGATAGTCACATATTATCTTTTCTTTGCCAGAACATTTTCGTTTACCGGCATATCGTAGCTAGTTTTTATCTTTTCATAAATATGCATTGTTATTATCCTTTATCATTGTGTCAGCAACATAACGTTACCTCTTACATCTAACATTTTTATTTTTCCTGCCATTTTGCGCTCCCATTTTTTCCCCCCAATTCATTATTCAACTGCCTCCCTTTTTATAAAAAAAATACCATTTATTCTCTTTTCTTCCTTCATCTACTCCATCATTTCTTGTCTTCAACATTTCCTTCTCCCCCTCTGAGTTCGGTATTTCAAGACGTTAAATTTAGCGTAAACGCGAAGTCTGGGCAAGAAATTAAGCGGAGTGTTGATATCAAGAGTGGATTTATCGATGCGCTCATAAAAAATACTTTCGTGCTGTTCCCAACGCTTGATATTAACGTTTTTTGTACAGTATAAAATGCAGAAGTCTGAATGAAAATAGGAGCCGATGGCTGAGTAGGAAAACAATACAGCGCGTTTTCGCGCTGGAAAAAGCCGACGATTTTTCTGCTGTTTCGCGGACCGCCCCAATCCACTACCGATGTAAATGCACCATTAATTTTACACCGTACGGAACAAAGAATTGTAAAACAGTCACTGCTCGAATCACCCCTTTATTTACTACGATTAAATAGAAATTCTCTGATACCATTAGAATTTATAATTACGTCGTTCTCGCGACACTTCGAACGTTTCATACACAAAAGATATACAAAGAAATTGCAAAATGATGCTTACTCTATTCATACATAATCTTTATAGCAATAAATTCGTTCTATTGGCCACCATTTTTTAACTTAAACGAATAACAATTCAAGAAGTGGAACGTGTAAAGAACTGATGTAAAATTCTAAAATAAAGTAAAATTATTCGACCAATACAAAATATGAGAAATAAAACTATTTCAATTTCATTGTTTATAATACATACTTCTATTTCTGATTCTATCGAAGCTCCTATTTGCATTCGAATGTTTTTGCAACTACATTTCTATACATATCACGCAGTTCCACGTAAATAACTTTTTCTCGAGACGAGCAGATCTCGATCTATCACTTTTTTTCGATCATTATTTTTCAAGGAGGAAGGGAGAAACGGAAGAAAGCTCCGCCGTGGCAATATCTTCTTGCTGATAAAAATGTCACCGTGCAAATCACCGTGGCCACTGTTCGAGTTCACCCTGTTGCATAACCTTCCTCGCTAGCTACCCGCGTTATTTATTATTTAATCCATTCCTCCCGCGGGACTCGATAAACAGCGGCTGTTCCTCCGCAATAAAACTCCTACGATACTACCGTTAGACGAACTCTATTTCCGGCTACGATTCTTCTTCGTAAAATATCGGTCGATGTTGTGTCTTTTTCATTTGTCTTGTAAATAAAGTTTTCTAGACTATTCTTTATCGTCAAAGATACTGAGTTCTTTTTATGTAACTCAGCAATGTACATTGTAAAATGTATGATAAATGTATGATAGATCGATATGCAAGGACAGAAAGTATTTCTTTTCCTTTGATCAGAATTACGAATAATACGTACATAATAATAGATCAAAAGAGATTAATTTTCATTGGCTTGGTTTATAGAATATCAAAGAATTATTTCTTGCAAAAAGCTACAACTAAACGGCTATTGTATAATACTTTAATATTCCCCGAGCTGGTTAGTAGTATAACTGAGATACACGATTTCCAACTCGTGCATGCGTGAACATTGCACAACCGAAATCACCAACACTTTATCAACAAAACATCAAATAAACAAAATATATTTCAGAAAAGTTTCAAGTTTCAAGAAAGAGCGAATCCCTGAAATTTAGCTAAAAAAATTATATTCCAATTCCTTATAAAAGAGAGAACTACGAACGATACATCTTATAAAAGTAATATTACTACTTCAAAGCTCCTTCTAGTAATCCTCTTTCGACCTTAAGTATCAGTTTAAGATCAAGTAAGTTCCTGGACGGAGGACAAACACTGCGAGTTTGACTGTTTTAAAGCTGGGGATTCGCTTGAATCTTGATCCTCGAATTGTCGGTGATCTGGACGATCAGCGGATAGAATCAAGGGACGACGCTCGTGCCAATGGATGAGCACGATCGTCGGTTTACTTGCTTCGAACGCGAATACGAAATGGATCATTGAACAAGCTGGGCTCTACGACTGTTTCAGGAGTGACCATCTTGTTATCGCTGACGGTGTTCCTGAATCTCGTCGCCGAGACCCTGCCCCAGGTCTCCGACGCTATACCACTGTTAGGTACATTGAGTTTCTACAAACAAACGAGTGCCAGTGTGGATCTCTATTGTTGAGAATGGACGTACCCTTTTTTTTTTATTTGATTCCCTTTATTTTGTGTTTAGTGTGTAATGAAATTTTCATTGGAGACTTTCTTTACATAAAATTAGTTCACACACGGTATAAAACCATACAAAAAAAAAAAAAGAAATAAAGAACATTTTTTTATTTCCTTTTTTTTTTTACCTCTTTCTGGTTCTGTCCTGAACTAATTTTATAATTTCATATTAGATAGAGTATTTCTATTGAAGGGTGTTTTTAGCGCTTTTCTCTTGTTTAATGGGATTATTGTGTATCTCCTATTTTAACAATAAACAGTATTCAAAATACAATCATTGGAGTCTAATAGCCTTAAATGAAACGGTGCACTCAATATCTGGATTTCTTTGGAATATATTTATGACAACCGGCAGTTATATTTTTTGCTTTGATTATTTGCAATATCATAACAGGTATAAATATAGTCGAAATTTGTATAAAATGCCATGTTATGTTGCAACCATATATTGTTTGCAAAACAAAAAAGCATAACAAAATCATATGAGGAAATATTTATAAATAATTATCATTCTTTGAAAAACAACGCACTTTTTATTGTATGTCAACTGATTATTCTTTCATATGACTCTTTCTAAAATCGACTATAGTTTATGTGTAAAAAGCAAAAATAAAATCTGTCGAAACAAGTCAAACCAGTAACAATAAGAAAGCAATATTGTTAGACTGGAATAATCGACAACTAATAAACTGCAAGTTCTATTTAAGAAGAAAAATAAAAGGAGAAATTAACATTGATATATGTTATAACAATATATTATGCAAGAAAGAATGTAATATTATTCTCATAAAAATGGTACGATTCTTTGCAGTATTTATTATATCTAACCAAGAATATAACTTAAAATACGAACTAACCTTGAACAGTAATAAAAATTTTCTAACATTTCACTATTCAAGTTAAATTATATAAATCCCAACATAAATTAAAATACTAAATTATAACGATTGAAACTTAATTTAATTCATTTGATAATGTATTCAACGCAAAATTACGGTGACTTTGTTAGTAGAAATACTTTTCTATTATACATAACCTCAATTATGTCCAATATGACAACGATATCACTACAAAATTCTCAATTTCTTACCTTCTCTACAGCAACGTAGAGACGTTGAAGGAAATCTCTTTTCTCCAGTTTCTTCCATCTTATAATTCGGAAACTTTTGCGGCACCTTTCCTGAATTTAATTGAATAAGTTCATGTCTCGAACGGAATGATTCGACGTTTGCCTGTATATACTTACCAAAATTCCACTAACCCGGACACATTCCTGTACGTGCACCTGGTTTCATCGCGTTCTTTTTTCGCCAAGCCATTTACGTTCACAGATCCACAGATAACAACAATCCGATTAGTTTCATCTCAGTCGCGACAAGCTCGTACTACTTGCTGCATCGTTTCATCGTTTTCTTCCATGTTCGTGGCGCTGTAAAAAGTTTTTTAATTTAAATCCGCCTGTGGCAGTGCGCATGCCTAAACTGCGTTTCGAGAACTCGATATATCGGTATTTCGAGATTTTGTTAGTCGATCAGATTACGTTATTTTATTAACCCAAAGCCATAAATAGTGAACCGTTCTTTTCTTCGCATTTTGTGGTTTATTTTCTATTTACAATTGTTATAATTTCATCTTTCGTTTTAGTTTAGTAAGATGAATTAGAGCACACGTGTATACCCAGTGCAAGTTCGTGAAACTCGCGAGTTTATAACGGGTACACTATCGTTTCGTTTTATGTTCACGTGTGATGAAATGCTTGTTTTATTACTACTTTTTCTCTACTATTCGTCGCACGACAAGATGAACACGAGTCGGTTAAACGACAGGAGTTTGCTATAGTAAATCGATAATCGAATAAGTAGATATCAATAATTTTAGAGCACTTATTTACAGAAAGTATTTGGTAATGAAATCAGAGATTATCGAATATCGATTAAATTTTAAATATACTTTCGTCGGAATATATAGTACAATATTTTAATTAAAGTAACCTAAATAGACATAATAGATATAATAAACTAGAAATTGATTATTTTCTGAAACCTTCAGATATTATTTCAGGTTGATGTTTGATATGAATCCATACTAGAACATATATATATATATATATATATATATATATTTATAAATATAATACGACGGATCGATTTATATTAACCTCTTGGGTAATACTTAATTTTAGATACTTTTTCTTTTGTAAATAATAATCAACTTTTATCTGAAATACCTCGGTATATTGTAAAATTCATAGTTTCTTTCATATCCCTCATTTGAACGACTTTTGCGCAGGTTTTAAAAGATCTCTCAAGTTGCATATAATTGTATATATACAGCGCGATCTTCCAAAATCAAACGTAAGAGAAGTGCAGAACATCGATGGAGGAAATTCGATTATTTGAGTATGACGAATGGAAACAAGTCTATTGAAACTATCGAGAATGCTCGTCAATCTTCCGTTCGAGACGTTCAACTTGTTACGTATTACACCGAAACTCTATCCCAATGCAGAAACGCGCAATCGTGTGGAATTTCGACGTCTGTCGGTTCGCGTGACCCAACCGTATATATTCTTTTCTTCTTCTTTTTTTTTCTCGATCAGGCCATCCATTTAGGCTTTTATCGGCGATCGAGGTAAATTAAAATGCTCCGGTGCTTGTTCGACTTGATGTCAGGGCCTGTCTTTGTTCCGCTGTCGAATCTCGTTCCTGATTCCGAGGGTAGATGCGTCTATGCCGAAGAAATCGGCGTTTCCTTCGTCGTGGATGACACCGGCGATATTGGAACGCGGAAAATTAATTAAAAGGGAGTCAGAACAGGCTGAAGGCACACTGAAAGTGGTGAAAAGGAAGCGGGGCAATTTATCTTGAGGGACAGAGAATGGAAAGGGTGGCTGGCAAACGTTCGATAAATTCGTATTAACGAAAGATATGGACAGAAATGTCTGAATCTTTCATGTCCAGAGACTGACGAATGTCGATCTGCGAAAAATTGATAAAATTACCCTTTCGTCCTTATTATGCCTAAGGATATCGTGGTACGCGCAACAACTAGAGAAGGCTATCTCACGATATAGCAATTGACAACAGTTAAAAAACAAAACAAGTTTTTGTTAATATCGTTTGATGTTGATTGTTAAATCACGTGCTGACTTGTCACACTTATACATTGATTCGTCAACGTCAATTGCTTGACCGTAGTAAGAT
The DNA here is from genome assembly GCF_040668555.2 of Bombus flavifrons. Classification (NCBI taxonomy): domain Eukaryota; kingdom Metazoa; phylum Arthropoda; class Insecta; order Hymenoptera; family Apidae; genus Bombus; species Bombus flavifrons. Next base: position 6,718,138 of record NC_138447.1, read on the forward strand.
ATGACACCTAAATCAAATCGCTTCATATTTTCAAGCTCAATGGCAAATTTAAAGCACATCTTTCTCCACCAAACAACGCAACGTTTTAACCGTAATGCTCCGCTTAGTACTACCATTTCTTTCCTCGCTGCGAGTGATTACACACTTCCTCTCGTCATTTCTTTCGCGCCACTTTTTATCATCATCATTCAATTCGTTTTCTTTCTATCTCCGGCTATTACGACACACGCCGACTATTCCTAAGGCGAATCACATTTCCGCGGTCGAGAACGAGAACTTTAATTATCGTGGCCTTTCAAGCTCCGATATCGCCGAATATTTCACGACGCTGCAGAACCCTCGAATCGTTTGGCAAATTATAAAAGCAAAGTTCGTTGGATTCCATTGATATTTTGTTGAAAAAGTATACGTATATATAATTAATCGAGATTGCGTTCCGAATATATAGTAACAAAAGTTTAAATTTTATTTTGCAAATTAGTATTGTACCAGTTTACTCTTTTAACAACGTGTTCCATTTCTTATGACAATTTACAACATTTTTATACAGTACATTATATTTATATTTTGTACATTACATACTGCAAATTTCATGAATATACGCTTACTAAGACTAAAGCAAAATAAATAAGTTATAAATGAATGAAACGATACGTTAAAGATGTATAGTTATAACTGATTGAAAATACCTTTGTTACCTCAATTTTTAAGTTGATTACATAATATTAACCAAGAGTACAATGTATGCAATATTTGAGTGAATTTTGTATATCACTCAGAATTTGTATCAATTTTCTATGAAGGAGTGCACCGTTTTATTAAAGTCACTTAAAATATTCCCAATTAAGCTGTTCAATTATGAAATGCGACTATGACATCCTTCAGAAAATCCACTAATTTCTGATTAATTGCCCATTACAATACCTTAAATGTGCGAATGTTTGTGGAAAGTGTACAAAAGGAATGCAATTGAATGCTCGACCCTTTCACTCGATTCCTTTTTCAATCGTCCCTTTTCAAGCATAATACATGATCATCAAAGATACTCAGAAATCCTTTCATCCTGACGAACATTCTCGTACAACTTGTGTTTAAGTTGGATGTTCGGAATTGAACGATTTACGTTAAAAGTTTCCATTTTGCCAACAAATTAATATCCTAGCGAACTCTATTAACCAATAAAAGAGAATTATTTGAAGACAAGGCGACTCGACATCGCAGGCCGCTGTTCTCGTAACATGAGAATAAATTCCACCACTCGTTTCTCTCCAATATTCTTTTCTCTTTTGATCCTTTACGCTTCTCTGTTCCCTACGTCCTTTCTGTTTCCAGTTGTTCTTTGTTTGTTTCCATACATGAACGACCGCGATTCCCGTTTTCTTATTTCCGTGAAACCGGCAATTGCCTGGTTTTGTGTCTCTGTCAGATGAAATAACAACGAGATACGGTTTTCAAGCTCATTATCGTTTCGAACTTGACTTGGCAATTAATATAATTATCCTTTAACACCTACCCATTCACGGTGTCAGCCAATACATTATGACGTTAAGCGATACCCAACATATTATGTCAGTGTCATCATATTATGGCAATCAATATTGGATCATATATTAGGAGACCTTCGTCCACCTTCTTAAATCGAAATTTTCTTTAAAAGAAAAAGTACTTTGCACTTCGCTTTATGCGAAATACTTTCCTTGATGTTCCGTGTTTTTTATCGTGTATTTATAACAACAAGAGACACATTTGTATACATTGTAAACACGAATTTAATAACAGAATCGTTTACGACGAGTCATTGGAGCCATGTTTTTCCTACAATGTACAAATCTCGAGTGAAGAGTGCTTGTATTTTCAGCAACGCCATTTGAATGGGAAAAATTAATTTGAGATAAAAGCGTGTATATCAATAACGTTCCAATTGTATTGAAATGCTTCTCTTCTATATTTTTGTTTAACCTGGAAACTGTGCAAACTCGAATTATCGTAACAGAAACTATTATCGACATATCGCGAAATGAGAAATTGAATTGAAATATATTATTTTCGCGGTATAAACTAGAGAAAAAAATATTTTCTACGAATATATTAAAAAACGAAAATTACTAATAAATAATTTGCAATTTTACGCGTAAATAAATTATATAGCTACAGTGTGCATGTAATGATGTGATGTAAGCGCGTACAAGCAAACGCTCAAGAATGGCGAGAAGATGAAACGAGCGATGAAATACGATGGGAAAGTCTGTCAACTCCAGAATGTAAACGTATCTCTATGTACACAGAAACAGGGATAAATTGCGAGCACTACGGGTGGACATAACTCCGAAAATAAGTCTGTTATATAAAAATAAGAATTTGTGGAAACGTTTGTTTTATCCATTGGTAGGTTCAAAAGGTTGCATTAACGTTTATTTATTGGTTTCGATCAAGAACGACGAGTGCATCACACATCGTGGGTGGATTTGAAATTTTAAATGTAGTATCGATTATTTAGTTTGTTAAATGAAATCAACGATAACATATTAGAACGATATACACATCAGTGTGACTAACTTTCTTATTATAAAATTAATTATGAGAGGGGTAGCACTATATAAGAATTATGACATCACAACATCTTAATCTATTTGGGTCTATTAAGTAATTATTAATTAATATATTAATTAAGTAATATATTTAAGTCTATTATCACTTTATTTTAGATTTTGTGTGTTTCAAAAACATCTTGAACACCCAAAATTCTTGAATACTGTTCCATGTCTATGGAATATTATCCAATAGATTTTATTGCTACACGTTACTTTAATTTTGTTGAGCAAAGCAAAATTTCGACAAAAATATGGAGAAAATAAAAAATTACTTAAAATTGAGCAAATGAAGTTTTAGACCTAAATAAGGTTTCCATTTATGCACATATTTATATTAGCTACAACAAAAACGGCAGCTATTTAAAGTTATATTATCTTTGAACTTACATTCTCAGAAGTAGAAATTGTAAAATTATTGTGCAGAAGAAATTCGCGGGTTTTGTTCAACAGCTAACACTTGCGATTGCGAGTAATACAGAGAGAAAATATGAAATCTGAATATGGAAATAATAGCAGACCTTTAATTTAAAGTTAGGAAAGAAAGAATATGTAGTTAAGGAACATATTTTTCATATTACATTTAACACTTTATCAATTCGTGTATCTTTAATTTACTTTCATACAATCATAATTAACAGTTACAATGAAGATTTGTAAATAATTATCGTTATAATAGGGAAATATTAATTTCGTTATTTTTACTTATCTATTAGAATATTATCCTATGGTTTAATTAACATATTCTACGTCATTATTATACATATGTACGTGTTCTTTTTCTTTTTTTTTTTAACTGAAATATTGCATGTAACAAATCACACATTGGCAAAATCGCTTTCGCTAGGAATGTAATTAGAACGAACAATCTATATTTGTCATAGAATGTCGTACGTGTAAATTCACGGAAACTAATTTAATGCTAAAACTAATAAATCAATAAGTTAATAAATCCTGCAACAGTTAAAAAAAAATGCACTGCAGGGTATAACATTATTAAATACTCATTAACAAATAATAAATTGTAATAATATAAATAAATCATCAAATATCAAATTAAAAATATATAACTAAATATATCAAGCCTGTAAACGTTAGAAATATCCATTGCAATACAAATAGCTTGCATTTTAATTACTATTGATTGAATAAATATCCAACTTTCCTTTCTAAATAATGAGACTCAATTTGCATTTAAAACAAGCTTCTATAAAATATCATACGCATTACATACACTCTCTCCAAAATTTGTTTACAAACGTCTGTACGCATAAATAAATAGCAATCTACGAGACAAAGGCAAAGAGCATATCAGTAAACAGACCATCTCTGTTACCTGTGATATGTGAAAAAGTATGTGCAAGCATTTGTTACCTTACTAGTCACGTTCGAACGATTTCATGTCGGTTGTCGCTAAGAACACTTCACGCTCGTTTTCTTCCTTTCGTTTTCACGTGCTCTCCTTCCGGTTTTTCCACCTCACGAAAACATGACATTTATATTTTACACGTAACTCGGCCTTGTGTCCCAACGTGATCTCGTTAGTACGACCATCGATGCCGAAAGAATCGCGCCCCTATTTTTACGATTTATCTGTCGTTTCTTTTGTTTTCCACGGTTGATTGATTCGCGCGTCGAAACGTTTATTGTAATTCTCTTGATTTCCCTGAATTCGCACCCAATGGGATTTTAGCAGCTCTTTAATAATACGTGGACGAGATTGAGGGGTTAAAAGAAATTTGAAAAATTAAAAGGAAAAATGTGTTAGCGTGATATATTATAAAATGAAATAATCTGAGAGGAATTGCTGTTTTTTGGGAAATGGATTTATTTCCTAATTGTAAGTTTCCAGATCCCAATATGTACATTAAATAAGAATTGGATTTTAATACTTTTTCAATAATATTTAAATCGTGTTAGTCATTTTCCTTGAGGAATAAGATCGAAATCTACATGGAATGGATTGATTGGAAGCTTTATAAACTACTTCGTAATAAAACTACTATTTCGTAATAAAATAATTGAATTAAACATATTTAAGCGTAATATATCTCAATTTTGTAAAGCGGTAATTTAATATATGAAAATATGTATGTATATATTAAAACAATTAATGTTTAAACCTTTGAATTAATGTTTAAACATTCAATGAAATTATTATTCATTAACAACCTACTGCAATGCAGTAATTTAATTTCAATGACAAGCATGAAGTTTCAAATCATCCGAGCTTGTACGATTGATTTTATTAATCGATGAAATTTAATTAAAATACAAAGACTAATAATCTGAAGAGTTATTTTATTTCATTACACAAAGGCTGATACCGTGTGGGTAAATTTACGAAAGATGTGTCTCTGTAACGTTAAAAATATCTTTGCAACTGGTATCGAAATCGAACGAAAACGAATCCAGGCTTTACCAGACGATTGACGGTTTATTTACTGTTGCGGCAACTTTTATTTCTATTTCCAAAGATTCAACTGTCGTTTTGCTCACCCTCTTTTGTCTCTTTTCCAGTTACGTGGCTATATATTTTCTACACATTGTCCTGCACAATGTACTCCCATACCTCACTGTTATATTTCAATCACTTGGTATATTCGTATATCTATCAACCAACATGTCACTAACATATGATATTTTTACACGAACAAATATACAAGCGCTCTGACACACTCGTTACTTATACAAAAGTACAACTTTTTAATGCAAATTTTCTGCAGCAACTGTATTTACTGTAAATATACATAAAACGTTGAAATTAATTGTTAGAGATATTAAAGTTTGTATCAGTTTTATACGTAGAAATTAATACATTGCGTGATTTATTTTAAAAAATACGACATTTGTTCGGACGAGTCTTTTTTTGAATGATATTTAAAGGTAGAAAGGTAAAGGTTGAAAGTGGACTAGAAAGTAAAAACACGGAAAATTAAAAGTACGATAAAGTGACAACGAAGGAGCAAACAAACAAGATAGGAGACATTGGTTTATTAAACTACGTGTAATAATAGTTTTAAAAAAAGACGTGAATTTGACAAATTCATATGTGTATAGAAACATTAATATGTATAAGTATTGGTACTATGCAACATGGCCTAAGAATATACTTTGTATTCCTATTCCTAAAATCTAGGAATATTATTTCATTAATTTGCAATGAAATCGGAATTTCAGTAGAGATAGGTTGAAAAATATTCGATTAAATTTCTCATTCAAATATACCTGCGTCATATTTACGAATGCACGGCAATTCATTACAAAATACATTAATAATCGATAGTAATAAAAACTTGGAAACTATAATTTTTGTTCCTCTTACAATTTTAATTAAAACTCTAAATAATTAACTTTATGATAAACAATCTTTTGAACGAACATATAATTTAGCTTTCGTATAAAAGTTCTGAAAAATTTACAGCAGATATTTCTATCATGGACACTTCTATTACGACATTATATTTTTATGATAAAATAAATGCGAGAATATATTGGCGAAGACAAATGTAGTTGTTCTTTCCTCATCAATAAATCGGAAGTTACGCTGGGAATGTTCTGTGATGCGACGAATTTTTAATTAACTAGGACATGTATATGTACGCATACACGCTCGGTACACTTCAATTGCAGTGCATTACGGTGCAATCATGTAACCACGCCCATTGTGAACTTCGAATCTAGCTAACCATTGTAACGATGCGCCACGTAGGTCATAATTCACCCCTTGGTTAACGTACAGTTAAGAAAACCATCCTAATTATTCGCCATGTATAATGAGCAGGCGGCCGTTGTAACCGGTAGTTGGCTACACGAGAACCAGTAGTCTTTTATACAATTTATAGACAGTCAAGTGAAAAATTTATGGAATTTGAAATTGTGTGAACAATCGACTGGCAGAAATACGAGATAGAGAATAATGATATGAAATTTACCGAAATTAATTTCGCACGAGCTTTCGTGTTCGAATTTGTTTGGAAATTTTATCGATACCAAGCAACGCAGGGAAAAGGAAAATTAAAAGACAAAGAAGCGAACAATTGTGGGCAAATAGAGGGTAAAATAATTGTATATTTGAAGAAAGAAAGTGTTTGCTTTCTTTTGCCATAAATTTCTCTTGCTCCAGATTTTTTTTTTTTAGTTTAAAACAGAAAAAGAATAAGTGACATTAACTCTGATAGATCTGCGATTATTCTCTATTCGTGTGAAAGAAACAGCCTGAAAGGACGCTTAACTTTATTTTAAATAGGCCGACGTCATTCTCTTACGTACTTGTAGTCTTCGACGAAGCAGCTTTCCTCTTGCTTAACAAAAATAATTGAATTATTCCATCGAACGGTCAATACTCGACACGATACAGTGAGATACGAGACACGGTACAGTGAGATAGGTGACGCAAGAAGACAGGCGAACCTCCATCAGCGTTCACCAGTAACTTTTGATTAAAACTAATTGATGTTAATGAAACGCAATGAACGCGTCACGCGTATGTTCCTAATTTTCTTCGTTAATTCCGGTCAGTGTACACAGCGATCAGATTCCGTTAGCTTCAGGACATCTCGTCACCTGTCACATTCGATGAAATGACATAGTTGCGCGACGACCATTTCGTTTTTACGATATAAAATTAGAGTTCGACCTAGACAAGCGACTTGAACTCAAATTATTCAGTTCCTTGTTAAATTATAAAATATTTGCATTCTTACGATTACGGATTTCTCTTAGATATATTTATTCATAATTTTCGAAAATTAACAAACTTTCGATTTTCGGTTTCGAGCAGATACTATCTTTGTTCCAATGTGAAACCTTTGAAAGTTTTAGAATAAAATTATTCTCCGGAGTAACTTTGCTGTTTAATGTTTTCTATTATGGAACTGGTGCGATTAATCTACTTTTCTTTCTTTCTTTTGTCTCCTCCTTTTTTGAATATTCACAGTAACAGGAACGAATTGGCGCTTTCGGTTTCCAGAAACTGCGGCTTTCACGATTAAAAAAGGCCTACATTATTCTCGTGATATCGACCAATTTTTTCCAACAACCGAGAAAGATTACCGCACAATTAAAAGGAACAATGAGGGTGCAATAACAGAAACTCGTAAAGGAGATTAAATGGCTCTCTGTTTTTGCTCGTGTGAAATTTAGTAGCGAGTAACTTACTCAGAGGAGAACAATAACACTAAATTCTTTATTAGTTGTTTGCACTGTGGATACAATTTTGTTACGTATTTGGCCTATCTACTTATCTTCCCTTGATTTCAAACGTTAAGACAACCTTTTACATACTTCAATAATAACATTCAAAAATAATAACAACTTCGAGGTAATAATTATTAATAAATCTTCGTTATTATACATTATAACACCCACTGGTTAAAATATGTACGACTCAATCCATTAATAGATTATTCCTCAGTAAACGTTTATTCAGCCATTTTTATAGTAATATTTAAGAAAGCAGTTCGTCGCTTAAAACACTTTCGATGTTTCGAAAACTTGGATCGGTCAAAAATGGGAAATGAACGATAGAATAGACAAACCTGATTTTACGCGAATTAGTTTTGTTTCTTTTTAATTCGCAACGGATTACCAGGTGATTGCAAATTGTTCCAACCTAATTTATTTGATTCACGGTTTGTAACGAGCGTTTTCACATTCGACGTTTTCAACAACAGACCGATTTGCCCCTCGAAATTTATAAATTAGCGAGTAAAAGAGAAATAGATTGTAATTTAACCATGTGTGCGCTGAGATAACATGATAAATTAAAATTAAATTCTCAACGGAAGATATACAAAATTAATTAGGAAGATACATAGTAAGGAAATTAATTTCTCCTTAAATTACTATTAATATATGTATGCTGAATATCCCTGATAACGATAAAGAAGAAAATTATAACTAGAAAATCATGTATCGTTTTAGCCAGACAACTTTGCTTGGTTCTGAAATCCATCCCATTGATACAAAGTACTTATATGCTTCAAATTTAACAAAATATCCTTAACCGCAAGTGCTGTCGACAAAATAATGCCGCTTTAAGTTTCATTAAAATTTTATCTCGCTAAAGAATTCCGCCCGCTAGCAACTATTTGCGCAAGACGTCGAACGACAATGAATTTGACACCAAATACAAACTCGAAGCGAAGCATCGCAGTTAAAAGGGGTCGGGCTACCGTAACATCTTTTAAAAGAGGGGGGAAAAGTAAAATAAAAGAGAAAACCGGAAAAAAATTGAATTTTTTTGCTGTACCTCGTCGCACTTGTCCCATTTTTCAGATTCTATAATGAGGAAAGAAAGACGACGTTGTCTCGCCGGGGAGAAAGGAGCTGTCGCTTCGAATCTTCGACGAGCAGCGAGCTAGAAGTAATCGACGCAAGAATCGCGTCTCATCTTCGTTAATTATAATCACGTTCTTGGCCGATCAACGCGCGAAGTCCTTCTCCTCGAAATTACTGTTCTCCTGAGCGGATACAATCTTGCTTAGTTGACAGGCTGGTTCGGTTCGTTGCTTAAAACTTGAAAAGCTTTAACTTTGAACGTTTCTCTAGTTACTTAAACGATTCGACTCCTAACGTCAGAGATATAATTTCTTTCTATCGCGTTTCGAAAGTCCATATCGATAATAACATTGTTAAATGTTATCATTTCCTTTGGCAGTGACTACGTTCGTAAAATCGTATGATTTATTTTTGCCCGGTTCTTTGATGACCACATCGGTACACCTCTTACAGTTCGCGTTTAACCCGTTAACGATGTACTGGTGGTACGTGTCCCATAGTTTACCTTTGATTCATCCATGAAACTCTAGTACGTTGCTGGCAATTTACACTGATTCATTGGCAACGTGCCGACGCATTTCTGGCTGAGCTAAACGCGAGAAAAAATCACGTCGTTAAAATATTGAATGGGGATGATGCTGAAATGACGCACAGCTGGTTTTGTCAAATTCACGTTAGATACTTTACGAGGTAGTAATTAAGGGCAGTTTCGACTCAGTAAACTGGGAATTGATTAAACAATTTCGTACTCTCGTTGATGTCAATATCTTTGATTAATCATCCATTGAAACTGGTATTTGAAATTCTCTTGTTTACGCGGAAAGTTATTACGTATGGCCCTCTAACGATAAGACCCCATCAGGTTAAATTCCAACGCCAGTAACTAGTACGGTTTCTGGAATGTCGTATTTTTCCTATCTTTGCGGTAGAAAAAAGGGTCGCGCTGTTAAACGCGTGTCAGACAAAGACACGCTGTCTGCAACATCGTCGGCTGGCAAGATTTTTGCAAGTTTTTATCCGAGATAAAAGACCGCCTCTAGTCTTGCCCTACGACTTCACTCGTAAACTTTTACTCGTCGTTAAACGACCACACACACACTCACACACACACATACGCAAAATAAACACGCACAACTCAGTAGCATATTCGCGGTGACGTTCGGCATAGGAAAAGATCGTTTCTCTTTCTCTTTAATTAATTTCAAAGCTACTCGCATCACTTACCGCAATAGTTCTGACGATCTTTGCTCACTTGCATGACGTCGTGCCGTACTACTTATTATTATTATTATTATTATTATTATTATTATTATTATTATTATTATTAATAACATTATTACTATTCTATTCTTTTCTTATCGTTATATTATTGTTAGTGTTATTCTTATTAATGACTTAGCATATGAAAGAAGACACACCTAGATTCGCTATGTTTTTTCTTGTTGTTGGTATACGAACGTCCACGAATCTTTCTTGTGTCGAAGTTGTCTGATGGTCTGATATCGATTTTGTGTATCTGGCGAGCTTTTCTCTACTTTCTTATCGTCTCTTTAGTTCATCTCTCGGTCTGCTGCTGCATAATGATTGTCAATAATGAAATATCGAATATTCAGTAATACTTCTGTATTATGTCCATCTACCTTTCTTTCGCTCTAATACTTCTCTCTTTTTCCTTTTGCTCCCTTCTTTTCTATCTTTTTCGCTCTACCTTTATTTCTTATACCAGCTCTTTCTCTCTTCCTTCTTCGGCAGCCGTCTTTCTCTATCTCTGTTCTCTATTTTTGTTCCGTTTACTCGCTCGCTCTATCTCTCGCGCGCGCCACTTATTTATTCTGATTTTGGTTTCATCTATGCAAGCTGCTGGCTCATTGGGTTTTCTGAAAGTGCCTGTAATACTCGGACATTGCCTGTAACACTATATGCTTTCCACATCTACGTTAAGTATACACGTGTAATGTCTGTTGATTGATGTTGGTATGTTTCGTACAAGCGATATAGTAATATATAATATTATATACATATATATATTTACACATATAATTATAAATATTATATATAACAGCTGATTTATATTGGTTACGTATAACTGTGTTCATTATATATAATTAACATAATACTTCAATTATGTATACAAAATATTTAATGGTTTGTTAGGTCGATAACGAGCATCGTGCACGGTATTGCGACACACTTTTATGGGAAAGTATTTTCCAACATATTCACAGTACATTCATTCAATGCACGTTTATAAAATATTATAATAATAAAAAAGAACAATAGAATAGATCGTTTGATAAACGATTAATTTGATACGATCTATCGTAAATCTATGCGATCTTACGATCTATAGCAATTGGAAAAAGTACATACCGAATGCATTGTAACGTTGATGTAACGTGGTAGTACTATTTAGATCAAACTAATTGTAAGTAAGAAAAATTCAATAGATTCTGTTGATTAAATGCGCTAACAGAATGCAGTAACGAATTATATCGAAACTGAGATTCGAGTACGTATCCCTTTATTTTCATTGCGTGACCTGGCCCTCGTAATTATTTCGTTCGTTCCGTTCTCTATTAATTGTCGAATTGAAAAATAAAGTTCCTTGCACTGACAAATATCTTTCGTAGCGATGGTAAAATGAATTCGAAGGTATCGTTATCTTCGAGAAAGAAACGAAGATATTTTGCAAATATATATTAAAATATCCCTTTACAGAATCTTAGACGCCTGAAATTCGTCTAAATAAAATTAAATCTTCCTACTACAACGCTAAACTGACAATCAAAAAACGCACACGTAAGAAATACTCATCAAATACTCGATTTTGCAAATGTGTAATAATATACAAGGCGGTTGGTAACTGGTGATACAAGCGGAAAGGGGGTGATTCTACGCGAAAAAAGAAGTCGAAAATATAGAATAAAAATTTTTCGTTTGAGACTTTGTTTTCGAGAAAATCGACTTTGAATTTTCGCTCGGTACGCGCGCACTTTATCACGTCTCGTTATAACGGATCTCACTGTAGATTTAAAAAAAAATTAAAAAAAAAATTTTTATTCTATATTTTCGACTTCTTTTTTCGCGTAGAATCATCCCCTTTTTCGCTTGTACCACCAGTTACCAACCACCCTGTATATAACATTGCCTCTGTTCCTAAAATCCTCCTCGAATAGATCTCTCCCACAACTACAATTCTAACGAGGTTTCATTGATCATTCAGTATCACCGCCATTCTTTCGACGATCTTTCACTCTTCGAAGGAAATCGCGGAATGGTCACGAAAGTTTCAACTTTACGACCACCACGATAATAATTACGAGGCCCAGCCGCAATTACGCAGGCGCATTAATTCAAGCTTTATAGACCGTATCTGTCTTTCTTCGTGCCGGCAGCGACATTTAGTGCAATATGCCGTGGCGCCTGCCAGAATTACCAGCGCAGGTAAATGAAATTGGCTCGAGCGTTTCCTCTTCTCTCTCTCTCTCTCTCTCTCTCTCTCTCTCTCTCTCTCTCGCCCTCTATCTGTCCTCCACAGCTCATCCGCCATCGTTCCTCGATCTTCTAGTTTCACCCTCGATCGCTTTTAATTTCTCTGTCTCTACCTTCTTCGTTTTCCATTGCTACACTTTCACTATAGTCCCAGAAGTTAACGAGAACTTGGAGATTTTATGTAAGGACGCGATCAGATACTTAGAGGGTGATACTTTATGAAACGATAGACCAAAGGGATGGAGTAAAGTCTTTGTGCACGGAATTGTACTTTCTAACTGCAATTTAGAAGCAACCCTTTATAGGCAGAAACTTTTATTAAAAGTAAAAGATACATAAAAAGACTGAGAGGAAATATGTACCTGATTAATACGAGTAGAATCGTTGCTAGCGTACTCTTCTATGTTTAGAAGCCTCGACCCTTCGTATCGTATTTTTATCGTTATAACATTCAATCGTATTGGACAACTATTCTTAAATTATTGTTACCATCCGATATAACTCGAATCATCCTAACAAGTCTTCTCTATTCTAATCTTTCCACCATTTTCAACTCATCCTTTTCTCCTCAATTTTACCATTCTACGCCCTATGTGAACTCACACACATTTTCTCTCTTCGCTTTACGTCCGCGCACCGGCTATCGTTTCTCCTCTTTTAATTTCATTATCATTTTTCCTCCCTCGTCGTTCTACTCCTTTGGTTACCAGTCCGTAATCCAGCAGCCACCTCCGCCTACTTATCTACGCTGACGTTTCTGCATTTCTGCATTTCTCTCCCGTGGCATTCGCCCCTCGTTTTTTCATTTAATCATAATCCCTTCTTTGCCACCCCTCTGCGAGTTTCTCCGGTCCTCGAGCGTTCGCGATCTATTTACCCCTGTCATTCTCTGGTGCGCGCGAGCTCTTTGAAAGCGTCCCCTCGGCCCATCGAGTTTCTTGCCTGTTCCCCTGCTAAGCCGCTATCAGCTCGCGTCTTCACCCTTCGTCATCTTAACTCCGTTACCTGCTGCTCTTCCCTGTTTACGCGCCATTTCTCTTTATCTCGAATGGCGCGCCGTATCCGCCGATAACCGGCCCTTCTTCACCCTTTCATTCTCCACCACTTTTCTGCATAAAGAAGGAACGTGCCGACCTGATAACGAGCGACCGTGAAGAGAGCGGAGGTAAGACGGCGAATGCCTGCTAAAATTGACAGTTTCAACGAGCGGATGTCAGTTTGCCACGTTTATGGCTCGCCACGGAACCTCGTACCGCTTGGCAAAGAGTCACAGAACGAAGAGTAGCGGGAATCGTATAGATCTGAGTCACGATTTCGTTGCTTTCGGTAAAATCGATCTGTAGGTAGAATGTTCGTTAAATTGTTAGACTGTGGATGTTTATATTTTTCGGAACACAATTAAGAAAATGGAACCTAATCGGAGATTTGTTGCACCAAAATTTATTAAAATTCTTAGCAAGTACTTTACGTTATAATTTATACGTCTTTGCACGTTATGTGCATCTTTGAATTTTCAGATTTTCTATAAATGGATAAACATCTGCAGTTTAATTAAACGTATATTACCGATGCTACACTTACTTTGAACAAGTTTTCTTTTATGTAAAATATTCGGAAGATGTAACTTTAATGTAGATTTTTTAAAAATATACTTTTATTGAAATATTCGTAAAATCGGGTCAATAAATTTGTGATAATTGTTTGAAACATAGAAAGAGAAGGTTATGTTGAGAAACGTATATATGTTCGACATATCCACTAAAATATTTGAAAATAATAATACATAGAGAGTTCTAACGAGCATGTGCTCCAAACTTTCATTTTATTATAATGTCGACTATAATTAGTACCTTACTTTTATGCTTTAAATTTGTCGAAAATGAGAATTATCGTGAACCGTCGCTGGTATCGTACAAGTTCGTGAAGTTGATTTACTTCGCTTTAACGTATATTAAAATTCATAGAATAGTAGCGAGAGAGTTTGACAGAACAGTTTCCATATGAAAGAAAATAGACGAAAAGTTTTTGTAAGCATATTATGCAATACCTACTTAAATTTACATGTGACTTTCCCAGTAAGTTCGTAGACAAAATTGTAAAAAAGCAGTATGAGGGTGCGTCCCACTCGTCAAAAACTATGTTCGTGAACATTGTTCGTAAAATTTTCGATAAACATTTTATAGTCACTCTACGATGTTGTCATGAATATTGCTTGTAACAAATTCACGAGTAGCGGTCCAGGTTCACAAACATATTTCACGTACCTACTTCATCGTGTTTGCAGAAACTTTGGTGTAGACGCTTCCGAGAGCTATGTATGTATGTGCATTTGGAACAACGTTTACGAACATTAGATATGTAAACAGATGAGAAGGACGATTTGTTTGCGTCAATGAGGACGCGCCTTAAGGTTACATACGTAAAGCGGAGTGGCTGTTCTATGGACTTTATAAATAAATTAAGAGCTAGACCGAATAGAAGCTACAATAACAAGGCCACAAATTAGTTTACCCTTTATTCAACGTTTTATCGATTTCAACTTCCAATTCTATTGGAAATAACTGTACTTATTCAATGTGCATCAAATGCGTTGATCTAAAATGAAAAGTAACATAGCGATTCACTACGTTATCCTTACTGACAAGGAAAGGAAAACATAACGTCTACGAAATTATTGGATAAATATCGCACAGCATCTAAACTCCCTGTATATCACCAACCGCTTGTAAATCCTTGACGATGCAAGTCCAACATCCTGTCAGGAAAACTGCTTCATCGAGTTCTACGAAGGAAGATCACGTGTGTTCTCACGCAGCGAACGAGAGGCTCGAGCGGAAGCCGCGTGTTTTTCCCTCGCGACTTCGTGTCTCGCGCACAAAAGGGGAAAGTGCCAGGATAGATTAAACGAACGCAAAAACATACACGTACATATGTACCTAAGTATCGTGGAAATACGTGGACCAGAAGATCACGAAAGGAGAAAGAGTCAGATGGCAATAGCAATCGAGCTGGAATTCTTTAAATAGAATAGCAACGACAAGTCGAGTCGACAACGGCTATCGATATCGTAAAAAGAATCGCGTGATCTGGACCAGATATTTGTTGTTTCCACGTTTCCTCTCGGGGAACGTTTAGGCACGCAGACATCCAATTCTTGCCTCCTATCGACATTCGCGTCAGACGTTTTCCAAAAATACGAGAGGAAAAGGATTTGAATTGTCGATGGACTGAAAAGCTGACAATATGAGGACGTGACTGTCATAGAACGGTAAATCCGATAATATCGTGCTTTGTGTCGATATTAACCCTTTTACAGTGCCTGTCTTTAATAGAGATTGGAAGTCAGGAGCTTGAAAGTGATAAGTTAAAAGGATTCGCGTCGAACATTTCGTTATGGTTGCAACTGTATGTATGTTTTAGCGTTTGGAAAATGTGTGACGTATATAGATAACGACTGATGTTAAAGAAATTGGAGAAGGTACAAGATACGTAACAGGTTCGACTAACGTAATAATACCAGGAATTATCGCTGTTGTTAAGAAATGATAAAAGCGATTCGAAAAGTAAGCACATTTAACAGTCATAATTGTACTAATAAAGTCGATATTTAAAAAGGATAGAATCGAATTCAATATTTGGTGTAAGTTCAAACGTAATCCAAATTGATATCGAGTTATCATAATTCACAATTTCGATCAACGTATCAGAGACTAGAAAAGCTCAAAGAGACGAAAGAGACTTCCACTCGCCAAAGGGTTAATAACGCAAAATCATACGTCTCTGACAAATTCGTTTTCAACGTACGAATAATCGTTCTTACCAACGAGATGTCTGCGACGATCAAGTACGGAGAAGAACACAATTAAAAGCGTTACGGTAATTGAAAAGATGTAACCGCGAAATGAAATTTGTCCGTCATCGAGCGCACAAAGACGGAAAGTGGAAGGTTCATTTTTTCGATTTTCTGCTGTCCATTCAATACGTATGATATACGAATTCAGAGGAATCTGGTCGACGACTAGACCGAGACTTTTCGAAAACGAGCAGCTTTCGAATACACGTACGTTCGTCGACCAACAGCCTAACTGGTAGATCGTGAATAGATTCGGGGCACGATCCCTTTGATCCTCGCGAAATTTCGTTACTCCGTTGTGAAATTGCATGAGAGATACGCGCCGGCGCGAACCGTGTGCGATAAAGCTTAGTTTGCAAACGATCAGATACGATCGTCGTGTTCTTGAATCGCGTACGGGCGAATCAAAGTCGAAACGAGAAATCTGTCTGTCTTCGAGTAACCGAAAAAATGTCTTGTCTTTTTTTTTTTCAGAGATCTAGAGCGTCCATTGCTACGTTAAACTGGTTCTCTAATCATTTTTTTTCTTTAATCTGTTTGTTTCGTTGTGGCGCAGACGACGTGCACGACGTTGCTTCGTTCGCGACGATCGCGAGACTGTTGACGAAAATCGATCGGTACGACGCGTGAAAATTCGAATAACCGAAATCGAATCTATTATACAATACTTGGTAATCGCGCAGAATAGGATACATCTAGTTGTTTACGATGATCTCGAGATATGTCGTAATTATGTTGTAACTTACGTTGGATGGTATCGAATATATCCTCTATAACCTTCGATTTTTTTATACAGAATTGTGTTTCCGGATTGTAGGTGATGAATTTGTTGAGTGCATACAGTGGTGAGAATACATGTATGTGTGCATAAATGAGAAAATGTTTGTTTTCAATTCGATCGATCTTATTGGTAGCGATTGTATTTTTATTTATTTCTGGAACATATTGTTAAAAAGTATAATTTCCATACTCGCGAATAATTATAATAATCGTATGTTTGCATTTGACGCGGGCAATTTATTGACAAGAGCTTTGCATGATTAGAAACTTTTGTATTTGAATTTGACTTAGCAATGGATCTCGTAGCATAGCAAATATCTAATATTAAGAAATCCTATACTTTATTCTTCAACTATTTTCATATATTTAGAAAATATGTTATGCGCTATTCCGTATTATTTTTTCGAACGTATAAATCATATTTTCTCATAACGTATAATATCGTAATATTTCGTACGTATACCCTCGCCACTGTATATTGCAATTAATTGCATTTCTATTATCATGGATTATGATTCATAACAAAGAAAACGCTGAACTAATGCTTAATTATTGAACGTGTTTCTGCCACTTTCTAACTTTCGATCCTTGCTTTACTATATCATTAACGATAAGCGTTGATACGAAATTGAATTATCATATTCGATTTAAACAAACCAACGTTAAACATTTATAATTATGTAATATTGGCAATGAAATGAATAACAATTAATGAAAATTTTGAAATCGGATACTTCAGAGAACAGGCTTCAGCAGGTTATAGAGGATTAAAGTCCGCCGCCAATGATATCAGCGCGCGATCGAAATCTGTCACGTCGTAAAACAATCATTTGCCCGGCACTAACGAATCGCTGCCACCAATTACACTTCATCAGCGACTCCGTCCTGGATATCCTTCAGCCAAATCGCCAAATATTCCTTGTGAAACGTGAGCGAACCTCAAAAGCTGCTCACCACCCTCCTTTCACGACCTATTATCCTGATCCTCGTTTCGCGCGCACTTCGATCCTGACGCTTTTCATACTCAGCGAGGAGACGGCCGAAAAGGGAGACAAAGGGAGAGAGAAAGCAGGGTGAAAGTCGACGGGAAGTAGAGGAAAGAAGAAAAACGCTGCGTCAGAAGGCACTACGTTGATGTGCTATGGTTGCCGCGGAAGCGAACAGACAACGAGAGCGTTGCCTCGAACAAAAGGATCCTTCTCCTTCTCTCCGATTCTCCGCTTACTCCTTTTGTCCTTTCGAGAAGCTTTTCACGCCGATCTCCGATGCTTTCGACGCGAGAAACATTTATCCGTGCACGCATCGTTTCTCGTTGACTGACAGTCGCGTTAACTCGCGCTGCTCGCGTGATCGATCCGCTCGCATTGGCGCACGAGTGCACGTCGTCTACGCTGATCCAGATACCGAAACAGGCGTGTGTGTGTGTGTACGATGTTGCAGGTGTGACCATCCTGTTGTCACAGACGGTGTTTTCCCTGCTGGTGGCCCATGTGTTGACGCGAACCTCCGAGGCGGTGCCACTTATAGGTACCGATCCACCTTTCCTACCTACGCCCTCTTGCTCATGATCTCTCGCTCGCTCGATGTGGGGAGTCTTTCTCGATTCTAAATCAATTATTTTATAATTGATTCTCAATTAACAAATAAATAGCAAATAAATCGGTTGCCAATCTTAAAATTGCTATTACGAAGTTCTTTGTAATCGTTTCTTATCTCGTAGTTTCTAAGTGCTATTTTTTCACAAAATTAATTATTCTGTATTTTCATATTTAATAAAAATACCTTTGCTAATATCAACGTTAACGTTAATAGTCGAGTAAAATATAAAATGCCAAATTTTTACAGAGAAAAGCAATGCTACTTTTAAATTAACTTCAAACTGCAAGGCGAGGAATCGAGATGAATTTAAACCGAAAAGAAGTTCATTTATCAAAATGGAATCTTTGTCAAGCGAGCTCGAGAAAACTCCCCGCAAGTTCTATGACTTGCTTTAGAATTACCTAGTGGTCTATCCTTCGTCTGTCCGCGTTTCTCTGACTAGTCGCTTGTCGCGACAATTCTTTCCATTGTCGCACACATCTATTTCTTAAAACGAGACAACCTTCCCTCCAGCGGGTTTACGTTGCGGAAATTGTCTCCGGCGCGATTCTGCCGATACAAGAACGAATCCGTGTCTAGGCGGTTCGTAGTTTCTCTGGGATCTCAGTTCATTCGTACACGAATCTTCTTTGCTAGAGATAAACTAAATCTTACAGAGCATTATTCTGCGACGTCTTTCTTACCGAACACGGCGATACTGACTTTCCAAACGATAATAAAATGAACGATTTGTTGTGAAACAGTATAACCGAGATTTCGCTGAAATCAAGTGCCAGTAAAGCGAGCATTGAGAAAGGAAGTATCTCTTTTTCGCTTCTTGTTTCCGTTTTATTGCACATTTACTTTCGTTCCGACATTTATCAAATTATTGCGATACAATTTCGAACGAACGGGTTACTTTTCAATGTCTTCTTAGATATGACAATTCTAAACTTGGATTGAAAAATGCTACAGGAATGTCTTTCTTCGAGATTTAACAATTTGGTACATGAGGAATTGCAATTAATCGTATCAAACGAATTCAGTGTGGGATTTAGTCACATTATTACGTGTTATATCGTTGTTGCAAATATCGTTACTACGTGTCAATCGTTTACGACAATGAAAAATTCATATTTGTCAATTGCCAGTTCACTGATAACGTTGCCTGCTAAGATACCGTTCAAAGAGGCTCGGATCTCCAGCGAAAGAAAAATACAACCGACATTCCTAAAGTCTAGAAAGATGGACGTCCGACAAACCGTTACTTACAAATAATTAGACCGTAAAAAGAGTCTCGTACTAAAATATCGAAATGTCATAGGAAAAAAATCACGATCGTAACTCACGAGCTCTTCGTGTTGAACCCTTGGCAAGCAATTTAGAGAAACACGCGGTTCCATTCGTCGACGGAGCAGAAAGGAAGGGTGAAAGCCGCGAGAAGCGTGAAAGCAACCGAGAGAACGCGCATCCCGTTTCGTGTTCGGTAAGAAGACGGCGAGAGAAGGTGGCACGGGGAGGAATGGTTTCCCCTTTCTCATCTATGAAAACACCTAGTGCGACGGGCTCAACGTACCGTGAACAAAATCGCGGAATGCTCTTCTCCTCCTCGTGCTCCCGGCAGATTCGAAAGTAAAATGGAAGGAAAGGTGAATTGAATGGCGTATCGTGGGCGAGTGTGCAGCTCCACGGAGTTCAGTTGTATGTATAATACGAACAAATGAGACGGGCATGGTGCGTAGTGGTTGCGTTACAGCCGCTGTCTCTGCTGAACGTATAATCACGGTATAACGCGTGCTCGCCCGCGAGGGGTGGTTGTCGTGTTAGCTCTGCTCTCAGGTAAGGACAAGGGGCCTGACAAAACACGACAACCGCTTCACTCGCGAATCGATCAGTCGATGATATTTTTTCCATCGCTCTCTTTGTTTCTCCGACTGTGGTGGATCATAATCGCGAGTACGTTCGTGAATCGGCCAAAATCCCTGGAAATTGTCCTGTTCGCGGGATGAATTTTCATAAAATGTAATAGAATCGATTCGATTAGTTTCGATCGGTACGACTTGTGTTTCGAGTGGTCAGGAACGCGTCGTCTATCAGTGGATCGGTTCGTTCGTTGAATCGGACTTCGATCGAACGGTAAGACGACGAACGAGCAGTTCCTGCGAAGCCGCGTTCGATTTTTCTCTCTGCTTCCTCTCTGCTTCTTGACTTTCTTATTTTTTTTTTTTTTTTTTTTTGTCTGTCACTATCGCCTAGTTTGCGACTAGATTTGTCAACCTTACACTATCCGCCTACAGACACGATCATAAGCATCACGACACGCTGATGAGATTGATGTCCTTAGGTCTTGGGCAAGTTCATTACTGAACGATCCGCGTGATAATTCAATAGGCACGATATATCACTATACGCTGTTAAATCGTTTCTTTGAAACTTCTGTATGACGCTCAAGTTCCTAACTGATATTTCGTCCGTTCTCACTTCTCTATTAGACATTGACCTTCACTCTTTTTCTTTGCTGCTATTTTGCGAATGAATACTTTTATTCGGGTGATACGGGTTTGAACATGAAACGGGTTCGTGGATATGTCACGCATTCATCTTCGGTTCAAAATGATTTAGTAAGTTCATAAATGACGAAGAATGAATGTATTACTACGTTAATTTATCGTTAAATCGTAATATTTTAATTACTTTTTACGTTTCCGATCATTGACGTGTACAACAATTTTATTGTAAATTATTACAAATAATTTCATGCAAATATAAAGTAATATGAAACGGTATTTCATAGACACTTACTTGCAATTAGTTTCGAGTATCAAAAAGCTCGAAGTAATATTAATTTCGTATAAATGTCAAAAATCAAGAAAATTTGAGTTTCAAGAAATTTAAAATGGATTCAAAACGAAGTAAATGAAATATCGAATGGAATACAACCTCGTAAAAGTCAAGAGATTACGAATGAACGAATTTTATGTGAAGAAATTATATACAGACGACTACTATCTTTTTGAAATAAATAATGTAAGTTATTTTTGTTTATTTGTTATTAGAAAATTACGACGTTTACAGCTATGCTTGACGCGACATGCTGGATCTTTGCGATAAACTTTAATCTCTTCTCTACTAACATCAAAACTGTGAAACTTACCTTAAGTAGCAGACTTCGATACATTCTGCTTTTAGATTTAGATTCCAAGTACTTGTACCTTTTCTTCTTCTCGTATGTCATGCAAAAATACTCGCGTTATACATGAAAACACGAAAACGTAACTAACACAGTTTTTGTACTTTCATTTCACGTGAAATCAAATTCCAAAATTTTTTAATAAACCACACAACTAAACTTCACAATATCCGTTGACTTTCCATTGATCGAGATACTCAACGTTTTCTAAAGACCATCAAACTTATCGCTAGTACTTGTCACGTAATATACGAAATTAGAAACAATGTCATTTAATATTTTTATCGCAAGAACGCAAGGACTAACGATCAAACGAACTAACGATTACGATACCTAAAAAGGGTTCTTTTCCCAAACACGAAGTAAAAGTAAAGAATAACCCGAACGTTTCAATGAAATATAAATTCGATATCAATTCGATAATGAACAAGCGACGGTACTTATCGTAATATAAATTCAAGTATCTATTTCATCGGTCGCTTTAATATAGAATTCATTTGGCACGAAGGAAAGACAAACGAGCTAATATACGATCGATGTACGGTCGAATGGAAAAGACGAGATTAAATACGCCTGTAATGAGCAAGTAATGTTCCTTCCATCGAACCTGATCGTCCCTTTGCTGATTGAGTCGCACGGCATTACGCGTAATAGCTGTAGGTCAAGACGAATGCGAGCAATAAGAGAACAACTCCGGTTCACGATGAATCGTGATTATGAGAATTTGCGCAAGGTACCAGCGGATTTCCATGCAATTGCATTTTTATACTTGCTGCTCCTATTTTTATCGTGATCAATCGCGCGAAATCGGTCACGCTTCAATTAACAGGTAATCCTTGGAATTGAACCGGTGCTCTCTGAACGAACGATTGTTCGGGCATGAAGAAGGGATTACGGAGAAAAAAGCGGTCGTTTAAATAGAAGGAATACGTCCATGTAAACGTACGTTCTATCGTGGCACGGATGTTTCTATTAAAATCTAATCTGCCGTGTCACCGGGAGTCGTTTCAACGGTTAACTAAAACCAACGGAGATCGATTTGTTCGGATTCGTATTGTTTTTAATTGGCGCGTCGTGGCAGAATGGATTTTTAAATCGTGTCTCGTTCTGTATAGTAGATGTTATATTTTCAACGTAAGTTTAGTGTTATATTTAAAAATGCTGAACACTAGAATCGGCACGTTAGTTGAAGTGACCGATGATCGCAAATTGAAATGTAAATCGAAGAATAGCACGATATCGATGAGATCCTTTAAATTGAATTTTTAAAACAAGAAACGGTAAAAATAAACAAACGGGACGTAACAACACCAGTGATATTTTAATATAATGTTATATTTAAAAATGCTGAACACTAGAATCGGCACGTTAGTTGAAGTGACCGATGACCGCAAATTGAAATGTAAATCGAAGAATAGCACGATATCGATGAGATCCTTTAAATTGAATTTTTAAAACAAGAAACGGTAAAAATAAACAAACGGGACGTAACAACACCAGTGATATTTTGATTCACGGATATGATTTTTAATTGAACATAAAGAAACGTTGAATCGGCGCACATAAACGAATAAAAAGTATAAAATGATAATGGAAAACAAAAATTAAAGAGACCATGAGAAATAAGATATTTTAGAGAATTAAAGCGAAATGCAATAGCTAACTTTCGCTATTATTCTGAAAATTGTCAAGTTTTGCAGAAAGGGAGGAAAGAATAAGCAAAGTTTATAAATTTATATTAAACGTTTCGAAATATCGAAACTTGGCGAGTAACGATCCAACTAACTGGTCGCGAGTTATAACGTTACAAATACATGTATCGTTCGTATAGCGTTTCACGTATTTTACTCATGGCAATTTCCTTCCTTTTCTTATTAATTATGTCACTTGGAACGGTCGACGTGAATCGCACCACTTCGTCGGAACGTATTGCTCAGGCTACCTTCGAACTCTTGTATTTGCTTAAGAAATTTACACCGCTCAAGGGAAAACGATTGAACTTTACCGAGAACGTAAGATTATAAACTGATTGCGAATTAAATTTTCCAACGTTCGGTTGTAGATAGCGGAGACTCGGAGTTTTCAGTTGATAATTGTGAAACAAAATGCGTAAGACTTTCAAAGTAATACATTTTTTCGCTACTAATGTTCGAAATTACTGCTACATATGTATATTATTTGCGTGATACGATATAAATATATTCGTCGTTGACTAAATATATTTAATGTAAAAGTAACGATCTTCGATACCATTAAAAAAAATGTGAATGAGCTTACTAGAAAACTTGATGTTATGCATTGACGATTGGAATTTTGAAACTTTATTCGAAATTACGCAAATGCGAATTATGTCCGGGAAACGTGTCGTCTCGCTTACTCAAACTTTTTAAACAAGAAAGAGAAAGATACAATTAACTAACTTATAACAGCCTAGTTGCTGCATAGAATCAAAAAGTTATTTAAACTGCAACGAAAATGAAAATTTTCAATGCAGCCAGATAGAATATCTCGTCGTATCGTCACGAATTTATCAAGTGAAATAATGCGAGGAAAGTTCTGCTCGCGTATCACAGACAGTTAATTGGAACGTTAGATTAATTAATCTGAAGAGAACAACGAGCAACATATAGATAAATAAATAGCGCATAGCGACATTCTTCTTGAATTCTTTAAACCACTTCGTTTATACTTACTCCACTTCCTTTGGAATAACGATAAAAAATAAAATAAGAATGAAAGACTTAGAGTAATTTCCAGTGATATGCACCTAAACCAACGCGCAATGGAAAAAGCGCGTTATGAAAATCCGGAACAAGGCACAGTGTGTTTCGTCCAGTTTTCGTTTCCTTTCCTCGTCTGATCTTTGTTCGATCGAGTCCTTTTCCTTCCGCTTTTCTTATCTCAGATGTTTCGACGTTTAAACTGTTGCTGTCTTGTGAGTAATACATAGGGCAAGTTGAAGCAGATAGTATAAAAAAGAATCGAACGATCATCTACGTAAAAATGGAAAAGTAAGACACGATCGAATTATACGAGAGTTCGGTCTTTTCAAAGAATTTCTAACCGAATTCTATTAAAAATAATGAAATGTTCTAAATCCACTTATGATCCATCGAATAAAGCTAAAGTAGAAAACGATATGCGTTATGGTTATTAATAAACTAGTTGACAACTTAAAATTACAGGAGAAACATTCTCGCCACTAGGTTTAATCGAGGGTCATTGCGATAAACCGAAATGTACCACCAGCTTCAATTTCCATCGACGCTTCAATTTTCCCCACATCTGTGAAAGAGTGGACGACAATTATTAATTACTTTCTAACTGTAACCTTCGCGAGATCGAACGTGTGTACAATGCGAAACGCGAAACGCGAATTTTCCATAATGCCGAATCTCGTCGCATACGAATCACTATGTTAGTATGTATTAACGAGACAAATGAAACGAGTACGCTTGTGAATTTCATTATTATTGCCCCGTGTCAAGATAGATCAGCATTTCGCGCTCGACCATTCAGTGTCACGTTGCCAATGTGATTTTGCAAAATTCGATCCGTGCACCAATATCGTTGCACCGATGATTTTGCGAATATCTGCGTATCAAGTTCCGAGCGGTATATTCGACGTGCAAGATTCTTCGTTCAATTCGCGAATGATTACGAATTACGAATTACGAGCGCAGTTACTGATTTTACGGTTCGCTCTAAATAGTAGCGTGAGGTGGTTTCGTTACAACTAACAAACTTAGAGTTGCAAATCGTGATACAAATTTAATTAACTTTGGTAGGACGAAGATGTACATCTTGGATAAAATTGTCGTGTTGTCGAATTACGAACAGCGAATGAAAATTTCAAATTATATCTGAAAACAAACAGTTTGAACATTATTCTTTTTGTTTTATCCACTAAATACATGAACAGGCTACAGGTCAAGTATAAATCAAGTATGAAGATTAAGATCAAGCACATGCTGCTTAACTATGGAAAAGAAGAGTAACTGCAAAAAAGGTCTAAAAGCAGTCTCTTTGTAACTTGGAATAGTTTTGAACATTTTGTGTCTCCGTTTAATGTAAAATTGGAGCAAGATATAATATTCTACTAAAAAGTAAGTAATATACTTATTACGCGAGCAAGGAAAACGGTATTATAAGGTAGAAAAGCTTTAAAAGTCAATATCGATTTGCCATAAATTAGTTCTTTAAGAATCGATTTTCTTTATAGTTGGATTATCCAGGAAAGGGGTAAATCTGCGTGAAAGGATACGTTAAAAATGTACAATAACACTTTTTCATAGAAAGCTCCATTTTCGAAGGAGTCCACATTGAAAATTCATCGAGTACGCGTATATTTTTATGTTTATTTACGTTTACGGCTATGTTAAAAAATTAAACAAGAATATTTGCTACCTTCCATAAATCATAATGTTTTATTCAACTTTATTTTTAAATCCGATAATACAAATTTTGTGTAAAAAAAAAAAGTGTAACTGAAACCATACACAACAAACTGTGAAAGTGAGTAAAATGTCTAGTTGAGAATGAAAAACGAATTCATATACCATGTTAGCGGTAATTTAAACTGCCAAAGTAGCATTACCAATGTCCAATTATTTTTACCATAAATTCCAAACGGTCTATGTTTTAGCTTTTTCGTCTGTTTCCCGTTACTATACCTAACCCCAACTATAATATTTTTCAACCACGATGAACGATCGGTCAAATCGACGTTCAATAACAGTTTATATCCGTTTTTATCGCGGTATTTATCGATTTTCAATGACATGTTAAATCGTAGTTTTTGCTGCAGTTAATATTTTTAATGGGGCTTGTTAGGTGTTCCATTAAACGGTTTATGTTTTCAAATTGCAATATTATTGCAAATCTATTGGAAAAATATTTATCTACTTGTTGCTAAATAATTACTATTGTCTTTTCGTACGGGTTATCCGGATTTTATTAGACAGCATTATTTCATTACTTAGAAGGTGAATTAAATTAGATTTTAATCATAAGCTAGAGTTATTTGGATCGGTTAAGCTTGAACACTTTAAAAATCAACCTTGAATTATGCAGAAAATAATCACGTTTGTTGTATATTACTAGATATTATCAGAGACATTACTAGACATCAATAAATAAATCTTTGTATAAAATGAAACAATCGGTTTGTAATTTTTTACTCATTTATTATCAGATCAATTAGTATTGCGTAAAATGGTATATTAACGATGTTAATTGGTAACCTATGATTTCCAGAATGTTAAGCTTTTAACGATATTGACTGAATTATGCAAGGGTGCTATATCGAACACTTTCGAATCTTGAAAATCAGCTACTCCCTTTCATTGCGTTTTCATGCAAAATCCGGCTCTGTCCATCGAGGACAAAGCTCGTCAGAATGACCAACCGAAGATCAAACGAACCACGAAACTTTGACGAGTACGCTCGGTCGAGAATATTCGACGTCTTCAATCGAGAACGAGTTTTACATATTTCATCCATATTAACGTGCGACTATATCGAATTCGATAAAAGAGTATACATAAACGTTAGTTATTAAAATCCCTGGCGAGAACGAAACTGTGCTTCGAAATGAAGGACCGTGACTTCCGTTTAATTAAAAGAGGATTAAACGAAAATTGGCCCCGCGATCGAGACCGTGTCTTCCGTTTTTGCTCGAAACGCGTAATCTGGTCAGTCGGACAGTTGCCACCGACACAAGTTTGTTTAATACATCGTTGCACAAAGAAACGTTATTAATTAGATTTTAACGGAGATCGTAATTACACGTTAATAAAGTTATTCTGTAAATTCGCATCGAATAGATACAAAAACCCATCAATTATCGTTAATTACCATCAAATACACGCACTCAAACGGATAATAATCCATTCATTTTGTTTCTTTCAATGATATTTCTTTAACCCTTGAACAATATGATGTAATATAAAACATTTTCAAATCGCTACTTTATATGCTATGAAAATCGAAAATTGAATAAATTGAATAAATGGATTTAGCGGTATCGATCAATGGAAAGTTTGACAATATTTCATATTGTTTCCGATTATATAATTTTACATGACAATATCTGCTGGCGAATTATCATGATACACTGCGAGAAAGACTTTTCATTTTCGAGTCGTTATAATTATTCGCAAGTTAATTATATATATCCATGTTTCATAAATTTACAGTACTTTTCATTGTAACTGTTAATTTCATAATTTATTCCGATATTTCGCATTGTTCATATAGAATTACGTTGCTGTTCATAGAAGGATATCGAAACATTACACTCTCTATCGAAAGTAACTGCGTAAATAGTTATACAGGGTGGTTGGTAACTGGTGGTACAAGCGGAAAGGGGGTGATTCTACGCGAAAAAAGAAGTCGAAAATATAGAATAAAAAATTTTTTTTTTTTTAATTTTTCCATCGAGACAACGATCTACAGTGAGATCCGTTATAACGAGACGCGATAAAGTGCACGCGTACCGAGCGAAAATTCAAAGTCGATTTTCTCGAAAACAAAGCCTCGAACGAAAAATTTTCATTCTATATTTTCGACTTCTTTTTTCGCGTAGAGTCACCCCCTTTCCGCTTGTACCATTAGTTACCAACCACCCTGTATATTATATGAAAAATTGAATATTTCAACCTTTCCAAAAATTAACACAAACTTTGGAAACTACGATTATTCCTTTCGTGATATTTTCATTACCATTTTACAATAATTATACATATCATTTATATCATACTAAAGTCAATTAACGTAAACAAATATGTACCAAGAATTTTCTGCAGAATGATTGAAAAATATTCGTCACAGTTATTTCTGAATTAAAGAAAAGAGAAATATTATAGTCAGCACAACTGTGTAGTATTGTAAAATAGTATAAAAATGTATCTCACGGTACAAGCGTGAATCGACGATCTCGATCGTCGAGGCGCGCAACTTAATCAATTTTCCCTTTGTCACTATGGCATAGCCGTGCGCGCAAGAACACAAGAAATAAGCAGAGAGCTTTGGTAGAATAGCACGGACTGCTTTTGTAGCGCGATAACTCGCCGTCTACGGACTTAACACAATCTTACGATACAACGGGACGAACGAACCCGATGCATTTTTCACTAGGCATTCCGGTGTCATCGCGATCCAACCTTGTTGATTTAGCAACAGGAAACGGCGGAAACTTTACGTCCGGCGTTCTATGAAAGATTAATAGAATCCACGATTAGAGTAAACGTACGTAGACAATTTTCATGGCGGGTGGTAGTTTTCGTCGTGAACTGGCGAAAGAACATTTTACGATTAATCAATCTGTTCTGGCATAAAATACAAGAGACTTTCGCCAACGAAACGTTTGCTACAATGAATTTTTATGTTGATCTACCAGATTTGAAATAGTTACGAGTTAATTCATTCGAACGAGCAAATGATTTCTCTTCCAAGTTATTCTATTATTTAGTTATCAAATTAAATAACTTTTTTTTTGTTTCATTTCATATCTTGCATTTGAATAAATGTCTCTTTGAAATAATTTCTCAAATAATGTCTGATTCGCGCATATATTTTCGATACTGAAACAATATTTGAATCTTGTTCCTCGTTACGTCTCTTATTGATATTAACAAATGCAAGATTGGAAGTAAATCAAAAGCGAAAAAATAGACTGAATTTTAGTTAAGTGCGTCTGTATTCTATAAATATTTGAAGTTACTTTCTCGCGAATAAATCTCTATTTGCCAAAATCTTGTTCACGGAACACGATTTATTTTTCCGCCAGAATAACCATTCTGGTTCTCGAGTGTACAAAGATATATGTATATCATAACGAACCACCTTGTGTATTAGTATGCACGGGGCTGTAGTTACGTACATACGTTAATACGTTGCACTGCGAAAGCTTTGAAGCAGAGAAATGATCTCTTCCAGCACCGTTTACGCTATCTCTTTCTTTCTCTTTCCTGTCTTTTCTCTCCTTTCTCTCTGTCTTTTTATTTCTCAAGCTGCGTTTTAACTCTCAAGTGGTAGTTTCGAGACGATATGCTATTACGACAAGTTAGCTACAGCGAAGAATAACTGACAAATAAATATCTGAAGAAATAAGAATACTAGGAAAATAGGAAAAAGTTTTTAAGCAATTATTACTTCTATTTTTAACGAATATATCGATCCGGTCACAAAATACAGTTACGCTCGAAATGAGAAAATTCTGATTCCAAAGACACAACACAAACGCTTCTTATTGAAAGAAAAAATTAAGCTTTGTGCTTTATGATTTTCTGACAGTATCATTTGATAATTCGATATCTGTTATTATTTGATTGTTTGATAACCATTTGACATTTCATTATTCCTTTGATTTCTTAAGTCACTCTATTTCCAGATCGATTCCTTCAATCACGTTTCACGCATTGCCACGAACATACTTACTTAAATTACTGGAAAATATAAGATCACACGTATTACGCTTTCAACCCTTACAATTAAACATTTCTCATTCTCTAGATCAATATCATAATCTCTTAAGCATTTAAAACCTTATTTTTTTCCTTTCATTATACATTTTGTGTAATCTCCTTCGACTTAGAATTACGTTTCTATACTTACACTACGTCCGATTGTTGCCCAATTGAACCAATATTATCGATGAAGTTTTATCAAAGTTAAGCCTGCATTAAACAAAATACGAAAAGGAAACGCTTAAAGCAACTTGTATACACTTATATACAGTAGGTATCAGTAGTCATGGAGCATGGAAGTACACGAATAATGATCTCTTTTCTGAAAAAACACGCATTGGCCGACAAGAGATAGAAAGCTTTGTGAATCGAACAATAAGAGATAGAAAGCTTCGATGAGCTTGTAATACGCTTGAGGTACTCGAGATGCTAATTACCAGACGATCAAATCTGTGATTTGAGATCGCAGGTGCGCCTTTAATACCACTCGAGGGTTAATTTCTTTCTTGGCTGATCACACACACACACACCCCTTTCTACTACTTACTTGTAGCCTGCGTATTGTCGCTGTGCAATGGCAAATGTTGAACTCTCGTAGTCATATTGATGATTGAAACACGCGAGGAGGCTGGGCTGATCACTATATTATCACTACCCCTATCGCTGTCTGCTAATTGCTACTTTGACTATTCTGCAAGGCAGTTCTTCCTCCCTATTTCCGAGATTGCGTTGTTGGCCAGCTGTGAATCTGTTTCTTGAAAGTCGCACACATCGCAAGTCTGCCACGAAGAACGTCGTGGCGCGATCTTAAAACGACTTGGCTTTATTCTCCATGCA
Source organism: Bombus flavifrons (assembly GCF_040668555.2). Lineage (NCBI taxonomy): Eukaryota > Metazoa > Arthropoda > Insecta > Hymenoptera > Apidae > Bombus > Bombus flavifrons. Next base: position 6,749,206 of record NC_138447.1, read on the forward strand.
AGCATGGTCGTGAATTGGTACGAGTGGTATTATACATGTATGCATATCTAACGATATACATATTATACAACAATAATATGTAAAAGATGTAAAAGAAACAAAAAGTTCGCATTACGCGTTTATTGTCAATTGTTTGTATCTCTTTAACGTAAAAGTGCCTCCTTTGACCGATGAGTACCGGCTTCTTGAAAATGTTGTCCGTTTAAAATTCTTGGAGCGTACAAGGAATTCACGATCACTCGCTGCATCACTCTTCCCTCTGTAACTGAAAGTTGTAGACCGCGGTCCGCTTCCTGTTCAGGACAAATAAAGACTACGGAGATTTAGTTGGCCGAGCATCCAGGAATTTCCAAGGTCTTAGCTAGGCTTACGACACGCCGCTCTTCGGTAACGAGGGTCGGAGCGTCCATCACGTAGCAACTAAACTCTCTAAAGTCTCAACGACACCGGTTATCTGCGTTGTTCATGAGATTCTGGAACGGTAGTTCGCTGTCGAGCATGGAAGCACTTTAATATCGTTTCCAACAAAGCAGGAACACGCGAGCATATTTGTTAGATGACGTACCATCTCTCCGAGCAGTTTTGCATCGCCCAACTCTTGCCATTTATTCTTCTTCTCCTTCTTCTTCTTCTACTTCTTTTTTTCCTCTTTCACCTTCTCTTCTCAACGACTTTTCTTGTTCTTCTTTCCCTTTTTCTTCTTCTTCTTCTTCTTCTACTACTTCTACTTCTTCTTCTCCTCCTCCTTCTTCTTCTTCTGTTGCTGCTGTCGCTGCTACGTCCTAGAACTACTTCTTTAGCTTCACTCACGACTTCTGTACACGAAGTGGCACCGCTGAACATGCAGGCGTAGTTACTTTATTACCATGAAGCTGGGCAAAGGTTTCAAATTGCGGAAAGCACGCCGACCGAGCGACCGTTTCCGACGGGCGACCCGTCCGCGTTTCCTACTCGACGACCTCGCAAGACCACCGAATAATAGCGTTATTTAACGCTGTTTAACCGTCTTCGCGCTGCACATCCCCGACAAGATTGGACGAAACTAATTGCCACCGCTGTTTTTATATTCTCGCGACCGCGTCCGTGCTTCTTGCTAATCCGCCGGCTTGTTCATTACCCAGGATTCATTGCGTTTACCGCAATTAGTCGTAAAAAGTTCGCGCCTTATGAAATATTGCCAAGCATATTCTTTCACCGCTGTCCTCACCTGTGCGTTTTGATCTTCTTGCTGATTTATTTTCCAACGTTCGAACGGTATCTTTCATCTCACGAAAAAACGGGAATTTTTCTAAAATATAGAACGCCGGATTTCAAAATTCTTCCTAATCTTGCATGAATTATATCTGTTTTTATAAAATGTGATAACAACGTTGTTATAGAAAAAAAGGTAAAATTCTAAAAAAGAAAAAACATCGCAATATCAATATGAGCAATTTTCTGCTTAAATACCGTTGCTATCGGTCGTAGATTTTGTCGACCGGTTTAATTTCGTGCAGAGCAATTTTAAAACAGCTAGCACGTTATCCACGAACGCAAAAATTCGCGTAATCAGCTCGTAAAACTACCAGCGTACCATTGGATTATTGGCGCGTATCTTTAATCGTGCGAAACCATCGAATCGAATCGCCGCAGTTCCATTAACTCAATGTTGACTGCGTGTGCCATGCCGTATCGATATCTTCGATATCGATGGTGATAGGATCACGTGCGACCAATCACATATTAAACAACCCAGCAACGAGCGTTTCAATTAAGCGTAGATTCGCAACCAGCCAAAAGTGCAGCACGCATCGGTTAGATCGTTCGTTGGTGGCAAAATCGGGACAATCACAGGAAACCGGTCGTATCGGTCGGAAGGGAAACGATCTTCGCGCATCGTAAAACGGAAATCAGAGGAAGATCGATCGACTCAATTCGAACGAGTATCGCTTCCCGCGGCGAAACCGGTTATTATTCGATTATGAACGCTCGTTTTCGTCGAGACGAGATCCAGACTGCTGTTTTTCAAACTAATCGTGACACATTGACGGATCTTCGAACGAACGCTTTAAATTAGATGCTGTTAAAAAGAAAGGAACCGGATAATAGATTGCCCGTGAAGAAAATAGTTTTTAAAATAAACCGGATCATTATCATGTTGCAATTTGCGGTATAGTTGGTATTATTACTTACGATGAACGTTATTCGGATATCATATTCATGTAAAAGAGAGCGCATCGAAAAAGAAATCCCATTAAAACATGCAAATTTGCTTATTTTCTATGCATGTATCTGTGCCTTCGCTTGAGACGAAGATACGCCAAGCCAGCCCATTGTACGTTACAATAATAATTTTCGATGGTAATTACCACGAACGAGTGGTAGAATATATTTAACGCAAAGTTTGTAACCGTAGTTTCTAAGTTCGATGTGTCACGATGCAGAAAAATTGAAAAACGACATACTAACTCAGTGCTGTCCAAGTTCAGTTTTGAAACACAGGAACTATCTTTGTTCTAGCTTAGTAATTACGATGTCAGTTATACGTCCATCAAGCTTTCTATGTGCAACATTCTATGCGGATGTATAGAATTATTGTTCGCAGATTGTATCCACTCTCGTTTCTATAAATTGTGCACAAATTGTTTCTTTCAATGTCAAACGAACGATAGAACGTCAGCTATGGACAGCTCTGTGGTGAGGTGGAAACGCATTATGAAACACGTATTAAATGAACCAGAGCTATTAAAACTTCGTATCGTCGCTTTCTACAACGAAGAACCTCGATTTAAATGCAATTAAATTTCTTAGTTTAATGGAGCAACGTCTACGATTTTAACGAGCTACAAAGAAAACGAGAAACATTGAAAATCACCATCTTTTCTTTCCACAAATGCATTTGACTTTACTTATAAATACCGACGAACGCAAACAAACCAAAGAAACCTCGCGTTTCGTCGTTGGTAGCCTGTGAGAGCTCGCGAAAAATGAAACATCCGAAGTCGATCGCTATTTCATCGAGCGGAAGTCACGTACGAGACGATCGAAGTGCTCAAATTAATCAAGCCGGGTGAACGAGCAAGAACGGGAAACAAAATGAAATGGTGAAAAGAAACGAAATCGAAATTTTGTACGTGCAGTTTCGCAACCGTGACACTCTACAGGCTGTAATTTCCCGCGGAATCTCGCTGGCGAACCGAACAGATCGTAATGCATCCCGGAAATGATCGCCACGCAGGCGGAAAACACGTTATGAGCGCGGTAATGTGGAACAGGCGGCTACATGCGCCATTACGCGGGTTACGCGGCTAAAATAACAAAACTATAAGGTTCGACGTCTGATCTAGAACAACGTAGAACGAAATAAGAGGATTCGTCCTGACCGAGTTGCTCCATAGAGGCTGGCTAAGGCATTGTCGAATGGTATTTCTTGGTTTGACAAGATAGTGTTCGATGAAGGTCACTGCAGATAACTGAAATTTAAGGATAATTGCCGGACTGAAACTATGATTCTTAGTATACCAGTTGTTATCTTTATTGGATTGTTTATTAGTAACGTTTGAGTTTGATGATTACTTTATGTCCGATTATTTTGACAATGATAAATTCAACGATACGTGTGTTGCTCATCTCTTTAAAAAAAAAATTTAACTATCTATCTTAGGTATTTCTTAAACGCCGAGTTTCGACAAAACATAATTCTGACAGTAACCTTCGCTTCAGGTTTATTTGAATTCTAGTCTTTAATGGAAAAATACTCTTTAATGGAATGCTGACACATTTTCGCCTTTCAAATATTCCCTTTCCGCCCTTGCCCGTTTCCTTTGCCGTAGAGTACGCCACCAGCAGCGAAATAAATTTTAACCCGTGTGCAACTTAATAGCCATGTATAATGGAATAAGCACACATGCGAGTAACTGAATATACACCATCTTGCTACTAATTAATTCCTGTGTTTCATCGCGTACCGTCAGTTGCCTTCTTCTTAAATTTTGATTTCTTATCTGTAATTGAAACCACTGTTCTGTCGACTCGTATTGATTCAAAAATAAAGAAACTATCAAAATGTACATTAAATATTTAGACAAAAGCTCGAAGAAGAATAAATTACTATACAGCCAGAAATGTAACTTTACCTTCGTAGAAGATTTTACATCTGCAAAGGAATTATCAGTGATTTCATATATCCATAGTTAGATTCGCATTTTTAAGGATATTCGCCTGGATTTAACAAATTTAACGAATCGTATTCAATTCTAAATATATCCATAAGTTTATCCATATTCTCGTATGGTCGTTCCATATTATACGATATAAAACGCTTCTTTGTCCCTCACAATGAAGCGTCATCGTAAACAGAATCTTAAACCCGGAAACGAAAGAAATCACTTTCAGGACCAAGACAAAGTTCCTCAAACAACATATACAACATTTGCATCCGCACGTATGTATTTTGCACGTAGGCAGACAGTACGAAGCAGTAATCTCTCGAGATAAAATACCCTAAAGAAAATTTTAGATGCACAAAAGCAAGTCAAGATTTCAAAAGTCACACCGAAAGGACACAGACGACATTTACATGTTGAGCACGTTGTACAGAAATCTCACAAAGGTGTCGCTAAAATGTCTTATTTAAAACTCGTATCCATCGATCTGATGCGTCAGAGTCGAGAATGAAAGACACCAAGTTTCGCACAAAATACGTAGCAGAATCACAGTCCGTAATCGCAGATATTCTTTCACGGTCGTCTCGATTTCCGTATCCCGAGACGAACGTATATTCGAGGGCAGCTTTGACGAAACATCGCAAACGCTTTCCCGGAAGCGAGCACACAAGGTGCTTGCTTTTCCCTCTCGCGGCTGTCTTTTCCATGACGACGCGAAATTGCAATTGCACCGTGAGAAACGATCCTTCTTCGTCCACGGGAGAACTTTGCAGGATTTGTTCGCTGTTGCGTTAGAGACGTTCCACGTACAGAGAAAGTAACGTTGGAACGAATGGGGTTGTGCAACATTAACGCGGTACTCTCAGGAAGCACGGCTGATCGCCGTGATTCTTTCACTGGATCGTTTCAGAAGTTACGTAGTGTTCTCGTTAGTGGCAGGAGATTTTAAAGTATCGCACCAAACATTCCTTTCGTCAAATTTATGTGATAAATGATAAACGATAAAAATCATATACTGGCTACAGACATATATATACTTACATTTAGTTGTCAGGTGTCTTCGACAGGAAATTACGGAAAAAGCACAATACTATGAGCTCAATCATTAACGTGTCCTTCGTTTTCTACTACTTTTTCTTATAACGTTGATTAACAAAGTCCAATTCGCTATAGTACAGCGGTCGTCTTATTTGAAGCAATATTTTGAAGAAAGTCGAATTCAAAAATCTATCAGAACATGAGAGCTCGATTAATTTTTAACTAAATACAAGCGAGCAATAAGTTATTATAGAATAGGATATTACGTTGTATAAAAGATAGACGTTTAGATCGAACAAGTATCATTATCTACAAAATGAATGGGTTCCGCGCTTGAGATGCAAATAAGGTGAATTCGTAATACCAAATGATAGAACAGCAATTATAAAAGAAGAAAGACAGGAGGAAATAAAAGACAGAAAGAACGGAGCCGATGAAGAACATTGATACAAAGAAAATAAAGAAACAGTTCTACGTGACGATGAAAAGAACGTGCTTATCGCGACAAGCAGTCAGAAAATAATAGAGCGACTATGAAAAGGACTGTGGATGAAAAATTGTCGATTTCTCAACCTCTAGCACGATATACGTGTATTATGGCAAAAAACTTGCCATAAGAGAAACCAAAGAAAGTGTCGCATACATAAACACAAACTTGTCACTACGATACTCGTAATCATATAAAAATATTCAACATTGATACGAATCAGTCAAACGGTAAGAGCTTTTATTTACTCGTTTTATATCGCGTATGCTTGAGATACGGAAAAACTGTAAACGACGAAAGACAAATGTATAGTGGTATTCGATCGTAAATATTTTAACGACGATTAATCGATAAACAGCTGTAAGGGAAAACTGATCGAGAGATAAAACGAAATGGAAAACAAGGGTGGGGGGAGGGAGAAAATCTGTGGAATGAAATTATACGGTCAAAAGAAAAAGTAGAAAGTAAATCTGCTAAATCAAAGTGAATAAAAAGGAAAGAGAGACAAAGAGTAGAAAGAAAAGAGCGAATCTGTCGCAGTGAAGTAATCAAGAGACTGATTGAGAGCATAAAATCGCGAGCAACCGAGTGGACAGCGGGGACGAATAGAAAGCTAAGAAGGAGCTATAAAGAAAAGGAAAAAGAGGAAACAGCTAGTTGGATGAAGGAACGAGATGAACGAGTTGTACGTGACGTTGTAACCAAAGCGATGCGATGGTTCGAAGTAATCAAGGGTCAGAGCAAAATAAACGAGGACCTTCGATGAAAAGGTTCGTGCCGGGGGTGAGCTTCTCTTTGAACGGCGAGAAACTGAAAAAGGAACAAAACTCGAAGGAAATAGAGAAATAGAAACGATGAGAAATTGGGAACCGAAAAAGATAGATTATAGGTGTCGGCAAAGGACTTTACGATGCTTGAGTTATGAAGCTTCGAACTATTAAAGGAAAAGACAAGTACAGATCTGTATATCGCAGCGATACAAAGAACATCAATTATGGATACAATCTGGAAAGTAATTTGAACTTGTTAAATCGATGAGAATACGTTGAACGTTAGTTTGCAGATAAATTTAAAGAAATATGTGAAAATACTATAGAAAGAAAAGGACGTAGGTGATTTATAAAACAAAATGGATAATATAAAATTAAAAATACTTTTAAGAATACCTACGGAGGAAAAAAGACAAAAGTATTTGTATAGTTCGAACAGTGTAGCGAAATATGTGAAAATACTATAGAAAGAAAAGGACGTAGGTGATTTATGAAACAAAATGGATAATATAAAATTAAAAATACTTTTAAGAATACCTACGGAGGAAAAAAGACAAAAGTATTTGTATAGTTCGAACAGTGTAGCGAAATATGTGAAAATACTATAGAAAGAAAGGGACGTAGGTGATTTATAAAACAAAATGGATAATATAAAATTAAAAATACTTTTAAGAATACCTACGGAGGAAAAAAGACAAAAGTATTTGTAGTAAGTAAAAGAAGCAATATTTCCTGTATCACTATACATATAGTACATATAGTAATTCAAAAGTTTCAAATATTTATAGGAACTTTGTATATATGTGATATAAATCGTTGCGAAAAGAATTCACAAATTGTAAATAATTTTACAAATTTATTTCCTCGCGCTTCCGAAACAAAAATAGAATGTGTTTTAATTAGACAGTTGTAAAACATCGTGCATTGTTTTTATGGAATCCAATGAAATTCGCAAATTTTACTGTTGTCAGAAACACTGTCAACACGTTGACATTGTCATTTTTAAAACAGAGAAGCGGGTCGCTCTCTGAAAATGTCAAACAACGTGGGTCGAGATCGGCCATCTTTAAAGCAAATAACAGTTAAATTAACAGGCATTTCCTTTGGCAACGAAGCAGTAAACAGAGAGAAGTAAACAGAAGTAACAAAGTATAAGACAATACTATAATATTATTTCTCGTTATTTCCTTTAAAATCATGAGAATTTGATTCTAAAAAAAAAATCACATTGCGTGTGCATAAATTCATCCATACATTCTCATCCTCTTTCCTTCGCTATTCGTATCTTATTTTCTATATTTGCGTACCGTCAATGAACTTTTACGAAAAGTATCATAATAAATGGCAGAGTGAAAAATGGAAAGTACAAGAATGGAATAATTTTAAAGCTATAAAATGCAACGATATAAATCGCAACGTATGTGACGCAAAGCCAGAAAAAAGAGGGAAACAGATAAACGAACGAACGAACGAATATGAAGTAACTGTAATAAGCTTCTAGCTAAAATATAATTTTGTCGTTGATGTCCAGCGCTTTCAAAAGAACAATTATTGCCTATCAATATCGTATAAAGATAGTTACGTTACTAAAGTTTAGAAAATCCTTGTTTCTCAAAAATTCTGAAGTTTGATCTTCAAAATGTTTGCCTTTCCTCCTCCACGTTCCTCTTCCAAAATTGAAGATATCATCTTTTGCGATACTATTTTACACGATATTTGTTTCGACACGGTATATGTATCAGAGTTGCATCGTACCTTTCAACAGACGAGCAATGCTCAGTCACAAAAAAACTTCGTAAAATCGATCGCAACGAAACGAATGATTCTAGTTTCCGGGAAAGCACGCGACCGTCGAACGATGGAAAGTAATAATAAATGTTTCATAGTAGCGTAACATGTGACCTACATAGCGTACTTCGGATACGATTCCCATACGATATTTAACACGCTCGTATTTTTCCCTATGCTGTTATTTTTCCGTAATCAGAATCTTTTAAAACGTGCCACAATTTGAAATACAACTTTCTACAGAAAGAAATTATTTTACAGACTCGATCTTTAATTCTTTAACCTCTTATCGTTCTGTCGGAACTCGTTTCAACTTCAGTTTTATTTGCTTACTAACAGGAAGCTTAAAATAATCGAACTTAATCGAAATAATCGATCGTTATTTAAATAAAGTTCTTAATCTAAAATCGACGTTTAATTTTGAAACGTACGTATTATTCAGTTTTTACCTGTATATCAGTTTTTCATAAAGAAGACTATGCATGGAGAATAAAGAAAGGACTATAAAAACCGTAAACAGAATCACCATTTCGCATCCTATTCAAATAAATCTCTTGTTTAAACGACGAGGAGGCACACAGCTTGTTGTTTGTCGCCACGCGATACAAATACTGGTATTTAACAGTTAATTAAACGCGTGTTGCTAACTGGACCATGTAATGGAACGACACGGTCCATATTGACGTTATATCAGCCGAAAAAAATTGCGTATTCTTTCGATTCCGAACGACATGTGTATCATCGAGCGGATCAATCGGACGGAAATTTATTTCCGCGACCAGGACCATGAAGCTTACTTGCATCGCCAGTTTTATGATACGCTAACGGTACACCGTGAATGAAAACAACATAACTCGATCGTAGAAGGAAAGCTAAAATTTACATTTGAACGTTCATAGAAACTTTTTACAAAATGATACTATGATACAAAATTCTTCGAAATTTTATTAGTGTTATAACGAGACAAGCTTATCACGATTATACTGAAACAAAGCCGAATGAAATCGCTTGGCTGAATTATCTGCCTCTACAAAACTCGTAGGATTCTGGATGAGACTACGTCAACGTGCGTTCCATCTTAAAACTTTAACATATAGCAGCGTTATATCGTTTCCATTTACCTTGGCTATCTCCACCTTCCGCTCATTTTCATCGAATAGTTTGTGGGAATGTTAGCCAGCTGCGTTACTTTTTTCCTGCTTCGTTCACGTACAACGGGAATTAACGCGACCCCGCCTCGTCAATTCTAACGAACGATCCAGGAGGGTGGAGCTATCGTGCACATATTAATGAAGCTGCGCGAAAAACGTTTTCCGTGTATGCAGCGATCATGGGAATTTGTGTGTCGTGCAAACCGTGTAACTTGTTTGCTTACGAGTGCACGTAATAAATACGCCTGTTTGCCCAGCCTTGTCTCCCACTGAGAATATCATTTTCTGGAAATTCTGCGTATACATTTAAGATTGTACGATTTTTAGATTTCATCTGAAAAGTGGATCTACGGGAAATAACTTTTTATCTGACTGAGAAGAATTTGCTAGACAAAGGTGTCGAGAATGGATATTGAGTGGAGAATTTGATCGGCGAATAGTGTTATCAGTATTCCTGGAAATGTCTTTATTCGTAATTCTTACCATTTGGAACGTTTAATTCTACCATTTAACCATATGATTCTGATTCGCCTCTAATTAGAATTAATCTTTCGCTTTGACGTGAGATATTACACGATGATAAATTGAACGAAATATAAAAAGAAGGAGGCAAAATTCAAGATATACGACTGGATTTTAATTGAAATTTGTAGTAGAAGAAAATGGAAATGGAAGTAGTAAATCTGAGAAATCTGATAGGACATAGATAGAAGGAACTCAGGAAAGAAGAAGAATTAGGGTGGCTAGTCCGGTTGATTTGTAGCTTTACAATCTTTCTCTATTCGACCGCGCTAATATATAATAATAACGGAATATAATTTTCCCACCAAAATTTTGAATATCTTTAAAATAATCAAGAAATATACGGTTGATGATTCGACCGGTGAATTATACGAACGATTAAATCGAATAACTTAACTTACCGCTTCTTCTGAACACCGCTTCTTATATCACCGCTTTGATATTAAAGGAAACATTTGCTAAGCTTATAACCCCAAGAATATCTTCGATCCTTACTTTCTACAGTCGGAAATAAGATTTTCGAAACGACCGACCACGAGTCAGAAACTTGAATATACATGGAAAAGTGAAAAATGAATCCAAGTCGCTTGGATCCCTTTCAGCTAGGGGTATCTTTTTCAATTAACAGCACGTCGCGAATTTCCATTTTCCTCTAATATCCAGCCAACCACCCTTCCAAACTTAACAAGTCGTTACAAGCGACAAAGGACCGAAAGGAAGGGTTGTCCGTGGTGTAAGCGAAGCAAAAGTTGTAACGTAAATATGTAGTCCGTCGTGCGCTTTGGGATTCATTAATAAAGAAAGAAGGGGAAGGCAACCGCTTTCGTATACAACGATTAATCACGTCAGTGACGCTTACGACAGCCTTTATGGAGCCGTTAAACTCGGCTATGAAGATAATCCGGACTTTAAAAGCCGTCCTCTTTAACGTTGCTTTTTCTCTCGCGCCGTCGCGTCGCCGAGATTAACCCTTTCCTTCTACTTTCTCTTTTTACATTTTCCACACTCTCCTCCTTAACGTTCTTGGTCGTTATCCCGTTCGGTCGTTTACCGGAAAATCGCAGCTCGATGATTATTTGATCGTAACGGTGGATTTGCATTATCAAGGTTTACCGATGGAAGATAGTACAGGGTCCAACAAAGCGAATTAAATCGCAGGAACAATGATTTTTAACGAATTGCGAATGATTTCGAGCGAGGAATTGCGAAGATGGAAAAAGATCGTTGGAAATATTTCTGTAATGAAAAATATTTGTTGTACTACGCTATCGGGCACTCGTTAGAACTTTCAATCTTATCGAGATAATTTTAATGGTACTTTTTAAGATAAACGGTGTATAAAAGGCTCGTTTCACACAGATAAAGTGTTACTTTGTACAACTTAGACAACATATTACATATATTATGCTACGTATTAAAATATTTAAAAAAATACCCGCATATAAAATAAATTCATTTTTTTGTTGAAGAAACAAACAATCACACTCTATACACTTTTCTTCACAGTTTGACGATTTTCTGCATTGACATGGCTATGCGTATTCTATGCAACCTTAATTCTATCTATCTTAGAGACACGTATGAAATACAAAATTCTTTTGCAAATATCTAACTAATAATCTTCAGAAAACAACATCTGTCACAAAACGCTGTTCAGATCAAGGATATACAGTAACAACTCCCAGTAAGTCTGTCGCATATTAACGTACGGCTTTCCTCAACGAGAAAAACAAGCCGTAAAATTAATGTGATCATTAGTCTAGGAGCAGCTTGAGCCTCTGTGCAAATGTTACCGCTCCGTTCGTCTGCATCCTTCGTATACAACGTAACAATATTCGTGCCATAATACCTAGAACATAATACTTGTGCATCCTCGTGGTAATTGCATTTCGTAGTTGCATGCCAATGTGTTAGATGTTTCCCTTTCAAGATATCAGCCAGGCTGCCGGTACACATCACCACAGACGGTTTGAGAGGATACGTTATTAAAACGTTCCTTAACACTTCGTTACTCGTATCCTTATCGTTCAAATGTGCACGTGCACGTATAACAGGTCGGATATTAGGTTCAGCAATCTACGATAATATTCCATAACGTTCAAGCATTCGCTTGATTGAATTTACAATCACAGTTGAGAAATTTAAATTCAGCGAATCGAACCTACCTAAATGTACAAAATCAATTTCCCGAATGTAAATTTTTCAAAATCCGATATAACGCGATAGATTAGAAAATAGGTCAAACGAATTTACGAGGAGTATTATTCAATTGACGACGAAGTCGCATAGATTTCTTGATACGGTTCGAAAAGGGGTGTTAAGAAGCTCGCAAAATACTTTTAAGAATGCTATTGGCGATTAGGTTAAAAACTATATATTTTATTTTTTAAAAGCACACAGTCAGCTTCAAATAGAACTTTCCTGACTCTATGTATTAAAATATTTTTAAATGAATACAAAGAGCTTCTCTTCGTCGATCAATACGTTGAATTGCGACGTATCGACGCGTAATCGTCGTACAAAATAACATCTTACTTATTTAGCTTTCCTCTGCTTTTGAAACTAGAGCTAGCTCCTAAACAAATCGCCAATGATATTTTCTTAAATATTTTTACGAGTCTTGTAACACGTTCTTTCGATCGATATTAAAGAATCTACGTGATTTCATTATCGATTAAACAGTGCTTCTTGTTAGACGTTTTATCTATGAATTGGAAATCATACGTCACGAACAAACTACAGACAGTTCATTATCGCGATCACGCCGTAAAAACGAGACTTTACAAAACACACACGGTATATGCCGTGTGTCCGCAAGAATCAACATAGCAGGCCAGAATACACAGCGAACACGCGTTAAGGGACGTGGTAACAAGTCCTCTCGTCGTCGATTGCACGATGGCCGGGCAAAGCCTAAATTAAAACGTTTTTGCGAAACCGCTTATTTGTTTTCGCGAGGTGTACGAACGCGCGCAAATAAGTACGCTTTACCCGTTTTATATCCGTTTACGAGATACAGCTCGGCTCTTCCTTTCTCGTTCGACCGTGCTGTACGCTTCTTTTACGATCTTCTCTTCGTTCTTCGCTCGCCTAATTTCTTCCTCTCTTTATTTTCTCGCCTCTGTGTTTTCTCCTCCGTTTGGGACGATCCTCCGCAGAGGACCGACGAGAACGCGGCCTCGGGTCGCCGAGAACGAATGCGAAAACCGTGTGATCGTGAAAATGTATGCTCTTCCTTGGATCGTAAGGTTAAAACCAGAGATCTAGGATCGAGAGTTCCTTCGAAACAGCTAGGTCTCCTAGATAAATTCTGTGTGTGTACGTGAGTGCGTGTGTGTACGTGTATAGAACGCGGAATCAGCAGAATATTCGACGTGTTTCCACGTGTTTGTTCCACGAATAATCGATCAGTACGTGTGTTCAAAATTGTACTTTAAATTTAGAAACGAAATTTTACTCGAACAATCGAGCAGATCGAGTACGTTACAGTTAATTTATTGGCAACTTATAGGCCAGTATGTATATTACATGATGTAATATGTACACCACGCGAATGTAGATAAAAATGCTGTAAACAAGAATAGATTTAGTATTCCGTGTTGAAATATTAATAGTCGACGCTACTCTGTCTACTCTCGATCCTTGAATCTGTCTGAATGAATCCCTTGTATGCGTGGAAAAACATAGGTGGTCGTTGGATCGAATGAAAGATTATAAGGGGTGAAACCTATCGGATAGATAAAGGAAAATAATCTCACGATTCGATAGTAATCACAAAAGTATAGTCCATTGTGTGTGAAACTTCCGGAAAGTAACCCTGCGGTCTTTCATTCTTAGTGACGAGTCGAGCGGATCCTCGATCCATTGCCGTGACTAATCGCCTCTTTTTTATGTTTTTTTCTTCGGGGTATCTTCTGGAACACCCCGAATTCAGGGTCGTACTTCAATTGCATCATGTTCATGGTGGCGAGCAGCGTCGTTCTGACGGTGTTAGTACTAAATTTTCATCACAGGACGCCAGACAGATACGTGATGCCTCAGTGGGTAAGAAATCTGTTCAAACTACATTTTAATTAACTTTTTTCGACTTGAATTTTGTTTAAATATAATTTCCGGTATTACAAGATCTCTGACACGAGGTATTTTCTATTTTTCTTTGCGTTTTATTCACCTTTCTCGTTTGATCCTTTCATGACTAAGAAAGATAAATAAATCAACACGATGTTTCTCGCTTAGAGACAGGATAATTATGGTTGCTTTTGATCGGATGTTTTATTACCTTCGAGCAACAAAAGACAAAATTCAAGTTTGCGTGACCTGCTTTCACTATGAAATACAGAGGGTCAGAAATTACGGGAATAAATGTTATATCTAAAAAATTTAGTTCCAACAATTGCGCATTTTTCATAAAAATGTCTCGAAACTAAAGTACAAAATTGTAAAATCTGTTTGTCTTTCTATTTCAATCGGTTCTTTAAATCGATCGATAAAGCAATCGGTAAAGAGGATCGGTAACACCGAAAAAAATGATAAATTGCCACTTATTAATGATACTTCGTGTGGGTAATATCGAACCTTTTAACGGATAACGAAGCGAAAGAAGCACGCTTTCGAAACTCGTTCAGTTTACCAAAGCGCGGAAGGACTTTGACAGATGTATGCAAAATGTAGCTAATGTTATCGTTCATAATACTCTGCCCTTATCCGCAGTGGCCATTACAGCCATTAAAGACAGTGCTTTAGTAGCTGAAAGTTTAAAGTGCCTTCGAGGCGTTAGCGCTTCCTCTTGGCCGTTCGTTGGTTACTAGAACTTTCATAAACCAAGGGGAAACGTACTTCAACCGGAGACAAGAATCCTACGGGCTACGAAAAATTCCGCGCGGTACTTTCCCGTGCCATTATTTCCAGATGGAAGCAAGCACCGCGAAACAAAGAATACCGATCTGCCGCAAACGTACAAGAGAAAAAGACCATGCTCGGTGTATATGGCATTAAGTAATTCCAATTACGCGGAATAATTTCACGAGAGAAACAAAAGATTTCGTATTGGTTAAATCTTCCACCTACATTTATATTCGATGAAAATAAGCGTGGCTTGTAGAAAAGAAATTTAATTTCGTAAAAGAAATAAATTAATCTTTCATGCCTATTAACGATACGTGTAATTAATGTGCTCGTGTCTCTACAATATGTTTAAATAGATGCGAATTCATCGTACAAACACGTTCCTTTTGACAATTAACCAATATCTGTTTTCAAGATCGTGAGTGGACTGTACACTGTACGATTCATTAAATTTTTATTATTTACAATCCATGTTTTATGCTTTTATTTATTAATAAGAAAAGCGAGATACTCTTGTTTAATTTCAATATCGTTCGTTCTTGATTATCGGTGGCTCGACTGTTTCGACAGGTTACAGATTACTGGAAATGGACTTATACCACTTTCAAAGTAAACGCGCGCTCCGTAACAAAAATAGCTTACGTATATATTTTTATGAGAAATGTGTGCCAAATAAATGTTCGAATGGATTTAATAAACCGTTAGATAAATACAATAAATATAAATTCTGAATATAATCGGTTTTAATTATAAGCGAATAAAAGTGGCTATCGATTTCAAGTAACACGTATAAATCTTGTTCTCCGTTGCACATAGATTAAAACGTTGTTTTTACAATGGTTGCCGTGCTTGCTGCGCATGAGTCGTCCAGGCAAGAAGATCACAAAGAAGAACATTCTGGGAGGTAACCGAAGAGGGAAGAGTATAGAACTGAAGGAGAAGAGTAGCAAGAGTTTACTGGCGAATGTTTTAGACATCGACGATGACATCCGTCACAAGAATAGCGCGGCAAACCCTCCTTCCGGCTACATAAGGTACTACTACATTTGCTCAAAATTCTCGAGTTTCGTAATTCTGTTCCGACATGCTGTTCCTTTTTACTGTAAAAATTCATGCAATGAAAAGTAAGGAATATCTTAATCTATTTCAACGTACCAAGGAAATTGCAATATCCGGAACAAAGTTTGTAGAAATCTTTTCTAGAATCTCTAACATACTCCCTTGTGTACACGTTTATGCGCAAAAGTACAGAATGCCCTACGGATTCCTCTGCAAACTTCGTCATTCTACGATAAAATTTCATATTCTACAGTATCCTGTGGCTACTAGAAATTTATCTCTACTAAATATTCTACAATTAAAATTAATCCATAGCGTGATTGCCACTTAATAGTGATAAACAGAATTTTTGTATAGATTTGGTATCATAGAATGACGATATCAACAATTCTTATCGATCATTCGAATAATTCTTACTAAATCGACAGCATTTATACCGCAGTTAATAGGCGTAAAATAGAATATCATGATTTAAAAACTCGAGCGATTGTACCTACCTACGAAAGCTTAGTGCATGGGAAAATACCTAACAAGGTGAACCAATACGGTAATTCGTATTTTGTAATTTTAAACCATGCTAAAACACTCTGACGAGAAAAAGCGCATGACTCGCAAAATAACAAGGTTTTCCATGGCATGCCGGATATGTAAATTCAGTGCGAGTGAACGCACGGCTGAAGCGCGTGCTTTCGAATCAACATACTTGGCATGACAATGTAATTGAACCCGTGTAATCCTCGTTCCAGCACATATTCTGCAGTCCGACTGGATCTCGAAACGGGATACGATAATATTGCCAAAATTATTATATCGTTCCCGTGTAAGAAATAAAAATTTAATCTATCGTGTTCTTTGCCTGTTACCTTCAAAAATTATAGATATTTGTACAAGCAAGAAAAACAATAGAAAAAAAAGACAAGCGACGTTGTAACATGAAAAAGACGTATCTTTAGACAACTATCCTGAAACGTGTTAACAGTGAGTTCGGCAATTTCAATTTTAAAAGCCGTATTCGTGTCTCCATTTCCGTTGAATATAATATGTCGAGGATATAGATTTTTCCGGCTACACAGTCGCTGTTCGTTTAAATTTTCAGTGTATCGGCCCTTCACGAGGACATTTATTTTCTCCTTCTCTTTGATGGTTGTCTGTCATACCTTGCTGATATCAAACGCTAGTTGAGACATTTCCGATAAAATAATTCTATGTGCTCTTCGATGTGTCTGCCAGATAGAACGACGAGACAAAATTTATTTACGAAACGCTTGAACGTGAAATGTTCGATGAAAAGGCATTAACATGAAAGCTGTGTATCACATCCCTCCTTGTCTTTATTTTCTCTTTTGTTTTATACTTGTTTGTATTTCGCTGTAAAGTAATATCGAGAAAAACAGCATATTTACGCTTAGTTTGACAATCCGTTTTTCATTATACTGCTGTCTTTCTACGTTGCTCGGATTTCTTTTAGAAATAGGCCAAGAATTTTCATTTAATCGTTATTTTAATCGGACAATAGGTCGGCGTTCGGTACACCAATATCTACTGGAAGGCCTGCAACGGTCGAAGATACGTCGGCGTCGTTACCTCTTAGCGGGATGCAAGAGGAACTGCACACGATTCTTAAGGAATTGCGATTCATCACGGATCGCATGAAAAAGGCGGACGAAGGCGATGAGATCATTAGCGATTGGAAATTTGCCGCCATGGTGGTGGACAGGTACATTTTTCACATAGTACTATAAGTTGTTGTCTATTTCGATTCGTCATCTCGTTGTATTACTACGTCATCAAAGAAAGACGTAAAATTGTAACATATTTATTTGAAATACTTGTAACATACAATATAAAGTTTCAATGGACGTATTTCAAATATTACTAATTATAATCTCGTTTTTGTTAATTACAGGCTTTGTTTGATCGTCTTCACGATGTTCACGGTTTTGGCCACGATAGTGATATTGTGTCGTGCGCCACACATAATCGTCCAATAAACAGACTGCCCCGGTCAAGTCACCGAAAAAATGCACAAAAAATGCCAAAGGTAAAATCACAGCTAAATATATTTGATACTTGATCGTTGCAAATTTAATCTTTGTATAAATAACTCTTGCAATTTGATCAACGACTAACTGTCGAATATCGTGAAAATATAACGAAGCGTTCCTGAAACTATGTCTTATATCGTGACTTTATGTATATGCCAATACGCGTTTTTCAGATCTCATAGAACATTGGAATCGCTATGAAATCGAATTCACATTCTGCATTTGATCTCTCTTTCACATTTTTCTCTGAAGAATAATTTTGCAGTAAATTTAAGGACACAACCCGATAGAAAAAAGACATAACTTTCACGGAAAGTCAAAATTATGTTCCCTGGTTCTGAGCGCGTTCAAATTTTTCAAATTCAGCGCTATCGTCATAAAAAAAAAAAAGTGTGAAATTAATCAAACTTCATTTGAAAATATACCTATCGTTCGTTGGAAATAACAAATTTTTACTTTTAAAACTCGCCATTCTCGATTACGTTGTTCCGTTGTAACCAATGTGTTATAATACAATTTTCGTATGATTGCTGTGTCGAAACGTTCATGATATCAACAACGTAAAAGAGATATCCAGTGCCTACCAATTTCTAACGAACAATGGCACCTGCGTGTGTACATCGGTTGTTGCATTCGAGTAGCGTGTAACGTCGCTCTTCGCACGACGCGAATCTCGCCCAGAAACGAAATTAATATAGTACGGAGATGAGAATAATTCGTTTTACATGGCGAGCGTAATTCGTTCGTTGTTATCGATAATTTGATGCGTGTATATAATTTTTCGCCAACATTAGGATACCGGTATCTACGAGAATGGTCGACTGGGCGAAATGAAATTTTCAGAAACTTACAAATATTTTCAAAATTTAATTTCAATGATTTTAATAATTTAAAAAATGAATATACTAATATTTTCGTCTTTATTATTACAACAATTTTGTTGCTGCATTATTGCTTATATTACGGTGCAACTTTACCGTTACGAGTCTTTCAACTTCGTCCGATGTTTAACTCGAACCAATGTCTTTAACACTTTTCCTCCTCGGTAAACATTTGCTGACGTAGCATTAAGAAAGAATAAGAACGCGAAGAAACCATACACATTGCATTGGTTACTGATTGTTGGAAACGAAAGCAGGAACAACTACGCTACTAGTCGATACACTACTCAACGATAGAACGATACGTAACAGGGTGGACTCGATTCTGCATTTACTCGTTTCTCTTCCACAGAAACGACGACACGTGGGTTTCGAGGAGGCTGCCAGGATGAAGCGACCAAGGGACGAAAGTAGGAAAAGGACTCGTTGCTTCGTACTTCCTTTCCACCCGCTCTTCCTCTCTCTCCGTCTCTGGTCTCTCGTTTTCTACTCTAACGAAGGAAGGAAACGAAGGAATTGCACGCGAGGAAAACGTGTGAGACGGGCTTCCAGTTTCGACGACATTCCAAGAAAGAAAACGAGGAAAGGAGAGCGAGTCAAAAGGAAAGAAAGGAAGAAAGAAGCAAGAAACGGGAAGAGACCGGAAGAGGAAGACCCGCCAGAGAGGTCGTCGTCCGTTCGGTTCTTGCTGGTCGACCAAATTTTCGAACGTTTCGATCGTTTCGAGTCGTCGCTAAACACGAAAGCGTTCCTCGCATGGAAGAACCGAACCAAAAGTACGAAAAAACTAGGCAGGAAACGAGTCGAAGGAATAGGCGATATAGTAGACGTTTTGCGGATAGAGGAGAGCAAAGAAGGCGCCTCGACACGTTATACGCTATTGACAATACACGGCCATGTTGTGCGTTCACTTTCTTCGACTAACTTCTCCGTTTAACCTAATCGACCGCCGACCGCTGTCGCTTTCTCACTCTTTCTCTCTCTCTCCCTCTCTCTCTCTCTCTCTCTCTCTCTCTCTGTCTATCTCCGGATAGGTGATCGACGCTCGGTATCGTATGGCGATCCGTAATTTTAATTATGTAATATATCGAATCGCTAACGAAAGCGAGCACGTCGATTCGTACGAGACTATTAGGAGAATTGGGAAAAGCTGTGTGTTGTACACATTCCTCGAGAGAGTGTTGTCGCGGCCTTTCAGTAACAATAGTAACAGATGCGAACGAGAGAAAGAAGAAGGGCAACAATAATAGGAATAATGATAATAACAATAATAATAATAATAATGATAATGGTAACGATAATAATCGTAATGATTAACGGTAAATAATATTAATAATAAATAGCTAATAATAATGATGATGATGATTGAATAATACTAATAATTATACTATTGTTAATGATATAACGTACATATGTTAATAAATGAATAGTAATAATAATAATAATAATAATAATAATAATAACAATAATAATAGTTATAATGATAATGATAAGATAATGATAATCGCTTTGTGTGCGGGCGTTACGATCGAATCGTCAACATTATCGCGCCACTAAGGGTCTCCCGTGGAACTGATACGGTCTTTAAATAACTGCCAAATAAAAAACAAGAAAACTCGATACAGGGGCGTCCAACCTCTTTACAGGTAGAAACGTAAGCTGTACGTAAGCTGTAGGATTGTAAATGTTACGAACTATAAATATGTATATGAACTACACGTGTTGTTACATGTTTTAAGAAGACGGAGCTTTCAAAAAGAAACATGAAAATCAGACAGGATACTACTCATCGTATTGCGTTTAATAGCAATTCTAAATATCGATGCCGTAATTAATTCGATCATGTCTTAACGAAAAAATTTGCCTTCTAAAATAACTTAATGGAGAATAATTTAATGGTCGAATAGAATAAAATTCGATGGAAATCGTGGAGGAAGCAAAGTATAGAGGACAAAACTGCCAAGTTGGACAGCCCCTGTTTTCCGTACAGACACGAATCCGAATTCTTGAAAGATCTTCGATATGTCCGCGACAAAGGGTTCCGCATCGAGCTATGACTAAGATCTGACAGAGATACGTCATTGATCGCGTAATCGATCACTCGATTACCCTGCTATCGATTTGCGTTCTCCGATCATACGGAAGTTCTCAATGACTGTACTCTGGCCACTCGAAAACTGTTCCTCGAGAAACGTTCTTGTTCAAATTGTTTGCTTACGCTCTTCCTATGTTGGCTAATATTACTTTCCGTGTTAGCTACCTCGTTCCATGTTAGCTAACATTCGCGTCAAAAGTATTATGGTAGCTTTCGATTATAATCAGAGAAGTTAATGTTGCAACTTTCGGCACGGTAATAGCGAAATACTTTTCCTTCCGAAAGTGAAGACCTTTTCATTCCTTGTTTCTATTATTTACTTTTGATTCTAATTTAACTGCAATTTCCTAAAACTAAGGAAAAATTCAATCGGTTCTCGTATTTTGTATCCCAAGCAAGGCTTGGTAAAGTATGATTCTATCGCTTGTTAAATTATAACTCAATGAGTAGCTTTTGACTCGTATTTCCAGGAATTCGAAATCTCTAATTACGTGCTCGAATTCAACGCGTTACGAACGTACAATCCGGGGGAAAATGAAAAAAAAAGACAGCCATTTTCGTCAATCGTTACCGCAACGTGCGACAAAGCAGAAGTTGCGTTAGGTATCTCTCGTGGCTCGGAACAATGGGTTGTGCGAACAGACATTTGTCGGTCTGGTGCGTAATCCTAGTGAAAGCTCGACGAAACGTAGGAATTCAATGTCGCGGTGGGTGTACGCGCTTTTCTACGCGCGGATCCCTCATTATTGAATGGCGGAAACTTCAATTTAAAAGCAATGGCTGGATTTCACGGTGTATCGTCCAATACAAAGACCGAAACTCGACCTATTGAATTTATTTAAAATACGTTGCCTGCTATCAACGGGATAAGTATGTTACTGTAGGTATACTATCTTAAACTGCGGGAAGAGAGTTATATTAAATAACGCTAACCGGAAGACACGTACTCGAATTCAAGCATCTTCGCCAATTTGATGAACGAGACTTTAAAATTGCTGCAACACCTAACTGAACGTACGAATAACACACCGATAACGCACATTGATACCGGACACGTTAATCGCTTCATACTCGAGCGAATTTTCAAATTAACATAAATTACGCGGTCTTGCGATATATTTCAGCCCTTTTGCATATTGTTAAAACGGAATTAACGAAGGAAGATGGACGATATATATATATATATCGATGATATTTCTACTATGCAAAGTTTCTACATTTTAGCCACGCATTCGTGTATTTAATATTTAATTAGTATCTAATATTTAATACATAACAAAACGTAACACGTTGTAAACGGATACGTTTAATATTCTGACGAGATTCGGCGCGTATCTGCACGGAACAGGAATATCGCGTTAATCGTGTTAATCCCTTTTTACTCTATGGGTAATTATAATTACCCATCTTATCGTTATAATTCTAATTACCAATCTCGTCGTAAGTAATCTGCACAGGAGAATTAAATTAGGACCGTGAAACTGATATCGAGAAACATATTAGGTTACGACTAATTTTGTCACTTTTCAAGGAGAATTCGAATGTTTTAGAAAGATATCGTGTATAAGATTGGACAGATTAATGGAAAAGGCGATAAGAAAAGATTAGGAGGTACGGCAGTTGCACTCCTCGTATCGTACAACGAATGTAAAGTTAACAATATTCACACGAAACATACGCAAGAAATAATAATAATCGTAAATACAGAATCGTTTTCCGCAACTGCGTCGATTACGTTAACGGGAAAAAAAAGGATCGATCAGAGGTTGAGAAATAAAACGACAGAATGCAGAAGTACAGTCATTGATCTTCGTATCGCACAAAGAAACCGCCAAGTCCTTTGCTTAAAACTATCGAAGCCCACTCTATTTTTCCAGTAGCGAGGCTGTACGGAATGAAAGAGTATCGATTAATCGTTGAAACGACGCGAAGAAAAAGAAAACATAATAATACTGAATAAACTTCGAGGTGTTCTGATGAAATACTCAAATAATTCTGTACATAGAAACATGGTTGCGTGGCGTGGGACTCAATGCGACGTAAATAGGCATCTCGAACAGTGTCAGTAATAGTAATCGTAAGGATAAATATAAGTAAGAATTTAATCTAAAATTTAATATAACGCCATGTAATTAAAGAAATGAAAAACAATGAAAACCAAGAAACTTCCAAGATGCGAATACAGTGTCACGTAAAAGTAATCTCGCGATAAATTTAATAAAACGTATAAAACGGATCGTTGGTAATCTTCTTTAGAGAGATGCGTTCGAAAAATCGACTCCTAGTTCGATCGTTGTAAATGGAAGAAAAAAGAGACAGCAAAAGGAAGCTACGTATCGTCATACGAGGGAAAGAGCAAAATTTTCCAAAATATCGTCTCGAATAATTTCTTTCCGTCGAAACTGTTCGTAGTCACCGACAATCATTTCACGCGAAGTAAAACGCGCGCGCGATTTATATTTATAAGACAAAGCGAAAGAAATTATTATAGTTTCTTTCTATCTTTTTCTTTTTTTTTTTTTTTTTTTTTTTTGAGAAACCAAAATGTCTAGAAACGTGTGACGAGAGACTGGAAGACAGTTTCGAGAACAACGAAAATACGTATTGAACGTTTAATAAAACGCAAACACGAATCGAATCGAACAGGAGAGGATTTGAACGACGATTTTACCGATTCCAGGGGAATGTTTCGGTCGATAAACGTGCTCCGATCTACGACCTGGTGTAATTTTCTAATTCGTAGTTTCGTTTGCTCCAAACAAGTACACATGTACCCGAATAGCCGCGATATCGGTCTGAAATCGTTTTGAAATTGGCAACGATCGCTCGTTATTCCAACGATTTGTATGGAGATCGTCGATCGGCGCTGGGAAAGTTTGTTTCGAAAGCGAACTCGATCGGAGCATCGGCAGCACACGGTTGCAAATAAAAAAGAAACGCAGACCACGTGAAAATATTAAGATAGAAGAAAGAGGAAAAATAATCGGCATGGAGGAAAAACGCGGTGCTGGCATCGTAAAATCTAGTGGACAATTTATCCTAATCGTATTTAACAGAAAGATTTTATATTAAAGAAGAACGAACACAGCGTAGAAGAGGCATTTTTAACACGAATGCTCGTTAAGTCAGCCTAGCTAGTATCAGCTAAGAAATTTCCCACGGTACTTGTAATATCATTTAAGGGATCGAACACGCGTTAGATTTTGTCTCGAAGGATAAACGATCGCGTGTATCGAGTTGTAAAAAATAAAAGGACGAATATAAAGTCCGTGTAACGAATAAGAATTAACGATATTCGCATTCGGTAATAGTTTCATCGGTATGCGAAAGCGTTATCATTTTTTGCCAGAGAAACGTCATCGTTAATGTCGTCATTACAACTACTACTATTACCACTATTATCACTAACTTACGATACTATTAACGCTACTAACGCTATGGAACGTTATTATTATTGTTATTATTATTGTTGTTATTATTTTATCATGTTTCTTCTTATCGTCAAGATCATCATTATTATTATATATATCATCGTCATCATCGCCATCATCGTTACTACTATTACCAACAGCATTATCGAAACAAGAAAAGGGAAACATGATTACGCGAAATGAAAGACGACAAACGGCGACAAGCTTTTTCGTTTCGTTTTCCGTCGATCGAATCGCGACGAACGAAAATGCCAAATTAGTTGCGTAAATAGTTTAAGCGAGAAAGGACATTTCAAGGAATTTGTTATCGCGTTAAAAGAGAAAAAAAAACTGACATCGTTCCAAACATTAGGCGTTCAGAGAAGAAAAGAACAATGTCGCGTATTTGAAAAAATGCGCCTTTGCGTTGTAGCGAATACTTTGCTCTTGTATTAAACTAGAAAAAAAAATGAAAAAAATAAGTGACATTCATGGAACGAATAATATTATAGGTAAATTTTCCGAAAAATCGCAACTCGATCTTTGATTACGTACGTGCGTGTACTCGAACGATTTTTCACGTTTCGCCGATCGACGTATCGAAATATCGCTCGAAGCTTGGCCAACGATAACTCTTCTTCGAGTCGAACGTAGCATATATCGTCGCGTGAAAGAAGAGCAAAATCTCTCTGCCGTAGGATCTGTACGCTAAAAGAAGCAGAGTAGACGTCTGCAAGGACAACGGGCAAAAAACGCGCAATTTTCTCGAGTCTCTTTCCGATAGGACGGCTAGATTTCTTGTCTGTGCTTCGAAGAAAAAAAGGGAACGCGAACGAGTAGTCGATTCGTTTGATCGAGCATCGATCTCGCTGGAGATCGGATCGATCGAAACTTGTATCGTGTAAATAACTTCTGTGATAAGAATTGATTATTAAATCGTAGCCGAACGCGAAACCCCTTGAGATGAACGTTGCGTCGGTAGCTGCGCCATCCGATCGGTCCGCGTCTCTGAAAACTTCACCCGATCTTTGCAACGTCTCCGTGAGTCTATCTCGTCTTGTCGAGAATCACGCACATACGTAGTTAGAAGCGTAAGAGAATTAGCGATCGCCGCGTTCAGGCTGTCGGATCGTTCTCGCGTAAATAATTCGTGGATCGAATTATCGAGACGAATCGTCGAGCAAACGAGTTATTTTTTTACGATTTCTTTCGCAGCGATTAAATCGAATCACACGTTTCGTGGCATCGTACGCTTCGAAATCATAGGAATCACACGCGCATCGGTTGTTACCGATCGCTCGTCGATAATTTGAGAAATGTCAGCCGGTCGGAATAAAAATCGCGGCAACGACTCGTCGATGAAATAAAAGTGTTAGGCGACTTCGACCGCGTCGATTTCGTTTCACTCTAACGAACCAGCCCTCCAGTGCTTCCTTTTGTTCTACCGTTCCAGGCCGTTCGATTTGTTTGTTCCATTTTGCGGATTCCCGTTCGACCGTCACGAGTCTTCGAACACGTATGAAACGTATTTGGTTCGCGCGATTCCGATACGTCGAGTCGTTTGGCCTGGAAAACATAATGCGAAATGGCACCGTTTGATCCGATTTAGACCCATTCAAGCCATAATTCAACTATGATTAACGAATGAATTCGATAGTCTGACCGGTACGCGCAGTCAACCGTATTTCCAGTCGGCTGGCCGGCTGATCAAAATCATCCGCGTCTACCGTGCACTTTCTGTCATCCTGTCGGATGAAACCGCGTTTAAAACACGTCCCATCTCTTCTTTACGCAAGCTCTCCACTTCTGTTTTTTCTACATTTTTTCTACGCCGATCAATGGACGTACTTTTACGGACATGACCAAAGAAACGCAAGTGAAATAGAAATTCGTTTTACCTCGTACAAATTATAACGAGTACCCTACTTTGGATATTTCATATATTTTTATATATTGTACGCATTCTGTCCGTTTCTCCATCTTTCTAACTTTCTAACTAAGATCCGCGATCTACGGACTCGTTGGTAAAACTAAAGCGGTCGTTCGCACAGTTTTAAACCGAACACAGGATCATCAAAATTGTAGGGTTAGAGGGAGACGTTGCACCACGCCGGCGATCGTAAATGTTTTACGAGTACTTTGGTCGAGATTGAATTATTTGTAAAAACAAGCTATAAGTATAAAAAAGGAATTCCAAGCACGAGCATAATACCGTAGGTTATTTGATAGTTTGTTCTTACCCTTTGAATACGATTTAGAAAAATTGACTATTAGTAAACTGACGCGTTGATTCTTTACAGACTTCGGTTAACGAAAAGTAATATCGTAAATAGGATAAGCAGAAAATTTGATTTCTCGCTACATTCGAAAAACTACTGCATTTTTCTATCGTTAAATTTAGAACGACGAGACGAACGAGCGGTACAGATCGTGAGAACAATGGTTTCACGTTACGTGGCAGAATCTAACGCGTCTTCGTTCGTGGCTAAACGTTGTCAATTACGAACAGATATGCTCGACGAACGAAGCCGGGCCTGATAGCGGAAACAGCGAGGCTTAACGTGGAAATTGCCAATCGTCGTCTAATTTACCGGGTTGCAGCCAATTTCCAGTCGATACCGAAGATGCAGAGCGTGAACCTTTCGTCGCTGCACGTGCTTGGAACGCCGTCGACAATCGAGGAAACCTTCGTTCTAGTTCCTACCAGTAAATTCGGTGATAGGTGAAAGAGCGAGCGAAGACGAAACGGGAAGAACACGATAATTCCATCTTTGTTAATTTTCCTTTACATCGTTCAGCGACTAAAGGATTATTTCAACGTCATACGGTTGAAAGCTATTCTCTCGTATTCGCTTCTGAAAACGTTCTTAACGAGATTTTCGTATCTTTCAAAGTGTCAGAGATTCCGAAATATTTTCTTCGAAATGTGTCATTCTACGTATATTCCCGCGATGTCTTTCTAACGATAAAATCGACTTTGAGATTAAGGACGGCGATTGGAAGCAGTGACAAAGATTGGCTCGTTTCCAAATTACAATTTTCTTTTCTATCGATCGATCGCACTTGTCGTTGCGACGATTGCTAAAAATCGCTATTTTTAACGATTCGTAAATTCATCACGCTTTGTCGCGTAATTTTACAAAGCGGCAAAACAATTGCAAACTCCGCGAAAAGTGGCGTACGACTTTCGCCAATGTACGATCAATTCTTTTATCGCTCTCAAACGCTAGAAAAATTCTCACAGCGGATTTTATCAAAGTCTGTCCACGATTTACGGTTCCCCTTTGCTTCGCTGCGCTGCTTTCGGTTAGCCTCGGGAAGACATGGATGCGTTTGGATCTCGGATGGCGTGGCGATCAGCGTGCAAGAATCAGAGCGCGTGGTCGTTAAAGTACTTGTTACACGTTTAAGCGATTTCGTTTCAAGCGGACGCAAATACAAAAGAAAAAAGAAAGAAGAAAGAGTTATTGTAAAGCGCATCGTATTAATAACAAACATGCATATACATATACGCATGCTTCGGCCCCGCGAATATACATAAACGTATAAATATAGACGCGAGCGCGTATGAATAGATCCATGTATATTCATCACGTATAAATATATAAATAGGCGTGTGCTTAGGAGACAACGTTATATAAATACGAACTCTATGAACGACGTATAGTTAACTAAGAAAAATATACGTACGTTACATACACGCATACATACACACGCGTGCGTATACTTAATGAGAATGAAAAATTATACAGGATACCGTGTAAAAGACGTCCGGCTTCGCGTACGGAATGTCCGGAACGTTACGGAACGCTACGGAACGCTCGATGAAACTCGTAACGTTGAACTATACATATATCAAACACGGTTGATAGCGCGAAGCATTGATAGAAAAGAGAATTGTAATACATTTAAGGGAATTTATTATATATATATATTATAACGAACTAAATACAAAGGAATTGAATTAGGTTACACGGGCAACCAAGTAGTCTGTTCCCATATTCGTCTCTGTTCCTATTTCTCTGCAACGTACTCGCCCTGGTGTACGACGGGGACATTGATTTTGTATCGTTCTTCGTCGTCTCTCGATCGCAAAACGGAGAAATATCGCGAGACACGTTAATTAACGCGAACTTTCTGTGATCGGTGTTACCGTGACGTGGACCGCGTATCTTCGGCCACCGACTCGCTGGGATTATTTTTAATTTCGCAGCTGGAACGTTCCGCCGCGGCCGTTTCGTTCGATCGATCGTCGAACGTTCGTCGCGATCGTCGCTGCCCGTTACGGATAAGCCAGCCAGTCCCCGGCAGGACACGTTTGTTTACATTTATACGAATACCACGTATGTATATGTACATTATTATTACGAAATAGGCATATCGCGGGAATGCGACGAAATCGAAGGAACTCAGCCGCTCGACGTTTAACGAGAACCGGAGCGGAGGATCTGTTTCTCTGGCATTTCGATCGCCGATTCGTTAGGCCGTAAAACGAAAAAGGGAAAAGAAGGTGAACGAAGCTGGTCGTAAGCATAAATCGACATCGTCGTTTTCGAATAGACGAGAAGAGAATCGCGCCCTTTTCCCTCGTTTTTACGCCCGTCTCTCTCTCTATCTCTCTTTCTCTAATCTTACCCTGTGAATCAGCTTCGTCCGCCTTCTTTCTCTTTGCAGGAACACGCTCGTGCGCCAACGTAAACTCGCACAGGTAAATAAAACGAAAGGAGGACAAGAGCGAGGAAAAATATAGAAGGCAACGCGAGAGCGCTCGTTACCCTATTCGATCCACATACCGATCATCGTCATGTCATTCGAAACGACGCACAATGACGACTAATCGTTACGATTCGAGAATTTAAGAGAAGACAAAACAAAGGAATAGGGGAAATAGCATCTGGTGCATCTATCGACCATTATATATATATATATATATATAAATATATACATCTGTACGTACAAGAATACACGCGTGGAGCATAGGTGAGAAAAGGCCGCAATCGCGAAGCGAAACCGAGTGAAATGGTAGGTCAAATAATAATTACTAGACCGGTGGAAAGCTACGTTTCGTTCGATCGCGGGAATCGCGTCGGAATCTGTTTTTCTTTCCTTTTTTTCTTTCTTTATTTTCTACACGCTGCGAACCGTTGCGAGATCTCGCCAAAGATAAATATTGATAATCGCAGCAACGATTACGCTGCTACTCGTTTCCCCGCGGATTTCTCTCACTTTTGTACCGATTCAGCGCCTGTTTCACGGATGTGACGCGAAACCGGATCGAAACGCAACCGAAGTTTTCTGCAGGATAACGCGGTATTTGTTATTTGAAACGCTGTTCAGCTCTCTCGTAGACTAGCCGTTGAATCGATTCACACACATAGGCATTTAAACGTGGTTTTAGATATTACTACGATACCTATTAAATGAAATATCGCTCGTTCGGGCAGCGTGCAGTCTGCGCGAAAAGAGAAAAAAAAATGGGAAATCCAAGGGGATACGCGATAAAAATAAATAAAGTAAAATATTGATAAAATAAGAGGTAAGAAAAAAAAAATAATAAAAAATGAAGCCGCGCGGTATGCTCAAAACGTAGAGGAAAGTTTTATCTCTGTACATGCGCTTAAGAGAATCCTTACCTAGAAAATATATTACGATTATTACGATGTTAAAAAAAGAGAAAAAAAAGGAAAAAGAGAA
The DNA here is from genome assembly GCF_040668555.2 of Bombus flavifrons. Classification (NCBI taxonomy): domain Eukaryota; kingdom Metazoa; phylum Arthropoda; class Insecta; order Hymenoptera; family Apidae; genus Bombus; species Bombus flavifrons. Next base: position 6,779,136 of record NC_138447.1, read on the forward strand.
GGGAAAAAGATACGATGAGAAGGGGGAAAAAAAATAGAGAAGATGTAACGAAATTGCGACGTTCGATGCGGTGCGAACGAATCACGACTCGTCGTGTTTTAGGATTAAGCTGTACCAAGGAAACGAAAATAACACGAGGGCTGAGTCAGGATATTCGATGAGGATCGCGTTCGCATGGCACAATAATATCCATTTATAAGTTTACGCGGAAATCGCATGACAATGTAAAATAAAGAAATAAATATTAAAAAAAACAGTGTGCAGATAATTTAATGCTTCGATAACGCCGGTAATACTGCGAGGTTACCGCTTAGCGATTCTTTCCTCTTTTTACGATCTAACGTGCTTTTCACACGTTCTTTCGCTTCCGTTGAACTTTCCAGAGAAAGATCAAAATTCTCTACGTTTGTCAACGGCTAATGTATCCGTCGATGATTAGCGAGAATTTTCGCACGATTCTATTTCCTTGTACGAATTAAGGTAAGCTAAAAACCCGAGATAAGACGGTTAAAATTCGCAAGGCAGAGAGATTCGTAAGATGAAATTTTTCTCTAGCGCAGAAGCTGCAATTTCGAATTTTCGACTCGAGATATTTTGTGCTACGCGAATCGACGTTCGAGTATAAAGTTGAGACGAAGCAAGCAATGAAAAAGAAATATATATATATATGTATATGTAGGTATATCGGAAACGTCCTATCAGCTGCGTTTTTTCTGCCCGAACAGGACGAGAAGGAACGACGGCGAGACGTAAACGCGACAAAACAGGAGGAAATATCCGAATACGTACGTGCAGCGATAAAATAAACATCCGTATTATCTTCCGAACTAAATATATACAATAATACGAAGAATTTAAGAATACCGTTAACGATTAACGATTAACGATACGTATTAAATAGAAAGGGGAAAAAATAGAAAATAAGCCGATCAAGAGGCGCGCAGGATCGATTCGTCGGACCTTGTTTGCGCTCGTTCTGCGAAAATTTGATTCCATGAAACGTTAATTTTATCGATCGCGTTATTTACTCCGTAATAATCTCGTTTCGTATAAATTTTCTACCGCCGATCGTAATCCTCGAGTGGAAGTTACAAATGCAACAATTAAAAATCATTCGATCGAATTCGTTCTTTTTACGAACGATATTATGTAGAAAATTAATAAAAATCTAATCTAAATCGTATAAAAATTTCTGAAAGAAAATTAGTAACCATTAAAAGTTCTACGTTAGACCTTTCGAGATACCGTGTATCGTCGATGGGTGCTCGCTTCTTTCCCAATTAAAGTAATCTCCATCACCGTTTCTATTCGTTTCTAACGTAAAACGAGATTCGTTGATTCGTGGTCGTTGAAACGGAAGATTATGATCTGGAACTTCGCAACGATCGATCCTGCGCACGAAACGTTCGGCTCGCGTACTCCTAATTTGTATTCAAATTTTACACAACTTTATTCGATGAATATTTACCGTATTCTTTACGAAAGCTTTTATTCTATAATCTGTACACGATTTAATTACGGCCGGGCCACGACGCGACGGCCCGATGGCGTCGGGGCGCGGCTGTGCGCCTCGAACACAATTATCGACGATAAAATATATGTATACATATATACATACATATGATATATTTTGTGCTAGACTCATTTCCACCGTACAATGACGAAGGCAGTCAATATCGTTTGCGAGGGTAGCTCGTCGGATAGTCGGATATCGACAGGCGTCCATGCTTTGGTAAAATATTATTTCGTCGCGCAGTTGCGTGTAAATTGTCAACGATCGACCGCAGGCCGTATAAAAAATGAGTATCCGATTCTGTTGCCACGTTTCATCGTTGCGCAGCTTGTTTCCGAATGCTTTCAAATTTATTCCACTTTGTATCAACTACCACAAACCTGATTATATCATATACGGTTCAATCGGAAAAAAAGAAATACAACTTTCGAATCTAAGATGAAGAAAATGGAAGAACGAAGCTTCCTTTCTTTACGCGTTTCCTACAAACGCTTCGACTGCCACGCCAAAATCGCGTGTTTCGCTCAGAACGCCACAGTGTTTTAACACAGTACACCGTTAGATGCAAGATTTGTCCTCTTTTTTTTTTTTTTTATTGATCTAATAAAAATGTTTAATCGTTCAACTTTTTATTTCAAAGTATCTTGTATTTATAGGTTATGTTCGAAATGCCCTAACTGTCAATTTTCATTCAATGTTTACAATTGTAAGAAGTTCGAGCGCTCCGGTCACCAGTGACCACCGTGGCGGTCAAAGTGATCAACGAATACGCGAAACGTGAACCGTAGCGACGAAATTATCGTTACAAAGGATACTACGTTTTCTATGCTTGAAATTCCATCGATTCGAACATATCGATCGTAGGATAAATTCGAGACGCTTCGGGAACGAGCGACGGTCGATAATTATTTTGTATAGCTAGCAAAAAGGGTCGCTGGTACACGATCGTGTGGTACGAGGATTCTGCGTCCAGATGTATAGCTTGTAACTTTAAAGCCTGTGTATATAGCACGAACTGCCGCCAAGGGAAGTGAAGTCTCCTAATATCGCATCGCCTACAATATTAACACTTGCGTGACCGCTCGCCTACGGACGCGAAATTTCGCCAGTGGCAATTTCCCATGAATTTCTAGTTAAGCGACCGTTCGACCGCGTTACGTCGATTTAACTAGCGAAAATAACTTCGATCGAGAGGAAATACAGAGATTGTCGCTTACTCGTGTCTTTTCTTCTCCATAGACGATTCGATGAGAATATATTTTACTAGCTACTCCGACCATGAAGTTATCGCGCTAAATGCCGAGTATAACGTTTCATTTAAATCACAGTTATCGCTGCTGCTTAACGCATCGTCGAACGATCGGTGGAATAATCACGTTGGACGCGTACACGTCGATTTAAATTCTCGTGGTAGTGTCGTTCGTTACGCGAAACGAACAAAATTACGGTGTCTCCATCTTCATTCAACTAGGAGAATAACACGATAACACGCGCTCGGTTTTACGTCAGACGAATCGGACGACGATGCGTTGACGATCGGCGATTCTCTTCGCGAAAATCGCTAGCGGTCACGAAAGCGTGAATGTCGCGTGTGCGATTACTTTCGTTGTAAATACGTCTAAAATCAGCGCAGACGATGTAATTCGTGTTTGTCGTTATCGAAGAGCGTATTCTGTATGAATTTTATAACGAACGACAGAACGAGATATACTATATATACTATATATATATCCTTCTTCCTAGAGTTACGTAAATTACGCGTGATACCTAACCAATCGACGAGATCCGAATGGTCGAGAAAGATGGGAAGAAACGAAAAGGGAATCGTTCAAACGAAACGATCGTCGCTGTGATCGACCCATCCTCGGTCGATTATCTGCAAACACGATTCCGCAAACCTGCCTCGGATCGTTGAACGTAGCGCGTCATTTTTTCCGAAGCTTTCGCTGTACGATGGATTCCGTAAGAGTGCGTGTAGCTTATACATCGTACGAATAGAACGCGTCGTTCGATTGCGTTGCAAGGACGATCTTATTTATAATACTTTGTATGTAGGACATCAGGTGGAACGTGCGCCATTAAATTGCAACCAAGTTATTGGATTACTTTATGCATAATCGAAGCGGGCGCATTGCCTTTGAGCATTCACTTTGAAGGACTAATTGTAATATCGATCGTCGCGAATTAATAAACTGCGCTGCGGCGAAATAATTCGATAGTAGGACGCCGCGCGCGCACGCTGAGGCGTTAGACGTGCGTAGCGCGCGTGGCGAAAACACGAAACATTTGTTCATTCTGTCGCCCGTTTTTTAGAACAGACGACACACACCACGTCCTCGCAATTCCTCCGAATCGTGTAGCGTGTAACGTTTTTCTACGATTTTATTTTCACCGTGTCGCGTCGCAGACATCCTTTGTATATCGAGCTGATTTTTCTGTACATAAAAAACGACAACAACAATAACAGCAGGAACAACAACACGTGCGTCACACAGTTGTGTTAAACGAGAGAAATAAAATGTCTTATTGAAGTTCGATCGATCGAATTCATCCCTCGATCTCAACGCCTGAACCACCTCAACCTACCGAAATGAAATTCCATTTCCGACGTTTCACCGTGTGCTTTGCTTTAGTATCGTTGAACAACGTAACGGCAAAGTTTATCGAGTGAATTGAACATTAAGGACAAGTATTTATGTATATTAACCGTAATAACGCATTCTTACAACCAGAATACGAATGCAATTTACATTTGTCGTTCTTACGTCGTCTTTTTTAACGTTAAAATCAAAGTATTAAAAATCAATATTACACGTTCGAGCAAATTCGATACTGCCATCTTGTAACAAGCCGTTGAACTAAGACTCTGTATTATCGGCGCACGTTAACACGTACACAAGATCGATAAAAATTCCTGTTAAAATTACATCAAAATTATTCATACCTAAGATATCGATAATTATCTATTTGATAAACGTGAATAAAAATTGACAAAATTTCGATAAATAAGTTAACGATGAAGTTATAAGGAAATACAAAGCGAAAGGAATAAACTTCAGGATTATACGATTATTGACTCGGTGAAGCGTTGTATCATCCGCGTAATCGTACAAAATATAAAGACACGATAATACGACAAACGTTTCTATATTCTTTGCAACTATGTACGCACATATATGGCTCTGTTGAAATATTCTCCGGACGCAACGTACGTATGTACCAACGAATTCGCCAACTTGCGCTATGCTGCAGCGCGATCTAGCGTAGGTACACGTACCAATTAACAACAGAGCGATCTAATCATACGCGTAGCAGCGAAATTTGAAAATATATGCACGCGTTGTTCGATCGCGTATCTTAAATATCGAAAATATAGGTTGAAATGGCCAGTGATGATTTTCCTATCACATATATCGCATATCGGAGCAACGTTTATTTCCAAGAGTGCATAACTAAGTTCATTTTATGCTATTCATTTTTCTCCATTCTTATTGCTTCAACACAAACTTATTTATTCTTTGCCTGTTCTAACAATACCGTGTTTCCATCGTTTTACTTGAAAAACAAAAGCGTTAAGTGCGGATCTTGAAGCGTTGCTGTAAAATATTTTGAAAAATACTTTTGTTTATCCTAGCAAGAGTAAAATTGAAACATAAAAATTCGTAGGCATGGTTAATGGGTGTTATCGTTTAAATCCGAATTTTAAACTCAAACTTCGAACAAACGAAATCTCCTCTGCGTTAAAATAAATACTTTTTTTTTATTCTCGTTTCATAACTGCCGCGATACGGCAACTGTCGCTATATGGATAACGCGAAACGCAGGTTTTCTGGCGGGCTTTTCGAATTTGAAAACTGATATCGTTACTGTCGCGCTAATGGATGTAATTTTATTTATATCGGAACGGTAACGTTAAACCAAGCGGCATTCAGTGGGATAAGATTGACATATAATTATTGTTCCAGCCATATTCTACTTTCTACGGTGTACACGTATGATATGAATTGTGATATGATACGAATCGCGTAATAATTTATATGTTACATATACAGAAGCAAAGTAACATCGACAAAAATAATAGAATAATTTTTCACGTATCCGAAGAAATCTATTTCCCAAGTAGCAGGTTTCGATCAATCGGATCGTACGCACCTCGTAACGTGAAATACAAAATACAGCAAAATTTACTGAAATTTTGCTTTCCAATAAATGTATATATACGATAAATTGCCATAAATGCGTAAACACCTACGATCTAATTATAATCATTATTTGTCCTTAAATTATAAATTAAAGTAGAAAAATTACAATCGTTCTATAGGATGCGAATACTTGTTTTCAAATGGATTTCGGTTTACCAGGAAAATTCTACTTACAAATAATCGATTACAGCGTCGAATTTGCCCCATTGATAACTTCCTGGGACGATGCTCGTTAATTACAGGCATTTCTCCCTATACAAAGCTATTAACGCACGCAATATTTTTGAATCAGCCAGTATGCGGGTAATTGCATCGCCTACGAACGCGTACGCATACTAACGACGAAATTTTCGTCTTTCACGTCGATGAGCAAAGTCAATACGTTAATCCCGATACTCTTTCGCAACTACGTACGATTTATAAAAAATTGGCGAAACATTTACCTCGATTATGGCTACGCGTTATGATAAAAAGAATCGCCGTGTGTTTTTACAATTGGCAAAAGATCCGTAAAAATGGGATATTTACGAAGGAAATTTATTTTTCACGTTCTACGAAGAAATGGAAGAGCGCTGTAATAGTTTCTACGTTTTATATGGAAAAACAAAATTATATATTTAGGAAATTATGACCGGCTGCGCTGCTACCAGCTCGCTCTGATCGATTTCTTCGAAAATGGTAAAGTAAACAGGTATTTTCTAAATATTTCAAAAATCCTAATAAACTTGCAAGAAGATAAATTACAAACACGATAAACAATCGTTTGCGAAGCGTAAAATCGAAGATGGAAAGAGCACGAGCGTTTCTGATAAGAAGCGAACCATCGTTATAAATAATAAATTCGACGATAATAGCGTCCATAAACGTGCAATCGATAGCAGCGCTCGTTCTTCTATTTTTACGTATGCCATCATCCCCTTTCTTACCTTAAAAATTTCCTTCGTTCCCGATTCGTCGCTCGAACGTCTGCTGGAAATCGTGTCGTCCACCGTTGGAAAATTTAAAACGTAGCGATGAATATGGACGTAAGCGACGCGATTGTTTCCAGATGCGACAGATAATGTTAATTGGAAAGACACGTGCGAGTTTTCCGCGACAGATTCCATCAACGCGAAAATCCCTTGGCAAGAGAGGCTAATTACTAATTAGTAAGACGAATGTAGAAACGCGGAATAATTAACGAGAGCGGGTAGGCACTGCGAATTGTTAACTTCGTGTCGCCCGGTTATAACCAGTTAAATTTCGAAGAAATTCTCCGCTTCGTTCTTGATTACCGTTTAAACACCGGTTTCAATTGCTTCGTTAATCATTCGAACAATTCGGCTCTAATCCGCCAGGCTATTTCTGCACTTCAAACAAATCGAGAGTCGTGGAAATATAATTGTAGAATAATTTTCTATCGCAAAGTATTTGAAAGCGATCTGCTAAACGATCTGGTTTCGTTGGTTGCGTCGTTGTTCCAGCGAACCGACGATACGTAGAATATCGAAAGAAAGTTTCATTAAATATCGGATTATCTTGATTGTACGCTGGTAAATGTCAGTGCATTAATGGCCGCGAACAAGTAAAGTAGGTTACATAGATTTGTTACTTTGTGTACCAAGGAAAATCGATAAAAATAGAAAATTACACAGTTCTTTCGGATATCGCGTAATTCTTTCTACGATGTTCGTGGCAATAAAGTACGCGAGATACGTTACGAGCCGTTTAAGAAAGAAATTACGTAAAAAAAAAAAAAGGAAATGGTTGCAACGATCGAGAGTATGAGAACGGAAAGAATTTCCATTTTAATCGATAATCGATCAGCAAAGATGTATGTTCTTCGGAATCTAAACGTTTCTATTTTTAAGCTAACGTTATTAGCGAAATTTGACGAATCATTGCTAATAAATTCTCTTAGGTAACAATAATTATTCTCTTACGTAACGTACGTTCGACTAATAAGGCAAGTTCTAGAAGCGAATTTTATAAATTATTGGATAACCGATTTTCCTATTCCGTGTCAAATTGTAAAATTGTAAAAGCTGCTTACGTAACGGTCATCCATAATCTACGGCTCGTCGCTTGTCAATTCGCCAATGTTATTAGCTAGTAAATTATCGCGCAAAATAATCCGGATAATTCTAACGAAATTATCGAACGACGTATCATAAACGCAACGTGATCAAATTTTCTTACGATCTCTCTAAATACTAAATGTTAAAAACAGCGCGCCTTTTCTTTCTTACGCCTTGCTGAAACGAATGCCGCCTGAATATAAATTCTAAATACCTTGACTCATCGAAGGGAAGATGTTCCGTCCAATCCATTATAATAAAACGAAGAAGATAAATGGATAACGTCGAACGTCCAAACGCGTTGAAATTCATCCAGTGATGCAGCTTCGTACGAACGCGAGAAACGACACGATACAGAAATTGTGGATGGAACAAAAGGAAATGAGGTAGACTGCAACGATTCGCGTTGCACGTTGTATCTGAAATTTCCTTCTCAGGCAAAATTCCCAATGCAATTTCTCGTTGAACCGCGAACACGAACAGCTGAACGTCAGGCGGAAAATCTTGCAATTTTCTATCAGCCACCCTTTATCGGCCATCGAGGAAGCATAACGCGCAACTCGTTGGAACAAAGTCAAAGCCGAGCTCGTTTCACACTGGACTGCGAGAGAAAACGAATCGTTGTATACCCGTACACGTTTCCAACCTTTAAATTTATCGTTATTTATGGAAGTTTATCGCGACATAACGTTCCAATTGAAATTTCTATTCGTCGATAATGTTTACGCGATTCTCGTGTGGCCGCGTCCGAAAAATTTCTTCCTACCTCCCTCTATCCACCTGCACGCGCGTAAACGCAAATTTCCGCCCACTCGAACGTTTCCCAGAGATTAGACCGGGCCGTATTTGCTCTCGCGTTTCTCGTCCATCCTTTTCCCTTTAACCCAGTTTATCTATCCGCCATTATCGCTTGCATCCCTCTCCATCAAAGATCCTCCGTATCCCTGTGAAACTATCTGTTCCCCCTTTTTGCTTTTATCACGATCTATCCTCTGCCCCTTTCCATACCATCGATTCGATCTAACTATGTGTTCTTTCGTCCCTCTCTTTCTCTCTGTCATCTGGAAATCCCCATGCACGAATACGACTGTCTTCTTCTAACTAGCGGTTTGATCACCTCCGTCGATGCCATTGAAAGCCCTGCAACACGTTATGTCTAAACGCCAGTGAATAAAAGCTCGAAGCCAGCGAAGTGAGTATGTATACGCTTCGTCACTTCTAATTTTAGCACAAAGGGTGCGGCGATTCTGTGTGTACACGATTTTGCGCGTGAACGTGTGCGCGCGTGCACCGCCTCCTGTTCCATCGTAAAACACGTACACACACCGATAGTTGGAAGACGATTGTGTCTGTCCAAGTTGTGTGTGCCATATCGAAGGGGTAGAATATCTACCTATGGATTTCCACTAGCTCGATGGCGTTCGCCAGGCCATTTTTATAGAGTCCTCTTCGATCACTTTCTCGTTCTTTCTTTTTCTTTTATAGCTTTCTCTCTCTCTCTCTCTCTCTTTCTCTTTGCCCCGGCTTTGCCTTCTTCCCAACGAGCAGCCTAGACCGGCGGTTCGATCGAAATACGATTTCCGTCTCGCTGCGTATTGGCGGAACGCGGGCACAGTTTAGTTATCAGGACCAAATTGGACTTTGGCGAGATAGGACGAGCCGAAGAGCACCGAAATGCAAGCGACTACCTATTAGCCGGGTTAACGCGGTGTTAAAGCGAACGCGCCAGATATAAAAGCGCCATCGCCAGATCGTTTTTTAATGTATCGCGAAAAGCGAACCGTCCATTGTCTCCGGTAACAAAGCCGAGTTTGCTTAATCCCGACGTCCTTCGTAGTTCCCTGCGAATTTTTTCTTTGAACGTGGCCGTTCCCGTTGCCAAACGTGTAGGTGTCTGGAAAACAAGAATATCGGAATTTTTCGTAAAGAGAAAAACGCGTGATAAAATTCGGTTGGTTTAATTGTTTCGTCGTTAACGTTTTACCTTTCGCGAAACGGAATCGATAGCGTTGGTATTACATCGAAATTAATTCGTGAATTCCATCCATGGCCAACTTCCGCTTTCTTCCGTCAAGAAGAAACATCTTCCTCCGTGAAAAAGCATTCCCCTTAGCTGTCACTGAAACAGCGATCGTAAGATCTCGAACTTCTTCTCTGGAAACTGCAAATTATTCAGGACGGTAGATTCACTTTGATGCTGGGACGGTTCATTTTGAAGCTCGCTTTGCATTCCTATCGAACAGAAGGTAAGGGTGTTGAATACGTTTGTCGAAATAAGCGTCTGCTTACTCGATTCGCCGTCCCTGACCCAGAATACCTGAAAAGCTTATCAGAGATAAGTAGCTTTTAAAACAATTTCCTTGTCCCCTTCAAACTTGCCATTTCCACAAAGCGTTTAACGTTTAACGTCGGCATCTGTTCAGTAACGATGTTCGGCAAATTACGAAACTTTTATAGCGGTAAGATCAGATGGGAATTTTTTAGATTAGCAAAATGTTTAACCAAAAAGTTTCCAAATTTACGATCGTATTATCTACCCACCGTAACGACCATGTACGTTCGTCTTACGTTCTTCTTCGTCCTTATACCGTTTCAGCAACCACGACCGAAACATCCAGTTAACAAAGTCACGTATCTATGAGAAATGGCGATTAACGAGCTCGACCTTCCGCGTGCTTCTTTCATCTTGCCGAACGCTTGTCACGATAGCTTCTCGTTTCTCGTTGCTGCATCGTGATAGCACACGGCGTATCGCCATTGACGGTCTCGCGGAATGCAGAGGATTTCCGAGTGGTCTGAAAGGGGCTACGCGGACGGAGGAGCACAAGAGCGAGTTTCATTTTCCTTTGACACGATGTAACACCATCAACAAGTGCCGCTATCCCGGAGTATTCTTGTTCTCACGCCGTAGTTGCTACTCATCACGTGGGAGTGATAATATCCGCGGACACGCGTATTCCGAGGGTTTGACTTCTTAAGCGACAGCTTACGAATGCTTTTTATCCGGAATACCGTTAGGGTTAGTCTGGTTGTTCGCTTCTTTTCTGATTTATGTGGTATCTGACACGGTATTTACACTCGAAATCTGTAAACGACAGATTAATCGGTATAACGCGTTATGAGATAAAGAGGCTTAAATGGAATATTCGCGTTATCAAGAAGCGTTTACGGCGCAACGGGGTAATTTATACATTTTCCCACGCAGAATTATTGCCGTGACATTTCCTGGGTAAAATACGAACGATCATAAAATTCCGCTACGATCATGGCTGCTTGCTCTTTTCCCGATAATGCGAATCGAGAATGATATCTCCCTGTTGTTTTACGAGGACGACATTCTCCAGGCTATTCTTATAAGAAATTCTGTTTGCCCGCTATCGTTCGCCGAGAGAATGGAAAGGTCTTTCCTCTTTATGTTGTCGCGCAAAAGAATATATATTTACCGAGAAAAACAAGACCGTAAGCGAACACCTTACTCCCTTTGAAGAATTAAAAGCAATATTATAAATCCTTCGACGTTACGTATTGCGTATATTCTTATAATATGACTTCTCGCAAAGAAATATTTCCTTTCTTCGTGCAAAAGGTAATTTCGCAAGTTGTCTACTCTTGAGAAATATCGAAGAATATTTAAAATATCGAATACATGTACAGGGTGGTTGGTAACTGGTGGTACAAGCGGAAAGGGGGTGATTCTACGCGAAAAAAGAAGTCGAAAATATAGAATGAAAATTTTTCGTTCGAGGCTTTGTTTTCGAGAAAATCGACTTTGAATTTTCGCTCGGTACGCGTGCACTTTATCGCGTCTCGTTAAAACGGATCTCACTGTAGATCGTTGTCTCGATGGAAAAATTAAAAAAAAAGTTTTATTCTATATTTTCGACTTCTTTTTTCGCATAGAATCACCCCCTTTCCGCTTGTACCACCAGTTACCAACCACCCTGTAGAATATAGAAAAACTGTACGACATACTACGTATGTAAAATAAACTATATAGGAGCCGACCGTAAATTGGCCAGCAATTCGTTGTTTCCTGATTATTCCTGTAATCATAATCATCGTCGTTGAGATAATTTCTCTTTGTATAAATAGTTAGGAGGAATTTGGAGATGAGAAAATGATGTTACTCAGCCAGCTTCTGTTTCGTCTGTTTATTGGCTCGTTTGATATAAAAGCGGTGGGTACGTAGAAAGGAAATCGTATTTATAATAGCAGGCGGAAGTTCTTGAATGGAAGAAATGAGAAAATGAGATTCGGGTTTTCCCCGTTTAGTTGATGCGCGATTAATCACCGCTTGACTTCTAAATTATGGAAATACCTATTTTTCAAATATACCGATCTTCAGATAGTACGTACATGATGATTCTCGTTTTAGCAATTTCTACCAATGACCATCTGTGACCCGATAACTCCAAATGGTAAAAAACTAAACTTTCGTTGCAACAGATGAAACTCGTACAAATAAAATTTTACAATATAATTCTACTGAACCGATATAAGCTATGAAGCGAACACATGTATATTGCCAGTATCATTCGCGTTATATGTCGTACCTAATAGCTTTCATTGTACCAAATTTCATTTGTCCGAAGAAGCTTGAACCAACGACGAACGTACACTTGCTCTATACTGGTAACTTTATTTTAAGTTAGCAATTAATTTCAATTTGTCCCATGACGAAGCGCCATCGTGTCGCTGTCACGGAGAGAGGGTTTTAAGAAAACAAACTCCAAGCGAATAGACTAGACTTGCCCAATAAATACTTATACAGCGGCGTACACGTGTACATATATGTTCAGGCAAAGGATAGACATTAACATTGAACATTGCAGAGTACAGACAAATGGCGAACAACGGCCTTCATGGTATCTAATTTCATTTCCTCCGACGATTTCTCGTAATGACGGTTCTCTCTCTCTCTTTCTCTCTCTCTCTCTCTCATACGATTTCCTTCGTCGTATTACGAATGGCGCGTGGATCCAAGTAAATCGGTTGTCTCTTTGATCGCGCCACGAAGAAGAAAAATAAGAGGAATTATCGAAATCGGATGATCGACGATCACTCGTTGATATCACTCGTTTGAAAAAAGTAGGCTCGTGATTCGTCTCGTCGAAGCTTGTTAAAATCAGATTAATTCCATTTATAGGCTTCTACAGAATGCCGGTAACTGGAAACTTGGTTTATTAATATATTTTACGTGATTTCTTTTATACGAGTGTAAATTTCGAAAAAGCGTTTTCGAGAAACGAATGTTACGCTCGAAGTAGATACGCCGTATCCATTTCGCAATGTTATACTCGGTGCAATCTACTATCCTTAACATTAACCTTCGTTTCTCGAAGCTCGAAGGTTCTCGAGCCCCTCTTTATCATCGAGCAAATTCTTGTGCGTACACATGGGATGCACTTGCGTGACATTTCAAGCGCACACGCACACGAGGGCGAGATAAATATATTCGCACGAGCCAAGCGAACCGAACTTACATTTTCAACGCAAAAGACAGTTGACGTAAATCGAATCTTATCCCCTTCGACTCTCTTTCTTCTGTTCTCCGGTCATATGGAAATATCCGGGGAATCTAGTACCTTGGGCCTTCTTTTCCCCATTTTGTAAATTGTACAGCGGATCTTGAAAGATCAGAGAATCCTTATATTCTACTCTTAAACTATAACAATGATCTCGAAGCATTAACGACTCTTCTCCTCTCTCCTTCTTGTTATAAACTAAAGCAAATTTTTATCACACTCGCAGATATAACGTGAATATCTAAAAATTGTAAAATAATCGGCAATAATATAAAAGATCAAATTTGCAACGAACTCTGAAAAAATATTAATTTCTCGAGGAAATACCGCAGAATTATTCTAAAGGAAAAATTAGGTCAGCGCCGTGGAAGCTCGTAATAAGTTTGCCAAAGAAATTGGTTTCCCCGTTAAAAAAAAACGCAATAAATAAATCGCATAATAAATAAAAAGGAATTGAATATCGTTGAAATACTTGCGAAAACAATCGTCGGCTATTCTAAATTGCCCTCTATTACTAAAGTTATACCATGGAACGTCACGAAGACAAGGATTACGTCGCTAAAGAAAAGCATAAGCGCCGGCAAAGTAAATTAGGGCAGGAGATTGAACTTCGAGGAAGTCTGGATTAAGGGAGATAAAATTACACTTTCCCAAAGGAAAAAAATACCGGTATTCTCGCTTGAAATCATATTTCATTTACCTTCAAAGAAAAAACTACCAACTTTGCATTTTATAATTACATCATTGTACAAGTAAATTTCCAAGCGAAAATAACCAACATGAAATTTAATAATAATTCAATTCTCATTTATCAGTTTTACTTCTTACGAACGTAAATATAACGTGACGTACTTGCGCGTAACACCGATATAAAAATCGAATGAAAATGATGGATCGCTGAATAAAAAAATCACCTCAATTTCAAGATATTGGTAAGACGAAAGAATAACGAGTAGACGCGATTCGTCTTTTCCGGTCATTCCTTATAATTTTCTTCTAATTTAGAATAACGTGTGTGTACAAAAGTTTGTAGCGCCATCGAGATGCTTGAAATTTATATTTTCGATGCTTAAATTCGTTTACCTTTTACGATGGTCCGTATCTTTCTACGTATTTCCTTCCACGAGGAAACCATAGAGGTACTCGTCGAGACAATACGAACTTCTCACAGAGTCGTTACATTTTCCTCGAGTCGTTGTACTCTACAACTTTACTATCGCCTTCCTCATCCCTGAAACACGTAGCGCAGAACACAGTCGTATTGGAAAATAACAAAACGTCGATGGGACACAGGCGGTCGATTTGCAACGTAAAATTGAACATTATTTTGCCCTAGAAGAATTAATTTTCGTGGCTGCGTGTTACGTGTGAACGCAAGATGAATCGAAAAGGAAAGGTTCAAAGTTCAAATATCTTCACGTATTTTATTTTAGTACGTTTTGTCTCTTTCCACAAAACCGCTCGACAAATGTGTTTGAATTGTTGGTAACTGGTTAAAAAAAAAAAAAAAAAAATGAAAGAAATTTAACTTAAAAGGCTTCGAAAGAAAATTGTCGAAGCGAGATAAAATTAATTCCACCATAACGGTAATAATTTTATCGTAGATAAGGCTCGATGAATATCGTCGTGAATAATTCAACGGCTTAATTACGGCTAGAAATATCTTGTACAACTTCCTTTAATTCGCTGATTATCCCTGAGAAAATATTTTGGTATAAATTAATCGGTAATGAAGCATCGTTATTTCACTCGTCCATAAACCAAGCCCGATTAACTCGTCTCTATCCGCGTAAAAAGTATCACAAGTTATGAATAAATAATTCTCTCCGTCATCGTTGACTTATAAACGAGCTTTAACAGTTTGCCGAGTTTTAAACAATAATTGTTTCGATAGCAATATTCAATAAGATTACAATAACGATACGGCTATAGATATTGAAATTAAAGCGGAATATTAAATCTGATAATGATCTATATAGTAATATTCTTCCGTGAAAGAAGTTCAATCTATTGGTAAATGTACTCTAATTAAAATCTATGTTTCATTACAGCTTCGATTCAGATATAGAAGAACAACGTACTGATAAACATTGATGGACGTAAACGTGTGGTATTTAGTTTGCATACCATTTACGTCAGTTAGATGCCGTTTGCGTATCGCATTTCGAGACACATCGGTATATTAACGAAATTGTTTTTTCCATTAAATCTGCTTTTACGTAAGAACGATTAATACTTGGCGACTGATATATATATATATTTCTTTCAAATGCATCCATCTCCGACAAACTGATTTATCGATGCCACGATTACGAAAAATCTGGAAGACCTTACCATTTATCATTTTATCGTCCTAACGAGTCTTCTAACGTATCCATAAGTTTCTCAAGGCAAGAACGACGGCTACGTTTGAAGTTTGTTCATTTCATGAAAATAACTTCTAAGGTGTGATATTCGATAAAAGCAGCAAAGGTATGTACCAAATATCCGATAATTTCTTTTCACGTTTTCTATATAATAATTTCTTTTTATTTTTGTTTTTAAAAGTTGTTGAATTATTAATAGAAAAATTATCTAGAAATCGTTTAGACGCGAAACAATGGATGGTCTTTTTGTATTTCTCTTTTATATCTTTATATCTTTAAATGAAAATTCTATAATACACTCACTGTACATGGCAATACCAATTAATCACTTCGAATATCATTTTATTCGATATACGCCAGATGCTCGGTACGTAGGACAGAAACAATCGATTCTATTTGATTAATTAAAACCACAAGTAATTAATTTACATGAATAGAACATTGAATTGCACTATATCGTTCTATTATAAACATGTATACTCTTAAAGAGTATGCTTAATCGGTTAATGGCAGATTAATCGTCCAACGATAAATATAACAACGTGCTTTATTTATTTGCCTTTATTGAATATTATTAAATAACCGAACCGATATTTCTAGCGTCTAAACGACACATTAAAATTATGATTTACGATCGTTATCTCACGCACGTCTACTTAATCTATTGCAAATACTCAAGAGTAAAGTTATACACGTTCTTCTACACGATTCACGTTAATTCCAAATTCTTAAAAATATTTCGATAATACTTCGATCACACTTATGTTGTCTCGACTAAAGGACTTAAAGATAGCAAACATCGATCCACTTCATAATTCCACTTTACAATTCGATAAAAGAAACGATAAAATATCCGTTAGACTACTTCGTAGGAATACTTAAGATAAACGATAAGAAAACATTTGCCAATATGTATACAAATAATCATTTTACACACAAGTCTTACGATACTTTACAAATTACTCGAATCGATAGCGTCGCACTTATCAAACTCAAACGTTTCTAAATATGACGATGCTGCGTGACTAGTCGATAATTTATTAAAAATAGAAACACTGTACATCGTCGTAGTCGATGGTTGACAACAATCGCTGCAATTATTCGTTTCTTTACGAAACAGCAAACATTACAAATTGCTTCGTAGCAAGAAATCACGAAAATTACACGAGATTAATAATTCAGAGGGAAAACATATAATTTTATTCGCAACACGACGTATAGGGGATGAATTCTAAAAATAGAGGCCTATCGGTAGGGAGAATTTCAAGAGTCCAAGAGAGAATTTCAGAAGCGGTAAGATAATATTTATTTTATTTTAGATCTACGTGATTTATGACACGGTCGAAAGGAAAGGTATTTTTCGAGAAAGATATTTTTTGCTTTTATCGCTCGTGTTTAACCGCTATCTACCTTAGAAAGGGTAATTATATAGATCTTATCGCGAAACGAGTAGGAAAATCAGCGAACAAGGGAATCTCCGTAAGCATCGCGACGAATCAACGTGTGCACGCATATAACGTGTTTCCCATTTGCTGATCGACGACGTTGATTGACAGATAATGGAGATCGATATTTCGAGACAGCCACGAAGATTCTGTTAGCGGCATTTGTTCGTCGAACATCTCTCGCTAGGCTACACGGTGTTCGTCGTTTCTCGCGCGACCCACCTGTTTAATTAAACGACAGCAGCCGGCGCTCGGTTTCATTAAAAATTTAATAGTCTCGATTGCGAATCCATCGACGTATTCGGCTCGATGTAAATCGATCTTTAGCCGAGATACGCCGGGCCATACGGGTTACCGTGTCACTGCGAACGATAATGACGATACATTGGATGATCCGTGGCGAGCACCATAATACCAAATGCTATCTATGTTACTGATATGTATTTATTAAATTTAATGCCTATCGATACGTTCGTTGTTCCCGTGTTAAATATAAACTTCGATCGTGCGCCGGATTACCGCGTATCATCTGGAGCTTATTCAATAACGCGCCGTAAATTCGGATTGGCGGTAACGTAATTTAATAGCCTTGAAGCTCACGGAGTGGTATTTAGATCCGTGACAGTTTCTCGACGAGTCGAATCTCCGAATGATCGAAGACGATCTTCAAAGAGCCGGCGTTTGAAGGCGACAGCATTTCAAATATTCATGATTCTTCCTAAATAGCGAAGATCGTGTCGGTATCGAAGTTATTCTGGCGAATTACCAAAGACTTTAATAGCTAGGAATATCGGACAAAAGACGCGTTATTTCATTTGCAACGAATGCAGCCATCCTGCATCCTATAGCACGATCGATCCAAAGAAGATTGAAATTAAGAATTTAATGAAATTGTACAAATCACGAATAAATGTTCCTATTACGACGTGTCAGATAATCGTGCGCGGGCAAAATTCCACCAACTTACGAACCAATCCGATACAAAGGAACAGAGATGTATAAAGAAACCTACGCGTGTACGTCGAACAAGCTGAGAAGGTTAAGGAAAAAAGAAAGAACGAGCTGATTCTCGATTGTTCCCTTTAAAATCCGACCGTTCCTCGAGAAAAGTGATCGAAGGCAAGGTATTCTGCGTGGAGCGGGGCTACGACTTTACAGCTGGCACGAGGAATAGGGATAGCTGTGACACAGGACCAGGGGAGGTTTTGACGGTATTGATTTCCCAAGCCCGGGACCTCGTACCATCTGTAACTCAAACTGCTCGACTGAGATACCCTTACGTACTCTAACCGAGCCGTATAAAATCGTACATGCAGCTAACTCTATATCTCGTTCGTTCCATCAACCATTTCGTCAACATTTTGCACCCGATTCTCACCGGGGTATGCGCGATTTTACTGACGCGCTGTAGCAAGGCAGAAAAGGCGAACGAAGAAAAATTTCTGACGAAAGTTTGAAAGGAAACAGGAGTCGATGGTACGTCTAAAAGGAAATTGGCAAGCTGCTCGACAGAAGTTGCGCAAGTTTTAACGAAATACATATCTGCTCGTGCAGAATGCTGAAAACAAAAGGACGCGACTGCTTCATTTTACTTTAGTATCGCATTAAAGTAGAAGAGCGTTGTCTAAAGTTTTTCATTTGAAAAGTAATTGCCACCCTTAATAGCCAATTTGTGAGTTTGAAAGGACTAGCCTTTAGAGATACAATTTATCAAGCATTCTGTCCTTTTTTATGTCCGAGTATTGCGGATGAAGAATAGATGGTGACACGATAGTGACGTGATAGATTAAAGCTATAGAGCTTGAATAGAGTTTAAAGGACAAATCTTTTTCGGAAAGATGCTTTTTATAAGAAACGGTAGATCGTGGCAATGAAAAATGCTTTCAAAGTGAAAGAAAACACCACTTGAAGTAATAGATTCGAATATCTTTGGGATACGCAAAGAAATCTATCCGGCCATAACTTTCCGGCATCGTGTAACGTTCGGGTCAAGAAGCTTTCCAAATTTTCCCATTGTTTTACGCGAATATCAATTCCCGAATTTTCCTGTCCTCCATATCTTTTCCTTTTTACGTATAAGATTGGCCAAAGGAGCCGTCTAAACTGGATTCATCTGAAGTTAGTATTTATTCGTAAGTTGCAATTTATTTCTTTAAGGAATAATTACAATATCCTTTCTATAACATTTACGTGAATTTCCATTTCCATTTCCCTTTCAGATGAATTTAAACGGTGCAAGCCACGTATAAAGGAATCTCAGGAATAAGAAAATGTGTTACTACTTCGATCCACGCAATCTGACTGGCTTCGACGCATGTCGCCTACGCATCTTCTCGTATCATCGTCGAAACAAAGGAAGCCCGGTTACCGGGTCAAAGGTGACAAACCACCAACTCAGAAAATTACCCTGCTAATACATACATCCGCGCAAACCATACATAGTTCTATATTCACCCAAAGTGTTTCCAAAAATCTACTCTATGAATACGGAAGAACGTAAGATAAAATTAAAATTAAACGAACATAAAAAACAGGAAAGAAGAGAAAGAGCAATTGGCGGCGAATACGCGTGTGCCTTAAATGCATACTGTCGATAATTCGATTAATAATTTCGCGTAATAATAATGCAAATGATATTCTGCCTCTTTTTTCTTTTTAGAGAAAGATGTTCTCCGCTTTTGTCATTTTCAACATTCTTCTTGAATACACGCGAATATATCTCATACGCGATCTTTGAGATGTTTTCTTTAAAATCATATCACGTACTATGTAACCGTGTTTTCGAAGAAAACTAAAGCTCGTCTTCCATGCGAGCGACGTTTTTAATTAGTTTTACTGCAACCCTAATCAACGACAAGAATTACTAATAAACTTACGTTTCACGGCTGAATTATAAACAAGATGATAATTAACGACTTCGTTAAATTTCTCGAAAGCGAACCTTGATTTTTAGCTTATTATTATTTGCGATATATTCGGTTCAAGACGATGCCAAGAAATATCGAGAGTTTCGAATGGTCCCAATTCGGTGAATACCTGAACTGCTACGTTTGCCGACGATACGACTGTATTAGCGTGCGATCGAAATTCGCGTGAAACTTCAAATAAACTGCAACAACGCCTCAACGAGATAGAATATTGGCTAAAAACACGAAGAACTGGAATCAATACTACGAAATCTACACGCGTGAAATTCATCGTAAAAAGCGAACATGCCCTCTAGTAAAATTAAATTACTATCACAGCTGCTATACTTTGACAAAAAATGATCATGGAAAAGGCAAGAAAATAGAGCGATTAAACGAACGGCAGAAAACTTTGGTCGTTGATTGACAAAAACTCACAGCTAAGAACAACGCTAACAACAAACTTGCAACAAACTGCGGATACGCAGAACTATTTTCAAGCCCGTGTGAAATATACGCCTGTCGATTAGGGGAGCACAGCCGCGAATTCCGATAAAATCAATAGAAACATGACAAAACAAAAAATTGAGAGGCGTTTTGAAAACAGATCGGTACGTGCCGAAGAAACAAACAAAGAAAGAAACCGGTAGACCCACCGTAAACTAAGAAATCAGCAGACACAGCGGGTTATATCAACAACGGCTGAAAAATCGTCCCAACGACCTGGCTACGAAATTACTGGACACTACGAGAGAATACGAAAAATTGAAGACACCTTTTACGTCTACCAAATAGATTTAACCACATAAGCTGAGTAACATCACGACGATACGTCTCTGGATGTGTTCATATTCCTGTCGATTTAAGTCACCGACCTGTGCCGATTATCGTTGTACGATAGATCGCATATACGCAAATTATAACAATGAAAAGAAAACGAAAATAAAGAATGAATGAGAAGAAGAAGAAGAAGAAGAAGAAGAAAGAAGAAAGAAGAGAAACTGATGTTGGAGAACGCATGATGAAGGTAGATCGTCTTGCGAAGAAGCTTGACGCGGTAACGTTCGAACGGCGCATATATCCGTGGCGTTAAAAGGAGCCTCCTACCTTTTTACTTTATTTCCGTACGTAATCAATAGGCGTTCGATCGGGTCGGTACATTTCCGAAGTGGCGTCTCAACGTACAGAGGAGCGCCTTGCCTCCTTTATCGAGGTTGTCGGCGTAGAAACGAGCGAGGAAAGGATACATATAGGGAGCGGGAGCAAGAGGGAAATTGGCAGAAGTGTGTAGACCACTACATCTTCTTCAAGAATCACAGATATCGTATATAAATAACCAACCGCTTATTTATCATGCTCTATCGAGAAAGGAACGGAAAAGAAGGGGTGGAGGCAAAAGGCCATTTTTATACGATCGGTATGGTACACTACCGCTCAAAGAACTCGTAGTCTGATGCTCTTGCTCATTTTTTATAGGATGCATATTTAATTACAAAATAGTTTGCAGTAATTTTGTTACGACGCGATAATATTAGCTTTTTAAAACTAATATGTTACACGGTAAAACTATATCAACTTGCATCGATGAATCGACGAATAAATAGTCGATGTAATTGAAATTCGTATTAATTTCACTTACTACAATTCATCTACAGTTTACTACGGGTACTTTTCTTCGCATAATAGAAACTTACCTTCAGAGACGAAAGAAAATTCGCTTTAATGAATGAAATTCTCGCTGCAAATAAAATCGATGCTCGGAATTTAAGGCCACAGTGATAAGATACGATAAGTTATATAATTCGTTCTTCGTAGGGAAGCAATTTTTCAATCGAATATGCCGATAACTATTCTCGTGGTAGTAAAATTGTTTCTTTTGAAAATATCGCTTGTCATAATATTATTTAAGCCCTTAGCTTTTAATAAAAATTCGGAGATATAATACCCATCTTTACGAGGCCTCATATTTTTGCACATAATAGCTTCTTCCCCCTTTCCAGCGTCCTATTATGCCACATTAAAATACTCCCTCTTAGCTATCGAGTAACATAAAATCAGAAAATAAAGATGAATTTGCCATATTTTCGTCTTATGGCTTTCAATTTTCCCAAACTTTTTATCATTTAAAGAACTTTTTATCGTCGCCTTCTTGCACGATGGAACTAACATTATCATCCTTCTTTTGCAAATAGCGATGAAAATGTAACGAAGCTTATATTTAGAACGATACTTAATTTTAATTCGTGAAATTGAAGCCTATTAAGCACGAGCTGCGTGTGAAGTTTCAACGTCCTTAATCTGGTACGCTGTTTAAACACCGAGTACCACAATACGCTACATATATAACCACAAAAAATGACAAAAATAAAAAGATAATCAGGTAAAGTATAAAAATCGTTGTTCTCTGAGCCTGGTTTATTTACGTTGCTTCATACAATTTTAATCACGTCGCATCCGATTATCGCGTTTATGTGGTAAAGTAGCAGCGATTAGTATAAGTCAGCAAACAGACATACATATGCATAAAGGACCTTTGTGTTAACGTAAACGGAGAACATATGCCACATGCAATGATAAAAGAAATTAATATTTCAGTTAACATATCGTAAATCCGAAGAAAATTACTTTTGAATCTATGTTCGTTATAAGCTTTTACTCTACTTGGAATAAATATCCTAAAGTTCGGACGAAGCTTCTTCGTTGCGCTGTATTTTCGAAGAGGACAGATTGCCTCGGGCTAACTCCACGCTTCGATATTGATAAGTTTCCAAGTTCACTGGAAAGGTTATTGGGAGAAAAAGTGAATTATATTCGGAATCAGAGCATGTACAATACTATACAAAACGATTGGATGTTTCTAAAAGAAATTGACTAAGTTTGTTCGAATAGTCGTAAACCGTAATGTTCATCGTTTTATTCTGAAACTGTTATATCGGGTGGAATAAATTGTAAGTACACGAAATTATTGCTACCTCCTTCTATCTCTCTCTCTCCCTCTCTCTCCTTCTCTCCACTCAGTCTATCTTCTATTAATAATATTTTCTATAATCAATGTAAAACATATTTACTCTGTTAAATGATGGCGAGCGAGCTCTATATATAACGAACCACTTGTTTATCGAACATTTCTAATAAAACCAACAATGTTAATATACGTGCATTTTCGTACTATTTATTCGAAATAATTAGGATTAAATTGAGAAAATCAAAGAATTTATACGACAATTTATAGCGGACTCGAAGTAATTGTTGTATAATTAGAATATTCTTATGCTACTACAGAGAGAGGTCTTGGAATATTTAAAAATCTAAACGCCTTGTATGTATAAATTAATCATTTAATAAAAATATTATTTTATCTAACGAATGAGTCTTTCCATCACTGACTAATTTGATTTATTTTCCTTCGTTATTTCTTGACGGTATTCTCGATATTCCTCGTGTACGTAACTTTATCAAGAAATTTCATTGCGTATCTTTCGATCATCGAACGTCGCGTTCGACGTTGTTGCGAGGGCGCGCGAAGAATCTTCTCCGAAACGAAATGAAAAGGGAAAATAATGCTCGGCCGGATAAATGTGAAAGTTCGAGTTTTATTTGCTATCAAGTTTTCGCGGAGGAATACGCGTTTATTAATAATACAACGCATTTTCCTTGAGAAGCGCAGGCATCGTTTATAAATAACCAACTTATTTGTCGTAGCCCAAGGAAAAAAGACAGGATCGCTATTGTGGTGTATTTTTAAAAAAAACGACACACAAGGGGAGAGACTGGAAGCGGCTTTTTACAAAACGTCGGATACTACGGGCGATTTAGCATCGCTATGACAACGGAACAAAACGTCCGGTGAAAATTATGTTTTTCGTTGTTACGTCCATGAAACGACATGACGAATCAATCGGTTACTGCAAAAGATAGCGATAATATAGATACGCAGCTCGGACTCGAATAACATTTGACTCAAATTACAATTGAATTTTAGAGAAGATATATATATACGTAAAACTTGTTGAAAAGAAAGCATTAGCGCTCTAATAAAGAATTTGAGACACCTGATAAAATCGCTGATTGTTGGGTAATGTAGCGTCATTACGATACAACCTACTCGAGTATCGTAAGTAACGTAATTATTAATATTAATTTTTTCACAAAAAGTCAAAGATGTCGAATGCCAGAAATGGAGAAAGTCTTGTCGATGAAGGAATAACTAGTTTCCAAATCGTTCGTTCGAGACGAAACACGCGCGCAAAACCACGCTTAAAATTCGTTGATTTATTCGTCTGGCGGTGGTCCATTTCGCAGTAATTTTCCTGCTTGGAATTTATCTGATAGGTGGCATTAAAACGCGATCGAGCGGTCTCGTGGTTATTGATCAACGTGATTGAAATATTTATAAAATCCAAGGAAATTCGCGATCGACCTTCCCCAACGAAATCACTGCCCTCGTGTCGTCGCCGTGGCAAATTCTAAGGTGGCCTGAAATAAATGTCCGTAGGCGTAGTAAGCACGAGCAAAGCCCGCTTGCACGTAACATAACGTGACGTAGTTCCATGAAAGTCCTCGTTATGGGGATTTGGCGAGCCGTCTTCCCGTTTAAATATCATTTCAAACGGCTATAATACGTTGCATGACGAAGAGAAACACGATAATAACACGTGCAGAACACAGGAACCAGAGCGACGAATAAACGGAGACGAGACCTTGAAGTGCATCGCGGAAGCTTAAACGTCTAAAGAAATGGCCAGAGTAGGGAGAGAGAGAGATGTGGAGAGGGCAAACTGAAGGAGGGTGAACTCGGAAAATCTGGCAAAGATTACGGAACATTTACCACGCCACGGTCCATCTACCTTTTCGTTTGTCACCGTGTATCCACGTGTAACGACGACCACTCAAACTACCTCCGTTTCAATTTTCAATCGGACAAGCATTTAATTTTTGCCTACAAAGAAATAATTAAAACGGTCATGAATTATAAAAGCAGAATAGAAGCTCACTGACTAGCAACTTGTGTAATTAGCGTATGCAGAGAAAACTACGAGGTACTCAGCCAGTAAATCTGATAGACCGATCGATAGACGCTTCCTCGATGGAAAGATCGTCTGTGTCTATGCGATATTCGACTGTACATGAAATACAAGAAGTTATCTATAAGAAACGACGTTTCTCGTAAAAGTTGTCAAGCTTGGATAAGCTATTAAAGATATTTAGAAATCATAACTATTAATAAACGTCTGTTCCGGAAGATATGAAAACTTATTTTTCTTATTCGAAAGGAATTCTAAGATATGAAAGAATAAAAAAATTATAAGAGAATAAAAGAACTAAACATATGCGTAATGCGCCAACGAAGTGTCGTCATGGACAATGGCGATAAATTAATCACCACGTTCAGCTGAGAATAGTGACGTTGCCTTGTTTTTCATCAAAACAATTTAGCGTAGAAGATCAGAGTATCGCGAAGGATTACGTGTATAATGTGTTGCGAATTAACAGCCTACGGCCACTACTCTGTACTAAAAATAGTGACAAATTTATCATCTGTCTTCCTCGTGAAACTTCGAAGAAAATAGCTGCAAAGCGTTTACGACATACGAGTATCCACTTAATCCAACTTTCTTGACTCTGTATTTTGACAAAATTTTAGAAAAACGTTATCACGATAACCAAAGGATTTAAATAAACGCACAAAAGGACAAAAGCTGAACAGCTGAGAGACACCGTCGTTGTTCAGAAACTTCCAACAAGTACACTTGAACGTATCGGAGACCCGAACGAGGCTACGAGAAGCATCGTGGAGGAATACTTAAAATTTTCCGCTGCAAAGGAAACGACCATGATCGTCGTATTCCTCTCCCTACTTACGCAAACCACACGACGAACAAACGAATAGATTCCATACGAAGGAGAAACAGGTTCACCAGACAAAGATAACGCATATACGTGTACTCGCATGGTTTCCGCCGGTTCTTCGGTCACTGCTTTCGTTCATCCTAACCCATTTCTATATCTATGTTCTCGTCGGTTGACAATTTCGTATGTTTCTGGTAGGACGAAACGTGGACAACTTGGCCAACTAGGTCTCGGCTGTTAGGACTAGGGCAAGATACGTTTTGCGGTCCTTGTACCGAGTTGCCCGACCGAATTTAGTTTCCTGTACGGATAAATCTATTTCCCGCGTTGCCAGATACCGCGTGGGATGAGACAGCGTCTGTGACTTTGATTAATTCGAATTTCGAACACACGAATTCGATGCTTAAAATATTTCCAAGCGAAACGGTGGAAACTGCTACGTGGAGGAAGGTTCGTAAATTCAACTAGGTAACGTTATATACGTATGTACTGCGAAGGAAGAAAGTATTGGGACAGCGTGTTAGGAAATAGTTGATCGTGTAAGGATCGTACGATGTATTGCCATTTACTGAAACAAATTTATACCGGAATTTATATTGACATATATACGTGTGGATTCGTTAAACGTGCGCAAAGTTAAAGAAAAATTCAACACCGTGTAAACAAATTGCACAGCTTTCATTACGACTGAGTTTGTACTCTATATATCTGCATCGAAATTGACATCAACGGTTGCTACGTACCTCGACGAAGAAGCAGTCGTACAGTTATGCGAAAAAATGTTAATCGATAAATTTAAATACGTAATAATAATACACAATAGATTGATATCAAGGAAGAGAAAAGACGTTTGCTCCGATGATTAACATTACTTGCAGGAATGAACTTTACGATTAATTATCAGTCGAGCGTAAAATATGCGATGCAAATAGAAAACTTATCGCAGACTTTAATCTTTGACTGTACGTTTAAAGGAAAATAAAATTCACGATAAACCATTTCTATGAAAATATCTTACAAGTTGATAGTTCCGTAATTGTATCCGATAGAACATTTCAAACGCGAATGTTACGTTGATCAACATCAGGAAAACAGGTCTTTTTCGCGAAAAAGAACAAGACGAGAAAAATATTATCTGTGGGATCGTGATGAGAATAGTTTCGTTTGCAAACTGTTTCGATGAATTTCAACAAACGTGTTAACCTATGCGATCTAAATCCGTTTTTGAGCGTCGGTATGCAAAATAAAATCAAATACGTATAACGATACCACACGCCTGTTACGGATCCTATCGTAACTATATCGAATGTCAATTCACACAGAGACAGTTAAATCCATCGGAATACTTATCGAAACGTGACAGGCCATGCGAAACGCGCACCAAGTGTATGTATACGTTTGCGGTCTAGCGGATATTCGCGGCTATCGATGATATCCGGCGACGTCCTTGCCCTGATAAACGACGAGATACCTGTTTATCCGAATAATCACGGCTTTATCTCCTGCTTCTCGCAATCCCACGTTTGCTGGGTGTAAAAAAAATTCGGTGCTTTCAGTTTTAGCTTCTACGAAGAAAACGTGTATCTGTATCCTTCACGATCGAAATATCTTTTATCACTGAACCGCGAATATTCGCGCATTTGTGAGAAAGAAGCGGAAATGCACGGAATACGCGTAACACGCAAAAATGTATATCGCGTAAAATATCGAAACGATAGTGGTACTCGTTGTGGTGTTTAATATCAGAATTTAATAAACAGATCCATGCTTAGGTTTCGTTTCTGCGATTGTATTCGCTTATAAATTCGTACAAACGTTTCCATTTTAATCGCAACTTTTCATTCTTTCCCGTCGCTAAAAACCCGTTGATAAAAGTACAAATAACGAGAGAAATAATCATGGTAAAATATCAAACTAAAGACACAATACCCTTTTCTACACCCAGCACACATATAGTTAAAAACCAGTTTTCATTTTTTTACTTCGTTCGTTTCATTTTCATTCACGGGCATTTTCCTTTTTCTCCTTACTCGCCCTCTATTTCTTTCGCCGTTTCCCCTTCGTTCCCGGAAAGCGAAATGGGAAATACCGCGTTTTCTTGCCGCTTGGCTGGTGCAAGATGAAAATAAAGCAACGCAGAAATAGCGGATGGGAAGAGGAAGAATGAGAGAATCCGGCAACACGGAAAAATAGAAAGCATCAGCGCGCTCTTTTTACCTTCTGCTCGTCGGTCAAGAGCAACAACGTGGTCCTCGGCTTTACCATCTCACCAAACCGCGCATAGATTTTTGTCCCGTTATGGACTACAATTTATGAACCGATAGACAGACCGTGTAGTCGTCCGAGGGGTCTTATACCCGATGCTTATTACATCTACTCACAGGAAAGCACGCGAATGGTCGATTACGCTGTCGAGGCGTAACGACCAAATGAAAATTGATGACAGTGAAATTTCTGGGCTGTGGATTACCGGCGGCGACGGCAGTCCCGAAATCTCAAGTTAACGCACAGCCGACAAAATTGCGAAGCGTCCGTAAGAAAAATGATCTTACGAGAACAATTACAAGTACGATATAATTACGTGTTCTACTATATACTATAGTGTTATACTATAATTACGTGCTAGAATATCGAAGCGTCTATAATTATGACTGTGCGCCCTAAATTCGATGTCTGCGAGGTGTTCGATTAAAACAATCCGGATCGAGCTTAAATTCAGCTGCTACATATGTAAATATGTCAGACAGTTGTTCAGGAAAAAAGCTACAGACGGTATGTGTATTGCGAGATCCGATCGAAGGAACGAAAGGTGGAAATTGTGCGAATTCCAACGGGATAATCCGTACGAAACGTAAAAATGCGTACGGTATATCTGGGAAAAAGGCAACGACTTGATATAACTGAAATATACAGGGTGGTTGGTAACTGGTGGTACAAGCGGAAAGGGGGTGATTCTACGCGAAAAAAGAAGTCGAAAATAATAATATAGATAATAATATAGAATATAATAATAATAATATAAAATAATAATAATAATACAGAATAGAAATTTTTTTTTAATCTTTTTTTTTAATTTTTCTATCGAGACAACGATCTACAGCGAGATCCGTTATAACGTACCGCACGCGTACCGAGCGAAAATTCAAAGTCGATTTTCTCGAAAACAAAGCCTCAAACGAGAAATTTTTATTCTATATTTTCGACTTCTTTTTTCGCGTAGAATCACCCCCTTTCCGCTTGTACCACCAGTTACCAACCACCCTGTATAAATGTACAAACCGAAACCTGTAGAACATTTAGAAAGATATTGTAACGTATCTAACGTAGTGGCGTTTAAGTAGCTTTTCTGCGATCAGCCAGCTAATACCTGTCGAATCGCGACAAGCTTGCGTGTAACAGTGGCAGTGAAGTGGCTAGAGACAAGAGAGAACACAGGATTTACGAAACGTGCCACTGTCGCAAACGAGAGGTGTTTGCTGACATTTTCGACGATGAAGTGGCGTCAAGCGAGAAAAGAGAGTGGCGCGAAGCAGTGAAATCTTTATAATTTTCACAAGGCAAACGAAAGGCTGAACCGGAGGTAAAAAGGACCGGACCGATCGCGAGTGTAATAACGAGGCAAACATTAAGCGCAAGAACGCCTCGGGTTGCGCCAAAGGTCCCCTCTTAACACACTTAATAAATATGTTTATCGCTCCAGTGACTTCCGTCTATCGGCTGAGTGGATCCAGTGACGTCACTGGCGCTTCTCTAACGTCATGTCATGATAAAACAAAACCGTCGTTGTCGGATCGCGGCAAAATAATTGCCCGTTATCGGCCTCGAAAAGCACGTTGTATCCCTACACTTTGTCCGACAATGTATTCCCGATTCTATTTACGCTCCGCTTCACGACTATTTTTAACGAAAACGAACAAAGTCGGGGGGCAAGCGAACGACGAAACCGCCATCCGACGACTTCTTCGACGCAGAGTGCAAAGTCTGCCGTGCCGAATCTGAATGAGAATGTTCTATTTATTATCGGCCGTCTCCTCTTTAGCGACTCTGTGACTCGAGAATAGCGATATTTTATTACAATATATAATTCTTACTGCACGATCGTACGTTTTTAGACGAACATATATCTGTATATTTTCGCGCTACGATATCATTCAGATACGATAATCGTTAACACCCTGTATAAAAGTTGATTTCATCGTTCGTAGTATACGGTTGAGTATGCAAGTATGTGTATATTAATAAAACTGAAAATCGTGGGATTATAGAGGAAAGTACAATTATAACGAGATTATTTTATGTTGGAGTTAAGGCGTTTATTCTTATTTAGTACGGCAAAGGAGAAAAAAGATGTAGAATATCTATTTATACGTTGTTTGCTCGTACGTGTTGTTCTATTCAGCTACGACAGGTGGAATGAAAAATTCCAGAAAAATCGATTATTAGAGATAACGTCTTGTCTCTATACTTCAGCCTCTCTACACCAAAGGTCTGTTTATTTCGTTAGATCCTTCTTTCAAGTATCTCTGAAACGTTTTCAACAGACGTTGGTACGTCTCTCGTTCCTCGCGCAAAGCATCTTAACAATGTTTTCTTAAACATCATAGTAAAATCCATATACCAACTCGACAAGAAGAAGACACACACTACGTGTTTAGTAAGTCGTTATATTCGAGTAACTTGCATCTCGAGATGACACGACTGTGCACACAAATACCGTGACATTTCAGAACGAGCAAAAGTAATTATTGACTATCGTTCGTGTTAATAGTATTTGGAAGTCACCTGACATCGCAATGTTACAACTTCTATAAATACGTATGTATATTATATGCATTTGAATACGAACAATGCGAATGTGTTTGAATAGAAGTAAAAAAGGGCATAAGAAAGAAGTAGCTGCATTGATACCGATTCAAAGTATTCGATGTTTATACTTGACGACACTGATTACGAATACAATGCAAAAATATGTACATATCCGCGTCTCTATCTCATAGTAGTATAACGGATACTTTCAATTTTCTATTGATCATTTCCAATGTGTTACGCGTCGTATTTTCAAGCGTCTTTTTCGACTTTCGTTAATCTTGAACGACGAACGATATTTACGCGAACAAATAAAATTCGACGGAACGGATTTATAAAGAGCTGGAAGAATAGAAACGATTTAACAGAAAACGATCGAGTCCTCTTGAAACGTTAAACGGTAGTGAACTATAAAACATAAAAAAGAAATCAAGTTGGAAGCTTGCGGGGTCATCGAAAAGCTCGTCACCTCCATTGTACTCACGTAAACTGAAACAATCGAACGGTATCGACAATCAATAGTTGCAACTCGATTTACGAGCACGTTCTGCAAACTATAGGTAAACACCCTCTAACGAAGATGCGTTTTGAGTTTCGTCGTTTTTTGTCTTCGTATCCTTCTATTTCTGATTTTCTCTCTCTCTCTCTCTCTCTCTCTCTCTCTCTCTTTTTTTTTTGCTTGTTAAAAAAGAATATCCGTCGTTTGAGGGAATATCCATCTTCTCCGGAGCAACGTGTCTATTTCTGACACGTGGCTCATACATCAAACTCTCATTCTCTACGTACTGTACTGACCCACATATGTTACAAGCAACGTCCCGTATAAAATCCCATACTCTGATAAAATGACGAATGTAAGCTTCATTTCTATTCGACGATGTTTTGTCGTTCCATCATAAACGTATCGCCCTTCTCCGTGTAACTGTTTTACAAAAAATGGTTCATATTCGTGTGGATACGTCAGAACGAAGAATGTACCATACGGTTGCGTTGGTGTCGATCGAACGTTTATTGTTACATTGTTTCGTGGTAATTTAATATCATCGTTCCATTAGTTTAATAAAGAATACACGGACGTCGTTATAATGACTCGTAGCAACGGAAACGTCGGTCGTAACGTTAATATTAATTTTTCCATCATCTACCGAGTGATACGCTTAAGAAATAGCATCGGCGCGTTTCCAATAGAAAACAAATTTCAATAACGTTAGGGGAAATTCGATGGAGGAAAAATTATAATCGTGAGTCGTACGATACTACGACGAGATAGAAATTCGATGTGTACGACAGGCACCAGGTTTATAAAATTGTTTGTGCGCGACGACGTTACGCGTTTACGTTATGATTTATATTATGCGTTTAGTAGATAAAAAGAACAGAGTGCTGGATGTCTGGTCAAATCAAATTTCCGAAACCCCACTTTGACCTTCGCTAGACATCTTACACCTGTATGAACCTCAAGATTAGCTTGGATTTGTTACACAAGAACGGCGATGCGGATCAAGGATGAACGCGCTGAACCGACTCAATAACGTTCATAGGGTTCGGAAGCGACGACACGTTCTATTTATTCTTAACAACTACTTCTATCAACCGAAGTTGTATCGTACTCCGCCAACACGATGCAGAAATTCCCTTTACGTAGTCTGCCATTGGAAACTACATTTTCTTTTCGATAAAAGTTTGCCTATCTTTCGTAACAAAAGGGTACGAGTTTAATGGCTTCTAACACGTACGTGCCTTGTATCCTTTTCTATCGCGCAGCAAAGTGATTAAAAATGAAATAAAGCGTTTGAGAAGCGATACAAAGTTATTCGTCTCGTCTAAATTCTATTAACAAGCCCAAGAATAGCTGGATTTCTACAACGCGAAATGATTAATGCTAAACCATAGATGAAGAAACATATTACGATTAGCTTACGAGTTAAACGTGTTTGCTTGTTCGTTCATGACGAAGAGAAATACGATTTTAACAGAATATTCCAATCGTTAAGTATGTACGATCGTAAAGAATTCGTGAAACCGCTTATACAAAAAGGGTCTTGTCGTCTAATCTCAACAAATGACACGATACAGTTACATCGTGTCAACGAACTCACCTCGTCCTTGAACAACATACGCATTCTAATGGACACAAGTGACTCGTACGTCTAAGCAAAAATTGACGTTAGTTCGTTACACGACACCTTCGACGAGGTTAATACCCGTTTAGGCGATTCGTTGTCATTGCCCTCGCTGCCATTTCCGCTCGTTGCTTTGAGTACTTGTAAATGCCGCCCAAGTCGATCGAACGTCCACGAATACTCATAGACAATTTATTTCTCGACTTGTTATTTTTTTTTTTTTTGTAATTAAGCGTGAAACACCTCGTATACAAGCAATATTTAATTTTTCGATATTCCAGAGGATATTATTATTACGTGTATGAATGGACAGATTAACCGGAATACGAATAACGCGAGTATAGTGAAAAAGGATTTGGAATAAAAATGAAAAAGAGTATAAACAAGAAGAAATCGTAGTAATACCGATTGAAAATATTTCGTTGTTCGTATGCTATAAAGGTTGTGCAATGCAAATGATCCACGTCTCACTTTTGTGTTCGATGACCACTGAAAATATACATCTTTACGTTTGATTGATACGAAGTTTTGCACACGGTGTTCCGAGAAACGTTTAAATAAAAGTGTCTTTGAATAAATTGAATAAATTGAAGGATAAAAAACGAATAAGAAGTAGCTGCACTAATACCGATCCCAAGTATCTAAACGTTTATACTTAACAAAGCTGAATACAATGGAAAATATCTGCAGCTCCGTTTCACGTGACGCAAATTCCCGTTTATTCTGTTTCTATCCACCCAATCGACGACGCGGCGATAGAAATACGAACACAGGAGGCGTGCGCTTCATTCATCGATCCTGGCTTTTAAATTTACTGAAACCACGTAACACACTGCCACGTCGTTTCGAGGGCGTTACGCAACGCGCGGTTAAAAAAGATGCAACGTATAACACGATCAAGTCATCCAGCCACTGTGCTTCCCGCCAATTATTTTGTAAAACCTGCAAAAACGATGCCACGATATGTCCCGTTTGGAAACTTCGATCTAATGGAAGTAACATTTCAGCGAAACTCGCGGTAAAGCGAAATTCCACGAAACGGCCACGTTTTGCCTCACTTTTCGCACTAGCTATCCTTTGCCGTATACACGCGCGTCGAGTTTGTCTCGTAACGTGCAAACGTTCGATGTTTCCTAAAGAATCTTTTCACCGAGTCTGAGTCGATGGACGATGGATCGTGCGACCTCAAAAATTATAATTCGACGAATCGACGAATCGCTGACGACCGTACTCACGGTGGCTACGAACGATTCCGATCGATCGCAGTCGCCCGATGGATACGAAGAAGTGGACTGGTACAGGACCTCGCAAGTGTCTTACGATGCCTGTGCACGAGCGAAGACATCGATCCAACTTTGGCCTTTGGAATATATCGTACCATTATATAATTACGTAGACGTAATGTTACATCGTTACGCAAGCAAAGGACCGTGGCACGGACACGATCATCGTACTGGCAAAGAGGCTACCAGTTGGTCGCGTAGCTCTAAAATTAATTGTGTGCTATTCGCCAGAAGTTTGTTGATTTGCGATCGAAGACCGCGAATTTCTAGCGATTCGTCGCGTTCGTCGCGATCACTTTCGGCACTCGTGCTGCACAGCGTCGTAAAAGCGTCATAGAGACGTACAGAAAATAAAGCGTAAAATGTCTCTGCCTCGTCGTCGAGTGTCCGTCGTTGATTTTTGTGAATCAAGTCGATTGTTTTTGCCGATCGAGGAACGTGTCTCTATGGGGATATAATCAAACACAAGGAAAGATTAAGTTTACATCGAGTCGAGAAGAAATTTCTGTCAACCTCTTCTTTCGCAACGAACGAATTTGATCGGTTTTTCGCCACGAAAGGAATCAATCTGTACAAACATCGAACTACTTTGCCGCCTATGGCCATACAAGATTGACTATTGAAAAGACCATTCTTTGAAAAAATACAGATATTTTCGTTTCTTCTGTCTGTTCTATTTTTGAGAAACTCGTTGCATAAAAAAGCAACTAGATACAAAAATACGCTGACGTATTTCTCGTGAAAGCGCGTGAATCGTACCATCTATCCATTTGACTCCGTTTACAGCATCGATATTCTCGATTCGCGGCAGAAATCAAAATGGGATAGGCAGAAACGAGTTAGCGGAGGAAGCTCTCGAGCGATCTACTTTCTGCTGGACAACGACGTCGATGCAAGAAGAACGCCGTAAATCGTAGACCCATAAAACGATCTGTTTCGTCGGTCGATGTATCGATCGAATCTTCTTCCTTTCGTACGATTTACATTTGATCGCGATCTACGGCATACGGAGTTCCATGGGAAATCGACGTCGAGAAGGCGGAAAACGTGTTCTCGACGAGGTCGACGTAGAGATACGAAGCCTCCGGCTGGTCGATGCAGCAATTAATGGTCTTCGCGGTTTCGACGAAGGAATTGGCTTGGCTTAATCGAACAATTAGTTTAGGTAGGTGTCCGTCTCGTTCGAGCATGCTTAAGACGATCTTGCGTTGGCATTATCATCTTCCGATTTCGCAACATAATTATCCGAATGGTCTACCTTTTTATTTCAATCCAATTAAATATGTGAATTTCTTCCTTGGCAATCCGAGTCTTCTATTTCGCGTTATTCGAATATCTTAATCGATGTATTCTTTCTTCCCGTGTACTATGTACATTTTACGCTTTATTCATGGAACAACGTATATGAAAAGATACATCGTTCTAAAAGTAGCCGACACTTGCTAATAGGAAAATTAATGTAAGCAAATATTTCCAGTAATTTGCAACATCGAGTTTGTTCGGAATATAATCATATACAAAGTTTAGAAATCAAACAGAAAGCAATTAAAAAGAGATAACGACTAGCAGGTGAGTAGAGAGACAATTACGAAACCAAGGTTCTACGACGTCCCATTTCAGAAACGTGTTAAGTGAAAACAAATAGGCCAAGAACTGATGTGTTATTAAATCCATGCATAAGTTTGCACCTCGTTATCACAGCTAATTACGCATTATGATTCTATGATAAAAAATGTAATTCCAGTCCAATCGAAAGAAGAACTCGGATATCAGATTGGAATTTTAATTAGAATATCCAACGCGATACATTTTCACATGCATAAAGATCTCTGTTTACGTGGAAAGATAAATACGTATTTGACGTATCACGTTCACTAGGAGAATTTTCATTAAAAATGTCTCGTTACAAAGTTTTATACGGAAAATTAAAAAAATCTATTCAGGCAGCATATTATCTACAACTGACCCCTTTGGTGTCGCGAGGTGTTTTCTGGCGGTCGTCACGGTTAGTTGTTTCCAGCTGAATATTTTTAACGCTAATTAAATACTAAGTTAGAATTATATTTTGAAATGTCTATTTTTTTTATATCTTTCCAGCTTGTTAAAAATGTATTTTTTTTTTTCAATGAGAAGTCAAAGTTTCTAATATGAGAAAATTATAATTTATAAAATATGGTACAATTTCGTGCTTTTCTATTTTTGTCAAATATCTTCCGCTTCCTGCTACAGGAAAAACCTTAACAATTAATGATTAATAACGCAAACATTCTGTACAGCACATATAGAGAACATTAATTAAAAAATATCCTACTTCCACGCGTTTGAAAATATAAAACATTTGCTTAAAAAAGTAAACGATATATATATATATATATATATATATATATATAACGTCCTTTATTGCCGAGTAAAAGATTCCAGTCGTCACCGAGAAATTGCACGATATTCCTCTGCAATTATTATATGCATATACTTATTGGAGCGCGCGTTACGGATGTGCAGCTTCTAATTGCTTGCGAAGTAGATATAACACAATTATTACGTTCACGCTTGATTCTGTTCCCCGTTGATACATCTATAAGTCCATGTTAAAACCGCATCGACCGATGTGCACACGCGTACAAAGTAAACGTTACGTTTCTGCATGCGCTCCTTTGTGTGCAGACTAAATCGAGTTGGTGCTCAATTTGAAGCTAACTTCGATTCACAGCCGAGCTCGGAGAAGCATACGTTTAAACAATAATTGCGCCATTCAAACGCGTGACATCGTTTAATATCGTTATTCAGCACCGGCCGATGAATGTCGGAATACATTCTTCGGTTCTTCAAGAATCGGCAAACCCTGCCTAATTGGCAAGCTTGTCTTCGAATTATTTAGCTACTACAAACACGCTGCAAAACTCACCATTTTCTCCCTTTTCCGTTTTACTGCATCTTCACGGTTCCCTTAAAACAGCCAAGTTACATAAAAGGGTGGAGCTGATATGTAGATGTTATACAAATTTCACGAATACAAAAACGTACGTTATTAAACGTGCGTGGATAATTTCTGAAAAATTACATTGCAATTCGAAAGTTTTATCAGTTTATAATTACTTTGATATTGTACTATGTGTATTATTATGTGTATTATACAGGGTGGTTAGTAACTGGTGGTACAAGCGAAAAGGGGGTGATTCTACGCGAAAAAAGAAGTCGAAAATAATAATATAGATAATAATATAGAATATAATAATAATAATATAGAATACAAATGTTTTTAATCTTTCTTTTTTTAAATTTTTCCATCGAGACAACGATCTACAGTGAGATCCGTTATAACGTACCGCACGCGTACCGAGCGAAAATTCAAAGTCGATTTTCTCGAAAACAAAGCCTCAAACGAAAAATTTTTATTCTATATTTTCGACTTCTTTTTTCGCCTAGAATCACCCCCTTCCCGCTTGTACCACCAGTTACCAACCACCCTGTATATATGTACACTGACTCTATCAAATAAAGATATTCATATCGGAGAGTAGTTTAGCGATATAGGATATAAAGCAATTGTAAAAACAAACATGTAACCCGATGAAACGAATGTGAAAGAATTTCACTCTACCTACATCTTTAATTCGTTGCTCTCGTATCGAGTCAATTTTTCTACGGTATCAGCATCGATCACGCGCGTGTAATATCTGTTAAGAACAATAAACACTCGAATTCATAGGTGCGGAGAAACGAATTACTCTATAACTTACGAGTGCCGATATCGAGCAATTTGAATTTGCAGCTACAATTTTCACAACCGTTGTAACGAAACGGAACGTTTGCGACGATTATTACGATGATTATTACGCAACTCGAAATTATCCTACTTCATTCACGTATTGTTCGTCTAATCTTTTCTTTCGACGGCGAAGAGAATGTAATTAATTATGTAATCCGTTTAATACTCGAGCGAGCTAAAGGCAATTCCATGCGATAAGCAAATTACCGAGATACGAAACTCGTATCTCGATTATTTAAGGAGCTGCTCGGATGTAAAAGGGAAACTGAACTCTGCTGATATTCAGCAATGACGATACTGTACAAGGCTGATTGCGTACGAGCGATATTTTATTGTGCGAGGCCCACGCGACTATATATCTTTCTTTGTGCTGCTGTTAAGAGCAGCAAAGACAGACGCAAAGCGTCGTTACTTGGAGTTGGCGTGTAATCGTCGCGAAATACGATTCAAGTCGAAAATAAGAACCGTGTAAACGATACGTATGTCGAAATAAATGTTTACAGCTACGTTACAGCGAATAAACGTCACCGGAACGCACATGCTTGTAGAACGAAAGCTAATCATTCAAATTTCATGCTAAACGTGCAATTAATTAAAAGCGCCGTTGAATCGGTGCAACAAAGATTCTTTCGATACGCATACAATTTCCAGCAACTTACCTGATCGATCGATAGAACGGAGATTAAATTGAAAAGTAGAGAATCCTGTAAGCAACGCGTTACATCGTGGTAGAAAAAACAAATTAATTAACTATTTAATTAATTTATTTGTATTTATCGTATAATCACTCGTAAGTACCAGGGATACGTAAACAATCAGCTCAAATTAGTTTAAATACAAATAGCCTAAAACACATCTTTGTTTACATACTTGATATTATATTCACAGACAGACTTAGCCACGTTTCGGTTCTTGATTCGATAGTATTATCTATATTTATACATATACAATTGACCCGTATTGTCACGGATCATAGACGTCAAAGAGGCCGAATTGCAGCGAACCTCAGGTAATTCGGCGACTTCGATCCGCACTTAGATTCTTTATTATTTCTTTCTCGTTATATTTATATATATATATATATATTTACTTATTTATATATTTATTTATATTTATATTCATTTAATTTATAGGTACATCCTTACGGGCGATCATAGCTGCGAATCGAAAAGAAACAGCGAAACGTGCATCGAAGTGACGATACGATACGATTAAACGTTCGTCCCTTGCCACGTAATTATTGCTTTGAAAACTAGTTTAACGTTTATTGTATTCGCTAAAGGCTGGTTCAACGATCCTTTCAACGGTATATCATGGCAACGGGTATTCGCGTATTTTGATTCTTCTGATTACATTTGTTTGCGCGTCGCTAAACTGGCGATCTGAAGCTGAGATACTCGATCAACAACATGTGATATCGGTTGCCTCTTTGTTCGTAGTTTCTAGCTGGATGCCTGGGCGAGCAAATGGTCGGTCATCGAACGATCACAAGCATCGTTTCGTGGTTTCTTTTCGTTTCCTCTTGCGTCTGTTCCAGCAACAGCAACAGCAGCAGCAACAGTAAGTATGCGGCCCACAAAAAGGTACCTTGATACAGGTTGACACTTAAACGATAGCTTCACGATAACGGTCGAACGATTCAGGAGTACACTAAAACGGGTACAGCATTCTTTCTTTTGTTTAAATAATCTTGAAAGATCGCGTGAGATGTCGTTTCGTGCGAGACATTTGCCTACTGGGCTCGGTGGACGATCTACTTTAACGACGAGTGACTATCTAACCAAAGGTTACGTACAGATCTCTCTTCGTTTAAGTTTAAGTTACACAACGACGATACGCTTTCCTCTCGCCCCAAACACTCCAGAAAAATATATACGTATTAAGCGACTTTGGTTCCATCGTCGAGGTTCTGCAACTTCAACTTCCTCCGCTGTGTATTACATCTCTGGATTCGCAGCTGGCCGCAAAAACCAAAGTTTTACACGCCGAAACACCGGTTTTCGCCATCTCGCGATAGCTAAACGCTGGAATCGGATGGGTCTGCCGAGGATCAAACTCTATCTGCGTTCCACTAAGGGAAGACCCTGTGGCGTAGGATGAATCGTACAATTAGCTGTCCGCTCTTTAAACCCATGATCGCCCCTTTTAACAGCGATCTACTTGCAAAAGCGGTGGCTTCGGTCGGTTGCCTTCGAGAGATCGTTTCGTAGGAGTTGCGGCTCGAGTCGATTTAACCCTGAAACATCGCGCGGATTCCGATAGCGTCATCCAAACGTACGTCCAAACCTCGTGCTTCCTTGCCAGTAGCGAGTTCAATTTCGTTCGCGAATGGACGTGAAATTTTCGAACGACGGACGACTACGAGCGTTCGTCGTTAACCGAACAAGAAATGGTTAAATCGAGTCAAGCTGGAACTCAAAGCGAAAGGATCGATGCCTGTAATCGCGAGTTAAGCTCGATGACGACTCGAAACGATTCACGGGACGTACGGGCGACCAGGATTAATTATTTCCAACTGGTATCGACATCGGAAAGATAACACAGCACGTATACGACACATTTAATGACAGCTGGGCCTGCTGCTAGTTTAACGAGCTTCGACGAGCGCTATTAACAAAAAGCACGCTTCAAGAGCCTGCAAACGATTGGAGCCGACAATTGGCAGGTCATCACGCATACTCGTTCCGTTCAGACGAATGCCTGAAGCATTCGAATCGCCTTCCTTTGGTCGTTACGTGCTCTGCCTACACGCGTGCCTCTCTGCACGGCGATGCGAATGGAAAAACAATTTGCCGGTTCCGCTAAACGTACACCAAAAACGCTATCGGCTATACACGAGACAACGTTGTTAAGAGACGGTTTTTCAAATTCTGGCAGCCACGAATTAATAACGATATCGGTTCGTACACGCTTATGGATCACGGGTTTAGATACGAAGGGAAAAAACATGGAATTTCTATTTTCCCTAATTCTGCCATGTACACCGTATCTTGCCTTGCTGAATTACGAAGCAGAAATATAAAAAGAATTTAAAACGACATTGCTTAAAAAATGATTGTTTGGCGCACCGGTTAAAAACAAGATCCACCGTTCCGGTGAAACAAGACACAGAAAATGTTGCCAATTTCCTCCCACTTCCATTATTTTTCGTTAGTCTAAGATCGAATTACGCGATCCACATACGTAACAAGCGAGCGCGCAACGATGCATCTAAGTACATATTAATAAAACGATTGGATATTTCTCGTCTTGATAATAATGGAAGCAGACATTTCTCATTTTGTTCCACCGTTGCGCAGTTTACAACTGAAGAAACATCGACGTAACGTGGAACGGTTATCGTTTTGTTCGTATTTTCACCGATTCCTGGTAAAGAGTATCACGTCACGAACAATATAGTTAAACTTACCGAACCTTGTTCTTTATTGGCAGACCGAAACATCAAAGTTCATCTTCTTCGATAAAATTATTTCGTAACGTTCCTTGTTCTTTCCCCTTGTCCGTTTTACGTACGTTAGAATGACATGAAATTGACCAAGTGGTTCAAAACTGAAGCGAGAAAAGCCAATTAAAATCGCGTCTAGATTCTATCGTAGAGAAACGTAATAATCGAATCTGTATATGTATTCTGTGCATTTTCGCGCCTTCAAGTTTCCTGTAAATGTATCAAATTTCGCGATCCATCGACCAATGTTAGAACGCATTGTTATTATGTATTTTCGCAGAGATTGAGAAAAATGTAT
The DNA here is from genome assembly GCF_040668555.2 of Bombus flavifrons. NCBI lineage: Eukaryota > Metazoa > Arthropoda > Insecta > Hymenoptera > Apidae > Bombus > Bombus flavifrons. Next base: position 6,820,724 of record NC_138447.1, read on the forward strand.
CTTTGCCGAATTATACTCGATGCTATTCGATAACGTTCAATTCTGAACCACGTATACAGAGTATCTCCAAAATTTCGGAATAAATCGTGTCACTTAATATTTTTGCATTTTTTAATTAGTTTTCTAATTAAACTATGAATTTACGTATCAAATATTCACGCATAACATTTATCGTTACATTTTACGTTAGTCTTACATTTCCGCCACAATCGCTAGAAACTCGGCAAACATTGTCCACATCTCAGAAGCATTTTATCCGTAAAACGTAACAATTACGTTTTAATACATTTCTGATCCCTTCTTTTCGTATCCTATCGCTACAAATCCGCCCGTTGTTGAAAAACGCATTAACAAAATAAACCGACTATACATCTATATTACACCCGAACCTTATCAAACAATTCGCAGTAACCCGAATGCCTACATGAAGTTTGGTAAATTTTTTCCCTAAATATATCATCAACCCCTTAAACATTCGAGTATGAAAGCTTTTTCTAAGCAGTGCGAGAATCAACGTGTTTCAAGATTTCGTGCAAAAGTGTTGCGAATATAAAGTTCCAACCGAGCTGCAAAATTGTTCGTTAAGGAGCGTCATAACGTTGCACGTGGTTTTCGCTCAAAATGAAATCAATCCGGGAAAGAGCAGATACGCGACAATCTGTGTCCATGAAAGTAATAGAATTTGTAACAACTCGTGCTTACAGATATAGAATTTTTCGTTCCAAGAAGAATGGAAGCATTTGTCGATGTTATCTCTCAGCTTTGGCTATCTTTGAATTTGAAACGTATTACTACGTGAGGAAAATATACAACGGTTTTGCGTTAGAATAAACAAATACATATGGGGATTGTTCGAACAGTTCGTAGCGAAGTTTCAGAAAAATTTTAGAGCAGGAGAGGAGAAAACATTTTTCTCTTTAATTTGTGCATGTAGTGTTCGACCAGAGTGAATTCAACATTTCGCTATATTTCACAGAAACGTCAACTACGTATCAGAACTTAATCCTTTCTTTACACAGAAGGTATTACATTTGCTAAAAAAAGCATATGTACGCGTTCTATAGAACATCGAGTTATCTCTATTTTTATTTTTACTTATACGTGTCACATGTAAAAATTATGTAAATATTCGTGCATATGTTTCTCTCGTGCTACCAAAAATTAGTTTAAACGAATTTAAGACGTAGAGAAGATTAACACTGATCGTGAAAAAACGCTATGAACTTTTCAAACAACCAAATAAAAGATCAAAGTCGTGTATAAATTGTTCCTACGATTCACCGACGTCTGTACAAGATTCAACAAAGATAAAGAAAGATTGTGTATCGATGTTCATTGCTGTATAAGCGTCGGACGAATTTACAACCCGTCATCAACGATACCCAATGAAATACTTAATCAACCATTCGCATTTTTACGCATCGTCTAAGAAGAAGCTTATTCCTGAGGGATGGGAGGCGGGCAGATATGGTTTAATTTATTTGTTGAATTTAACTTGTTGGTCGACGCGTTCAATCGACGAGTTGGCACAGCACGCGATACCGTACCCTCGTCGAGCACATCCGCTTGTTCTCGTGGTAATCGTAAAATATATGCGTAGCTTATTATCCTAACTTAACGCATATGTAGAGATAAACGACAGTAAGGAACCACTTTGTGTTGGAAATAGAAACTTGCACGATGGAGACACGCTAAAAATAACGAGAAGTACCGACTTCACACGCGACAGTAGAAACGCTGCGCGCCTCGTATCTGAAACAAGCTATCTTGGGAAGTACGAAAATTTTCACGTCGATCGTACACGAAGGAGCGTCACGACAGGTTCGTTAGCGAGACACAGCTATTAATAAAGATTTCCAGCCGATCGGTGTTACCTATTAACGTACTTTGGACCCACGCAGCTCTAGTCTCGATCTCCTACGACCTAACAGCGTAACAAGTAGACTGCGAATTAATATCGTTCGATTAACCGTTGATAGAATGGCGTAAATCTTCTTCCGTTCCAATCAGTGAACTTGTCTTCCACAGACTGTGTGCCTCGCCGTAACGTTAGAAACTATATACGCGAACCGTGAATGGTCGCGATGCTAACAAATTACACGAACGCTGTTTCCTTCGCGTCGATTATACACGTGGCGAAATTAATTTCCTTTGTATCCAAGCCGATACGAAATTACGTGCCGTGTTCTCGAGCAAAGCGTATTTTCGGATTTTAACTTGTTAATTAACCTAACTTTTTCTTTCTTACGAACAGCGTACACGTATAAACCGTTGAAGTTTGATCGCAGCCAAGTTCATCCTCGCGTTTATCCTGCCTGCGATCGATCCACCTGTGAGAAAATTCGTGATATTTCCGAGCGAATCTTTTCGGAGCAGATACCGAACAAATCATCGTCTCGGCATTCTCATTGTCTTTTTACTTTCCGATCGAACAATTAGGTATATTCGATGCCTAATAAACATCTTCCTTTGAAACATCCTCTGACGAAACGTTGCTATCGTAACCGAACGTCGATGAAAGTATAGCGGGAAGATGGTTTGCAAAAAAAGGAAATAATTTGACAACTGTCGATAAATAATTTCCGTCGGGCGTTTCTTCTTCTTCTTCTTCTTCTTCAAGGAGGAGGAAACAGTTTTATTCGATTCTTTATTCGGTTCGACACGCATGAATCATCGCGTTAATATTATGCAAAAATTCAGAGATAATTCACGCGATAACACGAGTCACCGTGACATCTGTGAACTAGACAGATCCACCATCTGACGCCCGTCAGCGAGATAACAGCCAGGGGAGCGCGGCCTTTTAACCTTTCCAACCTTTCCAGCGTGAACCGATTCCCGTCCGTCTTACGAACACCGCGTTTTTCCAGATCGCCCTGCTCTTTATTAGCCAAGTGAACGGACTTAAATATACGTTTCCATGGCGAATGAAATACGTACCGCGATCAATTGTTAATCACCTAGCTGACTCACGGCGTCCTACAACATCGCGCTTCTCGCCCAAGAAACTCGATACCGTCGCTTTCTAAGCAATAACATACTCTGTGCAATTCGCGAACGTTTTAGCCACACGCTAACAGGCAGCAAGATTTATGGCTTTAAAATTTCCTTTATATTACCTACGATTTTATACTTAGACAGAGGAAAATCGGATGATTCTCTTCCGACAAAGATATCTGCCTGTCTATACCGTCGGTTGACGTTCAGCAGAATTGTCGTATCGTGTCGTCTAATTAGGTAGTTGTACATTTAAAAAATATCGATCAAATAAAAGCAATCGATGAGAAGCAAAGTATCGTTGTTCGTCCGAAGGAAATCATCTCGCTGTTGCTCCGTGGCCAAGCGAATAACGCGAATCAACGGTATTTTGCCAATGAGTTACACAGTCGCACAGAGAAATTTTCAAGCGGAGATCGGTTCGGTTGCCAAAGAATTATTATCGTAGATAGGGAGGATAAAAATAATTAGACGAAAACGAGGCGAACGTAAGTAACTATGAAGTTTCGGGTTTCGATATGGCGAAAGATCGGATGTTCATTGTTATATCTAGAAAACGAATTAACACGAGTACGACGCAAGAATGATTTCGTGACACGAGGAAAGTCACTTGTCTAACGTTCTTTATGCTTTCGGAGCATCGGTGGACGATGTATCGTTGCGGAAACATTATGATTGTTCGTGCACACGGGAGTGGTACGAATTTAGACGCAGCAACAATCTATAGATGAGCCAAGGTCGTGCCGCTGGCTTTTTCACAGGGAGCCACTCCTCTCGTCCGCCATTCTATTTCGAGGATTTTCTAAAATTTATCGTCCGGCACCGGCAGTCATCGTTATACCGCTCTAATACACCGACGCCGTCAATTCGAAGCTACGACACGGTAAAGCACAATGTTCATATCGTGTTGCTCCATGTACACTACCATCCATAAATATTTAGACACTGATAAATTACCGCAAACGTGGAAAATGTATTTCGAACGAAACTTTTTCGTCTAATTCTGTAGTCTCTGATCGTATCTCAAGCAGCAACGTACATGTAATTAGTATAGAATAATTGATGTTGCGTTAGTTAGGTAACTTTAAACGTATCTGTTTAATATTAGGACCCTAGAGCGACCAAAGTACCTGTGTGTTTTATAGTTACATTGTAAATTCGGTAATGCGGATATATTCCGTACTTTAGTTAAAATTTAGCAGGGAACGCGATCCCAATTAGGACAAGAGGAGGTAGAGAATGAATAATAGGAAAATGTTCTGCGATCGTTCTTCGAAACTGTAACGAAAATATCAAACACTTGATCAAATTGCATCAGTTACCCAAGTACCGATGCATGGTAATGTACAGTTTCGAGTCGACTACGGTTGCAACATTACAGCTCGTAAATTTGTCCACGATAAGAATGTACCGGGCAATTTGTAATCGTTCGAACTCGTGCCAATAATACAACTGCAATGAACGTACATGGTACTTTATCCTATTAACTTTCGTGCATCCATGAGAAAAGAAATTCGTCCTACAACTCGGATGAAAAAATTGATTGAAAGATACCGTAATTGAGAAAATTCATCTATATCGAACGAAATGCTTTTTATTCGCGTTATTCGCTGTTAATAATCGACTAAATTTAACGATGCAACGTTATTTCGTTTCGAAATTTTCCGACAGATTCCGTATTTTTAATATCTTTTGTTGCAACGTATATTCGACCAAAGTAATTTTAGTCAACAAAACCAGCAAAGAAATCGCAAACGAGCGATCTAGTACGACGTAATAAACCTAAGGGATTTCTGCAAAACTTTTCTACAAAACTTTATCAACTTATGTAACGTAGCTTTTGCATAATCGATACATATAGCTTTATTATTCTATTTATATGTATACAAAGGAAGTAACGAAAATTTTACGTGACTTTTACGTAACTTTCAAGCTTCCGCGACCCAATGTTTCATAATTTGTATCTTTCCCGTAATCCATGTTTTTTCCCAAAGAACGTTTCAATGTTTCGCCAGCATCGCAAGACAGTTTTATCGTACAACGCCAGGACCAATGCCAAAGTTCTCCGATCCATTGAAAACAACCGCAATGCTGGCGAAACGTTGAAAAATTTCAAAACTACATGACCTACAACCACAAGTTCCTACTTTACAACTAAATACAACCGTCGATCCGAATCGTGTCCAAGGAATTAGACCGTTCCCCAAGGATTCGATTAGCACTTTGGAAACCACTGTTTTGTTCCACGTATCCTGTTCAATCTCGATACCGATACAGATGACGGAAAGCCAAGACTGAGCATCCGATATCGATAGCGTAACCGCACGACCGCAATCTACCGATGTTAGCGCGAGCACGATGATCGTTGTTGATCATTCGTAAATCGCACGAGCGAATATATTCGTAAATAAACGTTTTTGCAACATTTCTAGAATATCTTTCAGAGAAATCTAGCACCTAAAGGCTATCACGAAATTTCACGCCACGCGATTTTTATTTTAATGTTATCGTCGTGTAGTATCGAGTAACGATAGAACGTTTAATCCCATTTCCTTTGAAATTGAAAAGGACGTGCTGCGATGAATTTCCACTTATAATAAAAGTCTTCGGCCTTAACGGTTAGGGGAGAAGATGTATATAAACCGTGGAGGATCGAGTCTTTGGAAATGTAAAAGGGAAGATACCTAGAATCGTACACGGTTATTGAGAGTTAACGATGGCTTGGTATCTGCAGTTACTGAAAATGTCGGTGTTACGTGTATTATATAAGACGATGCATTTGTTCCTATTTTATGAGTGCACATGTAACTCGTAGCATTGAGCTGAAGGAAACACGCGATGGAATATAATGATTTAAAACACTTACGAACCTTGATAGATGTACGAATTCTGTTTAATTCGATAATACCGTTGTTTCGCAATTTCTTTGTCCATGTCATTATTCGAATTTCATAATGATTAAATTTATTAATCCGTAATAAACGCGTTAGAAGTATATAAACGAAAGAAAATTATAAAAAAGAAATTGAATTTGAAATATCGTAGCAAAGTTCTATTAAAATGACTTCTAAAGTTGGTAAGGAAATATTATCACTCCTAAATGGCGAAAAAAAATAATATATTGGTAAAAAAAATCAGAGATTGATATATCGCGCAAATTACGTTTCTTACGACTCGATTTATGCTTCGAAACTTTTTATTCTTTTTAATAAATATGTCACATTTTATTCGCATAGTACAAAGTAGAAATATCGTTTGATAAAAAAAAAAAAAGAAAAAGAAAAGACCAATTCTATTGGACTAATTTTAATACAGGAAACTTGTAAACTATTAACAAAAAGAATACTATAGTTAATACTCTTGAATATAATACATTCTTGCCGCAAATATTTTTCTTTAATCGTCAAGTATCACATTTATAAGACACTAATGTAATCACATAAGTCATTTGTGCCGGATAAAAATCATTTTATCTTTAAACTGGCAAACGTTTCAACGTATGCGCTTCCTTTATATTTGTCGAAAGAAGCGTTCAACAATAACTTCTTCGATTACGCGATTTTAAGATGCGTAACACCTATTATCATTGTCGAAGCAACAGTAACAATGTTTCGTTAGAATACGTTCGTCGATTACAGAATCGGAAACGTTGTCGCACGATGAAACGTAATCGTACAAATAAATTCTAAACGCTGCACGCATTTTTCACTTTTTTCTTCCCTGCAGATAAAAAGTGCTTAAACTAAAAAGAGAAAGAGTAAGTTCCGTTACGTATTGATCGAAATAATACGATACCGTGAAAGTTCCGCTGCTATTTGCAAAATGAAAAGCGTACTAACAGTGTACGTTAAAGACGCGCCATTGCCAATACCAATTGCCAAATTTTTTATGTGCTTCCATGAAACGAGGCAGGAAAGATATTTCATGCAGCATGGACGAACGAAGGGGAACAGAATAAAAAAGAAAAGAAAAGAAAAGGAAAGAAAAGAAAATGAGAGGGAGGATCGAAGGAATACGTGCAGTAACGATTGACTGAGAGAAATCGGTAAAAACGTAACGATGATTTAAATTATACAATCTTTACAATAAGATTTATTTCTTTTTAAATTAATATTTACAAAAATGAGATTAGTATATTTATCAACGAAACTTCGTAACTCATCATCGAGTGCTAAGAATAAAATAATACAAGTCCGTTTCTCGAAGTGTCTAGAGTACATATACATCGTATTATAGGAATCGTAAGTCGGCTACAATTTACAAACATAAATGATCACAAGGCGAGGAAAATTCCCCGTTTTACAATACTTCTGATGCAAAATAGCGATGATATTGATTTCTTCCCCTCCCTTCTGTCCCTCCCGCCCTTAAATTTCGTTCCTCTTTTTCATTCGAATTTTCCATACTCGCAAAAATTTTTATCGCGTCACCCATTATCGCGGTACACATAAATTACTTCACAAGTACGTACTTTTTGACGCAACAATATATCAACGAACAAGCTAATATTTCCATTGTTCTTTTTTTTTTCTTTTTTTTTATCTTTAGCAATCGTGGTTTTATTTTCGACGCAGTATACCTACGTATATATAACGATCATGGTGCTTACGTTCCGTTCCATGCACGAATAAGATCTCTGCACGGCCATCGATACGTAAGAAGGAGAGACTCGCGTTGCTATCGCTACGCGAAATCATTTTGAGCCTACTTATTATAAGAAAAAGGTACGTGGAGATTTGATTGGTGCGCCTGTGGTAAACGCGGCAGCAGGGTCGGTTGAAAGCCGACCCGTGAAAATAACGTTTTTTTCAGCGTAAAGCGTTTTCTCGATATCTACACGAACCGGAAACGTGTAGCACGCGGCGTCAAGCTTTCGCGGCAAAGATCGACAACGACGCTCGCGTGCCTGACAACGCTTTCGAATTCCGATTTCGCCTCGAAATTCGCCATCGATATTACAAGGGGATTATCGAACCGAATTTCCACTGGTCAACCATCGACAGCAATTCGAACGTCACTGGCTAATCCTACGAAATACCCTAATAATAGCCTTAATTGCACGGGCCAACCGGGCGAATCTCGAAACTGTCGTGTTTAATCTGGCCAACGTTTCGAGGTTACCGACGACAAAAGTACCCGGAGAATTCACGGGCTCCGCTCTTTCGCCACACACGACAGCGTCGAGATTGCCACGTCGAACTTCCGGCAACGACTCGTGAAATCGTCGATCGATCGGAAACACGCGACACGCTCCCGTTCGACGTTGCGCCGTTGCCGTTATCGTTGTCGTTGTCGTCGTCGTCGACAATCGATGCAGCATGATTTCCTGAATTTACCGGTCGCCACGCGCCCGGATCTCGGAAAATCGCCGTACCGGAAACGGGCCGGCAGCGTACGCGGAATCTCCGAAATTATCGCGGACGAGCCGCGTCTACATTCGCCGGTACAAATTTCCAAATTATCGATAACGTATCATCGGTCTGCGAATTTCCCGGCGAAGCGGGCGAACGACACTCTTTCGTACGTGTGTGTACTTTACTCGTGACTGCGGAAAATCAATACAAGCGCGGCTATCTGCTGCCACGTTTTACTAGATTTCGCTATCGCTGTACGTTGCATCTATTTTCGGCCTAAGGCTGAACGGTCCGATTTTCCTCCTCTTTTCTTCGTCTCCGAGTTTTTACTTATTCTCCCCTCCCCCTCCCTCAACGTTTTCTTCTAAATATTCGCTTACTTCGCATTTAGTTTTAGACACGTGTCGACTACACGGACGACGACAGAGACAGACTATGGAAAAGAATGGTCGAATCACGGAGAGAATCGGTTTTCATTTACAACGAGTAGACAAATTGCACGTTTAACAGAGAAATGCCGTAAGAGGGGAAAAAATCATGCGACTCAGCCTTGACGCGTCACGAGCCACGACTCGTGTTCATCGTATCGCCTGCTTGTATAGCTCTCGAATGCTCCGGACAAGTCGAAACTCGTCCAGCCTCTGCATTATTCTTTCCAACTGCATACGTATATCTCATCTACGAGGCAACATACGTAGGAAGCTAGAAAGGAGAAATTGGACGCGTGCGAGCGAGTAAGCGTTCGATATGCGTGCAACGACACAACCAGATGATATTGCAGATACGAGTTAATTAATTTTCGTCGAACGTTGCCAATTAATTTTCGGCGAAACAGTTAATTAACGCGAGCTACACGATCGAACGACGCTCGGTCCGTTCGAAAATACGATGCTGCAATTCTCAAACAACCATCTCTCCGATATTACATCTTAGCAACTGTTGGAATAACCTTGTTTCTTCGAACGTCGTTAAGAGATACTCTTTCGCAGAAATATCGTTGATCGTTAATCCTCGTACATCCCTCTCATCTTCGGTAAGAGAATTTGCAAACTCGACCGGTCGTTACATTGATTTTCGTTATATCGATGTTTTATCATTGTCTGCTCTGACTTAACACCAAAGTACGAACATTAAGCGGAGAAAACGTGCGGACGGACGAGGATTAATCGAACGACTGACTTCTTGAAATATGTTTTCAACGGCGTGTGACAGTAGCCGCTTTATAAAACTACGTCGTTGGATAACGCAAAAATTATCGAAGAAATCTGATCTTCTGGTTACGTCATTGTACCAGTTAACGATCGAGTCGCGTATTCGGTGCACGTTATCGATGAAGAGGAAAAGTCTGCAACGACGAATAACTGCGATCGAACGATAAGAGAAGCTGTTCGTAGGTAAAAGCATCTTCCACTTTGTACACGCGTATTCCATTTTTACACAGACGTAGATATTTCGGACGGTCGTTTGAATTATTTACACGACCGTGAACACTCGTTTACTTTTACCAAGAAAACACGCACAACGCCAATTATCGTCGTTCGCATCCATCTTCGAAATTCGATTGCCAACGACGCACGACAAAAGTATACCCTCTCGTTCGTACCTATCTATCTCGTTATCGCGAGTAAATACCTCGAAGAGACATAAATTGGTACGTAATGAAATTGCCGTAGAATAAATAATATCTGTTACCCGTTATCGAGCAACGTAAGGACGAACCAACGCTGTTGCCTTTGAGATTCTGGTAAATTTTTTAAGTAACTTTAATTCGCAAAACGAACGTCATTGGTAAATTGAATTAATAAGTCGCCGTTGTTCAAAGAAAAGCGCGGCTTGTTCGGTTACGCGGTAAGAATCGTAACGCGAAAAACTATCGTTTCTCAGCCGCTCGGTATTCCGTAATTTCTTTTCTTTCCTGTCTTAATCCATCGTATTAATTCATTAATTCATTTTGTACGACTCGGAAGGTGTTGGACGGTGTGTAATTCTCTCCGAGGTACGTAATTTCCTATTAGATACGCGTTACATCTATTCGAGGTTCACAATGTTCGCTTCGATCCTTAATATCCCGTCACGACTAGAAATAGGGGCGATATAATAGAATTTTCTTCTCGTTTTAGTGTTACGTACGCTTATTTAATGTATTATATTTATATAAGTATACGTATGTATGCGTGTATTACATGTACAAGAGCATAGAAAAGTAAATTGGATGAATGCGGTGGAAGGACCGTCCTGTCCCTGCCCTGACACCTGAGATTCTCCACTCGATGATAACGAGATTTTTGTTACAAGCAACAGCTCGTGTGCTCACGTGGAGTACCGATAAACATTATGTTTGGTCTAAATCGATCTTACGAACGACTTCTTCTATCTATTTACGTATTTTCCAAGTCGTAATTACGTACGTAACTCGATGCGAGATTCGATAAGTTAACGTTACAAGTATTCCACGTATTACCTAGCGAAAACGTAGTTATCTAACGCTAATTAAGAGTTGAAACGTCGATGAGGAAGAATGAACGTAGTAAGGACTCGTCGAAGAAATAGCTAAAAATATTGTACGCGTTAAACCGAAACCGTCTATCGAGAACAACCAGATCGTCCTTTCCTTTCCAAATAAAGAAGATCCGGAGAAAATTCAGATGAAAAATCGACGACGATTACTTCTCCGCTTCGACCAACTGAATTAAATCTACGTTTTATATGTATATATATATATATGATATATATTAGGATTCTCGTCGAGAACGAGGTTCCATCAGGTTTCCCCGAGAGTCTCGATTGTCTTTGTACGCGACGTTTCCAGTTACGTGTCATTTGCAGGAAAGAGACGAGTCACTCTAAAGGACAACGACGGAAAATATAAATAAAAGGACGAGTTTTTAATGCCACTGCGATGCAACAAAAAACTTGGAAATTTCTCATCCCGTCTTATATTTGGCTAGCAGATCTAGAACTTGGAAGGAACTTGACAAAGTTCGAACAAAACCTAAACGTTCTCAACGAATTTGTTAAATCTTCGGTATTATATCGGACAGACAAGAAGCTATCGATCGATTTTCCTGTCTTTCGTTTACCAATTCCGTTCAAATAAAATAGAAATTAACCAGCAAGTTTAATCGAATACCCACCCAAACTACTATGTCCAGACTGACCAGATACGATCTATCTCCGATCGCTATAGAAATCTCGATATCGTCGCTCAAACAGCGTACACCTATAAAAGAATACGAGTCTTTGGAAAGAAATCTTAATAAATCGACGATCCATGCATACACCGTAGTCCGTAAAATTAAGCCCAAATTTTGTATCGTACGTGGATTCGTTGGAACCTTCGATCATCGGTCTAACGAGAAATATCGCCATTTAAAAAATATTCAAGCTAGAAGAACCAATCTATCCTTGTCTCCGAGACAAAGAGGAATTTGCCAGAAATTTGTATTACCCGTCCTTTGCTCTAACTTTTTCTCATTGGAATCTTCCCCGATTATTTTTACTTCACGCGATCTGATCGCGAGTAATAAATACGAAGCAACGAAACGTTATATTCTCTCGGAACAAAATCGTACGAACGCGTCGTGGTATGTACATATTTCAGTACGAATTCTAAATACATGCGCCATGGTGAAGTACAACTTGGAGGCGGGCCTCGATGAATCATTTCGGTTCGCGTTGAGCACACACCCTCGCAAAGTCGAAGCATTTAAGTACATGTACGTTCATCGAACTAATAGCCAGCGAACTATACGAACGCGATTATCACACAGCTTCCAATCGGGCGATCTTCGATTTTTCGAAATTATTTCGGAAAGATTTCGCGTAAAAAGATTATTTGTATGTAAAGAAGATTAATTAACAAAGCGGAACGTAAGAAACGAAACGTGTCAAGGTTTCGAAGAGGCGTTACATGTTCTAACGTTTGAGGTTCATGGTAATTGATTTATCGTTAAACGACTCGAGAAACTGCAAAGTGTCGATACTAAAAGCAGCAGGGCTAATATCGAATAATTACAATGGTCGTTCGCTACCGAGTGTCACATCTGGAGGCCAGACACGAGGTCGATGCATAAAATTATAGTGACTAACGACGGCACATCGTAGCTATTGCTCGAGTTAAAGCACACAGTTAACGCTCCGACTTCAGATCGAGACGTTAGATCGGGAAATCTATTTCTACCGACCAAAGTATAGCTGGATAATTGTGCTCTGCGACGAAGGATAATTTTAATTCTAGTCGCAACTTCAATAACAATTTCCCGTTCTAATGCGTTTTCAGGATATTCCACGTATTAATCCATTTGACAGTGTCGTCTGAAAGAGACTCGGCCAACTTGTTAAGTATACATGGTACTATAAATGTCGTATCTTAAACGCTTATGTTACTTCTAGTTTCATACAAAACCATTCGCCATGAATATTACTAGAAAAAGTTTCAAATATGCAGCGACTGCGAAAAGATATTTGCACGTATCGTTGAATCTATCGTGATATTTATATCGATTTCATCGATATTTTATGTTCATTAAATTTGCTAGAATTTAGTAGTACGTTCGTACAATCAAGAAAATTTCATATTATACAAATAAATAAAACTCAAATCGTAATTAAAAGATGCCTCGTTCGGATGCGCAAATACTTTTCCTAGCCACCGTATATCAAAAGGAAACATAATACTGAGCAACGCTTTGATCGTTCTAATTTAAAATGGGAATTAGGTATCGGTTGAATTAGATTTGACTGCAGACGAAGAAGTAATTGAAGCTAATATAGGTAAGTTAGTATAAGTAACGAGAGTGTAAATGATACTACGAGTAAAATGTCGAAGATAAATTGAAAAATGTATTTTTCACAACATATTCGTATCTCTTCTTAAAATACGTATGAAAGATCGTATTTAAGGAAACAGCGCGAATGTTTCGTAGTAAGTAAAAAGAAGATCAAGTCATAGAAAATTCAAACTTAACAACGACTAATTATGGAGGTAAACGTGAATATTGCAACGACGATTGCACACGATATCCGTAACGATAAAATTCCAATCGCTTTCGCTTTCATATTCGACGCAGGAGAACAAAGACGTCGACGAGAAATATCAACTGTCGAACGGGCTGCCCTTCCTCGTCTCCACATTTGGAAGGGAAGATTAACGAGGCCAGCGAAACGGCTTCGTTCGTTGGCGACGACAAAGAATTCTGCGGGCGGCTGAACGCCTAACGAATGCAGGTAGCCTTCAGAGGTCGAGACATTGCGTACGGAAAAGCAACGAACTTCACCAAGGCTGACTACTTTGCCTATGTACAAGCATAAAAGGCTCCCACCTACTTTTATTTCGCAGATAAAAACGCTTACTTTGTCTTATACACAGCAAACGCGACACACGAAACACGTACTCGCGGACATAAGCGTACTCCGACAAAACGCATAAATTATACAAAAAAATTGGCGAACTGACGTCTCCAAAGTTTCGTTAATTCGCCATCGTAAACGTTATCTGATGATACTTTTCGGAACCTAGCCGTGACGGTCGAAAATAACAGAAATCGGATATGTCTGTTTCTCAGAAAATAGAAAAAAGTTTCCTGAACACGACGACGCGTCATTTCGTTGACCAACATCGAATTGGCGTTTGTCGCTTATACTTTATTAAGTGTCCGTCATTATTTCTGTAACAAGAATGCTATATATAAAATAGAAAATGTCATGCATTCGCTTCAACGGTTCCTTTGCCTAATTTAACGAGACGCCTAAACGCGATACGTTATTTGCCACAGACAGCAAATTCGAATGCCGAGATCCTGGACGAACGGCAAACAGCGCGAAATAATTCGACGGGAAAAGTGCGACACTTTGTTAACTCGATTTCTCGATCGTTAGGAATATCGGGACTGATCATAGAGGATGGAGACGAGAGAAAGAGAAGGGGACCATACTCGCGATATCGTTCTTCTGTCGCCGATCGAACACGTCGAGAACTACGTTCCAACAAAACTATGTACTTGGCTTTGAATCGAAGTCGCCTTCCTTCCGATAGAAGACCGTCCTCGCTGTTCCACTTACATCGCCATACTAAAATCACGCGATACGTTAATGAAGTGTTCGACAGATGGAGAACGCCGTTACAATTGCGTCGAATATTCGCAATCAAAACAGTTCCTCGCACGCTTCTTGCTCGAACGCAATCTTATCTGGTCGCGCGATCGAAAATCGTTACACCTTACGAGGTCGTTATAGGTAGCGCGTTCCCGTGATATCTGCGACGGCAACACACGTGCGTCGATAAAAACCAAAAGAGTCGAAGATCGTGTTACGTTTAATCGATGCAAGTAGAAAAATATTTACATGTATCTAGAAGGAGAAACGAAAGCAAATATCTGTCTTAGATCTTAGTTTGGCAAAAATTATCAAGCAATTCGATTAACCCTCAAAACTAATTGGTTTTGTCCGTTTGCGCGAGTTTACGACTTGGCGAGAAGGAAATGCGACTGAATATTTTCCGATAATTACACGTGTATTATATCGTACGATAATTACTAATCGACCAACTAAATATTATTTCCAAGAAAAATGATAGGATTTCCTCGTGTTTGCAAGTTCGCCCGTAAATGTTCTACGATACCCAACACGCTTATCTATTACGCAATCAGACAACGACGAGCTAAATAAACGCGAGATAAGCAGCGATAGGTATAGAATGGAATCGAAGAAACTCGCGAATCGAAACATAGACGTCGCCGTTTAAAGTCGTATTTACGAATATCGGCACAACTAATACCTATCTGATGAAATCAGAATACATTTGTACATTTAAGAATCAAAAGTTTGATATTGTACAAAGTGGATTTTTAACGATGCAATAACTCGAAAACGAACGAAACTCGATGATAAATTCTCCGAAGTAGATGCTTTCGTAAAGCAAGAAAAAAAAAAAAAAAAAAAGAAACGCGTGACTATAGATCAGACTACTTCAAATTCACGAATATAATTCCTTCGAAAATCCCAATCGCGATAAGAACTAAGGAAGCAGATCAAACTATTCCCCACGAAAGTTCCTGTGGACGAAAAAAAGTCCATATTGCTACGATGCACAAACGCGTGAAAATCCGGTGAAAATCTTACGTACTTGGATTCTAGTTTTCTACGTCACACATCAGACAGAGGAATATTTCTAAAGCTGTGTTCAGAATCAACGGTAACCGTGTCATCTCATTTAGAACGGCGATGTCTCACCACCATTTTATCAACTTGTATCTGACGTTCGTTTTGGTCGTTAGTTCCCTATGTTTACAATGGTCATGGAGAAAACGTCGTTCTCTCTATATCGATCGAATGGTGATTTAGCGCGTTATCACACGCGATGGTGTACGTATTTCCAAAACTATAAGTCGCGTGATTCGTCGATTAACGAAACGCCTGACGCGCGCGGATGGAACGAACTGTCAGTGTTTCAACTGTCATCTCCGTGTTTCACAGTCAATGAGAAATGGAATGTCGATGAAACGGATCAGGATACGCGATACGAAGAAGCAGTTTCTCAGCTTCGTTCTTCGAACGCGCTACCAATTAATACAAAGCTTACCGAAAGAAGAGTTTCCGTTCTAAGAGACACCTGGCCGATATCCTCCTAAGATTCACAAGAGTCGGTGCAACATCACTCGCTGATCACACGCAGCCCCCAAGTTTCCGCGGAACTCTTGGGATTTCAACTTTTTCACAACTTCTGAAATCTTCTCGACGTTCCGTCGATGCCGATCGCGTTCAATCGACGATAACTGGAATCCGATTCGATCGGAACTTACGATGCAATCTCGAGAACGATATCTTCTTTCGGGCTGGTTGCATCGTCGCGTAGTCAGCTTCGACGCTTGTCCGTTCGATAGACAAAATGTCAACAGGGAGAATGAACTTGGCCAAGAGTGGAAACTGCCACCTCGACGAAGCGATACTTCCGACGCCGGTTAACGGATTTTCAGTTTGACGAATTTCAGTTTGACGAACGAAACTAGGAGCCAGGAAGGAGACGAAGTTTGGCTGAGTGTGTGGAAAATTGCGGCTCCTCGAGATGACGGCGAGGATGTCACGGGGACGTTTGGTCCCATAAACCGGGAGACGCGCAATGTAAATAACCTGGTACGCGTAACCCTTGTGCAACTAGGAAGCGGATCGAAGCCTCGCTCGCTAACGAGCATCACTGGTATCAGCATGAGATAACGCGGTTTATTCGCGTCGAAAGCGTCGATAGCGACTATCTACATATCAAGACGAGCGACGATAACATCCGAGAAGCAGAAACACTATCGTGAGCACAGCCACAGATGAGGAACGTCGGCTGAGAGGACCGACGATTAATTTACTACGGATAGTCCTTCTTTGCGCGCTTGATAACCTTGCTGATCGAATAAGTCGGAATTACTTCTCAAGCCGGATCAAATAATCTTGTACTTGATATAAAAAAGACACGACCCTACACTCGGAATGGCATTGCCTGGGTCGGTGGAAAGTGGATTTCATCGCGTAATTCCCGGGATAAAAGGAAATAACGTAGTTTCGAATTGCATACGGTAAAATTAGTTGGAGCTCGGAAACTCTTACGAATTTCAATTTCAAGAGATCGAAGATGAGCGACGGATCGTATCGATGCGAAAGTTTCGCCGCTTTTTCCTATAACTATCTCTCTAGAACGCGTGAACGCGCTATAGATTTCTACGAATCGAGCAACTTTAATAGATTTTCAATGATAGAAGAACGTCGATAG
Source organism: Bombus flavifrons (assembly GCF_040668555.2). NCBI lineage: Eukaryota > Metazoa > Arthropoda > Insecta > Hymenoptera > Apidae > Bombus > Bombus flavifrons. The sequence continues at coordinate 6,837,830 of NC_138447.1, forward strand.
ACTTTTATTTACAAATCTATTTCCATTAAAACGGAATTACATCGGCAGAACTTCCGGTCTACTAATCCGGTAAAACAAACGAACGTATAAGAGAAATTCACGAATAAAGATTTTAATAGAGAAGAGGGTTCGATGTTTCGTTAAATAGCAAAGTAAATTCAAGATCCGATGTAATTTTAATTTCCTTTGATCCCGCAATTATAGACCTATCGAGACGTTCTGTGCATTACGACGTGCACTGTGAATATTCCAACGAACGAAGCATAACCGTGATGTCGCAATCGCTATCTATTACAATGCAGAATGAGTTTCGCGTTGTAGGCGAAACAACCGAAAAGAGACGAAACGACGAAACCTTTTTATCAGATTCAAATCAAATAGAAGCGCACTGCACGAGAGCAATTTAGGCCTGTGAATTTTCATTTCATCGATCGTAATTACCACGCTAGACACTTCCATTGCCTTCGAATTCCTTAATTTTCATCAATTATCCGACGATAAGTATCGAGAAACGAAAGAGGCAAAACAACGCGTTCGCTTTAAAACAAAGCAGCCTGGAATTATACGTGAGAAGTATAAATGGTACAAGCGTATTTCTGCGATTCTTTGTATTACATTACGATTCTCTGTGACGCGATACTGCGGCAATCGACCGCCAAAGATAAAATAAAATACCAGAATACCAACGATAACGAACGATGAACAACTTTCGATATTAAGTGACAAAGAGACGCGTAAATCGTTGGAAACGTGGAGAGGAAAATCGAAGATCTGAAAAGAAGAGAAGAAAAAAGGGAAAAAAAAAGAATGCATTTTATTAAAAGCTGACTTCTTTCAAAGTGTTCCATTCCACAACTTCGCTCTTCGTCTTCCGATCAGAATTTCTATGCTACGAATAATCGAACGTTTTACTTCGAGGAATCATAAAATACTCGACGTTGATCGCTAATAAAACTTGGCGTAACATCGGACAACTTTTTTTAAACGACTTGTTGAATTTCACAAATTTAAGCAGATCGAAGAGCCGAACGGAATTTTCAATGCCGATCCAACAACTCGAACGTCATTCTGCGATCTCAAAAAATCGATACGAATTACCGCGCAGTTTTACGTATTCTGTCCGACTGTTCCACTACACGAACAACAACGATTTTCAATTATCTATCGCGAACTCTGCAGAATTCGTAAAAATTTTCCCTACGCTGATTAACAAAAAAAACGTCATTACGTGTTCCCTATCTAAAATTACAATATGCAAACAAAGAATCGACCAGACATCGGCGTTAATGTAAAACGGATATTACAGCAATAAATACGAAACGGAATTTTGATCGATAAATCAATACCGCGCACAGTTTACAAAGCTCGATATGAAAATAATCTGCGAGCACGTAGATTTTAAAGAAATCTTTATACACTGCAAGTTATTTCCGAAGAATGGCACACCGCGTAACTACTACCACGCTTGTCTTGTCTCAAACTAAATTGATCGTTAACAGCCCAATCGTAAGTTTTACGAGCGTGGTTATCATAGACATTCCATGTGGTACATGCTTCGCTCTTTAAGATCATCGTTCTCTTTCGTTCACTTCCCCTCTGCGCTTCTCCCTTTTATTTTCCAAATAGTAATCCTTCTTCGTTCTACGTAAAATTAGTTTGCATATTATAACGGAATTTACTCAACTACTTTATCGAACTTCACTTGTGCGCACAACAATCTCGCAGCGTCGATGTTTCATATAAAAATATGAACGTGAATGTTTCTGATAACGACTCTTACGAGCAGAAAGTAACCTTCGAGGATCATCTTCGTATCTTTGATCGTAGAAATATTTTGATATAATTATCGACGGTAGGTCGATACAAAATATAAATCGATAAAACACGTAACGATGCAAAGGAAGATATCCTATTGTATTACGTAAGGAAAGTACGCCTGGAAATTCACGAGAACATGATAAACCGTAAGAAAGTTGGAATTTTAAAGACGAACGCGCGGCAGAATAGCCTGGCAAAAGATACGCAGATAGACGCGTCCTAATATCTCATATATATAAATTACTATTGCACCAGTTATTATTCGGTAGATTTAACAACCTATAGAGCGCAAGACAAACACATCGATTTTCGAAGAAAGGACAAAGGTAATATCAATTACCGTTGAGTTGGCTAGTTGATAAAACTACGATGATGGGAAAATTTCCAAGTCCATATATTCGCCGACGTTCTATCGTAGCAGTTCAATATTATCGAGTACTCTCTTAACCTCTATCCCCCTTCCTTCTTCGTTGATTCTCTTATTAAAACGTCGCAACAGTTTGTCTGTTACACGAAGAGGGAAGAACCAATGTGTCGGCTAAGAGAGAGAGAGTGTGTGTGTATGTGTATGTGTGTGTGTGTGTGTGTCCGTTTCATGAATATTGAATTTATTAATTCGAAACTGCACCGTCTCGACCGAACCTGATATTTCATGCCAATATTCCCCCAAGCTCTTCAAAGAGATTTGCTTTTACCAATACTACCGTTATGGTGAAATATAAAAATACAAAAGTATCGGTGAACAGTTCATTGGTAGGTATTTTTACATTTATAAATATTTCACTGACACGTGTTCTGTCAAATTTTTCTTATGCTTCGATTCGAACGTTATTTCATACTAAACTTTGAAATCGTTCGCTATTTTATGTAAAAACAAATAGCTTCGAAGATACTAACTGACGGATAAGCTGATTCTTTTACTCATTAACATCGTGTATAAATCGTATTGAGAAAAATTGATAAAAGTCGATACATCGTTATTCGACTGGACGAAGTTGAATATGAGATAGGATTTCGAGAAAATAATAATTGCTATGGCGCTTGAATATCCTAACATAAAAACAGATCGATGAAACAGGTCAAACCTTGTTTTAATTTTGGATACCCATAGGACACTGCGCTACTGGCTATAAAGACGTTGGGTAGCTATTTTTGAGATGCAAAGTCACCGTGAATATCCGAAATCCGTTCACCACGGTGATTCGGATATATTACCTTTCCAAAGAAATAACAACAAAATTATATTATATCAGAAAATGAACATTCGTAAAATAAAACAGATAACAAAGAATAATTTACTCTCAGAATTAATTTGCTACGAAATGAAATTATTTGGAAATATCCGTTTGTTATTTCGAGTGATGTAGGTGTTTTAACCCTCGACTGGAACCATTGCATGAGAAATGACCACGTTAGCGTCACATTTATACAAAATTTTAGGATATTTCGTTCTAATTTGTATCATACTTCGATCATCGATCGATGCTAGTTCGATCGTTGTCTATCTTTATCACATAAAATACAAAATACAAATTAAAATAAAGCATCCTAAAATTAATCTACCTTACTGTGAATTATCTACAACCCAACGATACCAATCGAAGACTAAGACATCAAATTATCCAATGCTAATCGTACTGATTACATTATCCTGAGTTATAAGCCAGACCACTAAGAACGCTACGATCATAGATACAGAAACGTATCAAAAATGAACTGCCACGATTCCGATCATTATAATTCACTGGAGATATTTAAAATAGCGATTAGATAAGTTGTCTTATTCGATCCGATTCACTTCCTGCGTAGAATCTTAATAAAATACACTACGCTGCAAGCAAAAACGTTGCGACTGTTCTGTTCTGTGCAACGATATTTTAATGGGCACCGAAGGCAAACCGTTACATGACAATGGATGAAACAATAAAATAACGCAATTGACCGCTTTCCATGAGCGGAATTGCACTTGATTTACGTTCAATAAATAATTAATTCCAATTTGAGAGCATACGGGTAACAGACGGAAAGTAACCATCGATACGCATGCACTATCAGTCAGAAGTTTAAGACCGCTTCTGTCGCTGTATTACAAGCTACGCGTAATAACAGCAAATGACACCGGATATAATTGATTTTCGATCCTAGATCAAACAATAATACGATGTAACGTAACAGAAATAAACAACTTTGAAAAATATATAATTAGAAAACAATCTTTTGATTACATGATTCTTGAAACTGTGGAAAAAAAAACGTTCCCCTGTTACAGAAAAATCAAATTAGATTTCCATCGATATAAGAATCAATAAAAAAATATGTAACAAATTATATGAAATAAAGTAACATAAAAACCATAAATTAAAAAATTTATACGAAATAATACGCGTTTCCTCTTCTTTTTCTTTCTTAATTTAATCTTCTTTTCTTTTTTTAATTTCTTTTCGCTACGGAGTGGTCTGAAACTCGCAGACGTTAAAATATTTCTGTACATTCGAGATTTTAATATCAAATAGAATTATATTCTTTTTCTTATTTGCCAAATTATCTGACCGCCGACAAATTTCCCCTCTATCGTCGATTAACTGGTTTTACAAGAGAAAAGAAAACAAGATTGCTTAGTGGTTAATAACGAGTTGTAAAATAGATCCTTCCCTTCATCGGCGGGTACAATTGTGCAAAGAGATAGCAGACAAAAGGCAAACGTAAAGTACTAAACACAAAGCGGAACAAAGTGTTATTGCCAGAATGTATGCGTCTGTAACGCAGGCAATTTACCACTTACGATATGAACTTGAACGAAGATACTTTTGATACGATTACGTAAGTATTTATACGTGTGATTGTTTAAAATTTTATCGACACACGTGGGTCAACGATTGCGAAACGATTATTCAGAGAACCAAGGGACGATCTATTTACGAATAGAGTAATAGCGGCACGTATTGCACGTCGAATCGAAGAAGAAAAAGTGGAAATGGATAACGTTGAGGAGAGCGATACGTAATTGAGAATCGACTTAACGATGCATTCCGTGGCAAATTCACGAGAAAGAATCGCTTAACGCAGCAAAACTACGATAAACATAGCGGTATAATGTGGCTTTAAACGATCGCTTACAACTAATATTTACAAAAGAATCTTTGTACACTCGACGATCGTACACGTTCTTCAAGATTTTCAAAATACAATGAAACTATCCTGTGTAACTTTTATTGCACAGATATGACTCGACGGTTATTATGCGTCGAAAATAAATATTGTTCGAATGCATTAACGCTACATTAAGATGCCGTAATCTACAACCATTTGTAGAGAAACTATAACGCAGAAAATAATGCGTGACGGTGAAAGAGGCCTTATCTCCTCAAATCCTCACGTTATAGCGATAAAGCTGAGATGATTGCCTTGTAGTTGTCCTAGGACAGTTACGAATAATCAATCAGATAAAGGTCCGTAACAAGAAGCGTAGTATGAAACGCGTAAGATTATCCGATTTATAGAGGTGCCACGATCGATTAATAACCTTTTATAGCGTGCTGTCCTTACCGAACCAGAAAAACATACAAAGAAACATCTTCGAACTAAGACCGATAAAATATAAAACCAATTGCTCTAAAAATTGATAGATCTGATCCTGCTTGTATGACCTGCAGTGTATCGAGCAATTCAATGTGCGCTAAATTTACAGCGTTCAGCTATAACGATATGCACATAGGTGAGATAACGTGGAACTTTTATGAGCAAAGTTCCAACGCGAATCATGGCGATTTGCTCCAAGTTGGAGGTTAGAATGCCGAGCGAAATGAATTTGTGCTATTCAAACAACTTTACCGAGTCATAGGTTTACCTTTCTTTCTGAATATATCGAGAGAAACGGTTTTTGTAAAATGTAGAAAAAAGATAAATTTTATACGCGTAGAAAGCGAAACCAACAATCTAATCATTCTCCAAATTACAAATATCGAAGAACAGGAATAAACGACAAGCTAATCACGATACTGGTAGTCGTGTCGCCGCAACGTTTCATTGTATACATGTATGTGTATGTGTGTGTGTGTGTGTATGCGGATAGAATACCAGCCAAAATTGGACGATTTGAAAGCATAACCTGTCTCGATCGCGCAATTCCTTGCCAATAACTTCCGTGCCACTTTGTTCGAACCAAGCCTATTCTTGTTTTTATTTATTCAACACTGCAGCATGCGCGAGCGAACAATGTACACGTGTATACTCAAGGTAGGGATGGAATATACATCCTAAAAGTCACCAACGCGACAAAAAAGAACATACATTCTTTTCTCTGTCCAGTTCTTTGTACTTGCGCATTGCTATGACGCGCTCGTTTACCGCAATATAGAGAGAGAGAAGATTTCGCGTTTTCCAAACTGCGATCTTTAAACATAAATTTTTCGTGAATATACGTTGATCGATAAACCAGCTCGTTCAATTTAGAAAAACTATACGTATGGTCGTTAATTACATTCTTGTTGAAGGAAACTCTATTCAAAAACAAACACGTATTTTTTACGTTATATACATATATGTATATATACATACATATTATATACATGTATATATATAACTCTTATCGAGAATATCCAGATACGAGCACGTTCAAAGCACGCGGAAAAGTAAGCCTCGTTATAATTTGACTTGTTACCCGTTACGTTTCCCTTGCCCCGTTCTACCTGTTTTTGCTCAGTTGCAACTTTGATCGTTAAGTTTCGTCTCGTTTGCAAAGAGAACGAAACTGGACGAAGCTTAGAGGAAACTGGAAACCGCAGTAATCGTATACCCGATGTTACCGCAACGTGTGCCACAGATTTATCCGAATGTTTCGCATTCTCTATCTTTTTCTTATTACATATATCTAAGCTGGTTAGCTAAAGCCTTGACCAATTCGCCGAAATCGGATTGATACGACGTCCCCGTAATTTAAATTACTTCGTGCCTACGATCAACCTTATAACTTTTCTTATCGCGTAATAATCGAACAGCCCTTTGAATTCGGATCAGAAGTGACAATCTTATGTCACGGCGAAACCATTCGCAGAAAGTTTCGTAATATCTGTATATACGCACAGTGTGTGTGGCTTGGAACAAAGCTACGCGTGTGGCGGACCTTCTCGTGCGTGTTTCATTGTAAAATCGATTCTCATTATACGATCGACGCGTGTCCAATCGTCGACGCTCAGGGTTCGTTGGTGTTGGTGATTCTCTGATTCTCGCGTTCCTTATGTTAACTGGCCGTTGAATTTCATTACCGCCGAGATACGATGCCGTAAAGTATCCCATATGCTCCATCTCGAAAGGAGGTGGTTTTAATGGATTAAAACAAAAAATAAATTAACAAACGCGTCTTTCAGCGATAATACTCTCGCTGTCATTGCTACTGCTGCTGTTTTTCGTTTCGTTATCGTGTCCCTTTGTTCTCCTTCGTTTACATTCCTTCGTTTGTTTTTGTCCCTGGTTTCGTCATTCGTTTTATTTTTTCGGACAGTCTTCTCGCGATTATGTTTTAACGCGCTTCTGTATCCCGTTCAATGAAATTTTCACTCCACGTGTACGTACACGCGCAATTTCCTTTGGCCATTTCGCGCGTGTGCATCGTTCGTTTCTCTTTCCTCTTGCACAAATACAGGATTGTCCATACGTTTACATTTCGTACTAAAAGTGCAGCTCTATATAAAAGATAACGTTGCTTTTTTTGCATACAGCAACTTAAGGCGATATAATTATATACGAATACTCTTATAACGTATCTATGTACGAACGCCGGTGGTCCTCTATTAAAAACGTTCCAAAAATGAATCCTTATTTTGCTCGTACTCCCGTCGATCGCATTTTCACAAATACTCTCACTTTCTCGCTCTCGCTCTCTCTCTCTCTCTCTCTCTTTCTTTCTTTCTCTCTCTCTCTCTCTTTCTCTCTCTTCGTTCCTATTTTTCCTGTATCATTTATGCAAGGTACAATATAATTCAACAACGAGCATCTGTAGCCAGTATATAACGAGTATTTTTTTCATTTTTTTTTCTTTTAATAAGATTCATAATATGCTATAATAAAGGTCTACCTTTCTCTCTCTCTCTCTCTCCCCCCTGTTCTCCCACCCTCTCGTTCTCGCCCTTCTCGATCGATGAAAAACGAGTCATATAAATATTACTTCAGCAAAATAATCGTGTGACGACTAGCTATTATAAATACGGTTCGTATCGTGGCAAAAACTTTTCTCCCAACGAGAATGAAGAGAAAAATGCTCGTAGACAGATAGACAACAATGCACGACATGACAATTAATTGTTGGTGTATTTTATATCCATTTTCTCCCGTCAAGTCCCTTTTTTATAAACTTTGTATGTGCTAAAAGAGGCAGGACGATGGAGTAGAGGGGCGTGGTGTAAAAGGGGGTCGGGGAACATTCATAAAGATTACAGGGACACTAGATGTATGTACAAAATAATTCCGGCAAAACGACGTTTTCCGATATTAATAGTACTTATCGAGAGCAATCTTTACACACGCCACCTCTAATAAACCGGATAATAAAGCCATCTTAGGGAACACACACATATACGTGTAAATATATATATATATATATTTATATATAATAAATAAATATATATATGTATATATCGTCGTTCTCATACGTCAATAATGTCAGTTACTTGGCTGAAAAAAAAGATGTTTCTCTTGTAAAAAGTCGTAGTGGTGACAGTGACTATGAGTGTGAGCACACGCGTACGCGTATGTGTATGTGTGTTTATATATGATATCTGTGTATGCAATATATCGTAATTTTTTCCAATATATTATATCTCTTTTATTTCTGTCAATCTCAATACGTTCAACGACGCCGATTACCGTGTTTCCTTCGTATACTCTTTCCATTTCCGCTCTCCTCAGAAGTCCACAATCACAAAATAAAGCGCAAAATCTGCCATCTGCTTCTTACGTGCTCGTCTTCCTTAGTTTTCTTTCCCTTTCTCGACTCTTCTAAGCCACCTTCCTTCCTCTATAAAACTATTGCATCGAGCGTGCCCGCAAACGCACAGAATCATACACGCGCACGCACACACCTGTATACGCTTTCTTTCTATCTTGCATACATGTAATACATTCTCTCGTTTACACTACTCGCTCCCATCCTCCCGCTCTCTTACTTCATCTATATTCCTCGCCCGAAGAAAAGCGAGCAGCGAGCGACGAACCATCGCGTATGAATGTATACGCGATACGTGTGACCATCTTGAATCAATGTGGGAATTCAAAATTCGGCGAATTCCTTGGCACACTTCTCCGTCAACGAAATCCTCAGCGTCTCCTCCTCGTAGTCGTCGAAATTGCTTGTGTCTCCCGGCCCTTTGCATTTTGGTATGAACGGGGCCTCGATTTTCTTTTGGAAGACAGCTATCCAATCGGTACTGGCGAACCACTTGTGACCCTTGATATCGTTTACACCGGCCTTCAGATTACCGTACCTCTTGGTTAGATCGACTTGCAGCAAATTACGCAGTAAGTCTTTCAGATCGGATCCAAAGTGCGAGGGAAATCGTGGCTTTCCGCTCACGATTTTCTCGTAGATTTGGATTGGTTGATCAGCGAAAAATGGTGGATAACCGGCAGCCATCTCGTAGACGAGGACACCGAGCGCCCACCAGTCTACAGCTTTGTTGTATCCTTTGCTGAGAATTATTTCAGGCGCGAGATATTCCGGCGTACCACATAAGGTCCATGTTCTACCCTGTACCCTTTTGGCAAAGCCGAAATCCGTGACTTTCAAATAGCCCTGTGAATCGATCAACAGATTCTCCGGCTTGAGGTCCCTATAGATTAAGTCGAGGTAGTGAAGGTACTCGAACGCTAATACGATTTGTGCCGCGTAAAAGCGCGAGTGTGGTTCCGAGAAGCGACCAACCTTTCGTAGATGGCTAAACATCTCCCCTCCTGGGACATATTCGAGGACCATGTAAAGATAAGAGTTATCCTTGAAGTGAAACCGTAATGAAACCAGGAACGGGAAGCTAATCGCCTGCAGTATCCTCTTTTCGTTAAGCGTGTGTTCAACTTGTTTAAGTTTCACGACCTTCTGCTTGTCGAGTATTTTCATGGCATAATACTCTCCGGTCGGCTTGTGTTGCACTATCATGACACGGCCGAACGAGCCGGTGCCCAGTGTCTTGATTCGTTCAAAGTCGTCAAGGGCAGCAGTGTTTGTAGGGTTTCTTTTCCATTTGTCCTCGAACTCTTTCTTTGCCTTGTCAAGAAACTCCTTGACGCTCTCGGCAGCGTCAACCTTTTTGTTTGCAGTCGCGGCATTGTTGCCCATCTTAGCAGCCGCGCTCGTACACGAGCCTGCCAGGGCTCTACACAGCTCAAGAAGTTCCAGAAGACCGCGTCTTCGTTTTCGTTTTCGTTTGCCCTCTTCCGTAGTCGAGCCTACCACGGCCCTGCCAATCTCCACTCTCTTCAAAATTGTTGCTACCTTCTACTACTTTCCTCCACTATCCGTACTCTCTCCTATCGTCACCGACGATTCGCAATGTTTCTATCCGATACTTGTCAATGCTGGCCCTACAAGACCTATAAACGTCCGAGAGAGCACTCACACTTACGCAAGAACAGGGCACACGCGCGCACTGCACGATGGATACACTCCTACCGATGGCGGACTATCCTTCCCTTTTTTCGCCAGTATTCGATTCACTTAATAACAACCGTACGACTTCTCGCACTCGGTACGAACCTTTGTGGTCCCTTAATTGTACGACAAAGTGAGACCGAGCGATTTCGCGCGGAAAAATGGGTCAGCATTAATCCTCGTCCGCACCTTGCGCCATCTTTCCTGTCAATTGTACTAGCCCGTCGTTGTCGTCGTCTACTAGAGCTGTCTCAGTCTTTCCTTTCTTATCCTTCTCTCTTTATTTCTGCTTTAACTTGTCGCTGTACTCTCGTACACCGCAGCAACTTTCTTTGACGTGTTCGTCCCACTGGTTCGACAAATCAAAACACTAAACACTAGTCGGTTCTCACAGTAATAGTACCGAGTGGCTAAATCGCAACTCAGGAACGACAGTTTGAAACAAGGGTCGAACGGAACTAGAGAATGACGTCGGTTTCGATCGCTCTCAACCCTCGGAACGCTTGCGAAACGTCGTCTGCTCAACTTACACGACACGCACACCACAAACTTTGACTCGGACGTATTAAATGAACATCGCGAACAAACGTGTATCGCATCTTCTCGCAATAGAAAACAAAGTACGCGCTATCGCACTAAACACACGAATTCTTTTACTATAGTCGCGGACTGATTTTAAGCTCTTAAAGCGAAGCAGGCGGCGATAGCGGAGATAGTCGGTACCGTTCCTAAAGATGGCGACGCGGCTCGCTCCGCTTGTTCGTTCGGGATTTCGCACGGATGCGAAAATGACGAAGTATCGCTCTACGAAGCGAGAGAGCTACTGTAATGCACAGATCGGATATTGCTTCCACTTATCGCCGATAGATGTAGCATTGGAAGGTTTAACGACTTCCTCGATCAGTGCTGCCACCAAACGAAAGCGTCAACGTACTTTCGATTCAAAGTAAACTCGTTCTTGCTTCCAAATCCTCAAGGTTTTCGTACATACTGAATCACGAAATGTTTCGGACAACTGCTTGTGTCGCTATTTCAATGGGAAATGTGATTCTCTGAGTCATCGCGAAAAAAGTTACGATATCTTGTGAATTATCTATCGGACTTATCATTGAAGTTCATCCATTTAATAATACTAATTATTAACTTTTAAATTCTTATATTAGCTTGACTAAATTCTATGGTTACCATGTAAACTTAAGGTTCATTCATTGTACTAAAACTTCAGTGATGTCATCCTATATATTTTATAAAATTTTTTATTATTTTTACAAACTACGTATTATAGTTTTATGATATTGATATTTGTAGTAAAGATAGAAGCCTGCTTGTCTTAATGTGTTAAGCTATTTTTACTCGCTCGGAATTGATATACGTATTTTTTAATAATCTAAAACAACTGCAAGGTTATGACTACGTTTTTGTCATTGTACTTAGTGTATTTTACTTAACTAATATAATCTATATTATAGTTATTTTGCTATAAACTAATCTTACGTTGCGTTTACTATTAATTTGGTAATTTCATGGTTATTAATAATAATCGACCTGCTTGTGGTATTGAACCGTGGTACGCACACGGAAGGTTGAACACTCGCTGACCTGTGATAATCCTTTGGCAATTAGTTTCTAACTGTAGGTAGGCATATAGGCACAATTTTAGAGCGGTAGATACGGTCGAGAAAGCTAGGTGGAGTCGGTGGGGGACGGGACGAACCGGTTACGATCGAGTCAAAAAGGTACGACCAGGTCAGGCCTTTCGGATATATACAGTATTTTTGTGTGCAGCCCTGGTGCATTGCACATCAGACTAGACAGAGATGGCAAAAGACACGTCCATCGAGGTTGCAATCGGATGTGTTACTTATATTAACTTTAGTTTGTTTCTACCCTATGGGATGCGCGCGACCACGCGTTCTATTGATTCCATGACCCGAAGCTGAAAGTGGTGTGCCAATTTGTGGAAGGAAAGTAGAATCGACTCTACTATTTCTTGAATACTCTTTTCGAAAAATTGTATATACAGTATACTTTAGTAAATTTGAGCCCCAAATGATGTTAATCTATTAAAAGACTGAATATTTAATACTAAAAAAACACTATCTACATATAAATTACAAAAATTGTGTATATATTGGTATAAAATATAAAAAAAGGCGTATATAAATAATTGTTACTTTCGCATGTGTGTATGTTTAATACTTTTGAAATGCCTCGCTTCCTTTATTCGTTTTGCTTCTTGACACTTTCTAATGCACAAAGAAAATAACGAAACAAACGTAATAGGCAAAATAGTATATAGCGTGGTGAGTAAGAACGCATCAAGAAAAGTGGGAATTTAGTCCAGCGAAATGAAAATTTAGATGCGTGGATGCTATCTTTAGTTTGACACTGCAAAGCCAGTGGAAATATAGGTTACTGTCATCGAAATAGCTTGTGGCTGAACACTTCCACTGACCCACTAAACGAAATTTAATTTTATCAAGTAATACTGCATGTCACCAACTACATGGTTATTTTCGTTAATAAAATATCTTGAAACATTAAGAAAGTTCTGCAGTAGTTACCAATATATATATGCATGTATCATGAAGAAATTTGCTTATTAAAATAACTTTGTTAGAAAAGACAAAAATGTATATATAAAGATAAATCCAGTTCACAACGTTTTGAACAAAGAAAAAAAGACATATGTATATATATCGTTTCTTTCCTATGTAAATATCGTGCATTTATTTGTTCCATATGTAACATAAATAGAAGTGCACTTGAAACAGCGAACACTTTCCTTTTGGAAAGTTTCATTGAAAACCTAACTCAATCTGATATAAATGTGTCTTCAAGGTTTTACCGTGTAAAGGATATTCAAAAAGAAGCATCTGCTTTGCACGTCTTCACCTGCATCGTCTATAGCAGCTGCTTGGTGTTATCTTCGTGCTTACGTAGACCTCTGGCACGTGGCATGTTCGGTAGGACAAAAAATACATTTCTTAACAGACTAAACTAACACGTTTGCATGATTTTTGCAAATATGAAGATTGATAAATCATCGAATATTCGTTTTTATAGATAAGATTATCAGAAGAAAAACGATTCTTTACCTTCGTTTTCGAAATTATTACATTTCGATGTAACTATAGGATAGATTATTGTATTCAAACTTTCTGCAGTGTGATGGAATAAATTTTGAAAACGAATTTAATATCTACTTCTTCCTCATTTGTAGAAAAATAAAATATATTTATATATGTATATATAATCATATATAAAAGTAATAATTATATTTCCCTACTCTAGGTAATGAGATATCGATATATATAAATATGTATTAATTTTTATATGTGTATCTACATCTACATATATATACTAGCATACACATAGTATCTAATGTATCCATATTGTGTATCATAAGGGCATTTAGAGTGTCATCATGAGTTAAGTTACACCTCTGATAAAATGCCCGTAAGACTTTTAGAACTAACGTCGCAATAAAATAATACTGTTGCGAACAGGAAATGTAATCTTTTACTATTTTATGGCTAAAAGCAACCTGTAACATGGACGTAAATACAGCAGAGCCTTTTAGACGGGTGCGTGGATCAACCTGAAAGCATCGCGCACCTTTTAATATACACCGGAAATAGAACCATACGCGAAACTTCTAGAACTTTCTGCACCTTGCTTCCGTTTATATCTTGTATATTATCCATAGTATACATTAAATTTCATTAGAATCGAGCTAATATCTTAAATCATACATAAGATTTAATAGACATTATTTTGAAAGTGATGCGGGACAAAATACATGTTTCTCAAACAATACAACGCTAGCGCCGGAAGCACGGGGATTTTTTACGAGCTTCGTAAGACAGGATCCAATTGGCTAGTGTGTTATTTGGAGGGGCATTAACAATGCGGTAGTGGCGAAGCTACCACTACCATGAACCTAAAACCACATAATCATTGACAGATTTAGATAAATGTATTGTACTTCATATGTGTCGTATTTTTCATTTGAAAGAAAATAAAACTAATACCATAATTAATTACTTGCATTCCATATTATTTATGATCCAGAGGCATTTGTCGAAGAAACTTCATTGAACCATGATTCATGATTAAAATATAGCGGCAAATTATTTATACGTATTCTAAGGTCATATTCGTCGGAAAATAAACTGAGATTAATAAGTACTATTAATGGTATTATTTACTAAACATATTGCAGTAATTCTTTACTCTTTTGTAAAAGAATTATATATCAACGATTTCTAGTCATTTTAAAATTATATTTACAACGAATAGTTTAATAAGGGACCGAATCGTGCGCCATCTGTAAACGAGCGGGAAAGAAAAGTGTTTGAAGGCCGCCGGCCTGCCGGCCGGACCGAGTAACTCGGGTCTTGGGCGAATCAGTGTGCGAGTCTCTCTGCCATTTGCGCGTCGGTACGCGACTACGCGGCAGTGGTGATACCAGAATTCTACGTCTGCTTACCGGTGCGTAAAAAACGCAGGCCTTATTAAGTGCGTTTTGTATCTAAGTGCTTTATCGATCACACGATTAAATTGATCAGCATGGCGGATACAGAAGCTAAGTAAGTACTACAGATTTTTTTTATTGATCTATCGTAAGGAAATCACACGTTTTCACTGAATGCTTTTGTTATGTTTCTTTGCTGGATACAGTAACGGCGGGTCAACAATGCTTTATAATCCCCATTTTTTACTTATCTGTTTTAAACGATTCAAGTTTGAGGTTGATTCTCTTGTTTTGATAACTTTATTTGTATCGCAATTGTTTGTGTACTTTTGAAAGCGTACGTAGTTTGTACAGTCACGAGAAAGGGACCACAGTGGAGGAAGAGGGGATGCTCTCTCTCTACGTGATATTCTCAGCCTGATTCGTAAGGCGCGTTACGTTCTCAGGATTACCTGCTTTTGCCATGACATGTGCTCTACTTGTAGAGCCGCTTTTCTGGCGGTATCGTTTACCCTTTTATTTTCCCCACTTGTAGCTTCAGTTATACGAGACATGCGATAAGAAACTACACGCGTGTTCGTCTATTATTAATATTTATTTTATGAATATTTTAATCGTAAATACCCCAGTTATTTGTTATCTATGAATCATTCGATATTTTTGCAAATATAATGGATAAACGTGACTGCAAATTAAAATAAAATATTTTATAATGCGTAAAATTGTAATTTTTCAATATTAACAATAGCTCGAATATTTTTATATAAACACATAGAATGTTGATTACTCATGTATAAAAAGAATTCTCGCTCTCTCTAGAAATATTTTGCGGATGATTGTACACGTATCACCTTAAAAAGAAAATGGACAACGTATCGATCTGTTCTCCCTTACCGACTAAATGTCAGGAATACTCGCATTTTACTTTTTACTAAACATTTCTAAGAAAAAATACATAATATTTGTAATAATAAACATCAGTAATATTTAGTTTTATTTAAGTTCCGATAATATGAGAATAAATACATATGTAACATTGATGTATATATTACGGTCCACGAACATCCACGGTTTGCCGCGCCGAAACAGTCTGTATGTATTGCGTACGTGTACGTGTGTAACGTTCTGTTGAAAGGAGTATGTTGCGGGAAGGGGGAGACGAAAGCAGGATAATATTAACATCGGTAGGTGCCGCTACGGTTGGCGTCCTATCTCTATTTCTTTTCCTTGTCATTCCATCTCTGTCTGTAGCTATAAAGTTTAGCCGCTCTAAAGAATCACGTATCATGATAGAATAAGTATTTCATTCATACGAATATGAATGTCATGGATATTTTCGGTATAGAATATATTACATATTATGTTTTACTTTATATGAATTATTTGAAAATTAATATAGGCACATAATATATCCCAATTTTTAGAGACACCAAAGTCGTTACAACCCCAGAAAAGAAAGTAGTGGAGGAAGAAAAAAAAACTGTTCAAGAAGTTGACGAAGATTCAAAAGCATCTGAAAATGGAGATGCCAAAGAAACCAAAGAAAATGGCTCAAACGAGGAAAAAGAGTTAGAGGAAAAAGAAGTAGAATCAACAGAAAATGGGGATTCTACAGGTAATATCATGAAAATTACAAAAAAAAATTTTTTAATTTGTGATTAAATACTTAATATGTTCAATTGTATGCATACTAATAATTATACTAAGAGTAAACTATATAAGTAGTTAATATATTATTGATGACTGTAGAAAATTCAACTTACATTCATAAGAATAATATTAAAATGATTGATTCTATTCGTAGATGCTCCCGTTGATAGTTGTTGTATAAAAAGGAAATCAACGACTTTGAGTGAAACAACAGAAGAAGCTGCCACTGATGGTGCCAGTCCTGAAAAAAAAACAAAACTTGATGAGAAGAGTGCTGAAACGGAAAGCAATGGAGAAGCAGAAGCTACGGCCTAATATTTTTTATGTTTACTGCAGATTTAATCTATAGATGCAATTTTAAGCTAACTGACAAGTCAGAACACCTAAAATTTGTTATCCATGCATCGTCATGGTAGACGAGCATTAAAAACGAAAATTTCAATATTGTATTAATGACTTTTTGTGTTCAGACATTTTATGTGTGTTTATTGCAACCATTTTTATGTCTTTGATTGGCAATAGTATATATCCATAACATCATTACAAATTACCATCTTAGATGACTACCATTCATGTTTCCTAAGTTCTCCATTGACGTCCATACATTACACGTATATACACACAGATTTAATCTTACAAAATGAGGAGATTACAAATAATATAAATAATATATTTCTGATACGTAAAAGTAGATGATAGTGTGGTGCTTGAGAATGATATTTGTACGAAGATGTTCCATATATAATTCTCATTCTTTCTGATGCACAGACATATGTTAACACTTTATATCGAAGATGGAAGAAACAATATTTGTTTGCAAATCAAAATACATTCCTAAAATACCTTAAAACTCACCCAGTGTTCATTAGTATTTTTTGACGAAAGGTGTAAAACGAATCCTATTTGTGAATTCTTACAAATACTTGTTTCACACATGTATGTACATATATAATTTAACGTTCACCAAACGTAAAACAGAAATTACACAAATTGTAAAGTGTGTGAGTGCGCTGACATTAATACGATATATAGTTTAAATGATTTGCAATTAAAATTTAAACTACATTTAATAAAAAAAGATATATATACTATTACTCAATCATCAGAATTATCGAAATACTTAATATATGTAATAACTTGTATGTACAAAAAAATACTGGTGAGCAAAAAACATGTAATGTTATTTGCAATAACAGCGACGGAAAATACTATACTAACAGTTTTACTTTAGTGAAAAGTTGCATATCAAAAGTTTGAAGTTTATGTGTGAATAAAATAATATAATAGCATACTTTTAAACACAATATGATAAGTGCAAAATTAAAAGCAATCTAGTGTATATGTACCAATATAACCAATTGATTAATAATGTTAAACACGAAGATGTTACTATATCATCATTAGTCTTCTTTAGTTACTATCTAGTACAAATTGTTCTCATATAAAGTATGATAAAATCAGAATAACTCTGTAATATTATTTCTTACATAATAAATATTACATGTGAATTGGCAAAATTGTATAAAATTATATTAAAACATATCCAGGGACAAGATAAAATTAATTAAAACGCAATGTTATTATATTTGTGTTAGATTTCTATATTCTTATAATTTACACAGAATACGAGATGGTTGTTATTAATAAAACTATTTGTGTACAAAGTAATATATATCTTTGTATATAATATTGCAATTTATATATAATTCAATAAAAAGTTATTTACTATCAATTTACAGAACCTGAAAAATTTTAACATACATTAAAGAATTTTTTTGTACTATTTGTATTTTGATTTCACATACATGATATACATATTTCTATATACATGTATATATAATGTCATATATCGCTTTTGATTTTAAATCTAAAGGAACCATGCATAATTTCCATGTTTATTATTTCATTTACTTTCATACTATGTATTTATATTATATCAATTGAAATATTATATTCATGTTTTCCTATATTAGGTCTTCAATTTTTTTTGATATATTGTTGGTCCAGTTTAGAATTGAAATAAAATTAAATAATTTGCTAAAATATATGTACGTGTGAGGGTATGAAATTGAAATTTCTGATTCGTTCAATTCAATTAAAAATAAAAAATATTTCCTACCAAGCGGATTTTTTCCTGCTGTTTATATAGCTGAATAATATAAAATATAATAATTATAAATATTCTTATAGTTAGAATTGTTTAAATATTTTTAAATCATGTACAGTGTCATCTATAGGAAAATTACAGTTTAAAGGAATATGACAGGTGTGAGAAATATATATGTACTGCATTGTTCGTAAGTGTCGTTATCAATTCGAATGGCATAGAGGCAAGAGAAGTACTGCATTATATCGCTCATCGTCATGCGTTGCTATATTGCTTTATTTGTATCTGACACTTTCAGCCAATACGCATGTTTATCTTTATGATTGCGTTGAGTCTATCGGAAATAACCAATTAGGTCCGCATTCCTAACGTCTGTCAACGTACCAGTAACGCATTATGTGTATTTACTTACATATATATCGGGTGGTAAAATAGTTGTGTTTATTTGAATTGTGTGATTATTATGTGAATATAAGAGTTTATAATCTGATGATATATTTGACAACTAATTTTATCTCGTTGTATTGTTTACATAATTATATAAAATGAATACAAAACCGACATTTTCTAAACCTGGTAAGTACAATTGTTTTTGAACATATCCGTACAAACATGTAAAAGCATAATGTTTTCTCTTTTTTTATTTTTATTTCCTAATATTGTATTCTTTTTAATTATAACTGATTTAAAAGTAGTATTATACGCTGACATTATCATATGTTGTAAAACTTATTCTTATATATATATATAACAATTGTATGACATAACCTATTGAACTTATGAATTTTGTACATATATGTGCCTTATTTCCATATGATTATATATATTATATCGAGAAAAATTTTATATTCATCTGATAATTTTTTTAATTACAGGTGATAGTATGTGGCAAGAGGATAAACCAGATACAGAAGCCCATTCGTCCACACAATTTGTATACAATGCGCATCATTCGCTTGCACTTAATATGCAACGTCAACGATTGCCTACATTTAAGTATAGAAGTCATATTATATACTTACTGGAAAAATATCAAACATTAGTCTTAATCGGTGAAACTGGATGTGGAAAGAGTACGCAGTTACCTCAGGTAAGCCTTTATTTTAAAGGAATTATATTATAATATAGGGCGGTGAAATTTAAATAAATAACATTGTGATGATATGGATTTTATTGTATGTAGTAATATAATTCTACATGAATTTATGATATAAAATATAATGTAACATATACATATATATAACATATTTGCTGTTGTCACTTATATAATCTTTTACAGAGTTATACATATTTCAAACATGCACTTATAAAAATTGGGATATTCTCAATATGTCATAATTAAATTTTTCTTGCTTATTTTTTAAATTTTATATAACATTGAAAGTAGTTGTGTAATATTTTTGAGTGAGAGTTCTGATTTTTTTTATTGAGAGTATGAATATACATGATTT
Organism: Bombus flavifrons; assembly: GCF_040668555.2. Lineage (NCBI taxonomy): Eukaryota > Metazoa > Arthropoda > Insecta > Hymenoptera > Apidae > Bombus > Bombus flavifrons. Next base: position 6,857,971 of record NC_138447.1, read on the forward strand.
TCCAAATAACTTAATTGATTGTTTTTCATATACATAAGATGACTCGTTTTGAATTTATAAACGTATATTACTCGTACACCATCTGATGTAAATACATAGTTTTTCTTTGTATACAGACACATAAAGCTCATACGAAGATGATACGTTTTTGTATTACCTATATACCATATACCTATATACCATATTACCTATATATTACCTATATACCATATTAACCTATTTATATCGAAAAACCACTAGTTTAGCAGATATCTTAACTTTAATATGTCAAATATAATGTATGAAAGACAAGGAAAAACGCGGAGCGGTATTCTTGTGTTTATGTTGTCCTTGTTTATGCGTCGTCTTCAAAAGAACTACTTACACCAGCTTATGGCCCCCTCGAAACCATTTACTTCTTATCTGAACTATTTTTTTATACAATTGATACATTGTTGTATGAGTAATTTGCGTATATAAATTAAAATCGGTCACTCTGTATATACAGAGTGTTATTGAACTGGTAGTACAAACCGAAAGGAAGTGAATTTACATGAAAAAACAAGTCAAATACATGTAATAAAATCCTTTCATAAGAATTACATTCTTTTCTTTTTCTGAAAAAAATAAATTTGAAAATTTATTATGCGCGTGTACCAAGATAGCTCTTAACTAAACATATGCAAACTCTATTTTCTTGAAAACGAGGCTTGAAACAGAAAAATTTTATTTTAAAATGTATCGTTTACGCATATTTAGTTCATGATTAGTTAAGTTTAAGCATATTTGACAAATTTTTTAATTCAATTTTCTCGAAAACAGTGCGTTATATGACAAAATTTTATTCTATATATTTTTGACTTTACTTTTCATGCATTTATCTTCTTCTGGTTTGTACTATCTGTTCAGTAACACCCTGTATATTATATTTATTTATTTAGGATTTCATTTACATTATATATGTACAAATATCATAAAAATGTTATATATATATATATATATATATATATATATATATATATATATATATATAATAGAAATTTTGAGTAATATATAAACTCGCGCACGCGCACAGATAAAGATCTTGTTGCATCGCCATTCTGTTGTGATCAAACAAATTAAACAGTACATCATCATCTTTTCAAATTGTAATGTGTGTTAGTCAAATTTTTCGAGAACTGTACTTTTCATAATAGTTATACCTAATAATTTAGTGAATAATAATGTGTCGTAAAAAGAAATATCATGGAATAACAATCTTTATAGTTCGCTATTTTGTTATCGAACAATTAAAAAAAGAAATTATCTGACAACAGTGCGATTGAGATATTATTATTATAAAAGAAATCCATGCTATTTTGATAAATAACGTGATAATGTATTAATAAGGTATTTGAAACGTTTTCCAACACCAAACGTTTTCCAAAAAAAATATACCGGCATGGTATCAGTTAATCGATCAAAATAGTATATTCGGAATCTGCAGATTTCATCTAGCCATGTGTAGTCACGGCACACTGATCCGTGTCCCATGAATACGTCGTTCATGAATATTGCAACATTATTAACAATGGAGCAAAGTACTGTTAATTATAATGATAATTCCACTGTACTCGTAATCCTGCAAAAAAGTATGGTACAAAAATCATCGTAATCAAATTAGTCACGTGATGAGTTTAAAAGTTGAAAGACTGTATTTTTTATTTGCCATACACAATTCATTATATCGAAAAAGTGAATATCACAATAATATTATTGCTTCAAAATAATAAACGAACGTGTTTTTTATTCGTGTTATATTAAAGAAGTATCTATAATAAAATTACTGAGCAATGAATTTATTGCTAATATTTAATAGCAGTGTGCATTTACATTAACTACATATCTCTATTTTATTTGAATCTATTATAAAGAAAGAAAGTGATGATATAACATAAGGAACATGTTATAAAGATATAACAATATATTTATCAACTTATACAAACGTGCCAAATTTATATACAAAATGTTTGGTTCAACAACTCTAGTAAGCAGGTCATTCCTAGCAATTTTGATATTAATGACATTATACTTCCTTGGGATGGATCTTCTATTGTATTCTAGAACACAAAATTATGATATAAGACCTATATCAAATGGTACACAATATGTTTCAATCATACCTTGTGATTTTAATCCATTGTGTACAGTGACTATAAAAGGATTAATGCTTGATCATCCAAATCATTTTCTCTTGAGTCCTCTTGCAGCTATCATGGATGATCTATTGCATATAAGCAGTTCTTGGATATGGGTGACACCAAACACAATCAGTTGTTTCCATGTATTAATAGCAGTGCTGGCTGGTAAATGTGTTTCCAGTGATTCGTTGTCTTATAGACGTTTAGGTGTAATACTGTTTCAAGCAAGAACATGGTTGGATGATTTGGATGGGCATGTTGCTAGAAAAAGAGTAAATATTAATGGTGAACGATCAGACGTTGGCTCATCTGGTTACATTATCGATGGTATTTGTGATGCCTTTGGATGTGTTGCTTTTATTATTGGCTTATATCAATTTCTTGCTCGTAACTCAAGTAGACGTGGAGGTTACGATAAGCTACCACAACTTCCTGTATCTTCAGTTTTGGAACCTGGAAATGTAACTTTGAAAACTTCAAATGCAGCACTTCGTAACATATTACTTATAGCCGTCCATTTGTTCCTCAGCAGTGCCGCCTGGAATCGATATATATATTTATATCAAGATCTTCTTGAGACTGAATATAGAACAACACCGATTAGTAGAGAACATTTTTATGCTAGACAAACAGCTATATTTAGAAGTTTATCCTTTACAATAATAACTCTTTGTTGGAAATTTTTGAATTTTCATGCTGTCATGGATTACTTGCTTTTGGCAATATTTTTTGATCGTATGCGGGAGTATATTAGACTTGTAAAGTGGTCTTTATATGTTGTTGTATTATTACTTGTTTATGTAACTGAATTTCATTATTTACGGGCCTATACATACATGCAAGATGTACCATCATTGATTGATGAAGAGATATCTTCATCTGATGTCTATACTCAAGGATGACAGTGTGAATCTTGGAAAGCATTGTTTTCTACTATTTGTTACTGGTGATATAATGACTAAGTGGTGATATAATGACTATTATACACTGAAATTTGCAAATTTGTCTACGAAAGCAATATGTTGATAAAATTTTTTGTATTTTCTATTTTTCTGCATGTATTTTATATACACAGCAGACTGATGTATAAAAAAATGTGTATAACCCCTTAAATGGTAAGCTAATAATACTTTATTACGAATTAGCTTTATAAAATATATGATATGTTAATGTTCTATTATAAACAAAATTTTCAACAGTAATTTTCCTAAATTATTTGTAGATCATAATATGTATTAGTTCACATGTTGCTCTTTTAGATAAACATAATTATTAGTAATAATTAATACTGATTTACATCACTAAATATTTAATAATACATTTGTCTTCCTAGTTAAGCATTTATATAATATGTCTTAATTTCATATTTGTAGAATATGGTTATTAAAATATATTGATTAATTGTCATAGATTATTGATTTTGGTGGTATTGCTGTGATGTTCGATATTATTGGAATACTTAAGGATAATGTTAATATCTACTTATACGATAATAAACAATAACTTACACATACTATTGAAAAATAATGATGGACCTTAGCGTAAATTTTCATAAAATGTTTTCATAAAATGTCAAACCTCATAAAATGTTTTTAGTATGTTTTTTATACCTGTACTTCAAATTATCGCATATTTTGACTGTCATTATTATATGCAATAATATTGTATATATGCAATAAAATTGTATTATATGCATAACATAAATATGTATTTATATTAAATATACGAGTTAAGTAATATATGTTGATACGTGATAATTATTAACACTAAGTGCATCAAAGTATATAATTTTGTACTTTTTATTTGTAATAATTAACAACTTCTTTCCTTTATCCGTATTTCTAGCGTGATCCAGTGTCGTGAGTTACCTAATTAGAGTACTTGTAAGTTTGCCGAAGTCGAAGTAAACCGTTATAACAAGCTTTCAATAAAATCCGATATAAATATGACATTAAACCACAAAGACGTAATACATGTAATATTCCGCCGTTACCGATGTACGCTAATGCAAGATTAAAGCTGATAGTAGATTTCAGAGAATAGAACTTCACATTGAACTTGAAAAACGATCAGTGCATTCAACAGTGTACTAATCACGTTTATGTGAAATATAACTTTTGCTTATCTGACATGTGGTGTTACTTTACTTAGCCTTAGTCATTCTGCGATAAGAGTATCAATTGATTTTTATGTTAGGTAAAGTTTTATAACTATCGAATATTACGTAATAACACATCAATGTCTATTACAAAACTTTTTGTTTAAAATAACTGCAGAACAATAGTTTATTTATATTGAGACAATTTACTTTTTATAGTTTTCGCAAAATGTATTTCGTATCTATTTGGTAGTTCCTCTCAAATATGAGGAGAATTACATTATTAGATAAAATGAAACCGTATTAGTATTTTTAAGAATATAAATGTAATATTGGATTTTTTCGACATTCATTACATATTTCTTTATTATGCATTTATCATTATTTGTATTACTCATATCATATCATTCATCATTTTATTATTATTATCATTATTGTCTTAGAACGTTTCCAGTATCGATAAGCGTTTATTTTATCTTTTACTGTTTCTTTTGTATTTATTATTGATAGTTGATATGTGTTTTATAAAAATTATTAGAAGCAATCAAATTTTTATAAAAAATCAATAAAATTTCGGTATTCCTAAACCATAAAATGTTAAGTATATTTTCTTAATGTACTAAACGTATATTACTATAATATTCAATTAATTACAAATGTACATATATTTATTTTTATGAATTGCATACATTGGAAGTTTTATTTTCTAAAATGATTACAGTATCTTCTTGAAGCAGGATGGTGTACAGATGGGAAAATGATTGGCATCACGGAACCAAGAAGGGTTGCGGCTACATCTTTATCTAATCGTGTTGCTGATGAACGCAATTGTATTTTAGGCACCGAAGTTGGTTATTCTATACGTTTCGATAATTATACGGATGAAACGACAAAGATCAAGGTATTATTTTAGACGTTAATTGAAGCAGCAAAGAAAATAATAAATTAAAATAATAGAGAATTTTAATTATCAGAAAACTAAAAAAATAATAAATGTTAAATGAAGTCAGTAATTATATAAAATTATATTATTGATAGTATATGACAGAGGGAATTCTGCTTCGTGAATTAATGAGCGATCCTTTGTTGACAAGTTATTCTGTAATCGTGGTGGATGAAGTACATGAAAGGACCCTTCTTACGGATATTATTATGGGACTTCTGAAAAAAATAATTCGGGTAATTGGACATTATAAATTCATAAACATTTAATTTAATTTAAGTCTAAGTAAAAGATATACTAATTATCATGAAAAATTTGTTTTATTTTAGAAACGAAAAAGTTTACGAATTGTCGTTTGTTCCGCTACGGTCGATGCAGAACAGCTTCGAGATTTTTTTAATACAAATACAACGAAGGATTCCGCAAAAGATACTGCAATTATACTTACCGTCGAAGGTAGACTTTATCCAGTGGATATTTTCTACATTATAGGTATATCTATATATATACATATATAAATACATCACATCATTCTATAAATAATACGTTAGGTCAATTGATAAATAAAGCAATTGGTTTACAATTATTAATCACCAATATTTTTTTCTTGTTTTCTACAATGATTTTTTACTTGTTTCCTAATGTTCCAATTTTTTAAATATGTTTTTTTATCTCCGTTTCGAGTTTTTGTAATATATATATCACCTATGCGACGTCTTATAACTATGTCATGAATATGTTCTCATTTTTGTATTTTATTTTAGAGCCAGTAGCTAATTACGTGACCAGTGTCATAGATACTGCTTTGAAAATTCACGAAAATGAAGAACCTGGTGATATTCTAGCGTTTCTTACGGGTTTGGATGAAGTAGACCAAGCAGTTTCTCTTTTATCAGAGCATGCAAAGCTCATAAAGGAAGGCAAGCGTGAGTAGAATACGGAATGATACCCTCGTCATCATTGTCCTGTTATATAACTGTCCGAAGTTTAAGATAGATCTTATCAGTGCCTTTGTATTGTTCTTTTTCAGAGAAACTTTTACCTCTGGCTATGTACGGATCTCTTCCGAACTCAGAACAACTGAAAGTATTTTGGAGGGCTGCCAAAGACACTCGTAAAGTTATCGTAGCCACAAACATTGCAGAAACATCTATCACTATTCCAAATATTGTTTATGGTATGAACTTAATAAAACATCGATTTTGTTAGTTGTATTCTAAATAAAATATTCCTATTTTTTATTGTTATTGTTTAAATATATATATAAGACCTTATATATAAAAAATATAAATATATAAAAATTCAGTTTAAAAGAGATTGAAATTTTTATCTAGTTATTGATTGTGGCTTTGTAAAAGTTCCATGGTATGAGGCTGAAACTCAGACAAATTCTCTCGTAATTGTTCCTGTGTCCAAAGCATCCGCGAATCAACGTGCTGGTCGAGCGGGTCGTGTCCGAACAGGAAAAGCATATAGGTATACAATATGTGTAAATGTTTAAATTATTTAAAAATTTAATAAAAATTTATTTGTTGGTTTATATTTTCATATTTTTCAAAGTTTTATCCAAAATCTAGATTGTACACAAAGGAAGCATACTCAGAACTATTTGAGGCAACGCCACCAGAAATGCAACGCTCGGATTTAGCACCGGCGATCTTACAATTGAAAGCTTTAGGAATTGATAATGTATTAAGATTTAATTTTCCTTCTGCTCCACCAAGTAAAAATCTTCTTACTGGGCTGGAATTACTTTATGCACTAGGAGCAATTGACAGTAATGGAGAATTAACAACACCATTGGGCGTAACAATGGCAGAAATGCCATTGGAGCCTGTTTTGGCAAAATCTCTTATAGTATCAGGTAAAGTTTAATGAACAGACTTAATTCCTTATAAATTTTCCATATAAATCACCGAAAATTATTTTAAATAATTTATTATGTAATTAGCTTCTACCCTACACAGGTGAAATGGGATGTTCCGAAGAATTATCAACGATTTTAGCTATGCTTCAAGTACAAAATGTTTTTGTAAGACCTGCAGGAGGCCAAGCTGCTATAAAGGCAAGAATAGCGCATAGAAAGTTCGAAGTTGAGGAGGGAGACTTATTAACGTTGCTGAATGTATATACTGCTTATGAGAAAAATAGAACACTTAGTTGGTGTCAAAAACAGTTTCTTAATAACAAAGCTTTACGCAGAGTTACGGAAATTCGAACGCAAATGCATTCTATGATGAAGAAATTAGATATACCGTTGGTTTCGGCTAATGGTAAATTAAATTAAATTTTATTGTTTTATATATAGTATGAATTATAAAAATTTTTTGATAATAGCTTATTTCCTTTAAGGAAATTTACAACAAATTCTAAAATGTATAACTGCTGGACTTTTTCCGAAAGCAGCGTACTTGCATTATACTGGAGTATATAAAACAGTACGTGGAAATAAGGATTTGTATATACATCCAAATAGCTGTTTATATACACTTCAGCAACCTCAATGGTTTGTACATCAACCTTATTGTAACATCTTGTATATTTCTATAATAACGCATGTACATATCATACTAAATTTTTGTTTTTTCTTTTTCAAGGTTACTATTTTATGAAGTTTTACAAACAAACAAAACGTATATAAAGGACTTAACTGTGATACAACCAGAATGGTTACTAGAATTAGCGCCTCATTTTTATGAAAAAACATCTCTTGATCCTATTTAATATAATTTTTGTATGTACATACTTAAAATAATAATGTAGTAAAAAAAGGAACAAAAGTTTATTTAATTCAAATACCTTTCTTTAATTTGAAAATTAGACCACTTAAAAGAATGCTACAAACACAAAGCCACCTATTGATAAAGTAGTATAGTTATCATAACTAACACTAGACAAACTTCATGGTTTACGTTAGTTTTTGTTCCTACTAGTGCCAAAAAGTTGCGTCTTTATACGATGCAATCTGATAAAACTCGCAGTTAAAATAAAAAAAAAGAAAACACGTGTTGGATAATTTTACATATCAAAATAGAAAGTTAAAAATAAAAAGTCTAATAATCCCAATTTAGTTCAAAGTGGCAGATATTTTATATTTGAGAAGGCGTATGGCTACAATTCGAACGTGATATTAACCTTAATTTTGTGATATCTGCTCAGAACCTCGAAAACGAGCAGCATGGCTAAAATTGTTGAATCATTAAAAAGATTAAGCGTTGAACATGGTGCACGTAAGCATGATGACAATCGAACCATCAAAAGAAAAAGCGAATTAATATCGTCAATTGAAGAAGCAGTATCTCTTGATCATAATTATATTCTTGCTATCTGTGGAACTCAAAGGCAAATCTTATTTATCCTTATGGAGCATTTTACGTCAAATCTATTTTAGAAAAGTATATTTAAAAAATTTTTTAAATTTTTATGTGAATGTTTATTATTATGTAGTGCTATGCAATTTTTCTCTTCATTTCATTTAGAACGTGCTGTTTAACAATTCCATAGAGAAATCAGTATTTTTAAAAATGTAATTTATTTAATATATAATAATTTTAAAAATTTGTATTTGGGAATTAGTATTTTATCGTAATGAATGAAACATTAATATTATAAATATATTTAATTTTTCAAGCATTTTAATATTTTTGCTTAATTTACGATACATCCAATTAAATGTGAAATTAAAAATATCATTTTTATAGTTACAGAAAATATATTTTCAAAGTATAGATATTAGATATTTAATATTAGACTTGGATTTGACGTGAATTGACTCATAATTATATATGTTTAAAAGATATCATCAAAATATCTGATGAATTAATGTTTATGTACAGTGATCCAGAATTTAGAATTGGTACAGCCTTATCCAACCATACATGTGTAATATATTCTGTTGGGGAAAACTTAAACCAAACTGCCACATTAACACATAATCAAACACCTATCGTCGGTATTAGATTTAGCCCTACTTCTAGAAATATTTTATATACAGCTACAAACAGTGGAGAAATTACAGCATGCGACTTGAGAGCTAAAGGCAAAGTTGTTGCAAGGTTTAAAGGTATGTAATGATAAATTTTACAATTAAGTTTATACATTTAATATACTTCTCTTTTATTCTTAGATATTACAGAAGATGGCAAAACAAAACCTCTCTGTAGTTTTGACGTAAGTTGTGATGAAAAGCTTATAGCAGGTGGTACTGAACATATTGGAGGAGATACATTTATTTTATTTTGGGATGCACGATATACTAGTTCAAAATTGGGTGACAAAAATAATCTCCTTGGTGGATACTGGGAATCTCATGTGGAAGATGTAACCTCTTTGGCATTTCATTCTAGTAAGCAGGACGTCTTAGCATCTGGTAGTACAGATGGATTGATTAATGTCTTTGACCTTACACAGCCATCGGAAGATTCTGCATTAACTTATTCCTTAAACACTGAATCATCAGTGGTAAGTTAATATGCTTTATAAAATCTGAAATGTATTTATACTCTAAAAAAAATTAGAATCCATTTTAAACAAAAATATAGGATAGGATAGGTTGGTTAAATGATGACAACCTTTGGTGCACAACACATAATTCACTACAACTTTGGGACTATGATGGAGCAACACCATACGCTAAATTTGATCGCAGTAATTTAGTAGTTTCTCAGGTTAATAGGATATGTATAATTTATATTAATATTAATGTTTATAAAAATGATAAACTTTACATAATTTATATCATTCTTTTCAGAATGCTGATCCAGATGATTGTTACATAGTCAGATTTCATGCTTCAAATGCACTTGGACAACCGTTTCTTCTTGCAGGTGCCAGTAATGTTAAAGGGTAAATTGCTATATAATTAAAAAATTTAATAATGTCAGATAGTATAACATCAAAGTTAATGATGTTCTTAACAATATTAATTAGAAACTTGAACAAAAAACAATTAGTTTTACATACTGACAATATTTTTCATATATTCCTTATTAAAACATTTTAGGGAAAACTTGAGATGTTTAAATGTTATAAATGATCAATTAGAAACATGTTACAATATGATAGGGAATAAACAAATAGTACGTGATAGCTGGCTACATGAAAAGGTATAATTTTAATATAAATAAAGTTAAAATGAAATTCATATTATTTTAATTAATATTGTCTAATATCATTTACAGAGCGGTTCTTTGATAACAGTAGGTGAAGGTGGACTTATAAACATTTGGAGGACAACTGAAACTATACCCATTCAACAAAATTCTAGCCATAAATTGGTGGCGAAAATTGGTACTGGTAAAGTACGTGATCGCCAGCATAGAACCAAACCATATTAAAGTAAAAGTGATAGGATAAAAATTTGTAAATGCAAAGAAAGTTTTTGTAAGTAAATATAATAAACAGAAGAGAAATATTACGTGTAACATTAACATAATCGTACATTTCCCTCACGTTTTTCTTTATTACAATAACAGTTGTATGTACATTTATAATAAATAGATATTATTTCTTTATGCGATTAATGATTTAACGGCGATTCATGTATCAATCGAAAAATGTAGCATATGTATATATATAAACGTTAAGGAATGTAAATCACATATCAGTATGTATATATTTGTATAGAATTGAAAGAGGAAGAAAAATATCGTAAATATTTGTTTACTCTTGCCACGTAACAGATTAATTTCTATGGATATCGCCTTCCGGAAAAATTATTTCATTTTACAATATAAGGGGTTATTAAAATAAGAGTTTACGTGCATTTGTTATAGAATAGACGCATTTAGTGTATCGCGAATAAATGGTAATCTTGATGAAGTAATCAAGCAAATAACACAATAATAACAATTAATATTAGCATATAACCGACGTAACGGCCTTTAGTTTAAAATCGTTAAACTCTAAGAGAATTAATGCTGATGTATCAAGTGAACGCGTCTTAAAACAAATACGCGTTTACTTATTAGGTGTAATTTTATATTAACGTTTCCAAATACGATCGCAGCTGCGAGTATCACAATGATAACAGTAATATATAGTTTTAGAGTAAAATAGTAGGTACAGAGTAAACGTACAAAAATACTTCCCATGAGCGTCCGGGACGTAAAGATTCACTAAAACGTGGAAAACCGCGTTACTAATAATTCTTTATATCCTCTCTTAAACTTATGCTGTCCAGTGACCTCAAATATTTTAGATGCCACAAGACGCATGTAGGCCGCCGCACTACTCCTTAGTTGTTATCCCAATTTGATTCTTCGCGTTACCCTGAAGATGGTGTGCGACTTCATTGTATAAGGATAATATTTAATAACAATAAACTTTAATAGCATGAAGTTACATTTGAGATGGTGCAACGTTCTTAATGTATATAAAGAATACATTCTTTAATATATATTAAATTATATATATATATATATACATATATAATTATATGTATATATATATACATGTATAGAATATATAATTTGTAATATCTATTTGGAATAAGTTCGTGGAATTACATTCCAGTGTTAAAACTTACTTTTCGCATATGTTCTATGTTTTTTTCATAATGAGCATTATGATATTAAGAATATTTTAGTTTGTGTTAAGTGTTTTTGAAATGAAGTCGTACACCCATCCATGAAGGCTACTAACAGGTTAATACAATATTATTTGCGAGCTAATATATACTCGGCATTGTTTTAATAATAGACTTGTAAGAATTCAATTATATTTTTTTTCTCTCACGCTTTACATCTTATGGAAATACTTTTAAGAACTATTGTCATCACGATTGATTGAGACAAGTTGATAGCATTACTTATGTTTCTTCACGAAGATAAATTAATTAGTCACGTGTTTTATCATCGTGCTTCGACGACGCTGTCCTTTTATTCGATCATATTGCACGTTACAGCATCTTTTGAGGTAAATACGCGCAAAATTTAAACAAGACGTACGTATCAAAACAAACAATTTTTGACCTTATAACGACGATCTACATTATAGAGCCACATTTTCAAGATTACTTTTTATCCAACATCTTACAATTAGACGTGCAGTATGATCAATCTTTGTATAATACTTTCTCTGGAACTTTTCCATCTTCACGAAATACTCAATAAGTCTTTTCATCAAAAAAGTCTCGTATAAAGTATAAATAAAATAGTTTAAACGATCAAGAATTATCACTGATCTTACATAATGCAATAAATATGTTATTAAAAAAAGGAGAAAAGGAAAAACGATTACAGATTAATGATAATGGCAGTGAATAATCTCGAAGAAAAGTATCAAATATAAAATATTGCTTGAATTGCTTTCGATTCAATTAAATTAAAAATTATTTATACCCGTTACAGGAATGATGTAATGAAATTCAAATAATTAACGATTTCGATCTGTGGCTTGGCACACATAATAGCAATGCATTATTGTTAACAGTGGATCTTACCCGTCGTTTTAGCACGTATTAAAATACTTTTAAAGTTATGGTATAAGAATAGCTACCGCGCTCACACATTCATACACATACATGTACAAATACATATACACGTATACGTGCCGCAAAATGAAATTGTTACGTACGAACGTACATTCAATATTTCATTCATATGCACAATATACTTCCGCAAGTCTCATTCTCAACATACGTACAAGTGATGTCATACATATGTCATGAAAAAGTATATATATATACACATCCATGTATATATGTCTGTATATGCAACCCTAATATAATGTATTTTCTCTATTTTGCATTTTCAGCAAACTGCAACAGATTTGCTTAAAAGATTCGTCTAAAATCATGTTTCTAAAATTGTCAGTCGGCTTAATAACATAACGAGTAAGAATTTAACAAGATCGGCTGATCTATTTCACTAAGCCGGCCATTTTAAGATATTTTTTTTCGTAAATATTTCTGAGCACTAATCATTATCTCTTTATTTCTTCACATATTTTATAGTTATTCTCCCTTTATGATAGGTTCTGTGAGAATTTGCATAAAAATGATATTATTGCCCTCAGTAGCAGTTGAAAAGTAACACTATCCTTTATCAATTCATTGAGAATAATATAGTATATTCCTTTTTTTATTTGACAATCACACTGTTATTATGGACACCATAAATGCATCACTTATATACTATGTTGCAATTCAATGTACAACACTAATAAAATTTTTAAGAAAAGAAAAGAGAAAAAAAAAAAAAGATACGGGCAAGTAAGAAGAAGAAAAGAAGTGGTCGAGGAAGAGCTTATCATAAACACGGTACGAACAAAGAAGAATTAAAGATAATAGTAATAATGAAGAGAACGTTAAAAATAATGTAAATCTTACCGAGAAAATGTTGAAAGTCAAAATGACTTTACGCGACTTCTAGGTTGAGCATCTTTTGATTGGCTTCGAGAGGGAGTTAATGTAGAAGTCGGGGTAGCTTCGCCAGTTGCAGGACGAGAAGATCGAGAATGTTTCCGACCAAAACGAAAGAAACGTCAGAAAAAAATGACTTCTTCTTCCAATGGTTGCTGCTGTTCCGTTCTTTGATGCTGTTGCTGATGTGAATATTCCGGAGGAGATCGTGTAATTCTAAGTGAACGATTTGAGGAATGACTTTGACTTGTAGCGGCATGATTGTTTCCTAATTCTGGTGAAGAATACGTAGAGCCAGTTACGATTGCCGGGCTGCTTCCCGTTCGTGAATGTCGATCTGGACTATTATTACTCGTACTTCCACTTCTATATTTTTTATTAGATAAAAAATGTATATGCATAAAATATATTTCGTAATTTAAACACATAATTTCAAACTAATATTTATACTTGCCTACTATTATTGTTGCTTCCACTAGCAAGTTTTAGAGGCAATTGTTGCTTGACTGGAAGATTACTTTGCACTTTTTGCTGATTAGTAGCACTAATTAAATTTAATGGTATTCTTTTAGCATCCGGCTGTGCTTTCCGCGTCTGCACAGTGGTATCAGTTCCTTGCGTCAAGTGGGATAAGTGAATAGTTGTAGAACTAGGTGCAGAACCTGTAACTACTGTCACTCCTTGCCGTTCTAATGCCTCGAGTCGTCGGTATAGCTGATCTCGTTGCTGCGTAACATCTCTTTTTTCTGCTGCTAATTGTTCACGTTGTCTTGCCAATTCGGCTCGTTCTTCCTCTAGCTGCTTTTGTTCTTGTTGTGATGCGGCGCGAAACGCTGCTTTCTCTTGACTTAACTTGTCTTGTAAATTACGTAATTCTTCTAATTGGCGATTTGGATTAGGTCTATTATTTGATTTGCCCATACTACCCTCTTTACATGCTGCTAATTGAGCCTGTAGACTATCAATTGTTGTCATCTGATTACTAATTATACAGACCAACCTATAGACATGATGAGACAGACGAATCGCTGCCCACTGTTGATCTTTATTTATTTCTGTATCTTGATTTCCTTTTTCTTCTAGACCTTCTTTTATAAATTCACTAACCTTTGGAAGAGAAATTACAGAATGAATTGCAGACTCTCGTAACGGATACTTTTCCTAAAAAAAGAACATAATATTATTATATTGATTTTAATTGCTATGTATGTATTGTGTATTTACCTTGTTATGATCAAAACCCGCAAATGTCTCAGCTCTTCGAGGAACACAAAGAGCAGACGGAACATAGGCCTCACTATGTCGCTCTCCCGCAGAACTTAAACTTCTCGAAAGAGTAGCGCCACCCGCAGTAAAAGATAACGAGCTTGCAAGTTTTGTTGCTTCTTGTACAGCAACAATCACCTACAGAAAGAATTACTTTTTCTTTAGTTTTCACTGTACTTATATGTACAGGATATTTAATTTAATTCTATACATATGATTAATTTATTCTATGCATATAATTAAAAATGAAATAAAAATGTTATATAAGTTTGAATAATATAAGTTATAATATCTTATAAAGTATGTACAGAAATCTGTGGATATCCTTTATAGTTATAATTTAATTTGAAAATATATAAAGTAGTATATATAAAACATAGTAACCTCTTGTCGTAACTGTGTAGTATCTGTTCCTTCATTGTGAACTAGTCTTGTATAATCTGCAATTTCTTTATCAGCTTTTTCTATTTTCTCATTATCACTACTTTCGTTTCCACTCCAAATATTAGCAGCATGTAAGAGTTGCATTTGTAAGCTGATTTTCTCTTCGAGTAATAACGCCTGTTCTGCATCTTTTTTTCGCAGTTCACCTAATTATAGTAATATAAAATGATTTAATAACATATTCACGTTTTTATTAAAATATATATATTTAATAACGAAATGTCGCACGCACCAACTATCTTAAGAACATGTGACTCTTTAGTTTTAACTAAACGTTGTCTTTCTTCAACAGAAAGTAACGATATAGAAGAGGAACGTGTATCTCTTAATTCATTATTATTATTATTTTCAGTTAATATATCAGTTTCATTTTCAGATTCTTGTGGACAGGCTTCAACTGCTGATCTAATTGCTTGTATCCATAATTGTTTATCTTTCGGTTTTTGAATTTTCAACTCGAACATCTCAGGTTCAGCTGGATTACTACTTATTAAATAAATTCCTCTAGACTCTTGACCCGCTTTTTCACGAACTAGTAATTTTTGAAGTGATACTATACCAGCCTTATTGTCAGGCACAAAAAATGCATACTTCTGATCTCTCTCAGCCAAGAAAAATAATATGTCAGAAAGAACAACCACTACAATGGCAGTCATTTTTCCACGACCTTGCATTAAATATGCAGTTCCTTCGAATTTTAAGATTCTATTAAATGCCATGATGTCTGATTTTTTGAACTTGGCACCACGATATGTCGCAAAAGATTTTGCGTCGATCCTAAATGATAATAATAAGAGAAATGTTATTAATAAGTATGAAAGCATTAAAAATATAGTTTATAAAATATATAACTTTTTTTACTTGTTATAGATTTCTAATTTTCTATCTTCTCTTTCCTTGTCAGCAACACATGCATCTACATTTGCTAAGATTTCTTTAACAAGAACCAGGGCTTTGCGTAAATCTTCACCTTCTTCGTGTGCAATAACCGTTTTTATGAGTGGCTCAACGAGCAGTGGATACTTTGTTAAACGTTGAGTAACAAATAGAATGCACTCAGGAATTCCTTTCTTCTTCAGCAAAGGATGTGACTGCATAAACGTTAATTATATACATCTTCATGTTATTATATATATATGCAAATAAACAAAAGAATAAATGCTCTACTATGGTTACCTGACATTGGCGTACGAATCGTGCAAATCGAGGGTCATGACGCAAATAATACTTATAAGCTTCAACAGCATCTCTGTGACGACTACAGAATTCTCCATAGGCACTCTTCATACGTTGCGCATTCTCTCCAGAGAATTGATCCACTAATATATCAGCAATTGTAGGAACAATAGAATTTGCGTTTTGCCTCTTACGTAACTTTTGCAGAAATCGTAAATGAATATCAATGAGATCGCGTAGTCTTGGGAACATGCGTTCCAGATCTGCTTGACCCAAACGAAAGTGACGTCGCAGACCTTCCGCAAAAATTCTTTCCATGGCGAGAAGTACCAAACAGTGATGTTTTTCCGTAAGTACAAATTCATAAATGTGTTCTTGTCTTTTCACTTTTCGTTCACAGTTATCAGCTAATCGTAATGCAACGTTATGTCCAATGGCAGCACTCCAAGAATCAGGTTCTTCTTTAGCTAGGCCTAATTCAGGATCCAAACCTTCCAGATCGCCCACTGTGAATTGATAAGCGTCATCTCCAAAGTCAAATCCTTCTAATCCACTGCAATATTATTTTAAACAAAAAGCTCTTATAAATTAAACATTTTAAGATAAAAAAAATTGAATAATACACAAGTTTCTACAAACCTAGATATATCACGATGTTGTCCATCTCCATCTTTCTCCTCATTTATTGTTTGACTGAAAGAAAAATATAAGTCTATATTTTTAAATACTGCTTCTATCATAAAGAAACAAATGTTGTGTTTGTTGTAGTATTCCATAATTAAAATTATACATTATAAAAGACAATTTTATCTTAATGCTGATTTGAAAATTAAACACTAGTGCCACATTTATCATAACTTGAAGTAATAAAGGGAATAGTGACACAAAATTATTAATGCAATTCTAATTAAACAAATCTATAAGGTCAATATGATGTCAGATATTTCGAACATGTTACAATTCTTTGATAATTTATTTATCAATTAGGGACAGATGTTTGTATATTAATTGGTCAGTACTGCGGGTACCCGAAATTAAAGTATGACCTGGTAACGAGATGATATTCAAGACATGAATTCTCATGTAGCCCAATATTTTCGGGCTAATTTGGACCGATTCGTATCTCTAATTTTATAAATAACCGTGAGCTATTAACTTCGAGATTCAAAACCGATCATGTCCGACCAAGTCGGATGACTTCTTTCTTTTAATCGACTTAAATCGGCTTGAGAGTGACAGACTATCCGTTCATTCGTATATCTTGGATATTTGTCCGAGCCTGTTCGACTCTTTTGAATCCGTAATCTCAGGTATCTGCAAAACTCGGATAAATTATATATAAAGAATTAGATACTTCTTGAATAAGATCTATTGGGTTGGCAACTAAGTGATTGCGGATTTTGACATTAGGTGGTATTGACAAAATTCGCAATCACTTACTGGCCAATCCAATAAAAATAAAGTAGCAGGTCTCATATCCGTCCCATATGTCATTTATACCTACCGAAGGGTTTCTTTAATGTCATTCAAATGAATATAAAGAAGGAGGGTTGTGTCACATGATGTGTCTCAACATAAATGTAGTCTATATTTACTTTATTTTCTGTTTAGTTGCGCTGCTAAACTTTGAATATTAAAGGAAAGGTTTAATATGGAGTTAACATGGAATGCGAGTAGTACGAACAACCGACCATAATAGCGAAGCATACAGTCCGTTTACCTGAAATAAGGTGCACGTGTTGCACCGTCTTTAGAAGCTGAATTAATTGATGTTTAATTAAACATTTTCAAAAACTTCATCGGGGAAAGGACTTATTCTTTAACTAAAATTTCGAGGAACATTTCATTACATCTTCTTAAATTTAAAAACACACGATTTTCGGACAAATTAAAAGAATAGGAATATTTTAAATAATATTTTCAACATTACAATACGTCAAGTTCTGCGAATAGTTTTCGAAATCAAACTTTTTAAGTGTAACTCATTTTAATGAAAACAGGCAAAAATTCCAAATTTCGCGATATTGTTAAATAAATTAGAAATTAGCAAAATTATTACTTAAATCTCCCTTTGTCTGATTTTACGTGCACTACATCATATTTTATTTTGGAAAATACATATTACTAACATAAAGAAATAATTAATTTAACATGAAATCGCATATCTGTGTATAATAATAGAATTTTCCCTAACTTGACACCTAAAATGTTTATTATTAATGTATTTCTACAAAAGTTTTATGAGTGAACAATGCTGAATGTAGACTCTGAGATACATTTAGTAGCACGGGACAGATTGTAAATAAAGCTACAAATTCATACTATGGAGGGAAAGTCAAAGTGCAGGGTAATAAAGAAATTTATATCAATTGGAAGCACAAGAGTACTAGATGTTCATTCTCGATGATGCTTGATAAAGAAATTACTTAGTTATTTAATAATTGTATGTTTATATTATAATGATTGGATGAAGTTACAAAGAGATGTATACACAAAATATATCATTGAATAATCAGAAATGATAGAAGCAAGCATATCAGAAGCATAGGCAGGGGCAAGGTGATGTCTCTGTCAATACAACACAAAGAGGCAATTCAATTGCCTTTTGAACAATGTGTGCAAGAAAAGAATCGAGAAACGATAGACGCGGGTCATCCTACTACTGTGTAGGATTTAATATACGAACAGAAACGTACGAACGCTTCGACAGAATAGGAGGAACACATCAGACTTCTGAGACTTACTTGACTCCGAGCTTAGTAGCAACTCGCCGCCAAGGACTGTAGCTTGTCACGGCTTTCTTGCTGTTAATTTCCCTTTAATCGTCGAACAATCGATCGGTTTGTCGTTGCACGAGAGGGAATGCACGGGGGAAGGAAAAAGCACACACTGCATTAGGGCAACCTTATTTTGCCTTTTGTTTCCCTTCCTTCTTCAGTTTTCTTACTCTATTACGTTTCTCAGTTTTTATATATCACTTGATAATACACGCTCTTTTATAGGTAAACATTACCTTTTCGAAAGCATACTTTAGTGCAATATAGAACATATAGATATGCATTTTTAAAAAGATTGTGTATACCCTTTTCGAATTGTAAAAACTACCATTTTTCGTTAGTATCGTATCTATAATTTATGTTGAACTTGTAAAATCAATATCCGAAGAAGTTTGGGTATAGAAATTTGTATGTTAATTAACATGTATATGCAAACGTTTTTATCAATTAATGTTAGAGACGCGAGGATAAACACGCTAAAGCTTGCCATACTATTTGGTTAAATTGCAAAATTAATTAGAAATAATAAGCTTTTGAGCCAGCCAAAGCTTCTGAATAATAAGCAGATACAATACTTCCTCTAGCATTTATCCTATTCTATTTGTTTTTCATACAAAATGTAGAAATTCAGTAAGAGACTTCTCAGAGTAAAATGTGAAATATAATAGATTAACAGAAGTTTTAAATATATATAAATATTGACATATCAAAATTTTTTTGGCAATTAACTATATTAAATTATCAATTGATAAGTGGCAATTAACGAAGTTTAATTACTTCTCTCAGATGATACATTTTTATAAAAATCTAATGAGCAAAGAAAAGTAAAAAAAGTTGCAAGTATTTTGCTGAGCGCAAATATGCGTATGTATTCTTTAAGTTATACAGTACAGTAGAATCTCTAATATCCGAAGATCTATTCGCTATTAGAAATTTGATTCTCCGATATTCGAAAATTTTCTCATTTAAACAATCATGCCTCCTTAATAATTCGGATGCTGGAAGTTCTCCTGTACTTTTGTTGAAAATAAGAAGAGTTTGTAATAAACTCCGAGTTTAGGCCTAGTCATGCCAATTGCGTGCGAATCTTGAACCACAGATACGCAGATCCAATGCAAGAAATCTATAATTCTAATAACAAAAGTTATTTACCTTCCACTTCCAGAGGACGCTGGTAGGGGTAACGATGCGGTAGATCCTCTCTTAACATTATAGCTATTTGAAGTTGTGGATATGCTTGATGTAGATTTGATGGAACTCTTATCCTGCAATTTCATTGTAATTTTTAGAATTATATTTTATCTATATACTTGAATCTCCTATATCGTAATTTTAATACCTTTTTTTTACGAAAAAAGATAGAACCTCGTTTCCTTCTAGTTTTTTCTGATTGATGATCGTCATATACAACTCCACTAAAAATAAATGTACATATATTTATTTATTATATCTACATATTATAATTAATATATGTATAAATGTAATTAATTGAAATAATTTACAATATAAAACAGTATAGTATGAAAATGATTAGCAGTAAATATTTACAAGCAGTACTATGGTGTATTTACACTAGTGATTACGATAAAAATAAATTATAAGTTATGACTAAATGCGTACATTACTGAGCATTTCAATGAAAGAGTAAAATACACATAGAAAAATCTAAATAGTATTATAATCTGATTGTCATGTATATACGATATAAGAGAAAAATAATTAATAATAAAGCTGATACAAACCAGTTATTTTTTCCTTGTGCCTTGTTAGCAGAATATACTATATAAAGTGTTTGGTAACAAATGATAAATAACTGCTTAGACAAACTAAAATAAGACGAAAATGCAGAATAAAAAAGTCGTGTACATAATGTATCTCTTTTGTAATCATACAGACAAATTCGTGAATTAGAGGAGATGATAGTCTTTTCTACTTAGAAATTCCATAGGATAGATTGATATTCTCTTATGGATTTTTGTGAGTAGGCAAGTTCTATATTCAATCTATAATCTTTCTTAATAAAATGCATTATTTATGGTAGTAAATGTTATAGTCTTCTCTTAATATTCTATATTATAGGGATATTGAAATTGACTTTTAAATGTCAATAACTAATAAAAAGAAGTTCAAACGTAATTTTCCTATTTTTCTTTTTTGTCTTGTATAATAGAAGCACCCCTTAAATTGTTTTCTATCTGTTACCACACACCTTATATATATGTGAAAAACTGAAAATGTATAATACTCACTCCGTCAGTAACTCATCAAAGGATATCTGAGCATTTGGAGTGCCTTCTCTGTCTTCATGGAATTCATGGCTGTTTGGAGTGTGAAGATCCTCAGTTTCAGTTTCACTTCCACTACCCTTTTCGTTTCTTTCACGTCGGCTGTACCATGCAGGATGGTAGGAAATTATCAAGTACAAACACAAAGTATGCGACTATTGTGTAAAAGATGCAAATCAGATATTCTCGCGTGGTTTTCCACCGAGATAATAGTGCCACAAAGACGCACAGTTAAACAGAGTATACAGAATATCATTTAAATGATTATTTAATGATTACTTAGATTATTCAACGTGAGATAAAAATTTTTGGATGATGAAGTAATATTTTGACTTTAATATAGGTGCAATGTAGTCTTAAAAAATTGAAAATTGCTTAAGTATAGCAATAAATGGTGCAACCATGCTAAAATACTTTCATCTACAAGATGCAAGCATTCTTAAATGTAGGCAAATTTTGAAATATTTTATAAACGTATTAATAACCATGCAATTTGTTTTTACTATTAATTTAAAAATTACTTAAGTTAAAAGAAATATATGTATACACATATCTTATACTTCATATATACATAAAATATGTGTTACTTTATATGCTACTTGCATATGATATCTTAAAAAGATTGCAAGCTAGATCATAAAACATGAAGTATTTATAAGCAGTTGTTAAAAATTGATGAAATTAATACAAAACTAAAAATAAAATCAAAATATTATTAATATACTTCAATGACATTTCAAAATATAAGACTTACACTAATAATTTTATTACAAAAATATTATTGTTATTTCTTAAATGTATTAAAAGATAATGCAATAGTTTACAAATTTGCATCAGTACTGATCTAGCTGTACAATCTAAAAATATTTTTATTTAGCTTACGCTGTAAGTGACGGTGTTGTTCTAGTTACAGTTTCTGCCAAGTGAGCATTAACTTGAGGTGTAACAATTGAAGGCGTTGAAATAGATTTCTGAAGAGGTAAACGAGAACCTGTAAGACCAGGCATTAAACCACTGCTGTCTGCTAATCTTTGACTACCTTTGAATCGTTTTGTAACTATCTTCTGATATTCGCTCTGTTAAAGAAAAATTTGCAATGTATTTCATTACAAATTAAACATATAAGAAACTTCTCAATATGAGCATCCATTACCTGTACAAGATCAGCTTCATTGAGAGAATGAGTACTTGCTTGCGATCTGCATGCTCGACTAGCAACTCCTACAGGCCTGGTACAAGATTTTCCATGTAATTCTATTTCCATTTCACTGTCTAAACTGCTTAAACTAATACTGCGTTGTCGCTGCAATTGTAATGGTTATACAATGAATATAATAATGGAAAGAATAGTCAAAAGCTTTAACAAAACATATTAAAAAAAGCAATGAAGCTATTAAACTCATCCCACAAGTGTACAATGAATAAAGTATTTCTTTAAAAATGTATCAGACAATATTAACCATGTTTTGTGCTTGTAGATGATTTTGCCCAGAATATCTGCGACGCCCACATCGAGTGTCTTCCAAGTCAGTCCAGCTGCGTCTTCTGTCTATACCTTGTGCATTCTGTGAACGAGGACCTACTGATGGAAAATGTGTGGGAGAGCTGTTGGTGGAACAGTTAGCAAGGAGATCAGGATCAGATCCTGTATCATTATTGCTTGAGCGTGGTGCAATTTCAGGTGAAATGAAAGGACATAGGGAAGGACATGATGAAGTTAACCGTTGAGGTACATCATTGTGGGATGTGCGGTGATTATATCCCCAGGTGCTCAGCGTCAGATCTCTCATACGCTGAATACAATCATGGATTTCATGCAGATGCTGCAAGTTGTCCTCTGCAAGGAGGTGAACGAATTGTTAGCCACAAAAGCACATAAAATTTTGTAATGTCAAGTGATACTGAGATCAATGAAATGTAATGCATGGAGTTACATAAATAAAAAATCAAAAAATATTTACCTAAAACTGGGTAGTTTTTAGCAAGACCAGGTGAATGAGGTGTGACACTAATAATTGGCACCAACGGATTAGTCTGAGCTTGACTACTAGTGCCAAGTGTAAGCAGTGAGTGCTGCTGTTGCTGTTCATCTCTTTCAGTCACTTCAGACATTGTAATAGCCGTTTTCTCTGTATTGTCTTTGGTGTAGCCGGTCTCAGTAATTATATTTCTATGTAAATTTAAACTGCCAAGATCTCCATTAATAATAGGTATACGATCGCAATCAGAATGCGATGATCCCAAATAATCAGTTATTACATCTTCTTCACTATCCTCCCCACTATTTGGACATTCATCTATAAGCATATTAAAAACAAATCATTTTTTATCATTTATGGCTATATAATACAGAGATGAAATATAACAAAATAATTATTATTTAAACACATTCAGTGATCAGTTTAAGTAATAACAATACGTTATTGTATGGCACAATATAAATTACTCAAAAATTAGATTGTAAGATAATCTTTCACGAAAAAGACGGTACTGCAACAAGGAATATCGCACTTCATGAACTGCATCGAGATATGAGAAAACCGATATCCAAATGTCCTCGCGTCTATTGACTGCGAAGAGAACAAATAGGGGACCCGCTCGTGACAATTGCAGCAGCCTCCCGCTCTCATGTCAGTAATGTATAAAGATATATTCAATGAAAACCAGGTCAAATTGTTGTATGGTATATATATTTGTATTTTTAATTTTATAAACGCGTGAATATCAATACGAATAATTTGTTCAGTTCTTTTATCGAAACGAACTTAATTGAAAATAGTAGCTATATTTTATTACATTAATATCGATCACAGATAATCCAAGGTCGTCTGTCAAATGTCACAATTCGGAAACAAGTATGTCTTATTACATCAATTTAACGTTAATTGGTAATAAATAAATGTAAGACTATTATCTTGATCTTATCACTTCTACTGATAAAACCAGTTTTCTTATTATATTTGATCGAACAGTTATATGTTCAATTTTATCAAAAAAGAGAATCTAATATAGATGTTGGTCACATGAATCACCCGGATAATGACACTCCTGATGAAAATATTCAATCAATTAACATATTCTATTGTACCTACATATTGATTTGATGAACTGTTTATTGTCATCCTAGTATCACGAATAAATAAAAGAGATTAAATCGTATCAAGTACTTTTCCGGGAAGCAAGGGGTAGACACACTGTTGCTTTTCCCCGTAGCTCCCAAGCGCGAATTGATCCGTTGGTCCGCGCGTGCCACCCCACCTCCATGCACCCCCGATCCTTAACCGACCTCCAACCTTCAAGCTAATACTTTTATTACCACCCTTTTCAATAATTTTATCTTTTGTTTCCGTATTCATAATTCATATCTCGCGATTAAATATCGTTTACAAGAGTTATTAGGCTTTAATCAAAATATTTTTAGATCTAAATTGTATCTGTTTGGAGTCTCATCTTAAACTAACTAAATTATTATTTAATCCGAATAATGACGAATTCATTATTTGACCATATTTTTAAATTTTTTACTTGTTTAATATTTTTTAAACGCTAAATAATTTTAATATAAAAATATCATTTAAATTTGTTTTAATTTTTATATTTTTATTAGTAAAAATATTATACATAAATTCGAAATACTTTGATTATGATTTAGCTATGCTTAACCATAACTTATTTCAAATATTTTCTATTACACTTCTATATTTTGAAGTATTGATAAAATGTATAATTTTAGAATACCAGTATTGTATCAATTTTATACTCATGGAAGCATTGAATCCAATCATGTGAAAATTAAATATACATACATATATTCTCATCCTATAAATATAACAAATGACAAGTTTCTGTAGAAAATTGTTATTTTAGAAAATTTATTACAACTAAAATATTAATTTAAACAAAAAGTTATAGTTGTTACAATAGAAATTCGTTTTTAATTATTAAACAAAACCATAATAATAACAGATTATTAAACAAAATTGTATATGTATAATATAATATTTATTCGATTTAAAGTCACAAATGGAGACTAAAGAGAATTAATAGTATTTTAATAAAAACAGTGAATTTTAAAAAGTTATGAAAACAAGACACACATCTATACTACAACGTTAATTCTACTTTGAATTAATATACGTAACTGTATTTGTATATTAAGTCAATAACATTGAAACAATATTGGAATATATATTCTATAACAAATATATAAAAAGTTATACATATCTAATATTTACAT
This sequence comes from Bombus flavifrons, assembly GCF_040668555.2. Lineage (NCBI taxonomy): Eukaryota > Metazoa > Arthropoda > Insecta > Hymenoptera > Apidae > Bombus > Bombus flavifrons. The sequence continues at coordinate 6,883,718 of NC_138447.1, forward strand.
ATAATATTTGTATGAAATATTAACAATAAACATTTATACTTTTTACAGGAGAAAGAAAGGCTTTAGTAAATAAAATATAGACAGGATATCAACTCTCTAAGAAATATTATGTTCCTTCTTTCAATATTTTATTACATACAATGATGGTATCAATAAATGTATATAATATAGACAGAGAGAAATTACTCATGTCTTTGTGTCAGTAGCAACTTACCAGAGGAAAACGGAGCCAATATTTCCTGTCGTTTTTCCATCTCTTTTATTTCCGACGATTAGATGATTATTTAATTTTTCCGAAATCGGATACTGAAACATTTGTAAATATTACAAATAGCGTTACATTAAGTTTATCGTTTCGAAAACATTTCATAAAAGCATATAAATTCGAGAATCTTTAAACAGTTAATGAAAAAATTCGCAAATAAAAAGTACAACACAATTATGATATATTTTAGACTTATTATGAGTTGGGAAACATCAGTTATATATGCAGTCTTTCACACTCTGATAAGGGCGACGTACACACTTTGCTGCCAAAAGAAGCCGTATTGACAGGTGAACGCTCGACTTAATTACTTTGCTTATTGAAAGATATCACTTAACATTAAAAATAATACACACCTGAAATGCAGTAACCTTTATAAATCCATTAATATTACACGTAGTGTATTGTATCTAATTCCTTCATGAGGAAACAAAATGTTGTATCTACCAATCTGTATCATACAGTCAAGGCACGTCGACCATTTTGTACTAGCTGAACTATAGGTAGTAAGAAATCGTAGAGATGTGGTAACGCATGAATCGCTTGGTGGAAATAACAATATAGTATTAGGCGCGTACTTAAAATTTATACGATGCAGATCTATTTATCGGAAGATGAAAATTATTTAAAGAACACAAGGGATACTGACAAATTAAAACGAAAACCTTATTTTTCAAAATATATTGCATTTTATTTTTATGTTAATATTCTCAAATATTTAACCAAAATATTCATTAATACCGAATTTTCGAAATATAAAACTTTCGAAATATATTCCGAATTAATACACATATTAGGTTCAATTATTAATAAATTCCGGATTCATTTTTTATTAGATTTAAAATATATTTAGATTATAAGTTCCTAATTATAAATTTAGTGCCATATTTTTATTGATCTGAATCAAGTATTTATTTAGAATATTGTATTGTTTTGTATAATTAAATTAGAAAAACAATTACAATATACGATCGCACTTGTTATATATTTGCACCCATTGTTATAACAATAGAATTGTTTTACCGTCATTATAGTAAATATAATATACATACTTATGTGTACATATAAGAAATATGTGAAATTAAGATTGACTTTAAATTCTACAATAATATCAAAATAAATTAAAAATTTTCACATTCAACATCTTTTTATAAGTGATATTATATACAATTCTTTATAAATTATATATATGAAATATTTTCAAAATTTCTGCAAATATTAGATTGCAGATTTGAAAAAAGTACGAAATTGAGGAAGAGCAGATGGAGGAAACAGTAAGATGTCGTTAGGGTGTTTGGTTCTGGTGGGGAAGGAAGGGATTGAATACTTTCAAACAAATTGCAAATAGGGAAATGTACTACTCAATTGTACATAACCTCTGTTCTCGGGATTCGCTTCGCTTTGAGTTTCGTGTTTTCGATGTGTCTAATAAAAATTTATAAATCTCTTGATTTATAATAATCACACGTGTCCATTAATTAAATGTAAAGAAGAATAATGTTTGATATATAAAGCAAGTTTACAAAGGTTGGTTTTGTTTAAAAGCCAATGTTCTAATATGACTTTATACGATACCATTTCAAAGAATGAGTGACCGAAAGTATAAAATACAATGAAATAGTTATGTTGCCTTCGACTGGTTACTTTAAAGCTATAAACTGTCCATTCTATGAAAATGGAGCGTGCGATAGACCTTACTGTCATTTCAAGCATTCGAAACGAGGTAAGTTCCTTTATTGTTCAGCTTTTCCTTTATCATAAATATATTACGCGTGATATTTTATATTGCTCGAGAAATTTATTTCAGTTTTATCTCAGTGTTTTCTAGCATAAACAATTTATCTAAAAAATATAAGTTTATATATTGTTTTAGAAGATGTTGGAGTTACCACGGAGGCTACAGAGACAGTGGAAAACCATTCCACGGGTCAAGCTGAAGACTCTAAAGCTGCTACAATGGTAACATCTGATTCAGGTGTTTTACAACAATTAGTAACAGAAGCTGTCAAAAAAGTCTTAGCTAATCGAAGTGTCACAGATGCAGATAATAAATTGTCTTGTCAGAATGTTGTTTCTCAGGTAGTTGAAGAATTAAAACCAACATTAACCACTGGATCATCTGGTACAGTAAACAATGTTAAGGCCACTATGGTAGAAGAAAGGACAAATACACCAGCACCAGTTAATATGCAACCATGCGTTTATAATCCAACACCAATTGCAGAACTAAAGAAACGTCACATACCAATAGTATCCTATATGCCAACTAGGAAAAATATAGTAGCTGTGAAACGTAAATCTTCTCCGGGTGAAACTAAACCTTGGTTAAATATGGGCAATGAATCTGCAGAACCTCAAAGTGTTGAAATTAAATACAAACCTACTGTGATAATCACACCTGAAGTTCGGGATACTATGCAGAGTTATATACCTACATGCAAATCGGACTCAGCTTCACTAAATTCATGTAAGGATGGTAGTTCAAATGAATATTTGCTTAAACTCAGGGAGACCTATTATCCAAAGAATAAAAAGAAAAGGGAAGAATATGTTCCAAAAAAAGTGAAAACTCGACTAAAAACGGGTGACGGATTAAATGAATCTGCACTAGATCATATTGAAACAGATCTCAATATGATGGATAAAGTACTCACATGCTCTAACTCAACTTCTGATGCACAGTCTAGTAAAATATCTCCAGATTCTCCTTTAGATATCGAACCAAAATTTTCTGACGATGAAGAAGAGAATAGTAATGATTGCGATAACACTGATGATCATGATGACACAGATAAAAATAATACTGCACACATTGATTTTAAGACTATAGAACAAAATGAATCTTATCCTGATATAAAAAAATCTGACTATGTGAACAATTTACAGGATATGTATTTTCCAAAGATAATAGATAGCACTGATAGAACTATTAACAAAGAAAATCATAATGAAAAAATATTGACCTATAGCGATACTCTGAAACAAGAAACGTTCCCTAGTGATGAGAGTTCTAAATCCTCACAATGTGAAAAAGGAAATGTATCAGAGGTAGATTTGAATAAAAGTACGGTTAAAAATGTAAAGGAATATAAAAGCAAGGATAAGAATAAAGACAAAAATCAAAGGGATCACAGTACATCTCATAAAAGGTATAAAGAAAAGCATGAGTCAAGTAAAAGGTCGCATTCCAGTTCGCATAGTAAAAGTAAAAATAAAAATCATTTGAGACACAAAAGCAAAGAATCAAAAGATAAGAATTGTGACAAGGATAGGAGTAAATACAAACATCAGGAAAAGGACAAGGCCCAAGATAAAGATGAGAGTAAACACAAATCTAAGAGCGATAGAAAGGACAATCATAGGTCTGGGAAACATCATGGGCATTCCAAGAGTTCTTCGAAAGAGCACACTAAGAATAAAAGTGATAGAAGTAGCAAACATTTGAAAACGCATCGTAGGTTGGATGATACAACAAACGAAAAATATGTGAAGAGTAAGGAAAAAAAAGATTTAACCGAGAGATTCGGAAATTCTTTAGAAAGCATTCGTCTGAATTCCATGAATGACAATGATGAAGAGAATGATGATCATCATAGTAGTATCATCGGTAATGATATTGATGTAACTTTTAGCATGTCTGATTCAGACCATGATGTACAAGAAGAGTGTTTAAAGATATTTCAGGTATGTGTAATAAATTGATCTTGTTACAATTCTGGGGACTTAAAAATTGCAATACAGAATGTATTAATTTGTGTATACTTATTTTTATTGGGAATGTTGTTACAAGGAATACCAAGTACCAGAACAATCAAGGGTAGCAGAATCATTGAAAGTCGGATCATCTGCATCGCACGAAAAAGAAAAGGAACAGGTAGAAGAAATTGGCAAGAAAAGAGTAGCACATCCTTCAGCAGCTGCATGTGTTATTAGGCAAATTGGAGTTAATCAACAGGCGAGAAAATTTGTAAATCCACAACAGAAAATGTACGAAAGGTGGCGTCTGATGCGCGATGCTGTAGCAGAAAAAACAATTTCTGCAAGTAGTAGTGCTCCCAAGGATGTACGTCGTAATTGTACCGAAGCGATAGGTATAGCGAGTAACAGCGAATTGAAGTTAAATGGGAATGGTACATAACTATTTTTTTAAGAAAGTATTTGCATGAAGATATTTTAAAGTATAAATAGAAACTGTTAATAATTAATTACGTATTCGACAGGTCGTGTCAGGATTGCACACGTACCGTATGCTAAATCCTTAGCACTAGAAAAAAGAAAGGTAACAGAAAATGTAGGAAAGTTAGTGGAGCCGAAAGCCGCAGATAATTATAAAACAGCTGCACAAACGGCGAAGAGTGGTGTACGCATAGCTCACGTTCCACAAATGGTCTGTATTCCTTGTCTTTTAGTTAATTATAAACGTACAGAGCTGTATAATGTCTTGGTTGTGTTTCAGGTTCCTCAGTTAATTCGTCCTGAACCATTGCAAGTAACCACGCAGAAATTTCCTTTAAACGTTCGTCAGTATTATGTGAATATGATGCATGACGTATGTGTATTAATTTACACAAGTGCCGAGGACGCAGCACAACGTGCGATTAAAGAAGAATATGCTTGTCACGAAAGATGCAAAGCACTAGCTGTTTACAAAAGTTCCTGCATGCTTGCTACGCATAGATTGAGAAAAGAAGCTGATCAAAATTCATCTGTGGATAATAATGCAATAGTAATTCCAGGTAGTAGTACAGTTTCTCATGAAACAGTGTTGGCTGGGAAAACTAAAGGTTCGTGGAGTGTTCTTAAAACAAAAAGATCCGTTACGAAATTTAAAGGGGCAGCTTTATATAGTATGCTAAAAAAATGGATAATGACGGAGCAACAACTTCAAGATAACGGGTTTCCTCGTCCACATCCAGATGGTCAGAAGGTAAACCGAGTGAAAAAGCTTTTGAGAAATATAAGTAGTATATACTTCAATTGCAGGGTCGTGCCAAAGTCTATGTAACTAACACACGAAATCAAAGTGTTCTGTCAAAAGTGCCTAACGAAAGAATTTGTAGTCGATGTGGTCAAACCTATGTGATTGATAAACGAGGATTTGCTTCGCGATCACAGAACTGTATATATCATTGGGGCAGAAAATTCACAATCAGAGGTGAAAGCAAATACAGTTGCTGTCAACAATATGGTTCTGCAACTGGTTGTTGTGACGCGAAGACGCACGTTTGGGATTATACAGACTACGAAAACCTTCGTGGTTACGTGAGAACATTACCGAAAGGTAATTTGTACATGTTTATTTATCTCTATTTCTAACTCTAGTTTATATGTGTTCTATTATTTGTCCTCATTGTTATTATTATTAAGATACGCCGGTAGAGGAACAAGGGGTATATGCACTCGATTGTGAAATGTGTTATACAACTCAAGGATTGGAACTAACCAGGATAACAGTCATTGATGATGATTGCAGTGTAGTATATGAGACGTTAGTGAATCCCCAAAATCCTATAATCGATTATAATACAAGGTAAAAAATATAAAAATATTTCTTCTTTCATTTTCTCCTGTTCCTTTCTCCTTTTTCTTTAAAAAAAAGGTAATGCGTCAAATAAAAAGAAAAGTAATTTTTCATACAATGTTTATAAATAATCAAATCAATATTAAAATCGCGTATACAGGTTTTCTGGGATTACGGAGGAAAATATGAAAGACGTGACAACAACGTTATTAGATGTTCAAGCAACGTTGTTGACAATGTTTTCAGATAAAACTATATTAGTGGGTCATAGTTTAGAAAGCGATTTCAAAGCTTTAAGGCTTTTGCACGATACTGTTGTTGATACAAGCGTGATGTTTCCACACAAAAATGGTTATCCACAAAAGAGAGCATTAAAGAATCTTTGTTCCGAATATTTAAGGAAGATCATTCAAAATGACGGTTAGTTTAGAATCATATACTTTTTTGTTTTTTTTTCATTCGCGGTATAGTTCAATAACGATATTTGATTTCTTTGCACATTAAGGTTTGTGATGAAGTAAAAACAATTCTTCTATAACTAATCTTTTGTTTCATATTACAGTTGGTGGACACGATAGCAAAGAGGATGCTGTCGCTTGTATGGAGTTAATTCTTTGGAAAGCAAAGGAAGAAGCAAAATTACAATAAGCGAATCTACAAGCACTTTGTCAGACTGAATTGTGTACAGCTTATGGTTTTGTGGTATATGAAGCGATGATAACTTTTTTTTAAATTATCGTATGCGTTGTATTATAGTTTTTCATGTATAAATATGTGATATACATGTGCCCGGTTAATTCTAGAATCGATTATTATATAATCACCACTCATCTCCGAATTTCATTCATTATTCTAATTATGGTAGATACACGTTTGTTCTTTTCATTACGCGCAATTCATACTTTTATAAAATTCTACTGTAATTATTTACAAAGCAATTGACCGCTACCGATTTCAATGGCCTTGAGATATGTTACCAAGCCAACGCGTTGAGTAGTTTTACTCTATCCACGTATAACTGTCAGTAGGCTTCAGTTTCAGATATAAAAGTGAAAGTACATAGATAAGCACAATACTGCGCGTAAAAGTAGTTGCATCTGACAATGAGTAAGTATTTCGAGAATTCAAGTGACCGCAGCGGAAATAATAAGCGTTAGTGAGATATTGATACTTAACATAAACATACCATATATACATCGCTGACAACTCGATGCCATTATATGCATATTGAATTGTCTAAACGCATACTTTTTCGCACCTGTTTTGGTGCAGCATTGTTTCTATTTTTTTCAAAATCAGCTGCATTTACGATAATGGCGCGTTCAAAAAATATGTGTATATCCAATCAATACAGTATCATCGAATCAAAAACCAAGTGACGGTTGTCTGGAATTACTCAGTCATTGAGCTTGACAATATATATTAAGGTCATATCGGTAAAGTATGTATTATTCTATATAATTACCTTCCAGATTAATGGTAATAATAATTTCGTAAGAAATTATAATCATGTCTTTTATTTACTACCTAAATCAAACCTCATCCAGACTCAGCCAAATCCTTAGAAGACATGTAAAATAATAAAAGACATAATGAGATACATAGTACCGAAAGTACTTTTGCGAACATTTTGAAGGCTGATACTGAGCGGCGCCTGTATGTATAGACGATGTTACACAACATATAGACCTTGACGACATATCGCAAGGTCATTGAAACCAGCTGGATCAGGGTAATGGGCTTTGTAAATAATTACGTTTTCATTGTACTTCGAAGTGGTACCTGCGTTGCATCTGTCTCTTTAGTTGTTTTCGAAATTGTACACGATATAAACTTATTTTTGGAGATTAAGAAACTTGCAATAAAGTAACTTCGATATTTTGTATGCGTTGAGGTTTTCAATTTCTTTTACCCTTCAATAATGTTTTAATATCTTGATAAGTGGAATAGAAAGATTAGGATAGGTAAAAAATAATTTAAACGATAATGTAAAGAAGCACATTAGATTTTTTTTTCATTTAATTTTATTATATAAAACTACTATCAATGTTTCATTCAAATGTGCGTTCAATCGCTTTGTACCAGCATGGCATCTCGATTTTAATCTCACCATTAAAAAATGGTTAACGCTCCTCTTACTTGACTCGTTCGATCGAACTATGACATTTTAGAATGCGTATACTTTGACGAAGAACAGGTACCATGACGTGAATAAGCGAGCTCGTTTCGCCATTTACGTCTATAGTTCGTAGCAGCTCGCATGCGTTTTGCCGTCGTAAACCTACTTTCTTTTCAGTAGCACCGTATTAAAAAATAATTATCATTCCTTTTTCATCCTCTTGAAATTTATGTGTGTCCAAATTTAGTTTTGCCTCTCTCTTCTCTCTTTCTCTTCCTCGCTTTTCCTCTGTTCAAATTTTGTTTTCTTTTCGTTCGAGTGTTAGGAGAGACTCGAAGGAAAATATTTCATCATTCGTATCATTATTGTTGGCACGTATGTAAATATATACATATCTGTTTGAGAAAAAAATTAAATTCACTTAAAAGATACCGGTTAAGCAATGAAGTATCTTCCTCCGAGTTTTCCTAGAACGGAACGTTTATCGTTCTCGTGAAATCTGTATCTATATTTATAGAAGGAAGAGTTTTACTTTACACCTTTTGTTCGTGTTGGGTAAAAAATAGTCTATCTGCCTCCTTGAAACAAACATTATTGTCAAGATATATTTATAGCCTAATCTTTGGTGTGGTTTTCCTACTGGTTTTTACAATGTTTTTCAAATTTTAGGCATATGCTACGCTCGTGTACGCGTGTTAAGACAAAAAAGAGACAAAGTATATGTTTGTATCGTTTGCATTTCAGCATGCGCGTGTATCTATCGGCGACACTCCTAAAGAAACCTCCTATGACGAAACCTAACTCGTTTCGAGGTACATATTCAATATAATCTGTGTACATAGAGAAAATACATTTTGCAGTGTCGATAATCGTCTAGCTTCGGTGGAAGACTCGCGAAATTATGGACTATAGCAGATGTGTAACTATCATAGCGAAATATGAACTTCTACAATGCCGCACTGCGACTGATTTTATTGAGTGATCGAGAATGCGCTAATAGTTATTACAAGGAGGGTCGCTCAGTGTCCCGCCCCCTTAACTTCGTTAACAAGTTATTCAAAGCGTTCAAAAATAGTTCGTGTGGACATTACTCGATATTTAAATTACCTACTTAATTCCCATCGTATACGAAGGCAACTATTTGAAGACACGTACACATTGTATCGATGTTACAAATATTAGGTATGCGGATTTCATTCAGTTCGTAACATATGCGACTTAACAACTGATCAACTAAAAACAAAATTCAGTGTACTATCCAAGCTGAAATAATATCTAAAATATTCTTTTTTCTTAAACTGTTTCATATCCGGATTCTGGGATGCCTTTTCCTTCCTTTACTTATCTCTGATCACAATCTTCGCGGATTGCCCATCGGTCTAAAATTATTTATAGCTAAAGACTATCATAAGACCTCGTGTACATACATAGTCCAATTATGATAAACTTAATTTCTTCACGACTAGATGAACAAGGAAAATAATATCGCGGAATCATTGTGGTACGGGACTAAGTAGTGAATCAAACCGAATCGAACTAAGTTGAATCGAGTCAACTGCATGAGAATTCGGTTTAATTCAAACGAAAATATTTCGGGCAACAAGGTATGCTCTATATTACTATACAATATATGTACCTCCGCAAAAGCACAGCCTTATTAGGCATTGGCCTTCATTCAGTTACATATACATTTTTTCGATGTATTGCTTTCTTTCGTGCAAAAAAAGTATTACCTTTCCACATGGCGTACTAACAAAGCGATTAACTAACTTGTAATTTTCCTTATACAAGGAAAAAACATAGAATATGTAACGACGATAATAACCACGGAAACTATGGCGACGACGACGACGACGATGGCGACGGCGACTATGACGATGACGATGACGATGATGATGATGGTGATGATAACGTTGATGATGATAATGAAGATAACAGCGACGACGACGACGATGACGACGATGATGATGCCGGTGACGAAGACGATGTCAATGATTTTTCGAGAGAGGATATTTTGTACGACGCATCGATAACTATAGTCGCCTCACAGGAAATAATCGAGGAAATCTTTGCAATCTATTAGAATGCAATTTTTATGGAGCGATCGTCTGATCAGAATCCTGATCTCCAACGAGATAGAGGAATTGGAAAGCGATTGCCAATAAACTGATGCCTAATAGGTCCCCCATTGCCGTCAAGTACGGAATTGCTGAATTATCGGGATCGATTTTTCGCTTCCACATCCAATGTATCATTATGTAAGCAATGTACAGGAGAGCAGCAACCTGCAGCGTGGAGGCACACAAGTAAACAAAAACGAAGAGTGGCGTTAACGAAGTGTTGCCGTCCTTCATATAATTGATCAGGTAAATGAAAATGATGTGACCTGGTATAACCATCGCCATTAGGACTCTTGTTGTTCTCGCGTGCATACCTGAGAATCAAAGAAAGAGGAAGTAATTAATTCACCTTTAGGTTGATATTAAGTGGAGACAGATGCATATACACCGTCGACAATGAGCATTAGGACAAAACCACGTGTTACGTTTACTGGGAAATTTTACCATGCTTCGCTTTATTATTTTATTAAAGGTTGGTATTTTTCTTAAAATACTGTTACAAGAAATTCCTTGTACTTTTCCAAATTACGGAAACGTATCAAAGGCATAACTTAATTAATTATGAAACTAAAGGAACGATTCTTGTACGATTTGAAATAAATAACTAAATGCAATGTTTCCGATTTGCCATACGATGACAATGGAATAACAGATTCATAATGTAATAACAAGAAAATAAAAGCGGTAAATGGCAATCAATTTGTACTAAATATCAACAAGCGTCTTGATACTCGTGGTCGTTGGTGTAAGTCTCGACTCGTGAGTTTCGTTAATATGGCTTAATTACCTTTGCCAAAAAAGTTAGCGATAGGTGTAATGAAGATAACAGGATGTGTGTGACCCGGTGGAATTAGAAGCGTTCCCAGTTCGGCTTGCTTATGAAGGGCCGTCGATATCCTGCTTGCTTGCACAGCTACCAAATTTCCACCGACACCGTTGATCACCGGTTGGAAAACGGTCAGGTTTTCGAATCGCGACACCATGAATTCGAGTATTAGACCACCGCAACTGCTTGGTCAACAACAGCGGTCGTTCGTGTTCACTTTAATAGTTAGTTCGTGCCTTCTTTTTCTGTTTACTTTCCTGAGTCGTTCTTGGCACTCGCAATAATTTTAACGAAACGGAATATCGGTACTCACCTGCTGATCAACATAGCGATCATTACAGGAGTCCATCCGAAGTAAAGGACATCGTTGGTGTACTTGTTTCTCTTGGCGATCCATACCCAGAGCGGCGTGACAAGGATGTAACAAGCGATCACCAGAGGCGCGACCCAATCTTGTTTATTTATCGATTCGTAGAGAATCGTGGATATCCAAGAGAGCAGGGCTAAGGAAGTGATGTCACCGAGACTGGCGGCGATCGGTGTCGCGACGTTGTCCGGATTTATGTGACAATGACGGGAGAAAACAATCACACCTGCGGTGATCAATCCAAGGACGAAGGATGCCAGAGAGGCGGTAACTAGGCTGCTTGCACATAATAGGTATGCATGATCCAACGAGATGGTACCGTTTCGGAATGCCCCCATTACGATTGCCACCACAGAGCCCAGAAATCCAACCACTATCGCCTGGCACTGCCAACACGAACTGATCTTCTTTACACAAATATCACGCCAAACGGCAGAAATAACGGCTGTATAAGATATATTACTGAAAAACTGTTGACCAGTGGAACGGAGACAAATAAAAGTGAAAATTACACGGGAAGAACAAGATGAGTCCATTTTTATCAACTTTCTGAGCTTGATGTCGCTTGAAAAGGGGAATCTAGCAAATCTGGCAGCATCAAAATAGTTAATGAGTCTTGAAATTTTACAGAAAATCAATAAATATTCTTAAAATGTCTTAAAATGTATTTAGTCCGAAAACCAAAGAACAAAATGGTTTGGCAGTGTAAGGTCGAACGACGGCACAGCGAATTTGGAAACGAATCCTCTATAAAAACGTAACTTGTCATATTCTTCCCTTGTGGTCTTCAAGTAGAGATGTGTTGCGCGCATCTTGCCCATTTTTCGATTAAATATTCAAAGGATATATCGTGACTTTTATAAATATAGCAACGTTTCAAAGTATCAAGATATGTCCGATAAATGATTAGAGAACTGTACAACGTAGATATTTTTAATATTCTCCCAGTGAACTGCGAGTGTTCCCAAGATAAAGGGTGTCCTGGTTAATAGATTAATAAAAAATGAATATTGCAAATTAAAACGTATGCATTTTGTGGTAAATAATCGTACGATCAGGTGGAAGAGCGCAAGTAACGTGACGTTTACACTTGAAGGTCGTTTACCGTTGACGCGTTGAACGTATAATCAAATAAAATTGTGGCGCCAATGATAAGGCACCTGCGAGTCGTACGTCTTGTCAGTTCAGGTATCTGACATGGAATAATTTTTGTGGCCAATATATCGTAAGATGTGTTGACAATTGCTAGAGTTTGTGGAAAAAGTCGTGGAATTAACGAGTACGAAAAAAACGAGATAAAGGAGACGACAAGATGCAATAAAGTAACAGACGACGCGTTAGAATAGAAAAATCGACAATGATGTGGAACGATCGCAAAAAGCGATAGGTAAGTGGAAGAGAGAATAGAGATAAAGAGAAAGGGAGAGTGCACTTGAGACAATATTTGCGGATAAAAAACAAGGAAAGATTAAAAATAGAATGTGAATCCGACTCACTTGAATCAAGACGAGATTTCCGACGATCATGTGCCACTGTTCTTTCGGCGCATCCATGTGTCCGAGATTTGCTTGAGTCGAAAGACGAGAAGCGAGAGTCATTTCCAAATTTCCTTTCAAACCCAACAGTGCTGGTACCAGAATGATGAGTTCGCTCACTTTCTCAAACACGACCCAATGCTGTGGAAAGCAGCGACGTATAAAAAGGATGTTAGATCTGAAGCTGTATGGTATTAATCCGATTTCGATGGAAGAGACAGAGGAAGATGAGGGAAAAAATGTTTTCATACTTGAACCAAATCTAGGACTAATCCAGCTCCAACCATGCCAAGGCCGGCAATAAGAAACGGTATAAAAACTTGAATAGTGATCGCTAGGTACGATTCGAGGGGTTCATCCCCGTTTACGCCGTAGATTTTACTCTCAGCGACGACGTCGGGGAGGCGGCCGCTATCGGTGGTTCCCTCGTCGAACATGGGTACCTCGACGCAATCTTCCTCGATGGATTTGTCGGTAGGATCGGTGGTAGTATTCACCCCGACAACGGTGTCCATCCATGCATTCGCATTCGTGCTCGTTCCCATAGCCGTCACCGCAACCATACTCGTGCCTGTGGCAGAAGTTGTGCCCATGATCGTGTTTCCGACTGTTGATTCTGAGATAGTGCGCGAACGAGCACGAACTGGCGTTACCCTGTGGGTAGTTTGCTTCTCGGAAAGCAAAGGTTCCTTACATTGATCACTGTCAACAGAAAGTTAATATAAAATGCATATATTCATAATATACATGTGTGAACGTTTGTAGCATATACATGTATTTATACTCGACAGTAGATAAACAGGTATTTTTATGAATGTGTAAACCGAATTCCAATCAAGAAATGTAATCGAGTCACAGATATGGCAAAACGTACACCTTAATTCTATCAGCGATATCTCGTTCAAGATCATGGTTGTCAACTAGCTCGTAATTTATTTATTATCGTGTACGCTTCGAGGATGCACGAGCTGCGTATCAGATTTAAGATTGAAAACGAAATAATGTTAATCGTTGAACGTACTTTTCAATTTTGGCTCCTGTAACATCGATATGGGCGTGTTTGTCGGGAGGTAGTCGTACCGGATGTTGATGCACCTGGTCCTCTATCATCTTCTACTGAGGACCCCGTGTGACTCGCTGCCACGGATATATAGCCATTCTCCTTTCAGAATGATAACGCTTGTCTAAATGTTCGCTCGTTGTAGTTGTATTTCAGGACAAGAATCGAGCAAATTACGTAACCAGCGAGGGACGATATCTCTAGTCTGATTCGCTCGGAACCACTGTAAGGCACGTCGAAAATTAAAACACATCGACTTTTAGCGTCGTAAGCAAGTCAGATTTGGTGTTACGAATTCTGCAAACTGTTCTTTTGCTCGTACCAAACTATCGATGATTCGATCGGTGCATTCATTATATTCGACACGTTGTCTATTGCCACTCGTTACTTTCGATATCACTGTTTTTTCTTTTCTATCCATTTTCACTAATCTGCATCTCTCATAATTTTTCATTGTCTCATTTGTCTTTGTCACTAGTCACTTTATAAAAAAAGAAAAAATTAAACTTCGTTCTATCGAATCAACCTACATTTCGTTCGTGTTATATCACGTAAAAATATGATCGTCTTTAAAACGATTCTAATAGTCAAGTATAATATAATTTTACGTGAAAGAAGTTGAATATTATGGTTATTTAAAATCGTAAAATACTTCTATAGTCGATGATCACAATTTTTATTCGGACGTAGTTTCTTCGGATAAAAATTAAGACAAAGATATCAAACGTTTGTTTTCTGGCTTGAAAAAGATGTCAAAAGGGAAAGAAGAAAAAGAAAAAGAGAAAAAGAGAGAAGGTGAACAACTCTAAAGTGTAGTTTGCGGATTATAAGATATCGATTAGCGTCCCTGCTGTTTACGTAACGAATACGTTTCGGCAAAGGAAGAAATATGAATTTTGGAAATATGTTACATAAATATCATACTTGGATGTGCATCGATACTTTGACCATACCTGTACCTCTGTAAGGGAATCCTCGATGGTGTGTCGAATCGTGGCCAGATTCATAGACTCGAAAAATCTGATTTTTAATGTTCTCAAAACTGTTGTATCGATTCTGATAAAAAAGAAAATCAACCGTCGTCACGCATCTGGTGGTGTAAGGCTGGTGGCCTGGTGCGAGGCCGTTTCACGCTATGGTTACATCGCGACTGATCTCGATCATGCATCACGTTTGTCTCCTTTAAACTCACTTAGGACTTTTACCGGGAACATACGGTAAACGGAGCAAGCGCGAATTTATCGATCGTCAGCCGAAGTAAACCTTGATTGTTCGTCTACCTTACCGTCTGTTATTCCTCGCCTATCTACCTGTCTGCTTTTCTGCTTTCTTGCTTGTCTGCCTAGCTGCCTGCCTACCTGCCTGCCTTCCTATCTGTCTGCTTGCTTGCATATCTCTCTTACTTTTTTGCCTTACTCTTTATCTATTTACGTTTATCTGTTATTCTAACTATTCGTTCACGCAATTAAATATCCATTCGCATGTTTGATTGATTATAGAATTATATTTTGTTCGCTCGACGAGGCTACATTTTTAAACTTTTTTATCGGTTAAACCCTCTCTTTGTCTCTTTCTTTCTCTCTCACCACCTTCCTCCCTTTTACCATCGCGTTATTTTGCTCGATCGACCTTCGCGCAAAGAATCGATACCTTAATCCGTTTCAAATGTAATCTCCTATCGAGATTCGATTTTCTATCATATAATCGATCAATCGACAAATATGTAACCACGATATTGTTTATACCGGGGACAGAATTTATTTGAATTTAGAATTGAACGTAGGTGCTTGTCTTGTTTGGCGAAACGCCGAATTTTACAATTTTTCTCGGTAAAGATCACGAACTCGATATTGATTTACCACATTTTGAAATCTATAAATTTTAGGTATTTAATCAGTTCGCTGTATACATTACTAGATCGCCTATATTGAAACTTATTCATTCCGCGTTTATCATTTCAACGTAAGTTTCCACGACTGTATTATACCATTTAAGTCAGATTCTATCATCACAATGTTTATTTACTATTTAATTGGATATCCTGTGTGTGTACGTATTATTATATCTTTATCGCACTATGTATTCTTATCTATTTCCTAAAAGACCAGTTATGTAAGATCTCTTACAATTAGTCGTCCATAAATCGAGTGATTCGCTATGACATTGAGTTTCAACTCTAGACTATGTCGTGATGCCACGATAATCTACGTTTCCCGTATTTTATTAACCCAATGTACTTTCCTCACTACTCACTAATTAAATCGACTTCCGTATTTTGCCTGCGAATTCTACTCTTTTTTTTCTCGATGAGTTCATTCAATTTTAATACCGTAACTCGGTTTAAACACATCTTGAATACGAATAATGTTGACGTCGCAATTGATCTCAAACACGTGGTATAGAGAACTAATTGCTGCAAGTATAAAATTACAATTGCATCTACAAAATGTGCGATCTTCGAAGGAAAAATTGTAGAATTTTGACATCGTTACGTATCCCACTTAGATATATAATAATTTATAGATATTAAAAATAATTAAAATAATGTCGGTATTTCTTTCAATAGATTTAAGCACTCTCGATAAAGTTTGAAACAAATTGATACAAATAACGTAAAAGAGATTGAAACGTATCGAGTAAAGTTTTAATAAGAATTAAAGATAGAATAATTACGATTTATGGCACGAATATGCAAATGAGTAAATTTATAATGCAATGGAAAAATAGAGTGGAAAGAATGAAGGTATAGAAAAAGGAAAAGAGAGGTAGGAATGCCGAGGGTGACTACTATTATCGTAATTGCGATACGTTATGATATCACGTGTACTTATAAGTGCGATATATCATTTTCGATCGTTCTACAGCCACACGACATATTTCTTCAAATGTAAGTATATACTTGTTAAATCAATATCCAATAACCACAACGTTGTAATATTAATCGTAGAAGTATATCTGCAGATGAATGAAATAATAGAAATTGTCAATAAAAAGCGCTGTTCGTCTCATCATGTTATAAAGTCGGAAGGACATCGGGTAATCAGAAGTATCTTAATTATAAAAATGAAATGATCGTATGCGGTCGGAAATCGAATATGTCCTGCAACATTCATGCATCGGGATTTGCAAACATTGCCGTTTAACGTTAACGGCGCGCGAGTACGAAGCACTTCCGTAACATATTCACAAATTGATAAATTACTCCACGTGTTTAAGTTCGACCATGAGGAGCAATAACTTAACATACGTTTTGATACTTGGTTCCCGTGACCCGTGAAGCGTGCATTCAATCGCATCTCTTTCGTTTATCATGGAAGGCCAAGAATTTCGTTCCTTCGTCCCTATAGTGCCCTCGTATCTCATGACAAAGGGGGTATAGTAGTTGTGTCGTAATTATACTTACACACGGTTGTATCGCGAGGCGGAACGGTAGTAAACAGCAAGGAAATACGTAAGAAGAAAATAGATCACGAAACAAAGATTCACGTTAAAACGTGTTTTACAATCGCTTTTCTTCACACACCGTCAAATTGCATTTTTCTTTCTATTCCAATTAAAACTTAACGTATTATGAAAATCAATGACTGATATATAATTTTCTACTTTGATAGTTACTTTCGTTCTGTATTTTATTTTGTCTTCTTTCTTTCTTTCTTTCTTTTTCGTAATTGACGATGAGTAAACGAAGAATGAAGGACAGAGTACGAAAGACGTATCTACAACGTACGAATGGAGGACGATAAAATACAAACGAAAAAGAATAACACGGATCCGAGACAAAAGTATAATCGACTGAGCGGATTTTTATTTCTTCCGTTACCCTTTCGTTATTACGTATTTAGTAGAAAAAGGGATCCAAAAGAAATATAGAAACGGATATTCGACCGGTAACAATCGACTCAAGGTTCGCGACACTCTCTCCCTTTCTTCTTGAGAACTAGAAGCTACCGCGGCGGATGTAGGGAGGTCAGTACGAGAACAGTTTTAGAAAACGACTTAATCAAGCAACGCGATAGATAAAATCTAAAAGGCTCCGCCGAGAACGAGGCGATAGTTGGCACTGACAGATCTAACTATTTCATTGACGGAGACAGGCTGATGTGCTTCTCAACCACAGCTTGGTCGTTTCGTTTGTACGTTGTGCGTGTGCGAATCGTTGACTAATGTTGATGTGCACGTGCACGCATCATGATGTATATTCGTTGAACGCACACGCTCAGATGCTGCCTCGCTTATGCGATTACGCTTACAAACCTTTAAGCCCTATTCGTAACTCGATCGTACAATATCGTACGAAAGAAAGACACCACTGTTACGGTCCAAGTAGAATTGCGCTTAACTCGAACCATATTACAATTTGGCCTATCTGCGGCTGCACTCATAGCGTTCTTACCCCTGTGTATATCTTATCGCGAAGCTTCTATCTACTCATACTTCTCTTCTACTTTTCCTCATTTTTTTCTCCTTCTGCGTTTCCTCTTAATCCATTTCCTCTTTAACGTTCATTCTGATTCTGGATTACATGCTTTAATTTTTAAAGCAATTATAATACCGTACGTAATAAAAACAGAACAGGAGGAAACCTGGAAATTGATGAGAAATAGTAAAGGTACAACGACGTATATATTTTAGTCGAATTTATTTCGACTAGTAAGTACAATATTTGGTACAAAATAGTTGAGCATGTTGCGTTATATACGGTATGCTGGACGTGCTCACTTTAAAAATGGCAATTGAAATGAACGCAGTGTTCGTCAAATGTTATTAACGTTTGTACATACGTGTTTGCATGATGGTATTAAGAAATACAAACGATAAGTATGTATCTTTATACATTAATAACATACATGTAAAAATACGTAAATATTGATATTTAAGAATCGAACAATTCGATCACATATCGTGTAAATTTCACGAACGTATTGCCTATGAGATGACTGACTTTGAAACAATCCCAAGATTTGCTCCAAGATCAGATAACTTCCCTCCGTCCATAACATTCATTACTTTTTACATTTGTATTAAAATCAAGAAAAAGTACTGTACAACGAAAAGTGGCAAAGAAGAAAATAAGCTATAAGAAAATAGTGAAGAAAACAAAGAATAAAAGAAATAATAATATGGCTTGTTACAGAATACAATATATAAAGATAGGAATTACATGAAATATTTCAAACTCAATTAAACGTCACACAAAATCGTCAATGTTCTCTTTTCTATACACATTCGGTATCTCACGCGAGCTCTGAATATAAAATCCAATCAGTCTCCAACATCAGAATCTCCATCTCCAATGGCATACAGTAGGTGAAACGCGATTCCTAGTAGTGCTGTTCCTAACAAATCACCTACTGCAGTTAGATATGGTATTGCAGAACTATCTGGGTCCATTCCTCGTATCCACATCCATACAACCATCAGGTGTGTGATGTATAACAATAATACTACCTAACGTTCAAACGAAAATACGAATGCAATGATCTAATTGTTCATTGCGTTTTTTATTGATTATATAATACAAGCGCTGATAAAAAATTGGCTGTATACCTGTACTAAAGCAGCAGTCAGATAAACAATGAGAAATATAGGTGTAAAGGAAGTATGACCAGCTTGGAGGTAACTAATGGTATAGCTAAATATCAAATGACCAGGTATTACCATTGTTAACAGAACTCTAGCAGTCCTTGCGTGTCCGCCTGTAATACATTCCTATTGTACCATATGGAAGACATCTTAAGTTTAGTTATAATTGATGTACCTTTGGTACAGAAAACGTAGAACGGGTTGAAACGAACGACGGGTATTTCTTGATTATTATATCGGCAATCCTTATGCAAAGACGTCGATATTCTACTAGCCTGAACAGCAGCTAGATTACCACCAACGCCGTTTATTACTAATTGAAATACTGCTATACCTTTGTAATTGGATACCGTATAATCTAGTATCAAACCACCCATACTAAAATTAATGGAAACATTGCTGTTAGGTGACCAATGTTGATTTAAAATTGCACGCATTTCCAAAATGAAGAATATGTAAATACCTGCTAATTAACATTGCACATATCACAGGTGCCCAGCCGTAATCTAATATTTCCTTGGTAAATGGATTTTTAGCTGCGATATAATACCAAAGTGGCGTGACAATGACATGAAATATTATTAACATGGGTGCTATCCATTGTGCATATTCTGAAATAATGTTGTGAATGTTTGGTTAGTGGAAAGCTATTCTACTTTTAAACAAATGTATACACTTTTGTGTTTACATATACATATATACAAATATACATATTTACCTGTTGCTTTGAATAGAAGAGATGCTATTCCTGAAAGAAGCATCAAAGTGGTTAAATCACCAAGGGAAGCTGCAATTGGTGTTGCTATATTATCTGGATCGATGTTTATCTGCTTGGATAATAATATAACTGCGACCATCACCAAGCTCAACAGAAAGCTTGCTATGGATGCAGTAACTAAGGCACTGGCGCATAACAAAAGCGCGTGGTAAATATCAAACTGTGCTTCTGGAATCCAACCAAGTATGATAGCAGCTAAAGAAGCCAATAAGCCTACTACGGTTGCTTGACATTGTATTAAAGCAAGATTTCCAACGATCAAAGTCCATTGCTGTTTCTTTGTATCCATGTGTCCAAGATTTGCATGAGTTGAAAATCGTGAAGCTAATGTCATTTCCAAGTTTCCTTTCAAGCCAAGCAATGCTGGCACCAATATATATACTTCGGATACTGTTTGATATACAGGCCAATGCTACAGGAAAGAAGGAAATCAACCGACGTGTGCGTTTAAACATTTTCTCAATGTTTTTATATTGCGCTCCTATCAAATTCGGTACTCGTACGTACCTGCACAACATCCAGTAACATACTGGCAGCCACCATACCGAAACCAGCTAACAGAAAAGGCACAAACATTTGTATAGATATAGACCACACATTCTCATCTCTGAATTGCCTAAATTGAGTGTCTCGTGTAACTGATTTTTTCGCATCATCGTTAATACATTGATGATTAATTGGCGATGGTATAAGTCGCTGTGTATGTTCTCCATCGCTTTCCGTTTCTTCATCAGTTTTAATTTCCACTTCCATGGTAATATCGGAAATATTCGATCGAAGTGATTCATCACTATCTAGTCCCACCATTCTGTTTACGCGAAATTTCTTTTCTGATTTTCTCTGTCGTATGTCTGATAAATTACTTGCGTACACCTTCATTCCTACATTAGCATGGCTCATTCTTGATAAATCGCTTTCCAAGCAGTACTATCGAAAACTGTAACGAAAAAGATGATTGCTGCTATTCTTTTGAACTCTGACAAAGATTGCGAATTTGCATCTTAATCAGAAGAATGTGAGTGTAATTGTTGTAACTGATGTGTAATTAACGAGCATTACTATTATTACTATTATTGTTATCATTATTGTTATTATTATTATCATCATCTACAGCATCAAGGTCTTCATCCTCCTGTTCTTCATCATCGTCATTGTATTTATCATTATCATCATTATCATCGTCCTCATTATCATCATCATCATTGTCATCATCATCATCATCATCATTATCATCATCATCATCATCATCATCATCATTATTATTATCGTCATCATCATCATCGTCAATGTCATCATGATCATCATCACTGTCATCGTTTTCGTCATTACTACCACCATCGCTATTATCATCATTAACATTATTGCATTGCTCGAGAGTTTCCATCTTTGATATATTTTCTCTCTTCACCGTATAATTAACAATAATTACAATGCTGTACAGTAAAAGAAAGATCTCTTTTCATTGCACATAGGACAGCTTATCTTTTTATTCTTGCTGTACAAAACTGTCAAACGAAAATTAGCATCGTATAAGAAAAAGCATGCATTCTGTACAGAAAAAAGTATTTATTGTGTGTTCATTTTGAAAGTACATAATATTTCCATATCTTACGCATCGGATGACATTAGGCGTGAATTGACTAATTCTTAATGATCGATATTGATATTTGTATCCATTATCCATTTGGGATGAAGTCAAACGCATTGCTTTTTACCTGTTTTGTAATCGATTGTTTCGTAATCATGATCAAATGGAAAATTCGATGAAAACAATTCATAACGGGGAAACGAAAAAATGAAAGACAATGAAATATAATTTCATGGTTGTGAAGTTAATAAGATCAAAGTAATTGGCAAATAAGATACGAGTAAAATTATGAAAGTCAAAAAATGAACGACAGTGAAATTAATAGAATTCGTATAATGATACGTTTAAACATTTAATAGATATCTACCGATATAAAATTTTAGAAATAATAATATCCAGAGTAAATGGAGGTTCGTTATCTAAAAGATTGTCAAAAAATAGAAAATGGTTATAGCTTGAAATAAAAGTGTAATTGTTTATAATAATAATCTATCATGAAAAACGATATTATATTGTACAAAAAATTTGATCGAGATAGGGATGCTACAGGTTAAAATGCCATGTTTATGTGTAAAAAAGGTGTTTCCATTGTAATTGCATAATTGCGTAGCTTAATATTTTTGATTTTACGTACGAGATATTTAACATTGATAAAGATATTCTGGCTGTTAGTAGTATTTTTATAAATAATCTTTTGGCAATAAAACAAGAAAATACTGTATTGCCAAATTGATGATGTTTCAACGTGGAAAACATAACCTCGATGCCGTATAACCTACCTTGAACGCATAGTACGGCTCCATATTCGTTCGTCGTTCAACCACGTGGAGGCGTTCTCAGTTACCAGCGAAAAAGTATGAACAGCTGTAATACGAAACATTAGTAATCTAGTTATTGAACCGTGAATGATGTATGCACTCTTTCATGGTACATATGTACGTGTTATATAATATTCACGAAATGTAATATGTATATCGACGAGTTCAAGTTTGATGAGTTTAAAGTTGTAATTTCGAACTATCGAGTTAAAGATGTACCAAAGATACGCGAGATCATATAGATAAAAAACAGACAATTGGATAATAAATGGTTGATGATAAACGATATAACTGATTTTATTGTTTGTATGGAAACGTAACAAAAAAAGAAATTTACTTTACCGATATGTTTCAGTTTATAAAAATGATAAAAAGCAAAACTAATCTGAGAACGAATTTTCTGAATGTTATGAAAATCTATAAAATAGGATTAGTATTTTATATCGCAAAGTTAACGGAGGTGGCAGTTGTCATGTACTTTTCCATAAATGAAATTGTTTCTTTCGTTAAATATAAGAAATTAAATTTACATAAAACAAACAGGAAAACAGGAATATGCTGAACATATGTTTAGAATGCAAAAAGAAACTTTTATAAAGTAAATTAGAAAATTAAAGTAATAAACAAAAAATTATACAATTATTTATTTTTGTATATATTCTTTTACATACGTACTACTAAATGCATAATTTCCTAAAAATGCAAGAGGAAGGTACATGCTTAAAAAAAATGTAGTCTTGTGTTGAATAGTAGAATAAGAAATTTAATAAAAGCTTTGATGATCGTAAAATAATGCAAAAATATTGATTTCGGAGGAAAATTCAATAGGAAATCAAAGGAAGAAATAAAAAAACACGCGGCTGCTTTGTAATAAATTCATCTTATTACAAACGAAGACTAATTAATTTAGATGCAAGTTACCCTGGGCATAAGGGGTATACACCGAGGAATGATGCTCGAAATACTTTATCTGGGCAATGGGCATAGTGCCCGTAAGAGAGTTCTGTCTAGACGATGCATGCGTATTATATGAGACTTCGACGAGTTAGTTTGCGTCCATTGTGCGCCTTTCTATTGTCAAATCGATCACACGTTATTTACGTGATATCATTTGAAATAGAATCGGATAATTGTTTTTCTTTTTAATAATAATGGATTCATATACATCATAAATATTATTTAGTAGTTTATTACTCTTATATTATCAAGATTTAGTGTACTATTACAAGGTAAGAGAATTTCTTATTTATCGTTCGTGTCTACTAAATTTTTAGTAAAAATTTTAATCTTCTTTTCTCGTATCCTCTTTTTTCTCTTTCTCTCTCCTCCCCGTGTATTCTTAATCGGATTCGCTTGCTCGTTCATTTGCATTTCTTCGTTACATGTTTTCGATCCAGATAAAGTTAGATCTAACACTTGTATATAATAGATTGCATAATTAAGAAACACTTGAAAGCTCTTTGTTACATAATACTTTCAATTAAAACAAAACTGAGACATTAAATATACAGCTACATAACGCGAGAGGTGATCCTATTAATTTACCAATGTAATCATGATAATCGTATCACATTGTACGTATGTGCGAAATTTTTTGCATAACCCATATATTTAAAGACAGTTTCCTTAAGGGTTCACATACTTTCGCGAGTGTTCAAACGTTTCCCACTATAGCTGACTAATATAATAAATATCAAATTATGGAAGAGAGAGAGAGAGAGAGAGAGAGAGAGAGAGAGAGAGAGAGAGACAGATAAAGAGAAAGGAAATAAGAGAAAAGGAGGAAATAAAAAGCACGAAATAAAACACGTCAGTACCGTAATTAATTTCAAATTTGAATAAAGTGACAGTGCACGAGTTTCGAAGAATTTGCGATGGGTCGCAGAAAACATCGGAGCAAAGGAAGCAAGTTACCACCGTTGAGATCGTCGAAATGTAACGTCGCTTGTGAGAAATCAACGACTTGCGATGAAGCGAAAGCGAAGGAAGAGAGAGAAAGAAGAGGAACAACAGAGAAAACTATAACACCCGATGTTATGCGTTACCAGAAAGAAAAGACAGACTGTTTTCACCAAACGAATGATCCAATCGGTGTACGTTCTCGATTAATGTATCCTTTGGTTCAGCTGTCTTTATTAATTAACTCATCGATATTATCAGAGGAGAATGAGAGCGTAGAGGACGAATGCATCGAATTAAAGGTAAAACCACGGTTCGTATTCGTGTCTAGCCTTTGTATGGTTTGCTCGAAGAAGTCTCAGTTATTCTGTGAGCGTTGCCAAATGGTGTCTTATTGCTCGATAATGCATCAAACTCAGGGACTGTCGCAGCATCGTGAGTTGTGCGAAGCACTGACAGAGATTCATTCGTCCATCGTCTTGACACTCTCTGATGGTTCGGGCGTGCAATTGGACGCGGACCAGTACCGTATTTATCGGCTAAAATTGCTGGCGATACTCGAGTCTGAGGTCAAAAGATCGTTGGATCTTTGGGAAAAAGAAATCATATTGTATCCTAGAGTTTGTCGAGTTTGTCGTCGCTTTAGCGAGAAACTAATCTGCTGCATGCACTGCGGGATGGAATTCTTTTGCGAGGAACATGGTGACGAACATAAAAATTGGTGCGAAGAGTTTCGAGTTTATCAAAGAATTTTGCATCTTCAACACAAACACGGTTACGTTAATCCGAAAATTCCGAACGTGCATCTGGAAATGTTCGTCGCGCAGCCAGAATTCGATTTCGATAAATTAATGCATCGAATTTACGGGAATTCTTTATATTATCGTCAAATGGATTGTTATACGT
Source organism: Bombus flavifrons (assembly GCF_040668555.2). NCBI lineage: Eukaryota > Metazoa > Arthropoda > Insecta > Hymenoptera > Apidae > Bombus > Bombus flavifrons. The sequence goes on from NC_138447.1 coordinate 6,909,103, forward strand.
ACGGTCTATTATCGCATCTGTGCACGATTCCACTGACAGCCCTTTATTCCATGCAGATTTCTTGCCCCGAATGGCGAAATAGAACCGATTGGACTATTCATATACTTGGCGCGGAATTCCAATTCGAAGGTATACACTTAGACGTCTGGGAGAAACTGTTTCTTCATTTCTTACCGAACTTACAGAAGCTCCATTTGATTTTGATTGGACCAGAGTTACAATTACCGAAAGACGTCCCTCCTAGATTTTTATCCATGGTTCAAATTTGTAAGAAATGTAAATCCGCTGGTCGAGCTGTTATCGTTACGTTTAAACCGGAGAAGCTTTATCACTGCTTGGTTCGCGACCCATCGCAAACTCTTGCTACTCCTGATTTAATTTGTCTTTACAATCCTGGTCTCTATCGGACGACTGGGTTTGCAGGAAAAGACACATGGCTCGAAACGATACGCGAGTTTTCCAAGACGTTAGCTCCAACCACCATCACGTCTTACACTGCGCAAGAAATGCTTTGGGAAATAAATCGAATAAATTCCGTCGCTGACGTCGAAGTTCTTTTACAACCGTGTAAAAATCCATTTGCGTCGGTCAAGCCAGACCGAAACTTCGTTAGCGATAATACTAACCCTCTTATCTATAAGAATTACTACATCACTATTGTCAAAGGGAAATCGATTGTACTCTAGTCCTCTGTATCGCACACGCGGATAAAGTATACACGCGCGCCTGTATACGCTCTTATCGTTAGATTTACTATGTATCAACTGCAAAGTGTGCGCTTTTACGGTTTGAAAACTCGTCAAGTATACGTGAATTTGAGAAATTCCCAACTAGGTAGGAACAGACAATTGGCAGGACATTATTTTTCATTCGGAAGTAGGTAAAAAATGTAGAGTAAAATATTTTCCGTTTTGAAGAAAATAAAGTTGGAACTTGTATAATCAAGAATTAGTCTGATAGTACGTGCGTACTCGATGAATCGAAGGGCTCTTGACAAACTCGGCTCTAGCGTCTTTATGCATACTTATATGTACATTTTTTTACCGTTTTAATAAATCATCCTCACGAGACGCTTTTTCCTGTCTCCGTGTATTTTTGTATTCCTGATTTCCACATATTCAACGTCGATTCGCATAATTTTTCCGATATCAGAATGACCGAACAATAAGTTGATGTATCTGAGGTACCAGGACTGTGCTCTCGTTCCTCTTGCATTTCAGGATTTACGTTTAATTACGTAGACGAATTAGTTGATTGAAATGTGTGTCAGGGGCATCGTTGATTCTTTTCAGAAAGGTCGAAGGGGGATCGGAGTGGAATGGAGGAGGAATCGACCAAGACGGACGAACGTTCTCGCCGAAGATCGAGTAAATGAAAACATATACGTGGCATTGAGCGCAAAAGCGAGCTAAGCTACTTCTTCTCTAAATGCGAGTTTACAACGTTATTTTATTCGCTTCTGCTCTCAATGTTTCGTATCGTCGTACATCGGAAACAGTTTTCCGTTCGATTTTTTTTTCGTTTGGTCAACTGTAAGTGAACCACATACTTTTCAAAAACGAGTACAATTATAGTTATGGTTACGATTATCAGCTAATTTGCGTATATATCACAGATGAAACTGCATTAATTAAATAACTTAGGTTCTCTGACACGCGCTTGCAAGGGCGTTAAGGCCCGTTCAGACGCGTTCGTTAGTTTGGTAGAACGATTTTGTCGGGAAGATCCGTTTTATTAGATTTTATTGCCATAATACTATGGATACGTTTGAAATACACGTACGTTCGAAACGGATCTTTCTACATCCATTAGAAGATCGACCAAATCGTTTCACTAAATTACTCGACTACACTTTCGTCCACACACGGTAAGTTACTAAAATTACTCGCCACTCGACTAAACCATTGAAACGTCTTACTAAACTACTCGACTAAATTATTAGTCGCGTCTGAACGAGCCTTTACATTACGCACGCATACATGTACGCAAGTATATAAATATACTATAGTAAGTTGAGCCAGACATTGAAATACAATAAGAATCGTAAAAATTATATACAAAGGACAATTCGTATTGTTGATCACTGTATTCTAGATCAAACGTACCAGTAGTTGTTTGCGAATATATTTGCCGCTTATGCGTATGTGTACACTACCGCTCATAAGCGTTCGAAACAACGCTTTAGTTGATTTGCAGTTTATAAAAATCCTTCTTATCTCATCTGTGTTTCAGAAACGGTAAAACTAATTTTATCGTGTTGTAAAGATAAAATAACAATAATACAGAATGTAGTCGTTATTTGTTAACACGTAACTTTGGCTCGTGATCCGGTAATTAAATTACATCCTGTGGCAAAAATAAGGAAAAGAAGTTCGAATACTTTCGAGCGGTATACACGTGTGTCTTTTGTACTGCTTTCAAAATCAAAGAAAATGATAGAAAAGAAAAAGAGGAATACAGAGGAGAAGTAACGAAAAGTAGGAAAGATATCAAATATATTTGACGCGTAAATTATAATTGGCTATGGAAGAATTCAACGATTGGAGAAAAAGAAGGGATAGACGAGACCTAGGCAAAGGATATTCGAGTGAGAAAGAATAGCGAAGAAAACGCAAAAGTACGATCAGCAAGAAGAAGTATACTCGTCACGTGCGTTGTTCGTACTTATGGTTAATACATACGATTAATCGAACCCGGTGACAATTAAAAGCAGCACGGACGTCAAGAGAAACACAATAAGGGAACTAGTAGGTTGAGCTACCGAATTATGAGAGTTATCACAGTGGGAAGGCCAGTTTTTCAGGCACGCCGCATACGCTACTACGTGAGCGATGTAATTTTGCTCGAAAGTGCCACGAATCAAGTGGGAGTACGGACCTGAAAAATATTTAAAAATTAATTATATTTCTTCAAGTAGAATATAGAGTCAGAAATTGAAGAATATAAGATTGATAGATATCGTAGAAATTGATAACACAAAATTGTATTTTGTTTTATGTTTTAGACTTATCGTAAAATATTATGACACAATAAAGCTACCTTCTGGAAGTTAATCTGCAATAAATAAAATGGTATCTGTCAATGTCAAACATACAGCAATTTCGTCAGTTGAACAGTGCATTATGCAATGTTGATTGTCAAGTTATATAGATAAGACAGAGACGGTTTTCCTAATTTTATGCGCTATCTTAATTAATTTTAGCGATATTATTTACAGCAGGCTAACTTCCACTTCATCATTAATATCCAAGCGATAAGATTTTGAATTAACGATTTAAATCTCATACGACATAGTGTCTGTTGATTTTGTGAAAGCATAGTATTGCTTTCGATCGCTAGTTTGTCGTTGATTTCCATATTTCGATAACGTCGGTAAACGAAAGCAAACAAAGGTAATATATTTTACCTATAGCGTAGACTCCAACGTCTTCGCCCCCGTGAGTTTCATCTTCCAAGTATATGCCAGCCATATGGGTGTAATATGGTTTATCGCGTTCCTTGTCTTGATCGACAGGTCTCCATGTTTCGTTAACGTTGTTACTATCGTTTCGCCTATGATGATAGAATCCAGGACCATTGATGTAGCTGAGCGTTTCGTAGGACTGTATTTTTGGGTTGTTTGGATCGTTGGCGAAACCAAGGATATCGTTTCCACGTTTCGGATAACCATTCATGGTGAACGCGTGCGAGTGATCCGCAGTTACGATCACCAACGTTTCTTCCAGTTTAACTTCCTGCAGAGCGACTGATATCGCTTCTTCGAGTTCCGATAATTCCCTCAACGCTAGCTTCGCCCAGTTATGGTGATGCGCCATGTCTATTCTTCCACTCTCCACCTATGCCCGCAACGAATATTTTTAACCGCTTTGCCACGATATTGCTTCTTTACACGAACGAACGATTTTGCTAAAGCTCTGGCATAAAGTTGCATCTGTTTGATCATTCACTCACCATTAAAAGAAAACCTTTGTCATTTTTTTTAAGCAACCGAACAGCCTGCTGAGTCATCTCAGCTAAGCTCGGTGTTTGCTCCGTCTTCACAGCATGGTAAGGGAGATGACTAGGAGCAAAAATTCCGAGAATTTTCGACGTATTAGCGATATCGACGGAGAGAAGCTGTTCGAGATTGGTCACCACTTTCCCGTCGGGATTATTCTCAGCCCATACATCCGCTAAATTTTGTCCATCTCCTCTGACACACGTATCGGGATCTATCGGCTCCATTGGTAAGCCCATATGTTGCGCTCCACCACCCATAATCACCTAACGTTAATGAAACGATCTTTAGACTAACGTTCGAAGCGGCAACGAATACGGATGGAAATGTAGTGGCTCGCGAAAGTATTTGGACAACTGATCGTGGAATATCTTTGCGAATATATTATTACGCACGCTATATAAAGCATTTTGAAGACGAGGAACGATCATCACGATTATGACAGTACAGAATTTGAAACGTATATATCGAAAATGCACATTGTACGACGAAAGTTACGACATCGTTATTGCGAACACGTACGCTTAACGTAAGTACGAATAGTAAATTACGTGTCCTAATACTTATGGCCAACAGGGTACGCGAAATCAAGAGAAAGGACAGATATATTCCCTTACCTTGAACTTGTTTCCTGGTTCGTCTTCGATTAGTTGTCTCGCGATATCCTTTACGCAACCTTTATATTGCGCCGGTATCGACGTATCGCATTCCCAGTCGCGATTATTAGTATGAGCGTACAATCCACCCGGAGTAGCATGCGTGATCCGAGTTGTCGTGACAAACCCTGTATTTCGCCGAGCGATCCAGCAAAAAAGGAAATGAGAAAATCATGCAAAATTTGTCAACGACCGAGTCGCTTTATCTTATATTAACGCGTCTCTTTCGTTTCATATTTGATGCGAGTTTATACTAGGAAAAAGATGTTTGTTCTCGCGTTTCCTTCATTCACTGACATATTGGAAAGTAATGGTGAAAAAGCGAGAGTTACGAGCGTTATGCCCTAGATAAAGCGGAAAGTTGGCTCGCGACCTTCTCTCTGCCGTGTCGTTTTCGAGCTCGTCCCAGCAAGGTCTATTCGATACTGATGTTTAATGTTTAACACCGGTAGCTGGCCGTGAGTAGGTCGTCGTTGCTAACGAGTCACGTTCACGTCAGTCCCGGTTCTATCTATGCGTATCGACCATTCCATTCGGTCAATTATACGTATGTATAGTTACACTTGATACGTGCATCTACATGTATCTATATATATATATATATATATAGATACATATCCAATATATATATACATATCCATATATATATACATATAGATGTATATATATATATATATATACACACCACACATACACACTAAATCTCTGACGAAATTTATCTTCATCTATCTATTTACGTATTTGCAACGGGTTATCAGTTCAACCCTTTTCCTATCATTTTCTTCTTTTCGCAAGGATAAAAGGCGGCTTACCGGTATCCATGCCACTTTCTTGCGCCCAATCTGCGACAGTCGTAACTTTGCTCTCCTTGTCGGTTTTGTTATTACATTGATTAAACGAAGCTTTCGTATCCAATCCAATAACCTTGTATCGGCATTTAACACCGGAAAATATCGCGGTAGCTGTTCCAGCTGAATCGGGTACTTGTTTATCGGTGTTGTACGTCTATAAAGAACAACTCGAATAGAAATTTGTCCGGCTACGAAACTTTTGCACGTGTATACGCGTATAAGTACCTTGGCGAATCCAGTGTTAGGAAAATTTTCGAAAGCCAATTTGTATTCCTCGCCGGTGTTACCCTTGATTTGGCCTTTGTATATTCGACCAGCTGTGATCGTAGATATTCCCATGCCATCACCGATAAAGATAATTACATTCTTCGCGCGATTTTCGTTGTTTCGATAAGCCAGAATTCTTTGAAGATTCTCTTGGCCGGATTTTAGCCAAAAGGACATATCTGTAAAGAGTAAAGAAACACGCTCGTTTGTAATATCATAGCGAATAACTACGAGATTACCGATGTTTACGTAAATTTGTATTTTTATCAGGGATCGTAACCGTTATGACCCAAATTTAAGAAAGCTACAGAATACGAATTCATATTTTACTTGGAACGATTTTGGCTAGGATTAACCATTAAACACGACTAAAATTTTGTTAGTTACCATTATCGATAAATATTATGGACGATACACGTTTTTATTGGTTATCGATAACTATTATCGATAGGAGAACTATCCTTTTAGTAGGTACCTGTAACCATCACCGATAACGAAAAATTATTTTTCTGCGTGCTTTCGATCATCGTCAATTTTTAATAAATCGCTGGAATTCAGGAAACACGACCGATCTGGACGAAGTTCGAAGAGCATGCACATGTAGAAACGTGAACAGTGTTTAATACGCGATTTAAACGCGTGGAAAGTGGCGACCTTGATAATGTCAGTTCACGAGTTCGTGTGTCTTGGATGCCACGTAATTGTCAATTCGAATAATTATAAAGATAATCGATTCTTATCAACATGCCAGGACGTGTGTGTCGCAAAGAGCGACAAGTATCATTTTATCTAATATTGAAAATTTACTTTTTGATAAAAGCCGAAGTGGGTCGAATAATTTGGAAATATCAACAAACCTTCGTAATGGGTAGCATTTCGAGGTAGAGAATTTGCGAGCTCGAGAAATCCCAACAGAGAACACGCTAATACGGCCAGACACCTCATCTTCGTGGAATTTGTAAATCTGTAACAGATTTTATACCATGTTGAATCGTATATCGTATCGTTGGTTCTTCGGTAACGCGACTTGTCGCGAAACGATCAGTTAAAGAATTTAAGTTATTTTCGTACATGCTACTTCCATATCGGTGGTCGATATATGATAATGCAACTGTTACAACAATTACGGAAGAATGGAAACAATGGAAGAACTTTTATGACTTGTTCGTTAAATAAATGGAACAAAGATCCAATAATACGCGACAGAGGCAGAGAAAGAAAGAGATATAGAAATTAGAGGTAGTATTTACAACTATAGCATGATGGATTTTGTGGTCAATGACTGGCCGTTCTTCTAGGTAAACATATATATATATTTATATATATATATATATATATATATATATATATATATATATATATACATATATGTAACAGTAGTCGGCTATTGTAAGTTAATCGTGGCTGTTGGTTCATTAGTTATAATTTAAGGTTTCTTTGATTCGCGCATTGGCCGATTGAATAATAGGTGGCGAAAGAAAGATAGGAAGCGTTTTTTCTCGATGAGGCGAGAACAATTGATTTGGTGTTTGCGCGTATCGGACAGGTTGATAAAAAGGGAGAGGGACATGAGGTGAACGAGTAACAGGCAATGAAAAGGGGAGCTGGTATTCGGGTCAGTCAGCGGAGCAGCGAAAACGTGCCGATACACATCCTGACGTTCGTAACAAGGCTACTGTATAGGTAGCGCGCGAAAAGATAGCAAAGATAGGAAGACGACTCGCGAATAGCGAATGACTATTGTCTTTAACCTATATAGCTACGATACACGGTCACTGTGCATACCGACCGAGAATCGAGAATCGAAAGTCGATAGTCGAGAGTCGTTCGAATAATCGTACTCGATCGTAAAATCGTTGTCGTGCTTGACGGTTCAGCGCTTTGAAGGTTTGGCGGTATTTTGCTGGCGCAATAAAGGGGAACGATACTCGTGAAAATTACCTACCCAAATAACTCGACCAGTAAATGGATCATGCTACGTGACAAACGTCTTCTTCCGCCCGTGTGGTACGTTATAGAATAGGTTCTAGTTGTAGATCTCACGGCGTTTACTGTCGTTAGCAGGCACGTGTTTCGAGTGGAATCATCCTTCAACGGTTGACGAAAAGGATCACCGTGGACGAACGTGAGTTAGCAGCGAGAAGGCGAATGGATTTGTCCGATTTGATTGAAATCGGTTGATCCTGTTCGGTGGCGATGTCCCGAATTTTTACAAACATGAAGAGACAGCGATGAGAGCAGCAGCCAGCGATAGTAGCAACAGCAACGGTAACAGTCGGTAGAAGAGTAACGGCGCGATATCAATGATGCGAATTAAGAACTGTATCGTCGTTCGGTAGATTTTATCCGGCTGTTATTACCTGACCGGAACGTGATGCCGTATTAACGCCAATACAGCGGCACTGAGGAAGTTTGTCACTTTATATAGCGTTTCAAAGGCCCTGGTAGATTGTGCACGAGGTGGAGAGCGTGCAAGGGACACTGAGAGTACAGATTCTCGAGGAGAGAAGTGGTTTGGGGAGAAGGGGAACCCCTCGTGTACTGCTAATCCGAGCGTAATTGAGCTGCTCGGTGCCATTATGTCTTATGTCCGCGAAAGATTAATTCGAACGCGGATCTCAAAGCATCTTGCGAGTCGCCAATTCTCCACTGTTGCTCTTCATCGCTCTTCCTCGCTCTTCTTTAGCTTTGCCATCTTTTCTTCCCCTTCCTCCCGAGTAGCGAATTTTCAATCGTCGTAAAGTGAAAAGGCAAAGAAAAAAACACAAAGCGAGGGGAACAGACACGATCGAGAAAAGAAAAAGACAAGAAGAGGAAAGAGGAGAAAGATTTTGTCTGCGATAAAAATCCCGATATTACATTATATGCCGGTATCCGTTTCCTTTTCTTCTTCTTCCATTTTTTGCTAGTTTTATCGCTTAATCTCACCTTGCAGCGACATATCCGACGCGAGATCGGGAAATGTAACGAGCATGAGATCGATGTGCTCGCACGTAATCTCACGAGTGCCGTGTGTCAAAAACAATGACAGCAAAACGAAGAGGGATCCAGATCAGCCAATCACGATTTCCAAGTTGCCACGAGCCTTAAGAGGTGAGACGAAAGTTTGACGCTCAATTGGTTGGAGATAGGAACTCGCGTGTTGATTCGATGTTGATCTCCACGTTCTGTGCACGTGACGAGTACGAAATAAGCAACTTTCAAAGTTCTCACAACCAATGCGTGATCGGCATTCACATTTCACAAACACCGGCAGAACATCGTGATCACTAGCTGATAACGATAATCACGGGTATTGTCATCGTGCGTGTTAAAACTCTGTGCATTTCTTCCTACTTAATCCACTGCTTTTTTCCGTACCGCTATCTATCTTCTACGATATGTCGAGCTGAGTTTTATTTCGGGGCACTCCGAATTTGTGACTCTTTTTACAACGCAAGATAGTTTATAACGTAAACCAGTTGACTTTTTTCTCTCGACAGACTATCGAAATAGTTCACCGCAAGTCCAAAAAGGGTCGAAGATACATACATCTTTCTATTATCACAAAATAGTACTTCGTTTGTACGAACTTTATTTGCTGCAACGAAATCGTAGTTGATGCCCGATTAAATAAACTATCGTTGATCGGATTCGCTTACCTGAACGTGAATCGTTATTACGTAAACGAAAAATCATTGGTTGTGGGGATAATCAGAGGATTCTTGTTACCTAAACTCCGATTATACTGTCGATTATACCAATATATTGTCTTTGGTTCGGCAATTTTACATAAACGGAGTTGTACCATATATATCTGACTTGTGAAAAAGAGAGGAGATTAATTGATACGAGCACTTCCTACTTACTATTCGTTGTCGATGTCAGTACTGCATTTGGTATAATACTGGCATCGATAACGACTAAACTGAAAACTAAAACCATTACATGATCATCCATCCATGAGATGGTGAAGTCATAATTACGACAACGATTTCCATCGACACCTCATAATGCATTTATTATGCAACTTACGTTTCGCATCGTTTTTTACTAAATGTGATAAAAATCAAATAAAATGCAAAGTTAAGTATTCTTTATAACTTCTTACATACGCATACTCTAGTCCATTCTTCTTAATATACTATATAACAAAAATTGTAATTAATAACAGAGATACAATATTACGTATGCGGCATATATATTTTACGAATGGATAGTACTAACTTGTACAATACGGTTCGAGAGTAATCTTTACCTTCGTGTACATAGATACAGTCGTATTGAAGAAAAGTATACCATAAGCTTTATCGATACTTTGAGTTTCTAGTTAACGAATTTCAGTGAATTCTTACATCTTTATTGCCTAATAATTTTATATCTTCTACTCTTGATAAGGGAAATAACAACCAACTGTGATTCAAATATGGTACAAGCAAGATTTTAAGCGATCGCGTATTCACGCGCGCTTCCGATCGTCAACATTCGGCCGTTTTCGGGCGATCCCGCTCACCGATGCGAACTGCAGCACGCCTGCGCAGGAGTCGATGTAAGGACCGCGCGAAGTCGAAAAATGAACGCGATATTCAAATCGCAAACGTTTTAGACTATCCTGCAAATCACATTGAGATTCAAACTGTCGTTTGTTAGCTGCACAATGTTATGATATTATTTTATTGCGATACCGTCTTTAAAATTAAAAGCACGACAAGCCGTAAATATGATCAACAAAAATTAGCGTCCATCAATCGTCGCGTCAATTCAAACAATCGTGAATTCGTTCATTAGGGACGTGCAGTAATTTTTGTTTTATATTTGCGCCTTGATATTCTTTTTGAATTCCCAATTTTAAGGGAAGTTCAGTATCTTGGCTTCAAGACCTTAACTTTTTGATAACAGACGATTAGTGTTTCATTACTTATTATAAATAATATTATACCATGTTGATCTTTACGCTAATAAGATTTTTCATTTGTATTTAAATACCAATATTTCATTCCAGATTGGTAGTAACTATATTTAGGTTGGATATACATAAATGGAAATAAAGAATTTGGAATGAATCGGTTAGTAAAACACAAGACTTATATTTAAATTTTTATTCTGTCCAGAAATTTGTAAAAGTAATTAAGCGACATGAACGCTAGCAATGGAACTCTCACCATATTTCCAGTTTGCTGGAAGAATTCCCTTGGGTTTGTAATATCGAGCAAGTCGATGGATTCTAGACTCCAGAAGAATCAACATGCTGTTTTTGCCTTCGTCGTTTCTTTCCAAACGTTTTCTAATGGCGACTGCATTTTTTTTAATCAAATAATCTTTTGGTAAGTCTAGGTCACAACCCATCACACTTTTGACACATTTTGAAACGCATTTGAACCACTCCATGAGAATCTCAAAGAATTACACCTAGATGATTTAATCACATACTTAGTCATTGCTGTAATGATTATATATATTGTATTTTTCAACAAATAAATAAATTTAATAAATGTAGTATACGTTAACTTTTAAGTGTTGGTGATTACCCATAATAGCATGACAAAATGTCATAACTATCTCAAAAACCATCATATTTTTAATATTGCAAACTATTGATAAGAATCAACCATAAAGCATTGAATCTTAATCAGTTTGCTTGAAAAAAAATTAAAACCGAAAGAATTTTAATAAACAAGGGGAACAAGAGTTTAATTTGCACTATAATAAATATAATATATACATAAGATATTAATATGAAAATTTCATTTTTAGAATTTTCATTAAATTAACTATGTATCAAATGAAGTAAAAAATTACCTATTTGAGATGGATGCCCCTTTTTAGTTAGCTCAATTCTTTATAGTTTTCTGGTATCAGTTTCAATCATGTTGGAACATTGCGTCTGTAGAGTAGAGCCGACTGGAACATACCCTTTCTGTAATGTTATAAGTTTTTATTACTAAAATATATGGTTCCTTTAATAAAAATTATGTAATCAATTATGTATAAACAAAGAGAAAAGCCATTTAGAAATATTAAAATAACTAAGAAAGACAAGTTGGAGTTATGTATAGAAAAAAAACAGAGATTATGACACATTTGTAAACTACTAAGAATGTAGTTACATATCGAAACATAATTATCTTAAATTGTTACTTCAAATAAGAAACACATGGCTACTAAGAAGAGACTGTTGTGATAACCTTTTATACTAGAAACTTATGAAATTGTACTACAATAATAGAAAAAATTCAGGCCATGCAAGACAAAAAATAACTTTTAAAGCTAAACATAATAATCTATCAAGCTAGAATCTAATTAATTTTCCGACCTATACGACCTATCTCTTACATAATTTTTGTACGTAACAGATGGCTAGTGGTCTTTCAATTCATTCAGTAACTGGTAGAATTATAAAACAATTTAAAATTTGCCCGGAAAAATGAATATTGTAAAAATTATTACGCAGAAACGATTGGAAGGTATTGTAAATGTAAAATATTATATACCAAACGAAGAGTATATCTTATTTTGGTTAAATTATTAACATAAATTTGTCGGGTACTTGAGCCCATCGCTAAGATGCTAGGAAGAATATTGGGAATATATAAACAAAAGAAAAAGAAGAAAAGGAAAAGACAAAACGTGAAAAAATGATTAAACACTTTTTCTGTAACGTCTCTTTATATACTCTGTAGTTTCGCGCGGTCACCGTGAAGAATTATCACGAGATTCTCGCACGGTTTTCGCGGATAACAGTGAGCGAATAATACGCATTAACGAGGTAAAACGCGATAGTTACATATATTAAAAGGATCACAGAGCGACGGGAACAGCAATATTATTCGCGCACACGAAACATCTCCATGGAATAAGAGCATACATTATTCACTAGTAACATTAATCACTTGCTGTTTCCGACGCAAAATACTTTAGAAAATATATATTCTGTCACAGGCTTTTCTCCTACGTAAATTTTCGTCTTTCAATAAATCGCCTCCTCTTATCTTGTTTACAGCACTTGTTCAAGTTTTCCTTCGAGTTATCGAATCGTCTCTTTTCTAATTGATCGATTATCATCTTAGATCTACGTGTCAAGTTTAATTAGCCCGTACTCGCCATTATATATCTATATCTGAACGTATGTTCACTAATGTCTTTTTAAATCGAGAAATTTTATAGGAAGAAACGAATAATCATTAAAAATGGTCAACGAAATCGTTGGATGATGAAACACGCAGTTGATTCTCTTCGCACATTACGAACAACTAAGACAATGGGTAGCGAAGGAGAGTGACACAAAAAAATTAAAAGGCACTTGAACGAACTGGTTTGAGTATTGCAGTATGCTTTGCTCCTAATAATACGATGAAACGCAACATAATGCAATACAGTGAAACACTGACTGTAATCGAACTGGAAAAAAATTAGAAATTAAAAGGAACATCCAAAGTATTTCTCGTAACTTTGGACAACTCCAAAAAGTATTTTAAAGTATATTTCAATTCTTTGTTTGTTCGTCAATGAACTCGCGACCTGCGCGAGCGCTTATTTATCGTAAAATTTCGGTGCTGATCGCATCCGTTATTCATTACGTATATCCCATAAGTATTTGACACCTGTAAGGGATCGATGGTTGCTATCGAAAGCAACCATACGAATACGAGTTCGAGAATCTTTTTGCTTTTGGAACTATTTGAATGCGTGAAAGTACGTGAATTTTCTCAAGAATTATTATACGATTATACTAAGTAACTTTTTACATAAACTTACGATTTATAATACGTATGTATGTAACGGCCAGCCGTTGAAAAAAAGGACAAGAACAACACATAACATGTATGTTGTTAATCAGACACAAGGATGCGACGTTCGCGAGTCGCTATTCGTCTATTGCATCGCTTAGTATCGATTATATTGCGTTTGTTACTTTCTTGTTACGATAAAATTCGAATGTCCTTCCGATTGAAAAATATATAAATTGATTATTCGGAGCGCTATTAACGCTCGGATCCTATTACGCGACAATATCCATATCGGAGGAGGAATTCGGTGTGGTTGGTGCCAAACTACCAAGGGTATCTTCGTCTGGTAGGGCATGTTGACAGCCAGCCTGTGCTGGACTTAGTGGTGGTAAATGTGGCGAGGAGAGCATCGGGTCGCCGCTATGAATCGGACCGTTTCCATCGTCCTCCATCAGATCTTCGAGCTGCGACATACTTAAACTCGTTGCGTCTTCGGTAACCAATTCTGGAATCTGTTTAGTACACAAAAATAACATATCTTTACAACGGACAATCTATTTCTATTTATTAACAAACGAAGATCACACGAAGAAAGAACGATAAGTACATTTCTGTTTATTCTTTTATATAAAATTCGTAAAAATGGAAAGACCCTGTTAGGTCCAGCCAAAGGAATAATTGTTAAGACAAACGGTGCTTTGGTATCTTCGATATTTTAATACAAAACAATATTATTTTTTAATTATGGAGGAGGTAGAAAAATACATACATGCTAACTCCCAAAATCAAATAAAACGACAATTTCGCTAATGTAAGATTAGTTGAGACAATATTCTGATTTTTAAAACTGTCGTCTCGCGAAGGTTGGAGAATGCGACTTATCGTGTCTTTCCCTTGTAATCTTCGAATGTGATAATCGAAGCTAATCGTCATGTAGTATCGAAATATTTTCAATTCACGCGAATGAACGATAGAAATAAATTATACATGTATATACGGTGCATATTACTCAACACTTTCGTTCGATGTAATCGCGAACGAACAGCAGCGAGAGACGTTCGCTTTATTTTGTTGTTTGAACATGCGATTCAAATTACGCTCTTATCAACGTTCGCATTTCATAGAAGCAACAAATCGCTTATTGATATACCGACTAGATTGTATCTGCAACAATTCACCAATGTGTCGTTTCGATATTTGTATTCCCGTGCGTGGAATAGTCTCACCGTTTTCGTTTCGAAAATCTTTTCCTTCGCTTAAACTCGGAAGACTGACAGTCCGAACAACGAATTGACTCATAGTCTTTTAAGACTTTTACGACGAATTAACCAATTAACTCGTTTCCGTTGTCAACAAGCGGATATTTAAGGAAAATACAATTAGATAAAAAAGAAAAAAAAATAGAATACCGAATGTAAAAATATACCTAATGTTTCCAAATCACGATAAGATAAGTCATTTCCGCAATTGGATAGTTCTGTAACGTAGGATTAGAATGTCTGATATATGTACTCGACGTGAATCCAAGAAACGCGAGGTAAAGCAAGAAGAGCGAAGCAATGCAGAGGGAAAAAGAGAGTAAAATATTACAACGACAAACAGAATAAAGAAAAGACAGACTGACAATAAGAATATGCGTACAACGGAAGAACGAACGGAAACATGGTGCTTGGTGGAAACACCAGTAACAAGGGAGAAGAGGATGTGATATCGACGATAGAACTATTTATTTGTACACGCACACTCGTAAAAAAGGAGACAGAGAGATGGAGCGGGAGAGAGAGAGAGAGAGAGAGACAAACAGAGAGCAAGACGAGCGATTTCGTAGCTGGCAGTCTGATCGGAACACATGCGAATTATGAAACCAGTCTCGGGAACGAAGCGAGCGTTTATTCGGATCAAGGATCGTGAAACGATCAGCGGTACATATCGGTGTTGATCGGCATAACCTTGACGAAATTCATAGCAGCCGCGATATCGTGACAGTCGTCGTTGCGCGAGGATGCACACCATCGAGAATATGTACATATTCACCTCGTTCCTGAGAGAAGACAAATGACGTTCGTGATAAAGCAAGAGAGAATAATATGGGCCGTCGAATTAGGACCACGGACAAAAATTTTAATTTCTTTTTATGCATAAGCTTGTAAATGACTAAGAAGTAAAAGCAGTAGGAAATATCCAATTTTGTATTAAATATCAACGGATGTCCTAATTCTGTCATGACCGGCGGTATATATAGAAATTCGATTACCTTGCGTTGTTCGAGCTTGTTTCGAGGAAAGGTGTTCAGCATGCTGCCGGAAGTCGAAGCCCAACTAAAATCAGTCACCGGAAGACCATGCGCCTTCGCTTGCAACTCCAACTCTTGAACTCGTAAAAGGAGTCGACGATTCTGATGTTCCAGTTGCTTGTGTCTCAGCTCGTTCTGTTTCATCCTTGTCAACTCGTTTTTCAATAACTTTATGTACTCGACCGAAGACTTCAGAATCGTTCCCTTGTTTGGCCTGACGTCTCGGACGATTTCATAATATCTGGAACAAGTGAAAATTAGTTGATTACGATGTTACGCTGTTCAAGTCGCGTTATTAAAGATTCGTCGTGTCTTCTTTTCTCGTGAGATATATTCGATTAGACTTTCAATCCTTAAAAGCTATCACGGAAAGAAATCGTTCGAATGAATAAAAATTCCTCCAAGATGTATTCCTATTTATTTTAGAATCCCATTGATAAAGTTAGACAAATGCAATTCAATATTTTCTTATCATTCCATGTTAGATGGAAAAGTAAAATAGTGCTGTAAAATTCGACTGTATAAAATCGAACACAATACGAGACGGAAGATACATACATAACGCCAGCCAAGAGACATCGATCGGCGGTGAGAAAGAGAGAGAATTTTGGAAAACGGGGTCGTATCAGAATGTTTGCCATTGTACTTAGACTCGTTTCGTTATCGAGGTGAGACTCGAGACACGGTAACACGGTCTACTCGCAGTTCCGTACATCTTTCTTTCGTACGATGCTAATCTTAGAAGGAGGCGATGCTTTGGTACTCGACCGTACCAAGTATCGCTCGCTATTTCGTTCTCCGGAAATTTATTACGCAATGCAAGACGCAGGATACAGGGAAACACGAAATCGAACGAATTTAGGTTCGAGAAGTTGTTTCAAGAACGAATTATCGTTCGTTTTTCGTTGCTCTTTCACCTTTCCATTCTCTGATCGATCTATTCTTAAGATTTATAAGTTTAATATCGACTCATGACGAAGGAAGCGTAAGCTGAGAAAAGAAACGAGAGAACATGTCAAGAAGAATGACGTAAACGTCATTTTTGAGATACTCGGCCTACTGGCAATGAAAAATGAGTAGAGATTAAAGACGACGAATAAGCGACCCATTGATTAAATATTTCGCGTCGAAAAATATTAACTACGTTTTCACTAGCAAGTTTGTTTTCCAAAAAATTGTCTACGTACGTTTTTCGTCTGTGAACGATATATTTTACACGACGAGCAACGCTCTTCGTATATAATGTGTTTTACGAATCTTATCGAACATTTTGTTCTCTACAAATTGCAAAGGAGTTACGCGTGAGATGCTTGTTGCTGCCTTACCGCTAGCGATACGTGGTAAACGGTCATGAAATTGAAAAACGTACTTACGGGTCGTTAGTTTTAGGCAAGAGAGTGCCGAGCTCTTTGATTCTATCGTTGATATTGAACCGTCGCCGTCTCTCGACTGAAAATCATAATAATAATATGAATTATAATTAGGATATCGCAGTTGCGTCTGAAAATATTTTTACATATTTTCATATCGAGTGCCGACGCGCGAAAGCTGGCGTTCAGATGGTAAGCAGCATCGACAGCAGCCGTGTTGATTAACGACAACCATGTCGGTTACTAATAATAAATAGACAAAATTATCTCCTACTCTAATTTTATAAAATTGCCATTTCTAGTTTCACGTTATTCTGCAGATTTCTTATTCGCGCCTATACAACCTATCGTATTCTACATTAGTATACTTTATATATTCGCCTACATATGAACCAACAAGAAGAGTTATCTCGTTGAAGAAGCACGAATATCAGAAACGAAGCAATTACGTTCCGCTCCATGGATATTTGACGTGGATATATCAGATTTTACACGATCGCAGGAAGAGGAATCCGTCTCTAATTCGTTTACAATTCAAATGACTGTTTCAGTTGTTTTAAGCGAACAACGAGCACCGAAATAGAGACATACGAATGTATTATGGTTTTTCGCATACTGCTAATAATTAATAGTAACAGGTTACCGTCACCGCATACGTATAGCCAATAGTCAATCGTATTTACTTACTCATATTATGATTATCTTTCTTTTGTCGATCTTTGGCAAGCGCGTGTATCTCAGCATCGGTAAGCAACAGAGGTTCGGGCTTGATTTGTAATTCTGGAATATTGGACAGACTTCCTGACTGGCTGTCTTTTAAATTATCGCCTAGGGAGTTGGCTTCGAACGACAAGATGTCATCCAGAAGATCCTCCGCCTGTAATCATACAAATTTCATATGACCAAACGATTAAACTCAACTATCAGATCGTCTGTGTTCTCGGACGATAAATAAAAATTCCACCGTGATATGTACTTTTACACACAACGGAGGGTACATGATTCTATTGTATTTCAATCGCCTTAGAATGCCTTTTCAATTTATACTTTATCGATGTATCGATGGAAGGAGGACTAGATGCAATTTTGCTTCGATGCGGGGTCAGCAAACGAGTTCACGTTAAAATCGCTATCAAAGTTAATTGTTATATCACATTCTCTCTCTAACATTTCCTTTTTTGTGTTTTTCCTCTATTGATTCACTCGCCGGGTATTTGATCCAACCTTCGAATGAGAGAAATATCATAGAGGATATGATATTTTTGAAAAAACAATTTGATTATATCATGCTTAGTTTGCCCTGTTAAGCAGATTTGATAACAGGAAGAACGTTCTCACACCTATATCGTACACACTGCCACGATTTTATCGAATCTCGTGGACTTTATTCGCAATTCTTGATACTCTCTCCATTGACGATCACCGATTCGATTGCTGTCGATGGTCAAAAAATGTTTTAATGGGACAGTGGTAGATCAGGTTTGAACAAACGATAGTGAAATAGAGAGAGAAAGCGTTAAACAAAAAGAGAAAGATGATAAAGACGATAAAAAGGCAACAAGAGAAATGTGATAGAGAAGTTGAACGGTTATGAAAAAGGAGGGCAGAGTGGTGAAAATTCAGAGGAAACGATATGAAACGGGTTGAGATCGCAGGCATTGGTGCTCAGCGTACGGCGCTTATGGCTATTCAAGTTGCGTACGTGTAAGTTACGTAAATATTACGTAACAACAATAACCGATGTCTGTCCGTGGAAGAACGTGCCGATAGAACGTGTTGTGTCAGAAAGACAACGGTGGCAAAAGGCAGAGCCAAAGGATACATTTAAGTTGTACGAGAGAAAGCGATCGAATACATAAAAATATGAAAAAGTCAAGAGATAAGAAAGAAAGAAAAGGACGAAGTCGATTGATAAAGGGAACTAAGTAGGCGCCTTAATAAAGGGAACCTAGTTGATCGTTGGAATTTCATTTATGTTTCAGCTACCGATAATCTAACTGCAAGATTATGCGATAATATCAAAGATATCAGTAATTAGAGATAGTCGGAGAAGCACAGTTGGAAAAAATGATCGAAATCGCTATTGTTTATGTCACATCGGATAAAACAATTATCATAGTTGAAGTCGTGTCTGGTCTTACGTTCTAATGTTTCATCTCGTTTCGTCATATCGTGTTATATCTTTCGCTACGCAAGTGAAAAACGACGTTAGCATTGTATTGGATACACGACGTTCTTTTTCGTTCGTACGTTCGTTGAAAATACTATACGCCTTAGTAGACTGCGAATATTTATGCAAATTCCTATTTTTACGAACGTAATTAAACAAATAGAATTTAACTAGAACCCTAAAATATTATAGTCGGTATTATTTCAAATATTTTATACAATTTACGTTATATATTTATGTGCATTCTGTACATTTTAGCGACTTCGAATTTCCCATAAATGCATAAAAATTCACAGACTGCTCGTTAGCTGCAATAGAAGCTATCCTTGCAATCGGCTGAGAGCGATTAAACCAAAATGGTCGGAGGGCGGTTTCCGTAATAAATATGCTAACACGTTATACATATGTGCATTTCCATCACGACTGGCATCCTCTCGCTGATCCGCCGTCTATGTCTGCCTGTTCGTATTGGTATCGGTTATGTGTTCGCGTTTCTGACTTCGTATAAACGAAGTTGTTCGTTACGAAACGTAAGTATGGCATCGCTCACAAATATTAGCATCGCCCAGAATGTTCGTAGTATTTAGGTGTTTTTACCTAGATAAGCTGTTATCGAGGCGATTGTCGTTATCTTGAAAAGCGTTTTCAATCCTTGATCGAGAAAGATTTATATACTCGCACAAGCGGTCGGAAATGCTGACGCTTATCAACGATTATCTTACGCATCCTCGCCGTGAATATACGTTGAATAGTAAAAGAAAATTAAAAATTGCAAATTATAACAACGAAGTTCCGTAAGATGAGAGGTCGCGATGTGCTGTTACCAAAAATCTACCAGTTGATGATTACGCGAACGACATCGATCGCTGCTATATCCTATATATATATCTATAAAAATATATACATATAGGTATATGTATATGCAGAAAATACGAAATACAGAAGATTGAGGGTACGTAAACAATCCATCGCCACTCGTGAATTTTTTACATGTTACACTTACGATAGTCTTTTGTTAAAACGATAAAGGATGCGATAAGCACCGATTACACCGACTTAATTGATATCGATCTTTGACAGTTGATTAGTTCGCAAATACGAATCGATCAAACAAAGCGTAAACGTATTAAATTTTCTTCAAATTCATCTTGCATCGTCTTGCCCTTCGTTTCGATCCATTCAACGTCTCATCCGTCCGTCTACTCGTTTGCGTTGTGAAATGCAGCGCTGATAACGTAATAACGCGATAGCGTGATAACGCGATAACACGAGTAACTAGATGCAATTAACGAAAACGAAGCGTGTCGAGATGCGCGTAAAATACGAGCAAAATCAGTGAACGAACGTATCTTGAATCGTTTCGTTGGTAATAGTTTAATGAATCGAATGAAACTCACCTTACACCTTCGGGTTATTATATTGAACACTGGCATGTTGTCGTTGCTTGAAATGGATCCGATGAACGAAAAAGTAACAAGAACCGTATATTGGTGCGGTCAAGTACTAGAGACATGTGCGCACGTGTAGTACGCGTTCACGCACGTGGCTAGTAGCGCGCGATGGTGGCGTGGGGCCGCGTGGGTTCGAA